>NC_064635.1:109092667-111592667 GCF_023864275.1 Schistocerca cancellata | reverse complement strand
TTCAATCGAGCACGCGTCTTACATCATCGGATGGCATCTCCAGCGTCATCCACGAGCAGAATTAAGCTTCCCTGTATTGAACGAACAAGTGCAACAGGCATGGAGCTCCAACACAATGCAAGCAGGTTTGCATGCTTGTATTTAAAATTCTGGCGGTTTCACTGGTTGCTGATGTACAGGATTTCACATTTGCAGTGGCATATCTGGCGCTTTAATTTTGCAGTCTTAATAGTCTAATAACGCTACATAACCAAATGTATTACAGAAATTTCGTCACACTACATTAATTATGTTTTGATGCTCTGATTTTTTCCCGTCAGCGTAATTAAGGCCAGTGACATTGTAAACGTAGTACTGTTGTTGCCAGGAAACTAGATTCCTAATTTGCACCAAATTTCTAGACTTAGAGAAAGCTTTTGACAATGTTGACTGGAATACTTTCTTTCAAATTCTGAAGGTGGCAGGGGTAAAATACAGAGAGCGAAATGCTATTTACACTTTGTACAAAAACCAGATGGCAGTTATAAGAATCGAGGGGCATGAAAGGGAAGCAGTGGTTGGGAAGGGAGGGAGACAGGGTTGTAGCCCATCCCCGATGTTATTCAATCTGTATATTTAGCAAGCAATAAAGGAAACAAAAGAAAAGTTCAGAGTAGGTATTAAAATCCATGGAGAAGAAGTAAAAACTTTGAGGATTGCCGATGACATTGTAATTCTGTCAGAGACAGCAAAGGACTAGGAAGAGCAGTTGAACGGAATGGACAGTGCCTTGAAAGGAGGGTATAAGATGAACATCAACAAAAGCAAAACGAGGATAATGGAATGTAGTCGAATTAAGTCGGGTGATGCTGAGGGAATTAGATTAGGAAATGAGACACTTAAAGTAGTAAAGGAGTTTTTCTATTTGGGGAGCAAAATAACTGATGATGGTCGAAGTAGAGAGGATATAAAATGTAAACTGGCTGTAGGAGTTAAAGCGTTTCTGAAGAAGAGAAATTTGTTAACATCGAGCATTGATTCAAGTGTCAGGAAGTCGCTCATTTATTAGTATGGAGTGTAGCCGTGTATGGAAGTGAAACGTGGACGATAAATAGCTTAGACAAGAAGAGAATAGAAGCTTTCGAAATGTGGTGCTACAGAAGAATGTTGAAGATTAGATGGGTTGATCACATAACTAATGAGGAGGTATTTAATAGAATTGGGGAGAAGAGGACCTTGTGGCACAACTTCACTAGAAAAAGGGATCGGTTGGTAGGACATGTTCTGAGACATCGAGGGATCACCAATTTAGTACTGGAGGGCAGCGTGGAGGGTAAAAATAGTAGAGGGAGACCAAGAGATGAATACACTAAACAGATTCAGAAGGATGTAGGTTGCAGTAGGTACTGGGAGATGAAGAACCTTGCACAGGATAGAGTAGCATGGAGAGCTGCATCAACCCAGTCTCAGGACTGATGACCACAACAAGAACAACAACAACCAAATGCAGACGCGTAAAATAAAAATGCAGTTTTGCTGTGAATTATCATTCTTTGAATTGGATACCAAGAATAGCATGCTGTGTTTGAGGCTAGTGTACAGGCTAGGATACAGTAAATAAAATCGAAAGAGTGGTATAATTTAGGGATCTCTTCCGCAGTTTTTGTCTTCCCTTGGAAGTACCCGAAGCAGGGAAACAGTTGGGCGAGCATCCGGCGAAACATGACGACATTCGAGCGCTGCTACCAGACACTGTGGCTGCGAGTTATTGAGCCCGGCCAACAGACCAACAGCTGCTACGCAGCGCGTGACGCAGCGCTGAGGACGTGCCGTCTCCACCGGCCAGATGCCGCGCGCTGCAGATGAACTTTTACACCGCAGGTCACGGCTGCTGGAAATATCGCCCCGCCGCGCTTCTTAATGAAAGTTCTGCACCGCCGTAGTTCGTTCAAACTGATTCTCTCCGTGCCGGCCCGATGATATTGCGCCGGCTAGAGGAAAAATATGGGAGCTCCGAAAACGACGGTTGGCGGATTCGTCCCTGCGAAGCTTGCTGTACGTCAGTGCAATGTGAATGGTAACTGTCGTCCAGAGATACAGAATTGTGATATGGGCTCCTCTCTTATATGACACTGCGACAAGGGTATTCGCTCCACCAATTTTCTGCCATTCTCTCTGTCTCTGAATTCAACATCGTTCACATTCATTTGTTCCCTCTGTCTCTGATACTTTACCTCTTCGTCAAATCCCAACAGCTCTTAACACGGAATACCAATGTCTATTGGACACTATGTGCCACCTCTATTTGAACTAACCCATTGTTCATCCTTTAAGTTACGCCCTGTTATGTAGCTATGTCTATACCGACACGGCACTGCTACACGCTCCAATTGCTCTCTCAACGAATCGAACTGACTCCGATTTCAAGAGGTCGCATTGGTGAAGGAGTTACAACTGAAGGTTACTGAGGAAGTGACAGAGAACTGGTGTAAAATTTAGGATGGACTACCGAGTAGCAAGTGCTCTTGCATTGATTGGTGCCTGTGTTCGTCGTGACATACATTCCACATGTTTATCAAGGCACTATTGGCCCAGATTGTCCTACTCCTCAACGGCGATTCGGTGTAGATCGCTCAGAGAGGTTGGTGGGGAACGTCCTCCATAAACAGCCTATTTCAATTTATCCCAGGCATATTCAATAGGGTTCACGTCTGGAGAACATGCTGGCCACTCTAGTCGAGTAATGTCGTTATCCTGAAGGAAGTCAATCGCAAGACGTGCACAATGTGGCGCAAATTATCGTCCATGAAGACGAATGCCACACCACTATGCTGCCGATATGGTTGCACTATTGGTCGGAGGATGGCATGCACGTATCGTACAGCCGTTACGGCGCCGTCCGTGACCACCAGCGGCGTACGTCGGCCCCACATAACGCCACCCCAAAACGGCAGTGAACCTCCACCTTCCTGCACTCGCTGGACAGTGTGTCCAAAGCGTTCATCCAGACCGGCTTGCCTCCAGAAACGTCTCAGATGATTGTCTGGTTGAAGGCATATGCGACACTCATAGGTGAACGTGATGCCAATCCTGAGCGGTCCATTCGGCATGGTATTGCGCCCATCTGTACCGCGCTGCAAGGACCTCGTTATGGACGTCAGGAGTGAAGTTGCGCATCGTGCAGCTTATTTCTCACAGATTGAGTCGTAACACAACGTCCTGTGGCTGCACGAGAAGCATTCAACATGTTAGCGTTGCTGTCAGGGTTCCTCCGAGCCATAATCCGTAATTAGCTGTCATCCACTGCAGTAGTAGCCCTTGGGGCCCTGAGCGAGGCATGTCATCGACAGTTTCTGTCTCTCTGTATCTCCTCCAAGTATGAACAACATCGCTTTTGGTTCACTTCGAGACGCCTGGACACTTGCCTTGTTGAGACCCCTTCCTGGCACAGAGTAACAATGCGGACGCGATCGAACAGCGCTATTGACTGTCTAGGCACGGTTGGACTAGAGACAACACGAGCCGTGTACCTCCACCCTGGAGGAAGTTTAACGATAGACGAGCAACTGTCACGAAGCAAACCAACACAAAGCTTCACGCAATTAACGGCCAATAAACCCGACAAATTTTGTCTCATATTGTGGATTGCTCGGATTTTTTCATAAAATGGAGATATCTGAATAGCTCCTGAAATCAGTACTTTGTCAGAACGTCCTTAGTGGAAGTAGTTCCCCTAAGAATGCGACTAAATTCATGCGCCGATACATCATTTGTGCAAATGAGGTCCTGAGCATATATGACGACTACCAGTTTTTCTACTTTTTCAAATGATACGGTCCAGCAACTGTTTTTAGCACATTTCCAGCATTTGATTTTCTATATCTGTTCATGAGACCTAAGTTTGCTTCTTCAGAAATAAGACGGAAAGTACTGATGGCAGGTTTTCTGCTCGTTGGCGAGCGTTACTAGTGTGTCCTCTGCCTCTTCCAGACTACGACAAATTGACAATTCTCGCTCTATTCCATCCCAAGGGACCACTGATGGATAAGGCGAGAATTAATACAGGTCACAGTTTGGATCCTACATCTACATCTACATGATTACTCTGCAATTCACATTTAAGTGCTTGGCAGAGGGTTCATCGAACCACAATCATACTATCTCTCTACCATTACACTACAGAACAGCGCGCGGAAAAAACGAACACCTAAATCTTTCTGTTCGAGCTCTGATTTCTCTTATTTTATTTTGATGATAACTCTTTCCAGTGTAGGTTGGGCTCAATAAAATATTTCCGCATTCGGAAGAGAAAGTTGGTGACTGAAATTTCGTAAATAGATCTCGCCGCGACGAAAAAGTCTTTGCTTTAATGATTTCCATCCCAACTTGCGTATCATATCTGCCACACTCACTCCCGTATTACGTGATAATACAAAACGAGCTGCCCTTTTTTGCACCCTTTCGATGTCCTCCGTCAATCCCACCTGGTAAGGATCCCACACCGCGCAGCAATAATCTAACAGCGGACGAACGAGTGTAGTGTAAGCTGTCTCTTTAGTGGACTTGTTGCATCTTCTAAGTGTCTTGCCAATGAAACGCAACCTTTGGCTCGCCTTCCCCACAATATTATCTATGTGGTCTTTCCAACTGAAGTTGTTCGTAATTTTAACACCCAGGTACTTAGTTGAATTGACAGCCTTGAGAATTGTACTATCTATCGAGTAATCGAATTTCAACATATTTCTTTTGGAACTCAATTGGATCACCTCACACTTTTCGTTATTTAGCGTCAACCGCCACCTGCCACACCATACATCAATCTTCTCTAAATCGATTTGCAACTGATACTGGTCTTTGGATGACCATACTAGACGGTAAATTACAGCATCATCTGCGAACAACCTAAGAGAACTGCTCAGATTGTCACCCAGGTCATTGATATAGATCAGGAACAGCAGAGGTCCCAGGACGCTTCCCTGGGGAACACCTGATATCACTTCAGTTTTACTCGATGATTTCCCGTCTATTACTACGAACTGCGACCTTCCTGACAGGATATCACGAATCCAGTCGCACAACTGAGACGATACCCCCTAGGCTCGCAGCTTGATTAGAAGTCGCTTGTGAGGAACGGTGTCAAAAGCTTTCCGAAAATCTAGAAATACGGAATCAACTTGAGATCCCCTGTCGATAGCGGCCATTACTTCGTGCGAATAAATAGCTGCGTTGCACAAGAACGGTGTTTTCTGAAACCATGCCGATTACGTATCAATAGATCGTTCCCTTCGAGGTGATTCATAATGTTTGAATACAGTATATGCTCCAAAACCCTACTGCAAACCGACGATATAGGTCTGCAGTTTGATGGATTATTCCTACTACCCTTATTAAACACTGGTGTGACCTGCGCAATTTTCCAATCTGTAGGTACAGATCTATCGGTGAGCGAGCGGTTGTATATGATTGCTAAGTGGGGAGCTATTGTATCAGCGTAATCTGAAAGGAACCTACTCCTCTACTAATCCTCGTTACAATGTCTTCTTCTTCACTTGGCTCTGCTGAAATGTCCTCGTACTCATACATGCAGTCAGTAGTGCAACGAGTAGACGTGACCTCAACTAAATTAGACGTTTGAAATACCTTGCAGAAATGTTGAACCCTGCTGCCCCTGTTGCCGTCCATAATTGTGAAGGTGTTGGCCGTGAAGGAACTGTCGATTATCTCACATAAACGTAATTTTCGTGTCAGGCTATCTGGGTGGCAAAAGCCATTCACTCAGAGTGTCCAGGAAGTTCTTCAAACGAAAAGCGAACAATTGTGGCCCAGTGACATGATACCTTGTCATCCATATTAATGCAATCGTTGTTTGGGAACGAGTAGCCGATCATAACAATTTCCAGTCAATGATTGGTCCAGTTTGGACCAGACGAACCAGTGCATACCACATAAACACGCACAGCGACGTTGACAATTTGGTTCCATGACTTTGTTGGGTCTGCGTGACACTCGAAACTTACTGTCAGCTCTTACCAATTAAAATCGGGAGTCATCTGACCAGACCACAATTTCCAGTCAGCTAGACTCCAGGCGATATGATCTCGAGCCCCGGAGAGGCGCTGCAGGCAAGAACGTGCTGTTACTAAAGGCACTCCTGTCGCTCATTGACTGCCGCAGACCACTAACGCCAAATTTCGCCGCACTGTCCTAACGGATACTTTAGCGTATTTCCCACACTGATTTCCACAATTATTTCAGCGTAGTGTTGCTTCTCTGAAAATCCAAGCAAAGACCGCTGTTTTCGGTCATTAAGTGAAGGCTGTAGGCCACTGCGTTGTTCGTTGTGAAAGGTATCATCATCATCATCATCATCATCATTTAAGACTGATTATGCCTTTCAGCGTTCAGTCTGGAGCATAGCCCCCCTTATACAGTTCCTCCATGATCCCCTATTCAGTGCTAACATTGGTGCCTCTTCTGATGTTAAACCTATTACTTCAAAATCATTCTTAACCGAATCCAGGTACCTTCTCCTCGGTCTGCCCCGACTCCTCCTACCCTCTACAGCTGAATCCATGAGTCTCTTGGGTAACCTTGCTTCTCCCATGCGTGTAACATGACCCCACCATCTAAGCCTGTTCGCCCTGACTGCTACGTCTATAGGGTTCATTCCCAGTTTTTCTTTGATTTCCTCATTGTGCACAACCTCCTGCCATTGTTCCCATCTACTAGTACCTGCAATCATCCTAGCTACTTTCATATCCGTAACCTCAACCTTGTTGATAAGGTAACCTGAATCCACCCAGCTTTCGCTCCCATACAACAAAGTTGGTCGAAAGATTGAACGGTGCACAGATAACTTAGTTTTGGTACTGACTTCCTTCTTGCAGAAGAGAGTAGATCGTAGCTGAGCGCTCACTGCATTAGCTTCGCTACACCTCGCTTCCAGTTCTTTCACTATGTTGCCATCCTGTGAGAATATGCATCCTAAGTACTTGAAACCGTCCACCTGTTCTAACTTTGTTTATCCTATTTGGCACTCAATCCGTTTATATTTCTTTCCTGACATTACTTTCGTTTTGGAGATGCTAATCTTCATACCATAGTCTTTACATTTCTGATCTAGCTCTGAAATGATGGTAATGTCTGAAATTTCTCCGCACAGTCTTGACAATGTGGATCTCGGAATAATGAATTCCCTAACGATTCCTGTAATGGAATGTCCCTTGCATCTAACTATAAGTACCATTACACATTCAATTCCCGTGGTGCGGCCATAATCACTTCGGAAACCTTTCCACATGAATCACCTCAGTACAAATGACAGCTCCCCCAACACGTTGTCCATTAATGACTTGTGTACTTGATATTACCGCCACTAGTATATGTACACGTAAGTAACCCATGACTTTTGCCACCTCAGTGTAAGTTGTGGCAGATTGAACTACGCATGAGCCACGATGCAACAATCATGAGCAACAAGTTTGCATGATCCCTTATTGTTTCCGCTTTTATTCTACATTTGTTCTAAATATCGTAACCTTTGTTTCTGATGTAACGCGAGCGTTCCATAAAATACCATTTATTCTATGTTTACTTGCTCATCTTCGTCAGTCCAATAATTATATTTTTCCCGGATCCATCCTTGTTAAAATGGCTTCCATATGTTTATAAGTCTCTACAGACCTGACCAACCCGAAATATAACTTCAGATCTTGATCCATACCTCCAACAACCAAATACTCCTCATTTCGCTAATGTGATTGTTAAACTCCCTCTGCGATATTCTCTGTGCAAATATCTAATCATTAGTTCATGTCATTCTGATCTTCCGCAAAAACCACTTGGTCATCAGCAAAATGCAAAGTCAGGAGCTTGTCAACCTCTATAAACGAGTCCATAGTACGGCAGGGAAGTTTCTGTTTCGTTAAGACACAATTCTGGTATATTTTAAATAGCTTAGGTGCCAACGCAAATTGTTGTCCTTAGTCATTGCCCACTGTGATCTCTCCAGATATTTTTGTATCTACTTCAATTGCAGAAGTTGTGCCTCTATATAAACAATCTCCTGAGCAGTCGTTTTTACTAGAGCTGTTTTAGGCAAAACGTATTGTCTGTGCTTGCTCTTCCGGCAGAGAACCAGCTCTTCTTCGTTCACAATCCGTGATTTGACTCAGTCTTTTATAATTCTCCCAAGAGACTGAATTTGTTAAAATTACTCCTGTATAGTTTAAGCACTTCTTCCTGTCACCATTTCTATCTACGTCGCATTTGTATTATGTTTTCCAATATTTGTTTCCCTTTTGGAAACTAAAAGTGTATTTACCATACTTTTGAACAATCCTATAGGCAGTACATTTGGACCAGAATCTCGTTCAGTTTTCATAGTCGTAAGCACTTTTTTGACGTCTAGGAGCAGTAATATTTATCGCTCTTCGTAATATGCATACGAGACTACTCAACGTAATTTCTTTGCAAAAAATACTGGGCTGTTTTCGAGACACAGTTACCACTATACGTACATCGCTGAGATTTCCGAGTTTTCCATGCTTCATTAGTTCGCCCATCTCCAATGTCTTAATCATCCAAATTAGTGTTTTTTCCTGTGTTATCCCAACTGCAATCTTTGGATTCCGGACTGATTTCAGTTCCCTCTTCTCGTGGATATTGACGGCTATGTTCGTCTGATGGGATGTTTTCGACGACATAGTAAATATGGAAGAATGAAATATAAAGGCATTCTGTCTGTTACCAGATGTTTCGTGCACACACTACGAATTTCTGTAAAAATTATTATGCACTTACTGTCAAAAGTATTTTATCTTTTAAAGCTCTCTCGTTCTCCCTCCCTCCCACCCTCTCTCTCTCTCTCTCTCTCTCTCTCTTTCTCTTTCTCTTTTTCTCTCTCCCTCTCTTTCTCACTCACACTCTATCTACCTCAATCCGTCTCACCATTTCGTAAGCGCCTCTCTCTCGTCATCTGCCCTACAGGGAAAAAACAAAAATTATAAAAAAGTATTCAATGTTTCATTTGTCCCCGATTCCCATCGGCCTAATTCGACTTCCTTGCTACCTAAATTCGCTCGTCACTGAACGACAGTTCTCCGAAGTTGAAATTCCGATGCAAATTAAACAGTGCGCAGCGGCACATTTCCATTTCGGCTATTTTGCTGCCAGTAGCGTTGAATATTCTGTCACGATGGAATTATTTTGCGTTATCGTGTCTTTCCCGTTCAGACACCTCCAGCAAACGGGTATAACGGTTATAAGTGCGGAAATTTTTATACATAGTACCTGAATATGCACATACATCTGTGTGATGGTCATTTCTGTCTCTGTATCGAACAGTTTTCCCACAAACACGTCACAGTCATTACGACCCGATGTTTTTTGTACGGTCGTTTTGACCCTGCTGTCCAGGGGGCAACAAGCATTAATGTCTTTCTCTTACAGCATATCCTTGGAGGTACTACCGAATCAAAAAACAAACGATTTGTATAGCTTTAATTATTAGCCTCGAAATGGCCTAAAAATGGATGTAATGTTATTCAGCACAGCGTCCTCCGCCGCCAATAGAAATGTCTGCACTTATTTCGTATGCTCTTTTATTCATTTCTGTAGACGGCTAGAAACCCGAAAAAATGAAACTTCCCTTCGCTTAATTGTTACCTCCAACGAAAATGATTTTGTGATCCCACATCTCATACATCTGTACTGCGAAAGCCATCTAATTGTGTGTGGCAGTGGATATTCTGTGTTCCATTGCCACTTCCATGAACCAGACAGAACATTATGACTACCGACCTACTACGAACATAAAGCCGTCGAGGCAATAGCAGAGGAGAAATGACTGCTAGTCAGGCACCCGCACCGTGCATGTGGTATCACTGAGCGTGCTGTCTGTGTGTAGAATGGGGAAGGCACGCTTTCCGTCGGACCGAAAGCAGATCGTGATGGCCCGGGGGATCGGCACAAGCATTTCGGAAAATGCACCGACTTGTCGGATGTTCGAGGAGTGCTGTGGTGAGTGTCTTAAACAAGTGGTGTAACCAAGGTGAAACCACTTCCAGACGGTTTGGGCGGTCAACCTCATTACAGATGTCAGATGTAGTAGGCTGGGCAGACTGGTAAAATAGGGCACGCGCGAACTGCGGCGGAACTAACATCAGACTTGCTGGGCAGTGTACAAGTGTGTCTGAACACATAGTCTACCGTACACTCCTAACGATGGGGCTTCCTGAACGACGATTCAAGCAAGTGTCAATGTTAACACAACGACATCGGCACAACTACCTCTGAAATTGGCACGTGACCATCGGCTCTGGACGTCTGAGCAGTGGCAGAGCATTTCATTGTCTGATGAGAGTCCCGATACCTTTTTCAGCATGTCGGTGGGACAGTGCGAATCAGACGTCTTCGACAGGAACAGCTCCTTGACACCTATACTACGGAATGGAGACAAGCGGCGTCGGATTCGTTATGCTCTGGAGAACATTCACTTGGGCATCCATGGGCCCAGGAAAGCTCGTGCAGAGCACTGTGGAGGTCAAGAAGTATCACACACCGTTCATAACGAACATGTTTCCGGACGACAGTGACGTTTTCCAACAAGATAATGCGCCATGTAGCAAGACCAGGTGTGTGATGGAGTAGTTTGAGGAATACTGTGGCGAGCTGAAATTTATATGCTGGCCCCTCAATTCATCAGATCTGAACCCCATCTAGCACATCTGGTATGTGATTCAAAGTGGCGTCAGAGCACATCGCCCACATCCCCGTAATTTACGGGAACCAGGTGCCTTGTGAGTGCAGAGGTGGTGCCAACTCTCTCCAGCGACCAACCGAGGCCTCATTGCTTCCATACCACGACGCGTCGACGCTGTTACCCGTGCCGAAGGGGAGCGTACCGGTTGTTAAGTCGGTGGTCGTAATGTTCCGGCTGATCAGTGTACATTCCTTCCTGTTCCAGTGGAGAAAGCTGCACAGCAGTAGCGAGTGTTGGTTAGCCTGCGTGTGAACTCGAATCTCTCCAGCAGTCCTTCATGGTCTCTATGCGAGATAAAAGTACGTGAAGTAGTTTCTATCAACGTGTACTTCCCGAATTTTAAACATGAAGCACAGTATGGAGACAACCCCGTGGTATCGAATGCTTCCGACGCTGTGTACCACAAGTGTCACAAGGTGGTGGTGGATTGATGTTCTGGGGTGGGGACGACGTACGCATGATTCCTTGCCTCACTTGTTCCACTGGCGTTCGCTGAGAATTTCAGTGACGCTTTAGCGCATACTAAATGAAGCTGTAGCGAATCTCGCAACTCTTCTTTCGATGTTCTCTATTTCTTCTGTCAGTTCCATCTGGTACGAATATGATACTACGCAGGAAAACTCAAGTACCTGTTAGACCATGATACTGTATGCCTCCTAAATCGACGACGTACGCATGATTCCTTGCCTCACTTATTCCACTGGCGTTCGCTGAGAATTTCAGTGATGGTTTAGCGCATACTAAATGAAGCTGTAGCGAATCTCGCAACTCTTCTTTGGATGTTCTGTATTTCTTCTGTCAGTTCCATCTGGTGCGAATCTGATACTACGCAGGAAAACTCAAGTATCTGTTAGACCATGATACTGTATGCCTCCTAAATCATCAGCAGACTTCACTTCATGTAGATTCTTCCGATAAACTTCAGTCTGGATTCTACCTTTTCTTCGACTGATTTTGTGAGGATTGTTCAGTAAGCACTGTGTGTGGCACTTGGAGTATTCCGTATGGACCTCACAATAAGGTACAGAGCGGCGACGTACTGGCTAAAGATGGGGAGTTGATTGGCGACTCCATGTTGTCTTGTGCACTACGACCAGATAACAGGTATACTTGAAAAAAAGAGACAGCATTGGTCGTATATTTTTTTTAAATAAAAAATATACGACCAATGCTGTCTCTTTTTTCAAGTATAAAGATGGGGTGACAAGACCAGGTTCGGAAGATGACTGGTGTACCAATACGAACAATACGACAACTAAAGAGGCCTGGATACCTGCCAGGGTGAGTGGGACAGTAGCGATAACGGCCTGAGACAATACAACTTCTTCCCCAACACAAGGGACAGACTAAAACTTGGACATATCGACCCAGCCGCGGTTTGGTACACTTCCTAATGGGACATGACCCTTATCCCACGCACTTCAACAGCGTGAACCTGTGGCAGACACCTAGGTGTACATGGGGGAAGAAGGTTCTCCTGAACATTTCGTCTTTTTCTGCGGACAATACATAAACATAAGACACACAATACACAAAGATACATCAAACATTGAACAAACAATCAAAGTCATGATTTTCAGCGATGAACAATGGACAACCATTAATAAACTAACTGACGATATCTCCAAAACCATACACACAGAATACTTGATGACAAGACAACACAGGAGGCAAGCCTGTATGCAAAGACGACAGGAAGTTCACAGGGTGGACGGTGGCGAGGCTGCATCTGAAGAAATCTCATCGGACAGTATCGTAAACACTACAAGGAACGATACAATATATAACACATCTGGCTGTCTTCCAGGAAACCAACTGGTCCAGTCCCACAAGGTCGCGGGAAGCGGCTTAATGTCAGGTAGCTCTTATTGAGGCCTGTGTCTGATGGTGAGCAGCGACGTGCAGCCTGACCAGAAGGATCTTAATAATTGTGGTTCCTGTGTACGGAGCCCAAACAGACAGATTCAGGAGTAAATCGGGGAAAATCACTGGACAGGCTGAGTCGTTTGCGCAGCTAGAAGAAGCTAACGACCAGATTGTTGGCCGGAGTGACTGTTTCAAGTTGTAGTCTCGTAAATAGATTAGAATGTACGTTAGAGTAGTAGTTACGTATAGTTTTACTAAAGAGGTAGCAAATTTTAAAGATAGGAATAGAAATTGGGAGCGGCCGTCACGGACTTAAGTCCTTCCAAGACTCTCACAGCCGTTCCAAACCGGTGATGGGACACACTTTCTCCTCTCCTTTATTTCCTCTTCCTCTACTCATCTTTGCTTCTCGTAGTTGATAGAATTTCTTCTTCATTGTTTAATGGTTTTGGATTTGTATTTGTTTTTCTTATAATTGTCGTTATTTTTTTATGGTAATGGATTTGTATTTTGTATCTATAATTGTCATTATTTGAAAAGTTTTCAATCAGCTGCAGAAAAACAAGCACGCGTCCACGTGGCGGGACACGGACCTCAAACTCAGTCACGGCGGCCAAGAGGCATTCACAGACCGACCATGAGCAGTGGGCCATTAAACTAAAGCAGAAAGTAAAAAAAACCATATTACTTCCCCTAATTGGCTACAAGCCCTATGTTCCAACATAATCTCCATTTAATGTGATAGTGTTACGCCACGATAGAGGGCGGCCCGTGTGCCCGCATGATACCACTCCAGTGGTCGTCGTCGGAACCATCGTCTTGCTGCATGAATACCGTCACCATCATCCACACACTACTTCCCGCGTGGATCATCCTTCACTGGGCGAAACAGATGGAAGTTGCAAGATGCGAGATCCAAGCTGTAGGGTGGACGAAGAAGAACAGCACTATGAAGTTTTGTGAGCACTTATCAGGAGTATGGCCTTGCGCTGTCACGGAAAAGTTCGTTTGCAGTTATGTGGCGACGAACAGGCTAAAGTCATTTCTTCAATTTCCTGAGGGTAGCAGAGTACACTTCAGAGTTGACCATTGCACCAGGAGGGAGGATACCAATGGAAATAACCTCTTCAAATTCCAAGAAGACCCTTGAAAGGGTCCTGTAGCCGCCTTTCATTAGTCCGGTAGCCCAATTTCACAAGTATTTCTCTTTCTTTTCCTTGTTTCTCTTTTCTCTTTACTCTCATAGTGGCGTGATTGAATGAATGTGGTTGTGTGTCACGTTGCTAGACGGTTGCGTAGTCTTCTGCAGAAAGTCTGCGATAGTCGTACAGATTCAGCAGCACTGGTACAGAATAGCCAACTCTCGTAGTGGTCAAGTAGGCAAAGAGGTTTGCGCTACTTGTGAGAAATCCACCTGCGTTAGGTTGGTGGCGGAAATGGCATCTTTGGGCTTTCCGGTCCACGCGGAGCGTGGAGGAGTCTGGAGAGGAAAAAGGGGGCAGTCTGCCGCCGGCACGGGAAGCGTCCACAGCTGTGCTCCAGTCGAAGAAGGGTGAGTTAGACTGACTGCGTGGCGCGTTGTTACTTGGCGAGGGGAGAGCTGTTAGCTTTTGGTCTCACTTTTCAAATCTGGAAGATTACTTTGCCTTGTCGCAGCAAGGAATGCTAAACTTTGGCAGATTTTTCTTTTAGCAAATTTCTGTAGCAGACTTGGATCCGCCGGAAGAGCGCCACACAAAGGTGTCGATAAGAAGTGAGCACTCGCTTCTGTATGAATGTCTGTTTGCCTTCAGCTGTGCCTGCATAAGCTTTCACCTTTCTAAATATTTATAGCCTTGCCTTCTCGTAAATTCTCCTTGCTTTATGTGTCTTTATGTGTCTTTCGTCCGTGGGGAGCCAACCACGTGGCAGAACATTATAGTTGTTGGGCTACCGGCATCACTAACTGTCCGATCGCGTGTTTGTCTTAGATAATGTTAACATGATTGTGTGATGTGATAGTGTGGGAATTTGGCACTATACCTAGAAATTGTGTCTCCACAAACCACGTGTTATCAGGAATCGTATACATGCCTCACACCCTTATCTTAGGAATAAATGATTTTATCTACAATTTTCTCTTGTGTTCCGAAATTACGTTTTTGCACCTAAGCCACTCACCTCGTAGCTTTCCCGTTAGCACATCCAATGCGTTTCCTTATGCACAGGTCCAGTGATTAGTCTCCCCTTGTATTTCATAACAAATTCTTTAGGTTAAGTCTTATTTTCAGGTGTGTTGCTGGGAGCTGATCTTATGCAGTGTTCATGCATTTTCTCTTTTATTTTAAATGTTTGATTGTCGTGAACAGTGCACGGAGAATACTATTAATTACATCGTATCCGCTATGAGCGACCTCACAACGTGTGCATTTTTGTTTTTGGTCTGTGATCAAATTAATTTATTTCCCGACTCGACCAAACCTTCGATTAGTTGTATGGTTAGAGTCGGTGGCGACCCTAATCTTCTCAAGTTAACTTCACAAGCGATAAGCATTTACATTCCCAATAATAACGTAATAACCCGTAGTAACCGGTTAGTTACACCATCAACATGACTCTACCAGCCGATTGGACGGCTTTGAACTTCTTCTTTCGAGGAGATGTGTTGTAGCGCCACTCCGTGGGTTCCCGTTTTGTTTTTCGTTCATAGTCATGAACCAATGCTTCATCACCTGTGACGATATTCGACGTAAAATCAGCCTCATAAAGCGCAAGTTACTCCCCACGGATGATCCTTCGTTGCTCATTATGATCTGCTATTAGCCGGCGAGGGACCCTGCGGACACACAATTGGTGGACAAATGTGTCAGCACTACCAACAGAGACGTCCAGTCGATCACCCCAAATGAGACTGTCCGCACGTTTCAGTATTGAAGTCATGAGAGCTGAGTACGGCCGCCAGCCACGTGGAGATCGGGCAGTTTCGCGCGATCTTATTGCGATGAAGACAGCAACGTCTCCCGACAAATTGTTCACTGCCAGCTCTCTGTAGACAATCTGCAAGCACCATGATTACATGAAATGCTATAGTTCTTCGCCAAAAGAAACTCAATGAGAATTATCTGCTTGAAATGCACCTCCATTACAAACGCCATTGTGAAGGCTACGAATAGCACTGATACCTATCGGGACTTCACAAAACTACACCAATTGAAGCGAAAGTGTTCCACAATGCCCCACAACAAGTGCCGCAATTTCCAACCGATATTGTCTGGGAAAAAAACTGTATAGCATTACTTATTGAAGGAGCCTAGTACTTGGTTGTACAACATTAAATCGCGCACCGTATGCATATCTAATGGACGTGACTGCTTCTAGAGATTTTTGGCCACTCGTGTAATCATACAGAGGTTTGCTGAAAAGTAATTTCTCCAAACTTTTTGTGTAAAAACTCATAATGCTTTTTATATAAACTGTTAGTAACATTCTACTACTTTATTCTTGGCGTCTACATATTGGCAGCCCTCCGCCGGTAGAGTGCTCCGAATTCTAGCTTGTAACGTGGCGGTGTGCAAAGCCCCTTTTATACGGGACGTGCGACGCGAACAAGAATGGCGTCGCCTATTGGTCGCTCCACGGGACGGACAATCCAACTACACTATTAAAAAAAAAGTTTTGCATCACCCCGGTTCCCAGAACTCCTGAAGAGAGACGTTGACTTTGGATATTGTATCACAGACACAGTCCCTTTGACTGTTCTGAGATGTCACTAAACCCGCGCAAAGACGTAGGCAACCACGCATGAACAGCATCCATTAGACGAAGGCGGTCCGCCAGTCGACCAGTTCCAGTCATTCCATCAGGAAGCAGGTACACGGCTCGTGTTGTCTCTAGTCCAACCGTGCCTAGACGGTCAATAGCGCTGTTAGCTCGCGTCCGCATTGTTACTTTGTTCCAGGAAGGGCTCTCAACAAGGGAAGTGTCCAGGCGTCTCGGAGTGAACCAAAGCGATGTTGTTCGGATTTGGAGGAGATACAGAGAGACAGGAACTGTCGATGACATGCCTCGCTCAGGCCGCCCAAGGGGTACTACTGCAGTGGATGACCGCTACCTACGGATTATGGCTCGGAGGAACCCTGATAGCAACGCCATCATGTTGAGTAGTGCTTTTCGTGCAGCCACAGGACGTCGTGTTATGACTCAAACTGTGCGCAATAGGCTGCATGATGCGCAACTTTACTCCTGACGTCCATGGCGAGGTCCATCTTTGCAACCACGACACCAAGCAGCACGGTATAGATGGGCCTAACAATATGTCGAATGGACCGCTCAGGACTTGCATCACGTTGTCTTCACCGATGAGTCTCGCATATGCCTTCAACCAGACAATCGTTGGAGACGTGTTGGAGGCAACCCAGTCAGGCTGAACGCCTTAGACACATTGTCCAGCGAGTGCAGCAAGGTGGAGGTTGGCTGCTAGTTTTGGGGTGGCATTATAAGGGGCCGACGTACGCCGCTGGTGGTCATGGAAGGCGCCGTAACGGCTGTACGATACGTGAATGTCATCCTCCGACCGATAGTGCGGCTATATCGGCAGCATATTGGCGAGGCATTCGTCTTCATTGAGGGAAATTTGTGCCCGCCATCACGCACATCAGGATAATGACATCGCTCGACTAGAGTGGCCTGACTAGAGTGGCCTGCATGTTCTCCAGACATGAACCCTATCGAACATGATTATGATACACTCCTGGAAATGGAAAAAAGAACACATTGACACCGGTGTGTCAGACCCACCATACTTGCTCCGGACACTGCGAGAGGGCTGTACAAGCAATGATCACACGCACGGCACAGCGGACACACCAGGAACCGCGGTGTTGGCCGTCGAATGGCGCTAGCTGCGCAGCATTTGTGCACCGCCGCCGTCAGTGTCAGCCAGTTTGCCGAGGCATACGGAGCTCCATCGCAGTCTTTAACACTGGTAGCATGCCGCGACAGCGTCGACGTGAACCGTATGTGCAGTTGACGGACTTTGAGCGAGGACGTATAGTGGGCATGCGGGAGGCCGGGTGGACGTACCGCCGAATTGCTCAACACGTGGGGCGTGAGGTCTCCACAGTACATCGATGTTGTCGCCAGTGGTCGGCGGAAGGTGCACGTGCCCGTCGACCTGGGACCGGACCGCAGTGACGCATGGATGCACGCCAAGACCGTAGGATCCTACGTGTCGTCTTCAGCGATGAGAGTCGCTTCTGCCTTGGTGCCAATGATGGTCGTATGCGTGTTTGGCGCCGTGCAGGTGAGCGCCACAATCAGGACTGCATACGACCGAGGCACACAGGGCCAACACCCGGCATCATGGTGTGGGGAGCGATCTCCTACACTGGCCGTACACCACTGGTGATCGTCGAGGGGACACTGAATAGTGCACGGTACATCCAAACCGTCATCGAACCCATCGTTCTACCATTCCTAGACCGGCAAGGGAACTTGCTGTTCCAACAGGACAATGCACGTCCGCATGTATCCCGTGCCACCCAACGTGCTCTAGAAGGTGTAAGTCAACTACCCTGGCCAGCAAGATCTCCGGATCTGTCCCCCATTGAGCATGTTTGGGACTGGATGAAGCGTCGTCTCACGCGGTCTGCACGTCCAGCACGAACGCTGGTCCAACTGAGGCGGCAGGTGGAAATGGCATGGCAAGCCGTTCCACAGGACTACATCCAGCATCTCTACGATCGTCTCCATGGGAGAATAACAGCCTGCATTGCTGCGAAAGGTGGATATACACTGTACTAGTGCCGACATTGTGCATGCTCTGTTGCCTGTGTCTATGTGCCTGTGGTTCTGTCAGTGTGATCATGTGATGTATCTGACCCCAGGAATGTGTCAATAAAGTTTCCCCTTCCTGGGACAATGAATTCACGGTGTTCTTATTTCAATTTCCAGGAGTGTAGATTGAAAAAGGCTGTTTATGGACAACGTGACTCACCAATCACTCTAAGACATCTACGCCGAATTGCCGTGGAGGAGTGGGACAATCTGGGCCAACAGTGCAGTGATGAACTTGTGGATAGTACGCCACGACGAATACAGGCATGCATCAATGCAAGAGGACGTGCTACTGGGTATTAGAGGTACCGTGTACAGCAATAGGGACCACCACTTCTGAAGGTCTCGCTGTGTTGTGGTACAATATGCAATGTGTGGTTTTCATGGCAGTAAAAAGGGCGTAAATGATATTTATTACCTCTGCTCCAGTTTTCTGTACAGGTTCCGGAACACTCGGAACTGAAGTGATGGAAAACTTTCTTTGGTGTGTGTGCATGGATACTCTGCAAATCGCTTTTAAGGGTCTGGCAGATGGTTCATCGGATCACCTTCACAATAACCCTCTACTCTCTAACGGCGAGAGGAGAAAACTAACATCTATGTCTTTCCGTGAGAGCTCTGATTTCCCTTATTTTATTATGGTGATCGTTTCTCCCCGTGTAGGTCGGCGTGAACAAAACACCAGATGTCGTCTACGAGTCAGTAATGCTACTATATACCATTACTTCATTTTTCACGGGATGTGGGAAAAGAGGGAAAGAAATGAATTGAAATGCTTCAGATGTGTTGTTACACACGGCTATTGACAATCAGGTCGACTGAGTAGATAAGAAATGAGGGGGTTCTTAACAGAAACGACGAGGAGAAGAAGATATGGAAGAAATGAGAAGGAGACGGGACAGTAAAATGCGACATTGTTGCTAGGACACCAGAGAAGAAATTTCATATTACTAGAGAGAGCTGCAAAGGGAAAAAGCTGTAAAGGAAGGCAAAGGTTGGAATGTACACAACAAATAATTGAGGACGTAGGGTGCAAGTGCTCTATTTTCAACTTTCAGATGCTGGGATTCAGTAGTCGCAAACAGACACTGCAAGTCACTGAATCTTTTATTAAAATTACGCCTTTATATTGTAACAAAAATCAGGCCTTTGTATAACACAGGATTAAATGACAGGTACATTGTTATGAACAACATATACAAGGACAAACTTGTACGAAGTGGTAAATATTTAAGAGTAGTGTAGTTAATATATTCTATATAAAATTGGCTTCAACACTAGAAGAACAGTTCAGGAAATCTTTCGAATTTTCGTGGAGCAGCCCTCAGTTTTTGAACTTAAGGACATACTGTCAGTACACATTGGTTGTAAACTTTTCGGTTAACGCTTATCGGGAGTTCACTTACGAGCCCTGAATTAATTTTTACATATCGCATTACCTATCTTATTATTTGCGTGTATCAACAATAAAACATTGTTGGCACTCGCAAATGCGATAGGAATAAGCCTTCTGAAGAAGGGAATTAAACGCTTGAAATGGGGAAAGAAATTAAATTTCTTTTTGAAACTTGTTGCTTATTATTTCATTTTACAAGACTACAGTTGCTGAAGATGAATAAAATACTGAAATAAACTTCAATTCCCTTTGTCCATTAGTTTATTTCCTTAAAATTCATCCCCAAATTTTTTTATTTGTCTTAAGTCACCTGTTGCAATAATCCCACCTGGTATGTTGACTGCGCATTATTTTGATTTTACTGTAATTTATATACGAGCATGCTGTCATACTTTGTTTGTTTAGTAGATTCGCCGTTTATATAAGCCAACTGAAGTACAATATTTACGAATCAGACGTAGTTTGGATTGAATTCTTTTACGCATACTGGCCCTGCATTACTAGATGATGATGATGATGACGATGATGATTATGATGATAGTAATAACAATAATAATAGTCTTAATAATACATATTGCATGTCTACAGATAATCACTATCGTGTACTATAACCAGGTGGCAGACACTAAAACAAATGAAGGAACTTTAGGAAACCTGTTCGGCAAGGCAGTTGTTCTTTCTTGCTGAGCATTTGTACTGAGGAAATTTTCAAGGAAGCGATGACAGAAGATTGTGGAAGGGTTACAATAAACTGGAAAGTTAATAAAAATATTAGGTATACTACACGAGCGTGTCTATAGTTAGTCGATAAACGAAATGAAACAGTAATGAGAGGATCTCTACTGCGTTTCTGAGGAGGTCTCAATTACTATCTAGCCGTCCGCTGTGACAGAGCGGTTCTAGGCACTTCAGTCCGGAACCACGCGACTGCTAAGGTCGCAGGTTCGAATCGTGCATCGGGCATGCATGTGTGTCATGTCTTTAGGTTAGTTAGGCTTAAGTAGTTCTAAGAGACTGTTAAGTCCGATAGTGCTTAGAGCCATTTGAACCATTTGAACTTGCTATCTAGAAAAATTTCTCTGTCAGGAAGACATTCCTAGCCCTCTTACGGTAGAGGGTGGGAGTGAAAAGGAACCATACAAAACCTTAACTCAGTGCCACCTGGAGAAAATTCAATCTAGTGCCATTTATTCAGGGTCCAGTCACATTAATTTGACCACTCCCTGTGTTCGACGTCGACGTGCGATAACCATCCTTAGACGGCTGGTGGAAGCATTAGCAGAGGAGGGTATAAAAGGCTTGTCGGGGGCACACAGGGAAACAATGCAGTCTTTGTCGTAATGCGGAAACGGAGTGGTTCATCTAACATCCGAAAGGGCATGATTATTGGCTTTCTGGGCAAAGGAGGAAGCAATTAAGAAAGTCTGTACACTGTTCGCGTGCCTCCGTGGTCAAAGCATACCACGTATGGCAACATGCAGCTATCCGAAACCGGCACCGAAGCAACCGTGGTGCTCCACGCACGGCCACAAACGACATTTGTGAGCGAAGGCTGCGGAGATGTGTATGGACGAATAGACGTGCAATTGCTGAGGAACTGATCACCTACATGAACCAAGAGGCTACAACAGTGTCTTCTCAACGGCCGTCCAGCGAAAACTGCTGCGTTTGGGCCTCCACCCATGGCCTGCACCCATTCTGACTGTCATTCATCGGCGAAGAAGGCTGTAATTTGAATCGTAATACCGCAAATGCACGTCCACTGAGCGACAACAGGTGGTTGAAAAACGTTTTATGCTCTGAAACAAGAGACACTGCTACAATCGTCGGGAGAGTCCAATCCGGATGTGGGAGCGTTGTGATGTTTAGCATTGCCTAGGTGATCTCGTCATTCTCAAAGTCACAATGGACCAATACAAATATTCATCTATCCATCATGTCCACCCCTACGTGCAGTCTGTTTTGTCTCGGCACGAGGGCATTTACCAGTAGGAAAACGCAATGTGTCACACAGCTCACAGTGTACGTGCGTGATTCCAGCAGCTCCAGGACGATTTTTCTGTACTCCTATGCAGACCAAATTCCACATATGTAAATATAATCGAGGATCTGTGGAGCCGTCTCGTGTCATGGGTCCTCAACAGAGAAACCTAGTCCAGCTGGCCACGGCTTGGGCTCGGCACAGCTCAAAATACGTGTCGGTAATTTCCAGGACTTCACTGACTCTCTTTCTGAATTTTGTAAGGTGCCAGGACATGGGCACTTACACGTTAGCTTACCAACATTAGTATTAATAATAAACGGACTGGTAAGGGCATCAGATCATGACTTTATTGTATTATGATAATTATGAGGCACTCTCGAGCAGTATTCCTGAAACACGTATGTAACATAGCAGCGATGGTGAGGCACGTTAAAATCTTTGACCAGAGAGCCTATTTTCGCGGTTAGTCTGCGCTTGACCGCGCGAGTGTTGCGAGCAGTTCGGTTGTAGTTGTCATGTAGTTCAGTTCAGTAGTGGTCTGGTCCTGTCACGGTCGCGAGCGGGACGCAGTCGGGGAGCGCCGACATGGCATTCTGGTCAAGATGCTGAATGAGGTATATTGTTAATTAAGGTAATCATCAGATAATGTAAAGTTTATTTATTGTAATTAATTTCCAACAAGTGCCCCAATAATAATTATGATTTCAAAAGCAATTTTATTGAACTAAATTTCGTTCCACTTCCCTTAAACAAATTTCAGTTAAATTACAAAAAAAAAGGAATATTATTATTTGCAATGCAGTTCCTCCAAGCTGTGCGCAAGAATAAGAGCAGAAATTTGACTAGCAGTTACAATGAGGTAAGAATTTAATTCTGATTTTTGCACAGGGCCAAAGACCGATATTTCGGTTTAATTGAATTATCATTATCACTGAGATTTCATTAGCACTGAATTGTTTTTCATTATTTTTGTGGGAGCTTACACCAGAGTCAGATTGCGAATTTCACATTTTTGTTGTCATTATATTTAATTGTGGGGAGGTTACACTTGGCGACACCCAGTCCAGGATCGTATTTCGTTGAGAGTCTTTTGAACAACAGTCAGAAATCTGCTCTTATTTGCTTAGATATAATTAGGATTTGGCGCAACGCTTTTACTAATCTTGTGACTTTCTTTCTACAGGTCAACGGCAATTCGTTGCTCTGTTGTATTTGTGTGTTGTTTTTGCATTTGTGCTTATTTGTTTTGTGAATATTAGTGACTATTGTAAAAATGCCGCGAAAGACTGTGAATAGTGTATCGCGAAGTATTTTGAACGAAATTACTGACTTAAACAACGTGACCGATAGGACATGTGACACGCAGTGTAATGATGTCAATCCTGCGTTCACTGACAATCAATGCGTTCCAACCATTAATAATGATGTAGACCTTAATGATGAACGAACGAACTCGATTGTGTCTTGTGTTGATTTGACGACAATTGATGACGCGGAACGCACTATTGTAATGAGCGCTGCCCAGCTTAATACAACCGGTTTACTAAATTCACGTGACGAGCAGACAAATTTGTCTAATGAAAATGAACAGGATACACAAAGTACGCCGGAGTTATTTAATTCCGAAATAGTGAATGAGAGTGTACATTTGACAGGGACAACTTTTTGTGAACCAAAGAATGACCAAATGGTCACACAAAACGTGGCAATTGCATGTACTCCATCACAGAGCAACAGCTACTTTAGGTTTGGATCGATTTATGACAATAATGCTACAGTTTAAGAACGAACTTAGTGTGGATATCAGACAACAGAGTGAAAATTCCAGACAACTTAGTGAATAGGTCAGACAACAGAGTGAGGATTTCAGACAACTTAGAGAACAGAACAAACAAGATAACGAAAAACTCAAACAATACTTGAATGAAAAATTAGACGACAATTCCAGACAGCTTAGTGAACAAATTAGAGCCGTTGCCGCGCAGTGCCATGACACTAAGGAACAGTTGCGCGTGGAAATTGAGGCTTGTTCAAAAAAAAGTAGTGAAGAAATTAAGTCTGTTGCTCAGGAATTAAGGGAATTGCAAACAGCTGCAACAGAAACACTCAGAGACGAAATTAGCGGAGTCGCTAAACAATGCTCTGAAAAAGCTACACAATTACGCGACGAGTTTAAAGCAATGACAGCAGAACTTTCGCGCACAATGGATGAAAAGATCGACGCGAAATTCGAACAACAAAATACTCAGATTGACGAACGCTTTAATCACCACATAGAAAACAGTAATACACGTTTCCGCAAATTTATTCAAGATCAAAATAAAGTCAAACGTCAAGTCTTGGAAACAATCACTGCACAGAGACAGGAAGACAAACGTAAAATGTTCGCGAAAGCGAAGACGTATGTAGACAATAATATTACTACAGTGTCCGACAAAATTAATACCATAGAACAGTTGAACGCGGAATTACGGGATGAAATTTCTGATCTTAAATCAAAAACAGATACACACACAGTAAATATTCAAACAGTGACAGACAGATTCGAACAATTAGAACTAACACAGGATTGCGATGTCATCAAAGCTGATGTTAAAAAACTGAGCGAAACTACGCGTAAGTTGCAAAAACAGATTAATGCGTCCGATTCTAAAACCGATGATCAGGCAAAAATACTGACTGAAAAATATGAAGAATTGGCCAGTCGTATTGATGCTATTGAAAGTAGTAATGATAATAAATCAGACGATACTGCACCGATTTCATTTAACCAAACACCTGAATTTCAAAATTTGCAGCAGACAATTAATGAGATCGACTCGTCTAACAACACGTTGCGTAGAAAACTGTCGAGTTTACAGCAAGAAGTAACAGAGATTAAAAATATTTCAGTTAATAACACATCACAGCAGGCGCCACTTTTCGAACATTTGCCAGACTCACGCAACGCGTATAATGTGAGCAATTTACAGAGACTACGTGAATTAAAATCCGAAAAGCTACGCGACTTAAAATCTGAAATGACACAGACAAACAGATTCACATACAAACCCGAACGTGTTTTCAAATTCAATGACGAGAGCGTAGATTACGAGCAATTTTTATCCGCTAGAAAATGTAAAGAATTTAATAATGACGGCGTACAGGTGCACGTTTTGAACTGTATGCGACAATTTATTTTTGTACCTTCACCATTACCTGTAATGGAGAAGCTAGCTTTGAACCTGATGCGACAATTTGCTATTGTATTTTCATCAGCATTACGTATTATGCAGAAACTGGAATTAGCAAGAATACAGCGATTTGCTTTTGGAATTTTACCGCTATTGCCTCTAACGCAAAAGCTAAAATTTATTTGTAAAGCGTAATTAACCTCAGGGGATTCATTACACTTTAATGAAGATGTGCCGTAGCGAGCATAGGGCCCCGAGCTGTAGTAGTGCTGTTTCATCTTTAGTTTTCTGCACTGCTGCCTTCTCTTCTACTATCCTTTATATCTATCAAAACCGCTCTTTAACTATTGCTCTATTTAGAATTAAGAATATGTAGAGAAAACCGGATTTGACAAGTTATACCGAAAGTGACAATTTTTATTAGACACTCCACAACTACCAGCGTAATTTTAATAACTGACAAAATTTTAATCATCAGTACGTGTAAAATTATCAGCAACAGTAAACACATTTTTGTAACAATAGACGTTTTCCACCGTAACAGCATGAAAGTCAGCCGCTTAGCATACGTAACCAACAATGCAGTCTACAAGGTCAACCAAACTCTAATGTTTCGCCGCGTGCACGTATAGTCCCTGGTACAACAAATAGTAACGCATAGCCACGAGGAAATAACTACGTACAGAAAAGACAATATTTCAATCCGTATAGCAATGCGACGTATACAAATGAGTATCATGACAGACGTAAAAAATGATGAGTGCAATTTTCAGCATACGTTTAATAACAGTCGGTCCTACAAGCAACAAAATGATCTGCAACGACATATTTTGATGAATGAACCAGACAGTAGGTGTCGTACATAGCGTAATACGTCAGGAAGAAATAACAGAATAGTTCAAATAGTCAAAATTCCACAGTGTCCCCCTGAAAATAGTAACACGTCAGATAGAATTTGATTAAAATACAGTACCGATTGCATATTTCAGTAACGCAAGCAATACCTTAGACACGCAGAATCTTGTCCACGAAAATGTTATTTGAAACACACCTTGTTGAATGCACCACTTTTATCGCACCCAGATCTTACCAGAAATTTTTACATTGCCACTGACAGTTCCAACACAGCTTTAGGCTTACATATTTTTCAGGAAATTGAAGAAGATGGCTCTACAGTAATAAAAAACATCGCATTTGCAAGCCGCATTTTGTCACCTGCTGAACGAAATTATTCCGTTACTGAACTTGAAACATTATGTGTTGTATGGGCTTTCACGAGATTTAGGCACTTTCTTTATGGCAGACATACCACCGTGTACACAGACCACAGAGCGATACAATTTTTACTTTCAGCTAAATTCACTCACGACAGGTTAAGCAGATGGAAACTTTACTTGCAGGAATTTAATTTCACAATTGTTCACATTCCCGGCACACAAAATGTTGTAGCAGACGCATTATCCCGTTCTCTTTGCAACAATCAGCAAGACATCGCAACCAACTTCTGTAAAGCAAATTTCAGCGTAATGTACATCCAACAAGTTACATTTGAAAATTTTATTTCGTCGTCATTACAGGACATAGCAAAAGAGCAAAGTAAAGACAACGTGTGGAAAGAAATTAAACGCCTTTGGCAAGATAAGAATAATGTTACGATTAGAAACCATTACACTGTACGCAATGACATTTTGTTTCGCCGCTCTCACCCTGACACCAACAATTGGTTATTATGTATTCCTGACGAACTGGTTAACAAATTAATCTGGTACACTCATTTAAGTTACGCACATTACAGAGCACGAAAATGTTTTCTTATACTGAGACAGAACTGTTATTTTAACAACATGGAGAAACGTATACGACGAGTTTTAGCGTCTTGTAAAATTTGCCAGAAAGCTAAATCTGACACCACTTCACATATTCCTCCTTTATATCCCATTGTACCTGTTAAATTAAGACATATGGCCGCAGTAGATATTTTTGGTCCGATTCCGAGAACTAACAGAGGTTTTTGCTACATCTTTGTCGCTGTTGAGCTCACTTCAAAATTTGTCACTTTCACTCCGTTACGCAAAGCTACTGCTAAAACTGTTTCGAAAGCATTTGTAAAACATTTTCTATTTCATGTAGGGCATGTGATGAAAGTAATTTCTGACAATGGATCTCAATTTCGTAGTAGCATATGGACACGCATGTTACAAGCCAGAAACATTTCTCCGATCTATATATCCAAGTACCACGCTTCTTCGAACCCCTGTGAAGGGTTAATGAAAGAAATTGGTAAGCTGTGCCGAATATACTGCCACAAAAGACATATTGATTGGGATACACACATACTCTCATTCCAAGATGTAATCAATTCGATTCCAAATGAATCCACTATGCTATCTCCGTCTGTTATACTGAAAAACGTTGAACCACCAAACAAAATTAAAGAATTAGTCAACTTCCCTACCTGTCGTCGACTAAGACACCGTGAAATAATTGACATTGCACTGAACAACATCAAACGTGCCGCATAGCGCCGGAGAAGACAGCAAAAACAGGTTTGTACACGCCGAGACTTTCACGTTGGACAGAAAATATTAGTACGTACACACTATTTATCCAGCAAATTAAAAGGTAAGTGCAGTAAATTTGAACTTCTATACGCAGGTCCATATCGGATTCGCAGCATCCCTCACCCCAATGTTGTACACGTCGAAACTTTGAGAACCAGAAAATCGAAAGGCAATCACCATGTCTCAAACATTAAACCGTTTATTGAATGAAATCACTTTATGATGTAACATGCTATGATGCCATTTACTAATGCAATTATATTCACCTGACTAATTACTGATGATTATCGTATTTTTTCTTGGCAAATGCCCGGCAAGGTAAGGTTAGCAGGTCGCTTTTCTTGTCGTTACACACCAGACCGTGCACATTTTCCATTTTTTTTATGTACGATTGTATTCCAGTTTTGTCTATATGCACTGTGAAATAGTTAAGATAAAACACACCAGTCGACTTTGACATTTTTTTTTGGCCTTATGACATCTCAACATCGTGACTTTTACATTTTTTTGCTGCTGCATTGTGATATTCCGTGTACATTTTTGCCTTTGAACACTGTCTGTGCTTTCGACATATTACGTTTTCTGTCATGTTATGCTGTATGCTTAATTATATTACCGTTAATCAGTAATTACTTAGTGGGTATATGATTTAAATGCAAGACGTTATTCTCTATTCATCAATTTCAGAAAGAAATGATGCGTGTAAGAAATAAATTCAACAGAAATGGGAATTTCACCTACGGAATAAACGATAGAAGATGCAATAACTTTATGAGGAAGAGTAAATGGATCAGGATTAACAAGCATTAACAAGAATATACTATACTCATCGTAGAATAGCAGTCTTAACTAATTTTTTCTTTCAGAATACAAGGTGATTGATGCAGGCTGTCAGACAGAACTACACATCTTAGTTTTAGTGATGAAATATGTTAGAGATAAGGAATAGTTGTGTAATGAGTAATGTAGTGATTTTTTTGCAGATGATAATGAGTGATGATGAATAATGATGAAGGATATGCTGTTATGAATAATGAAGTTTTTCTTTACAGGTGATGATAATAATGAAGTTATGATAATATGGATAATGCTGTTATGAATAATGAAGTTTTTTCTTTACAGATGAGGATAATGTTGAAGTTATGTATTTATGCTACGTAGTTATTTAAGTATTTGTTGCAGTTTGTTTTGACAGCAGGTGTTATATTGCATAGTAGGATGACGGAAAGTTTTGGAAAGGACAGCTATGGAAAACATGTTTATACACATTTCACTACTTGTTAATTCGAAGTTCACTACTTTTCAGCATAGTGTGCGTTTCTTCTTTCAGGTCAATAATCCATTTTGTAGTTTTTCCAGGAGAAGTTTTTCATGATACATACTAAACCTGTTACTTATTATACCTGTTCTAGTACTTGCATTTTTTTTTTTACCCATTTGTGTCTATCATTTATACATGTGATCACATTACTGCCTTGTTTCACAATCTTGCTAAAGCTGACTTATGACGAATGACGTTACACATTTTTCATTTACAGGAACAACCCACTACCAATTATTTTTTTTCTCTCTTTTTCTCTTCTGGCTTTCTCTTATAATTACCAAACGCAATGCATTGCTAACAAAAAAATGTATTACCAGTCCCAAATAGTGATACCAGTTTGAGAAAGTTCTGAATAATACTGATCAACTCTGAATAGTATGTCACTTCAGTAATGACTTCGTAATGATACAAAAAATATATATATATAAAATAATGCTTTGTAACTGGCTAATAACTGCCACTGTTTATTGTAATGAGACTACTTATAATGCCCATGATTATTAATGCTATGACTGTAATTAGCTGATTTTTAATAATGACTTCGTAATGATCTGAATAATTCTGAATGATGAACAATGTTTTATTCTATTCAATACTTGATGGCCACTGAGTGCCAATAATTAATGTCAATCAATGAATTATGTTATTAATTATGCCATTAATTAGCTCTTGCTTTCAATGTTGATACTTTGTAACTGGAAAGGAATGTGATTGTTTAATAATGGTTTGTAATTAGAAGAAGGCTAATGATTCTTACTATATTGGAATGACAAATGATTAATTAACTGTAATCAGAAGAAGGCTAATGATTCTTAATAATGCTTTGTAACTGGAAAAGAATCCGATTGCTTCATAATGCTTTGTAATTAGGAGAAGGCTGATGATTCTTACTATATTGGAATGACAAATAATTAATTAACTAATTGACTATGCCATACCCTGTAACTGGAAAAGGAATATGATGTTTCATAATGCTTTGTAATTAGGAAAAGGCTAATAATTAATACTATTGAAATGACAAATGATTAACTATGCTTTATAATTGGGAAAGAATGTGATTGTTTAATAATGCTTTGTAATTAGGAGAAGGCTAATGATAATTACTATTGGAATGACCAATGATTCATTAACTATGCCATACTTTGTAACTGGAAAAGAATGCGATTATTTAATAATGCTTTGTAACTAGGAAAAGAAGGTTACTGATTCTATGTAAAACAATTAATGAACATTTTTCTGTAATACTACATACTTGGTACAGAAATGTTCAATCACTAGGCTATGAATGCCGCAAATGAAAACTGTAATTGTCAATATTATGTGACTTAATGTCCTTCACCTCATGAGCTAACTACCCTGAATTACTGCAATGTCCATTTGTCCTGTCTATCCTAGTGATCATGGAGCACTACCTTTGGGTTTGCACTACTTCTACGTTGGTGTGCCTTGTAAAAGCGTGGTGTTGACACGACATGCTGTCCACCACCATGAGCGATGAAGACGTTATTATGGTCCCACTGTTTGGTGTACCTAATGTACTGCCAAAATGAGAACATGAAATATTACTACGAGAGTTCAGTGTCTTGGCTACACTGATGGATTCTGATGGGAAAAGAACTGCAAATTGTGTCACTTGGTGTTGTACTTCTGTGGAAAGATATGGACTTTCAGAACAGCTGTGTGCAATCTAAAGTGCTACAACCATGATGCAATCCTTCCCTTTCCTATCCTAATTCTTGTCACATAGCGAAAATCATTTTTTTTTTGCTAACATTATTTATGTTCATGGGTTATACATTTTTTTTTTTGATTCGCTGAACTCCAGTGCGAGTACAGTTATGTCACTTGTCGATATGATTTTTGCCATTATGTTTATTTATTGCAAAAATGCCTAAGACATTTTTTCGATTTGTTCTCAAGTACAGTATGTGCACTCTTGTCTTTTATATTGTATATACATTTTTTATTTATTATTTTATTTTAATGATATGTTCTGAACTACAGTGCATGTGCACTTATGTTGTGTGTTAATATGTTTTCTACTGAACTTCAGTGCCTGTGCACTTTTCTCATTTTTCAATATGATTTGTACTCATACTGTATATTCAATACTTCAGTATGTATGCACTTATGTCATTTGTTACTAATTGTATATACATTTCGTAAATTGCTAATATGTTCTCAACTCCAGTGCGAGTACACTCATGTCACTTATCAACACGATTTTCTGCCATTCTGTTTATTTGTTCTGAAAATGCTAAAGAATTTTTTCAGTGCCTGTGCACTTTGCTATCTGTCAAATAATTTGTATATACAGTTTTCTGATTTACTACTATGTTTTGTACTCACATCCTGTCTTTGTCTGAAATGTTTTGTACTCGGTGCATGTGCACAACATTTAATTTATGTACTAAATTTGAATATTCTGTAAATTGTAAAAATTTCTTGCGATGGCAAGTCCAAATGACTCACCATCGCTGCCAAATTTTTGCCCCCCCAGTGGAGGGTTATGAAACACGTATGTAACATAGCAGCGATGGTGAGGCACGTTAAAATCTTTGACCAGAGAGCCTATTTTCGCGGTTAGTCTGCGCTTGACCGCGCGAGTGTTGCGAGCAGTTCGGTTGTAGTTGTCATGTAGTTCAGTTCAGTAGTGGTCTGGTCCTGTCACGGTCGCGAGCGGGACGCAGTCGGGGAGCGCCGACATGGCATTCTGGTCAAGATGCTGAATGAGGAATATTGTTAATTAAGGTAATCATCAGATAATGTAAAGTTTATTTATTGTAATTAATTTCCAACAAGTGCCCCAATAATAATTATGATTTCAAAAGCAATTTTATTGAACTAAATTTCGTTCCACTTCCCTTAAACAAATTTCAGTTAAATTACAAAAAAAAAAAGGAATATTATTATTTGCAATGCAGTTCCTCCAAGCTGTGCGCAAGAATAAGAGCAGAAATTTGACTAGCAGTTACAATGAGGTAAGAATTTAATTCTGATTTTTGCACAGGGCCAAAGACCGATATTTCGGTTTAATTGAATTATCATTATCACTGAGATTTCATTAGCACTGAATTGTTTTTCATTATTTTTGTGGGAGCTTACACCAGAGTCAGATTGCGAATTTCACATTTTTGTTGTCATTATATTTAATTGTGGGGAGGTTACATTCCCTGCATGTGTGCATGAGTAAGTCACTAACTTAAAGCGTTGGTGAAAAGTGTCGGAAATTGAGAATTGTGGAACATAGAGTCTGCAACTGGCCGTAGCTCGCCGGGCCAGGTTGCGGTCACCGGAAACGCGGGACAATACGCCGCTTTTGTGGATAGCCCGGCACCCGGAGCCACCTGTGCTGGGGCAACACGTGGCGAAGACGGGAATTTCGTTTGCCTAGGGGCGATATGACCTACTCGATCATTGGGTAGATCTCAGAAATGCCGTTGGAGGGATTTCGGCGATGATAGAGCGTTCGACATTGGCCGAAACTGAGTATTCTTCCTTGACGTTTTCGTACGCGTGGGAGACGGGAGAACTGTGGAGAGAGGAGGACTTCGCCTTCAGCCATCGGGCAGTACGGACTTGGAGACGGCTTCTTGGCCATCGCCGCGAAGGGAGATATACGGTCTGTATCGCAGCACTGCAGCAACGCGTGTTCCGTGCAGAGTTCTACAGTTGGAGCTCTTTGTGTGCTCATAAGCGAGATTTTCATCAACAGTTAACCACTTCCAACAACTTACCTAATATTCTTGATCTGGTAGTTATCCTTGCGAGTTTCCGAGAATCTATCAGCGTCGCTGCTGGTAATAGGGGCGCGTAATTGCAAAGTGTTAATGTGCCATTCTCAGGAGTGTGTGCGTAGACAAAGAAATCCACCTTTTTTTTTTTTTTTGTAAATTTTGTCAGTTGTGGGGAATACCCAATTAAAATGCCAGAATTATCGACTTTATTGTAGCTAGCATTTACCCTGTCCCAGTAGTCTCTACATGTACTCTAGTCACTGCACAGCTTGCCCAGACTGGAAGGAAAGAAGGTTTGCGCTCTTCTATGTCAGCGACGGACAAATAAGCTTACAATTTCTCGTAACGGTCCACGCTGCAGAAAGATGGTTATGTTATATATACATACGCAGGAGAAGCTGTACGCGAAGAGCTTGTGTTCTATAGTAAAAAAACTGAAAATATTGCAATTCATCGGGGCTAAATTACTTGGGATACATTCTGATATTTTTGAGATGAGCAACGTTGTTTACTGCAGGGAAACGTTTTCTTGTGGTTTGTCAGTACATCCTACTTAACACTAATATTATTGACGTAGATTAGCTTTCATGTTGCGTTCCTCCAGTTACAATAAATCTTAAGGACTTACATTTGATTTACAGCACACTGCTGTTTATTGTTGTTGTTGTTGCGGTCTTCAGCCCAGAGACTAGTTTGATGGAGCTCTCCATGCTACTCTGTCCTGTGCAAGCTTCTTCATCTCCCAGTATGTACTGCAACCTACATCCTTCTGAATCTGTTTAGTGTATTCATCTCTTGGTCTACGATATTTATCCTCCAACTTGCCCTCCAATACTAAATTGGTGATCCCTTGATACCTCAGATTATGTCCTACCAACCGATCCCTTCTTCTAGTCAAGTTGTGCCACAAATTTCTCTTATCTCCCATTCTGATCAATACCTCCTCTTTAGTTATGTGATCTACCCATCTAATCTTCAACATTCTTCTATAGCACCACATTTCGAAAGCTTCTATTGTCATCTTGTCTAAACTATTTATCGTCCACGTTTCACTTCCATACATGGCTACACTCCATACAAATACTTTCAGAAACGACTTCCTGACACTTAAATCTATACTCGAGGTTAACAAATTCCTCTTCTACAGAAATGCTTTCCTTGCCATTGCCAGCCTACATTTTATATCCTCTCTACATCGACCATCATCAGTTATTTTGCTCCCCAAATAGCAAAACTCCTTTACTACTTTAAGTGTCTCATTTCCTAATCTAATTCCCTCAGCATCACCCGGTTTAGTTCGACTACATTCCTGTTTGTTTTATGTATTGGAAATAAGAAGACGGAAATGAGAGATCGGAGAGCCTTCACTTGTGAACTTACACATAGTCGTAATTAAATTTTTGCCAACAGGACAACTAGTGCTAGAATCCCGTAGAAAATCCACTTAAGCCTCTACCTTTCTTCCTAGCGCTTATGGTGCCAGCTGTTTTTAATGAAACCATAAACTTTTAACTTTGTAGTTGTGGTGTCACCGCCAGACACCACACTTGCTAGGTGGTAGCTTTAAATCGGCCGCGGTCCATTAGTACATGTCGGACCCGCGTGTCGCCACTGTCAGTAATTGCAGACCGAGCGCCACCACACGGCAGGTCTAGAGAGACGTACTAGCACTCGCCCCAGTTGTACGACGACTTTGCTAGCGACTACACTGACGAAGCCTTTCTCTCATTAGCCGAGAGACAGTTAGAATAGCCTTCTGCTAAGTCCATGGCTACGACCTAGCAAGGCGCCATTAACCATTTGTAGAGAGAGTCTCACTTGTATCATCAAGAATGCTGTATACAAATGATGGATTAAAGTTAAGTATTCCAGCAGCTACGTACTTTTCTTTATAGCATTCATTACGTATCCTGTTCCAGACTTCACGCCAGTCTGCGTTAGATTATAGCGTGCATTTCGGCTTCCTCTAACTACAAGGTGTTGGCACATCTGCCAACACATCAGTAGTCCTGTTCTCTTTCTATGGCCGTAGCCATAAATGAACCTAAAGGAAGAGGAAGACAGTTGCCCATGTGCCTGTGAACCGTTTAGGGTTGATTATTTGTGTCTTACTGTATTTTAACTGTTTCTTTATGGCGTGCAGCGATTTAAAAAATATTGCTCGCTCTGTTCCACTTGAAAATTGCTAAACCTCTACATTTCCTATACTGTATATTATAAACCCATAATTTTAACTGCAGAAGTGGAGACATGTCTTTCAAAGAGCAAATGGAAGTTTTCATTTCGGTGCGAACTCTTCATAGAGTCATATTATTAAGATACAGAGTGTGTGTAAGAGTGGCCGACAAAATCCGCAGACAGATCCATTAGCGTCCTTATCAACGTTCGGCCATTTCTCTAGATTTCGTGACGGATACTCTACAAGTTAAGGAGGGATCAGTTACACAATGACGTTTTGCTATTCATCAGGGACAAATCTGTTATAACCCACTATAACGCAGTTGTCTGGGATTTAAGGATGGGTGACACCTGGGATGATAAATCGGTCATTATCATGCGCGAAAGGCTTAAACATGCATTTAACGTGTCGATGCAATCACATGGGCTTACGACGAGCGCAGCTTTAAAGAAAATAAATTGCAATGTAGATTTATGCACGAGTCGTCTATTGCAGACCAGAGTTAGGGTTTCAGGGAACGTGTTACTACCTGAGGTACATCTATGATACTACCAAAAAAATAAAATAACAACGAACCAGCTTGGCCTCTCCATTGAACTGTTTCTGAATCGTAGTGATCTTTTCACCTTTGGATTCTTATTACGCTTAGAAGCCTTGCATGTAAGTTTACGCTTTTGCAATATTTCTCTCCAATATAATATCTATATCCGCTGCTAAATTACTGCCATATGTCACAGCAAAGTGTGTATCGTACATGTTGTTCCTACTTTCCAAGACTAAAACTAGACTTTACGAAATATAGAAAATTGTGCTGAATTGAAATTTACGCATAAGACTACAAAGGTTTTTGTCTGAAATACATTCCTACCATTTTGCGAGGGCGTATCATTTATATACAAGTAGTACTTACAAGCAGTGGACAGGGATATTGAAACGCCAACAACAACACAACACATCAGCATGAATAATACAGCTTAGGAAAACTGTTGGCATTCAAACAGGTTTCCAGCACAAAAGCACTCCGTCTTCAGGCCACGAGTGGCCTACCGGGACCATCCGACCGCCGTGTCATCCACCGAGGAGGATGCGGATAGGAGGGGCGTGGGGTCAGCACACCGCTCCCCCGGTCGTTATGATGGTATTCTTGACCGAAGCCGCTACTATTCGGTCGAGTAGCTCCTCAATTGGCATCACGAGGCTGAGTGAACCCCAAAAAATGGCAACAGCGCATGGCAGCTGGATGGTCACCCATCCAAGTGCCGGCCACGTCCATCAGCGCTTAACTTCGGTGATCTCACGGGAACCGGCGTTTCCACTGCAAACAGGTTTCCAGGTGCCTCAGATTTGATAAATACACGTCCTGTGCGGCTTGTCCTCTTGAAACAGAGCATCACCACTTGGGAACAAACGTTATGTCATGGGATGGATCTGATCACCCAGAATAGTCACATTAGCTTTCACAAGAATGAAGTCCGGAGCAACCTTAAGGGGAGTGAGTCACGTGGGTTAGTCGCACGGTTTTAGGCGTCTTGTCACGGTTCGCGCGGCTCCCACCACCGATCGTTCGTCCTCCCTCGGATATGGCTCTGTGTGTTGTCCTTAGCGTAAGTCAGTTTAAGTTAGATTAAGTACTGTGCAAGCCTAGAGGCCGATGACCTCAGCAGTTTTGTCCCATAGGAACTTACCACAAATTCCAAAATTTTAAGTGAAATGAAAAGGTAAAACAAGTAGTAGGAAAAGAAGATGGAAGACTGAGATGCACAGGAAGAATCCTTAGCAAATTTAACTCGTCTGATAAGGAAGTGGCTAATGAGGCGTTTGTTCGACCAATTATTGAGTGTTGTTCATCAGTATCGGATCCTGCCTAGCTAGGATTGATGGAAGAGATAGAGAAGATCAAGCAAAGAGCAGCGGGCTTAGTCACAGGATCGTTTACATGACACGAAGGAGCTACCGACATACTCTAGAAAGCCGGCCGGTGTGGCCGTGCGGTTCTAGGCGCTTCAGTGTGGAACCGCGTGACCGCTACGGTCGCAGGTTCGAATCCTGCCTCGGGCATGGATATGTGTGATGTCCTTTGGTTAGTTAGGTTTAAGTAGTTCTAAGTTGTAGGGGACTGATGAGCACAGATGTTAAGTCCCATAGTAATCAGAGCCATTTGAACCATACTCTAGAAACTCAGTTGGCAGATGTTACAAGAGAGGCGTTTTGCATCACGGAGAGGTTTGCTATCGAAATTTCGAAAGAGCACTTTGCGGGAAGAGTGGGATAACATTTGACTTACTCACACACACACACACACACACACACACACACACCTCGCATAATGACCACGATGAAGAAAGGAATTAGAGCCAAATGGAGATGCTTACCGACAATCATTCTTCCAATGCGCCTTCGCAAGAGGGACAGGGTAGGCTGGACCAAGTAGTCGTACCAGAAGTATACTCCGCCACACACCATTAAGTGGCTTGCGGAGTATCATTTAGGTGCAGATGTAAATCGTATAGAGTAAACATGTGGCCTATAGAATATCACGATATTCTAACCAACTCACAACACGTATCACTGTTAGGACGTTAACTCGTCCAAAAGTTCGATAAAGTACTCAACAAGATTCATCTGTACCAGCCAATTGCATCATTAGAATTATATATTAATACCTTCAGGTGGTGACGGGCATTGATAAATATCAACGGGAACAGGTGAAAATGTGTTCCCCGACAGGGGCTCAAACCCGGGATCCCCTGCTTACATGGAAGGTGCTCTATCCATCTGAGCCACCGAGGGCACAGAGGATAGTGTGACTGCAGGGACTATCTCGCGCACGCCTCCAGCGAGACCCACATTCTCACCTTATGTGTCCACACACTACATTCGTAGTGTCCCTACCCAACACACTCATTACACCTGGAAGACATTCTTACAAAGTCCAGTAAGAGTACGGGTATTTGGGTGCATCCGCACAGAAGAGGAAGGTCATGGCCGGTATTGCCAGAACTATACAGGGTGGCCCACTGATCGTGACCAGGACAAATATCTCACGAAATAAGCGTCAAACGAAAAAACTACAAAGAACGAAACTGGTCTAGCTTGAAGGGGCAAACCAGATGGCACCATGGTTGGTCCGCTAGATGGCGCTGCCGTTGGTCGAACCGATATCAACTGCTTTTTTAAATATAGGAACCCATTCTTTTATTACATAATCGTGTAGTACGTAAAGAAATATGAATACTTTAGCTGGACCACTTTTTTTGCTTTGTGATAGATGGCGCTGTAATAGTCACAAACATATGGCTCACAATTTTAGACGAACAGTTGGTAACAGGTTGTTGTTGTTGTTCTTGTTGTGGTCTAAAGTCCTGAGAGTGGTTTGATGCAGCTCTCCATGCTACTCTATCCTGTGCAAGCTTCTTCATCTCCCAGTACCTACTGCAACCTACATCCTTCTGAATCTGCTTAGTGTATTCATCTCTTGGTCTCCCCCTACGATTTTTACCCTCCACGCTGCCCTCCAATACTAAATTGGTGATCCCTTGATGCCTCAGAACATGTCCTATCAACCGATCCCTTCTTCTGGTCAAGTTGTGCCACAAACTCCTCTTCTCCCCAATCCTATTCAATACTTCCTCATTAGTTATGTGATCTACCCATCTAATCTTCAGCATTCTTCTGTAGCACCACATTTCGAAAGCTTCTATTCTCTTCTTGTCCGAACTATTTACCGTCCATGTTTCACTTCCATACATGGCTAAACTCCATATAAATACTTTCAGAAATGACTTCCTGACACTTAAATCTATACTCGATGTTAAGAAATTTCTCTTCTTCAGAAACGCTTTCCTTGCCATTGCCAGTCTACATTTTATATCCTCTCTACTTCGACCATCATCAGTTATTTTGCTCCCCAAATAGCAAAACTCCTTTACTACTTTAAGTGTCTCATTTCCTAATCTAATACCCTCAACATCACCCGACTTAATTCGACTACATTCCATTATTCTCGTTTTGTTTTTGTTGATGTTCACCTTATATCCTCCCTTCAAGACACCATCCATTCCGTTCAACTGCTCTTCCAAGTCCTTTGCTGTCTCTGAAAGGATTACAATGTCATCGGCGAACCTCAAAGCTTTTATTTCTTCTCCATGGATTTTAATACCTACCCCGAATTTTTCTTTTGTTTCCTTTACTGCTTGCTCAATATACAGATTGAATAACATCGGGGAGAGGCTACAACCCTGTCTCACTCCCTTCCCAACCACTGCTTCCCTTTCATGTCCCTCGACTCTTATAACTGCCATCTGGTTTCTGTACAAATTGTAAATAGCCTTTCGCTCCCTGTATTTTACCCCTGCCACCTTTAGAATTTGAAAGAGAGTATTCCAGTCAACATTGTCAAAAGCTTTCTCTAAGTCTACAAATGCAAGAAACGTAGGTTTGCCTTTCCTTAATCTTTCTTCTAAGATAAGTCGTAAGGTCAGTATTGCCTCATGTGTTCCAGTATTTCTACGGAATCCAAACTGATCTTCCCCGAGGTTGGCTTCTACTAGTTTTTCCATTCGTCTGTAAAGAATTCGTGTTAGTATTTTGCAGCTGTGGCTTATTAAACTGATTGTTCGGTAATTTTCACATCTGTCATCACCTGCTTTCTTTGGGATTGTAATTATTATAGTCTTCTTGAAGTCTGAGGGTATTTCGCCAGTTTCATACATCTTGCTCACCAGATGGTAGAGTTTTGTCAGGACTGGCTCTCCCAAGGCCGTCAGTAGTTCCAATGGAATGTTGTTTACTCCGGGGACCTTGTTTCGACTCAGGGCTTTCAATGCTCTGTCAAACTCTTCACGCAGTATCGTATCTCCCATTTCATCTTCATCTACATCCTCGTCCATTTCCATAATATTGTCCTCAAGTGCATCGCCCTTGTATAGACCCTCTATATACTCCTTCCACCTTTCTGCTTTCCCTTCTTTGCGTAGATCTGGGTTTCCATCTGAGCTCTTGATGTTGATACAAGTGGTTCTCTTATCTCCAAAAGTCTCTTTAATTTTCCTGTAGGCAGTATCTATCTTACCCCTAGTGAGATAAGCCTCTACATCCTTACATTTGTCCTCTAGCCATCCCTGCTTAGCCATTTTGCACTTCCTGTCGATCTCATTTTTGAGACGTTTGTATTCCTTTTTGCCTGCTTCATTTACTGCATTTTTATATTTTCTCCTTTCATCAATTAAATTCAATATTTCTTCTGTTACCCAAGGATTTCTACTAGCCCTCGTCTTTTTACCTACTTGATCCTCTGCTGCCTTCACTAATTCATCCCTCAAAGCTACCCATTCTTCTTCTACTGTATTTCTTTCCCCCATTCCTGTCAATTGTTTCCTTATGCTCTCCCTGAAACTCTGTACAACCTCTGGTTCTTTCAATTTATCCAGGTCCCATCTCCTTAAGTTCCCACCTTTTTGCAGTTTCTTCAGTTTTAATCTACAGGTCATAACCAATAGATTGTGGTCAGAGTCCACATGTGCCCCTGGAAATGTCTTACAATTTAAAACCTGGTTCCTAAATCTCTGTCTTACCATTATATAATCTATCTGATACCTTTTAGTGTCTCCAGGGTTCTTCCATGTATACAACCTTCTATCATGATTCTTAAACCAAGTGTTAGCTATGATTAAGTTGTGCTCTGTGCAAAATTCTACCAGGCGGCTTCCTCTTTCATTTCTTAGCCCCAATCCATATTCACCTACTACGTTTCCTTCTCTCCCTTTTCCTACACTCGAATTCCAGTCACCAATGACTATTAAATTTTCGTCTCCCTTCACTGTCTGAATAATTTCTTTTATTTCATCATACATTTCTTCAATTTCTTCGTCATCTGCAGAGCTAGTTGGCATATAAACTTGTACTACTGTAGTAGGTGTGGGCTTCGTATCTATCTTGGCCACAACAATGCGTTCACTATGGTGTTTGTAGTAGCTTACCCGCATTCCTATTTTCCTGTTCATTATTAAACCTACTCCTGCATTACCCTTATTTGACTTTGTGTTTATAACCCTGTAGTCACCTGACCAGAAGCCTTGTTCCTCCTGCCACCGAACTTCACTAATTCCCACTATATCTAACTTTAACCTATCCATTTCCCTTTTTAAATTTTCTAATCTACCTGCCCGATTAAGGGATCTGACATTCCACGCTCCGATCCGTAGAACGCCAGTTTTCTTTCTGCTGATAACGACATCCTCTTGAGTAGTCCCCGCCCGGAGATCCGAATGGGGGACTATTTTACCTCCGGAATATATTACCCAAGAGAACGCCATCATCATTTAATCATACAGTAAAGCTGCATGCCCTCGGAAAAAATTACGGCCGTAGTTTCCCCTTGCTTTCAGCCGTTCGCAGTACCAGCACAGCAAGGCCGTTTTGGTTATTGTTACAAGGCCGGATCAGTCAATCATCCAGACTGTTGCCCTTGCAACTACTGAAAAGGCTGCTGCCCCTCTTCAGGAACCACACGTTTGTCTGGCCTCTCAACAGATACCCCTCCGGTGTGGTTGTACCTACGGTACGGCTATCTGTATCGCTGAGGCACGCATGTCTCCCCACCAACGGCAAGGTCCATGGTTCATGGGGGAGGGGGGGGGGTGGTAACAGGTACGTTTTTTAAATTAAAATGCAGAACGTATGTACGTTTGGACATTTTATTTCGGTTGTTACAATGTGATACATGTACCTTTGTGAACATATCATTTCTGAGAACGCATGCTCTTACAACGTGATTACCTGTAGATACCACATTAATGCAATAAATGCTCAAAATGATGTCCGTCAACCTCAATGCATTTCGCAATACGTGTAACGACAATCCTTTCAGCAGCGAGTAGTTCGCCTTCAGTAATGTTCGCACATGAATTGACAATGCGCTGGCGCATGTTGTCAGGCGTTGTCGGTGGATCACGATAGCAAATGTCCGTCAACTTTCCCCACAGAAAGAAATTCGGGGACGTCAGAACCGGTGAACATGCGGGCCATGGTATGGTGCTTCGACGATCAATCCACCTGTCATGAAATATGTTATTCAATACCGCTTTAACCGCACGCGAGGTATGTGCCGGACATCCATCATGTTGGAAGTACATCGCCATTCTGTCATGCAGTGAAACATCTTATGGTAACATCGGTAGAACCTGACGTAGTAAATCAGCATACATTGCACCATTTAGATTGCCATCGATAAAATGGGGTCCAATTATCCTTCCTCCCACAATTCCGCCACATACATTAACCTTCCAGGGTTGCTGATCTTCCACTTGTCGCAGCCATCGTGGATTTTCCGTTGCCCAATAGTGCATATTATGCCGGTTTACGTTACTGCTGTTTGAGAATGACGCATCGTCGCTAAATAGAACCCGTGCAAAACATCTGTCATCGTCCCGTAATTTCTCTTGTGCCCAGTGGCAGAATTGTACACGACGTTCAAAGTCGTCGCCATGCAATTCCTGGTGCTTAGAAATATGGTGCGGGTGCAATCGATGTTGATGTGATATTCTCAACACGGACGTTTTTGAGTTTCCCGATTCTCGCGCAAATTGTCTGCTACTGATGTGTGGATTAGCCGCGACAGCAGCTAAAACACCTACTTGGGCATCATCATATGTCGCAGGACGTGGCTGACGTTTCACATGTGGCTGAACGCTTCCTGTTCCTTTAAATAACGTAACTGTCCGGCGAACGGCCCGGACACTTGGATGATGTCGTCCAGGATACCGAGCAGCATACATAGTGTGGTGTCACCGCCAGACACCACACCTGCTAGGTGGTAGCCTTTAAATCGGCCGCGGTCCGCTAGTATACCTCGGACCCGCGTGTCGCCACTGTCAGTGATTGCAGACCGAGCGCCGCCACACGGCAGGTCTAGTGAGACGTCCTAGCACTCGCCCCAGTTGTACAGCCGACTTTGCTAGAGATGCTACACTGACAAATACGCTCTCATTTGCCGAGACGATAGTTAGCATAGCCTTCAGCTTCGTCAATTGCTACGACCTAGCAAGGCGCCATTACCAGTTTATATTGAGATTATAAAGCCTGTACCATCAGACCGATGTTCTCCAATTGTGGATTAAAGTTAAGTATTCCAAGAGCTTCGTACTTTATTTATTAGACTCCACTCCTTTAATTGTTCCAGATCTCACGCCAGCCTGCGTGAGCTTAAAAGCGTGCATTTAGGCCTCCTCTAGCAACACGGTGTTGGCTCTTCTGCCAACACACAACACATAGCACACGCCCGTTGGGCATTTTGATAACAATAGCCATACATCAACACGATATCGACCTTTTCCGTAATTGGTAAACGGTACATTTTAACACGGATAATGTATCACGAAGAAAATACCGTTATCACTGACGGAATATTACGTGATACCACGTACTTATACGTTTGTGACTATCACAGCGCCATCTATCACAAGGCGAAAATGTGGTCTAACGAAAACATTGATATTTCTTTAGGTACTACACGAAATTTTAATGAGAAATGGGGGTTGCTATTTAAAAAAAAACGCAGTTGATATCTTTTTGACCTATTGCAGCGCCATCTAGCGGGCCAACCATAGCGCCATCTGGTTTCCCCCTTCAAGCTAGATGAGTTTTGTTCTTTGTAGTTTTTTCGTTTGATGCTTATTTCGTGAGATATTTGGCCCAGTCACTATCAGTGGACCATCCTGTATACTTATATGGATATGGTGTCTGTTCTTTCGGACATGTCGGTAAGAACAGACGCCACATCCATATATTAGCGTCATTGGCGACTGGTTTCTGAAGGCCAGCTTATAGCCCTACCTCTACCACTGTAATTTAGTATTCTTTTACGTAAATAACAGAAAAACCTATCTCTGCGTTGCCACGTATACTACATATCAACAGAACAAACAGTTCTGTTACGGGAGAAGCCACATATAATCTTCTTACTAAAATTTAGTTTATTTTCCTAATAAAGGACACATTGGGAGGACAGTTCTGTTAATAGGAAAAGTTAATCAATAGAGTTACCCTTTTACAGGATTTGACCGTTTGTTGTGTCTAATGGATAAGTAGATCAGACAATTCAATTCTTTTCCTAAGATTTTACCCAGCGGTTAAATAGAAACGCAGTGTGAATAATATTAGACTGAAGCTAGGATAACTTAGTTCCAAGTCCATTTAGGGGTTCAAAACATGTACCCATAGTCGCCAGCCTACCTAGGCAATGAAACGGAGAAGTATTGGAAACGCAGAATATGAATTTTGCCTACTTATATACTACTGCTTAATTTGGTTCTTCAAATCAATATTACTCCAAGTAAACAATGTTGGTGCAGAAATTGGAATTTCTTTTTGACTACCGCACCCTTATACATTGCGTTTTCAAAAAGCGAAAAAGCCCAGTAGATAACTTCATGGAAGCTAAAAAAAATTTGACCAGGGGGGATATATAGAAAATCATTTTCTGTAATAAACGAACTTAAATAATAAAATACTTAGCTACTAAAGCACACGCTTTATATACTTTTCGTTTCACTTTAAGGAAACCTCTTTCTTACTGGAATTTGATTTCAAAAGCTTTTATTACTTGAATTAACTCTGTATAGTCATTTACTAGATTCTAGTAATTTGGTTACACACTGATGGAATATTACGTATTTACTACAACACTTTGCAATTGTTAAGAAAATCCAAAAAAACAATTTAAATGTTGCCTCTTTATATTAACTTGGCACTTCATAAGTCTGTAAAATAGAATACTCAGATTCGTCAAACACCAGGAAGGAACCCTATATAGGTGTATGATTAGGATGAAATAAGAGGGTGAACTATTTTCTTTGATGTTCAAGAATGATTACTAAGGCACAGTTTAAATTAATAGTTCACGCTGTACAAAAGTAAATTTGCTGTAAAAGTGTCTTATCTGTAGGCTGTAGGCTTGGGTGTGGCGAACAGTTATGGGGGCTACACTATCCACTGTAAGGCGTGTAACTATCTTGCTGAATGGGCTCAATTTCGCTTCTTGGCGTCGTTCAGTTCTACGTACAGTAGCCCAACAACTAATAGCTATGCCTTAAGCCGTTTGCAGTCCCCATTCCAGGCATTTTGTGCGAATTTGCAGGCAAAGCTTCCCCTGCTCCGCGAAGTTGTTGCCTCAATCACTGCTGCCTACAGACTGTGTGAATTACTTCCTGCGCTTGCTCTAGGTAGCGCGCCAATTCGTCCTCGCCACCTTTTCCACTCCCCAGAGCCACTTTCGTTTTAAACAAAAGCACACTGGCTTTTACATAACACATATTTCTGATATAGTTGCTAAGCGTGAACATTTTTTTGAATTGTCAAATTTACATCAACATGAAAAATTTATACACAGAAATATTTTTAAATAGAAAGGTCATCAGAAAATTATTTAACATAATAAACAATTTACATAGCATTTTACCTACATTATCCACATACAATACAAAGAATTTTAGTCTGCAATTTAGTAGCTATCTGCGAAAAATTTTTAAGCAAAAAATTTTTAAAAATTTGAATGAACCATACACAAATATTGTTATAAGATCACACTAAAATTCCCTGCTTATAAAGTTCCATGCTGACAGAGTTAACGAGTTGGACCTCCTGTTCTGCAGTCACATACTTGCTGTCGGCCTCTTGTGTATCATCACAATCCCGTTCGACGATCGTCTGTCACTCAACACACAGTTTCGTCCACGTTGCGACTCCATGGATTATGTTTCTTCGCTTTTCCTGTGCGCAGCATACATCTTCGACAGGATTCCCCTTGAAATACCAAGTACTTCACATGCATTGGTGATGGAAGAACTCACCATATGAGCAGGAACTATCTCCCCTCATTCGAATACACTGAGGTCCAACACAGTGCACTCACACATACACAGAACACTGTTGTGACCAAAACGAACACTAGTAACATATTGAGAACACTGCGCAAGTGCCGTTCGCCGTCAAATACAACAGCGTGTGTTTCCATCATTCTTTCTACATCTACATCTACATGTACATTTACGTATATACTCCGCTAGCCACCAAGCCGTGTGTGGCGGAGGGCACAATTCGCGCCAAAGTCAAATTTCCCTCCCTCTGTTCCACTCGCGGATTACCCGAGGGACAAACGACTATCTGAACGCCTCAGTACGAGCTCTAATTTCCCGTATCTTTGAATGGTGATCACTGCGCGATTTGAAATTTTGTGGTAGTAATATATGCTTAACATCCTCGGCGAAGATCTGATTCGGAATTTAGTGAGCAGTCCCTCCCGTTTAGCGCGTTGTCTATCTGCAAGTGTGTCCCACTTCAAACTTTCTGTGAGATTTCTAACGCTCTCGCGATGGCTAAATGTACCAGTCATGAATCTTGCCACTCTGCTTTGGACCTTCTCAATCTGTTGAACCAGACCCAACTGGTAGGGGTCCCATACAGACGAGCAATAGTCTACGAATGGACGAACTAACTTATTGTAAGCAGTTTCCTTTGTTGAAGGACTGCGTCGCTTCAGGATTCTACCAATAAACCGCAATCTAGAGTTCACCTTGCCCGTTACTAGAGTAATCTGCTCGTTCCATTTGAGATCATTTCGAATAGTCACACCCAGGTACTTGATGGATGTTACCGCTTCCAAAGACTGATCATGTATTTTGTGCTCGTACTTCAATGGGGTTTTTCCCCTTGCTATACGCGGTAGGTTACACTTACTAATATTGGGAGATAACTGCCAGTCATTACACCACGCATTTATTTTCTGCAAATTCTCGTTGATTTGTTCACAACTTTCGTGTGATACTAGTTTCCTGTAGACTACAGCATCATCGGCAAAGAGCCTAATGCCGCTGTCAGTACCATCAACCAGAACGTTTATGTAAATCGTAAAAGGCAGCGGACCTATTACGCTGCCCTGGGGCACACCTGATGTTACAATTGTTTCTGTCGAAGTCTCCCCGTTCAGGACGACATACTGCTCCCTGTCTGTTGGAAAACTTCCCATCCAACCGCACATGTCAGCGGACAGACTGTAAGCGCGCATCTTTCGGAGCAAGCGAGTGCGGAACTGAGTGGAACGCCTTTCGAAAGTCGAGAAATATGGCATCGGCCTGGGAGCCGGTATCTAGAGCCTGTTTTATATCATGCAAAAAGACGGCCAGCTGTGTCTCGCATGACCGCTGTTTCCTAAAACCGTGTTGTTTAATGCAGATGAGCTTCTCAGAGTCTAGGAAGGTTATTATCTCTGAACACAAAATATGTTCCATGATTCTACAACAAATCGATGTCAGTGAAATTGGCCGGTAATTGTGTGCATATGATTTTCTATCCTTTTATAGACTGGCGTGACCTGGGCCCTCTTCCAGTCCCGTGGAACTTTCCGCTGTTCCAGTGATCTCTGATAGATGACGGAAAAGAATGGTGCTATATTTGTAGAATAGTCAACATATAATTCTGCGGGGATACCATCTGGGCCAGATGCCTTCCTGGCATCTAACTATCATAACTGTTTTAGAATCCCAGATACAGTAAACCGTATGTCAGCTGTCCTTGCGTTTGTTCGATAGTTGAAACGGGGAATGGTGCAGCAGTCCTCTACCGTAAACGAGATTTTGAAATCTAGGTTTAGAATTTCGGCCTTCTGTTTATCATCATCGGTTACATTACCCTTACTTTAGCAAGAGAAAGTATTGAATTATTTGTAGGGTCCATATATTTTACGTAAGACCAAATTTTTTTTAATTTTTTTTTTTTTTTTTTTTTTTTTAGAATCTGTACTTCTTCCAAGCCAAACGTTATGGATTCCAAAATCCAACCGTCATTTTTCTCACATGATCTCCTGAAAACAATAGAACACGGCAGTCAGGTAGATACCGTAGTTTCTGATTTCCGGAAACCATTTGCCTTCGCACCAACGGCTATTCACGACACTACGATCGTATGGTGAATCAAGTGAAATTTGTCACCGTTTGAGAACACATCAGTGATGTTACTGATGCAGTCTCTATATCTTCGCAGTACTAGGTCCTTCAGATATACGTGCACGTCTGTAGAGGCAGACATGTCACTGACGATTTCAGTTGTGGTAAACATTACGAAAATAAATTCGCATTCTTTGAATACACATTGAGGTCAGCTGTTTCCGACACATGAAAATTTTTGAAGCGGGACTCGAACCCGGATCTCTTGCTTTTCGCCATCGGTCGCCTTAACCACTTTTTTAATTTATTTGTTTAATAAGGAGTATATCACTTCGGCTCTCCGAGCACGTCTCGGTCCAGGCTTTCACATGTCGCGTAGACACAACCCATATGCTCGCACAATTCCTGATTCCCGTCGAGGGAGACAAATGTTATGTTGCCATTTTAGAACGTAGAGGCATAGACAAATGCTTGATGGTTACAACTTCTGTGTTGGTACAGTGTCTGTACATTCACAATACAATGTCCTTCAGACATGGATGCATTTCTGAAGGACATTGTATTGTGAAGATACGAACAGTTTTGTTCGAGACTCGAAGAGCCAAAATTTTGATGTGTCGCAAACAGCTGATATCAGTATCATAATGTTGATCTATTTCGTAACGGGGTTAACGATTTCTTTGCTCTCTACATATCGCTTCCGAGGGGTCCGTGGAAACAAAATTAGAACAGTTACATCAAGCACAGAAGCACTTAAGTAATCGGTTTGTCCGGCACTCCGGCGAACACTAACAGGCGATATACCGCTAGGTAATCTCTGTCATGCACTGTGGTTTTCAGAATATGTATACAGCTATGCATGTCAATGTAGACATAGCTCTTGGATGGATAGTAATCGACAAAGGTGGATATAATTCCAGACATGACTCAGGTTACTGCGTTGGGACTTTCATTATTCATGTTGTAACTTGGCTAGGCAAACAACGTTAATGGTTGCATCTCGCTTTTCACGGACGATAAAGTTATTTACAGTCAAGTGCTTCCTGAGAAAAGATGTAAAAATATCCAGTGATATGGCATTAAGATTTCCTACGAGTACGAAATCAGTGAGTCACAATTTATAACCATACAGCTCAAGCAAATACCTCGTTTGTAATAATTTGTGGGGAAATGAAATGGACTGAAGAGTTAGTTTCAGTCGCAAGTGAAGCAGAAAGCCGATTCCGATTCTTGGGTAGGATGCTGGGAAAATGTAACCAGTGTAAATAGAACTTAGATTACAAAACACTCATGGTATCCATTATAGGACAATGCCCAAGAAAGTGAGATCCATACCAAACAAGACTGATAGAGGATATTCAACAGATTCAGTGGAATGCACGACGAATAGTCAAAGGTTAGTTTGAATCACGTGAGAGTATCGTGCAGATGTTAAACAACCGAACTGTATGACGCTTGAAGATATGTGTTAAAATCTACTTCAAAAGTATCAAGCACCAGCATTAACAGGTGTTTAGGAGGATACAACACCCCTCGACTTATCGGTCTAATAGAGACCAATGACATCAGACAAATTACATTTTACATAATTTACATATGTTTTTGGGACGATCTAATCTTTTAATATTTGAAGCCAATACCTACTGATGTGAAATAGTTTATTTCATGACCAGTTTAGACAGTAATTAGCTGCCATCCTCAGATTCTTAGCTGTCCCGGAAATATAATTACACTTCTTAAACGCATATCTAATTATATTTCTGGGAGATTTGAGAGTCTGTGGATGACGGCTAGTTATTCAAATCGAGCTAGCTTGCTTTCAAATATTGTAAATTAGTTACATTTTGTAAAGAAACATTCTTCTCAAACTCTACCGTGCGAGATGGCGCAGTGCTCAGCGCACTGGACTGGCATTCGGGAGGACGACGCTTCAAATCTCTGTCCATCTATCCAAATTTAGATTTTCCGTGATTTTCCCAAATCGCCCAAGAAAAATACCGGGAAGGTTCGTTTGAAAGGCAACGGCCCACTTCCTTCCCCATCCTTTCGTATTCCGAGCTTGTGGTCCGCCTCTAATGACCTCGCCGTTGACGGGACGTTAAGCTCTAATCTTCTTTCCTTCCTTGCTTCTCGTGCACCAAACGCCGATGGGATCTGAGAACAGTGAGATACACTGATACAATGGGAAGTATACTTTGCCATGCACTTCACAGTGGTTTGGAAGGTATAGCTGCAGATATGAATTCGTCAGTGCTGGGTGAAAGCTGCCCCTCCCGCCTTTCTACCGCCCTTATGTCTCTGACAGCTGTGCTGTAATGTAGTCATTACCCAAACCATTTACACTAGCGACCTCAAAACTTCATGAATACATGGGCCCTGCATGTCAGGAGGGGACTGTTAAAGCTCGTGGGGGCTCTGTAATGGCGTGGAACGTGTGCAGTTGGAGTGGTACAGTGGTACTGGACCCATGAAACGTCAATATACGACAGTGACAGATGAAACATACGTAAGCCTCCTGTTTGATCACCTGCATCTATTCATTCCGACTTGGGCAATTCCAGCAGTTCAATGCAACACCACACACGTTCATAATTGCTACAGAGTGGTTCCAGGCACACTCTTCTGAGATTAACCACTTCTTCTGGCCACCAAACGCCTTAGACATGAACATTATTGAGCATAAAGTCGAAATCTTCTGGGTTATTAGTCCGCGTCATGTTTCTGCTAAAATCATCGACGTTTCAACCCCCCCCCCCCCCCCGCCCCCCGTGGATCTTCCTCAGGATGTTCTGGTGTACACTACTGCTAGAACTGCAGTGTTGTAGCAGTAGTGGACAGCAGGAGATCCTAAGGAAGGTCCCAGCAGAGGGGTAGAAGCGTCAATCATCATGGCCCATAATGTTCATGTCTAAGGCGTTTCAGTGACAACGGCCACGAAAGCCTTCAGAATTATTGAGCTTATCTGGGATGCCTTGCAACGTGTTATTCAGAAGAAATATCCACCCCTTCGTACTCTTACGGATTTATGGACAGCCGTGCAGGATTCATGGTGTCAGTCCTGTTGAGCACTACTTCAGACATTAGTCGAGCCCATGACACGTCGTTTTGCGTCTCTTCTGCGTGCTCGCGCAGGCCCTGCACGATATTAAGCAGGTGTACCAATTTCTTTGGCTCTTCAGCGTAAATCACTTCGTTCCCGCGTTACGAGCAAGACTGCACTGTTTCCGTGTCCCCCGACACGCTTCATATACCCTTCTCTGCTAGTGCTGAGACCTGCCGTCTGTGAGTGGTTATTGCATGTTGACATCGAACATAAGCGGTGGTCACTTTAATGTGAATGTATCGTGCATAACAGACATGATTTCAATACCAGCACAAAACTGATTTCATTAACGAGATCAGTTTTGTGTTGGTATCGTTGTTCTCGTGTGTTACATGTGTTTCTGCAAAAATAATATTTTGTCAGTTGGTCCTATGGAAAGTCGATGTTTGGTTTGTGGGGCGCTCAACTGCGTGGTTATCAGCGCTGGAAAGTCGAACTGCATATCCACAGCATGTACTGCTTTTGATATTTCTGAGATGTTGGTCGCTACTAGCGAAACCAGCAGAAAGTAAAAAAAAGTAAATTTTACAGCTGATGCCAAACTTGCATTTCTGAATATTTTATTTGGTTAGCACAGAAGTGGAGAACATAGCAGCTGTCTGCATGACTAAATGCCTGCTGGTCAACTCCGAATCTAAAAAATTCCACTGTTCGTATGACACACTGGGATATTTGTGGCTGTAACTGAAAAACCTCCCATTGCCCGCTACCGGCCGCGTCCGTCAACTGTATTTGCATATGTCTATATGTCTCTTTTCTCCTCTGTAGCTGCATATTGCAGCGACAAATATTCCTGTGATACCTCTCTTTCAATCTTTAAGCAGTTAGGCACTGCCATACACAGAACATAAACAACACGAAAATATGACTCCTTCAAAACAGTGGATTTTAATCTTTTTCCCACTGGGTCCTCCACAAAGTGAGAGGTTGTATGTAGGATACTATCTGAGTGTTCGCTAGCGAACATTTGCAAGTGTTAATTAGTTCGCAGTGTTGGTGCATTTACACGCATGAATCATACAGCAGTGGCTAATGACCTGGCAGAGACGGGGAAATTCATTAGGGCAGTTGAATAAAACATGCTCACCTGCTGCCCACAGCGGTTCGTATCATTAAATGTTGCTTCATATTCAGTTTACTCCATGCGAGCTCAGCTTCCAGCAGAGTGCCGTGAACTAAAACGTGTTCTTCCTATGTACAGCGTTGCCCTGTCACATTTTTGATAACATCGGACGTACTCACCCCGTTACCGACGTGTGAAAAGCCTCGACTATGTGTGAGATTCGCGGTGCGTTACTCATGAACAGTTTTTTCATATAGTTACCACCTGTAATAACCATACCTGTAGGCATTTACAAAACTTTTTGTCTCTAGTTATCATAAATTTTGCAGCACTTTCAGCTCTTGTTAACTAGAACCAATGATCCCAGTCTGAAGGATTTTCTGACGTAGTTTTGTATTTTTCATAATCTTCCGGCATAACAATAAGTTGTAAATTTTTTTCATGGTACTAAGACCATTTTCTAGTTCCGTAATTTATGATACTAACAATTTTTTTTGACTGCTTCTGCTTCTTCAGGGAAGGCAAAATGAATTCTCCCGGAAAATATTTCATGCACTGTAAGATAGGGAAGCCAGCGTACATCATCTTCAGTTGAGACTGGTGAGTTAAGTTCGGTTGCCTATGTTACAGTGCATTAAATATTATCCGGGAGAGTTTGTTTTGCCCTTGCTGTATTTCTTTTTGGAATACCACGTGAAATCGCAATTTTTGATAGTGTTTAACAGTAACTTTTTATGGTGTTGCCATCGATCTCATGTCAACACATATCAGTTTTCTTGCTCAAATAGGTGATTATTTTTAACTACCGTTATTTTTCGCCCCGCGTACATTATTATTTTACCAAAAGAGGTTCCATGAGAATTAAAAAGAAACACTGAAGATAGTGCTACGCTAAAGAACGCAGTATGCCGATGTTTCTTTCAGCTCACTGCTCTGCACATAGCAGCCACAGGTGTAATACGCTACTGCCCATTAAATTGCTACACCACAAAGAAATGCAGATGATAAACGGGTATTCATTGTACAAATATACGAGGGCTATCCACAAAGTACATTACGTTTTGCCGGCCAGTGTGGCCACGCGGTTAAAGGCGCTTCAGTCTGGAACCGCGCGACCGCTACGGTCGCAGGTTCGAATCTTGCCTCGGGCATGGATGTGTGTGATGTCCTTAGGTTAGTTAGGTTTAAGTAGTTCTAAGTTCTAGGGGACTCATGACCTCAGATGTTAAGTCCCATAGTGCTCAGAGCCATTTGAGCCATTATATTACGTTTTGGAATCAAAAATAAATAAAATATTGGAAATTTTTTAAATTATATACAGATGAAAGCCACACTTAAATACTACTTTTCTACATAGTTGCCATTTAAATTAAGGCACTTACCGTAGCGATGGACGAGCTTGGAAATTCCTTCGTCGTAAAATTCGGCCGCCTGCGCCTTCAACCACGTGGTTACCTCTTTTGGGACAGAAAAGGTGTGATTTTTGTGGATTTCCTGGAAAGAGGCACTACAATAAACTCTCAAAGGTATTGCCAAACTCTGCACAACCTCAGAAGAGCAATACAAAACAAGCGCAGGGGAAAGCTGGGCTCAAAGACCTTGCTGATTCACGACAACGCCCGGGTCCACACGGCAAATGCCACTCGTTAAGTTCTCGAATCTTTTAAGTAGGAGTTGTTTCCTCATCCGCCGTACAGTTCCGACCTGGCACCGAGCGACTTCCACTTATTCCCAGCAATGAAGAAGTGGTTGGCTATGCAGTGTTTCGATGACGACGCACAGCTTAACTTCTGAGGTCATTAGTCCCCAAGAACTTAGAAATAGTTAAACCTAACTAACCTAAGGACAGCACACACATCCATGCCCGAGGCAGGATTCGAACCTGCGACCGTAGCGGTCTCGCGGTTCCAGACTGTAGGGCCTAGAACCCCACGGCCACTTGGGCCGGCCGACGAGCCAATTGCTCGGCCCCCATTGACCAGACGTTTTCAATTGGTGAGAGATCTGGAGAATGTGCTGGCCAGGGCAGCAGTCTAACCATTTTCTGTATCCAGAAAAGCCCGTACAGGAACTGCAAAATGCGGTCGTGCAGCATCCTGCTGAAAAGTAGGGTTTCGCAGGGATCGAATGATGGGTAGAGCCACTGGTCATAACACATCTCAAAAGTATCGTCCACTGTTCAAAGTGCCTTCAATGCAAAGAAGAGGTGACCAAGACGTGTAACCAATGGCACCCCATTCCATCATGCCGCGTGATACGCCAGTGTGGCGATGACGAATACACGCTTCCAATGTTAGTTCACCGCGAAGTCGCCAAACACGGATACAACCATAATGATGCTGTAATCAGAACCTTGATTCATCCGAAAAAATGGCTTTTTGCCATTCGTGCACCGAGGTTCGTCGTTGAGTTCACCATCGCAGGCGCTCCTGTCTGTGAGACAGCGTCAAGGGTAACCGCAGCCATGGTCTCCGAGCTGATAGTCCATGCTGCTGCAAACGTCGTCGAACTGTTCTTGCAGATGGGTGTTGTCTTGCAAACGTCCCCACCTGTTGACTCAGGGATCGAGATGTGGCTGCACGATCCGTTATAGCCATGCGCGACTGCTAGTGACACGACGCCGTTGAGATCCAGCTCGGTGTTCCGTATTACCCTCCTGAACCCACCGATTCCATATTGTGCTAACAGTCATTCGATCTCGACGAACGCGAGCAGCAATGTCGCGATACGATAAACCGCAATCGCGATAGGCTATAACCCGACCTTCATCAAAGTCGGAAACGTGATGGAACTCATTTCTCCTCCTTACACGAGGCATCACAACGTTTCACCAGGCAACGCCAGTCAACTGCTGTTGTGTATGAGAAATCGGTTGGACACTTTCGTCATGCCAGCACGTTGTATGGGTCGCCACCGGCGCAAGCGTTGTGTGAATGCTCTGAAAAGCTAATCATTTGCATATCACAGCATCTTCTTACTGTCGGTTAAGTTTCGTGTCGGTAGCACGTCATCTTCTTGGTGTAGCAGTTTTAATGGTCAGTTGTGTATGTTAGCTACGTTAGCTCTCCTGATACACTGTAAGACAAAACAAAAATGACGGAGCAGGAAGGAATTAACCGAAAGGGATGGAAAACTGGAAGTTTGATGTACATGTACGGGTAAACACATGGTTAGAATTTCAGAAATATTTAATAGTTTTTTCAAGAAACAGAGCTTAACTAATTGAGCAACCTTTGGCAATTATGGGGCTTGGCATTGATTGACAGGTTTTTTTGGATGTCCTCCTGGGGATATTCTGTCCAGTTTATCGCATTATATAGTCCACCTCCGCAGCGCAGCGGTAGCGTTACCGCCTATCACGTAAGGAGGCCCAGGTTTATTTCCCGGCACGGGAAGTGGTGTTTTGTGTTCTTCGCCATTATTTTCATCATCATCATTGACACGCACGTCGCCGAAGTGGTGTCAACTAAAAAGACTTGCAACACGGTGGCCAGAAAATTAATCCGATACGATCATTTCATTTCATCCCATTATATCGTCAAAATCCCGACTTGATGGGAGGAATCTGCCCATAATTCTCGTTCTCAATTGTGCAGAGACCCGTTGACCTTGCTATCCAACGCAGGTCTTGGCAAGGTAGGAGACAAGAAGTAGAGACTCTAGCCCAGTGCAGGCAGTTATTATTTTTAAAATACTCGAAAAGCCACGATCGCTTCAATATCTTTTACTAGATGACCGGTTTCAGCACTCTGAAGGTTCCATAATCGGATCTGAAAAAGTTAATCCACGTTTCAGATGCGATGATGGCACCTTCAGAGTGCTGAAACCGGTCATCTAGTAAAAGATATTGAAGCGATCGTGGCTTTTCAAGTATTTTAAAAACGGTGTGATCGCCCCACGAAACACCATGTGCTCACTGCAAAGAAGTTATTATTTTGCTGAAATGTAAGACCAGTATGACTTGCAATGAAGAAAAACAAAATGGAACGTAGAGTGTCTTCGATGCTGTGCTGTAAGCGTGCCGCAGGTAACAGCCAAAGTGCTCCTGATAAGAAAAGAAGTGACACCTCCGATAATCGTTCACGGTTGTTGGGTCGACAGTCAGGTTGGTGTCCCACCGGTTTCCAGGACGTCTTTGGCCAGGATTTCGTTGACTGGAGTAGAAATGTCTTCATTGGCGAGTCGTTCTCCTAAATGAACACCGATTACCAGCAAGTTTCTAGGAATGCCAAAGACAGCGGTGGGGAGCAACCAGGCTTCCTTACTGTCGCCTGCCATATGGACCGACAACCAGGAGTAGGGTGCCATTCCATTTCACACGACGGCCCCTTTGGCTGTCATCCGCCGTACCCTTAGAGCATAGTGGCACGTTGACGATATTCTACGCCCCCTGTTTCTGCTCTTCGTGGTAAACCATCCTGTGTTTTCGTTTCACCAAGATAATTCCTGTGTGCACATAGCGAGAATTTCTACTGCTTGTCATCGTACCTATCAAACCCTCCCTTGGTAAGCAAGGTCACCGAATCTCTCCACAGTTGAGAACGTTTGGAGCTTTGTGGGAAAATCCCTCCAACTAATTTCGTATATTGACAATCCTACGCACCAATTGGTTACAATCTGTCGCGGCGTCCTGTTACGTCGGTGCATATATATATATATATATATATATATATATATACAGGGTGTTACAAAAAGGTACGGCCAAACTTTCAGGAAACATTCCTCACACACAAATAAAGAAAATATGTTATTTGGACATGTGTCCGGAAACGCTTAATTTCCATGTTAGAGCTCATTTTAGTTTCGTCATTATGGAGCACGTTATCATGATTTCATACGGGATACTCTACCTGTGCTGCTAGAACATGTGCCTGTACAAGTACGACACAACATGTCGTTCATGTATGATGGAGCTCCTGCACATTTCAGTCGAAGTGTTCGTACGCTTCTCAACAACAGATTCGGTGACCGATGGATTGGTAGAGGCGGACCAATTCCGTGGCCTCCACGCTCTCCTGACCTCAACCCTCTCGACTTTCATTTATGGGGGCATTTGAAAGCTCTTGTCTACGCAACCCCGGTACCAAATGTACTTAGAGACTCTTCGTGCTCGTATTTTGGACGGCTGTGATACAATACGCCATTCTCCAGGGCTGCATCAGCGCATCAGGGATTCCATGCGACGGAGGGCGGATGCATGTATCCTCGCTAACGGAGGACATTTTGAACATTTCCTGTAACGAAGTGTTTGAACTCACGCTGGTACGTTCTGTTTTGTGTGTTTCCATTCCATGATTAACGTGATATGAAGAGAAGTAATAAAACGAGCTCTAACATGGAAAGTAAGCGTTTCCGGACACATGTCCACGTAACACACACAAACACACACACACACACACACACACACACACACACACATATATATATATATATATATATATATATATATATATATATATATATTAATTTATCAGCATGAATTTTTCTTTTGTTAGAGCATTCTCTCATGGATATTATCTTTTCTTATCACTTTTACTTACGTGCATAAGTAAATATGAAACGGGTTCTTGAAGGGCCGCTGTTATTCATGTACCAACTTTAGGATTTGAACGTGGTGACTAAAATATAGTTGCCGTTAACTGAATTGAATGTAATTTTGGTAACTTCTATTTACTGATTGCAACGCAAGGCTCGAGAGAATTTCGATTTTTGCCGTGGAGCGGCCAAGATAAAACTTACTGAACTCATGGAATCTGTATAGTTTCAAAACATGAACTTTAACGTAAATTAATTATCTGTTGCAATTTACAAAGGTTCTTACAACGAAATCTCTCGCTTTTACATTTACTGTTAACATTACGAAAAATAAATTAATACTTTGGCGCGTCATGGTCGACCAGAGGCTGCAGGGGAAGATGAGATTCTTGCAGCACAGTTACAGAAAAAATGCTTCTTAAAAATAATTAGCCACGCCTCACTAACACAGTTAGACCGCAATAGACCGGTGATGCTGTATTGTAACACATCACAAAAAAAAAAAAAAAAAAAAAAAAAAAATGCGAGCATTTGAGGTGACAACTATTGCAAAGAAATTCATTTTGTGATAATAATAACTAGTTTATTTTAGTAGAATATAGAATAACTTACATAAAATATGTGTAACCGCTCAATGGCTGCCTTCCGTATCGCGAAACAAAACAGTGTGTGTCCCATAAAATACATCCTTCATCCGCGGCCGTATAATCGCGTCTCTTTTTGATCCTTTTGTATTTTCATAGACATTAAATAAAGATGCTATTCTTAAATTATCGCTGCATATCAGTTGTTTCAAGAACATTGACTGTATCTTTTATACTAATTATATTCATAAAATACGTTAACTACGGTTTACAACGGATAAAAATGGCAATATTTATGTGACGTACCGTCACAGTCCCTCAGGACGATATCCGAAAACGCCTTCACTTCCAATCCATATAACTGCTTACATAAGGGCAGCGTCATAGACTTTCTCAATTCGTGAAATTCTTTGTCTACATTATACGAGCGTTGTCCAGAAAGTAAGTTCCGATCGGTCGTTAAATGGGAACCACAGTGAAAATCACAAACCATTTATTTACAACAGTTAGCTGCACCTTCCAGGTACTTCTCTACATTGTCGCCGCTCCGACTTAGACATTTGTCGGTGCGCTATACCAAATTTCCAACACCATCGTCACAGAAGGCGGCCGCCTGTGCTTTACGATAATTCTCTACGTTGGTCTATAGCTGGTAGCCTGCGCCCAAATGTTGTTTTCGTATCCAGCGTTTCATGTGAACCAAGATGATACTCAGGATGAGCCAATTAGGGCTGTGTTGTGGGTGATCGAACACTTCCCACCGAAAAGGCTGCAGGAGCGTCTTCATTGCCCCTGCAGAGTGCGGCTGAGAATTGCCGTGAAGAAGGAAGTGCGTGGCAGTTGTGTCAGGTGGGCTGCATTCATTAAGGCGAAGCCTCTCAGTGGGCCCTCCTACTTGGCGGGAGACATCGTTGTTCTAGGCACCTTTACGTACAATGCACTCACAATTGAGAAGAGCGTCTTGATGCGATGGACGGGCATAGTAGAGACACTACCCACACATCTGTGCAAAGCTTCATCGGGTTTTCACTGTGGTGTCCATTTCTCAATGTACAACTATCGATTTCCGTCTCATTCAGATAATTCCTTCATGGTGCGTCGTTGTTTTATTTTGTCTTAGGGTGTACTACTTAGTTTGTTGTTGAATACATGGTGCTCCAAAAAGAACTTCACAACTTCAAAAATTCATATAAATTTATTGAAAAATGATATAGAGCTAGATTTAGTGTTACTTTGCAGGGGAATACATTAAGTTTTTTTTTTTTACCTTAAACTAAAGATGTTGTATGTGGCTTCCGTTGGTTACCTGCACACGTCACATCGGAAGTCAGTTTCTTCCCAAACTCCGTGTAGCATTGTAGACGTAACTTGCTCAGTGGTGGCTTAAATTCTGGCTTTAAGTTAAGGTAGAGAAGCCGGCACAGGAGGTATCCTTCATGATCCCCATAAAAAATCGAGTGTTGTCAGGTCTGGGGAACGTGGGGCCCAGTGCAATTGGCGCATCACGGCCAATCCATTGTCCTAGAAAGCGGTCACTCAGAAAGTCCCAGACGTCAGAGAGTTAGTGGGGTGCTGCACCATCTTGCAACCATGTGGTATTTGCAGTTCGCAATATGCATGCGGGGTCGATTTCGTAGGGCTGTTGACAAAACGTTGTCTCACCTGCTCAACGACGGCGTCAGATGTGCTTGGACGACCTGATGGTTTCGCATGTCTTACGGAGCACCCTGTTTCTACAAAACATTTATGCAACTCAGAAATTGTAGGCCTACTATGAAGATCTTAAGCGTACTTGGTACGGAAAATACGCTGAATCGTTGTCGCCGACTTCGAGTATTGAAACCAAAACACACTGCTGGCACTCTCGGGCCCAGTGAAGGCAGCCATCCTTAACGCAACTGCCGCTATCGCTCCTAATGGTGTGATTCGGCACTAGTGAACTACGCGAGACCGACCTGGATACACTTTCCAACCAACTAACAATACAATCACCTCTGTAGTTACTATGAATTAATTTATATGAAATTTCAAATTTGTAAAGTCCTTTTTGAAACACGCTGTACACACCTCGCATCTGTGGCCTCTGCAACAACTGGTTGCTATGCAGGCCGTAGTTGACTCTGCTGTCGTCAGTGGCAGACTCAAGATGCCGCAGGTCACTGCGTGAGCCGAAGCATCGGCTGGCGACACGTAGCATGGCGGGTTGCCCTCATGCCAGTCTGTAGGCGCTTCCCATGCAGCAAATCACTGCAAAGATGGCGTAACTGTGAGTCGTGGGTACCTGATTCACACGCAACTCTGAGAGTGATCGGTCCTCCTCTGGCCGCTGCCCGCATTCTAACATCACATGAACTGCAGTGTCGGATGGTGTGATATCTGATGTCGTGATGTACATTAATCCTGGCCCGGCATTTACGTATGCCCGGTTCTCTGTGCTGAAATAGCAGAGCAGCCTGTGCCCTGGACTGGACTCTGGTGACTGCCCCGAGGACGATTCATAAGTGGCAACTGCAGTCCTGCCCTCTGGCGTGAGTGCTAAGGTCCAAAAGATGTTCGGGCTCACATGCAGTTCCTCTTCGTCGAAATGTGTTGGTTCAGAGTCGTCTAGGGGTGGAACTGCACGTGTCGCATTACACGCGCTAAATTACTCTTGACCCATTGGCTTAATCGTCTGACCCATAAATGATGTAGGCCACACAGTTGCGATTTGCTTATAATAACGTTTATTTAGAAACCAAACTAATAGCGAAAGTGATAGTATTTAGAGTTACTGTTACACTTGAGTGCATATCCATTTGACACAGTTCGATTGTGAAGATCTCATTGCGAAATACAAATTACTACGCGAAAAGTTAGAGTTCACACCAGGCGCGTGGCTGCTCACTGCTCAGAGACTAAGTCCAGCGATACCACACAACCGAAATTTTCTAAGTCGTTTCTCTTCCGAGCTGCCTAAAGACCAACCGTCCGCTTTCGCGTCTCAATCCGAACTGTACTCTTTGGTGTCTCCAGTCGAACTGTACCCTTTACTGTCTCGAGCAGAACTGCCCTCTGCCCGTCTCCGACCGCGTTTTCCACGCGCCGATCTTCTTCTCTCAACTGACTAGCGCAGTTCCCTTCCCTGAAGACGTCCATCTGATTGGCTACAGCGTATTCTACATTACTTTACATTTTAACGTATTTTAATAAAGATTGACCACTTTCACGTTATAAATAAAGTAACGATAATATCCATTACATAATAAACGATAAATTCTTTTACATAAAACCAGTACTTCTTAGCTTACTCCTTAACTTTGAATGTGCTTTCTGATAAATAAATAAAGAGCAAAAATAACTATCATGCACTACACTTTAGAACAAATACTCTATTACCTAATGATTCAATAAGGTGTCATACTGTAATCGTTCAATGTATTTTGTGTGGAGGAAATGGTGACCTGATGCTTAACTGAAAATACTGATAATTTAAATTTACTATACCTTTTAAATAAATAAAGTTACAGGGTTGATATTTACAAGGTCTGTCATTTTAATGATGAGCTTCTATAAGAAATGTCGATCGTTAAGACCAACGAAAGCGTTCAGATTTTAGCATTTAGTTCTTTGTTAGAAAACTTGCGAATTTCACTTTGACAGTAAATCTTAAATTATTAAAGATATGATAAATAATCTATTATATTGTAATTTCCAAGTAAATTATTATGTTGGAGATAAGCCTCTGTAATGAGGAAAACCTCAAAATAATAAATAATAAATAATCAAGTTTTATTGGGATCACCATGAAAATTTATGAAGGATAGTAGATTGAAATTACTGTGGCTTGATTCCCTGCATTACACCAGAATTAAATAGTTTCCATAAATGTTTCCCTTTGTGGCGCGATCTTAAGTACACCATGTTTAACACTGCTACGTCTCCTTCGCCACAAACTGATTCTACTGGGTTTCCCTATGACGTAGGTTCTCGTCTGTCTCACTCGCATACTACAGTGCTTACGCCTCAATAGACAATAGACGCCTGTGAGTTTCCCCATCTCGTGGTGAATCTGCGCCCTTTGTGCCATCCGGTTTCACAATTCCTGTAGGCTGACTCTTTCGGCCATATATTTAAATGAGAGTGCAATGCTCGTTAACTCACAGCCATCAGTTATCCATGACTACAGAACTGCTGTTCTTACGCCACACAGCGAGAGCAGTGTTGACAATATTGGAACAATCTTACACAATATGTTACAATAAACAGATAATCGAGTGTGATTTGGATGCCACTGATCCTGCAGATCAACTGTCTCTAACATAGCTGGTTTGGGTGTTTATATTGAACTGTGGAGAGCCTTTTCAGTGTGCCGTCATTAGGAATGACAGAAGCTGTCCCGTTTATTACGAGTGGTCAGAGGTCTTTAGGTCTGCCACATTTGCTTACTGGGTCTCAGTACTGTAACTGTTCCATCGGGTGCCTGATAAGCGTTGTTGCGTCTTACCTAGCGAATCTTACTTAATGTTACAAAGACAACGAAGGCAGTCCGGTGTGTGTTTGCCTCATTCCTTTCCTCCTAGATCGCTTGAGTCACATACAGCATGACTATGTCGCATCCTTGATGCTTGACCAACCGTGTCGAAATGTTTACGCCTTGCAGCTGGCTTGTGTTGAGACATTCCTGGGCTGAAGCTACACTGTCCTTTTGGGATTTCAAAAACTTTTTCTCTCGCTTTCCTGTACTATCTCACCGCGCAACAGTATTATATGACATTTATTTAGACTGATGAGCGATATCATTGTGTCCCTGTGTAACGCTACTGCCCGCTCTGGCGTACGTTAGCTCTTTAAAGCCTGTAATGTAATAAGTTCACGGGCTTCACCTTATAAACAAGGATTTTAGTACATAAGTTGACCGCGTGTACCTAATTGGAAGCAATTCGGACTTATATCCAGTCAGTAACTACAGCGATGCGTCAAGCAAATGTAAAGTATAATTACTCGTTCGCATGGACAAGAAATACACACAGTAGATACTACCAATGATTAATAATACGGTCGCCAGCCTAATTAGGCATTGAGTGAGTTTTTTCTTGTACAAGTGGGTGCATGTACAAGCATAATAACACGTAGTAATGTTGCGTTTTATGGCAAAGTTTGGAACCGGAAAAACCCACTTAACTAAAGTTTTCTCCTTTTGTACTAATTTGGACGAGCTATAAATACACAACACCACACTGCAATGATTATTACGAACTGCATTTTGTATATTGATCAGACTGAAATCGGGCATAGATTACCCTAGAATTAGCAATCTTGAAAGAGCACATACAATGTCACTATTAAGGATGGATAAACACTAATACACTTAAGTTTAATATGGAACTTAACTTTGCTGGTCAAATCTGATCAGTACACTTCAAGGTTTGAAAGAATGGACAAGAGAAGGGGGGGCCCTGAAACTGTTATGGTCGTTATACTGAAACTATTAAGTACTGAAGGTAAATTAACACTCAAAATTATCAATCTATGGATAACTACTCTTTTGTCTTACTTCTGAATTATTTAACTGTCATTATTTCTGTCTCAAATTAATTAAATAACATCGCTAACTCAATTCAAAAAAACTCTCTTCCAATTTAGTCATACGTTTGTTCTTTATCAACATTTGCAATAACACACAGAACTTTAAACTTCTTTATAGCATAGATTTGTCTGCTGACAATTCTCGTTAACACTAACTTTAAACTTTCAGTTCGGGATACTCGGGTTGCACAATATGTGGTAAGGACCCTGTCTAGGTCAGTGATCAGGATAAGTAATGGCTGAGGCAATTCTGGTAAAAGTCACGTTATTATTGAACAGTTAGAAACATTTTCGACACTGGTCCACACAGATACAATTCTAAAGATGAATTAAATGTTTGACCTGTGCAAGTCGGTGCGGCGGATGGCGAGCAGCGAGATAGCGAGAAGCACAGCACACATGCAAGCACGGCTAAGGCTCTCACTGCATCGGCACTTTCCTTCTTCTTAGCGTCGTAATCTTTCCAATTTTGTGCCTAAGAATATAGCCATGCCATGTAGTCGTCGGAATCGGCACATCCGAGGCTCAATGGAATCCACTTTTCCTGGATAGCCTCCTCGATACGGTACGTGTTCCTCTGACCGATGCCCAACTCCGACTGTAATACTGAGCCCGTTGTGCCGAACCGCGCCAGTGTGCGTTTTCCTGCGCTCGCCTGCCTCCACCTTTTCCCGCTCCCCTACAGGTAGGGTATTCACCACAGGTTTTCTACTACACATATATTACCTTTCCTACGTATGGACCAAGCGTATAGATACAATTTTCACATGTTACATTAGTTTTAACATTAAGTAAACTTCCTTTTGATTACCACATTACTTGAAATCTAACATAAATAATAATATTCATTTCAAAAGTTGCTTATAGTTTCTTTAACATGACACGAAAATAAAAAGAAATTCAAAACATTGCTTGCATTAATCTCTCGAAATTCAGAAAGAAGAAAATTTATAATATGTACAGTTGTTTTTGTTACACCTGCACAGCCCCTGACGATCTTGTTGGCATGATACGCAATTAGGAAAATACATGAGCGGAGCAGGGCCTCAAATGGGGAATCCACAGATACAAGCGACTCTGACAACGGGGAGATTGTTATGGCCCAGATTCTGGGAACAAGTATCTCGAAAACGTCGAAGCTGTTACATTGTTAGCATACTACTGCTGAAAATATCTATGGAAAGTTGTTGATAGGCGCTGAATGCAAGATTAGGCAGCAGAGGTGTTTGATGTCCACGCCTCATGACAGAACGTAGAGATCAGAGGCCAGCATGCAATACAAAGCTGGATTGGCGGCAATCTGTGGCATGTCTGGTGACAGACCGTACGCTGTACGGTGCACGTTGTTAAATGCAGGAGACACCTAAGCACTTCAACTTTGAGTTAACTGCGTGGTCAGTTACGGTTGGAATGGGCACGGTATCATCGAGATTGTACCGTGGAACGTGTCACCTGGTCAGATGAGTCGCGATTTCCATTTCTCCAAGTCGATAGTCGTACCTGCACAGACCGTCATCCAGGTGAACAGCTGACTGGAAAAACAACTGTGCAGCCACGGACGCAGAGCATTGGGAACAAAATCACGCTATTACGGTATTCACCTAGGTTTCCACGTGTTTTGTGGCGGTAATCGAAGGCGCCGTGACCACTGTGTATAGCGCGAAAATTTTTGTGGTCCACATACATGTGATTTTGCTTGTGGTTTTCCCAGCGGCGATGGTATCCTCCACTTCGCATCACAAGGCCAGAATCGTGCTGCACTGGTTTTAAGAGGTTGACACTGATATTTTGGCCTCGAAATTCGCCTGACCTGAAATCACTGGTCTTACAGGGCACTAACTCCTCGCTCACAAACCGCCGGAGCAATATAATATACAATAAGATGTAAATAGATGTTATACACTGATGCTCCAAAGAAACTAGTATGGGCATTTGTATTCAAATACAGAGATATACGAGGGCAGTTCAATAAGTAATGCAACACTTTTTTTTTCTCGGCCAATTTTGGTTGAAAAAACCGGAAATTTCTTGTGGAATATTTTCAAACATTCCCGCTTCGTCTCGTATAGTTTCATTGACTTCCGACAGGTGGCAGCGCTGTACGGAGCTGTTAAAATGGCGTCTGTAACGGATGTGCGTTGCAAACAACGGGCAGTGATCGAGTTTCTTTTGGCGGAAAACCAGGGCATCTCAGATATTCATAGGCGCTTGCAGAATGTCTACGGTGATCTGGCAGTGGACAAAAGCACGGTGAGTCGTTGGGCAAAGCGTGTGTCATCATCGCCGCAAGGTCAAGCAAGACTATCTGATCTCCCGCGTGCGGGCCGGCCGTGCACAGCTGTGACTCCTGCAATGGCGGAGCGTGCGAAAACACTCGTTCGAGATGATCGACGGATCACCATCAAACAACTCAGTGCTCAACTTGACATCTCTGTTGGTAGTGCTGTCACAATTGTTCACCAGTTGGGATATTCAAAGGTTTGTTCCCGCTGGGTCCCTCGTTGTCTAACCGAACACCATAAAGAGCAAAGGAGAACCATCTGTGCGGAATTGCTTGCTCGTCATGTGGCTGAGGGTGACAATTTCTTGTCAAAGATTGTTACAGGCGATGAAACATGGGTTCATCACTTCGAACCTGAAACAAAACGGCAATCAATGGAGTGGCGCCACACCCACTCCCTTACCAAGAAAAAGTTTAAAGCCATACCCTCAGCCGGTAAAGTCATGGTTACAGTCTTCTGGGACGCTGAAGGGGTTATTCTGTTCGATGTCCTTCCCCATGCTCAAACGATCAACTCTGAAGTGTATTGTGCTACTCTTCAGAAATTGAAGAAACGACTTCAGCGTGTTCATAGGCACAAAAATCTGAACGAACTTCTCCTTCTTCATGACAACGCAAGACCTCACACAAGTCTTCGCACCCGAGAGGAGCTCACAAAACTTCAGTGGACTGTTCTTCCTCATGCACCCTACAGCCCCGATCTCGCACCGTCGGATTTCCATATGTTTGGCCCAATGAAGGACGCAATCCGTGGGAGGCACTACGCGGATGATGAAGAAGTTATTGATGCAGTACGACGTTGGCTCCGACATCGACCAGTGGAATGGTACCGTGCAGGCATACAGGCCCTCATTTCAAGGTGGCGTAAGGCCGTAGCATTGAATGGAGATTACGTTGAAAAATAGTGTTGTGTAGCTAAAAGATTGGGGAATAACCTGTTGCATTTCAATGCTGAATAAAAGAACCCCTGTTTCAGAAAAAAAATGTGTTGCATTACTTATTGAACTGCCCTCGTATAAACAGGCCGAATACGGCGTTGCGGTCGGCAACGCCTATACAGGGTGTTACAAAAAGGTACGGCCAAACTTTCAGGAAACATTGCTCACACACAAATAAAGAAAAGATGTTATGTGGACATGTGTCAGGAAACGCTTAATTTCCATGTTAGAGCTCATTTTAGTTTCGTCCACTTACGATCAATGACGTTATCATGATTTCATACGAGATGCTCTACCTGTGCTGCTAGAACATGTGCCTTTACAAGTACGACATAACATGTGGTTCATGCACGATGGAGCTCCTGCACATTTCAGTCGACGTGTTCGTACGCTTCTCAACAACAGATTCGGTGACCGATGGATTGGTAGAGGCGGACCAACTCCATGGCCTCCACGCTCTCCTGAACTTAACCCTCTTGACTTTCATTTATGGCGGCATTTGAAAGCTCTTGTCTACGCAACCCCGGTACCAAATGTAGAGACTCTTCGTGCTCGTATTATGGACGGCTGTGATACAATTCGCCATTCTCCAGGGCTGCATCAGTGCATCAGGGATACCATGTGACGGAGGATGGATGCACGTATCCTCGCAAACGGAGGACATTTTGAACATTTCCTGTAACTAAGTGTTTGAAGTCACGCTGATACGTTCTGTTTTTGTGTGTTCCCATTCCATGATTAATGTGATTTGAAGAGAAGTAATAAAATGAGCCCTAACATGGAAAGTAAGCGTTTCCGGACACATGTCCACATAATATATTTTCTTTCTCTGTGTGTGAGGAATGTTTCCTGAAAGTTTGGCCGTACCTTTTTGTAACATCCTGTATAACACAAGAGTGTGGCACAGTTGTTAGACCGGCGACTGTTGCCGCAATGGTTGGTTATCAAGTTTTAAGTAAGTTTGAACGTTGTGTTATAGTTGGAGGACGAGTGATGGGTAACAGCATCTCCGAGGTAGCGATGAAGTGGGGATTTTCCCACACGACCATTTCACGAGTGTGGAATGTCAGGAACATCAAATGTCCGACATCGCTGCGGCTAGCCAAAGATTCTGCAAGAACTGGACCAACGACGACTGAAGAGAATCGTTCAACGAGGCAGAACTGCAACCCTTTCGCAAACTCCTGCAGATTTTAATGCCGGGTCATCAACAAGTGGCAGCGTGCGAACCACTCCACGGGACATCGTCGATATGGACTTTCGGGGCCCAAGGCCCACTCGTGTGCCCTTGATGACTGCTGCAGAAAGCTTTACGCCCCACCTGGGCTCGAAAAAACGGACATTGGACTGTTGATGACTAGAAAGCTGTTGCCTGGTTGGACGAGTCTTGTTTCAAATTGTAACGATCGGATGGACGAGTACGGGTATGGAGACAACTTCATGAATCCATGGACCCTGCATCTCAGCTAAGGAATGTTAAAGGTGTAGGATGTTGGAGGCTCTATGATGGTTTGGGGAATGTGAAGCTGCATTGATATGGGTCCCCTTATACGTCTATATACGACTCTGGCATTTGACAAGTACATAAGCATCCTGTCTGATCACTTGCATCCATTTATATCCATTGTGCATTCCGACGACTTGGCAATTCCGGCAAAACAATGCGACACCCTACGCATATATAACTGCTACAGAGTGGCTCCAGGATCAGCATTCTGATTTTGAACTCTTCTGATGGCCACCAAACTACCCATACATGAACATTATTGAGCGTGTCTGGAATGCCTTGCATTCTGTTGTTCAGAAGAGATCTCCAACCCCTCGTACTCTTACGGATTTATGGACCACCCTGCAGGATTCGTGGTGTCACTTCTCGCCAGCACTGCTTCAGATATTAGTCGAGTCCATGCCGCGTCGCGTTGCGGCATTTCTGCGTGCTCGCGGGGGCCCTACACGATATTAGGAAGGTGTACCAGTTTCTTTGGCTCTTCAATGTATAGCTCAGTGGCGTCTTTTCTATCAGACAGAACGGATCCCATTCCTAATGACGCGGCTGGTGCAAATATTTATAAGAAATGGAAGAAAAGGCAAGGGACTGGAATGAATTCGTGATTTCCAGCCGTACAGGGCATTGTGGTAATGCAATGGCGAATTTGATGCCCAGACGGAACATACACCCCTCATGGGTTGTTGACGTTTATTTCATTGCAGATGTACTAATCTTCTGTGGCTATCAATAATTTACGAGTACGGGATTATTGGACGACGGACGATACATTGCACGTGCGATAAGCTGGGTCAGAGAGGAAGCACAGTTACTAGTTTCCCATCCACCCTTTCCCTTACTTTCCACACAAACAGACGGTCTACTACAAATATTTCCAAGCAATAATAAGAGAAATTTCTAGTTCTGCAATTTATACCTCATAAATGATTTATTCGACTGATTGTGGCTACATTTCTTCTGGGATTTCGTCTTTAAACGAAAACTTCATAATAGTATCCAACCAGTGCAATGTTGCTATTTAATCCACTTCAGCTCTCTCCTTTTATCGTTAGTTAAGCTTTGCATTTTCCATTTTGACAGCAAATTTATACTCTAATTTTACATAGATGTTTCAGACGACATTCTTTATGTATGATACGTACATACGGGGTATTAGCTCAAAAATGCCTTGCAATCAGGCGATTGCAAACTTGTTTCAGTTTATGTGATTAGTGTTGTGGATTGGCAACACAGCCAATCCACTAGGAGGAAGCCGAAAGGCACGCGTTTAAGCTCACGCAGGCTGGCGTGAGATCTGGAACAGGACAGGGAAATGAGACTAGCAAAAATAATACGTAGCTGCTGGAATACTTAACTTTAATCCATAATTGGTGAACATCGCTCTTGACGGTACATGTTTTACAGCATCAATAGTAACTGGTAATGGCGCCTTGATAGGTCGTAGCAAATGACGTAGCTGAAGGCTATGCTAACTATTGTCTCGGCAAATGAGAGCGTAATTTGTCAGTGAACCATCGCTAGCAAAGTCGGCTGTACAACTGGGGCGAGTGCTAGGACGTGTCTCTAGACCTGCCGTGTGGCGCGCTCGGTCTGCAATCACTGATAGTGGCGACACGCGGGTCCGACGTATACCAACGGACCGCGGCCGATTTAAAGGCTACCATCTAGCAAGTGTGGTGCCTGGCGGTGACACCACAATTAGCACTCTCACAATTAGCATCTATTTATTAATTCTGTTCCTTTGTTTTGTTTCTTTGCTTCCGTACGCAGAAAATATGTGCAGGCAGAATATTCTACAACAGAGGCGGCAGCAACAACGTTACAACCAACAGCGCGGTGAACTTCCGACTGACCACGTTGGCCGCGCAAGCATAGCGAGGAGCTAAAAATATTCCTTTCAAATTATTTACTTAAATACGCGTACTTTTTTCCTGCAGACGGGAATAACGGACACATTTTCACACGAGTTATATTTAATTTTCGATGCAAATTGTTTTAATGTTTAAAAATAAATGTTAGTTACTGGTGATGTCTTCGTCTGATGGAAAACTGACCTAGCAGAAACCCTTTTTGACTTCATTAATCCCAAGATTGAGTACTGTATTTGTTAGATTTTGTATTGTACCCTGCGTGCAACAGTTACATTTTTATTTATTTATTTTATTTTTCGCCATTGCTGCGTTAAGAATCCATTAAAGACGCATCTCTTTTTGCGAGACAAGTTATAACAGCGAAAATATTGTGGCTTCAATTAAAAAACGTAATTTCCCAAGAGTCAGCAGAAACTGGTTACAGCAGCTAAAATTCAAAGATTAATTCCTGCTCCAGTAAACTAGCTTCTACACGTGTTATCCAATAGACAACCACGAAAAAAGGTTCACTGAGGTGACAGGAACGTACATTGTCGAATCGTTCACTCCTGTGTAAGATGGTTCGATTGCGAAAAGCAATGATTATCTTAACAAGGTTCTGATAGTTGTTAAAAATACCAGTAAATTTCATGAAGTAGTTGCTGAGTGCTATATTCTACGTGATGAGAATGAATGTTGGTACCAGTAAATATATCAGATTTTTGGAAGCCTCGAAAGTATAGTGCCTCGCTTAACTTTTTTAATATATTTTCCTGTTCTGACAATTTTTTTGAGTTACATACTTTAAGCAAACTCTACGACCGTTACCTTATTACAAACAGTGAGAAATTTTCAAGAGGCTGAATATTTTCTTGTTTTCCTCTTTATTGGTGTCTGTCTTTTAAACTCTCGTGTTTTGTTCAACTGTTTCAAATGGCTCTGAGCACTATGGGGCTTAACATCTGAGGTCATCAGTCCCCTAGAACTTAGAACTACTTAAACCTAACTAACCTAAGGACATCACACAAATCCATGCCCGAGGCAGGATTCGAACCTGCTACCGTAGCAGTCACGCGGTTCCGGACTACAGCGCCTAGAACCGCTCGGCCGCAGCGGTCGGCTCGTTGTTACTAACTTTTGTTTCTAACGATAAAGTTACCAAAATCCTTATACCGGACGGTTATAATAAACGTGGAATTACACACGGTCCAGTGTGGGCTGGGATCAACGTACGGTAGCGAAAAGAGATGTGCTAATGCGTTAATGTGGAACCGATTGACGCTGCAGAAAAGTTAGTTACCATACAGGACGCCAGGTGCGTATCTGGCCCTGTACAGCCAATCGTCAACGTCCCCGGCTCTTATAATGAACAAATTGTGCAAGCGGTGGTTAAAAATCAACAATATGCCTCTCTCACTTGCTTGACATTTTCTGCCCATGTTCCATTCCTAATCCGTCACACGTGGAATCATTTATTATACGTCTTTCTTGCTTTCACAGTGTCAGATTTGCTGCTGGTGGCCAAAGTTGGAACTAATGTTTTTCCAAAGTACATTAGTCCAGTATAAAAGCATTGCAATACCTACCAAGTTTCGCTATCATACGATTATTACCGCCCACAATGGACATCTGAGACTAGGTGAACTCGTGCGGTAAAAGGAAACGATCACTGATTAGTCCCATCTAATATTGTGTATTAACTTAGTACGTGGGTTCCCTTATTCGTATCACATATACCCACCATATCTTACATACCATAAAAGAGGAAGCGGTATGGAATCATGGTTGGTAGTCACAATTTATAATTAAGACAATTTATTGACATTACCAAAACTAGACATGGTTGTCTCACTGGAAATTACACGATCGTTCATTAAATAAAATATGGCGTTTCAGTCTTCAATCGCTATTCTTTATTTTCAATTACCGGTTTCGGGCTAGCTGCCCATCTGAAGATGGGCAGCTAGCCCGAAACCGGCAATTGAAAATAAAGAATAGCGATCGAAGACTGAAACGCCATATTTTATTTATTGACATTACGCCTTTAAAGGAATTTGACAATTAAAAATTGCGGACGAGCTACAAGATAAAGATTTGCAAATACAGTTAGAAACCCAACGTACTCAATGTTGAAATAAACAGTTCCTTAAGAGAAAGTTATAAAAAACTACCAGGCATTTATAGAATCCTTAAGCATAGCAATTATCAATTACTTCACATAGCCACTTAATCAGACTTCTTAATACCAGTTATTGCGTTAAGATGGCGACACTTAAAATATTCTTCACTAAAATACCCTTATAAACTTACTACTTCAATCCGTTAAAGAAGTACTTGTTAAAAGGTGAATTACAAACTTAACGTTACCGGGCACCAATACCCCTCGCTTTATTTTCCGTTATTAAGAAAACAAAATTACCGAAAAACATCAGGAATTCAAATTCCCATATAGGATTTACCTCAAAATACATACAATGAAAACAGTTACAAATAAAGGGTGACTTAATGACACTTAAACACCACTGCCAAGTTAAGATCCAGTTACATAACATGATAGAACCACTTACATAAAAAAACTATAACAGAAACACTGATCTTTAAAAATGAAAGTTCACGTGGTCAGACGTGTTAATAAAAGACTAATAAAAAGAGCTGCGCAAGGAACTCAGCAGATGCTATGCAACTTAATATTTATCCAGTTGCCAATCGCTAATATTTAAGGAAACAGGTTCGTATAAGAACAGGCTACATACAATATATATTTGAATATCTATCAGCTTAACCCATCTTGGTGAAAGGAAGATAAATACTAAACTTTGGAAGGCGGTAGTGGCCAGGTTCTTCAACAACGCCAGGCCTAGACCTCGGATGACATTTCACTCCCCGTCAAGGTGCTGGCTCAATGAAAGATTTTTGCGCGAATCACAAAGGCATTCCTACAGCTCTGAAACACACAAACAGTCGGCAGAAACTTTGACTCGATTTCTGGGTAAGCGTGTTAAGGAACACGTTACACTACTGAAAAATTCGCAACTTTGACCTTTAGCATTTTGCTCATGGACAACAGTATTAATACAGTGCAGGGCTTAAAAATGCCAACATAAAGTCATTTGATTACAAGAAACACAGAGCACTAGTAAAAATTCTGAGAAAGCTTTCAGATAACGGCTACATTTTAACAAAGCCAACTGAAATCTTCCACACCATCCTAAAGTTCGACTATGAAAGTCTCACCATAGTAATAAAAGTTAAATGCTTCTGAGTGCGTCGGTCAACAAAATACAATTACGACCACTTACTCATCTTTACACTACAAAATATAACGGTCATTACGCTCATTGGACAGCCATTGACACTCGTCTCCCAGCGAATGTCACGAGATCTCGAGAGTTACCCGTCTAAAGCTAACAACCGCTTCGCCCACCAACCCGGAAGGTAAGACGCGCGAAAAGCAAAGATAGCTTAGCTCAGCACAATCTATCTCAACGACACATGAACAAAATAACACTGGCGCCAGCTCGCCACCGCTCAAACTGATAACATCATGCACAACGTATGCTGGTACTTTCGCAAGAAATTCCGTCCCTCATTAACACAGTGGCGTGATGTAAGATCCTCACGAACTTGTGAAAAATTCTCGCTGGAAGCGAAAAAACTTCTTTTTCGATTGAGAATTCAACGTGCGCGCGACGTGGAGTGGCCGTGGAGCTCATATTTTTCTTCCGCCGGTGCCGCCGTGACAGAAGGGTGATGGAAGACCTGCTTCTGGCCTGTGGCGGTGAGCCGCTGTGAGGGAGCTGCAGCATATGAACCGGTTTGTGGGAAGTCACACTGCGGAAGGAGTGGTAGCCAGTCTGCATAGCTGAATTAAAAAATGGTTCAAATGGCTCTGAGCACTATGGGACTCAACATCTTAGGTCATAAGTCCCCTAGAACGTAGAACTACTTAAACCTAACTAACCTAAGGACATCACACACACCCATGCCCGAGGCAGGATTCGAACCTGCGATCGTAGCAGTCCCGCAGTTCCGGACTGCAGCGCCAGAACCGCACGGCCACCGCGGCCGTCTGCTGAATTACTCTCTACAAAACAAGTGGGGCAGACACATACGGGGACGGATCGGTGAATGCCCAGCATACACAACTGACAACATGGATGAGCTGCAGGTAGATTCGAACAACAGGCGAATATTGTGAACGTGCTATGTGCACTCCAGTGGGACACTTTTGAGGGAAGAAGATTTTTGCGTGAAACATTACTAAGAAAGATTAGAGAAGACGTATTTACGTCAGACTGCAGATCAACCACATGCATGGAAAAAGGAAACTGCTCTGAAAAACAGCTTACATAGGTAACCAAACTTACATGATATCCACAAGGTGCAACGAATATAATCTTCGTATTTCACGCGATATGCATATGTACAAATGACAGTAGCATCGTTTACACAAGGAATAAAGTTGGAGTGCATTTGTGGAGCTGACATTTGTACTCAGGTGATTCACATGAAAAGATATGCGACGTGCTTTTGGCTGCACGACGGGACTTTGAACGCGGAATAGTACACTACTGGCCATCAAAATTGCTACACCACGAAGATCACATGTTACAGACCGAAATTTAACCGACAGGAAGAAGATACTATGTTATGCAAATTATTAGCTTTTCAGAGCATTCACACAAGGTTGGCGCCGGTGGTGACACCTACAACGTACTGACATGAGGAAAGTTTCCAACCGATTTCTCATACACAAACAGCAGTTGACCGGCGTTGCCTGGTGAAACGTTGTTGTGATGCCTCGTGTAAGGAGGAGAAATGCGTACCATAACGTTTCCGACATTGATAAAGGTCGGATTATGGCATATCGCGATTGCAGTTTATCGTACCGCGACATTGCTGCTCGCGTTGGTCGAGATCCAATGACTGTTAGCTGAATATGGAATCGCTGGGTTCAGGGTGGTAATGCGGAACGCCGTGCTGGATGCCAACGGCCTCGTATCACTAGCATTCGAGATGACAGGCATCTTATCCGCATGGCTGTAACGGATCGTGCAGCCACGTCTCGATCCCTGAGTCAACAGTTGGGGACGTTTGCAAGACAACACCCATCTGCACGAACAGTTCGACGACGTTTGCAGCAGCATGGACTATCAGTTCGGAGACCATGGCTGCGGTTACCCTTGACGCTGCATCACACACAGGAGCGCCTGCGATGGTGTACTCAACGACGAACCTGGGTGCACAAATGGCAAAACGTCATTTCTTTCGGATGAATCCAGTTTCTGTTTACAGCATCATGATGGTCGCATCCGTGTGGTGACATCGCGGTGAACGCACATTGGAAGCGTGTATTCGTCATCGCCACACTGGCGTATCACGCGGCATGATGGTATGGGGTGCCCTTTGGTTACACGCCTTGGTCACCTCTTCTTTGCATTGAAGGCACTTTGAACAGTGGACGATACTTTTGAGATGTGTTACGAACAGTGGCTCTACCCATCATTCGATCCCTGCGAAACCCTACTTTTCAGCAGGATAATGCACGACCGCATGTTGCAGGTCCTGTACGGGCCTTTCTGGATACAGAAAACGTTCGACTGCTGCCCTGGCCAGCACATTCTCGAGATGCATCACCGATTGAAAACGTCTGGTCAATGGTGGCCGAGCAACTGGCTCGTCACAATACGCCAGTCACTACCGCATGGGCAGCTGTACCTGTACACGCCATCCAAGCTCTGTTTCATTCAATGCCCAGGCGCATCAAGGCCGTTATTACGGCCGGGGGTGGTTGTTCTGGGTACTGATTTCTCAGGATGTATGCACACAAATTGCCTGAAAATGTAATCACATGTCAGTTCTAGTATAGTATATTTGTCCAATGAATACCCGTTTACCATCTGCATTTCTTCTTGGTGTAGCATTTTTGATGGCCAGTAGAGTAGTTGGAAGTAGACGCGTAGAACATTCCACTTCGAGATGTGATAGGGAATTCAATATTCCGAAATGGTTCAAATGGTTCTGAGCACTATGGGACTTAACATCTGAGGTCATCAGTCCCCTAGAACTTAGAACTACTTAAACCTAACTAACCTAAGGACATCATACACATCCACGCCCGAGGCAGGATTCGAACCTGCGACCGTAGCAGTCGCGCGGTTCCAGACTGAAGCGCCTAGAACAGCTCGGCCACCGAGGCCGGCTCAATATTCCGAGATCCACTCTGTCAAGAGTGTGCCGAGAATACCAAGTTTCCGGCATTACCACGGATAACACAGTGACCGACGACCTCCACTTAACGACCTATGCGTAGAGTGGTCAGTGGTAATAGACACGCAACACTCCGTGAAATAATCGCAGAAATCTATGTGGGACGAACAGCGAACGATCGTTTAGGTCAGTTCGGCGAAATTTGACTTTAATGAGCGCTAAAAGAACGCATCGCCCGCAATAACCCTCCTGGGCACGTGAATATATCGGTAGGACGCTAGACGAATTGTAAACCGTGGCCTGGTCAGATGAGTCTCGATTTCAGTTGATAGGAGCTGATGGTAGGGTTCGAGTGTGGCACAGATCCCACGAAACCCTGGACCCATGTTGTCAAAAAAGCTATTCACAAGATGGTGGTGGCTTCATAATCGTGTGGGCAGTGTTTACATGGAATCGACTGGATCCTTTGGTCCTAGTGAACAGATCATTGACTGGGAATAGTACTCATGATTTCCTACTTATACAGTAATGGAAATGAAAATTGAGAATGCGCTAGGTGACGATCAGTTTGGCTTTAGGAAAAGTAAAGGGACGAGAGAGGCAATTCTGACGTTACGGCTAATAATAGGAGCAAGGCTAAAGAAAAATCAAGACACTTTCATAGGATTTGTCGACCTGGAAAAAGCGTTCGACAATATAAAATGGTGCAAGCTGTTCGAGATTCTGAAAAAAGTAGGGGTAAGCTATAGGGAGAGACGGGTCATATACAATATGTACAACAACCAAGAGGGAATAATAAGAATGGACGATCAAGAACGAAGTGCTCGTATTAAGAAGGGTGTAAGACAAGGCTGTAGCCTTTCGCCCCTACTCTTCATTCTGTACATCGAGGAAGCAATGATGGAAATAAAAGAAAGGTTCAGGAGCGGAATTAAAATACAGGGTGAAAGGATATCAATGATACGATTCGCTGATGACATTGCTATCCGGAGTGAAAGTGAAGAAGAATTAAATGATTTGCTGAACGGAATGAACAGTCTAATGAGTACACAGTATGGTTTGAGAGTTAATCGGAGAAAGACGAAGGTAATGAGAAGTAGTTGAAATGAGAACCGCGAGAAACTTAACATCAGGATTGATGGTCACGAAGTCAATGAAGTTAAGGAATTCTGCTACCTAGGCAGTAAAATAACCAATGACGGACGGAGCAAGGAGGACATCAAAAGCAGACTCGCTATGGCAAAAAAGGCATTTCTGACCAAGAGATGTCTACTAATATCAAATACCGGCCTTAATTTGAGGAAGAAATTTCTGAGGATGTACGTCTGGAGTACAGCATTGTATGGTAGTGAAACATGGACTGTGGGAAAAGCGGAACAGAAGAGAATCGAAGCATTTGAGATGTGGTGCTACAGACGAATGTTAAAAATTAGGTGGACTGATAAGGTAAGGAATGAGGAGGTTCTACGCAGAATCGGAGAGGAAAGGAATATGTGGAAAACACTGATAAGGAGAAGGGACAGGATGATAGGACATCTGCTAAGACATGAGGGAATGACTTCCATGGTACCAGAGGGAGCTGTAGAGGGCAAAAACTGTAGAGGAAGACAGAGATTGGAATACGTCAAGCAAATAATTGAGGGTGTAAGTAGGCTGTTTATGTTTTGTTATTGGCAACGTTACGTAGCGCACTATATGGAAATCACTGGCTGTGCTGTGTGCAGCCTGTGGCTAGTTTGCATTGTTGTCTGCCATTGTAGTGTTGGGCAGCGGCAGCTGGATGTGAACAGCGCGTAGCGTTGCGCAGTTGGAGGTGAGCCGCCAGCAGTGGTGGATGTGGGGAGAGAGATGGCGGAGTTTTGAAAAATGTCATGAACTGCTGTATATATTATGAATATTGAGGTAAATACATTGTTTGTTCTCTATTAGAATCTTTCATTTGCTAAGACTATCAGTAGTTAGTGCCTTCAGTAGTTTGAATCTTTTATTTAGCTGGCAGTAGTGGCGCTCGCTGTATTGCAGTAGCTTGAGTAACGAAGATTTTTGTGAGGTAAGTGATTTGTGAAAGGTATAGTTTAATGTTACTCAGGGTCATTCTTTTGCAGGGATCTTTGATAGTCAGATTGCGTTGCGCTAAAAATATTGTGTGTCACTTTAGTGAATGTGTGAGTACGTTCAGTTTTGCTCAGCTGTTTGAAAAGCAAATAGTGTAAGAGGTTTATAAGCACAGTCTTGTACAATTGTTCAAAGGGGACGTTTCATATGTCGACCCTTTGCCTAGGATACCTCACTGGAATCTTCTGATTTTTTCTTGTAGTTTGTGTAATTAGTGTAGCTTTTGTTTATTGCTAGCGCGTAATTATAGAGAGAATTTCCTTTGTAGTTGTAGTTTTTCATTGTTGTACTGTAAAACAGTTGTGGCATGCATGTAGATTTGCACCAAGTATTTCGCAGCTGCGCTTGCAATTAACTACATATTATTTTCAGTGCTATGTTAATGTGTTCTCTTATTTTTGCTATTCAAATTGTGCTTTTCTGTGTTATCGTGTGAAATATTGTGACAATAATGGCGTGTGAAAAACGTAACACTCGGCTCCAAAGTAAACTGAGAAATAATAGTGACGACGAGCGTAGCTTATCAGCACCACTGGTTGATGAATTAACAGACATTCGAAGTAGTAATTTGGTAACTGTGCATAGGGAAATGGAGCGGGCGGCAAATAATGGTGTAGACAGTGAAACAGGTAGTGAACAGGGAAGCATTATCGATCGATCGGTCGGCAACAGCTCGCCTCAGGAATCCGAAATGACAGAACACAATACTGCAAATACTGTAGACTTCGGTTTTGGGTCCTCACCGTTTTCTCAAATGAGTCAAGACACATTTTCTGCTTGTCAAAATGTGAATGTTGCCGGTGAAAATGCACTGCCAAAAAGCATAGAGAAACAGATTCCAGACACTAATACATTATTATTGCAATTAATGCAACAAATGGAACAAAATCAGAGACAAATGGGACAGAATCTTCTAAAGTTAGACACAATGGAACAACATCAGAGACAAACACAGCAAAAGCTTCAAAAGTTAGACACAATGAAACAATACCAGAGACAAACACAGCAACAGTTAGGCACAGTGGAACAAAATCTTAAAAAGTTAGACACAGTGGAATAAAATCTTAAAAGTTAGACACAATGGAACAAAATCTTCAAAAGTTAGACACCACACTTGAACAAACACGTGAAGATTTAACTACTGAGTTACATAACATCGAATCGAAATGTCAAAAAGTCTGTAATGACGTAAAAACAGAAATTTGTGAGCATTTCCAACCTCTTTTTTCGCGTCATGAAAATGCATTACAGAATCACGAAGCAGCCATAAAAGAACTGCAAACTATTGTTCATGAAAATCATGAGACCTTGCAAGCTAAAATTGACTCAGTTGCATCTACCGATTCGGTTATGCAACTTGCAAAAACTCAGGAAAATCACATGGAGGAAATAAGTACATTATCAGAGAAAGTAGTTGAACTTTCGGATCGGCTAAATAATTTATCTACGAAGGTAGATGATAATCTGAATGACGCAAAACCGGTAGTCTTTAATGACACAGAAGAGAGCAAACAAATTAGGAAACTGAAACAAAATCTGAATCAAATTGATACGCAACATCAAAGAGAAATCCGTGAAGTACAAGGACACCCGCGCTCCAATACGGGAAGAGGGACATAGAAATACGGAACAGCCACAAATTAATAACACAAGGCACTTCGGAAATTATGAAAGAAATTGGCAAGGTACACCGAATTTTGAGATGGAACCGCCGCAACGACGTAACAATGACCGACATGCGACTCGCCGACATGATGATTTTGATTATAAGCTGTTCATTACTACACATAAATTCAAAACGTTTAAGAATTCTGCCAACGACATTCATCCACAAGCGTGGATCCATCAATTCTCTCATTGTTTCCCTCCCAACTGGTCATTGGAGCACAGGTTAGAATTTATGTGTGGCTACTTGGAGAATGAACCAGCTGTAAGAATGCGATCGGTCATTCACGATTGTCACAGAGAAGGAGAATTTTACCATGCGTTCCTCTCAGCATATTGGTCATAAGCTACACAAGACCGAGTAAAACATAGCATCATGATGATGAAACACTTTGAACAATCTGAATTTTCCAGTCCTGTCAAATATTTTGAAGACATGTTGCATAAGAATCAGTATCTTTCAAACCCATACAGCCCCTCAGAACTCATCCGCATTTGCTTAATCAAACTGCCTGAACATTTGAGACATATTATTTTAGCAGGACGTTGCAAAGAAGACATTGAAGCTTTTCAAGGAACTATTACAAGAATTAGAAATTGACACAGACAGTCGCGGGATGCGAAAACAGGAAAACAATCACTACAGGTCACATCCGTCACAATTCCGTGACGACAGAAACAATAACTGGACACAACAAGTCTATTCTTACAACGTAAATCGTGACCAAAAGAGACACCACCCATATGACAACCACTGGCAGAGTAATAATAGTTACAGAGAAAGATCGCATTTCCGTAGTAATGAATATCACAGAGACAATCAGAGAAACAGACAATATGGGAACCAAAACAATTATTATCAAGGGAGACAGAATAATTTCAGACGTAACAGTTCAGCGCGCAGTTACGATTCAGGGAGAAATTCTCCACCACGTGACCGACACGAAAGAAACTGTGTAAACTACCGACAAAACGACAGACCTGAATTCCATCAGAACTGGCAAGCTTTAAACAGAGCTGGGCCCTCTCGGCAAGGCGAATTTGTGGAAGTTAGGCCTCCTAATCCCAGTAACGACGCGCGGCAACAAAGAGACTGACAATGACTTGCACCGCAGGCATACACGTGCGCTGGCTGGCTCTGAGAAAAATAACATTATAATTGGTACTGCTAATGAGATTTTAATGCAACATTTTGGTTCACTTGAAAATACATTCTGGATTTAAAGTACTTTCTGTGAGATTAAAGATGACTTAGTATTTGGTTTCTTTGACAGCTACACGGTTATATTACGACGTTACTAATGTGTGACACAATTTACATTGTTGCTTTTGCGGAGTATCTGTTTTATATCTGCACAGTTTTTCTGAATTATTCTGGAAAGTAAAACATGTTTTAGTAGTAACTTTTGTGGTATAGCTACAAGGAGACAGTCTTTTCCGTAGCACAACAATACGTTACAGCACAGTACTTTCATCATCACGGCAATAAGCGTAATAACTAAGAAATCTATACGCAAAGCACTTCACTTTTGTTTATCATGAGGTAAGTACATTGGCTTCTGCTGAACTTAGCTTTTGGAGGACGATAATTACGACACTTCCACAGAGATTATCTTACAACAAAATGCACATTTAGCGCTACAGGACACGCATTTCATTGATTAATTTTGTACTTTAAACATTTATTTTTAAAGATTTTTTAATTACAAAGAAAGTTTTCCGTGATACATGTCATTCCATTGCTGTAATCTGTAACACCTGAGGGTATAATTGCATTAAACCTCAGGGGGGTCCACGCTTACTTTGTGTACCATGTGTTTGGCAAGCACAAGGAGCCCTAGCTAATATGGTATTTGCTTATACAACTTTACACATCAGTACCATATTTCTCTAACACACAAATTACACAGCTATCTGATCATTTAACTGAGAGATAAACATTTTTTTTACTACGTCAGTGATACATGTTTACGTAATTACACCGTTGGATAACTTCACACTTACGAAATTGTATTTTGTCTGTACTGTGTGAACTGTTCATATTTTTTCGGAACCATTGTGATACTATGAGAGCTTTGAATGATGTATTTGGTAAGGGAGCATGATTTTAAAGTACGTTTGAGGCAGATGACACTTTTGACATGAGCAGAGAATTTTTTTAGGTTTTGAAATTATTGGAGGAAGCTACGACGATTTTCAGATCTGACTGAGGTGTTATGATGTTATTATTACAATGACGATGCGTATTACGCTGTTGAGGTATGTTTATGATTAATAAGCTGAGAGTCGTACTTTAAGAGTTATGAAATGTGTGTAAATGCGTGAATGTATCACAATTAAGGCGAAAATTTTTTGGACAATGTCATATTCATAGGATTTTGTTTCTACACATTTGCAACGCAAATTCTTGACCTGTGAAATATTTTTATATGAGACTGTCACTGTAGCGGAAACTGCTGTCATAAATATTTCTGTAAGAAAGTTAAGTGACCACCTGCACATAATGCGTCGTGGGCACCCAGGTGTATCAGACACCTGGAGAACAAGCCATTAGTGTGAGTGCCTCGTCAGAAGCACAGGTAGAAAAAAAAAGAAAGGGGAGGCCATTGTCTGCGCTACTGACATTTCCTTGTTGAAAGCATACTGTGGAGCTCGTAATTTATGATATTTACTAAAATGCCTAAGTAACGATGAGAAACATTTCACAGCTATTGTCTTGCTAGTTGAGAAAAATGCCATATGGCTTTCTTTATGTATTTATTTACAAATTTTGTTTAATATCAAGTTTCTAGCTGCACTGCAGCATTGGTTAAAATAAAATTTAATATATGTACTAATATAGTTATTTTATGCCTACAGATCCAGTCAATAAGAAATTTATGATCTACTTCCAAGAAAACGAGGGCACATAAATAGACATTTCCCTTCACAGGAATTGCATAAATAATTTCTTTACGATTTGGTAACTTATCTGCTAGTGTAAATTCTCGTGATGCATCACTCTAGTGTTAAGATGTGACATAGGTATTAGACATGGCCATTTTAGTGTAATATTTTTTCTGCTTGAGCTTTGTCATGTATAGATATAAGTTTTATACTTTTTATATTTTTTATATTTGCTGCTGCTGTTTGCCAGGCATAGTGTTACTGAATTTGACTTTGTGTTACTCTTCTAAGCTAGTTTTTCTTGTTTCCTGCACAGTGCCTTATATTAGTTGTAATTTATGCTGCTTGCTTTGCCATTTCTATTTTTTGTCATTGATGTTTGTATTATTTGTTTTATGCGATGCTGCATTGCCTCATCCCTTAGTTTAGCATCTGTGCTTAGTAGATTTAAGTTAGCTTAAGAGGGGTAGACTATATAAGAAACTAACTATGATGACTTGGAAGAAATGTACTGAGAAGCTATAAGAAAATGGTTTGGCCAAAAAAAAAAAGTAGTGTACAGTGGAGAAAAACTATTTTGAAAGAGGATGTGAACAGAATACAGAAAGCAGGCTTATATAGTACTTTTGGGAATAATGATGAACAAAGGGAGATCTCCATGCAAAATACTGCAGTAAAACAAACCCTGTCCTTTCCTTTTGTGTCATCCCTCTATATGTTTGTGTACCCTTGTGTATTTGTGTTTTTCCTGTCTTTATATGTTTATCTGATAAGACTTATGTTGTAGAATTTTTCTAATACTAAGCTATATTCACTATGATGAGGAATACTGTTATCCTCAAATATAATTGGCATTAATAATATGTTATTTACCTTGTAAAGATGCTTAGACATTATTTATTCTGTTTTGTTGCTCATGTGTGAAGTTGATGTTTTTTAAAGTTATTCTGATCTTTTATGTATGTACTCATGTCATAATTCCTGTAACACTGATGTATATGTTAGTTCAATTCTTTTGTAAAGCCCATATTACCACAAATGTTATCTGTATTATTATGTTTTTAATGATGTATTTTGTACGTTTGTGATTGTATTCTCATGTTATAATATTGTAACTGACACCAGTTAATCAAATTAGTAACTTGTACGTTACATTTCACTGCACACGTTTCTGTTGGTCATAGTATATGGACAATATGTGAGAAGTTGGGACTGTTAGTGTTTGCACGTGTGTTAATAATTCGGCAAGGGACTGGATAACAGCATTGCTGGTTCTAAGGACAATTCCACAAACTTTGTGAGTGCACGAGTGGTGGTTTATGGACTTGCTGTTTTCTCTGCAAGACTCTTCGATGGTGATTGTGCACCTGCACAGTCGCAACGAATGGCTGCTAGCCATCTCTACAAGGACTACAGTGGGTCTACACCTTTGATGACTCACGAGTAACATTATTTCTACAAGGACTGCAGTGGGTCTGCACCTCTGGTGGCCCACCAATACCACAATCTCTACCAGGACTACAGTGGGTCTACTCTGTGATGACCTACCTAACAATCTTCTTCAAAACGTCGAATGACTCTGCTGTGGGTTTGCTCTGTTGTGGCCCATTACCTGTCAGCATGTCAAGAGTCAGCACTGTCTTTCAGTTGGAAGGACAACACTACTTCTTCACGACTGCATGGAAATCCACTACTTCCGTGTGCATTGTCTTTTACTGCTCAGACTTTGAAGAAAAAAAACCACTGAAATTTTACTGTGATGAATGATCAGGACTGTCTTTATGGACTGTGAGAAAATTTTAGCTTTTGACCAACATTGTATAAATAAGTGTGTGCATTTGATATCTTTGTTATTGTAATTATGAAAAATTTTTCAAATATGTATTGGCCACTGCCCAAAAAATTTGTAATATTTTTTGTGGGGAGCATGGGGGCTATGTAAGTAGGCTGTTTATGTTTTGTTATTGGCAACGTTACGTAGCGCACTATATGGAAATCACTGGCTGTGCTGTGTGCAGCCTGTGGCTAGTTTGCATTGTTGTCTGCCATCGTAGTGTTGGGCAGCGGCAGCTGGATGTGAACAGCGCGTAGTGTTGCGCAGTTGGAGCTGAGCCGCCAGCAGTGGTGGATGTGGGGAGAGAGATGGCGGAGTTTTGAAAAATGTCATGAACTGCTGTATATATTATGAATATTGAGGTAAATACATTGTTTGTTCTCTATTAGAATCTTTCATTTGCTAAGACTATCAGTAGTTAGTGCCTTCAGTAGTTTGAATCTTTTATTTAGCTGGCAGTAGTGGCGCTCGCTGTATTGCAGTAGCTTGAGTAACGAAGATTTTTGTGAGGTAAGTGATTTGTGAAAGGTATTGTTTAATGTTACTCAGGGTCATTCTTTTGCAGGGATCTTTGATAGTCAGATTGCGTTGCGCTAAAAATATTGTGTGTCACTTTAGTGAATGTGTGAGTACGTTCAGTTTTGCTCAGCTGTTTGAAAAGCAAATAGTGTAAGAGGTTTATAAGCACAGTCTTGTACAATTGTTCAAAGGGGACGTTTCATATGTCGACCCTTAGCCCAGGATACCTCACTGGAATCTTCTGATTTTTTCTTGTAGTTTGTGTAATTAGTGTAGCTTTTGTTTATTGCTAGCGCGTAATTATAGAGAGAATTTCCTTTGTAGTTGTAGTTTTTCATTGTTGTACTGTAAAACAGTTGTGGCATGCATGTAGATTTGCACCAAGTATTTCGCAGCTGCGCTTGCAATTAACTACATATTATTTTCAGTGCTATGTTAATGTGTTCTCTTATTTTTGCTATTCAAATTGTGCTTTTCTGTGTTATCGTGTGAAATATTGTGACAATAATGGCGTGTGAAAAACGTAACACTCGGCTCCAAAGTAAACTGAGAAATAATAGTGACGACGAGCGTAGCTTATCAGCACCAATGGTTGATGAATTAACAGACATTCGAAGTAGTAATTTGGTAACTGTGCATAGGGAAATGGAGCGGGCGGCAAATAATGGTGTAGACAGTGAAACAGGTAGTGAACAGGGAAGCATTATCGATCGATCGGTCGGCAACAGCTCGCCTCAGGAATCCGAAATGACAGAACACAATACTGCAAATACTGTAGACTTCGGTTTTGGGTGCTCACCGTTTTCTCAAATGAGTCAAGACACATTTTCTGCTTGTCAAAATGTGAATGTTGCCGGTGAAAATGCACTGCCAAAAAGCATAGAGAAACAGATTCCAGACACTAATACATTATTATTGCAATTAATGCAACAAATGGAACAAAATCAGAGACAAATGGGACAGAATCTTCTAAAGTTAGACACAATGGAACAAAATCTTCAAAAGTTAGACACCACACTTGAACAAACACGTGAAGATTTAACTACTGAGTTACATAACATCGAATCGAAATGTCAAAAAGTCTGTAATGACGTAAAAACAGAAATTTGTGAGCATTTCCAACCTCTTTTTTCGCGTCATGAAAATGCATTACAGAATCACGAAGCAGCCATAAAAGAACTGCAAACTATTGTTCATGAAAATCATGAGACCTTGCAAGCTAAAATTGACTCAGTTGCATCTACCGATTCGGTTATGCAACTTGCAAAAACTCAGGAAAATCACATGGAGGAAATAAGTACATTATCAGAGAAAGTAGTTGAACTTTCGGATCGGCTAAATAATTTATCTACGAAGGTAGATGATAATCTGAATGACGCAAAACCGGTAGTCTTTAATGACACAGAAGAGAGCGAACAAATTAAAACTGAAACAAAATCTGAATCAAATTGATACGCAACATCAAAGAGATATCCGGGAAGTACAAGATCAGCTGACACAGGTAATACAAGAATTACGTATTTCAGAGGACACTCGCGCTCCACTACGGGAGGAGGGACATAGAAATACGGAACAGCCACAAATTAATAACACAAGGCACTTCGGAAATTATGAAAGAAATTGGCAAGGTACACCGAATTTTGAGATGGAACCGCCGAAACGACGTAACAATGACTGACATGCGACTCGCCGACATGATGATTTTGATTATAAGCTGTTCATTACTACACGTAAATTCAAAACGTTTAAGAATTCTGCCAACGACATTCATCCACAAGCGTGGCTCCATCAATTCTCTCATTGTTTCCCTCCCAAATGGTCATTGGAGCACAGGTTAGAATTTATGTGTGGCTACTTGGAGAACGAACCAGCTGTAAGAATGCGATCGGTCATTCACGATTGTCACAGTGAAGGAGAATTTTACCATGCGTTCCTCTCAGCATATTGTTCATAAGCTACACAAGACCGAGTAAAACATAGCATCATGATGATGAAACACTTTGAACAATCTGAATTTTCCAGTCCTGTCAAATATTTTGAAGACATCTTGCATAAGAATCAGTATCTTTCAAACCCATACAGCCCCTCAGAACTCATCCGCATTTGCTTAATCAAACTGCCTGAACATTTGAGACATATTATTTTAGCAGGACGTTGCAAAGAAGACATTGAAGCTTTGCAGGAACTATTACAAGAATTAGAAATTGATACAGACAGTCGCGGGATGCGAAAACAGGAAAACAATCACTTCAGGTCACATCCGTCACAATTCCGTGACGACAGAAACAATAACTGGACACAACAAGTCTATTCTTACAACGTAAATCGTGACCAAAAGAGACACCACCCGTATGACAACTACTGGCAGAGTAATAATAGTTACAGAGAAAGATCGCATTTCCGTAGTAATGAATATCACAGAGACAATCAGAGAAACAGACAATATGGGAACCAAAACAATTATTATCAAGGGAGACAGAATAATTTCAGACGCAACAGTTCAGCGCGCAGTTACAATTCAGGGAGAAATTCTCCACCACGAGACCGACACGAAAGAAACTGTGTAAACTACTGACAAAACGACAGACCTGAATTCCATCAGAACTGGCGAGCTTTAAACAGAGCTGGGCCCAGTCGGCAAGGCGAATTTGTGGAAGTTAGGCCTCCTAATCCCAGTAACGATGCGCGGCAACAAAGGGACTGACAATGACTTGCACCGCAGGCATACACATGCGCTAGCTGGCTCTGAGAAAAATAACATTATAATTGGTACTGCTAATGAGATTTTAATGCAACATTTTGGTTCACTTGAAAATACATTCTGGATTTAAAGTACTTTCTGTGAGATTAAAGATGACTTAGTATTTGGTTTCTTTGACAGCTACACGGTTATATTACGACGTTACTAATGTGTGACACAATTTACATTGTTGCTTTTGCGGAGTATCTGTTTTATATCTACACAGTTTTTCTGAATTATTCTGGAAAGTAAAACATGTTTTAGAAGTAACTTTTGTGGTATAGCTACAAGGAGACAGTCTTTTCCATAGCACAACAATACGTTACAGCACAGTACTTTCATCATCACGGCAATAAGCGTAATAACTAAGAAATCTATACGCAAAGCACTTCACTTTTGTTTATCATGAGGTAAGTACATTGGCTTCTGCTGAACTTAGCTTTTGGAGGACGATAATTACGACACTTCCACAGAGATTATCTTACAACAAAATGCACATTTAGCGCTACAGGACACGCATTTCATTGATTAATCTTGTACTTTAAACATTTATTTTTAAAGATTTTTTAATTACAAAGAAAGTTTTCCGTGATACATTTCATTCCATTGCTGTAATCTGTAACACCTGAGGGTATAATTACATTAAACCTCAGGGGGGTCCACGCTTACTTTGTGTACCATGTGTTTGGCAAGCACAAGGAGCCCTAGCTAATATGGTATTTGCTTATACAACTTTACACATCAGTACCATATTTCTCTAACACACAAATTACACAGCTATCTGATCATTTAACTGAGAGATAAACATTTTTTTTACTACGTCAGTGACACATGTTTACGTAATTACACCGTTGGATAACTTCACACTTACGAAATTGTATTTTGTCTGTACTGTGTGAACTGTTCATATTTTTTCGGAACCATTGTGATACTATGAGAGCTTTGAATGATGTATTTGGTAAGGGAGCATGATTTTAAAGTACGTTTGAGGCAGATGACACTTTTGACATGAGCAGAGAATTTTTTTAGGTTTTGAAATTATTGGAGGAAGCTACGACGATTTTCAGATCTGACTGAGGTGTTATGATGTTATTATTACAATGACGATGCGTATTACGCTGTTGAGGTATGTTTATGATTAATAAGCTGAGAGTCGTACTTTAAGAGTTATGAAATGTGTGTAAATGCGTGAATGTATCACAATTAAGGCGAAAATTTTTTGGACAATGTTATATTCATAGGATTTTGTTTCTACACATTTGCAACGCAAATTCTTGACCTGTGAAATATTTTTATATGAGACTGTCACTGTAGCGGAAACTGCTGTCATAAATATTTCTGTAAGAAAGTTAAGTGACCACCTGCACATAATGCGTCGTGGGCACCCAGGTGTGTCAGACACCTGGAGAACAAGCCATTAGTGTGAGTGCCTCGTCAGAAGCACAGGTAGAAAAAAAAAGAAAGGGGAGGCCATTGTCTGCGCTACTGACATTTCCTTGTTGAAAGCATACTGTGGAGCTCGTAATTTATGATATTTACTAAAATGCCTAAGTAACGATGAGAAACATTTCACAGCTATTGTCTTGCTAGTTGAGAAAAATGCCATATGGCTTTCTTTATGTATTTATTTACAAATTTTGTTTAATATCAAGTTTCTAGCTGCACTGCAGCATTGGTTAAAATAAAATTTAATATATGTACTAATATAGTTATTTTATGCCTACAGATCCAGTCAATAAGAAATTTATGATCTACTTCCAAGAAAACGAGGGCACATAAATAGACATTTCCCTTCACAGGAATTGCATAAATAATTTCTTTACGATTTGGTAACTTATCTGCTAGTGTAAATTCTCGTGATGCATCACTCTAGTGTTAAGATGTGACATAGGTATTAGACATGGCCATTTTAGTGTAATATTTTTTCTGCTTGAGCTTTGTCATGTATAGATATAAGTTTTATACTTTTTATATTTTTTATATTTGCTGCTGCTGTTTGCCAGGCATAGTGTTACTGAATTTGACTTTGTGTTACTCTTCTAAGCTAGTTTTTCTTGTTTCCTGCACAGTGCCTTATATTAGTTGTAATTTATGCTGCTTGCTTTGCCATTTCTATTTTTTGTCATTGATGTTTGTATTAATTGTTTTATGTGATGCTGCATTGCCTCGTCCCTTAGTTTAGCATCTGTGCTTAGTAGATTTAAGTTAGCTTAAGAGGGGTAGACTATATAAGAAACTAACTATGATGACTTGGAAGAAATGTACTGAGAAGCTATAAGAAAATGGTTTGGCCAAAAAAAAAAAGTAGTGTACAGTGGAGAAAAACTATTTTGAAAGAGGATGTGAACAGAATACAGAAAGCAGGCTTATATAGTACTTTTGGGAATAATGATGAACAAAGGGAGATCTCCATGCAAAATACTGCAGTAAAACAAACCCTGTCCTTTCCTTTTGTGTCATCCCTCTATATGTTTGTGTACCCTTGTGTATTTGTGTTTTTCCTGTCTTTATATGTTTATCTGATAAGACTTATGTTGTAGAATTTTTCTAATACTAAGCTATATTCACTATGATGAGGAATACTGTTATCCTCAAATATAATTGGCATTAATAATATGTTATTTACCTTGTAAAGATGCTTAGACATTATTTATTCTGTTTTGTTGCTCATGTGTGAAGTTGATGTTTTTTAAAGTTATTCTGATCTTTTATGTATGTACTCATGTCATAATTCCTGTAACACTGATGTATATGTTAGTTCAATTCTTTTGTAAAGCCCATATTACCACAAATGTTATCTGTATTATTATGTTTTTAATGATGTATTTTGTACGTTTGTGATTGTATTCTCATGTTATAATATTGTAACTGACACCAGTTAATCAAATTAGTAACTTGTACGTTACATTTCACTGCACACGTTTCTGTTGGTCATAGTATATGGACAATATGTGAGAAGTTGGGACTGTTAGTGTTTGCACGTGTGTTAATAATTCGGCAAGGGACTGGATAACAGCATTGCTGGTTCTAAGGACAATTCCACAAACTTTGTGAGTGCACGAGTGGTGGTTTATGGACTTGCTGTTTTCTCTGCAAGACTCTTCGATGGTGATTGTGCACCTGCACAGTCGCAACGAATGGCTGCTAGCCATCTCTACAAGGACTACAGTGGGTCTACACCTTTGATGACTCACGAGTAACATTATTTCTACAAGGACTGCAGTGGGTCTGCACCTCTGGTGGCCCACCAATACCACAATCTCTACCAGGACTACAGTGGGTCTACTCTGTGATGACCTACCTAACAATCTTCTTCAAAACGTCGAATGACTCTGCTGTGGGTTTGCTCTGTTGTGGCCCATTACCTGTCAGCATGTCAAGAGTCAGCACTGTCTTTCAGTTGGAAGGACAACACTACTTCTTCACGACTGCATGGAAATCCACTACTTCCGTGTGCATTGTCTTTTACTGCTCAGACTTTGAAGAAAAAAAACCACTGAAATTTTACTGTGATGAATGATCAGGACTGTCTTTATGGACTGTGAGAAAATTTTAGCTTTTGACCAACATTGTATAAATAAGTGTGTGCATTTGATATCTTTGTTATTGTAATTATGAAAAATTTTTCAAATATGTATTGGCCACTGCCCAAAAAATTTGTAATATTTTTTGTGGGGAGCATGGGGGCTATGTAAGTAGGCTGTTTATGTTTTGTTATTGGCAACGTTACGTAGCGCACTATATGGAAATCACTGGCTGTGCTGTGTGCAGCCTGTGGCTAGTTTGCATTGTTGTCTGCCATCGTAGTGTTGGGCAGCGGCAGCTGGATGTGAACAGCGCGTAGTGTTGCGCAGTTGGAGCTGAGCCGCCAGCAGTGGTGGATGTGGGGAGAGAGATGGCGGAGTTTTGAAAAATGTCATGAACTGCTGTATATATTATGAATATTGAGGTAAATACATTGTTTGTTCTCTATTAGAATCTTTCATTTGCTAAGACTATCAGTAGTTAGTGCCTTCAGTAGTTTGAATCTTTTATTTAGCTGGCAGTAGTGGCGCTCGCTGTATTGCAGTAGCTTGAGTAACGAAGATTTTTGTGAGGTAAGTGATTTGTGAAAGGTATAGTTTAATGTTTCTCAGGGCCATTCTTTTGCAGGGATCTTTGATAGTCAGATTGCGTTGCGCTAAAAATATTGTGTGTCACTTTAGTGAATGTGTGAGTACGTTCAGTTTTGCTCAGCTGTTTGAAAAGCAAATAGTGTAAGAGGTTTATAAGCACAGTCTTGTACAATTGTTCAAAGGGGACGTTTCAAGGGGAAGTAGGTTGCAACTGCTAGATGAAGAGGTTAGCACAGGAAAGAAATTTGTGGCGGGCCGCATCAAACCAGTCAGTAGACTGATGGAAAAGAAAATCAGTACCATAGCACTAATTCGGTTGAACTTTACATAAAGTAATTAACGTTAATTAATGCATGTAATAATTTCGTAAACTGTTCATATTTGACATTTATTGAACTCACTGCTGTCGTGAGTTCCCACTTCCTTTGAGAAGAAACCTTGATTAGTAAAGACATTACTCAACCGTTACTTGTTCCTCAAGAATGTTGTGTTTAGTTGCTTCATTCCTTTCGACCAGGCCGGCCAGTGTGGCCAGGCGGTTCTAGGCGCTTCAGTATTTTTGGAACTGCAACGGTTTAATTATTATTTTTGGTTTTGTAACACGGGTATCCTGTTTATACGTATTGTTCTCAATCCAATATGACCACACTATCTTTTTCTTATTCTCCCCCTTGTTCAGTTCGTGCCAGTGTGTTAAGCATTCATTCACATTAGGTATTTCTGTACCATAACCACTATTGATGGCTTGTACAACAAGTTCCTATCTTTTAAGTTTGGTCTTCTTGAAGTGCACGGGCTTGGTTTCCCAAGTATGGTTGTAGACTAACGTGCAAGAGATTGGAAGTTTAAAATTTCTGATCATTTAGTTCGTTGATAAGCGCAGTGGGGCTCTACTGATATTTGCGTTTTCCTTTATATCAGAATACATTAACATAGTTCCCCGTTTATGACTCAGTACTGATTGCAATGCTTTCATTTGTTATGTATATGTGAAGCACTACTTTACGAAGGATACATAATTGTAGATTGTGATTGTCGTATTACTCCCTAGCAGTTTAGTACAGTTGACCTGTAACTACAAATGATATTGTTTTACAGGTCTTCAACATGTATAGGATTATTTTTTTACATATATTTATTGCTTGGTTTCTAACATAATTTTTCTAGGCTGCAATAAATTGGGATAGCAAAGATGTTTTTAGGTTTTAGTGCCCTGCCAATTTTTCACAAGTCCTGTGTGAAAAAATGTTAAAGTTGGTTTCATCTGATCACTTGCGTACCTTCAAACTCGACGTGTAACCACGATGACTGCTAGGTGACATTTGTTGGCATTATGGAGTTAATGTTGTAAGCTGTTCCCCCATTAGATTGTTTTGATGGTATATGAAGTGCATTAGTTTTTACGCTACTCCAGCTTTTATTAGTTGACATGGATGTTTGTGGAGATTGCACAACTGTACCTCTAATGCCTTAATAATAACCGACACAGTGTTCTGCTATATTACTTGCCACCTATATTCTCAATTAACCACCAACTCATGAAGGTACCAGCTGACAAATTACACATTGTATAGCATACCCTGACACGTTTTCTGGTGGTTCTTCTGTCGTCCTATTTTCTTTTGTCTTCCTCTGCTCAAGAGCTACGTAACGTAATGGGCTCCACATATTTGGTTTTTCCGGTTAAAATGAATGTCTTTCTATTACACTGTGTATGTATTGCAGTACTATTCTTTAGACTTACTTCACAGTTATGGCTTAGTACATCACCTAGCCACACACCTGCTTACCAGCAGACTTATCACTTTCACGATAACGTTAGTTATGATATTTTTCATATATTTTAATTCTTACTGCTTATTGGGAATTCGTTACAGTGTATTACTTTATATTCACTGTTTGGTACATTAAAGTGTTTTACTAAAAAGTTGCACTTTGTGAATCTATGAGCGATAGATTGAACTGATGTAGCTATATATTCTTGTTTTATTAGTTATTATTGGTATATTGAACATGATGTTACAAATAGCTGTGGAGTTGACATCCAGTAAGTGATTTATTTTTACTAGTACATGACCACATATAAATAAGTATTTTACCTTCAGTTCATACTGGTGAGTATATGACTAATTGTTTTGCTTCAGATGTTTCACAGCACTGACATTAGCATTGCACTTAGATTATCTATGTATAACAGGCAAGATTGACCTCTGTTTAGTAAGTTATTTTTTAGGATTATATGGCATATATATTTCGTTAAGTAGGCTATAATCAGTGCAGTGTGCAACTGTGCTCATAGTTTATTCCTTAATTTATCTGAAACCTGTACAGATTGCTGCTGTTATATATGAGGAAGTAAGTTCCGATCGGTCGCTAAATGGAAACCACAGTGAAAAACAGAAACATTTTATTTGCAAGAGTTACCTACACTTTGCAGACACTTCTCTACATAGACCCCACTCCGACTTAGACTCCGAGTGTTACACCAAATACCCAACACCAACTTCATAGAAAGCAGCCGCACTTTATATGAGGTGCATTCAAGTTCTAACGCCTCCGATTTTTTTCTCCGGACTGGAAAGAGATAAAAACCATGCGCATTGTTTTAAAATGAGGCCGTGTTCATTGTCGATACATCCCAGAAATGGCAGCACCGTACGGCAGATGGAATTTTACCGCCAGCGGCGAGAATGAGAACTGTTTTAAATACTTAAAATGGCGACGTTTTCCTTACTTGGACAGCATGCAATTATTCGTTTTCTGAATTTGCGTGGTGTGAAACCAATTGAAATTCATCGACAGTTGAGTGACATGTGGTGATGGAGTTATGGATGTGTCGAAAGTGCGTTCGTGGGTGTGACAGTTTAATGAAGGCAGAACATCGTGTGAAACAAACAGAAAGAACCTCGGGCTCACACAAGCAGTTCTGACGACGTGATGGAGAAAGTGGAGAGAATTGTTTTGGGGGATCGCCAAATGACTGTTGAACAGATCACCTCCAGAGTTGGCATTTCTGTGGGTTCTGTGCACACAATCCTGCATGACGACCTGAAAATGCGAAAAGTGTCATCCAGGTGGGTGCCACGAATGCTGATGGACGACCACATGGCTGCCGTGTGGCATGTTGCCAAGCAATGTTGACGCGCAACGACAGCATGAATGGGACTTTCTTTTCGTCGGTTGTGACAATGGATGAGACGTGCATGCCATTTTTCAATCAAGAAACAAAGCGCCAGTCAGCTCAATGGAAGCACACAGATTCACCGCCACCAAAAAAATTTCGGGTAACCGCCAGTGCTGAAAAAATGATGGTGTCCGTGTTCTGGGACAGAGAGGGCGTAATCGTTACCCATTGCATTCCAAAGGGCACTACGGTAACAGGTGCATCCTACGAAAATGTTTTGAAGAAAAAATTCCTTCCTGCACTGCAACAAAAACGTCCGGGAAGGGCTGCGCGTGTGCTGTTTCACCAAGACAACGCACCTGCATATCGAGCTAACGTTACACAACAGTTTCTTCGTGATAACAACTTTGAAGTGATTCCTCATGCTCCTTACTCACCTGATCTGGCTCCTAGTGACTTTTGGCTTTTTCCAACAATGAAAGACACTCTCCGTGGCCGCACTTTCACCAGCCGTGCTGCTATTGCCTCAGCGATTTTCCAGTGGTCAAAACAGACTGCTAAGGAAGCCTTCGCCGCTGCCATGGAATCATGGCGTCAGCGTTGTGAAAAATGTGTTCGTCTGCAGGGCGATTACGTCGAGAAGTAACGCCAGTTTCATCCATTTCGGGTGAGTAGTTAATTACAAAAAAAAATCGGAGGCCTTAGAACTTGAATGCACCTCGTACTGTACACCTGAGGTCTCTCAACCGTCTATACAAAAATGGGCCTAAACACACAGTCTCCAACTGTTGTCCTCTGCGATAAACACATCATGCTAGTAGCCATCATAGATTCTCCAGGGGCTCAAATCCTAACTTCTTGGTGGCCAGTCAGAAGTGGAATTCCTTTCTCTTGAAACTACGACATTGTCTTTGCCTACCTGTCAATCCCAGCGTTGTCGTGTTGGAATAGTAATTTATTGTCGTCAAATTCTTCATACATGAGAACTAATTCAATATCCAGCATTCTTGTGTAATCATCGGACTTCATTCTGGGGTGCAGACATCCTGTTTCGAACGTGCCTTTTGCAAACGATGATGCTTCGATGATAACGCTGCGACAGCCAAAGTTTCTACTCGTCCGAACGTGTTTTTTCTGTACCATATCAGTAATACTGAAAGCCATCTGGCCCATCCATTTAAAGACTTTTTATGATCACTGAGATATACATTCTTCCATTCTACCTTCAACGACATATGCTCATCCGCAAACTTCAGTCATCCTCCTTACACGCATTGTTTAAAGGTGGCTTATGGAGCGGTGACGCCAGATTCGCGTATTTAACCAATATTTGTCTAACCCGCCTGGAAGGGACTGGTAACTGCAAATCAGTTATGATATGAATGGAACACTGGCCGTTGACTTTTGCTTTACGCAGAATCAAATGCGTATCTGATTCTGACAATTTTTGTGTCCAGCAATATTTGTCATTTTTTTCATACTGCGCACCCAGTCTGAAAGAATTATCAGTAACGCAACTGGAATCACCTAATTCCTTACAAACCTGCCGACAAGGCGGAATGCGGCGGGGCAGGGTCGGTCGTTAACGCTATCGTTCAGCCCACCTACCTCGATAGGAGAGTCGGTGTCCCTTCACTCTGCGGCAGTAGATACGTGCTAGGCAGTGTAAAGCAGCGTTGATGAAACCACCACCTAATACCTACCACACAGAGGACGCCTAACTGTAGTTGAAAGTCAGTTCCTGAAAGTTCATGATAAAAAAGGAATCGGGCGTTTGGGATCTTCGGTCTACTTTCAGAAAAGCGTTTAAAATTATATTAACTCTGCTTTTTATTCATACTGGAACACATGAAATGTCTATCAAGTCCGTATTTAATATGGTGATATGTTATCATTCAAAATTCAGTGTCTGTATGACAAATATTCACTCGAAAAGCAGCCAGTAAGCAGTAGTAAGCCCGATCCGACTAATTTTCTCGTTCTATCAGTCACCGACCCACAACTATTCGCTAGTTAAGCATTCGGTCGTTTCAGTGGTCTTCTTCGTAAGAGGTGCTCGCCTAAATATATCCTAAAGAGCGCGAAACATGCCACGCGGAGTTGTTACTACAACCAGGAAGTTCACACGCTCATATCTCTCAAATTATTTAATGTAGAAACTTCAAACTTTCATTAAAATGTTCGTAACTCCAGTGGCTTCAGTCACGATATATTCGAACCGAAATTAGCTCACAATGTCCTCATCTTACAGAGTATTTTTAAGGAGCGATCTGACATCGTGTTATCTGTAGACCGGCTAGCAAGCGAGTCTTCTCGAGGTATTCTTTTATATGCCCACTCCTCTTTTCGCATGGGAACAGCTTAATTCCGATTGGCTGTTGATCTAAACGACCAAACAGAACGTTCCTTCCAGATAATTCTCGAGGCAAATTTTGCCTTACCTAATCACCAATTTGGTAGTAATTAATGTCAGCTAAATTTCAAATTCTTGTCTTTTGTTTAATCAAAATAAACGAAAGGCGAAATATTCTTCAAATTGATAAAAGAAAATTTATTCCTCCTCTAACTTCCATTCTGGCTGCTTTTATACAAAAGCAGGCACACACCGACATACGGCACCTGAATCGTGGTTGCAACATAACTTTCCCACGGTTCGTTTGTACAAGGTTTTGCGTAAAATGAAGTATTTAATTTAACTCTCAATCATTGTCACGCACTCACGAGGCAAAATTAAATCAATCAATAATTTTGACCGGCTAGCTTCTGTGGCCGAGCGGTTCTAGGCGCTTCTGTCCGGAACCGCACGACCGCTACGGTCGCAGGTTCGAATCCTGCCTCGAGCTTGGATGCATGTGATGTCCTTAGCTTAGTCAGGTTTTTTAGTAGTTCTAAGTTCTAGGGGACCGATGACCTCATATGTTAAGTCCCATTATGCTCAGAGCCATTTTAATCATTTTTAATTTTAACCGATTTTTGTATTACGTAATTCACAGTGAGTAACGTCTTATAAAGAAAATTCTAATTAATTAATTTTATGCACATAACTTTGGAATGGCTTGAAATGATAGTGAAAGTCAATCTGTTATTGTTTCTAACTTGGATTTTTTTTATAGAAAAGAAAAGCATAGGTTTTATGAGTTTTAGGTAATTCTGTTTATATCCAAAGCTATAATAAATAAAAATCTGAAATTTTGACAGCATCATTCCATTAATAACAAAAGGCTGTGTACCAAATTTGAAGAAAATCGGATAATAAATAATATTGATTATTTAGATTCGTAGAGGGCATGAATCTTCGTATCGACTGAATGTTACGCCATGCAGTTCTCACGGCAAGCAGCGTCAGCAGGCATACTCATCCTGCAGCCACCGTACTAGACGGCTGCGGGCCTCACTGCAACGAAAGTCGTCTCCTAATAACTTGCTGCGTTGCAGAACCCATTTGGTTTAAGCTTTAATACTTTCTTGATCGTCACCCGATTGAGGCTCTCCAAGGGGCATTACCAAAATTACTGCGTTACAACGTTGCAGACACACCCCCAGAATGTTACTGTACGGAACTGTTGACATTCACCGCCGTGCTCGTCATCTAGCGGTCCTGCCTTTATACGAATTTTCGCCCCTTCCTACCCGAAATGTCCCATTTCTTCATTTATAAGTCCTCGGCCTCATTCTAATGGTGAAACCAGAATGTACTTTGTTTTAGGTTGTTGTAAACTGCAAGGGAAAAATGCGAGCAATTCCAAATACGTAACTAACCGTGTTTACTTCCACAAATAACCACCTGCCTCTATACTGGTTTCTTTTGTGGCGGCGTTCGTAGCGACAAACACTTCGCTGAAGAAACGGCTTACGAAGTCACCGCCACACTTAATAGCGGGCCGACCGGTCCGCTGGAACAGTGAACAGAAAGATGAAAACCCAAACACTCTGATTAAATAAAAGTCGGTACTTATCTTTATTAACGAAGATACAGAAACACAGTAGTGAACTCCGTGTCTACAGAAATCTGTCTAGTTCCAGTCGGAGCGGCTAGGTCAGCGTCGGCTGACGACAAACAACTCTGCTGCGATGAACACACAACTGACTAGCAAGTACACAAATCGGTGGCGAGTATACAACTGAGCGGCGAATACAGAACTGTCCTAGCGCTCGCGACTCCAGCGCTTAAGAAGCCAGAAGCCAGCGGTGGCGCGCGCAGACTTGCGGCGATTTCCTGTATCGCTGGCGCTGCTTATGCGGACGGCGTCCGGACTTTGATGCGCCCAACCTTTTGGCAGCGGGCTCGGTTGGCATTACTGGCTAGGATATAACACTCTTCCCCCCAAATCGCCGCACCGTCGTTGAATAATGACGTGGCGAGCGTCGACGGCGGGGGAGGGGTCTGGCCGCAGGCGTAGCAGAAGAGACCGGGGCGGAAACTTGTCGGTGGCAGTCCCCGGTCCGCACCCCAGCATTGGCTGCGCGGGGCCTCGGGAAACACAGACTGAAAACCGAGGTCAGGGTGCACGCCCGTGACCACGGGCGCAGCTTCTGGTACTGGACGCGACGGGGCGTCGGGACCCACGAAGAGAGGCAGCGTCTCCTGACGCTGCGTCGACGGCTGCCGAGTGGGCGCCGGACAAGGCGCTGCGGTGTCAGACTCCTTGGGGGTGCCCAAGGAAAGCGGCTGCAGGACAGGCTGCACAGCCACCGCTTGGGATGGCGGCCCGGCTGAGGGGTCGACGTCCATCTGCTCCGAAGGCGGCGGCGACTGATGAGGGACCGCAGGCGCCGGAGCGACCACCTGGGGCGCTCCCGGATGAAGCTGCGCGGGAGGCATCAACGGGACGGGCTGACGGCGTGGTAGCGGGAACGGCTGCTGCTGCCGCCCTGGTGGCGGCAGCGAAGTCGGAAGGCGCGGCTGGAACCCGCCGCGGACCAAATCTGTGGACAAAGAACGAGCAGCAGAATCCGGGCGGACAGCGCGGCGCAACTGGTTCTGATGCCTCCTGTGCACCCCAGTAGCACCTTGAACAGTATAAAAACCGCGACCCTGGACACTTATCACGGTGCCTCGTTCCCAACGACGGCGACCGTGATAAACTCGGAAAAAAACGGCGTCGTTGCTCTGAAAACGCGTGCGATGCTCAGAAGCGGCGGGTCGATCCGGGGGGTGCAACAACCGTAGCAGGGTGCGATGACGACGGCCGTGGAGAAGCTCCGCAGGCGAAGGGCCGTCGCGTGGCGTGGTCCGGTACGACGACAGGAACGTGATGAGGGCCTGCTGACGAGAGTGCGTAGCACGAAGGCGGTCCATATGATCCTTGAATGTGCGTACAAAACGTTCCGCTGCACCATTCGCGTTCAAATTCAGCAGAGGTAAATTGTGGACCATTGTCAGACACTAAAACTTCTGGAAGACCCTCAATACAAAAAATTGAAGTCAACGCCTGTATAATTTGTGCAGACGTTGTAGACTGCATGGGCACAACAAACGGAAAATTACTAAATGCATCTATCACGATGAGCCAACGAGAATTCCAATATGGACCAGCGAAATCAATATTTTTTTTTTTTTTTTTTTTTTGTTTTAGGGCGCACAACTTCAATGGTCATTAGCGCCCTGACTACTCTAAAAATGCACCGCGAGCCACAAGTTGACAACAACAACTAAAAGGAAAAACAATAAAAGACAGACTGACAGGCATAGGATTAAAAAACTTCATCAAATGTCCTTAGCGAGGTGTGTCAAACTGATAAAACAAAGAACACGAGCAGCTGCTCGTGGGTCATCCGCTAAAATGTCATCGAAAGTATTAGGCAGGTTAAGATCGAGGCGCAGTTGGTTAAGATCGGGACAGGACATTAAAATGTGTCTAACCGTCAGCAAGTGCCCACATGGGCAGAACGGCGCCGGCGCAGCCGTCAGCAGATGGCGATGGCTGAACCGGCAGTGTCCAATCCTTAACCTTGCTAAAACGACCTCCTCCCGCCGAGAAGGGCGTGAGGAGCACGTCCAAGCCACGGGAAGAGGTTTTAAGGCCCGAAGCTTGTTGTCGGTAAGTGCAGCCCAATCGGCATGCCACAGCGACACGACGCGCCGACAAATGACCCTGCTAAAATCGGACGAAGGGACACAACAAAAAGCTGTCCGAGGCTGGAGGACCGCAGCCTTGGCCGCGGCATCTGCAGCTTCGTTCCCAGGGATACCGACATGGCCAGGAACCCACATAAAGCTAACCGGCGGACCGACGTCCACCAGCCGCTGAAGAGAGCGTTGGATCCGGTGTACGAAAGGGTGAACCGGGTACGGATCACTGAGGCTCTGGATGGCACTCAGGGAATCTGAGCGGATGACATAAGCAGAATGTCGGTGGCGGCAGATGTAAAGAACAGCCTGGTAGAGGGCAAAGAGCTCAGCTGTGAAGACCGAACAATGGTCATGGAGCCGGTATTGGAAACTTTGTGCCCCGACTATAAAGGAACACCCGACCCCGTCATTGGTCTTAGAGCCATCTGTATAAATGAAAGTCATGGTGATGAACTTCGAACGAAGTTCCAAAAAACGGGAGTGGTAGACCGAACTGGGGGTGACCTCTTTTGGGAGCGAGCTGAGGTCAAGGTGAACGCGGACCTGAGCCTGGAGCCAAGGTGGCGTGTGGCTCTCGCCCACTCGAAAGGTTGCAGGGAGTGAAAAATTAAGGTGTTGAAGGAGGCGACGAAAGCGAACTCCAGGGGGTAGCAGGGCAGAGACATACAACCTATATTGACGGTCAAGAGAGTCGTCAAAAAAGGAACGATAAGACGGATGGTCGGGCATTGACAGTAGCCGACAGGCATACCGACAAAGCAGTATATCGCGCCGGTAAGTGAGTGGCAATTCGCCAGCGTCAGCATGAAGACTCTCTACGGGAATGGTATAAAATGCTCCGATCGCAAGTCGTAAACCCCGATGTTGTATGGAGTTGAGGCGGCGTAAGATGGATGGCCGTGCAGAGGAGTATACGAAGCTCCCATAATCCAGCTTGGAGCGGACGATCGAACGATATAGACGAAGTAGGACGGTTCGATCCGCACCCCACGACATACCACTGAGAACACGGAGGACATTTAAAGAACGGGTACAACGGGCGGCCAAATATGACACATGTGGAGACCAGCTAAGTTTCCTGTCAAAGGTAAGGCCTAAAAATTTGGTTGTCTCCACGATTGGGAGAGCAACGGGACCAAGTCGTAAGGACGGTGGGAGAAACTCTTTGTAGCGCCAGAAGTTAATACAGACCGTCTTCTCGGCAGAAAAACGGAAGCCATTGGCGACACTCCAGGAGTAAAGACGGTCAAGAGAACGCTGAAGACAGCGCTCCAGGACACGTGTACGCTGCGCGCTGCAATAGATGGTAAAATCGTCCACAAAAAGAGAGCCTGATACATCAGCTGGGAGGCAATCCATTATTGGATTGATCGCGATGGCGAACAGAGCGACGCTCAAAACTGAGCCCTGTGGCACCCCATTCTCCTGGCGAAAGGTGTCGGACAGGACAGAACCCACACGTACCCTGAACTGTCGATCCATTAAAAAGGAACGAATAAAAAGAGGGAGGCGACCGCGAAGGCCCCATGTATGCATGGTGCGGAGAATGCCCGCCCTCCAACAGGTGTCGTAAGCCTTCTCTAAATCAAAGAACACAGCCGCGGTCGGGCGCTTCCGCAAGAAGTTATTCATAATGAAGGTCGACAAGGTAACCAGATGGTCAACAGCAGAGCGGCGCCTACGAAATCCACATTGGACATTGGTAAGTAGGCGTCGAGACTCAAGCAGCCAAACCAATCGAGAGTTAACCATTCGCTCCATCACTTTACAGACACAGCTGGTAAGTGAGATAGGTCGGTAACTGGAAGGCAAGTGCTTGTCCTTCCCCGGCTTAGGAATCGGGACAACAATAGACTCGCGCCAGCATGCGGGAACATGTCCCTCAATCCAGATGCGATTGTATGTACGAAGAAGAAAACCTTTACCCGCAGGAGAAAGGTTCTTCAGCATCTGAATATGAATAGAATCAGGCCCTGGAGCGGAGGACCGTGATCGGCCAAGTGCGGTTTCGAGTTCCCGCATGGTGAATGGGGCATTATAACTTTCACAATTCGAGGAGCAAAAGTCAGGTGGCCTAGCCTCCTCTGCCTGTTTGCGGGGGAGGAAGGCAGGGTGGTAATGAGCGGAGCTCGAAACCTCGGCGAAAAAGCGGCCGAAGGCATTGGAGATAGCCTCAGGGGCCACAAGGACTTCATTCGCGACCTTCAAGCCAGAAACTGGGGAGTGGACCTTAGTGCCAGATAGCCGGCGCAGGCTACCCCAGACAACAGAAGAAGGAGTAAAACGGTTGAAGGTGCTTGTGAAAGCAGCCCAGCTGGCTTTCTTGCTTTCGTTAATAATACGACGACACTGAGCACGTAATCGTTTATAATTAATACAATTCGCCACTGTAGGGTGGCGTTTAAAGGTGCGTAAAGCACGTCGACGAGCACGTAAAGCGTCTCTACATGCTGCGGTCCACCAGGGGACCGGTACGCGACGTGGAGAAGAAGTAGGGTGAGGGATGGAATATTCAGCAGCAGCGAGAATGACTTCCGTGAGGTGTGCGACCTGACGATCGCAGCTTGTGAAGGTTTGATCCTGAAAGGTCGCCCTGGAAGAGAAGAGCCCCCAGTCTGCCTTGGAGATGGTCCAACTAGAGGAGCACGGAGAGGGGGTATGCTGCAGGAGATGGATAACACACGGGAAGTGGTCGCTCGAATAAGTATCAGCAAGTGCATACCACTCAAACCGGCGTGCAAGTTTGGGAGTACATATAGAGAGGTCTAAATGGGAATAGGTATGAGATGTGTCCGAAAGAAAAGTAGGGGCGCCAGTATTAAGGCAGACAAGATTGAGCTGGTTGAAAAGGTCTGCTAACAAGGAGCCCCTCGGGCAGGAGGCTGGAGAACCCCAAAGGGGATGGTGGGCATTGAAGTCTCCAGTTAACAAAAACGGTGCAGGTAGCTGAGCAATAAGTTGCATCATGTCTGCCCTGGTAACGGCAGATGACGAGGGAGTGTAAACGGTACAAAAGGAAAACGTAAAAGTGGGGAGAGTAATGCGGATGGCGACTGCCTGCAGGCCGGTGTGCAACGTGATGGGATCGTAGTAAATATCATCCCGGACCAGCAACATAACCCCTCCATGAGCTGGGATTCCTACCATAGGGGGTAGGTCAAAACGCACAGAGGTGTAGTGTGCCAAGGCAATGTGATCGCATGGGCGTAGCTTCGTTTCCTGGAGGGCTACGACGAGCGGACGATGCAAGCGGAGCAGCAACTTCAAGTCCTCTCGGTGGGAGCGAATGCTGCGAATATTCCAGTGAATAAGTGCCATCGTAAGAAAAGGAAGATGAGAGAAGGGGTCACCTCGAAGGCCGCTTAGGACCTGGCTTCGAGCGAGCACTGCCGCCGCTATCAGCAGGCGGACAGTCATCGTCCATGGGGTCTATAGGGTCATCGGCCATCTCGGGAGGATGGCCGGGAGGGGGAGCTTCCTCCGCCGGTGAACGGCCAGATGTACGGCTACCGGCGGTGCGGCCAGGCGAAACGGATGACGGCCTGGGGCGGCAACCGCTGGGTGGCGCAGGAGAAGAAATGCGCCGTGGCGGAGAAGGAGAACAGTGCTTCCTATGCGCCTTTTTGGAAGGACGTTTGGCGGAAGTACCGGTCGAAGGCTGGGAGGTCGAGGGACGGAGGAAGTCTGCACGGGATGGTTCCTTCTTGAAGGACCGTGCATCTGACTTCGGGGTCTTCAACTTAGCAGAAGCTGAGGAAGTGGCTGGTGTCTGTGGTGTGATGGGAGGAAGAGGAGACGTCGACCGCGCGATCTTAGCACTGGCCGAACGGACGACCGTGGTGCTGAAGGTCAGATCGCATGTCTGGGTTGCGACCTCCCGGGTAGTCCGAGGAGAGGCGAGGACAGTACTATATTTCCCCGCTGGGAGCAGCGTGGGCTTCCTACTAGCCAATAGCTTGCGAGCAGCCGAGGTGGACACTTTCTCTTTGACACGAATTTCTTGGATGCAACGTTCGTCCTTATAGACAGGACAGTCGCGGGAGGATGCGGCATGGTCACCCTGACAGTTCACACAATGAGGAGACGGAGGTGGACAGTCACCCTCATGGGCATCCCTGCCACAAGTGACATTTAGCCGCATTGGAACAAGACTGTCGAGTGTGATTGAAACGCTGACACTGGTAGCAGCGCGTAGGTGTCGGGACATAGGGGCGAACAGAAATAACCTCGTAGCCCGCCTTGATGCGCGATGGCAGCTTAACACTATCGAAGGTCAAGAAGAGTGTCCGGGTCGGTACAAGGTCGTTGTTGACCTTTTTCATGACCCGATGGACAGCCGTCACGCCCTGCTCAGCGAGGAAAGATTGAAGCTCCTCGTCAGTCAATCCGTCGAGGGAGCTAGTATACACTACACCACGAGACGAATTCAAAGTTCGGTGGGCCTCCACCCGGACAGGGAACGTGTACAGGAGGGTGGCCCGAAGCAGTTTTTGTGCCTGAAAGGCACTCTCAGTTTCGAGTAATAAGGTGCCGTTACGCAACCTGGTACAAGATTTGACAGATCCGGCTATGGCATCAACGCCCTTCTGAATAACAAAAGGGTTGACAGAGGAAAAATCCTTTCCGTCCTCAGTGCGAGAAACTACGAGGAACTGTGGGGCAGGCGGTAGTACTTTTGTCACTGTTGGCTGGTCACGTTTCCGTTTTTGGGTCGAAGTCGAAAGCGATGGAGTAGAATCCATTGCGGAGGAATCCCCCATGATTGCCAGCGTCTCCGATGGCGCGCTCCTTCCTTGTGGGGACCCTCTCAGAGGGCACTCCCGCCTTAGGTGAATGTTTACACCTCAGGTCACACCTCCCGAGAAACAGACGGAGGGACCAATCGGCATGGTCAGAAGGTATCAGCTCAGGCAATCACCCCTCCCCGGGCCTGGCCTTTACCAGGGGGTACGCGCGTGCCTTACATGTCTACCCAGGGCGGGGACTTACGCGTTACCCCGTCACCGGCTACGCGTGCGAACGCGTGGGTCGGCCTTCAGACACGCACAGGGAGGAAGGAAGAAGAGGAAAAAGAAGAGAGAGAGGGAGAAAGAGGACAGACTGTCTCAAACGCCGAGGCGGAGACCAGAGAAGGCAAGGAGAAGAAGGCAATGAGAAGGCAAGGAGAAAAAGGCAATGAGAAGGCAAGGAGAAAAAGGCAATGAGAAGGCAAGGAGAAAAAGGCAATGAGAAGGCAAGGAGAAAAAGGCAATGAGAAGGCAAGGAGAAAAAGGCAATGAGAAGGCAAGGAGAAAAAGGCAATGAGAAGGCAAGGAGAAAAAGGCAATGAGAAGGCAAGGAGAAAAAGGCAATGAGAAGGCAAGGAGAAAAAGGCAATGAGAAGGCAAGGAGAAAAAGGCAATGAGAAGGCAAGGAGAAAAAGGCAATGAGAAGGCAAGGAGAAAAAGGCAATGAGAAGGCAAGGAGAAAAAGGCAATGAGAAGGCAAGGAGAAAAAGGCAATGAGAAGGCAAGGAGAAAAAGGCAATGAGAAGGCAAGGAGAAAAAGGCAATGAGAAGGCAAGGAGAAAAAGGCAATGAGAAGGCAAGGAGAAAAAGGCAATGAGAAGGCAAGGAGAAAAAGGCAATGAGAAGGCAAGGAGAAAAAGGCAATGAGAAGGCAAGGAGAAAAAGGCAATGAGAAGGCAAGGAGAAAAAGGCAATGAGAAGGCAAGGAGAAAAAGGCAATGAGAAGGCAAGGAGAAAAAGGCAATGAGAAGGCAAGGAGAAAAAGGCAATGAGAAGGCAAGGAGAAAAAGGCAATGAGAAGGCAAGGAGAAGTCAAGGGAAAGAGTAAGGAAGACAGTGAGGTGGAGAAGAGCAAAGAAAGGGACAAACAAAAAGGAAGAAACGATAAGTGAAAAACCAAAGAGACCACGATTATAGGTCGTGAAACCGTCCGTCTCCGGACGCAGGCGCTAACTACCCCCGTGAGGGGGATGGACTCCTTTTAGTCGCCTCTTACGACAGGCAGGAATACCTCGGGCCTATTCTAATCCCCGGACCCGCAGGGGGGGAAATCAATATGTACTCGCTGCCAGGGACCGGCAGGGCGTGCCCACTCAAAATAGCGTTGAGGCGGAGCAGCTTGGTGTTCGGCACACGTCGAACAATCTGTAGACATCTGCGTAACCTGCTTATCAATGCCGATCCATGTACAATGACGGCGGGCAAGCTGCTTGGTGCGGACCACTCCCCAATGACCTTGATGCAACAAGTCGAGGACCTTGGATTGGAGCACTTGGGGAACCACTACACGAAGCTGGTCATTCTCGGTGCGTAACAGCAAAACTCCTTGTGAAACAGATAACAGATGACGTTGCGGATAATAGCGACGAACCACAGGATCCGATATGTCCTTTGCCTTGGACGGCCAACCACGTCGAACAAAACGTAATAGTAAACTCAGATGAGGATCCGTAGCTGTCTCACGTGCCACCTGACGATAATCAATCGGAAAATCCCGGAGGGATTGATGCTCATCGGCGTCAATCTGATGGCAAGAGTCTTCAGAGGAATCGAAGACATCATCCGCAGCAACCGGCAATCTAGAAAGCGCGTCAGCGTTTGCATGCTGAGCTGTAGGGCGATACAGTATCTCATACTGGTATTGTGATAACAAAAGATCCCAACGTGGTAGTCTCTGAGCTGTCCGCTGAGGAACTGGTTTAGACGGATGAAACAGTGACGTCAGAGGCTTGTGATCTGTTACTAAATAGAATGGTCTACCATAGAGGTAGTGATGGAATTTTGTGACACCGAACACAATAGCCAACGCTTCCTTGTCCAATTGGCTATAATTACACTGAGCTTTGTTTAGCAATTTAGATGCGAACGCAATATGACGTTCGGTGTTACCGACTCGGTGAGACAACACAGCACCGAGGCCGAAAGAAGAGGCATCACAAGCTAACACTAGAGGCTTGTTTGGGTCGTAATGGACCAGACAACGATCATTCAATAAAGCATCTTTAAGCTGCTGAAAGGCTGATTGGCAATCAGCTGACCACACAAACGGAATATTCTTACGGCGGGGACGATGCAACGGTGCAGCAATCTGTGATGCATTAGGTATAAACCTAATATAATATGTCAATTTGCCAAGAACTGCTTGCAATTCATGCAGATTGCGAGGGGCGGGCAAATCACGAATAGCTGCTAAACGTGACTGGGAGGGATGAATGCCTTGAGCATTAATAACATGTCCCAGATACTCCATCTCCGTAAGGAAAAATGAACATTTATCGATGTTGCAACGTAGGCCTGCCTGAGACAACACTGTAAACAAACACTCCAAATTATGGAAATGTTCAGCAGGCGTCCGACCGGACACAACAATATCGTCTAAATAGTTGCAACACGATGGCACATTAGCCAGAAGTTGTGACAAAAAGCGCTGAAAAACAGCTGGAGCTGACGCACAACCAAAAGGCAAACGCAGAAAACGGAACAACCCCAACGACGTGTTTATGAAAAAATACTGTTGTGATTGCTCGTCGAGGGGCAATTGCAAATATGCTTCACAGAGATCAATTTTGGAAAAGAAACGAGCTTCCCCTAACTTATCCATCAGCTCGTCCGGTCTAGGCAAAGGAAAAGAATCAATGACAGTCTGAGGATTAACTGTCGACTTAAAATCAGCACACAAACGTAACTTGCCAGATGGTTTCTTTATAATAACTAAGGGAGAAGCCCACTGGCTCGCTGAAACGGGTTAAATAACACCGTTGTTTTGCCAACGACGAAGTTCATCTTCTACAGGTGCCCGGAGGGCGTGAGGCACTGGACGAGCACGAAAAAAATCGAGGCTGAGCATTATCTTTTAACGTAATATGAGCGGCAAAGTTCGCAGCACAACCTAGTTCGTATTTAAATATGTCACTGTATTGTTTACACAAATCGGTTATGCTGTCTTGAGGAACAACAACAGAATTAATTTGCAACACATTGTCTTGGATAGACAGGTCAAACAAGTCAAAACAGTCTAATCCGAAAATGTTTATACTGTCTGTAGCGCGGAGCACTGTGAATGAAACTGTTTTTGTATTGCCACGGAATGTGGCTGGCACGCTACATACACCTAACACAGGAATTTGTTCTCCACTATAAGTAGCCAAAGAATGTTTGGCCGCTGAAAGTGGAGGGCGGCCGATAGCCGCATACGTAGCACTATTTATTAGAGTCACAGACGCACCAGTGTCTAATTGAAAATTGAAGGTCTTATCCTGGATGCGTAGCTTCACAAATAGTTTATTACATTGTCTCTGGATCGGTGCAGTGGAGGCGGAAGACACAAAATCAGCGCGTTTAGGGCGTGTTCGCTGCTTACGACAACTCGTGGGTTGGGCGGGTGGGACAACAACTCCCGCTTCACTTGCAGTCTGTACATTACTTTGTACAGCGTTTGAATTACGCTTGGGTCGCATAGCAGAGGGCTGGGTGGGTGGCTTATTGCGAACAAGTTTATTACCCACACGAACCGTGGAAGAGTCTTTAAACGCGACCTTCTGGGCGGGCTGGCTTTGAATAACATGAATATCCATGGGCTGGGCAGCACTAGAATTGTTCTTGCGTTTACGCAAACAAACAGTCTGGATGTGTCCTTTCCTTTGACAAAAGTGACAAACCGCGGTTCTTAACGGGCAACGTTCACGAGGATGAGCAAGAACACACTTAGGGCAAGACTTAACTCTATCATTTTGCACACGCGGCTGACGAACGTTTTTAACATGACGCGGCCGACTAGTGTTTACAGTCTGACTCTGCCGGTGGGGCCGCGGGCGTGACATAACTTGCTTAGCACAGGCAATTTGAGAAATACATGGCTGATCTAACTCACACTCAGCATAGTCAAAAGTATCTTGGGCTTCAATGATGTTCATCACAGTCTCTAATGACGGGTCAGGCAACTTTAAGATAGCAGCACGAATACGAGAATCTGCAATGTTTTGAGTAATAGCGTCTCGTAACATGACATCACTGTAGGAAGCTCCACACACACAATTAAATGGCACTGACGGGTGAGGCCCCGTAAATCTGTTAACCACTGTTTATTAGATTGATGTGGCAGTTTCTTTAATCTGAAGAACTTGAATCTGGCTGCTGCCACATGAACTCGCGACTCGAAATACTCAGCAAGCTCGTTAACAACAACGTCATAGTCTAAAGCTTCTGGCTTGGATTCCGGGAACAACTTACAAAGTAGTCTATAGACTTCCACGCCTGCAGTGGAAATTAAATAAAGCTGCCGCTCATTACCTGTGATTTTGTAGACTGTCATGTGCACCTGAAACTGCGCGAAATATTCTCGCCATTCTTCTCTTGATGCATCAAAAGCACGGAAAGGTGGTGCTGCCTGTGCTTGTTCCTTTTGTGTTGGTGGATTAGCCGCTTGTTTGGCGATTGCTTCCACCAGACTTTGTATTTGCTGACTCTGTAACAAGATCAACTGTTGTAATTCGGCAGACATAGTGAACACAAATTAAACCAGCCCCCAAAATTTTATCTCTATAATTAGTATAACAAGAAACAAGTTGAACCAGCCCTGCACACGAGTTCGGAAGTCCTCGTCGCCAGTTTTGTGCCGGCGTTCGTAGCGACAAACACTTCGCTGAAGAAACGGCTTACGAAGTCGCCGCCACACTTTTAATAGCGGGCCGACCGGTCCGCTGGAACAGTGAACAGAAAGATGAAAACCCAAACACTCTGATTAAATAAAAGTCGGTACTTATCTTTATTAACGAAGATACAGAAACACAGTAGTGAACTCCGTGTCTACAGAAATCTGTCTAGTTCGAGTCGGAGCGGCTAGGTCAGCGTCGGCTGACGACAAACAACTCTGCTGCGATGAACACACAACTGACTAGCAAGTACACAAATCGGTGGCGAGTATACAACTGAGCGGCGAATACAGAACTGTCCTAGCGCTCGCGACTCCAGCGCTTAAGAAGCCAGAAGCCAGCGGTGGCGCGCGCAGACTTGCGGCGATTTCCTGTATCGCTGGCGCTGCTTATGCGGACGGCGTCCGGACTTTGATGCGCCCAACCTTTTGGCAGCGGGCTCGGTTGGCATTACTGGCTAGGATATAACAGTTTCCATCTCTGTACTCATGTTCTAGTCAAACATTATAGGATTGTTATCCGTACTCATCTGTACCAACACATATTTCTACATCTAAAGCAAGCTACCATTAAGCACTCAGACTTGAAATTCTGTCTAAGTTATCTTGTATTACCTCAGTATCACTCAACGCCTACACCTCTGCATATACCCCACAGTCATCAGCAAGCAGCCGTATTTTACACTTTACCCTTTCTGCAGAGCGTATATGATCTTATGTATAGACCATAACAAGAGTGCTATGGCTCTCCCCTGGGCAACTCTTGATGATCCCGTAACGCTAATGAACACTCGCGTTCGAGGAGAACATACTCGGTTCTATTACTTGATAGGTCTTCGAGAAACAGTCCTGGGAACCGAATGCGCATGCTCGGATCTTCGTCAACAGTCTTGTAGTGGGGCACTGTGTTGCAATGGTTCAAATGGCTCTGAGCACTATAGGGCTTAACATTTGACGTCATCGGTCCACTAGACTTAGAACTACTTAAACCTAAGTAAACTTAGGACTTCACTCACATCCATGCCCGAGGCAGGATTCGAACCTGCGACCGTAGCAGTCGCGTGGTTCCAGACTGCGGCGCCAGCCGCTGTGGCCGAGCGCTTCTACGCGCTTCAGTCCGGAACCGAGCTGCTGCTACGGTCGCAGGTTAGAATCCTGCCTCGGCCATGGATGTGCATGATGTCCTTAGGTTAGTTAGGTTTAAGTAGTTCTAAATCAAGGGGACTGATGACAGATGTTGAGTCCCATAGTGATTAGAGCGATTGGAACCATTTGAACCGGACTGAAGCGCCTACAAGCGCTCGGCCACCGTGGCACCGTGTCAAATGCTATCTGGATATCTAGAAATATGGAATGTGCCTGTTGCTTTCCAGCCACGGTTTGTAGGATATAATTTGGAAAAAGAGCAAACTGAGTTCCGCAGAAGAGATTCTTTCTAAATCCGTGACGATTCTTGCACAGAAACTTTTCTATCTCAAGAAAATGTACTATATTCAAACTTGAAATGTGTTCAAGAATTCTGCAGCGAACCGATTTTAAGGACGTTAGTCTGTGATTAAGCGGGTCCGTTCTTTCATCTTACTTATGCAATAGAGTCACCTGCGCTTTTCCCAACCTTTCGCTGGACGAGAGATTCGTGGGAAATGCAAGTTGTCTAAGGGGCCAGTGCCGTAGAATACCTTTTGCAAAACGGAAGCGGGATTCCAGCCGCACCTGGCGACTCATTTCTTTTCAGATCTTTCGCTTGTTCCTCTGCGCCAGAGATACCTATCACTGTGTCCTCCATGCCCAAGTCTGAGCGACGGTGAAACGACGGTGTGAGTGTACGCTTCCACTAGGTGAACGATTTCTTAAACGTGAAATTTAAAACTTCAGCTTTCGTATGGCTGTCTTCCATTGTCGCAGCAGACTAGTCGAAAACAGTGACCGAAGAGAAGCCTTTTACCCGTTTAGTGAGTTTACGTACGAGTAGAATTTTCTGCAGCTGTTGGCAAGATCTTTTTCTAAAGTGTAGTGGTGAAAGCTGTTGTGTGCTTCGCGCATTAATCTCCTTACATCCGCACGAATTTCTACTAAATTTACTGTCGACTTATGCGCGTTATTTTTTTAAACGAATTAGCAACAATCTCTGTTTCCTGAGCATTTTCCGAATTTGATTACTGTACCACGGAGTGTCTTTTCCATTAAATGTTTTTTAGTCCAGTCTTTGATCATAATATGAACTCTTTTGACGATGTCTTTTCCATTTATAATCCACAGACAGTAGACAGTAAAAGATGCGTTTAACAGGAGAACCGAAATCGTTTGTACAATGCACAGCACTGCTACACAGTCCAGAGACAAAGATTGGAACAAAGATGTATGAAACAGAATAATGGGCGATTTTTCCGTGAGCAGTTTCGTTTGCTTTCCCAAAGGCTTAATGAAGCAGTTATAGATTTTGCGGGTATGAGCAGTAAACTGAATGTACGTGATTATCAGTTAATGCAGACTGAGGAAGTAGATAAAGTGTTGCTAGACGAAGAGCAGTAACGTGGGCTTCACGCTATTGGCACTAGGATGTAAGGAAATCGATCTGTGAACACGTATGAGGGATCAAAGAAATATGGTTGTGTGGCATGGAAGATTTTTTAAATGTGGACGAACAGGGCACAGACTACCGGACATGGGGTGATGAGGGGGGGGGAGGTAATAGGGACGCTGTGAACTCGCAAAAATTTAATGGAAATATTAATAGGGGGTAATGGCAGAGACGTAGGATTAATGGGAGGCGGCCGCTGTGGCCGAGCGGTTGTCGGGCTTCAGTCCGGAACCGCACTGCTGCTACGGTCACAGGTTCGACTCCTGCCTTAGAGCCACTTGAACCATTTGATTAATGGGAGAATAACTGGGAAGGCGATGAGATAGGAAGTACCTGTTAAACGTAAGAGCCAACCCTAGAGCCACTGAAAGGAGTTCTCAATAAATATAATGCAGTGGAGGCGAATACAGAACCGAAATATGTCATAGTTGGTGCGACAGATGGTAGGGTGCGTGTGTTAGTGGCCTCAGGAGAGTTAGCAGGTAGGTGGAACCCACTATGTTGCAAGTTGCGTGGAGTAGGGGATAGTGGTTTATGACCAGTCAGTAGGATGAATTTTTCGTTTGAGACCATCAAGCTTAGGCACTGTGTGAAAGTAATGTCCCACGTAATTGAGGGCTAAAGCGTTACTCTAGGGTTAGACTTCATGTGTCAGAATAATGTCATAATTGTCTTCACCGACATGTGGAGCTTAGACGGAAACTTTGTGGCTAGACAAAGCTGTTGTAAATGTTGATCTGTCGTGAGAAGTGTCTAGTATACAGGAAAACTTCGATCGTACAGAATGATATTAAGGCTCTATTTGCGTGGCGTGAGTCGAGAGGCACCAGAAAGTTGCTACGGGTGAATGTGAAGCCTGACCAAGTGAATTGTATGGTGGAACTGTACGAGGATAGTGAGGTATTGGATGCTGCATGTTTTTTGATGGGATGTAGTATTGGGCATGTACAACACAGGAAGGAGGCAAAGTAGTACCCGCCAATGTGGACGATTTTGGCGCTGATCAGGTTGAATCGTTGAAGGAAGCTATGTTGGTTACAGGATGAAAAAGACTGCTACACAGAAGATACAGGATACAAGAGTACTGAGGAAACTGCTAAGACTGCATTTCGTCAAAAATTTAAGCATCCGAGTGGGACTGGAACGACACAGCTGTTGCTAGAATTTCAAGATTGTTTTTCTCCACAAGTGCTGTTGCCTGCTACAACTGCCGCGCGGGGTGGCAGCGCGATCTCAGGCGCCTTGACACGGTACTCGCGGCTCCCTCCATCGGAGGTTAGAGTCCTACCTCGCGCGTGAGTATGTGTGTTATACTTATTTAGTTTAAGTTAGAGTAAGTAGTGTGTAAGGCTAGCAGTCGATGACCTCAGAAGTTTTGTCCCATAGAACTTACCACAAATATCCAAATTTTTCCTGATACAACTGTAACGCAACACAGGATTCTGGCAGGGAACTAAGCACCAATATATCAGAGACCTTACAGAAAACCACGATCTCTGGAATCAATTCGGGAAGAATTTCTTAATCTACAATTGATGTAATGGAAGAGAGTAGTAGCTCCTGGTGGGCTATAGTTAAAACTGTACCGAAAAGTCTATAGATGGCCTGAAGAAATATCGACTTTTTTGCGACTGCCGGCAGTACGATTACGATGAACGTCTATCCAGTTCCGAAAATCGTCGACATTGTTGGGGAATATCTTCTGGTAAACCTTCCGGGATGTAAGGTCGTGGCCCATGAAACTCTTCAGCTCTGGACGAAACGTTAGGAGCTGAAGAGTTTCATGGATCACGACCTTACATCCCGGAAGGTTTACCATAAGATATGTCATCCGGTCGTGAAAGCCTTCATACTATTGTTGGGGAATGCCAGTAATTCTCGACGATGAACTTGAGAAGTGTACACGATCATTTGGAAATGGTTCCTGAGGACAAAGCGAACACTGCGGTTTTCAGCACCTTGGGGACACTTTTTGTATACAATGATGCCGTTTCTGTTAATAAATGCTCCAGAAACGTACCAGCCCTTATTGGACAGAGTGCTGAAAGGATTTAAATTTGCATCAGTAATTGGTCTACCTCAAAGACATAATAGTGTTTGTGAGGTATATGCGGGACATAGGCAGCTACTGAGGGAAATAATCACGAGGTTACGAGCAGCTCATTTGACACCAAGCACTGAGTAATGACACTTTGTGTTGAAGTAAGTGAACTATTTATGCCTTGTGATTAGTAAGGATGCTGTGAGTACCAATCCTAGATTAGTGCAAACAGTGTAGGATTTTAGAATACAAGGAACAACCAATGAGTTACAAGTTTTTCTGGGTGTCGGCAATTATTATAGGAAGTGTGTGAAGGGCCTGAAAAAGCTTCACCAAGTCACATCAGGCCATTGGGGATGTTGGGCGAAGAATTGTGGAGTGGCAAAGAAGTAGTGGTTGAAGTGAAGAAAGAATGATGTCGATTAATAACTGTGTGGAATGTGCGCAGCGTGCAGATTTGATTCATAAGCAGGTCATGTTGCAGAGTTTTCCAGAAGCAACAAACCCATTTAGTTTCATTCGGATGGACGTATTGGGATCATTCGCGCGAACTGCACTACCTACTGGTTTCGTGCTGACGATAATACACTATTTTGTCGTATATCTAGATAGCGCTGATGCTGGACCAGTAGGTAGTTGCAGTAGGACCAGCATTAGTAATTAGATTGAAATTTCAGGTGTCAGGGACAATAATTACTGACCATTAAAAAGAAAATTTACGTTTGTTATTATACTGCAAAATAAGCATGCCTCAAGATTATGCTCAGCAGGGAATGTACCTATACAATAAATATGAAATAATAAGAAAAATTTGATTTTCAAAGAGGAAGTGCAACAGCAGATGTCAAATAAAAATTGCAAGCCTTACCTTAGGTACACACATGACGGATGGAGTGATAACACTAGCAGAACTGCGGACATTGGCCATATCCACCTTCTAGCTATTTATTCCTTTCTTTCTTTTGTTTTTGGTGCACTAAAAAAACGAAATGTAGCATTAAAGAATAGTTATTGAAATCAAGACAGTTTTTTATCAAAAAAATTTGCTGTAACAGATAGCCAGATGTAGTGGAAGAAGTTTTACGTGATGAACGGTGTGTCGGTTATTAAAAGTAAAAAAAGTTTAAGAACAGGTCTCCTTCATCTTCAAGCTTACTTTTCAGCAAGATACAGCCCGACTGCACTTGGCGTGAGTTTCTCCTGCTTGTCTTTGTGGTCGCCAAACCCTACCATGGCCAGCTTGGTAGCCAGATTTGCCCCCAGTTCAGAATTTGTGGAGCATTATGGACAGCGCCCTCCAGCCAATTCGTGGTTTGGGCAGAATGTGGTATAATATCCCTCAGGACGACATCCAACATATCTACCAACTTATGCCAAGCTGAAAAACTGTTTGCACAAGTGCCAGATGTGGACCAACGAACTACTGACTTTTGTACACGTACATCATATCTACTGACTTACGTCCGTTTAAGATAATTCCTCTAAGGTGCGTGCAAACGGGGCATTGTGCGTGGTGGAAGAAAAGCCTTTTGCTATTACCACCTGAATTTAATGCTCTGAATCTGTAAACAAAGAGTGCTGAGATATTCTGCTTATCTTTGCAATCATCGAGGACCAACGTTACGGTGTCAATGGGCGATCTGAGGATACTAACGGTCCTACTTGATAAAATGTTTATGTATAGAGTAAAAATTAATTGCTCTCCTACAAGGTGGGTTACATGTAGCTCTGTTTTGTTATCCGTAAATCCTCTTTCGTAACAAAGCCCATTCTATTTCTATTTTCTATACAGTTTAGTTCTCCAGTTGAACTTCCCACCTGTCAACTTTTGCCTGTATCACATCCTACATAAAACATAAAAAATCGATAAGAGCTCCTCCTATCTCTCTTTCCTTTTTTGTTTTTTTGTTTTTGACGTCACCGCTAGGTTCCACAACTTGTCTGTTGTGTTCCCGAGTTTTAGTCTGCGGTAATCTTTTGTTCTGGTTGGACCGATTATACTTCTAATAATAATTTTTTCAGCGTGATTTCCATATCACCTTTTGTGAAAGATTCATTGACATGAAGGACTTCGGATTCAATAATTATACTGTATCGTCTGAGTTTTGTATGTGAGGAGATACATAATATGTTGAAGCTGTCGTGTATTTTACACGTATCTCCTAAGTATGCCAAGCACGGTGAAATGCATTCTAGGCGGTTTCTGTCATTCAGGCAGTTAGGGCTTCCTCCCGTTTCGTTCCCTTCTGCAACGCGGGAATAATGATTGCTTAAACACCTCTCTGTGTGTTATGAGTAGTCTGGTCTTCTGCAGGCCCTTTGGAATTGCGTTGGTGCAGTCTCTGCACGACTACTCACACACGATAGATTCATTATCTCACCTAGATACTTGAACTGCGACCCTGTCTCGTTTCGTCTATTCTTTGCGGTTAGTTTTCAGATGTCGAGCTCTGAGCACTCGACTTTACTTGTGAGGCAGGAAATTTGTAGACAAACCTGTAGAGCATTCTTCGACAGTATCTCCCCATTTTACTGCAGTAAACACGTCATTTGGTAATATTAACAACTTAGTCTGAAAAGGGTAGAAACATCATTCTCTCGTCTTCCGTGGTTTCAAGTGTTTTCCAGTTTCTCACTTCTTGTTCCAGAACGAAGCCAAAGAGAAATGGAGACATATCATTCTTTTGGACAATGTTTTTATCAGCAGGGATCAGATATTTCGGTCATAAGTTTCAAATTAGATACGGAATTAGGTTTCTTCCTATTTTTACTTGTCTTATTGTTGTTTCTGCTCAACAGGCATAGTTAACTGTTAATCGTCAACGGCACATTTGATATCGGTTGCGGGTAACATTTATTCTGTTCCGCTCCAGTATTATACGCACTTCTCAACTCCCAGCGCAAAGCAGGAAAAAAACAAGTTTGTGCAATTGTAATCTCTTGGCTTCAACAGAAAAGCAAGTTTCGCCCGCGGGCACGAACGGGGTGGAACGACTGCCGATTAATTACCGACGAGGAACGGGCGCAAATTGCCTTTGCAGTCTTGTTTCCTTTAAGCGAGCTCCCCAAATAATGAGTCTTAACTTCTTTTCCCTCCTAAGGGTTTTTAATTAAACGCGAAAGGGTGTGCGCCTGAGAAGATAACGCTGTTAGCGAACCGCGGGATTCTTGCCGGGGTCGAGGTCTGCTACAAAAAAAACGCAAAAGGGAATTAAAACTCAATTAACCTACACGGCTGCCGTAGTGCTGAGTGGTCCCGGTCCGTCAGAATGTGCGTGGTCTTCCCTGCTTTGACTCTTGCGGACTCGGGGAAATAGTGTTCCAGCTACAGCAGACCTGGAGGCTCACGATGCTATTCAGAGAGTACCACATCCCTAGGGTTAGAACTGAGGATGCTGTTGTTAGCTGATTCTTCGGGACTGTATGGTGCTTCACCATGGAACCTGTTTTGTTCCAGACGTTCCACACGGAGCTGCGTGGGACATCCTGTTTCGTTTGAGTTTTGCCGACTGACGCGCCCGAAGTCGGAAAACATCTTAAATACAGGGTGGTGCACGAAATGTGTTACCATTCTGTTTTTGAATATAAACTTTATTCCAGAATGAGATTTTCACTCTGCAGTGGAGTGTGCGCTGATATAAAACTTCCTGGCAGATTAAAACTGTGTACCCGACCGAGACTCGAACTCGGGACCTTTGCCTTTCGCGGGAAAGAGCTCCACCATCTGAGCTACCGAAGCACGACTCACGCCCTGAACTCACAGCTTTACTTCTGCCAGTACCTCGTCTCCTACCTTCCAAACTTTACAGAAGCTCTCCTGCGAACCTTGAATCCTGAAAGAAAGGATATTGCGGAGACATGTCATATCAGCGCACACTCCGCTGCAGAGTGAAAATCTCATTCTGGAAACATCCCCTAGGCTGTGGCTAAGCCATGTCTCCGCAATATCCTTTCTTTCAGGAGTGCTAGTTCTGCAAGGTTCGCAGGAGAGCTTCTGTAAAGTTTGGAAGGTAGGAGACGAGGTACTGGCAGAAGTAAAACTGTGAGTACAGGGCGTGAGTCGTGCTTCGGTAGCTCAGATGGTAGAGCACTTGCCCGCGAAAGGCAAAGGTCCCGAGTTCGAGTCTCGGTCGGGCACACAGTTTTAATCTGCCAGGAAGTTTCATAAACTTTATTGTCAATGCAATCTGACAGAAACATATACTACAATGAAGAGCCGTCCATGGAGATTTTTTCTAACTCAGCACATGCACAATATGTCCATTTCGTTTCCTAACTTCCTTCAAACGAACACTGAAGTTAGTGATTACCCTACGGCACATGTCTTCCGTAATTTCTCTGCAAGCTTGAAGAATACTTCTCAGCTCCATTAAATCACGTGGAAGTTTTCCCTTAGGTACCGCCAAAGAAGAAAGTCACATTGATTGAGGTCTGGACTGTTGGGGGGCCAATTTTGTCCATCATTGAAGCGGTATGGAAACCTGAGTGAAATGATTCGCAGGTCGAAATGCTCGTGTAAAAACTCCAACACAGTGTTTGCAGTATGTGGCCTTGCTCCGTCTTGCATGAACCATTGCGTGTTGAAGGGCAAGGCAGTAGCAAGAAGGTGTGGAATGAAGTTATTGCGAAGCATGCTCAAATAACGCTCGCTGTTCACAGTTTCTTCAAAGAAAAAGGGTCCAATAAGTCCGTGACTGGAAATTGCTGCCCACGCTGTAATCCTCGGAGCACATTGTTGTCGTTCATGAAGCACTTGTGGGTTGTCAGTGGTCCAAAATCGTACATTTTGTTTGTTAACCACACCGTCTAAATCAAAATGCGCGTCGTCTGAAAACCAAACGTTGTTGAGATTTTCTTCCCTATCCTCCGCCCACTGAGCAAACAGTAGTCTCTACTGCGTGTGTTTTTCAGTGAGCTTTTGTGCACAGGTCATCTTCTATGAGTACATATGGAGGTCACTTTTAAGAATGCGTTGAACGGAGCGTTTGGATATTCCCAGTTGCACTGCTGCCTTTCTACACGATTTCCTGGGGCTTCTCTGTACAGCAACTCGTACCGCTTCAGTATTCTCCGGCGAACAAACAGGCTTAGGCCGAGGTCGCTTCGCTTCCAATACTCGCTTCAGATATACAATGTTTATATGTCTCTTTATTTAACTATATATACTACATATCTTTTCCGTTTCATTTGATTCCCAGTCATACAGTGACGATACTTGCAAAACGTGAGACCGGCTGAGAAATAAATTCGCACGTATACAGCTGAAAAAAAAAAATTAAATGAAGTTGCACATACATAGCTGAAGGCTCAAGATGTTTTATTAAAAATAAATCACTGCTGTAAACAGTTACCTTTATAACAGTTCTTACGTCTTAAATGTGTCTGACAAGGATTAAAGGGTTATCTCTGCCACACCCCTTTTTCACAGTGTCTATGTCGCTCTAGGTGTGGCCAGAATCATGATGCACGAGCCAACATGTTTCCAATGAGTCTCATGGTCCAGTGCACACTGCAGTCGTAAGTTTTTATGTCGCTGAGTCAACATGGGAACACATAGGTGTTGTCCGCCGCAGTGTTCGATGTACAACAATGTATCATGCACAGTGTGCTCCTAAACACTTGAGCCTGCACCAGCATTTCGGCAGAGATGCCACAGACCACCACCTATCCTACTTTATAGAGCAGACAAGCCTCCGAACTACACATTCTGTGAACAGTAGTGCAAGTTCTACAATTTAGCGCAGTTTCACTGTTCTCCCGTTCACGACAGTAGCACGTGAGCAATCGACCAGCTTCGCCATTTACGAGATATCCGTTCACAAGCTCTACGTAATAATGATCTACTCATTGTCAGATTGTCACTGTTACCTCAATGGATTTCCCCATGTACAGCCCACATGCTATGTGATCCCTCATCCGCCTAAAATCCAGCCACACAATTTAGTTACTGAGTCACGTGCCCGCAGCACCACCAGGAGGCATCCATCGTCGCGGTGAGCAGTGGTCATGATGTTTTGGCTGTTCAGTGTACGCAAAAAATGTATGGCATTTATTGTGAAACACAGTGGTAATTTTACAGTTAATATAACGCCCATATATACCCTAACTTTATAAGAGACAAATGTGTAGGACGTCGATAGATAAATGAAAATGAAATACCAGGTGCAAAAGTTTTGAACAGTTTCGTGTTGTTACGTAAATAACGTGGTCGTTTCAATCTAATATAACAGCAGCAAAATGTCGTAAAGATGGTAAACGGTGTGAAAATGCTTTGTTTCTCAGTGTGTGTGTTTGTGTGTGTGTGTGTGTGTGTGTGTGTGTGTGTGTGTGTGTGTGTGTGTGTGGGTGGGTGTGTATATATGTATATGTTCTAGAAACATCAGTATTGTAACCAACTGTACAAGTGTTCAACCAGAAGCGACAAAGACCATCTAGCAAACGGCCGGCTGCTATGGCCGAGTGGCTCTACGCGCTTCAGTCCGGAAGCGCGCTGCTGCTACGGTCGCAGGTTTGAATCATGCCTCGGGCATGGATGTGTGTGATGTCCTTAGGTTAGTTAGGTTTAATTAGTTCTAAGTCTAGAGGACTGATGACCTAAGATGTTGGGTTCCCATAGTGCTCAGAGCCATTCGAACCATTTAGGAGATGGTGGCGGACAGCAGCAACGGGATCGAGATATCGTCCTGGGCGGGTTGGCCGCTATACAATGATACGACAGCCACAAGAAATTATTATAATGATTGTTATGGAATAATGGTAGCGCCATAGGTTTGTCTAGATGTCTAGATGATTCAGCTATGGTTTTGTGGAAAGAAGCAGTTAGTCACTATCAAAGAGCCCAGGATTACTTGAGCTTGGGTCGGTAAGACGAGTACTATATTACTGCATGTGACTTGAGACAATCTTACGTGTGCCATTATCGGTAAATTGGTATGAGCTTCCGTATCGACTGTCAAGCCAGTTGGAAATTTTCCGTGAATTTTTTTGGAAATATTTTGGGAGCTTGAAGGGGAGGTTTAGATTTTTAAATGCAAGATTAGGTGATGTAGTAACGATACTAGGGTACAACCAGTGGGCCGGCAGGAGTTGCCGAGCGGTTCTAGGCGCTACAGTCTAGAAACGCGCGATCGCTACGGTCGTAGGTTCGAATCCTGCCTCGGGCGTGGATGTGTATGATGTTCTTAGGTTAGTTAGGTTTAAGTAGTTCTAAGTTCTAGGGGACTGACGACCTCAGAAGTTAAGTCCCATAGTGCTCAGAGCCATTTTACAACCAGTGGAACTGTTTGACCAATTTTATTGGAATGCCGTTCCTCTAATTTTGGTTTTACTTGACCTGTGGTAAAGCGGTGTTTGAGCGAAGGACTTAGTGTAGTGTTGCTGCTACGCTGTGTTAGTTTGAAAACTGGTATTTGTGTGTCGTAAATACACCAATGAGTATGACGAGGTCCGATTTTGTTGCCTGTAGTAGTTGGTTGCACACGCTAAAGGATTTGGGTGTTGTGTATAGTTTGAAGATTTTGGAATATGCACACTTCACGGTAAATAATAGCAGCCAAACAGTTGCAGGATAAAGATTTATTAAAATTCTTGACCACGGTTTCGGTATATCCAATATACCTTCATCAGAAGTGCAGGGTGTGATTTTAGTGTATTTTACTTCTCATGAAGGTATATTCAGATATACCGAAACCGTGGTCAAGAATTTTAATAAATCTTTATCTTGCAACTGTTTGGCGCTGCTATCATGTACCGTGAAGAATTTCGACAGTTGCTGTTTCAGTCATGTTTAAAATCTTAAAATATGCACACTCTAAGATAGTTACGCGTTAGTTATTTGTGGAGATTTGTGAAGGATAGAGTTACTACGAGGTGGTAACTAGATGTGTACTGTGGATTATTTAATAATCCAGCGTCACTCTCGAGTTTTCCTTCGTCGTAGGATCAAGTACAGGAACGAATGGACCGAAAGTGAACTGCGATTACCAATGTATTTGGCCCGTACTCATTGTTGGTGACGTAATTATAGAAAGTCCCTTGCCCTAGCTGAACCATCTGATGACAGAAAATCCAACTCCTACCGTTATTCTTGTAGTAAGTGATTTGTGACATTCCGTTAGATTTGTGGTGTGTACGCGAGAAGTCTACACCTGACGTATTTGAGTTTTGAAAATTTGAGCTTGGAAGTGATGGTGGCGCTTAAGTTTTATGTTGTTTTTCTTTTTTATTTGTGTCTCTTTCGATGTGGGGATTAGATTTCTGGTCACTCGCTCACATTGAAAGGTGGCTACACTGAGTCACGGCGCCAGAGATTGCGCCAAAGATTATTATTCCGCCGCCTCCACTGGACGCAGTAGTAGTTCAGAGGATGTCGAGAGCAGTCGTTGTTCTGTTGGGCGAGAGAGTAGACGATCTGAGTGTCGACTGAAATGTTGTACTGTTCGGTTGGTGTAATTTATAGATGGAAGAAGATGTAATTGTCAGAATATATTTGAGAAATGAGATGGGCTTTTGATTTATGATGCTGGTGTAATGGAATATTTTCGTCAATATAGAATGAGGTAAAAAGGTATTGCAGTTTTCTTTAATAACAATCCCTTTTGCTCACAGATACAGTCAACAAAGCATCTGGCTCGTGTTCATGTATTAGACTGGTAATTCTGGTTTCTATGTGCAATTATAGTATTTCTGGTTCTTCAATTAATTCATTGTAAATGGTGTTTAAAATATTTTGTCGTATTGAGAAAGAACAGAGCCAGATACATGTACGTTGAGTCACAGTACCACACACAGAACAGTTACACTTGTGCTTGTTGTTTTGTAGCTTTTATAGTTGCAGGGGACTTAAGTAATCGATTGTGTTAATGGAAATTCCTTGTCATTCTTTATTTTCATTTTATGCAGTCAGATTGCGTGCTACTACAAGTCAGGGCCAACCGGTTACAAGACTTCGTAACCGGTCACACAGCTAGTAAAATCATTGCATTTATTCATTAATATTAGTGTTTTCTTTTTAATTAAGCCTCCTTGCAACATCTATGTTTACCGATGTAAAGATCTGATTGGTTCTAAGTAAACTGTGATTGTTTAAAATTAAAACCAAGTCCCCATATAATCATTTTGGCCTCCATTCTAAATAAAGCGAAATCTAATTCTGAAGTCTGAAAAGAAAAACAAGAAAATAAAGCTTGAAAGTTTAGTGATCCGACGTAAAAGAAGCAGAGCAATCACGCTGAAGTTAGCGATATAATATAAATAACTGAATGACGAGTCTTTAAAAAGAAAGCAGAGAAGTTCAACGATGCCAAGTTTACTATTTACATATTGCTTTGAGAGGTAACATTGGAGTTACAGTAAAAAATATTGACAGTTATAAACCAATACGCAAAGATTTACTTACGAAAGAACTCTGGTTTGGTATAAAACCCCACATTTAAACTTTATTAGCCGAGATATCGCTAATCAGAGGATGTATATAACAGTTGTTTGTCCCATAGTAAACAATACATCTTTAGCCTGAGACGACAATTGATTAGTTGAAATAACTAACTGCTGAACCTTATACGCATTTTGGAATAGGTATGTGCTGAAATTAAAAAGTAGTATTAATCTACTCAATAATTTAATGGCAAGTACAACATTACCTGCGTAACGAGTTAGATGGTGTCAATATTGCGTGGTAGAGTACGACAGTCCCGTATAATTTTCATCAACAGTAATTTGTACGGTACTCCTGTTTGTGGTGTATTGATGACCCCAATAATAATTTATGAGCTTAAAGAGATTCGTGTGATCGTTATAGTATTATAGTGTTGGAAAGCTTATTTACCAAGTCGATCAGGTATACGAGTGCTGACTGTTTTCTGAATTGATCATACAGTGTTTAAGGAACCTGTTATCCTCTGAGATTGAAATCTGTTGCACCTCTCCACAAAATACTTTCCTGGAAATTGAAATACGAATACCGTGAATTCATTGTCCCAGGAAGGGGAAACTTTATTGACACATTCCTGGGGTCAGATACATCACCTGATCACACTGACAGAACCACAGGCACATAGACACAGGCAACAGAGCATGCACAATGTCGGCACTAGTACAGTGTATATCCACCTTTCGCAGCAATGCAGGCTGCTATTCTCCCATGGAGACGATCGTAGAGATGCTGGATGTAGTCCTGTGGAACGGCTTGCCATGCCATTTCCACCTGGCGCCTCAGTTGGACCAGCGTTCGTGCTGGACGTGCAGACCGCGTGAGACGACGCTTCATCCAGACCCAAACATGCTCAATGGGGGACAGATCCGGAGATCTTGCTGGCCACGGTAGTTGACTTACACCTTCTAGAGCACGTTGGGTGGCACGGGATACATGCGGACGTGCATTGTCCTGTTGGAACAGCAAGTTCCCTTGCCGGTCTAGGAATGATAGAACGATGGGTTCGATGACGGTTTGGATGTACCGTGCACTATTCAGTGTCTCCTCGACGATCACCAGTGGTGTACGGCCAGTGTAGGAGATCGTTCCCCACACCATGATGCCGGGTGTTGGCCCTGTGTGCCTCGGTCATATGCAGTCCTGATTGTGGCGCTCACCTGCACGGCGCCAAACACGCATACGACCATCATTGGCACCAAGGCAGAAGCGACTCTCATCGCTGAAGACGACACGTCTCCATTCGTCCCTCCATTCACGCCTGTCGCGACACCACTGGAGGCGGGCTGCACGATGTTGGGGCGTGAGCGGAAGACGGCCTAACGGTGTGCGGGACCGTAGCCCAGCTTCATGGAGACGGTTGCGAATGGTCCTCGCCGATACCCCAGGAGCAACAGTGTCCCTAATTTGCTGGGAAGTGGCGGTGCGGTCCCCTACGGCACTGTGTAGGATCCTACGGTCTTGGCGTGCATCCGTGCGTCGCTGCGGTCCGGTCCCAGGTCGACGGGCACGTGCACCTTCCGCCGACCACTGGCGACAACATCGATGTACTGTGGAGACCTCACGCCCCACGTGTTGAGCAATTCGGCGGTACGTCCACCCGGCCTCCCGCATGCCCACTATACGCCCTCGCTCAAAGTCCGTCAACTGCACATACGGTTCACGTCCACGCTGTCGCGGCATGCTACCAGTGTTAAAGACTGCGATGGAGCTCCGTATGCCACGGCAAACTGGCTGACACTGACGGCGGCGGTGCACAAATGCTGCGCAGCTAGCGCCATTCGACGGCCAACACCGCGGTTCCTGGTGTGTCCGCTGTGCCGTGCGTGTGATAATTGCTTGTACAGCCCTCTCGCAGTGTCCGGAGCAAGTATGGTGGGTCTGACACACCGGTGTCAATGTGTTCTTTTTTCCATTTCCAGGAGTGTATTAGCAATTTATTGCATGTATATTTAATTTTTTTCTCGATTTCCTCTTGTACTAGGTTGGGGTGACGCCTGAATTTTTTATCAGGACTAGATACGAGGACAGTCGTAGGTTGTAATTCAGGCACAGTGCTTCGGGTGATAATATCATCATTTAAAAGACATCTATATGATTTCAGAAGCGGTCGAGTACCTACGGATAAACCGGACACGTGTCCGCTTAATTTGACTTCTCTTGCACTAAGCGTCGTTTCTGGTAAATTGGGTTATGACAGTTTCTGTGGTTTCCTAGTCAGTGAAACCAACAGTGAGACATTATCGAGCAGTCACAAACCATACCACGTGGTGGTGGGATGATGGCCGGGGTAGGGTGAGTGGGTAGGAGGGGGAGGAGGGCGGGACGGTTAGAGAGCCAAGTCACAGAGAAAACAGCCACGCCATTGGCTGCGCGCGTAGTGGGCGCTCTCCAGCTCGCGAGGTAATCGAGTTTATTGTTGGCTCCATTGCCGCGTGCACTCCCCGCTGTTGGCAGCGAGATTACGGCCTCCACGGCGAGCCCACAGTGTAGACCACTTGGCGAATGCGGGCGGTCGCGCTTTCCGGCTACAGGTGAGGCACGCCACCTACATTTACGTGGATAAACAACGTGCAGAAAGTCCTCTTACCATAAGTTGCATTTTGAAGTGCGTTCAGCAAGTGACATGAAAATTGATCTCACGAACTAAAACATCCTTTTCCGAATGAAGTAAGCCGACCGGTGTTGCCGAGCGGTTCTAGGAGCTTCAGTCTGGAACCGCGGGACCGCTACGGTCGCAGGTTTGAATCCTGCCTCGGGCATGGATGTGTGTGATGTCCTTAGGTTTAAGTAGTTCTAAGTTCTAGGGGACTGATGACCTCAGATGTTAAGTCCCATAGTGCTCAGAGCCATATGAACCATTTGAACCGAATGCAGTAAAATGTGTTTCAGGAGCGATATTAAACATTGAAGAAGGTGAAAGTATTTGAAAGTATATTTCTTTCTTTCTTCTTGCATGAAGGCCTTTCAAGGACCATGTTCCAATTTTAATTCATAATCCTTTATCCTTTTCTTTCCCTTTAGCATTCCTTGATTGCCTCACTACGTTTCTTTTTCCTGTCCTCAGATCAATTTGTGCTAGTTTTCTTTTTTCTCCTCTCTTGGAATACTTCCAGTTTTAAAGATCTTTCCCTACCGGTCTCCCTCGTCCCAAAACATCCTCTTCCTTTTCAAGTGTTTCCTAACTTTCTGAATGCAAAAGGTTGTTAATTTTTCTTTCCTAAGGTATATTTTCTTAGTCTGTCTACTCATATCCATTCTGCAAATACAGTAGCGTGCAAATTGGCTGTGTAAAGCTCATATTCTACAAGGATTTTAAGTTGGTTAGCTACAACCAATTTTATCCCTACAGTTGTAAGACTCTTCGCGGACTATTATTACCTTGACTGTGAATAACAGTTATAGGTTCCCTCCAGTTCACTTGAGTGCTTGTATGTGTAGCAACAGTGACTTATTTCACGAGAGGAAATCTATGTGTATGTTGAAATGGACATTTCACTAAGAGGCAGACAAAACTAGTTACTCTTCACGAACACGTATCTATGACTATAGCAGACATTTCCTCTGATGTTGTTGTGTGAAAAATCTAGTGCTTCGAGGCTTATTAGGGCATATGGTGACACTGCCTCATTGTTTCCAAAGAGAGAAGGCAGATGCAAACGGGAACGCAAAACCATCCCTAGAACTGACAGAACTTTGTTTATAAACAGCAGAATTCATCCTTACAAGACAACTGAGGACCTTCACTGAGTTTTGTTGGCTACTGGGGTTGAAACTGAGTCTTGGACGGTACGACGTTGCTTCATCATTGTGAGCGGAAGGCATGGAAACCAATAAAGAGGACGACGGTTCAATTCCGCGTCCGGCCATCCTGATTTAAGTTTTCCGTGATTTCCCAAAATCGCTCCAGGCATATGCCGGGATGGTTCCTTTGAAAGAGCATGGCCGACTTCCTTCCCCGTCCTTCCCTAATTCGATGAGACCGATGACCTCGCTATCTGGTCTCCTTCCCCAAACAACCCAACGCAACCAATAAAGAGGCGGTTGTTTACACCTGTCATGAAGAAAACCTCGGCAGGTGAAAGTACGACCCGCGCACTGAAGGATCCGAACAGACTTCCATTCCGGGAACCGAAAATCTCGATGACTTTTGCCTGCTATCGACACTGATAATGGCAAGATATAGGTCCCAGGGATACCAATCTGTTTTTAATTTCAACTTTGAAGCCGGATAACAAATGGCAAAAGAAATATTTTTTCCGTGTGATGTTGTTGTTGTTGCAGTCTCCGGGCCTAAGACTTGTTTGATTCACGTCTCCAAGCAATCTATCTTGTGCGAGCCTCTTTGTCTCCGAGTAAATAATGCTACCAACATATTCTGAATCTGCTTACTGTATTCATGTCTTGGTCTCCTACCTTTTTTACCGCCCATTCTTCCCTCCATTACTGAATCCCTTCATGTCTCAGAATGTGTTCTATCAACTGTCCTTTCCTATGGTCCAGTTGAGCCACAAATTTCTTGTCTCTCCAATTCAATTCAGTATCTCCTCATTAGTTACGTGATCGACCCATCAAATCTTCAGCATTGTTGCCTAGTACCACATTTTGAAAGTTTCTATTGTCTTTTAATTTAAACTGTATATCCTCCATATTCCACTTCCATACATGCTTACACTCGAGGCAAAGACTTCCAGAAAGCCTTGCCAAAAGTTAAATCTGTATTGGATGTAATCAAATTTCTCTTCTTCCGAAATGCTTTTCTTGCCATTGCCAGTCTATATATTATATCCTCTCGATTTAGGCCACCATCAGTTATTCTGTAGCCCAAATAGCAGCACTCGTCTACTACTTTAAGTGTCTCGTTCCCTAACGAAATTCCCGCACCATCACCTGGTGTAGTTCGAGTACATTTCATTATCCTTGCTTCGGTCTCACTATTATTGAGCCTTTACTTTCTACTCTGGAGCGAAGAGTGCGTGTTTGTTGTCCACATTCATCGGCATTACCTGTACTTGTCACAATTTTACAGGAAGAATAGTATAAGATTTCCTTAAAAACCATACAGGACCTTTATTTATCCATTTCGGGAGAGCCGGATGCTGTTTAATGTGCCAACGGCTGTTCTGCACGTTATTAGGCACGACATTGTGTTGAGCTTTTTGTGCTTTGTTATTTACATCAACGCGTTGTATGTTGATGTACAAGTATATAGTGAAGCCATACTCACTAGATTTTGTAATACTACCAACTATTTTACATACATTAAAGATCCGTAACATAGTAATCCTGACAAATATGCCATTTATTACTACAGAACACTTGTGCGACCCGTTAGTCGGTAGTGATGGCGTGTTTGGGATTGAAGGACGGCATCGAATCAATTCATATGCTTACTACAAGGTTTGTCCGCCAGTGGGTTCGATAAGCATGGCAGTATTAGTGAAATGCTCCAACAATCTCAACTGGAAATCCCTGAAGAGAAGAAGACTTTTTTTCCCAAAATACCACTGAGAAAGTTTAGAGAACTGGAAGTTGCCACAGACTGCAGAACGGTGTTCTACAGCTCCCAGCGACGTAGCGAGGTAGTTTTATCCAGGTGCGGAGTAATAACTTGTCCCACCCCATCCCCCCCCCCCCCCCCCCCCCGCCGCCGTTGCCACTACACCATCAGATAGTTTCTTGAGGGAATCTATCTCTCATAGAAGCGGTTTGGTAAGTTAAGTACGTCGGTTATTGTTTTGTAAACAGTTATTACGACTCAAAACAAATAAGCAAGCAACACGGGGCAGAACGATACAGCAGGGCACAAGTGGACTTTGCTGTTTTTCTAGTTTGGACTCATCCTCGTCGGAGGTTCGAGTCCTCCCGCGGGCATGGCTGTGTGTGTTGTCCTTAACGTAGGTTAGTTTAAGCTAGATTAAGTTGTGTGTAAGCTTAGGGTCCGATGACCTCAGCAATTTGGTCTCGTAATACCTTACCACAAATTTCCAGTTTTCTAGTTTGGAGAGTGCTGCATCCAATTTTACTGACATGTAACTTTGAATGGAAGTAATAGTAAGACAGCCATTTTTGGCTTCTTTTCGACTTGCAAGTGAACGGATGTCCTTCACGTTTCCAATTGGGTGTTTATAACTGTCGATGAATTTAATCGCACAATACGCTTTTAGTTCCTAATAGTACACTCCGAAATAACGTGTAATCTTAAAGTGCAAGTCATTCTCTATACGTTAGTTACGTAACATTCTTAAATCTGTCATTTATTGTGCGCGATAAAGGCTGTTAACCTGAAATGTCTTATTGGGGCTCAACGGGACGGGGCAGAATGGCACAGTGTTCCGTTCCGCGACTTTATTTTTTGATGAAAGTAGATTTCAAACTGTGGTGTCACCGCCAGACACCACACTTGCTAGGTGGTAGCCTTTAAATAGGCCGCGTTAGTATACGTCGGACCCGCGTGTCGCCACTATCAGTGATTGCAGACCGAGCGCCGCCACACGGCAGGTCTAGAGATACTTCCTAGCACTCGCCCCAGTTGTACAGCCGACTTTGCTAGCGATGGTTCACTGACAAATTACGCTCTCATTTGCCGAGACGATAGTTAGCATAGCCTTCAGCTACGTCATTTGCTATGACCTAGCAAGGCGCCATTAACAGTTAATATTGAGATTGTTATTAATGTATCAACAAGAGCGATGTCCACCAATTATGGATTAAAGTTAAGTATTCCAGCAGCTACGTACGTGTTTTTGCTATTATATTTTCCTTGACCTGTTCCAGACCTCACGCCAGCCTTCGTGAGTTTAAACGCGTGCCTTTCGGCTTCCTCACAGTGGGTTGGCTGTCTTGCCAATCCACAACACAAACTACATATTTATTTTCTTGCTTTCGTTTCCTAATAATTGAAGTAGTATTGGAAAGACCGATAAGATAGAATTTGAGTACAAATCAGTGGAAATGGCACTTTAAGGTGTTTTATCTTCTGAAATGGGAGCTTTAAAAGTGTCTAAGGAGTTAAGGTTACTAAAATCAACGTTGGATAGGTACTGTTGTAAATCTAGGAATAATACCAACTTCAGAGCTGACAAATGCGGTGGAAAATTGTATTTGCTGCAGAGCGAAAAGTAAACCTAATAGCATGCCTGAAGTCAATGGAGAGCAGAAACTTTTTACCAGCGATGAAACATCTGTCACATCATTACACAATCGGCTAGCAGAAAGAAAAGGCTTACCACACAGATTTCACAAGGAAACTTCTCTAGATGGGCTTGACTAGCTTACGAGATTTATTAGTAGGAATCCATTGTTGTCTATTCGCAAGCCAGAAAATTCAGTGCGTGAGTGATGGGATTCAGTGAAATAATACTGCAGCAGCTAGGTATTAAACATCGAAAATAATATACATTTTTCAAAATGACAGTAAAATAAGTCCTTATTTTAACGACATTTGGAAGAGTCCTTGTTCTGCCCCCTAAACCGTTAATTAAACAACGTTTATAATAATTTTAAGATGATATTCCTAATAGTTTCAATGGTTGTGCAACAACTTCGCAAAAAAATTGCTTTTCCTATTCTCCTCCGTGAGTGAGAAGAAACAGGGATTGTGCATGCGTCTCTTTGAAAAACTATAAAACCTGTAAAAAATACATAACGCTCTGTTTTAAGTTACTTTGGAGTAAGATAAACTAGCATATAATACAAGGTTTTTTTTAATACCTTTACGGCTCCTTTATTTCACAAAAAGCGTTAGGCATTAAGTATTCCGTTCCACGATGAGTTCCCATGTACTGCATTTTTATAAATAACATAGTGCAATTGATTGTCAATGATGCAGTACAAATCATCAAAAATCTTCTTAGTGATAGGTAACTTTAACATGTAGTTTAGAATCTATTTCTTAGAACCTTTTTGAAGAAAATTTTGAAAGTGTGTCATCAATACGTTACCATTAGGTACACTATTTTTGATCGACGAAATTGTTAGACTAGAGAGTGCTGCCTGATTTCATCGAGAAACTAGGATAATTCCTTATCAGAGTTTTGCCGAACTCTTTTCCCATGACGCTACCGAAAAGGACAAAGTTCAAAAATGTTTCAAATGGCTCTAAGCAGTATGGGACTTAACATCTGAGGTCTTCAGTCCCCTAGACTTAGAACTACTTAAACCTAACTAACCTAAGGACATCACACACACATCCATGCCCAAGGCAGGATTCGAACCTGCGACCGTAGCAGCAGCGCGGTTCCGGACTGAAGTGCCTAGAACCGCTCGGCCACAAAGGCCGGACAGACTAAGTTGAGAAATATCTTAACGCAAAAGAAATTCTGGGAACAGGTTTAGGAAATCATATGCATCCACGAACTGTAAGGATCTTAAAGATGTCCAACCAAGAGCAACTTCTGTTAGAACATTGACAGCTAGCCGAAATCTTCCTAAGTCTGTCAACCAAACGTCTTTCAATCTTGGGAAGTCTTTCGAAAGTTTCAATAAGGTGGCCCTAAGACAGCAGAATGATCTTATATATAATCTTTCCATAGTTTTTAAACGTTTCTCGACTTTCTTAGTTAGTGGTGCAAAGATGCAGATTTCACTCTAGCCATCACTTCCTTCTCCTTTCTAGTTCTACTTTTCCTACATAAATGACCATATCGTCACATGTGTCATTCGCAAATCAAAGTTGTTAGTGAACAAGATAATTCCTTATGGCTATGAAAAAGGTTTTATACTTATCATCATCGTAATAAACTTTCCAACGCTGAATTCAGCAATCGTTAATACTTTGGAGTATGGCCGACTTCTTCTAAGAGATTACACGGTAAATACGAAAAACACAAAGAAAGAGAAATCATTTAACGCAGGCAACAGAGTCTGAGGAACTCCCCTGGTTTCTGTGGCTTCCTCAGTGACATCGATTATCTTCTGAACCCACTGAATAGCTTCGTAGTCAGCACTTCACCGTGTATCTGAAATTATCTTAACCATAACTCAAAAGTATTTCAAAAAATAGTCCATCTGTGAGTAAGAGCAGAGTAATACTCGTAGAAACATTCTAAGAGCCCAAAAAAAAGTCACACACACTGGTACTGTTGCAAAAACGTATAATCTCCACAGTTTGAGAGGATGGTTGGTAAATGAAGCAAACAATGCCTTAGGATTTCGTTTACAAATTCTTCCTTTAACTGCTGGATGCACTCAAGCTGTTGCAGAAGCACTGTCATATCTTGCCCTCAGTGAATTTATATATCCAGACTTCCGTGTTCAGTAAGCTGAACATCGTCTTCCGTTATGTGAACGACATTCTTCGCAGTTTGCTACAAACAACTTAGAAATATTTTCTTTACTTCTGCTTTCATGTGTTCTATGTGAACGTAAAAAATGATTTCGCTGATCATGCGAGTTGTGGAAAGTTTCAGAGTGGGCAAAAGAATATTCTGTCGTGTTAGTTTAATCTGATGGACGTATTTATCTGTTTAACAGTACACAACTAAAAAATGTAAAACGGTTCTGAAAAGAGCGTATAATATTACCGCCTACTGCTATAAAAGCAGTATGCCGGTAACGTTATTTCTATGAAATGACTATAAAATCACCATGACTGTATGGTAATGAAAACGTATAGAACTATGTTTCGTTATCTCAAAGAATATATTTTATAGAGAGCAGTTGCTGAGCGAGCGACAATCAAACCGAGGATCTAGTAGTTCTAAAGTGAGCAGTAATTAAGTAGAAAAAAAATGGTCGCCAACCTAAGTAGGGAAAGTGATACAAAGTACTTACATTGTTCATTAAAGAAGTTAGCTACTATAGTGCTTTACTGCTACTGAACTCTCTTTTGCAAATACGAGGTGCATTAAAGTTGTAAGGCCTCAGATTTTTTTTCTAATTAACTACTCACCCGAAATCGATGAAACTGGCGTTACTTCTCGACGTAATCGCCCTGCAGACGTACACATTTTTCACAACGCTGACGCCATGATTCCATGGCAGCGGCGAAGGCTTCTTTAGGAGTCTTTTTTGACCACTGGAAAATCGCTGAGGCAATAGCAGCACGGCTGGTGAATGTGCGGTCACGGAGAGTGTCTTTCATTGTTGTAAAAAGCCAAAAGTCACTAGGAGCCAGGTCAGGTGAGTAGGGAGCATGAGGAATCACTTCAAAGTTGTTATCACGAAGAAACTGTTGCGTAACGATAGCTCGATGTGCGGGTGCGTTGTCTTGGTGAAACAGCACACGCGCAGCCCTTCCCAGACGTTTTTGTTGCAGTGCAGGAAGGAATTTGTTCTTCAAAACATTTTCGTAGGATGCACCTGTTACCGTAGTGCCCTTTGGAACGCAATGGGTAAGGATTACGCCCTCGCTGTCCCAGAACATGGACACCATCATTTTTTCAGCACTGGCGGTTACCGAAACGTTTTTGGTGGCGGTGAATCTGTGTGCTTCCACTGAGCTGACTGGCGCTTTGTTTCTGGATTGACAAATGGCATCCACGTCTCATCCATTGTCACAACCGACGAAAAGAAAGTCCCATTCATGCTGTCGTTGCGCGTCAACATTGCTGGGCAACATGCCACACGGGCAGCCATGTGGTCGTCCGTCAGCATTCGTGGCACCCACCTGGATGACACTTTTCGCATTTTCAGGTCGTCATGCAGGATTGTGTGCACAGAACCCACAGAAATGCCAACTCTGGAGGCGATCTGTTCAACAGTCATTCGGCGATCTCCCAAAGCAATTCTCTCCACTTTCTCGATCATGTCGTCAGACCGGCTTGTGCGAGCCCGAGGTTGTTTCGGTTTGTTGTCATACGATGTTCTGCCTTCATTAAACTGTCGCCCCCACGAATGCACTTTCGACACATCCATAACTCCATCACCACATGTCTCCTTCAACTGTCGATGAATTTCAATTGGTTTCACACCACGCAAATTCAGAAAACGAATGATTGCACGCTGTTCAAGTAAGGAAAACGTCGCCATTTTAAGTATTTAAAACAGTTCTCATACTGGCCGCTGGCGGTAAAATTCCATCTGCCGTACGGTGCTGCCATCTCTGGGTCGTATTGCCACCTTCAGCTTCATGTGTGTCTGCGTTGCAATGCTTAACAATGCAAGTTGTGTGATTACGAAACACTATCTTATAATGATTATAAAGAATCCGTCTCGACTGCAAATACAAACCGGATGTTGACCCAGGTTCCTGCGCGGATAACCACGCCTTCTTCGGAACAAACTGAGTTTACCTGAGAGCCTGCGGCCCACCAAACTTTGGCTGGGGTGAGGAAGCACGCTTCTGCCGTTTGAGCTAAGTACAGCTATTGACATGGTTCACACGTACCGTTTATTTCACATTTTGTGCGAGTCTTTTGCCCTTTTGGGCGTTCTGTATTAATGTTGGACCATGCCTCTTTAGGCAGTTTGTAGTTTTAGTGTGTTCCGAAGAAGGCGCGGTTATTCGCTCCGAAACCTAGGTCAAAATCCGGTATCTATTTGCAATCGAGGCGGATTCTTTACAATAATTAAATTGTTCACGATTTCTGACGCACTGCAATGTTAAAAGTTCTCACTATCTTATAAAATTAGACGCCAAAATTATCTCAAATGGTATAACTTTGCTTGAGTAAACTTTTCCTAAAATAATGCGAAAAATCTAAAACTGTATGCTCACGGAAACTTAACTGTGTAATTCTGAATCGATGTAGTGTAATAAACAGTGCAACAATGCGTGACGTCACAGTACGCGACTTGCAGCTCCAACACGGAAGACTAACAATGGAGTAGAAACTTCTACATAAAACTAAAATCGAATTTTGAAAGAATAAATATCCAAAATGTGCCTATTAAAATCACCTTTAAATTTACGTATTCAAAGTGGCTTAATAAAATTACAAATATTAAAGAATGCAGATGCGAATGTCACACCGCACTCTTTGGATGAGATTCTGAGACCTGAACTGAACTTTACCCAAAGTGAACCTGATATTAATTTTGAAAGACGACTGATAACTGCGAATGATCTTATATTTTCCTAGCTGTGACATTAAACTGGTGTCAATCTACATATACATCTACGTGATTACTCTGCTATTCACAATAAAGTGCCTGGCAGATGTTTCAATGAACCACCTTCATGCTGTCTCTCTACCGTTCCACTCTCAAACGGCACGCGGGAAAAACGAGCACTTTAATTTTTCCGTGCGAGCCCTGATTTCTCTTATTTTATCGTGATGATCATTTCTCCCCATGTATGTGGATGCCAACAGAGGAGGAGAAAACTGGTGATTGAAATTTCATGAGCAGATCCCGTCGCAACGAAAATCGCCGTTGTTTTAATGATTGCCACTCCAATTCATGTGTCATGTCTGTGACACTATCTCCCCTGTTTCGCGATAATACAAAACGAGCCGCCCTTCTTTTAACTTTTTCGATGTCATCTGTCAGTCCCACCTGATGCGGATCCCACACCACACAGCAGTACTCCAGAATAGGGCGGACAAGCGTAGTGTAAGCAGTCTCTTTGGTAGACCTGTTGCACCTTCTAAGTGTTCTGCCAATGAATCGCAGCCTTTGGTTTGCTCTACCTACAATATTATCTATGTGATCGTTCCAATTTACGTTATTTGTAATTGTAATCCCTAAGTATTTAATTGAATTTACAGCCCTCAGGTTTGTGTGACTTACCGCGTAATCGAAATTTAGCTGATTTCTTTTAGTACTCATGTAAATAACTTCGGACTTTTCTTTATTCAGGGTCAGTTACCACTTTCATCACCATACAGATATCTTATCTAAATCATTTTGCAAGTCGTTTTGATCATCAAATGACTTTACAAGACGGTAAATGACAGAATCATATGCAAACAATCTAAGACGGCTTCTCAGATTGTCTCCTATGTCGTTAATATAGATCAGGAACAATAGAGGGCCTATAACACCTTGTCTTGTGGAACGCCGGATATTACTTCTGTTTTACTCGATGACTTTCCGTCTGTTACTACGAACTGTGACCTTTCTGACAGGAAATCACGAGTCCAGTCGCACGACTGAGGCGATACTTCGTAGCCAAGCAGTTTGAGTAGATGACGCTTGTGAGGAACGATATCGAAAGCCTTTTGGAATTCTAAAAATATGGAATCAATTTGACATCCCCTGTCGATAGCACTTATTACTTCATGAGTAAGAACGATATTTTCTGAATCCGTGCTGACTACATGTCAATACATCGTTTTCTTCGATGTACTTCATAATGTTCGAATACAGCATATGTTCTAAAACCCTACTGAAAATCGACGTTAGTGATATAGGCCTGTAATTCAGCGGATTACTCCTACTTCCCTTTTTTGGGTATTGGTGTGACTTGATCAATTTTTCAGTCTTTAGGTACGTATCTCTCTGTGAGCGAGTAGTTCTATATAATTTCTAAATATGGAGCTATTTTAACAGCAGACCCTGAGAGGAACCTGACTGATATACAATCTGGACCGGAGGCCTTGCCTTTATTAAATGATTTAAGCTGCTTTACCACACCGAGGATAGCCACTTCTATGTTTGTCATCTTGGCTGTTATTCTTGATTTGAATTCAGTAATACTTAATTTGTCTTCTTTGGTGAAGGAGTTTCGGAAAACCGTGTTTAATATCTCTGCTTTAGTGGCACTGCCATCAGTGACTTCACCGTTGTTATCGCGCAGTGAAGGTTTTGACTGTGTCTTGCCACTGGTGTGCTTTATGTATGACCAAAGTCCCTTTGTGTTTTCTGACAGATTTATAGACAGAATTTCGTTGTGGAAATTATTAAAAGCATCTCGCATTGAATTTTTATGGTTCATCTGTGGCAGCGGAAACTCGGTCCTGCTGGAGAGTGAGGACATGCAAGTGTAGCGCAGCAGCAAACCACACTAAATGAAAGAAGAAAGCCTGGCGCAGCGTAACGCAAGGACAGAAAGTGCTTCACTTTTAAGCAAATGTGGTCCGGCCAGTGCAACTCGGCTACACACACAATCGAAATCTGAAATTTTTGAGGAGACGGTGGAATATATTGCATTTTCGGAAGGATTAGAAAGAGACTAGCATTCAAAAAAGTACATTGAAACTGTAACACCTCTCTTAAGAAGTATAACCATCTTTACAACACTTACTTCTACTACAAATATGAGCCTGCAATGAAATTAGTTATTGAAATTTGTAGGAAGTGTGAAGTCTGTAACTTCTGAGTGCAAATCATGTGAACAGATAACTTCACTGATTTATGCCTCAACAGCGGAACCAATGAAGAAAAGTCGCGCTAACACTTTCCGTTTTACAAAACACATCATAAATCACGTGCAGGCAAGGAAAGCAGTAACAACATTACTTGAAAAGCGTCATTTCTCAAATTAATCTTTACCGAATCATATTCCCAAAATTCAAAATCCTCTGCATTTGTATCTTTGTTCGGAATTAAGAGTTTTCAGACCGTAGTAGCGTGGCCAATACCCAGCTTATATCGCGTAATGGGTAGCTGAACTTTTAATAGAATACTTCATACAACGATCTAGAGCTGGTAGAGCATTTGCCCGCGAAAGGCAAAGGTCCCGAGTTCGAGTCTCGGTCGGGCACACAGTTTTAATCTGCCAGGAAGTTTCATATCAGCGCACACTCCGCTGCAGAGTGAAAATCTCATTCTGGAATAGCATATATATCCCAACGTGAAGTCCTACTCACAGTGGATTAAAGATCATTTTCTTTACTACGCGATAATACAATTAAACGACGCTTACTTTTTCTGTGGGGCTGGATGCTCCAAGATAGCTGGCTATGTGAAATGGAAGCGTAAGCATTCATTTCATATCGTTATTAATTAAAAAACTGTACCTCTGGCCTACTATGAATTGTAAAATAGTACAACACACCGTTTTCAGATTATTAAGATTATTCTTTTAATACTTTTAGTATTGTATGACTCTTGGAAGAACTGAGATAATTTTTGTCATTAATGCCGTCGCTACAATAATGAGCATACATCAAAAAGGCCAGGCTATAATTTAATTATTACGCACTGAGTCGTATGTCATGTACAGCAGAATTGGTACTCGCTGCTGACAAAAACACGCACTACAATCATTAATCTCATATGTACGGGATGGTCCACTGATCGTGACCGGGCCATGTATCTAACGAAATAAGCGTCAAACGAAAAACCTACAAAGAACGAAACTTGTCTAGCTTGAAGGGGGAAGCCAGATGGCGCTATGATTGCCCCGCTAGATGACGCTGCCATAGATAAAACGGATATCAACTGCGTTTTTGAAAATAGGAACACCCATTTCTTTTTACATATTCGTGTAATACGTAAATAAACATGAATGTTTTAGACGGACCACTTTTTTCGTATTGTGATAGTTGGCGCTGTAATAGTCACAAACGTACGGCTCACAATTTTAGACGAACAGTTGGTAACAAGTAGGTTTTTTAAAATTAAAATACAGAACGTAGTTACGTTTGAGCATTTTATTTCGGTTGTTCCAGTGTGATACATGTGTCTTTGTGAACTTATCATCTCTGAGAACGCATTCTGTTACAGCGTGACTACTGTAAATACCGCATTAATGCAATAAATGCTCAAAATGATGTCCGTCAACCTCAATCCATTTGGCATTACGTGTAACGACATTCCTATACAGCAGCGAGTATTTCGCCTTCCGTAATGTTCGCACATGCATTGGCAATGCACTGACGCATGTTGTCATGCGTTGTCGGTGGATCACGGTAGCAAATAACCTTGAACTTTCCCCACAGAAAGAAATCCAGGGACGTCAGATCCGGTGAACGTGCGGGCCATGGTATGGTGCTTCGACGACCAATCCACCTGTCATGAAATATGCTACTCAATACCCCTTCAACAGCACGCGAGCTATGTGCCGGACATCCATCATGTTGGAAGTACATCGCCATTCTGTCATGCAGTGAAACATCTTGTAGTAACATCGATAAAATTTGGGCCGATTGTCCTTCCTCCCATAACGCCGCACCATACATTAACCCGCCAAGGTCGCTGATGTTCCACTTGTCGCAGCCATCGTGGATTTTCCATTACCCAATAGTGCATATTATGCCAGTTTACGTTACCGCTGTTGGTGAATGACGCTTCGTCGCTAAATAGAATGAGTGCAAAAATTCTGTCATCGTCCGCTAATTTTTCTTGTGCCCAGTGGCAGAACTGTACACGACGTTACAAGGCGTCGCCCTGCAATTCTTGTTTCATAGAAATATGGTACGGGTGCAATCGATGTTGACGTAGCATTCTCAACATCGACATTTTTGAGATACCCGATTCTCGCGCAATTTGTCTGCTACTGATGTGCGGATCAGCCGCGACAGCAGCTAAAACACCTACTTGGGCATCATTATTTGTTGCAGGTTGTGGCTGACGTTTCACATGTGGCTGAATACTTCCTGTTTCCTTAAGTAACGTAACTGTCCGGCGGACGGTCCGGACACTTGGATGATGTCGCCCAGGATACCGAGCAGCCCTTTGGGCACTTTGATCACAATAGCCATACATCAACAGGATATCGACCTTTTCCGCAATTGTAAATGGTCCATTTTAACACGGATAATGTATCACGAAGCAAATGCCGTCCGCACTGCACGTACTTATATGTTCGTGACTATTACAAATTGATAAAAGTGGACCAACTAATACATTCATATTTCTTTACGAACTATACGAAAATGTAATACAAAATGGCGGTTCTTATTTTTAAAAAACGCAGTTGATATATGTTTTACCTATGGCAGGGCCATATATACCACAAATAATTGTACCAGTATCAGTTACAGACCGTGGACAATTAACGTCCGTCAGCGAGAACAACAGAATCGATAAGACAATGGCCGACCGAAGTGGCCGTGCGGTTAAAGGCGCTGCAGTCTGGAACCGCAAGACCGCTACGGTCGCAGGTTCGAATCCTGCCTCGGGCATGGGTATTTGTGATGTCCTTAGGTTAGTTAGGTTTAATTAGTTCTAAGTTCTAGGGGACTAATGACCTCAGCACTTGAGTCCCATAGTGCTCAGAGCTATTTGAACCATTTGAACCGATAAGACAATGAAATAATTTTTTTCTACTACTTTTTGTACTGGAGGCAATGCTATACCTACTCACTTACTTCTTACAGAATTCTACAACATCGACAGTACTAGTGGCAACAAAATGTCACACTGTCTCAACTCGGAACCTCTCTGGCGTAACAAATCGGTTATTGGAGACCACTGTATGAAAAGTGTCCAGTATACAAATATGGAATATGACACATCGAATGAAAATATAGGGCTCGCATCACGTTCCTCGAATACCAAACATTAAATAGAAATATCACAATATCTACACGAAGGCTACATAAGAGAAATAGAAGTGTGTAAGGAAGCATTTAAGACAGTCATTTGACCCCTGATCGCGCGTGGTATAATGAAGCAAATGATTGGTAATGATACAAGCTACTCTCCGCTACACACCGTATGGTCGCTCGAGTTGTTCCTAAGTAGATTTAGATGTTTTGAAGCCATTAATTATTTTGAAGGAACTCGTAGTCTGCCTACTCCTGAAGGTGAACTTTCATAAAAATGACTACTACACTTTAGAAGCCTTCCGCGTTTTAACAAACTCTCTCCGTCTAGTAATCTGCTTTTTAGTTGAAACACAGAAATTCTTCATTACGGTATAATTAAAATTCGCTGTGAATTCATATTCATGTAAATGTAGTACTCGAATATTATTAAAACTTCTTTGCAAGCGGCTGTAGGTGAGTGAATTGCGAAGTTAGGTGGTGCTCCAATTTACACGGGATGGATTTCGTTTCTCACAAGCTAGCCAGCAGCACAGGAAATTACGCGCTTCGTTGGCTTCCCAGCACTGCCGTTCTCTCTGAATAACTGTTACCCTGTATTAACTAAATTCACAATTTACTGTGTCTACAGCTTCCCCGCAGGTATTTCCTGATAATGGCTAGGTGACGATCTGTAATTGCGAAACTACGCTAACTGCTCCTTTGAACATCATTCAGTGCTGGTGAGTCAGATCAGACTCAGCACTTCGCCAGCTTAGAATCACCGTTGTCAACATTCCCAGGCACTAGTACACGGCGCAACAAAACTGAAGTATCAGTCTTCCGAAATCACATAATTGTCTCCCAGGCTGACGCATAAATTCTAATTTTGATTAAAAGGTACCTAAATGATTCACTGCTGTCAATTGTCACCCGTGATACACCACTGTTGTCCTGCCCGGTTTTGGATAGCGCCATTTTGCCATGTATTTCAAACGTCGCGGCATGCGAAAAGTTTACGGACTTGGCCGCTTCGGAAACGCTTAAACTTTTCGCCTGAAAACCAATGATGATGAAGTTTAAGACGTGAGATAAATCGCTCTGTTACCACATGACGACAACGACTGCACTAATTTCCAAGTAACCCCAACACCCTTCATTTACCCTCCACTGCTAGTGCTACCACCTGGCATCTGTCAGAGGATTTCGCACGTTCATGTAGAATGTAGGCTGTGATCATATTAATGCGACTGGCCGGTGTAGTTCACCGGTAAACATCCACATGCATGTAAACACTCTGATCTTACCATTGTGACACAAACTTGCAGTTTTTGTACTCCTAGATACGCATTCCTCGTAGCTAACTATTTTTATCAAGCCATATGCTACAAATGTTTCTAGCCCATTCTTGTGTTCGTCTTGTCCAAGGTATTTAATATACTAGCTCTTTCTATTTTACCGCCGGCCGCTGTGACCGAGCGGTTCTAGGCGCTTCAGTCCGGAATCACCCTGCTGCTATGATCGCAGGTTCAAATCCTGTCTCGGGCATGGATGTGTCTGACGTCCTTAGTTTAGTTGGGTTTAAGTAGTTTTAATTGTAGGCGACTGATGACCTCAGAAGTGCTTAGAGCCATTTGAACCATTTTTTTTCTATTTTATCTGTTTATATGTCTACGTAACTTCGCGCAGTTTTTGTATTTTTCATGAATATTATTTTTCCAACTTAATTACTTAGACAATATCTACTCGCTACTCTTCTCAGATTTATTTAAATAACTGTTTCTGTCAGATTGTCTGAAACTATTGTAAAATATTCGACAACAGCCAGATTCGTTACATTAAATCCGTTTGTGTTCCTGCTCAGAATTACTGGTTTAAACTTGTCATTTCTTCATCCAAATTTTAGATCTCCACAATCATTTCTAAAGGCAATTAAACAGTAGAGGTGGTAAGGAGTCCTTGTCTAACATCAGTTTTCGTTTAAATGCCTGAGAGATTTGTCCCACAGATTTCACTTTAGACGTCATATTGGTTAGTGTTTCATGAATTATGTTTGTTAATATCAATTCAACATCTAATTCTCTAAGGATTTTATGTATTGCTTCTCTCTCTAGCGAATCAAAAAACGCTTTCTGAAAGTCAATTAATTATACTCTTTGAAGTTTTCCAGTTAAAAGTTTCTGACGAATTATTTATTTTACGTTAAATCTTCGCTTACAAAAATTATACTTATCTTCTCCCAATTCTTAAGGTTTCTTCAACTCTGTTACGGAGAATTCTTCGTAATATTTTACATGAGATTTTCAAAAACAAGAAAGCCTCCTTTGTAGTCTGTCTCCCTTTCAATGTAGCGATTAGATCAATGCTATTTTCGTTTCATCTGAAATGTTCTCAAAAAACAACCGTAGATCTTTCTTAACCTTTGTTGTTGAGTATTTTGAAGGCTTCATCAAATTCTAAATGTGTTGGTGAGAAATCTTCCTGAAGACTTGCTAAAAATTTTTGTTAAAGGAAGCTTTCTTCATCTACGCTACCTCACGCCAATTTTGAGCGTTTCAGTATGCCAAGATAACGCATGGCGCACGGTCGTGACTCTTCTGTGCGACCTCTTTCCTTAACACGATTAATTTTTCATTTTCGTCCTCCTAACTTTTAATGTAGTTGCTACAGCTTTCGTAAATTATTACTAAAACTCTGTTGTTCTGTTTCTTCCACAATTTCTGCAAACGTGCCAAGGGATGCTCTTTATCATCTATACCGCTGTTCTTCGCCGTTTCTAAATGTGTAAAGAGTCTCTTAGCTTCTCATCCTTTCTGCGGTGTCAGCCGACTGTGCAGTTTAATAGGCAGTGTTATTTCCAACTTTCGAAGAAATAAATGTCACTACAGACGACTTATTCGTCTCTTGAGAATCAGCAACTGTACTGATATTTAAGAAAATTCTTATTTATTGTTCACTCTCAATTGCACATTTTTAATCTGATAACATGTTTCGACCACTCAGGATCATCTTCAGATCCAATCATTTCCGTTACCAACCTGTCATGCCTATCGAGAACCGCCTATCAGAGTACTCTGACAACGTGTTTCTGAATAGACAAAATGGGTTGTTGACATACTCTGATACGTGGTTCTGAATAGCGGAGACTGGTTGCTGACGGAGCTGCTTGGATCTGAAGATGATTCTGAGTGACCGAAACAGGTTACCTAATTAAAATGTGCAAGTGAGACTGAGCAAAAAATAAGAATTATCTTAATTAAATGTAATTCTGTTAGTTTATGTGTTCGATATTTAGAATTTGTTTGGATTGTTGCTTGTTTGTTTGCTTGGTTGGTCGGTTGGTTGCTTGCTTGCTCTTTTCGTCAGAATCACTACATTCCCACGGACATGTTGCATACTGCTGCAGGGATGGCGGACATACATTTGATTTGCACCATCGCCTTCAATGCAATCAAAACGTTGGGTTTGCTACACATACAAGACAGGTGGAAGACGATGCCCATGGATTCTAAACTGTTTTCATTCCTTCACTTCATAAAAGCAAGGTGAGATATGGCCTTGTCATACATTGTAAACTTTGGCTCTGAAATAACAGCAACTGCCTTACAGTACATTTCCCGTCCACCTCTTCTCAATAAGGGTCTGTAGCTTCATTGACCGCGTAGCAGCTGGCACACCTTTCACAAGTACGATTTGCCACGGTAGAGGTGTGTCCCCAGTACATACCTTTCTGGTAGCATTCAGTTCTGACAGCTGGAACCTTGTACAGGTCTGCCCTCCCTACACAAGTTACAGGAACTGGACGAGTTACGTCACTGCAATACTAGCTTCTGTACTATCAGTAAACCCATTTCCCACGCCCTACGCCCTGGTTAATTCTTAAAGAAGTGATCCCTACCGTTTTAAGAAAAACTAGTTTTTTGAAGAGCATCTCAAACTTAATGACAACACATCTCCCAAACTATGTGTAGTACAACGATGTATCAACTTTGTTGCTGTGATCGCGTACGCCTTCGACAACACACCGGTCGACACTAGGAAGCATTGTACAGCAGGCGCTGAGCTAAGCGCGCCTGTGACAAGAGGACACTAGGACACGCCCCCGGGTTAACGCGCCGATAACGCCCCCTGGTCAGCGTGCATAGACCGCCACTGCCGACCAGGCAGTCTCAATTTCTCAACCTCAGTACCTCAATACGTCACATCGCGACTCAGTCACATTGTACCTCAATACTTCGAACTGTTCTCTAATCTTCTATAGTAATACCTGTCACCTCGCACCTTACCTAGCTTTGAGGGAACGTTAGTCGTTGTATACAGGGTGAGTCACCTAACGTTACCGCTGGAGATATTTCGTAAACCACATCAAATACTGACGAATCGATTCCACAGACCGAACGTGAGGAGAGGGGCTAGTGTAATTGGTTAATACAAATCATAAAAAAATGGACGGAAGTATGTTTTTTAACACAAACCTAGTTTTTTTAAATGGAATCCCGTTAGTTTTGTTAGCACATCTGAACCTATAAGCAAATACGTAATCAGTGCCGAGGGTTGCACCGTAAAATGTTAATTACATCGGGAGATATTGTAACCTAAAGTTGACGCTTGTGTACCACTCCTCCGCTGTTCGATCGTGTGTATCGGAGAGCACCGAGTTACGTAGGGATCCAAAGGGAAGGGTGATGAACCTTAGGTACAGAAGAGACTGGAACAGCACATTACGTCCACATCCTAACACCTTTTTATTGGTCTTTTTCACTGACGCACATGTACATTACCATGAGGGGTGAGGTAAACGTACACACGTGGTTTCCGTTTTCAATTACGAAGTGGAATAGAGTGTGTCCCACTGGAAACGCGTCGACGAATGTGGTATCAGCATGATGGTGCACCTGCACATTCCGCAATTAACACTAGGCTGACACTTGACAGGATGTTCGACGGGCGTTTCATAGGACGTGGAGGACGCATAAATTGGCCAGCCCGTTCTCCTGATCTTACACCTCTGGATTTATTTCTGCGGGGTACGTTAAGGAGAATGTGTACCGTGATGTGCCTACAACCCCAGACGATATGAAACACGTATTGTGGCAGCCTGCGGCGACATTACACCAGATGTACTGCGGCGTGTACGACATTCATTACGCCAGAGATTGCAATTGTGTGCAGCAAATGATGGCCACCACATTGAACATCTATTGGCCTGACATGTCGGGACACACTTTCCTGTAGACTATAGCATCATCGGCAAACAATCTAATGCAGCTGTCAATACCGTCAACCATAACGTACCACAAAACATTACAAGAGGGCGCAGCCACAACAGTTGACACTGTCAACCAGAATGTACGTGAAATGTTTTAAATTTTTTGTTTATTTCAGATACAGAAAACTCTTGAAGTCAGCATTGCACATGAAATCTTCGTTACTTAGATGGATTACTTGTATCGGCTAACAATCTGACCATCTCCAGAACATAAAACATTCTTGATTCGTGTTGCTGCCATTACGGATTCACACACCGTTAAAATCTTTCTTCAAATGACAACACCAACGCATCACATGGATGCATAAATCGTAATAAAACAATGCTGCTAAAACTTAGTAACTGACATAAGCAGCATTCGCATGTGATTTGGATGTTATCATTTTAAGACATATTTCAACGACATGTGGAGTCTCAATGGCATCAACATTAATCAAAAATGTTTTGTGATCTGAGTATGGCTAGGCCGTTATCCGAAACTAGTAATTCAGAAGATTTCACGTGCGTTCTTGGCTTCATGTGTTTTCAATCCCTAACATACATAAAGAAATACAATAATTTTTAAGACAGTGTAACAACAACGACGTTGTACTATTGTACATATAAATAATATTTTTTTTCTTCTGATTTTTCGATAAATTAGTGTAATCTATGTTCTGATTTCATTTCTTTTTTGTTTCATGTTATTGTGTTAAGAAAACTGTAAACAATTTTCAATGTGAATATTAATGTTTATGTCAAATGTCAAACAATATTGTAACAGAATTGATATGTAAGAAACGTTGAAACTGTTGTAAGATGTTTAAAATTGTAACTATGCGTCTGGTCCATACGTAGGCAATGTGTTGGAATATGTAGAATGTAAAACCTCGGGTGAATACCCTGTCTGTAAGGGAGCGGTAAAAGGAGGATGGCAGGCGAGCGCGGGAAAATGCGCACGGGCGCTGCTCGACGTAACGGGCTCAGTAGTAGTTGGAATTTGGCATTGGTCTGAAAACACGTTCTGGAGCGAGGAGCTCTTCTGGAAGACGTAATTTCATTGAGCCTCGGGTATGCCGTTCCAACGCCTATATAGCATGGCAAAATTCCATAGGCACTAAATGGAAAAGCATTGCGATGCTAAGAAGAATTAAAGTGCCGATACATCAAGAGCCATAGCTGTGGTTGTATGTGTGCTCTGTGCCTCGCCATCTCGCCGCTTGCCAACCGCCGCATCGATACAAACAAGTTGAAACTTTCAGTACTGTATTCGTATGGACCAGTGTTACTTTTGTTCCATACTGTTCAATAACAACTTAATAACAACTTAAATTTTACCAGAACTTTCCTATCATTTAATTATCCTCACTACTAACCTAGACAGGGTCCTTTCCAAATGTTGTGCAATCCGAGTGTCCCGAGATGAAAAATTAAAGTTTGTGTTAATAATAATTACCTGCAGACCTAACTATGTTAGAATAGTGTTTAAAGAACTGTTTTGTTAATGAACCAGTAAATGAATAACGAAGGTCTGACAAAGTTGGAAGATAACTTTAATATTGATTTAGAAATGAAGTTTAATTATTTCGAGACAGATATAAAGGTATTTAAATGAGTTGGAAATAAGATAAAGAGAGTAGTAACTCATATATTGGAAATCTTGAGCGCATAATGGTGTCAGTAATTAATTTTTTTAATACAGTGATCATAACAGTTTCAAGATCCCCCCACCCCCTTTTTTTTTATTCATTTGAATTATGAAGTGTTCTGAATTGATTTGACCAGCAAAAGTTAAAATCAATATAAAAGCCAAAATTAATCAGTGTCTTATCTTTATTAAAATTGACAATTTGTTTGTGGCTCGAAATTACTATTTCTGTGGCAATCTATGCCCGATTTTAATCAGATCACTATACAGTACGAAGTTTGGTAGTATACATTATAGTGTGGTGTTGTGTATTTATGGTTTTTCCATATCAGTACATAAAGTGAAACTATCAGTTCAATAGATTTTCTAGTTATAAAATGTACTATATTATGCAGTGTTACTACGTGTTGGTTTGCATGAATATACACCAACTTGTACAGGAAGGAATCTCAGTTAATGCCTAATTAGGCTGGCGACCGTATTATTAACAAATTGGTAGCATCTTCTGTGTTGTTTCTTGTCCGTCCTGACGTGTAGTTGCATTTCGGACTTGCTTGACGTATCATTGTTATTACAGAGTGGGCGTAAGTCTGATTTGCCTCCATTCAGGTACACGTGGTCAATACCTATACAAAAATCCTGTATCGTAAGGTAAACCCCACTCACTTACCATAGTACAGGCTTTAAGGAGTAACGTGTGCCGAGCGTTACAACAGATTCAATAATATGTATGGATACTGCCTGTATAATTCGGAAGATTTGTTACAAACAGTGTTTTATTCTATTAAATGAAAACGCTATGTCTGGTGCTGAAGCTTTACTGCATGAACAACGAAACTGAAGTAAGGGATTAACTTCTGTTTATCAATTTGCGGGGATCGGGAGGGAGTGTTAGTCTTAAAAAGTTATAAAAGTTTTGAGAAATATGTGTAAAGCTTGTAAGATGTGCAAAGTACTCTGACTATCAAATACTGGACGAAAACAACCAGGGTAAGTGCTCTACCTATTGAACTACCAAAGAACGACTCAAGACCCCTCCCCACAGCTTTACTTCTGCCAGTACCTCGTCTCCCACCTTCCAAACTTCACAGACGCTGTCCTGTGCGAACTGTGAGAACAGATCGTATGTCGTGCTTGGATAGCTCTGTCGGTAGAGCACTTGCGCGAAGGGTAAAGGTACCGAGTTCGAGTCTCGGTCCGGCACACAGTTTTAATCTGCCAGTAAGTGTCATATCAGTGCACGCTCCACTACAGAGTTAAAATTTAATTCTGGAGTCAGGATAGTCTGTGCGCCGAGATATATTCTTCCTGAAGGCTTATATAGAGTATCTACGTTTAATACTCCCTTTTGTCTTAACATTAAAACGCAAGGAATGGCGTGTCATAATCAGTAGACCAGAATTAAAATTTTTAAGTATGACCGACAATTGTATGAAATACGGTAATCCAAGTTTTTGACGCCGTTAGATGAGCATCCTACAGGTGGAACCTGGTGACCGAGTTCGGTGCTCTGTGAACGTTAAGGCCATCACAGATAAAGTACCATAACATATTAACTACTCGGTGGAAATGAATGTAAGTGCGAAAACATACTGCCAGAGGTCTCCCAGTCGTGCACAGAAATTTCAGCGTCACGTGGCGTGAGGTGAGCGTGACTATAGCGCCTAATGTAGCTCGCCCCGCAACACGAAGCATCTGAAGTAACGAGAAAAAGTGTGTGTTAGTCAGTGAGCAGTTACGGTACGCTGTGGTGACGTTCTTCAATGGTCCGGAGACAACATTCCCATTACTTCCAAAGGGAAGGAATCACCAACTAGTATATGCTTGGACTGTGGTATTGTTCACAGCATTGTTTCACGTGAGCGGTGAGCGTTCCGAACCACAGGCGCAGGTGAATGATGAAAAAGAGACAATCGACCACGGTCAACCGCAGCACCAGATGACTGCTACATTTTGCAACGGGCGAGAAAGTACCAGCGACAAACAGCGTGTGCAATTGCAACAATGTTTATCAGGACTGACAGACACGCATTTTCTTGCTCCGCAATGGCGGAGAGGTAGTTTCTTTGCTCGACGGTCAGTACGTTGTATCCCATAGACACTTGCACATCGGCGGCGCCGTTCGAGATGGTGGCGAGAACGTAGCGACTAGAACAGCGATCTGTGACGTCATGTCCTCTTCTTGGATGAGAGCAGATTCAGTCTGAGCAGTGATTCTGGACCTGGTGCCGGGAACACGTAATGCACCCAGTGATACCGAGGAACATGATCATTTTGGCGCTCCGGGTGTTAGGGCAGACGGAGGTATCATGTTGCATTGGCGTAATGACCACCAAATCACTGAAAACAGTGACCCTGCACCCGCGCCCGGGTTCCCGGGTTCGATTCCCGGCGGGGTCAGGGATTTTCTCTGCCTCGTGATGACTGGGTGTTGTGTGATGTCCTTAGTTAGGTTTAGGTAGTTCTACGTTCTACATCTACATCTACATTTATACTCCGCAAGCCACCCAACGGTGTGTGGCGGAGGGCACTTTACGTGCCACTGTCATTACCTCCCTTTCCTGTTCCAGTCGCGTATGGTTCGCAAGAAGAAAGACTGTCTGAAAGCCTCTGTGCGCGCTCTAATCTCTCTAATTTTACATTCGTGATCTCCTCGGGAGGTATAAGTAGGGGGGAGCAATATATTCGATACCTCATCCAGAAACGCACCCTCTCGAAACCTTGACAGCAAGCTACACCGCGATGCAGAGCGCCTCTCTTGCAGAGTCTGCCACTTAAGTTTGTTAAACATCTCCGTAACTCTATCACGGTTACCAAATAACCCTGTGACGAAACGCGCCGCTCTTCTTTGGATCTTCTCTATCTCCTCCGTCAACCCGATCTGGTGCGGATCCCATACTGATGAGCAATACTCAAGTATAGGTCGATCGAGTGTTTTGTAAGCCACCTCCTTTGTTGATGGACTACATTTTCTAAGGACTCTCCCAATGAATCTTAACCTGGTACCCGCCTTACCAACAATTAATTTTATATGATCATTCCACTTCAAATCGTTCCGCACGCATACTCCCAGATATTTTACAGAAGTAACTGCTACCAGTGTTTGTTCCGCTATCATATAATCATACAATAAAGGATCCTTCTTTCTATGTATTCTCAATACATTACATTTGTCTATGTTAAGGGTCAGTTGCCACTCCCTGCACCAAGTGCCTATCCGCTGCAGATCTTCCTGCATTTCGCTACAATTTTCTAATGCTGCAACTTCTCTGTATACTACAGCATCATCCGCGAAAAGCCGCATGGAACTTCCGACACTATCTACTAGGTCATTTATATATATTGTGAAAAGCAATGGTCCCATAACACTCCCCTGTGGCACGCCAGAGGTTACTTTAACGTCTGTAGACGTCTCTCCGTTGATAACAACATGCTGTGTTCTGTTTGCCAAAAACTCTTCAATCCAGCCACACAGCTGGTCTGATATTCCGTAGGCTCTTACTTTGTTTATCAGGCGACAGTGCGGAACTGTATCGAACGCCTTCCGGAAGTCAAGAAAAATAGCATCTACCTGGGAGCCTGTATCTAATATTTTCTGGGTCTCATGAACAAATAGAGCGAGTTGGGTCTCACACGATCGCTGTTTCCGGAATCCATGTTGATTCCTACATAGCAGATTCTGAGTTTCCAAAAACGACATGATATTCGAGCAAAAAACATGTTCTAAAATTCTACAACAGATCGACGTCAGAGATATAGGTCTATAGTTTTGCGCATCTGCTCGACGACCCTTCTTGAAGACTGGGACTACCTGTGCTCTTTTCCAATCATTTGTAACCTACCGTTCCTCTAGAGACTTGCGGTACACGGCTGTTAGAAGGGGGGCAAGTTCTTTCGCGTACTCTGTGTACTGATGACCATAGATGTTAAGTCCCATAGTGCTCAGAGTCATTTGAACCATTTGTGACCCTGCACTTCTTCCATATCTTCTGTTTCAAGTGGTGCATTGTACACTAACTTCATTTTTTCTGATGACAATGCGCGACCACATCGAACTGTGCAAGTAAAGGACCTCTTGTAAGGGGATATTCGGCGAATGGACTTTCCTGCCCATTCCCTCGACTTTAAATCCAACGAGCACATGTGGAATGCATTCGGCAGTCGTATGGGAGCGCATTCACATGCTCCAATGATCATCCAATGCCTGTCAACCGTACTAGTAGAGGAATGGAGCGCCGTATCACAAGGACTCTTTACCAACATTGCGGCCAGCATGGGACCACACTGCAGAGCATGCGTTACTGTCTTTGGTAACTAAAGACCATATTGAGAACCAAATCTCGCTTTTTGTAATGCAAATGGGACCATCATACACTATGTGATCAAGAGTATCCGGACACCCGGCTGAAAATGACTTACAAGTACGTGTCGCTCTCCATCGATAACGCTAGAGTTCAATATGGTGTTGGTTCACCCTTAGCCTTGATGACAGCTTCCACTCTGGCAGGCATACGTTCAATCAGGTGCTGCAATGTTTCTTGGGGAATGGCAGCCCATTCCTCACGGACTGCTACACTGAGAAGAGGTATCGATGTCGGTCGGTGAGGCATGGCACGAAATCGGTGTTCCAAAACATCCCAAAAGTGTTCTATATGATTCAGGTCAGGAGTCCGTGCAGGATAGTCCATTATTGTCGTGTAACCACTCCACCACAGGCCGTGCCTTATGAATAGCTGCTCGATCGTGTTGAAAGATTCCATCCCCGAATTGCTCTTCAACAGTGAGAAGCCAGAAGGTGCTTAAAACATTAATATAGGCCTGTGGTGTTATAGTGCCAAGCAAAACAAGGAGTGCAAGACCCTCCATGAAAAAAGAAACAACACCATAATTCCATCGACTCCCAATTTCACTGTTGGCACTACACACTCTGGCAGATGACGTTTACCGAGCATTCGCCATACCCACACCGTGCCATCGGATCGTCACATTGTGTACCGTGATTCTCCACTCCACACAATGTTTCTCCACTGTTCAGTCGTCCAGTGTTTACTCTCCTTACCCCAAGCGAGGCGTCGTTTGGCATTTACCGGCGTGATATGTGGCTTATGAGCAGCCGCTCGAGCATGAAATCCATGTTTTCTCACCTCCCGCCTCACTGTCGTAGTATTTGCCGTGTATCCTTATGGAGTGTGGAATTCCTGTGTGATGATCTGGATAGATGTCTGCCTATTACACATTACGACCCTCTTCAACAGACGGCGGTCTCTGTCAGTCAACAGACGAAGTCACCCTATACGCTTTTGTGTTGTACGTGTCCCTTCACGTTTCCACTTCACTATCACATCGGAAACAGTGGACCTAGGAATGTTTAAGAGTGTGGAAATCTTGTGTAGAGACGTATATGGGTAGAGACGTATGAGACAAGTGACCACTTCCGAAGTCCGTGAGTTACGCGGAGCGCCCCATTCTGCTCTCTCACGGCGTCTCATGACTACTGAGGTTGCTGATATGGAGTACCTGGTAATAGGTGGCAGCGCAATGCACCTAATACGAAAAACGTTTTTTTGGGATGTCCGGATACTTCTGACCACATAGTGTTAGTCAAGGGCTCTTTGAATAAAAGTGTCGTTCCTGTTCCTCTCATTGCGTATTTCCTTGACTTACCGTCTGCATTGTACTGTTGCAACTTTTTCTATTTAAGGTCCAAGTTTCATCGAGCTATGTTTTGACCACATAGTGTTAGTCAAGGGCTCTTTGAATAAAAGTGTCGTTCCTGTTCCTCTCATTGCGTATTTCCTTGACTTATCGTCTCCATTGTACTGTTGCAACTTTTTCTATTTAAGGTCCAAGTTTCGTCGAGCTATGTTACTTGGCAGTGGTACATCGTGTCAAAGTTACTTTCATCCCGTAAGTTGTACTTTCTAAGCATCAGCAGGGGGCTGTACATGTGACTTTTTTGTTTGCTGAGTGAATTGACGGGACCCCAAAAATATATCCACAACGAACAAACTTATGGAGGCGAGGTTTCCGCTAAGTTACTGCAGGCATGTTGGTACGAGGTGCATTCAAGTTCTAAGGCGTCCGATTTTTTTTCTAATTAACTACTCACCCGAAATCGATGAAACTGGCGTTACTTCTCGACGTAATCGCCCTGCAGACGTACACATTTTTCACAACGCTCACGCCAGGCTTCTTTAGCAGTCTGTTTTGACCACTGGAAAATCGCTCAGGCAATAGCAGCACGGCTGGTGAATGTGCGGCCACGGAGAGTGTCTTTCATTGTTGGAAAAAGCCAAAAGTCACTAGGAGCCAGGTCAGGTGAGTAGGGAGCATGAGGAATCACTTAAAAGTTGTTATCACGAAGAAACTGTTGCGTAACGTTAGCTCGATGTGCGGGTGCGTTGTCTAGGTGAAACAGCACATGCGCAGCCCTTCCCGGACGTTTTTGTTGCAGTGCAGGAAGGAATTTGTTCTTCAGAACCTGTTACCGTAGTGCCCTTTGGAACGCTGTGGGTAAGGATTACGCCCTCGCTCTCCCAGAACATGGACACTATCATTTTTTCAGCACTGGCGGTTACCCGAAATTTTTTTGGTGGCGGTGAATCTGTGGGCTTTCATTGAGCTGACTGGCGCTTTGTTTCTGGATTGAAAAATGGCATCCACGTTTCATCCATTGTCACAACCGACGAAAAGAAAGTCCCATTCATGCTGTCGTTGCGCGTCAACATTGCTTGGCAACACGCCACACAGGCAGCCATGTGGTCGTCCGTCGGCATTCGTGGCACCCACCTGGATGACACTTTTCGCATTTTCAGGTCGTCATGCAGGATTGTGTGCACAGAACCCACAGAAATGCCAACTCTGGAGGCGATCTGTTCAACAGTCATTCAGCGATCCCCCAAAACAATTCTCTCCACTTTCTCGATCATGTCGTCAGACCGGCTTGTGCGAGCCCGAGGTTGTTTCGGTTTGTTGTCACACGATGTTCTGCCTTCATTAAACTGTCGCACCCACGAACGCACTTTCGACACATCCATAACTCCATCACCACATGTCTCCTACAATTGTCGATGAATTTCAATTGGTTTCACACCACGCAAATTCAGAAAACGAATGATTGCACGCTGTTCAAGTAAGGAAAATGTCACAATTTTAAGTATTTAAAACAGTTCTCATTCTCGCACTGGCGGTAAAATTCCATCTGCCGTACGGTGCTGCCATCTCTGGGACGTATTGACAATGAACGCGGCCTCATTTTAAAACAATGCGCATGTTACTATCTCTTTCCAGTCCGGAGAAAAAAAATCGGAGGCCTTAGACCTTGAATGCATCTCGTATTTTCTGACGAAGTATGCAAGTAAATTTTTACATTTACTGCACCCGATTTAAGACTCCGACTGCCTTTTATTTTAAGGGAAGCGCATACTCTATTGAGTAGCATTAATAAGTTGCTCTTAGGAGGACTTCAGCGATGTAAGACTCACAGATGTTGATAAAATACTAACGAGGCAGCAGTGCTGCAAAGCAGTGTTTACACAAAGGTAAGACGACCTACAAACGTCTTCCCTAGTGTACCAAACGTAAAGAAACATCTCACACACGCTCAGTTGGTACAAACAGAGGACACTCGTATGTGCAGGTGGGGAAAACCCACGGAGGAGTAGAAAATTCTGCTGTATCGCGCTGGCAAAGACGTCAGAGCCAGTACGTGCACAAACAGGAAAGTGTGACCGGATTTATTTTACAAGGTTACTCTTGTGAGACTACAGCTTGGTCGAAAACATCAGCTGCGGTGATGACATTCACAGATTTTTAGAGTGATTGTAGATACAATTGTACATTATGAAAAATGAAATACCTAACATAATAACGGCTGGTTATAAACAAAGTGCATGTACTCACGTAGGTCCAACGTGGGCAGTAATTATCGTATGGCAACGAAACGTGGTGGATATGCTAATGCACTGTTGCGGAACCGATTTACTCTGGAAATAGTTAGTTCCAATGTTGACCACCAGGTGCGAATCTGGCGCTGTACACTGATTCTATGACTGTGTGACACTCGCGCTGTCATTTGACAAGACATAGCGCAACCGAACAGTATGGCTATCGAGAGCACAGGCTGTGTTCTGTTAGTAAAATTGTTTTATGTCGATCCGAATTACATTCCGCATCGTAGCATTCATTTACATCCACAGATAAATTTTTCGGGCGACATTAGACGGGTGGAACAAATCTCTAACGTCTTTGTGTGTGTGTTGTAGCGCGTGTTATATACTTCTAGTATCGTTTCCTTCTTCCGTGTAGTGTTAGTGTGGATAGTAAGATTGTGAGTGTTTCCTTTAATACGCAGCCCCCGTTCCTCGGGAATATTCAATGATCTGAAAGCCCTTGAGGCGATATATTTAATTAACTTTTCTCATTAGTTAGCCGTCCATACCGAGCACCAACAGTCTGCGTGTTTCGTGTAGATGTGTTATGTTTCATTTTAATTTGGTTATGTAAAACATACGCTGAATTCAGTTTACATTAAATTTAACTGTTAATGTTTTATCCCACACAAGCCAACCTCTCCTCTTGTGCCGTTTTTTGTCACTTTTAAGGTTCATGCATGCCTCTTTCTTTAATTCATTGTTAAGTAAAGATTCAGTTTTATAAGTACATTGTCTGTGAGGAGATCGAGTGTCTGATGGAAAACAGAATGCACACTCACGTGAAATGAGAGATGCGTATCCTGTGTGCGCTACATTAAAATGGTATGTTGTTAACCTACTTCTCTTATTATTATTATAAAAGATTATTTCTATCGTGCAATTAATCTTATATATGTCAACTATCAGCTTTTAGTGGTGACCCAACACTTGACAGGCAGGACTCACATAATTTTAATTTCTACCGTCGTGATTTTAATAGATACCGTTCACTGCTGTTAAGGTTTCGTTAAATCCTCACCGCGTTCCTTCCAGCCTTCTTTCAATACGAAAGCAGTTTGTTCAAGTGCTCGTGAAGTGTCTGTTCTGAACGTCACACTGAATTCAGGAATCCCGTTGATATCTCTCGCTCATATCAGCCCTATAGGGTGCAATAACTCTGGTAGGTGTGGATGAAGTCGTAATACTGTATGGCCATATTCGGTTAAAGTATTGTCTGTTTTATAAGCCCCCTCACCTTGTTTAGTGGTCACCCAACACTTGACAGGCAGGACTCACATAATTTTAATTTCTACCGTCGTAATTTTAATAGATACCGTTCACTGCTGTTAAGGTTTCGTAAAATCCTCACCGCGTTTCTTCCAGCCTTCTTTCAATACGAAAGCAGTTTGTTTAAGTGTTCGTGAAGTGTCTGTTCTGAACGCCACACTGAATTCAGGAACCCCGTTGATATCTCTCGCTCATATCAGCCCTATAGGGTGCAATAACTCTGGTAGGTGTGGATGAAGTCGTAATACTGTATGGCCATATTCGGTTAAAGTATTGTCTGTTTTATAAGCCCCCTCACCTTGTATGTTCATTTCGATAAAGAAAATGTAAGTCGATCTCAGGACGTCCTTGTTTCGTTAACCAGGACGTCATTTTTCTCGTCGAGGAGTTTCATGTTGGAACACAAGTGAGCCGATTATTTTGGTAGCGTCCATTAACGACGCCAGTCTGAAATAGTAGGTTAAGTATTAATCTCTCTCTACAGTCACATTGATGGATCAAAATGTACAAACCAAACTAGCTATTTTAGTAGAAAACGGTCATAAATTATTACGATTTTGTCCACACCACAGACAATTGTATCCTATTAATCTGATATGGGCAAGAGATAAGCACGGAGTTGCAGAACGTAATGTGACATTCAGAATAAACACGTTATAAACACTTACAGATGAACCAATTTCTTTGACAATAAAAGAAAGAAGGAACGATTTGAGAAGTTCATGCCATTATGATAAAGCCCCCTTGTCACACGAAATTGAAACATTACGCAGTCATTTGGCACACACCTCTCCTCCTCGCCACCAAGTGTGATGACAATTCTGCTTTCCTTACCAGCAGATTTCAACAGACCCTCTAGTGAATTGTCACTCCATCCGTATGGTGATGTGTGAACATACAGCTCGGACTTGCAGTAAAAAGGATCGCACTCACGTTTGCATTTTCGGGTGTTTTTTATGTAAGCAGTTTGTTTTCCCTTGATACCTGCTTTATTAGCGCAGAACATTTCGTTTTTTCCAGAATGTGAAAAAATTTATTATCTCTGTCTGCACTTCCTTCAGAATTTATTGAGCTCTGTAAATTTCATGATAACTTTTTTATCCTTTTTTTTACAGTTAGTCTTCCTACACCTGTAATATAGAAATTATAAACACATGGTGACATGGCAAAAATTGTCATAACTTGCCTCCCCACGTCTTCTGGGCCTTTCCTTATGAAGCGCTGAATGTGTCATGAATTCACCCGTCTGGATTATTTCCGGACGTAAGTAAAGATATACCAATTGCTTTTTCTACCCATTTTAATGTGGATTTGGTTTTAATGGAGCACCTAGCAAAGAGGCCTTCTTCATAAACAGATAGACGTTTGCAATCATATTGGGGGAGGGGGGGGGGGAGATTGATTGTACAGAACTTTTCTCTTTAACTGGATTTGCACTGATGGAAATTTCGAATGTGTCCCACCGGAGTATTTTGTAGCTAAGCGTGCGGCCTGACACGATGGAAACACATCCGATGATGGCGATCCACTGCCTGGGGCCTACTGCGCAATTTGGTTGCGACGTTTGGGTCTGTTTGGCATCAGCTGTAATTGTCACAGACAGCACAAAACTCGAAGCTAGTCGGCGTCAAACGTTATCGCTGAAGACCCAGTACCTATACTGTGGGATGCCACGTAGAGCCGCATATGTAACGTTCATTTTATTAATTTGTAAACTAGTCCGACCCGATAGCTGAGTGGTCAGCGCGACGGAATGCCGTGCAAAAGAGCCCGGGTTTGATTCCCGGCTGGGTCGGAGATTTTCTCCGTTCAGGGACTAGATTTGTGTTGTCCTCATCATTCTCTCATCCCCATCGACGCGCAAGGTGCCGAAGTGGCGTCAACTCAAACGACTTGCACCAGGCAACCGGTCTACCCGACGGGAAGCCCTAGTCACACGGCATTTGATCATGGCATTAGTAAACTATATACGTTAATAATGAAATGATAATTAAATGGACACCCTAGCTGCAAACAAGCGTTGATGTACTTGATTGGGGACATGTTGAAAATGTGTGCCCCGACCGGGACTCGAACCCGGGATCTCCTGCGTACATGGCAGACGCTCTATCCATCTGAGCCACCGCAGGCACAGAGGATAGTGCGTCTGCAGGGACTTATCCCTTGCAGCTAGGGTGTTCATTTAATTTTCATTTCATTTCTAGCAAAGCTGCATGGTCATCCACGGTACCTGTTCTTTCGGGAACAGATACTACCGTCATATATAGTTAAAATATGGCTTCCTGGCCATTGCCCTGCTTGTGCGAACGCACTCTCTTTGCCCAAACTCTTACAGGACTTGATAGATTAATCTGTCACGAGTAATGAGTATGATGGGCAAACATCTATTAGGCGCACTACGAATGTAGTGGTGTGGACACGTTGGGAATTGGGATCTCACGGGGAGCGTGCAAGGGATAAGTCCCTGCAGACGCACTATCCTCTGTGCCCGCGGTGGCTCAAATGGACAGAGCGTCTGCCATGTAAGCAGGAGATCCCGGGTTCGAGTCTCGGTCGGGGCACACATTTTCAACATGTCCCCAATGAAGTACATCATCGCCTGTTTGCAGCTAGGGTGTCCATTTAATTATCATTTTATTTCTAGCAAAGCTGCATGGTCATTCACGGTAACTGTTCTTTCGGGAACAGATACTACCGTCATATATATACGTTAATATGTTATGAGGCAGTATAGACTAGTACATAGTAAAGGCTTGATGAATTACCCACAAAGCTCCAAGTACTGTTCGTTGGAAGTCGATTCCGTTCGGTTTATCACGTGTCGACTTTTTTTTGTTTCGGATTGCTGCCACACTCTGTGACCACAAATTACCTGACGAAGTAGTGTTGTGTTACCTGTGTGAATGGTTGATTAACAGACTTTTTTGAGTCATCAGTCAGGTTTGATGCGGCCCGCCACGAACTCCTCTCCTGTGGCAACATTTTCATCTCAGAAAATCACTTGCAGCCTACGTCCTCAATTACGTGTTAGGTGTCTCCCAATCGCTATCTTTATATCACCCTCTAGTTCCATGAAACCATGGAAGTTATTCCTTGATGTTTCAACAAATGTGCTGTCATCCAGTCCCTTCTTCTTGTCAGTGTTTCCATGTCTGTGTTTCCATGCATTCCATTTCTTGAAGATACTGTGGAGAATCTCCTTATTCTTTATTTTAAAAGCCCAGTGGATTCTCATTCATCTTTGGTACCACATCTTAAATGCTTCGATTCTCTTTAGTTCCGGTTTTCCCACAGCTGTGCTACAAATGTATCAAAAATTTCTTCCTCAAATTAAGGCCTATGTTAGATACTATTAGACTTCTGTTGGCGAGGAATGCCCTTTTTGCCAGTGATAGTCTGCTTTTGATGTCTTATTGACCATTCCGTCGTTGGTTATTTAGCTGCATAGGCAGGGAATTACATTACTTAATCTACTTAGTGTCTGTCAATTCTGATGTTAATTTTCTCGCTGTTCTCATTTCTGCTACTTCTCATTACTTTCGTCTTTCTTCCATATACTCTCCATCCACGTTCTGTACTCATCAGGCTATTCATTCCATTCAACACCTCTGTAATTCTTCTTCACTTTCACTGAGGATGGTTATGTAACCAGTGAATCTTATCACTGATATCCTTTTACCTTGAATTTTAATGTCCTCTATAATTCTTCCTCGATGTGTAGACTGAACACCAGGGGCAAAAGACTACATCTCTGTCCTACACTCTTTATCAGACCACTTCGTTCTTGTTCTTCTACTGTTCCCTCCTGATTCTTGTACATAATATCTATTACTCGTCTTTCACTGTAATTGACCCCTATGCCCCTCAGAAATTCGAATATCTTGCACCACTTTACATCGTGGAACGCTTTTTCCATGAACGTTTATTGATTTTTCTTCATTCTTGTTTCCATTATCAACCACAAAGTTAGAACTGCCTCTCTTGTACCATTATATTTTCTAAAACCTTACGCCACGGGTGGGCGACTTAACTAATTAATAACGGTAATTGTATCTACCTACATATGCATTATGCGATATAAAACACGATCTAAAATGTTACGAGCTGCCTTGAATGTAATTTTTTTACTACTCATTGCCTCGTATCACAACAGCCTTAATTAATGTAATGTTCCTGGCTAGCAATAAGTACTGCATTTGATGATTACCATCCCTGTAATGCGCATTCTCGAGTCCATGTTACTTCCAAGTCAATATTTATACCGTAGCAGCTGATCAGCAGGGTTCACACGGAGGAAGCAAGCAATAAAATGTTCCCCATCTCACATTCTCTAACCTCGCAATGACCTTGCTACTTACCCCTCTTCCTATGAGCCTCAGAGTTGAATTCGTCAATGTCAACCAAAATTGCGCACCTCTTATAATATTATTGTCTCTGTTCGTATTTTTGTTTGTTACTGAGAAGGAAAACTACTCTAAAGAAGCACTTAACGTTAGCTGACGTTTTGTGAACTCTGCTATCAGTTGCTAGACGCGTTCATACATATTATAAAAGCGTATCTGAGTATATGTTTACCTCCACATAAAGCGTTGGCTCGAATTCAAACAAACTCTTTTTACAACCGTTGTCATCCGCGACGCCCTTACAGCACAGCGGTAAATCGATGATATTATTCGTACCATTATGTTTTCCTTTATTATAAGCCATCCTGCAGTTGCACATCAGGAAGTAGCCCTGGCTGGTCGCTGTAGCCGAGTGGTTCTAGGCGCTTCAGTCCGGAACCGTGCTGCTGCTACGGTCGCAGGTTCAATTCCTGCCTCGGGCATGGATGTGTGTGGTGTCCGTAGGTCAGTTAGGTTTAAATAGTTCTAAGTGTAGGGGACTCATGACCTCAGATGACCCATAGCACTTAGAGCAATTTTTTTTATTATGCCCTCCCACACCCTGCGAGATGTTCTACTGGCTGTCGTCGTGCTTTCCAAACATAACGGTGGCCAGCAACGTCACCGGATCTTTTCCCAATTGAGAACGTTTGGATTTTCACGATCGAACCCGATAATTGGACAGAATATGGCACGATATCCCTCAGGATATCTGTCAGTCACTGACAATCCGAATAACTGCTTGCATAAGAGCCGGAGGTGGTCCAAATCCTTCAGCTTTTCTGAAATAGTAATAAGTTGTTTGTGTGTATATGTACAACACGTCTACCAGTTTCCGTTCATTTCGGATAATTCGTCTGTAGTGAGTGGTCTTTTTTTGTCTTATTGTGCATATGTTCTCCTAGCACCATGTACCATATTTGAATCTTGGATTTATTTAATGCTTCCCCTTTTCAAGGCTATTTTAGTGAATTGAACTGCTGAGTGATTTGTTCGTATCCCTATTTGTCAGGAAATTTCAGTTTACATGGCAGGCTACTTGCAGACTTCATAACGGCTTGCAATGGATGCAGATTTCAGTGTTCGAAGGCTATGTGAAAAGTAAGTTCAGATCGATAGTGAAATGGAAACCACAGTGAAAATTCAGTGTAGCTTTGCATAGATGAACAGTGTCTCTGGTATATCTAACGAAAGTGTCACATCACTGTTTCCAGTTCTGAGCACACACTGTGCACGTAAAAATGCATAGAAAATAGTGTTTCTTGCCGAGTGCTTGCGGGAGATTTCGCCTGTTTTCATGCAGCCCACACAAAGTAATTGTTACGCATTCTTTCTTCATGGCAATTCTCGGGCGCACACTGTAGAGGCAATAAGGACACTCCTGCAGCGTTATCAGTGGAAAGTGATTGGTCACCAATCATACAGCACAAATTTGGCTCCCTTTGATTTTCATCTCTGCTTATACGAATCGTTGGCTTTCAAGACAACCTTTTCGCACAGAGAACAAGCAGCAGATCAGCGTCAGAATTGGCGGAAAACACAGGCGGCTGCCTTCTATGACGAGAGTATTGGAAAGATAGTACAATGCTTCGACAAATGTCTCAGTTGTGGCGCCAACTATATAGAGAAGTAGCTGGAAAGAGCAGCTAACTGTTGGAAAACTGTTTTTCCTCTGTTTTTTTCCATTTCGTGAGCTATCGGACCTTACTTCCCGAACAGCCCTCCTAGATGTTTCTACCACGACAATTCTCACAATGATATTACGTAAAGTACTGTGCCGTCGGTCTTAAACGTAGTACATATATCCTATAACTACAGTGTCAAATTTGTAATACTAATGACCCATTATATCAGAACCTTTGACAGATAGAAATCAGAAATTTTTGTCAGTTATAGTTTCACTACTCTTCTGATTACTGGACCAGAATCATAATATACCTCTTGCTTCTTTAGTCATTTCCTCGGCTGCACGTTGGGCTTTCATGAGCCTTAATCGGTCCATTTATTTTTAGATAACATAGTTGCATGGAGATAGCAGCGATTGGTTTACTTATAATCTATCAATCAAAATTGACAGTCACAGTTGCGTTATTTATTTTGTTGCCAATTGGTTTGAACCCGCGGTGGGGTCATCTTCAGGGCAATTTACGCTATTTGGTCGCTCGCTTGCACAGGCAGGGTGACAACTCCAGCGTGCGACCAAATGGTGTAAATTGCCCTGAAGCTGACCCAATCGCGGGTTGAAACGAGTTGGCGACAAAATAAATAACGCGATTATGACTGTCATTTTGATTGATTGATTATAAGTCGGTCCAGTCACTGGAAGGCTTGATGTTTGTTGGCTCCTGGAGTGATAACAAGTTGCTCTAGTACCCTAATTCTTCCCATGTTACCATCATTAAACGGTATAGCAGCGGCACAAACAACCAAGCATAGAGTTTTCATTCCTACAAAAACATTTTTTTGGATGTGGAACCAAATGACGTTATTGAAAGACTCTTTCAGGCTACATGTTCGACCATGGACACGTTTGGAATGAATGTCAGGATGAGTTAATGCCCTTTATATCAGTTTAATAGCTTCCATCACTGCAGATGGTATGCTATTTTTGTGCCTAAATTGTTCATCTGTACCCGCTGCTGGGTTTTGCATTCCTGCACCATGAATCAGCACCAGCTGGGCAAATACCATGTACAGGTGTATCTTCAGACGATAGTTTGTGGAATAATGTAGCCCACACTACTCTTTTCATCCCTTGTAGGTCATGTGTGTTGTTTCTTATTGCCATTCCATATTACTGCTGGGTTGATCAATTTTTTTGTCTCTAAGTCTTTCTTTAACATTTAGAGTCTCCACAAAATGATGGTGCAATACTGCCATTTCTGTTTACACATTTATTCCATTAGATCTGCACACGAACATTAACATGAGTTCAGGGATTACATAGCTGAAAACCACAGTCTTCTAATTTTAATTGTTCCGGAGATAGAGATAATTAAGGAAGTCAGTGGAGAGTGAATGGATTTTTTTACAGTTGCACATTTAACTTTGAAATAATATAACTACACTTCCAATTGGAATTAACTGAGAAATGATGCACCAAATTATTCAGGAGAGATCAAATTTTATTACTATATCATTAAAATGTCACTTTTTGACCAATTTCGCCATATAACGGGTGATCACAATGTCAGTATAAATTTGAAAACTTAATACATCACGGAATAATGTATATAGAGAAGTACAAATTGAACCACATGCTTGGAATGACATGGGATTTTATTAGAACCAAAAAAATACAAAAGCTCAAAAATGTCCTACAGATGGGCACTTCATCTAATCAGAACAGCAATAATTAGCATAACAAAGTAAGAGAAAGCAAAGATGATGTTCTTTACAGGAAATGCTCAATATGTCCACCAGCATTCCTCAAAAATAGCTGTAGTCGAGGAATAATGTTGTGAACAGCACTGTAAAGCATGTCCGGAGTTACGGTAAGACATTGGCGTCGGATGTTGTCTTTCAGCATCCCTAGAGATGTCGGTAGATCAGGATACACTTGCAATTTCAGGTAACCCCAAAGCCAATAATCGCACGGACTGAGGTCTGGGGACCTGGGAGGCCAAGCATGACGAAAGTAGCGGCTGGGCACACGATCATCACCAAACGACGCGCTCAAGAGATCTTTCACACGTCTAGCAATATGGGGTGGTGCTAATAAAACACCGTGTCATTCCAAGCACGTGTGTCAATTTTTACCTCTCTATCTACATTATTCCGTGGTTTATTAAGTTTTCAAATTTATACTGACTTTTTGATCACCCGGTATATTCATCTTAAATCTTTCCAGAAATTGTTTCTGTCGGAACGGAACTACTCTCGATTCCTTGCAGTCGCAGTGGAAAAGCACGGGATGCCACAATTACGACACGGATTAGTGAGCTCGTGTTTCGCAAACTGGAAATCCCGCTGGGCGGAGTACCTGCCGTTTCGGAACTCTGCGCGCCTCATCAGGCGCGCGCAGACGATCCCGCCTCCGCAACTAGAGTTTGCCTCTCGCGGTTTCCGGCTGAATTGCGCGTCTCGGGAGCAGCCGCGCTCGCGGAATCGTTGCTGCGAGCGAAACAAGCGGCTGGGAGGGGGCGTGATGGGACAGGCGGGGATGAGGTGGGTTGGGACGGACCGGCGAGATGCTACGTCACGCTCCAGTGGCGCGCGGCGGGATTTCCATTAGACCCCGGCGCCGCCGCCGCCGCCGCTGCTGTGGCAGCCTCTAGTCCTGCCGCCGACAGACTGATTGGATCCCAGGCGCCGTCCCGGTGGCGAATTACCCGCCGGGCCGGCCTCGCCGGGACTGCACAGGCCCTCGATTGCGATGCAGTCACCCGGAATTTTAATACGGCGTTCGAGCGAGCCTCTTTTAAACAACGCTAAGTGTTCTTCTGCTTCGCTCCTCGAATACCTGTGACAACTACTTACACAGCCGACCGCTAAAACTGCAACAAGCGAAGAGGTTGCAGACAACGAAATTTTACTTACTGCGTCAAACTTCCTGGCAGATTAAAACTGTGTGGCGGACCGAGACTCGAACTCAGGACCTTTGCCTCTCGCGGGCAAGTGCTCTATCAACTGAGCTCCCGAAGCACGACTCACGCCCCGTACTCACAGCTTTACTTCTGACAGTACCTCGTCTCCTACCTTCCAAACCTTACAGAAGCTCTCCTGCCAACCTTGCAGAACTAGCACTCATGAAAGAAAGGATATTGCAGAGACATGGCTTAGCCACAGCCTGGAGGATGTTTCTAGAGTGAAATTTTCACTCTACAGCGGAGTGTGCGCTGATATGAAACTTCCTGGGAGATTGAACTGTGTGCTCGACCGAGACTCTAACTCGGGACCTTTGCCTTTCGCGGGCAAGTGCTCTACCAACTGAGCTATCCAAGCACGACTCACGCCCCGTCCTCACAGCTTTACTTCTGCCAGTACCTCGTCTACTACCTTCCAAACATCCCCCAGGCTGTGGCTAAGCCCATGTCTCTGCAATATCCTTTCTTTCAGGAGTGCTAGTTCTGCAAGGTTCACAGGAGAGCTTCTGTAAAGTTTGGAAGGTAGGTGACGAGGTACTGGCAGAAGTAAAGCTGTGAGGACGGGGCGTGAATCGTGCTTGGGTAGCTCAGTTGGTAGAGCACTTGCCCGCGAAAAGCAAAGGTCCCGAGTTCGAGTCTCGGTGCGGCACACGTTTTAATCTGCCAGGAAGCTTCATATCAACGCACACTGCGCTCTAGAGTGAAAATTTCATACTTACTGCGTGTTTGACAACATACACTGATGCGCCCAGGAAACTGGTCTATGCATGCATATTCAAAGTCAGAGATATGTAAACAGGTAGAATACGGTGCTGCCGTCGGCAACGCCTGTGTAAGGCAACAAGTGTCTGACGCAGTTGTTACATCGGTTACTGCTGCTACAATGGCTGGTTTGCAACATTTAACTGCGTTTCAACGTGGTGCTATAGTAGACGCACGAGCTCTGGGATGCAGCATCTACGAGGTAGCGATGAAGTGGGGATTTTCCCGTACGACAATTTCACGAGTGCGCCGTGGATAACAGGAATTCCGTAAAACATCAAATCTCTGACATCGCTTCGGCTGGAAAATATCCTGCAGGACCGTGACCAATGACGACTGAAGAGAATCGTTCAACGTGACAGAAGTGCAACCCTTCCGCAAACTGCAGCAGATTTCAACAAGTGTCAGCTTGTGAACCACTGAACGAAACATCATCGATATGGGCTTTCGGAGCCGAAGGCCCAATCGAGAAGCGTTGATTGCTGGACGACACAAAGCATTACGGACCGCCTGGGCTCGTCAGCACGACAATGGACTGTTGATGCCTGGAAACATGTTCTTGGTCGGTCGAGTCTCGTTTCTAATTGTATCGAGCGGACGGGCGTGTACACGTATGGAGACAACCTTATAAATCCATGGGTCCCGGATGTCAGCAGGGGAATGTTCAAGACGGTGGACTCTCTGCAGTGGAGTGGGGCGTGTGCAGTTGGGACCTCTGATGCGTTTGGATACGACTCTGACAGGTGACACGTACGTAAGCACCCTATCTGACCACCTGCACGCATTAATGTCCATTGTGCATTCCGACGGACTTGGGCAGTTCCAACAGGACAATGCGACACCCACGGCTCCAAAATTTCAGCAGAATGGCTCCAGGAACACTTCTGTGTTTAAACACTTCCGCTAGCCACCAGACTCCCCAGGCATAAACATTATTCGGCATATCTGGGTAGCCTTGCAACTTGCTGCTCAGAAGAGATCTCCAACCCCACGTAGTCTTACGGATTTATGGACAGCCCTGCAGTATTCGTGGTGTCAGTTCCCTCCAGCACTACTTCAGATATCAGTCACGTCAATACCACGTCCTGCTGCCCCATTTGTGTGTGCTCGCTGGGGCCCTGCATGATATTAGGCAAGTGCGCCAGATTCTTTGGCTCCTCAGTGTGTATTGTGTTCGAACATTATAAATTACGTCGAACGAAACTGTCTATTGACACACAGTCAACACGGATTTAGAAAACATCGCTTTTGTGAAACACAATTAATTCATTATACACACGAAGTGTTGAGTGCCCATATCCAGGTTTCCAAAAGGCTTTCGTCTCTGTACCACACTAGCCTGAGGACAATATTATTGAAATAGAAGATAACGTGGATGAAAATGAGAAGACAGATATGATACTGCGGGAACAATTTGACAGAGCGCTGTAAGACTTCCGTCGAAACAAGGCCCCGGGGGTAGATAACATTCCATTAGAGCTACTCATAGCCTTGGGAGAGCCAACCCTGACAAAACTCCTCCACGTATTGAGCAACAGGCAGACTTCAAGGCGAATATAATAATCCCAATTCCAAAGAAATCAGGTGCTGACGGGTGTGAAAATTACTGAACTGTCGGTTTAATAAATCACGGTTGCAAAGTACTGACACGAATCCGTTACAGAAGAATGGAAACACTGGAAAAAGCCACGGAACTATCAGTTTAATAAGTCAAGGTTGCAAAGTACTGACACGAAGAATGGAAAAACTGGAAAGAACCGACCCTACAGAAGATTAGTTTGGATTCCAGAGCAATGTTCGATCACACGAGGCAATGCTGACCCTGTGACGTATCTTAGAACATAGGTTAAGGAAAGACAAACCTAGATTTCTAGCATTTGTAGACTTGGAGAAAATATTTGTCAATGTTGACTGGAATACTCTCTTTCAAATTCTAACGATGCCAGGGTATAATACACGGTGCGAAAGGCTATTTACAGTGATAAGGGTCGAGGGTTTTAGTGGTTCGAATGGTTCAGATGGCTCTGAGCACTATGAGACTTAATATCTGAGGTCATCAGTCCCCTAGAACTTAGAACTACTTAAACCTAAGAACATTTTACATATCCAAGCCCGAGGCGGATTCGAACCTACGACCATAGTGGTCGCGCGGTACCAGACTGAAGCGCCTAGAACCACTCGGCCACAACGGCCGGTGGGCTAACTGGGAAGCAGTGGTTGAGAAGTGAGTGAGACAGTGTTGTAGCCTATCCCAGACGTTGTTCGATTAGTATATTGAACAAGCAGTAACGCTAACGAAAAAAAAAATGCAATAGGAACTGATGTCCATGGAGAAGAAACAAAAACCTTGACGTTGACCGACAACATTGTAATTGTGGTAAAGACAGTAAAGGACTTGGAAGAGCAGTTGAATACAATCGACAGTCTTGGAAGCAGGACATAAGATTAACGTCAGCAAAGCAACACGAAGGTAATGGAATGTGGTCGAATTAAATGAGGTGATGCTGAAGGAATTGGATTAGGAAACGAGACAATTAAAGTAGTGGATGAGATATTCTATTAGGAAAGGAAAATAGCTGATGATGGTCGAAGTAGGGATGATATAAAATGGAGACTGGCATTGGCAAGAAAAGCGTTTCTGAAGAGAAATCTGTTACCGTCGAATATGGACTTAAGTGTCAGGAAGTCCTTTCTCAAAATATTTGTAATGATAAGGTACTGAATAGAATTGGGGAAAAGAGGAATTTGTGATACAAACTGACTAGACGAAGGGATCGGTTAGACGAATACATTGTGGGGCATCAAGGGATCACCAATTTAGTGCTGGAAGGTAGCGTGGAGGCTAAAAATCGTAGAGATGAATAAACTAAGCAGATTCAGAAAATGTAAGTTGCAGTAGTTACACAGAGATGAAGAGGCTGCACAGGATAGAGTAGTATGGAGAGACATGAAACCAGTCTTTCGACTGATGACTAAACAAACCACACAAGCGGGCTAAAGCGAAATTGCGTACTTATGGACTATATTCTCAGTTATGTGACTAGATTCGCGATGTCCTGCCAGAGAGGTAACAGTTCGTAATAACTGACAGAAACTCATCGAGTAAAACAGAAGTAATGTCTAGCTTTTCCCAAGGTGGTGTTACGGGCCCTCTGCTGTTGGTTATCTACATAAACGATTTAGGAGACAGTCTGAGCAACCGTCTTAAGTTGTTTGCAGGTAATGGCGTCGTTTATCGTCGAGTAAAGTCATCAGAAGATCAAGACGAATTGCAAAACGATTTGCAAAAAAATATCTGAAGGGTGCGAAAATTGGCAATTGATATTAAATAATGATAAATGTGAGGTCATCCACATGAGTGCTAAAAGAATCCACTTGTAACGCCGGAAATGCATATCCTCCTATTTCCATATATGTGCGTGGGGACATAGAGGACGCCTTTCCAGTTGAAGCCTCCATTGCAAATGATATCCATGAAGTTGTCATCAAAATAGGAGAAGTTACAGTAACTAACATCTATAAACCTCCTGCTACTACATGGCCAGCTGAAGTGATAAAGATCCACCCACACCCAAGCGTATACGTTGGGGACTATAATAGTCACCACGAAATGTGGAAATATAGTACTAATGATAGCAATGGAGACATGCTGGTCGATTGGTCCGAGGAACAAAATACATATCTGGTCTTTGATGCCAAGGACCGAGGGACATTCAGATCAGCCGCATGGAACTGCGACTATAACCCGGATCTGTGCTTTGTTTCGAGGGATACAAGCGATAAACCACTGACAGCCTCTAGAAGGGTCCTGACGGACTTCCCTCATAGCCAGCACCGCCCTGTGCTTATTAATATCGGTCTATCCATCCCGATAATAAGGTCTTACCCTCGACCAAGGTGGAATTTTACAAAAGCTGACTGGACAAAATTCTCTGTACAACTTGATTATACCTTGAGCTGGATCCCTCCAACCAGCAAGAGCTATGAGAGGTTCGTGGGAGCGGTCATTAGCTCTGCGAAAACAGCGATCCCAAGAGGGTACCGCAAAAAATACATTCCCGGCTGGACAGGGATATGCGATGACCTGTACGCGGAGTTCCTCAAGAATGGGGACCGGGAAATAGCGGATGAACTATTACATAACATCGACTTTATTAGACGGCAAAAATGGGAGAATACTGTTGAAAATCTAGACTTCTCAAAGTCAAGCCGACAAGCCTGGTCCCTACTACGTAAACTTGGAGGCGCAAACCCACCTGAACGTAGAAAGGACGAAATATCTCCCAACAAGGTTGCATCCCGCATAGTTTCTGCGTCTAGAGCCCCACGAAATAGAAAGCACACAACAAAAGTGAAGAAAGACTTAAAAACATTAAAAAGGACCCGTGCAATAGACTCAGAATATTCATCAGATATTCGCATCGCGGAGGTTACCAATGCCCTGAAGAAGGTTAAATCAGGCAAAGCTCCGGGTTTCGATGGTATCCACCCTGAGTTCCTCATACATGTTGGAGCCTACACAAAACAATGGCTGGCTAAGTTCTTTACGGACATTCTCCAAGTGGGTAACATTCCCCCCTCACTTAAACGAGCAAAGATCATCGCAGTCCTGAAACCTGGTAAACCAGGCGATAGACCAGAGAGTTACCGCCCCATTGCCCTTCTCAGTATGGTATATAAATTACTAGAAAGACTGCTCCTCAACAGAATAGGCCAGACTATACTCAAAAAAATCCCTATCGAACAAGCAGGATTCCGTCCATATCGCAGCTGTACAGATCAAGTCCTATCACTGACAACATATATAGAGGCGGGGTTCCAGAAGAAAAATAAAGTAGCTGCAGCATTCGTAGACCTAACAGCAGCCTATGATACAGTTTGGAAACAGGGGCTCATGTACAAATTAATCTGTGCCGTCCCCTGCAAGAAGATAACCAACCTCATTGATGATATGTTGTCAAATAGAACCTTCCAAGTAATAATGGGGAATGAGAGAAGTAAACAGATGAAACTCAATAATGGACTCCCACAAGGCTCTGTCCTTGCACCCCTTCTTTTCAGCCTTTACATCGCTGACATGCCTGCAACCAGATCGCGCAAATTTGGTTATGCTGATGACTGGGCTCTAGCAACAGCCCACAGAAATATAGAAACTGCCGAAGATATCCTTACGAGTGACCTAGGGATTCTCAGCGAGTACTTTAAAAAATGGAGGCTACAACCTAGTGCTACAAAGACGGAAGTATCTGCCTTCCATTTGAACAACAAAATGGCCAACAGAGAACTACAAGTCTATCTAGATGGGAAATTACTAAATCACAACAAACACCCAAAGTACCTTGGGGTTACCCTAGATAGGACACTAACATTCAAAGAACACCTGACGAAAACTGCAGCGAAACTTAAAACACGCAACAACATATTGCAGAAGCTCTGTGGCACCACTTGAGGCTCCACAGCATCTACCTTAAGAACATCCGCACTTGGCTTGGTGTATCCAGTGGCAGAATACTGTGCCCCAGTGTGGCTCAACAGCAAACACACACACATGGTAGATAGCCAACTTAATGCAACAATGCGTATTATATCAGGCACAATCAGGCCAACTCCTACAGTGTGGCTGCCCGTTCTCAGTAACATAGCCCCTCCTAACCTGCGCCGTGAACACGCTCTGGTTAGAGAATTTCAAAAAATCATGACCAACCCTCAATTACAAATCCATGAAGATACTCACGACATCCAAGGAAACCGACTCCGGTCTAGGAATCCTCCACTAAAGACCGCACAGGCTCTGCACCAAACCAACTTCAAAATAAATGACCGATGGAAAGAGGAATGGGAGAGCAGAACAGTAGTAAACTGCCACAGTATGCCATGCATCTTTAGTAAACCAAAAGGATTTGATTGCCCTCGCAAAGTTTGGTCAACTCTTAATCGCATCAGAACCAACTGTGGGAGATGTGCCGACTCCTTACACAGATGGGGTAAACTTCCTTCGGCCGCTTGCGACTGTGGCGCTGAGAGACAGACGGTCAAACACATCGTGCAGGAATGCCCACTAAGGGCATACGAGGGTGACCCACAAGATTTCCTAATGGCGACCCAAGAGGCAATCGACTATTTACTATCTAAGCTGGACGTCTGCTTGTGACTGGTCTTCTGTGAGTGTAACTTTACAATTGGCGGTGTCCTTATATACAAACTGTTATTTATTGCTCTGTTTATACATATGTGATTTTTTTTTAATCGTGTTGTTTCTGTAATTTTTACTGTGATGTTATGAGCCATACGCTAAATAAATAAATAAAATCCATCTATTGCACTGCAAATGTTTTTCCTTATTTTGTTACCTGAAGATATAATATTTCTGTGACTTTGTATACTGTAATTGTTTTACTATTTGTATATATTTTTGCATTTATGTCGATGTATAATTGGGTTGTTTTGTAAATATTATTTGTATTTTTACGCTGGGTCTGGCCTAGGGAAAACTATGCTATCGAACGAATACATCGATAGGTTGTGTGCAGAACCAAAGTGTTTAGGATCTTTGGGAGTGTTACCTCTGTCGCGTGGAGCGCGGGCAGAGGGAGAGTCTGGCTGGGGTGGTGCAGTGGAGCAGGTGTGTTGTGTGATGCTCCCGCGAGTTGCCGCGCTTCCGGGGTTGGGCAGCATGTAATTGCGCTCGACTTGCTATGATAGTTTCTGACACGGTGTCGCGGACGGGAAGCATTAGCTGGCGCACATCAAGAGCCCGTTTCGCCTGGTGACTGTGTCGAGAAGAAGGCGCGCCAACATCCAGTTTCTGCAACAGCGACGGCCGACAATGAGTGACTGTCGCCACCTCCTCGATCGACGGCTTCAAACCTTCAATCAACCAACAAGGAAGACTGGAAGCACGTAAAGTTTTAGAACTGTATGGTAGACCTCAGCTTTTCAAACTGTTCCATTTTCATAACTAAATTACAGCAACGTAGCATGAACCTTTGTTGCTCATTGTCCCAATTGCATTACCAAGCAGGGTCCCTTCCTTTTCCGGAATGAACCCGAGTGTCGTTGAAATTCAAACGCCAGCATCATTCGATTTCACGGCTTTAATTTCAAAGTTCAGTTAAGGTATACATATCTGGCTACAATATTTAGATTACACAAGCACAAATTAAGAGTGCGAGTTTTGTTACCGTATTTTAGCTTACTTGTGACTGCAGCTCAGCTTGGTACGTACTAAATTTTACTATTGTTAATTGTTCAGAATCATTTAATTCAAGTTCAAAGTTAAATCTCTTATTTCTAAACTGCGTAGATTCAAGTAGCTTTTGAAATGATTGTTGAGGTAGTCCAAGACTAACCGTATTTTACTGAATTTCGATGTGGTTCAGAAAGAAAGCTCAGTATTAACTTCAGTCACTAAATTAACTTTCGATTTTCCTGTTTTATTAATTCTTTTGCTAAATTAAGTCAGAGTGTAGCGAAATTTATTACTTTATTAGTTTTCACACTACACGTGTCAACCTTCAGTTGCCACGCTTCTAGTGCTAATTATACGTGTAATAACCTTTCTTTTTCAGTTACTATAGTAATTGTCCTTAGGACTGGCGACGGTAATTTCCCCCAAATCTCAAATATCTAATTACTGCTAGTTAATTGTTAACGTAACGGCCGCACATTTGCTTTCTTCATTAACTTTACCCCTTTTCAAAATTAATTTCCACCAGTTTCATTTGCATTTTTCCTTTCATTTAGATGTAACCCTTTCCTCCCTCTTTACCGACAAATTAACTTCGGTGACGATTGCTTTTCCCAAATTTCCATTAGGTACACGCGGTTTAATTTTTCACTGTCATTAAGGTCGATAAGTGAGGGGGAGGTTACACACTGAACTTCGGTTACACGCTACATCAGTCAAATATGAAGGCCGCAAATTCAACTAAACACCCAGAAATTAAAGTTACGAGCAATTGGAAAGAAATGTTGTGGCCACATGTAGTAAGCGTTGCTTCACGCAGTGGAGAATGGCAAAACAGAGGCAGCCGGCGATCGCGGCATTGCGAAGTAAGCGTGGCACAGGTAGTCTTGCTGACAGTTGCAGTCTACCCACCGGCTGTCCCAAGGATGCACACAGACCGAGCGCTGAGCGAAGCCTGGACAGTGCTGAGTAAGGAGGCCAGCACACTAAGTAACGCTGCAATATACTGCGGGAGTAATAACAAGAAGCTGCCACCGAGGGTAATAAACGTCCTCCTGCTGGATATAAATAGTGGAACGCAGGCAGCAACGGACAGAAGCTAATGGGAAGCAGTTCGGATCTGAGGTCGGACGTGGTCCGTGTCCAAATGTTCAATCTTCGTAGGTGACGATTCCAGAAGTCTGTTCCAGCTCGCAGGAGTCATCCGTTCGCCGTCAGATGTCAACTTCAGCCCTGGAGGTCGGCACCATGGCTGACTAACTACAGCGAGAACTTCCAGTAGGACCGGCCGCAGCGCGTTCTCGGTGACAGGCGCCGCCGGGGACTGACGCCTGGACTTCACGGCAACCCGGCCCCACGGCGCGTGGTCCGTCCATGACGGGACCTGGCGGACATCGCGGCTGACGGCTTCCCAGTCGCCGGTGCAGCAGGCGTCTGCAGCTGACCTCACAGCGACGCGACTGTCGTGCGGCGACGAGTTCATCTCAACCACAGGGCATCCTGGCTTCAGCGGAGCACTGGTGGCCTGAGGCTCCCGAGTGCGATCGGCGGCGCGCATTGCGAGCATTGTCGGAGAATCTACACAGCAGCAGCCAGGCGGAGGGATCCGCAGGGCTGGGCAGCGACGACGAGGGAGAAATTGTAAAGAAAGTTCAATAAATAATTGTAAAACTCAACGGCGTCTTTGGCGCAGCCACTGTGTCTGCTGCTAACAAGTAGCAACCGGTCGTAACAAATTCTTCGAAGCCGTAACAAGTGGCCATCTGCCGTGACAGAACACACAGAAAATGTTGTGGGGAAAGCGGTCGAAAGACTGCGATTTCTTGGCAATACATTTTGAAGAGCCAACATGTTAAATCCAGCCTAGTTGTCAAATATGGGGTGTCAAGAAAACCCGCTTTCTCAAATCGCTAGACAGCATTTGAAACGTATAGTATTAATGAGTTTTATTACAACATGTGTCCGCAGCTCATGGTCGTGCGGTAGCGTTCTCGCTTCCCGCGCCCGGGTTCCCGCGTTCGATTCCCCGCGGGGTCAGGGATTTTCTCTGCCTCGTGATGACTGGGTGTTCTGTCATGTCCTTAGGTTAGTTAGGTTTAAGTAAAGTTCTAGGGGACTGATGACCATAGATGTTAAGTCCCATAGTGCTCAGAGCCATTTGAACCATTTTTTTTATTACAACATGAACAAATACAATACTTTGTGTTACACAGATGTGTCGCAAGCAAAGGGCAACCTACGAAACAAACAAGCTTCTTCAGTGTAAACGATTCCCAAGTCTCTGCTATGTTGTTGTTGTGGTCTTCAGTCCCGAGACTGGTTTGATGCAGCTCTCCATGCTACTCTATCCTGTGCAAGCTTCTTCATCTCCCAGTACCTACTGCAACCTACATCTTTCTGAATCTGCTTAGTGTATTCATCTCTTGGTCTCCCCCTACGATTTTTACCCTCCACGCTGCCCTCCAATACTAAATTGGTGATCCCTTGATGCCTCAGAACATGTCCTACCAACCGATCCCTTCTTCTGGTCAAGTTGTGCCACAAACTTCTCTTCTCCCCAATCCTATTCAATACTTCCTCATTAGTTATGTGATCTACCCATCTAATCTTCAGCATTCTTCTGTAGCACCACATTTCAAAAGCTTCTATTCTCTTCTTGTCCAAACTATTTACCGTCCATGTTTCACTTCCATACATGGCTACACTCCATACAAATACTTTCAGAAATGACTTCCTGACACTTAAATCTATACTCGATGTTAACAAATTTCTCTTCTTCAGAAACGCTTTCCTTGCCATTGCCAGTCTACATTTTATATCCTCTCTACTTCGACCATCATCAGTTATTTTGCTCCCCAAATAGCAAAACTCCTTTACTACTTTAAGTGTCTCATTTCCTAATCTAATACCCTCAACATCACCCGACTTAATTCGACTACATGCCATTAGCCTTGTTTTGCTTTTGTTGATGTTCATCTTATATCCACTCTTCAAGACACTATCCATTCCGTTCAAGTGCTCTTCCAAGTCCTTTGCTGTCTCTGACAGAATTACAATGTCATCGGCGAACCTCAACGTTTTTATTTCTTCTCCATGGATTTTAATACCTACTCCAAATTTTTCTTTTGTTTCCTTTACTGCTTGCTCAATATACAGATTGAATACCATCGGGGAGAGGCTACAACCCTGTCTTACTCCCTTCCCAACCACTGCTTCTCTTTCATGCCCCTCGACTCTTATAACTGCCATATGGTTTCTATACAAATTGTAAATAGCCTTTCGCTCCCTGTAGTTTACCCCTGCCACCTTTAGAATTTGAGAGTATTCCAGTCAACATTGTCAAAAGCTTTCTCTAAGTCTACAAATGCTAGGAACGTAGGTTTGCCTTTCCTTAATCTTTCTTCTAAGATAAGTCGTAAGGTCAGTATTGCCTCACGTGTTCCAGTATTTCTACGGAATCCAAACTGATCTTCCCCGAGGTCGGCTTCTACTAGTTTTTCCATTCGTCTGTAAAGAATTCGTGTTAGTATTTTGCAGCTTTGGCTTATTAAACTGATTGTTCGGTAATTTTCACATCTGTCCACATCTGCTTTCTTTGGGATTGGAAATAATTATATTCTTCTTGAAGTCTGACGGTATTTCGCCTGTTTCATACATCTTGCTCACCAGATGGTAGAGTTTTGTCAGGACTGGCTCTCCCAAGGCCGTCAGTAGTTTCAATGGAATGTTGGCTACTCAAGTGCATCGCCCTTGTATAGACCCTCTATATACTCCTTCCACCTTTCTGCTTTCCCTTCTTTGCTTAGAACTGGGTTTCCATCTGAGCTCTTGATGTTCATACAAGTGGTTCTCTTATCTCCAAAGGTCTCTTTAATTTTCCTGTAGGCAGTATCTATCTTACCCCTAGTGAGATAAGCCTCCACATCCTTACATTTGTCCTCTAGCCATGCCTGCTTAGCCATTTTGCACTTCCTGTCGATCTCATTTTTGAGACGTTTGTATTCCTTTTTGCCTGCTTCACTTACTGCATTTTTATATTTTCTCCTTTCATCAATTAAATTCAATATTTCTTCTGTTACCCAAGGATTTCTACTAGCCCTCGTCTTTTTACCTACTTGATCCTCTGCTGCCTTCACTACTTCGTCCCTCAAAGCTACCCATTCTTCTTCTACTGTATTTCTTTCCCCCATTCCTGTCAATTGTTCCCTTATGCTCTCTCTGAAACTCTCTACAACCTCTGGTTCTTTCAGTTTATCCAGGTCCCATCTCCTTAAATTCCCACCTTTTTGCAGTTTCTTCAGTTTTAATCTACAGGTCATAACCAACAAATTGTGGTCAGAGTCCACATCTGCCCCTGGAAATGTCTTACAATTTAAAACCTGGTTCCTAAATCTCTGTCTTACTGTCTCTGCTATACAAGTGCCTAATCTTGAAGCTGCTCTTCACCTAGGCCACGACCACTGTTTTATTTTTTTTAATTCTGTGATACGGTACACTACAGCATCACCAGCCTTCCGCGGTCTAACTACGTCGGTGAGCCAGTAAATATAAACCATAAGGCAGTGACACTGGGTCACTGTAATAGTTTGGAGGTGTGGCGGTAGGACTTGGAGTCCCATACCACCCTGCAACGGTGACAGTATTCTTCTGTCCGGCATAAAAACGTAGTCCGACATGGGCAGGTAAGATTGGAATGTCGTGGATGTGGAAGGGAGGGCTAGTCCTGGCAAAGGAGGCAGCCGTGGTGGGCGCGACAGGCTCAGCGCTAGTCCTGTTCGGAAGCTGATTCCTCGAGCATGGTCAGCGGATGCCATCGACGTGGATATGTAGTCCCAACGTGGCGTAGCCCGTGGACAGTGTACCGTAGAGCAGACACTTTCTCATAGAGTCACCGAGCGTTGTTGCGTATTGACTCCTTGAGGGGGACGATATCTGTTTCCTCATGGAGAGTCACAATCCGCGTGAGTGGCGGGGCGTGCAGGCTCCACCTGAGCACTTTGTTCTGCAGGCGCTGCAACGACCGCATCCTGGTGACACTAATCGTGGCCCGTGCAGTGGAGCCATACGTGAGGGCAGGCAAGGCCACGACCAGCCGGGCGCTGCGCTTACGTCCTCTTCACCTAGGGGCCACCGCTGTCACGTTGTCGACCTGGAGATGTAGGTCAACGTGAGGCTGGCTGATCTCTTCTCACAGCCCTCTCTGCTCTATCGTTCCCTACTGGCGTGCTGGAACTTGACTTTACGCCGTAACACAACAGAACTACAGAGACTACCTACGCGATGCTTGTCCGTTCTCTTTTGGAGTGTGCTGCTGTGTGTGGTGTGAGATCCTTAACAAATAGGGGTTTTTTTGGTCATCAGTCTACTGACTGGTTTGATGCGGCCCGCCACGAATTCCTTTCCTGTGCTAACCTCTTCATCTCAGAGTAGCACTTGCCACCTACGTCCTCAATTATTTGCTTGACGTATTCTAATCTGTGTCTTCCTGTACAGTTTTTGCCCTCTACAGCTCCCTATAGTACCATGGAAGTCATTCCCTCATGTTTTAGCAGATGTCCAATCATCCTGTCTCTTCTCCTTATCAATGTTTTCCACATATTCCTTTCCTCTCCGATTCTGCGTAGAACCTCCTCATTCCTTACCTTATCAGTCCACCTAATTTTCAGCATTCGTCTATAGCACCACATCTCAAATGCTTCGATTCTCTTCTGTTCCGGTTTTCCCACAGTCCATGTTTTACTACCATACAATGCTGTACTCCAGACGTACATCCTCAGAAATTTCTTCCTCAAATTAAGGCCGGTATTTGATATTAGTAGACTTCTCTTGGCCAGAAATGCCTTTTTTGCCATAGCGAGTCTTCTTTTGATGTCCTCCTTGCTCCGTCCGTCATTGGTTATTTTGCTGCCTAGGTAGCAGAATTCCTTAACTTCATTGACTTTGTGACCATCAATCCTGATGTTAAGTTTCTCGCTGTTCTCATTTCTACTACCTCTCATTACCTTCGTCTTTCTCCGATTTATAGGGGTACGTCGATAAAGAAGAGCAGCACATTTTGTGTTGTCGCGAAATAGGGGAGGGAGTGTCACGGACATGATAGAGAATTTGGAATGGACACGATTAAAACAACGACATTTCTCATTGCAGCGTAATCTTCTCATGAAATTTCAGTCACCAACTTTCTTCTCCCAATGTGAAAATGTTGACGCCGACCTAAATAGGGAGAAGCGATCATCACAACAAAATAAAGAAAATCCGAATGTACATGTAGATGTAGATCTAATACACAGAGCGATTGTAAAGTCTCGGTCCATGACTGCATTTATACATGGTGTTTATTTTCACTTGAGACAACTAAATGTCTCGGAAACGACGCATCGTTCTTGGTGAGAAGTTAATGTTAGTGAAGATGCAAACTGACACTATTATTGGTCATAGTCGAATTTGCAGCTTTTATTTAATTTATTAATATTTATTGTATTTACTGGGCATGTATGTGTTGACTGCGTAGCAGTCTCATGGTTCGTTTTTCTTTCATCATTGGCTGCCTCATACTGATTGCTGCCGTGCTGAGTGGCCGTGCGCTTTGAGACGCCATGTCACGAACTGCGCGGCCGCTCCCGCCGGAGGTTCGAGTCCTCCCTCGGTCATGGGTGTGTCTGTTGTCCTTAGCGTAAGTTACTTTAAGTAGTGTGTAAGTCTAGGGACCGTTGACATCAGCAATTTGGTCCCTTAGAAATTCCCACACATTTGAACATAGTGATTGCAATGGTTTATGACAACAGGATGTATCTCAGTACATACGGCGCAATAAACCAAAGGGTATTAATGACACAGCTTTTATTTTATTTTATTATTGCACAGCGGATAACGCGCCCTTATGTGAACAATCAGCATCATCAACATAGATGGGGGGCTAATATTTGAAATTTGCCTATTCTGCATGCTCGTAGCTTTACACTTTAGTCTAATTTGATCTTGTTTACATTTAAGTTAATTAATTTGAATGATAAAAGCGTTAGATGCTAGAAATACATCTTGATAAGGAATGTGGGAACTTCAATTCTGTAACAAGATCAGTGCTTACGTGATTTGGTTTACAGATCGTATTGTAACCTCCCCACGTAAAATTGTTCACCGAAACCTCTCAACAGAAAATATTAACATAAATAATATTCACGTTAAGTGTAACCTCCCCACAAAATAATTTGTAATAACACAGAACTGTTATTATAGATAGCGATTCTAATTTTTGTGTAAGCTCCCCACAAAAAATATAAATATTATTTGGTTAATGATTCAAATTTTTAGTGTAAGCCCAGAACAAAATTGGTTCCCATTTATAATCTCCCTACAGAAATTCATTCACATTTAACCTCCACACAAAATTTGTTTCCCATTTAATGTAAGCTCGAAACAGAAAAATTCCTAAACCTCGTAATAAAAAATAAATTCAGTAACCTGGTAGAATTTGGACGACAGCAGCGCTGCGTCATGGCCCTGTAAGATCATTCTGAATTAAAAAAAGGAAAAATTCTTACCTCAATAAAAACGGCGAATATATCTGCTCTTATATAAAAAATTTTCCGACACAGCTCTGTGCAATGCTATCCGATAGATTTGTCATTTATGAAAGGAAGCAACTGATTTTTCTTTTGCAACAATAGGAATGATCATGGATTGAAGAAATTAGTAAATTCTTTAAATTGAAATGAATGTTTTTTTTAGAAATTACTTTTTATCACGAAGATTATTATTAGGACATTTTTGAAAGATTTACATGGCACTTTACATAACATTACTACATATGCGCGAGGCTGCTTTTTACCTTATACAATAATACTCAGGCTCCGGCATCGCTGCACCCCGACTGGCCCAGTCAACATGATACACCAGACAGGACTGACAAGCGCAGACAGGCGACTGCTCGCTAGCAACAACTTACTGCTACTACTACACCGTACTGCAGTCAACACTGCTCTTTGGTCTCAGATTCTCTTATAGCTCACATACCGCAGGCAGCACATACCTCTTACATAACCCTCCACTGGGGGGGGGGGGGCAAAAATTTGGCAGTGATGGTGAGTCAATTGTATTTGCCATGAGCAACAAATTTTTCTAAAATCTACTTCATTAACTAAGTTGACAGTCACAGAGTATATACATATATATAAGTGCGTAACATGAAATGAAATATAGTGCACATGCACTGAGTACAGAACATATCGAGCAATGACAAAATGTATACGCAATCAGTACAAATCATATTAACAAATGACATAAAGTGCATACACACTGTAGTACAGAACATATCAAGCAATGACAAAATGTATACGCAATGAGTGCAAAACATATTAACAAATGATATAAAGTGCATACGCACTGTAGTATTTTTTTAACCATTTTACTAGAACTAGGATAGGAAAGGGAAGGATTGCATCATGGTTGTAGCACATTAGGTTGCACATAGCTGCACTGAAAGTCCATATCTTTCTACAGAAGCACAATACCAATTGAGACAATCTGAAGTTCTCTTCCCTGAACTATTAATCAGTGTAGCCAAGATACTGAAATGTCGTATTAATATTCCATGTTATCATTTTGGTAGTACATTCGGTACACCAAACAGTGGATCCATAATAACATCTCCATTGTTCAAGGTGGTGGACACCATGATGTGTCAACACCACACTCATTCACCAACGTAGAATTAGTGCAGAAACCAAATATAGTGCTCCATGATCATAAGGATAGACAGGACAAACGTATATTGCAGTAATTTCTGGTAATTAGGTCACAAGGTGAAGGACATTAAGTCTCATGCTAGTCATCATTGAGAATTACACTAGTCTGTCAACGGATTTGACTAATTGTTAGCACTCATTGCCCAGTTACTGAACACTTCGGTGCTATGTATGAAGTATTACAGAATAACGTTCATAAATCATCTGATTACAGTGAACATTGGCACTCATTGGCCAGTTACAAACCATTTTTATACATTATTTAAAAGTGATCATTCAAAGCAAGAGTTAATTAAAGGCATACCATTTACATAATTCATCTAGTTACAGTAATCATTGGCACTCATTCGCCAGTTACAAACCATCAGAAGTCATCATTCAAAACAGGAGCTAATGAATGGCATAGTATTAACATAATTCACCTAGTTATAGTAATCATTGGCACTCATTGGCCAGTTACGAACCATCAGAAGTCATCATTCAAAACAGGAGCTAACGAATGGCATAGTATTAATATAATTCACCTAGTTATAGTAATCATTGGCACTCATTGGCCCGTTACTAAACGTATAGCAAGTATTGAATATTACAAAACATTTTTCATCATTCAAGTGACATATCACATATTTAAAATAATTATTGGCACTCATTGGCCAGTGACTAAACATATAGCAAGTATTGAATATTACAAAACATTTTTCATCATTCAAGTGACATAGGACATAGTGAAAATGTAACATACTGTAATTATTACTCAAGGTCTGTGGTTAGAAAACATTATTCAGTATTGCTCAGAACTCTCTTAAACTGGTATCATTATTTGGGACTGGTAGTTCTTTTTTTTTGTGCTAGCAATGCATTGCGTTGGGATCGATAATTAATTGCTGGGGCATGAAATATTTGCTTTTGACTTATTGCTACAAATGAGGATAGGTAACGTCATTCGTCATGAGTCAGCTGTAGCAAGGTTATGAAACAAGTAGAGTATATGTGATCACATTCATGCATGACACACACAAATTGGTAAAAAAATTGCAAGTACTAGAACAGGTTTAATGACTAACTGCTTATAGCACATTAATTTCATGAATAGCTTCTCCTAGAAAAAATACGAAATGGATTAGTAAGCTGAAAGAAGAAACGTATACTATGGTGAAAAGTAGTGAACTTCGAATTAACAGGTAATGAAATGTGTACTCAATATATATGTACTCTAGCTGTCCTTTTCAAAACATTCAGTCATTATACCATGCGATATAAGACATACTGTCAAAACGAACTGCAACCAATACTTAAATAACTACATAGCATCTCTTAACTAATAGTAAATATATAAACTTCATCATTATTCTCATCTGCAAAGAAAAACATCATTATTCATATTACCATAACTTAATTACTACCATCACCTGCAAAGAAAAACTTCATTATTCATATTAGCATATTCTTCATATAACTATTCATCACCATTCATTATCCATTATTCATATTACCATTTACTTCATATAACTATTCATAGTATAGAGTTTTATAATTTCTAGCATATTTCATCACTAAAACTAAGATGTGTAGTTCTGTCTGACAGAAGGCATCAATCGCCTCGTATTCTGAAAGAAAAAATTAGTTAAGACTGCTATCATACAATGTGTATAGTATGTTCTTCTTAATACTTGTTAATTCTGATCCATTTGCTCTTCATGACGAGGTATTGCATCTTCTTTCGTACATTCCGAAGGTGAAATTCCCATTTCATAGTAATCCACTGTGGTTTATTCAATTTATTTCTTTTACACGTTATTGCTTTCTGAAAATGATGAATAAGGATTAATATCTTGCATTTAAATCATATACCCATTAAATAAAAACTGGTTTCTAGTGATATAATTAAGCATACAACATAGCATGACAGAAAACGTATTATGTTAAAAACATAGACAGTGTTCAGGTGCAAAAAAGAAATGTACACAGAGTATCATAATGTACTACCAAAAAAAAAAAAAATCTAAAATAGTCACGATGTTGAGATAAGACAAAATGTCAAAGTCAACTGGTGTTTGTTACATCTTAAACATTTCATAGTGCATAGAAACAAAGAGGAAAACAATCATACATACATGAAAAATGGAAAATGTGCATGGTCTGACATATAACGACAAGAAATGACTTTCTTTGTGTTCAGCTTGTATGTTGTGTAGTTGATAGAGGCGAGAGTTGAAAACTTAAATGGAGAAAGAATTTGATAAAATTAATATGTCACTAGATAGAATTGCATAATTGGTCATAAAATATGTAAGTTTATCTTGAAAAATGTGCACGGTCTTATGTGTAACGACAAGAAAAGCGACCTGCTAACCTGACCTTGCCGGGCACTTGCCAAGAAAAAATACGATAATCATCAGTAAGTAGTCACATAAATATAACTGCATAAGTGGTCATATAAAAATCAGGAAATGGCATTACAGTGTGATAAATCATAAAGTATGTTCATTCAATAAAGGGTTTAATATTGGAGACATGGTGACTGCCTTTACTTTTTCTGGTTCTCAGAGTTTCGACGTGTACTACATTGGGGTGGGGAATGCTGCGAATTCGATATGGACCTGCATATAGAAGCTCAAATTTACTACATCTATTCTTTGCTCTGTTGGATAGATAGTGTGTACGTACTAATATCTTCTGTCCAATGTGAAAGTCACGGCGTGTACAAACCTGTTTTTGCTGTCTTCTCCGGCGCTCTGCAGCACGTTTGATGTTGTTTAGCGCAATGCCAATTATTTCATGGTGTCGTAGTCGACGAGATGTAGGAAAGGATACTAATTCTTTAATTTTGTTAGGTGGTTCAACATTTTTCATTATACAAGTCGGAGATAGCATAGTAGATTCATTTGGTATGGAGTTAATTACATCCTGGAATGACAGTATGTGTGCATCCCAATCAATATGTTTTTTATGGCAGTATATTCTACACAGTTTACCAATTTCTTTCATTAGTCGTTCACAAGGGTTCGAAGAAGCATGGTACTTGGATATATAGATCGGAGAAATGTTTCTAGCTCGTAACATACGTGTCCATATAGCAGATCGAAACTGTGATCCATTGTCGGAAATTACTTTCAATACATGCCCTATATGGAATAAAAAATGTTTTACAAATGCATTCGAAACAGATTTAGCAGTAGCTTTGCGTAACGGAGTGAACGTAACAAATTTCGAAGTGAGTTCAACAGCGACAAAAATGTAGCAAAAACCTCTATTAGTTCTGGAAATCGGACCAAAAATGTCTACAGCGGCCATGTGTCTCAATTTAACAGGTACAATGGGATGTAATGGAGGAATATGTGAAGTCGTATCTGACTTAGCTTTCTGGCAGATTTTACATGACGCTAAAACTCGTCGAATACGTTTCTCCATGTTGGCAAAGTAACAGTTACGTCTCAGTATAAGAAAACATTTTCTGGCTCCGTAGTGTGCGTAACTTAAATGAGTATACCAAATTAATTTGTTAACAAGTTCGTCAGGAATACATAGTAACCAGTTGTTGCTGTCAGGATGAGAGCGGCGAAACAGAATATTATTGCATACAGTGTAATAGTTTCTAATGGTAACATTATTCCTATCTTGCCAAAGGTGTTTAATTTCTTTCCATACGTTGTCTTTACTCTGCTCTTGTGCTGTGTCTCGTAATGACGACGAAATGAAATTTTCAAATGCAACTGAAATTTGCTTTGCAGAAGTTGGTTGCGATGTCTTGCTGATTGTTGCTGAGAGAACGGGATAGTGCGTCTGCTACAATATTTTGTGTACCGGGAATGTGAACAATTGTAAAATTAAATTCCTGTAAATAAAGTTTCCATCTGCTTAACCTGTCGTGTGTATATTTTGCGGAAAGTAAAAACTGTATAGCTCTATGATCTGTGTAAACGGTAGTGTGTCTTCCATAAAGAAAATGCCGAAATCTCATAAATGCCCGTACAACACATAATGTTTCAAGTTCTGTGACAGAATAATTGCGTTCAGCAGGTGACAGAATGCGACTCGCAAAGGCGATGTTTTTAATTACTGTACAACCATCTTCTTCAATTTCCTGAAAAATGTGTACGCCTAAAGCGGTGTTAGAACTATCGGTGGTAATGGAAAAATTTCTCGTAAGATCTGGATGTGATAAAAGTGGTGCATTCAATAAAGCTTCTTTCAGATTGACAAATTCAGACTGTTGATTTTTTATGTAAAAATGTGTCTCAGATGTCGTCAAAAGTAATAACATTTCGTGAACAAGATTTTCTGTGTGTCACAAGTATTGCTTACGTTGCTGGAAGATGCAACCTGTACTGTATCTAGTCAAATTCTTTCTGACGTGCTATTATTTGCGGGAGGATGCTGTGGCGTTTCGACTAGTTGTACTGTTCTGTTATTTCTTCCTGACGTATTACGTTCGGGATGATATCTACTGTCTGGTTCATTCATTATAATATGTTGTTGCGGATGATTTTGTTGCTTGTAAGACCGACTGCTATTAAACGTACGCTGAAAATTGTGCTCATTACTTTTACGTTTGTCATGATAGTCATTTCTATACGGTGCGTTGCGGTACGAGTTAAAATGATGTGTTTTCTGTACGTAGTTATTTCCTTGTTGCGGTGCGTTGCTATTTGGTGGAGCTGACGCTATACGCGTAGGCGGCGAAACATTAAAGCTTGGTTGACCTTGCAGACTACATTGTTGGTTAGGTATGCTAACCGGCTGGTTGTGTTGCTGTTGCGGAGAAAAGCCTGTATTGTTACCAAAATGTGTTTGCGACTGCTGAAAATTTTACACATACTGATGATTAAATTTTTATCTCGTATTAAAGTTCTCGTGGTTGTCATTTCTCGAGCGTCTAATGAAAACTGTCACTTTCGGTAAAACTCGTCATGTCAGATTTTCTTTACTCCTTCTTAATTCTAGATAGACCGATAGTTGAAGAGCTGTTTTGATAGATATAAAGGATAGTAGAAGAGAAGGCAGCAGTGCAGAAAACTAAAGATGAAATAGCACTACTACGGCTCGGGACCTTGTGCACGCTGAGGCACATATTCATCGAAGTGTAATGAATCCCCTGAGGACAATTACGCGCTACAAATAAATTTTAATTTCTGCGTTACAGGCAATGCCGGTGAAAATTCAAAAACTAATTGTTGTATCCAGTACAATTCTAGTTTCTGCATTACAGGCCAAGTTAATGAAAATACAAAAGCAAATTGTCGTATCCGTCGAAAGCGTGACTCCGTGTTCTGTCATCAATAAGTACCTTAAATTTTTTTACGGATAGAAAGTGCTTGTAATCAAAATTTTCGTCTCTGTATGTCTTAGCAGGTTCAGGATTGCATGAGAATCTGTTTGTCTGTGACTGTTCGGAATCTAAGTCGCGTGGTCTCTGTAAATTACTTAAGTTATACTGGCTGTGTGAGTGTGACAAATGTTCGGAACCTGGCGTATGCTGTGACGTGTTAGTGACTGAAACATTTTTCATTTCTGTCACTTTAAAACGTTCGTCAATTTGGCTGATCTGTTGTTCAAATTTCTTATCGGCTTCCGTATCCAGAGTGCGTGAAACTTCTGTTGACATTAAATTAAACTCGTCGCGTAACTGCGTTGCTTTTTCAGAACATTGTTCAGTGACTGCACTACTTTCATCTCTAAGTAATTTCGTTGTGGCTACACGTGTATCACGTAACTCTTCGCTACTATTCCTAGCACAAGCCTTACTTTCCTCACGTAATTGTTCTTTAGTATCATGACGTTGCACGGTAACGGCTGTAATCTGGTCACTAAGTTGTTTGTTCTGTTCATTAAGGTTGTCGTGTTTTTCATTCGACTGTTTGAAACTTTCATTAAATTGTTTGATCTACCTGCCATATTTTTCATTGAGTTGTTTGCACGATTCATTAATTTGTTTGAAATTGTCGCCTTGTTCTTTCTTAAACTGTAGCAATACTGCCATAATTTGATCCAAGCCAAAATTAGCGACTGTATATTCTATGCTGTGTAATGGTGTATGTGCATTTGTCGCGTTTTGTATAACCATTTGGTCATTCTCTGATTCTTAAAAGCGTTTGCTAATCAGATGTGCACTATTGGTCATTAAATCGGAATCAAACAAATCTGACATATTTTGAGTACATTGTTCACCTTCGTTAGAAACAATTATCTGTTCACTGTGTAAATTTTGCAAATCAGGTGTGTTAAACTGGGCAGCGTTCATTGTAACAGAACGTGCCGCGTCATCAATTGTCGTTAAATTAACAGAGGACACAATTGAATTTCTTTGCTCCTCATTAGCATTAAAATCATTACTAATGATCGGTAGGCACTGATTATCTGTAATTACGGGATTATCATTATTACACTGAGCGTCGCAAGAATTATCGGTCAAGTTATTCGAGTCGACAATTTCACTCATTGCACATCGCGATGTACTGTTAACAGTTTTTCGCGGCATTTTCTCACAAATCGAAATCAAGCACGAAAATGAAACAAAGACGAAGCAAAAATGGAACAAACACAATTACAACAAAGAGCAACAAAATGCCGATGATCTCTGACAGGAAGAGTGACAAATTAGTAAATGCGTTGCGCCAGATGCAAACTACATTTAAGTAAATAAGAGCAGATATATGACTACTTCTCAGAGATTCACAAAGAAATACGATCCTGGCTGGTTGTCGCCAAGTATAACCTCCCAACGTAAAATTATTCTCCGCAACCTCTCAACAGAAAATGTTAACGTAAATAATATTCACGTTAAGTGTAACCTCCCCACAACATAATTTGTAATAACATAGAATTATTATTATTGATAGCGATTCTAATTTTTGTGTAAGCTCCACACAAAAAATATAAATATTATTTGGTTAATGATTCTAATTTTTAGTGTAAGCCCAGAACAAAATTGGTTCCCATTTATAACCTCCCTACAGAAATTCATTCACATTTAACCTCCACACCAAATTTGTTTCCCATTTAATGTAAGCTCGAAACAGAAAAATTCCTAAACCCCGTAATAAAAAAATAAATTCAGTAACCTGGTAGAATTTGGACGACAACAGCGCTGCGTCATGGCCCTGTAAGATCATTCTGAATAAAAAAAAGGAAAAATTCTTACCTCAATAAAAACGGCGAATATATCTGCTCTTATATAAAAAAATTTCCGACACAGCTCTGTGCAATGCTGGCCGACAGATTTGTCATTTATGAAAGGAAGCAACTGATTTTTCTTTTGCAACAATAGGAATGATCATGGATTGAAGAAATTAGTAGATTTGTCATTTTATGAAAGGAAGCAACTGATTTTTCTTTTGCAACAATAGGAATGATCATGGATTGAAGAAATTAGTAAATTCTTTAAATTGAAATGAATGTTTTTTTTAATTACTTTATATCACGAAGAATATTATTAGGACATTTTTAAAAGACTTACATGGCACTTTACATAACATTACTAGATATGTGCGAGGCTGCTTTTTACCTTATACAATAATACTCAGGATCCGGCATCGCTGCACCGCGACCGGCCCAGCCAACATGATACACCAGACAGGACTGACAAGCGCAGACAGGCGACTGCTCGCTAGCAACAACTTACTGCTACTGCTACACAGTTCGTACTGCAGTCAACACTGCTCTTTGGTCCCAGATTCTCTTATAGCTTACATATCGCAGGCAGCACATACCTCTTACAGTATTTATTTCCCAAAGACAATCTTCAACACACAAATTGAAATCTCAGTTGCATTTCGTTAAACAAAACTCACGATTTCAGTCACTGTAATCATTTTCACCCTTGATTTCCTTGGTCTCTTGTAATTGGATTAGTGCCTCCCATTATTAGGGAGTGAGGAGATGAATGCAACGGAGTAAGTCTCAGCCCACTACACGCACGATTCAACCACACGTACAATACTGTGTATCTAGCTATGATAAAATAATCACCAAAACAAAATTTTCAGGCTTAGCAAATGAAATCAGCTAAGCCCGGATCATCTGATCGAAAAATAACGTGGCTCATAATCAGTTAGCGAGGTCTACACTCTCTCTTGTTAACACAAATAAAAGACAATTTATCTGAGTTGGCTTATTAGCAGAACATGCAAATATGGACTAGCTACTCGCCCTCTCCCTCTTAATTCCGTAAACTGTAGTTAAAGAGAAGTTAGAAAACTTGCCCACTTGGAAAGCAAATTAAATTCAATCACTTGAAAGGCACAAAGAAACACAGAGACAGGAATTTTATCCTAGTGGCCAGCATTCAGTATGATATGTCTATGCCATCTGTCACTACATAAACTCTAATCAAATTGAATCTACTTCGAACTTTGCCCTGGTGGTCTTCTAAAGTGAATTGGTGCAAGTAACACTGGAAGCTAACTTACACAGGAACCAAGTTAAGTATGATATTTCACCATATTAAAACAATCTGAATTCCATATTAAAACAATCTGAATTCCAGCGTAGCTTCTTCTGCAGTAAAGTTTACACAGCGAGCTGGTAATAATTCGCCTGTTCAATGATCTAAGCCCGCACCATGAGCCTCTGCGCACACATTTAGACGACCGCACGTGGCAGACCACGTGGCACTGACACTCATCACAATGGCACTACAAAAATTAATACTCTCAATGGAGGCCTACCTTCCTAAGCAATGGTCAAAATACTTAATGGGAGCACACCATTATAATTACTGGGACACAAGTACTGGCTAACTAGTTTGGCACAAAACACGTAGCCAACAAACCGGTTCAACGAAAGACCTACAAAAATTGGGATATGATACATAGAATTAATACCATCTCACTGTGAGTCACGAATGGCAGTTGTTTCAGTTAATACTTTTGCACAAATACGTTCAGATCTTAGTTGTAACTGGTATTATACAAGTGTGTGCGAACTGCTGGTCTTTCCATAGTCACAAAGGAAAGTTCTCGAAAGAATAACATAGCTCACACTAAACCCATGGTCTATTGGCAGAGAAGTATTCAAAGAATCATTTCCGTTGTCACGTTCGAACCACTGACATTCTAAATAAAAACCATCAGCTTTGCTGGCTGATGAGTTTTGGCATAAGGGTGTTGACATAAGGGCGCGTTATCCGCTGTTCAATAATGAAATAAAATAACAGCTGATTCATTAATATCCTTTGGTTTATTGCGCCGTAAGTATTGAGGAACATCTTGTTGTCATAAACTAGTGCAATCAGTATGAGGAAGCCAATGATGAAAAAAGGAAGAACCATGAGACTGCTACTTGTTCAATGAATATTATTAAAGTTAATGAACTAAATGAAGGCAAATCTACGTTTCTAGCATTTGTCGACTTAGAGAAAGCTTTTAAGAATGTTGACTGGAATACTCTCTAAAGGTAGCAGGGATAAAATGCAGGGAGCGAAAGGCTATTTACAATTTGTACAGAAAATAGATGGCAGTTATAAGAGTCGAAGGGCATGAAAGGGAAGCAGTGGTTGGGAAGGGAGTGATACAGGGTTGTAGCCTCTCCCCGATATTATTCAATCTGTATATTGAGCAAGCAGTAAAGGAAACAAAAGAAAAATTCGGAGTAGGTATTAAAATCCATGGAGAAGAAATATAAACTTTGAGGTTCGCCGATGATATTGTAAGTTTGTCAGAAACAGCAAATCACTTGGAAGAGCTGTTGAACAGAATGGACAGTGTCTTGAAACGAGGATATAAGATGAACATCAACAAAAGCAAAACGAGGATAATGGAATGTAGTCGAATTAAATAGGGTGATGCTGAGGGTATTAGATTAGGAAATGAGACATTTAAAGTAGTAAAGGAGTTTTGCTATTTGGGGAGCAAAATAAGTAATGATGGTCGAAGTAGAGAAGATATAAAATGTAGATTGGCAATGGTAAGGAAAGCGTTTCTGAAGAAGAGACATTTGTTAACATCGAGTATAGGTTTAACTGTCAGGAAGTCGTTTCTGAAAGTATTTCTATGGAGTGTAGCCATGTATGGAAGTGAAACATGGACGATCAATAGTTTGGACAAGAAGAGAATAGAAGCTTTTGAAATGTGGTGCTACAGAAAAATGCTGAAGATTAGATGGGTAGATCACATAACTAACGAGGAGGCATCAAGGGATCACAAATTTAGCATTGGAGGGCAGCATGGAGGGTAAAAATCGTAGAGAGAGACCAAGAGATGAATACACTGAACAGATACAGAAGGATGTAGGTTGCAGTTGGTACTGGGAGATGAAGAAGCTTGCACAGGATAGAGTAGCATGGAGAGCTGCCTCAGACCAGTCTCTGGACTGAAGACCACAACAACAACAACAACAACAACAACTAAATAAAAGGTCTTGTCATGTAACAGTTGCAAGTTCGACGACGATCAATAAGAGGGTCAGTTTGCAGATTCACTAACGTGAACTTTCACCTTCATTCTGCCAACGGCCTTGTCAAACAGGGCGGAGGAGCCACCAGAGGTTCAGGGCACTCTCTTGTCCTTGGGATAGGAAAACCACCCATAAAGACGGAAGAATCAGCAATCGCCAACGGCACCACTATCTGAATACACGTAACGTGCATTCACAGGATATGTGGCCTTTAACTGGCTATCTCCATTGGCATTAGCATTGCCGACGTGCCGAGCTGAAGATGAAGCGATAGTGGAAGTATTTCTGGACATTGAAAGGGTAATTTAGTACGTAAAGGGAAAGGAAAATCTCTGAATCATGTGGGACTGGAATGCAATTGTAGAGGAAGGAGTAGAAGACAAGGAAACTGGAGAATATGTGCTTGGGATAAGGAATGAGGGAGGAGAAAGGCTAATTGAGTTCTGTAACAAGTTTCAACTAGTAACAGCAAATATTCTGTTCAGGAATCACAATAGGCTGAGGTATACTTGGAAAAGGCCGGGTGATACAGGAAGTTTTCAGTTAGATTACATTATGGTCAGACAGGGATTCCGAAATCAATTATTGTATTGTCAGGTGTAACCAGGAGCAGATATAGACACAGATTACAATGTAATATTGATGAAGAGTTGGCTGATGTATAAGAGACTAGTCAGGAAGTGGCAACACGCAAAAAAGCGGATACAGAAGTACTAAGAAATGAAGAGATACGCTTGAAGTTCTTTGAGCTATAGATAGTGGGATAAGGAATAGCTGAGTAGGTAGTGCAGTACAAGAGGGCAATCAGAAAAATTGTAAAGAAAACATAGTTACAGAAAAGTTAAATGCAGAGAACCTATGAGTAACAGAAGAAATACTTCAACTGACCAGTGAAAGGAGGACGTACAAAAATGTTCAGGGACATTCAGGGATACTGAGATACGCATGACTAAGGATCGAAGTACTCGTATGTAGGAAGTGCATGGAAGCTAAGGCGAAATGGCTGCATGAAAAATGTGAAGAAATGGAAAAACAAATGATTGTCTGAAGGACTGACTCAGCATATAGAAAAATCAAAGCGACCTTCAATGAAAATAAAAGAAAGTGTGAGAACTTTAAGAGTGCAGTGGTAATTCTACTATTAAATGCCAAAGAGCGGATAGGTGGAAAGAGTAAACTGAAGGGATCTATGAGGGGGAAGACTTGTGTTATATGATTGAAGAGTAAACAGGAGTCGGTTTAGAAGAGATAGGGTATCCAGTATTATAACCAGAATGTAGGAGAGATTTGGAGGGCTTAAGATCAAATAAGGAGGAAGGGGTGAATAACATTCGATCAAACTTTCTAACATCATTGTGGAAATTGGCAACAAAACGACCATGCGCGTTGGAGTGTAGAATGTGTGTGTCAGGCGACATACCATATGACTTTCGGAAAAATAGCATCCACACAGTTCCGAAGACAGCAAGTGAGTACAACTGCGAGATTGTCGCACATCAGTTTAAGAGCTCTGCATCCAAGTTTCTGACCGGAATAATACACATAGAAGTGGAAAAGAAGTTGAGGAGTGTTAGCTCACAATGTTTGGCTACAGGAAAGAGAGAGAATTCTGACGTTGCTGTTCACAATGGAAGCAAGACTAAAGAAAATCAAGACACTTTCATAGGATTCGTCGACCTGGAAAAAGCGTTCAACAATATAAAATACGATAAGATATTTGAAATTCTGAGGGAAGTAGGGATTAGCTATTGGAAGAGATAGGTAAAAAATGGTTCAAGTGGCTCTGAGCACTATGGGACTTAACTTCTGAGGTCATTAGTCCCCTAGCTATAGATAGTGGAATAAGGAATAGCTGAGTAGGTAGTGCTAACTAACCTAAGGACATCACACACATCCATTCATGCCCGAGGCAGGATTCGAACCTGCGATCGTAGCGGTCTCGCGGTTGCAGACTGTAGCGCATAGAACCGTTCGGCCACTCCCGCCGGCCTGAAGTAGGTAATATAAAAAATGTAGAAGAGACATCAAAGAATAATAAGAGTTCAAGATCAAGAATGAAGTGTTCGGATTAGAAAATTTATAAGACACGGATGCACTCTCTCCCCCCTACTGTTCGATCTGTACGTCGAAAAACAATTATAAAACAAAGGTTCAGGAGTGGTATTGAACTTCAGTGTGAAGGATATAAATTATACGATTCGCTGATAATATTGCTATCCTTAGTGAAAGTGAAGAAGAATTACAGGATATGTTGAGTGGAATTAACTGCCTAATGAGTATAGAACGTGAATTGAGAGTTAATAGAAGAAAGACGAAGGTAATGAGAAGTAGCAGAAATGAGAGTAGCGAGAAGCTTAACATCTGGATTGACGGTGATGAAGCAGATGAAGTAAAGAAATTCTGCTTCGTAGGAAGCAAACTAACCAATAACGGACGAAGTAAGCAGCACATCTAAACCAGACCAGCAGTGGCAAAAGGGCATTCTTTGTCAAGAGAAGTGTACTAGTATCAAACATAGGCCTAAATTTTTGGTAGAAATAGCTGCGAATGTACGTCTGGAGCACACCATAGTACAGTTTTATAGTGAAACAGCGCTGTAGGGAAACCGGAACAGAAGAGAATCGAAGCATTTGAGATGTGTTGTTGAAAACGAATTTTGAAATTAGGTTGGTTGATAAAGTCAGGAATGAAGAAGTTTGCTGTAGAATGAGCGATAAACGAAATACATGGAAAACACCAAGAAAAAGAAGAGACAGGATGATAGAACATCTGTTAAGACATCAAGGAATAACTTCTGTGGTGCCAGAGGGAGCTGTAATGAGTGTAGAGGAAGACAGACATTGGAATATATCCAGCAAATAATTGACTATGTAGGTTGCAAGTGCTACCCTGCGATCTTGACATAAATGAGAAGCCAGAGGACTGATGAATAAAAAGAAAAGAAACACACAGACTTAGTTGACAAAAGTCATGGGGTCATGGGGTAACTCTTAATATGGTGTCGGACTTCCTTTTTGTCTAACGACACGTTCGAAGTCCCCTGCAGAAATATGGAGCCATACTGTCCCTAAGGCGTCGGGAACAGAGAAAGTGTTGCCCATCCAGAATTTTGTGGTATCAAAAGTTGCAAATCTTTTGAAGTAATTTGTGTTGTTATTTGTACTAAGCACAGGTATTTCAACAGTACTTCATTTCTTACTTGGTAAATTATGAAACCAAGTGGGTGAGATATACAGGGTGTTACAAAAAGGTACGGCCAAACTTTCAGGAAACATTCCTCACACACAAAGAAAGAAAATATGTTATGTGGACATGTGTCCGGAAACGCTTACTATCCATGCTAGAGCTCATTTTATTACTTCTCTTCAAATCAAATTAATCATGGAATGGAAACACACAGCAACAGAACATACCAGCGTGACTTCAAACACTTTGTTAGAGGAAATGTTCAAAATGTCTTCCGTTACCGAGGATACATGCATCCACCCTCCGTCGCATGGAATCCCTGATGCAGCCCTGGAGAATGGCGTATTGTATCACAGCCGTCCACAATACGAGCACGAAGAGTCTCTACATTTGGTACCGGGGATGCGTGGACAATAGCTTTCAAATGCCCCCATAAATGAAAGTCAAGAGGGTTGAGGTCAGGAGAGCGTGGAGGCCATGGAATTGGTCCGCCTCTAACAATCCATCGGTCACCGAATCTGTTGTTGAGAAGCGTACGAACACTTCGACTGAAATGTGCAGGAGCTCCATCGCGCATGAACCACATGTTGTGTCGTACTTGTAAAGGCACATGTTCTAGCAGCACAGGCAGAATACCCCGTATGAAATCATGATAACGTGCTCCATTGAGCGTAGGTGGAAGACCATGGAGCCCAATCAAGACATCAACAACAATGCCTGCGCAAACGTTCACAGAAAATCTGTGTTGATGACGTGATTGCACAATTGCGTGAAGAGTCTCGTCAGCCCATACACGTTGATTGTGAAAATTTACAATCTGATCACGTTGGAATGACGAAACTAAAATGAGCTCTAACATGGAAATTAAGCGTTTCCGCACACATGTCCACATAACATCTTTTCTTTATTTGTGTGTGAGGAATGTTTCCTGAAAGTTTGGCCGTACCTTTTTGTAACACCCTGTATATACACTCCTGGAAATTGAAATAAGAACACCGTGAATTCATTGTCCCAGGAAGGGGAAACTTTATTGACACATTTCTGGGGTCAGATACATCACATGATCACACTGACAGAACCACAGGCACATAGACACAGGCAACAGAGCATCCACAATGTCGGCACTAGTACAGTGTATATCCACCTTTCGCAGCAATGCAGGCTGCTATTCTCCCATGGAGACGATCGTAGAGATGCTGGATGTAGTCCTGTGGAACGGCTTGCCATGCCATTTCCACCTGGCGCCTCAGTTGGACCAGCGTTCGTGCTGGACGTGCAGACCGCGTGAGACGACGCTTCATCCAGTCCCAAACATGGTCAATGGGGGACAGATCCGGAGATCTTGCTGGCCAGGGTAGTTGACTTACACCTTCTAGAGCACGTTGGGTGGCACGGGATACATGCGGACGTGCATTGTCCTGTTGGAACAGCAAGTTCCCTTGCCGGTCTAGGAATGGTAGAACGATGGGTTCGATGACGGTTTGGATGTACCGTGCACTATTCAGTGTCCCCTCGACGATCACCAGTGGTGTACGGCCAGTGTAGGAGATCGCTCCCCACACCATGATGCCGGGTGTTGGCCCTGTGTGCCTCGGTCGTATGCAGTCCTGATTGTGGCGCTCACCTGCACGGCGCCAAACACGCATACGACCATCATTGGCACCAAGGCAGAAGCGACTCTCATCGCTGAAGACGACACGTCTCCATTCGTCCCTCCATTCACGCCTGTCGCGACACCACTGGAGGCGGGCTGCACGATGTTGGGGCGTGAGCGGAAGACGGCCTAACGGTGTGCGGGACCGTAGCCCAGCTTCATGGAGACGGTTCCGAATGGTCCTCGCCGATACCCCAGGAGCAACAATGTCCCTAATTTGCTGGGAAGTGGCGGTGCGGTCCCCTACGGCACTGCGTAGGATCCTACGGTCTTGGCGTGCATCCGTGCGTCGCTGCGGTCCGGTCCCAGGTCGACGGGCACGTGCACCTTCCGCCGACCACTGGCGACAACATCGAGGTACTGTGGAGACCTCACGCCCCACGTGTTGAGCAATTCGGCGGTACGTCCACCCGGCCTCCCGCATGCCCACTATACGCCCTCGCTCAAAGTCCGTCAACTGCACATACGGTTCACGTCCACGCTGTCGCGGCATACTACCAGTGTTAAAGACTGCGATGGAGCTCCGTATGCCACGGCAAACTGGCTGACACTGACGGCGGCGGTGCACAAATGCTGCGCAGCTAGCGCCATTCGACGGCCAACACCGCGGTTCCTGGTGTGTCCGCTGTGCCGTGCGTGTGATCATTGCTTGTACAGCCCTCTCGCAGTGTCCGGAGCAAGTATGGTGGGTCTGACACACCGGTGTCAATGTGTTCTTTTTTCCATTTCCAGGAGTGTATTACAGATTCATGTTTCACAGCTTTGTATTGTTATTTCAAATGGCTCGTCTTTTCTATCATGCTGTTTTCGATGGGATTCATATCGGCAATATACGTCGCTAAATAGTACCCTCGAATCATCCAGAATGTTCTTCAAACCAGTAACGAACTGTTGTGGTCCGGTGAGACGGCGCATCACCGTTTGGGAACATTAACGGCTGCAAATAGCTAAACATGACAGTTTACAGTCAGTAATCGTTTCAGCTGGATCAGAGGATCGATGTAAACACGACCCACACAATTATGAAGCCACCATCAGCTTGTATAGTGCCTTGTAGACAACCTGGGTCCATGGCTTCATGGGGTCTGCACCACACTCGAACCTTACCATCAGCTCTTACCAGCTGAAATCTGGAGTCATCTGACATGTCCATGGTTTTCCAGTCGTTTAGGGTCGAACAGATACGGTCATGAGTCCAGGAGAGGCGCTGAAGGCAATGTCGTACCGTTAGCAAAACCTTTCGCGTCTGTCGTCTGCGGGCATATCCCATTAACGCCAAATTTCGCGCAGTGGCCTAACATATAAATTCGTCGTACGTCCCACATTGGTTTCTGCGGTTATTTCACGCAGTGTTGCTTGTCTGTCATCACTGACAACTCTAGGCTGCTCTCAGTGGTTAAGTGAATACCGTCTGCCGCTTCGTCGTCCTTGGTGAGACATAATGCCTGACATGTGGTGTTCTCTGTTGACTCTTTACCTTGTGGATCTCGGAATGTTTAACTCCCTAGCGATATCCGAAATGGTACGCCCCATGCGACTAGCTCCAACTACCATTCCGCGTTCAAAGCCTGTTAATTCCCGATGTGCGGCCATAATCACCTCGGAATTAAAGCGCACACAATACTACCGCTATCTGTATTATGTATATCGCTGTCCTATGACTTATCGCCTCAGTTTATAGCAGGTAATCATAACTTCACTAGCTATTTTGAAGCGTGTATGCGAGACTCGCATGACTAGAAGAGACTACGCCAAACAGAAGAGTCTTACACCCAGAAATAATGAAAGTATGCCGTTCTAGAAAGGATAGCTGCTGTTAACTATATGTTTCTTGTGTTTACTTAGTTCTCCCGGACGAGACGAAGTTTGTATCAAAATATTGTTACTTATATTAAACTTAAAGGAGCAGTGCTTAGTGTTTTGCTTTTTTGAGATTTTTCGTGTATTTTCATTTAATTTTTAATTTTAGTTTCATTTTCTTTCCGTTCATTTCAAATTTCTAAGTCATTTAAATATAAAATTCATGAAATGTGTGCTAATCACTACATACCTAATTGTTACTTTATGAAAAATGCACGTGATCTTATTTCTTATTAGATATCGCGCACAATAATCCAGCTTTCATTGCAAATAGAAATTCTTAAATACTGCTCTTTTATGAGAAATTTGTTAATAAAAATTGTTTAAACTAGATAAAATACGAACTACACTTTTTTCTCCTTATGTACTTTACGCGTCACAGAATAGCTCATGAAACATGCACTTCTATTTAAAATTTTTATCACAAACGGGAATGGCTCAAAAATGGCTCTGAGCACTATGGAACTTAACATCTATGGTCATCGGTCCCCTAGAACTTAGAACTACTTAAACCTAACTAACCTAAGGACAGCACACAACACCCAGTCATCACAAGCCAGAGCAAATCCCTGACCCCGCCGGGAATCGAACCCGGGAACCCGGGCGCAAACGGGAATCGAATATTGGCTACGTATGCTGTAGATTCACATTGTACCACGGATCCATAGGGCCTATCGTCTACCTTTAAGGGTGTGAGTTACTCGGAAAAATTCAAAATATTTTCTGAATAATTTTTCAGAGCTGCTTCGAGCAGCTTTGGTTTATTGATGTTTACTTTCTGAACTCCAAATACCGTAAATAGAAATACTTACAAAAATCCTGTTGGTTTGTGGTCTCCTTTTGTGTCAGCCAATCGTTAGTTGTCGAGGCAGATGGTCTGGCTGAGGCCCAAAGGCGGGGACGACAGGTATTTTTGAAGTAATCTTGGACATATCGTGCTCCGTTGCTGACTAATTCAAACGGTAATAAAAGCCAGTGTATTGTGCTTTAGGTATCTCTATTTCATCGGTACCGGTTTTATTCCACATGATCATCTTCAGGTGACCGAAAATTCACCGACAGTTTTCGTATTCTGTCCTCACAGAGTGGCCTGAATGTGATCCACTGAGCAAAAAAAAAACAAACAGCTGATGGTCATCTACAACGAAGTTTCACAATTATTTGGCAGCTGCAAGGCCCCCCCCCCCCCCTCAGCACAAATCTAAGCTGATAAAAGGTCTTGGTTGACATTTGAACATCCTTTCGACTGTTCTAGTAGCAGACTGTTCACGTCGTAGGTACTCTCGGGCTTTCTGCACATTCCTCCCGATTGCTTCAAGATTTGAAGAGTACGTTGCACTCAACACTGTTTATAGATTCCTCTGCATGTATGTCTTTCTTGTCTGTGTTACCTGTGGACCTTATAAGGCCTGTTCGGGCGGTGGAAGCAAACACTGGAATATCTTATTTGGTAAATAAATGCCTTTTTGAGTAGGTAAGTTGTAAGTGTTACTCTGAGACGAAGAGGTTTGGCCGGCCGCTGTGGCCGAGCGGTTCTAGGCGCTTCAGTCCAGAACCGCGTGACTGCTACGGTCGCAGGTTCGAATCCTGCCTCGGGAATGGATGTGTGTGATGTCCTTAGGTTAGTTAAGTTGAAGTAGTTCTAAGTTCTAGGGAACTGATGACTTCAGATGTTAAGTCCCATAGTGCTCAGAGTCATTTGAACCATTTGAAGAGGTTTGGCATGGGGTAGGAATTCAGGACTGTTGGTATTAAGCCAATCAGAACTCTGACGGCTCCAAAAATAGTGGCTCTCGTAAATAAGCGTCAGTAGTGCAGAAGTGGCGTGAACGCTGCTAGCGGTCCAGGGTGGACGTTTCCGCACCGTGACGACCTGCAGCGTCGTGGTTGGCGGACGTGGAGTCGCCGCCGTGGCTGGGATTAGCTCCGGTCACCGCCTGCATAATCCCACCGGCAATCCGTCACCAACACACAGCGCGTCAGCGACACAGACTCCACGTCACCAGCTGCGCCGCTTCCCAATCTGTTTCACAAATGCGACTCCGCACACACGCACACACTCGCACACACAAACACACACACGCACACACAGGTACCCAACACAACAATTCGGAAGTTCCTGTCCAGCCACTCGTGGACCTGTCAGGTGCCAGAATAAAGGGCGGAAAAAGACTAATGGACGTATCCACCTGCAGTTTTAGAGAACGATTTGGGTTAGAAGATCCTAGTGTGATTTATTTGTAGCTGGTAACTGGAATATGTCTCTCATCTTTATTTACTGCTCTCTTGTACACGGTGGCAAAATAAAACTGGCTCAGAAATTATTTCATGCCCCTCAAAAGAGGCAACCCAACTTACATCGTCCGTCTGCATTGTGGATGATATAAGTCGTGTTGCCTGTCTTAAGGTGCATGACATGTTTTTATAAGCCCGTGTTATTTTTTCCAGTCTCTACTACGTTAGAAAAGGAATGAGAATGTCTGCGAACACTTTCGTGGAAGGTGTTTACTTCAGTTATGAACTGCTGGACTAAGGAGCGTAGTCGATGCAAAGTTCAAATGCTTCTAATGGCTCTGAGCACTATGGGATTTAACATCTGAGGTCATCAGTCCCCTAGAACTTAGAACTACTTAAACCTAACTAACCTAAGGACATCATACACATCCATGCCCGAGGCAGGATTCGAACCTGCGACCGTAGAAGTAGTGCGGTTCCGGACTGAAGCACCTAGAACCGCTCGGCCACCACAACGGGCTGTAAAGTTATCGCATAAATGATTAGTAAGACAAATATTTATACATATAATAAATGTTTTATGTAGTAGTTGCAATATGTTACTATGTTACATTTGTCATGTTTCTCTCTACTTGTTCTGATTAGCATCAACTTTTGTAGCACAAATTTCGTGAGATGAAATTATCGTTCGCTATTAGTTACGATTTCCAGTGCTGTTAGCCAACATGTGTGGTCCCGGACATGTGTTCATTAGTCCCCATGCTCCAGATGGCCGATATTCGGCGTTTTATCACCCACGTTCGTTATAATTCATCACTTAAATCACTTGCACTTCTCGTTCCGTTATCAACATGAGCGTGTTTACAGTGTGTTTGTGTTGTATCTGTGTGGTTTAATACTGTTTATTTGTTTTGTATGTGGTAGAGGGAGAGAAAGAGAGAGAGAAAGAAAGAGAGAGAGAGAGAGAGAGAGAGAGAGGGAGAGGGGGGGGAGGAAGAGAGAGGATGGGGGGGAGGTAGAAGCTTCATTACTTGTTTGTTCTGGTTATGTCTCACATTTCTGTTTGTTATTGCTTTAGTGGCTAGCATGATCAGGGTTGTTGCTTATAGCGATTTGGTCATTAAATGCGTTCTTTTCCGTTGCAGGGGCTCCTCGTATGTGAAAGTTTTCTAGTGATATCAGGAGCTTTTTGTTGTGCTTAGCACTCTAATAACTTCCATGTCTTGTTCAAGTTTGGATGGTTCATATCCATGTTTTATTATGTGTTCAGCAATTGTGGAATGGGTGTTTTCGTACTTCTAGCTTCTTATAAGTTCCTTATATCTATACATGCTGCTTGGTATTTATCGGTTTTTTCTCTTGTTGGTAAATGTGACTGGCGAGTGTTTCTTGTTCTCTAAGCAATGTGCAGTCCCTGTTTCTTTAATATTTTTGCTTTCCTATGTGCTGCTTTATGTCTGTACGTTAAAGTGTACCATTTTTTTCTATTAGTTTCGTCGTGAGTCTTACTGTTTTGAGTTTCCGTGTGTTCTGTAGTGTGTGAGGTGTTTGGTGTTTCTGTTCTCTGTTTGTTTTCTTTTTTCTTTGGTTGTGTTTTGAATTTTTGGTTGAGTTTTTGTACTATATGGGTGTTGTAACCACTGTTTGAGGCTATGATTTGCACTTCTTAAATCTTTTTTCATAATTTTCTCTGCTGAGTAAGATATTATGTAGCCTCTTAATAGTGTCGAAGGGCTGATAATTTTTGATTTTGTGTGTGACTGGACGAAGCATGTAGAATTGCATATGTGGCTCCTGGTTTTCTTAAGTTATCAAATGTATGCTTATTTTTGTCTCTCTTTATTGTTGTAACCAAGAAACGTATTTGCTCTTGTGTTTCTTTTTTCATGGTGGATTGAATATTTATGTATATTGTTTATGCCTGAAGTTTATCAATTTTCTCTGTTGGTTCCTCTACCAGACTTTTTATGTCATCTACATATCTGTACCAGTAAAAACAGTATTGTATCATTTCTCAAAGGATGTGTTTCCTGTGTGGTTGATGAACATGTTTGCCAATGTTTCTGATATTGAGGACCCCACTGGAATCCCTTCCTCTTGTAAATAAAATTCCTTTTCAAACTGCAAGTAATTTTGGGCTAACAGATCTGGAAATCGTAACACCGAAAGATAATTTCACCTCAAAAAATTTGTGCTACAGAAGTTGATTCTAATCTGAGAAGGAAGAGAAAGACATGACAAAATGTAACATAGTAACATACTGGAACTACTACGTAATACATTTATAATACGTGTAAAATGAATCATGTATTACAGGCCATTGAAGATGCTTCACAAATAAAAGAAGCAAAACTGCCTTTCGTTTAGTTTCATGGACGGAACATACCCCCATGAATTTTGAGCAACAAAGGAACAATGAAAGTCAGAAAACGTGACGAAGTTAAGAAGTGATGATAAGTTTAGATAAAGGTTGAACATGATTAATGAAAGTTGTACAGTCGATACGGTTTTGTAAATTAACAACTGGTACTGAAAAATCTGAGTGAGCAATAGTATTTGAAATCTCAAAACGATAGAACGTGTATATTTTCTCTATTTTTATCGCTTGCCCACAAAATGTCTCCATGAAAGGCACGATGCGTTCTAACAGAGTTTTTCGCCATGTTGCGAGTGAGACAGAGTACACCACTGGCACACTCTGGGAACTTTCTCTCCAAGTGTAGGAGACTGATCGTGACACATATTTAATGCAACGATTGTGGGATTCAGTACTCAAGAATAAATATTGTGTGTAGCATATTCGTTCACCAACATTTCCGTTAATTCTAATATCAGACTGGCTGTGATGTCTATTAGCCATTTACATCAACGTAAATACTTCCTGTGGCACCGAATGGTGCATGGCGGAGGGTACCCTGTACAACATATCCTCATTTCCTGTCCTGTGCCGCTCGCAAACAGAGTGAAGGAAATGTAGCCTGTCTCTAATCTTATTTTATGTCGAACAGTAGGCCTACTCAACAATGGGGGTCGCACTAGTGTCCTATATGCGATTTACGTTATAAATGATCCCCACTTGTCTAAAATTCCTCCAATAAACCGAACTTGACCATTCGCCTTCTCTACTGCAATACTTAACGTACTCGTTATATCTCATGTTGGTGTGTGTGTGTGATTTTCCGACAGTCACAGGCCAGTTCGTTAGCACGTATTTTGTGGACTAGGAGAATTGTTTTCTAAAGTCTAGTAACAATTCAGAGTTCTATCATAGGTGGAAAATGACTCTGAGCACTATGGGACTTAACTTCTGAGGTCATCAGTCCCCTAGAACTCAGAACTACTTAAACCTGACTAACCTAAGGACATCACACACATCCATGCCCGAGGCAGGATTCGAACCTGCGACCGTAGCGATCGCGCGGTTCCAGACTGTAGCGCCTAGAACCGCTCGGCCACTCCGGCCGGCTCTATCATAGGGTACGGATGCGGTTACAAGGAGCTCTGAATGGATGTGGTAATTCTGCGTAACAACGAGCAAAGCCTGACCGTGGAGCGAACTCGAATGAGTGAAAAAGACGAACGCGAGGAATTACGCGTTTTCTGTGTAAACTGTGACTTACGAACTAACCAAAATCGGTGTAAAGTGTTATGCAAATCGTGACTGCGAATGTCAGTTTGTGAATTGGTTGAGCGAGCATTCTGTCACACATGTCCCGGTTTGGAATACTTTCTAGTATTACGTTTCGCTCGACACCGTAAGCTGGCTATCATGAGTCACTTCAACCGTGTGTTACTGTCGAAAGTGTAACTTCATAGTGGCACGGGCTTGACAGTGTTTTTGTGTCAAAAAAGTGACGGTATATCGAAATTGTCCGTCACAAACTACCTTTGAGTTAACTGCATGGTTAACCTTATCCTGAGAAAACATTGATGAAACTTGCAGAAACGTGTAGTATGGCTAGTTTCTACTTGAGCAGAAGACTTTCATATTCTGATAGGTCGGGCGTGTGAAGCAGGCTGCCGAAGAATATATCACCGAAAGGAGAGCGGACGTTTTCTGTAGGATGAACACAATTAACTGCGTTGCTGAAGCAAGCTACGGAACAAGATCTCGTATCTGCCCGTTTGGCGTTGGTAAACTGCAGACGCGGTCTGCTTGTATGCTCTGATTTCATGGTCCAAGCAGTCTGTTAGAATACATCTGTTTGTGTTTGCAGCTGACTTGGTACAGTCTCTTGGTAAGATGACGCATACCCCTGGCGAGTTTTGTTTATTCTTAATTTTTTAGGGATAAATTTTACGAGTTTTCCGGAGTTCCCTATGATGCGCTTCTTATTTTTAAAATGACCGCCAAAGCTGGGGACATGTGCTAGTATTTTTAGTGTAAAGATGAGGAAGATCACATGCGAAAAGTTTCCCTGTTCTCATTATCTGTGATCTTGCAGATATACATTCTCCAAATGTTAGTCTTCTTTTTGCAACGTGACTGAACTTCGACCATTAACCACCACTTCTGCTAATTTAATGCATGCTCAAACTTTCGTTATCTGTTAAGAGATTCTTGGAGTTTCGTAAATTGATTGATTTTTGCCTATCAGGTCAACCTGTGTTTCTCAGTCCCAAGCTATCGCTTTATGATTGAGGTTGGAATCCTTTCTAAACTGGCTCAAGTAAAATGGTCACGTTGACTCGTGCAAAATGACTCACAGCTGAATATTTTTATCTTTCTGCTCCGTTATATGAGTCAGTAGTGATTCCAACAGCCTACCTAGACCAACTACCCTGGTACTATCCCGTGTCATTAGGATCTTTCAAGTGATCAAGTAGTTAGCATCGATTATATGAACATTCGCATATGTCTGACGTGAATGATACGTACCAGATCCCTCTGTAGTATCTAAGTTAACCCTCGTATGGTCAATAAATGGGTTGCAGTTGATCAAGAATTATCAATTAGGTTTCATTACACGATGAGAGAGTTCGGTAGTTTACAGATCGATTTTCGTATACACTATGCGATCAAAATTATCCGTACACTTCCAAAACCATGTTTATCATATTAGGTGCACTGTGCTGCCACCTACTGCCAGTGGCCTCAGTAGTCATTAAACATCGTAAGAGAGCGGAATGGGGATCTCTGCGGAACTCACGGACTTCTAATGTGGTCAGGTGATTGGGTGTCACTTGTGTCATGCGTGTATACGCGAGATTTCTACACTCCTAAACATCCCTAGGTCCACTGTTTCCGATGTGGATAAGTGAAGGGCACGTACAGCACAAAAGCGTACAGGCCAACGTCGGCTTTTGAGTGACAGAGACCACCGACAGGAATTCCAAACTGTATCAGGATCCACTGCAAGTACTATGACATTTACGCGGGAGGTGAGAAAACTTGGATTTCGTGGTCGAGCGGCTGCTAATAAGCCACACAACACGCCGTTAAATGCCAAACGACGTCTCACTTGGGGTAAGGAGTGTAAACATTGGACGACTGAACACAATTACGGTGCACAATGTGGCGGTCCGATGGCAGGGTGTGGGTATGGCGAATGCCCAGTGATCGTCATCTGCCAGCGTGTGTAGTGCCAACAGTAAAATTTGGAGTCTGTGGTGTCATGGTGTGGTCGTGTATTTCGTGGAGGGGGCTTGCACCCCTTGCTGTTTAGCGTGGCACTATCACAGCACAGGCCTGCATTGATGTTTTAAGCACCTTCTGGCTTGCCTCTGTTGAAGAGCAATTCGGGGATGGCGATTGCATCTTTCAAAAGGATCGAGCACCTGTTCATAAGGCCTGTGGCGAAGCGGTTACACGAACAGTAACATCCTTGTGATTGACTGGCCTGGACAGAGTGCTGACCTGAATCCTATAGAACACCTTTGGGATGTTGTGGAACGGCGACTTCGTGCCAGGCTTCACCGGCCGTCATCGATACCTCTTCTCAGTACAGCACTCCATGAAGAATGGGCTGCCTTTTTCCTAGAAACCTTCCAGCACCTGATTGAACGTATGCCTGCGAGAGTGGAACCTGTCATCAAGGCTAAAGGTGGGGCAACACCGTATTGATATCCAACATTACCTACGGAGGGCGCCACGAACTTGTGAGTCATTTTAAGCAAAATATCAGGATGCCTTTGATCACGTAGTGTATGAGATGTCAGTTTAATGCGCAAGTAGTGTACATGCGGTAATATGCCACTAGAAGTGATACATCTTATATGAATGATTCGCACTACAACCCCCTCCAGCATATATCTTTACCCTTGTATCCTTATAAAGTGAGCTGCGCCCAACTTTTATTTATTAAATTTCATTGCAGTATTAGAGAGATTGGTGAGTGACAGATCGAATTTCGTGTATGACAAAACAGCTAATTTTTGTGTACTGTTTCATGCGATTGTATTCTACTATAATGGTTACGTACAAGGATGTTAGATAGCAAATCCACCCTGTAATTACTAGATCATTATAGATAGTCTCACCCAGAATATTACCTCAGTTTCCCTTTTCTACTCTCTTTGGTGGTGCCCAAAAGATTGAATAAAACTATCTTGAGCTGTGAGAATACTGAGTATCGAAGAAAGGTTAGTTTACTTAAATTTTAAGTCGACAAATGTACTGCTCACTACGTGATCTTCTGCTGTTAGCTGCATGCTTATCACATACAATGAATCTTAGTACGATTATACATTCCACTTAATAAATTGCTGATTATGAACACTGGTTCATTCAATTCTCTCTTCTTGGTCACCACATAATGACTTTACTTTGTGTGTTAAACCCGAGCGTACTCTTCGTTTTAGTTCCGTTTTCTTGCCTTAAATGAGTTTTTGTCCATCCATTATCAGTTTGTATAGACTGCACCAGAAGATCTCGATTTAAAAAAAAAATGCACCGAAAATATTCTTATCTTTTCAATCCATCATAAATTAATGTTTTTATAAGCAATTCACTGGGATGCTGAAGCCATATATCTTTTATAGATTATAGATTCTCTCGACAGTCATTCTGGGTGGCGAAAACCACGAGCGTAAGCTAGACCTGGCTGCGAGTGCGATAATAGCGGTCTGAAAAAAAAAAGAACGTAATTGAGATTAGTTTATACCAGCTGGTCGATTTCTAAGTTCCAAGAAGTCGGTGGCTTTCAGATGGACCAACGTGACTAGCGGGAAAGATGTACCACCGACAACCACATAACCTGGCGCAAGGACAGTGGTCATTAAAAGATTTCAACCGACAAGCGCCGGCATCTTGTCCTCCGTCTATCACACAGAGCTCCTATTGCATCTTGTGGCAGTACCACGATGCACCTATACTACCATCAGTAGATACTGTCGTATTATTTATCCCTATTATCGGATTGTTTACCGCTTCCTCACTGTGTTCAGCTTCTCTTTGCGATGTACGTTCGAACTTAAAAGAGTGCTGCTTCTCACTTCTGATTTATGCTTTCCCCGTAATTAACGGAGCTGATATTCTCCACTCTCCAAATTCAGCAGATCATTTGTCGAGTCTGTTGAACAATTTTTTTTTCTGCTGTGTCTTCCAGAACCTACGTGTCACAGCTTACATTGTAAGGAGTGTGTCAAAACTCTCCACTACATTGAAAACAACTTAACGCAATTCTTTGCATTGTGTAAACACTCAGATATCGATAGTAACAATCTGAGGCCGAAACATGGGAGCGCGTTTCTAAGTGTTGTTGTGAGACGAGGTCTGTCTGCGAGAGTGGAAGCAGTAGTGTTAGTCGAGAGCTCGGACACAGAAGAATAATAACTGCAATATTCCTTGATGGCACGGTGACTACCGATCGATACATGAAAGTCTTGAAAGACGATTTCATCTCCATTACGCGAAGTGATCCTGATTTCGAAGAGAGGTGGTTCATGCGAGACGGAGCCCGATTCCATCGAAGCAGGAGAGTGTTTAATGTCTTGGAGGAGCACTTTGGGGACCGCATTCTGGCTCTGAGGTACCCAGAGGCAACTGGCATGGGCTTCGATTGGCCCCCGTATTCTCCGAATCTGAACACATGCCACTCCTTTTTGGGGGATAAATTAAAGGTGTAGAGCAATAACCCCAAACGCATTGCTAAGCTGAAAAAGCCATTCAGGTCATCGACAGCTTCGATGTTCCGACACTTCAGCAGGTCATTGCAGAATTTCGCTATTCACCTGCGCCACATCATCGCCAGTGATGTTAGGCATATCAAACTAAAATCGGAATGTGTGCACACCGTAGCTCGTAACTAATTTACGTTTCTTTTCTTATAGTTCAGGCACTCGGGGCGTATATCAGTTCCTTTTCCAACTACCAAGAATGTCTTTAAAGGTATGGAAATGCATTATTTCCAGTTTCTTATTTATAATGTTAACAAAAATAATAGTGGAAGATGAGGTATATGTAAGCGCATGTTACACATCAGAAGTTTACAGTCCTATCTGTCGACAGCGGTCATTCAAAAATAGTTTTGATTGCGATCTTGGATACAAAAAATTTCTTAGAAGCTTGAAACGAATTTTGTAACGCAGCTAAAATAACGCTAAATTAGTGCTGACTTTTGTTCAGTAGCATATACGAAAACTACTTCCAATTAGTCATTGTATGCGAAATAGGTACTGCTGTTTTTTTTAATGCTATTGTTTCTTCGTCGACTGGAGTACTCGCGTTTGAGTCTAACATCCCCCCCCCCCCCCCCCCCCCACGTACGAGAATTGTTAACAAATCATCCCAGTACGTGACACATAAATTTTGAAACGGTCGCCACTGAATATGCATGGACGATTAGTTAATTCTCTGTACAAAATTTCTTTGAGTGCTTTTCCATGGAGGTGTCACTTTTTTCTTCTTCTAATAGTGCTACTCTTTTAATGCATAATTCTTCTTGAGGGAGAGCTCTCCAGTTTTGAGCAATTGCTCTACTTTGGTTTGGGTCAGAATTCAGAATATCTATTGATCTTTGCCAGATGATCCATTTCATCATCTCATGTAAATATGCACCACACATAAACAACCCCACCCTGCTCAAGGGACGAATTATTGCATACAGCACTCCCACACGCAAAAAAAGGGAACACTTATATAGACACTCGTTCACTGTCTCCTCCCTCTGTCTTTGAGGCTATCCGTCCAATAGCACGTCACTTCAAGACGAGTGTGCCAAGGGAGTGTCGGAGACAACACATACAAATAATTCACGTACAGTAATACACTCAACCAGAATGTACAACTCTGGTATAATTCAACACTAACAACTAATACCTTATTACAGTGCTTGCGTTGTCACGTACAACGACGCAATCTTTCTTCAAACATGCATGCACGTTGCTCACAGCCACTGTAATCTGTCGATAATAGGCAGTGACCGTCAATTAAAATGTCCACCCATTACGGGAATTACATGATCTATGTAAGAGTACAAGATGTGACGCCAAAACGTCGATAAATGTACGTTTGTGTCTGGCCGTGAATCGTGTACATATAGCAAAGCGGATAAGGTGACAGCTGGTATAGAGCGGCAAATCCGGGTTCGTGTCACGGCCCGGCACCAATCCCATTGGCCGTCAGTCCCTTATACAGTTGGCAGTCGTTCGTATTCGCAACTGTGAACTTTTTTTTACGTACCCAACAACTGAGTCCTCAACTTGACATGTAGTTCTTCTTCCAAGTCCACATCTACAAAGTGGACATCATGGTGGCCCATTGTTTTATAAATGGTAGTCCGATGACTGCTGTAGATGGTAACTCCTTGGCTTCTTGGCGTGGAATCCAGACGTGGAAAGGACGCACCTTTAGCTCGCTGGGCACTCTGACCGTAGTCTGACTGTAGAGGCCCGGCGGCGCTGGTAAAATCTTCACGTAGATTACACGCAATCTGACGCCGACGTGTTTTAGGGGCTCCGGAACGCCCTATACTTGCAATGTTAAAATAACGCTTATAAATTACATCTTTCCTCACAAAGTATTTGAGGGAGGAAGTTGAACTTTTTACAGATTATTTATTGGAATATGGGCTACAACTTAACACAGGGATTTTACAAAATTTTAGTTCAGTTATTAAAGATGATTTTTTTTCAATTGTAATGAAAATTCACAACACTTTTTTGCAATTTTTTATTTATATATTCAAAAATATACAGTTTTTTGGAAAAAGGCTGTGTTAAATTATGCAGAAGGTACTGTGTAACATTTACTGAAAGTTTGAAACAAATATGTTTGGAAGATCCTTAGAAAACATGTAATTAGTATGAGAAAATAAAAGTTTTGGGAATCGAGCGACAAAGATTGGATTAAATTTTTAGTGCATTCCAGGTCCATGGGATGGATTATCTTCATCCTCTGCAAACTCCTCCTCCAGCTTCCTCTTGTTCCTCCTCCTGTTTACTCTTGCTTGTATTTCTAGACTCTTTACAGCCCTGTCTGCAGCCCGAAGGCGTTCCTTGTCTAAAGCAAGCATCGCTCGTACCATGTTAGAACCTATCTTCATTCCCATATTTCTAAATACCTTGCACCTTACAATGGCTTTCCAACATTTCTCCTTTTCTTAAAAGCCTTCAGAGGATTTCTAATAACTTTACTTTTACTCATTATTATACTTCAACAAAACAGAGACTCAAGAAACAGAATTAATTACGAATATTTTCGAGATAACGACAGAGTAAATAAACATGAAACAATCGACAACCAGCGATATATATTGAACCATCACAGGTTAGCCACAACACATACTTTATCTCACATCAGTAAAATGTACCTGATGAACACGGACGTTAATAATAACACCATTTGACAGCAGTTTAACAGCGCCACAGTGGGTCACGCCCATGTAGAACACATTTCAAAAAAAAAAAAAATTAAAAATAGTTGTAGTCTTCGGAATTGAATAAACTATATATCTATTAAAAGGTAATAGTCTGCAGATTAAGAAAACGCAAAAAAGTTAAAATTGAACTTTTCATGATTTTGAGCCTTTCCGGAGCCCCTTAAGTTTACTTTTCTTATTTGTTACTGAAAGCGCCACTCATTAGAAGCAGATGACGTGCTGTATACCGGAGAAACCACAACAAAGCAAAGAAAATATGCCGAAAATGACAGTGATTAACCGAGAAACCATGCTGTAACTTAATGTAAGTAAGGGATTATAAAACTGTTCACAGAATACAATATATGGTACCAGACAGTACACAAGGTATTTCCTGCGCCTGGACTTGCAGCTCGTAGTCTCACGGTCGCGTTCTCACTTCCCAAGCACGGGGGTCCGGGTTCCATTCCCGGCGAGGTCAGAGATTTTTCGCCTGCCTCGAGATGTCTAGGTGTTTGTATTGTCCTCATCATTTCATCATCACTCATGAAAGTGGCGAGACTGGACTGAGCGAAGCTTGGGAATTTGTACGGGCGCTGATAACCGCTCAGTTGAGCGCTCCACAAGCCAAACATCATCCTCATCATCATCATCATCTTGCAACTGGAAAAGCTTGAAGAAGACGTTGAGTTAGGACGTCAAAAGACTGTGTTCGGAAGTCGCAGACCACTGCCAATCGATTCCACGAGATGACACCGAGTCGCCAGTAAAGTCTAGGAAATTACATATTTTGTGATGTTTTCAATTACGCTAATTTTTGATGCTTTAGAATAATAAAAAAACAACTGACGATAGCTATACTGTCGCTGAAACTAGTCTGGGAACAAAAATAAGTAAAACAAAATTCTTTGGCGTCAGGGCGGACACAAAATCCTGTATTGTCACACTCAGTATGAAATAGGCCAAGGTGACAAGCTGCTTGCTACTTGCTTTCTCCGTAACGTGACGTCATCGACTAAGTGAATGGCTTCTGTGGAAGGCGCGGCAATGTAGTTCCGTTGGCTGCGGTGATTTCTTCAGACAGCCATCGCTATCAGCGCCGTCCAATTGGCCTCGCCTGCGGATTATGCAACCGGTGACACCTCTCCGTAAAAAGGAATGTCGTCTCTCTCTATCTTCCTTTCTCTCCCTTTTACACCCACATCTACACCCATCCATCCACACACCCACTCACCCTCACTCACAAACACACACACACACACACACCACACACACACCACACACACACCCAGGAGAATATTCTGCTGGATATAAATGAATCGCAGTATCAGTACTTCAATTCCTGTCAAGGTTTATATGGTGTTCCTCATGGTTGTGAGACAAATGTCGAAATCGGAAATACCTTCCTAAATGCAGTGACGAGCCGAAACGTTATGGCACTATAGAATTCTGCCTGCTTGCGAAGCAGTCACATGACGCGTTTTTCTTTTTCTTTTTTTTCATGATTCTTCTGACACGTTCTGTAAAGCCCGGTTCAAATTACTCTATTGTGTTACTATTTTACTTCGAGGTAGTTCCCACTGTGTAATTGCGGAAATAAGCATCATCTGCACTGGATGACAAACGTTTCGTACTGCAGGGCATAAGTAATACCTTGGTACAGGTATCACTACATTGTCTGGCTGACTTTGATGCCGGTCTTAGCTCTACTTGAGTATATTTACCAATAATACAGACAGTTTAGACGTGGGAATAAAATTAGTCACTTATGTACAAAGCTCAAACAATCCACTTTTGGTAAATGCACTGTAAATCATAAGTTAGATCAACAGTAGTGCCATGTATGTTTCTTACTGTTGTAGACCACTTATTTTTTGAAAAATCATAGAGACAATTTTTATTTATTTATAATGTGGTACAAAAATTGAACTAACCTCATTAACAAATTATCCTATAAAAAAGTTAGATTGGTATTGATATCATTTAACCCATGTGATTTTTATCTTAATGCTGTGGAACAATATTACAGTGCTTGGCAGTGAAAATCTTTACCCACTTTGATAAATAATACAGACAGTTTTATTTTTGTGCAAAGGTACAATTTTATTTCACGATCAGAAGTCTGTAATTACATGTGTGTGTACCTGTAAGGTTCTTGTGTCTGTTTTACCCTCGAAATATTTATTTATTTGACGAATTATTTTACTTTGTTGCAAAGAAATTCCTTCCGAGACATGAAACAAATCTAGCAGCCCCCCTCTGAACTGCTTCTATGTTTTCGTTGAGTCATACTTGGAATGCATTCTAAACACTGGAGCAGTTCTCAAGAATGGGTCACACCGACATCCTATACGCCGTCTCTTTTACAGATGAACCACTCTTTCCTAAACTTCTCCCAATAAACCGAAGTCGTCAATTCGCCTTCCCTACCACAGTTCTCACACGCTCGTTCCAATTCATATCGCTTTGCCGCGTTAAGCACAGATATTTAAACGAATTGACTGTGTCAAGAAGGACACTAGTAATACTGTATCCGAACATTACAGGTTTCTTCTTACTACTCATCTGCCATGAACTTAACATATTCTCACATTCAGAGATAACTGTCATTCAACACACCATTCAGAAATTTTTCTAGGCCATTTTGTATCTTGCTACAGCCACTAAAATTCGACACCTTACTGGACATGACGGCATCACCAACAAACAAGCGCAGGTTACTCCCCAACCTGTCAGCCAAATCTTTTATGTGTATAGAGAAGAGCAGCGGTCCTATCACACTTCCCTGGGGAACTCCTACAGACACCCTTGTCTCTGATGAACACTCGCCGTGGAGGAAAACATACAGGGCTCTATTATTTAAGAAGTCTTCGAGCCAATCAAATGTATTTGAACTTTTTCCATATACTCGTACCTTCGTTAAAATTTTTTATTTTTTAATTTATTTCATTGACAGTACAGATTAACCCATGCCTTGAAATGTAAGGTCGGTCAGATGCTCCTGAATCTAACAGCAAAGACTTCTCATTGTTACAATCTTATTAGAATACAGTTGTCAATGCTTTTTTTAAATAATATAATGACATAATATATAAAGATTTCTCTGAGTTTACAGCAAATTGAATGCTGAACAATTGTTAAAATAGTTCCATATAATCTGTTACTACATAGTTGATCAGAATATAATTTATATAATGCAAATGTCAAAGAAAAATTTAAAAAAAGAAAATTTAACTCAATGAACGTGGTGAAAATAATTTGTAGTATGTAGAGGGAAGTGATATGCTGTAGTGCATTTGGATGTGTAATATAGTCTAAGTAGTAATAATGACTTATTTCTACCTATTTCAGACGAAAAGGTGTCTTTAGAACCTCGAGCTATTTTCATCTGAAATGGTTTGTGCTAATGTATGTTTACACAGATTATACATGGAATACATGTATTTTAGCCTTACATGAGAAATACACTTATGTTTGTAGCTTGTTAGTAGAAATAGAAAATAAGTCATTGCTATTTGAATGCATTTTTCCTTAAATAACTCAATACATTTCTGATATATAAAATTCATTGATTGTAGCGTTGAATAGAGATGTGAATATACTTGTGTGTGCACACAATAAGACGAACAATACATTACTGCCTGAGTGCAGTGTACTTAAAACACTATGCAGTATATCTTTGGGGAGGATGAGCCTCCGAATAAAAGTTCTTCGAGCCTTCTCCTCCCAAGCGACGTTACCTTATTACTACAGTCTCAGTGTGTGGTGCCGGTGTTTATTTGTTTTATGATTGTTGTATTGTTTGTGACTGTGTTGTGGCATGCAGTGTCTTGCATTGCTGGTTTTGGTCACTTACATGTTGATCCCTTCTGAGTCATATTCACCTAGTAATCCTTCCCCGGTTTCGGAATCTGTGGTCGTGTTTGTGTCCTCCTATGTGGTTTGTTGTGTTGTTTGTGCTTGTCTACGCCTCCTTCCATATGAGTTTTGGCGCTTGTATTCTTTGTGCAGAGTGTTCGATACAATATCGGCTATGCAATTTATTGTGTTCCATTCATCGGGATTATGTATTATTATGGCGATGTCATTGTCATTCTGTACAGGTCTCACTTGAGCTAGAGTGTTGCACAGCAGTGTGACACGTTCTGGTGTCCCAGTTTCTCCGTATATGCATACTTCATCGTTAGTTAGTCCCATACGATTTAAGTGTACTGTATGCGGTCCGTGGCATGCCAGGAAATGGACCATCCCCCGGTTTGTGTCGACATGTTTCAGTTGTAGTCTTTCACGTACATGAGGAAAGAAAGAGTGTACTCGGCGACCCTTGTCGGATGCATCCCACTCTCTCTGCCATGTTTGAATCCGCCATTGTTTCATTTGTGTTTTGTTCATAATGTTCGTTCCTGTAATTTCGGTGACTTTCTCGAGCCTGTCCGTTTCAAGCCAGTGAAGTGGAGTTCTATAACGTATTGTTATGTCTATAGGGCAGGTCTCCATGACAACGCAAAGTACCTCTAGCGACGTGGTGTTGAAGGCTCCGCTCATTCTCAGGGTACATTACGTTGACCTCGTCTTGTAATTGGCTTTTTATTCTGTATGTTCTGTCTGTGAGCCCGAGCACTTCTGGCGAAGCATGCGGTGGATTCAAATATCGCAACGTGGTAGGTCCTTATCGTCTTAATAGGTAATTTGTACTGAGTTGAGTTTGGTCTTGCTGGTTTGTGCATAATTTTGGAGGCTTTGTCAAATGTCAATTTCATATGATGGTTGAAAGTATTTTTCGTCTTGCACCAGCTGTTAGTTTTCAGAGACAGTTGCGTGCCTTTTGTCTCCAGTGCTGCTCTCTAGTTGGCTGACACCACTACGAGCATGTCATCCGCGTGAGCCACCACACCTCTTACCCTGTCGTCACTGTCCAGCGAGTTCAGCAAGGCCTCGATTGAAATATCCCAGAATTATGATCCGCAGATCGAGCCCCGTGGACATCCCTCCCTTTGTTATTCTCTTGACAACCTTCCGTGTACCAGCCCTCAACTCCGCCACCCTGCCTCTGCAGTAGTCGAGGAGGCTGTTTTAGAGGGAAACTGATAGCCTCATGTCCCTGAACCTGGCGAAGAGGGACAGCCACCACAAGTTGTCTAAAGCCCTTGCTATATCGATTAGTATTGCGACCACGTATTTGTCGCTGATGCTATTTGTAACTGTCAGTGCTTGACTGACGGCGTCTTCTGTTGATCTACCTACCCTGAAGCCGATTTGAGGGGGCGTTAGGGCGAGGAGGCATCTGTGCGATTGTAAACGGTCACACAGGAGCCTTTCCTGTAACTTACCTAGAGTGTTTAAAAGACAGATAGGTCGGTATGTTTTGGGGTCTGTTGGCTCTTTGTCTTGTGATTTCCTGATTATTCCTACACTAGCAGTTTTCCAGAGGTTTGGAATTCTGCTTGTTAGTAGTGCCTCCTTGAACATGTTAGTAAGAAAAGGTGTGATTCTTGTTATTGTTTGTTGTAATGTTTCTGAAAGTATTTTGTCTGGAACTTGAAACTTCCTGGCAGATTAAAACTGTGTGCCCGACCGAGACTCGAACTCGGAACCTTTGCCTTTCGCGGGAAAGTGCTCTACCATCTAAGCTACCGAAGCACGTCTCACGCCCGGTACTCACAGCTTTACTTCTGCCAGTACCTCGTCCCCTACCTTCGAAACTTTACAGAAGCTCGCCTGCGAACCTGCTGGGCCGGGTTCTTTCCGGTTTTTAAGCCTGCTGGTTACCGTCGCGACTTTTTCTTGCGCGAATGGCACGGTTACACTGTCACTGATGTATGGTTCCCTCATGATCGTCTTGTTTGGGATCGTCATCTGGGAGGAACCTTTTCAGAAGATATTCTGCTGTGCTTCTCCATCCTCTGATCATGGTGTCGTCAGCTTGTTTTAGTGTTGACAGAACTGTCAGTCTCTTAACTCGGTCTGTTTCTGTCTTGAATGGTTGTCCTCAGATGTCGTTCTGTTGCTGGTTTTTTATAAAATTGGTCGAAGTCTTGCCTTGTTGTCTATAATTGTTTCTGGTATTTCTGTTTACCGTCACGATACAGATTATCTGTCTTTCAGGGGCTGTCTTTGTTTGTTGGTAGTACTTTCTTTTGTCTCGTGAATCCTTCCTTGGTCTTGCCAGTTCTGTCCATGGTTGTTTTTGTACCCCCCCCCCCCCCCCCAGTTTTTACCCATGGTATAGCTGCAACCTGTGCTCTTTGTAGGACATCCGTCAGTACATGCGTTTTATAATCTATACTGCCTTGAACAGTGTGTAATGACGAAGCCTCAACAATATCTCGAACTTTTTGCCAGTCAGCTCTTCCTGTGAGTAAATACTGCTGTTCGTGGTCCATGTTATGTATTGACATATCTGTCTGTGGTTATGACGATTGCGTTGTGGTCGCTGTGTTTGACTCTAATAACCTCTATGTATTGACTAGTGGAAGAAATATTGCGTTCCCTCGAGAAAGGTTTATGTTACTTACACCACCAGTGTTTCTGCGGTACATAGGTGGTTGACCCTCCCTATTTAGTATGAAGAGTTTGCATTCATTTTCCTCGTCAAGCACTAGTTGCCCTTTGTCGTCGGTTCTATCTGAGTTCCACAAGGGGGATTTTGCGTTAACACCCTGCGACACCGGAAATCGAAATATGGAATATGCCTGCTGTCCTTCATCTATTTATCTCAGTATATCATGTGAGAAAAAGGCAAGCTGAGTTTTGCACGAGTGATGCTTTCTAAAACCATACTGATTGCTGGACATAAGCTTCTTAGCCTGAAGAATGTTTACTATATTCGAACTAAGAATGTCTTCAAGTATTCTGCAGCAAACAGGAATTAGGGATATTGGTCTGTAATTTTGCGGGTCCGTTCTTTTGCCTTTCTTAAATCCTGGAGTCACCTGTGCTCTTCTCCAGTCGCTTGTGACGTGGTACTGAGGGAGACATTCACGATAAATGCAAGCTAGGTAAGGGGCCAATGCCGTGGAGTACTCTTTGTAAAATCTAACTGGGGTTCCATCCGGTCCTGGTCATTTATTGCTTTTCAAATCCTTCATTTGTTTCTCTACGCCAGGTATGTCGTCCATACAGGAGTCAGTCCGATGGTCAAATAATGCTATGTTTGTACGGTTCTCCTGCATGACGATTTCTTGAAGGCGAAATTCAAAACTTGGGCTTTCGTTTGGCCATCTTGAACTGCCACACCAGACAACAGGGGACTGAGTGGGAGCCTTAGTTCCGCTTAGTCATTTTGCGTGCTACCAGTATTTTCTCGGGTTCTCTGCGAGCTTTTTTGCTAATGTGTGAAGGTGGTAGTTGTTGTATGCTTCGCGCATAGATCTTTTCACAGACGCACGAATCTCTACTAACCTTCGCTCGTCGTTATTTGCGCGTGCCCTTTTGAATAAAGTGTGCTACAACCTCTACTTCCTCAGTGTCTCACGAATTTCGTTATTAAACCATGGTGGGTCTTTTCAGTCCTTTGTCCACTTACTAGTCACGTAAGTCTACAAAACACGATTTACAATTTGCTTAACCTTTGCACATAATTCCTCTAGACCCATCTTATTGGAACTAAGTGACGTCATTTCATTGCAAGAGGCGACTGTTCTGAGGGGTCAGTAGAACTGGTTCTGTGTGAAGAGGCATTCTCCCAATTCGCTCCTTGAATGTTTTCGTCGGAAGGACGGTAATCACCTATTGCCTATGGTAGGCACAGTGAAAGTAGTTTCGAAATTAGTTATTTGAAGTATCTGCGCTTGCAGAATAGAAACGCGGAAATCAAAAGTCCGAAAACAGTTATTATTAACAATAATATTCCCAAAAGAACACCAGACTCGATCCCAGCTACGGATCGTCACCAATTTACAATAACCAAGAAAAGATTCGACTCTCCACGGGGAGAGAACACAATAAACAGTTGTACAATGTCAAGATGTTCGTCGAATATACCAAGTCTACCGGCAAGAGATCAGCCAGGCAGAAGAGACATCCTGTATCTGCCGGAACTATTTGCGATCACGTGCCTAGCGTATCAAAGTAGTTCCTGTGCTAGCTGCGACCTCTGGTGAAGCTATTCTGCAGGCTCCACGAATGCATAGCGGACCCTGGCGGCCATTGGTGGTGACCGGGTGTTGTGTTGTGCTTTTGCCGCCGGTAAATATTTGTTCACAACACAGAAGACGTAGGTTTCCTTGGTGATATACGCCCTGTGATGCAGGCACCCTGTGTTGGTTGGACGTGAAGTGGGATGCCGAAGCAGTAGGGGCTACGATATATGAAGTGGGCGGTCATAGTATTATTTATTTCCATAAAAATACAGATAGCATCCTCCCTCGTGATTGGCATTGTGTGTATATGCCTGTTAAGTAATAGCGTCGCAAACAGCATTCAGCACAGTCACTGCAGCTAAACACCGCACACTGCCCTCCAGCCGGCTGCTGCACTGGCAGTTCGCTACAATGCGATCGCTCTGGCACTGACTGCGCGTGTACTGAACTTACACACGCCGACTTCAGAGGTGTTCTGTCACCTTCCGCTCACCACCCATCTTTGTCAGCCGTCGTACTGCGATTATTGTTGCCGTGTAGCCATGAAGTTCGATGATATTGGCCTGGCATCCAGGTGGGCTCTATTCAGTCGCCGGAATGTCAGGAACTCCGGTCTCCTAATCCTGGTGTGAAAGAAAGACCTCCAGGTCTTCCCATCTGTGACAGAGGCAGACTGCGCTTCTGAGTTCTGCGACTGGTGGTTATGACAAGGTAGCCATCTCTCCCAGTAGCGACTTGTGCCAGACGTCATTACACTGGAAGCAGGGAATCGAGTACGAACATCAGGTACAGCATTATAAGCTAAACGATGGGCAATCAGCACGAGCGGAGATTTTTCGACAGAGAGGTTTTCTCCTCAACCGAAAGGCAAATGCTGATTTGGACCGAGGAAAATTTAATGAACAACAGCTTCCTCTCAACTACACCGTTACACCCAAATAAAAATCCTACAAAACGAACTAAGCAACGAATCATCCTAAATAACAGGAGTCAGCACAACAGCACAAATTACAACTATTAAATAAAAAGGGATAAGCTCCCATAGAGTCCACTATCTCCTTCAGAGGTGGAATGGGAGTCTTTTTTCTTTATTTTAACATACATCAGTCGGAAAATATTGTCACAGAACAAGCCGAGTAGCACCGTGGTGTCGTGGTATGATACTAATCTGTTGCATGGAGAGTCGTGTGTTCAAGTCCCACCTGTACTGTACAATTTAAATTTCTATATTCGGTTCTAGAATATTTTAGAAGTATCCACAAATAGCAAGAATCATTGTACTGGAATGTTCTGTTGCTGCATATATACTGTATGTGTTCTGGCCGGTTCCGCGCTCTTGTATGTGCAAGTGCCAAATAAACCTTCGTTAAGTAAAGTTAGTGTTAGTCATTCATCTAATTACACCTTCTTCTACGTGACATTAATCTGGCGGAGACGCTGGGTATTGGATCTTGTGATAGCGCACATTATCGACGACTCAGTGGATCCCATCAGGCCGCGACAGAACCGCCGTTTACGTGGCAAGAAACCCGAGTTCGAGCCATATTCAAACGATCGCAATCTATCGGAAAGAAGAAGAGGACGTGCTCCTGCATCTGACATCCTTTCGGGTTCTCTAGTGACTATGGCCAAGATGCAAACAAGTGGCTGAAGGTATATGAGCGTATAGCCAAGTTTAACAAATGGGATGAAACCATTCTACTTGGAGGACGCCGCCAAACAGGCCACCACAGGATTTATGCCATTTTTTCGTATGCGTGAGGCGAATACGACGATGGACACTGTTTTTCCGTTACATCCTGATGACGTGGACGACGACTACATCTGCCAGGTGTTAACCAGAGCTGAGGAAGCTCGGCAGTTAGCTCGACTCCGCACGCTGCAGGCTCAAGAAAACGATCGCCGAAGGTATGACGCAAGCCACTGCCCTGTTGTCTACCAGCCGGATAACCTCGTCTGGATCTTCACTCCTGTTCGGAAGGTTGGTCTCTCTGAGAAGCTCCTCAGATGCTACTTTGGACCTTATAAGGCTGTAACAGAGTTGTCTGATGTTACTCGTGAAGATTTCGACTCCGACACAAGACGACGACAGATCATACGGCCCACGATTTTAGAATGAAGCCCTATAAGGATCCTGCAACCCAGGGTAAATTCGAAGCTCCAGCGACAAGCAACAAGTGTAAAGATGACGAGGAGCGTAACGACAAGAAGATCGCCGTTAGGGCGAGAATCAATCATCGGGAGTCGGAGTATACAGGAACGATGACTCGTTCCCGGACTAGGACGACGTAACACCGAGACGCTGTTCCTTAAGGAGGGAACAATGTCGCAGAGGAACCCGCGTAGCACCGTGGCGTAGTGAGTATGATACTAAACTGTCGCATAAATGGTGGTGAGTTCAAAACTCACCTGGACTGTACAGTTTTAATTTCTACATTCGATTTGAGTATGTTCTAGAAGTATCCTCAAATGACAAGAATCATTGTAATGGAATGTTCTGTAGCTGTATATATACTGTATGTGTTCTGGCCGAAGGTAGTTCGCTCCGTGGTCTTGTATGTGCAAGTGCTGAATAAACCTTCGTTAAGTGAAGTTAGTATTCGTCATTCATCTAATTACACCTTCTCCTATGTGACAGTAAAATCACATACACAAATGAAGAAATTTATGAGAATGTACACTCGTAGCACACAATTGTCTGGTAATGAATCATGGACAATGTGAAAACCGGAAGGGAAGTAAGTCGATACATTTAATGTTTAATCCAACAGGAGAATGCTGAAAATGAGGTGGACTACTGAGGTAGAATCGGCTAGGGAAGGAATATATGGAAAACACTGACACGAAGGTAGGACAGGACATCTGTTAAGACATCAGCGAATAATTTCCTTGGTACTAGAGGGACCTGTGAAAGGTAAAACCTGTAGAGGAAGACAGAGACTGGAATATACCCACCAGTTAATAGAGGCACTCTGAGACGAAAAAAAGAGGACTAGTAAACGATTCCATGGCCACAAAAAAATACAGACGATAGGACCCATCATCATCAAAGCAAAGTACACGATGTAGAAGTGGATCTAAGCTAGGTGCAAACGAAAATATTTTCGGTGCAATGAACTGCTGTGTAATGGAAATCGGACACTAGTCTGCAGAAGAGCTTTAGGGAAATAGAAAAGAAATAAATGCAACTATAGTAATTTTATAACATTTCATAGCAGTAATTTAAATATGAGAACTTGCTACGATCTTTGCAAACAGAATTCCAACAGAAACAATAACCACGAAAGATAATACAAAACAAAGCGAAACTGGCTTTGTCCAAATTCGACTTTTACGAAAATCACAAAAGATTGTCATTATGTACAGTCCAATGAAAATTACTTTCGTGGTAGCCGTTGTGCATTAACGAACAAATGATACTGTGGGGCGGCGGGTGGATATTTTTGTTAAATGTTCCTATTATTTCTTTAATGCTGTTGTTTGCCGTTCTCAACGCTGGCTCTCTAACTACAATATTGGCAACCAGGAAGTGATTAGGAAAACGTGAAGCCTGTAATTAGAATTCCTAGTGCCCACTTAATCTGAGAAATACATTTATAGTTACAGCTTATAGCTCTGAGGAATTAGGAGATTGTCTGGGATTCATAATCAAAAACCATTCTCTCTAAAATGTTCACTATATTCTGAAAGTCACAGACCAAAAAGAATCCACACAATCCGACCACCAGAGCAGTTCAGAGTCTAATGCGCTGATGCAACTATAACTGTTCAAATTAAACGCTTAACTGAATGCTCGCCGTTGTTCATCAATAATGGTAGAATGTCTGTTCTGCGGCAGCACGTGAAAATACGACATACGCAAACTGAAGATAGATCACTAAAATCATCCCAAAATTAACACTTCACTCGGAAACGATTTCATGGTTATGCGTATCCCGAGTAACCTATTACTGCATCCGAGGCTGTTTGTATCAACGATACCGACGCGACGCGACTCCCGGCACAGATGGTGTGCTAATCTGCGTCTGGAGAGAACTGGGGCCTTACTCTCTCGCGCAGCGTTCTTATATATAAAGCCGCTGTGCGGACGGCTAAGGGAACGCCTCATCAAATCTGCTCTCCCAACGAGCCGCTGGGCTAGTAATGCACCACTTCAAGTTATCGAATAAACCATTGCTTCCTTTGCTGATGGCCGATGAAGCTCTCAATTGAAATGTGCAATCAGCACACAGGTAAGTAATCATAATAAAAGTCTGACGTGGCTAAGTCAAATATTTTGGCGAGATAATTAATTTAATTACACTACACGCAGTAGAGCTCTGAACTTGCCCTTTGGAGATACGCTATCGCTATAGTTTTATAGTTATTCAGCTGAAACTTCTCACATCTTTATGATTATAGCGGATCCCCTTCTACTTAAATTTAAACATCCTAGCTTTATTTATTCGCCTACTGAATCTATCTTGCTTCCTTAACTTCTAAGACAAAAACCAGAAAATCATGAATTTCAACTAAAATTTTAATTTGTGAGATCCAGAATACTGTTTCTACTAAATTATTATTCAAAAGGAATCTAAATATAAATTTTTGAGTTTCTAGCTCTTTTCTGTTGCGGCAATGATTTTTACAGTGATTTACTATTACTCCTGACATGCTAGAAACGTTTCAGGTTATTTACTTCATTTTTAAAGTATTGCGCAACATTTATGACGTCCGAGCTACTTACAGCGGACTGGTTGGCACACAATGGAAAGACTGATGTGAATTTTATAAGGCGTGAGTAGGCTGCTTCCCTACAATATGTGACAGAGATACGCTTTGTGCGTCATACGAGTCCTTATGGGCACTTCTGCCAGCTCTACTAACAAACCGATATCGTAGAAGGTAAAGATGGGTGGGAGCAATATATGAGATGTAGAAGTTGGGAAGGTGCAGTATATGAAGTGCGTGTGGACTTGGTACGTCGTGATTTGCGCGTACGTCAGCGCCACCATTCCTAGAATGCTGTGAGCTCAAAGCAAGAGCGATGCGAGCACGCCCGTACATTTCGGCGCTGGCCGATCCAATTAGCACGCTAAGTCCATTAGCGGGCCCCTGTGCAGCCGGGCGAGGCGAATGCTCTCCCATAGAATCGGGATTCCTCTCCGCTCTCTGGTGCTCCGTGAATGCTGCCTTTCTGCCGCTGCTGCCGGCGATCTCGGCGTGTGACTGCAATATTCGGCGCAGCAAGTACTCTGTCCGCGCTGCGCACGCCGCTAAATTAGCAAGATCCGGAAAGTATGTGCCCGCCACCTTCCAACTCGTTCGGCCGAAAGCCCGAAAGTCCTTCTGGCGCACGAAAGATAGGACACAGGACCTCCTAGGTAGCGATCAAGAGGCGTTTAACGAGTGTACCGCCAATATCAGGAATCCTGTAAAACACCAAATCTCCGATACCGCTGCGGCCGAAAAGAGATCCTGCAAGAACGGGACCAACCATGACTGAGAAGAGGTTGATACTGACAAGAGGGAGATTGAGTTAATAATTAAATCACTAAAGACCGAGAACTCTCATGGATATGACGGGGTATCTTGCAGAATACTGAAGTATTGTTCTATGTATGTTAGCCCAGTTCTTAGCCATATCTGTAAATTTTCCTTTAGGAGTGGTCGGTTTCCGGACCGATTAAAGTACTCGGTAGTGAAGCCACTTTATAAAAAGGGAGACATTGATAATGTTGACAATTTTAGACCTATTTCTATGCCATCGGTGTTTGCTAAAGTTATCGAGAAGGTTGTATATACAAGGTTACTGGAGCATTTAAATTCACATAATTTGCTGTCAAATGTTCAGTTTGGTTTTAGAAATGGTTTAACAACTGAAAATGCTATATTCTCTTTTCTCTGTGAGGTTTTGGACGGATTAAATAAACGGTTGCGAACGCTAGGTGCTTTCTTTGATTTAACGAAGGCTTTTGACTGTGTTGACCACAAAATATTACTGCAGAAGTTGGACCATTATGGAGTAAGGGGAGTAGCTTACAATTGGTTCGCCTCTTACTTTAAGAACAGAAAGCAGAGGGTAATTCTCCGCAATATTGAGAGTGGTAGTGATGTTCAGTCCCAATGGGGCAATGTTAAGTGGGGCGTTCCCCAAGGGTCGGTGCTGGGGCCACTGCTGTTTCTTATTTATGTAAATGATATGCCTTCTAGTATTACAGGTGATCCAAAAATATTTCTGTTTACTGATGACACCAGCTTGATAGTGAAGGATCTTGTGTGTAATATTGAAACAGTAACAAATTATGTAGTTCATGAAATACGTTCGCGGCTTATGGAAAATAATTTGATGCTAAATCACAGTAAGACTCAGTTTTTACAGTTTCTAACTCACAATTCAACAAGAACCGATATTTTTATCAGACAGAATGGCCATATTATAAGCGAGACGGAACAGTTCAAATTCCTAGGCGTTCGGATAGATAGTAAGCTGTTGTGGAAAGCCCATGTCCAGGATCTAAATGCTGTTTTATTTACCATTAGAACAGTATCTGAAATAAATGACACTTCAACACGAAAAGTAGTCTACTTCGCATATTTTCATAAGCTTATGTCGTATGGTATTATTTTTTGTGGTAATTCTACTGATTCAAAAAGGATATTTTTGGCTCAAAAACGGGCTGTTCGAGCTATATGTGGTGTAAGTTCGAGAACCTCTTGTCGACCCCTATTCAAAAATCTGGGAATTCTGACATTGCCCTCACAGTATATATTTTCTTTAATGTCGTTTGTTGTTAGCAATATTAGCCTATTCCCAAGAGTTAGCAGCTTTCACTCAGTTAATACTAGGCAGAAATCAAATCTGCATGTAGAATGCACTTCCTTGACTCTGGTGCAGAAAGGTGTGCAGTATTCTGCTGTATCCATTTTCAATAAGCTACCACAAGAACTCAAAAATCTTAGCAGTAGCCCAAACTCTTTTAAGTCTAAACTGAAGAGTTTCCTCATGGCTCACTCCTTCTATTCTGTCGAGGAGCTCCTGGAAGAGCTAAAAAATTAAGCAAATTCCAGTGTTACATTGTTGATTGTCTTCATTTAAACTTATGACTTGTCACCTGAATATGTTTTTTTTATATTTCATTTTATCTGTTTCTATTATCGTGTTATAATTTCATGTATTGACTCGTTCCATGACCATGGAGACTTCTCCTTAATTTGGTCCCACGGAACAATAAATAAATAAATAAATAAAAATAAAAAAAGAAGAGGTGCAGGTCCCCGTCTGACACAAACGACATGTACGTTGTATGGAGAACTACAGAAGCACGGAGGACAATCACTCAGTTACGCAATGTGTTAGGAAGTGATTCATCGGATTTCACAAGGTTAAAAACTGAAGCGCCAAAGAAACTGGTATGGGCATGCATATTAAAATACAGAAAAAAATGGGAAATTTGTGGTAAGACCTTATGGGACCACAGTGCCGAGATCATCGGTCCCTAAGCTTACACACTACTTAATCTAGCTTAAGCTAACTTACGCTAAGGAACCACACACAGACCCCCATGCCCGAGGGAAGACTCAAACCTCCGATGGGAGGAGCCACGCAAACCGTGACATGACGCCCCAGTCTGGGCGGCTACCCCGCGCGGCTCAAATACAGAGATATGTAAACAGGCAGAATACTGCGCTGCAGTCGGCGATGCCTATTTAAGACAACAACTGCCTGGCGCAGTTGCTACATTGATTACTGCTCCTACAATGGCAGGTTATCAAGATTAAAGTGACTCTGAATGTGGTGTTATAGCTGGCGCACGATCGATAGGGCACAGTCCCTCTGCGGTAGCGATCAAGAGGGTTTTAACGAGTGTACCGTGAATATCAAGAGTCCGGCAAAACACCAAATCTCCGACACCGCTGCGGCCGGAAAATGATACTGCAAGAACGGGACCAACCACGACTGAGAAGAATCGTTCAGCGTGACAGAAGTGCAACCCTTCTGGTTCAAATGGCTCTGAGCACTAATGGGATTTAACATCTGAGGTCATCAATCCCCTATAACTTAGAACTAATTAAACCTAACTAACCTAAGAACAGCACACACATCCATGCCCGAGGCAGGATTCGAACCTGCGACCGTAGCGGTCGCGCCGTTCCAGACTGTAGCGCCTAGAACCGCTTGGCCACTCCGGCCGGCGCAACCCTTCTGCATTGCTGGTCTGGGTACGGAACATACAACGGAACATCATAGACATGGGCTTTCGAAGCCGAAGGCACACTCGTGTACTCGTGATGACAGCACGACACAAAGCTTTACGCCTCGCCTGGGCCCGTCAACACCGACATCCATTTGCCTCGTCGGACGAGTCCCGTTTTAAATTGTATCTAACGGATGGACATCTATGGGCATGGAGAAAACTCATGAATCCATGGATCCTGCATGCCAGCACTGACTGTTCAAGCTAGTGGAGGTTCTGTAATAGTGTGGGGTGTGTGCAGATTGAGAGATATGGGACTGTTGATACGTCTAGATAAGACCTTGATAGGTGACACGTACGCAAGCATTCTGCTTGATCACCTGCCTCCATTCATGTCCATAGTGCATTCCGACGGACTTGCGCGATTCCAGCAGGACAATGCGTCACATCATAGCTCCAAAATTGCAGCAGACTGGCTGCAGGAACACTTACGTGTTTAAACACTTCCACTGGCTAGCTAGCTCCCGCAGTCATGAACATTATCGAGCATATCTGGGTTGCCTTGAAACTTGCTGTTCAGAAGAGATCTCCACCCCCCTCTTACGGATTTATGAACATCCTCGCAGGATTCAACTCCTTCCAGCACTACTTCAGACATTTGTGGAGTCCATAGCACGTCGTGTTGCGTCACTTCTGCGTGTTCGTGTGAGGCCTACAGGATGTTAGACAGTTATACCAGTTTCTTTGGCTCTCCAGTGCATCACCTATATCAGAGCTTAACAACTGGGTAATTTTCAACGTGAGCACTTGCTACTGCTTAAGGTCTTGCTCTCGAGCATTTCATCTGCGGCGTGGTGGGAAGCGACGAAAACACAACCGCACAGTGTGGTCGCGGCAGCACAGGTAAAGACTTCCTAGGGTGCATAAAATTATGGAAAAGCGGTGGTAAAAGCATGCTTGAATATAAATGCAGATGCAGGGCAAGCCTGCAGGTTGCGCTGTTGTGTCTGTCCTGGAACGGCGCCTGTGGAAAGAATGAAATACAGTCGAAACTAGTCGTAAAGACGTCGAAGAGACCGACGGATTACGGCCGTTGTAGCAGATAGTCGCACGAACCCCAGCTTTTTCTTCGTTTTTCATAAAAATTTCGTATCTGTAAATTTTAGGCTGCCATAGAATTAACGTTTCAAAAAGTTACTTACATGCACTACACATACAGTATTTACAGAGGAGATTGACTGAAGAGGAAATTTGTAAAGTTTATACAGTACTTGTGTACTTAAACCTTGGACGTAGACACGACGAAGAGACTTCACCCCGCCGTAGCCCTCAGTGGTTCACAACCCCACAATAGTTCACATCAGTCCACCCACCCCACCGACGCCACACACCGAACCCAGGGTTATTGGGGGGTTCGGCCCCTATTGAACCCGCCTCCCTGCTGGGAATGTCTCATTCCAGACGAATGTAACCACAAATGTTTGTGTGGTAGAGTAATTACGGTGTACGTGTACGTGGAGACAGTGTTATGCAGTACTTACTGCCATAAACGCGAGAAAAAGATAAAAATCTTCAATAACTCAAGGAAGAAGTAACCACAACATAAATTTTTCAATAATGTCGAACACTGTCTTGGATAATGAAAGAGAAACAATATTGAGAGCGTTTAACACTTACTGTAAGTACGGTACAGTATAAAATTCGCGAATGACAGAACTTCGTACTAGTCACTATATTAGAAAAAGTAATAAACAGAATCAAAATGAAAAGACAATATTACATACACAAATTAAAAGAAGGCCTACATGTTGTCCCGTGTTCCTCTTTACAACGTTGTACAAATGTGATGCACTGTACCTAACACACTGAAAATATCTTACACAGATAACCTCAAAACACCAGTAACGAATACACTATTACTCCATTTCCGTACATTAAAAAAAAAAGACACATACTGGGATTTAATTCTGAAGTTTTCTACAAAAAGACAAAGTTGTTTAGTTTTTTAACCAGTTGCTTTACCTTTAAAGTGCAAGACACAGCGAACCAGCTTACTTAACAACATCAGAAATTGAGTCCGCCTTGATGCAAAAACGCCTTGTTATTTGTTTACTTATTTATTTTCCCAAACTAGTATCAGAATCATCAGTGAGCTTTTTAAATCTGAAACATGCAGAAAATAGCATAGTTACACAAACACAGTAACACATTATTACATTCTTACTCTTCGTATTTTGAAATATAGTTTCCTGTGGATACTTTCATACTATCTTATTTATTGTATGCTATGGAATGATTTTAAGAAGAGTTACAAGATAAAGTTATCATTCTACTTAAGATAATCAACTACTTTTATTTCCCTTTTGAAACTAAGATGTTCGTACTCATTCTGCATCTGACGATGTATTCATTTCAATCTACAGAAAGCAAGAGTTTGAAAATAAGCGTTACAGTGTTAGTAATCCTCAAGCACGCAACACACAAAATTGAACATTAGTCGCAATAACCAGTTTATTTCTACGAAAATTAAATCAAAAATACTTCGTTTTATACGATGCGTCATCATACGCAGTGCTATACTACTTTTTAAATACAGCGTGTGCATAGGATATATACGGGACCGTTATATTTTGCTGTTGTAGGTACACATCTACATCTACATCCATACTCCGCAAGCCACCTGACGGTGTGTGGCGAAGGGTACCTTGAGTACCTCTATCGGTTCTCCCTTCTATTCCAGTCTCGTATTGTTCGTGGAAAGAAGGATTGTCGGCATGCCTCTGTGTGGGCTCTAATCTCTCTGATTTTATCCTCATGGTCTCTTCGCGAGATATACGTAGGAGGGAGCAATATACTGCTTGACTCTTCGGTGAAGGTATGTTCTCGAAACTTTGACAAAAGCCCGTACCGAGCTACTGAGCGTCTCTCCTGCAGAGTCTTCCACTGGAGTTTATCTATCATCTCCGTAACGCTTTCGCGATTACTAAATGATCCTGTAACGAAGCGCGCTGCTCTCCGTTGGCTCTTCTCTGTGTCTTGTATCAACCCTATCTGGTACGGATCCCACACTGCTGAGCAGTATTCAAGCAGTGGGCGAACAAGCGTACTGTACCCTACTTCCTTTGTTTTCGGATTGCATTTCCTTAGGATTCTTCCAATGAATCTCAGTCTGGCATCTGCTTTACCGACGATCAACATTATATGATCATTATATTTTAAATCACTCCTAATGCGTACTCCCAGATAATTTATGGTATTAACTGATTCCAGTTGCTGACCTGCTATTTTGTAGCTAAATGATAAAGGATCTATCTTTCTGTGTATTCGCAGCACATTACACTTGTCTACATTGAGATTCAATTGCTATTCCCTGCACCATGCGTCAATTCGCTGCAGATCCTCCTGCATTTCAGTACAATTTTCCATTGTTACAACCTCTCGATACACCACAGCATCATCTGCAAAAAGCCTCAGTGAACTTCCGATGTCATCCACCAGGTCATTTATGTATATTGTGAATAGAAAAGGTCCTATGACACTCCCCTGCGGCACACCTGAAATCACTCTTACTTCGGAAGACTTCTCTCCATTGAGAATAACATGCTGCGTCCTCTTATCTAGGAACTCCTCAATCCAATCACACAATTGGTCTGATAGTCCATATGCTCTTACTTTGTTCATTAAACGACTGTGAGGAACTGTATCGAATGCCTTGCGGAAGTCAAGAAACACGGCATCTACCTGTGAACCCGCGTGTATGTCCCTCTGAGTCTCGTGGACGAATAGCGCGAGCTGGGTTTCACACGATCGTCCTTTTCGAAACCCATGCTGATTCCTACAGAGTAGATTTCTTGTCTCCAGAAAAGTCATTATACTCGAACTCAATACGTGTTCCAAAATTCTACAACTGATCGACGTTATAGATATAGGTCTCTAGTTCTGCACATCTGTTCGACGTCCCTTCTTGAAAACGGGGATGACCTGTGCCCTTTTCCAATCCTTTGGAACGCTACGCTCTTCTAGAGACCTACGGTACACCGCTGCAAGAAGGGGGGCAAGTTCCTTCGCGTACTCTGTGTAAAATCGAACTGGTATCCCATCAGGTCCAGAGGCCTTTCCTCTTTTGAGCGATTTTAATTGTTTCTCTATCCTTCTGTCGTCTATTCTCGATATCTACCATTTGGTCATCTGTGCGACACTCTAGAGAAGGAACTACAGTGCAGTCTTCCTCTGTGAAACAACTTCGGAAAAAGACATTTAGTATTTCGGCCTTTAGTCTGTCTATTTCAGTACCATTTTGGTCACAGAGTATCTGGACATTTTGTTTTGATCCACCTACCGCTTTGACATAAGACCAAAACTTCTTAGGATTTTCTGCCAAGTCAGTACGTAGAACTTTACTTTCGAATTCATAGAACGCCTCTCGCATAGCGCTCCTCACACTACATTTTGCTTCGCGTAATTTTTGTTTGTCTGCAAGGTAAAGCGTCGTTAAAGCCAATGTCGCTATACGTTGTATCGACTGCGCTTTGAAAGTGTCAGTCATTGCGAGGAAAGCATTCTGTGTAGTTGTGTAACTGTGAGTACATGGTGAGTACCCCCGTAACCAATGTAGCCTAATTGCTTGGTGTTTCAAGAAGCACCGTATCGGAGACTTAGGCCGCACACACGGAAAATGGTAAAACATCGTCCGCTAAGTCACAACCTTGACGTAGGTGTCTGTCGAATGGTCATGACTGGCTGTCTTTGTAGATGATTGAGAAAATCAGGACGACAGCTGTAAAAGTCATTGCAGTAATGAATGTCGCTACCATTGCAACACCAAAACAACAGCAAGGAAGCTCAGCTAGCGGGGAACGACAGGGCGAGCTTGAATCCGAAAAAGTCTCATCAGCGATGATAATCATGTTACCATCCATTAAGAACGTGGGAGAACCCAACGACTGTGATACGACTTTCAAATGATAAACCACAGCATTCAGTTGTCCTTTCCTCGCAGGTTTTATTCGGCAGATCTAGATTTCGGCTAGTGCCTAGCCTTTATCAAGGCACCAATCTATCGCATCAATGTATGTTCTAACACGTCAGTCCCCTGTCGTTCGGGCTTCTGTCCCAGTTCTTTCAAGATTACTTAGCAGGTGGGTTTCCGGCGCCAGACGATATCGATTCTTACTTCCATCTTTGATCGTTGTCCCTGTGCCTTGTTCTCTTTGCGTCTTTGAGGCAGGCTATTTATGGTGGCGCGCGTGCGCAAGTCGAGGAGAGTGGGTCCGCGCATGAGCCGAGTCAGTCTGTCACGTGACGTGCTTTCGATGTTGTCATTGTCGGGAGTTGGCGACACCGTGTCACGTGGCACGGCCGTATGCCGTGAGAACCAGCTGAGTTGGAGCAACGAAGAAGCAAGGGCCCCTGGCGGAAACTATTAAAGTTGGATTGACACGGCTGGCCAGTGGCGACCAGGATTTTCTAATACCTCGTGAGCTATGTGGATGGATGACGTGTGAATTTCACATGAAGAAGAAAAAAATTAATCGCCAAGTTTTCGTAGTGGGTTCCTCCTTCTATATGTAGTGAATATTATTGTGTACTTAAGGACTGTTGACTGTTGCAGTTGCTCGTGCTAGTGGGCAGCAAAACATTCACTGCAGTGGTGGCGAGGCGAGTTATGTTCTGGAACGGCCATGAAATTATGTTACTAAAGTGGCTAGAAATAGCGCCTCGCATTTGTAAGTTTGGATTTAGTTCTTAGTGGTACGTTGAAGGTAGCTGGTTCGCTTGAACGTCATTTCTTAATTTAGTTATAGATTTAAAATTTTCTGATTTTACTAATTAATTTCTTGTGTGTATTGAACTGCTATTAGTTCCTATTGCAATTTCAGATACCTATCTGAAGGTTGATTGTCATGTTAGGTACTGCATGTTTGATTTATGTGGTATCAGCCATTCAGCAAAGACAGATTACCTTAAGTCATTGGGTGTGGACTGGCACATCTTTTCATGTAGTACTTGGGTATTTTTTTTTTTTTTTTTTGCTAAGCTCCCTAATTCTGTTCATTGGTTAACTTGTAATATGTTTATATTAAGGTATTGCTTTTCTATATATATTTGTATTACTTGTATATACTACAGTGTGTCTGCCGCTCATGTTTTCTTGTTTTCAGAAACGTGTATAGTGGTCGACGCGAGCAAACCTCGCCCCGCGAGTTTGCAGTGTGACGGAAATCTCAGCAGCTCAACTCAGGGCCGTCCGGACCCCGTTAACGCGCGATTTTCTATTCCATTCAACGAGAGGCTTGTTTTAGGCAGAAGATTCCCTACTGCCCAAAGTTGAGCATAGGTTCACCCTTTCGATCGTGTCTTTCTGAAATCGTAATTGATTAACGTTTCCTCGCGTCCATCACATGTTCATGAAATTGACGTTTTGCATAAAGTCTAGAATCTTCCGGACGTTGATTGTAGTAGAATGCTAAGTGTAAACAGAACAATTAATAGTAACCTTCAGGTCAGACAGCATGAAATTAATTTTACCTTTCCAGTAAGTATAAAACTGTGAGAAAGGCGATAGCCGACACTGTAAATATTTGTTTATCTGTTGTTACCAGCACGTAAAGGGGACGTTGTCACAAGTGTGACGGTTAATATTGTAGATACTAATTGTGTATAGGGCCTTGATATGCAACTGTTGTTAATTCATAAGTACTGCCGCTGAATTCATGTGTATGTCTAATCAATAAAGAAGTTTTGCAACTACAAACTGGTTGTGTTACTGGTATACAAGGTTAGAGTGTGCAATCTTCACACCAATTACTGTAAAGAAAAGTCCTGAAGGAACTGTGACAGAAGACCAAACAAGAGGGGGACTGACGTTTTAGTACATCCATTGATACAGTAAAATGATGCATTGACAATGGCTAGGCACTAGCGAAAATCTAGTAGTAGTAGTATGGTATTCTGCCTTAGGGCAGGTCTGGTCATGGGTTGAGCCTCTTCCACTTTTGTCCGTCCATAGCCAGTCTTTTCATTTCTTAGTGTTTGTCTCCTTTGGTATTGTCCTGCATTTGATACCTTCTTTTTCCTCTTCCCGTTTTTCCCTCCACCATGATACTCAGCAGATCAGTTGATATATTTAGCCCCTACCCTCACATGTTATATTCAGCAACATGTCTGTCAGGTTCAAAATCTGTTTTGTTTACTTGTTGTATACTTCTTGGACTGAGAACGCTGTAGTTTCACAAACCACCAAATTTAACAAGTTCCAGAGTACTCAGCTTTTTTTCCTTCCTTTTGTTAGTGTCTCAGTTTGACAGCTGATAATGCTTATCCAAACGAAATCAATTAATTCGCTGTTGAAGGTCCTTCCTCGTCCTAACAGCTGTTTGCTACTCAGTGAGCAGCTGAGTTGACAGGGCTCACTCAAAATCATAATCCTCTGACGGTGATCTCTAGCTACGACACTTACGGTAAGATTGCCCTGTTGATCTGCGTGTGAATGTAGTGATGGACTTCTTAGAATAAGTCTCAATGTATCACTTCATGTAATAGTGCTAGGACAAAGTTGTTGGCTGAAAGACTCCATTACTGACGCATTGTAACCAAAGGACAGGAGTTTCTCGAGGCTGTCATTGACAGTAGCTCTTGCTGATTTACACTTAGTGGACCAGACCACAGTTGAGAAGAAGACTGGGCGGTGTGCTCGATGAAGGGCGTCTGCAATACTTCTTTACATCTTTGGAACTTTTCACTGTAATTCTCAAGGTTATCACAGCATTTGATGGGAGGTAGGCTAATGATGTAAGATAGTATGCTTGCCATTCTGCCACTAATATGTATTGCCCAAGTGACAGGTGACGTATTGGGACAATATATGTAGCAGTTCTTCAAGGGATTCCTAGAGAGTCGCCAGTGCTGAAGTACATCCATCGCAGAGGAGTGCAGTTCTGAAGAATTCCAGGTTGGTGTACTCGATTATGCAGTGTGCTTGCAGTAATTTTGATGGTGTGTGTAATTCTTACAAGTTTATCACAGTACTTGATGGTGTCAGGAGAGGGTTTTAGTCTGGTTGCTCTATACGAGGTGCATTCAAGTTCTAAGGCCTCCGACTTCTTTTCTAATTAACTACTCACCCACAATCGATGAAACTGGCGCTACTTCTTGACGTAATCGCCCTGCAGACGTACACATTTTTCACAGCGCTGACGCCATGATTCCATGGCAGCGGCGAAGGCTTCTTTAGGAGTCTGTTTTGACCACTGGAAAATGGCTGAGGCAATAGCAGCACGGCTGGTGAATGTGCGGCCACGCAGAGTGTCTTTCATTGTTGGAAAAAGCCAAAAGTCACTAGGAGCCAGGTCAGGTGAGTAGCGAGCATGAGGAATCACTTCAAAGTTGTTATCACGAAGAAACTGTTGCGCAACGTTAGCTCGATGTGCAGGAGCGTTGTCTTGGTGAAACAGCATACGCACAGCCCTTCCCGGACGTTTTTGTTGCAGTGCAGGAAGGAATTTGTTCTTCAAAACATTGTCGTAGGATGCGCCTGTTGCCGTAGTGCCCTTTGGAACGCAATGGGTAATGATTAAGCCCTCGCTGTCACAGAACATGGACACCATCATTTTTTCAGCACTGGCGGTTACCCAAAACTTTTTGGCGGCGGTGAATCTGTGTGCTTCCATTGAGCTGACTGGCGCTTTGTTTCTGGATTGGAAAATGGCATCCTCGTCTCATCCATCGTCACAACCGACGAAAAGAAAGTCCCATTCATGCTGTCGTTGCACGTCAACATTGCTTGGCAACATGCCACACGGGCAGCCATGTGGTCGTCCGTCAGCATTCGTGGCACCCACCTGGATGACACTTTTCGCATTTTCAGGTCGTCATGCAGGATTGTGTGCACAAAACCCACAGAAATGCCAACTCTGGAGGCGATCTTTTCAACAGTCATTCGGCGATCCCCCAAAACAGTTCTCTCCACTTTCTCGATCATTTCGTCAGACCGACTTGTGCGAGCCTGAGGTAGTTTCGGTTTGTTGTCACACGATGTTCTACCTTCATTAAATTGTCGCACCCACGAACGCACTTTTGACACATCCATAACTCCATCACCACATGTCTCCTTTAACAGTCGATGAATTTGAATTGGTTTCACACCACGCAAATTTAGAAAACGAATGATTGCACGCTCTTCAAGTAAGGAAAACGTCGCCATTTTAAGTATTTAAAACAGTTCTCATTCTCGCCGCTGGCGGTAAAATTCCATCTGCCGTACGGTGCTGCCATCTCTGGGACGAATTGACAATGTACGCGGCCTCATTTTAAAACAATGCGCACGTTTCTATCTCTTTCCAGTCCGGAGAAAAAAATTCGGAGGCCTTAGAACTTGAATGCACCTCGTATTTTGGCACTGACAACTAGTGCCCAAATGGGAGGTGACGTTCAGGGCGAACTATTAGAACAGCTCCTCGAGTCCTTGACAGTCGCCCATGCCGTCCAGTGGACGAGACCGCGATTCAGAAGAACCCGGGGTTGGTGTGCTCGATGATGCAGCCCTTGCAGTACCTCTTGACGGCGCGGTAGCCCTCGATGGAGATCTGGCAGTCTTGGATGTTGAGCTTCTGGAGGCCGCGGCAGTAGTAGGCGACGCACTGGACGCCGCGGTCGGTGACAAGGTCGCAGCTGCGCACGCTGAGCTTCTTGAGGTTGGGGCAGCTCTCGGCAAAGGCGCGCAGCCACGCGTCACTGACGTCGCACTTGCCGATGCCGAGCGCGCGAAGGCGCGGGCACAAGCGCGCCAGCACGGCGATGGCGTCCTTCCTTCGATAAAAAGTCCCTCCTCAATATCCAATCAAGTTCCATTTTCTCTTTCCGAAATCTAGATCTGCCGAATAAAAGCTGCAAGAAAAGGACGAATGATTGCTTTGTTCTATCATTTGAAAGCGATGAAAATTGACTAAAGTGGTTCCGTCGCCGAAAAACCTGTCCTGTGGAGAAATAGAAAAATTTCATTTGGTCGAAAGAGACTTGTTTCACGCTTGTTCCCATTTATGGGCGAGTTTACGTCCGAATAGCGAAACATAGAGGGGCGTCAGTCACTGGGCAGCCATATCGTGGTATTCCATGGGCCCCGTGGTTATTCTGCAAGGTCGCTTTGCTGCCAATCATTATATGACCATTTTCGCTGGTGTGTTCCATCTCATGGCACAATGTTCGTTCCCTAGTGGTGATCCTGCGTTCCAAGACAACAGGGTTCCTGATCACATAGCTCGCAACGTCCAAGACTTTTTTTGTGAGCACGACGATGAATTTTCGCATCTCCCATGGCCACGATAGTCACCCGATCTCAATACTGTCGTGCCTTTACTTTCGAGAGAAGGCTGCATGATCGCTGTCACCACCATCATCGTTACCTGGACTTCCCATAATTTAGCAGGAGCCATGGTAGAAGATTCCCTTGAAAACCATGCTTTCTGAGACAACTGGAAGCTGTTCTGAATGACAAAGGGATTCCTGCACCGCATCGGACACGGCAAAGTGTTCTGCTTCTAGTGTTCCCATATTTTTCTGCACCCCTAGTATAGCGGCGACGGCGAGGTGTCGTTGTGTGACACCGATAATGTTTTTGCATTTTAATCTGCCGTGGATTCAGTCTTCAGGTACAATACGAGGTGCATTCAAGTTCTAAGGCCTCCGATTTTTTTTCTCCGGACTGGAAAGAGAAACATGCGCATTGTTTTAAAATGAGGCCGCGTTCATTGTCAATAGTTCCCAGAGATGGCAGCACCATACGGCAGATGGAATTTTACCGCCAGCGGCGACGTTTTCCTTATTTGAACAGTGTGCAATCATTCGTTTTCTGAATTTGCGTGGTGTGAAACCAATTGAAATTCATCGACATTTGAAGGAGGCATGTGGTGATGGAGTTATGGATGTGTCGAAAGTGCGTTCGTGGGTGCGACAGTTTAATGAAGGCAGAACATCGTGTGACAACAAACCGAAACAACCTCGGGCTCGCACTAGCCGGTCTGACGACATGATCGAGAAAGTGGAGAGAATTGTTTTGGGGGATCGCCGAATGACTGTTGAACAGATCGCCACCAGAGTTGGTATTTCTGTGGGTTCTGTGCACACAATCCTGCATGACGACCTGAAAATGCGAAAAGTGTCATCCACGTGGGTGCCACGAATGCTGACGGACGACCACACGGCTGCCCGTGTGGCATGTTGCCAAGCAATGTTGACGCGCAACGACAGCATGAATGGGACTTTGTTTTCGTCGGTTGTGACAATGGATGAAACGTGGATGCCATTTTCCAATCCAGAAACAAAGCGCCAGTCAGCTCAATGGAAGCACACAGATACACAACCACCAAAAAAATTTCGGGTAACCGCCAGTGCTGAAAAAATGATGGTGTCCATGTTCTGGGACAGCGAGGGCGTAATCCTTACCCATTGCGTTCCAAAGGGCACTACGGTAACAGGTGCATCCTACGAAAATGTTTTGAAGAACAAATTCCTTCCTGCACTGCAACAAAAACGTTCGGGAAGGGCTGCGCGTGTGCTGTTTCACCAAGACAACGCACCCGCATATCGAGTTAACGTTGCGCAACAGTTTCTTCGTGATGACAACTTTGAAGCGATTCCTCATGCTCGCTACTCACCTGACCTGGCTCCTAATGACTTTTTGCTTTTTCCAACAATGAAAGTCACTCTCCGTGTCCGCACATTCACCAGCCGTGCTGCTATTGCCTCAGCAATTTTCCAGTGGTCAAAACAGACTCCTAAAGAAGCCTTCGCCGCTGCCATGGAATCATGGCGTCAGCGTTGTAAAAAATGTGTACGTCTGCAGGGCGATTACGTCGAGAAGTAACGCCAGTTTCATCGATTTCGGGTGAGTAGTTAATTAGAAAAAAAATCGGAGGCATTAGAACTTGAATGCACCTCTTAATTCCTGATGGTGCCGCTATCCAATGAGACAACCTCGAGTAGAAAATGTGGTAGACGACGTTCAGAATCTGACTGTATATCGTTGAAAACCGTTTCTTACGGCACACCTCGTCATTTTTATCAGAGGTGTAAACACTCAACTTGAGGCCAGACACCAGCTCCCGGGCACTGTAGCAACGTGTTAGCACTGTTGGAGAAAGTGTACGAAATACAGGCCATTTCCGTAATGTGTTAGTTGCTGAATCTTACAGACAGAGTGCCAACCATATAAAAAATAAATCAGGATCTGTAGCGAAACTGAATGGGAAAATGAAAAATAAAGAAAGCCTCCAGTGCTTCTGCAAATGTGAGTTGGGTTGTTTTGGAGGAGGAGACAAGACAGCAAGGTCATCGGTCTCATTGGATTAGGAAGTCGGCAGTGCTCTTTCAAAGGAACCATCCCGGCATTTGCCTGGAGGGACTTAGGGAAATCACGGAAAACCTAAATCAGGATGGCCGGACGCAGGACTGATGTAAGTCTGAACTAAGGTTTCTTAGGTCCGACGTGCTTAAATTGAACAGCATATTAGCAGATGTAAGAACAATGTCTTCCTGTTCTTTTTCAGTTTCACTGGAAGTCACTCAAATGCGATCAAACACTTTTGTATTCGCTTGGAATTTATATTTTCATTTTCATCATGTTTCTTAATTGTTTGATTAATTAAATTTTATAACCATGCACGTTATTTAATCTGTGATCCCTACTTAGGTATACTCTCACTGTTAAATGCAGTTCATCTGAGCACCGCTTTCCATAACGCCTTTCTGTTGCAATACTGTAATACAAAATAATTGTTGAGCCGGTGTGGCCGAGCGGTTCTAGGCGCTTCAGTCTGGAACCGCGCGACCGCTACGATCGCAGGTTCGACTCCTGCCTCGGGCATGGATGTGTGTCATATCTTTAGGTTAGTTAGGATTAAGTAGTTCTAAGTTCTAGGGGACCGATGACATCAGCTGTTAAGTTCCGGCCGGCCGGAGTGACCGAGCGGTTCTAGGCGCTACAGTCTGGAGCCGCGCGACCGCTACGGTCGCAGGTTCGAATCCTGCCTCGGGCATGTATGTGTGTGGTGTCCTTAGGTTAGTTAGGTTTAAGTAGTTCTAAGTTCTAGGGGACTGATGACCACAGCAGTTAAGTCCCATAGTGCTCAGAGCCTCATATTACACTAACAATGCTAAATAGTTTATTAAAGATCATTTTACGACAAGCTTTCTTAAATTGTGCCTATACAATTTCGAAAACATGTAACGGTGCGTTGTGGACAAAGTTGCAAATTTCTTTTCATTGGTTTCGTACAAACGAGCCAAAATGAATACTAAATATTCATGACGTCGTGAAAATTAAGGTTATTGTTTTGCCGCTTGCCTTATAACGGTAATTCTCTAACAATGAGTTAGATAAAACTCAAGTGTGTGCATTATAGCTGTGTAATAATGAGGCAAGCAAAAAGGTGAACGTCACTCCGAAAGGACGCCCGTCCCCAATACCTGCCTTGAAACACAAACAACAATGTACCAGATGTAGGAGTAGGTAACCGGAATTTTCCTATAGATGGTGCTAGCCATCCGTATAGAGCCCGAGAGATTGCGTCTGCAATGCCATCTGCTTCCTGTAACGGATGACTGCTAATGTCAACACATAATAATCCAAGTTCCATACATCGGTATCTGTTTGAAACCCATAAACATGTCGAGTTTGGTGCCTACGAAGTACGATTTCCGGACATCATTGAATTTCTGTTATCATTTAAAGAAAACTGCTGCAGTATCTAAGCTTTCAGTGAAGTTGCTATTGAGAAAACACAGTCTTCCGACTGGTTACAAAAATTCTAAATCAGTTAATTTGACGTGAGAAACGATGAGCGCAGGAAACTACCGAAAAAGCTCGAAGAATTGAAAGGTGGCATGCCTTACCGATGCACACAGTGGCCTGGCCTCTCTCATGTTCACAGCAATCATCTTAGTCTTAGTAATTCGATTTGAGGAGGTATAGCCGAGAATGCCCATGACAAGGCTAGCATTGAGAACTCGGAAGTTATGAATGTTTTCCTCTCTAAATGCGTGTGGTGAAGAGTAGCTATTCCTTCCCACATTGCGTCTCTCGTCACCTGGGTGGTCCGGAAAAGGTTATGCCTGTTGTTGTGAGGGACTGGCTGAATGGGGTGAATGCTGAGCCGACGCCGACATTATCAAAAGAGCTGGACGGCACGCCCACGGTAAATTCTGAGGGAGCGCCTGGGGTGAGATATTCCGTTTCTTCGCGGAAATTCGGTAAACACACCTTCTGACCTTCTGGCGAGCTACGAGGGGTGGAAGGACATGAGTTCCCAGGCAGTTTTCACGGGCAGATTCCCGCGTTTTCTGTAAATGATTACCTATGATTCGCTTGCTCAGGGAAAAGCTCCGTGACGTAGGAAAATTGGCGCAGAAATTGGTGCCAAGTATCTCCATTGGTGTAGTGGAAGTGCTTCGGCAATAGAGTGGAATTTTCCACCGGTTATCAAGTTAATGATTGGCACGTATAACCACGACCACCATGGTGGGGGTGGTATTGTACTGGGTTCAGCTTGTACGGGTACTCTTTGGAGCAGTCTAGTCTCGACTTTCGGTCGGAGTAGGTTACAAGACTGAGCTCACGCTGCTCTGGACAGCCTGCCTTCCGTTGGCTGTCTATTATGCTTAATAATATCCGTTTGACGAAGTTGCTGAAGTTTTTGCCTCAACGTAACTTTCCGAGCAAAGTTGGCAATTGAGCGTTCTCCATACATATGGCTTATCCAGTCCGTCTTGAGCAATTTCGGGTAAACTTGACTGTATCGGAGTTACTGTGTGACTTTAGTTCTTAAAACCAGTCACTGTAACGTCAGTGATTGCGTGGCGAACTTTCTTCGTCTCCCTCAGAGGTGCATATGAAATGCTAGGAAGTCTTTAGTCTGTAACAACCAGGTCTGGATAATTAGTACCGGGCTATACTTGCGACATTATCATAACCACGACGGGACGTCGAAGCAACCAGCAACCAACCCTCTCAGTCGGTATGCCAGATAGTGTTTTTGCAGTAAAGAAGACAGCCTGGTAATGTATGTCCTCAGCACCAGCAGATTACGGAATTTTGCAACGTTTCGTTTGAAAGGTATGGGAAAGGTGCAGAAAGTGGAAAAATGGGTTCCGCATGGACTGAATGAAAGACAGAAAGCAAACCGAAAGAACACTTGTGAAATGCTGCTCGCCAGACAGAAAAGAAAGTAGTTTCTCCCTCGAATAGTGACAGGTGATGCCAAATGGATATATTTTGAGAATCCTAAGCGTCGTAAATCATGCGTGAATCCAGACATACCATCGACATCCATCGCAAGACCAAATCGCTTTGGAAAGAAGACAATGCTCTATGTTTGGTGGGATCAGAAGCCTGTCATCTATTATGAGCAGCTAAAACTTGGTTAAACCGTTAACAATGATCGCTACCAATAGCAAATGATCGATTTAAATCGAGCATTACGTGAAAAACGATCAAGTAGTGTGTATTTTCTTAGGAACACTATTTTTACCTAGTAAAGACTAGGAAGTTTTAATTTTGGTCGCCTCTCACAGGATTACAGTTCCCTGTTTCAGGGTGAATGTGTTCATATGTATCGAGCCTTGTCTTACAAAATTTTGGGTCACGTTTTGATCAATAAGAGACTTAGCGATTGTGAAAGTAATCAGTTTATATTGCCAACACCACAAAATTTGAAGAATATCAAACATGCGTATCAGCAGTTTCTGCGTGAAGACTTCCGAAAGCGTCTGAAGAACGCAGACCTCGCAGAAAGACAACGAATGTGGATTCTGCGGATTGTGCGACAGTAATTTCAACGTTTGATGGCTGATGGATTTATCGAGGCGATCCAGTAGCATGGCCTTGCCCCTCCAGCCATTATGAATCCCTTGGATTTCTGGCTGTGAGGTGCATTTACAAGGCATTGGTGTACTCGTAGCCTATTAACCATCTACAACGTTTACTGGAACGTGTGGCCAATGCATGTGACGCAATTCGAATGGAGCCAGGTGCATTTGAAACTCTATGCAATTTACTGCGAAGAAAGGTTGTGGGATGTTCAGGATGCGTATAGTGTCCACCTCCACGTAACAAACAGAGGGAAACGAGAGGGGAAACTGGCCGATATGTCAACAGGTATCGGTTTCCGGACATATCATTCTGGAAACTTTATTTCTAGTTTTGTCTAGTGCTACCTCCAGTAGGAATATTTGACTCTTCATGTTGTACACCGTGTATTATGAATATATGTATCCATAGGACTTGGTAAAACACCTCTCAGGTGATTTAAACCGTCTACATTACATTTGTTCACGTTTAGGGTCAATTGCCAATCACTGCAGGTCTTCCGACGTTCGACATCACTTCACGGCGGCATCGTATGCAAACTGCTTCCTAGAGCCGCCGATGCTACTGAAAGATTAATAAAGAACATCGTGGTCTCCTTTGACAGCTAAAATTATTTTATCTTCAGAGAAATTAATTTTAAGGAAGGTTCGAATGGAGTCTTTTAAAGCGTTTATTTATGAATACAAAACCCACCACAGCTGGAGATTTACATGTACAGGGCTAATACAAATGATTGAAGCGATTTCATAAATTCACTGTAGCTCCATTCATTGACATATGGTCACGACACACTACAGATACGTAGAAAAACTCATAAAGTTTTGTTCGGCACTTCAGGTTTCTGCTGCCAGAGCGCTCGAGAGCGCAGTGAGACAAAATGGCGACAGGAGCCGAGAAAGCGTATGTCGTGCTTGAAATGCACTCACATCAGTCAGTCATAACAGTGCAACGACACTTCAGGACGAAGTTCAACAAAGATCCACCAACTGCTAACTCCATTCGGCGATGGTATGCGCAGTTTAAAGCTTCTGGATGCCTCTGTAAGGGGAAATCAACGGGTCGGCCTGCAGTGAGCGAAGAAACGGTTGAACGCGTGCGGGCAAGTTTCACGCGTAGCCCGCGGAAGTCGACGAATAAAGCAAGCAGGGAGCTAAACGTACCACAGCCGACGGTTTGGGAAATCTTACGGAAAAGGCTAAAGCAGAAGCCTTACCGTTTACAATTGCTACAAGCCCTGACACCCGATGACAAAGTCAAACGCTTTGAATTTTCGGCGCGGTTATAACAGCTCATGGAAGAGGATGCGTTCAGTGCGAAACTAGTTTTCAGTGAGGAAGCAACATTTTTTCTTAATGGTGAAGTGAACAGACACAATTTGTGAATCTAGGCGGTAGAGAATCCTCACGCATTCGTGCAGCAAATTCGCAATTCACCAAAAGTTAACGTGTTTTGTGCAATCTCACGGTTTAAAGTTTACGGCCCCTTTTTCTTCTGCGAAAAAAACGTTACAGGACACGTGTATCTGGACATGCTGGAAAATTGGCTCATACCACAACTGGAGACCGACAGCGCCGACTTCATCTTTCAACAGGATGGTGATCCACCGCACTTCCATCATCATGTTCGGCATTTCTTAAACAGGAGATTGGAAAACCGATGGATCGGTCGTGGTGGAGATCATGATCAGCAATTCATGTCATGGCCTCCACGCTCTCCCGACTTAACCCCATGCGATTTCTTTCTGTGGGGTTTTGTGAAAGATTCAGTGTTTAAACCTCCTCTACAAAGAAACGTGCCAGAACTGCGAGCTCGCATCAACGATGCTTTCGAACTCATTGATGGGGACATGCTGCGCCGAGTGTGGGAGGAACTTGATTATCGGCTTGATGTCTGCCGAATCACTAAAGGGGCACATATCGGACATTTGTGAATGCCTAAAAAAACTTTTTGAGTTTTTGTATGTGTGTGCAAAGCATTGTGAAAATATCTCAAATAATAAAGTTATTGTAGAGCTGCGAAATCGCTTCAATCATTTGTAATAACCCTGTATTTCGAATATTACTATTGTACATTACACCCCTATGGTAGATGTTTTAACGTCTAAATAGTTCTGACTTTAATGTCTTCTGTCCCGCTATGTAAATCGGAGCTATGAGTTAGTACAAGCTTCCTTTTTAAGCGCACAGCTTTACTATCTACTCTCTACCAAAACTACAGTTCAGTAATTTTGATACATTACATAAATTGCTTAGTAACTGGTAGAATTACCGGTTAGGTGGTAGAATAAAATAAGTGGGTGTGTAAGAGAGAAACTGTGAGCCGACAACTTCTCCTTGTCTTTTTTTTTTGTTTCTTTTTTCGGTTTGCCCATAATGAGAGCTAGACATCATTCAGTGTCAGTCAGTTGTGTGTTTGACGTCCTTACAGAATACATACTGCATTTTATAAGTGATAAAAATTAGGTGAGCGCGTAACTTACACACTTTTACGTAACCAAAGTAATTACGTTTGATGGAAGTGTGGTTTAGATGCACAAATATAAATAAATCTATATAATCGTTGTTCTTCTTTTGTATTCAACTGAACATTCTTCATCATGATCAAGGCAAGAGTTTCCTGTAGTTGATGAACGCAAAACTGGTTTATGAATAACAGAAACATGTTTAACTAATGAACTATGTTTCGTGTTTCCTTTAAATTTTACCTTATATATGAATATACTTCGTTTTCTAGACCTGAATGATAAATCTGTATTGTCTTTTATTATTTTTACAACAACATTTCTCTGTTCCACGCCACAAATCAACAATTTGGAATGAAGTCTGAATGATACATAGACAAATTCAATTTTGTTGTAAATATTGTTTATTTTTAAGCAAGAGACAAGAGGGTAGCTATTCACAACAAAAATATTTCGTAGGTTACGCTGCTGCTTGTATTATGTTCTCACTCATTTTCTACATGGTCAACCTTTTCCTGTTTCCAGGGGAAACCAGTAAGACACTGATTGCATATTTACACAAATCCGTAGATATGAAGTAACACCTGGTTGGTATGAAACACACCTAACATACAGATGACGTGGCTAAGATCTTAACTGAATAAGGTTACTTTGAAAGCTACCATAGTCTACTCTTACTTAGGGTAGTCTACGGCAGCTCAAAGTAGTTTTACGATTTTACTATCTACGTTCTAACAGTGTGGCGTGGGTTCACACATGCATTGCTTAATATCAACGATACTCTCATTGTAACACTTCCGTCGAGTGCACTTGAAAAACTAGAACATGTTTTCTGAGATTTGAAGGTTATAAAGAAAATTTATTACTGGCAATAAAAAACTTCGTAACAGTCATAGAGGGAGATACACTATTCTTAAGTAAGTGTTGTTAAAGGGAGTGAGTATTTAAGATGACAGATTGTTTTTTTCAGTGGACCACCTACATATTAATGAAAAGTCAAGAAAGACGATTTCATCCATCATTTTTCAACTAGTGAGTTTTGTGGTGAAATGAGCGAGGGTAATGTAGCTGCAACATTTTAACACACTCATCTGAGCTCTGTAAATTTACAAAGTACAGGGGGAAGCAGGTTATAGAGCAAAGTAACAATTTAGCAGCAATATTCTTGGAACTGAAGAAGCAGGATCAGGTTTTCTGGAGGATTGGAAAGGATTTTCGAACGAGTCGCTTTGATCTCAGAGCGGAAAATTACGCTCGGGGCTTCGTTTTGTCCGCCGCGTGCCCGTTCTTTGAGGTCTCATAAAGCTCGGAGTAGAGGGTCCTGCGAGAACGAAACAAGATGAGTCTTTTTACGCCGTATTTTTTCACCGTTCTGTGCACATACTCTGACCTTCGAGACAAAGAAATTCTTCGGCCATTATAATCTCATTAATGAATCCTTGTAGAATAAGAGCCGTTATAGTATGCCTTGATTGCTTCCTGAGAATTAATTTACTTCCGTATCCTAGGTCATTAACAGGCCTACGAGCCTGTGTGGTGGCGCTCGACTCAAAGGTAAGCGGGTTCGAATCCCGGCGGTGGAAAGTTTTCAATGCCATTATTTGGTTAGCAAGGGGGGGGAGGGGGGAGTGAGAGAGGTTGTGGCTTAAAGTTTATGATCAGCAGTCTTAAAGCCAATGTCCAGGATTCCATTTCAAACCTCTTAGGCGTGTCTCATGATGTCTCGCGTTTAATAATTCGTTCACGCAGGAGGATCGTGCATACCGCCGTTTAAACATTGCACATGCTCCCGTATGGAGGACATCGTAATAGGCATCCCTGGCGTAAAGAAGCGACTGAAAGAGTGGAAAAGAAATAAGTCGCCAGGTCCGGATGTAATCCCGATTCGCTTTATGAAGAATGCTCTAAGGCGTTGGCCCTTATTTAGTTAACATTTTTTGCGAATTTCACGCCAAGCGCAAAGTCCGAAGTTCCCGGAAAAATGCACAGGTGATTCTTGTTTATAAGAAGGGTAAAAGAACTCTCCCGACAAATAAAGAGCAATGTATTTAACATCGGTTAGCTGCAGAATTCTTGAACATATTCTCAACCGGAACTGACGACGTCCCTTGAGACGGAAAAGATTCTGCTCAAAAATAAGCGGGGCCTTAAAACATCTTTCGTGTGATACTCAGCTTGCCGTTTTTCACACAGTATCCTGCGAAATGTGGATTAAAAGCGCCAGTTGGATTATATGTTCCTAGATTTCCGAAATGCATCTCACACGGTGCCCCATTGCAGACAGTTAACGAAAGTACAGGCATACGGAATACGTTGAATGACATGCGTACGGCTGTTAGACCTCCGAAGTGATAAAACAAAGTTTCTTGTCCTCGATGGCGAATCTCCATCAGAGACAAGAGTGTCGTGAGGAGTGGACGAGGGAAGTGTGGTAGGGCAGCTTTTATTCCCTAATAAATGACATGGTGGACAGGGTGTGCAGCTTATTACGGCCGTTTGCTGATAACGCTGTGGTCTAACGGAGGGAGTCGTCATTGAGTGACTGCAGGAAGATACAAGATGACTTAGACCAGATTTCTCGTTTCTGTGATGAATAGCAGCTTGCTCTAAATGTAGATGAATGTAAGTTAAAGCTGAGGACTATGAGAAACAATCTATGTCTGCATACAGTATTAGTAGTGGTGTGGCGACTGCACACTCTAACCTTGTATGCCAGTAACACAACCAGTTTTTAGTTGCAACACTTCTTTATTGATTACACATACACACAAATAATAATGAATTAACAATATTTGGATATCAAGGCCCTATACAGAATTAGTATTAAAAATGCGCAAAATGAGTAAAGAATTGTAGACCACAGAAACAGCTTTAAATATAGTCATTTAAAAATGTTACACAGGAATGAAACTTTTCAGTGTAATGGAAGCAGTAACTTAAATTAATTTTCAAATAGGAGGTATTTCAGTCTTGTCACAGCCATACTGCAATATGACCAAATCTTAAATTACTTTAAATTTGCAACTTAGGGTTAGGCACAAGAAGGGTACAATTTGTCCTTTGTGTGTGCTTATATTAAAAAATTCACTATTCTTTTTATTATCACTCCGTTTTACACTTATGCAAGCTTAAGGCAAAAAGTCAATTGATGAACATGTGACAGACGCGAGCAAACGTTAATCTATTACTATTTCACAAACACTCATTCCAAAGGGTGAACATATACTCAACTTTGGGCAGTAGAAAATCTTCTGCCTGAAACAACCATCTCGTTGAATGGAATAGAGAAATCGCGGATTAACGGAGTCCGGACGGCCGTGAGTTCAAATCCTAAGATTTCCGCCACACTGCAAGTTCGCAGGGCGAGGTGTGCTCGCGTCGACCACTATACATGTTTCTGAAAACAGGAAAACATGAGCGGCAGACACACTATAGTATATACAAGTTACACAAATATAAAAAAATACCTTAAAATAAACATATTACAAGTTAACCCAAGAACAGAATTAAGGAGCTTAGTTTCCTTTGATAAAAAAAGATCTAGATACTAAGTACCTAACGTGACAATCCATACACACAAGAAATTATTAAGAAACAACAACTACCACTAATTCGTAGAACCAGAAACTTCTAAATCTGTAACTAAATTAAGAAATGACGTTCAAGTGAACCAGCTACTTTCAGCGTGCCACTAAGCACCAAATCAAAACTTAAAAATGCGAGGCGCTATTTCTAGTCACTTTAGTAGCATAATTTCATGGCCGTTCCAGAACATAACTCTCCTCCACACCACTGCAGTGAATGTTTTGCTGCCCACAACGCACGAGCAACTGCAACAGTCAACAGTCCTTAAGGACACAATAATATTCACTATATATAGAAGGACGAACCCACAACGAAAACTTGGCGATTAAATTTTTTCTTCTTCATGTGAAATCCACATAGCTCTCAAGGTATTAGAAAATCCTGGTCGCCACTGGCCAGCCGTATCAATGCATCTTTAATACTTTCCGGCAGCGGCCCATGCTTCTTCGTCGCTCCAACTCAACTGGTCCTCAAGGCATAGGGCTGTGCCACGTGTCGCCAACTCCCAACAACAACATCGAACGCCCGTCACGTCACAGACTGACTCTCCTCGACTTGCGCCCGCGCGCTATCATAAATAGCCTGCCTCAAAGACACAAAGAGAACAAGGCACAAGAACAACGATGAAAGATGGAAGTAAGAATTGATATCGCCTGGCGCCAGAAACTCACCGGTTCAAGTAGTGTGCTATGTAACAAAGTAATGTTGTTTAAATACACTTCCGGAAATTGAAATAAGAACACCGTGAATTCATTGTCCCAGGAAGGGGAAACTTTATTGACACATTCCTGGGGTCAGATACATCACATGATCACACTGACAGAACCACAGGCACATAGACACAGGCAACAGAGCATGCACAATGTCGGCACTAGTACAGTGTATATCCACCTTTCGCAGCAATGCAGGCTGCTATTCTCCCATGGAGACGATCGTAGAGATGCTGGATGTAGTCCTGTGGAACGGCTTGCCATGCCATTTCCACCTGGCGCCTCAGTTGGACCAGCGTTCGTGCTGGACGTGCAGACCGCGTGAGACGACGCTTCATCCAGTCCCAAACATGCTCAATGGGGGACAGATCCGGAGATCTTGCTGGCCAGGGTAGTTGACTTACACCTTCTAGAGCACGTTGGGTGACACGGGATACATGCGGACGTGCATTGTCCTGTTGGAACAGCAAGTTCCCTTGCCGGTCTAGGAATGGTAGAACGATGGGTTCGATGACGGTTTGGATGTACCGTGCACTATTCAGTGTCCCCTCGACGATCACCAGTGGTGTACGGCCAGCGTAGGAGATCGCTCCCCACACCATGATGCCGGGTGTTGGCCCTGTGTGCCTCGGTCGTATGCAGTCCTGATTGTGGCGCTCACCTGCACGGCGCCAAACACGCATACGACCATCATTGGCACCAAGGCAGAAGCGACTCTCATCGCTGAAGACGACACGTCTCCATTCGTCCTTCCATTCACGCCTGTCGCGACACCACTGGAGGCGGGCTGCACGATGTTGGGGCGTGAGCGGAAGACGGCCTAACGGTGTGCGGGACCGTAGCCCAGCTTCATGGAGACGGTTGCGAATGGTCCTCGCCGATACCCCAGGAGCCTAATTTGCTGGGAAGTGGCGGTGCGGTCCCCTACGGCACTGTGTAGGATCCTACGGTCTTGGCGTGCATCCGTGCGTCGCTGCGGTCCGGTCCCAGGTCGACGGGCACGTGCACCTTCCGCCGACCACTGGCGACAACGTCGATGTACTGTGGAGACCTCACGCCCCACGTGTTGAGCAATTCGGCGGTACGTCCACTCGGCCTCCCGCATGCTCACTATACGCCCTCGCTCAAAGTCCGTCAACTGCACATACGGTTCACGTCCACGCTGTCGCGGCATGCTACCAGTCTTAAAGACTGCGATGGAGCTCCGTATGCCACGGCAAACTGGCTGACAATGACGGCGGCGGTGCACAAATGCTGCGCAGCTATCGCCATTCGACGGCCAACACCGCGGTTCCTGGTGTGTCCGCTGTGCCGTGCGTGTGATCATTGCTTGTACAGCCCTCTCGCAGTGTCCGGAGCAAGTATGGTGGGTCTGACACACCGGTGTCAATGTGTTCTTTTTTCTATTTCCAGGAGTGTATTTGCGCGTAACGTTGAAAAGGGATAAAAGGGATATTAAATGGAAGGAGCGTGAGGGATTGTCGTAGCGAAGGCGAATGGTCGAATTTGATGGAGTGGGACAGTTTTAGGGAAGTGTGCTTTGTTCGTAGGCGGGATCGTATATACAAGTGCGACCCATAATTGAGTACTGCTAGACTGCCATCCATAGCAGGTCGGATTAAACGAAGAGGTCGAAGGAATTCAGACGCTGGGTACTAGATCTGTTGCCAGAAGGTTCGATCAGCGTAGACTGATACGCCAGAGAAACTGGTATAAGCATGAGTATTCAAATAAAGAGAAAACGTAAACAGGCAGAATATGGCGTGGCAATCGGCAACGCCTATATGACAAGTGCCTGGTGCAGTTCTTAGATCGGTTACTACTCCTACAATGGCAGCTTATCCAGATTTAAGCGAGTTTGAATATGGTGCTATAGTCGGCGCACGAGCGATGGGAAACAGCATCTCCGTGGTAGCGATGACGTGGGATATTTCCCGGACGACCATTTCACGAGTGTACTGTGAACATCAGGAATCCGGTAAAACCCCAAATCTCTGTTAACGCTGCGACTGGTATGAGATCCTACAAGAACGGCATTAACGACGACTACAGAGATGTCCACGTGACAGAAGTGCAATCCTTCCGCAAATCGCTGCAGATTTCAGTGCTGGGCCCTCAGTAAGTGTCAGGGTATGAACCATTCAACGAAGGCCCACTCGTGTACAATCGATGACTGCACGACACTAAGCTTTACGCCTCTCCTGGGCCCATCAACACCGACATTGGACTGTTGATGACTGGAAACGTACTGACTTGTCGAACGAGCCTCGTTGCAAATTGTATCGAGTGGATGGACGTGTATGAGTATGGAGACAACCTCACGAATCAATGGGCCCTCAATGTTGGCAGGGGACAGTTAAAGCCGGTGGAGTCTCTGCAATGGCGTGGGGCGTGTGCAGTTGGATGATATGGGCCCCTGATACATATGGATGCTACTCTGACAGGTGACACTGAAACGCGTACGTTTCAACCAGCGATGGCGAGGCATGACAGAATCTCTGACCAGACAGGTTTTTATCTATCGTTGCTAGTCTGCGCTTGACCGCGCGAGTGTGCAGATCCGAGTTGGACGCAGTAATTGTAGGTAGCGAGTCGCGAGAGCATAGAGTTCAGTTAGAGAGCAGTAGCGCGTGCGAGACGACAGTAGTAGTCAGTACAATGGTTGCGTGTAGCGAGCCAACAGGAACAGTCGTGTGTGAGGAGTAGGCCGGCGTCGACATGGGTCTCTGGTCACGGTTCGGGACGAGGTATATTGTTAAATAAGGTAATGAAGCAGCATTGCGCTCAGCCAATAACATCTGTTAATTGTAATTAATTTGTACAAGAAATTCCCCAATAATAATTTTGTTTTTAAAGCAATAGTTTTTAAGAAAAGAATCATTCCAATTGAAACAATACTTCCTATGCTTTTCCTCCCAGAATCAATTTATCAGATTAATTATTGCACAGGGCCTAAGGTCAGCGCAGCTGCCCTTATAAAATTTATCAGGTTCATCTTAACGTTAATTTTGTGGAGACTTAACATTTTGCACATTTTTATTATCATTGAGTTTTATTACTGTGGGAAGCTAACATTTGGCTCTATTTGCATTTTCATTCAATTCATATCATTTAAAAATAATTACGGGGAGGTTACACTTAGCACGATGCCCAATGCTCCATTAAATATTTTCTTTTATTTTCACGGGAAGGTTCCACTTTGGCTTTATTCTCATTAACATTGAAATATTTAACATAATTTCTGTGGGAAGGTTACACTTTGGCTCGATTCCCATTAAAATTTAATTATTGTCATTAGAAAATTCCCCGGCGAGGTTACAACACGTACGCAAGCCTCCTTTATGATCACCTGCGTCCATTCATGTCCATTATGCATTCCGACGGACTTGCGCAATTCCAGCAGGACAATTCGACATCCTAAACGTCCAGAATTGCAACAGAGTAGCTCCAGGAAACTCTTATGATTTCAAACACATGCGCCAGATGTGAATATTATTGAGCTTGCAACGTGTTGTTCAAAAGAGATTGCCACCGTCTTGTACTCTTACGGATCTATTGAAAACCCTGCAGGTTTCATGGTGTCTGTTCCCTCCAGCACTACTTCAGACATTAGTCGAGTCCATGTCACGTCGTGTTGCAGCACTTCTGCGTGCTCGCTGAGTCCGTACAAGTTATTAGGAATGCGTACCAGTTTCTTTGGCTCTCGGTGTATGGGAGATTCTTTGGGAACTCAAATGGGAATCTCTGGAGCGAAGGCATGGTTCTTTTTGAGGAAAGTACGGCGGCTGCGTAGGAGTTGTACGAGAGCAGCGGAGTACTGGCCTGTAGCCAGTTTCACCCTCTATCTTCCCTTCAGCCGTAACAACACAAATCTCTTTCGCTAGACTGTACAAGCCCTCCTCACAGCCTCCACATGAGACATTTGATAACAGGTCGGAGGAAGGCAATGGCGAACCACCTTTAGTGTGACTTCGTCCTTCGCGGTGGTGCAGATTCTTGCATCTGCTGCCTTACACACGTTCCCTGGAGGGACTTATTACTGACATATGTACGTACGTTAATGTAAATGTAGGTGTTGTTCTTGTAAACTCTTCTCATCGCGCGCGTATTTATACAATCGCTTTAAATTGAGGGATGTGGTTATATTCACTGATATAGAAATAAATGTGCGCCCACCGACCGCCGCGTGTTTTTGCAGACGCTAATCGATCAGAGTCCTAGGAGTATTCTCTGACGTCGCATACAGTAACGCTGCAACTCGACCAGCTACTGCACTATATTCTTCTGACTATCATTGTTCTCCCTTTTCACTGACCGAGCGAGGTGGCGCAGTGGTTAGACACTGGACTCGCATTCGGGAGGACGACGGTTCAATCCCGCGTCCGGCCATCCTGATTTAGGTTTTCCGTGATTTCCCTAAATCACTCCAGGCCAATGCCGGGATGGTTCCTCTGAAAGGGCACGGCCGACTTCCTTCCCCATCCTTCCCTAATCCGATGAGACCAATGACCACGCTGTCTGGTCTCCTTCCCCAAACCAACCAACCAACCAACCTTTTGACTGATGAGCTGTTGAAGGCCTAGTCAGACAGGATCAAGATACACTCCTGGAAATGGAAAAAAGAACACATTGACACCGGTGTGTCAGACCCACCATACTTGCTCCGGACACTGCGAGAGGGCTGTACAAGCAATGATCACACGCACGGCACAGCGGACACACCAGGAACCGCGGTGTTGGCCGTCGAATGGCGATAGCTGCGCAGCATTTGTGCACCGCCGCCGTCAGTGTCAGCCAGTTTGCCGTGGCATACGGAGCTCCATCGCAGTCTTTAACACTGGTAGCATGCCGCGACAGCGTGGACGTGAACCGTATGTGCAGTTGACGGACTTTGAGCGAGGGCGTATAGTGGGCATGCGCGATCCCGGGTGGACGTACCGCCGAATTGCTCAACACGTGGGGCGTGAGGTCTCCACAGTACATCGATGTTGTCGCCAGTGGTCGGCGGAAGGTGCACGTGCCCGTCGACCTGGGACCGGACCGCAGCGACGCACGGATGCACGCCAAGACCGTAGGATCCTACGCAGTGCCGTAGGGGACCGCACCGCCACTTCCCAGCAAATTAGGGACACTGTTGCTCCTGGGGTATCGGCGAGGACCATTCGCAACCGTCTCCATGAATCTGGGCTACGGTCCCGCACACCGTTAGGCCGTCTTCCGCTCACGCCCCAACATCGTGCAGCCCGCCTCCAGTGGTGTCGCGACAGGCGTGAATGGAGGGACGAATGGAGACGTGTCGTCTTCAGCGATGAGAGTCGCTTCTGCCTTGGTGCCAATGATGGTCGTATGCGTGTTTGGCGCCGTGTAGGTGTAGGTGAGCGCCACATTCAGGACTGCATACGACCGAGGCATACAGGGCCAACACCCGGCATCATGGTGTGGGGAGCGATCTCCTACACTGGCCGTACACCACTGGTGATCATCGAGGGGACATTGAATAGTGCACGGTACATCCAAACCGTCATCGAACCCATCGTTCTACCATTCCTAGACCGGCAAGGGAACTTGCTGTTCCAACAGGACAATGCACGTCCGCATGTATCCCGTGCCACCCAACGTGCTCTAGAAGGTGTAAGTCAACTACCCTGGCCAGCAAGATCTCCGGATCTGTCCCCCATTGAGCATGTTTGGGACTGGATGAAGCGTCGTCTCACGCGGTCTGCACGTCCAGCACGAACGCTGGTCCAACTGAGGCTCCAGGTGGAAATGGCATGGCAAGCCGTTCCACAGGACTACATCCAGCATCTCTACGATCGTCTCCATGGGAGAATAGCAGCCTGCATTGCTGCGAAAGGTGGATATACACTGTACTAGTGCCGACATTGTGCATGCTCTGTTGCCTGTGTCTATGTGCCTGTGGTTCTGTCAGTGTGATCATGTGATGTATCTGACCCCAGGAATGTGTCAATAAAGTTTCCCCTTCCTGGGACAATGAATTCACGGTGTTCTTATTTCAATTTCCAGGAGTGTATTTGTCAGTCCAAACAGGTTGATAAAAACGAAGATCCTGTATGTGGCCACTGCCTTATCGGTATAAACCAGCATTTTATGAGCGAGGAAGGGAGTACATCGGCTTTGCTTAGAGGAAAGGACAAAAATAGTCATTACGCCCCTCTTATTTTGATCACACTTGCCTTCGATCAATCAGCAAATTCAGAAGTTGTGGGATGGTACACGCAGAAAGCAAGTAGGTCCTCAGATAGCAGAGAACAATAGACGTTCATTGCTGCAAAGAAGTATTCAAGAACACGGCCAACTTTGTCAGCGAACTGAACTTGAAAATCGTCCTGATATATTAGAAAATATGCTACTTATACGTTACAGTTCCGTGAATGTGTGAGAGAGCACTCACTGAAGCACGGAATCGGTTGCACTGTCGTTGTCGCGGTTCTGACGCGCTATACGAGGAGACTTGTCTTCCTAGAGGCCTGATTCGCACTGGTCCAGAGCTACAGGCGGTGGCCTTTTCAAGGACGCCCGGTATATGAACACCAAGAAGGTTGCCAGAGTCACGGGTTCACGAGGATCGTGGATGAAAACTAATGCCGGCCGTGTCCCGTGGTCATGGTGTCCTTGTTACTGAGACTGATGCCGCAGTGAAACGGAGATCCATGGGCTGCAGGCGTTTGACAGTTCGGCAACCCGCCGGACTGTACTGTGTAGCGTGTGGCTGATCATCAGGCACCAGTGGTATCACTGCATATCCGTCTCTGCATGTTGTTGTGTTATATGCTCTCGACATACTTTCGGTTGGAACGGCGCTTATACTTTAGAAACAATATATATCTTATAGTCACAATATTTTATTTTGCCTATTGGCTAGCAATTTCGGTACACATTACCATCCCTAAGTCGTCCCCTAGCATCTAGTTATCGTGCTTGTTTTCCATGTAGGTGTAGCAAATGTTGTGCCTTCGTTCCAGGTGTGCTTAGAGGCGTTATTTATTTATTAATCTGTGTAATTATTTCACCTGATACCATTCGGGTCGTCAGGTCCTCTTTTATATCCAACGAACGATTCTGAGTCAATATTACAATTTGTATAATTCATGGGCAGTATAGAATTATAATTCTAGTAACAACAATAACAATAATAAAGCTAATAATATTGAGAATATGTATGTATATATGCATTTGTATGTGGCATTTAAGAGAGGTCTGTCTGATTAATGTCAAGCAGCTTCCTCATGTTGTCCTTGTCGGATGTGAGTAATGATGTACGACAGGAATGGTACAGAGTGAGAAGAAGTTGATTAGTATGTGGAAGGGCGAAAAATAAATGAATAATATTAGCAACAAATGGAATTAAGAAAATAGGCAGAAAATAAACAATTTTTTCAGCCTTCAGTTGCAAGGTAATTTTTACTCGTTTACCTAGGTTTCGATTCCAGTAATGGAATCTTCTTCAGAACCTATAAATTAAACCACATACGGACATATATTACTCACTTAAATGCATCATCAGTCTAATGATTGAATAATAAAGAATCGTGATACTTACAAAAAATTAAATAATTTTGAGAGCCAAACACAGGCTATGTCACAGATTAAAATTGAAACAATAAAGACGCCTAATCATAAGATTATGTCTGTCAAAATTAAAACCATTAAGGCGAACGTAGACGGAGCTACGCCGGCCAGAAATAAGGACCACACGTGAGCGGCACGGAGACTAGGCGTCGCGAGCAGTTCCGCGGCGAGGCTCGGCCGCGGCCAAGCGCATGCGCGAGCGCAGCCGCGAGAGACAAATTGTCTCAAAATTACTTAGAGCAAATATACATATCAACAAATTGTGACTGAAAGCCGCCCTACAAATGGACAAACCTATGTATTGGTAAACAATTTACCTGAGAACAAACTACAAAGCCAAGGTATAAATTTTTTTTTTACATTTAAGTATTATAGTAAGAGGGCGAAGCCCCGCTACAGTAACTAAAAAATTAGTGTCGAACCCATGCGTGCTAAGCCCCAAAAAACGCCTTAGCCACTATGTGTCATTACCAAGCATATTACGAAATACAAAGACACACATGTACAATCGCACTATAATAAAGGGACAAAGCAGATAGGGAAACAGCATCGGCCATTCGAAGCGGACTGTGGGTCAACTCCACTGGAGTAAAGGTTGAAATCCTTCTAAATAACTTCTATTTTTTAGTTGTAGCTGATCATTAAGTAAGTTGTCTCTATCAATATTAAGATGTTTAAAAATTTGCAATTCTTCGAGGGTGTCTAGCCCACATCTCTTGACTTCATTATGCAAAAGCTCTGCACCTTTTAGAGGCTTGGGAGCATGCGCCTCTTGGACCAGATGTTCACCGCTTTTTGGCGGCAGATGCTTTTTAAAGCTAACAGACAGGGAAGGGATGAGAAAAGCATAGGTAGTTAACAGTATGTTATAGATACTAACTGACTATTAGACAGATAGTTAACAGTTAGGATATGACTAGAAGGAAGCTACGCCGATGACTACAGCTGCAACTTTATTTTCCACGTGAATACAGAGTGGGCCTGGACAAGACCCAGGTTACAGCGTAATTCACGCTACACTCAGATGGCTCAAATGGAGATTGAGAAAGAGAGGTGTAACCAACATGTTGGATGTATGCAGTTCGGTATTGTAGTTGTTGAGTGATGGCAGATATTTTATATGTGAGGTAAAGGTAGTTACAAGCTCAGGCTCTACATTGTTAAATAGATTGCTGTGCATTAAATTGATACAGGTGCAATTAACTAATGAAAACTTCCTTGGGTGTACAAAGCTGACCTAGCATAAAAGTACCCTTTACAGGTACGCCAAGAAGAAAGGATACATGCCGAATTTTTCAGTTTGCATTCCGTTTTCCTGAAAAGGTGTGCCAATGTCTGCTAATTAATAATAGCTTTTAATCTACTGTATATCTAGTTTCCGCCAGCGTCGCAGACGCTCCACGTCAGCGTATTCCTCCTGCTAGGGGAAGGGTGGCAGCCGGCGCGAGGAGGTGGCGCGATGGCCAGTCGCAACTAGCGCAGGTCCCGGCAGTGTTGCACTCGCGCCGGTCTTTGCGCCACCTCCTCGTGTTGGCTGCCGTCCTGCACCTGGCAGCAGCAGGAGGAGGCTATGGCGGCGGCGCCATACTGCTGCACCAACGACCCCCACGAAAAACGTGGGCAAAAAAGTTTGAAAAAGTATATATGTAACTGAAATTACTCAGAGACTCAGTTAAAACATTCATGCAAGTGACATAACCGGAAGATACTTGCCTCTGTCGGTTGTCTCACATTAAGAGGAACCAGTCACACCAGGAGAGTAGACTAGCTTCAATTAATTGTTTCATTCGGTTTGGAAAAACCGACTGAACGAAACAACCGATTGGCCATTCGGTTGTTCAAAGCAATCAGCTGGCTGCCAAGGTATTTTATTATTCTTTGAAATGGTAAGTGGACACCATCAAATAGTATTGGAAGAATTTTCAGAATGAATATTCACTCTGCAATATATTTTGCCCCGATTTGAAACTTCCTGACAGTTTGATGAAACTGTGTGTCAGACCAGGACTCAAAAGTGGGAACTGTGGCTTTCACAGGCAAGTGCTCTTCTGACTGAGCTACCCATAACCGCTCAAACCCGCCCTCACAGCTCTACTTCCATCAGTACCCTCACAGCTCTACTTCCATCAGTACCTCGTCACCTATCTTCTAAATTTCGCAGAAGTGCGAAAATTGCTGGACTAGCACTCGTGCAAGAAAGAATATTGTGGAGACATGATTAGCCACAGCCTGGAGGATTGTTTCCAAAACGAATTACGAGTCTGCAGCGATGCGGGCATGAATTTAAACTGTATGAAGACTGGAGAAAGTGGTATGCGTCCTGGTCTGGCACATTATATCAATTATTGTAAGAAATCTTTCACAAGAATGTCCACTGATCAATTTCCATAGTGAATGGGGAAGACGTTTTTTATTTGTAGCATTTACTTCAAACCACAGGTCTTCTGCCCATCGTAATATAGAACAAAGATCGTCAGTCATAACTCATACAGCATGAGCAAGGACCTTACATGAGTTTTTGTTATCTTTAAACAATGTGTGTAGTGTATTACTGGCCATATAGTACATGAAACCACAGAATTCTGTTGATTTTTGCGGAGCACACCAGTGTTGTTTACTTCCTTGTGGTTCTTATTGGCTGTGGTCGTGGAAAACCGTCTCCGTGCACACAGGAGGTCAAGCGGTTGTACCTGCTCTGCGAGCAACGGATTGGAACCCATGAAAATTTTTTGTTATCTAGTAGTAACAGTTCATTGAGGATGAGGCAATAGTTCTTTGAAATACGTTCGAAAATCTCCAGCTCTTCGAATACATCTTATCAATGTAATTATACTAAGTAAAGTTTGTGCGTCGTGAAAATTGTCATCACTGTAAATGTGTTTGATGTCATACCTGATTTTCTTTGTATTATTCTCTAGGATATACCAACATTTCACTACTACCCCTACGAGGTGTCGAAGCCTAGGTCAACCGGTTAGGTGTTTCATCCTATGCTGAAATTAGTATACGGTTCCTGTGTAACTGCTACGTCTAGAACTAAACAAAGTTTGAGCGGTGGCGGTTGTCGAACCCGGAAGCGAAGACGTTTTGATGAACAATCAAAGGCTGTACACCTATACCATGAGTACAAGCTGTATGCATGCTTCTTTTAAAGAAAAACATACATGTTCGTGGCCTACCAGTCGTATCATACCGTTTTCAAGAAATTCTTCAGCAATGTCACTTTCAGCAAACCAAGAAATGACATGTGTGAACTATGTGATAATCTGAGAATGCAGGCTAAAATTACCTCCGACAAATATTCCAAGTCGGTACTGGAGACTCACGAAAACGCCGTGAAAGCTCAGGACTTGATGAAAATCAACTTTACAGATTCACAGATACCTGTGAGACATGCACTGTGGCCACAGATTTGAGAAAAGTTATGTTTATACATGTTTTGTTCAAGACAGCTGTAACATTGTACAGATTAACAGATGCCCTTAAGTGAGACATGCACTGTGCCTATATATTTCCTATAAGTCATGTTTATACATACGCTGACGCAAAGCAGCATGTTTTTTTCAAGACAGTTGTCACATTGCAACTTGGCAATACATTATGATTCAGGTAAATCATTCATTTGCATGTGGCAAGAGGGCCTAGCTGGTGAAGGAGGTAGTGAAGTGCATCCCGTATATTAAAAGTTATGGGTTCAGGATTCACACACTCATTCACACACTCATTGTGTGGTGCGATAACTGTGTTGGGCAGATGAAAATCTTATGATGTTGATAAATTTAATGCTGCTTGTTTCAGAAGCTGTCTTTGAAAGTGTTGAACTAAAGTTTTCAGTCTCTCGTAACAGTTACATGGCTTCCAATCGTGGCGTTGATATTATAGACAAAATTAGAAAGACCTTTAAATGCATGGTGCCTGAAGAATTGCAAATATTGTGGCCGCAGCTAGAGCAAAAAGATCTCTGTTGTGAAGATAAACATGCGTGAAGGTAATTTATTTTATCTGGCTTCCCTTTACTAATACATATCTTAATACCAGCAAAACTAAAGAATCTCAAAACTTTAGTAATAACCTTTCACTTCAGACAAGAAAGACAAGCTTCTAATGAAATCTCATTTTGACGAAGCAGACTGGATTGAGTACTCTGTGTTTAAAAGGGGGCAGAACTTCAATGGACAGCCGTCCTAGAAAATGTGCCTCAACTTTCACTGTCAAGCAAAGTCGGCGAAGAGGAAAAGAAGGACGTACTTGCTGTGATTCTGTTTCTTGATGTGAAATATAACGAGTTTTATGAATCTTTGTGTAAGTGATATCAGAGTATTAGAACATGAGTGGGCATTCAGCTTTCCTTGATTAAGTAGCACGGCACATTCACCCTTACTGAAATGTACGTCTTGTGGGAGACTGCGTTCAGTATTAAACGTCTTGGTGAAATGTTAAGGCAGGTGTGAAATGTTGAAATATATTATTAAATAAAAATTGTTTGCAATATAACTTCATAAGTTTTTTTCCTGTTTCTCTAAATACTTAAATTTTGGCACATTCAGCGTTTCGCACTTCCAGTCTTCAATTATTTGTTAATGCTAATTCAGAAATAACAGGAAAACGGGAACAGCAATGTGGCAGGCCATCCCCGTCAGCAAACAATTAAAAGTAACTTAGCGATTTCTGTCCACATGCAGGTGATTAGAACGTTAATATATACAAAATCTGTGAGCAATCATTTTTAAGACATACCGTATATCCAAAGATACTTTTGATGACTGATCGTATAGCCACAGGTTGTCCCTCAAAGACAAAATCTATTAAGCGAGTATTTCTTCGTTTATTTTAAAAACTTGAAAATTCTTAGTCACTTGAACTTAACACATGTCGGTTGTATTACGCAGAAACCAAACTGGAAAAAATGCGAACAACAGAATTGCGGAGATCCGAAAATGCGTCACGATCAGAATACAATGCGAACGTTTCGCTCTTCCACGAATTTGTTCCGCAGACCGGACTGAAACCAGTCGTTGGCCCGATCTAGCCCACAGGCAGTCAGTTTCCCACTTGAGTTCTAGATGGATGAACTGCTTTGCGATTATAAATCGGACTATGGTCATCTGCCGAACTTAAAAGGCACTTTTATCTTGTGTATGACTGCTAGTGAAGAATATAAAGCTGCTCATTCACTAAAGTCTTATTACATATAGTAAAGGGGTAATAGTCATGCGATACCTCCTAACATCGTGGGGAACCTCAATTTGCCTGGCGTAGTGCAGCATTTTGACGTAGTATGCACTGGACAAGTCGGTGGAAATCCTCTGAAGAAGAGCCTGCTGCCTCTATAGCCGTTCGTAACTGCGAAATTGTTGCGGGTGCAAGTTTTTGTACACGAACTGGGCGCTCTACTATGTCCCTCAAATGTTGGACGAGATTCACGTCGGGCGACGGCCAAACTAGTCACTCCATTTCACTAGGACTTTCTTCAAACCAATCGCGAACAGTTGTGGCCTAGTGACATGGCTCATTTTCATTCCATAGTTATGTGGGGACATGTAGTACACAAAGGGCTGCAATTAGTCTACGAGGAGCCAAACGTAATAATTAATCGCATCTACTGGACCTGTACATCCAGCCCATTGCATCTAAACCCTGGCCCCACCACTATGGAGCCAACATAAACCTTCACAGTGCATTATTGACAACTTGGATCCACGGCTTTGGCGGGTCTGAACAACATTCTAATCCTATCATCAGATTTAACCAAGTGAAATCGGGGATCATTTGACCAGGCTATCGGTCCAACTTAGGCGTTCACGAGACCATGAATGGAGCTGCAGGCAATGTCGTGCTGTTGGCAGGGGCACTCGGGAGCCAACATAAGCCTTCACAGTGCATTATTGACAACTTGGATCCACGGCTTTGGCGGGACTGAACAACATTCGAATCCTAACATCAGATTTTACCAAGTGAAATTGGGGATCATTTGACCAGGCTACATAAGCCTTCACAGTGCATTATTGACAACTTGGATCCACGGCTTTGGCGGGTCTGAACAACATCAGATTTTACGAAGTGAAATCGGGGATCATTTGACCAGGCTATCGGTTCTACCTAGGCGTCCACAAGACCATGAATGGAGCTGCAGGCGATGAAGTGCGGTTGGCAGGGGCACTCGGGAGCCAACATAAGCCTTCACAGTGCATTATTGACAACTTGGATCCACGGCTTTGGCGGGTCTGAACAACATTCGAATCCTAACATCAGATTTTACCAAGTGAAATTGGGGATCATTTGACCAGGTTATCGGTCCATCTTAGGCGTTCACGAGACCATGAATGGAGCTGCAGGCGATGTGGTGCTGTTGGCAGGGGCACTCGGGAGCCAACACAAGCCTTCACAGTGCATTATTGACAACTTGGATCCACGGCTTTGGCGGGTCTGAACAACATTCTAATCCTATCATCAGATTTTACCAAGTGAAATCGGGGATCATTTGACCAGGCTATCAGTCCAACCTAGGCGTTCACGAGACCATGAATGGAGCAGCAGGCGATGTCGTGCTGTTGGCAGGGGCACTCGGGAGCCAACATAAACCTTCACAGTGCATTATTGCCAACTTGGATCCACGGCTTTGCGGTGTCTGAACTACATTCGAATCCTATCATCAGATTTTACCAAGTGAAATCGAGGATCATTTGAACACAACCTAGCCGTTCACGAGAGCATGAATGGAGCTACAGGCGATGTCCTGCTTTTGGCAGGGGCACTCGGGAGCCAACATAAGCCTTCACAGTGCATTATTGACAACTTGGATCTACGGCTTTGGCGGGTCTGAACAACATCAGATTTTACGAAGCGAAATCGGGGATCATTTGACCAGGCTATCGGTTCTACCTAGGCGTCGACGAGACCATTATTGGAGCTGCAGGTGATGAAGTGCTGTTGGCAGGGGCACTCGGGAGCCAACATAAGCCTTCACAGTGCTTTATTGACAACTTGGATCCACGGCTTTGGCGGGTCTGAACAACATTCGAATCCTAACATCAGATTCTACCAAGTGAAATTGGGGATCATTTGACCAGGCTATCGGTCCATCCTAGGCGTTCACGAGACCATGAATGGAGCTGCAGGCGATGTGGTGCTTTGGCAGGGGCACTCGGGAGCCAACACAAGCCTTCACAGTGCATTATTGACAACTTGGATCCACAGCTTTGGCGGGTCTGAACAACATTCGAATCCTATCATCAGATTTTACCAAGTGAAATCGGGGATCATTTGACCAGGCTATCGGTCCAACTTAGGCGTTCACGAGACCATGAATGGAGCTGCAGGCAATGTCGTGCTGTTGGCAGGGGCACTCGGGAGCCAACATAAACCTTCACAGTGCATTATTGACAACTTGGATCCACGGCTTTGGCGGGTCTGAACTACATTCGACTCCTAACATCAGATTTTACCAAGTGAAATCGGGGATCATATGACCAGGCTATCGGTCCAACCTAGGCGTGCACGAGAGCATGAATGGAGCTGCAGGGGATGTCGTGCTTTTGGCAGGGGCACTCGGGAACCAACATAAGTCTTCACAGTGCATTATTGACAACTTGGATCCACGGCTTTGGCGGGTCTGAACAACATTAGAATCCTATCATCAGATTTTACCAAGTGAAATCGGGGATCATATGACCAGGCTATCGATCCAACCTAGGCGTTCACGAGAGCATGAATGGAGCTGCAGGCGATGTCGTGCTGTTGGCAGGGGCACTCGGGAGCCAACATAAGCCTTCACAGTGCATTATTGACAACTTGGATCCACGGCTTTGGCGTGTCTGGACAACATTCGAATCCTATCATCAGATTTTACCAAGTGAAATTGGGGATCATTTGACCAGGCTATCGGTCCAACCTAGGCGTTCACGAGACCATGAATGGAGCTGCAGGCGATGTCGCGCTGTTGGCAGGGGCACTCGCTTCGAACGTCAGTTGCCATAACCACTAATACTGTTATTCTGTTAAAAATGTGTCTCTTCATATCTGGAACCTTTCTAAAGACATGTTTTGAACAATCTTGTTTGCCAAATACCTTGTGCCACGTATTCATCTAGTTCTGTAATGGGTCCTACGACCTGGTCACAAAATATGATCTCATGTCGCGGCATTGTTTAACTTTTGGTTACATTTGTATCTCTGAAATTCATCGATATTTTTGAGATATTACAAGTGGTGCTGTACAAGTTGTGCAACATATTTTTTCTCGACGATTTTCAGTTGCAGAAATGCGAAATTTGATACGGGACATCGTGGAATATTCTCGCTTCAGCCACTATAGTTTTTGAAGTTTAGACAGCTGGTGGTGCTGTATGTAGCCTTCAGAACGGCGTCTGTAACGCACGTTGGTTCCAGGCAGAGAGCTGTCATTTCGCTGAAAACTAGAGCATCGTAGATACTTGAGTTGGAATTTAAATAGTGGCAACTATTTATGTGGTGTCACCGCCAGACACCACAGTTGCTAGGTGGTAGCCTATAAATCGGCCGCGGTCCGTTAGTATACGTCGGACCCGCGTGTCGCCACTATCAGTGATTGCAGACCGAGCGCCGTCACACGGCAGGTCTAGTCTAGAGAGACTCCCTAACATTCGCCGCAGTGGTACAGCCGACTTTACTAGCGATGGTTCACTGTCTACATACGCTCTCGTTTGCAGAGACGACAGTTTAGCATAGCCTTCAGCTACGTCATTTGCTACGACCTAGCAAGGCGCCATTTTCTTAAAGAATGTATTCTGAGCAAATAATATTGTGAATCATGTACCGTCAAGAGCGACGTTCATCATTAATGGATTAAAGTTAAGTATCAAACTAATTACGTCCGCTTTCTGAATTCTAATTCCTTGTCATGTTCCAGACCTCACGTCAGTATAGTTCTTCCCTCCTCAGGCCAGCCTGCGTGAGCTAAAACGCATGCATTTCGGCCTCCTCTAGTAAGACGGTGTTGGCTCTTCAGCCAACGCAACAATTTATTCACAACCAATAGAAAAGAGTTACATGTTTGCATCTGTTACTGGCCTCCAATGTAGTCACCTGCGTTGTGTAGAACCCGTTGCCAGCGATGTGGAAGGGGTAGTATACCGTTAGCAGAGCGTGTTCTGCAGATGGTACGAATGGAGCGGCCCTCTGCCTGTCGAATCTCTGGAATAGTTCTGAAGCGAATGCCACGAAGTTGTTCCTTCATCTTCGGATTCAAATCAATGTTACAAGGACTTCATTCCGGGGAGTATGGTGAATGGTACAGTACGTGCCAGTCCCATCGACCGAACAGAGCAACCACAACTTGCGCTGTATGTGCCCGCGCATTGTCGTGCAAAATGATGGGTGGGTTGAGCAGAAAGAGTCGCCCTTCTTTCGCAAAGCTGGTTGCAGGTGATGCTCCAAAAAAACCCGTTAGGATAGCACCATCACAGTCGTACACGGGAATCACCATAACTTTCTCCATACTGGGGCTCTGGAGCATCACCTACGGCCAGCTTTGCGAAAGAAGCGGCGACACTTTCTGCGCAACCCACCCATCATTTTGCACGACAATGCGCCGGCGCATATACAGCGCAAGCTGTGACTGCTCTGTTCGGTCGATGGGACTGGGACATACTGTACCATCCACCACACTCCCCGGACTTAATTCCTTGTGACTTTGATTTGAGTCCGAAGATGAAGGAACTACTATAGAACTGTTCCAGAGACTCGACAGGCAGTAGACCGCGTCATTCGCACCATCTACAGAACTGCCTCTGCTTACGGTATACTACGCCTTCCACATCGCAGGCAACGGGTTCTACACAACGCTGGTGAGTACTTTGAAGGGCGGTAACAGGTGCAAACATGTAACTCATTTGTGTCGGTTGTGAATAATTAGTTGCCACTATTTAAGTTCCAATCCAAGTATTCTTAGGAGCATACGGAATGTCTAGAGAGACGTGGAAGTGAACAAAAGCACGGTGAGTCGTTGGGCGAGACGTGTGTCATCATCACAACAAGGTCGTACAAACCTGTCCATCTCCCGCGTCCCGGCCGACCGCACAGAGCTGTGACTTTACAATATAGGACCACAGTCAGACACTTCGCTGCACAACTGGACGTCTCTGTTGGTAGTACTGACACACACTTCCATCAGTTGGTGTACTCAAAGGTGTGTGTGCCGGCTGGGTTCCCCGCCGCCAACACAAGACCCTTCTGGGCAACAAAAGACAGTCTAGGCGGAACTACTTGAGCGTTAAGAGGTTCATCGTGGCAATTATCGGTCGAGCACTGTCACAAGCGATGGAACATGGGTTCATAACCTCGTATAGGAAACAAAACGGTAATCCATGGAGTGGCGCTACACCACCACCCCGCGGAAGAAAAAGTTCAAAGCCGCACCCTCGGCCGGTAATATCATGGCAGCGGTCTTCTGGAACTCTAAAGGACTTTACCTGTTTGATGTCCTCCCTCATGGTACAACGATCAACTCTGAAAGCTTAAAAGATTTCACCGGGTTCGTCGCCACAAAAATACAAACTAACTCTTTCTCCATGACAACACAAGTCCTCACAAAAGGCTGTACACCTGTGAAGAATTCCAAACGGCCTGGACCTTGCATCATCTGGACCTCGCACCTGCCGGTCCAATAAAGGATGCGCTTCGCGGAAAGCAGTACATGAATGTGGGAAGATTTTTAACGTAGCAAGTCGTTGACTCCGACGTCTACCGGTGGAATGGTACCATTCGGGGGTAGACACCCTCGCAGTAAGGTGGCATAGAGCCGTCGTACTGAACGGAGATTCTGTTCGAAAAAAGATTTTTGTAGGCAAAACAGTGTCGAACGTTATGGTGTATTGGACTCCTGAGGGAAAACTACGAGGGTAATCTCAAAAGTAAGGTCTCCTACTCTTTTATAAGTACTGGGTGATCAAAAAGTCAGTATAAATTTTGAAAACTTATTAAACCACGGAATAATGTAGATAGAGAGGTAAAAATTGACACACATGCTTGGAATGACATGGGGTTTTATTAGAACAAAAAAAGAGTTCACAAAATGTCCAACATATACGAGTCGTTTTTGTGATGATCGTGTGCTCACCGCTACTTTCGTCATGCTTGGCCTCCCAGGTTCCGAGACCTCAGTCCGTGCGATTATTGGCTTTGGGGAATTGCTGAAGTCGCAAGTGTATCGTGATCAACCGACATCCCTAGGGATGCTGAAAGACAACATCCGACGCCAGTGCCTCACCATAACTCCGGACATGCTTTACAGTGCTGTTCACAACATTATTCCTCGACTACAGCTACTGTTGAGGAATGATGGTGGACATATTGAGCATTTCCTGTAAAGAACACCATCTTTTCTTTGTCTTACGTTGTTATGCTAATTATTGCTATTCTGATCAGATGAAGCGCCATCTGTCGTACATCTTTTGAACTTTTGAATTTTTTTGGTTCTAATAAAACCCCATGTCATTCCAAGCATGTGTATTAATTTGTACCTCTCTATCTACATTATTCCATAATTTATTCAGTTTTCAAATTTATACTGATTTTTTGATCACCCGGTACATAGACCTCTTTATATCTACGATGGTTTACATCAGATTACAGGTTGAAATTTTAGCTGTTTTTGGACATAATCACCATTTCTGTCGATGCATTTTTGTAGGCGCTGTGGCAGTTTTTGTATGGCCATGTCATACCAGCTCGCCGCCATGCTGTTAAGGGAGGTATGGACCCCTTCTCTCACCTCGTCGACGGAACTGAACCACTGGGATCACAATTAACACTGACAGGTACTGTGAAACTCTGAAAAAACTCAAACGAGCAATTCAGAACCGGAGCAGAGCAATGTTGAGCAAGGGCGTACACATTTTCCATGACATCTCTCGCCCACACATCGCTCGGCAAACCGTTGCTCTCCTGCAACAGTTTCAGTGGAACATAATCACCCACCCACCCTATAGTCCTGACCTGGCGCCCAGTGACTATCACCTGTTCCCTAGGTTAAAAGAACATTTGGCCGGAGAGCGATTCAGCTCCAACGACGAGGTGAAAGAAAAGGTTCATAACTGTCTGAACAGCATGGCGGCGAGCTGGTATGACATGGACATACAAAAACTGCCACATGGTCTACAAAAATGCATCGATTGATAATAAATCGAGCCAGGAAAATTCACAATCAGGTGTTTCTTTGAACAGCATTACTCCTACTTTTCAGTCACCATATATTTGCCGTTCCTATTGAATGGATTCGTCACCGAAACTTACGGTTTCAAAATTAAAATTTCAGTTTTGTGCTTTCCATACAGAGAAAGAAATGTACTACTGCTATTTTAAAGAATCAGGTTGACTACACTTTTTTTAATGGTACCTCATCGGCTCGAAATTTTATGCATTATCTAATATCTTTAATATCTTTTGTGTCTCCTTAGATATTACAAATCAATGTAAGTGTTAATTTTATTGCTGGATTTTATCCCTCCTGCCCTTTTGCCACTTTGGTGCATATGACATTCTGGAATGAAACTTACTTTTGCTATTTCAAATCAGAGTACAATTTTTCTCCGTTCAGCCTACTATGACTCTCTCTTCAAACATATATCTTAATCAAAAATCTTAGACTCTTTCTTTGTTACATGTAACGTTTCTAGTGAGTCGTGTTCTGATATTGAAAGTGTGATTCGTTAAATATGAGTCCAAGAATTTAACTTCACAATAATTTTTTTTTTAAATTACATTGGCTCTTCTTGTGACTTTACTTACTTAGATCTCTCATATGATTAAAAGAATGAATTACTTGGTCCATTTTTACAGACTAATGATTCATGCATGACCGGTGAGTATTCTGTTGCAGCACGTCCAACGCAAACCGTTACATTTGTGGGAGAGAACGTGTGTGGAACTTCATTAATTGTTTAATATTGCAATACAGAGCACTACGAGGTACAGTAAATTATAGGCCCAATTCAGCGATGAGTAAGCTGAAAAATTAATTAGGAAGGCAGCCATGGATAATTACCTAATAATAATTACCATGTCGTACACAGAAATTATCGGTAACATATTGCTAATCCGAATAACGCATTTTAGTTACGTCAATTTAGGTCCATGTTGCGTATTTCGTGGCGCTGGTAGAAATCCTCCCTCCTCCATCTCTCTCCCTCTCGCTCACAACCTCTCTCTCTCTGTCTCCCCTCTCTCTCTCTCTCAATCTCCTTCCTTGTTTCTGTCTGCTCCCGCAGATGTCTGTCTGTGTGTGTGCGTGTGTGTGTGTGTGTGTCTGTGTGTCCTTTTGAAATGGAAATAATTTTTAAATACTGACAGCTATAATTATACAAATAACTCTAATTTTTATCCGAATTATGTTGCATTGAATGTTCGCACAATAATCAGCAGCCTATTCATTTCTAGAATACTTCATTACATTTATAACAAACACAGAAGCAGATAAGTGACATAAAATTCGACTAATCTATACAAAACTGTGTACCTTGATATAATAGTGAAAACTACGTATTCAAGTCATATGCAACAGAAATCAGCAACATTCTCAGATACACGTTTCCTTCATCCCTGTATCGCATCCTTCGATAAACAATTGAAGACTTAATGGTGAATCTGCTGTTAGAAAAGTATGATGTGACGGCAGCGGTGGCCGAGCGGTTCTAGGCGCTTCAGTCCGGAACCGAGCGACTGCTACGGTCGCAGCTCCGAATCCTGCCTCGGGCATGGATGTGTGTGATGTCCTTAGGTTAGGTAGGTTTAAGTAGTTCTAAGTTCTAGGGGACTGATGACCTCAGATGTTAAGTCCCATAGTGCTCAGAGCCATTTTTGAAGTATGATGTTATTAGCTACTTCACAAGTTAGGAAAGCCTTTCGCTGCTGACGTCGCCGTGCTTTACCAAGTAGTTCAGTTTTTCGCTTCGTCACATGTAAGTTTTTCATATGATCCCTGATGTTTCAGAAGTAGTGTAATCTTCGTCTTGGTCTTCCACGAGATCTTGTTCCTTCAGTATGTTCTTTGCGTATTTGACAGATTTTTCTTTCTTCTTGAGCGCCCATCCAATGAAGTCTCCTAGCCTTAATATTGGTTCTCCATTTAGATCATAAACTAACTTGTTTGTCAATATTCCCCAATCCACTGTGTTATTATCTTGAACACCACCAAATATCTTCCTCAAAATTTACGGGTTGTCAGATGATAGAGTGGATGTCATACCGTCTTACAGACAATGTACAGCGAAAGATATGCACCTGCTTGCCAAACTTGGAACTAATTTTTTCCAGTGTGAATCGGTTCCGCATTAACCCACTACACTAGAGGCTCTCGAGCAGCTGCACTTCAGTTATGACCGTGTGGTACACGTCTCACAAGTGTGTGTCAGAACCAGGTTCGTATACAGACAAACCCCAAGGAGGGGTCGCTAAAGACATCTTGAGCTACCTTTAATTTTACCGTAGTAAAAAATAATCGGGTTACATGCTAAGTTTAAGAAAGTTTTATTTAAACTTTTTATATACACATACAAGACAATGCAATCTTACGGTATAAAAAAAGCTACAGTTGTGGTTCTCTTCCTTAAACGATGAATTCTATGCGCCTATTCTTCACAGCAAATCCATTGATTCGTCTTCAGTAGGACAATCAGTGTCAGGGTGAGTGTTCAACAGAGCTAAGCCATTAAGTCGATCCCTATGTGCCAGACTGAAACGTATAAAATACGATGATGCGGACGCGCGAGCTACGTAGGAAAGTACAACTACGCGATAACTCGATTCAGTCGAGTCGACTAACGAAACAAACGGACGAATAGCATGCGGGCTGACTGGCGGGGCCGGCATGGGTAGCAATGCGGGTGGCCCACAGGGGGGGGGGGGGGGGGGAGGTGTGCACCCCGCTCGCCCCCCCCCCCATATGTATCCGCCAAGGGTCAGAACAGGTATGATAACCGATTTATACACACAACTCTTTAAACTCTTTGAACTACGTTTGCTTTCTAGTACGTCCAGTGACGCTAAATTATATCTGCTGGCTTCTGTTATTGTAATATTTCTTTCTTTCTTGAGACTGTTTTTTGTAGTTAGCAAGTTTCCTTCAAAGATAATTTAATTGATGTTTCGATATCTGCACCAATTTTAAAGGTATGATCTGCTTTAGTGTATTGGGAGATAATGAAGTACTTGGATTTACTGCTGTTAGTTTCTTTTTTTCTTCCAGGTTAATTGTTGTAGAATATTGTAATGAGTGAACTAATTTCTTGCTCATTTCCTGCTAAGATTAATATGTCGTTTTCACATGTCAGAATGTTAAAACAGGGCTCGTATGATGTCATTTTCCTGTTGATATGGACCATAACGATGTTGAAAATTGATGGTGACACAGCATCTCTTTACTTGACTCTGCGGTGATATTTTGTAATTTCTCTAAAAAAGTCTTACTAAAATTAATTGAAAAGATAATAGACGGAATTTATTGTTAACTTCACCATACTCTAGCTTTCTTCCTTAAAATTGTCTTGTGCTTCCTTCTGATGTGAACCAAATGTATTGTGCTGGAGCCGGCCGCTGTGGCCGAGCGGTTCTAGGCGCTTTAGTGTGGAACCGCGCTGCTGCTACGGTTGAAGTTTCGAACCCTTCCTAGGGCGTGGATATGGGTGATGTCCTTAGGTTAGTTAGGTTTAAGTAGTTCTAGGACTAGGGAACTGATGTCTTCAGATGTTAAGCCCCATAGTGCTTCGAGCCATCTGAACCATTTAAGGTGCTGGAGACTTCTGTTAAAGAAAAAGTGGGCGAATAATTGTACTAACCAGTTAGTCTTTTGAGGAACTGCTGAAGAAAGCTTGATCAGCAAATCAGTAGAAGTTCAACGACTCACACTCCTGGCAGTAACTCGGTAGCAGAACAGGAAATAAAACGTTAGTCACAGTAATCGCCACTAATTTCAGTTAATCCAGTAAATTTCACCGCTAACCTGTCCTTAGGAATGAAATGTTATCAGAAATGCCATCATTCTGAAAATGTTTCCCAGTCCTAGTTTTATCACTGTTGTACAGAGTCAAAAGCGTGCTGTATTTCATTATATTTTACTTTATTCTTTTACCAGGTTCCGTAGCACCGTATCAAAGAGACTCTGCTCGTGGAAGCGGTCAGTAAATACCGGCTGTTAGTAATTAAAGTGCAGCTACTCACAGAGGTCCAGTCTTTTGTGTAATTATCGCATGGCAGTGAAACTTGATAGACATTCTACTGCATTATCCCGGAAACGGTTTACGCCGGAAAAAAAATCTACATTTTTGACCACCAGGTGAAAATCTGGCTCTGTGAATGCAAGAAAGACGTGTGGAAATTTTCTTCAAATACACTCCTGGAAATTGAAATAAGAACACCGTGAATTCATTGTCCCAGGAAGGGGAAACTTTATTGACACATTCCTGGGGTCAGATACATCACATGATCACACTGACAGAACCACAGGCACATAGACACAGGCAACAGAGCATGCACAATGTCGGCACTAGTACAGTGTATATCCACCTTTCGCAGCAATGCAGGCTGCTATTCTCCCATGGAGACGATCGTAGAGATGCTGGATGTAGTCCTGTGGAACGGCTTGCCATGCCATTTCTACCTGGCGCCTCAGTTGGACCAGCGTTCGTGCTGGACGTGCAGACCGCGTGAGACGACGCTTCATCCAGTCCCAAACATGCTCAATGGGGGACAGATCCGGAGATCTTGCTGGCCAGGGTAGTTGACTTACACCTTCTAGAGCACGTTGGGTGGCACGGGATACATGCGGACGTGCTTTGTCCTGTTGGAACAGCAAGTTCCCTTGCCGGTCTAGGAATGGTAGAACGATGGGTTCGATGACGGTTTGGATGTACCGTGCACTATTCAGTGTCCCCTCGACGATCACCAGTGGTGTACGGCCAGTGTAGGAGATCGCTCCCCACACCATGATGCCGGGTGTTGGCCCTGTATGCCTCGGTCGTATGCAGTCCTGATTGTGGCGCTCACCTGCACGGCGCCAAACACGCATACGACCATCATTGGCACCAAGGCAGAAGCGACTCTCATCGCTGAAGACGACACGTCTCCATTCGTCCCTCCATTCACGCCTGTCGCGACACCACTGGAGGCGGGCTGCACGATGTTGGGGTGTGAGCGGAAGACGGCCCAACGGTGTGCGGGACCGTAGCCGAGCTTCATGGAGACGGTTGCGAATGGTCCTCGCCGATACCCCAGGAGCAACAGTGTCCCTAATTTGCTGGGAAGTGGCGGTGCGGTCCCCTACGGCACTGCGTAGGATCCTACGGTCTTGGCGTGCATCCGTGCGTCGCTGCGGTCCGGTCCCAGGTCGACGGGCACGTGCACCTTCCGCCGACCACTGGCGACAACATCGATGTACTGTGGAGACCTCACGCCCCACGTGTTGAGCAATTCGGCGGTACGTCCACTCGGCCTCCCGCATGCCCACTATACGCCCTCGCTCAAACTCCGTCAACTGCACATACGGTTCACGTCCACGTTGTCGCGGCATGCTACCAGTGTTAAAGACTGCGATGGAGCTCCGTATGCCACGGCAAACTGGCTGACACTGACGGCGGCGGTGCACAAATGCTGCGCAGCTAGCGCCATTTGACGGCCAACACCGCGGTTCCTGGTGTGTCCGCTGTGCCGTGCGTGTGATCATTGCTTGTACAGCCCTCTCGCAGTGTCCGGAGCAAGTATGGTGGGTCTGACACACCGATGTCAATGTGTTCTTTTTTCCATTTCCAGGAGTGTATAATGAATTAGTGACCGGACGTGGCAGAATGGTCAAGCAAGAGAGAAAGATGTAACGTTGATTTCGTCATTAAGCGGCTCTTACACAGTTTCTTTAATACGGGCATCGGAAACGTCTTGAGGTGCTGCACAGCGCCAGGTTTGCACTTCGTGACCAAAGTTATAACTAATCGATTTCCAGCGTAAATCGCTTTAAGCTGTTAACAGAATTCCAATTACAAAATTTATAACGATTTAATAAAACATGAAAATATTTTAAAGTGTCTACGAATAATTAAGATACTACACAGAGAGCTTCTCAGTGGCTTAGAAGACACTCTACATCGAATAGGAGGAATGTGTCTCAAGGAATCTTACGACTTGGATTTGAAGATTATCGCTTTTTTTTTTCAGGTCTGCTAGAAGCATCCTGAAAATGAAAACTGATGAATAGCAACACCTTTCTCTACAACTCTTAAGGTACTCTTATCTAAATTCATAGTTTTTCCCATTTCGTGGTCAGTGAACAAATGTTGGCCGGCCGCGGTGGCCGAGCGACTCTAGGAGCTTCAGTCTGGAACCGTTCGACTGCTACGGTGAAAGGTTTGATCCTGCCTCGGGCATGGATGTGTGTGATGTCAAATGGCTCTGAGCACTATGGGACTTAATATAAATGGTCATCAGTCCCCTAGAACTTAGAACTACTTAAACCTAACTAACCTAAGGACATCACACAACACCCAGTCATCACGAGGCAGAGAAAATCCCTGACCCCGCCGGGAATCGAACCCGGGACCCCGTGCTCGGGAAGCGAGAACGTATGTGATGTCCTTAGGTTAGTTAGGTTTAAGTAGTTCTATGTTCTAGGGGACTGACGACCTCAGATGTTAAGTCCCATAGTGCTCAGAGCCATTTGAACCATTTTTATTGAATGAATGTTGTTTATTCTTTATGACTCAATATTACCTGCAAATACACCCCAACATGGAGTGTATGTGCACTGTCGGCAGGGTAAGCATTACGGAACACATCAACAACAGTCTACACGGAGTAAACGAACTGTCATTGCAAATCGGCCTGAGTGCGCGTTTACGGGCTAGAAGTATCCTCGGCTGAGTGCAGAAAGTTGCGCAAAATATAACATCGTGCATCATGCGAGATAACACAGTGAAAACAAGCAAAGTGTCTACGTCTTTGCGTGTCAGTGGCAAAGCCAATGGGAATCATTCTTGCAGACAGTAGTGTTGAGTTCCTTCCAACAAAGCCTTCCAGCTGCCTTCAGTCCAGATTTTTTAAAACGGTCGTCTTCGTTGATTATCTGACAACCATGGAACAGCGAAGTTTCGATTTCAGAAGAAATTATTGCGACAAACCATGTCTGTTGAATTCTCGTGCAGTACAGCATCAATCTGTTTTCTGAGAGCAACGTTCTGATGTTACTGACTACGCTATCAGTTACATCATATGTGTTATTGTTTCATAATAACAAAGAAAAGAAAATTGTGCATGTCATAGTTGACAATCAGTTTGGCTTTAGGAAAGGTGAAGGTACCAGAGAGGCAATTCGGACCTTGCGATTATTAATGGCAGCAAGAGTAAAGAAAAATCTGGGGACGTTCATAGGATTTGTCGACATGGGCAAAGCGTTCGACAATGTAGAATGGTTCAAGGTGTTCGAAATTCTGAAAAAATAGAGATAAGCTATCCTGAGTGAAAGTGGAGAAGAATCACATGATCCGTTGAATGGAATGAACAGTCTAATGAGTACACAATATGAATTGAGAGTAAATCAAAGAAAGACGAAACTAATGAGAACTAGCAGTGTTGAGAACAGCGACAAACTTAATATCAGGATTGGTGGTCACGAAGTAGATGAAGTTAAGGAATTCTGCCACCTTGGAAACAAAATAACCAATGACGGAGTGAGCAAGGAGGAAATCAAAAGCAGACTAGTACTGGCAAATGGGCATTCCAGGCCAAGAGAAGTCTAGTAGTGTCAAACATAGGCCTTAATTTGAGGAAGACATTTCAGAGAATATAAGTGTGGAGCACAGAACTGTGGGAAAATTGGAACAGAAAAGAATCGAAGCTTTTGACATGCGGTGCTACAGACGAATGTTGAAAGTTAGGTGGTCTGATAATATAACGAATGAGAAGATTCTGCGCAGAACCGGAGCGGAAAGGGATAGGGGAAAACTCTGACGAGGAGAAAAACCAGGATGATAGGACATCTGTTTGGCATCAATTCCACGGTACTAGAGGGAGCTATAGCGGGTAAAAACTACGCAGTAGGGCAGAGATTTGAATAGGTCAAGCGAATAATTGACGACGTAGGTTGCAAGTGCTACTGTGAGATGAAGAGTTTGTCACAAACAGGAGATGAATTCCTGGCGACCCGCATAAAACAAGTCACAAGAGCGACGACTGAAAAAAAAAGTAAATAAAAAAAATATTTGCCTCATCTTCAGAAGAAGAACTGTGTGGTTAACTTCCGTGGCAAGTCACTGATATATTGGGTGTACCTCCTAAAAGTCGCCATGCACACTTTCTGTGGCGTTTCGGCAGGTATACGCAATTTGGTTTTTTTGGAACGTGTAGTTGGAGTCTGCCCAAACGATTAATGCTCACGACGTCTTCCATGCTTTCAATGCCCGAGGACTGGGTGTTGCCGGCCGGAATGTCCGACGGTTCTAGGCGCTACAGTCTGGAGCCGGGCGACCGCTACGGTCGCAGGTTCGAATCCTGCCTCGGGCATGGACGTGAGTGGTGTCCTTAGGTTAGTTAGGTTTAATTAGTTCTAAGTTCTAGGCGACTGATGACCTCAGAAGTTAAGTCGCATAGTGATCAGAGCCATTTGAACCATTTGACTAAGTGTTTGTGTTGTCCCCATCATTTCATCGTCATCATCATCATTCGTGACAGTGGCTCGATTGGACTGTGTAAAAAACAGGACTGTATAGACATTGGGACTATTTACGGGTGATGACGACAGCGCAGTTGAGTGCCACAAAAACGAAACATCATCAACATAGTCATTCACGCGATAGCCATTCTCAGCGGAACGTATCGGTTCATTCCCCGTTATAAACAAAACGAATTTTAAAGCGGAATTTTATGTGGCCACAGGATAGAGCGGTCCCAAATTTGTCCAACGCGATATGTTCCGTTTATCTTATATGTAGTGGCAAGGTCACTAAAACGCGAAAACTAACCAGAACTGTAGCACCTACTGAGAAGCGCTGCTGAATAGCAGTAGTAGCCACCGCGGGCCAGGGAAGTGCTGTAGCTGTTGGTATATAGGCTATTCTTCCTGTTTTACTGTCCCTGTGAGTAAGTATCGATAAACCAACAGCGCGCTCTAGACTAAGTTGAGAAGACTCTATCGACTGGTCACGAAAAAAATGGTTCAAATGGCTCTGAGCACTGTGGGACTTAACTTCTGAGGTCGTCAGTCCCCTAGAACTTAGAACTACCTAAACCGAACTAACCTAAGGACATCACGAACATCCATGTCCGAGGTAGGATTCGAACCTGCGACCGTAGCGGTCGCGCGGTTCCAGACTGTAACGCCTATAAAAAGGGAAGGCGGTCAGGTAAATTTCCGCTTTAGGAACCAATTTGTTTTAAGCTCTTTCTATCGGCACTGGGTGTCACTTGGAAGACCTGACAAGCATTATTAGTTTGGGCCGACTACACCTATAAAACGCACAGAAAAACGATTGGAAACATTTGCCGAAACGGTACCTGAAAACCATTAGAGCGGACCCCCTGGCTATCAGGAATGGAAACGGGCTCAGACGATAACCCTGTTACATCTCCCCCCCCCCCTTTTGCGCAACATGACTCACTGCAAAAAACAGACGTCCGTCCCATGTGCCTTGTTCCAATGATTCGACACTGATGAAGGTTTTGCACTTGGCGATAAGCAGAGTGTCTTTCTTCTGTGGTATGCTGTGATCCGATCTCCACCTGAAAACTTCCAGTAACGGTGTTCAGCACTCCAGATAAGCCGCTTAAGTGCGAATTTTAATCTATATATCCTTTTTTATTGTCATCAGTCTACTGACTGGTTTGATGCGGCCAGCCACGAATTCCTTTCCTGTGCTAAACTCTTCATCTCAGAGTAGCACTTGCAACCTACGTCCTCAATTATTTGCTTGACGTATTCCTATCTCTGTCTTCCTCTACAGTTTTTGCCCTCTACAGCTCCCTCTAGTACCATGGAAGTCATTCCATCATGTCTTAGCAGATGACCTATCATCCTGTCCCTTCTCCTTATCAGTGTTTTCCACTTATTCCTTTCCTCTCCGATTCTGCGTAGAATCTCCTCATTCCTTACCTTATCAGTCCACCTAATTTTCAACATTCGTCTATAGCACCACATCTCAAATGCTTCGATTCTCTTCTGTTCCGGTTTTCCCACAATCCATGTTTCACTACCATACAATGCTGTACTCCAGACGTACATCCTCAGGCCGGTATTTGATATTAGTAGACTTCTCTTGGACAGAAATGCCTTTTTTGCCATAGCGAGTCTGCTTTTGATGTCCTCCTTGCTCCGTCCGTCATTGATTATTTTACTGTCTAGGTAGCAGAATTCCTTAACTTCATTGACTTCGTGACCATCAATCCAGACGTTAAGTTTCTCGCTGTTCTCATTTCTACTACTTCTCATTACCTTCGTCTTTCTCCGATTTACTCTCAAACCATACTGTGTACTCATTAGACTGTTCATTCCGTTCAGCAGGTCATTTAATTCTTCTTCACTTTCACTCAGAATAGCAATGTCATCGGCGAATCGTATCATTGATACCCTTTCACTTTGTATTTTAATTCCACTCCTGAACCTTTCTTTTATTTCCATCATTCCTTCCTCGATGTACAGATTGAAGAGTAGGGGCGAAAGGCTACAGCCTTGTCTTACACCCTTCTTAATACGAGCACTTCGTTCTTGATCGTCCACTCTTATTATTCCCTCTTGGTTGTTGTACATATTGTATATAACCCGTCTCTCCCTATAGCTTACCCCAACTTTTTTCAGAATCTCGAACAGCTTGCACCATTTTATATTGTCGAACGCTTTTTCCAGGTCGACAAATCTTATGAAAGTGTCTTGATTTTTCTTTAGCCTTGCTTCCATTATTAGCCGTAACGTCAGAATTGCCTCTCTCGTCCCTTTACTTTTCCGAAAGCCAAACTGATCGTCACCTAGCGCATTCTCAATTTTCTTTTCCATTCTTCTGTATATTATTCTTGTAAGCAGCTTCAATGCATGAGCTGTTAAGCTGATTGTGAGATAATTCTCGCACTTTTCAGCTCTTGCCGTCTTCGGAATTGTGTGGATGATGCTTTTCCGAAAGTCAGATGGTATATCGCCAGACTCACATATTCTACACACCAACGTAAATAGTCGTTTTGTTGCCACTTCCCCCAATGATTTTAGAAATTCTGATGGAATGTTATCTATCCCTTCTGCCTTATTTGACCGTAAGTCCTCCAAAGCTCTTTTAAATTCTGATTCTAATACTGGATCCCCTATCTCTTCTAAATCGACTCCTGTTTCTTCTTCTATTACATCAGACAAATCTTCACCCTCATAGAGGCTTTCATTGTATTCTTTCCACCTATCTGCTCTCTCCTCTGCATTTAACAGTGGAATTCCCGTTGCACTCTTAATGTTACCACTGTTGCTTTTAATGTCACCAAAGGTTGTTTTGACTTCCCTGTATGCTAAGTCGGTCCTTCCGACAATCATATCCTACCGACAGCTTCGGTCAGTGAAAAAAGAAGTACGTGGTAGTTACAAATCTCTCTAAGCATCTGAAAAATCCCTTATCGACAAGTAGAAAAACAGAACATAACAACGTAGAAATGACACTGTAGCTCGGTCTAAAAAAAGAAGTGCAGGTAACTACAATTTCCTCTAAATATTTTAAAAATCCGGTGTAACTAAGTAAATAAAGGGAACGTAACAGTGTATTGAATGATAGTGTCCGTAAAAGACAAGTTCTAAGTTCTTTTTCGGCAGATTTCATTGGAAAACCCTCGACAGGGTCTCTACTGACTGTATGAGAACAAAATGGAGGTGTATACCCAAGGAACTAGGAAACCATTGTATTATTTTACGGTCATAATTTCACGCGCTTGAATTTAATCTCATACTAGTTTCACTTCTGATAGTCCTGGTTTCCACCTGTGAGGACCGAGAAAGCTGAGACATGTTCATTATCGTCTACTGCAACGAAGGAGGTGAAATGCGATGAACAACATGCGGTTTGAAATCCTGATCTCATCTCCACAAATCCTCAACAGAGACCTATACAATGTTGCGGGGAGCCTATGGAAAGTCTGTCTGTCTTTATAGCACAGCTCTAAGATGTTTTAAATTATCATTTAAAGAGAGGAGACAAAAAAAAGGAAGGTGAACCTGGCGTTCCAATAACTGCTATTACGCAAGAAAACATGAACACAGCTGCTGTCATTCTGAGGGAGGACCCATGAATAACCTTATGAATCCTTTCTGAAACGCTGAAAATTTCATTCGGTGCCAGCCACAAGCTACTAACAGAAAATTTACGCATAGGCACGCACCACGTTAATGCATGGCCGCACATTGCAGAACGTGTTACGGAATAACTTGCAAAATCAACGTGTAGTGCACCCATCACTATGCCTGTAGCTCAGATTTACCCCACCTGAAATATTTTCTATTCCCTAACCTGATGAAACACTTTCACAGAAGGCATTTCCCGTAATGAGAAGCACCAGTAAAGCTGCATAGGTGATTCTGAAGGACTCAGTGAGTCGCATCCAAAGAGAAGGTTCTTTTTTTTTTTTTTTTTTTTTTGAGAAACGTCTTTAGAATTAACGAGTAAAAGCATGTTATCAGCAGAAAAACTTTTAATTGCCGTTTACTGAAAAGCTGTGGAATTACCTAATCTGTAGTGAGAAAGAAATTCCTCCACGGGATGTTTCACATGACACCACCAGTTTACAACAGCTTAGTGAAGTTGAAAAAGATGCATATCCCTGATTTTTTTCACGACTAAAAACGTTGGGGTCGACTGGGCTTGTCAGGCAGTGGAGCATGCGAGGGCCGTACACTCAGGCGATAAAAAATATCCTGATATCGTGGTCTGCGTAGTCGCAGCAACTCGCCGTGGAAGTCTCCTGCAGAAATACTGAGCCATTCTGCGTGTATACCCGTCAATAGCTGCGAAAGTGTTGCTTGCGCAGGGGTTTGGGTTTGAACTAACCTCGCGATTATGTCCCACAAACGTTTGATGGGTTCGTGTCGGGCGATCTGACTGGCGAAATCATTAGCTCGAATTGACCACAATGTTCTCCAAATCAATCGCGAACAACTACGACTCGCTGACATGGTGCATTGTCATCCATAAAATTTCCATCGTTGCCTGGGAACATGAATGGCTCAAATGAAGTAGCCGAACGCAACCATTTCCAGTCAATGATCGATTCAGCTGGACTAGTGGGTCCAGTCCACTACACTTAAACACAGCCCACACCATAATGCAGCCACCCGTCAGCTAGCAGTGCCTTGTTTACAATACGAGGTGCATTCAAGTTCTAAGGCCTCCGATTTTTTTTTCTCCGGACTGGAAAGAGAAACATGCGCATTGTTTTAAAATGAGGCCGCGTTCATTGTCAATACTTCCCAGAGATGGCAGCACCATAAGGCAGATGGAATTTTACCGCCAGCAGCGAGAATGAGAACAGTTTTAAATACTTAAAATGGTGAACTTTTCCTTACTTGAAAAGCGTGCAATCATTCGTTTTCTGAATTTGCGTGGTGTGAAACCAATTGAAATTCATCGACAGTTGAAGGAGACATGTGGTGATGGAGCTATGGATGTGTCGAAAGTGCATTCGTGGGTGCGACAGTTTAATGAAGGCAGAACATCATGTGACAACAAACCGAAACAACCTCGTGCTCGCACAAGCCAGTTTGACGACATGATCGAAAAAGTGGAGAGAATTGTTTTGGGGGATCGCAGAATGACTGTTGAACAGATCGCCTCCAGAGTTGGCATTTCTGTGGGTTCTGTGCACACAATCCTGCATGACGACCTGAAAATGCGAAAAGTGTCATCCAGTTGGGTGCCACGAATGCTGACGGACGACCACACGGCTGCCTGTGTGGCATGTTGCCAAGCAATGTTGACGTGCAACGACAGCATGAATGGGACTTTCTATTCGTCGGTTGTGACAATGGATGAGACGTGGATGCCATTTTTCAATCCAGAAACAAAGCACCAGTCAGCTCAATGGAAGCACACAGATTCACAGCCACCAAAAAAATTTCGGGTTACCGTCAGTGCTGAAAAAATGATGGTGTCCATGTTCTGGGACAGCGAGGGCGTAATCCTTACCCATTGCGTTCCAAAGGGCACTACGGTAACAGGTGCATCCTACGAAAATGTTTTGAAGAACAAATTCCTTCATGCACTGCAACAAAAATGTCCGGGAAGGGCTGCGCGTGTGCTGTTTCACCAAGACAACGCACCCGCACATCGAGCTAACGTTACGCAACAGCTTCTTCGTGATAACAACTTTGAAGTGATTCCTCATGCTCCCTACTCACCTGACCTGGCTCCTAGTGAATTTTGGCTTTTTCCAACAATGAAAGACAATCTCCGTGGCCGCATCACCAGCCGTGCTGCTATTGCCTCAGCCATTTTCCAGTGGTCAAAACAGACTCCTACAGAAGCCTTCGCCGCTGCCATCGAATCATGGCGTCAGCGTTGTGAAAAATGTGTACGTCTCTAGGGCGATTACGTCGAGAAGTAACGCCAGTTCCATCGATTTCGGGTGAGTAGTTAATTGGAAAATAAACCGGAGGCCTTAGAACTTGAATGCACCTCGTCCAGGGCTGATGTGCGCACTAGAACCCTGCAATAAGCTCTCACCAACTGAAATTGGGATTCACCTGGCCAGGCCACGCTTCCCAGTCTTCTAGTGTCTGTCCGACATGGTCACGAGCCCACGAGAGGTGCTACAGGTGTCGTGCCTTGCCTGATGTGTGAATGCCTTCAGCCACTGCATTGACTGTGGTGAGAGGTAATGCCTGAAACTAGATTCTGCCGGCACACCCTTCACACTGTGGATCGCGGAGTACTGAAGTCTCTAACGATTTCCGAACTGGAATGTCCCAGGGGTGTAGCTCCAACATTCAGCGTCTGTTAATTCCCGTCGTGCGGCCATAATAACATCGGAACCCTTTTCACATCAATCACCTGAGTACAAATGACGTCTCCACTAATTCACTGCCCTTTTATATCCTACCCACGTGACACTACCGCCTTGTTTATATCTGCGTATCGCGATCCCATAACTTTTGCCACCTCCACAAAGGCTACCTGTCGAGTGAGTGCAGAACTGAGCATTCCACAGGCAACAGTACGAGATTCCTAGTGCTGTGGGCATCTCGAATGAACGGGTACATAATATTTTGCCTAAACATTTGGACATGAGGAAGCCATCCGCAAGATGGGTTCGGCGATTGCTCACGCTTGACCAAAAACGGATTCGTACGAAGTGTTGCCAGGATGGTTTTCAGCTGTTCAGGAAGAATCCCCAGGACTTAAAGCGTCGTTTCGTCACTGTGGATGAAACTTGGATACATTACTGATATTGAGACCAAAGAACAATCTAAATAATGGGTTACCAAGGGAGAATCTGCACCAAAAAAGGCGAAGACCATTCCTTCAGCCGGGAAGTTTATGCCGACTGTCTTTTGGCATAGGGGTAATCCTCATCGACTATCTGGAAAAGTCGAAAACTATTACAGGTGCATATTATTCCTCGTTATTGGACCGTTCGAAAATCGAGCTGCAAGGAAAACGCCGGCGATTACTCCGCAAAAAAGTCCTTTTAAATCGTGACAAAGCACCAGCGCACACCTCAGTAGTTGTGGTCGCAAAATTAATGGAAACAGGATTCCAACTCGTTTCACATCTCCTCTATACTCCAAACTTGCCTCCCTCGGACTACTATTTGTTCCCCAATTTGAAGTAATGGCTGGCGGGATAAAGATTTGTTTCAGACTAGGAGGTGATGGCAGCAATTAATAGCTATTTTGCAGACTTGGACAATTCCTATTAAACGGAAGGGATCAACAAATAAGAACAGCGTTGGACGAAGTGTATATGTCTAAAAGGAGACTAAGTCGAGAAATTGAAAAGGTTTACCCCAAACACGTAAGTAGTTTTTATTTTTGCACAGACTTTTCAAACGCCCTTCGTATGGTCTACCCTTTGGAAGCAAGTAAGAGTGAAGCCATACAAACTTCAACACAGTCAGGCCATAAGACATAATGACAAAGTGTGCCATCTGCAGCTCTTTACTGATATGCAGAACGCGCAGCTTGAAAAATGCGACTTCACAAGCAAATTAATCTTCAGTGACGAAGCCACTTCTCATCTTTCAGAAAGGTATTGCGACGCAGGTGAAGCATACGCCAGAGATAAACTTCACATACAGTTGTAAAAGGCCTCCGGGATTCCACGAAAGTTAACGTGATCCGTGACGTGTGAAGCAAGACAACCTACGGACCTTACTTCTTTGCTGAGAGAACTGTCAAAAGTACCAGCTGTCTCAGTATGTTGCAGTTGTGGCTCATGCCACAACTTGAAACGGATATTACGGTATTTCATCTTTCAACAGGATGCCCCGACTCACATTTCCACAATTGTGTATCAGATTACCTGAACGAAAGTGAGTCACATTGCTGGAGAGGACTGGTGCTACTCGAGTCGTCACCAGGACGGCCAGAATTGATGTCTTGCAGTTTTTTCTTCTGGGATTATGTCACAGATAGCGATCCAAAACTTGCAACATCGCACGGCGCTCACATCTGGTATGGTTGGTCGAGTGCGTGCCAAATTCGACTGCCAACTACAGCTGTGGAGTGCTACAAATGAGGGATGCCCTGAAGATTTATAAAAGTATGTAATATTCACCTGTAATACAAAATTGTTAAGGCTTTCGTGGCCACTTGTGGTGAAGAACAGCTCGGTGAATTCCTGAGACACTTGAACAGCCTCCATGCCAATATAACTTTTACCATGGAAATAGAAAAGGAGAAGAAACTGCCATTTCTAGATGTGCTGGTCACAAGGGACGGCGAAAACCTGGGACACAGCGTGTATCGAAAACCGACACACACGGACCGATACCTTCACAAACTGTCAAACCACCACCCGAGCCAGAAAAGAGGCATGATTAGTACGCTCGTAACGAGAGCAGGACGAATATGTGAGCCTCAACACCTCAAACGAGAAATGCAACACCTGGAAACTGTTCTGAGGAGCAATGGGTACTCCACAAATTACATTAGAAGTGTAACAGAGCCAAACACTCCGCGAAGTAAGGAACCAGAAAAAGAAATGTCTGGTACGGCCTTTCTGCCATAGATTCCCAGAGTGACGGACAGAATCGGCCGTATATTGCGCAAACACAGCGTAAAGACGATTTTAAAACCGACAAGGAAGGTCAAAGAGTGTCTTAGATCGGCGAAGGAGAAAAGAGACCCACTTGCAATGTCGGGAATATACCGTATACCTTGCACATGCGGAAAAGTTTATGTCGGAATGACTGGACGATCCATTAACACCAGGATCAAAGAGCATAAGCGACATTGCAGGTTGGGGCAGGTGGAGAAATCGGCCGTGGCAGAGCACGCACTGAATGAGACCGACCACGTAATAAAATTCGCCGACACGGAAGTTCTGGCTGTAGAAAAGCACCATCACACGCGCTTGTTCAGAGAAGCTGTAGAAATCCAAAAACACGCGAACAGTTTCAACAAGAAAGAGGAAAGCCTTAAGGTAAACGGATCCTGGCTTCCCGTACTGCAGCGAACGACCGTCGCAGGTAGCAAGAGGAGAACCGCACCGGAAATGACCGCGGAGAAGCCCTCGGACGTTGGCGCGCCTGGTACATATAGTCTGCGGCCGCGAGCTCGCCTCCAGTTCACCACCGGCAATGAAGGGTGAAGCTTTGACAATGCCAGCCACTCGTGCTGGCGAAACGTCAGAAAAATCATTAGACGAACGTCGGCCGAAGAACCCGAGACAGAAGCCAATAGGCAGTTTGTCATTCACCTGTAAGTTTTACAGTCCTCACATTGCCAGTCTGGGGGTGATCTGCAGTATATGGCAACTGAAGAAGACTTCACAAATAAGTTTTGCAAAAGACCATTTTATTGGATGATCAGTTTCGTAAGACATATGCTGTAGTCAATTATTCAAAAACAGAATTGCATTTATTATTATTATATCGCCAACCGGTTTCAACCCGACGTAGGGGTCATCTTCTGGGCGTTTACACCATTGGTCGACTGCTGGTGGTGTCACTCCTGTTTACATAACGGCAGGAAACTATCTCACTATGTAGACAGGAGTGACACCACCAGCAGCCGACCAGTGGTGTAAACGCCCAGAAGATGACCCCTACGTCGGGGTGAAACCGGTTGGCGGTATAATAATAATAAATGCAATTAAGTCTGTTTTTGAATAATGGATTGATCATACTAATTACTGCTTCATCTCCACAACCATGTTGTCAAAAAATATGCTGTGGTCATCAGATCAGAACTTTTGAATCTCCACGAGACATTATGTGTGTATTATTTGTACCTAATACTTTTACATTTTACATGGTGATCTTCATGGTAGTGGGAAGTGCACATGTAACATCAAGTGATTTGCGACACAGATGGGTAACATGTTGTACAAATTCAGAAGCGTAAGATCCGATGATGGCAGCATAGCTTTGTCAAGAACGGTCATCCAACAAAACACCTTTTCAGCGATCTTGGCTTGCGAAGTTTTGTTGAGTTACCATATAACTGCTAAGTGATTGTGTTTCTTTCTCTGCCACGATTTTGTGGTTATTTTATTGAGAGTACTGGACATGTGCAATTGTGTTTTTCGCGTTGGGAAGGTGCCCACTCCCAGTGTTGTCTCAGGGTCCCGTTGTCGGTAGAAGACGTTAGAGAATCTCACTGGAAAGAGGACTCTCTCCAGCGAGACCAGCAGTTTTCACGGAACATCTTGCTTAGGTGATGGTCAACCGCAGGTGCAAACTTTAAAAAACGTATAACACTGTGCTATCTGTGATAATGTTATTTCTTATTTTCCTACCGGTTTCGGTCGTGAACTGTCATCAACGGCAGCTGTACAACATACTAAAGTGGACAATGTTATAATGCCAAAGGGATTAAGGAAAAAACAAAAAACAATGAAGTCGCTCAAAATACTCGCCAAAACCATTACAGAAATATCACGTGTCATACATGCTTTAACATAGTTTACCACAGAAAACCATAACTGCCAATAAAAACTATGAATTGTGACTAGATTTTAAAAAAAATTGGAAATTTGTGGTAGGGCCTTATGGGACCAACCTGCTCCGGTCATCGGCCCACTAGATTAAAATATGATGTCACATTGTCACAAAGATAACATCTGATATACAGCAATACAAGTCAAAACACTTTAAAGTCAAAGATGACAGTCTTGACCGTATCCTAAGGAGCTGCCATTAAATACTTCTGTGATAATCAGATTACTAAACTGAAGTATTAACAGTTGTACACTTGACTGATATAACATGTAAACACCAATAATGCATCAGTTACACCACATTTGTGTGTTGTGCAGCTCCCGTCGATGATGCTTCAGAATCGAAACCGGTAGCGGAATAAGAAATAACATCATTACAGGCAGCACAGTGTTATGCATATTTGTGAAGTTCTCACGGAAGTGAAATTCCCGTCTGCTTTGTGACTTTGCGGGCAAAGCCGGCACAAAGCCCAGATGAGTGCAGCATATACCGTTCCACCTCTAATGTCCCCTTTTCTGCATGGCATTTTAGGATTTTCTGTACGAACACTGTCGATATACTGCAATGCCACCTGGCCAGTGTGAGGAATATTGTTAATTTCGCACCAAAACTTTGGCCATCCAATATAAATGAGTCGGCCTGCCACCGTGCTCAGTGCGAACAGGGCGACGAATTGAGGAGATGCCGCTCTAGACATTATCAAACTTGTGATTCTGAATGTGCATTTTGAATGCAAAGAACGGGGATTTCTGCCGTGTTCCATTGTTCTCTTCATGTAATAAGCGATATTCTTGTCCATCGTATTGGCAACAGAGTTGTATCGTCCCCTCCATTAACAGTAATAATTTGAATCTAAATTTATTAACGAAAGAGACTGTAAGAGGTTTGGTAACCCGGAACATATACTCAAATTAGTGCCAAGATGGTATTTTATCAACAAATACTGACGGCAATAGCAGATAGTGTTATGTCTCCTCGCTTTCACGTATCTCGACGAGGTGATGAATACTGGCTGGGCGTAGAAAAAAGGACATCACATTTTCGTTGATCGTGGAACTGCGAGTAGGCAGCAATACGAGGCGCCACACTACATACATGTTCTGGCCCGCAATTCCCGTTGTCCAATTGATTATAATTTGCGACTAGATCTACTTAACATTGCATTCACCAACTGAATGGGTGAGTACAAATTATTACGCTTGTCTTATGCAGTCTATCACGCAATACGAGTATGGTACCTATCCACAATGTTACCGTCATTGTTGTGCGAATTAAATAGAAAATTTCTGAAAACTTTGCTGTCTGTTAACTAGTTATGTATTGCGTTAAATAATTACAGCGATAATTTTGTTTTTACTCATATTTGCTTTAAAAAATCCTGAAACTTTCCATTGCTAGGCGGCCTACTAATTATAACCTGTTGTCTACAGAAGCTCTTTGTCACTATGATAGTGCTGTCAGTTGCACTCAACATAAAATATTACAATATTACAACAAGGATGCAAAACATGCAAAACTTTAATCGAGGTCCTTTGATTAACTTTAGATCGGCTCAAGGCCACACTCAGAATCCAAGACACAAGGCCTAAGCAAGAAATAGAAATACAAGTTTCTTCTGGAGGTTTCACCCAGGATTATTTTCTAAATCTTCAATGTAAACAGGCTGAAGTCCTTAGAAAATTTAATTTTAATGGAACTTGGCTGGATGCCGCATGTTAAGCAATAAGAAGAGTTTCAATCAAAAGGTAGAAGGCCTTATCTTAAAACATTTCTTGCAAAATTCGGCTGAAGGCCACATACAAGAGCATAACAATCTTATGCCTTAAAGGCAAGACAAGAATATTAATTTAAGAGATATTAAAACATGAAACAACTAACTTAACGGCTTAAGCCATAGAAAGAAGTGATTCGATTTTAAAAGACAGAAGGACGTATCTTAAAACATTTCATATATAATTCGGCTGAAGGCCCCTATAAAGAATAACAGTCTCATGCTTTAAGGGCAAGACATGAACATTAATTTAAGAGATATTGATACTCGGCTGAAGACCACACATCAACCAAATAACTAAAACCCAAACAGGGAAATTACAATGTAACAGACAAGGAAAGGCGCTCAGAAGTTTCTAAGTGTCGGCCTGGGATTGTAACACTAACGCCCTTTTATGTGGGACAGGCAGCCTGTCCAACGACTTATTAATCTGAGGGCAACCCAGCTGACAGACAGCCCACCAAGCAATCAACAAAATGAGTTCTGCTTCACACAACCAGGACAACGACCACAAGATTTCAATACAACGACCAGCAACAGCTCAGCTGTCGAACTACATGCCACGTTGGACAGCAACAACACGATGGGGAAAATACACTCCCAAAAATTACGTCAACGACCAGGGCAGGTAACCGGAACGTCAACGGCCACAAGGCAAAAAACACTGCTGGCCAACTTCAATAACAGGGGATTAATTAAGTTAAACTCCACAGGATATATATATTGGCCACGACATCTTGGTAGATGATTATTGCAGTGTCTGTGTGTTTATGGGTTGCATTTTTTCATATGACTTGTCAAGCCAATGGCAGCACGGCATCTCTTGCTGCAATTGTCACAAGTGTATCTGGCTGCTGAGTTAGGAGCAGTGGTAGCATTGCGAAGGTTTTTCTGCCTTCATCTGTCTAACAAGCCTTCATCATGCTTCGACATTCCAGATGATATATCATCACGCCACTCTGGTCTCATGCTAGCAAGTGCCTCCCATCTCCACAGGAAGACGGCTGGAATCTTGACCGACTTAAATACACACACATTGTTTCTCACAGGAATGTCCGAAAAGCGACAACCAGGATCAAAGGAAGTAATGTAAACAATGGAGGCTCGGTCCAAGATCGGTATGCGACGAACTTCGCAGCACTCGCAAGCAGCACCTCACACTCCAACCACGCGTGCATACCGCCAGCAGTCCCGGCCAGAGGCGTGCGAAGGAGACTTCCTCGGTGCTCCACGCCACCTGACCGACTGCCCAGGCCCGAAAATGGTGAAAGGACCAAATATGCGTCGGCCAGTGAGACGACCAACCAAACGATCAACCAACGGTCATCTTGCTCCAATCTCTCTCCGTCGCACAGTTCATGTGTGTCGCCAGCGGTCGGCGAGCACTGGCTGTCCGCGCCTAGCACTCCGTCCCCAACTTCACTGCTGCTGCGTCCCGACTTCACTGCTGGTCTATCTCCAACTGACTGCCAGATGGACGACGACCCAGAAATCAGAAATACTATCGGTGGCTCCAGAGATGGTACGACAGTGCACTTATCGATACGCGCTGCTGCTGCCGCTCTCGGGGAAGTAAGGCAGGAAGTTAGTGACGACGCGGCAGTACGGTAATAGAAGATGACAAACAATAAATGTCACGAACACGAGCCATGCACGTCTCAGTTGCCTCCATACCCGTTCACATCCATCTGCTCAATATAATTTGAAACGAGACTCGTCCGATCAGGCAACATATTTTCATTCATCAACTGTCCAAAGCCTGTATTGATGGTACCAGGCGAGGTGTAAATCTTTGTGTCGTGCAGTCATCAATTATACACGAGTGGGCCTTCGGACCCGAAAGCAATCGATGATGTTTCGTGGAATGGTTCGCACGCTGACATTTGTTGATGGCCCAACATTGAAATCTGCAGCACTTTGCGGAAGGGTAGCACTCCAGTCGCGCTGAACAATTCTCTTCATTCGTCACTGGTCCCGTTCTAGCAGGACCTTCTTCCAGCCGTGGTGATGTCAGAGATTTGATATTTTACCGAGTTCCTGATATTCACGTTTTACTCATGAAACGGTCGTACGGGAAAATCCCCGCTTCATCGCTACCTCGGAGATGCTGTGTCCAATGGCTTGTGCGCCGACTATTATATCACGCTGAAACTCACTTAAGTCTTGATAACCTGTCATTGTACCAGCAGTTACTGATCTAACAACTGCGCCAGACATTTGTTGTCTTATACAGGCGTTGACGACCGCAGTGTTGTATTCTGCCTGTTTACATATCTCACTATTTGAATAGCCACGCGTATACCAGTTTTTGTTTTGTGTTTCAGTGTTGCTTTTTCTTAAAATGGTTCAAATGGCTCTGAGCACTATGGGACTTAACTTCTGAGGTCATCAGTCCGCTAGAACTCAGAACCATTTAAACCTAACTAACCTAAGGACATCACACGCACCCATGCCCAAGGCAGGATTCGAACCTGTGACTGTAGCGGTCGCGCGGCTCCAGACTGTAGCGCCTAGAACCGCACGGCCACTCCGGCCGGCGCTTTTTCTTATCCACTGGCGATCATGGCAGACAGCCGCAATCACGATACAACAAACAACGTTGTGAGACGTCCCGCCTAATAGTCCGTTAGCACACCAAGTCACGTTTGCTGTCAAATAGGTGGCCTAATGCCAGGTGCTGGTGCCTATAACTTTGACACTCTGTACCATCGTTGGATGATGTTTCCGGGCACGGATTCCTATCCTCCATTAGTTCCTCCCGACACCCTCTGCAACTTCTCGAAGTTTCTGTTCTCACCCTGTGTAGACATCCCTTCGCATTTCGTTTGTGTTGTCGATCGTCCCCGATTGATGTCCATGTACATAAACACCGAAACCGAACTTAAGGGGAGCCGGAGGTGTCTACGCTGCCCATGTTAAAATCACTAAGTTTGAGGAACATTTATGAATAAACTACCAAATAGAAAAATTTGAATTTTTTTACATGTAGAGTGGTTTAGTATTGCAGTTATGACAGAGGGATTTTGGAGTATCTTTTCTAGTTTACTTCCAATTATTTTTTTAATTAATGACCCAATTTTTTTACAAATAATTGCTTTATAATTAAACTGAAATGAAACTACTGAACATATTGCCAAATGGCTGTGTTGCAATGTAAGTTTCACCACTAGGAGTGCTGTATAAAAATTTCATCTCTCTAGCCTGAGTGGATTTTGAGAAAATGTTCCTTATATTCGAAAAATTCTAATTTATGGGAAATGGCTATCAAAGTTTCTCAATACATTCCTGCACTACAGGATGGATTATCAGGGTCTTCTTCTTCATCCTCCAAAAGCTTCCTCTTCTTTTCTGGCCTGTTGTTCCATCATACTTCATATGCCTTTCTCTTCTTTCTGCTCCTCTTATCCTTTCTCTGTCAATATTTCTTAGTGCTCGTACAGTCTTCACCCCAGCTGTAAATCCTAATGTCTTCAGAACTTCACACTTCACACTGTTCACTTGGTTGTAGGTTGCTATTGCATCATAAATGCCAAAGTGCAGTGTTTTTATGCTTACAAACACGCTTTTAGGAATCACTTTCCAAATCTAATTGTTTACGCTCTCATTAGGATTCTGCGTCTTTCCGTGTAGACATTTGTGTAACAATTCTGGCTGTGCTAAGTCATGAAAAATTGGTTGTATTGCATTTATCACAGCTGTTGGCAAACCATGTTTGTGATCATAGTCCTTTTTTGCATTATATTTGCACCAGGAATCTTTTGGGCACAGGCTGTGTTGAGGGTATTCATTGGAAGAGGCAGTATGAAGGAACAATGTCCACACTGCTTTTCACATGTCACTAACATTACTAGTATTTTGCCTTATAACATACCCATAGTATCTCTGTAGACGTTCAATCACCTCATCAGTAAGCCTGCCTCTCCCTCCTACTGCCTTTCCATCACTGAGCTTACTTGAACCCAAAGTTTGTTTGAGCCTTCGAAGCCGTGCACCCATACGCTTTTGCACATGCCCAATGCATGCCAACTTTTCAACTACAAATTCATTTCCATATGGTTTCAGCTCCTCTCCAGTCTTGAAACCTTTGGAGTCACCATCCCCAAGGTAGTGTTTGCTAGAAGAGGTCACAGGGCTATGGCTGGCCATGTGTTGCTTAGCAGAAGAACGCACTGTTTCAGTAATTGTAGTATCGCAACTTGGTATTAGTATTAATTTTCTTTTCCCTACGTTCTTCCTCTTCTTATATACACGGTTACTAAAACGTGGCATCGTAACCAGAACAACGCTTTACACAAGAAGTATGATACTACCAACAACAGGCGCAACACTGAACTAATTCGAAACGGTAAACAGCAAAGAGACGATGTTCCGCGCTCTTAGCGCTTCATTTGTCACAAAAAACAATGTAGCCAACCCTTGCACACTCGCTGTATGCGTAACACAAGGCGCTGTATGCGTAACAGGCCGAGAAAATCCCAAGCAGTTCGCCAGGAAGTCACGAGCGGGTGTTAGACGCATTCAGCGGCCGCCCATTTCCTCTGCAGGCGTGGGGGAAAATGGTAATAACTCCGCTTCTAGGGCGAGTAGAACAATAATTCAAAGTTTACATTAAAGAGGAATGTTCCAATTAATTTTCGGTGGCAAAAAAGAAAATCGTCAATTTTTTTGGATTTGACCACCTCTGGCTCGCCTTAAATGACTCTAAAACCGCTCTGACTATTCTGCCAGCTTATAGGTCCTTCCTCTGTTGCTTCTTCGGAGCTGGAATCCAGCGACTCTCAGCGGAATCGCACTACTGGCTGCGGCAGGTCTCCCTGACTCTGCGCAGCAATCCGGCACTGAAGGCAACAGTCCGCTCTGAATACGCGCCGCGTCATTACAGGCAAGCAGGAGCGATGCGGCGGAACAATGCCGACGTTTGTATGCAAACGCCCTTCATAATTGGGGCATGGCCCTCAGCCGCGGTGCGAGGAATTTTCTCCAGGCGGCGCGGGCCTTTGCATAACTGCGACGCGGCAATTTCGTCTTGGAAGGATTCTCCAAGCGTCTGGAAAATTTCGTATGCGGTCTGTTAAGGCTGCCGTAGTTAAATTTGTCTCGGGCAGTACACGATCTCCGTGTTGCTGCTTAGCATGGTAGCTTCTTACGACTTGAGGTAAGCAGTTCTAGTATCAGCAGTTAGGCTTCCTAGCGTGACTGGTTTGGCGCGGGCAGCCAAGAATCCTTCCACTGTGCCAAGCTCTTCATATCGGAATTGTAATTGCTCATCATCAGCTATTTGTTGGATTCATTTCAAACTCTTCCTTTCCCTGTAGTTTCTACCCTCCGTGACACCCTGCAGTACGATGGAAGTTACTGCCACAGATTTTAACAAATCTGCTACATGACTGCTCTTCTTTTGACCGTTTTCCAATAAATGTCTTTCTTCTGCCTAGGAGCTCCTAATTTCCTGCCCTATCAGCTCACATAATTTTCAAAACTCATCTTCAGCACTACACTCAAACGCTTAAATTTTCTTTGTCTTTCGGTGTTCCAACAGTCCATGATTAACCACCCTGCTCCAAACATACATTAAGAGAAATTTCATTGCGTAGGCCTATGTTACTTACTAGTACACTACTTCTACCCAGAAATGCAATATTAGCCTGTTCCAGTATATTTAGTATATTTTTATATCCTAGGTTTCACAGTCAAGTGTTATTTAGCCACCAAGGCAATAGAATTCCTTAACTTTGCTCCGTGGTCACCTACTGTAATATTAACTTTACCGTTAGTCTCATTTACGCTGCTCATTACTTTCAGCATCCTTTGGATTACTCCCTGTTGAACCGTATGAAATAACTCTCACCGGTAGATTGGTGGCTTTTTAGCTTTACTCATGAATGGGCCGAGTTGATAGTGCTTAGTTAGTTTCGTGTCCCTTGCATCGTTTCGCATGATAAATCGTAATAATGTAGAACAAGCCATTTTTCATTCATATCGCCAATTAATATGTAAATATGTTTACAAGCTGAAGATTTCTAAGTTTTTTAACACACAGATGTTAGTTACCAATTCCTATCCATGTCCTTTTATATATTATTATAATCGTAATTGTTCTAAGAAATAGAATCAGTTGTCAAGGAGAAATATTTTCAGATTTTCTTCAAATATTAGTTTTCTGCCTGTCGTACTTTTTATGTAACTGGGTAGGTGACCAAAAATATTTGTTCCAGAATTGTGCACCCCTATTTGCGCTAAAGATCACCTTAATTTGAAGTAACGAATGTCATTCGTCCTTCTGAAATCCCTATTATGTACATCATTGTTTCTTTTGAACTTCGGTGGATCATTTACTACAAACTTCATGAGTTAATAATTCCATAATGAAGCACTATTCAGAATGCTGAACTCCTTAAACCGATGTGTACTAGATCATCGTGGATGGGCACCACGTATTATTCTTACAGTACGTTTTCAACCACAAAAACTTTCTTTCTGTAAGTCGAGTTACCCCAGAACATTATCCCATATTATACTATTTAAGGAAAATCTCTCAACTTACTGATTTTCTCTACCCAAGATTTTCAATGAGTTTCAGTGCAAATGTGACTGAACTAAGCTGTTTCAGAGGGTTCCAAAATGTGCTTTTTCCACTTTAAATTCTCATCACCATGGCACTTCAGAAGTTTGAAGTTTCTACCCTGTTTATTATCTCCTCGCCATGTGTTTCACTTATTTGCGTAGTTAGTACCGTTAAGTGTGTGGAACTAAATATGTTGTGTCTTCTTAAAATTGAGGATAAGACAATGACCGGTTATATCTTCAAGAATATTTTTTACCTTTTCTTCTGTTTCTGGATGTATACTTGAATTTATTACAATTCTAGTGTCATCTGCAAAAATGAGTAATTCCTCCTTTTCCATATCAGATAAGAGATTGTTTTCACATATGAAGAACAAAATTGGACCTTAAGTTGAGCCTTGAGGAACGACATATGTGATTTCTTCCCAGTCGGAATTACATCCCCAAACTACGTTGGCTGAACTACTAAAACGAACTACCTGCATTCTTTTGGTTATATATGACATTATCCATTGCTTGTCTGTTCCATCAGTACCATAAAAGTTAATTTTATCTGGGATAATTCTATGATTCACACAGTCATATGCCTTAGATAGGTCGCTGAAAATACCAACCGGCGCTATTTTCTTATTTAATGCTTGTAAAATTTGTCAATTGTACATGTAAATGCATTCAGAGTGGAGCAACTCCCCTGAAAGCCAAACTGTGATTTCCTAGGGATATTATTGTTGTAGACATGTGATAATATTCTAGAGTATATGACCTTCTTAACTTAGGTAAATGATGTAAGCAGTGTAGCAGATCAGTAGCTATTTTCATGTCTCTTATCACGTTTCTTATAAAGGTGTTTGGCAACTGCTTATTTCAGTCTCTCTGGAAAATTGCCTTGAGCTCGTGATGCATTACGTATTTCAGATGGATCTGAGCTTATTGCATGGGAATAAATCTGTAGTACTGTATTGGAAACACCGCCGAAACCAGGTGAGCTTTTATTTTTGATGGGATGTATAAGTTTCTTAATTTGATCTTGAAGTATTTGTCCCTTGATTTCTACTGCACTTAAGAAATGATTATTAAATAACTTTGGTACCTCTGAATCACGATTTCTGGCCTTTCCACTCAGTTCAACAGTGTTGTTACCCTGTGTGCAACTACTGCAGGAGCTCTACTCGTTCTTTCCGATAGATACATTTTCCATTTCCTTTAGCAAATTACTTGAATCCCTCTAGTATCCACGTTATTTTTAAATCGCTGTTGAATGTCCATCCTGAATAACTTATGGAGAGACCTATTTTCAAATAATATGATAGTTTGGCATGAAATACATCGAATTTTATGTTAAAATTTTGTTCATTATAAATTTAATCCCATGTCATCTCTTGTAAACTATTCTCAAAAACATTTGTCCTGGAGTGAGTCATTATTCTGATTTCCACTGGGGAGTATCCATATTATAAATCAAAACGTTATTTATTCTAACTGTGCATCATAATAAGAGAGAATGTTCGTGACTAGGTTAAGTATTATTTTCTTGCTTTCAAGTTCACAAAAGGAAACATTTTCAATTAGGGCCCTGCTTCTTCTGGATCACTTTATTACAACTTTAACAAGATGTAATACTTGACATTGTAACAATCCAAGTCCAAAATAATATGAGTATTTATTACTGCCACTGAACATTAATGTATCACTATAATAACGGGGGCTGAAGAAATGAATTAAAACTTGGGCTATGGCCGGGACTTTAACCCAGGGGTCCTTGTCTATTAAGGAGGTATGCTAGTCGCTAAACCACAACAGTACAGCTAACGTAGTTGCATGGACTGCGGTAGTCGAACCCCCTCCCTAACTCAAACTTCTTCTGCTTATTTTTCTGTTCTTAGATCGCCAAGGCACTAATTTTAATTCATTTCTTCAGCTTCCATCATTATCGTAGATAAATATGAGACTCAAGTGTCTGAAGAAAATTTAATTATATAAATGTATCACTTGATACAGAACAAGATACGAGTCTCTTTAACAAAGCACAGTTGACTACCAACTTTTATACAAACGTCCGTCTAAAATAAATGTGCACTGCTGGTTCGGTAGAGACACGACGTTTCCATCTTTGGCGATGACTACTGACTGGACCGAGCGGCACTGCTCTTAGATGTCAGTAAGCGAGGAGATGTGGCGGCGGATGGAAACTCATCCAGGTGAGTCTCGCTCGCCTTTGCCTTATGCCTCACTGATAATCACTCACCTAGTATTTTATTCCAAGTCTTAAAATATTTCATTTTTTGCTGTCATTACTTCTTTCATGTATGGATACTTTTGTACATGTCATAGTTTTTATTTAGCGTATGGCATTTAAGTACATTTCAGTATTGGATCACGCTATTCCACATTACATAACATTACGTATATTCACAGACAAACATCTCATCCTTATATATATTCAATGGATTTTTGGGATGCCGTGAGGAATTCTTCGAAGTCCCCATTGAACGCTCTGGCACTTCTCTGATGTGTTGCATGGTCTGCTTAGGCGCGCTGCAGTCGCATGCTTGCGAAGGCAGCAGCCCCCAGTTGAAGAGTGAGTCAGCACATCTTCCATGCCCAGTTCTTAGTCGGTTCAGAGTTGGCCAGATCTTGCGGGGCTGATCAAGCCCAGGAACTGCCTCAGTAATACAAGGCACTAAGTGGCAAGTTGTTGGGGCACTTTGGAGACATTCTCTTCTCTAAGAGTTGATGTCAGCCCCAGTGAGGCTGTCGAGAGCAAGAGGAGCATGTCTTGAACGAAGCTTCTTGATACTCAGATCAGGTATATCGATGTGTACCGGTAGTTCAGGGTTTGCTTCGATCTTGTTGTATTCCCTGACCAAGGCTGCTTCTCGTCGTATTTTTGGGAGTGGTATATGACTCAGGACATAGGTGTAGACCTAATGGCTCCTGAAATAATGCGCATGGTGATGTTAAGTTCTACATCGATTTTGTTAAGATGGCCACGGTTTAGCCATACTGGTGCACAGTACTCCACGCAGAGTATACCAGGCTCAGTGCAGACGTCCTCAGAGTTGTTGCCGTTGATACCCAGGTCGTTCCTCAGAGTTCGAGGATGAGGTTGTTTGTTGTTCTCACCTTGGCAGCTGCTTTTGTGTGATTTAAGTGACAAGGTTGTCTAACGTGATCCCTAGGTACCTTGACTCCTTGTTGTGGTTGAGGTATACTTCCAGAGCTCTGTCAGCTTCTCTGCTATTGAGGTGGAAGTTACTTCTGTCTTCGGGCGCTAGGCACAAGCGTCCATTTACGGAAGTACGCTGCCTGAGCAGACAGATTGGATGTCAGGATTTCTTCCATTGTATCAAAATCGGCGTGCCTCGTTGCAGTGGCCCAGTCATCAACGTAGTACAATTTTGTACAAGCTGTTTGTGGCGTGTCAGCAATGTATAGGCTGAGAAGCAGTGGGGCTAATACCGAGCCTTGAGGTTAGCCATTTTGAAGGAATTTCTGGCTACTGACTTTGTTTCCCATGACGACCTGTCATAGAACGCTTCATGTCACAGAAAGCCTCATGACAGTTCAGTAGATTTGCTTCTGGATGACCGTCGAGTGGTCACTTCAACATATGTTTGTAAAACTCTTTAATTCACAATATTTAATTGCTATGGATGTCCACATGAATAAGGACACACTTGGTAAAGTCACATTACTGCGACCACCTGTGAGGAGCCTGAGTAACCACATTTTGGAGTGTGGACGTGCAGAAACTGAGTCACTGAGTTTCTGAAAGGTACCGCAGGGGATGTGGAGCCATGCCGATTCCGCTGCCGTGGCCAGCTGCGCCAGGCTGAGGACCCATGGTGCGAACAGCACAGTCGAGGTGGTTTCACAGATTGGGTTTTAATCCGGCGAGTAGCGGAATATTACATGATCCTGGAGTCAGAAGCAACCTGCATGTGGAGGTGGGCGTGGTCGCCAAGGAGAGAAGAATACTTCTGTTGATGTATTGTGCCCTCCAGAACGACGAGCTCAGTCAGGGATTGCCAGGATGACACTGTCCATGCCGTAATGCTCTCTCCGCCGGCTTGGACCCTTCCGGCGAATCTTGCGGTGGACGTTCCTCGCCGTACGAGCCAACGGCCACCTATCGGTACTGAGTAGACGTCAAGTTGAGGAACTGACATGCAAATTACGGCCTCCGTCGCGGATGAGCTGCAGTCACCTTCATGGCATTAACCGGGCACCTGTTGCAGATGCACATGAACACAGCTTCGCTGCCGTCGTTCACCTATGTTGTCTGCCATCCGAGGTGCACCGCAGTTACCACGGCGCCAGTTTTCGATTGAGCTGTTCGACATGCACGGTATACCTGAACCACGGTGGCACGTGAACTGTTTACGAACTTAGCCGTTTTGAAATGCTTCCATCCTTGATTCTCGATCCAGTGACCATGCTTTTTTTGGACGTCAGATAAATCGCACCGTTTCCGAATTTTGATACGGGTGCACTGTTTTCCGCGTCCTCCCCTCCCCCCCCCCTCACTCACCAAACCACGCGACACGCTTTGTACAACCCCTGCTAGTGCTGCCATCGACTGTCGGGGAGTGGTTATTGCACCTTGACGTCGTGCATAGACGGTGGTTACATTAATATGACTAGACAGTGTATATTTTGCACTGTCGGAGTATTCTACGATAACTGTTTATTACGTTCAGTAGTTCTGACTGACAGGAAAATATCATACTCATTTAACCATACCTTTGATACTCAGTTCTAATTAGCTCGCTACCGGACCTAAGCTACGATGATGCTGGTATCAGATTCTGCCATCAACGAGCGACCGTGCGCTCTGAAATAAGTAGACTTCCAGTAGCGGCGGCGTAGGGAACCTCTTGAGAGGGTGTCTTCTGTTGTGACTTGGCAAGACAGCCAAGTCACTATGCGAGGATGCCGAAATGCACGCGCTTAGCTCACGCAGGCTTGCGTGAGGTCTGGAACAGTGTAAAGTAGTTAATATAGCAAATAAAGTACGTAGTTGATGTAATACTTAACTTTATTCCATAATTGGAGAACATCGGTCTTGATGATACGTAAGTGCAATCTCAATATAAACTGGTAATGGCGCCTTGCTAGGTCGTAGCAAATGACGTAGCTGAAGGCTATGCTAACTATCGTCTCGGCAAATGAGAGCTTATTCGTCAGTGTAGCATCGCTGGCAAAGTCGGCTGTACAACTGGGGCGAGTGCTAGGACATCTCTCTAGACCTGCCGTGTGGCGGCGCTCGGTCTGCAATCACTGACAGTGGCGACACGCGGGTCCGACGTATACTAACGGACCGCGGCCGATTTAAAGGCTACCACCTAGCAAGTGTGGTGTCTGGCTGTGACACCACATCTTCACCGACGTCTGTCGTTCGTTGCTACTGTCCTTACCAGATGGTGAGGTACCAACTTTACTATGGGACCTCACTCTTCGGACGATACCACAGATAGAACATTACGGGCGGGAAAGTGCGCTCCTCACCTATACCCATTTTAATTCGACCATTCATTTCTTGATCTTCCACTCTCATTGTGCCAACGTGACGATTTTATATATTTCATGTTACCCATGTTTACCTACAGCTTACTCCAACTTCTTTCAGAATCTCGAAAATGTTACATCATTTCATATTCTCGAACTCTAGGTCGGCAAAAGCTGTGAAGGAGTTTTATTTCCACTGACAAGTGCGACAGTGGAACTGCCTCTCTGGTACCTCTACCTTAGCTGAGTGGCTCGTGTTCGTGCCATCTCTTACTTAACAGCCTGCTTTTGCCGTACTGCTACCTCGTTATGTTAGTTTCAATTATTTGTGTCAATGAGTTGCTGCCTGTGAGCGGCATCAGCGGCGCTTATCGATATAAGCCCTGCCATACTATCGTTGCTGGACTGCTATTACTTCCCAGTCGTCGTGCGTCGACCAGTGAATTGGAACGTGCCAGCAGTTAGTTCGGACCTGGCAGTGTTTGGGTTGGCACGCGGCACAAGTTCAGTCGTGGCGGGGCAGCAATGAGGTCCAGACCGCCACGACTCGCCCGACGTTAGCCGACACACATGACTGGAGTGGGGACGATTTTGGTTGGTCGTCGGTCGGTCGTCTTGCAGGACGACGTGTATTTGGCCGTCGATCGCTTATGGGTTGGCTGCGTGTGCCGACTCGTGATGCGCCCCTGTTATTGTACAGTCACTGCCCTTTGCATTGTCCGTTTCTGCGAGCAGCTGCTCGTGAAACTGTATGTAGTTTGTGCGATTTTGATTGACAAATTATTTTAAATGCTGTCGGTGTACTGGCTCTGAGCAGTCGGTCGGTTGGCGTAGTTTCTCCGGGCCCGCTGGCGGTCTTTACGCGGTTTCGGAGTGTGTGGTGCTGTTCCCATTGCTACGAGGTCCGTGGCTCACCGACCCTGGGCACGAAAGTTTAGTTTTGATTTAATTTACTAGCAAGTCAAGACTGTTCACATTGTGCCGTTTGGTTCCCGTTGTTGGCTGTTGGGACATTTCCACGAGAAACAACGTGAGTGTTCGAGTTGGCGAGGGTTAGCCACCGTCCGGTGCAGTCTAACTGCATTTCGTTATTTGCAATTGAAGTGCACCAGCGGAATTTTCTACCTTGTGGCCGTTAACGTTCTGGTTACCTGCCTTGGCCGTTGACGTAAATTTAGGCAGTGTCATTTCCTCACCATGTTGTCGCTGTCCAGCACAGTGTGTAGTTCGACAGCTTAATGTAAGCTTGGTTGTGGGCGTTCATGCCTTTTACGTTTGCATTGAACTCCTGGTTGTGTGTTGGTCGAGTGGAGCGCAAGTTACCTTGACGGTGGGTCCGTTGACTGTCTGCTGGTTGGGTTGTCGTCGGATCGAGAACGGTTGGGCCGACTGCCTGTCTCACCTAAGTGAACGTTAATATTTCAAGTGGTGGCCGACCCCCGAAGCTTCTGAATGATGTTAGCTGCACTGCATTTTCTTATTTTTGGCTGTGTGTATTCGTATGGCTCGTAGCCGATGGTTTTGAATTAAAGTTGAATTGCTTTTAGTGGCGTCTTCAGTTACGGGCCTTTAGTCGTTTTATAATTAGAAGTTTCTTGCCTGTCAGATGTTAGATTGTTTCGGCCTTCAGCCTGATTAATATATTGTTTAAAGATAAAGCCTTGGGCCTTCTGCGTAATAAAATTATTTTAGCTATGTTTTAAGTAATGGGGCCTTCAGCCAATTTTAAATTAAGTATCTTTGTCTTTCGAGCATCAGACCGTTTGGGGCCTTCTTCCTAATTGAAGATAAGGCCTTTTGCCTTGTGTTTTTTTTTATTTAATTTTACCTTCAGTCGCGGCCTTCAGCCGTCCTTAAATTAAGGTTGTTGCTTTTCAAGTGTTAGATTTTGGGCCTTCAGCTTAATTGTAGAACTTACTTAACGCGAAGCTTTCTGCCTTCTAAATATTCTTTTGCCGTCTGAATTAAAAAAAAATTACAGTGGTTGTGTCCTCAAGGCATAAGATAGTGTGGCGTATTCAGACGATAATTAAGCTCAAGAATTTTTACTGTAATGTTTGGTCAAATAAATAATGTTATATGTGTTCGTGTATAACTGACAGCCGCTCATTTTGGCCCCTTTCCACAATTCCAACTACCTGTCCTGTCCAGCAGGTTTAGCAGGGCGTTTCACCACCTTTCCTAAAACCAAACAGGACATCACAAAATAGCTCATCGATTTTCTTTCCCATTCCTCTACTTATTAATACTGGCAGCAATTTCGGGGCATGAGATGCAGAGTTATCATTCGTTTTAGCCCTTGCTATCTGTGGCACTGTACAGATGATATTTTTTCAAAAAGTTTAATGGTATGACTCCAGTCTCATAGATTCAACATAGTAACCTGAGTAATCACTTTGTTCCCACCTGCCTTTAATAACTTCGGAAATACCGAAGGAATGTGAAGTGTCGGCAGACGTGCCGACACTGTTTCTAGAGAAGGAGGCCGAAATGCACGCGTTAAATTCAAGCAGGCTTGCTTAGGTCTGAAACAGGATACGTAATGAATGCTATAAAGAAAAGTACGTAGCTGCTGGAATACTTAACTTTAATCTATCATTAGAATACAGCATTCTTGATGATACAACTGAGACTTTCCCCAGAAATGGTTAATGGCGCCTTGCTAGGTCGTAGCCAGGGACTTAGCTGAAGGCTATTCTGTCTCTCGGCAAATGAGAGAAAGGCTTCGTCAGTGTAGTCGCTAGCAAAGTCGTCCGTACAACTGGGGCGAGTGCTCGTACGTCTCTCTAGACCTGCCGTGTGGTGGCGCTCGGTCTGCAATTAATGACAGTGGCGACACGCGGGTCCGACATGTACTAATGGACCGCGGCCGATTTAAAGCTACCACCTAGCAAGTGTGGTGTCTGGCGGTGACACCACAGAATGTTATCTCTCCTTTTGTCTTTCGTCATCACAAGTATTGGAAAACTCTATGAAACACTGATTTTAATACTGGATTTGTTACGTCCCATTTCGACTCCAATTTCACCTTAAAACACATCTGACAGTCCCCCCCACCCCCACCCCCCTCGTAGAGTTACCATTGGACTCTTAATGTTGGCGCTCCTACTTTGAATTGCACTGAAATTCCATTTGACTTCACTGTATGCTGAATCCGTTCATCTGACGACTATCTCCTTTATTAAAAAATTTTTAATGCCTTTTCGCATTCCATTTATTTCATTCCTAAGTGATTTACATTGCTGTGTTCCAGCCTATCATAAATTACATTAAATGTTACACATAAGGACAACAGTCAGCTCTATAATGGAATGACGACAATGAATGAGTGTGCCGGGTCGGGATTCCAACCCGGATTTCCAGCTTATCGCGACCGGTCGCCTTACCATTTGGCTATCCGAGCAAGACTTACGGCCAAACCCAAACTTTCACAAGCCGTCAATCATTGTAGCCAAACGGTAAGGTGACCGCTTGCAAAAAAGGGGCAAATTCGGGTTCGGGTCCGTGTCAGGCCAAATTTTCATTGTAGTCACTCAACTTCAGGGCTGATTGTTCTCCGTATTCGCTACTGCAATTACATTTAATGCATTTCATAAAAGCTGTAGTCGCCGCAGGGCCAGTTCCTTCGGACATGCATGCTAGTCCGAAGGGATCTTGCACCATAAATCGGAATAACACAGATACTGCAACATCATAAGTGTTTTTGTACTTCCTTCTTTTATCGAACAGTTTAAGTATTTCTTCTATTACCGAAGGTTTCTTCGCAGTTACATGTCTTGCAGCTTGTGTATCCAACATCTATGACTGTTCTTATTACTGATGCCCATGCCTCTTTAACTTAACTGCCTACAATAGCAATCATTATACAACAGTATCTATAGCCTTAGGAAACTTCAAAGACATCTCATCATTTCTTTATACTTCAGTATCCACATTGATTTTTTCGGACGGTTCTCCAAATTTTCAGTCTACTCCTCATAATTACTAAATAGTGATCTGAGTCTAAATTACATTGCAATATCTGATTCTGGAATCTCCATCTGACCATACTGTAATGCAACTGGAATCATTCCGTGACCCTGGCCGAGCCCCTTCCAAATATACCATCTCACCTCATGATTTCTTAAAAGAGTGTTTGTGTTAATAACTGGAATTTATTGTGGAACTCAATTTATCCTTCTCCTCTATCATTTCTGCTATCCCGGCCTACATTCTTCCGTAACACTTTCTCCCGCCCTTCTACTGCGTTCCAATCCCCAATGTCTATCGGACCCCTGTGACTATCAGATTATCATCTCCGATCACATGTTGACTTACTTGTTGAATATCCTCATCTATATTCTGTATCTCTTCAACCTCTCCTTGTGACGTTACAATTTATACCTGGACGATTGTTGTTGGCATTGATTTGCTGTCGACTGTGGTCAGAAGAACCCTATTAGTAATCTCTTTGGACTAACCTACCATCCTATGGGAAACCAAACGTACTCTCGTCATACGATCTTCTTTGCTGTCGATATTATCCTTCATTTGTGTGAACAGAAATCGGTATGTTCTTTCCATTTTCCCTCACCGACCACCAATATACCTAGAATGAGTATTTCCATTTCATTCTTAAGATTTTCTATCTTTTCTGCGATGTTCAGACTTCTGATGCTCCACGCTCAGAGTCGTAGAATGTTACCACTTCTGTGATTATTCAATCTTTTCTCATGGTTGCCTCCTCCTTCACTTGTAGATTCGAATGGAGGACTACTGGGGAATTTTTTTACCAATGGACAGATCACAAAAGGACTGGTAGACTAAAGGAAGGTGGAGACCAAAAAAATAAATAAATTTACAAAAATTAATCGGTAAGAGCATTGCCAGCGGAAGGCTACGTTCTGGATTCGAATCCCCAACAGGAAAATATTTTTCATTACTATGTTCAGTTTAATGGAAACGTATCAGACAAGTTCAAGGCGAGGGCTAGAGTGCGACAAGGAGACTGCCTCTCCCCTCTGCTGTTTAACCTGGTACTGGAGAGAGCCCTGAGAAACGTAGCAAGCCTTTTTTTTTCTTGGTCATCAGTCTACTGACTGGTTTGATGCGGCCCGCCACGAATTCCTTTCCTGTGCTAACCTCTTCATCTCAGAGTAGCACTTGCAACCTACGTCCTCAATTATTTGCTTGACGTATTCGAATCTCTGTCTTCCTCTACAGTTTTTGCCCTCTACAGCTCCATCTAGTACCATGGAAGTCATTCCCTCATGTCTTAGGAGATGTCCTATTATCCTGTCCCTTCTCCTTATCAGTGTTTTCCACATATTCCTTTCCGATTCTGCGTAGAACCTCCTCATTCCTTACCTTATCAGTCCACAAAATTTTCAAATTCGTCTATAGCACCACATCTCAAAAGCTTCGATTCGCTTCTGTTCCGGTTTTCCCACAGTCCATGTTTCACTACCATACAATGCTGTACTCAAGGCGTACATCCTCAGAAATTTCTTCCTCAAATTAAGGTCGGTATTTGATATTAGTAGACTTCTCTTGGCCAGAAATGCCTTTTTTGCCATAGCGAGTCTGCTTTTGATGTCCTCCTTGCTCCGCCCGTCATTGGTTATTTTACTGCCTAGGTAGCAGAATTCCTTAACTTCATTGACTTCGTGACTATCAATCCTGATGTTAAGTTTCTCGCTGTTCTCATTTCTACTACTTCTCATTACCTTCGTCTTTCTCCGATTTACTCTCAAACCATACTGTGTACTCATTAGACTGTTTTCATTCCGTTTCACTCAGGATAGCAATGTCATCGGCGAATCGTATCATTGATATCCTTTCACCTTGTATTTTAATTCCACTCCTGAACTTTTCTTTTATTTCCATCATTGCTTCCTCGATGTACAGATTGAAGAGTAGGGGCGAAAGGCTACAGCCTTGTCTTACACCCTTCTTAATACGAGCACTTCGTTCTTGATCGTCCACTCTTATTATTCCCTCTTGGTTGTTGTACATATTGTATATGACCCATCTCTCCCTATAGCTTACCCCTACTTTTTTCAGAATCTCGAACAGCTTGCATCATTTTATATTGTCGAACGCTTTTTCCAGGTCGACAAATCCTATGAAAGTGTCTTGATTTTTCTTTAGCCTTGCTTCCATTATTAGCCGTAACGTCAGAATTGCCTCTCTCGTCCCTTTACTTTTCCTAAAGCCAAACTGATCGTCACCTATCGCATTCTCAATTTTCTTTTCCATTCTTCTGTATATTATTCTTGTAAGCAGCTTCGATGCATGAGCTGTTAAGCTGTTTGTGCGATAATTCTAGAGACAGTAATACGGCTGGGAAGATGGCTCAACATCCTGGCCTATGCAGATGAGCAAGATCTGGTTCAGATGACAAGAACATTAATGGAAGAGGCAATGAGAGCAGGCCTGAAGTTGAATATGGATAAGACGAAATACCTCGTAGTTAGCAGAGAAAATGATTGAGGAGGACAAAGTCTGAAAGGGCAACAGACTTTAAATATATTGGGGCCGTACTCAATGAAAGGAACGAGATAGACCAGTAAATTACTACACGAATACAATCAGGAAACAGGTCAAGGTTCGCTCTGGGAAAGTTGTTATTGTCTATATTCTATCGAGATCCTCAAAGACCAAGATCTACAAGACAATAATACAACATGTAGTCTTACATGGGGCAGAGACCTGGACCATCACCCAAAAGTTCAAAAGAAAATTCCTGACATTTGACAATGGCGCCCTCAGACAGATTTTTGGGCCAGTGAATGATGGAGGTAAATGGAGGAAAAGAAAGAACTGTGAACTGCAGGAGCTATACAAGTCGATGGACATCGTGGCTGTGATCAAAGATAGAACATTGAAGTGGTATGGACGCGTGATGCGTCGAGAAGGCCAGATCACCAGGCAGGTAGTGGAGGAAGATATTAGAGGCAAAAGACCACGGGGAAGACCACGACTCCGATGGACTGATCAGGTCGGAAAGGATATGTGTACACTGGAGCTGTCTGAAGAAGAATACATGGACCGAGGACGCTGGAGGAGGCAGACTGGTTACGCCAACGCAGTAAGTAAGTGAATAACGTTCAGTTTTATTGAAGTGTATCACATACATGATACATTTACAATCAGATATCAGTCAGTTCATTAACGTGATTCTTTTTAGGTTTTGCTGCATGCGTCAATGTTAATCAACGTTTCCAGTTTCTAACCCATGACTTACAGGACAAATAGTGTGTCATCCATTCGACAAACAATACATTCTTCCGCAATTAAAACTAATTTTAACTAGTAACTAGCTTCACAATAACTTTTCGCACTACACTGAATTACCACATTTGAGGTGCAACCAGTATAATTATTCACCTTCAAGCTATCTGGCACAAAGGACCGTGACAATAAATATCGGAGTACATGACGTGGCCAACGATGCATATGAATTATTTACGCCGTGGCCGCAAGTTCTGACCACTAACTAGGAAATTTTGCTTCATTATGAAGCCTTCTTGCTATTTCACAGCTTGAGCGCCCTGCTGCGCTGTCTGGTGGCATTTAGAGAGTTGGTGAGCCAAAGGATGTAGAGAGATTAAGCCACAGCTCTGCGAAACGGAGCACGGAAATCAGAAGTTTGATGTAAGAAAGCTACAAAATCTGAAAAGAAAAACGAAAAGGCTCAATCTAGATGTAGGGGGGTAGGTGAAGTGAAATGGAAAGAAGAAAAGGATTTCGGATCAGACGAAAATAGGGTAATACCAACAGCAGAGGAAAATGGTGCAACGGGAGTGGAATCCGTCATGAGAGGGAAATTAGTTCAGAGTGTGAACTACTATGAACTGTATTGTGATAGGGTTATTCTATCCATTTACAGCTAGAAATAACGCCAACAGCTGCAATTCAGATATATATATTCCTACGTCGCAAGTAGAAGATGGCGAGACAATGCATATGACGATAAGGAGCCAGTTATGTAACATGTGAAGGGAGATGAAAATGTAATAATTGGAAATTTGTGGTAAGTTCCTGTGGGACCAAAGTGCTGAGGTTATCTGCCCCTAGGCTTAAACACTGCTTAAATAACTTAAACTAAATTACGCTAAGGACAACACACGTACCCATGCCCGAGTGAGGACTCGAACCTCCGACGGTGGAGCCGAATCTAATAATTATGCTTGGTTGAAACGCGGTTAAAGGGGAAGAATAGAAGAAAGGGTTGCGAGAGAATTTGGGATTGGCGGATGGAATGAAAGAGGAGAAAGGATAACTGATTTCTGCAATGTATTTCACAGGACAATAGCGAATACTGGGTTCAGAAACCGTAACGGAAAGATGTGTACTTGCAAAAGACAGGAAGACACGGAAATATTACAGCTGTATTACATCGTGGTCAGACAAAGATTCCAAAATCAAATACAGGATCGCAAGACGTAGACAGAAGCAGATATGTAGTAAGATATCAGTTTATTAAGGATGAAGAGCAGAAGGAAGCTTAAGAGAATCGTCGGTAGGAATGAGTGTGTAAAGAAGTAGGATACTACAGTTCTGAGAAATGATGAGACGCGTTCGAAGTTGCCTAAGGATGTGGGAACAGCGATAAGTTAAAGAGAAGTGCACATCTCTAAAAATGACAAACACAGTTGTTGCACGTAACAACTGGGTAACCGAAGAAATCAAGTGATCGGCGAAATAGGGTAAGTTCAAAATATTCAGGGAAAGACAGAAATACAGCAATACAAATCCTTTAGAATGAAATATATAGGGTAAGAGGAGAAATTAGTTGATCGCCGAAATGGATAAGTCCGAAACATTTCAGGGAAAGACAGAAATACAGCAATATAAATCCCTTAGGATGAAATAAATAGGATGATGGTCGGGAGAACTGCCTCAGCAAATAGAAAAGTCAAAACAACTTTCGGTGTAATGGAAAACGACGGTTGAAATCTTAAGAGTGGAATGGGAACACCGATGTTAAATGAAGGTGAGAGAAAGGAAAGATGGAAAGAGGGAGAGGACTGAGATCAAATGACGCAGAAGGGATAGATGACATTCCATTCTAACCATTCGGAGAAGTGGAACGAAACGACTAATCGGACCGGTGTACAGACTCCATGAGACTGGCGACGTACCATCAGCTCTTTGGAAAAGAGCAAGGGCAGATAAGTGCGAGATGTATCGAACAGTCAACTTAACAACGGATGCATTAAGCTTCAGACAAGAATAATATACAAAGGAACTGGAAAAGAAAATTGAGGATCTGTTAGATGTCGATCACTTTAGCCTTAGGAAAGTTGAAGGCGCAGGGGAAACGGTTCTGACGTTACGCTTGGTAATGGAAGCAACACTCAAGGAACTATTTTCTTTCAGGAGTGGTAGTTCTGCAAGGTTCGCAAGAGAGCTTCTGTAAAGTTTGGAAGGTAGGAGACGAGATACTGGCAGAAGTAAAGCTGTGAGGACGGGGCGTGAGTCATGCTTGGGTAGTTCCCAAGCACTTGCCCGCGAAAGGCAAAGGTCCCGAGTTCGAGTCTCGGTCCGGCACACAAATTAATCTGAAAGGAAGCTTCAAGAACGAAGTTCTGGGATTAACAATGGTGTGAGACAAAGCTGCAGTCTTGCGCCCCTACGGTTCAGTCCATACATCCAAGAGGCAATACTTGAAAATAATGGGAATATGCAAAAGTGTAACTAAAACTCATGGTGAGAGGATAACAGTAATAAAACTCAATGATGACACTGTTGTCTTCAGCGAAAGTGAAATAAACAGTGTAATGAGTGCAAAAAGTGGACTGGAAAAACACAAAAATAACGAGAAGTAGTGGAAATGAGCATAGCGAGAAACGTAGCGTCAGAATTGGTGATCGTGGAGTACAGGAATTTAAGGAATTCTGTTATCGTGGAAGCAAAATAAGCCATAACGGACGGTGCTAGGAGGACATGAAAAAGAAGACAAACACAAACAAAAAATGTTCGGATTTGTGTGAAATCTTATGGAACTTAACTGCTAAGGTTATCGGTCCCTAGCCTTACACACTACTTAACCTAAATTATCCTAAGGACAAACACACACACCCATGCCCGAGGGAGGACTCGAACCGCCACCGGGACCGCCCTCTCAGTCCATGACTGCAGCGCCTTAGATCGCTCGGCTAATCCTGCGCGGCAAGCACAAACAAAAAGGGCATTCCTGTCCAAGAAAAATCTACTGGTATCAAACATAGAATTCAATATGAAGAAGAGATGTCTTAGAACGTGTTTTTGGAGCACATCACTGTGTGGCAGTGTATCATGCACAGTGGGAAAACCGAAACAGAGGAATATCGAAGCGCCATATGTGGTGCTACAGAACAGTCTTGAAAGTGAGAAGGACTGATGAGGAAGTTCTCTGCAGAATCAGCGGAAAGGTTATCATATGGAAAACACTGACAAGAAGAAGGAACCCGGTGATAGGACATACGTTTAGACATCAGGAAATAACTTCCGCGTTACTAGAGGGAACTGCAGCGGAAGACACGGATTAGAATGCAACCCCAAATAATTGAGGACGGAGGGTGCAAATAGTGCTCTGAGATGTATAAATTAGTTCAGGAGAAGAATTCGTGGCGGGATGCATCAAACCAGTCAGAAGACAGATGTTACGAAGAATCCCGTTAACAACTGGTAGAACTGTCATTTTATTGTAACACAAGAGTCTTACGAGCTATTAGCGAAATTCTTCTTAACATCATGTCTTTCAACAACTGCGGATGCCCAGAGTAAAAATAATTTGTGACAGAAGACTAAAGAGAAATGTTTGCTTGTTTTTGTTGTTGTGGTCTTCAGTCCTGAGACTTGTTTGATGCAGCTCTCCATGCTACTCTATCCTGTGCAAGCTTCATCTCCCAGTATCTACTGCAACCTACATCCTTCTGAATCTGCTTAGTGTATTCATCTCTTGGTCTCCCTCTACGATTTTTACCCTCCACACTGCCCTCCAATGCTAAATTTGTGATCCCTTGATGCCTCAAAACATGTCCTACCAACCGATCCCTTCTTCTAGTCAAGTTGTGCCACAAACTTCTCTTCTCCCCAATCCTATTCAATACCTCCTCATTAGTTACGTGATCTACCCACCTTATCTTCAGCATTCTTCTGTAGCACCACATTTCGAAAGCTTCTATTCTCTTCTTGTCCAAACTAGTTATCGTCCATGTTTCACTTCCATACATGGCTACACTCCATACAAATACTTTCAGAAACGACTTCCTGACACTTAAATCTATACTCGATGTTAACAACTTCCTCTTCTTGAGAAACGCTTTCCTTGCCATTGCCAGTCTACATTTTATATCCTCTCTACTTCGACCATCATCGGTTATTTTACTCCCTAAATAGCAAAACTCCTTTACTACTTTAAGTGTCTCATTTCCTAATCTAATTCCCTCAGCATCACCCGACTTAATTTGACTACGTTCCATTATCCTCGTTTTGCTTTTGTTGATGTTCATCTTATATCCTCCTTTCAAGACACTGTCCATTCCGTTCAACTGCTCTTCCAAGTCCTTTGCTGTCTCTGACAGAATTACAATGTCATCGGCGAACCTCAAAGTTTTTACTTCTTCTCCATGAATTTTAATACCTACTCCGAATTTTTCTTTTGTTTCCTTTACTGCTTGCTCAATATACAGATTGAATAACATCGGGGAGAGGCTACAACCCTGTCTTACTCCTTTCCCAACCACTGCTTCCCTTTCATGCCCCTCGACTCTTATAAATGCCATCTGGTTTCTGTACAAACTGTAAATAGCCTTTCGCTCCCTGTATTTTACCCCTGCCACCTTCAGAATTTGAAAGAGAGTATTCCAGTTAACATTGTCAAAAGCTTTCTCTAAGTCTACAAATGCTAGAAACGTAGGTTTGCCTTTTCTTAATCTTTCTTCTAAGATAAGTCGTAAGGTCAGTATTGCCTCACGTGTTCCAACATTTCTACGGAATCCAAACTGATCTTCCCCGAGGTCGGCTTCTACCAGTTTTTCCATTCGTCTGTAAAGAATTCGCGTTAGTATTTTGCAGCTGTGACTTATTAAACTGATAGTTCGGTAATTTTCACATCTGTCAACACCTGCTTTCTTTGGGATTGGAATTATTATATTCTTCTTGAAGTCTGAGGGTATTTCGCCTGTCTCATACATCGTGCTCACCAGCTGGTAGAGTTTTGTCATGACTGGCTCTCCCGAGGCCATCAGTAGTTCAAATGGAATGTTGTCTACTACTGTTGTTTCGACTCAGGTCTTTCAGTGCTCTGTCAAACTCTTCACGCAGTATCTTATCTCCCATTTCGTCTTCATCTACATCCTCTTCCATTTCCATAATATTGTCCTCAAGTACATCGCCCTTGTATAAACCCTCTATATACTCCTTCCACCTTTCTGTCTTCCCTTCTTAGAACTGGGTTGCCATCTGAGCTCTTGATATTCATACAAGTGGTTCTCTTCTCTCCAAAGGTCTCTTTAATTTTCCTGTAGGCAGTATCTATCTTACCCCTAGTGAGACAAGCCTCTACATCCTTACATTTGTCCTCTAGCCATCCCTGCTTAGCCATTTTGCACTTCCTGTCGATATCATTTTTGAGACGTCTGTATTCCTTTTTGCCTGCTTCATTTACTGCATTTTTATATTTTCTCCTTTCATCAATTAAATTCAATATTTCTTCTGTTACCCAAGGATTTCTATTAGCCCTCGTGTTTTTACCTACTTGATCCTCTGCTGCCTTCACTACTTCATCCCTCAGAGCTACCCATTCTTCTTCTACTGTATTTCTTTCCCCCATTCCTGTCAATTGTTCCCTTATGCTCTCCCTGAAACTCTCTACAACCTCTGGTTCTTTCAATTTATCCAGGTCCCATCTCCTTAAATTCCCACCTTTTTGCAGTTTCTTCAGTTTCAATCTGCAGTTCATAACCAATAGATTGTGGTCAGAATCCACATATGCCCCAGGAAATGTCTTACAATTTAAAACCTGGTTCCTAAATCTCTGTCTTACCATTATATAATCTATCTGATACCTAATAGTATCTCCAGGATTCTTCCAGGTATACAACCTTCTTTTATGATTCTTGAACCAAGTGTTGGCTATGATTAAGTTATGCTCTGTGCAAAATTCTACAAGGCGGCTTCCTCTTTCATTCCTTCCCCCCAATCCATATTCACCTACTATGTTTCCTTCTCTCCCTTTTCCTACTGACGAATTCCAGTCACCCATGACTATTAAATTTTCGTCTCCTTTCACTACCTGAATAATTTCTTTTATCTCGTCATACATTTCATCTATTTCTTCATCATCTGTAGAGGTAGTTGGCATATAAACTTGTACTACTGTAGTAGGCATGGGCTTTGTGTCTATCTTGGCCACAATAATGCGTTCACTATGCTGTTTGTAGTAGCTACCCCGCACTCCTATTTTTTTATTCATTATTAAACCTACTCCTGCATTACCCCTATTTGATTTTGTATTTATAAACCTGTAATCACCTGACCAAAAGTCTTGTTCCTCCTGCCACCGAACTTCACTAATTCCCACTATATCTAATTTGCTTACCACCATCAAAACCATATGGGACTAACTGTTATGGAAGCAATTAAACCAGTATACAGCCACTTGAAGCATCCTGATCTTTTCAGATGGTTCACTTTTGTTCATGGAAAAGAAAGGGTCACCCAACAACCAAATAAAGTCTACTGTCTACGGAACTACTGTCCATGGCAATAGTTATTGGGATGAGAACTTAAAGACGACGGGTCACTGACGACTTTAAATAATTTAATTATAGTGATCCGATTAGGGTAAAAGTCCTGGAATATCTGGCAGTGATCGGTAAACGTTTTTGCTCAGGAACGGTACTGACATTGTGGGATGGTGCCTCGGGACCATATGTAACGATCTTATTAATTGGCAACCGAGATAAATTCGTATCTTAACGGTGAATCCAAGATTCTTTTAAGAATTCAAGTTCCATGTATGTAACAGCTTCAAATGTCTGATAACTTTACAAATGAGATTTTGTGTTAAATATGTGATTTTATGCATGGAAAAGAGAAACAGTTTTGGGAAGGTTTTGAAATAATGGTTAAAGTCTGTTGGATGTCACTAACCGTTCTCATTGTGAAACACTCGACGAATGCAGTGTTGATAATTTGCACTGTATTTTAAACAAAAGCTACTTCTTCACGCATGTAAATGTTTATTATGCTATATCATTACAACTATGTGTCGTATGATTCTATAATTTTGGATCTGCATTCAGTAATGTATACGGGGTGGACAAAAACTGTGTCACGAAATCTTAACCCTGGATAGCTGATGACAGTGGGAACCAAAATTACTAAAGTTGTGTAGGTCGACAACGCACAATTTTCAAACTGTGGAAATTTGGCGCCACGCGCTCCTATTGGCCACGACAACAATAGCGCTGCCCGTCAAACGACGAACAGAAACAGAGCAATCCCGCGGCCAATCGGAGCGCGTGGCGCCAAGTTTCCGTAGCTAAAAATGGTGCGGTGTCGACCTACCCAAAATTAGTAATTTTGGTTGCTACTGCCGTCAGCTATCCAGGGTTAAAGTTTCGTGACACAGTCTTTCTCCACCCTGTGTATAAATTGTGTTTTCAAACTGTGTTGCGAATAGAGATGGTCGCAAATAAGTAAGAAAATGAAAACACCATGCCTGATGAAATTTTGCTGCGCTCCATTTTAAACAAAAGCATGTGTCTCAGGCATCTGAATGTTTATTACGTCGTATCTCCTGAAGTATGTAGTTTAATGTTATAATTACGCAGGAGGTACATACACATATATACGTAGATATTGTCGGCTGCTGCAAATAAAGACGATCGTAAATAAGTAATAAGTTGAAAAACCATGCCTGATGAAGAAATATTAATGTACGATCAGCGAAAATGTAGTAACCGATAGACTTTTTTCCTTTCATCATTTTGTGGGTGAGTGTGAGTGATAAAAGTTTCGTAACGATTTAAGATTATGTTCAAAGTTTGTCAGAATTCGCTAAGTTCTCTCATTCTCAAATACTGGATGCATAAAGTCAGGGTACCTGCACACCATCATTTATGCTGCCTCAAAACAGACACACGGTTTCTATCTGTAGTGCTTCTCTTATTATTAAACTTGTAACACAAGATTCTGCTTCTTAATGCGATGATTATGACAGCATTTTGATGTCTCAAATTCGGACAATAATTACGCGAATTATAGTAAACCAAATTTTTGTTGCTCCTGGAGGCCGTCAGATAGGCAACCCGCAACTGTAAATTGTTCCGTGTTCCGAATTCCGTGAGCTACTAAATAATATGCACTCCCAGAGAAAAGTAACACCCTCACGCAGAAGATTATTTTATTGACAAGCGAGATGACTTGTAATGTGTACATGATAACAAATTCAGACCAAATGATAACAGTAACAGTCGCATCAATACACGGTGTGCCGTCATAATTGAACACAGCGCCCGCATCTCGTGGTCGTGCGGTAGCGTTCTCGCTTCCCACGCCCGGGTTCCCGGGTTCGATTCCCGGCGGGGTAAGGGATTTTCTCTGCCTCGTGATGGCTGGGTGTTGTGTGCTGTCCTAAGGTTAGTTAGGTTTAAGTAGTTCTAAGTTCTAGGGGACTGATGACCATAGATGTTAAGTCCCATAGTGCTCAGAGCCATTTGAACCATTATTTTGAACACCGCGTGTGTTCTCGCATGCAAACGATCATAAACGCATCCTGCGATACATTGTCTCAAGCAAGTTGCGCTTTTTTGTTGCAGATTGGTGACGTTCCTCGGAGGATCTGGAGAAGGAGTGACTTTCTTCACGTCATAGCTCAGACGTCTTCAATCGTCAAAAGATCTAGTTGTCTTGCTTGAGAGTACAGTTGTACACCGCTAAGAGCAGTTTACCTCAGAACAGCCGCAAGTGGATGTGCATTGTCCTGCTCAAAAATCACTTCATTTTCTTGCTGAAGAAATTGGAGTAGCGTGGAAGTAAATTATGATGGGTGATGAATGAGCGAGCTCAGTCTTTCCTCGCCCTGGAATTTCCTTATTAATCAGTTGGTTTACGCCTTTACTTTCTGCAGACTGATATGTTAAATACCACAGGTGTTTCTAACCAAGGTCTTAATGTATATAATCGATAATATTACAGTGCTCCGCCAGTTCAGTTTCCTGTATCTCAGAAAACATTTTCTTGAAACGCCCCTATGATGCCAATCCATGGCATGGTTTAAGATTTTTTCGTAATGTGAATTCGTTATACCCAAGCCTTACAGCTGTAATTTTAATCAGAGATGAATTTGCTGTTAGCTTCCTAGTCTAACTTTTTTAGAAGATAACGGTGTGGTGGACGTCGTTCTGTCGTAGTCCGTGTACGTGAAATTGAACTACTCTTATTAATATTAAATCAGTCGATGTAAAATAGTGAACTAAATTAACGTCCATTAAACTTTTGAAATAAATCGCGTTCAGTATAAGAACCGAGATGAGGAAAAACAAACATCTGGGCGCAAAGATACGCATGCAGTCATTTCCCCCAGCTAGTTTGTAGGATATTTGAACTGCTGTGCTGATGTCTGAACTTCAGATATCAGCTGCCATATATGGTAACTTGTTAAACTAACAACCAGGCTCTAAGCGCGAGTTAGATTATGTACTTACATACGGTGCAGTGGTAATTCTTTGTGACTTTGTTATAGTAGACAGATAGCTATAATTATGTGGCAAATTCTTATATCGAAAGTTCCAATGAACTATCTCACCTCATACCTTTAGAGCTTCAGTTCACAAATCACTAACACATGACAGCTGACTCTTCCATTATAAAAGCTTTCAATTGAAGATGCTGAACAGCCACGCTACACTCACAAGTAGGAAAGCACAAGATCTGGATGTATGCTCCATGCGCATCTTTGCCCCCTCTTACCCTAACTCAGGGGCGGGCAGGAATCCTGCACGTGTGCGGTGCACTTGCACGCGTGCAGTTAACAGGTGTTCTGCGTGCACACAGGGGCAAGTTGGCCACCCGCTTATCTCCCCTCTCCACCATAACTTCTGTCCGCTCCTTCCTCTGCAGTGCGTTTTGTTGCCTAGCTTGCTTTGTTGAATGAAGGAATAAGGTTAGTAGGAGTGCTTGAAAGATATCGTGGTTTGAAAATTACCTACGATACGTTTTATTTAATTATCGTAGGTGGAGTGGAACAAAATTTCTACCTACAGATAAACGCAAACAGTTACTTAAATTTTCATCACTGATGTCTGCTCTTAACCGAGACTTACTAATTCAGCAAATGGTTTTCCAGCTCTCCCTATATTAAGTGCAATCTTGTAACTTGCACGTACTGCTGGGCTTTTATTGTTGTCGATCTGAAAATTGAAAACAGTGCTCCATAAAATGTTAAATCAGTTAGATGAGAGACATGACGAAAGAAAGTTGCAGATTTCTAGTGACCACAGCAAGTACGACAGATTCATTTAGTATCGTCAGATCGCTCTTCTTAAGCTCAGTCAATGTCCCCATCCGCTCAGAATCCGACAATAAACTGTACTCATTCTTATCAAATTTGTTTTAATGGCCTTCAATACTAAACTTCCACTGACCAGCGAGAATACTGTCACATATTAAACATTTCGAATTTTCACGTTTTTGCACAAAAAACGCATATATGGGAAAAACGCATATATGGGAAAAACGCATATATGGGAAAAACGCATATATGGGGAAAACGCATATATGGGGAAAACGCATATATGGGGAAAACGCATATATGGGGAAAACGCATATATGGGGAAAACGCATATATGGGGAAAACGCATATATGGGGAAAACGCATATATGGGGAAAACGCATATATGGGGAAAACGCATATATGGGGAAAACGCATATATGGGGAAAACGCATATATGGGGAAAACGCATATATGGGGAAAACGCATATATGGGGAAAACGCATATATGGGGAAAACGCATATATGGGGAAAACGCATATATGGGGAAAACGCATATATGGGGAAAACGCATATATGGGGAAAACGCATATATGGGGAAAACGCATATATGGGGAAAACGCATATATGGGGAAAACGCATATATGGGGAAAACGCATATATGGGGAAAACGCATATATGGGGAAAACGCATATATGGGGAAAACGCATATATGGGGAAAACGCATATATGGGGAAAACGCATATATGGGGAAAACGCATATATGGGGAAAACGCATATATGGGGAAAACGCATATATGGGAAAAACGCAAATATGGGAAAAACGCAAATATGGGAAAAACGCAAATATGGGAAAAACGCAAATATGGAAAAAACGCAAATATGGGAAAAACGAAAATATGGGAAAAACGCAAATATGGGAAAAACGAAAATATGGGAAAAACGAAAATATGGGAAAAACGAAAATATGGGAAAAACGAAAATATGGGAAAAACGAAAATATGGGAAAAACGAAAATATGGGAAAAACGAAAATATGGGAAAAACGAAAGTATGGGAAAAACGAAAGTATGGGAAAAACGAAAGTAGGGGAAAATCGAAAGTATGGGAAAAACGAAAGTATGGGAAAAACGAAAGTATGGGAAAAACGAAAGTATGGGAAAAACGAAAGTATGGGAAAAACGAAAATATGGGAAAAACGAAAATATGGGAAAAACGAAAATATGGGAAAAACGAAAATATGGGAAAAACGAAAATATGGGAAAAACGAAAATATGGGAAAAACGAAAATATGGGAAAAACGAAAATATGGGAAAAACGAAAATATGGGAAAAACGAAAATATGGGAAAAACGAAAATATGGGAGAAACGAAAATATGGGAGAAACGAAAATTGGGAGAAACGAAAATTGGGAGAAACGAAAATTGGGAGAAACGAAAATTGGGAGAAACGAAAATTGGGAGAAACGAAAATTGGGAGAAACGAAAATTGGGAGAAACGAAAATTGGGAAAAACGAAAATATGGGAAAAACGAAAATTTGGGAAAAACGAAAATTTGGGAAAAACACATATGGGAATACACACATATGGAAAAAACGCATATTTGGAAAGAACGAATATATGGACAAAACGCATATATGAAAAAAAACGCATATAGAGGAATAATCCATATAGAGGAATAATGCATTAATGGGAAAAATTCATAAATGGGAGAAACGCAAATACGGGTAAACGTAAATATGGGAGAAGATAAATTTGGGATAAACGCAAATATGGGAAAAACACAAATATGGGAAAAACGCAAATATGGGAAAAACACAAATATGGGAAAAACGCAAATATGGGAAAAACGCAAATATGGGAAAAACGCAAATATGGGAAAAACGAACATATGGGAAAAACGCACATATGGGAAAAACGCACATATGGGAAAAACGCACATACGGGAAAAACGCACATACGGGAAAAACGCACATACGGGAAAAACGCACATACGGGAAAAACGCACATACGGGAAAAACGCACATACGGGAAAAACGCACATACGGGAAAAACGCACATACGGGAAAAACGCACATACGGAAAAAACGCACATACGGAAAAAACGCACATACGGAAAAAACGCACATACGGAAAAAACGCACATACGGAAAAAACGCACATACGGAAAAAACGCACATACGGAAAAAACGCACATACGGAAAAAACGCACATACGGGAAAAACGCACATATGTGAAAAACGCACATATGTGAAAAACGAAAATATGGGAAAAACGAAAATATGTGAAAAACGAAAATATGTGAAAAACGAAAATATGGGAAAAACGAAAATATGGGAAAAACGAAAATATGGGAAAAACGAAAATATGGGAAAAACGAAAATATGGGAAAAACGAAAATATGGGAAAAACGAAAATATGGGAAAAACGAAAGTATGGGAAAAACGAAAATATGGGAAAAACACAAATGGGGATACGCATATATGGAAAAAACGCATATTTGGAAAGAACGAATATATGGACAAAACGCATATATGAAAAAAACGCATATAGAGGAATAATCCATATAGAGGAATAATACATTAATGGGAAAAATTCATAAATGGGAGAAATGCAAATACGGGTAAACGTAAATATGGGAGAAGATAAATTTGGGATAAACGCAAATATGGGAAAAACACAAATATGGGAAAAACGCACATATGGGAAAAACGCACATATGGGAAAAACGCACATATGGGAAAAACGCACATATGGGAAAAACGCATATATGGAGAAAAGCCATATAGAGGAATAACGCATATAGAGGAATAACGCATAAATGGGAAAAATTCATAAATGGGATGAACGCAAATACGGGTAAATGCATATATGGGAGAAGATAAATGTCAGTTCATGAGTAACGTGAAAAACGCAAATATAGGAAAAACAGAATTATGGGAAAAACGCAAATATGGGAAAAACGCAAATATGGGAAAAACGCAAATATGGGAAAAACGCAAATATGGGAAAAACGCAAATATGGGAAAAACGCAAATATGGGAAAAACGCAAATATGGGAAAAACGCAAATATGGGAAAAACGCAAATATGGGAAAAACGCAAATATGGGAAAAACGCAAATATGGGAAAAACGCAAATATGGGAAAAACGCAAATATGGGAAAAACGCAAATATGGGAAAAACGCAAATATGGGAAAAACGCAAATATGGGAAAAACGCAAATATGGGAAAAACGCAAATATGGGAAAAACGCAAATATGGGAAAAACGCAAATATGGGAAAAACGCAAATATGGGAAAAACGCAAATATGGGAAAAACGCAAATATGGGAAAAACGCAAATATGGGAAAAACCCAAATATGGGAAAAACCCAAATATGGGAAAAACCCAAATATGGGAAAAACCCAAATATGGGAAAAACCCAAATATGGGAAAAACCCAAATATGGGAAAAACCCAAATATGGGAAAAACCCAAATATGGGAAAAACCCAAATATGGGAAAAACCCAAATATGGGAAAAACCCAAATATGGGAAAAACCCAAATATGGGAAAAACCCAAATATGGGAAAAACCCAAATATGGGAAAAACCCAAATATGGGAAAAACCCAAATATGGGAAAAACCCAAATATGGGAAAAACCCAAATATGGGAAAAACCCAAATATGGGAAAAACCCAAATATGGGAAAAACCCAAGTATGGGAAAAACCCAAGTATGGGAAAAACCCAAGTATGGGAAAAACCCAAGTATGGGAAAAACCCAAATATGGGAAAAACCCAAATATGGGAAAAACGAGAATATGGGAAAAACGAGAATATGGGAAAAACGAGAATATGGGAAAAACGAGAATATGGGAAAAACGAGAATATGGGAAAAACGAGAATATGGGAAAAACGAGAATATGGGAAAAACGAGAATATGTGAAAAACGCAAACATGTGAAAAACGCAAACATGTGAAAAACGCAAACATGGGAAAAACGCAAACATGTGAAAAACGCAAACATGTGAAAAACGCAAACATGGGAAAAACGCAAACATGGGAAAAACGCAAACATGGGAAAAACGCAAACATGGGAAAAACGCAAACATGGGAAAAACGCAAACATGGGAAAAACGCAAACATGGGAAAAACGCAAACATGGGAAAAACGCAAACATGGGAAAAACGCAAACATGGGAAAAACGCAAACATGGGAAAAACGCAAACATGGGAAAAACGCAAACATGGGAAAAACGCAAACATGGGAAAAACGCAAACATGGGAAAAACGCAAACATGGGAAAAACGCAAACATGGGAAAAACGCAAACATGGGAAAAACGCAAACATGGGAAAAACGCAAACATGGGAAAAACGCAAACATGGGAAAAACGCAAACATGGGAAAAACGCAAACATGGGAAAAACGCAAACATGGGAAAAACGCAAACATGGGAAAAACGCAAACATGGGAAAAACGCAAACATGGGAAAAACGCAAACATGGGAAAAACGCAAACATGGGAAAAACGCAAACATGGGAAAAACGCAAACATGGGAAAAACGCAAACATGGGAAAAACGCAAACATGGGAAAAACGCACATATGGGAAAAACGCACATATGGGAGAAACGCACATATGGGAGAAACGCACATATGGGAGAAACGCACATATGGGAAAAACGCACATACTGGGGAAACGCACATATGGGAAAAACGCACATATGGGAAAAACGCACATATGGGAAAAACGCACATATGCGAAAAACGCACATATGCGAAAAACGCACATATGCGAAAAACGCACATATGGGAAAAACGCACATATGGGAAAAACGCACATATGGGAAAAACGCACATATGGGAAAAATGCAAATAAGGGGAAAAATGCAAATATGGGAAAAACGAAAATATAGGAAAAAAGCAAATATGGGAAAAATCCAATTGTGCGAAAAACGTAAATATGGGAAAAACGCACATATGGGAAAAACGAAAATAGGGGAAAAACGAAAATAGGGGAAAAACGAAAATAGGGGAAAAACGAAAATAGGGGAAAAACGAAAATAGGGGAAAAACGAAAATAGGGGAAAAACGAAAATAGGGGAAAAACGAAAATAGGGGAAAAACGAAAATAGGGGAAAAACGAAAATAGGGGAAAAACGAAAATAGGGGAAAAACGAAAATAGGGGAAAAACGAAAATAGGGGAAAAACGAAAATAGGGGAAAAACGAAAATAGGGGAAAAACGAAAATAGGGGAAAAACGAAAATAGGGGAAAAACGAAAATAGGGGAAAAACGAAAATAGGGGAAAAACGAAAATAGGGGAAAAACGAAAATAGGGGAAAAACGAAAATAGGGGAAAAACGAAAATAGGGGAAAAACGAAAATAGGGGAAAAACGAAAATAGGGGAAAAACGAAAATAGGGGAAAAACGAAAATAGGGGAAAAACGAAAATAGGGGAAAAACGAAAATAGGGGAAAAACGAAAATAGGGGAAAAACGAAAATAGGGGAAAAACGAAAATAGGGGAAAAACGAAAATAGGGGAAAAACGAAAATAGGGGAAAAACGAAAATAGGGGAAAAACGAAAATAGGGGAAAAACGCAAATAGGGGAAAAACGCAAATAGGGGAAAAACGCAAATAGGGGAAAAACGCAAATATGGGAAAAACGCAAATATGGGAAAAACGCAAATATGGGAAAAACGCAAATATGGGAAAAACGCAAATATGGGAAAAACGCAAATATGGGAAAAACGCAAATATGGGAAAAACGCAAATATGGGAAAAACGCAAATATGGGAAAAACGCAAATATGGGAAAAACGCAAATATGGGAAAAACGCACATATGGGAAAAACGCACATATGGGAAAAACGCACATATGGGAAAAAAGTACATATGGGAAAAACGCACATATGGGAAAAAAGTACATCTGGGAAAAACGCACATATGGGAAAAACGCACATATGGGAAAAACGCACATATGGGAAAAACGCAAAAATGGGAAAAACGCAAAAATGGGAAAAACGCAAATACGTGAAAAACGCAAATACGGGAAAACAGCAAATACGGGAAAAGTGCAAATATGGGAAAAACGCAAATATGGGAAAAACGCAAATATGGGAAAAACGCAAATATGGGAAAAACGCAAATATGGGAAAAACGCAAATATGGGAAAAACGCAAATATGGGAAAAACGCAAATATGGGAAAAACGCAAATATGGGAAAAACGCAAATATGGGAAAAACGCAAATATGGGAAAAACGCAAATATGGGAAAAACGCAAATATGGGAAAAACGCAAATATGGGAAAAACGCAAATATGGGAAAAACGCAAATATGGGAAAAACGCAAATATGGGAAAAACGCAAATATGGGAAAAACGCAAATATGGGAAAAACGCAAATATGGGAAAAACGCAAATATGGGAAAAACGCAAATATGGGAAAAACGCAAATATGGGAAAAACGCAAATATGGGAAAAACGCAAATATGGGAAAAACGCAAATATGGGAAAAACGCAAATATGGGAAAAACGCAAATATGGGAAAAACGCAAATATGGGAAAAACGCAAATATGGGAAAAACGCAAATATGGGAAAAACGCACGTATGGGAAAAACGCACGTATGGGAAAAACGCACGTATGGGGAAAAACGCACGTATGGGGAAAAACGCACGTATGGGGAAAAACGCACGTATGGGGAAAAACGCACGTATGGGGAAAAACGCACGTATGGGAAAAACGCACGTATGGGAAAAACGCACATATGGGAAAAACGCACATATGGGAAAAACGCACATATGGGAAAAACGCACATATGGGAAAAACGCACATATGGGAAAAACGCACATATGGGAAAAACGCACATATGGGAAAAACGCACATATGGGAAAAACGCACATATGGGAAAAACGCACATATGGGAAAAACGCACATATGGGAAAAACGCACATATGGGAAAAACGCACATATGGGAAAAACGCACATATGGGAAAAACGCTCATATGGGAAAAACGCTCATATGGGAAAAACGCAAATATGGGAAAAAGCAAATATGGGAAAAAGCAAATATGGGAAAAAAGCAAATATGGGAAAAAAGCAAATATGGGAAAAAAGCAAATATGGGAAAAAAGCAAATATGGGAAACGCATATATGGAAAAAACCCATATAAAGGAATAACGCATATAGAGGAATAAAGCGTAATTGGAAAAATTCAGAAATGGGATAAACGCAAATATGGGTAAATGCAAATATGGGAGAAGATAAATTTGGGATACAACTAGAGGAAGAGAAAGAATTGGTTGGTAGGGTCGGTTCATGAGTAATGGGAAAAACGCAAACATGGGGAAAACGCAAATATGCGAAAAACGCACATATGGGAAAAACGCACATATGGGAAAAACGCACATATGGGAAAAACGCACATATGGGAAAAACGCACATATGGGAAAAACGCACATATGGGAAAAACGCACATATGGGAAAAACGCACGTATGGGAAAAACGCACGTATGGGAAAAACGCACATATGGGAAAAACGCACATATGGGAAAAACGCACATATGGGAAAAACGCACATATGGGAAAAACGCACATATGGGAAAAACGCACATATGGGAAAAACGCACATATGGGAAAAACGCACATATGGGAAAAACGCACATATGGGAAAAACGCACATATGGGAAAAACGCACATATGGGAAAAACGCACATATGGGAAAAACGCACATATGGGAAAAACGCACATATGGGAAAAACGCACATATGGGAAAAACGCACATATGGGAAAAACGCACATATGGGAAAAACGCACATATGGGAAAAACGCACATATGGGGAAAACGCACATATGGGGAAAACGCACATATGGGGAAAACGCACATATGGGGAAAACGCACATATGGGGAAAACGCACATATGGGGAAAACGCACATATGGGGAAAACGCACATATGGGAAAAACGCACATATGGGAAAAACGCACATATGGGAAAAACGCACATATGGGAAAAACGCACATATGGGAAAAACGCACATATGGGAAAAACGCACATATGGGATAAACGCACATATGGGAAAAACGCACATATGGGAAAAACGCACATATGGGAAAAACGCACATATGGGAAAAACGCACATATGGGAAAAACGCACATATGGGAAAAACGCACATATGGGAAAAACGCACATATGGGAAAAACGCACATATGGGAAAAACGCACATATGGGAAAAACGCACATATGGGATAAACGCAAATATGGGAAAAACGAAAATATGGGAAAAACGAAAATATGGGAAAAACGAAAATATGGGAAAAACGAAAATATGGGAAAAACGAAAAATGGGAAAAACGAAAAAATGGGAAAAACGCAAATATGGGAAAAACGCAAATATGGGAAAAATGCACATATGCGAAAAATGCACATATGCGAAAAACGCACATATGCGAAAAACGCAAATATGTGAAAAACGCAAATATGTGAAAAACGCAAATATAGGAAAAACGCAAATATGGGAAAAATGCAAATATGGGAAAAATGCAAATATGGGAAAAATGCAAATATGGGAAAAATGCAAATATGGGAAAAATGCAAATATGGGAAAAATGCAAATATGGGAAAAATGCAAATATGGGAAAAATGCAAATATGGGAAAAATGCAAATATGGGAAAAACGCAAATATGGGAAAAACGCAAATATGGGAAAAACGCAAATATGGGAAAAACGCAAATATGGGAAAAACGCAAATATGGGAAAAACGCAAATATGGGAAAAACGCAAATATGGGAAAAACGCAAATATGGGAAAAACGCAAATATGGGAAAAACGCAAATATGGGAAAAACGCAAATATGGGAAAAACGCAAATAGGGGAAAAACGCAAATAGGGGAAAAACGCAAATAGGGGAAAAACGCACATATGGGAAAAACGCACATATGGGAAAAACGCACATATGGGAAAAACGCACATATGGGAAAAACGCACATATGGGAAAAACGCACATATGGGAAAAACGCACATATGGGAAAAACGCACATATGGGAAAAACGCACATATGGGAAAAACGCACATATGGGAAAAACGCACATATGGGAAAAACGCACATATGGGAAAAACGCACATATGGGAAAAACGCACATATGGGAAAAACGCACATATGGGAAAAACGCACATATGGGAAAAACGCACATATGGGAAAAACGCACATATGGGAAAAACGCACATATGGGAAAAACGCACATATGGGAAAAACGCACATATGGGAAAAACGCACATATGGGAAAAACGCACATATGGGAAAAACGCACATATGGGAAAAACGCACATATGGGGAAAACGCACATATGGGGAAAACGCACATATGGGGAAAACGCACATATGGGGAAAACGCACATATGGGGAAAACGCACATATGGGGAAAACGCACATATGGGAAAAACGCACATATGGGAAAAACGCACATATGGGAAAAACGCACATATGGGAAAAACGCACATATGGGAAAAACGCACATATGGGAAAAACGCACATATGGGAAAAACGCACATATGGGAAAAACGCACATATGGGAAAAACGCACATATGGGAAAAACGCACATATGGGAAAAACGCACATATGGGAAAAACGCACATATGGGAAAAACGCACATATGGGAAAAACGCACATATGGGAAAAACGCACATATGGGAAAAACGCACATATGGGATAAACGCAAATATGGGAAAAACGAAAATATGGGAAAAACGAAAATATGGGAAAAACGAAAATATGGGAAAAACGAAAATATGGGAAAAACGAAAAAATGGGAAAAACGCAAATATGGGAAAAACGCAAATATGGGAAAAATGCACATATGCGAAAAATGCACATATGCGAAAAACGCACATATGCGAAAAACGCAAATATGTGAAAAACGCAAATATGTGAAAAACGCAAATATGGGAAAAACGCAAATATGGGAAAAATGCAAATATGGGAAAAATGCAAATATGGGAAAAATGCAAATATGGGAAAAATGCAAATATGGGAAAAATGCAAATATGGGAAAAATGCAAATATGGGAAAAATGCAAATATGGGAAAAATGCAAATATGGGAAAAACGCAAATATGGGAAAAACGCAAATATGGGAAAAACGCAAATATGGGAAAAACGCAAATATGGGAAAAACGCAAATATGGGAAAAACGCAAATATGGGAAAAACGCAAATATGGGAAAAACGCAAATATGGGAAAAACGCAAACGAAAATAGGGGAAAAACGAAAATAGGGGAAAAACGCAAATAGGGGAAAAACGCAAATAGGGGAAAAACGCAAATAGGGGAAAAACGCAAATAGGGGAAAAACGCACATATGGGAAAAAAGTACATATGGGAAAAAAGTACATATGGGAAAAACGCACATATGGGAAAAAAGTACATATGGGAAAAACTCACATATGGTTAAAAACTCACATATGGGGAAAACGCACATATGGGAAAAACGCAAAAATGTGAAAAACGCAAATATGGGAAAAAAGCAAATATGGGAAAAGCGCAAATATGGGAAAAACGCAAATATGGGAAAAACAGAAATATAGGAAAAACGCAAATATGGGAAAAACGCACAAATAGGAAAAACGCAAATATGGGAAAAACGCAAATATGGGAAAAACGCAAATATGGGAAAAACGCAAATATGGGAAAAACGCAAATATGGGAAAAACGCAAATATGGGAAAAACCCAAATATGGGAAAAACCCAAATATGGGAAAAACCCAAATATGGGAAAAACGCAAATATGGGAAAAACGCAAATATGGGAAACGCATATATGGGAAAAACCCATATAAAGGATAACACATATAGAAGAATAACACATAATTGGAAACATTATTAAATGGGATAAACGCAAATATGAGTAAACGCAAATATGGGAGGAGATAAATTTGGGATACAACTAGAGGAAAAGAAGGAATTGGTTGGTAGGATCGATTTATGAGTAATGGGAAAAACGCAAATATAGGAAAAACGCAAATATGGGAGAACGCAAATATGGGAGAACGCAAATATGGGAGAACGCAAATATGGGAAAAACGCAAATATGGAAAAAACGCAAATATGGGATAAACGCATATATGGGAAAAACACAAATATGGGAAAAACGCAAGTATGGCAAAAACGCAAATATGGCAAAAACGCAAATATGGCAAAAACGCAAATATGGCAAAAACGCAAATATGGCAAAAACGCAAATATGGCAAAAACGCAAATATGGGAAAAACGCAAATATGGGAAAAACGCAAATATGGGAAAAACGCAAATATGGGAAAAACGCAAATATGGGAAAAACGCAAATATGGGAAAAACGCAAATATGGGAAAAACGCAAATATGGGAAAAACGCAAATATGGGAAAAACGCAAATATGGGAAAAACGCAAATATGGGAAAAACGCAAATATGGGAAAAACGCAAATATGGGAAAAACGCAAATATGGGAAAAACGCAAATATGGGAAAAACGCAAATATGGGAAAAACGCAAATATGGGAAAAACGCAAATATGGGAAAAACGTAAATATGGGAAAAACGCAAATATGGGAAAAACGCAAATATGGGAAAAACGCAAATATGGGAAAAACGCAAATATGGGAAAAACGCACATATGGGAAAAACGCACATATGGGAAAAACGCACATATGGGAAAAACGCACATATGGGAAAAACGCACATATGGGAAAAACGCACATATGGGAAAATCGCACATATGGGAAAATCGCACATATGGGAAAATCGCACATATGGGAAAATCGCACATATGGGAAAAACGCACATATGGGAAAAACGCACATATGGGAAAAACGCACATATGGGAAAAACGCACATATGGGAAAAACGCACATATGGGAAAAACGCACATATGGGAAAAACGCACATATGGGAAAAACGCACATATGGGAAAAACGCACATATGGGAAAAACGCACATATGGGAAAAACGCACATATGGGAAAAACGCACATATGGGAAAAACGCACATATGGGAAAAACGCACAGATGGGAAAAACGCACAGATGGGAAAAACGCACAGATGGGAAAAACGCACAGATGGGAAAAACGCACAGATGGGAAAAACGCACAGATGGGAAAAACGCACAGATGGGAAAAACGCACAGATGGGAAAAACGCACAGATGGGAAAAACGCACAGATGGGTAACGCAAGTATGGTAAATACACAAATATGGGAAAAACGCAAATATGGGAAAAACGCAAGTAAGGGGAAAAACGCAAATATGGGAAACACGCAAATATGGGAAACACGCAAATATGGGAAACACGCAAATATGGGAAACACGCAAATATGGGAAACACGCAAATATGGGAAACACGCAAATATGGGAAACACGCAAATATGGGAAACACGCAAATATGGGAAACACGCAAATATGGGAAACACGCAAATATGGGAAACACGCAAATATGGGAAACACGCAAATATGGGAAACACGCAAATATGGGAAACACGCAAATATGGGAAACACGCAAATATGGGAAACACGCAAATATGGGAAACACGCAAATATGGGAAACACGCAAATATGGGAAACACGCAAATATGGGAAACACGCAAATATGGGAAAAACGCACATATGCGAAAAACGCACATATGCGAAAACTGCACATATGCGAAAAACGCACATATGCGAAAAACGCACATATGCGAAAAACGCACATATGCGAAAAACGCACATATGCGAAAAACGCACATATGGAAAAGACGAAAATATGGGAAACGCAAATATGGGAAAAACGCAAATATGGGAAAAACCCATATAAAGGAATAACGCATAATTGGAAAAATTCATAAATGGGATAAACGCAAATATGAGTAAACGCAAATATGGGAGAAGATAAATTTGGGATACAAATAGAGGAAGAGAAGAAATTGGTTGGTAGGGTCGGTTCATGAGTAATGGGAAAAACGCAAATATAGGAAAAACGCAAATATAGGAAAAACGCAAATATAGGAAAAACGCAAATATAGGAAAAACGCAAATATAGGAAAAACGCAAATATAGGAAAAACGCAAATATAGGAAAAACGCAAATATAGGAAAAACGCAAATATAGGAAAAACGCAAATATAGGAAAAACGCAAATATAGGAAAAACGCAAATATAGGAAAAACGCAAATATAGGAAAAACGCAAATATAGGAAAAACGCAAATATAGGAAAAACGCAAATATTGGAAAAACGCAAATATTGGAAAAACGCAAATATTGGAAAAACGCAAATATGGGAAAAACGCAAATATGGGAAAAACGCAAATATGGGAAAAACGCAAATATGGGAAAAACGCAAATACGGGAAAAACGCAAATACGGGAAAAACGCAAATACGGGAAAAACGCAAATACGGGAAAAACGCAAATACGGGAAAAACGCAAATACGGGAAAAACGCAAATACGTGAAAAACGCAAATATGTGAAAAACGCAAGTATGGCAAAAACGCAAATATGGCAAAAACGCAAATATGGCAAAAACGCAAATATGGGAAAAACGCAAATATGGGAAAAACGCAAATATGGGAAAAACGCAAATATGGGAAAAACGCAAATATGGGAAAAACGCAAATATGGGAAAAACGCAAATATGGGAAAAACGCAAATATGGGAAAAACGCAAATATGGGAAAAACGCAAATATGGGAAAAACGCAAATATGGGAAAAACGCAAATATGGGAAAAACGCAAATATGGGAAAAACGCAAATATGGGAAAAACGCAAATATGGGAAAAACGCAAATATGGGAAAAACGCAAATATGGGAAAAACGCAAATATGGGAAAAACGCAAATATGGGAAAAACGCAAATATGGGAAAAACGCAAATATGGGAAAAACGCACATATGGGAAAAACGCACATATGGGAAAAACGCACATATGGGAAAAACGCACATATGGGAAAAACGCACATATGGGAAAAACGCACATATGGGAAAAACGCACATATGGGAAAAACGCACATATGGGAAAAACGCACATATGGGAAAATCGCACATATGGGAAAATCGCACATATGGGAAAAACGCACATATGGGAAAAACGCACATATGGGAAAAACGCACATATGGGAAAAACGCACATATGGGAAAAACGCACATATGGGAAAAACGCACATATGGGAAAAACGCACATATGGGAAAAACGCACATATGGGAAAAACGCACATATGGGAAAAACGCACATATGGGAAAAACGCACAGATGGGAAAAACGCACAGATGGGAAAAACGCACAGATGGGAAAAACGCACAGATGGGAAAAACGCACAGATGGGAAAAACGCACAGATGGGTAACGCAAGTATGGTAAATACACAAATATGGGAAAAACGCAAATATGGGAAAAACGCAAGTAAGGGGAAAAACGCAAATATGGGAAACACGCAAATATGGGAAACACGCAAATATGGGAAACACGCAAATATGGGAAACACGCAAATATGGGAAACACGCAAATATGGGAAACACGCAAATATGGGAAACACGCAAATATGGGAAACACGCAAATATGGGAAACACGCAAATATGGGAAACACGCAAATATGGGAAACACGCAAATATGGGAAACACGCAAATATGGGAAACACGCAAATATGGGAAACACGCAAATATGGGAAACACGCAAATATGGGAAACACGCAAATATGGGAAACATGCAAATATGGGAAACACGCAAATATGGGAAAATCGCACATATGGGAAAAACGCACATATGCGAAAACTGCACATATGCGAAAAACGCACATATGCGAAAAACGCACATATGGGAAAGACGAAAATATGGGAAACGCAAATATGGGAAAAACGCAAATATGGGAAAAACCCATATAAAGGAATAACGCATAATTGGAAAAATTCATAAATGGGATAAACGCAAATATGAGTAAACGCAAATATGGGAGAAGATAAATTTGGGATACAAATAGAGGAAGAGAAGAAATTGGTTGGTAGGGTCGGTTCATGAGTAATGGGAAAAACGCAAATATAGGAAAAACGCAAATATAGGAAAAACGCAAATATAGGAAAAACGCAAATATAGGAAAAACGCAAATATAGGAAAAACGCAAATATAGGAAAAACGCAAATATAGGAAAAACGCAAATATAGGAAAAACGCAAATATAGGAAAAACGCAAATATAGGAAAAACGCAAATATAGGAAAAACGCAAATATAGGAAAAACGCAAATATAGGAAAAATGCAAATATAGGAAAAACGCAAATATAGGAAAAACGCAAATATAGGAAAAACGCAAATATAGGAAAAACGCAAATATAGGAAAAACGCAAATATAGGAAAAACGCAAATATAGGAAAAACGCAAATATAGGAAAAACGCAAATATAGGAAAAACGCAAATATAGGAAAAACGCAAATATTGGAAAAACGCAAATATTGGAAAAACGCAAATATTGGAAAAACGCAAATATTGGAAAAACGCAAATATTGGAAAAACGCAAATATGGGAAAAACGCAAATATGGGAAAAACGCAAATATGGGAAAAACGCAAATATGGGAAAAACGCAAATATGGGAAAAACGCAAATATGGGAAAAACGCAAATATGGGAAAAACGCAAATATGGGAAAAACGCAAATATGGGAAAAACGCAAATATGGGAAAAACGCAAATATGGGAAAAACGCAAATATGGGAAAAACGCAAATATGGGAAAAACGCAAATATGGGAAAAACGCAAATACGGGAAAAACGCAAATACGGGAAAAACGCAAATACGGGAAAAACGCAAATACGGGAAAAACGCAAATACGGGAAAAACGCAAATACGGGAAAAACGCAAATACGGGAAAAACGCAAATACGGGAAAAACCCAAATACGGGAAAAACCCAAATACGGGAAAAACCCAAATACGGGAAAAACGCAAATACGGGAAAAACGCAAATACGGGAAAAAGGCAAATACGGGAAAAACGCAAATACGGGAAAAACGCAAATACGGGAAAAACGCAAATACGGGAAAAACGCAAATACGGGAAAAACGCAAATACGGGAAAAACGCAAATACGGGAAAAACGCAAATATGGGAAAAACGCAAATATGTGAAAAACGCAAATATGTGAAAAACGCAAATATGTGAAAAACGCAAATATGTGAAAAAGGCACATATGCGAAAAACGCACATATGCGAAAAACGCGCATATGCGAAAAACGCGCATATGCGAAAAACGCGCATATGCGAAAAACGCGCATATGCGAAAAACGCACATATGGGAAAAACGCACATATGGGAAAAACGCACATATGGGAAAAACGCACATATGGGAAAAACGCACATATGGGAAAAACGCAAATATGGGAAAAACGCAAATATGGGAAAAACGCAAATAAGGGAAAAACGCAAATATGGGAAAAACGGAAATATTGGAAAAACGGAAATATTGGAAAAACGCACATATGGGAAAAATGCAAATATGGGAAAAACGCAAATATGGGAAAAACGCAAATATGGGAAAAACGCAAATATGGGAAAAACGCAAATATGGGAAAAACGAAAATAGGGGAAAAACGCAAATAGGGGAAAAACGCAAATAGGGGAAAATCGCAAATAGGGGAAAAACGCAAATAGGGGAAAAACGCAAATATAGGAAAAACGCAAATATGGGAAAAACGCTAATATGGGAAAAACGCACTAATGGGAAAAAAGTACATATGGGAAAAACGTACATATGGGAAAAACGCACATATGGGAAAAACGCACATATGGCAAAAACGCACATATGGCAAAAACGCAAATATGGGAAAAACGCAAATATGGGAAAAACGCAAATATGGGAAAAACGCAAATATGGGAAAAACGCAAATATGGGAAAAACGCAAATATGGGAAAAACGCAAATATGGGAAAAACGCAAATATGGGAAAAACGCAAATATGTGAAAAACGCAAATATGGGAAAAACGCAAATATGGGAAAAACGCAAATATGGGAAAAACGCAAATATGGGAAAAACGCAAATATGGGAAAAACGCAAATATGGGAAAAACGCAAATATGGGAAAAACGCAAATATGGGAAAAACGCAAATATGGGAAAAACGCAAATATGGGAAAAACGCAAATATGGGAAAAACGCAAATATGGGAAAAACGCAAATATGGGAAAAACGCAAATATCGGAAAAACGCAAATATCGGAAAAACGCAAATATCGGAAAAACGCAAATATCGGAAAAACGCAAATATCGGAAAAACGCAAATATCGGAAAAACGCAAATATCGGAAAAACGCAAATATCGGAAAAACGCAAATATGGGAAAAACGCAAATATGGGAAAAACGCAAATATGGGAAAAACGCAAATATGGGAAAAACGCACATATGGGAAAAACGCACATATGCGAAAAATGCACATATGCGAAAAATGCACATATGCGAAAAATGCGCATATGCGAAAAATGCACATATGCGAAAAATGCACATATGCGAAAAACGCACATATGGGAAAAACGCACATATGGGAAAAACGCACATATGGGAAAAACGCACATATGGGAAAAACGCACATATGGGAAAAACGCACATATGGGAAAAACGCACATATGGGAAAAACGAAAATATGGAAAAAACGCAAATATGGGAAATGCATATATGGGAAACGCATATATGGGAAAAACCCATATAAAGGAATAACGCATATAGAGGAATAACGCATAATTGGAAAAATTCATAAATGGGATAAACGCAAATATGAGTAAACGCAAATATGGGAGAAGATAAATTTGGGATACAAATAGAGGAAGAGAAGGAATTGGTTGGTAGGGTCGGTTTATGAGTAATGGGAAAAACGCAAATATAGGAAAAACGCAAATATAGGAAAAACGCACATATAGGAAAAACGCACATATTGGAAAAACGCACATATTGGAAAAACGCACATATTGGAAAAACGCACATATTGGAAAAACCCACATATTGGAAAAACCCACATATTGGAAAAACCCACATATTGGAAAAACCCACATATTGGAAAAACGCACATATTGGAAAAACGCACATATTGGAAAAACGCACATATTGGAAAAACGCACATATTGGAAAAACGCACATATTGGAAAAACGCACATATTGGAAAAACGCACATATTGGAAAAACGCACATATTGGAAAAACGCACATATTGGAAAAACGCACGTATTGGAAAAACGCACATATTGGAAAAACGCACATATTGGAAAAACGCACATATTGGAAAAACGCACGTATTGGAAAAACGCACATATTGGAAAAACGCACATATTGGAAAAACGCACATATTGGAAAAACGCACATATTGGAAAAACGCACATATTGGAAAAACGCACATATTGGAAAAACGCACATATTGGAAAACGCACATATTGGAAAACGCACATATTGGAAAAACGCACATATTGGAAAAACGCACATATTGGAAAAACGCACATATTGGAAAAACGCACATATGGGAAAAACGCACATATGGGAAAAACGCACATATGGGAAAAACGCACATATGGGAAAAACGCACATATGGGAAAAACGCACATATGGGAAAAACGCACATATGGGAAAAACGCACATATGGGAAAAACGCACATATGGGAAAAACGCACATATGGGAAAAACGCACATATGGGAAAAACGCACATATGGGAAAAACGCACATATGGGAAAAACGCACATATGGGAAAAACGCACATATGGGAAAAACGCACATATGGGAAAAACGCACATATGGGAAAAACGCACATATGGGAAAAACGCACATATGGGAAAAACGCACATATGGGAAAAACGCACATATGGGAAAAACGCACATATGGGAAAAACGCACATATGGGAAAAACGCACATATGGGAAAAACGCACATATGGGAAAAACGCACATATGGGAAAAACGCACATATGGGAAAAACGCACATATGGGAAAAACGCACATATGGGAAAAACGCACATATGGGAAAAACGCACATATGGGAAAAACGCACATATGGGAAAAACGCACATATGGGAAAAACGCACATATGGGAAAAACGCACATATGGGAAAAACGCACATATGGGAAAAACGCACATATGGGAAAAACGCACATATGGGAAAAACGCACATATGGGAAAAACGCACATATGGGAAAAACGCACATATGGGAAAAACGCACATATGGGAAAAACGCACATATGGGAAAAACGCACATATGGGAAAAACGCACATATGGGAAAAACGCACATATGGGAAAAACGCACATATGGGAAAAACGCACATATGGGAAAAACGCACATATAGGAAAAACGCACATATAGGAAAAACGCACATATGGGTAACGCAAGCATGGGAAAAACCCATATAAAGGTATAACGCATATAGAGGAATAACGCATAATTGGAAAAATTCATAAATGGGATAAATGCAAATATGAGTAAACGCAAATATGGGAGAAGATAAATTTGGGATAAAAATAGAGGAAGAGAAGGAATTGGTTGGTAGGGTCGGTTTATGAGTAATGGGAAAAATGCAAACATGGGGAAAACGCAAATATGGGAAAAACGCAAATATGGGAAAAACGCAAATATGGGAAAAACGCAAATATGGGAAAAACGCAAATATGGGAAAAACGCAAATATGGGAAAAACGCAAATATGGGAAAAACGCAAATATGGGAAAAACGCAAATATGGGAAAAACGCAAATATGGGAAAAACGCAAATATGGGAAAAACGCAAATATGGGAAAAACGCAAATATGGGAAAAACGCAAATATGGGAAAAACGCAAATATGGGAAAAACGCAAATATGGGAAAAACGCAAATATGGGAAAAACGCAAATATGGGAAAAACGCAAATATGGGAAAAACGCAAATATGGGAAAAACGCAAATATGGGAAAAACGCAAATATGGGAAAAACGAAAATATGGGAAAAACGAAAATATGGGAAAAACGAAAATATGGGAAAAACGAAAATATGGGAAAAACGAAAATATGGGAAAAACGAAAATATGGGAAAAACGAAAATATGGGAAAAACGAAAATATGGGAAAAACGAAAATATGGGAAAAACGAAAATATGGGAAAAACGAAAATATGGGAAAAACGAAAATATGGGAAAAACGAAAATATGGGAAAAACGAAAATATGGGAAAAACGAAAATATGGGAAAAACGAAAATATGGGAAAAACGAAAATATGGGAAAAACGAAAATATGGGAAAAACGAAAATATGGGAAAAACGAAAATATGGGAAAAACGAAAATATGGGAAAAACGAAAATATGGGAAAAACGAAAATATGGGAAACACGCAAATATGGGAAACACGCAAATATGGGAAACACGCAAATATGGGAAACACGCAAATATGGGAAACACGCAAATATGGGAAACACGCAAATATGGGAAACACGCAAATATGGGAAACACGCAAATATGGGAAACACGCAAATATGGGAAACACGCAAATATGGGAAACACGCAAATATGGGAAACACGCAAATATGGGAAACACGCAAATATGGGAAACACGCAAATATGGGAAACACGCAAATATGGGAAACACGCAAATATGGGAAACACGCAAATATGGGAAACACGCAAATATGGGAAACACGCAAATATGGGAAACACGCAAATATGGGAAACACGCAAATATGGGAAACACGCAAATATGGGAAACACGCAAATATGGGAAACACGCAAATATGGGAAACACGCAAATATGGGAAACACGCAAATATGGGAAAAACGCACATATGGGAAAAACGCACATATGGGAAAAACGCACATATGGGAAAAACGCACATATGCGAAAAACGCACATATGCGAAAAACGCACATATGCGAAAAACGCACATATGCGAAAAACGCACATATGCGAAAAACGCACATATGCGAAAAACGCACATATGCGAAAAACGCACATATGCGAAAAACGCACATATGCGAAAAACGCACATATGGGAAAGACGCAAATATGGGAAAAACGCAAATATGGGAAAAACGCAAATATGGGAAAAACGCAAATATGGGAAAAACGCAAATATGGGAAAAACCCATATAAAGGAATAACGCATAATTGGAAAAATTCATAAATGGGATAAACGCAAATATGAGTAAACGCAAATATGGGAGAAGATAAATTTGGGATACAAATAGAGGAAGAGAAGAAATTGGTTGGTAGGGTCGGTTCATGAGTAATGGGAAAAACGCAAATATAGGAAAAACGCAAATATAGGAAAAACGCAAATATAGGAAAAACGCAAATATAGGAAAAACGCAAATATAGGAAAAACGCAAATATAGGAAAAACGCAAATATAGGAAAAACGCAAATATAGGAAAAACGCAAATATAGGAAAAACGCAAATATTGGAAAAACGCAAATATTGGAAAAACGCAAATATTGGAAAAACGCAAATATTGGAAAAACGCAAATATTGGAAAAACGCAAATATGGGAAAAACGCAAATATGGGAAAAACGCAAATATGGGAAAAACGCAAATATGGGAAAAACGCAAATATGGGAAAAACGCAAATATGGGAAAAACGCAAATATGGGAAAAACGCAAATATGGGAAAAACGCAAATATGGGAAAAACGCAAATATGGGAAAAACGCAAATATGGGAAAAACGCAAATACGGGAAAAACGCAAATACGGGAAAAACGCAAATACGGGAAAAACGCAAATACGGGAAAAACGCAAATACGGGAAAAACGCAAATACGGGAAAAACCCAAATACGGGAAAAACCCAAATACGGGAAAAACCCAAATACGGGAAAAACCCAAATACGGGAAAAACCCAAATACGGGAAAAACCCAAATACGGGAAAAACGCAAATACGGGAAAAACGCAAATACGGGAAAAACGCAAATACGGGAAAAACGCAAATACGGGAAAAACGCAAATACGGGAAAAACGCAAATACGGGAAAAACGCAAATACGGGAAAAACGCAAATACGGGAAAAACGCAAATACGGGAAAAACGCAAATACGGGAAAAACGCAAATACGGGAAAAACGCAAATACGGGAAAAACGCAAATATGGGAAAAACGCAAATATGGGAAAAACGCAAATATGTGAAAAACGCAAATATGTGAAAAACGCAAATATGTGAAAAACGCAAATATGTGAAAAACGCAAATATGTGAAAAAGGCACATATGCGAAAAACGCACATATGCGAAAAACGCGCATATGCGAAAAACGCGCATATGCGAAAAACGCACATATGGGAAAAACGCACATATGGGAAAAACGCACATATGGGAAAAACGCACATATGGGAAAAACGCAAATATGGGAAAAACGCAAATATGGGAAAAACGCAAATATGGGAAAAACGCAAATAAGGGAAAAACGCAAATATGGGAAAAACGGAAATATTGGAAAAACGGAAATATTGGAAAAACGCACATATGGGAAAAATGCAAATATGGGAAAAACGCAAATATGGGAAAAACGCAAATATGGGAAAAACGCAAATATGGGAAAAACGCAAATATGGGAAAAACGAAAATAGGGGAAAAACGCAAATAGGGGAAAAACGCAAATAGGGGAAAAACGCAAATAGGGGAAAAACGCAAATATAGGAAAAACGCAAATATGGGAAAAACGCACTAATGGGAAAAACGTACATATGGGAAAAACGCACATATGGGAAAAACTCACATATGGCAAAAACGCACATATGGGAAAAACGCAAATATGGGAAAAACGCAAATATGGGAAAAACGCAAATATGGGAAAAACGCAAATATGGGAAAAACGCAAATATGGGAAAAACGCAAATATGGGAAAAACGCAAATATGTGAAAAACGCAAATATGTGAAAAACGCAAATATGTGAAAAACGCAAATATGGGAAAAACGCAAATATGGGAAAAACGCAAATATGGGAAAAACGCAAATATGGGAAAAACGCAAATATGGGAAAAACGCAAATATGGGAAAAACGCAAATATGGGAAAAACGCAAATATGGGAAAAACGCAAATATGGGAAAAACGCAAATATGGGAAAAACGCAAATATGGGAAAAACGCAAATATGGGGAAAACGCAAATATGGGGAAAACGCAAATATGGGGAAAACGCAAATATGGGAAAAACGCAAATATGGGAAAAACGCAAATATGGGAAAAACGCAAATATGGGAAAAACGCAAATATGGGAAAAACGCAAATATGGGAAAAACGCAAATATGGAAAAAACGCAAATATGGGAAAAACGCAAATATGGAAAAAACGCAAATATGGAAAAAACGCAAATATGGAAAAAACGCAAATATCGGAAAAACGCAAATATCGGAAAAACGCAAATATCGGAAAAACGCAAATATCGGAAAAACGCAAATATCGGAAAAACGCAAATATGGGAAAAACGCAAATATGGGAAAAACGCAAATATGGGAAAAACGCAAATATGGGAAAAACGCAAATATGGGAAAAACGCAAATATGGGAAAAACGCAAATATGGGAAAAACGCAAATATGGGAAAAACGCACATATGCGAAAAATGCACATATGCGAAAAATGCACATATGCGAAAAATGCACATATGCGAAAAATGCACATATGCGAAAAATGCACATATGCGAAAAACGCACATATGGGAAAAACGCACATATGGGAAAAACGCACATATGGGAAAAACGCACATATGGGAAAAACGAAAATATGGGAAAAACGCAAATATGGGAAACGCATATATGGGAAAAACCCATATAAAGGAATAACGCATATAGAGGAATAACGCATAATTGGAAAAATTCATAAATGGGATAAACGCAAATATGAGTAAACGCAAATATGGGAGAAGATAAATTTGGGATACAAATAGAGGAAGAGAAGGAATTGGTTGGTAGGGTCGGTTTATGAGTAATGGGAAAAACGCACATATAGGAAAAACGCACATATAGGAAAAACGCACATATAGGAAAAACGCACATATTGGAAAAACGCACATATTGGAAAAACGCACATATTGGAAAAACGCACATATTGGAAAAACGCACATATTGGAAAAACGCACATATTGGAAAAACGCACATATTGGAAAAACGCACATATTGGAAAAACGCACTTATTGGAAAAACGCACATATTGGAAAAACGCACATATTGGAAAAACGCACATATTGGAAAAACGCACATATTGGAAAAACGCACATATTGGAAAAACGCACATATTGGAAAAACGCACATATTGGAAAAACGCACATATTGGAAAAACGCACATATTGGAAAAACGCACATATTGGAAAAACGCACATATTGGAAAAACGCACATATTGGAAAAACGCACATATTGGAAAAACGCACATATTGGAAAAACGCACATATTGGAAAAACGCACATATTGGAAAAACGCACATATTGGAAAAACGCACATATTTGAAAAACGCACATATTGGAAAAACGCACATATTGGAAAAACGCACATATTGGGAAAAACGCACATATGGGAAAAACGCACATATGGGAAAAACACACATATGGGAAAAACGCACATATGGGAAAAACGCACATATGGGAAAAACGCACATATGGGAAAAACGCACATATGGGAAAAACGCACATATGGGAAAAACGCACATATGGGAAAAACGCACATATGGGAAAAACGCACATATGGGAAAAACGCACATATGGGAAAAACGCACATATGGGAAAAACGCACATATGGGAAAAACGCACATATGGGAAAAACGCACATATGGGAAAAACGCACATATGGGAAAAACGCACATATGGGAAAAACGCACATATGGGAAAAACGCACATATGGGAAAAACGCACATATGGGAAAAACGCACATATGGGAAAAACGCACATATGGGAAAAACGCACATATAGGAAAAACGCACATATAGGAAAAACGCACATATGGGAAAAACGCACATATGGGTAACGCAAGCATGGGAAAAACCCATATAAAGGTATAACGCATATAGAGGAATAACGCATAATTGGAAAAATTCATAAATGGGATAAACGCAAATATGAGTAAACGCAAATATGGGAGAAGATAAATTTGGGATAAAAATAGAGGAAGAGAAGGAATTGGTTGGTAGGGTCGGTTTATGAGTAATGGGAAAAACGCAAATATAGGAAAAATGCAAACATGGGGAAAACGCAAATATGGGAAAAACGCAAATATGGGAAAAACGCAAATATGGGAAAAACGCAAATATGGGAAAAACGCAAATATGGGAAAAACGCAAATATGGGAAAAACGAAAATATGGGAAAAACGAAAATATGGGAAAAACGAAAATATGGGAAAAACGAAAATATGGGAAAAACGAAAATATGGGAAAAACGAAAATATGGGAAAAACGCAAATATGGGAAAAACGAAAATATGGGAAAAACGCAAATATGGGAAAAACGCAAATATGGGAAAAACGCAAATATGGGAAAAACGCAAATATGGGAAAAACGCAAATATGGGAAAAACGCAAATATGGGAAAAACGCAAATATGGGAAAAACGCAAATATGGGAAAAACGCAAATATGGGAAAAACGCAAATATGGGAAAAACGCAAATATGGGAAAAACGCAAATATGGGAAAAACGCAAATATGGGAAAAACGCAAATATGGGAAAAACGCAAATATGGGAAAAACGCAAATATGGGAAAAACGCAAATATGGGAAAAACGCAAATATGGGAAAAACGCAAATATGGGAAAAACGCAAATATGGGAAAAACGCAAATATGGGAAAAACGCAAATATGGGAAAAACGCAAATATGGGAAAAACGCAAATATGGGAAAAACGCAAATATGGGAAAAACGCAAATATGGGAAAAACGCAAATATGGGAAAAACGCAAATATGGGAAAAACGCAAATATGGGAAAAACGCAAATATGGGAAAAACGCAAATATGGGAAAAACGCAAATATGGGAAAAACGCAAATATGGGAAAAACGCAAATATGGGAAAAACGCAAATATGGGAAAAACGCAAATATGGGAAAAACGCAAATATGGGAAAAACGCAAATATGGGAAAAACGCAAATATGGGAAAAACGCAAATATGGGAAAAACGCAAATATGGGAAAAACGCAAATATGGGAAAAACGCAAATATGGGAAAAACGCAAATATGGGAAAAACGCAAATATGGGAAAAACGCAAATATGGGAAAAACGCAAATATGGGAAAAACGCAAATATGGGAAAAACGCAAATATGGGAAAAACGCAAATATGGGAAAAACGCAAATATGGGAAAAACGCAAATATGGGAAAAACGCAAATATGGGAAAAACGCAAATATGGGAAAAACGCAAATATGGGAAAAACGCAAATATGGGAAAAACGCAAATATGGGAAAAACGCAAATATGGGAAAAACGCAAATATGGGAAAAACGCAAATATGGGAAAAACGCAAATATGGGAAAAACGCAAATATGGGAAAAACGCAAATATGGGAAAAACGCAAATATGGGAAAAACGCAAATATGGGAAAAACGCAAATATGGGAAAAACGCAAATATGGGAAAAACGCAAATATGGGAAAAACGCAAATATGGGAAAAACGCAAATATGGGAAAAACGCAAATATGGGAAAAACGCAAATATGGGAAAAACGCAAATATGGGAAAAACGCAAATATGGGAAAAACGCAAATATGGGAAAAACGCAAATATGGGAAAAACGCAAATATGGGAAAAACGCAAATATGGGAAAAACGCAAATATGGGAAAAACGCAAATATGGGAAAAACGCAAATATGGGAAAAACGCAAATATGGGAAAAACGCAAATATGGGAAAAACGCAAATATGGGAAAAACGCAAATATGGGAAAAACGCAAATATGGGAAAAACGCAAATATGGGAAAAACGCAAATATGGGAAAAACGCAAATATGGGAAAAACGCAAATATGGGAAAAACGCAAATATGGGAAAAACGCAAATATGGGAAAAACGCAAATATGGGAAAAACGCAAATATGGGAAAAACGCAAATATGGGAAAAACGCAAATATGGGAAAAACGCAAATATGGGAAAAACGCAAATACGGGAAAAACGCAAATACGGGAAAAACGCAAATACGGGAAAAACGCAAATACGGGAAAAACGCAAATACGGGAAAAACCCAAATACGGGAAAAACCCAAATACGGGAAAAACCCAAATACGGGAAAAACCCAAATACGGGAAAAACCCAAATACGGGAAAAACCCAAATACGGGAAAAACCCAAATACGGGAAAAACCCAAATACGGGAAAAACCCAAATACGGGAAAAACCCAAATACGGGAAAAACGCAAATACGGGAAAAACGCAAATACGGGAAAAACGCAAATACGGGAAAAACGCAAATACGGGAAAAACGCAAATACGGGAAAAACGCAAATACGGGAAAAACGCAAATACGGGAAAAACGCAAATATGGGAAAAACGCAAATATGGGAAAAACGCAAATATGGGAAAAACGCAAATATGTGAAAAACGCAAATATGTGAAAAACGCAAATATGTGAAAAACGCAAAAATGTGAAAAACGCAAATATGTGAAAAAGGCACAAATGCGAAAAACGCACATATGCGAAAAACGCACATATGCGAAAAACGCGCATATGCGAAAAACGCAAATATGCGAAAAACGCACATATGGGAAAAACGCACATATGGGAAAAACGCAAATAAGGGAAAAACGCAAATATGGGAAAAACGGAAATATTGGAAAAACGGAGATATTGGAAAAACGCACATATGGGAAAAATGCACATATGGGAAAAACGCAAATATGGGAAAAACGCAAATATGGGAAAAACGCAAATATGGGAAAAACGAAAATAGGGGAAAAACGAAAATAGGGGAAAAACGCAAATAGGGGAAAAACGCAAATAGGGGAAAAACGCAAATAGGGGAAAAACGCAAATATAGGAAAAACGCAAATATGGGAAAACGCAAATATGGGAAAAACGCAAATATGGGAAAAACGCACATATGCGAAAAATGCACATATGCGAAAAATGCACATATGCGAAAAATGCACATATTCGAAAAATGCACATATGCGAAAAACGCACATATGGGAAAAACGCACATATGGGAAAAACGCACAGATGGGAAAAACGCACATATGGGAAAAACGCACATATGGGAAAAACGCACATATGGGAAAAACGAAAATATGGGAAAAACGAAAATATGGGAAAAACGAAAATATGGGAAATGCATATATGGGAAACGCATATATGGGAAAAACCCATATAAAGGAATAACGCATATAGAGGAATAACGCATAATTGGAAAAATTCATAAATGGGATAAACGCAAATATGAGTAAACGCAAATATGGGAGAAGATAAATTTGGGATACAAATAGAGGAAGAGGAGGAATTGGTTGGTAGGGTCGGTTTATGAGTAATGGGAAAAACGCAAATATAGGAAAAACGCAAATATTGGAAAAACGCACATATTGGAAAAACGCACATATTGGAAAAACGCACATATTGGAAAAACGCACATATTGGAAAAACGCACATATTGGAAAAACGCACATATTGGAAAAACGCACATATTGGAAAAACGCACATATTGGAAAAACGCACATATTGGAAAAACGCACATATTGGAAAAACGCACATATTGGAAAAACGCACATATTGGAAAAACGCACATATTGGAAAAACGCACATATTGGAAAAACGCACATATTGGAAAAACGCACATATTGGAAAAACGCACATATTGGAAAAACGCACATATTGGAAAAACGCACATATTGGAAAAACGCACATATTGGAAAAACGCACATATTGGAAAAACGCACATATTGGAAAAACGCACATATTGGAAAAACGCACATATTGGAAAAACGCACATATTGGAAAAACGCACATATTGGAAAAACGCACATATTGGAAAAACGCACATATTGGAAAAACGCACATATTGGAAAAACGCACATATTGGAAAAACGCACATATTGGAAAAACGCACATATTGGAAAAACGCACATATTGGAAAAACGCACATATTGGAAAAACGCACATATTGGAAAAACGCACATATTGGAAAAACGCACATATTGGAAAAACGCACATATTGGAAAAACGCACATATTGGAAAAACGCACATATTGGAAAAACGCACATATTGGAAAAACGCACATATTGGAAAAACGCACATATTGGAAAAACGCACATATTGGAAAAACGCACATATTGGAAAAACGCACATATTGGAAAAACGCACATATTGGAAAAACGCACATATTGGAAAAACGCACATATTGGAAAAACGCACATATTGGAAAAACGCACATATTGGAAAAACGCACATATTGGAAAAACGCACATATTGGAAAAACGCACATATTGGAAAAACGCACATATTGGAAAAACGCACATATTGGAAAAACGCACATATTGGAAAAACGCACATATTGGAAAAACGCACATATTGGAAAAACGCACATATTGGAAAAACGCACATATTGGAAAAACGCACATATTGGAAAAACGCACATATTGGAAAAACGCACATACTGGAAAAACGCACATACTGGAAAAACGCACATACTGGAAAAACGCACATACGGGAAAAACGCACATATTGGAAAAACGCACATACGGGAAAAACGCACATATGGGAAAAACGCACATATGGGAAAAACGCACATATGGGAAAAACGCACACATGGGAAAAACGCACATATGGGAAAAACGCACATATGGGAAAAACGCACATATGGGAAAAACGCACATATGGGAAAAACGCACATATGGGAAAAACGCACATATGGGAAAAACGCACATATGGGAAAAACGCACATATGGGAAAAACGCACATATGGGAAAAACGCACATATAGGAAAAACGCACATATGGGAAAAACGCACATATGGGTAACGCAAGCATGGGAAAAACCCATATAAAGGTATAACGCATATAGAGGAATAACGCATAATTGGAAAAATTCATAAATGGGATAAACGCAAATATGAGTAAACGCAAATATGGGAGAAGATAAATTTGGGATAAAAATAGAGGAAGAGAAGGAATTGGTTGGTAGGGTCGGTTTATGAGTAATGGGAAAAACGCAAATATAGGAAAAATGCAAACATGGGGAAAACGCAAATATGGGGAAAACGCAAATATGGGAAAAACGCAAATATGGGAAAAACGCAAATATGGGAAAAACGCAAATATGGGAAAAACGCAAATATGGGAAAAACGCAAATATGGGAAAAACGCAAATATGGGAAAAACGCAAATATGGGAAAAACGAAAATATGGGAAAAACGAAAATATGGGAAAAACGAAAATATGGGATAAACGAAAATATGGGATAAACGAAAATATGGGATAAACGAAAATATGGGAAAAACGAAAATATGGGAAAAACGAAAATATGGGAAAAACTAAAATATGGGAAAAACGAAACTATGGGAAAAACGAAACTATGGGAAAAACGAAAATATGGGAAATACGAAAATATGGGAAAAACGAAAATATGGGAAAAACGAAAATATGGGAAAAACGAAAATATGGGAAAAACGAAAATATGGGAAAAACGAAAATATGAGAAAAACGAAAATATGGGAAAAACGAAAATATGGGAAAAACGAAAATATGGGAAAAACGAAAATATGGGAAAAACGAAAATATGGGAAAAACGAAAATATGGGAAAAACGAAAATATGGGAAAAACGAAAATATGGGAAAAACGAAAATATGGGAAAAACGAAAATATGGGAAAAACGCAAATATGGGAAAAACGCAAACATGGGAAAAACGCAAATATGGGGAAAACGCAAATATGGGGAAAACGCAAATATGGGAAAAACGCAAATATGGGAAAAACGCAAATATGGGAAAAACGCAAATATGGGAAAAACGCAAATATGGGAAAAACGCAAATATGGGAAAAACGCAAATATGGGAAAATCGCAAATATGGGAAAATCGCAAATATGGGAAAAACGCAAATATGGGAAAAACGCAAATATGGGAAAAACGCACATATGCGAAAAACGCACATATGCGAAAAACGCACATATGGGAAAAACGCACATATGCGAAAAACGCACATATGCGAAAAACGCACATATGCGAAAAACGCACATATGTGAAAAACGCACATATGGGAAAAACGCACATATGGGAAAAACGAAAATATGGGAAACGCAAATATGGGAAAAACCCATATAAAGGTATAACGCATATAGAGGAATAGCGCATAATTGGAAAAATTCATAAATGGGATAAACGCAAATATGAGTAAACGCAAATATGGGAGAAGATAAATTTGGGATAAAAATAGAGGAAGAGAAGGAATTGGTTGGTAGGGTCGGTTTATGAGTAATGGGAAAAATGCAAACATGGGGAAAACGCAAATATGGGAAAAACGCAAATATGGGAAAAACGCAAATATGGGAAAAACGCAAATATGGGAAAAACGCAAATATGGGAAAAACGCAAATATGGGAAAAACGCAAATATGGGAAAAACGCAAATATGGGAAAAACGCAAATATGGGAAAAACGCAAATATGGGAAAAACGCAAATATGGGAAAAACGCAAATATGGGAAAAACGCAAATATGGGAAAAACGCAAATATGGGAAAAACGCAAATATGGGAAAAACGCAAATATGGGAAAAACGCAAATATGGGAAAAACGCAAATATGGGAAAAACGCAAATATGGGAAAAACGCAAATATGGGAAAAACGCAAATATGGGAAAAACGCAAATATGGGAAAAACGCAAATATGGGAAAAACGCAAATATGGGAAAAACGCAAATATGGGAAAAACGCAAATATGGGAAAAACGCAAATATGGGAAAAACGCAAATATGGGAAAAACGCAAATATGGGAAAAACGCAAATATGGGAAAAACGCACATATGGGAAAAACGCACATATGGGAAAAACGCACATATGCGAAAAACGCACATATGCGAAAAACGCACATATGCGAAAAACGCACATATGCGAAAAACGCACATATGCGAAAAACGCACATATGCGAAAAACGCACATATGCGAAAAACGCACATATGCGAAAAACGCACATATGCGAAAAACGCACATATGCGAAAAACGCACATATGCGAAAAACGCACATATGCGAAAAACGCACATATGCGAAAAACGCACATATGCGAAAAACGCACATATGCGAAAAACGCACATATGCGAAAAACGCACATATGCGAAAAACGCACATATGCGAAAAACGCACATATGCGAAAAACGCACATATGCGAAAAACGCACATATGGGAAAAACGCACATATGGGAAAAACGCACATATGGGAAAAACGCACATATGGGAAAAACGCACATATGGGAAAAACGCACATATGGGAAAAACGCACATATGGGAAAAACGCACATATGGGAAACCGCACATATGGGAAAAACGCAAATATGGGAAAAACGCAAATATGGGAAAAACGCAAATATGGGAAAAACGCAAATATGGGAAAAACGCAAATATGGGAAAAACGCAAATATGGGAAAAACGCAAATATGGGAAAAACGCAAATATGGGAAAAACGCAAATATGGGAAAAACGCAAATATGGGAAAAACGCAAATATGGGAAAAACGCAAATATGGGAAAAACGCAAATATGGGAAAAACGCAAATATGGGAAAAACGCAAATATGGGAAAAACGCAAATATGGGAAAAACGCAAATATGGGAAAAACGCAAATATGGGAAAAACGCAAATATGGGAAAAACGCAAATATGGGAAAAACGCAAATATGGGAAAAACGCAAATATGGGAAAAACGCAAATATGGGAAAAACGCAAATATGGGAAAAACGCAAATATGGGAAAAACGCAAATACGGGAAAAACGCAAATACGGGAAAAACGCAAATACGGGAAAAACGCAAATACGGGAAAAACGCAAATACGGGAAAAACGAAAATACGGGAAAAACGAAAATACGGGAAAAACGAAAATACGGGAAAAACGAAAATATGGGAAAAACGAAAATATGGGAAAAACGCAAATATGGGAAAAACGCAAATATGGGAAAAACGCAAATATGGGAAAAACGCAAATATGGGAAAAACGCAAATATGGGAAAAACGCAAATATGGGAAAAACGCAAATATGGGAAAAACGCAAATATGGGAAAAACGCAAATATGGGAAAAACGCAAATATGGGAAAAACGCAAATATGGGAAAAACGCAAATATGGGAAAAACGCAAATATGGGAAAAACGCAAATATGGGAAAAACGCACATATGCGAAAAACGCACATATGCGAAAAACGCACATATGCGAAAAACGCAAATATGGGAAAAACGCACATATGCGAAAAACGCACATATGCGAAAAACGCACATATGCGAAAAACGCACATATGCGAAAAACGCACATATGCGAAAAACGCACATATGTGAAAAACGCACATATGGGAAAAACGCACATATGGGAAAAACGAAAATATGGGAAACGCAAATATGGGAAAAACCCATATAAAGGTATAACGCATATAGAGGAATAGCGCATAATTGGAAAAATTCATAAATGGGATAAACGCAAATATGAGTAAACGCAAATATGGGAGAAGATAAATTTGGGATAAAAATAGTGGAAGAGAAGGAATTGGTTGGTAGGGTCGGTTTATGAGTAATGGGAAAAACGCAAATATAGGAAAAATGCAAACATGGGGAAAACGCAAATATGGGAAAAACGCAAATATGGGAAAAACGCAAATATGGGAAAAACGCAAATATGGGAAAAACGCAAATATGGGAAAAACGCAAATATGGGAAAAACGCGAATATGGGAAAAACGCAAATATGGGAAAAACGCAAATATGGGAAAAACGCAAATATGGGAAAAACGCAAATATGGGAAAAACGCAAATATGGGAAAAACGCAAATATGGGAAAAACGCAAATATGGGAAAAACGCAAATATGGGAAAAACGCAAATATGGGAAAAACGCAAATATGGGAAAAACGCAAATATGGGAAAAACGCAAATATGGGAAAAACGCAAATATGGGAAAAACGCAAATATGGGAAAAACGCAAATATGGGAAAAACGCAAATATGGGAAACACGCAAATATGGGAAAAACGCAAATATGGGAAAAACGCAAATATGGGAAAAACGCAAATATGGGAAAAACGCAAATATGGGAAAAACGCAAATATGGGAAAAACGCAAATATGGGAAAAACGCAAATATGGGAAAAACGCAAATATGGGAAAAACGCACATATGGGAAAAACGCACATATGGGAAAAACGCACATATGGGAAAAACGCACATATGGGAAAAACGCACATATGGGAAAAACGCACATATGCGAAAAACGCACATATGCGAAAAACGCACATATGCGAAAAACGCACATATGTGAAAAACGCACTTATGGGAAAAACGCAAATATGGGAAAAACGCAAATATGGGAAAAACGCAAATATGGGAAAAACGCAAATATGGGAAAAATGCAAATATGGGAAAAATGCAAATATGGGAAAAATGCAAATATGGGAAAAACGCAAATATGGGAAAAACGCAAATATTGGAAAAACGCAAATATGGGAAAAACGCCCAAATGGGAAAAACGCAAATATGGGAAAAACGCAAATATAGGAAAAACGCAAATATGGGAAAAACGCAAATATGGGAAAAACGCAAATATGGGAAAAACGCAAATATGGGAAAAACGCAAATATGGGAAAAACGAAAATATGGGAGACGCAAATATGGGAAAAACCCATATAAAGGTATAACGCATATAGAGGAATAACGCATAATTGGAAAAATTCATAAATGGGATAAACGCAAATATGAGTAAACGCAAATATGGGAGAAGATAAATTTGGGATAAAAATAGAGGAAGAGAAGGAATTGGTTGGTAGGGTCGGTTTATGAGTAATGGGTAAAACGCAAATATAGGAAAATCGCAAACATGGGAAAATCGCAAATATGGGAAAAACGCAAATATGGGAAAAACGCAAATATGGGAAAAACGCAAATATGGGAAAAACGCAAATATGGGAAAAACGCAAATATGGGAAAAACGCAAATATGGGAAAAACGCAAATATGGGAAAAACGCAAATATGGGAAAAACGCAAATATGGGAAAAACGCAAATATGGGAAAAACGCAAATATGGGAAAAACGCAAATATGGGAAAAACGCAAATATGGGAAAAACGCAAATATGGGAAAAACGCAAATATGGGAAAAACGCAAATATGGGAAAAACGCAAATATGGGAAAAACGCAAATATGGGAAAAACGCAAATATGGGAAAAACGCAAATATGGGAAAAACGCAAATATGGGAAAAACGCAAATATGGGAAAAACGCAAATATGGGAAAAACGCAAATATGGGAAAAACGCAAATATGGGAAAAACGCAAATATGGGAAAAACGCAAATATGGGAAAAACGCAAATATGGGAAAAACGCAAATATGGGAAAAACGCAAATATGGGAAAAACGCAAATATGGGAAAAACGCAAATATGGGAAAAACGCAAATGGGAAAAACACATATGCGAAAAAGACACATATGCGAAAAAGACACATATGCGAAAAAGACACATATGCGAAAAAGACACATATGCGAAAAAGACACATATGGGAAAAACGCACATATGGGAAAAACGCACATATGGGAAAAACGCACATATGGGAAAAACGCACATATGGGAAAAACGCACATATGGGAAAAACGCACATATGGGAAAAACGCACATATGGGAAAAACGCACATATGGGAAAAACGCACATATGGGAAAAACGCACATATGGGAAAAACGCAAATATGGGAAAAACGCAAATATGGGAAAAACGCAAATATGGGAAAAACGCAAATATGGGAAAAACGCAAATATGGGAAAAACGCAAATATGGGAAAAACGCAAATATGGGAAAAACGCAAATATGGGAAAAACGCAAATATGGGAAAAACGCACATATGGGAAAAACGCAAATATGGGAAAAACGCAAATATGGGAAAAACGCAAATATGGGAAAAACGCAAATATGGGAAAAACGCAAATATGGGAAAAACGCAAATATGGGAAAAACGCAAATATGGGAAAAACGCAAATATGGGAAAAACGCAAATATGGGAAAAACGCAAATATGGGAAAAACGCAAATATGGGAAAAACGCAAATATGGGAAAAACGCAAATATGGGAAAAACGCAAATATGGGAAAAACGCAAATATGGGAAAAACGCAAATATGGAAAATGCACATATGGGAAAAACGCAAATATGGAAAATGCACATATGGGAAAAACGCACATATGGGAAAAACGCACATATGGGAAAAACGCACATATGGGAAAAACGCACATATGGGAAAAACGCACATATGGGAAAAACGCACATATGGGAAAAACGCACATATGGGAAAAACGCACATATGGGAAAAACGCACATATGGGAAAAACGCACATATGGGAAAAACGCACATAAAAACGCACATATGGGAAAAACGCACATATGGGAAAAACGCACATATGGGAAAACGCACATATGGGAAAAACGCACATATGGGAAAAACGCACATATGGGAAAAACGCACATATGGGAAAAACGCACATATGGGAAAAACGCACATATGGGAAAAACGCACATATGGGAAAAACGCACATATGGGTAACCCAAATATGGGAAAAACGCAAATATGGGATAAACACAAATAAGGGATAAACGCAAATATGGGATAAACGCAAATATGGGATAAACGCAAATATGGGAAAAACGAAAATATGGGAAAAACGAAAATATGGGAAAAACGAAAATATGGGAAAAACGAAAATATGGGAAAAACGAAAATATGGGAAAAACGAAAATATGGGAAAAACGAAAATATGGGAAAAACGAAAATATGGGAAAAACGAAAATATGGGAAAAACGCAAATATGCGAAAAACGCACATATGCGAAAAACGCACATATGCGAAAAACGCACATATGCGAAAAACGCACATATGCGAAAAACGCACATATGGGAAAAACGCACATATGGGATAAACGCAAATATGGGAAAAACGCAAATATGGGAAAAATGCAAATATGGGAAAAACGCAAATATTGGAAAAACGCAAATATGGGAAAAACGCACATATGGGAAAAATGCACATATGGGAAAAATGCACATATGGGAAAAACACAAATATGGGAAAAACGCAAATATGGGAAAAACGAAAATATGGGAAAAACGCACATATGGGAAAAAAGTAGATATGGGAAAAACGCACATATGGGAAAAAAGTAGATATGGGAAAAACGCACATATGGGAAAAACTCACATATGGGGAAAACGCACATATGGGAAAAACGCACATACTGGAAAAACGCACATATGGGAGAAACGCAAATATGGGAAAAACGCACATATGGGAAAAACGCAAATATGGGAAAATGCAAATATGAGAAAAACGCAAATATGGAAAAAACGCATATAGAGGAATAACGCATATAGAGGAATAATGCATAATTGGGAAAAATTCATAAATGGGATACACGCAAATACGGGTAAACGCAAATATGGGAGAAGATAAATTTGGGTTACAACTAGAGGAAAAGAAGGAATTGGTTGGTAGGGTCGGTTCATGAGAAATGGGAAAAACGCAAATATGGGAAAAACGCACATATGGGAAAAACGCACATATGGGAAAAACGCACATATGGGAAAAACGCACATATGGGAAAAACGCACATATGGGAAAAACGCACATATGGGAAAAACGCACATATGGGAAAAACGCACATATGGGAAAAACGCACATATGGGAAAAACGCACATATGGGAAAAACGCACATATGGGAAAAACGCACATATGGGAAAAACGCACATATGGGAAAAACGCAAATATGGGAAAAACGCAAATATGGGAAAAACGCAAATATGGGAAAAACGCAAATATGGGAAAAACGCAAATATGGGAAAAACGCAAATATGGGAAAAACGCAAATATGGGAAAAACGCAAATATGGGAAAAACGCAAATATGGGAAAAACGCAAATATGGGAAAAACGCAAATATGGGAAAAACGCAAATATGGGAAAAACGCAAATATGGGAAAAACGCAAATATGGGAAAAACGCAAATATGGGAAAAACGCAAATATGGGAAAAACGCAAATATGGGAAAAACGCAAATATGGGAAAAACGCAAATATGGGAAAAACGCAAATATGGGAAAAACGCAAATATGCGAAACATGCCAATATGGGAAAATCGCACATATGGGAAAATCGCACATATGGGAAAAAAGTTCATATGGGAAAAACGCACATATGGGAAAAAAGTACATTTGGGAAAAACGCACATATGGGAAAAACGCACATATGGGAAAAACGCACATATGGGAAAAACGCACATATGGGAAAAACGCACATATGGGAAAAACGCACATATGGGAAAAACGCACATATGGGAAAAACGCACATATGGGAAAAACGCACATATGGGAAAAACGCACATATGGGAAAAACGCACATATGGGAAAAACGCACATATGGGAAAAACGCACATATGGGAAAAACGCACATATGGGAAAAACGCACATATGGGAAAAACGCACATATGGGAAAAACGCACATATGGGAAAAACGCACATATGGGAAAAACGCACATATGGGAAAAACGCACATATGGGAAAAACGCACATATGGGAAAAACGCACATATGGGAAAAACGCACATATGGGAAAAACGCACATATGGGAAAAACGCACATATGGGAAAAACGCACATATGGGAAAAACGCACATATGGGAAAAACGCACATATGGGAAAAACGCACATATGGGAAAAACGCACATATGGGAAAAACGCACATATGGGAAAAACGCACATATGGGAAAAACGCACATATGGGAAAAACGCACATATGGGAAAAACGCACATATGGGAAAAACGCACATATGGGAAAAACGCACATATGGGAAAAACGCACATATGGGAAAAACGCAAATATGGGAAAAACGCAAATATGGAAAAAACGCAAATATGGGAAAAACGCAAATATGGGAAAAACGCAAATATGGGAAAAACGCAAATATGGGAAAAACGCAAATATGGGAAAAACGCAAATATGGGAAAAACGCAAATATGGGAAAAACGCAAATATGGGAAAAACGCAAATATGGGAAAAACGCAAATATGGGAAAAACGCAAATATGGGAAAAACGCAAATATGGGAAAAAAGCAAATATGGGAAAAAAGCAAATATGGGAAAAAAGCAAATATGGGAAAAAAGCAAATATGGGAAAAAAGCAAATATGGGAAAAAAGCAAATATGGGAAAAAAGCAAATATGGGAAAAAAGCAAATATGGGAAAAAAGCAAATATGGGAAAAAAGCAAATATGGGAAAAACACATGCGAAAAACACACATATGCGAAAAACGCACATATGGGAAAAACGCACATATGGGAAAAACGCACATATGCGAAAAACGCACATATGCGAAAAACGCACATATGCAAAAAACGCACATATGCGAAAAACGCACATATGCGAAAAACGCACATATGCGAAAAACGCACATATGCGAAAAACGCACATATGCGAAAAACGCACATATGCGAAAAACGCACATATGCGAAAAACGCACATATGCGAAAAACGCACATATGCGAAAAACGCACATATGCGAAAAACGCACATATGCGAAAAACGCACATATGCGAAAAACGCACATATGGGAAAAACGCACATATGGGAAAAACGCACATATGGGAAAAACGCACATATGGGAAACCGCACATATGGGAAAAACGCAAATATGGGAAAAACGCAAATATGGGAAAAACGCAAATATGGGAAAAACGCATATATGGGAAAAACGCATATATGGGAAAAACGCATATATGGGAAAAACGCAAATATGGGAAAAACGCAAATATGGGAAAAACGCAAATATGGGAAAAACGCAAATATGGGAAAAACGCAAATACGGGAAAAACGCAAATACGGGAAAAACGCAAATACGGGAAAAACGCAAATACGGGAAAAACGCAAATACGGGAAAAACGCAAATACGGGAAAAACGCAAATACGGGAAAAACGCAAATACGGGAAAAACGCAAATATGGGAAAAACAAATATGGGAAAAACGCAAATATGGGAAATGCACATATGGGAAATGCACATATGGGAAATGCACATATGGGAAAAACGCACATATGGGAAAAACGCACATATGGGAAAAACGCACATATGGGAAAAACGCACATATGGGAAAAACGCACATATGGGAAAAACGCACATATGGGAAAAACGCACAAATGGGAAAAACGCACATATGGGAAAAACGCACATATGGGAAAAACGCACATATGGGAAAAACGCACATATGGGAAAAACGCACATATGGGAAAAACGCACATATGGGAAAAACGCACATATGGCAAACGCACATATGGCAAAAACGCACATATGGGAAAAACGCACATATGGGAAAAACGCACATATGGGAAAAACGCACATATGGGAAAAACGCACATATGGGAAAAACGCACATATGGGAAAAACGCACATATGGGAAAAACGCACATATGGGAAAAACGCACATATGGGAAAAACGCACATATGGGAAAAACGCACATATGGGAAAAACGCACATATGGGAAAAACGCACATATGGGAAAAACGCACATATGGGAAAAACGCACATATGGGAAAAACGCACATATGGGAAAAACGCACATATGGGAAAAACGCACATATGGGAAAAACGCACATATGGGAAAAACGCACATATGGGAAAAACGCACATATGGGAAAAACGCACATATGGGAAAAACGCACATATGGGAAAAACGCACATATGGGAAAAACGCACATATGGGAAAAACGCACATATGGGTAACCCAAATATGGGAAAAACGCAAATATGGGATAAACACAAATATGGGATAAACGCAAATATGGGAAAAACGAAAATATGGGAAAAACGAAAATATGGGAAAAACGAAAATATGGGGAAAAACGAAAATATGGGGAAAAACGAAAATATGGGGAAAAACGAAAATATGGGAAAAACGAAAATATGGGAAAAACGAAAATATGGGAAAAACGCAAATATGGGAAAAATGCACATATGCGAAAAATGCACATATGCGAAAAACGCACATATGCGAAAACGCACATATGCGAAAAACGCACATATGCGAAAAACGCACATATGCGAAAAACGCACATATGCGAAAAACGCACATATGCGAAAAACGCACATATGTGAAAAACGCACATATGTGAAAAACGCACATATGGGAAAAACGCACTTATGGGAAAAACGCAAATATGGGAAAAACGCAAATATGGGAAAAACGCAAATATGGGAAAAACGCAAATATGGGAAAAACGCAAATATGGGAAAAATGCAAATATGGGAAAAACGCAAATATTGGAAAAACGCAAATATGGGAAAAACGCCCAAATGGGAAAAACGCAAATATGGGAAAAACGCAAATATGGGAAAAACGCAAATATGGGAAAAACGCAAATATGGGAAAAACGCAAATATGGGAAAAACGCAAATATGGGAAAAACGCAAATATGGGAAAAACGCAAATATGGGAAAAACGAAAATATGGGAAAAACGAAAATATGGGAGACGCAAATATGGGAAAAACCCATATAAAGGTATAACGCATATAGAGGAATAACGCATAATTGGAAAAATTCATAAATGGGATAAACGCAAATATGAGTAAACGCAAATATGGGAGAAGATAAATTTGGGATAAAAATAGAGGAAGAGAAGGAATTGGTTGGTAGGGTCGGTTTATGAGTAATGGGAAAAACGCAAATATAGGAAAATCGCAAACATGGGAAAAACGCAAATATGGGAAAAACGCAAATATGGGAAAAACGCAAATATGGGAAAAACGCAAATATGGGAAAAACGCAAATGTGGGAAAAACGCAAATATGGGAAAAACGCAAATATGGGAAAAACGCAAATATGGGAAAAACGCAAATATGGGAAAAACGCAAATATGGGAAAAACGCAAATATGGGAAAAACGCAAATATGGGAAAAACGCAAATATGGAAAAAACGCAAATATGGAAAAAACGCAAATATGGGAAAAACGCAAATATGGGAAAAACGCAAATATGGGAAAAACGCAAATATGGGAAAAACGCAAATATGGGAAAAACGCAAATATGGGAAAAACGCAAATATGGGAAAAACGCAAATATGGGAAAAACGCAAATATGGGAAAAACGCAAATATGGGAAAAACGCAAATATGGGAAAAACGCAAATATGGGAAAGACGCAAATATGGGAAAGACGCAAATATGGGGAAGACGCAAATATGGGAAAGACGCAAATATGGGAAAGACGCAAATATGGGAAAGACGCAAATATGGGAAAGACGCAAATATGGGAAAAACGCAAATATGGGAAAAACGCAAATATGGGAAAAACGCAAATATGGGAAAAACGCAAATATGGGAAAAACGCAAATATGGGAAAAACGCAAATATGGGAAAAACGCAAATATGGGAAAAACGCAAATATGGGAAAAACGCAAATATGGGAAAAACGCAAATATGGGAAAAACGCAAATATGGGAAAAACGCAAATATGGGAAAAACGCAAATGGGAAAAACACATATGCGAAAAAGACACATATGCGAAAAAGACACATATGCGAAAAAGACACATATGGGAAAAACGCACATATGGGAAAAACGCACATATGGGAAAAACGCACATATGGGAAAAACGCACATATGGGAAAAATGCACATATGGGAAAAACGCACATATGGGAAAAACGCACATATGGGAAAAACGCACATATGGGAAAAACGCAAATATGGGAAAAACGCACATATGGGAAAAACGCAAATATGGGAAAAACGCAAATATGGGAAAAACGCAAATATGGGAAAAACGCAAATATGGGAAAAACGCAAATATGGGAAAAACGCAAATATGGGAAAAACGCAAATATGGGAAAAACGCAAATATGGGAAAAACGCAAATATGGGAAAAACGCAAATATGGGAAAAACGCAAATATGGGAAAAACGCACATATGGGAAAAACGCACATATGGGAAAAACGCAAATATGGGAAAAACGCAAATATGGGAAAAACGCAAATATGGGAAAAACGCAAATATGGGAAAAACACAAATATGGGAAAAACGCAAATATGGGAAAAACGCAAATATGGGAAAAACGCAAATATGGGAAAAACGCAAATATGGGAAAAACGCAAATATGGGAAAAACGCAAATATGGGAAAAACGCAAATATGGGAAAAACGCAAATATGGGAAAAACGCAAATATGGGAAAAACGCAAATATGGGAAAAACGCAAATATGGAAAATGCACATATGGGAAAAACGCAAATATGGAAAATGCACATATGGGAAAAACGCACATATGGGAAAAACGCACATATGGGAAAAACGCACATATGGGAAAAACGCACATATGGGAAAAACGCACATATGGGAAAAACGCACATAAAAACGCACATATGGGAAAAACGCACATATGGGAAAAACGCACATATGGGAAAACGCACATATGGGAAAAACGCACATATGGGAAAAACGCACATATGGGAAAAACGCACATATGGGAAAAACGCACATATGGGAAAAACGCACATATGGGAAAAACGCACATATGGGAAAAACGCACATATGGGTAACCCAAATATGGGAAAAACGCAAATATGGGATAAACACAAATAAGGGATAAACGCAAATATGGGATAAACGCAAATATGGGATAAACGCAAATATGGGATAAACGCAAATATGGGAAAAACGAAAATATGGGAAAAACGAAAATATGGGAAAAACGAAAATATGGGAAAAACGAAAATATGGGAAAAACGAAAATATGGGAAAAACGAAAATATGGGAAAAACGCAAATATGTGAAAAATGCACATATGCGAAAAACGCACATATGCGAAAAACGCACATATGCGAAAAACGCACATATGCGAAAAACGCACATATGCGAAAAACGCACATATGCGAAAAACGCACATATGGGATAAACGCACATATGGGATAAACGCAAATATGGGAAAAACGCAAATATGGGAAAAATGCAAATATGGGAAAAACGCAAATATGGGAAAAACGCAAATATTGGAAAAACGCAAATATGGGAAAAACGCACATATGGGAAAAATGCACATATGGGAAAAATGCACATATGGGAAAAACACAAATATGGGAAAAACGCAAATATGGGAAAAACGAAAATATGGGAAAAACGCACATATGGGAAAAAAGTAGATATGGGAAAAACGCACATATGGGAAAAAAGTAGATATGGGAAAAACGCACATATGGGAAAAACTCACATATGGGGAAAACGCACATATGGGAAAAACGCACATACTGGAAAACGCACATATGGGAAAAACGCACATACTGGAAAAACGCACATATGGGAGAAACGCAAATATGGGAAAAACGCACATATGGGAAAAACGCAAATATGGGAAAATGCAAATATGAGAAAAACGCAAATATGGAAAAAACGCATATAGAGGAATAACGCATATAGAGGAATAATGCATAATTGGGAAAAATTCATAAATGGGATACACGCAAATACGGGTAAACGCAAATATGGGAGAAGATAAATTTGGGTTACAACTAGAGGAAAAGAAGGAATTGGTTGGTAGGGTCGGTTCATGAGAAATGGGAAAAACGCAAATATGGGAAAAACGCAAATATGGGAAAAACGCACATATGGGAAAAACGCACATATGGGAAAAACGCACATATGGGAAAAACGCACATATGGGAAAAACGCACATATGGGAAAAACGCACATATGGGAAAAACGCACATATGGGAAAAACGCACATATGGGAAAAACGCACATATGGGAAAAACGCACATATGGGAAAAACGCACATATGGGAAAAACGCACATATGGGAAAAACGCACATATGGGAAAAACGCACATATGGGAAAAACGCACATATGGGAAAAACGCACATATGGGAAAAACGCACATATGGGAAAAACGCACATATGGGAAAAACGCACATATGGGAAAAACGCACATATGGGAAAAACGCACATATGGGAAAAACGCACATATGGGAAAAACGCACATATGGGAAAAACGCACATATGGGAAAAACGCACATATGGGAAAAACGCACATATGGGAAAAACGCACATATGGGAAAAACGCAAATATGGGAAAAACGCACATATGGGAAAAACGCACATATGGGAAAAACGCAAATATGGGAAAAACGCAAATATGGGAAAAACGCAAATATGGGAAAAACGCAAATATGGGAAAAACGCAAATATGGGAAAAACGCAAATATGGGAAAAACGCAAATATGGGAAAAACGCAAATATGGGAAAAACGCAAATATGGGAAAAACGCAAATATGGGAAAAACGCAAATATGGGAAAAACGCAAATATGGGAAAAACGCAAATATGGGAAAAACGCAAATATGGGAAAAACGCAAATATGGGAAAAACGCAAATATGGGAAAAACGCAAATATGGGAAAAACGCAAATATGGGAAAAACGCAAATATGGGAAAAACGCAAATATGGGAAAAACGCAAATATGGGAAAAACGCAAATATGGGAAAAACGCAAATATGGGAAAAACGCAAATATGGGAAAAACGCAAATATGGGAAAAACGCAAATATGGGAAAAACGCAAATATGGGAAAAACGCAAATATGGGAAAAACGCAAATATGGGAAAAACGCAAATATGGGAAAAACGCAAATATGGGAAAAACGCAAATATGGGAAAAACGCAAATATGGGAAAAACGCAAATATGGGAAAAACGCAAATATGGGAAAAACGCAAATATGGGAAAAACGCAAATATGGGAAAAAAGCAAATATGGGAAAAAAGCAAATATGGGAAAAAAGCAAATATGGGAAAAAAGCAAATATGGGAAAAAAGCAAATATGGGAAAAAAGCAAATATGGGAAAAAAGCAAATATGGGAAACGCATATATGGAAAAAACCCATATAAAGGAATAACGCATATAGAGGAATAACGCATAATTGGAAAAATTCATAACTGGGATAAACGCAAATATGGGTAAACGCAAATAAGGGAGAAGATAAATTTGGGATACAACTAGAGGAAGAGAAAGAATTGGTTGGTAAGGTCGGTTCATGAGTAATGGGGAAAAACGCAAATATAGGAAAAACGCAAACATGGGGAAAACGCAAATATGGAAAAAAAGCAAATATGGGAAAAACACACATATGCAAAAAACACACATATGCGAAAAACGCACATATGGGAAAAACGCACATATGGGAAAAACGCACATATGGGAAAAACGCACATATGGGAAAAACGCACATATGGGAAAAACGCACATATGGGAAAAACGCACATATGGGAAAAACGCACATATGGGAAAAACGCACATATGGGAAAAACGCACATATGGGAAAAACGCACATATGGGAAAAACGCACATATGGGAAAAACGCACATATGGGAAAAACGCACATATGGGAAAAACGCACATATGGGAAAAACGCACATATGGGAAAAATGCACATATGGGAAAAACGCACATATGCGAAAAACGCACATATGTGAAAAACGCACATATGTGAAAAACGCACATATGTGAAAAACGCACATATGTGAAAAACGCACATATGTGAAAAACGCACATACGGGAAAAACGCACATACGGGAAAAGCGCACATACGGGAAAAGCGCACATACGGGAAAAGCGCACATACGGGAAAAGCGCACATACGGGAAAAGCGCACATACGGGAAAAGCGCACATACGGGAAAAGCGCACATACGGGAACAACGCACATATGGGAACAACGCACATATGGGAAAAACGCAAATATGGGAAAAACGCAAATATGGAAAAAACGCATATATGGAAAAAACCCATATAGAGGAATAACGCATATAGAGGAATAACGCATAATTGGGAAAAATTCATAAATGGTATAAACGCAAATACTGGTAAACGCAAATATGGGAGAAGATAAATTTGGGATACAACTAGAGGAAAAGAAGGAATTGGTTGGTAGGGTCGGTTCATGAGTAATGGGAAAAACGCAAATATAGGAAAAACGCAAATATGGGAAAAACGCAAAAATGGGAAAAACGCAAAAATGGGAAAAACGCAAAAATGGGAAAAACGCAAAAATGGGAAAAACGCAAAAATGGGAAAAACGCAAAAATGGGAAAAACGCAAAAATGGGAAAAACGCAAAAATGGGAAAAACGCAAAAATGGGAAAAACGCAAAAATGGGAAAAACGCACGTATGGGAAAAACGCACGTATGGGAAAAACGCACGTATGGGAAAAACGCACGTATGGGAAAAACGCACGTATGGGAAAAACGCACGTATGGGAAAAACGCACGTATGGGAAAAACGCACGTATGGGAAAAACGCACGTATGGGAAAAACGCACGTATGGGAAAAACGCACGTATGGGAAAAACGCACGTATGGGAAAAACGCACGTATGGGAAAAACGCACGTATGGGAAAAACGCACATATGGGAAAAACGCACATATGGTAAAAACGCACATATGGTAAAAACGCACATATGGTAAAAACGCACATATGGTAAAAACGCACATATGGTAAAAACGCACATATGGTAAAAACGCACATATGGTAAAAACGCACATATGGTAAAAACGCACATATGGTAAAAACGCACATATGGTAAAAACGCACATATGGTAAAAACGCACATATGGTAAAAACGCACATATGGTAAAAACGCACATATGGTAAAAACGCACATATGGTAAAAACGCACATATGGTAAAAACGCACATATGGTAAAAACGCACATATGGTAAAAACGCACATATGGTAAAAACGCACATATGGTAAAAACGCACATATGGTAAAAACGCACATATGGTAAAAACGCACATATGGGAAAAACGCACATATGGGAAAAACGCACATATGGGAAAAACGCACATATGGGAAAAACGCACATATGGGAAAAACGCACATATGGGAAAAACGCACATATGGGAAAAACGCACATATGGGAAAAACGCACATATGGGAAAAACGCACATATGGGAAAAACGCACATATGGGAAAAACGCACATATGGGAAAAACGCACATATGGGAAAAACGCACATATGGGAAAAACGCACATATGGGAAAAACGCACATATGGGAAAAACGCACATATGGGAAAAACGCACATATTGGAAAAACGCACATATTGGAAAAACGCACATATGGGAAAAACGCACATATGGGAAAAACGCACATATGGGAAAAACGCACCTATGGGAAAAACGCACCTATGGGAAAAACGCACCTATGGGAAAAACGCACCTATGGGAAAAACGCACCTATGGGAAAAACGCACCTATGGGAAAAACGCACCTATGGGAAAAACGCACCTATGGGAAAAACGCACCTATGGGAAAAACGCACCTATGGGAAAAACGCACCTATGGGAAAAACGCACATATGGGAAAAACGCACATATGGGAAAAACGCACATATGGGAAAAACGCACATATGGGAAAAACGCACATATGGGAAAAACGCACATATGGGAAAAACGCACATATGGGAAAAACGCACATATGGGAAAAACGCACATATGGGAAAAACGCACATATGGGAAAAACGCACATATGGGAAAAACGCACATATGGGAAAAACGCACATATGGGAAAAACGCACATATGGGAAAAACGCACATATGGGAAAAACGCACATATGGGAAAAACGCACATATGGGAAAAACGCACATATGGGAAAAACGCACATATGGGAAAAACGCACATATGGGAAAAACGCACATATGGGAAAAACGCACATATGGGATAAACGCACATATGGGAAAAACGCAAATATGGGAAAAACGCAAATATGGGAAAAATGCAAATATGGGAAAAATGCAAATATGGGAAAAATGCAAATATGGGAAAAATGCAAATATGGGAAAAATGCAAATATGGGAAAAATGCAAATATGGGAAAAATGCAAATATGGGAAAAATGAAAATATGGGAAAAATGCAAATATGGGAAAAATGCAAATATGGGAAAAATGCAAATATGGGAAAAATGCAAATATGGGAAAAATGCAAATATGGGAAAAATGCAAATATGGGAAAAACGCAAATATGGGAAAAACGCAAAAATGGGAGAAACGTAAATATGGGAAACATGCCAATATGGGAAAATCGCACATATGGGGAAAAAGTTCATATGGGAAAACGCACATATGGGAAAAAAGTACATTTGGGAAAAACGCACATATGGGAAAAACACAAATATGCAAAAAACGCAAATACGGGAAAAACGCATATATGGAAAAAACCTACATAGAGGAATAACGCATATAGAGGAATAACGCATAATTGGGAATAATTCATAAATGGGATAAACGAAAATACGGGTCAACACAAATATGGGAGAAGATAAATTTGGGATACATATAGAGGAAAAGAAGGAATTGGTTGGTAGTGTCGATTCATGCGTAATGGGAAAAACGCAAATATGGGAAAAGCGCAAATATGGGAAAAGCGCAAATATGGGAAAAGCGCAAATATGGGAAAAGCGCAAATATGGGAAAAGCGCAAATATGGGAAAAGCGCAAATATGGGAAAAGCGCAAATATGGGAAAAGCGCAAATATGGGAAAAGCGCAAATATGGGAAAAGCGCAAATATGGGAAAAGCGCAAATATGGGAAAAGCGCAAATATGGGAAAAGCGCAAATATGGGAAAAGCGCAAATATGGGAAAAGCGCAAATATGGGAAAAGCGCAAATATGGGAAAAGCGCAAATATGGGAAAAGCGCAAATATGGGAAAAGCGCAAATATGGGAAAAGCGCAAATATGGGAAAAGCGCAAATATGGGAAAAGCGCAAATATGGGAAAAGCGCAAATATGGGAAAAGCGCAAATATGGGAAAAGCGCAAATATGGGAAAAGCGCAAATATGGGAAAAGCGCAAATATGGGAAAAGCGCAAATATGGGAAAAGCGCAAATATGGGAAAAGCGCAAATATGGGAAAAGCGCAAATATGGGAAAAGCGCAAATATGGGAAAAGCGCAAATATGGGAAAAGCGCAAATATGGGAAAAGCGCAAATATGGGAAAAGCGCAAATATGGGAAAAACGCAAATATGGGAAAAACGCAAATATGGGAAAAACGCAAATATGGGAAAAACGAAAATTTGGGAAAAACGCAAATATGGGAAAAACGCAAATATGGGAAAAACGCAAATATGGGAAAAACGCAAATATGGGAAAAACGCAAATATGGGAAAAACGCAAATATGGGAAAAACGCAAATATGGGAAAAACGCAAATATGGGAAAAACGCAAATATGGGAAAAACGCACATATGGGAAAAACGCACATATGGGAAAAACGCACATATGGGAAAAACGCACATATGGGAAAGACGCACATATGGGAAAAACGCACATATGGGAAAAACGCACATATGGGAAAAACGCACATATGGGAAAAACGCACATATGGGAAAAACGCACATATGGGAAAAACGCACATATGGGAAAAACGCACATATGGGAAAAACGCACATATGGGAAAAACGCACATATGGGAAAAACGCTCATATGGGAAAAACGCAAATATGGGAAAAAAGCAAATATGGGAAAAAAGCAAATATGGGAAAAAAGCAAATATGGGAAAAAAGCAAATATGGGAAAAAAGCAAATATGGGAAACGCATATATGGAAAAAACCCATATAAAGGAATAATGCATATAGAGGAATAACGCATAATTGGAAAAATTCATAAATGGGATAAACGCAAATATGGGTAAACGCAAATATGGGAGAAGATAAATTTGGGATACAACTAGAGGAAGAGAAAGAATTGGTTGGTAGGGTCGGTTCATGAGTAATGGGAAAAACGCAACTATAGGAAAAACGCACATATGGGAAAAACGCACATACTGGAAAAACGCACATATGCGAAAAACGCACATATGCGAAAAACGCACATATGCGAAAAACGCACATATGCGAAAAACGCACATATGCGAAAAACGCACATATGCGAAAAACGCACATATGCGAAAAACGCACATATGCGAAAAACGCACATATGCGAAAAACGCACATATGCGAAAAACGCACATATGCGAAAAACGCACATATGCGAAAAACGCACATATGCGAAAAACGCACATATGAAAAAAACGCACATATCGGAAAAACGCACATATGGGAAAAATGCAAATATGGGAAAAACGCACATATGGGAAAAACGCACATATGGGAAAAACGCACATATGGGAAAAACGCACATATGGGAAAAACGCACATATGGGAAAAACGCACATATGGGAAAAACGCACATATGGGAAAAACGCACATATGGGAAAAACGCACATATGGGAAAAACGCACATATGGGAAAAACGCACATATGGGAAAAACGCACATATGGGAAAAACGCACATATGGGAAAAACGCACATATGGGAAAAACGCACATATGGGAAAAACGCACATATGGGAAAAACGCACATATGGGAAAAACGCACATATGGGAAAAACGCACATATGGGAAAAACGCACATATGGGAAAAACGCACATATGGGAAAAACGCACATATGGGAAAAACGCACATATGGAAAACACGAAAATAGGGGAAAACACGAAAATAGGGGAAAAACGAAAATAGGGGAAAAACGAAAATAGGGGAAAAACGAAAATAGGGGAAAAACGAAAATAGGGGAAAAACGAAAATAGGGGAAAAACGAAAATAGGGGAAAAACGAAAATAGGGGAAAAACGAAAATAGGGGAAAAACGAAAATAGGGGAAAAACGAAAATAGGGGAAAAACGAAAATAGGGGAAAAACGAAAATAGGGGAAAAACGAAAATAGGGGAAAAACGAAAATAGGGGAAAAACGAAAATAGGGGAAAAACGAAAATAGGGGAAAAACGAAAATAGGGGAAAAACGAAAATAGGGGAAAAACGAAAATAGGGGAAAAACGAAAATAGGGGAAAAACGAAAATAGGGGAAAAACGAAAATAGGGGAAAAACGAAAATAGGGGAAAAACGAAAATAGGGGAAAAACGAAAATAGGGGAAAAACGAAAATAGGGGAAAAACGAAAATAGGGGAAAAACGAAAATAGGGGAAAAACGCAAATAGGGGAAAAACGCAAATAGGGGAAAAACGCAAATAGGGGAAAAACGCAAATAGGGGAAAAACGCAAATAGGGGAAAAACGCAAATAGGGGAAAAACGCAAATAGGGGAAAAACGCAAATAGGGGAAAAACGCAAATAGGGGAAAAACGCAAATAGGGGAAAAACGCAAATAGGGGAAAAACGCAAATAGGGGAAAAACGCAAATAGGGGAAAAACGCAAATAGGGGAAAAACGCAAATAGGGGAAAAACGCAAATATGGGAAAAACGCAAATATGGGAAAAACGCAAATATGGGAAAAACGCAAATATGGGAAAAACGCAAATATGGGAAAAACGCAAATATGGGAAAAACGCAAATATGGGAAAAACGCAAATATGGGAAAAACGCAAATATGGGAAAAACGCAAATATGGGAAAAACGCAAATATGGGAAAAACGCAAATATGGGAAAAACGCAAATATGGGAAAAACGCAAATATGGGAAAAACGCAAATATGGGAAAAACGCACGTATCGGAAAAACGCACGTATGGGAAAAACGCACGTATGGGAAAAACGCACGTATGGGAAAAACGCACGTATGGGAAAAACGCACGTATGGGAAAAACGCACGTATGGGAAAAACGCACGTATGGGAAAAACGCACATATGGGAAAAACGCACATATGGGAAAAACGCACATATGGAAAAAACGCACATATGGGAAAAACGCACATATGGGAAAAACGCACATATGGGAAAAACGCACATATGGGAAAAACGCACATATGGGAAAAACGCACGTATGGGAAAAACGCACATATGGGAAAAACGCACATATGGGAAAAACGCAAATATGGGAAAAACGAAAATAGGGGAAAAACGAAAATAGGGGAAAGACGGAAATAGGGGAAAGACGGAAATAGGGGAAAGACGGAAATAGGGGAAAGACGGAAATAGGGGAAAGACGGAAATAGGGGAAAGACGGAAATAGGGGAAAGACGGAAATAGGGGAAAGACGGAAATAGGGGAAAGACGGAAATAGGGGAAAGACGGAAATAGGGGAAAGACGGAAATATGGGAAAAAAGCAAATATGGGAAAAACGCACATATGGGAAAAATGCAAATATGGGAAAAATCCAAATATGGGAAAAACGTAAATATGGGAAAAACGTAAATATGGGAAAAACGCAAATATGGGAAAAACGCAAATATGGGAAAAACGCAAATATGGGAAAAACCCACATATGGGAAAAACGCACATATGGGAAAAACGAAAATAGGGGAAAAACGAAAATAAGGGAAAAACGAAAATAGGGGAAAAACGAAAATAGGGGAAAAACGCAAATAGGGGAAAAACGCACATATGGGAAAAAAGTACATATGGGAAAAAAGTACATATGGGAAAAAAGTACATATGGGAAAAACGCACATATGGGAAAAAAGTACATATGGGAAAAACGCACATATGGTTAAAAACTCACATATGGGGAAAACGCACATATGGGAAAAACGCAAAAATGGGAAAAACGCAAATATGGGAAAAAAGCAAATATGGGAAAAGCGCAAATATGGGAAAAACGCAAATATGGGAAAAACAGAAATATAGGAAAAACGCAAATATGGGAAAAACGCACAAATAGGAAAAACGCAAATATGGGAAAAACGCAAATATGGGAAAAACGCAAATATGGGAAAAACGCAAATATGGGAAAAACGCAAATATGGGAAAAACGCAAATATGGGAAAAACGCAAATATGGGAAAAACGCAAATATGGGAAAAACGCAAATATGGGAAAAACGCAAATATGGGAAAAACGCAAATATGGGAAAAACGCAAATATGGGAAAAACCCATATAAAGGATAACGCATATAGAGGAATAACGCATAATTGGAAAAATTATTAAATGGGATAAACGCAAATATGAGTAAACGCAAATATGGGAGGAGATAAATTTGGGATACAACTAGAGGAAAAGAAGGAATTGGTTGGTAGTGTCGATTTATGAGTAATGGGAAAAACGCAAATATAGGAAAAACGCAAATATGGGAAAAACGCAAATATGGGAAAAACGCAAATATGGGAAAAACGCAAATATGGGAAAAACGCAAATATGGGAAAAACGCAAATATGGGAAAAACGCAAATATGGGAAAAACGCAAATATGGGAAAAACGCAAATATGGGAAAAACGCAAATATGGGAAAAACGCAAATATGGGAAAAACGCAAATATGGGAAAAACGCAAATATGGGAAAAACGCAAATATGGGAAAAACGGAAAAATGGGAAAAACGCACATATGGGAAAAACGCACATATGGGAAAAACGCACATATGGGAAAAACGCACATATGGGAAAAACGCACAGATGGGAAAAACGCACAGATGGGAAAAACGCACAGATGGGAAAAACGCACAGATGGGAAAAACGCACAGATGGGAAAAACGCACAGATGGGAAAAACGCACAGATGGGAAAAACGCACAGATGGGAAAAACGCACAGATGGGAAAAACGCACAGATGGGAAAAACGCACAGATGGGAAAAACGCACAGATGGGAAAAACGCACAGATGGGAAAAACGCACAGATGGGAAAAACGCACAGATGGGAAAAACGCACAGATGGGAAAAACGCACAGATGGGAAAAACGCACAGATGGGAAAAACGCACAGATGGGAAAAACGCACAGATGGGAAAAACGCACAGATGGGAAAAACGCACAGATGGGAAAAACGCACAGATGGGAAAAACGCACAGATGGGAAAAACGTACAGATGGGAAAAACGCACAGATGGGAAAAACGCACAGATGGGAAAAACGCACAGATGGGAAAAACGCACAGATGGGAAAAACGCACAGATGGGAAAAACGCACAGATGGGAAAAATGCACATATGGGTAACGCAAGTATGGTAAATACACAAATATGGGATAAACGCAAATATGGGATAAACGCAAATATGGGAAAAACGCAAATATGGGAAAAACGCAAATATGGGAAAAACGCAAGTAAGGGGAAACACGCAAATATGGGAAACACGCAAATATGGGAAACACGCAAATATGGGAAACACGCAAATATGGGAAACACGCAAATATGGGAAACACGCAAATATGGGAAACACGCAAATATGGGAAACACGCAAATATGGGAAACACGCAAATATGGGAAACACGCAAATATGGGAAACACGCAAATATGGGAAACACGCAAATATGGGAAACACGCAAATATGGGAAACACGCAAATATGGGAAACACGCAAATATGGGAAACACGCAAGTATGGGAAACACGCAAGTATGGGAAACACGCAAGTATGGGAAACACGCAAGTATGGGAAACACGCAAGTATGGGAAACACGCAAGTATGGGAAACACGCAAGTATGGGAAACACGCAAGTATGGGAAACACGCAAGTATGGGAAACACGCAAGTATGGGAAACACGCAAGTATGGGAAACACGCAAGTATGGGAAACACGCAAGTATGGGAAACACGCAAGTATGGGAAACACGCAAGTATGGGAAACACGCAAGTATGGGAAACACGCAAGTATGGGAAACACGCAAGTATAGGAAACACGCAAGTATGGGAAACACGCAAGTATGGGAAACACGCAAGTATGGGAAACACGCAAGTATGGGAAACACGCAAGTATGGGAAACACGCAAGTATGGGAAACACGCAAGTATGGGAAACACGCAAGTATGGGAAACACGCAAGTATGGGAAACACGCAAATATGGGAAACACGCAAATATGGGAAACACGCAAATATGGGAAACACGCAAATATGGGAAACACGCAAATATGGGAAACACGCAAATATGGGAAACACGCAAATATGGGAAACACGCAAATATGGGACACACGCAAATATGGGAAACACGCAAATATGGGAAACACGCAAATATGGGAAACACGCAAATATGGGAAACACGCAAATATGGGAAACACGCAAATATGGGAAACACGCAAATATGGGAAAAACGCACATATGCGAAAACTGCACATATGCGAAAAACGCACATATGTGAAAAACGCACATATGGGAAAAACGAAAATATGGGAAAAACGCAAATATGGGAAAAACGCAAATATGGGAAAAACGCAAATATGGGAAAAACGCAAATATGGGAAAAACCCATATAAAGGAATAACGCATAATTGGAAAAATTCATAAATGGGATAAACGCAAATATGAGTAAACGCAAATATGGGAGAAGATAAATTTGGGATACAAATAGAGGAAGAGAATAAATTGGTTGGTAGGGTCGGTTCATGAGTAATGGGAAAAAAGCAAATATGGGAAAAACGCAAGTATGGTAAAAACCCAAATATGGTAAAAACCCAAATATGGTAAAAACCCAAATATGGTAAAAACCCAAATATGGTAAAAACCCAAATATGGTAAAAACCCAAATATGGTAAAAACCCAAATATGGTAAAAACCCAAATATGGTAAAAACCCAAATATGGTAAAAACCCAAATATGGTAAAAACCCAAATATGGTAAAAACCCAAATATGGTAAAAACCCAAATATGGTAAAAACCCAAATATGGTAAAAACCCAAATATGGTAAAAACCCAAATATGGTAAAAACCCAAATATGGTAAAAACCCAAATATGGTAAAAACCCAAATATGGTAAAAACCCAAATATGGTAAAAACCCAAATATGGTAAAAACCCAAATATGGTAAAAACCCAAATATGGTAAAAACCCAAATATGGTAAAAACCCAAATATGGTAAAAACCCAAATATGGTAAAAACCCAAATATGGTAAAAACCCAAATATGGGAAAAACCCAAATATGGGAAAAACCCAAATATGGGAAAAACCCAAATATGGGAAAAACCCAAATATGGGAAAAACCCAAATATGGGAAAAACCCAAATATGGGAAAAACCCAAATATGGGAAAAACCCAAATATGGGAAAAACCCAAATATGGGAAAAACCCAAATATGGGAAAAACCCAAATATGGGAAAAACCCAAATATGGGAAAAACGCAAATATGGGAAAAACGCAAATATGGGAAAAACGCAAATATGGGAAAAACGCAAATATGGGAAAAACGCAAATATGGGAAAAACGCAAATATGGGAAAAACGCAAATATGGGAAAAACGCAAATATGGGAAAAACGCAAATATGGGAAAAACGCAAATATGGGAAAAACGCAAATATGGGAAAAACGCAAATATGGGAAAAACGCAAATATGGGAAAAACGCAAATATGGGAAAAACGCAAATATGGGAAAAACGCAAATATGGGAAAAACGCAAATATGGGAAAAACGCAAATATGGGAAAAACGCAAATATGGGAAAAACGCAAATATGGGAAAAACGCAAATATGGGAAAAACGCAAATATGGGAAAAACGCAAATATGGGAAAAACGCAAATATGGGAAAAACGCAAATATGGGAAAAACGCAAATATGGGAAAAACGCAAATATGGGAAAAACGCAAATATGGGAAAAACGCAAATATGGGAAAAACGCAAATATGGGAAAAACGCAAATATGGGAAAAACGCAAATATGGGAAAAACGCAAATATGGGAAAAACGCAAATATGGGAAAAACGCAAATATGGGAAAAACGCAAATATGGGAAACACGCAAATATGGGAAACACGCAAATATGGGAAACACGCAAATATGGGAAACACGCAAATATGGGAAACACGCAAATATGGGAAACACGCAAATATGGGAAACACGCAAATATGGGAAACACGCAAATATGGGAAACACGCAAATATGGGAAACACGCAAATATGGGAAACACGCAAATATGGGAAACACGCAAATATGGGAAACACGCAAATATGGGAAACACGCAAATATGGGAAACACGCAAATATGGGAAACACGCAAATATGGGAAACACGCAAATATGGGAAACACGCAAATATGGGAAACACGCAAATATGGGAAACACGCAAATATGGGAAACACGCAAATATGGGAAACACGCAAATATGGGAAACACGCAAATATGGGAAACACGCAAATATGGGAAACACGCAAATATGGGAAACACGCAAATATGGGAAACACGCAAATATGGGAAACACGCAAATATGGGAAAAACGCAAATATGGGAAAAACGCAAATATGGGAAAAACGCAAATACGGGAAAAACGCAAATACGGGAAAAACGCAAATACGGGAAAAACGCAAATACGGGAAAAACGCAAATACGGGAAAAACGCAAATACGGGAAAAACGCAAATACGGGAAAAACGCAAATACGGGAAAAACGCAAATACGGGAAAAACGCAAATACGGGAAAAACGCAAATACGGGAAAAACGCAAATACGGGAAAAACGCAAATACGGCAAAAACGCAAATACGGGAAAAACGCAAATACGGGAAAAACGCAAATACGGGAAAAACGCAAATACGGGAAAAACGCAAATACGGGAAAAACGCAAATACGGGAAAAACGCAAATACGGGAAAAACGCAAATACGGGAAAAACGCAAATACGGGAAAAACGCAAATATGGGAAAATCGCAAATATGTGAAAAACGCACATATGCGAAAAACGCACATATGCGAAAAATGCACATATGCGAAAAACGCAAATATGCGAAAAACGCAAATATGGGAAAAACGCAAATATGGGAAAAACGCACATATGGGAAAAACGGAAATATTGGAAAAACGCACATATGGGAAAAAATGCACATATGGGAAAAACGCAAATATGGGAAAAATGCACATATGGGAAAAACGCAAATATGGGAAAAACGCAAATATGGGAAAAACGCAAATATGGGAAAAACGCAAATATGGGAAAAACGCAAATATGGGAAAAACGCAAATAGGGGAAAAACGCAAATAGGGGAAAAACGCAAATAGGGGAAAAACGCAAATAGGGGAAAAACGCAAATAGGGGAAAAACGCAAATATAGGAAAAACGCAAATATGGGAAAAACGCAAATATGGGAAAAACGCAAATATGGGAAAAACGCAAATATGGGAAAAACGCAAATATGGGAAAAACGCAAATATGGGAAAAACGCAAATATGGGAAAAACGCAAATATGGGAAAAACGCAAATATGGGAAAAACGCAAATATGGGAAAAACGCAAATATGGGAAAAACGCAAATATGGGAAAAACGCAAATATGGGAAAAACGCAAATATGGGAAAAACGCAAATATGGGAAAAACGCAAATATGGGAAAAACGCAAATATGGGAAAAACGCAAATATGGGAAAAACGCAAATATGGAAAAAACGCAAATATGGAAAAAACGCAAATATGGGAAAAACGCAAATATGGGAAAAACGCAAATATGGGAAAAACGCAAATATGGGAAAAACGCAAATATGGGAAAAACGCAAATATGGGAAAAACGCAAATATCGGAAAAACGCAAATATCGGAAAAACGCAAATATCGGAAAACCGCAAATGTCGGAAAAACGCAAATATGGGAAAAACGCACATATGCGAAAAATGCACATATGCGAAAAATGCACATATGCGAAAAACGCACATATGTGAAAAACGCACATATGGGAAAAACGCACATATGGGAAAAACGCACATATGGGAAAAACGAAAATATAGGAAAAACGCAAATATGGGAAATGCATATATGGGAAACGCATATATGGGAAAAACCCATATAAAGGAATAATGCATATAGAGGAATAACGCATAATTGGAAAAATTCATAAATGGGATAAACGCAAATATGAGTAAACGCAAATATGGGAGAAGATAAATTTGGGATACAAATAGAGGAAGAGAAGGAATTGGTTGGTAGGGTCGGTTTATGAGTAATGGGAAAAACGCAAATATAGGAAAAACGCACATATAGGAAAAACGCACATATAGGAAAAACGCACATATAGGAAAAACGCACATATGGGAAAAACGCACATATGGGAAAAACGCACATATGGGAAAAACGCACATATGGGAAAAACGCACATATGGGAAAAACGCACATATGGGAAAAACGCACATATGGGAAAAACGCACATATGGGAAAAACGCACATATGGGAAAAACGCACATATGGGAAAAACGCACATATGGGAAAAACGCACATATGGGAAAAACGCACATATGGGAAAAACGCACATATGGGAAAAACGCACATATGGGAAAAACGCACATATGGGAAAAACGCACATATGGGAAAAACGCACATATGGGAAAAACGCACATATGGGAAAAACGCACATATGGGAAAAACGCACATATGGGAAAAACGCACATATGGGAAAAACGCACATATGGGAAAAACGCACATATGGGAAAAACGCACATATGGGAAAAACTCACATATGGGAAACACGCAAATATGGGAAACACGCAAATATGGGAAACACGCAAATATGGGAAACACGCAAATATGGGAAACACGCAAATATGGGAAACACGCAAATATGGGAAACACGCAAATATGGGAAACACGCAAATATGGGAAACACGCAAATATGGGAAACACGCAAATATGGGAAACACGCAAATATGGGAAACACGCAAATATGGGAAACACGCAAATATGGGAAACACGCAAATATGGGAAACACGCAAATATGGGAAACACGCAAATATGGGAAACACGCAAATATGGGAAACACGCAAATATGGGAAACACGCAAATATGGGAAACACGCAAATATGGGAAACACGCAAATATGGGAAACACGCAAATATGGGAAACACGCAAATATGGGAAACACGCAAATATGGGAAACACGCAAATATGGGAAACACGCAAATATGGGAAACACGCAAATATGGGAAACACGCAAATATGGGAAAAACGCAAATATGGGAAAAACGCAAATATGGGAAAAACGCAAATACGGGAAAAACGCAAATACGGGAAAAACGCAAATACGGGAAAAACGCAAATACGGGAAAAACGCAAATACGGGAAAAACGCAAATACGGGAAAAACGCAAATACGGGAAAAACGCAAATACGGGAAAAACGCAAATACGGGAAAAACGCAAATACGGGAAAAACGCAAATACGGGAAAAACGCAAATACGGGAAAAACGCAAATACGGCAAAAACGCAAATACGGGAAAAACGCAAATACGGGAAAAACGCAAATACGGGAAAAACGCAAATACGGGAAAAACGCAAATACGGGAAAAACGCAAATACGGGAAAAACGCAAATACGGGAAAAACGCAAATACGGGAAAAACGCAAATACGGGAAAAACGCAAATACGGGAAAATCGCAAATATGTGAAAAACGCACATATGCGAAAAACGCACATATGCGAAAAATGCACATATGCGAAAAACGCAAATATGCGAAAAACGCAAATATGGGAAAAACGCAAATATGGGAAAAACGCACATATGGGAAAAACGGAAATATTGGAAAAACGCACATATGGGAAAAAATGCACATATGGGAAAAACGCAAATATGGGAAAAATGCACATATGGGAAAAACGCAAATATGGGAAAAACGCAAATATGGGAAAAACGCAAATATGGGAAAAACGCAAATATGGGAAAAACGCAAATATGGGAAAAACGCAAATAGGGGAAAAACGCAAATAGGGGAAAAACGCAAATAGGGGAAAAACGCAAATAGGGGAAAAACGCAAATAGGGGAAAAACGCAAATAGGGGAAAAACGCAAATATAGGAAAAACGCAAATATGGGAAAAACGCAAATATGGGAAAAACGCAAATATGGGAAAAACGCAAATATGGGAAAAACGCAAATATGGGAAAAACGCAAATATGGGAAAAACGCAAATATGGGAAAAACGCAAATATGGGAAAAACGCAAATATGGGAAAAACGCAAATATGGAAAAAACGCAAATATGGGAAAAACGCAAATATGGGAAAAACGCAAATATGGGAAAAACGCAAATATGGGAAAAACGCAAATATGGGAAAAACGCAAATATGGGAAAAACGCAAATATGGGAAAAACGCAAATATGGGAAAAACGCAAATATGGAAAAAACGCAAATATGGAAAAAACGCAAATATGGGAAAAACGCAAATATGGGAAAAACGCAAATATGGGAAAAACGCAAATATGGGAAAAACGCAAATATGGGAAAAACGCAAATATGGGAAAAACGCAAATATCGGAAAAACGCAAATATCGGAAAAACGCAAATATCGGAAAACCGCAAATGTCGGAAAAACGCAAATATGGGAAAAACGCACATATGCGAAAAATGCACATATGCGAAAAATGCACATATGCGAAAAACGCACATATGTGAAAAACGCACATATGGGAAAAACGCACATATGGGAAAAACGCACATATGGGAAAAACGAAAATATAGGAAAAACGCAAATATGGGAAATGCATATATGGGAAACGCATATATGGGAAAAACCCATATAAAGGAATAATGCATATAGAGGAATAACGCATAATTGGAAAAATTCATAAATGGGATAAACGCAAATATGAGTAAACGCAAATATGGGAGAAGATAAATTTGGGATACAAATAGAGGAAGAGAAGGAATTGGTTGGTAGGGTCGGTTTATGAGTAATGGGAAAAACGCAAATATAGGAAAAACGCACATATAGGAAAAACGCACATATAGGAAAAACGCACATATAGGAAAAACGCACATATGGGAAAAACGCACATATGGGAAAAACGCACATATGGGAAAAACGCACATATGGGAAAAACGCACATATGGGAAAAACGCACATATGGGAAAAACGCACATATGGGAAAAACGCACATATGGGAAAAACGCACATATGGGAAAAACGCACATATGGGAAAAACGCACATATGGGAAAAACGCACATATGGGAAAAACGCACATATGGGAAAAACGCACATATGGGAAAAACGCACATATGGGAAAAACGCACATATGGGAAAAACGCACATATGGGAAAAACGCACATATGGGAAAAACGCACATATGGGAAAAACGCACATATGGGAAAAACGCACATATGGGAAAAACGCACATATGGGAAAAACGCACATATGGGAAAAACGCACATATGGGAAAAACGCACATATGGGAAAAACTCACATATGGGAAAAACTCACATATGGGAAAAACGCACATATAGGAAAAACGCACATATGGGAAAAACGCACATATAGGAAAAACGCACATATGGGAAAAACGCACATATGGGTAACGCAAGCATGGGAAAAACATAAAAATGAGAAAAATGCAAATATGGGATAAACGCAAATATGGGAAAAACGCAAATATGGGAAAAACGCAAATATGGGAAAAACGCAAATATGGGAAAAACGCAAATATGGGAAAAACGCAAATATGGGAAAAACGCAAATATGGGAAAAACGCAAATATGGGAAAAACGCAAATATGGGAAAAACGCAAATATGGGAAAAACGCAAATATGGGAAAAACGCAAATATGGGAAAAACGCAAATATGGGAAAAACGCAAATATGGGAAAAACGCAAATATGGGAAAAACGCAAATATGGGAAAAACGCAAATATGGGAAAAACGCAAATATGGGAAAAACGCAAATATGGGAAAAACGCAAATATGGGAAAAACGCAAATATGGGAAAAACGCAAATATGGGAAAAACGCAAATATGGGAAAAACGCAAATATGGGAAAAACGCAAATATGGGAAAAACGCAAATATGGGAAAAACGCAAATATGGGAAAAACGCAAATATGGGAAAAACACAAATATGAGAAAAACGCAAAAATGGGAAAAACGCAAATACGCGAAAAACGCAAATATGCGAAAAACGCAAATATGCGAAAAACGCAAATATGCGAAAAACGCAAATATGCGAAAAACGCAAATATGCGAAAAACGCAAATATGCGAAAAACGCAAATATGCGAAAAACGCAAATATGCGAAAAACGCAAATATGCGAAAAACGCAAATATGCGAAAAACGCAAATATGCGAAAAACGCAAATATGGGAAGAACGCACATATGTGAAGAATGCACATGTGGGAAAAACGCACATGTGGGAAAAACGCACATATGGGAAAAACGCAAATATGGGAAAAACGCAAATATGGGAAAAACGCAAATATGGGAAAAACGCAAATATGGGAAAAACGCAAATATGGAAAATGCACATATGGGAAAAACGCACATATGGAAAATACGCACATATGGGAAAAACGCAAATATGGGAAAAACGCAAATATGGGAAAAACGCAAATATGGGAAAAACGCAAATATGGGAAAAACGCAAATATGGGAAAAACGCAAATATGGGAAAAACGCAAATATGGGAAAAACGCAAATATGGGAAAAACGCAAATATGGGAAAAACGCAAATATGGGAAAAACGCAAATATGGGAAAAACGCAAATATGGGAAAAACGCAAATATGGGAAAAACGCACATATGGGAAAAATGCACATATGGGAAAAACGCACATATGGGAAAAACGCACATATGGGAAAAACGCACATATGGGAAAAACGCACATATGGGAAAAACGCACATATGGGAAAAACGCACATATGGGAAAAACGCACATATGGGAAAAACGCACATATGGGAAAAACGCACATATGGGAAAAACGCACATATGGGAAAAACGCACATATGGGAAAAACGCACATATGGGAAAAACGCACATATGGGAAAAACGCACATATGGGAAAAACGCACATATGGGTAACCCATGGGAAAACGAAAATATGGGAAAAACGAAAATATGGGAAAAACGAAAATATGGGAAAAACGAAAATATGGGAAAAACGAAAATATGGGAAAAATGCACATATGCGAAAAATGCACATATGCGAAAAATGCACATATGCGAAAAATGCACATATGCGAAAAACGCACATATGCGAAAAACGCACATATGGGAAAAACGCACATATGGGAAAAACGCACATATGGGAAAAACGCACATATGGGAAAAACGCAAATATGGGAAAAATGCAAATATGGGAAAAACGCAAATATGGGAAAAACGCAAATATGGGAAAAACGCAAATATGGGAAAAACGCAAATATGGGAAAAACGCAAATATGGGAAAAACGCCCATATGGGAAAAACGCACATATGGGAAAAATGCACATATGGGAAAAACACAAATATGGGAAAAACGCAAATATGGGAAAAACGCAAATATGGGAAAAACGCAAATATGGGAAAAACACAAATATGGGAAAAACGCAAATATGGGAAAAACGCAAATATGGGAAAAACGCAAATATGGGAAAAACGCAAATATGGGAAAAACGCAAATATGGGAAAAACGAAAATATGGGAAAAACGAAAATATGGGAGACGCAAATATGGGAAAAACCCATATAAAGGTATAACGCAGAGGAATAACGCATAATTGGAAAAATTCATAAATGGGATAAACGCAAATATGAGTAAACGCAAATATGGGAGAAGATAAATTTGGGATAAAAATAGAGGAAGAGAAGGAATTGGTTGGTAGGGTCGGTTTATGAGTAATGGGAAAAACGCAAATATGGGAAAAACGCAAATATGGGAAAAACGCAAATATGGGAAAAACGCAAATATGGGAAAAACGCAAATATGGGAAAAACGCAAATATGGGAAAAACGCAAATATGGGAAAAACGCAAATATGGGAAAAACGCAAATATGGGAAAAACGCAAATATGGGAAAAACGCACATATGGGAAAAACGCACATATGGGAAAAACGCACATATGGGAAAAACGCACATATGGGAAAAACGCACATATGGGAAAAACGCACATATGGGAAAAACGCACATATGGGAAAAACGCACATATGGGAAAAACGCACATATGGGAAAAACGCACATATGGGAAAAACGCACATATGGGAAAAGAGCACATATGGGAAAAACGCACATATGGGAAAAACGCACATATGGGAAAAACGCACATATGGGAAAAACGCACATATGGGAAAAACGCACATATGGGAAAAACGCACATATGGGAAAAACGCACATATGGGAAAAACGCACATATGGGAAAAACGAAAATATGGGAAAAACGCAAATATGGGAAAAACGCAAATATGGGAAAAACGCAAATATGGGAAAAACGCAAATATGCGAAAAACGCACATATGCGAAAAACGCACATATGCGAAAAACGCACATATGCGAAAAACGCACATATGCGAAAAACGCACATATGCGAAAAACGCACATATGCGAAAAACGCACATATGCGAAAAACGCACATATGCGAAAAACGCACATATGCGAAAAACGCACATATGCGAAAAACGCACATATATGAAAAACGCACATATGGGAAAAACGCACATATGGGATAAACGCAAATATGGGAAAAACGCAAATATGGGAAAAATGCAAATATGGGAAAAACGCAAATATGGGAAAAACGCAAATATTGGAAAAACGCAAATATGGGAAAAACGCCCATATGGGAAAAACGCACATATGGGAAAAACACAAATATGGGAAAAACGAAAATATGGGAAAAACGAAAATATGGGAAAAACGAAAATATGGGAAAAACGAAAATAGGGGAAAAACGAAAATAGGGGAAAAACGAAAATAGGGGAAAAACGCAAATAGGGGAAAAACGCAAATATAGGAAAAACGCAAATATAGGAAAAACGCAAATATAGGAAAAACGCAAATATAGGAAAAACGCAAATATGGGAAAAACGCACATATGGGAAAAAAGTAGATATGGGAAAAACGCACATATGGGAAAAACTCACATATGGGGAAAACGCACATATGGGAAAAACGCACATACTGGAAAAACGCACATATGGGAGAAACGCAAATATGGGAAAAACGCACATATGGGAAAAACGCAAATATGAGAAAAACGCAAATATGGGAAAATGCAAATATGAGAAAAACGCAAATATGGAAAAAACGCATATAGAGGAATAACGCATATAGAGGAATAACGCATAATTGGGAAAATTTCATAAATGGGATAAACGCAAATACGGGTAAACGCAAATATGGGAGAAGATAAATTTGGGTTACAACTAGAGGAAAAGAAGGAATTGGTTGGTAGGGTCGGTTCATGAGTAATGGGAAAAACGCAAATATGGGAAAAACGCAAATATGGGAAAAACGCAAATATGGGAAAAACGCAAATATGGGAAAAACGCAAATATGGGAAAAACGCAAATATGGGAAAAACGCAAATATGGGAAAAAAGCAAATATGAAAAACGCACATATGGGAAAAACGCACATATGGGAAAAACGCACATATGGGAAAAACGCACATATGGGAAAAACGCACATATGGGAAAAACGCACATAAGGGAAAAACGCACATATGGGAAAAACGCACATATGGGCAAAACGCACATATGGGAAAAACGCACATATGGGAAAAACGCACATATGGGAAAAACGCACATATGGGAAAAACGCACATATGGGAAAAACGCACATATGGGAAAAACGCAAAAATGGGAAAAATGCAAATATGGGAAAAATGCAAATATGGGAAAAATGCAAATATGGGAAAAACGCAAATATGGGAAAAACGCAAATATGGGAAAAACGCAAATATGGGAAAAACGCAAATATGGGAAAAACGCAAATATGGGAAAAACGCAAATATGGGAAAAACGCAAATATGGGAAAAACGCAAATATGGGAAAAACGCAAATATGTGAAAAACGCAAATATGGGAAAAACGCAAATATGGGAAAAACGCAAATATGGGAAAAACGCAAATATGGGAAAAACGCAAATATGGGAAAAACGCAAATATGGGAAAAACGCAAATATGGGAAAAACGCAAACATGGGAAAAACGCAAACATGGGAAAAACGCAAACATGGGAAAAACGCAAATATGGGAAAAACGCAAATATGGGAAAAACGCAAATATGGGAAAAACGCAAATATGGGAAAAACGCAAATATGGGAAGAACGCAAATATGGGAAAAACGCAAATATGGGAAAAACGCAAATATGGGAAAAACGCAAATATGGGAACAACGCAAATATGGGAAAAACGCAAATACGCGAAAAACGCAAATACGCGAAAAACGCAAATACGCGAAAAACGCAAATACGCGAAAAACGCAAATACGCGAAAAACGCAAATACGCGAAAAACGCAAATATGGGAAAAACGCAAATATGGGAAAAACGCAAATATGGGAAAAACGCACATATGGGAAAGACGCACATATGTGAAAAATGCACATATGTGAAAAATGCACATATGGGAAAAACGCACATATGGGAAAAACGCAAATATGGGAAAAACGCAAATATGGGAAAAACGCAAATATGGGAAAAACGCAAATATGGGAAAAACGCAAATATGGGAAAAACGCAAATATGGGAAAAACGCAAATATGGGAAAAACGCAAATATGGGAAAAACGCAAATATGGGAAAAACGCAAATATGGAAAACGCAAATATGGGAAAAACGCACATATGGGATAAACGCACATATGGGATAAACGCAAGTATGGGAAAAACGCAAGTATGGGAAAAACCCAAATATGGGAAAAACGCAAATATGGGAAAAACGCAAATATAGGAAAAACGCAAATATGGGAAAAACGCAAATATGGGAAAAACGCAAATATGGGAAAAACGCAAATAGAGGAATAACGCATATAGAGGAATAACGCATAATTGGGAAAATTTCATAAATGGGATAAACGCAAATACGGGTAAACGCAAATATGGGAGAAGATAAATTTGGGTTACAACTAGAGGAAAAGAAGGAATTGGTTGGTAGGGTCGGTTCATGAGTAATGGGAAAAACGCAAATATGGGAAAAACGCACATATGGGAAAAACGCACATATGGGAAAAACGCACATATGGGAAAAACGCACATATGGGAAAAACGCACATATGGGAAAAACGCACATATGGGAAAAACGCACATATGGGAAAAACGCACATATGGGAAAAACGCACATATGGGAAAAACGCAAATATGGGAAAAACGCAAAAATGGGAAAAACGCAAAAATGGGAAAAACGCAAAAATGGGAAAAACGCAAATATGGGAAAAACGCAAATATGGGAAAAACGCAAATATGGGAAAAACGCAAATATGGGAAAAACGCAAATATGGGAAAAACGCAAATATGGGAAAAACGCAAATATGGGAAAAACGCAAATATGGGAAAAACGCAAATATGGGAAAAACGCAAATATGGGAAAAACGCAAATATGGGAAAAACGCAAATATGGGAAAAACGCAAATATGGGAAAAACGCAAATATGGGAAAAACGCAAATATGGGAAAAACGCAAATATGGGAAAAACGCAAATATGGGAAAAACGCAAATATGGGAAAAACGCAAATATGGGAAAAACGCAAATATGGGAAAAACGCAAATATGGGAAAAACGCAAATATGGGAAAAACGCAAATATGGGAAAAACGCAAATATGGGAAAAACGCAAATATGGGAAAAACGCAAATATGGGAAAAACGCAAATATGGGAAAAACGCAAATATGGGAAAAACGCAAATATGGGAAAAACGCAAATATGGGAAAAACGCAAATATGGGAAAAACGCAAATATGGGAAAAACGCAAATATGGGAAAAACGCAAATATGGGAAAAACGCAAATATGGGAAAAACGCAAATATGGGAAAAACGCAAATATGGGAAAAACGCAAATGTGGGAAAAACGCAAATGTGGGAAAAACGCAAATATGGGAAAAACGCAAATATGGGAAAAACGCAAATATGGGAAAAACGCAAATATGGGAAAAACGCAAATATGGGAAAAACGCAAATATGGGAAAAACGCAAATATGGGAAAAACGCAAATATGGGAAAAACGCAAATATGGGAAAAACGCAAATATGGACAAAACGCAAATATGGACAAAACGCAAATATGGACAAAACGCAAATATGGACAAAACGCAAATATGGACAAAACGCAAATATGGACAAAACGCAAATATGGGAAAAACGCAAATATGGGAAAAACGCAAATATGGGAAAAACGCAAATATGGGAAAAACGCAAATATGGGCAAAACGCAAATATGGGAAAAACGCAAATATGGGAAAAACGCAAATATGGGAAAAACGCAAATATGGGAAAAACGCAAATATGGGAAAAACGCAAATATGGGAAAAACGCAAATATGGGAAAAACGCAAATATGGGAAAAACTCAAATATGGGAAACACTCAAATATGGGAATAACGCACATATGGGAAAAAAGTTCATATGGGAAAAACGCACATATGGGAAAAAGTACATTTGGGAAAAACGCACATATGGGAAAAACAGAAATATGGAAAAAACGCAAATACGGGAAAAACGCATATATGGAAAAAACCCATATAGAGGAATAACGCATATAGAGGAATAACGCATAATTGGGAAAAATTCATAAATGGGATAAACGCAAATATGGGAAAAACGCAAATATGGGAAAAACGCAAATATGGAAAACGCACATATGGGAAAAACGCACATATGGAAAAAACGCACATATGGGATAAACGCACATATGGGATAAACGCACATATGGGATAAACGCAAGTATGGGAAAAACGCAAGTATGGGAAAAACCCAGATATGGGAAAAACCCAGATATGGGAAAAACGCAAATATGGGAAAAACGCAAATATAGGAAAAACGCAAATATGGGAAAAACGCAAATATGGGAATAACGCAAATATGGGAAAAACGCAAATATGGGAAAAACGCAAATATGGGAAAAACGCAAATATGGGAAAAACGCAAATATGGGAAAAACGCAAATATGTGAAAAACGCAAATATGGGAAAAACGCAAATATGGGAAAAACGCAAATATGGGAAAAACGCAAATATGGGAAAAACGCAAATATGGGAAAAACGCAAATATGGGAAAAACGCAAATATGGGAAAAACGCAAATATGGGAAAAACGCAAATATGGGAAAAACGCAAATATGGGAAAAACGCAAATATGGGAAAAACGCAAATATGGGAAAAACGCAAATATGGGAAAAACGCAAATATGGGAAAAACGCAAATATGGGAAAAACGCAAATATGGGAAAAACGCAAATATGGGAAAAACGCAAATATGGGAAAAACGCAAATATGGGAAAAACGCAAATATGGGAAAAACGCAAATATGGAAAAAACGCAAATATGGGAAAAACGCAAATATGGGAAAAACGCAAATATGGGAAAAACGCAAATATGGGAAAAACGCAAATATGGGAAAAACGCAAATATGGGAAAAACGCAAATATGGGAAAAACGCAAATATGGGAAAAACGCAAATATGGGAAAAACGCAAATATGGGAAAAACGCAAATATGGGAAAAAAGCAAATATGGGAAAAAAGCAAATATGGGAAAAATGCAAATATGGGAAAAATGCAAATATGGGAAAAACGCATATATATAGAAAAACCCATATAAAGGAATAACACATAATTGGGAAAAATTCATAAAGGGATAAACTAAAATACGGGTAATCGCAAATATGGGAGAAGATAGATTTGGGATACAACTATAGGAAAAGAAGGAATTGGTTGGTAGGGTCGGTTCATGATTAATGGGAAAAACGCAAATATGGGCAAAAAGCAAATATGGGAAAAACGAAAATATGGGAAAAACGAAAATATGGAAAAAACGAAAATATGGAAAAAACGAAAATATGGAAAAAACGAAAATATGGAAAAAACGAAAATATGGAAAAAACGAAAATATGGAAAAAACGAAAATATGGAAAAAACGAAAATATGGAAAAAACGAAAATATGGAAAAAACGAAAATATGGAAAAAACGAAAATATGGAAAAAACGAAAATATGGAAAAAACGAAAATATGGAAAAAACGAAAATATGGGAAAAACGAAAATATGGGAAAAACGAAAATATGGGAAAAACGAAAATATGGGAAAAACGAAAATATGGGAAAAACGAAAATATGGGAAAAACGAAAATATGGGAAAAACGAAAATATGGGAAAAACGAAAATATGGGAAAAACGAAAATATGGGAAAAACGAAAATATGGGAAAAACGAAAATATGGGAAAAACGAAAATATGGGAAAAACGAAAATATGGGAAAAACGAAAATATGGGAAAAACGAAAATATGGGAAAAACGAAAATATGGGAAAAACGAAAATATGGGAAAAACGAAAATATGGGAAAAACGAAAATATGGGAAAAACGAAAATATGGGAAAAACGAAAATATGGGAAAAACGAAAATATGGGAAAAACGAAAATATGGGAAAAACGAAAATATGGGAAAAACGAAAATATGGGAAAAACGAAAATATGGGAAAAACGAAAATATGGGAAAAACGAAAATATGGGAAAAACGAAAATATGGGAAAAACGAAAATATGGGAAAAACGAAAATATGGGAAAAACGAAAATATGGGAAAAACGAAAATATGGGAAAAACGAAAATATGGGAAAAACGAAAATATGGGAAAAACGAAAATATGGGAAAAACGAAAATATGGGAAAAACGAAAATATGGGAAAAACGAAAATATGGGAAAAACGAAAATATGGGAAAAACGAAAATATGGGAAAAACGAAAATATGGGAAAAACGAAAATATGGGAAAAACGAAAATATGGGAAAAACGAAAATATGGGAAAAACGAAAATATGGGAAAAACGAAAATATGGGAAAAACGAAAATATGGGAAAAACGAAAATATGGGAAAAACGAAAATATGGGAAAAACGAAAATATGGGAAAAACGAAAATATGGGAAAAACGAAAATATGGGAAAAACGAAAATATGGGAAAAACGAAAATATGGGAAAAACGAAAATATGGGAAAAACGAAAATATGGGAAAAACGAAAATATGGGAAAAACGAAAATATGGGAAAACCGAAAATATGGGAAAATCGAAAATATGGGAAAATCGAAAATATGGGAAAATCGAAAATATGGGAAAAACGAAAATATGGGAAAAACGAAAATATGGGAAAAACGAAAATATGGGAAAAACGAAAATATGGGAAAAACGAAAATATGGGAAAAACGAAAATATGGGAAAAACGAAAATATGGGAAAAACGAAAATATGGGAAAAACGAAAATATGGGAAAAACGAAAATATGGGAAAAACGAAAATATGGGAAAAACGAAAATATGGGAAAAACACATATGGGAATACGCATATATGGAAAAAACGCATATATGGAAAAAACGCATATATGGAATGAACGAATATATGGACAAAACGCATATATGAAAAAAACGCATATAGAGGATTAATCCATATAGAGGAATAATGCATAAATGGGAAAAATTCATAAATGGGAGAAACGCAAATACGGGTAAACGTAAATATGGGAGAAGATAAATTTGGGATAGAACTAGAGGAAAAGAAGGAATTGGTTGGTAGGGTCGGTTGATGAGTAAATGGAAGAACGCCAATATGGGAAAAACGCACATATGGGAAAAACGCACATATGGGAAAAACGCACATATGGGAAAAACGCGCATATGGGAAAAACGCGCATATGGGAAAAACGCGCATATGGGAAAAACGCGCATATGGGAAAAACGCGCATATGGGAAAAACGCGCATATGGGAAAAACGCGCATATGGGAAAAACGCGCATATGGGAAAAACGCGCATATGGGAAAAACGCGCATATGGGAAAAACGCGCATATGGGAAAAACGCGCATATGGGAAAAACGCGCATATGGGAAAAACGCGCATATGGGAAAAACGCGCATATGGGAAAAACGCGCATATGGGAAAAACGCGCATATGGGAAAAACGCGCATATGGGAAAAACGCCCATATGGGAAAAACGCACATATGGGAAAAACGCACATATGGGAAAAACGCACATATGGGAAAAACGCACATATGGGAAAAACGCACATATGGGAAAAACGCACATATGGGAAAAACGCACATATGGGAAAAACGCACATATGGGAAAAACGCACATATGGGAAAAACGCACATATGGGAAAAACGCACATATGGGAAAAACGCACATATGGGAAAAACGCACATATGGGAAAAACGCACATATGGGAAAAACGCACATATGGGAAAAACGCACATATGGGAAAAACGCACATATGGGAAAAACGCACATATGGGAAAAACGCACATATGGGAAAAACGCACATATGGGAAAAACGCACATATGGGAAAAACGCACATATGGGAAAAACGCACATATGGGAAAAACGCACATATGGGAAAAACGCACATATGGGAAAAACGCACATATGGGAAAAAATGATTCTCCCATTACTTTTTAAAAGATAGCAAATCTCCACTTCTCCGTTTCCTTGTTTCACTCTGCATTTTCCGGTTCTTGAAATACAACGTTCACCACGTAGTGGTCGCTTCGTATCAACGTCCGCAGCTTAGCCTGGCACTACACTGCCGCAACCTGCCGGCTGTCGCCACTGCCTCGGTCAGTGGAGGATTGCACGCGAGCAGCACACGTGCAGCGCTGTGCGCTCATGAGCCGCGTGCAACGTTTGCCCGCCCCTGCCCTAACTGATGACCGACCCCCTGATGCCATGAATTCTCGGATGGGACCTGTTTGTCGTAGGCAAGTGCGTTCTGGAATTAGGCTACTTACCCGTGGTCTGCCGTACGCGTGTATGTCCATCTCTCGCATACAGACGGAACCTACTCTCATCACTGAAGGCAACAAGCGCCATTCTGCTCTCCAGTGAACTCTTTCACGACACCAGATTAGCTATGTTTGGTGTTGTGGTGTCAGTGGAAGCAGGCCAGAGACATAATCCTACGGTAAGCAGATGGTCCCCAAAGGTCCGTGACGACACATCAGTACTCAAAACATGCCCCCAGATTTCCTTCCTTAGTGGTGTTTGGTCTCACGTGCGTCTGCACTACGTGGACGTCCAGAACTGGTCTACAGGTATGAAAACGTTCCACAGACCACTGTTGAAAGGTAGTAGAAAAAAGATCCCAACAGCCGTAGTTCCTCCTAAGAAAACTGTTATTTGCTCAACCAGTTTAGAAGCTTCATTATCCTAATGTTCAGGCTAATGAAGCGTCGAAGCTGGTCGTTTAAGTAATAAATGTTTTAGAATGAATTACGGCTATGGGTATAATTTTCCTAGGAGTTTTTCATCAGCCGAAGTCCCACATTCACATCTAAACTGATCACCCAGAACATTATGACCACTTACCTAATAGCCGGTATGTCCATCTTTAGCGAGAATAAGAGCGGAGACGCGTCATGGCATGGAGGCAATGAGACCTTGGTAGGTCGCTGGAGGGGGTTGTAACCTAACCTGAACACACAAATCACATGATACCCTTAAATTCCAGGGAGGGTATCGATGACCTATGCCGCCACGTTCAAAGACAGTGGAGATGTGTTCATTCGGGTTCATATCTGACAAGTTTGAGGGCCAGCACATCAACTGGAACTCGCCACTGTGTGCCTCGAACCACTTCAAGACGCTCCTGGCTTTTTGACGCTGAGCATTATCCTGCTGAAAAATACCACTGCTCTCGGGAAACATGATCGTCATGAAGGGAGTACGTAGTCTGTAATCAGTGTTCGATACTTCTTGGCCGTTATGGTGTCCCGCAAGGCTCCATTTTACCCGTGGATGATCACCTGGGTGTGCCGCAGAGCATGACACAGCCGCCACCGCCTTGTCTCTGCCCCGTCGTACAGGTATTACTGAGCTGTTCCCCTAGAAGACGACGGATTTGCGCCCTCCCATCGACATGATGAAGAAGATATCAGAGCAAGGAACGCTCTGCCACTGTGCCAACGTCCATTGCCGATGGTCACTTGTCCATCTCAGTCGTACTGCCGATGTGGTGTTGACATTGGCACAGACGTGGGATGTTGGTTGCGGAGGCCCAGCGCTAGGAGTTGTAAGTAGGCTGTTTATGTTTTCTTTATGTAAGTTTGATGTTTATGTTTTCTTATTGGCAACGTTACGTAGCGCTCTCTGTATGAAAATCACTGGCTGTGCTGTGTGCAGTATGTGGCTAGTTTGCATTGTTGCCTGCCATTGTTGTCATGAACTGCTATAGCTGGATGTGAACAGCAGATAGCGTTGGGCAGTTGGAGGTGAGCCGCCAGCAGTGGTGGACGTGTGGAGAGAGATGGCGGAGTTTTGATAATCTGTAAGACTGAATGTCAATTATGAATATTAAGGTAAATACATTGTTTGTTCTCTATTAATATCTTTCATTTGCTAACTATCCCTATCAGTAGTTAGTACCTTCAGTAGTTTGAATCTTTTATTTAGCTGGCAGTAGTGGCGCTCGCTGTTTTGCAGTAGCTTGAGTAGCGAAGATTTTTGTGAGGTAAGTGATTTGTAAAAGGTATAGGTTAAAGTTAGTCAGGGCCATTGTTTTGTAGGGGTTATTGAAAGTCAGATTGCGTTGCGCTAAATAATATTGTGTGTCAGGTTAAGCACAGGCTTGTATAATTGTTCTAAGTGGACGTTTCACATGTAAAATTGTTCAAAGTGGACGTTTCATATGGCGACCCTGCCAGGATACCTCACTGGAATCTTCTGATTTTTTCTTGTAGTTTGTGTATTTAATGTAGCTTTTGTTTATTGCTAGTGCGTAATTGTAGAGAGAATCTCCTGGGTAGTTGCAGACTTTCATTGTTGCACAGTAAAACAGTTGTGGGATGCATGTAGATTTGCACCAAGTATTTCGCAGCTGCAATTAACTAGATATTATTTTCAGTGCTATGTTAATGTGTTCTCTTATTTTTGCTATTCAAATTGTGCTTTTCTGTGTTATCGTGTGAAATATTGTGAAAATAATGGCGTGTGAAAAACGTAACACTCGACTCCAAAGTAAACTGAGAAATGACAGTGAAGACGAAAGCAGTGTGTTGGCCCCACCATGTAATGAGTTAACTAATATTCAAAGTAGTAATTTGGTAACTGTGCATAGGGAAATGGAGCGGGCGTCAGACAATGGCGTAGGCAGTGAAACAGGTAGTGAACAGGGAAGCATTATCGATCGATCGGTCGGCAACAGCTCGCCTCAGGAATCCGAAATGACAGGACACAATTTTGCAAATACTGTAGATTCAGGTTTTGCGTCCTCACTGTTTTCTCAAATGAGTCAAGACACATTTTCTGCTTGTCAAAATGTGAATGCTGCCGGTGAAAACGCACTGCCAAAAAGCATAGAGAAACAGATTCCAGACACTAATACATTATTATTGCAATTAATGCAACAAATGGAACAAAATCAGGGACAGATGGGACAAAATCTTCAAAAGTTAGACACAATGGAACAAAATCTTCTAAAGTTAGACACAATGGAACAAAAGCTTCAAAAGTAAGACTCAGTGGAACATATGCTTGAACAAACACGTGAAGATTTAACTACTGAGTTACATAAAATAGAATCGAAATGTCAGAAAGTCTGTAATGACGTAAAAACACAAATTTGTGAGCATTTCCAACCTATTTTTTCGCGTCATGAGAATGTATTACAGAATCACGAAGCAGCCATAAAAGAGCTGCAAACCATTGTTCATGAAAATCATGAGACCTTGTGGGCTAAAATTGACTCAGTTGCATCTACCGATTCGGTTACGCAACTGGCAAAAACTCAGGACAACTTAAAGAACACAGTAGATTCGATTTCAACACAAATGGACACTCTGAAACTTGGTTCAGAAAAACACACTGAGGAAATGTGTTCACTATCGGAGAAAGTAGCCGAACTTTCGGATCAGGTCACTAACTTATCTACAAAGGTAGATGATGATCTGAATGACACAAGACCCGTAGCCTTCACTGACACAGAAGAGTATGAACAAATAAGAAAATTCAAACAAAATCAGAATCAAATTAATACGCAATACAAAAGAGAAATGCGGGAAGTACAAGATCAGCTGACACAGGTAATACAAGAATTACGTATTTCAGAGGACACTCGCGCCCCAATAAGGGAAGAGGGACATAGAAATACTGAACAGCCACAAAATAATAACACAGGGCATTTCGGTAATTATGAAAGCAATTGGCAAGGTACACCGAATTTTGAGATGGAACAGCCGACACGACGTAACAATGACCGATATGCTACTCGCCGACACGATGATTTTGACTATAAGCTGTTCATTACTACACGTAAATTCAAAACATTCAAGAATTCTGCCAACGACATTCATCCACAAGCGTGGCTCCATCAATTCTCTCATTGTTTTCCTCCCAACTGGTCATTAGAACACAGATTAGAATTTATGTGTGGCTACTTGGAGAATGAACCAGCTGTAAGAATGCGATCGGTCATTCACGATTGTCACAGTGAAGGAGAATTTTACCATGCGTTCCTCTCAGCATATTGGTCACAAGCTACACAAGATCGCGTAAAACATAGCATCATGATGATGAAACACTTTGAACAATCTGAATTTTCCAGTCTTGTCAAATATTTTGAAGACATGTTGCACAAGAATCAGTACCTGTCAAACCCATACAGCCCCTCAGAACTCATCCGCATTTGCCTAATCAAATTACCTGAACACTTACGGCATATTATTTTGGCAGGACGTTGCAAAGACGACATTGAAGCTTTTCAGGGACTGTTACAAGAACTGGAAATTGACACAGACAGTCGCGGGATGCGAAAACAGGAAAACAATCACTATAGGTCACATCCGTCACAATTCCGTGACGACAGAAACAATAAATGGCCACGACAAACCTATTCTTACAACGTAAATCGTGACCAAAACAGACACCACCCATATGACAACCACTGGCAGAGTAATAGTTACAGGGAAAGATCACCTTTCCGCGGTAATGACTATCACAGAGACAATCAGAGAAACAGACAATATGGGAACCAATATAACTATTATCAAGGGAGACAGAATAACTTTAGACGCAACGGTCCAGCACGCAGTTACGACTCAGGCAGAAATTCTCCACCACATGACCGACAAGAAAGAAACTATCGAACCTACCGACATGACGACAGACGATATGATCGTAACGACAGACCTGAATTGCATCAGAACTGGCGAGTTTTAAACAGAGCTGGGCCCTCTGGGCAAGGCGAATTTGTGGAAGTTAGGTCTTCAAATCCCAATAACGACGCGCGCCAACAAAGAGACAATAGGCGATGACTCACACCGCTGGCAGCCACAATATGTACTTATGAAACTGATGACGCTGCTGCCGTAGCTAGTAATTACGTAAAAATGGAAGACATTAGAGACATCTTACTCCAGGAACACGATGTAAAACATAACAACATTGCATATCCTGTGATCCACATTACTGTAAATGACGTAAAATTTACGGCAGTACTTGACTCTGGCAGTCCCATTTCAGTAATTAGTGAAACAGCTTTTAGCAAATGCAACAAATCGAACGATTGCCCCACACTTCCGTTACGTAAGATTAAATTACAAGGTGCAATCTTTGGAAAAAGTGTAGATGTACGCCAACAAACCAATTTAGAATTCGTTTGCCAAAGCCACAGCTTCTCTATGAACTTTCTTATTGTTCCATTATTGTCGACGGAAATTATACTGGGAGTAGACTTTTTGAATGAATACAAAGCAATTTTAAGCTTTCACGATGCTGAAATAAGTTTAGAGAAAGAAGGTAAGTCAATAGCTTTGAAATTTGAAGACTGGCTCTCAAACCATGATGAGGAAATTAATCGGCTTTACCTTCTGTTAGACAACAGTTCGGAATTTTCTACGGAAGTAGACACCAACAATCACTCTGCAAGTACTGAAAGGGATGATATCGACGGCATATTTGAAATTAATGAGTTAATTCAGAATAAAATTCAAACAATTGAGAATTGTAATGACACTGATAGGCAGGAACTTTTTGAGATTTTACAAGCACATTCCACAGTTTTTACTCACAAAACAGGAACAATCAAGGGATTTCAATACCAATTTCGTGTTCGTGAGCATACTAAATTTTGTGTTAGACCATACGTAATTCCAGCACATTATAGGGACCGTGTTAGAACAGAAATACAATCTATGCTTGACGAGGGCATTATTGAGCCTGCAGTAAGCTCATACAACAATCCATTACATGTTGTTGAGAAGAAAAATGGATCGATCAGGCTTGTTTTAGATTCGAGACAAATCAATACTATCATTATTCCTGAAACAGACAGGCCACAGACGATGGAAGAACTTCTTCAAAATTTTAATGGTGTAAAAGTGTTATCTTCCATTGATCTCAGATCAAGCTTTTATCAGATCGAACTACATCCAGAATGTAGAAAATACACAGCTTTCCTTTGTTTCGGCGTTTGTTATCAGTTTCGGAAACTTCCTTTTGGTTTGAACATTTCTTCAGCAGCATTCATTCGTGGGTTAAATTCCATATTACCTGAGTTCTTAAAACGTCACATCACTTTATATGTGGACGATATTCTAATAGCAGAAGCTTCATGGGAACAACATAACCGCATCCTCAACAGTTTGTTACGTATTTTTGCAGAATCTGGAATTACAGTTAACTTGGAAAAGTCTGAATTCGGTAGGTCAAAGGTGAAGTTTTTGGGACATTATTTCTTCTGAAGGCATTCAGCCGGATCCAGAAAAGTTAGAAGCAATCAGAGCCATTCCTGTTCCATCCACAAAAAGACAAGTCCGCAGTTTTCTAGGTCTCGTAAATTTTTACCGTCGTTTTCTGAATATGCAAATTCTAGTTACACCAAAACTTTGTTCTCTCACTGGAAAAAATACTATTTGGGACTGGGACGAACAAGCACAGTTGGAATTCAATTCTTTGAAAGAAGCGTTACTTCACGCGCCAATACTAGCTCATCCAGATCTGTCACAAGATTTCTGCCTTAGCACTGATCCTTCCAAAGTTGGTCTTGGTGCCCATTTATTTCAAGAAGCCATAGCAGATGACATTACTGTTCAGAAAACCATTGCTTTTGCTAGCCGAGTGCTAACAAAATCTGAAAAAAATTATTCCGTTACTGAATTAGAAGCTTTAGCTATCGTTTGGGCATTTAACAAATTCCGTTTCTTTCTTTCTGGTAAGCACGTAAAAGTATACAGTGATCATCGTGCATTACAATTTCTTATGTCTTCAAAATTAAATCATGATAGGTTAAAACGTTGGGCATTGTTTCTGCAAGAATTCCGCTTCACAATAGTCTACATTCCCGGCAAGGAGAACATTGTTGCGGACGCGCTGTCACGCGCACCGGCTGGGCTTGAGAAAAGTAACACAGAAGGCAACCTCGAGAAAAATTTCAGTATTCTTTACATTCAGAAAGTCGCCTTTGAAAACTTCATCACCACATCTTTAAAGGACATTGCTCATGAACAAGATAAAGATCCGATTTGGAAAGATATCAAAAGTAAATGGCATGAAAAGACACACACTCAGATTCGGCATTATTACCTGGTTAGAAACAACATACTCTTCAAACGCTGCACTGTTGATGACAAGCTATGGGTACTTTGCATTCCAGACGATTTTGTTAATAAGCTCATTTGGTACATTCATTTCAGCTACGCACATTTTGGTCCACGAAAATGTTATCATATTCTTCGAACGACTTGTTATTTTAACAATATGGAAAAGAGAATTCGAAGAGTCTTGTCTATTTGTAAACTTTGTCAAAAGGCGAAACCATCTACTATCTCACATCGTGCCCCGTTGTTTCCAATCATTCCTTCTAAATTAAAAGAATTTGCTGCTGTTGATCTCTTGGGACCGCTTGTCAGAACATCTAATGGATTTGCATACGTTCTAGTCGCTGTTGAACTTACTTCAAAATTTGTTTCTTTCACTCCGTTACGTAAAGCCACTGGACGGTCTGTATCCAACGCCTTTGTTAAAAATTTCTTACGTGAAGTGGGACACGTTAGTAAAGTCATTTCAGATAACGGACCGCAATTCAGATCTGCTGTTTGGTCACGCATGCTTCGGAATCATAAAGTCAAACCTGTTTTTATTTCATTGTATTCACCACACTGTAACCCGTCTGAACGGATTATGAAAGAAATCAATAAGCTTTGCAGACTTTATTGTCACAGAAAGCATCAGCATTGGGACAGATATTTACACTTATTTCAAAATGTGCTGAATGAAATGCCTCATGATTCCACTGCTTAACCACCTACTCTTGTACTGAAGAATGAAGAACCTCCGAACAGAATCAGAGAGCTTGTACCTTTCCCGAATACACGTAAACTTCGACACAAAGACATAATTGATTTGGCTCTAAAAAATATAAAATCTGCAGCAGACAAAAGGAGAAAACTACACGGTAAAGCAAATGCAAAGAAATTATATATTGGTCAGAAAGTTCTCATTAAAGCTCATTCATTGTCACATAAGAAGAAACACTTGAGTCACAAATTCTTTCTAGTTTACAATGGACCTTACAGAATCCGACGTATACCACATGATAATTGCGTTGAAGTTGAAACTCTGCGTACTAGGAAGAGTAAAGGTTTACACCACATTTCTCATGTAAAACCATTTATTGACAGATAATCTGCTTTTTAACTTAGTCTTTGCAATTTTCACTTCACGCTACTTGTACAATTTGTCAGACTTAAGAAACTGTTAACATGCAACATTTTGGTTTGCTTACGAGTGGATTCTGGATTTGAGGTGCTTTCTGTGAAATGCCAGATGACACAGTGGTTGGTTTGTGTGACAGCTACACGATTATATCACGACGTTACTAATGAGTGACAATTTACAATGTTGCTTTTGTGGTGTATCTGTTTTTTATCTGCACAGTTTTTCTGAATTATTCTGGAAAGTAAAACATGTTTTAGTAGTAACTTTTGTGGTATAGCTACAATGAGACAGCCTTTTCCGTAGCACAACAATACTTTACAGCACACTAATTTCTTCATCGCAACAATAAGCATAATAACTAAGTTATCTATACGCAAAGCATTTCACTTTTGTGTATCATGAGGTAAGTACATTGACTTCTGCAGAACTTAGCTTTCGGAGGACAATAACTACGACACTTCCCAGAGATTATCTTACAGCAAGACGCACATTTAGCGCTACTGGACACGTATTTGAGTGATTAATTTTGTACTTAAGACATTTATTTTTAGAGATTTTTGAATTACAAAGAAAGTTTTTCGTGACACATTTCATTCCATTGCTGTAAGCTGTAATACCTGAGGATACAATTACAATAAACCTCAGGGGGGTACACGCCTACTTTGTGTACCATGTGTTTGGCAAGCACAAGGAGCCCTAGCTAATATGGTATTTGCTTATACAACTTTACACATCGGTACCATATTTCTCTAACACATAAATTACACACCTATCTGATCATTTAACAGAGAAACAAACATCCTTTTACTACGTCAGTGACACATGTTTACGCAATTACAGAGTTGGATTACTTCACACTTAAGAAATTGTACTTTGTCTGTACCTTTTGCACTGTTCATATTTTTTTGGTACCATTGTGATACTATGAGAGCTTTGAATGATGTATTTTGGTATGAGATCATAATTTTTAAAGTACGTTTGAGGTAGATGACACTACTGAAATGAGCAGAGAATTTTCTTTAGGTTTTGAAATTATTGCAGGAAGCTACGACGTTTTTGACATTTGACTGAGGTGTTATGATGTTATTTTTACGACGACGATGTGTATTATGCTGTTGAGGTATGTTTATGTCAATAAAATTCTTGACCTGTGAAATTTTGTATATGAGACTGTCACTGTAGCGAAAACTGCTGTCGTAAATATTTCCGTAAGAAAGTTAAGTGACCACCTGCACATAATGCGACATGGGCACCCAGGTGTGTCAGACACCTGGAGAACAAGCCTTTTCAGACGCTCAGGTAGAAAAGAAAGCCATTAGGGTGTGCCAGAGGCACAGGTGGAAGAGAAGGACAAAGAGAGGCCTATACCCCTGTTTATGACATTCCTTTGTAGAGGGCATCGCTAATGCGACACGCTCGTTACTTGAAAACATATGATTTTTGTAATGCGTTGTGGGCACACAGCTGTGTCAAACACCTGGAGAACAAGCCATTAAGGTGTGCCTTTCATCGCTAATGCGACACCCTCGTTACTTAAAAACATATGATTACTCGCACTTTGTGCTAATTATTGAAATGCTTATGAATTGATGGGAAATATTAGTACATCTGCTCACCTGATTATGACAAGTGTCTTTCTACGAGAGTTGAGAGCCATTAACTTATGAAATGAAATGTCACATGACTACTGAATGATATTTTTATGCTTTGGTTTGCGTAATTGCTTATTTCATTTGATATCTGGTTTCCAGCTGTGTTGCAGCATTGCTTTTATAAAATAAAATGCATTTGCTAATGTGAACACAGATCTATTAAATAATTATTTTATGATCCACATTCTTTAAAAAGGAGCACTTGGAAAGGAAAGAACAATACGAAGGAACTCGTAACAGTAAAACATAATTTTCTTTTCTAGTACATGGTAATATTTTTTTTACAATAAGTTGTTGTGGTGCACCACTTTAATTACATAGACATTAAGATGTGAATATGCATTTCCCTTGTCTGCATTGTTGTTTCCTGTAATATTTTTTCTGCTTGAGCTATGTCATGTTTAGGTATAAGTTGCTGCTGTTTGTCAGGCATAGTGTTACTGAATTTGACTTTGTGTTACTCTTCTAAGCTAGTTTTTCTTGTTTCCTGCATTGCCTTATATTAGTTGTAATATTGCACTTGCTTTGCTAATTTATGCTGCTTGCTTTGCCATTTCTATATTTTGTCATTGATGTTTGTGTTAATTATTTTTTTTTTTTTTTGCTGCATTGCCTCGTCCCTTGGTATATATATCTGAGCTCAGTAGATTTAAGTTAGCTTAAGAGGGGGTAGACTATATAAGAAACTGACTATGGAGAATAGGTAAAGAATGCATTGCGAAGAAAGATTTGGGCCCCAATGAGTATTGTACAATCAGAAATAATTATTTTGAAAGAAATATGAATAGAATACAGGAAGGAGGTATAGGTAGGATTATCTTGGAAATAAATAATGAGGTAAGAAATATGTGAACACATAAATACAGAAAGCATGCTTGGATAGGATTTTTTTGGTGGAAGCAAAGGTTGAAATAAGACGAACGATCTATGGAATGAAGGGAGATCTCCAAGCAAAATACTGCAGTAAAACAAACCCTGTCCTTTCCTCTTTGCTGCCTTTTCCAAATATGTAATTGTGTGTTGTCCTTTCCTTTTGGTGTTATCCCACTATGTGTTTGTGTACCCTTGTGTATTTGTGTTTTTTTTTCTGTCTTTATGTGTTTAGCTGATGAGAGCTATGTTGTAGAATTTTTCTAATATTCTGTTATTTTCTTTGTAAAGATGCTTAGACATTATTTATTCTGTGTTGTTTTCATGCTCATGTGTGAAGTTGACGTTTCAAAAGTGATTCTGATCTTTTATGTATGTACTCATGTCATCATTCCTGTAACACTGATGTATATGTTTATTTCTATTCTTTTGTAAAGCCCCTATTACTACAAATGTTATCTGTATTGTTATGTTTTTAATGATGTATTTTGTACCTTTGTCATTGTATTCTTATGTTAAAAATTGTAATTGACAGCAGTTGATCAAATTAAGTAACTTGTAAGTTCCATCTCACTGCACACATTTCTGTTGGTCATAGTATATGGACAATATGTGAGAAGTAGGGACTGATAGTGTTTGCACGTGTGTTACTAATTCAGCAAGGGACTGGATAACAGCATTGCTGGTTCTAAGGACAATTCCAAAAAAACTTTGTGAGTGCACAAGTGGTGGTTCATGGACTTGCTATATTGTCCGCAAGACTCTTCGATGGTGATTGTGCACCTGCACAGTGGCAACAGATGGCTGCTGCTCATCTCTACCAGGACTACAGTGGGCCTGTCCACAATTTCTACAAGGACTGCAGAGGGTCTGCACCTCTGGTGGCCCACCAATACCACAATATATACCAGGACTACAGTGGGTCTACTCTGTGATGACCTACCTACCAATATTCATCAACTTCGCCTGACTCTGCTGTGGGTTTGCTCTGTTGTGGCCCATTACCTGTCAGCACGTCAAGAGTCAGCACTGTCTTACCGTTGGAAGGACACCACTACTTCTTCAAGACTGCATGGAAATCCACTACTTCTGTGTGCAATTTTTTAACTAATGAGACTTTGTGAAAAAAAAACTGTAATTACTATTATGATGAATGATCAGGACTGTCTCTATGGACTGTGAGAAAGTTTTAGCTTCTGACCAACATTGTATCAATAATTGTGTGCATTTGATTTCGATGTTCTTGTAATTGTAAAAAAAAAAAAAAAAATTTAACAAATATGTATTGGCCACTGCCCAAAAATATTATGTAAAATTTTTTGTGGGGAGCATGGGGGCTATGTAAGTAGGCTGTTTATGTTTTCTTTATGTAAGTTTGATGTTTATGTTTTCTTATTGGCAACGTTACGTAGCGCTCTCTGTATGAAAATCACTGGCTGTGCTGTGTGCAGTATGTGGCTAGTTTGCATTGTTGCCTGCCATTGTTGTCATGAACTGCTATAGCTGGATGTGAACAGCAGATAGCGTTGGGCAGTTGGAGGTGAGCCGCCAGCAGTGGTGGACGTGTGGAGAGAGATGGCGGAGTTTTGATAATCTGTAAGACTGAATGTCAATTATGAATATTAAGGTAAATACATTGTTTGTTCTCTATTAATATCTTTCATTTGCTAACTATCCCTATCAGTAGTTAGTACCTTCAGTAGTTTGAATCTTTTATTTAGCTGGCAGTAGTGGCGCTCGCTGTTTTGCAGTAGCTTGAGTAGCGAAGATTTTTGTGAGGTAAGTGATTTGTAAAAGGTATAGGTTAAAGTTAGTCAGGGCCATTGTTTTGTAGGGGTTATTGAAAGTCAGATTGCGTTGCGCTAAATAATATTGTGTGTCAGGTTAAGCACAGGCTTGTATAATTGTTCTAAGTGGACGTTTCACATGTAAAATTGTTCAAAGTGGACGTTTCAGAGTGTTTGGTGCTCTGTGTGTTGAGACGCACTTCAACTCTGACCAGCATTACAGTCGGATGTTAATTCCGCCACAGACTGCCGCCTGTCCTGTTTTACCAATCTGCCCAGTCTACGACGTCCGACATCTGTAATGAGGGGTGCGCTGCCCAACCCTACGACTTCTGGACGAGGTTTCGCCACATGTTGCTTTGACATCCACAAGAGCACTCCTCAAACAGCCGAAAAGTCGTACAGTTTCCAGAATGTACGTGCGTAGCCTCCAGGCCATCACAATCTGCCATCTGTCAAACTGAGACGGTTTGCGTTAGGATGTTCAAGGTGCACGGTGAGGTCGCGGGGCATGATGGGAATTAGTAGGTACTGTATGCTTTGGTTTAGCGATGAAGTCCACTTTCATTTGGATGGGGTCATCAATAAGCAAAATTCGAGCATTTGGGGAACTAAGAAATCGCATTTCGCGTTCGAGATGTCTCTTCGCACTCAATGGTCGACTGTGCAGTGTGCAGTGTCGAGTTACCGAATAATCGGTGCGATATTCCGAGATGACATGGTGACTATCGAACAGTTTGTAACAGTTTTATAAGATGATTTCATCCCCACTATTCAAAATGATCCTGATTTCGACAAGATGTTGTTCTTGTAGGAGAAAGCTTGGCCCTATCGACGCAGGAGACTGATGTCCTGGAGGAGCACGTTGGGGATTGCATTCTGGCTGTGGGGTATCCAGAGGCCACTGACATGGGGCTCGATTGCCCCCGTATTCTCTAGATCTGAACACGCGCGACTCCTTTTTGTGAGGCTATATTAAAGACAAGGTGTACAGCAAAAAGCCAAAACCCACTGCTGAGCTGAAAACAGCCATTCAGGAGGTTACCGACACTTCAGCAGGTCGTGCAGAATTTCGCTTTTCGTTTGCGCAAGTCATCGCCAATTATGACAGGTACATCGAACATGTCATAACCTAAATCCGAATATCTGTAGCGACGTTTACATGTTGGATAAAGTATGCGCACGCCGTAGTTTGTAACTAACTTCCTTTCTCTTTTCATGTAGTTCAGTAACTGGCACCCTTTAGTAACGAGCCAATTGGTTGGCTGACACCGTATGTTTCGCTAAAAACCCGGCACCATTCAAAAGACTTGGCGCTGACTGTGATCTGCTTCACATCTCTGCCAATGTCAGCGATCTGATAACAGCGTGGTGAAGTGTATTTGATTTCAATACCTGTGCAAATGACTTTGTTAATAGTAGAGTTCGTACCTACAGTCAAATGCACAAAATTAATAATAGTGTTCGTACTTACATTCAAATGCACAGTTGTTGTTGTGGTATTCAGTCCGAAGACTGGTTTGCTGTAGCTCTCCATGCTACTCTATGGTATACTAGCCTCTTAATCTCCGAGTAACTACTGCAACCTAAATCCTTCAGAATCTGCATATTGTATTTATCTCTTGGTCTCGCTCTACGATTTATACCCCCCTACTCACCCCTCAAATACTAAATGGTTGATCCACTGATATCTTAGAATGTCTCCTGTCAGCTGATCCCTTCTTTTGTTAAAGTCGTCCCCAATTCTATTCAGTACCACCTCATTAGATACGTGATCGACCAATCTAGTCTTCAGCATTCTTCTGTAGCACCACATTTGCAAAGCTTCTATTTTCTTTCTATCCAAACTGTTAATCGAACAGACTTCCTAACACTTTAATCTATATTCGATGATAACTGATTTCTCTTCTTCAGAAATGTTTTACTTGCCATTGGCATTATACGTATTATATCCTCTCAACTCTGGCCATCAGCAGTTATTTAGCAGTTATTTTGCTGTCCAAGTATCAAAAATGGTCTACTACTTCAAGTGTCTTGTTTCCTGATCTGATTTCCTTAGCATCACCTCATTTAATTTGAGTACATTGCATCATCCTTATTCTGCTTTTATTGAGGTTCATGTCGTATCCTCCTTTAAAACACTGTCCATTCTTTTCAACTGCTCTTCCATGTCCTTTGCTGTATCTGACAAAATTACAGTGTGATCGACAAACCATAAAGTTCTTGTTTCTTCTCCTTGAACTTTAATTCCTGCTCCAAATCTTTCTCTGCTTTGTTTTACAGGCTGAATAACATCGGGGATAGTCTACAGTCCTGTCTTACTCCCTTCTCAACAACTGCTTCCCTTTATGCCCATCGACTCTTATTACTTTCGTTTGGTTTATGTACAAATTGTAACTAGATTTTCGGTCCCTCTGTTCTACACATGCTATCTTTGGAACGTGAGACACCATCACAGAAATCTGATAAATCATTTAAACCCCAGTTCTCGTCTACTCAGTGCGTTGTATTACAACAGCTTTAATTTAGTTTCATATTCATCGCTACAAAGAAGTATGCCATTTGAAGATGGCCGTCTCAGTTGTACGCGTCATGATTCACGTCACTACCGTGTCAATATTAAGACGACAGGAGCCAATTAGTACGAATAAAGCGCTGTCCTGTCAGTGTAAACGTCAACATCACTAACGGATTAGGCCCTAGACCTATTCCGACTGCTGCGTACAAGGCCCTACGAGGAGCGATCTATGGTTGTGTGACATGTGGTAAACAATTCGCCAATGACTCCAGTCGATATGGCCAGCATGTAGTGGTTAATAAAAAAGAAAAGGAGAAGAAAAGAAAAGGTTGGAAATGTGGGAAGAAATGGTATATAAAAAGGGGCTTTTAAAATCGTTAATGACCGTGAAAAGGGGAAAGAATGAAATGCAAATCGGACTTTGTATTACAGAAAAACTCTCGGACTTCGTGATTCGGAAAAGCTATAGTTGGGGTGGTCCTTGTGGCGTTTCTGAGCAAAAATCAATTTCCACTATAAAAATTATTTGAAAGAGAAAGACAGAATAACAAAATGTGATTAACAGAGGGAAATGGCGTAGATAAGAATACATTCATTACCAAGTTAATGTGTCTTCTCTCGTGCTGCGTCCAGGTTTTGTTCTCCAACGATCTCCTGCTTCAATTCTGCATGAAAAAGTTGTAGCTGCCCCAAAATCGTACAGTAAATTTCATCGTCCAGGAATTACTAATGTCTACGAATTAAAACCATTCGATATTGAATGCAGTGTATTTTACGGCTGCTTCGATCCTCCAAATTTCATACAAGCTTCCACAATACAATATGTCTGCACATCAATAAGTTTTTACGTCTTAATCAGACCAAGACTAACGATTAAGTTTTTACGTCTGAATCATACCAAGACTAGCTAATAAGTGAAGTTAAGCTTCCGCTCTCAAGAGACAAGAGCGGGTAGTAAACAAAAAGAATTACAATTTTTGTACCTTCATTTTCTTATAAACATTTTCTCTGCCGTCGAGCGCTCATACCGCTGCGACGGTATAATTTATATCTGAGGGAACGAGTGTAGCGCGACGAAATTCAAAGTCCCGCTACAAGCAGATGAATTCAGATAGTGTCGCTGCTCCCTTATTCAAGCACAATGGTGCGTCGACCCCGTTCCAGATCTTACTACCTCACAAAAATACGAGGAGATACCAGGGATCGAATCTGGGGCCTTCTGCACCAAAGACAGCGACGCCATCCATTCGGATATGGGAGTCAGTACTGGAAGAGAATCTACACTCCTGGAAATGGAAAAAGAACACATTGACACCGGTGTGTCAGACCCACCATACTTGCTCCGGACACTGCGAGAGGGCTGTACAAGCAATGATCACACGCACGGCACAGCGGACACACCAGGAACCGCGGTGTTGGCCGTCGAATGGCGCTAGCTGCGCAGCATTTGTGCACCGCCGCCGTCAGTGTCAGCCAGTTTGCCGTGGCATACGGAGCTCCATCGCAGTCTTTAACACTGGTAGCATGCCGCGTGGACGTGAACCGTATGTACAGTTGACGGACTTTGAGCGAGGGCGTATAGTGGGCATGCGGGAGGCCGGGTGGACGTACCGCCGAATTGCTCAACACGTGGGGCGTGAGGTCTCCACAGTACATCGATGTTGTCGCCAGTGGTCGGCGGAAGGTGCACGTGCCCGTCGACCTGGGACCGGACCGCAGCGACGCACGGATGCACGCCAAGACCGTAGGATCCTACGCAGTGCCGTAGGGGACCGCACCGCCACTTCCCAGCAAATTAGGGACACTTGCTCCTGGGGTATCGGCGAGGACCATTCGCAACCGTCTCCATGAAGCTGGGCTACGGTCCCGCACACCGTTAGGCCGTCTTCCGCTCACGCCCCAACATCGTGCAGCCCGCCTCCAGTGGTGCCGCGACAGGCGTGAATGGAGGGACGAATGGAGACGTGTCGTCTTCAGCGATGACAGTCGCTTCTGCCTTGGTGCCAATGATGGTCGTATGCGTGTTTGGCACCGTGCAGGTGAGCGCCACAATCAGGACTGCATACGACCGAGGCACACAGGGCCAACACCCGGCATCGTGGTGTGGGGAGCGATCTCCTACACTGGCCGTACACCACTGGTAATCGTCGAGGGGACACTGAATAGTGCACGGTACATCCAAACCGTCATCGAACCCATCGTTCTACCATTCCTAGACCGGCAAGGGAACTTGCTGTTCCAACAGGACAATGCACGTCCGCATGTATCCCGTGCCACCCAACGTGCTCTAGAAGGTGTAAGTCAACTACCCTGGCCAGCAAGATCTCCGGATCTGTCCCCCATTGAGCATGTTTGGGACTGGATGAAGCGTCGTCTCACGCGGTCTGCACGTCCAGCACGAACGCTGGTCCAACTGAGGCGCCAGGTGGAAATGGCATGGCAAGCCGTTCCACAGGACTACATCCAGCACCTCTACGATCGTCTCCATGGGAGAATAGCAGCCTGCATTGCTGCGAAAGGTGGATATACACTGTACTAGTGCCGACATTGTACATGCTCTGTTGCCTGTGTCTATGTGCCTGTGGTTCTGTCAGTGTGATCATGTGATGTATCTGACCCCAGGAATGTGTCAATAAAGTTTCCCCTTCCTGGGACAATGAATTCACGGTGTTCTTATTTCAATTTCCAGGAGTGTATGAACCATTCTCCCTCTCGCGTCCCCTAACCCTGCAGAGGCCACACTGCTTACCCCTCTGCCCATGATATAAGCGGCGTACTTTACTTAGCTCACGGCTGAATTCACCTAATTAAAATTTAGCACACCTTAATACATTACTGCCGCAGTAAGGATTTTTGTTTGATACTGAGCCGGAAACCCATAGTCTTAAAATGCTCTTAACGTCAGCTGATGCCTTTGGGTTTGGGTATTACTTGCTAGTTGCATCCATACATAATATTAAAAAGAATGGTTGGTTGTATTTATGTATGTATGTGTCTATGTGTGTTCTATATCGCCTCCTAAACCATTGGACCAATTTCAACCAAATTTGGTCTGGTACACTCGCCATCCTGTGTGTGGTTTTTAAGTAGTTTTCCACCCTCGTTTAGGCAAATGTTGGGCTGTTCGGGCAGTTTTCCATATTTCGCTTCTAAAAATACAGTACGCAAACTGTAACAGCACGAAAACACACAGAACAGATGGCGCACATGCTTGTGTTACGTTCATAACTATGGCGTCAGGAAGGGCAAGCGGTCGCAAAAGTTAAGTAATAAAATAATATTTGAAACTTCCTGGCAGATGAAAACTGCGTGCCCGACCGAGTCTCGAACTCGGGACCTTTGCCTTTTGCAGGCAAGTGCTCTACCATCTGAGCTACCGAAGCACGACTCACGCCCGGTACTCACAGCTTTACTTCTGCCAGTATCTCGTCTCCTACCATCCAAACTTTACAGAAGCTCTCCTTGCAGAAGGTTCGCAGGAGAGCTTCTGTAAAGCTTGGAATGTTGGAGACGACATACTGGCAGAAGTAAAGCTGTGAGTACCGGGCGTGAGTCGTGCTTCGGTAGCTCAGATGGTGGAGCACTTGCCCGCGAAAGGCAAAGGTCCCGAGTTCGAGTCTCGGTCGGGCACACAGTTTTAATCTGCTAGGAAGTTTCATATCAGCGCACACTCCGCTGCAGAGTGAAAATCTTATTCTGGAAAATAATATTTGTCGTGAATTCCTGAAAATAGTAGATAGCGTTCTACATTTAATCGGAAAGGAACAAACGTAATGATTGCAGTTTCCGAAAACAAGAGAAACAGCTCCATAAACTGGGCAAGGCAATAAAACGTTGGTCCAGCTCTGCCCCATCAAAAACCAATTATTCGGCTTGGCATTCAGTAACAGCGTTACTGGAAGTCCTCCTGAGGGATATTGTGCCTAATTCTGTCCAGTTGACGCATTGGATCATCAGAGGCCCGAGCTGGCTGGAAAGTCCTGCACCTAATGTTCGAAACCGGGAACACGCTGGACAAGGTGGGGTCTGGCGGAGCGAGACGACACTCGCCATCTGCAGGCAAGCATTATATTGTTGAAACTCAAGCCCAGGATGGCTTGTCATGAAGGACAACAAAACGTAACGTGGAATATCGCCGACGTACTGCAATGCTGCGAAGGTGACGCGGACGTCACCCGAAAGGTGCCCTGCTATGAAAAGAAATGGTAGCCCTGGCCAGCACTGCTGGTTGTCGGACAGTATGGAGAGCCACAGTCACTACGGTATACCACCGCTGTTTGGGGCGTCCCCAGATACGTCTTCGGCCTGGAATCTCATCGAATGAAATGGAACTGCCTCCAGTGTTGGTCCCAGATGGCCAGCGACTACATCTACATCTACATTTATACCGCAAGCCACCCAACGGTGTGTGGCGGAGGGCACTTTACGTGCCACTGTCATTACCTCCCTTTCCTGTTCCAGTCGCGTATGGTTCGCGGGAAGAACGACTGTCTGAAAGCCTCTGTGCGCGCCCTAATCTCTCTAATTTTACATTTGTGATCTCCTCGAGAGGTATAAGTAGAGGGAAGCAATATATTCGATACCTCATCCAGAAACGCACCCTCTCGAAACCTGGCGAGCAAGCTACACCGCGATGCAGAGCGCCTCTCTTGCAGAGTCCGCCACTTGAGTTTGTTAAACATCTCCGTAACGCTATCACGGTTACCAAATAACCCTGTGACGAAACGCGCCGCTCTTCTTTGAATCTTCTCTATCTCCTCCGTCAACCCGATCTGGTACGGATCCCACACTGATGAGCAATACTCAAGTATAGGTCGAACGAGTGTTTTGTAAGCCACCTCCTTTGTTGATGGACTACATTTTCTAAGGACTCTCCCAATGAATCTCAACCTGGTACCCGCCTTACCAACAATTAATTTTATATGATCATTCCACTTCAAATCGTTCCACACGCATACTCCCAGATATTTTACAGAAGTAACTGCTACCAGTGTTTGTTCCGCTATCATATAATCATACAATAAAGGATCCTTCTTTCTATGTATTCGCAATACATTACATTTGTCTATGTTAAGGGTCAGTTGCCACTCCCTGCACCAAGTGCCTATCCGCTGCAGATCTTCCTGCATTTCGCTACACTTACAGAGTCGAAAAGTTCGGGTCTGTTTGTTACCAGTAGGTCCAAGATGTTATCTCCACGAGTCGGTTCTCTGTTTAATTGCTCGAGGTAATTTTCGGATAGTGCACTCAGTATAATGTCACTCGATGCTCTGTCCCTACCACCCGTCCTAAGCATCTGAGTGTCCCAGTCTATATCTGGTAAATCAAAATCTCCACCTAAGACTATAACATGCTGAAAAAATTTATGTGAAATGTATTCCAAATTTTCTCTCAGTTGTTCTGCCACTAATGCTGCTGAGTCGGGGGGTCGGTAAAAGGAGCCAATTATTAACCTAGCTCGGTTGTTGAGTGTAACCTCCACCCATAATAATTCACAGGAACTATCCACTTCTACTTCACTACAGGATAAACTACTACTAACAGCCACGAACACTCCACCACCGGTTGCATGCAGTCTATCCTTTCTAAACACCGTCTGTACCTTTGTAAAAATTTCGGCAGAATTTATCTCTGGCTTCAGCCAGCTTTCTGTACCTATAACGATTTCAGCTTCAGTGCTTTCTATCAGCGCTTGAAGTTCCGGTACTTTACCAACGCAGCTTCGACAGTTTACAATTACAATACCGATTGCTGCTTGGTCCCCGCATGTCCTGACTTTGCCCCGCACCCGTTGAGGCTGTTGCCCTTTCTGTACTTGCCCGAGGCCATCTAACCTAAAAAACCGCCCAGCCCACGCCACACAACCCCTGCTACCCGTGTAGCCGCTTGTTGCGTGTAGTGGACTCCTGACCTATCCAGCGGAACCCGAAACCCCACCACCCTATGGCGCAAGTCGAGGAATCTGCAGCCCACAAGGTCGCAGAACCGTCTCAGCCTCTGATTCAGACCCTCCACTCGGCTCTGTACCAAAGGTCCGCAGTCAGTCCTGTCGACGATGCTGCAGATGGTGAGCTCTGCTTTCATCCTGCTAGCGAGACTGGCAGTCTTCACCAAATCAGATAGCCGCCGGAAGCCAGAGAGGATTTCCTCCGATCCATAGCGACAGACATCATTGGTGCCGACATGAGCGACCACCTGCAGATGGGTGCACCCTGTACCCTTCATGGCATCCGAAAGGACCCTTTCCACATCTGGAATGATTCCCCCCGGTATGCACACGGAGTGCACTTTGGTTTTCTTCCCCTCCCTTGCTGCCATATCCCTAAGGGGCCCCATTACGCGCCTGACGTTGGAGCTCCCAAATACCAGTAAGCCCACCCTCTGCGACCGCCCGGATCTTGCAGACTGAGGGGCAACCTCTGGAACAGGACAGGCAGCCATGTCAGGCCGAAGATCAGTATCAGTATGAGACAGAGCCTGAAACCAGTTCGTCAGACAAACTGGAGAGGCCTTCCGTTCGGCCCTCCGGAATGTCTTTCGCCCCCTGCCACACCTTGAGACGACCTCCCACTCTACCACAGGTGAGGGATCAGCCTCAATGCGGGCAGTATCCCGGGCAACCACAGTTGTAGCCCGATCGGGGGATGCGTGGGACGAGCTTGCCGTCCCCGACAAACCCCCATTCGGACCCCCACAGTCATGTCCATTGGCAACAGCCTCAAGCTGTGTGACCGAAGCCAACACTGCCTGAAGCTGGGAGCGAAGGGATGCCAACTCAGCCTGCATCCGAACACAGCAGTTGCAGTCCCTATCCATGCTAAAAACTGTTGTGCAAAGAACGTCTGAACTAATCTACAGAGAGCGCAAACAAATCGACACAAAATTTAAACGGTTATTAAAATACGAGATTGCCTAGTAAATGCAGTAATGCTGCCACTTGTGGACTGCTGACACACTGCTCGGCGGCGGAAGGAGAGTACGCGAATTTACACTATACAGGTACTAAAACGCGATGCTACAACTCTCAAATACTATAATACGCCCGAAATTTATGAATTAAACAATGCAAGTAACAAAAACACGCAAAGAAATTAAGAATTAAACTATGTAACAAATGAGTGGGCTAGGAGTATACGACTTGCTGCTGCAGCTGCTTATCCAACGGCGGCAGGGAGCACACTGACTGTGACCAACCGACACTGGCCGTTCAAAACAGAAGCAGATGACAGACGACTACGCGAATTTACACTATTCAGGTACTAAAACGCGATGCTACAACTCTCAAATACTATAATATGCCCGAAATTTATGAATTAAACAATGCAAGTAACAAAAACACGCAAAGAAATTAAGAATTAAACTATGTAACAAATGAGTGGGCTAGGAGTATACGACTTGCTGCTGCAGCTGCTTATCCAACGGCGGCAGGGAGCACACTGACTGTGACCAACCGACACTGGCCGTTCAAAACAGAAGCAGATGACAGACGACTACGCGAATTTACACTATTCAGGTACTAAAACGCGATGCTACAACTCTCAAATACTATAATATGCCCGAAATTTATGAATTAAACAATGCAAGTAACAAAAACACGCAAAGAAATTAAGAATTAAACTATGTAACAAATGAGTGGGCTAGGAGTATACGACTTGCTGCTGCAGCTGCTTATCCAACGGCGGCAGGGAGCACACTGACTGTGACCAACCGACACTGGCCGTTCAAAACAGAAGCAGATGACAGACGACTACGCGAATTTACACTATTCAGGTACTAAAACGCGATGCTACAACTCTCAAATACTATAATATGCCCGAAATTTATGAATTAAACTATGCAAGTAACAAAAACACGCAAAGAAATTAAGAATTAAACTATGTAACAAATGAGTGGGCTAGGAGTATACGACTTGCTGCTGCAGCTGCTTATCCAACGGCGGCAGGGAGCACACTGACTGTGACCAACCGACACTGGCCGTTCAAAACAAAAACAGATGACAGACGACTACGCGAATTTACACTATTCAGGTACTAAAACGCGATGCTACAACTCTCAAATACTATAATATGCCCGAAATTTATGAATTAAACAATGCAAGTAACAAAAACACGCAAAGAAATTAAGAATTAAACTATGTAACAAATGAGTGGGCTAGGAGTATACGACTTGCTGCTGCAGCTGCTTATCCAACGGCGGCAGGGAGCACACTGACTGTGACCAACCGACACTGGCCGTTCAAAACAAAAACAGATGACAGACGACTACGCGAATTTACACTATTCAGGTACTAAAACGCGATGCTACAACTCTCAAATACTATAATATGCCCGAAATTTATGAATTAAACAATGCAAGTAACAAAAACACGCAAAGAAATTAAGAATTAAACTATGTAACAAATGAGTGGGCTAGGAGTATACGACTTGCTGCTGCAGCTGCTTATCCAACGGCGGCAGGGAGCACACTGACTGTGACCAACCGACACTGGCCGTTCAAAACAAAAACAGATGACAGACGACTACGCGAATTTACACTATTCAGGTACTAAAACGCGATGCTACAACTCTCAAATACTATAATATGCCCGAAATTTATGAATTAAACAATGCAAGTAACAAAAACACGCAAAGAAATTAAGAATTAAACTATGTAACAAATGAGTGGGCTAGGAGTATACGACTTGCTGCTGCAGCTGCTTATCCAACGGCGGCAGGGAGCACACTGACTGTGACCAACCGACACTGGCCGTTCAAAACAGAAGCAGATGACAGACGACTACGCGAATTTACACTATTCAGGTACTAAAACGCGATGCTACAACTCTCAAATACTATAATATGCCCGAAATTTATGAATTAAACAATGCAAGTAACAAAAACACGCAAAGAAATTAAGAATTAAACTATGTAACAAATGAGTGGGCTAGGAGTATACGACTTGCTGCTGCAGCTGCTTATCCAACGGCGGCAGGGAGCACACTGACTGTGACCAACCGACACTGGCCGTTCAAAACAGAAGCAGATGACAGACGACTACGCGAATTTACACTATTCAGGTACTAAAACGCGATGCTACAACTCTCAAATACTATAATATGCCCGAAATTTATGAATTAAACAATGCAAGTAACAAAAACACGCAAAGAAATTAAGAATTAAACTATGTAACAAATGAGTGGGCTAGGAGTATACGACTTGCTGCTGCAGCTGCTTATCCAACGGCGGCAGGGAGCACACTGACTGTGACCAACCGACACTGGCCGTTCAAAACAGAAGCAGATGACAGACGACTACGCGAATTTACACTATTCAGGTACTAAAACGCGATGCTACAACTCTCAAATACTATAATATGCCCGAAATTTATGAATTAAACAATGCAAGTAACAAAAACACGCAAAGAAATTAAGAATTAAACTATGTAACAAATGAGTGGGCTAGGAGTATACGACTTGCTGCTGCAGCTGCTTATCCAACGGCGGCAGGGAGCACACTGACTGTGACCAACCGACACTGGCCGTTCAAAACAGAAGCAGATGACAGACGACTACGCGAATTTACACTATTCAGGTACTAAAACGCGATGCTACAACTCTCAAATACTATAATATGCCCGAAATTTATGAATTAAACAATGCAAGTAACAAAAACACGCAAAGAAATTAAGAATTAAACTATGTAACAAATGAGTGGGCTAGGAGTATACGACTTGCTGCTGCAGCTGCTTATCCAACGGCGGCAGGGAGCACCACGTGACTGGAGACGTCCCAGAAACTGTATTCATTTATTGTCTGTACATGTACGTCACATCTACCGATTTCAGTCTCATTGCCCGCATCTCGTGGTCGTGCGGTAGCGTCTCGCTTCCCACGCCCGGGGTCCCGGGTTCGATTCCCGGCGGGGTCAGGGATTTTCTCTGCCTCGTGATGGCTGGGTGTTGTGTGCTGTCCTTAGGTTAGTTAGGTTTAAGTAGTTCTACGTTCTAGGGGACTGACGACCATAGATGTTAAGTCCCATAGTGCTCAGAGCCATTTGAACCATTTTTTTCAGTCTCATTCGGATAGTTATTTCGTGGTGCGTCTTTTTCTTTAATTTTCTTTATTTGTCTTGGAGCTCATATGGCAACGGCCTTGCCGCAGTGGATACACCGGTTCCCGTTAGATCACCGAAGTTCTGTCGGGCATGGCCGGCACTTGGACGGGTGACCATCCAGATCACCATGCACTGTTGCCATTTTTCTGGGTGCACTCAGCCTCGTGATGCCAATTGATGAGCTACTCGATCGAATAGTAGCGGCTCTAGTCAAAGAAAAGCATCATAACGACCGGGAGAGCGGTGTGCCGACCACACGCCTCTCCTATCCGCATCCTCATCTGAGGATGACACGGCGTTCGGACGGTCCAGATGGGCCATTTGTGGCCTGAAGACGGAGTGCTTTAGAGCACATATGGATTAATAATGATGATGATGAGGTCCCATACTCCGAAGAGGATAGGGAACGATGCATGAAACCAGCACCGCCGATTAGGCAAGGTCGTAGCGGAGGTGGTATGCTATTGCCTTCCTCCGACTGTAATGGGGATGAATGATGTTGATGAAGGCAACACAACAACACCCAGTCTTCTCGAGGCAGGGAAAATCGCTGACACCGCCGGGAATCGAACCCGGGACCCCGTGCGCGGGAAGCGAGAACGCTGCCGCAAGACCACGAGCTGCTGACATATGGATTAATACGCTACTGAAAAGTATCTGCCTCCACCTCACAAACCAATGTATCATTGAGAATAAAATGTTAGAAATGCTAAAAAATAAAAATTTCCCCTGGAGCAGAATTATAACAGGGATTTGAAGCAAAGCAAGCGCTGTGTCGTGTGTGAGATACAGAGGTTAGTGAGTGTGCTGGGATTTACCCCAGTTGACTGCTAGTAGCGCCACGCCACCATAACGCGTCTGCGCGTAGCGCGCAAGTATAGCACCATAATTAAGTATGAAATTAAAAATAAAAATTTATGTTTACAAGTTCGTTTGGATATAGTTAAGTGCAATAATGTTTCAAATATCAAGTCTTTATGTTCTAGACTTCATAGTTTAAGTAAAAATGCCTTTTTAAGAGAAAAATAAGTGGTACTAAATAATGAAGCTACAAAGTCAACATTTATTCAGAAGGTGCAGTTACAGCTCATAAATAAGTGGTGCAGGTTTACAAAATCATATAACAAAAATTAACACCAGAATACACGTTCATAGGAAAAATTATAGGCGCTAAATATTGGACTTAGAAAGATGAAAATTTGTTTTAGACTTCAGTTCGCCCCAAAAATAATAACTGAAAGACCACGTTAAGCGAACTCTTATTTTTTTTGAGTAATTAACTAAAAACAAATTTTGTAAGTGTAATGTACTCACTTGTTGTTGATTAAGTACCTGTAATTTTAATGCTAGAAAATTTTGGTTAAAGTGAATGATAAAACATCCCAACTGATAGAGCTATGCCAAAATTGAGAGTTGTAGTATTAATAACTGCCGACGTAAGTTCTAGTAAAGATATGTTTCAGAGGTAACAATATACGGTTAGTTCCACTATAAAAATCATAGAAGGCAAAATTTTCATTCTAGCGAGCTGAAATTTTTTCGGTGATTTCAAACAACTTAACTGAATAAAAATAATATTAATAGGTTTCTGAAGTAATTTTTAACTATATTATTAAAGTTTATTTGCCCGAGAAAGCGGTCGATCGGAAGCTGCTGCAGGCCGGACGGAGTGGCCGAGCGGTTCTACAGTCGCAGGTTAGAACCCTGTCTCGGGCATGGATGTGTGTGATGTCCTTAGGTTCAGATGGCTCTAAGCACTATGGGACTTAACATCTGAGGTCATCAGTCCCCTAGACTTAGAACTACTTAAACCTAACTAACGTAATGACATCACACACATCCATGCCCGAGGCAGGATTCGAACCTGCGACCACAGCAGCAGCGCGGTTCCGGACTGAAGGATGTCCTTAGGTTAGTTAGGTTTAAGTAGTTCTAAGTTCTAGTGGACTGACGACCTCAGAAGTTAAGTCGCATAGTGCTCAGATCCATTTGAACCATTTGGATACTGCTGCAGTATGCAGAAATCCGTAGACAAGAGATGTTCCCTCAGCCGTCCGCTCCGGCTCCTTTATAAGCACACCCCGAGAGGCAGCAGTAGCCTTCACTTCGCATTCAGCTACTTTAAGATCCAAATCTGTTAAACGTCGGATGGCGCTCTGCCTCGGATGACGTCAGAGCGGAGCTGTGTCAAAGCGCGTATTTTGCGGTAAAAACGGATAGTGAACTCTCGAGTTCACTATCGCGCTGTACACCGTCCTGGATCGCTTAGAATTCGTCAAAGCAACTGTTAGTGTGCCGTCCGTGTGAATTACAATTCCGCGTCGCAAGTGGTGACTTTATTTCCACTTTTACGTGAGCATTAGCTTTAAACATTTTTTGCAAACTTTTAGTTGAGTATTTTTAGTCAGAGCGAAAGACAGTCTGGTAGGTAAGTACCGTAGAGGTCGCCTTTGTACTGCCAAATGTGCTGTTAGAATAGAAAGACATGTGTTCAATTGAACATAGTGAATCTTCTAGTGTTGTACGTGAGAAACTTTACGTAATAGCCAGCATCTCGTGGTCGTGCGGTAGCGTTCTCGCTTCCCACGCCCGGGTTCCCGGGTTCGATTCCCGGCGGGGTCAGAGATTTTCTCTGCCTCGTGATGGCTGGGTGTTGTGTGCTGTCCTTAGGTTAGTTAGGTTTAAGTCGTTCTAAGTTCTAGGGGACTTATGACCACAGCAGTTGAGTCCCATAGTGCTCAGAGCCATTTTGAACCTTTACGTAATATAATTTTTAACTGAAACTGTACTTATGTAAATCATATTCCTGATCCTGCAAAGAAATGGGAGAACAGAAACTTTTCTTGCAGTGGGGTGGATCAGACCGTGGCCGTGTAGACTGGAAACTAAGGTCAGTATGTTCCCTTCGCTTTCTGGCTGACCACTAAATTAGTTGACAGGCACGCCTGAATAAGACGGCATTTAAATAATTTTCACCCGCCGCCCAACAGACTGCCTTTTTTTCTGAGTCAGAGAGAATTACATGAAATACTTCCCACTTACAATGGCTAATTGATAAGATATTCATAAATATCTTCCACAAAAAATATTTATTGTAGTTCAGTGAGACAACAATGCTTGCTGAAGGAGCATGTCAGAATTTCTAAGGTTCTAACTGCATCAGTAACAGAGATAAAGGTACATAAAAATAGAAAATTTAACTTTGGCGAGATGCGGTTTTCGTATTCCCCTTTACGGTAGTCTACGAATCATACATTGCTGGCCTCTAGGTGGTCAGAAATTCATGCACGTACAACTTCCCAAATGATAAACGATGAAACTGAAGAAGGAATAGAACATGCTGAAATCCCAGGTGTAAGACAGAAACAGATAATTGTTTCCTGCATAGTACAGAATTTCCTTGGCATCTGTTACGCAGTGACAGCTAAACGCAGCACAGGTGTCGTGTGCGCCGAGCTGCGTCAGTTTAACTGCTTCCTCCAGACTCACAGCTACTCGGCGGCGGCACCAGAGAACAGCGCAGCCTGTCACGTGGAGCCCCGCCTACCTGCCACTCAAGTCTCAAGTTCTCCGGCTGAGATCTCCTCGGGGTGCTGTGTCAGCTTGACGTGCGCTGCAGCGGTGTGGGAACCTACCTATACTAATCACCCATCAAGAACACGCCCCCTCTCACCTCTCCCGCACTTGCTCCCTTTCACTCACTTCTTCTATCTCGCTCCCTCTCGTTTTTTTGTCTCTCTATCCCGCTTTCACTCCCTCTCTCTATACCTCTCTTTCATTCTCACTATGGTTCATTAAAACCGCTTTGACACTTGTTCACTCCCACTCATTTCTTAATACCCTTTCTTTCTACTTATTTACTGCCTCTATATCCTGGCTTTATCTCCATACTTCTCTTTCACTCTCTCCTTTATGGTTCACTCCCTCTCCATTATGGGAAAAACGCAAATATGGGAAAAACGCAAATATGGGAAAAACGCACATATGGGAAAAACGCACATATGGGAAAAACGCACATATGGGAAAAACGCACATTTGGGAAAAACGCTCATATGGGAAAAACGCACATATGGGAAAAACGCACATATGGGAAAAACGCACATATGGGAAAAACGCACATATGGGAAAAAATGATTCTCCCATTACTTTTTAAAAGATAGCAAATCTCCACTTCTCCGTTTCCTTGTTTCACTCTGCATTTTCCGGTTCTTGAAATACAACGTTCACTATGTAGTGGTCGCTTCGTATCAACGTCCGCAGCTTAGCCTGGCACTACACTGCCGCAACCTGCCGGCTGTCGCCACTGCCCCGGTCAGTGGACGCCTGCACGCGAGCAGCACACGTGCAGCGCTGTGCGCTCATGAGCCGCGTGCAACGTTTGCCCGCCCCTGTCCTAACTGATGACCGACCCCCTGGTGCCATGAATTCTGGGATGGGACCTGTTTGTCGTAGGCAAGTGCATTCTGGAATTAGGCTACTTACCCGTGGTCTGCCGTACGCGTGTATGTCCATCCCTCGCATACAGACGGAACCTACTCTCATCACTGAAGGCAACAAGCGCCATTCTGCTCTCCAGTGAACTCTTTCACGACACCAGATTAGCTATGCTTGGTGTTGTGGTGTCAGTGGAAGCAGGCCAGAGACATAATCCTACGGTAAGCAGATGGTCCCCAAAGGTCCGTGACGACACATCAGTACTCAAAACATGCCCCCAGATTTCCTTCCTTAGTGGTGTTTGGTCTCACGTGCGTCTGCACTACGTGGACGTCCAGAACTGGTCTACAGGTATGAAAACGTTCCACAGACCACTGTTGAAAGGTAGTAGAAAAAAGATCCCAACAGCCGTAGTTCCTCCTAAGAAAACTGTTATTTGCTCAACCAGTTTAGAAGCTTCATTATCCTAATGTTCAGGCTAATGAAGCGTCGAAGCTGGTCGTTTAAGTAATAAATGTTTTAGAATGAATTACGGCTATGGGTATAATTTTCCTAGGAGTTTTTCATCAGCCGAAGTCCCACATTCACATCTAAACTGATCACCCAGAATATTATGACCGCCTACCTAATAGCCGGTATGTCCACCTTTAGCGAGGATAAGAGCGGAGACGCGTCATGGCATGGAGGCAATGAGACCTTGGTAGGCCGCTGGAGGGGGTTGTAACCAAACCTGAACACACAAATCACATGATACCCTTAAATTCCAGGGAGGGTAGCGATGACCTATGCCGCCACGTTCAAAGACATTGGAGATGTGTTCATTCGGGTTCATATCTGATAAGTTTGAGGACCAGCACATCAACTGGAACTCGCCACTGTGTTCCTCGAACCACTTCAAGACGCTCCTGGCTTTGTGACACTGAGCATTATCCTGCTGAAAAATGCCACTGCTCTCGGGAAACAAGTCCTGCACGGCTCCATTTTACCCGTGGATGATCACCTGAGTGTGCCGCGGAGCATGACACAGCCGCCACCGCCTTTTCTCTGCCCCGTCGTACAGGTATTACTGAGCTGTTCCCCTAGAAGACGACGGATTTGCGCCCTCCCATCGACATGATAAAGAAGATATCAGAGCATGCAACGCTCTGCCACTGTGCCAACGTCCATTGGCGATGGTCACTTGTCCAACTCAGTCGTACTGCCGATGCGGTGTTGACATTGGCACAGGCGTGGGACGTCGGTTGCGGAGGCCCAGCGTTAGGAGTGTTTGGTGCTCTGTGTGTTGAGACGCACTTGAACTCTGACCAGCATTACCAATCTGCCCAGTCTACGACGTCCGACATCTGTAATGAGGGGTGCGCTGCCCAACCCTACGACTTCTGGACGAGGTTTCGCCACATGTTGTTTTGACATCCACAAGAGCACTCCTCAAACAGCCGAAAAGTCGTATAGATTCCGGAATGTACGTTCGTAGCCTCCAGGCCATCACGATCTGCCATCTGTCAAACTGAGACGGTTTGTGTTAGGATGTTCAAGCTGCACGGTGAGGGCGCGGGGCATGATGGGAATTAGTAGGTGCTGTATGCTTTGGTTTAGCGATGAAGTCCACTTTCATTTGGATGGGGTCGTCAATAAGCAAAATTCGCGCATTTGGGGAACTAAGAAATCGCATTTCGCGTTTGAGATGTCTCTTCGCACACAATGGACGACTGTGCGGTGTGCAGTGTCGAGTTACCGAATAATCGGTGCGATATTCCGAGATGGCATGGTGACTATCGAACAGTTTGTGACAGTTTTATAAGATGATTTCATCCTCACTATTCAAAATGACCCTGATTTCGACAAGATGTTGTTCTTGCAGGAGAAATCTTGACCCTATCGACGCAGGAGGAGCACTTTGGGGAGCACTTTGGGGACTGCATTCTGGCTGTGGGGTATCCAGAGGCCACTGGCATGGGGCTCGATTGCTCTCGTATTCTCTAGGTCTGAACACGCGCGACTCCTTTTTGTGAGGCTACATTAAAGGCAAGGTGTACAGCAAAAAGCCAAAAACCACTGCTGAGCTGAAAACAGCCATTCAGGAGGTTACCGACACTGCAGCAGGTCGTGCAGAATTTCGCTTTTCGTTTGCGCAAGTCATCGCCAGTTATGACAGGTACATCGAACATGTCATAACCTAAATCCGAATATCTGTAGTGACGTTTACATGTTGAATAAAGTATGCCCACGCCGTAGTTTGTAACTAACTTCCTTTTTCTTTTCATGTAGTTCAGTAACTGCCACCCTTTAGTAACGGGCCAATTGGTTGGCTGACACCGTATGGTTCGCTAAAAACCCGGCACCATTCAAAAGACTTGGCGCTGACTGTGATCTGTTTCACATCTCTGCCAATGTCAGCGATCTGATAACAGCGTGGTGAAGTGTATTTGGTTTCAATACGTGTGCAAATGACTTTGATTAATCGTAGTGTTCGTACCTACAGTCAAATGCACAAAATTAATAATAGTGTTCGTACTTAACATTCAAATGCACAGTTGCTGTTGTGGTATTCAGTCCGGAGACTGGTTTGCTGTAGCTCTCCATGCTACTCTATGGTATACTAGCCTCTTCATCTCCGAGTAACTACTGCAACCCAAATCCTTCAGAATCTGCTTATTGTATTTATCTCTTGGTCTCGCTCTACGATTTATACCCCCCCCCCCCCTACTCATCCCTCAAATACTAAATGGTTGATCCACTGATATCTTAGAATGTGTCCTGTCAGCTGATTCCTTCTTTTGTTAATGTCGTCCTCAATTTTATTCAGTACCACCTCATTAGTTACGTGATCGACCAATCTAGTCTTCAGCATTCTTCTGTAGCACCACATTTACAAAACTTCTATTCTCTTTCTATCCAAACTGTTAACCGAACAGACTTCCTAACACTTTAATCTATATTCGATGATAACTGATTTCTCTTCTTCAGAAATGTTTTTCTTGCCATTGGCATTATACGTATTATAACCTCTCTACTCTGGCCATCGGCAGTTATTTTGCTGTCCAAGTAGCAAAAATGGTCTACTACCTCAAGTGTCTTGTTTCCTGATCTGATTTCCTTACCATCACCTCATTTAATTTGAGTACATTGCATCATCCGTATTCTGCTTTTATTGAGGTTCATGTCATATCCTCCTTTAAAACACTGTACATTATTTTCAAATGCTCTTCCATGTCCTTTGCTGTATCTGACAGAATTACAGTGTGATAGACAAACCATAAAGTTTTTGTTTCTTCTCCTTGAACTTTAATTCCTGCTCCAAATCTTTCTCTGCTTTGTTTTATTGCTTGTTCAATGTACAGGCTGAATAACATCGGGGATAGTCTACAGTCCTGTCATACTCCCTTCTCAACAACTGCTTCCCTTTATGCCCCTCGACTCTTATTACTTTCGTTTGGTTTATGTACAAATTGTAAATAGATTTTCGGTCCCTCTGTTCTACACATGCTACCTTTTGAACGTGAGACACCATCACAGAAATCTGATAAATCATTTAACCCCAGTTTTCGTCTACTCAGTGCGTTGTATTACAACAGCTTTAATTTAGTTTCATATTCATCGCTACAAGAAGTATCCCATTTGAAGATGGCCTTCTCAGTAGTACGCGTCATGATTCATGTCACTACCGTGTCAATATTAAGACGACAGGAGCCAATTGGTACGAATAAAGCGCTGTCCTGTCAGTGTAAACGTCAACATCACTAACGGATTAGGCCCTAGAACTATTCCGACTGCTGCGTACAAGGCCCTACGAGGAGCGATCTATGGTTGTGTGACATGTGGTAAACAATTCGCCAATGACTCCAGTTGATATGGCCAGCATGTAGTGGTTAATAAAAATGAAAAGGAGAAGAAAAGAAAAGGTTGGAAATGTGGGAAGAAATGGTAAATAAAAAGGGGTTTTTAAAATCGTTAATGACCGTGAAAAGGGGAAAGAATGAAATGAAAATCGGACTTTGTATTACAGAAAAGCTCTCGGACTTCGTGATTCGGAAAAGCTATAGTTGGGGTGGTCCTTGTGGCGTTTTCAAACCAATTTCCACTACAAAAATTATTTGAAAGAGAAAGAGAGAATAACAAAATGTGATTAACAGAGGGAAATGGCGTAGATAACAGTACATTCATTACCAAGTTAATGTGTCTTCTCTCGTGCGGCGTCCAGGTCTTGTTCTCCAACAATCTCCTGCTTCATTTCTGCATGAAAAAGCTGTAGCTGCTCCAAAATCTTGCAGTAAATTTCATCGTCCAGGAATTACTAATGTCTACGAATTAAAACCATTCGATATTGAATGCAGTGTATTTTACGGCTGCTTCCATCCTCCAAATTTCATACAACCTTCCACAATACAATATGTCTGCACATCAATAAGTTTTTACGTCTTAATCAGAACAAGACTAAGGAATAAGTTTTTACGTCTGAATCATACCAAGACTAGCGAATAAGTGAAGTTAAGCTTCCGCTCTCAAGAGACAAGAGCGGGTAGTAAACAAAAAGAATTACAATTTTTATATCTTCATTTTCTTATAAACATTTTCTCTGCCGTCGAACGCTCATACAGCTGCGACGGTATAATTTATATCTGAGGGAACGAGTGTAGCGCGGCGAAATTCAAAGTCCCGCTACAAGCAGATGAATTCAGATAGTGTCGCTGCTCCCTTATTCAAGCACGATGGTGCGTCGACCCCGTTCCAGATCTTACTACCTCACAAAAATACGAGGAGATACCAGGGATCGAATCTGGGGCCTTCTGCACCGAAGACAGCGACGTCATCCATTCGGATATGGGAGCCAGTACTGGAATAGAATCTATAAACCATTCTCCCTCTCGCGTCCCCTAGCCCCGCAGAGGCCGCACTGCTTACCCCTCTGCCCCTGATATAAGCGGCGTACTTTACTCAGCTCAAGGCTGAATTCACCTAATTAAAATTTAGCACACCTTAATACATTACTGCCGCAGTAAGGATTTTTGTTTCATACTGAGCCGGAAACCTATACTCTTAAGAAGCTCTTAACGTTAGCTGATGCCTTTGGGTTTGGCTATTACTTGCTAGATGCATCCATACATAATACTAAAAAAAAAATGGTTGTTTGTATTTATGTATAGATGTGTCTATGAGTGTTCTATATCACCTCCTAAACCATTGGACCAATTTCAACCAAATTTGGTCTGGTACACTCGCCATCCTGTGTGTGGTTTTTAACTATTTTTACACCCTCGTTTAGGCAAATGTTGGGCTGTTCGGGCAGTTTTCCATATTTCGCCTCTAAGAATACAGTACGCAAACCGTTACAGCACGAGAACACACAGAACAGATGGCGCACATACTTATGTTACGTTCATAACTATGGCGTCAGGAAGGGCAACCGGTCGCAAAAGTTAAATAATAAAATAATATTTGAAACTTCCTGGCAGATTAAAACTGTGTTCCCGACCGAGACTCGAACTCGGGACCTTTGCCTTTCGCGGGCAAGTGCTCTACCATCTGAGCTACCGAAGCACGACTCACGCCCGGTACTCACAGCTTTACTTCTGCCAGTACCTCGTCTCCTACCTTCCAAACTTTACAGAAGCTCTCCTGCGAACCTTGCAGAACTAGCACTCCTGAAAGAAAGGATATTGCGGAGACATGGCTTAGCCACAGCCTGGGGGATGTTTCCAGAATGAGATTTTCACTCTGCAGCGGAGTGTGCGCTGATATGAAACTTCCTAGCAGATTAAAACTGTGTGCCCGACCGAGACTCGAACTCGGGACCTTTGCCTTTCGCGGGCAAGTGCTCTACCATCTGAGCTACCGAAGCACGACTCACGCCCGGTACTCATAGCTTTACTTCTGCCAGTATCTCGTTTCCTACCTTCCAAACGTTACAGAAGCTCTTCTGCGAACCTTGCAGAAATATCACTTGGAAGGTAGGAGACGAGATACTGGCAGAAGTACAGCTGTGAGGACCAGGCGTGAGTCGTGCTTCGGTACCTCAGATGGTAGAGCACTTACCCGCGAAAGGCAAAGGTCCCGAGTTCGAGTCTCGGTCGGGCACACAGTTTTAATCTGCCAGGAAGTTTCATATCAGCGCACACTCCGCTGCAGAGTGAAAATCTCATTCTGGAAAATAATATTTGTCGTCAATTCCTGATAATAGTAAATAGCGTTCTACGTTTTATCGGGAAGGATGAACGTAATGATTGCAGTTTCCGAAAAAAATTGACGATTTATTTAAGAGAAAGAGCTCCACAAACTGGGCAAGGCAATAAAACGTTGGTCCAGCTCTGCCCCATCAACAAGCAGTTATTCGGCTTGGCATTCGTTAACAGCGTTACTGCATGTCCTCCTGAAGGGTATCGTGCCTAATTCTGTCCAGTTGACGCATTAGATCATCAGAGGCCCGAGCTGGCTGGAAGGTCCTGCACCTGATGTTCGAAACCGGGAACTCGTTGGACAAGGTGGGGTCTGGCGGAGCGAGACGACACTCGCCATCTGCAGGCAAGCATTATATTGTTGAAACTCAAGCCCAGGATGGCTTGTCATGAAGGACAACAAAACATAACGTGGAATATCGCCGACGTACTGCAATGCTGCGAAGGTGACGAGGATGTCAACCGAAAGGTGCGCTGCTATGAAAAGAAATGGCAGCCCAGACCAGCACTGCTGGTTGTTGGACAGTATGGAGAGCCACAGCCACTACTGTATTCCACCGATGTTTGGGGCGTCCCCAGATACGTCTTAGGTCTGGAATCTCATTGACTGAAATGGAACTGCCTCCAGTGTTGGTCCCAGATGGCCAGCGACCACGTGACTGGAGACCTCCCAGAAACTGTGATCATTTATTGTCTGTACATGTACGTCACATCTACCGATTTCAGTCTCGTTCGGACAGTTATTTCGTGGTGCGTCTTTTTCTTTAATTTTCTTTGTCTTAGAGCACATATGGCAACGGCCTTGCCTCAGTGGATACACCGGTTCCCGTTTGATCACCGAAGTTCTGTCGGGCATGGCCAGCACTTGGATGGGTGACCATCCAGATCGCCATGCACTGTTGCCATTTTTCTGGGTGCACTCAGCCTCGTGATGCCAATTGAGGAGCTACTCGATCGAATAGTAGCGGCTCCGGTCAAAGAAAACCATCATAACGACCGGGAGAGCGGTGTGCCGAACACACGTCCCTTCTATCCACATCCTCATTGAGGATGACACGGCGTTCGGACGGTCCGGATGGACCAATTGTGGCCTGAAGACGGAGTGCTTTAGAGCACATATGGATTAATGATGATGATAATGAGGTCCCATACTCCGAAGAGGATAGGGAACGATGCATGAAACCAGCACCGCCGATTAGGCAAGGTCGTAGCGGAGGTGGTTTGCTATTGCCTTCCTCCGACTGTAATGGGGATGAATGATGTTTATGAAGACAACACAACAAAACCCAGTCTTCTCGAGGCACCGAAAATCGCTGACACCGCCGGGAATCGAACCCGGGACCCCGTGCGCGGGAAGCGAGAACGCTACCGCAAGACCACTAGCTGTGGACATATGGATTAATACGCTACTGAAAAGTAACTGCCTCTACCTAACAAACCAATGTATCATTGACAATAAAATGTTAGAAATGCTAAAAAATAAAAAGTTCCCCTGAAGCAGAATTATAACAGGGAATTGAAGCAAAGCAAGCGCTGTGTCGTGTGTGAGATACAGAGGTTAGTCAATGTGCCGGGACTTACCCCAGTTCACTGCTAGTAGCGCCACGTCACCATAACGCGTCTGCGCGTGGCGCACAAGTATAGCACCACAATTAAGTATGAAATTAAAAATAAAAATTGATGTTTACAACATCGTTTGGATATAGTTAAGTGCAATAATGTTTCAAATATCAAGTCTTTATGTTCTAGACTTCATAGTTTACGTAAAAATGCCTTTTTAAGAGAAAAATAAGTGACACTAAATACTGAAACTACGAAGCCAACATTTATTCAGAAGGTGCAGTTAGAGCTCATAAATAAGTGGTGCAGGTTTACAAAATCGTATAACAAAAATTAACACCAGAATACACGTTCATAGGAAAAATTATAGGCACTAAATATTGGACTTAGAAAGATGAAAATTTGTTTTAGACTTCAGTTCGCCCCAAAAATAATAACTGAAAGGCCACGTTAAGCGAACTCTTATTTTTTTTGAGTAATTAACTAAAAACAAATTTTGTAAGTGTAATTTACTCCCTTGTTGTTGATTAAGTACCTGTAATTTTAATGCTAGAAAATTTTGGTTAAAGTGGATGATAAAACATACCAACTGATAGAGCTATGCCAAAATTGAGAGTTGTAGTATTAATAACTGCCGACGTAAGTTCTAGTAAAGATATGTTTCAGAGGTAACAATATACGGTTAGTTCCACTATAAAAATCATAGAAGGCAAAATTTTCATTCTAGCGAGCTGAAATTTTTTCGGTGATTTCAAACAACTTAACTGAATAAAAATAATATTAATAGGTTTCTGAAGTAATTTTTAACTATATTATTAAAGTTTATTTGCCCGAGAAAGCGGTCGATCGGAAGCTGCTGCAGGCCGGACAGAGTGGCCGAGCGGTTCTACAGTCGCAGGTTAGAATCCTGTCTCGGGCATGGACGTGTGTGATGTCCTTAGGTTCAGATGGCTCTAAGCACTATGGGACCTAACATCTGAGGTCATCAGTCCCCTAGACTTAGAACTACTTAAACCTAACTAACGTAATGACATCACACACATCCATGCCCGAGGCAGGATTCGAACCTGCGACCACAGCAGCAGCGCGGTTCCGGACTGAAGGATGTCCTTAGGTTAGTTAGGTTTAAGTAGTTCTAAGTTCTAGTGGACTGACGACCTCAGAAGTTAAGTCGCATAGTGCTCAGATCCATTTGAACCATTTGGATACTGCTGCAGTATGCAGATAGCCGTAAACAAGAGATGTTCCCCCAGTCGTCCGCTCCGGCTCCTTTATAAGCACACCCCGAGAGGCAGCAGTAGCGTTCACTTCGCATTCAGCTACTTTAAGATCCAAATCTGTTAAACGTCGGATGGCGCTCTGCCTCGGATGACGTCAGAGCGGAGCTGTGTCAAAGCGCGTATTTTGCGGTAAAAACGGATAGTGAACTCTCGAGTTCACTATCGCACTGTACACCGTCCTGGATCGCTTAGAATTCGTCAAAGCAACTGTAAGTGTGCCGTCCGTGTGAATTACAATTCCGCGTCGCAAGTGGTGACTTTATTTCCACTTTTACGTGAGCATTAGCTTTAAACATTTTTTGCAAACTTTTAGTTGAGTATTTTTAGTCAGAGCGAAAGACAGTCTGGTAGGAAAGTACCGTAGAGGTCGCCTTTGTACTGCCAAATGTGCTGTTAGAATAGAAAGACATGTGTTCAATTGAACATAGTGGATCTTCTAGTGTTAGACGTGAGAAACTTTACGTAATAGCCCGCATCTCGTGGTCGTGCGGTAGCGTTCTCGCTTCCCACGCCCGGGTTCCCGGGTTCGATTCCCGGCGTGGTCAGAGATTTTCTCTGCCTCGTGATGGCTGGGTGTTGTGTGCTGTCCTTAGGTTAGTTAGGTTTAAGTCGTTGTAAGTTCTAGGGGACTTATGACCACAGCAGTTGAGTCCCATAGTGCTCAGAGCCATTTTGAACCTTTACGTAATATAATTTTTAACTGAAACTGTACTTATGTAAATCATATTCCTGATTCTGCAAAGAAATGGGAGAACAGAAACTTTTCTTGCAGTGGGGTGGATCAGACCGTGGCCGTGTAGACTGGAAACTAAGGTCAGTATGTTCCCTTCGCTTTCTGGCTGACCACTAAATTAGTTGACAGGCACGCCTGTGTTATGTGTGTCGACAGAAGTGCCGACACAGTGTTATTATGAAGGGGCCGAATAGGGCACGCGTCAACTCACGCCGTCCTGCGTTAAGTCTGAAACAGGATAACTATTGAATGGTAGCAAGAAAAGTACGTAGTTGCTTTATACTTAACTTTTATTCTCTGATGAATACAGCGTTCTTCTTGAGACATTTATACTATAACTCTCAAAGTAGGTAAGGCTAATGGCGCCTTGCTAGGTCGTAGTCATGTGCTTAGCTGAAGGCTATTCTAACTGTCTCTCGGCAAATGAGAGGAAGGCCTCGTACGTCTAGTCACTAGCAATGTCGTCCGTACAACTGGGGCGAGTGCTAGTCCGTCTTTCTAGACCTGCCATGTGGTGGCGCTAGGTCTGCAAGTACTGATGGCGGCGACACGCGGGTCCGACATGTACTAATGGACCGCGGCCGATTTAAGCTACCACCTAGCAAGTGTGGTGTCTGGCGGTGACACCACAGCCTGAATAAGACGGCATTTAAATAATTTTCACCCGCCGCCCAACAGACTGCCTTTTTTTCTGAGTCAGAGAGAATTACATGAAATACTTCCCACTTACAATGGCTAATTGATAAGATATTCATAAATATCTTCCACAAAAAATATTTATTGTAGTTCAGTGAGACAACAATGCTTGCTGAAAGAGCATGTCAGAGATTCTAAGGTTCTAACTACATCAGTAACAGAGATAAAGGTACATAAAAATAGAAAATTTAACTTTGGCGAGATGCGGTTTTCGTATTCCCCTTTACGGTAGTCTACGAATCATACATTGCTGGCCTCTAGGTGGTCAGAAATTCATGCACGTACAACTTCCCAAATGATAAACGATTAAACTGAAGAAGGAATAGAACATGCTGAAATCCCAGGTGTAAGACAGAAACAGATAATTGTTTCCTGCATAGTACAGAATTTCCTTGGCATCTGTTACGCAGTGACAGCTAAACGCAGCACAGGTGTCGCGTGCGCCGAGCTGCGTCAGTTTAACTGCTTCCTCCAGACTCACAGCTACTCGGCGGCGGCACCAGAGAGCAGCGCAGCCTGTCACGTGGAGCCCCGCCTACCTGCCACTCAAGTCTCAAGTTCTCCGGCTGAGATCTCCTCGGGGTGCTGTGTCAGCTTGACGTGCGCTGCAGCGGTGTGGGAACCTACCTATACTAATCACCCATCAAGAACACGCCCCCTCTCACCTCTCCCGCACTTGCTCCCTTTCACTCACTTCTTCTATCTCGCTCCCTCTCGCATCATTCTTTGTCTCTCTATCCCGCTTTCACTCCCTCTCTCTATACCTCTCTTTCACTCTCACTATGGTTTATTAAAACCGCTTTGACACTTGTTCACTCCCACTCATTTCTTAATACCCTTTCTTTCTAATTATTTACTGCCTCTATATCTGGGCTTTATCTCCATACTTCTCTTTCACTCTCTCCGTCTTTATGCTTCACTCCCTCTCCAATCTCTTCCTCACACACTATCTTCTATTCTCCCTCCTTATTTTTAACTATCATTTCTCTTACCTTCTGTCTATACTACTTGTATCGCCGGAAAGGCATATCCTATTTCCATCTATTCTACTATGAATGTTTTCCTTATTTTGTTACCTGAAGATATGACATTTCTGTGCCTTTAAATATTGTAATTGTTTTACTATTTGTATATATATGCATTTATGTCGATGTATAATGGGTTTGTTTTGTAAGTACTATTTGTATTTTTACGCTGGGTCTTGTCTAGGGAAAACTATGCTATCGAACGATTACATCGATAGGTCGTGTGGAGAACCAAAGTGTTTAGGATCTTTGGTAGTGTTAACTCTGCCACGTGGAGCGCGGGCAGAGTGGGAGTCTGCTGGAGTAGGGCGGTGGAGCAGGTGTGTTGAGTGACGCCCCCGCTAGTTACCGTGCTTCCATGGTTTGGCAGCAAGTAATTGCGCTCGACTTGCTATGATAGTTTCTGGCTCGGTGTCGGGGAACGGAAACATTAGCAGGCACACATCAAGAGCCCGTTTCGCCTGGTGGCCGTGTCGAGAAGAAGGCGTGCCAATATCCAGCTTCTGCAACAGCTATGGCCGACAATATGTGATTGTCGCCACCTCCTCGATCGACGACTTCAAGCCCTCAATCAACCAACAAGGAAGACTGGAAGCAAGCAAAGTTTTAGAACTGTATGGCAGACCTCAGCTTTTCTAACTATTCCATTAGCATTGCTAAAATACAGAAACTTAGCATGAACCTTTGTTGCTCATTGTCCCAATTGCATTACCAAGCAGGGTCCCTTCCTTTTCCGATATGAACTCGAGTGTCGTTGAATTTCAAACGCCAGCATTAAGGTAATATCATTCGATTTCACTGCTTTAATTTCAAAGTTCAGTTAAGGTATTCATAGCTGGGTACAATATTTAGATTACACAAGCACAAATTAAGAGTGCGAGTTTTGTTACCATATTTTAGCTTACCTGTGACTGCACCTCAACTTGGTCCTTACTAAATTTTACTATTGTTAATTGTTCAGAATCATTTAATTCAAGTTCAAAGTTAAATCTCTTATTTCTAAACTGCGTAGAATCAAGTAGCTTTTGAAATGATTGTTGAGGTACCCCAAGACTAACCTTATTTTATTGAATTTCGTAGTGCTTCAGAAACAAAGTTCACAATTTTCCGGTTTTATTAAATCATTTGCTAAATTAAGTCAGAGTGTTTGGAATTTATTACTTCTGACAAACATTTAGTTTTCACACAACACGTGTCAACCTGCAGTTGCCACGCTTTTAGTGCTAATTATATGTGCAAAAACCTTTCTTTCTCAGTTACTATAGTAGTTGTCTATAGGACTGGCGACCATAATTTTCCCCAAATCTCAAATATCTAATTAACGCCAGTTAATTGTTAACATAAAAACCACACATTTACTTTCTTTATGAACTTTATCCCTTTTCACAATTAATTTCCACCAGTTTCATTTGCATTTTTCCTTTCATTTAGATGTAACCCTTTTCTTCCTCTTTACCGACAGATTAACTTCGGTGACGATTGCTTTTCTCAAATGTCCCATAGGTACACACGGTTTAATTTTTACTGTCATTAAGGTCGATAAGTGAGGGGAGGTTACATTCTCTCTCTATTTGCCATTCATTTCAAGCAATTACCTACTGTCGTAATCCATTTCACTAATGTTGGTGAATCGTAATGGTACCATTACATATTCTGACCATCAGATTCGTATTATAAGCTTATCTTCATCTGCATCTAAAGTCCACAACCTAACATCAGGTGTGTGGTTGAGGATAAATTGGTTACCACTCTTTTCCTGCCGGCCGCTGGTGGCCGAGCGGTTGTAGGCGCTTCAGTCTGGAACCGCGCGACCGCTACGGTCGCAGGTTCGAATCCTGCCTTGGGCATGGATGTGTGTGATGTACTTAGGTTTTTTTTCGTTTTTTGGTCATCAGCCTACTGACTGGTTTGATGCGGCGAGTACTTGTAATGGAGTCCACTGCAACACGTTCCAGCACCTCCTCTTCAAAATTGATTGTGCGAGTCGTCATTGTGTTGCCTGGTCCCTCGTGTCTTTTTTCCAATGAAAGAGTCTCCCACATTCGTCGATGGAGAGGGATAAACACTCATCGTGACGGGTGATACCTGATAGTAAATCGTTCGCTGTACAGTCTTTCAGCAGCGACGAACTTTTCCATACACAAGGTGCATGTCAGTGAGTTCCGCTAAACTGTACCGGTACTGCTCCGTGGTATCGTACAGTACGTCTTTGAATATCACTTAGAAATGAATAGGTCTGCCGTCGATTCACAGCACATTCTGTCATGGGACAATGCAAACACGGTACAACAGAGCCACTTGATAGACAAGTAAATTAAACGAAACCTGCATCATGACCTCCTAATACCCACGCTCTTCCTTGGAGGAATAAAAGAGTGTAAATGTAAATAACCATCACAGTACGCGTAAGCTTGCACGCATGTTAGTTGTAAATAAGCTGGTAAACAGAATGCTTGGCAAAGCAGTGACAAGTTTATTTCTGTACCTCCCTAAGCTGGCTTCTCCGACCCAGGTTAACTAAAATAACCAACTCCTCCCGAACAGGCCATGAAGGCTCAACGGTACTGACAGGCCGCCGTGTCATCCTCAGCCCATAGGCGTCACTGGATGCGGATATGGAGGGTCATGTGGTCAGCACACCGCTCTCCCTGCCGTATGTCAGGTTCCGAGACCACAAACGCTACTTCTCGATCAAGTATCTCCTCAGTTTGCCTCACAAGGGCTGAGTGCACCCCGCTTGCCAACAGCACTTGGCAGACTCGATGGTCACCCATCCAAGTGCTAGTCCAGCCCGACAGCGCTTAACCGGTGTTACCACTGCGGCAAGGCCGTTGGCCCGAACCCAGGATCCCTACCACAAATTTTCAGTGACGTATTCTCTATGTCCTGTTACATTTTTGCACGTTCTAATGGAAACACACTGTCTAATTGTTTCGAGGACCAGACATTTTTTTGTGTTATTCAAGGCACTAATTACTCATTACACGCAATATGTTCGCCCAATATTTGAGACTGAGAGGATTTAGCGACTTTCAGTAAAATTTACACATTACTGCAAACCTTTTCGAAACCGGCAATTTCCTACAAAACGTTTGGAAAGAAAATACGTACGCCTGCTACATTTCCCTATTCATGCACTAAAACCAGAATCAGACGTTCCGTTTTATTACTTCCTTATTATTTCTATTCGCAACTCATTTTGCAGCAGTATCCACCTGTACCACTGAAATATCTGAAAAAATATCAATATACCACTCACAGTTCAGCAGTTATTGTGGTGTCACCGCCAGACACCACACTTGCTAGGTGGTAGCCTTTAAATCGGCCGCGGTCCACTAGTATACGTCGGACCCGCGTGTCGCCACTGTCAGTGATTGCAGACCGAGCGACGCCACACGGCAGGTCTAGAGAGACTTCCTAGCACTCGCCCCAGTTGTACAGCCGACTTTGCTAGCGAAGCTACACTGACCAATACGCTCTCATTTACCGAGACGATAGTTAGCATAGCCTTCAGCAACGTCATTTGCTACGACCTAGCAAGGCGCCATGACCAGTTTATATTGAGATTATATAATGTATCAACAAGAGCGATGTTCTCCAGTTATGGATTAAAGTTAAGTATTACATCAACTCCGTACTTTATTTATTAGACTCAACTCCTTTAATCTGTTCCAGACCTCACGCCAGTCTGCGTGAGCTTCAAAGCGTGTATTTCGGCCTCCTCTAGCAACACGGTGTTGGCTCTTCTGCCAACACAACAGTTATCACATTCTAATCACGATGTTGCGTGAATAACTAGCTCTTCTTCGAAAAAACTTATTTAAAGAATCTGTGCTAGGCAGATAACTAGTAAGGACACTGGAAACGCAATGCCACCGTTAAATCTTTAATTAAGAGGGAAGGCGTGTGCTACTCCTATTTACAGATATGCTTCCTACACATCTATTCAGCCTATCTAACCAAACACGCGCAAGCAACCCACTCACTCACACACACACACACACACACACACACACAGAGAGAGAGAGAGAGAGAGAGAGAGAGAGAGAGGGAAAGAGAGAGAGAGAGATATCAAAATTGGCTTTAGAGGAAGATCGTGTTAGTGGTGGAGAGAAACCTACAGGTGCAATTAACAAGTTTTGAAAGATATTGGAGCATTATGATGCTCATATAAAAATGTTTACATTTAGCTCGCTGACCGTGATTTATTGAATTATTTTAATGGTCCGCGCGCGGGCGGCATTAATCACTCTGCGTGTATACGGGCAGACTCGCTACAGGCGAGCCTACACAATCGGCCCCGCACCGTAAATTATATTGTAAAACGAGCGTAATTTATTTTCCGCGTCCAGTTTCTCGGAACAAAAGCAACAAACTGCGGAGCCAATGGCGTTCCAGTTCCCTGGAACTACGCGCGGTGAAAATTAACGGCAGTGGAAGGGAACGCATTGGCTGGGCATATACGGCTTCCGAACGCGCGCCTCCCACCCTCCCCCTCCCACAGTAAAGTGGAAATACGGCGCAGTGTGTTGCGTGTAACGCGAGGTAATGAAAACACAGCCGGCAGTGCCAATGCCGTACTGAAAAAGTGCAAGCTTTTCCCTGTGTGCGAATACCTTGTTTTCTGTGTTGCAACAGCTCGCGTTAGTGTCTGTGGGGCAGTTCGTTAGCGAAATTAAACTGAGTGGACAAAGTGTCGGGAAGAGTTGACCTAATTGAAGATCTGGCGTGCACGTCAGAATGTGTAATGGTGCCGTATTCCATCCGTGCAGCCGAAGTATCTGCAGTCCCTACAATAAAGAGACCCTTCTATCCGGACAACACCAAAAGTAGATGGAGGTCCTCAATCGCCGTCTGGAAGGAGCTTGCATCACCCAAATCTCCAGCTATTTGGAGAGACCATCCAACGACATGGGCCACCAGATACATCAAAAATTCTCATCCACACGATTTCGAAGATAGGAAGCAGCAATCGCTCAATCAGCTCAACAACTCATTCATTCAAGCTGCTGACAACAATAAAATGTAGAAGGGTGAAAAAGAAGATGAAGATCTCTTTAGGAAAGATAAGGGCATCGATTAGGCAGTTCTGATATCGCGCTTCGTAATGGAAACAAGTCTTAAGAAAATTCGGGGCATATTCATAGGAATTGCCTAGATGCAAAAAGGGTACGCCGGTGTTAAATAGTGAAAGATTTTCGAAATTATGGGAAAAAAGGAATAAGCTATACGGAAAGTATAGTCTGTCAGTGCATGACAGTGCATCGTATTAGTATGCTCCAAAAAAGCCGTGCGAGAAAATGCGTTTCTGAATGAAAAACTTTATCTGCTACTGTGCTCCTTGGCCGAAGGTTTTGAGAAACTGAACTATTTTAACGTATCACTTGAAGTCCGAAATACTGATATCGTCGTCTAAGCGAGAAAGAGCTGGGGTTCAAGAGAAAATTTGGACCGTGCGAAACTAAAATAGAGAAGGGTAACAGAGAGCTGCCTTCTGGTCTGAATGATTTCGTGAAGTAAAATGGATGAAGGTAACATCAGTAGAAATGACGTAGTACATCTCAAAAACCTTCGCCAATAATTTGAGGGTACAAGTTTTTGCAAAACCTTCATTTGAGTAGGACTGGATCCACAATTCATTCGACAGTATCATTGCAGACCACTTGTCAACAATAGAAGGAGATAACAGAAATCTCTAGTGACAGAACACTTCAAAATGAATTTAAATCAAAGCCTCTTAAACATTTTTGGGTGTAGATTCGGAATGAATATCCCAATTCAAGAAGAAGGGCAGTGGACATGTTATTACCCCTTCTCTTCACCTTACTTATGTGGGTCAACATTTTCCACAATAGCATTAGTCAAGACGAAAATTCGGCAGCGACTGCAGCTAGAAGGTGATCTGTGGGTTCCTGTTTCAAAGATTCATTCAAGATCGCATCTGCTTTTCTCACACATTCAAACACCCAAACAGCACTAACAGTACAAATATCATAAAATTTCCGAAGTTTGTATTGTGTCCAGCCCTACTATTGTTTATACTGCTTTCGCATGATCGGTTTGAACATAGCAGGTTTCTGAATGGGCAGTTGAGCGTTGACTATTGGTCTATCATCATTTGTAGTTTGTGCTCTTCCAAATATTAAAACATTCTAAACGATTTGAAAGGAATACAAACAGTAACAGTTGAACCTTAACAAATTAAATTATTTGTAAAAAGATATGTTTGCTCAGTTCCAGTAACCGCATCTAAAACCGTGGTTATTTATGAACTAGTTGTAATGTATTGCCGGCCGCAGTGGCTGTGCGGTTGTAGGCGCTGCAGTCCGGAACCGCTTGACTGCCACGGTCGCACGTTCGAATCCTGCCTCGGGCATGGATGTGTGTGATGTCCTTAGGTTAGTTAGGTTTAAGTAGTTCTAACTTCTAGGGGACTGATGACCTAAGTTGTTAAGTCCCATAGTGCCATAGAGCCATTTGAACCATTTTGTTGTAATGTATGGATGCATGGTCTCGCGGCGATGTGGATAAACAAAATCTTCTCGTGCTTGCAGCCACGTCAGCTGGTTAATTGTTAAATTTCATGGCCTTTGCATGACGAAAGTTTATGATAATTTAAAAAGATGTTTATCTGTACACGAGTAATTATTATTTTTATTGTTGTAACTGACAGTTGTAATAATTAGACAGAAGTAAATAAAATATCGTGGGCCGTTTTCTTGCCAAGTATGAGAAGTGCTTAGGAAAGAAAGATAAATGGGGAGGGGGGCTAATAATTTTTGCTTCAAAGGGGGGGGGGGGGACGTTGGAAAACTGTGAGAACCCATGCCCTAGATATTACAGAAACAGGACTTGCTTGATACTGGCGTGTGTAATCACCACGGACGGCACTGCATGCTCTGCAAGGTGTTCCCATGCTGGCCGCAGTGTGGATAAGGACTTCCTGTGGAAGCGTGATCCATTCCTCCACAAGCACTGACGACACATGCGCTATGGACGCTGGTGCATGTACACATGCTGCAATACGCGTCCTCAATGCTTACCACACGACATTTAGGTCGGGGCAACGGGCAGGTCAGTCCATTCGCCGAGCATTGTCTCATTCCGTGATCTACTCCACGTGTGCAGTTCCATGTGTTCACGTATTAGCATCCATAAAGACACGCTGTCACACGTTTTCCTCACCTCTGTTTAGTGCATGTGTTAGATATTATGCAGTGACTGTTCCAGCCACGCCCTACTGAGGTCAGCAAGTGTTCATGTGTATGTATGTATGTGTGTGTGTGTGTGTGTGTGTGTGTGTGTGTGTGAGCGTGCGCGTCTGTGAATCTGTGTGCGTATGTGTCTGGGGTTTTTTGTGTGTACTGCGGCAGGGTAGTTGGATAACCGTTGGCACGTATGTAAATACGGCGGCGCATTATGTAACGAATTACATCGTTATCCCAACCCCCACCCCATAGTCCATTGTTTAATACAAATACACACATTAACAAAAGTTTCGCATCACCTCGGCTCCGAGAGTTCCGGAACCTGTACAGAAAATAGGAATAGATATCAACATAAACATCATTTTCGCACTTTTTATTGCTCATGAAAACCATACATTGCATGTTGTACCACCATACAGCGATACCTTCAGAAGTGGTGATCCAGACTGCTGTACGCACCGGTACCTCTAATACGCAGTAGCACGTCGTCCAGCATTGATTCATGCCTGTATTCGACGTGGAACACTATCCACAAGTTCATCAAGGCACTTTTGGTACAGATTGGTCCTGTACAGGATGGGCGTATGGGCAGGCGGTGGGCGTTATGGAATAATAGTGTAATTTTTAGAGAAAGGCCATTTATTGGCTAAAGCATGATGAATGGGGCTACATAGGCCTAGGGAGGTGAGGGTGAGCCAGAGCTTATAATTTGGCGAACATTGTTCGCGAAGCTACCGAAAGTTGTTGTCTGCCAAAACGAAGTCCACAGTGCCGCAGCACGGGGAGAAGCGGGAGATGTTCAATGCTCCAGGGCGCGCCTCCGACTCGCGGGTGAGCAAGAATACAAGAGAGCGAGCCCGGAGACGGGCGGCCGGGTATGTTCGACGCACCACGCGGCTTCCTCTGCCCTGGACCGAGCAAACCGTGCGGGCGTCATGGAACTTTTCAGAGCGTTGCCTGCTAAGCGACGCCTGGGGCTGCGTTACCTCGTCAGCACACGAGAGAGGCGCGTGAACAAGGTGCCCTTCATCGGTGCTGACTTCCTGTTACTAAACCGTGGGACGAAAGAATTTACAGGCAGCTAACACTGCCGGCCGTGACTTGGTCGCAATGGAAAAATGAAGTTACCGTTTGGGGGCTCATATAATAAAGTAAAATCTCCTATTGTCTGGCTCATCCTTTACAGTCCTCTTCTCAACGGCAGTTTGACGTAGAGTTGTTGGTGGGTCACGTCATCAATAAACAGCCCTTTTCAAATCATCCCAGACATGTTCGATAGGGTTCATGCCTGTAAAACAAGTTGGCCACTCTAGACGAGAGATGTCGCTACACAGTCACAAGATGTGCACGATGGGAGTTCAAATTGTCCTCCATGAAGACGTATATCTCGCCAATATGCTGCCGATATATTTGCACTATCGGTCGGAGCATGGCATTTACGTATCGTACAGCCGTTACGGCGCCTTCCATGACCATCAGTGGCGTGCGTCGGCCCCACATAATGCCACCAAAAACAGCAGGGTACCTCTACCTTGCTGCACTCGCTGGACAGTGTGTAAGGCGTTCAGCCTGACCACGTTGCCTCCAAACACTTCTGACGATTGTCTGGTTGAAGGCATATGCGACACTCATCGGTGAAGAGAATGTGATGCCAATCCTGACCGGACCATTCCGCATGTTGTTGGGCCAATCTGTACCGCGCTGCATGGTGCCTTGGCTGCAACGATGGACCTCGCCATGGACGTTGGAAGTGATGTAGCGCGTCATGCCGTCTATTGCGCACAGTTTGTGGCCTAACACGACGTCCTGTTGCTGCACGAAACGCATTATTCAACACGGTAGCGTTGCCGTCAGGGTTCTTCCGAGCCATAATCCGTAGGTAGCGGTCATCCACTGCAGTAGTAGCCCTTGGGCGGCCTGAGCGAATCATGTCATCGACCCTGTCTCTCTGCATGTCCTCCATGTCCGAACAACATCACTCTGGTTCACTCTGAGACGCCTGGACACTTCCCTTGTTGAGAACCCATCCTGGCACAAAGTAACAGTGCGGACGTGATCGAACCGCGGCATTGACCGCCTAGGCATGGTTGAACTACAGACAACACGAACCTTGTACCTCCTTCCTGATGGAATAACAAGAACTGATGGGCCGTCGGACCCCCTCCGTCTAATAGGCGCTGCTCGTGCATGATTTTTTACATCCTTGGGCGGGTTTAGTGACATCTCTGGACAGTCAAAGGGACTGAGTCTGTGATACAATATCCACAGTCGACGTCTATCTTCAGGAGTTCTGGGAACCGGAGTGATGCAAAACTTTTTTATATGTGTAATTACGTTCGGTCAGTCACTGTTTTGGACATTAGGTTGAGGTAAATGATGTGCTTATCAATGGAATGATTTTTGTCTTAACATCGGCACACAGCGCTGAAGCCAGTAGGAGAGAGTGTTGCTCATGGTAGCAGCAAGCGTGAATCGGATGTCGCTGGGAGGTGTCAAAGTGGTCGTTGTGGGCTCGACTTGGGATGTGCCTCAAAGTCAGAGCAGTGGGCGACATTAATACATCACGTGGCCTCCGCGTGTCATCGTTATCGGGGATAAGGCGAAGTCAGCCATCCACTTGTGATTACGGAGCAGACTTATTTTTATTGAAAGAAGAAGAACATACTTTGTACTCTTTGTATTTACTATGGTTGGAGAAGCTGTCTTCTCCCCTAATGGTAAACAAGAACTATGGTAGGACAATCTCTGGTGATGTCTTTAATAGCAACTAACCTTAGACTCGTATAACAGTTATTGTCTATACTGCTAGGTCAATGCCATGCTTCACAGCCTTAAAGAATGTTATTAAGTAGCTACACATATTGCTTTTCTCTTCATATCCATGTGGCGTTTATCTTACATCAGGCACTGCTCACAGTAGATGGGTATGCATTTTGGTGGCACACAATACATCGTCTACAGGGTAAACTGTCATTTCTTTTACGGAGCTGAGATGGTTTGACATATATTTGAGACACTTTGTACAGACGAATATGTTGCTCTGAAATCATCTATCAGCAGCTTATCGAATCTAATCAAAACAGAAATCATTCTCGATACTCCAGAGAAATAAAAGATACGTCAGTGGCTGAATACGTAAACCTCAAGTACTTGAGAAATGAAGTACAGTGAAGTTAGTTTTGCTTGAATTTCTGTAACCACCAGTAGGCCTGTACTATTTGGTTTCAGAATGTATTGCGACTTACTTAAAAAGGTGCTCTAATTATGTACCTCAGGCGGTCAGTGCTTGGGCGCGTGTCTTCATAGTATTTTTTAGCTAAGATGTACATTTATGCTATTAATTTCTTGATTATTCATATAAATGCATAAGTAGTGCTAAATTTGTTAGTGTCTTTGGACGTCTCATGAGTTTATTTAAGTAAAATGCATCATAGTTCGGTTTAAGCGACATACTGCAATAAAAACTACCCTCCTTCGTAAAATTGATCGCTTTCCTTGCTAATATTGTGTCTGATTTTCTTTTGGTTATGTGTTTTTTATTGGATGATGGCGTTGGTTAATAGTTGATTATAATAAATGTAGTCTATGATACTTCTAGGGAGCCTTGGTACCATTGTTTTGACTGCAAATTTCATAGAGATTTATTATTGTACATAACCTACAGTAGGTTATGATTTGAGGAAGTAGTAGACGTAATTAAATACATTCAAACTGTCAATCTACTTGCGTGCTGGTATGATTTGTAATTTTTTAGCTGAAACGTATATCCTACCACACCCAATAACAACTGGAGATGGGCTAGTACTTACTGGAAGGTATTGCAACTCATGGTCTTTGAGGGCTCAAAATTAATTTTCTATCTTAACGTCAGTCAGGCACATATTTGAGTTTCAGTCTGTGTGAAACTTCCTGGCAGATTAAAACTGTGTGCCCGACCGAGACTCGAACTCGGGACCTTTGCCTTTCGCGGGCAAGTGCTCTACCAACTGAGCTACCGAAGCACGACTCACGCCCGGTCTCACAGCTTTACTTCTGCCAGTATCTCGTCTCCTACCTTCCAAACTTTACAGAAGCTCTCCTGCGAACCTTGCAGAACTAGCACTCCTGAAAGAAAGGATATTGCGGAGACATGGCTTAGCCACAGCCTGGGGGATGTTTCCAGAATGAGATTTTCACTCTGCAGCGGAGTGTGCGCTGATATGAAACTTCCTGGCAGATTAAAACTGTGTGCCCGACCGAGACTCGAACTCGGGACCTTTGCCTTTCGCGGGCAAGTGCTCTACCAACTGAGCTACCGAAGCACGACTCACGCCCGGTCTCACAGCTTTACTTCTGCCAGTATCTCGTCTCCTACCTTCCAAACTTTACAGAAGCTCTCCTGCGAACCTTGCAGAACTAGCACTCCTGAAAGAAAGGATATTGCGGAGACATGGCTTAGCCACAGCCTGGGGGATGTTTCCAGAATGAGATTTTCACTCTGCAGCGGAGTGTGCGCTGATATGAAACTTCCTGGCAGATTAAAACTGTGTGCCCGACCGAGACTCGAACTCGGGACCTTTGCCTTTCGCGGGCAAGTGCTCTACCAACTGAGCTACCGAAGCACGACTCACGCCCGGTCTCACAGCTTTACTTCTGCCAGTATCTCGTCTCCTACCTTCCAAACTTTACAGAAGCTCTCCTGCGAACCTTGCAGAACTAGCACTCCTGAAAGAAAGGATATTGCGGAGACATGGCTTAGCCACAGCCTGGGGGATGTTTCCAGAATGAGATTTTCACTCTGCAGCGGAGTGTGCGCTGATATGAAACTTCCTGGCAGATTAAAACTGTGTGCCCGACCGAGACTCGAACTCGGGACCTTTGCCTTTCGCGGGCAAGTGCTCTACCAACTGAGCTACCGAAGCACGACTCACGCCCGGTCTCACAGCTTTACTTCTGCCAGTATCTCGTCTCCTACCTTCCAAACTTTACAGAAGCTCTCCTGCGAACCTTGCAGAACTAGCACTCCTGAAAGAAAGGATATTGCGGAGACATGGCTTAGCCACAGCCTGGGGGATGTTTCCAGAATGAGATTTTCACTCTGCAGCGGAGTGTGCGCTGATATGAAACTTCCTGGCAGATTAAAACTGTGTGCCCGACCGAGACTCGAACTCGGGACCTTTGCCTTTCGCGGGCAAGTGCTCTACCAACTGAGCTACCGAAGCACGACTCACGCCCGGTCTCACAGCTTTACTTCTGCCAGTATCTCGTCTCCTACCTTCCAAACTTTACAGAAGCTCTCCTGCGAACCTTGCAGAACTAGCACTCCTGAAAGAAAGGATATTGCGGAGACATGGCTTAGCCACAGCCTGGGGGATGTTTCCAGAATGAGATTTTCACTCTGCAGCGGAGTGTGCGCTGATATGAAACTTCCTGGCAGATTAAAACTGTGTGCCCGACCGAGACTCGAACTCGGGACCTTTGCCTTTCGCGGGCAAGTGCTCTACCAACTGAGCTACCGAAGCACGACTCACGCCCGGTCTCACAGCTTTACTTCTGCCAGTATCTCGTCTCCTACCTTCCAAACTTTACAGAAGCTCTCCTGCGAACCTTGCAGAACTAGCACTCCTGAAAGAAAGGATATTGCGGAGACATGGCTTAGCCACAGCCTGGGGGATGTTTCCAGAATGAGATTTTCACTCTGCAGCGGAGTGTGCGCTGATATGAAACTTCCTGGCAGATTAAAACTGTGTGCCCGACCGAGACTCGAACTCGGGACCTTTGCCTTTCGCGGGCAAGTGCTCTACCAACTGAGCTACCGAAGCACGACTCACGCCCGGTCTCACAGCTTTACTTCTGCCAGTATCTCGTCTCCTACCTTCCAAACTTTACAGAAGCTCTCCTGCGAACCTTGCAGAACTAGCACTCCTGAAAGAAAGGATATTGCGGAGACATGGCTTAGCCACAGCCTGGGGGATGTTTCCAGAATGAGATTTTCACTCTGCAGCGGAGTGTGCGCTGATATGAAACTTCCTGGCAGATTAAAACTGTGTGCCCGACCGAGACTCGAACTCGGGACCTTTGCCTTTCGCGGGCAAGTGCTCTACCAACTGAGCTACCGAAGCACGACTCACGCCCGGTCTCACAGCTTTACTTCTGCCAGTATCTCGTCTCCTACCTTCCAAACTTTACAGAAGCTCTCCTGCGAACCTTGCAGAACTAGCACTCCTGAAAGAAAGGATATTGCGGAGACATGGTTTAGCCACAGCCTGGGGGATGTTTCCAGAATGAGATTTTCACTCTGCAGCGGAGTGTGCGCTGATATGAAACTTCCTGGCAGATTAAAACTGTGTGCCCGACCGAGACTCGAACTCGGGACCTTTGCCTTTCGCGGGCAAGTGCTCTACCAACTGAGCTACCGAAGCACGACTCACGCCCGGTCTCACAGCTTTACTTCTGCCAGTATCTCGTCTCCTACCTTCCAAACTTCACAGAAGCTCTCCTGCGAACCTTGCAGAACTAGCACTCCTGAAAGAAAGGATATTGCGGAGACATGGCTTAGCCACAGCCTGGGGGATGTTTCCAGAATGAGATTTTCACTCTGCAGCGGAGTGTGCGCTGATATGAAACTTCCTGGCAGATTAAAACTGTGTGCCCGACCGAGACTCGAACTCGGGACCTTTGCCTTTCGCGGGCAAGTGCTCTACCAACTGAGCTACCGAAGCACGACTCACGCCCGGTCTCACAGCTTTACTTCTGCCAGTATCTCGTCTCCTACCTTCCAAACTTTACAGAAGCTCTCCTGCGAACCTTGCAGAACTAGCACTCCTGAAAGAAAGGATATTGCGGAGACATGGCTTAGCCACAGCCTGGGGGATGTTTCCAGAATGAGATTTTCACTCTGCAGCGGAGTGTGCGCTGATATGAAACTTCCTGGCAGATTAAAACTGTGTGCCCGACCGAGACTCGAACTCGGGACCTTTGCCTTTCGCGGGCAAGTGCTCTACCAACTGAGCTACCGAAGCACGACTCACGCCCGGTCTCACAGCTTTACTTCTGCCAGTATCTCGTCTCCTACCTTCCAAACTTTACAGAAGCTCTCCTGCGAACCTTGCAGAACTAGCACTCCTGAAAGAAAGGATATTGCGGAGACATGGCTTAGCCACAGCCTGGGGGATGTTTCCAGAATGAGATTTTCACTCTGCAGCGGAGTGTGCGCTGATATGAAACTTCCTGGCAGATTAAAACTGTGTGCCCGACCGAGACTCGAACTCGGGACCTTTGCCTTTCGCGGGCAAGTGCTCTACCAACTGAGCTACCGAAGCACGACTCACGCCCGGTCTCACAGCTTTACTTCTGCCAGTATCTCGTCTCCTACCTTCCAAACTTTACAGAAGCTCTCCTGCGAACCTTGCAGAACTAGCACTCCTGAAAGAAAGGATATTGCGGAGACATGGCTTAGCCACAGCCTGGGGGATGTTTCCAGAATGAGATTTTCACTCTGCAGCGGAGTGTGCGCTGATATGAAACTTCCTGGCAGATTAAAACTGTGTGCCCGACCGAGACTCGAACTCGGGACCTTTGCCTTTCGCGGGCAAGTGCTCTACCAACTGAGCTACCGAAGCACGACTCACGCCCGGTCTCACAGCTTTACTTCTGCCAGTATCTCGTCTCCTACCTTCCAAACTTTACAGAAGCTCTCCTGCGAACCTTGCAGAACTAGCACTCTGCCAGGAAGTTTCATATCAGCGCACACTCCGCTGCAGAGTGAAAATCTCATTCTGGAAACATCCCCCAGGCTGTGGCTAAGCCATGTCTCCGCAATATCCTTTCTTTCAGGAGTGCTAGTTCTGCAAGGTTCGCAGGAGAGCTTCTGTAAAGTTTGGAAGGTAGGAGACGAGATACTGGCAGAAGTAAAGCTGTGAGACCGGGCGTGAGTCGTGCTTCGGTAGCTCAGTTGGTAGAGCACTTGCCCGCGAAAGGCAAAGGTCCCGAGTTCGAGTCTCGGTCGGGCACACAGTTTTAATCTGCCAGGAAGTTTCATATCAGCGCACACTCCGCTGCAGAGTGAAAATCTCATTCTGGAAACATCCCCCAGGCTGTGGCTAAGCCATGTCTCCGCAATATCCTTTCTTTCAGGAGTGCTAGTTCTGCAAGGTTCGCAGGAGAGCTTCTGTAAAGTTTGGAAGGTAGGAGACGAGATACTGGCAGAAGTAAAGCTGTGAGACCGGGCGTGAGTCGTGCTTCGGTAGCTCAGTTGGTAGAGCACTTGCCCGCGAAAGGCAAAGGTCCCGAGTTCGAGTCTCGGTCGGGCACACAGTTTTAATCTGCCAGGAAGTTTCATATCAGCGCACACTCCGCTGCAGAGTGAAAATCTCATTCTGGAAACATCCCCCAGGCTGTGGCTAAGCCATGTCTCCGCAATATCCTTTCTTTCAGGAGTGCTAGTTCTGCAAGGTTCGCAGGAGAGCTTCTGTAAAGTTTGGAAGGTAGGAGACGAGATACTGGCAGAAGTAAAGCTGTGAGACCGGGCGTGAGTCGTGCTTCGGTAGCTCAGTTGGTAGAGCACTTGCCCGCGAAAGGCAAAGGTCCCGAGTTCGAGTCTCGGTCGGGCACACAGTTTTAATCTGCCAGGAAGTTTCATATCAGCGCACACTCCGCTGCAGAGTGAAAATCTCATTCTGGAAACATCCCCCAGGCTGTGGCTAAGCCATGTCTCCGCAATATCCTTTCTTTCAGGAGTGCTAGTTCTGCAAGGTTCGCAGGAGAGCTTCTGTAAAGTTTGGAAGGTAGGAGACGAGATACTGGCAGAAGTAAAGCTGTGAGACCGGGCGTGAGTCGTGCTTCGGTAGCTCAGTTGGTAGAGCACTTGCCCGCGAAAGGCAAAGGTCCCGAGTTCGAGTCTCGGTCGGGCACACAGTTTTAATCTGCCAGGAAGTTTCATATCAGCGCACACTCCGCTGCAGAGTGAAAATCTCATTCTGGAAACATCCCCCAGGCTGTGGCTAAGCCATGTCTCCGCAATATCCTTTCTTTCAGGAGTGCTAGTTCTGCAAGGTTCGCAGGAGAGCTTCTGTAAAGTTTGGAAGGTAGGAGACGAGATACTGGCAGAAGTAAAGCTGTGAGACCGGGCGTGAGTCGTGCTTCGGTAGCTCAGTTGGTAGAGCACTTGCCCGCGAAAGGCAAAGGTCCCGAGTTCGAGTCTCGGTCGGGCACACAGTTTTAATCTGCCAGGAAGTTTCATATCAGCGCACACTCCGCTGCAGAGTGAAAATCTCATTCTGGAAACATCCCCCAGGCTGTGGCTAAGCCATGTCTCCGCAATATCCTTTCTTTCAGGAGTGCTAGTTCTGCAAGGTTCGCAGGAGAGCTTCTGTAAAGTTTGGAAGGTAGGAGACGAGATACTGGCAGAAGTAAAGCTGTGAGACCGGGCGTGAGTCGTGCTTCGGTAGCTCAGTTGGTAGAGCACTTGCCCGCGAAAGGCAAAGGTCCCGAGTTCGAGTCTCGGTCGGGCACACAGTTTTAATCTGCCAGGAAGTTTCATATCAGCGCACACTCCGCTGCAGAGTGAAAATCTCATTCTGGAAACATCCCCCAGGCTGTGGCTAAGCCATGTCTCCGCAATATCCTTTCTTTCAGGAGTGCTAGTTCTGCAAGGTTCGCAGGAGAGCTTCTGTAAAGTTTGGAAGGTAGGAGACGAGATACTGGCAGAAGTAAAGCTGTGAGACCGGGCGTGAGTCGTGCTTCGGTAGCTCAGTTGGTAGAGCACTTGCCCGCGAAAGGCAAAGGTCCCGAGTTCGAGTCTCGGTCGGGCACACAGTTTTAATCTGCCAGGAAGTTTCATATCAGCGCACACTCCGCTGCAGAGTGAAAATCTCATTCAGTCTGTGTGTTTACACGTGTCATGCGCCGTTCACACCTTCACACATCGCACGGCATGTTCGCATTCCACAGATATATTATGTACGAAGTGTGCATAAACATACAGTGTGATAACAAATGTAACAGTTTGATAACAATGTCTTGTTATTTGTAGGTAATTCACAGCAAATAGCCTCAGAGGAGGGGGCCTTGAATGGGAGACAACTGCTGATGCCTGATAAATAAAACAGATTCTTTTAAGGACTAAAATATATTCATGTTCAGAAAAACACAGAACACCGTAAATGACCAGAGGCAGGACGTTCGTATTCACAGGACACGTACAGAATTGATTACCACATGAACCACGTCGAGCGCAGGGTTCAAGGTGACTACCAATATCGCGGCGCAACACCACCTACCGGTAATGTGTGCCAGCGGCTTTCGTTGACGCTATCAACAGAAGGTAACGGATGAGTGTGACATGAGCAGACGAGCAGGTTGTTGCCTACTTCCTTTGTTGAAGGCGGGCTTTCTGCCCCATGTAGTGCAACTGTACCTCTGCAATGGCTGTGAAACGTGGCTATCGTCGCCGTTGGCGGCGCAGTGTTCCTGTGTACAAGTCTCTGAATTCAATAGAGATTGACTTTGCTGGCCAATTCATTAAGCAGCAGCTTATTGGTGGTCCAAATGTCTTTTGTGACTGAGAATGAAGTTCATATGTGATGAAACTTCCTGGCAGATTAAAACTGTGTGCCCGACCGAGACTCGAACTCGGGACCTTTGCCTTTCGCGGGCAAGTGCTCTACCATCTGAGCTACCGAAGCACGACTCACGCCCGGTCCTCAAAGCTTTACTTCTGCCAGTATCTCGTCTCCTACCTTCCAAACTTTACAGAAGCTCTTCTGCGAACCTTGCTGAAATAGCACTCCTGAAAGAAAGAATAATGGCTTAGCTACAGCCTGGGGGAAGTTTCCAGAATGAGAATTTCACTCTGCAGCGGAGTGTGCGCTGATATGAAACTTCCTGGCAGATTAAAACTGTGTGTCCGACCGAGACTCGAACTCGGGACCTTTGCCTTTCGCTTCTGTAAAGTTTGGAAGGTAGGAGACGAGATACTGGCAGAAGTAAAGCTGTGAGGAGCGGGCGTGAGTCGAGCTTCGGTAGCTCAGATGGCAGAGCACTTTCCCGCGAAAGGCAAAGGTCCCGGGTTCGAGTCTCGGTCGGGCACACAGTTTTAATCTGCCAGAAAGTTTCATATCAGCGCACACTCCGCTGCAGAGTGAAAATTCCATATGTGATGTTACTGCTGTGTTTGGAGGCAATACATGATTGATGTTGGCTGTTGTATAGGGGAACCATGCCGATTATGGTGACCTTGAAGCTTTCCCTGATGCAAACATTTTGGCTTGGAAGACTTGGAGTATAGCGGAGAGTACAGGAACACTCGCGAATTGTACCATGAAATCAGTGAGTTTGAAAGAGAGCCCATTACTGGCATGAGAGAAAGTCATTCATATCAGGTGTAGTGTGTGTTGTGGGTTGGCAGGAGAGCCAACACCGGGTGCTAGAGGAAGCCGAAAGGCACGCGTTTTAGCTCACGCAGGCTGGCGTGAGGTCTGGAACAGGACAAGGAATTTAGACTTTAGAAAAACAGCCGTAGCTGGTCGAATACTTAACTTTAATTCATAAATGGTGAACGTCGCTCTTGACTGTACATTATTCATAATCCCAATAGTAACTGGTAATGGCGCCTTGCTAGGTCGTAGCAAATGACGTAGCTGAAGGCTATGCTAACTATCGTCTCGGCAAATGAGAGCGTATTTTGTCAGAGAACCACCGCTAGCAAAGTCGGTTGTACAACTGGGGCGAGTGCTAGGAAGTCTCTCTAGACCTCCCGTGTGGCGTCGCTCGGTCTGCAATCACTGATAGTGGCGACACGCGGGTCCGACGTATACTAACGGACCGCGGCCGATTTAAAGGTTACCACCTAGCAAGTGTGGTGTCTGGCGGTGACACCACAGTGTGAAACCGTAATTTGGTTCAATAATTACACGTCTGTATTTTGAAACATAAACAATATTTTATTCAAAATAATCCCCATTGGTATTTATACATTTCTCCCACCTCTTCGGCAAGCTATGAATGCCACGCTGAAAAACAGTTCTTCTCTTGACGCGAGCCATTTTCGTTCATTTTCATACGAACTGAAGCGCTGTACAGCGAGAGCGTATCCAGGTGATACAGATGATTATCGGACGGAGTCAAGTCTGGGTAACAAGTCACATGCCCTAGTATTTCCCAACTGAACGACTCGATCCTTTCCCTGATCTGTTTTTCTGTGTATGATGGGACGTAATCATAGAGCAGTATGACTTTGTGTTGCCTTTTTCTATACTGCGGACGTTTTTCACTTAGTGCTCGATTTAAATAGAGCATTTACTGTTGGTAGCGCTCAGTGTTAAAGTTTTCATCACGTTTTAGTAGTTCATGATAGATGACACCCTTGTGATTCCACCACAGACACAGGATTGTCTTCTTTTGAAAGCGATTTGGCTATACAGTGGATGTTGATGGTTTTCCTGGATTCATCCATGATTTAGAACGCTTAAAATTCTCAGAATATGTGCATTATTCACCACCTGTCACTATTCGATGGAAAAACGACTTTCTTTTGTATCTAGCGAGCAACATTTCACAAGTAGTCGTTCGATTTGCTTTTTATCTTTCAGTCAGTTCATGCCAAACCAATTTTCCCACTTTCTGCACCTTTCCTATAGCTTTCAACAGAACAGAAACGGCTTTCTGCGTCACAAATGTTTCAAGTAGCTCTAAGCACTATGGGACTTAAGATCTGAGGTCATCAGTCCCGTAGACTTAGAATTACTTAAACCTAACTAACTTACGGACATCATACATATCCATACCCGAGGCAGGATTCGAAACTGCGACCGCAACAGCAGCGCGGAGCCGGACTGAAGCGCCTAGAGCCGCTCGGCCACAGCGGCCGGCTCTGCGTCACATTCAGTTGTTCTGCGAGCTCCTGTTGAGTATCATCCTTGTCCAATAAGACCTGCAATTTGTTGTTTTCGAACTTTACCTGTGGTTTCTCGCGCTCGTCGTTTCTCACAGCAAAATCCCCACCTTTAAATTTTTTGAACCGCTAGAAATACTGTTTTTTGTCCCAAGAGTATGTTTGCCGAAAGCTTCGACAAGCATTCTATGCAATTCTGCAGCAATTTTCTTCAAATGATACAGAAAACCAATGCTGTCCGCAAATCCTAGCTTGTAAGCACAAAAGTCACCATGTTTACGGGTTTGTAACAGATACCGATGCAAGGAACTTGGATTAATGTGTGCTGACATTCGTTGGCAATCGTCACAGGAAGCAGATGGCGCTGCAGTCGCGGTCTCACGGGCCCACACTGACGGCTAACACCATCTATAGGGAAATTCCGGTTTTATACTTCTACACCCGGTACGTCCGGGAAATTAATACTTTAGTAGGACCAAGTGTTTCGGCAATGCGACGGATGTGTGGAGAATGGTTTACGAAAGGCCATTGTGAACGACAAGATGGGTCAGGTCGCACAACGCATACCACCGCCCCAGAAGATCGACATTGCAGGACAGATCTGAGTTCTCCTCGGCTCTGGTGCAACAGTGGAACAGTGTAGCACACTGTACGCTATCAGAGGTGACAATCTGTCACCGTTTATTACAGCGTGAGTCACGTGCACGTCGTTCAGTTCTCCGCCTACCTTTGAGGAATGTGCAGAAACATGTTGGATGCCAACGGTGTATGGAAGGACGACACTGGGGCCAGGATTGGCAAAGGACAGTGTTTTCAATCGAATCCAGGTTCTGTTTGTTTGAAAATGATGACCGCATTTTGGTTCGCCACAGACGGGGAAGCTGCATTACAGTGACTGCATTCGCACAAGACATATCGCACCAAGTCAAGGCCTTATGGTGTCGGGTCCTTTTGGGTCCAATTATACACTATGCAGTTGATATACGGGTATTCATTGGACAAATATATTATACTAGAACATGTGATTACATCTTCACGCAATTTGGGTGCATAGATCCTGAAAAATCAGTACTCAGAACAACCACCTCTTGATGGCCTTGATACGCCTGGCCATTGAGTCAAACAGAGCTTGGATGGCGTGTACAGGTACAGTTGCCCATGCAGCTTCAACACGATACCATAGTTCATCAACAGTAGTGACTGGCGTGCTGTGACGAGCCAGTTGCTCGGCCACCATTGACCAGACGTTTTCAGTTGGTAAGAGATCTGGAGAATGTGCTGGCCAGGGCCGTACAGGACCTGCAACTTGCGGTCGTGCATTATTCTGCTGAAATGTAGGGTTCCACAGGGATCAAATGAAGGGTAGAGGCACGGGTCGTAACTTATCTCAAATGTAACGTCCACTGTTCAAAGTGCCGTCAACGCGAACAAGAGGTGACCGAGACGTGTAACCAATGGCACCCCACACCATCACGCCAGGTGATACGCCAGTATGGCGATGACGAATACACGCTTCCAAAGTCGCCGAACACGGATGCGAGCATCATGATGCTGTAAACAGAACCTGGATTCATTGAAAAAAGGACGTTTTGCCATTCGTGCACCCAGGTTGGTCGCTGAGTACACCATCGCAGGCGCTCCTGTCTGTGATGCAGCGTCAAGGGTAACCGCAGCCATGGTCTCCGAGCTGATAGTCCATGCTGCTGCAGACGTCGTCGAACTGTTCGTGCAGATGGTTGTTGTCTTGCAAACGTCCCCGTCTGTTGACAAGGGGATCGTGACGTGGCTGCACGATCCGTTACAGCGATGCGGATAAGATGCCTGTCATTTCGACTACTAGTGATACGAGGCTGTTGGGATCCAGTATGGCGTTCCGTATTGCCCTCCTGAACCCACCGATTCCATAATCTGCTAACAGTCATTGAATCTCGACCAACGCGAGAAGCAATGTCCCAATACGATAAACCGCAATCGCGATAGGCTACTATCTGACCTTTATCAAAGTCGGAAACGTGATGGTACGCATTTCTCCTCCTTACATGAAGCATCACAACAACGTTTCACCAGGCAACGCCGGTCAACTGCTGTTTGTGTATGAGAAATCGGTTGGAAACATTCCTAATGTGAGCACGTTGTATGTGTCGCCACCGGCGCCAACCTTATGTGAATGCTCTGAAAAGCTAATCATTTGCATATCACAGCATCCTCTTCCTGTTGGTTAAATTTCGCGTCTGTAGCACGTCGTCTTCGTGGTGAAGAATTTTAATGGCCAGTAGTGTAAATCGCAGTTGGCGCATGTCCAGGGCACTGTGACCAGTGTGACCTACGTGAATGACATCTTGAGACCCGTCACGATAACACGATAACCTTTCTGCCCAATACTCCATAGGCCATTTTTCAACAAGACAATGCACCACGACATGATGTTGCACAAACACGTGCCTTTTTGATGTCACAGGATGTTCGTCTGATGCAATGTACAGCTAGATCACCACACTTGTCGTGAATCGAAAATGTGTGGGATATGGCGAAACGGTAGGTGCAGCGATGTTACTCAACGCCAACCACCATGGATGAACTTGGGAACCAGGTGAATGCAGCTAGGATTGTTACACCACAGGACGCCATTCACTCGTTATAAGCATCAATGCCATCATGCATGGAACAAGTTAACAGGGGCCATGTCAGACGCTGGGCCTATTAGGCGACAGGGTACATGCTGAACCGAGGAGACTGAAATACTAATCATTTCTGCAGAACATGTCAGTATGAATGTCCTGTCTGTAGCCATTCAAGGTGTTCTGCTTTTTCTGAACATGACTGTAATTATGGATCTGAGCAGCACATGATTACACTGACGTAATGTGATGTCGATGTGATGTTGACACAATGCTGGTCTCATGCCAGTGCGTACAGGGCACTAACGCCTCATACACCGTAGTTGCCAGTGCGACGCCGGCAGGTCGTTCGAATGCTTTTGCTCACAGGTGTTCTCACGGCATTTGGTCCCGTACGACTAACATTTTGGCACAGTCCACAGCTCACGGTCTCGCGGTAGCGTTCTCACTTCCCGAACGCGGGGTCCCGGGCTCGATTCCGGGCGGAGTCAGGGATTTTCACCTACCCCGAGATGACTGGGTGTTCATCCCCATTAAGGTCGGAGGAAGGCAACGGCAAACCACCTCCATTAGGGACAAATGGTTCAAATGGCTCTGAGCGCTATGGGACTTAACTTCTGAGGTCACCAGTCCCCTAGAACTTAGAACTACTTAAACCTAACTAACCTAAGGACATCAGAAACATCCATACCCGAGGCAGGATTCGAACCTGCGACGTAGCGGTCGCGCGGTTCCGGACTGAAGCGCCTAGAACCGCTTGGACACCGCGTCCGGGACCTCCATTAGGACCTTGCCTAGTACGACGTTACGAGTCTCCCGCATCGTTCCCCTACGCTCTCATCATTTTATATTCTGTACTCACCACAAAGCCGCGTAAGTGGAGTAATACTAAAAAATATATATTTATAAGAAATATCCTCTCAGTACGGAGTTCTGATATAGAATGGAGACCACATTTCCCAAATGCAGTGGGGTCCGTTTAACCTCTCAACAACATGAAGTACGGAGAGCAAATAATTGTCGTCACGCAATTGAATTACGAAAATTAAAATTCGTCAATATGTGGGATCCTAATCTTGGACGCCGTTGGCCGGGATGTCAGTGCCCTGGGGGACCACGGTGACTGGCAGAAAGCAGAGTGACATCGGCGTTATGGAGCTGGCTGGTCTTCGACTCCCTCGACACTTGCCGCCAGTGACCTTGAATGTGACATGTTCTTTCGCATCAGCTGTAATGTGACACAGAAGATCGTTTGAAAGGTGTCTCGTTTCCTCCATGACCCTCTGAGAAAAACGAATTCATCTACTAGCAGGGATGTGCTGTAACCTATTCGTCTCGCACCGGTTACTATCCCACATTTCAAATTCTGTTAACTCGCGACGTTCCGCCATGTCCTAGACACCTGCCTGAACAGACTGATTAGCGCCATATGCCGCTTACAATGATCAACCAGAAACTTATGGCCACAGATCTACTATCCTTATAAATCCATCCACGCGATCACCTGGCTAGGATGACTGGTGGTCAGACACACGCACGTTGGGTGCAGAATCCGTGAGCATGCTGCCAGAGTGTAGAATGGGGAAGGCGCGCAGTCGAGCTGAGTTTGACCCATTGCAGATTGTGATGGTTAGGACGCCCGGCACGACCATTTCGGAAACAGTACGTCGAGTGTTCAATGGCTGCTTTGATGAGCGTCTTCAACTACCGTCTCGAAGCCAAGGTGAAATTAAGTTCAAATGGTTCAAATGGCTCTGAGCACTATGCGACTTAACTTCTGAGGTCATCAATCGCCTAGAACTTAGAACTAATTAAACCTAACTAACCTAAGGGCATCACACACATCCATGCCCGAGGCAGGATTCGAACCTGCGACCGTAGCGGTCACGCGGTTCCAGACTGAAGCGCCTAGAACCGCACGGCCACACCGGCCGGCTGAAATTAAGTGCTGATCTGGGTGAAGTTAAGTATCAAAGAACGGTCAAAAATGGTGATCGAATGCTTTTATAGACCACCATGGTCAGGAACTGCAGTTGTAGAGCGCTTCAGAAAGAACTTGCAGAATACCATTAGTAATTTTCCTTATCACGCCGTTGTAATAGCGGGTGACTTCAACTTGTCAAGTATAGATTGAGAGTGTTATGCCATCAAAACTGGTGCCAGTGACAGGCAATCCTGTGGCATTGTTCTGGATGTCTTGTCCAAAAATAGCCTTGAGCAGATAATTAGAGAACCAGCTCGTGAAGGTAGCGTTTTAGACCTCCCGGCAACAAACAGACCTGAATTTATCAAATCAGTTAACGTAGAAGAAGGTATCAGTGATCATAAGGCTGTGATAGCATCTATGACGAAAGGTCCTACAGGGAATGTTAAGACAGGTAGGAAGATATATTTTCTCAGCAACGGTTACTGGATACAGAATATCTCAGCGGTCAGCATCAAATATTCAGTGATGAGGACGAAGAAGTGCAGAACAAAGAGAAAAAATTCAAAGGCATCGTTCAATATAGCCTAGCAAGTATGTTCCGAGTAGGGTTTTAAGGGATGAGAAACATCCACCATGGTTTAATAGCCGTGTTAGAAAAGCGCTACGTCAACAAAGAGCACTTCATCTCAGATTCAAGGGACGTAAAAACCTAGCTGACAAACGAAAGCTGAACGAAGCCAAAGTGAGCGTAAGGAGAGAAACGAAAGAAGCGTTGAATGATTTTCAATGTAAGACGTTGTCAACAGACATGAGTAAAAATCCTAAGAGACTTTGATCGTATGTAAAATCAATAAGGGGGTGAAAATCATGTATTCATTCCGTCGGCGGCAGCACCGGCACCGAAACGGAAGATGACAGAGAGAAGGCCGAAATACTGAATTCGGTCTTCCAAGTTCAAGTTGTTTCACCGCGGAAGATCGTAAAACTGATTCAACTTTCATTCGTCGTACGAACATATAAATGGCCGATATTGAGAAAACCGATCGCGGAATTGGAAAGCGGCTGTAATCGCTTAGTAGCGGAAAGGCTTCAGGACTTGATGAGATACCTATAAGATGCTATAAAGATTTGTAGCAGTAATTTATCGTAGATCGCATGAGCAACGAAATGTACCTAACGACTGGAGAAAAGCGCAGGTCATTCCCGTTTTTAAGAAAGGTCTAAGACAGATTCACACAATTACAGACCTACATCGTTGACGTCAATATTTTGTAGAATTATGGAACATGTTTTTAGCTCAAGAATTATGACGTTTTTCGAAAACGAATATGTCCTCTATAAAAATCAATATGGATTCCGCAAAGAGAGATCCTGCGAAAACTCAGCTCGCTCTGTTCCTCCGTGAGAGCCACAGCGCAGTGGACAACGGGGCTCAGGCTGGTGGTGTGTTCCTTGGTTTCAGTAAGGCATTTCACCCCGTCCCGTATTGCCGTTTAATGAAAGAAATACGAGATTATGTAATATCGGAGCGGACCTGCGGTTGGATTCAAGACTTTCTTGCAGATAGAACTCAACACGTAACCCTTGACGGAACTAAATCATCAAATGTAAAGGTAATATCCGGAGTACCACAGGGAAGTGTGATAGGACCGTTGCTGTTTACTCCATATATACATGTAAACATTATAGGAGAGAGCGCTGGATTCTCTTTAACGCTATTTGCAGATAATGCAGTTGTCTGTACCAAAGAAGCAACGCGAGAAGGTAATAAGAATTTGCAGAATGACCTCCAGTGAATTGATGAATGGTGCAATCTCTGGCAGTTAACCCTGAACTTACATAGAGGTGACATATTCGGCATACGTTGGGAAAGAAATCCACTACTGTACAGCTACACTATTGATGGCAAACAGCTGGAGACAGCGTTTGCCGTAAAATATCTATGCGTAACTATCCAGAGCAAGATTACGTGGAATTGCCACATAAAACAGATAGTGGGAAAAGCAGACACCAGACTCAAACTCATCGGTAGAATCCTAAGGAAATGTAACTCATCCACGAAATAAGTGGCTTATAACACGGTTGTTCGCCCGGTTCTTGATTATTGTTCATTTAGCTGGGATACCTATCAGCTAGGAGTGTAATCGAGGAGACAGAGAATATCCAACGAAGAGCAGCACATTTCGTCACGGGATCGTTTAGCTGGCGAGAGAGCGTTACGGAGATGCGAACCAAATTCCACAGGCAGACGTTACGAGAGAGGCGTTGTGCATCACGGGGAGATTTACTATTGAAATTTAGGGACAGCACTTTTCAGGAGGAGTCAGACAACGTACTGCTTCCCCCGACATAGTCCTCACGTATTGACCACGAGAAGAAAATTCGAGAAATTAGAGCCAATACAGAGACTTACCGACAATCATTCTTCCCACGCACTATTCGCGAGTGGAACAGGGATCAGAATGTGGTGCCGAAAGTATTCTCCGCCACACACCATTAGCTGGCTTTCGGAGTATGGTGTAGATGTAGATGTAGACGTCGTGGGGTTGGCCGACCACCCCTCATTACAGATGTCGGACGCCGTAGGCTGGGCAGTCTGGTAACAAGAGATATGCGGTGAACTGTGGTGGTACTAAAATCCGACACCAATGCTAGGCAGAGTACAAGTGTGTCTGAAGACACAGTGCACCGAACACTCCTAACGAAGGTCCTACGCAGCGGACGACCCAGGCATGTGCAAATGTTAACGCCACGACATGGCAACTTAGACTGAAAAGGTGATTTGACCATAGGCACTGGACGTTAGCGCAGTGCCAGAGCGTTGCATGGTCTGATGAATGCCGATCCCTTCTTCTTCATATCGATGGGAGGACTCGAATCCGTCGCCTTCAATGGGAACAGCTTCATGGCACATGTACTGCGGGAAGGAGACAAGCTGGTGGCAGCTCGATTACGCTTTGGGAAACATTCACGAGGCCATCCATGGGTCCAGTGGAGCTCGTGCAAGGCACGATGACGGCCAAGGAGTATCGTACACTGAGTGCAGACAACGAACACCTTTTCTTGATGATCATTTTTAACGATGGCAGTGGCATTTTTCAGCAATATAATGCGTCACGACACAAGGGCAGGAGTGCCATGGGGTGGTTGGTGGGACAGAGTAGCGAATTCCAGTTGACGTGCTGGCCCTCCAGTTCGGCAGATCTGAACCTGAGCGAACACATCTGGGATGTGATTCAACTTGGCGTCAGAGCTCATTGCCCCCTTCCCGTAATTTATGGGAATTAGCTGATTTTTGTGTGGAGATGTGATAGAAACATGATCTAGTGACTTACCAAGCGCTCTCTGCTACCATTCCACGACGCGTCGCTGCTATCTGAGTCAAAGGTGGACGTACGGGCTATTACGTACCTAGAATGAGATTTCACTCTGCAGCGGAGTGTGCGCTGATATGAAACTTCCTGGCAGATTAAAACTATGTGCAGGTCCGAGACTCGAACGCGGGACCTTTGCCTTCGCGGGCAAGTGCTCTACCAACTGAGTTACCCAAGCACGACTTACGCCCCGTCCTCACAGCTTTACTTCTACCAGTTCCTCGTCTCCTACCTTCCAAACTTTACAGAAGTTCTCCTGCAAACCTTTCAGAACTAGCACTACTGAAAGAAAGGATGTTGCGGAGACATGGCTTAGCCACAGCCTAGGGGATGTTTCCAGAATGAGATTTTCACTCTGCAGCGGAGTGTGCGCTGATATGAAACTTCCTGACAGATTAAAACTGTGTGCCGGACCGAGACTCGAACTCAGGACCTTTCCAAGGTTTGCAGGAGGGCTTCTGTAAAGTTTGGAAGATATAAGACGAGGTACTGGTAGAACTAAAGCTGTGAGGACGGGGCGTGAGTCATGCTTGGGTAGCTCAGTTGGTAGAGCATTTGGCTGCGAAAGGCAAAGGTCCCGACTTCGAGTCTCGGTACGGCACACAGTTTTAATCTGCCAGGAAGTTTTTTTATTACGTAGCTGTCCGTAGTGTTCTGTAGGTGATACGTTCGGGTGACAAACGAGGTGCATATTCACTTGTCGCCACTCGGATTATTTCACTCGTTCCGTGTGAGGCGCGATAAAAGTAAGGGCAGAGTAACGGCCGAGGTAAAAGCGAACGAAAAGAAGACGTGTTTATGCCGCGTGTAAGACAGGAGCGGCGCGTGGGTAAGCAGGATATGGTGAGCCACACTCATGTTGACACGGCTGTGTCTCCAGAGGTGGGCGCGTCCTTATATGAAGACAGAGGACAGGCGGAGGAGAAGGGCGAAGCGCGGAAGGGAGACTTACGGCCGCTGTGGAGCCGCGGGTTAACGGCCGTAGAGGGAAGCCTCCTGCCGTTTATTTTTATTCTGTCTTTACACGCCGGAAAAACACTGCAAAGTTCCATGAAGTTCGTAGTGCTTCCTATCCGACAGGGACTACGTTGTCACCTTGCATAGCAGTCTGCTTAATTTCGCAAGCAGTTTATCAGGTGACCATTTAAGATTAAATACGCTCAGAACAATCATGGCGCAGACAGAATGTGGTTGAGAATGGTGGTAATCGCTGAAAGAACTGGTTCTCAGTTATAGCGTTATTTTTTTCACCCAGTTTCTTTTTTTTTTAAAAAAAAAACATCAACCAACTGGCATTTAAGGCCCAACGGAACCGACCGGCCACCGTGTAATCCTCAGGCCTTTGGCGCCACCGGATGCGAAAACGGAGGCACATCTCTCTCACGGCCGCTGACAGTTTTCTTGACCAGTGTCACTACTTCTCAGTCACGTGACTCACCAATCGGCCTCATAAGGTCTGAAGAACTCCATTTCCCAACAGCAGGAGGCAGACCCGGCATGGATAAGGACTGCGACAGCTGTGTTCGGATGCGGGCCGAGTTGGCATCGCTTCGCTCCCAGCTTCAGACAGTGTTGGCTTCGGTCACATAGCTTGAGGCTGTTGACAATGGGCATCACTGTGGCGGTCCGGATGGGGGTTTGTCGGGGACGGCCAGCTCGTCCCACGCATTCCCCGATCGGACAATGGCTGTGGCTGCGCGGGATACTGCCCACATTGAGGATCCTAATCCTCAATGTGGTAGATTGGGAGGTCGTCTCGAGGTGTGGCAGGGGGCGAAAGACATTCCGGAGGGCTGAACGGAAGGCCTCTCCAGTTAGACAAACGGTTTCAGGCTCTGTCTCTGGCTGATACTGATCTTCGGCCGGACATGGCTGTTTGTCCTGTTCCAGAGGTTGTTCCTCAGTCTGCAAGACCCGGGCGGTCGCAGAGGGTGGGCTTACTGGTAGTTGGGAGCTCCAACGTCAGGCGCGTAATGGGGCCGCTTAGGGATATGGCAGCAAGAGAGGGGAAGAAACCCAATGTGCACTCCGTGTGCATACCGGGGGAAGTCATTCCAGATGTGAAAAGGGTCCTTCCGGATGCCATGAAGGGTACAGGAAGCACCCATCTGCAGGTGGTCGCTCATGTCGGCACCAATGATGTGTGTCGCTATGGGTCGGAGGAAATCCTCTCTGGCTTCCGGCGGCTATCTGATTCGGTGAAGACTGCCAGTCTCGCTAGCGGGATGAAAGCAGAACTCACCATCTGCAGCATCGTCGACAGGACTGACTGCGGACCTTTGTTACAGAGCCGAGTGGAGGGTCTGAATCAGAGGCTGAGACGGTTCTGCGACCGTGTGGGCTGTAGATTCCTCGACTTGCGCCATAGGGTGGTGGGGTTTTGGGTTCCGCTGGATAGGTCAGGAGCCCACTGCACACAGCAGGCGGCTACACGGGTAGCAGGGGTTGTGTGGCGTGGACTGGACGGTTTTTTAGGTTAAATGGCCTCGGGCAAGTGCAGAAAGGCCAACAGCCTCAAAGGGTGCGGGGCAAAGTCAGGACATGCGGGGACCAAGCAGCAATCGGTATTGTATTTGTAAACTGTCGAAGCTACATTGATAAAGTACCGGAACTTCAAGCGCTAATAGAAAACACCGAAGCTGAAATCGTTATAGGTACGGGAAGCTGGCTGAAGCCAGAGATAAATTCTGCCGAAATTTTTACAAAGGCGCAGACGGTGTGTAGAAAGGATAGATAGCATGCGACCGGTGGTGGCGTGTATGTCGCTGTTAGTAGTGGTTTATCCTGTAGTGAAGTAGAAGTCGATGGTTCCTGTGAATTATTACAGGTGGAGGTTACACCCAACATCAGAACTAGATTAATGTTTGGCTCCTTTTACCGACCTCCCGACTCAGCAGCATTAGTGGCTGAACAACTGAGAGAAAATCTGGAATACATTTCACATAAATGTCCTCAACATCTTGTAGTCTTAGGTGGAGATTTCAATTTACCAGATATAGACTCAGATGCTTAGGACGGGTGGTAGGGACAGAGCATCGAGTGACATATTACTGAGTGCACTATCCGAAAATTACCTCCAGCAATTAAACAGAGAACCGACTCGTGGAGATAACATCTTGGACTTACTGATAACAAACAGACCCGAACTTTTCGACTCTGTAAGCGCAGAACAGGGAATCAGTGATCATAAGGCCGTTGCAGCATCCCTGAATACGGAAGTAAATAGGAATATAAAAAATATGGAGGAAGGTATCTGTTTAGCAAGAGTAATAGAAATCAGATTTCAGACTACCTAACAGATCAAAACGAAAATTTCTGTTCCGACACTGACAATGTTGAGTGTTTATGGAAAAAGTTCAAGGCAATCGTGAAATGCGTTTTAGACAGGTACATGCCGAATGAAACTGTGAGGACCGGGAAAAACCCACCGTGGTGCAACAACAAAGTTAGGAAACTGCCGCGAAAGCAAAGAGAGCTTCTCTGCAAGTTTAAACGCAGTCAAAACCTCTCAGACAAACAGAAGCTAAACGATGTCAAAGTTAGCGTAAGGAGGGCTATGCGTGAAGCGTTCAGTGAATTCGAAAGTAAAATTCTATGTACCGACTTGACAGAAAATCCTAGGAAGTTCTGGTCTTACGTTAAATCAGTAAGTGGCTCGAAACATCATATCCAGACACTCCGGGATGATGATGGCATTGAAACAGAGGATGACACGCGTAAAGCTGATAACCTAACACCTTTTTCCAAATCTGTTTCACAGAGGAAGACCGCACTGCAGTTCCTTCTCTAAATCCTCGCACAAACGAAAAAATGGCTGACATCGAAATAAGTGTCCAAGGAATAGAAAAGCAACTTGAATAACTCAACCGAGGAAAGTCCACTGGACCTGACGGGATACCAATTGGATTCTACACAAAGTACGTGAAAGAACTTGCCCCCCTTCTAACAGCCGTGTACCGCAAGTCTCTAGAGGAACGGAAGGTTACACATGATTGGAAAAGAGCACAGGTAGTTTCAGCCTTCAAGAAGGGTCGTCGAGCAGATGCGCAAAACTGTAGACCTATATCTCTGACGTCGATTTGTTGTAGAATTTTAGAACATTTTTTTGCTCGCATATCATGTCTTTTCTGGAAACCCAGAATCTACTCTGTAGGAAACAACATGGATTCCGGAAACAGCGATCGTGTGAGACCCAACTCGCTTTATTTGTTCATGAGACCCAGAAAATATTAGATACAGGCTCCCAGGTAGATGCCATTTTCCTTGACTTCCGGAAGGCGTTCGATACAGTTCCGCACTGTCGCCTGATAAACAAAGTAAGAGCCTACGGAATATCGGACCAGCTGTGTGGCTGGATTGAACAGTTTTTAGCAAACAGAACACAGCATGTTGTTCTCAATGGAGAGACGTCTACAGACGTTAAAGTAACCTCTGCTGTGCCACAGGGGAGTGTTATGGGACCATTGCTTTTCACAATATATATATATATAAATGACCTTGTAGATAGTGTCGGAAGTTCCATGCTGCTTTTCGCGGATGCTTCTGTAGTATACAGAATAGTTGCAGCATTACAAAATTGTAGCGAAATGCAGGAAGATCTGCAGCGGATAGGCACTTGGTGCAGGGAGTGGCAACTGACCCTTAACATAGACAAATGTAATGTATGGCGAATACATAGAAAGAAGGATCCTTTACTGTATGATTAAATGATAGCGGAACAAACACTGGTAGCAGTTACTTCTGTAAAATATCTGGGAGTATGCGTGTGGAACATCTGAAGTGAAATGATCATATAAAATTAATTGTTGGTAAGGCGGGTACGAGGTTGAGATTCATTGGGAGAGTCCTTAGAAAATGTAATCCATGAACGAAGCAGGTGGCTTACAAAACACTCGTTCGACCTATACGAGAGTATTGTTCATCAGTGTGGGATCCGTACCAGGTCGGGTTGACGGAGGAGATATAGAAGATCCAAAGAAGAGCGGCGCGTTTCGTCACAGGGTTATTTGGTAGGCGTGATAGGGTTACGGAAATGTTTAGCAAACTCAAGTAGGCCGGCCGGAGTGGCCGAGCGGTTCTAGGCGCTTCAGTCTGGAACTGCGTGACCGCTGCGGTTGCAGGTTCGAATCCTGCCTCGGGCATGGATGTGTGTGATGTCCTTAGGTTAGTTAGGTTTAAGTAGTTCTAAGTTCTAGGGGACTGATGACCTCAGATGCTAAGTCCCATAGTGCTCAGAGCCATTTGAACCAAACACAAGTGCCAGACTCTGCAAGAGAGGCGATCTGCATCGCGGTGTAGCTTGCTGTCCAGGTTTGGAGAGAGTGCTTTTCTGGATGAGGTATCGAATATATTGCTTCCCCTTACTTATACCTCCCGAGGAGATCACGAATGTAAAATTAGAGAGATTCGAGCGCGCACGGAGGCTTTTCGGCAGTCGATCTTCCCGCGAGCCATACGCGACTGGAACAGGAAAGGGAGGTAATGACAGTGGCACGTAAAGTGCCCTTCGTTGGCTGGCTTGCGGAGTATAAATTTAGATGTAGATTGTGACCCGACCAACTTTCAGCCAAGCCCCACAGCACTTAACTTCGCTGATTTGGTGGTGGTGGTGGTGGTTAGTGTTTAACGTCCCGTCGACAACGAGGTCATTAGAGACGGAGCGCAAGCTCGGGTTAGGGAAGGATTGGGAAGGAAATCGGCCGTGCCCTTTCAAAGGGACCATCCCGGCATTTGCCTGAAACGATTTAGGGAAATCACGGAAAACCTAAATCAGGATGGCCGGAGACGGGATTGAACCGTCGTCCTCCCGAATGCGAGCTGATTTGGTGGGAACCGGTGTGACCACTGCCGCAAAGCCGTTGACTCACCAGTTTAAATGATTGTCAAAATGGCACAGTAAACCGACTGGTGAAATAACCGATTTTCGGTTTGCTATTCCTATTAGTTCCCATAATAAAGGTAGAAGTCGAAATAAGTTTGAAAAATTTTTACCCTCTTGTTTTCAATATATCCTAAATGTAATAGAAATGTAAATGAAATAGGAAAATGAAAGGAAACCTAGTCCCTCCACCGTTTAATACTTTGGTCCAAACTTTATAAGTGTTTGGACATTACAAAAAATCAGCTGCTACAGAGAGTGGATGCATTCTGGTGTTGACACGAAGGAGGTTACTAAACTACACAGGTTATACCACGCTTCAGATTTCGTATCGAAACACCGCAAAGATCAAACGTATTGACACTGATAAACCATTTGCTTTCCTAAATGTTCAAACAAAAGAATGGTTCAAATGGCTCTGAGCATCTGAGGTCATCAGTCCCGTAGAACGTAGAACTACTTAAACCTAACTAACCTAAGTGCCTCACACACATCCAAGCCCGAGGCAGGATTCGAACCTGCGACTGTAGCGGTCACACCGTTGCAGACTGAAGCTCCTAGAACCGCACGGCTACACCAGCCGGCTCCTGAACGTTCAGGCATAATCATTATCCAGGTTAGAAAAATAAGATTATCTTACAAGTGGTGGGCGCTGAGTGACCATCCGGTCTGCCGAGCGCTGTTGGCAAGCGGGGTGCACTCAGCCCTCGTGAGGCAAACTGAGGAGCCACTTGCTTGAGAAGTAGCGGCTCCGGTCTCGGAAACTGACATACGGCCGTGAGAGCGGTGTGCTGACCACATGACCCTCCACAACCGCATCCAGTGACGCCTATGGTCTGAGGATGACACGGCGGCCGGTCGGTACCGTTTGTGCCTTCATGGCCTGTTCGCGAGGAGTTTAGTTTTTTACAATTGGTGGATGGTGATCACGACATACTCGTTACCGCCCTCTCGCTTGTGCGGGGTTCCAGTAATAAATAGTCCTTTATCCTATCTGAAATAACCAAAGCGTAACGACGCAATTACAGTTTCCTGGTTGTTCTTCTTATCCAAAGATAGCCATTTCATTTCGAAGGAGCGAGTTCGTGAATTATGTGATTGGTCTGAGGCGTCCCACAACGAATACCTCTTGTTTCCCCTCTTCGCCTCAGAGTGGCCTTTCGCCAGATATCTTTGTCTCAGAGTGGCCTTTTCCTAGATGTCCTTAATTATTCCATCTCAGTCTTCCTCCACACTTTCACTCCACTGCAGCTCCCCGTACGACGACGGAAGACATTCCTTGTAGTCCTAACACATGTCGCACTACCCTGTCTCTTATAACAACGACGAGGTAGTGGCAGAATTGAAGCTGCCAGGACGGGTCGTGAGTCGTGCTTGGGCAGTTCAGATGGTAGAGCACTTGCCCGCGAAAGACAAAGGTCCCTAATATCTGCCAGCAGGTATCTTACAACAATTGTTTACTTCCTTACTGATACTGAAGACAAGCTCCTCTTTTCTTACGTCCCATTTAATTTCTAAAATCTTTGGACTGTGTTATACAGTGGGTGGCATCATACAGGTTAGTCTATGTATGACTAGATTGGTCTAAATTAATAGTTGAGTATACACACGTCAAACACTTCATCATACCGGTTCCAGAACTCCTGAAGATAGACGTTAAGTGTGGACATTGTATCAAATACACAGTCCATTTGACTGTTCAGAGATGTCACTAAACCCTCCGAACGATGTACACAACATGCATGAGCAGCCCCATGGAGGTATTCGGCTCTTGTTGTCTATAATTCAACCATGCAGAGATGGTCAATACCGCGCTTCTAACGTGTCTGCATTGTTACTTTGCGCCAGGAAGAGCTCTCAAAAAGGGAAGTGTCCAGGCGTCTCGGAGTAAACCAAAGCGATGTTGTTCAGACATGGAGGAGATACAGAGGGACTGGAACTGTCGATGACATGCCTCGTTCAGGTCGCCCAAGGGCTACTACTACAGTGGATAACCGCTACCGACGGATTATGGCTCGGAGGAACCCTGACATCTGTCCGCAGCTCGTGGTCGTGCGGTAGCGTTCTCGCTTCCCACGCCCGGGTTCGATTCCCGTCGGGGTCAGGGATTTTCTCTGCCTCGTGATGACTGGGTGTTGTGTGCTGTCCTTAGGTTAGTTAGGTTTAAGTAGTTCTAAGTTCTAGGGGACTGATGACCATAGATGTTAAGTCCCATAGTGCTCAGAGCCATTTGAACCATTTGAACACTGACATCAACGCCACCATGTTGTACAATGCTTTTCGTGCAGCCACAGGACGTCTTGTTACGACTCAAACTGTGCACAATAGGCTTCACGATGCTCCACTTCCAAATTCTACGACGAGGTCCACCTTTGGCACCACAACACCATGCAGCGCGGTACAGATGGTCAAAACAACAAGCTAAATGGACCGCTCAGGATTGGCATCACGTTCTCTTCACCGATGAGTATCGCATATACCTTCAACCAGACAATCGTCAGAGACGTGTTTGGAGGCAACCTGGTCAGACTGAACGCCTTAGACACACTGTCAGCGAGTGCATCAAGTAGAGGTTCCCAGTTGTTCTGGGGTGGCATTATGTGGGGCCGACGTACGCCGCTGGTGGTCATGGAATCGCCGTAACGGCTGTACGATATGTTAATGTCATCCTCCTACCGATAGTGCAACAATATCGTCAGAATATTGGCAATGCATTCGTTTTCATGGACACCGGTTCGCACCTCCATCGTGCACAGTTTGTGAATGACTTCCTTCAGGATAATGACATAACTTGACTAGAGTGGTCGGATTGTTCTCGAGACATGAACGCTATCGAACTTGCCCGGGATCGATTGAAAAGGGCTGTTTATGGACGACGTGACCCACCAACCACTCTACGCCAAACTGCCGTAGAGGAGTGGAACAATCTGGACCAACAGTGCCTTGATGAACTAATGGAAGTATGCTACGACGAACAGAGGTATGCATCAATGCAAGAGGACGTGAAACTGGGTGTAAGCGGTACCGGTGTGTACAGCAATCTAGACCACCACCTCTGAAGGTCTCGCTGTATGGTGGTACAACATGCAATGTATGGTTTTCAAGAGCAATAAAAAGGGTGGAAATGATATTTATTTTTCAAACACAATTCCGAATTGATTGTATCAATGTTTTTTATTAAATCTGCGATCGGTTTCGAACCACTTATTGGTGCATCCTCAGGCAATATACGCTATTTATAATATGGTAAGGTTTAACATTGCCCTGTAGCCACTCCCCACCATTCACGTCCAATATACCATCATCTGGTGAAAGCGGTTGTCAAAATTTAAAAATAATTTTTTTTAATTTTTTTAAATGATGTGAGCAGCAATGACCGTGCAAGCTGAGAGGAACCGAGCGGCAGCGGACGCGACCTGACTTACATTTTGACTACTACTTTCACCAGGTGACGGTATATTGGACGTGAATGGTGGGGAGTGGCTACAGGGCAATGTTATAAATAACATATATTGCCTGAGGATGCCCCGATAAGTGGTGGGAAACCGGTCGCAGATATAATAAAAAAACATTGATACAGCCAGTTCGGAATTTTCTTTGAAAAATTTCGAAGTTTGGCTGTGGTTGCCCGCCCTACAAAACAAAATGATGTTTATGTTAATCTCTATTCCAATTTTCTGTAAAGGTTCCGGAACTCTGGGTACCGAGGTGATACAAAACTTTTTTTGACGTGTGTATTTACAGGGATGAGGTACCTCCTATTGTCACGCATTTATAACACCAAATTGACAAAGGCCTCCATTCTTTTTCCAATTTTTCCTCGATCCTGCACGTCTAGAAACTGATTTTTCTGGCACCCAATTTACAAACAGCGGTTTCGCTGGATGGTTGGCAGCACTCGTTTAAGGTACCTCATGCCCTGTACGATCTCAAATACACGGATCTAACAGACGCAGATTGAACTTCGTTCTGAAGGTTCCATCATTACCTGTAGTCGTCTCTTACAAACAAACTTGTAAAACATAGTCTCGACTTCGTTAGTACACGCTGCCAATCAGCCTCCAGCGAGTAGCTCTTGTCAGCTTTACTGGGCTATCTACGTCTTCTTTGTAGCCAGAGCTATAATGACATCGACAAATCTTACTGTTTGCTCAATGCACGGATAGAATACCATCGGGAATAGTTTAGAATTCTGTCTCAGTCTCCTTGCCTACCATGTTCTGCGCCTGAGAGCCTGGTTCAAGCTCAAGCTATAGCTAATGTTCCACTCCCTCTGTTATTTCCGCCCTACCTTCAGAATTTCGGAGTGTGTATTCCTGTCAATACTGCCTAATTCTTTCCCTAAATCAACCAATGTTATAAAACTAGACATTTCCAAAGTAAGTCGATGGTTTAGTCTGGCCTCACGTGTTCCTACATTTTTTTTTCGGAAACCATGCTGATCTCGCCATCTATGCTTCTACATAATCTTCTTCTGAAAATTTGTGAAATCGGGTAGATGTTCTAAGACTTTTTATCGCAAATGTCCCAATTTTCCAATTGACATGGTAGTTTGATGACCAAGTGCATTGTCTTTCTTTCTGCAAACAGGGTCAATTTTCTCGAAATTTTCCACGCAGGTCTGTTATAAGGTTATAATGAAATTTCTCAGCTCTTTTTTACTTTTTTAAGATATTCGAATTGCAGATCTCCGACACACTACGTTTCCCGCTAATGTCACCGTCTTCGCAGTCTTTAGAGTTGAAGAACCGACTGTTTCCATCGTAGTTTTTACTTGATACTCCATGTCACACACCAGCACAAGGATTACTGTTGCATTTACGAAAACAAACAAAACACTTTTCGGAACTTGTTGTGTAAATTCTTTTGTGGAGAATGTGCACATCTTGCATAAACCTTTTTCATGCAAAATCGCGCACGTTGTGCCGCATTCTATGGCCTATGCCGAGAACTTTTCAGACGATGGTCGTACCCGAAATTTTGTTTTTATACCTCCAACACCGGGCAAAATGTTAGTTCATGGAGGCATATTCCGTCCATGAAAGTAAATTAAAGGTAGTTTGTTGCTTGTCCTATGTGTTTCCCTTCTCTTGTTTATGAAACACGTTCAGTGACCTGTAATACATGTTTCTATTTATGCATATGATAAAATTATTATATGGTAGTTACAATATGTCACAACGTTACATTTTGTCACGTTTTTGCCGACCGCGGTGGTCTAGCGGTTCTGGCGCTGCAGTCCGGAACCGCGGGACTGCTACAGTCGCAGGTTCGAATCCTGCCTCGGGCATGGGTGTGTGTGATGTCCTTAGGTTAGTTAGGTTTAAGTAGTTCTAAGTTCTAGGGGACTTATGACATAAGATGTTGAGCCCCATACTGCTCAGAGCCATTTTTTTGTCACGTTTTTTTCCAGTTTTTTCAGATTAGAAACAACTTCTGTAGCAAAAATTTTATGATGTTATTTATCGTTTGGTTTTACATAAGATATCCAATGTGGTTAGCCCACATGTCTGGTTCAAATGGTTCAAATGGCTCTGTGCAATATGGGACTTAACTTCTGAGGTCATCAGTACCCTAGAAATTAGAACTACTTAAACCTAACTAACCTAAGGACACCACACACGTCCATGCCCGAGGCAGGAGTCGAACCTGCAGCCATAGCTGTCGCGCGGTTCCATACTGTAGCGCCTAGAACCGCTCGGCCACCGCGGCCGCCTAGCTGTCTGGTCCTGCAGCTGTGTTCATTCGGTCCCCATGCTCAAGCTCACCGATTTGCGGCGTGTTTCTAGCCCATATTTGTTACAAATCACCACTTACAACTTTCATTTTATGACCAACATGTGTTTGTTTAGGGAGTGCAGCGCTGCCAATTCTTACTGTGTGTTTATCTTTTGTCTTCTGATAGTGTTGGTTGTGTGGTTTGATGTTTTTCATTTGTTTTGTGATCACAAAATGACAATTGCTAGTGACATGTTTTAACTAACGTGTGTGAGAAAACGCCGGAAATCAGCTAGTTGGAGCATGAGGACCTAATGAGCACATCTCCAGGACAAAACATACGGGCTAACAAGATGGAAATCCTCAGTAACACCAGACGATAATTTAACATTACAAAATTTGTGCTAGAAAAGTTGTCTCTAAACTGAAAACCGAGAGTAAAACATAACAAAAAGTAACACAGTAACATATTAAAACTACTAAATAGTATTTTATTATCTGTATAAAAGGAAACATGTATTACAGACCACTGAAGAAATCTTCATATATAAAAGAAACGACACGTGTATGGCATAAAACAAAGTGCCTTTCATTTAGTTTCATAGACGGTACATACCTCCACGTCTTTTGAAGCTACAAAGGAGCGACGTAAAACGGAAAAAATGACGAAAACGTTAGTGTTTATTTACATTTAACAGCACTCAGTCAATAAATTAATATTTTAAATAAATAGATGGAGCTAAGTGCTGAAATTCTAATGGGTCGTTGCGCTCTCTTTCCATAAGTTGCGAGTATACTCGTACTTTGCAATGTGTACCAACTATTTGTTTTGTAAACTCATCACAAAATTGCCACGTATGTCTATATTTGCTATTCATGGTGGTTTAGTTTAAATTACTGTGACTGATTAGTGGGTGAAACGCGATTGCGGAGAGCTGATTGCCTCGAGCAAATTTTATCAGTCCGCCATTATGCTAATCGTCTCAAGAAATCGAATTTTGGGACCGCAAATGGGGGAACAGCATCGCCGTTTAGCATAATTGGCAATACGGGCGTGGCGGCGGCGAGCGGCAGCTGATTATGGCGGCCTGTGGCGCGCGGCCTGTTTTTGTGTTGTTTGCCGGCGGTTTCCGGCCATCCGTTACAGCCGCGGCAATTACTCGCGCCGCCCCAGTGACGTCACTGTGAACACGACCCAGCCCGCGCAGTGAGTGATTGGTTGCGCGTGGCGACCGCGGCTGTTCGTAGCGCGGCTAGGACGCTCGCTAAGAACCGTTTATCACACACGGAGGGGTTCATATTCGACGTTGAAGCATTGTTTCTGTGATATTATTATTTAAAGGAAAATACGAAGACATCACTTCCGTACGCTGTCTAACGCGAACCATTTAGTATTTACAAAAAACTCGTGCAGTAAACTACATGTCAGCGATATTTCTGGTTAAAAAATGGCTCTGAGCACTATGGTAGGAAGATTTTTCTGTTTAGCAAAACTGACAAAAAGCAGATTACAGAGTACCTGACGGCTCAAGTGGATCAGTGGACAAACTTCAAAACCATCGTACAATATGCGTTAGATGAGTATGTGCCAAGCAAGATCGTAAGAGATGGAAAAGAGCCACCGTGGTACAACAACCGAGTTATAAAACTGCTGCGGAAGCAAAGGGAACTTCACAGCAAACATAAACATAGCCAAAGCCTTGCAGACAAACAAAAATTACGCGAAGCGAAAGATAGTGTGATGAGGGCTATGCGAGAGGCGTTCAATGAATTCGAAAGTAAAGTTCTATGTACTGACTTGGCAGAAAATCCTAAGAAATTTTGATCTTACGTCAAAGCGGTATGTGGATCAAAACAAAATGTACAGACACTCTATGACCAAAATGGTACTGAAACAGAGGATGACAGACTAAAGGCCGAAATACTAAATGTCTTTTTCCAAAGCTGTTTCACAGAGGAAGACTGCACTGTAGTTCCTTCTCTAGATTGTCGCACAGATGACAAAATGGTAGATATCGAAATAGACGACAGAGGGATAGAGAAACAAATAAAATCGCTCAAAAGAGGAAAGGCCGCTGGACCTGATGGGATACCAGTTCGATTTTACACAGAGTACACGAAGGAACTTGCCCCCCTTCTTGCAGAGGTGTACCGTAGATCTCTAGAAGAGCGTAGCGTTCCAATGGATTGGAAAAGGGCACAGATCATCCCCGTTTTCAAGAAGGGACGTCGAACAGATGTGCAGAACTATAGAACAGATGTGCAGAACTATAGACCTATATCTCTAACGTCGATCAGTTGTAGAATTTTGGAACACGTATTATGTTCGAGTATAATGACTTTTCTGGAGACTAGAAATCTACTCTGTAGGAATTAGCATGGGTTTCGAAATAGACGATCGTGTGAAACCCAGCTCGCGCTATTCGTCCACGAGACTCAGAGGGACATAGACGCGAGTTCACAGGTAGATGCCGTGTTTCTTGACTTCCGCAAGGCGTTCGATACAGTTCCCCACAGTCGTTTAATGAACAAAGTAAGAGCATATGGACTACCAGACCAGTTGTGTGATTGGATTGAAGAGTTCCTAGATAACAGAACGCAGCATGTCATTCTCAATGGAGAGAAGTCTTCCGAAGTAAGAGTGATTTCAGGTCTGCCGCAGGGGAGTGTCATAGGACCGTTGCTATTCACAATATATATAAATGACCTGGTGGATGACATCGGAAGTTCACTGAGGCTTTTTGCAGATGATGCTGTAGTGTATCGAGAAGTTGTAGCAATCGAAAATTGTAGTGAAATGCAGGAGGAACTGCAGCGAATTGATGCATGGTGGAGAGAATGACAATTGAATCTCAATGTAGACAAGTGTAATGTGCTGCGAATACATAGTAAGATAGATCCTTTACCATTTAGCTACAAAATAGCAGGTCAGCACCTGGAAGCAGTTAATACCATAAATTATCTGGGAGTACGCATTAGGAGTGATTTAAAATGGAATAATCATATAAAGTTGATCGTTGGTAAAGCAGATGCCAGACTGAGATTCATTGGAAGAATCCTAAGGAAATGCAATCCTAAAACAAAGGAAGTGGGTTACAGTACGCTTGTTCACCCACTGCTTGAATACTACTCAGCAGTGTGGGATCCGTACCAGATAGGGTTGACAGAAGAGATAGAGAAGATCCAACGGAGAGCAGCGCGCTTCGTTACAGGATCATTACTAATCGCGAAAGCGTTACGGAGGTGACAGATAAACTCCAGTGGAAGACTCTGCAGGAGAGACGCTCAGTAGCTCGGTACTGGCTTTTGTAAAGTTTCGAGAACATACCTTCACCGAAGAGTCAAGCAGTATATTGCACCCTCCTATGTATATCTCGCGAAGAGACCATGAGGATAAAATCAGAGAGATTAGAGCCCACACAGAAGCATACCGACAATCCTTCTTTCCAAGAACAATACGAGACTGGAATAGAAGGGAGAACCGGTAGAGGTACTCAAGGTACCCTCCGCCACACACCGTCAGGTCGCTTGCGGAGTATGGATGTAGATGTAGTAGATGTAGATGGTACTTAACATCCCCTAGACTTAGAACTAGTTAAACCTAACTAACCTAAGGACAACACACACATCCATGCCCGAGGCAGGATTCAAGTGGTTCAAATGGCTCTGAGTACTATGGGACTTAACATCTGTGATCATCAGTCCCCTAGAACTTAGAACTACTTAAACCTAACTAACCTATGGACCTCACACACATCCATGCCCGAGGCAGGATTCGAACCTGCGACCGTAGTAGTCGCGCGGTTCCGGACTGAGCGCCTAGAACCGCTAGACCACCGCGGCCGGCCCGAGGCAGGATTCGAACTTCCGACCGTAGCAGCAGCGCGGTTCAGGACTGAAACACCTAGAACCTCTCGACACCGCGTCCGGCATATTTCTGGTAGTTTTGCAGAAAATTTGTTCTCTCAGATACAGTCCTGTATTTTGTACTAAAGACATCGAACATAAATTCTTTCTCATTAATAGAGACAAGGAAAGACTGAATGAAAAACACTGAGTGGCGGTTTGCAGTGTTACAGGCAAGCAGAGCATTGTCGATTAGTTCTTGGGAAAAGGGCAAAAGCTGCTGACTGGGAATGATGGATTCAGCACTTATGGGGCGCACATCTTGTTTGATTTCGTGAGCTACCGTTCTAGTTTCCCTCTATTAATTCGCTTCGTACAACTTCCGATTCCTTTTTACTCTCATCCTTAAATGCAAAATTTGTTCCTGTATTTTATTAGTAAACTGGTATAAATGTTTTCCATATATGTTTACATCCGAAGACTGCTCTTGTACATCGTCATTAATTTCAGACTGTAAACTGTACAAATTAATGCCCAAATTACTTGTGCACGATAAAACTCATTTATCCTTTGGTTAAGGTTTTGGGTCACATTACTAAAATTTGTAAGTTGACAAGTCTTTTTGACGATTCTTATAAATTTTTCATTTCCTTGACCAGTTGTTAGACTGATTCACCATCGGACTGGTCACACAAAGCATTTTTCAGACAACTCACTCCAAAGGCACATGTATCACTGTAATAACTTCCGTATCGTAGTACCTATATAACACATCACAATATACTACTCAGACTCTTGAACATAAGTAGCTCAATAAAACTAATACGCTGGTAAACGAGTCTTGACATTTGTTTATGATCGACACTGAGTTTATTATATCTTACTTTCATGAAAATATCCCTTCGTCGATACATAGTCGACTGAGATTACATGTACAACTTCACTAATCACACTGTCAGCTGAGTCACTCATTTCTCTTTTAGAGTCCGTTCAGTCACGTTATAGAAGTAAGGACTGGCCCATATTGCACAATCCTAATCTTAAAATTAATATTTAGTGGCCGTATTAACCACATTTCAATTGGTATTTCATCACTCCATGTGCTGATGTCATACGTTTAGCGACGGAACAACCTCGTGTTACCTGTGACCTTTGGTGCACCCAGGGATTCGAAAGGGTAAGACTGGATTAATAAAAGCGTTCATAAATTTTCGATTAATTCATTAACCTTTTGGTATACATTTTTTTTAAATGTCCCCCCATGAATCATGGACCTTGCCGTTGGTGGGGAGGCTTGCGTGCCTCAGCGATACAGATAGCCGTACCGTAGGTACAACCACAACGGAGGGGTATCTGCTGAGAAGCCAGACAAACATGTGATTCCTGAAGAGGGGCAGCAGCCTTTTCAGTAGTTGCAAGGGCAACAGTCTGGATGATTGACTGATCTGGCCTTGTAACAATAACCAAAACGGCCTTGCTGTGCTGGTACTGCGAACGGCTGAAAGCAAGGGGAAACTACGGCCGTAATTTTTCCCGAAGGCATGCAGCTTTACTGTATGATTAAATGATGATGACGTCCTCTTGGGTAAAATATTCCGGAGGTAAAATAGTCCCCCATTCGGATCTCCGGGCGAAGACTACTCAAGAGGATGTCGTTATCAGGAGAAAGAAAACTGGCGTTCTACGGATCGGAGCGTGGAATGTCAGATCCCTTAATCGGGCAGGTAGGTTAGAAAATTTAAAAAGGGAAATGGATAGGTTAAAGTTAGATATAGTGGAATTAGTGAATTTCGGTGGCAGGAGGAACAAGACTTCTGGTCAGGTGACTACGGGGTTATAAACACAAAGTCAAATAGGGGTAATGCAGGAGTAGGTTTAATAATGAATAGGAAAATAGGAATGCGGGTAAGCTACTACAAACAGCATAGTGAACGCATTATTGTGGCCAAGATAGATACGAAGCCCACACCTACTACAGTAGTACAAATTTACATGCCAACTAGCTCTGCAGATGACGAAGAAATTGAAGAAATGTATGATGAAATAAAAGACATTATTTAGATAGTGAAGGAAGACGAAAATTTAATAGTCATGGGTGACTGGAATTCGAGTGTAGGAAAAGGGAGAGAAGGAAACGTAGTAGATGAATATGGATTGGGGCTAAGAAATGAAAGAGAAAGCCGCCTGGTATAATTTTGCACAGAGCACAACATAATCATAGCTAACACTTGGTTTAAGAATCATGATAGAAGGTTGTATACACGGATGAACCCTGGAGATACTAAAAGGTATCAGATAGATTATATAATGGTAAGACAGAGATTTAGGAACCAGGTTTTAAATTGTAAGACATTTCCAGGGGCAGATGTGGACTCTGACCACAATCTATTGGTTATGACCTGTAGATTAAAACTGAAGAAACTGCAAAAAGGTGGGAATTTAAGGAGATGGGACCTGGATAAAGTGAAAGAACCAGAGGTTGTACAGAGTTTCAGGGAGAGCATAAGGGAAGTAGAGAGGATATAAAATGTAGACTGGCAATGGCAAGGAAAGCGTTTCTGAAGAAGAGAAATTTGTTAACATCGAGTATAGATTTAAGTGTCAGGAAAGTATTTGTATGGAGCGTAGCCATGTATGGATGTGAAACATGGACGGTACTTAGTTAGGACAAGAAGAGAATAGTAGCTTTCAAAATGTGGTGCTACAGAAGAATGCTGAAGATTAGATGGGTAGATCACATAACTAATGAGGAAGTATTGAATAGGATTGGGGAGAAGAGAAGTTTGTGGCACAACTTGACCAGAAGAAGGGATCGGTTGGTAGAACATGTTCTGAGGCATCAAGGGATCACCAATTTAGTATTGGAGGGCAGCGTGGAGGGTAAAAATCGTAGGGGGAGACCAAGAGATGAATACACTAAGCAGATTCAGAAGGATGTAGGTTGCAGTAGGTACTGGGAGATGAAGAAGCTTGCACAGGATAGAGTAGCATGAAGAGCTGCATCAAACCAGTCTCAGGACTGAAGACCAAAACAACAAGAACATCAAAAGTTCCGCTCATATCAATAATTATGATTTGCAGTATTAGAAGATATGAAGGTGGTACAAGTCCAGTTTTGTTCATTTTCAGATACAGAATCCTAAAGTTAAATGAGCGCTGAAAAATCTGCTGTTCAGATACCAGAAATATTCAAGCATATGGCTGCTTGCTAGAGATGAACGTTTCTTTCTGTTTGTTTGGATAATCAATTTCAGAAGCATTATTGGCAGCAAAGTGGAGGTAATGGACTTGACCCCTATTGAAATAAGCCCTTCATATAAGCTTTTCTCGTTTCATCGTTATATCCTTGTTGTCAGAGTGAAAAACTTTCGTAAAGGTTCGAAATTGTGTGTAAAGATTGTTGCAGATCACTAAGGGTTCATATTCGCAAATCCCGAATAAATATAGCGTTGCCTTCAGACAGGCGGCAAAAACACGTTCGGTTTTCCTCGTTACTACAGCGAGGTGTCTTGGGTGTCTTTCGTTTCGTGAATGGTCGTTATAAGATTGACTCAAGCTAACTTTTTCTAAGTAACTTGCCTAGCTTCATTTGCTCTTTCAGTGTCTTTTCAGTGAAGTCTGACTCTGATTGTGTATTATATTGCTATGGTTATTTGTCTACTGCTAGACAGTTAAGAAATTTTTTATGAGTTTAGTAACGACTGGCTTGGTGGGGGTTTACGTGCAAAAGTTATTATAACTCGGAGTACTTTCATTGTTTACTGCCATTGAGTCTAACAAGTGCTTCTATCTGCAGGGTGAAAAGCATTTAAACTGCCAAACTCTGGGAGGTTGTAGGAGACATCAAATTAGATATTTTTCCTAAAGTCATTTTTTCCTATAAGGAGTATTTAAACCGGTAGAGGAAGATTTCTCTGGCCACAAATTAATTAAACCAACAATCACTTTTCCATTTTTTATGACCAAGAAACAACAACTAGGTATCAGGTACGACCCAATTAAACAATCCCCAACACCTCCGACCCACACATTAACGAAGAACCGCACTTGATGAGCGCTAGTAACTGCGGCATGTGGGTTATCCTCACTCCAAACATGCGAATTGTGCATGTCGAAGACTGCATCACCCCAGAACGTTGCTTCATCGGTAAACAATACAGAGGATGGAAATGTAGGATGCATTTCACACTGTTCCAGGTACCACTGCGAAAACTGTGCTCTGGGTGGATAGTCAACTGGTTCCACGTTGTAGACACGCTGTAAGTGAAATGGACGTAACTATTGCTCTCGAAGGACTGTTCTTACATTCGTCTGATTCGTCCCCATGTTACGTGCAATTGCACGAGTGCTGATTGAAGGATCCCGCTCCACATCTACATCTACATCTACATGATTACTCTGCAATTCACATTTAAGTGCTTGGCAGAGGGTTCATCGAACCACAATCATTCTATCTCTCTACCATTCCACTTGTAACACTTCCGCCCTTTCGGACGTGCGTTTGCTCAATAAAGCCTGTACTGTAATAAGTTCACGGGCTTCACCTTGTAAACAAGGATTTAGTACATAAGTTGACCGCGTGTACCTAATGGAAGCAAGATCGAACCTACACTCAGTTAGTAACTACAGTGATGCGTCAAGCAAATGTAAAGTATAATTACGCGTTCGCATGGACAAGAAGTACACACAGTAGATACTACCAATGATAAATAATACGGTCGCCAGCCTAATTAGGCATTGAGTGAGTTTTTCCTTGTACAAGTGTGTGCATGTACAAGCCTAACAACACGTAGTACTGCTGCGTTATATGGCAGAGTTTGGCATAGGAAAAATCCACTGAACTAAAGTTTTCTTCTTTTGTACTAATTTGGATGAGTTAAAATTTCACAACACCACACAGCAATGGTTACTACGAGCTGCACTTTGTATATTGATCAGACTGAAATCGGGCATAGATTACCCTAGAATCAGCAATTTTGAAAACACACATACAATGTCACTATTAAAATTGGAAAAAACACTAATACACTTAGGTTTAACATAGAAATTAATTTTACTATTCAATTCTGATCAGTACACTTCAAAATGTGCAAGAATAGGCAAGAGAAGGGGGGGGGGGGGGGCCCTGAAACTGTTACGGTCGTTATGCTGAAACTAGTAAGTCCTGAAGGTACATTAACACTCAAAATTATCAACCTATGGATTACTATTCTTTTGTCACGCTTCTGGAGTAATTGACTAACATTCTTTCAGTCTCAAATGAATTAAATAACATTGCTAGCTCAATTCAAAATTTATCTTTCAATTTAATCACACTGATGTTCTTTACTAACATTTACATTTGCACTCCTATCCTGGAACGTCTTTATAGCATGAATTGGTCTGCAGATAATTTAGTACTAACTGTAAACTTTCAGTTCGGGATACTCGGGTTGCACAATCTGTGGTAAGGACCCTGTCTAGGTCAATGATAAGGATAAGTGATGGCTAAGGCAATTCTGGTAAAAGTCACGTTATTATTGAACAGTCAGAACAGTTTCAACACTGGTCCACACAGATACACTTCTAAAGATGAAATAAATGTTTGACCTGTGCACGTCGGTGCGGCAGGTGGCGGCAGCGAGATAGCGGGCAGCACGGCACGCATACAAGCACGGCTAAGGCTCTCACAGTATCGACACTTTCCTTCTTCTTAGCGTCGTAATCTTTCCAATTTTGTGCCTGAGGAAATAGCCATGCCAAGTAGTCGTCGGAATCGGCCCATCCGAGGCTTAATGGAATCCACTTTTCCTAGATAGCCTCCTCGGTACAGTACATGTTCCTCTGGCCGATGCCCAACTCCGACTGTTTTACTGAGCCCGTTGTGCCGAACCGCGCCAGTGTGCGTTTTCCCGCGCTCGCCTGCATCCACCTTTTCCCGCGCCCCTACAGGTAGGGTATTCACCACAGGTTTTCTACTACACATATTCTAATGCATTACCTACGTATGGACCGAGTGTTTAAATTACAATTTTCACATTATACAATAGTTTTAAGATTAATTACACTTTCCTTTGGTTATCAAATTGCTTGAAATCTAACATAAATAATAACATTCATTTCAAAAGTTGTGTACAGTTTCTTTAACATGACACGAAAAGGAAAAAAATCCAAAATAATATTTACATTATTTCACATAAATTCAGAAAGAAACATTTATCTAAATGCATAAAGAAAAAAATTATTATAGGTACATTATTGTTACACATGCCCCTGTTTCCAGAAAATTTTCTTAAGTGTAAATTTTATGGGAACACTAAATTTAACAATAATACACTGGTTCTGAATCTTCACGTAAATGTTCAAGAAGATTTACACTACATATTTCCTTCCACTCACTGTATATAGGTTTACACTATTTTAACATATCAAGACCAATTTCATGTTATTTACTTAAGTGCCTTTTGCACAGTCCAACTTCCCATTTTAACATTACTAAAATAGCAATTTAATCATTTTTTCCCAAATTTCTTAAAGAAATAATTTAAAATTCTGGAATGCAAACATTTAACTACAAAAACAAATGCATATTTCGTATATACTATAAAATAATTTGTCGCTGCTTGCTTTGAATAGCAGTCCATTTCTTAACTTACTAAACAAAACACACACACAAATTTTTCAGAAAATTATCTACACATATTTGCTGCCTATTATGTGGATTTGGGCAGTCCATTTCACTTCATATTGTCACATCCTCTGGATTACATTTACTATTTTCCATCGACTATTTATCTGTCCTCGATGGTATTTGGCAGTCCTTCATATTCTGGTTCATACACTGCCCATTTTCATTTTTGACAGTTCCATCTGTTATCTGTCTGAAAGCATTTATCCTTTCCTTTCAGTCCTTTCCTCCATACATTTTTATAGTTACAGTACAATTGGTAATCTGAAACTCACATAACTACATTAGTAAACTTTCAATGGTATACAGACATTTACAAAAAATAGTTACATTTGAAACAATTTGGGTTCAGCATAAGATACAGCACAATTACTCGTTTCTGGGAACATACAGTTTCAGATCCACTATATTTCTTACACCTAAAGGTCTTTTGGATTTTGGGTAGATTAGGTAGTAAGCATTTTCGTGTGGAATGTTCTGTATTATATATGGTCCATTATAGATATATTTAAATTTTGAAATCTCATGGTTTAGTTCACTAGATTTTTCGTGGGTTTTTAGAAGAACATAATCTCCAATTTTAAATTTTGAAACTTTTAGATTTTTATCGTGTCTTCTAGATCTAGATTCGGCTTTTTGCTTTGCCCTTTTTATTACCAATTCTTTCTTTTGATTCAATCCCAAACTTGTACAAGGTGGAAACTCTAATTTTTCTTCAATTAAACTTTTACTACTTCTGTCTAACAAAATTTCTTCCGGTGGGAACCCTGTAGTTTCATGATGTAATGTGTTCATGACATTCTCAAAATCCGATATGAATCTGCCCCAGGCTCTATGATTGTGACTGCAGTATGTTCTACACAATCTCCCGACTTCGCGCATGTACCTTTCAACCGGATTGCTTGCAGGATGGTAGGCTGCAATATATTTAACCTCCACACCATTTTTCTCCATTCCCTCTTTCCAAATTTTGGATATGAACTGGGGTCCATTGTCCGATAGTACTGCCTTGGGTTTCCCGATGGTCCTGAAGTATTCGACCATTCTACTAAATACAGCTTTTGCTGTGGCCTTTTTCAAGGAGTATAGTTTCACAAATTTAGAAAATACTTCCAAAATCACCAAAATATATGCACAATTTCCCGAAGTCTTTGGGAGGGGACCATATAAATCTACCGATAATAAGTCTAGGGTGTCTTCAGGCAATGTACTTTGCATTGGTCCCCTACTAGTTTTGTTCGGTACTTTGGTCTTTTGACAGACATCACATGACTTAATCCGTTCCTTTACCTTCTTACTTACACTACCGGTAATCACTACGACATTATTCAGTTTATCCAAACATTTTTTCGGTCCACTATGCCCCAATGCCAAATGAAAATAGTCTATGACATCAGTATCAAACTGGTTTGGCCAACATACCCTCCATTCCTCAGTAGCTAAATCTTTCCTCCTATATAAAATGCCTTTATAAATTTTGTAATATTTCTTAATTTGAGGGTACTGCACACTGTCAAAATTTACTTTCACTGATTTCCAGGTTGAATCCTCATTCTGATGGTACCTCATATTTTTACATATCTGCTCAATTTTCCTATTTCCTGAAATCTCTTTCATATACCTTATCTGAAAAGTACCCTCTTCCCCATTTTCATTGGGCACTTCACTCATACCATTAGGCAATCGAGATAAGGCATCTGCCACATAATTCTCAGTACCTTTAACATAGCAAATATCGTAATCAAATTGTTGCAGGTACAAAGCCCAACGAGTCAGCCTACCATTAAGTAAACGGCAATCTTTAAGAAAAGTCAAAGCTTTGTGGTCGGTATGTATAATGAGCTTATGGCCCCACAGATAATTTCTAAATTTCTTTAGCCCCCATATAATGGCTAAAGCTTCCTTTTCCGAAATAGTGTAGTTTCTCTCGTATCTTGTTAGGGTTCTACTGGCAAATGCGATAGTCCAGTGTTCGATTTCTTTGCCCTCACAAATTTCTTGGAACACTTCTATGCCAATTCCATAAGCACTGCTGTCAGTACTCATATGGAAAGGTTTTGACAGTATGGGGTGATGCAAAATACGGTCGTTCAAAAGTTCCCTTTTTAAGTTTTCAAAATCTCTCATGCATTCTTCAGTCCACACAAAAGCACTATTTTTCTTAAGTAAATTATTCAAATGAGGACTATTAAAAACTTGGCCCTTGACGAACTTTCTATAGAACCCACACAAACCTAGAAAGGCTTTCAACTGTTTTCTATTTCTAGGAGCTGGACATTCCGATATTGCACTTAACTTTTCCGGATCCTTGCCAATACCGTTTGTAGTAATAATGTGCCCCAGAAACTTTATTTCCGATTTCACAAATTCACACTTCTTCCATTTAAGTGTCATGCCCCCTGCTTGTAGAGCAACAAAAACTTTCTGTAATAATTCGCAATGCTCCTGCCATGTTTCTGTAGCAATCAGTAAATCGTCTACATAAATGGTTAACCGGGAACTCAGTTCTCTACCTAACACAAAGTCCAGTGCCCTAATAAATACTGCCACAGATGTGCTAAGTCCAAATGGCACTACTTTATACTGATAGCATTTCCCGGCGAATAGAAAAGCGGTATATTTACGGGATTCTTTACTCAACGGGATTTGCCAGTATCCGGCGGTCATATCCAGACTGGTTAAATATTTTACGTTATAAAATTTTTGGAGCATTTCGTCCAGATTCTCAGGTCTATCTATTTCCTTCTTTACAATTTTGTTTAAAGTCCTAGCGTCGATAACTACTCTCACTCCCCCATCCCTTTTGTTCACTATGATAAGGGGACTATTATACTCGCTGTTACTTCGTTCGATTACTCCCCACTCTATCATCTTATCTATTTCCACTTGAACAGCCTGCCTCTTTGATATGGGTATCGAAAATGGTCTTACGAAGAAAGGTTTATGCTCTATTGTCTCAATCTGGTATTCAAAATTCTTAACTAGGCCAGGTTTGTCCGAAAATACGGGGCCGTTATTATCTAAAATTTCAAGCAATTCTGCTTTCTGTTCGGGAGATACTCCCTCTAAATTTTCCACCATTCCCTTAAATTCATGCCCCTGCTTGTCACTCTCATTTAATACTTTGTGGACATGGTACACCTCATACTTGTTTGTCAACCCATCATTCCCTTGGTCGATCTCCAACAACAAAGAATCAATTTCTGAATCAAACACTTTCTCAATTTCCTCAAATTTCAATTCCAAATTCCTAAATGTACTATTAATTTTGATCACTCCTTGGCTACAATCAATAATAACCTTTTCTTTATCCAACCAATCTATCCCCAAAATCATTTCAGTACTCAGGTCTGGCACAACCAAAAAATCGTGTTCAAAGTTTTGTCCTTTTATACTAAATTCAACCAAAATCTGGTTCTTTACCGGCTTGCTAGCCTTGCCAGTAGCCCCAACAATTTTTACACCTGTTACTGACATAATTACTAGCCCAGGCTTATCACAAATGTGTTCGAAAAACGATTGGGAAATTGCACTTATCTGAGACCCAGTATCAAGAAGTACTTGCAATTTCATGTTATAAATTTCAACTGGTATTATTGTTTGTTTCACCGTCGAATGTTTTTCATTATCGTGGTCTTCCTTGAGCAAATCCGGGTCGACGATAACATCGTCCCAAGATATGCTTTTAACATTCACTTCACATATATCTGGCGGTTTCTTTGGTTCCGGGAGTTCAAAGTCATTAATTACCTGAACTCTTTGCGAAATAAACTCTAAGTCGTCCGGTGGTTCTTTCTTTCTTTGTTCGGTCTCAACGTCTGGATTTTGTTTTGACACTTCGTCATCGTTAGGTACAATATCGTACTTAACTACATCCCCTTTATTTTCACTGATTTTTTCATACCCTCTTTCAGTAAAAGTATATTCACTTTCTTTTACACCTAAAAATACATCTTCACTAGAGTCATCACTACTCTCTTCCTCAACACCAGATTCATTTAAGTACGCTACTTTTGCACAACAGGGAAAGTTAGTATATTCAATTTTGACTATATTAGCGTATCTTTCATCTTCTGAACTATCGTCGGAATCCGACCATTCCGGATCGCTATCAGGTTCTAACATAAAGGCTTTTCTGAGACAGGCACTAAGTTCCTCCTCAGTATTGTCATCAGGCTTAGATTTTAATTCAGTCTCCTCTTTTGGCGAAACGGCCTCATCATCAGCTTTATTTACCTCTACTGTGACTTCATATTCAGTGTAATCCTCGTGGACTTTAATTACTTTCAGGTAATCATCTGCCCCTTCTCCACGGTGCCTCTCGGTAGCAGCTTGTACTATTGGCGGATTGTTAGCAGAAGTTATTTCTTCGTCAATGCTGAGGATTTCATCCTCCAAATCCTTCCTATCATTAACCTTCCCCTTATCGGCAGCACGCGTACTTTGCGCGGCGCTATTTATTTTCCCCTCCTCAAATTTGGGCCACGTCACTTTATTGACGCCCCTATCATTTCTCTTTCCACCATCTAATTTCGTCGCCTCATACTCCTTCTTAAAATCCTCCCACTCACATTGCTTTAGGCCCTTGTACAGATCGTCGATCTGCACACGCCAATCAGTTACTTCTGCTAATTCATTATCGCCTTTTACCTCATTGCAAACACTGCTAACCGCAACTCCCTGTGTACTCACAGTCTCATTTATTGTTTCCTTTGCCACGGAATTATCACTCGTAAATTTTTCATTATCTCTTACGGCTACGTTCGCACCTACTGCTGCCTTATTGCTAGCGGCTTCTCTCTGAACAGATGTTCCGCTAGGCTGGGCCGTTGCCCTCTGATACTCCACTCGCCTGTTAACCTGGAGTATTCTGTGCGGCCTATATGACTCACGCTGGCTCGCACCTGACGCTTGTCTCGCCACAACACGTCGCGTCGTTTCACGCCTGTCTCTAACCTGTCTCATTACATTGCGGTCGGTCCAGTATCTTTTCTTAAATCGGGGCCGGTATGTATTGTCCGCTTCCGTTTGGCCCGCAACTTTCGCGGAAATTAGTTTCCCGCGTCGTTATTATTTTGCGCGGTGTACTCTCGACCGCGACCTGGATAACTTCCTCTGCCTCTTCCTCTCTGCATCATATTGACGCGAAACCCATCGCCGTCATTTCTTTCGTCATTATGTCGGTTATTATGGTTGCCAAAATTTTGATAATTGGCACGACTTGCGCGCCAATGGTCTTCGTCTTCGACCCTTTCCAGAAATGCTTGGAAGCTGCGATGGTTGCTTCCTACATACCTCTTTGAATCTTCTGGGAGCTTTTTATACAGCTCCCAGATAATTTCTGAATCCGATCTTCTACCTCTTAAGTGTGTCAATTTTCGGTACCAATACTCGCAGAAATCTTTCAAAGAATTCCTGCCCCTGTTATCATGCTGTTTGGCCATGATAAATTCGCGCCATAAATGGTCCTGCTTTTGTTCAGACCAATATTCTTCGGTAAATTTTTGCCTAAATTCTTCGAACGTCATTCGTTCGGTATTTAAATTTATTCCCCAGCGCTTAGCGTCACCTGCTAAGGCGCTAATTACTACATTTATCTTTTCCTGATCAGACAAGTGCTCAGGAAATACTCTCTCGCAATTTTTGATGAAGTCTAACGGATGCCACCCGTTATGTTTCTTGGCTGGATCGAAGCGTTCCTCGCCTTCTAACAGCTTCGTAATTGGTGCGCCATTACAGATCACACCAGGCCTATCTTTAATTTTGCTCTCTAGATCGAAAATTTTTCCTTGAATTTTCGTACAATTTTGAACACATCCGGTTACTTTTTCACCTAATTCTTTTTCAGTGTCTACAACTACCCTTTTCAATTGCGATATTCCGTGTTGACATTCATTTACGATCTCAGTCTTAAGACCGAAAACTTTTTCGTCTACCTTAGTTTCAACCAGAGGTTCTACTTTCTCTTGGATGTTGAGAATTTCAACATCGAATCTACTATTAATGTTTCCAATTTCCTCCTGCATAGTATCCATATTTTTGTTAATAGTATCAATTTCAAATTTCAGAGTATTTACCACAGAACTTAAATTACCTACTTTTTGTTCTACTTGTTCTATTTGTTTACTAATTTTAATTCCCTGTCCTTCAACCTGTGCTTTAATCTGATCACTCTGTGTTTTGAGCTGCTCGTCAACGTGCGTTTTAAGCTGCTCATTCTGTGTTTTGAGCTGCTCGTCAACGTGCGTTTTGAGCTGATTAACCTGATTGCCGACTTGTTTTTGAAGTTGCTCATTCTGTCCTACAATTTGTTTGGTTAATTGTTCAAATAAGTCATTCATGCTTAAAATTTTTACACTGTTTTGTTCTACGGAATCCGTGTGTTCCGGTCCTACTTCATAAATTTCTTTCGGTTCTTTCTTTATTTGCGGTGAATCAAATATGTCAGTGGATTCGTTCACGTACCCACTATCCTCTACAAAGTCACCCTCTTCTTCCTGTTTTGTCCCTTGCTGTGTTCGAGGCGATCGCGACATTTCAATCTGTTCGTTGACGTGTTCATGGTATTGTATGTATGCCAATTGTCTTCCGCTAACGCCATCTGTTATCTGGCCACGTAAACTCCTGCTACTACTAGCCGCATTCTCCATTTCGCTTGGCACATCTATCCTGTCCCCGTTCCTGTCCATATTAAATGCCAATTACACTACTATTATACTTGACTCACACTGCAGTTTACTTTGCTACACTTTATAACTGTTCGTGCCACTGAACATCCACTGTTCGGTCTTTACGTTAGTTTATAACCGACAACAACTGGATGTCCTGTCACCGGGAAGCCACTTGTAACACTTCCGCCCTTTCGGACGTGCGTTAGCTCAATAAAGCCTGTACTGTAATAAGTTCACGGGCTTCACCTTGTAAACAAGGATTTAGTACATAAGTTGACCGCGTGTACCTAATGGAAGCAAGATCGAACCTACACTCAGTTAGTAACTACAGTGATGCGTCAAGCAAATGTAAAGTATAATTACGCGTTCGCATGGACAAGAAGTACACACAGTAGATACTACCAATGATAAATAATACGGTCGCCAGCCTAATTAGGCATTGAGTGAGTTTTTCCTTGTACAAGTGTGTGCATGTACAAGCCTAACAACACGTAGTACTGCTGCGTTATATGGCAGAGTTTGGCATAGGAAAAATCCACTGAACTAAAGTTTTCTTCTTTTGTACTAATTTGGATGAGTTAAAATTTCACAACACCACACAGCAATGGTTACTACGAGCTGCACTTTGTATATTGATCAGACTGAAATCGGGCATAGATTACCCTAGAATCAGCAATTTTGAAAACACACATACAATGTCACTATTAAAATTGGAAAAAACACTAATACACTTAGGTTTAACATAGAAATTAATTTTACTATTCAATTCTGATCAGTACACTTCAAAATGTGCAAGAATAGGCAAGAGAAGGGGGGGGGGCCCTGAAACTGTTACGGTCGTTATGCTGAAACTAGTAAGTCCTGAAGGTACATTAACACTCAAAATTATCAACCTATGGATTACTATTCTTTTGTCACGCTTCTGGAGTAATTGACTAACATTCTTTCAGTCTCAAATGAATTAAATAACATTGCTAGCTCAATTCAAAATTTATCTTTCAATTTAATCACACTGATGTTCTTTACTAACATTTACATTTGCACTCCTATCCTGGAACGTCTTTATAGCATGAATTGGTCTGCAGATAATTTAGTACTAACTGTAAACTTTCAGTTCGGGATACTCGGGTTGCACAATCTGTGGTAAGGACCCTGTCTAGGTCAATGATAAGGATAAGTGATGGCTAAGGCAATTCTGGTAAAAGTCACGTTATTATTGAACAGTCAGAACAGTTTCAACACTGGTCCACACAGATACACTTCTAAAGATGAAATAAATGTTTGACCTGTGCACGTCGGTGCGGCAGGTGGCGGCAGCGAGATAGCGGGCAGCACGGCACGCATACAAGCACGGCTAAGGCTCTCACAGTATCGACACTTTCCTTCTTCTTAGCGTCGTAATCTTTCCAATTTTGTGCCTGAGGAAATAGCCATGCCAAGTAGTCGTCGGAATCGGCCCATCCGAGGCTTAATGGAATCCACTTTTCCTAGATAGCCTCCTCGGTACAGTACATGTTCCTCTGGCCGATGCCCAACTCCGACTGTTTTACTGAGCCCGTTGTGCCGAACCGCGCCAGTGTGCGTTTTCCCGCGCTCGCCTGCATCCACCTTTTCCCGCGCCCCTACAGGTAGGGTATTCACCACAGGTTTTCTACTACACATATTCTAATGCATTACCTACGTATGGACCGAGTGTTTAAATTACAATTTTCACATTATACAATAGTTTTAAGATTAAATACACTTTCCTTTGGTTATCAAATTGCTTGAAATCTAACATAAATAATAACATTCATTTCAAAAGTTGTGTACAGTTTCTTTAACATGACACGAAAAGGAAAAAAATCCAAAATAATATTTACATTATTTCACATAAATTCAGAAAGAAACATTTATCTAAATGCATAAAGAAAAAAATTATTATAGGTACATTATTGTTACACACTCTCGAACAGCGCGCGGGAAAAACGTACACCCAAACCTTTCTGTTCGAGCTCTGATTTCTCTTATTTTATTTTGATGATCATTCCTACCTATGTAGGTTGGGCTCAACAAAATATTTTCGCATTCGGAAGAGAAAGTTGGTGACTGAAATTTCGTAAACAGATCTCGCCGCGACGAAAAACGTCTTTGCTTTAATGACTTCCATCCCAACTCGCGTATCGTATCTGAAACACTCTCTCCCCTATTAAGTGATAATATAAAACGGGCTGCTCTTTTTTGCACCCTTTCGATGCCCTCGGTCAATCCCACCTGGTAAGGATCCCACACCGCGCAGCAATATTCTAACAGAGGACTAACGAGTGTAGTGTAAGCTGTCTCTTTAGTGGACTTGTTGCATCTTCTAGGTGTCCTGCCCATGAAACGCAACCTTTGGCTCGCCTTCCCCACAATATTATCTATGTGGTCTTTCCAACTGAAGTTGTTCGTAATTTTAACACCCAGGTACTTAGTTGAATTGACAGCCTTGAGAATTGTACTATTTATCGAGTAATCGAATTCCAACGGACTTCTTTTGGAATTCATGTGGATCACCTCACACTTTTCGTTATTTAGCGTCAACTGCCACCCGCCACACCATGCGGCAATCTTTTCTAAATCGCTTTGCAACTGATACTGGTCCTCGGATGACCTTACTAGACGGTAAATTACAGCATCATCTGCGAACAACCTAAGAGAACTGCTCAGATTGTCACCCAGGTCATTTATATAGATCAGGAACAGCAGAGGTCCCAGGACGCTTCCCTGGGTAACACCTGATATCACTTCAGTTTTACTCGATGATTTGCTGTCTATTACTACGAACTGCGACCTTCCTGACAGGAAATCACGAATCCAGTCGCACAACTGAGACGATACCCCATAGGCCCCCAGCTTGATTAGAAGCCGCTTGTGAGGAACGCTGTCAAAAGCTTTCCGGAAATCTAGGAATACGGAATCAACTTGAGATCCCCTGTCGATAGCGGCCATTACTTCGTGCGAATAAAGAGCTAGCTGTGTTGCACATGCTGATTACGTATCAATAGATCGTTCCCTTCGAGGTGATTCATAATGTTTGAACACAATATATGCTCCAAAACCCTACTGCTAACCGACGTCAATGATATAGGTCTGTAGTTCGTTGGATTACTCCTACTACCCTTCTTAAACACTGGTGCGACCTGCGCAATTTTCCAATCTGTAGGTACAGATCTATCGGGAGCAAGCTGTTGCATATGATTGCTAAGTAGGGAGCTATTGTATCAGCGTAATCTGAAAGGAACCTAATCGGTATACAACCTGGACCTGAAGACTTGCCCGTATCAAGCGATTTGAGTTGCTTCGCAACCCCTAAGGTATCTACTTCTAAGAAACTCATGCTGGCAGCTACCTCAACTTGCAGCGTTCTTACCATGCGAAGGCGTCCCTGTCCAGGTAATCTGCTAAATGACCCGTTCTCATGCAGACGTTTGTACACAGCAGCAAAAGTCGTATGATGCGGGATACGGCGATTAGGATAGTGTTGTTGATAAACCCGCTGTGCAGCTCGTCCGTTGTGGTGCGCTACGTAATACGCACCAACCATATCAGTGTACTCACTCCAGGTGTATCGCTACGTTAGTAAACACAGACAATGCACTACCACACTTGTGGACAGCACTTGCCTACAACTGAAGAGCGTAATACGCCCTCTAACAACTGAAGATCGTAATTCGCCTCTAACAACTGAAGAGCGTAATACGGCCTCCGCCGGTTTAAATAATCCTCATAGGAAAAAATGACATTAGGGAAAAATATTTGTTTTCATGTCCCCTAAAACCTCCCAGAGTTTGTCGGTTTAAATACTTTTCACCCTGTATATACCTACACACATCAAAAAAAGTTCTGCATCAGCCCGGTTCCCAGAACTCCTGAAGATAGACAATGACTGTGGTTATTGTATCACAGGCATAGTCCCTTTAACTGTTCAGAGCTGTCACTAAACCCGCCCTAAGATGCAAACAACCATGCATGAGCATGCCTATTAGACGGAGGGGGACCAACAGTCCATCAGATCCATTCATACCACCAGAAAGGAGGTACACGGCTTGCGTAGTCTGTAGTTCAACCATGCCTAGGCGGTCAATGCCGCGGTTCGATCGCGTCCACACTGTTACTTTGTGCCAGGAAGGGCTCTCAACAAGGGAAGTGTCCAGGCATCTCGGAGTGAACCAAAGTGATATTGTTCTGACTTGGAGGACATGCAAAGAGACAGGAAATGTCGAAGACGTGCCTCGCTCAGGCCGCCCAAGGGCTACTACTGCAATGGATGACCGCTACCTACGGATTATGGCTTGGAGGAAGCCAGACAGCAACGCTACCATGTTGAATGATGCTTTTCGTGCAGCCACAGGAAGTCGTGTTATGACTCAAACTGTGCGCAACAGGCTGCATGATGCGCAACTTCACTCCCGACGTTCATGGCGATGTCTATCTTTGCAACCACGACACCATGCTGCGTGGTACAGATGGGCCCAACAACATGCCGAGTGGACCGCTCAGGATTGGCATCACGTTCTCTTCATCGATGAGTGTCGCATATGCCTTCAGCCAGACGATACGTGAATGCCATCCTCCGACCGACAGTGAAACCATATCGGCAGCACAGTGGCGAGGTATTCGTCTTCATGGACGACAATTCGCGCCCCCATCGTGCACATCTTGTGAATGACTTCCTTCAGGATAACGACATCGCTCGACTCGAGTGGCCAGCATGTTCTCCAGACATGAACCCTATCAAACATGCCTGGGATAGACTGAAAAGGGCTGTTTATGGACGACGTGACTGACCAACCACTCTGAGGGATCTACGCCAAATCACCGTTGAGGAGTGGGAAAATATGGACTAACAGTGCCTTGAAGTTGTGGATAGTATGCCACCACGAATACAGGCATGTATCAATGCAAGGGGACGTGCTTCTGGGTATTAGAGGTAGCGGTGTGTACAGCAATCTGTACCACCACATCTGAATATCTCGCAGTATGGTGGTACAACATGCCATGTGTGGTTTACATGAGCAGTAAAGAGGGCGGAAAAGATGTTTATGTTGATCTCTATTCCAATTTTCTGAACAGGTTCCGGTACTTTTGGAACCTATGTGATGCAAAACGTTTTTTGATGTGTGTACGTACACTCTAAAAAATGCGCTATTCTGATCGCGCTTTCGGTGACTGCACTGCTATAAAGGCCTCTTCAGCGGTAAATCCAGAGTTAGTCCTCTATGTGACAACAATTATTCAATTTAAGTGTCTATAACAATTTTCTTATTTAATGCTATTATCTTGCCTTTATGAATTTATGAATTTTTATTCAAAATTCGGATAGCTTTCCTTGTGCTCAACAGAATCTTTCGAAGAAAAACCATTTCGAAGGCGTATATTTACTGGGCTGAAAAACATACAACTATGAAACCTGGGACACATGTTTACGAATGTTACAGATGAATATGTCCTCCATCAGCTACACGGATAACATCACATGCATAGTCGAATTACTCCCACAGTGGGGTAAGCATATCCATCGTCACTGATGTTTTAGTAGTGCCTGTTGTTTCTGTAGCTCCAAATTCAAACTGTGTGCTTGTTTACTTTCGGTAAGGTGTCAATAGCATTCTGAAGCTCGTCAGAAAATACGGCATGTTTGCGTTTGTCGTCATGACGAAGAGACTGTAACCGCAGTTGTAACTCTCTACGGGCACAACCAGCTGATATTGTCTGTATAATTGGGAAAGCGGTTTGAATTCGAGGGACTTTTTCGTCAGGAAAAACAGAGCGGCCAGCAGTCTTTCCTTCAGAAACAAATCCTGTGTTTACAAGCTGTCGATACTATGTATGAATGTTCCACGCATTCAGAGGATGAGTTTGGTACCTCAACCAGAAACGTCTTTGCCCTATAAGGAAATAATTACGCTTCGCGAACTAGAGATCGCTAATTTTGCAACATCTTACAATAACCAAGCAAACAGAAGACACCCGACATCTGTCTGCACTGAATGTAAACTAGACACCTTATTCGTTCCTCCAATAACCGAGCCCTGGTGCAGTGGTCAATAGTTTTGACAACATATTACTATCTAATACTGCATTCTTTTTAAAACACAGTGTGTTTTTGGGAGGAGTTTATAAAGGAAGCTCTACACGTAGTCTGCTTTATTATTAGTTTTCATTCTGTATGTTTTACGTGTTTCCATGTCTTATAACGGTTTTCCTAATGTTTTATTTGCTATGAATGTACAGGTTAATTATCATGGAAAAACAAAATTGCATCATCTTACCAGGCAACGCGCACGTATAGACTGTCGGCGAGAGAAGCTAGCTGCCTATTGTAAGTAAGATGCGCTAATGCACGTATTGTAAATACTTTTAGCGCTTTGGCTTGACCCTGACGGCAATTAGCTGGTGCACATTTTAACCTTTGTTGAAAAAAGTAGGAGTGATCCCGAAACAAATTCAATACTTTTTTTTTTTTCTAATGAGTTTTTACTGGCAGTTAACACTACCAGCTCTTCGGTCTCTACTTTTACCTCCGCTGTCTCCTACAAGAATGTACGAAACTACGAGGTCTGTTCAACAAGTTATGCAATATATTCTTTTTCTCGTGCTGTTTCGGTTAAAATGGGAATTTGTTGTCGGACATATTGGGATATACGCACTTCAGCTCCTGTAGTTCCATTAAGTTCCGATAGGTGGCAGCGCTGTACGTGGCCGGTCAAAATGGCGCCTGTAACGGAGGGGCGGTCCAAGCACAGAGTTGTCAAAAAATGGTTCAAATGGCTCTGAGCACTATGGGACTCAACTGCTGTGGTCATAAGTCCCCTAGAACTTAGAACTACTTAAACCTAACTAACCTAAGGACATCACACACATCCATGCCCGAGGCAGGATTCGAACCTGCGACCGTAGCGGTCGTGCGGTTCCAGACTGTAGCGCCTTTAACCGCTCGGCCACTTCGGCCGGCACAGAGTTGTCATTCAGATGATTTGTGGCGGAAAACGAGAGAACTGCACATACTCATAGGCACTTGCAGGAACATAAGCACGGTTGAGTCGCTGACCGAAGCGTCTGTCATTATTGCAACGAGGTCACACAGACCTGTCCGATTTCCCTCGTGTTGGCCGTCTGCAAACAGCTGTGACTACTAGAACGTTGGAACGTGCAGACACTCTCATTCCAGGTGATCGACGATCACACGAGGGTCACTCCAAAAGAAATGCACACTATTTTTTTTAAAATCCGTCCTTTATTCTACATGTTTGAAAGTTTTACAGTGTGTACATACATCGTTTAGGAACTATATTTTCATTTCTCCACATAATTTCCATCCCTCTCAACTGCCTTACGCCATCTTGGAACCAGTGCCTGTATATACCCGCACGGTAGAATTCTGGACCATCGTGTTGGAGCCACTGTTTATCAGCGTTCACAAGGGAGTCATCATCCCCAAACCTTGTTCCACGAAGTGAGTCTTTTAGTTTCCCAAGGAGAGGATAGTCACATGGAGCCAGGTCAGGACTGTAAGGTGGTTGTTTCAGTTTTGTCCATCCGAGTTTTGTGATCGCTTCCATGGCTTTTTGACTGACATGTGGCCGAGCATTGTCGTGCAGCAGCAAGACATCCAGCTTTGGCCGATGTGGTCGAACACGACTCAGTCGAGCTTGAAGTTTCTTCAGTGTCGTCACATTAACATCAGAATTTATGGTGGTCCCACTTGGAATGATGTCCACAAGCAAGAGTCCTTCGGAATCGAAAATCACCGTAGCCATAACTTTTCCAGTAGAAGGTGTGGTTTTGAATTTTTTTTTTCTTGGGTGAATTAGGATGATGCCACTCCATTGATTGCCTCTTCGTCTCTGGTGAAAAATGATGGAGCCATGTTTCATCACCTGTCACAATTCTTCCAAGAAATTCATCTCCACCATTCTCATACCGTTCCAAAAGTTCGCTGCATACCGTTTTTATTGTTTGTTTTTGAGCTACTGTCAACATCCTGGGAACTCGCCTGGCACAAACCTTTTTTAACGCCAACACTTTCAGTATTCTGCAAACACTTCCTTCCCCTATCCCAACGTACCGTGATAATTCTTTTACTGTGATGCGTCTGTCAGTCGTCACCATTTCGTTAACTCTCTGCACATAGTCTGGAGCGTGTGCAGTACGAGACTGCCACTGCGAGGACAATCCCCGGTATTGACGTGCCCGCTTTCATCACGTAACCTGCTTGCCCACCAACTAACTGTACTGCGATCAACAGCAGCATCTCCATACACCTTTTTCAACCTCTTGTGGATGTTTCCCACTGTCTCGTTTTCACAACACAGGAATTCTATGACAGCACGTTGCTTCTGACGAATGTCAAGTGTAGCAGCCAACTTGGAGACATGCTGTGACCGCGCCACTCACGGGAACAGGGTGAAATAAGTTTGAAAACAAGCCGGAAGGATGTATCTACACATGTGTAAAACTTTCACACATGCAGAATGAAAACCGTATTTTTACAAAAATAGTGTGCATTTCTTTTGGAGTGACCCTCGTAGTTAAAACCTGACTACACTACTCGACGTCGCTGTTGTTGGTGGTGGCACACAACAACCAGTTGAGGCACTCAGTGGTGTTCGCCCGCTGGGTTCGTCACTGCCTAACATATCACCATAAAGAGAGGAATTCTGCGCGGGACTGCTTGCGCATGGTAATTCTTTTGTCGAAAATAGTCGAAGGCGATGAAAGATGGGTTTATCTTTTCAAACTGAAAAAAAAAACAGTGTAGCGGTGTCACGCCGCCCTCTTTTTTATTTTTTTATTTTTTGTGGACACTTCTATGGATTTAGATGTTCCACCATGTAGAAGTGAAGGAAGAAAGAATGTGTGGGCACGTTAAAATTGACGCCCCATTCCTTCCTATACGTTTTTTTGATTTCACCCCTTTGTTTTTGTCGAAGTGACTTCTTTGTTTTGTTTCAATTGATTGCCTTCAATAAGTACTTTGGAAAAAAAGAGTGAAGGAATACACTGCCATTTGAGTGTATAGTTTCGGTGTGTTTCCTGTGTCAGGGAAACAAAAGAAAAAAAAAAGACGCCAATCACTCATTTCCATTTTTTTTGGCCAGAAATGCCCTTTGGTGTAGTGCACTTTTTATAAAAAAAGGTAATCGTCGTGCTTTCCGAGCGTGTGGTTGCCTACTCGCGTCCAATTGGTATTTTTTTTTTAACACGTCTCGGCCCGCGTCTGTAGTTGTGGGTCTGATTGGGCATCGGGGATGATAAAAAGAAAAATAGCTGAGTGGTCTGCTTGATGGATTGCCGTCCTTCAGGCCCGAGTTCGATCCCCGGCTGGGTCGGGGATTTTCTCCGCTCAGAGACTGGAAGTTGTGTTATCTTCATCATCATTTCATCCCCATCCGGCGCGCAGGTCGCCCAATGTGGCGTCGAATGTTATACGACTTGCACGATGGGGGCCGGACCAGCATCGTAAGGGGCCTCCCAGCCAATGACGCCAAACACTCATATCCATACCATACGATTTTGTCCGTCCACGGTAGCTGAGTGGTCAGCGCGACAGAATGTCAATCCTAAGGGCCCGGGTTCGATTCCTGATGGGTCGGAGATTTTCTCCGCTCAGGGACTGGGCGTTGTTCTAATCACCATCATTTCATCCCCATCGACGCGCAAGTCGTCGAAGTGGCGTGAAATCGAAAGACTTGCACTCAGCGAACCTCTACGCGACGAGGCCGACAACGCAAACCCTCACACCCAAGAGGAGCTCACAGAATTTCATTGGGCTGTTCTTCCTTATCCGTCCTACAGCTCTGATCTCGCACCTTACAACTTCCATCCATAGGAGCTGGTCGGAGTGGCCGAGCGGTTCTAGGTGCTTCCGTCTGGAATCGCGCGACCACTACGTTCGCAGGTTCGAATTCTGCCTCGGGCATGGATGTGTGTGATGTCCTTAGGTTAGTTAGGTTTAAGTAATTTTCTAGGGGACTGATGACCTCCGCTGTTAAGTCCCATAGTGCTCAGAGCCACTCGAACCTGCTAGAGGAGAAGGCGAGTGGCACATTGCAAACAATAACACAATGGTGTAACACAAACAAGCTCAAGATAGCGGGTACCAAAACAACATACACGCTTCTCAAAGGTAAATTAAAACGCAATCCATCAGTCAAAATAGGGGAAAACAACATAAAACGAACGAGAGTAGCCCGCTACTTGGGCGTACACATAGATGAAAAGTGAATTTCCATGAACACATTACAATATCAACAGACAAGGCAGAAAAAAATATTGCACAAATTGGCAAGGATAAATTCAAGACAATACAGACTTTGTCAGTCACACAAACGTACCACTGCGCACTCTGGGAATCAGTACTATGTTTTGCGGCCAGTACGTGGGAGCGTAGACTCAACCTCATCACAAACAGAACAGCGGTTAGCCGAGGATAGAGAAGCGTCCTAATGCGACTATGTGGAGCATTTGGCACGACATCCATGGAAGCCCTGTGTGTAGTGCTTGGAATCTTCCCGATAGATATCGGGCCGCACTATACTGGTTAAAGATGGGCAGACTAGACCAGGTTAATATAATAACTGGGTCTCCACTGAACAACAAGCGGGACCTCAAACAATGGAAAATCGATACATGGGAAGAAGAATGGGGCAAAGTGATAGGGCACGGAGAGTACGTACATTTTTTTCGGATATCAGAAAGGTTGTGAATGAAACATGCCGATCCTAGCCGCGGCATGGTGCATTTCTTGACTGGGCACGGACCTTATCCCACGCACTTGAACCGCGTGAGTCTAAGAGAGACATCTACACGTACGTGCGGAGGTATGCGAACCCCCGAACACACAATCCTATTCTGCGGGAAATACAGACAACACAGGAACACACCCGGAATATATCTCTTACAAACTGAACGACACATATACGATGCAATCAGAACACCAGAATTATGTAACGAACTAAACGTATTGACAGAAAAAGTCTCAGATGAATGCCATAAAGAGTACAAGTGCGAGAGACATTACAGACGAGAAACCTAGATGCAGCACCTACATAGAATCCATAGTGTGGAAGATGAAAACCGAGACAGAAAGAAGACCGACAGAAATGCATTAGTCTAAACATAATGTACAGATATCACAATAGATTACACATAACTAAAGCTCAACATGAATAGATGTAAACTGTGTCGTCCCAAAGTCTTAGTTGCCACAGGCGAACATGGTACTTTAAACCTGTCAATAGCGTAATTATCTTAGTAACAGCTTTATTTCTAATGGTTCAAATGGCTCTGAGCAGTATGGGACTTAACTGTTGAGGTCATCAGTCCCCTAGAACTTAGAACTACTTAAACCTAACTAACCTAAGGACATCACACACATCCATGCCCGAGGCAGGATTCGAACCTGCGACCGTAGCCATCGCGAGGTTCCAGACTGAAGCACCGAGAACGGCTCGGTCACTCAGGCCGGCAACAGCTTTAGTAATTAGCACTGTAATTATAGATTAGCATAGATCTTCTTAATTAAAGGTAAGCAAAGGATTAGAGACTGCGGATCAATGGCTTGACGACTAATTACAAGGCTTTCATCCTCAGTTCCCCAGGGTGGAGGGACTATAAACTTCTTCGTTCCCTCTCTTCTATCCCCTTGATTCTTAACTATATTTTTGTATTCCTTCTTCAAAATTTAAATTTCATATAAATTTTTGCTAAACGGTTTGGAAAGCTGTCATAAAGATAATAAAAGAAAGACAAATAGCAAACAAAGACAACCAAATAAAAGATAACAAAATAAAAGAGACTAAACAAAACACGATCAACTATGATCCTCCTCCACGTGGCGGGACACGGGCAACGGTGGGATCCGATGCGGGAACTCGTGTGGAGGTTCAGCCACATCAGCGCCCATATACCGATCGCAGAGCCTAAGTGGACAATAAAGACCCACCTTAAGCAATCAGGGTCGTAAAATCAGGGCGGCAAGTGAAAAAAAAAGAAACACAGACCTTGCGCTAGATTGCTGTTCGCTAGTGAAGACGCCTTGGGAAACAGCCTTGGGAGAGCCAGTCCTGACAAAACTCTTATCATCTGGTGAGCAAGAAGGCGAAATTCCCTCAGACTTCAAGACGAATATAATAATTACAATCCCAAAGAAAGCAGGTGTTGACAGATGTGAAAATTGCCGAACTATCAGTTTAATAAGTCACGGCTGCAAAATACTAACTTGAATTCTTTACAGACGAATGGAAAAACTGGTAAAAGCCGACCTAGGAGAAGATCAGTTTGGATTCCATAGAAATGTTGGAACACGTGAGGCAGTACTGACAATACGAGTTACCTTAGAAGAAAGATTAAGGAAAGGCAAACCTACGTTTCTAGCATTTGTAGACTTACAGAAAGCTTTTGACAATGTTGACTGGAATACTCTCTTGCAAATTATGGAGGTGGCAGGGGTAAAATGCAGGGAGCGAAAGGCTATTTACAATTTGTACAGAAACCAGATGGCAGTTATAAGAGTCGAGGGACATGAAAGGGAATCAGTGGTTGGGAAGGGAGTGAGACAGGGTCGTAGGGGACCCGATGCTATTCATTCTGTATATTGAGCAAGCAGTAAAGGAAACGAAAGAAAAGTTCCGAGTAGGTATTAAAATCCATGGAGAAGAAATAAAAACTTTGAGATTCGCCGATGACAATGTAATTCTGTCAGAGACAGCAAAGGACTTGGAAGAGCAGTTGAACGGAATGGACACTGTCTTGGAGGGAGGATACAAGATGAACATCAACAAAAGCAAAACGAGGATAATGGAATGTAGTCGAACTAAGTTGGCTGATGGTGAGGGTATTAGATTATGAAATGAGACACTTAAAGTAGTAAAGGAGTTTTGCTATTTGGGGAGCAAAATAACTGATGATGGTCGAAGTAGAGAGGATATAAAATGTAGACTGGCAATGGCAAGGAAAGCGTTTCTGAAGAAGAGGAATTTGTTAACATCGAGTATAGATTTAAGTCTCAGGAAGTCGTTTCTGAAAGTATTTGCATGGACTGTAGCCATGTATGGAAGTGAAACGTGGACGATAAATAGAAGCTTTCGAAATATGGTGCTGCAGAAGAATGGTGAAGATTAGATGGGTAGACCACATAACTACTGAGGAGGTATTGAATAGAATTGGGGAGAAGAGGAGTTTGTGGCACAACTAGACTAGAAGAAGGGATCGGTTGGTAGGACATGTTCTGAGGTATCAAGAGATCACCAATGTAGCACTGGAGGGTAGCATGGAGGGTAAAAATCGTAGAGGGAGTGAAACGTCCCCTTAGGAAAATTATAAAAGACTGTGTTTAAACTGACACACAATATTTTTTAGCGCAACGCAATCTGACTTTCAGAAATCCCTACAAAAGAATGGCCCTGACTAACATTAACCTATACCTTTCACAAATCACTTACCTCACCAAAAATCTTCGTTACTCGAACTACTGCAATACAGCGAGCTCCACTACTGCCAGCTAAATAAAAGATTCAAACTAGTGAAGGCACTAACTACTGATAGGCATAGTTGGCAAATGAAAGATTTTAATAGAGAACAAACAATGTATTTACCTTAACAGTCATAATATATATAGTAATTCATGACATCCAGTGTTACAATTTTCAAAACTCTGCCATCTCTCTCCCCACATCCACCACTGCTGGCGGCTCACCTCCAACTGCGCAACGCTACGCGCTGTTCACATCCAGCTGCCCAACACTACAATGGCAGACAACAATGCAAACTAGCCACAGACTGCGCACAGCACAGCCAGTAATTTTCATACAGAGCGCTACGTGGCGTTACCAATATAAAAAGCTGAACAGCCTACTTACATAGCCCCCATGCTCCCCACAAAAAATTTTACAAATTGTTTTGGTCAGTGGCCAATAATGATTTGATAAAATTTTTCATAATTACAATAACAAAGATATCAAATGCACACACTTATTGATACAATGTTGGTCAGTCCATAAAGACAGTCCTGATCATTCATCACAGTAAAATTGCAGTGTTTTTCTCAAAGTCTGAACAATAAAAGAAAATGCACACGGAAGTAGTGGATTTCCATGCAGTCTTGAAGAAGTAGTGTTGTCCTTCCAACGGAAAGACAGTGCTGACTCTTGACATGCTGACAGGTAATGGGCCACAACAGAGCAAACCCACAGCAGAGTCATTCAACGTTTTGAAGAAGATTGGTAGGTAGGTCATCACAGAGCAGACCCACTGTAGTCCCGGTAGAGATTACGGTATTGGTGGGCCACCAGGGATGCAGACCCACTGCAGCTTGTAGAAATAATGATATTGGTGTACCATCAGAGATGCAGACCCACTGTAGTCCTTGCAGAGATGGCCATCAGCCATCTGTTGTGACTGTGCAGGTACACAACCACCATCGAAGAGTCTTGCGGACAATATAGCAAGTCCATAAACCACCACTTGTGCACTCACAAAGTTTTTTGGAATTGTCCTTAGAACCAGCAATGCTGTTATCCAGTCCCAATATAAAAACCTGAACAGCCTACTTGCAGGAGACCAAGAGATGAATACACTAAGCAGATTCAGAAGGATGTCGGCTGCAGCAGGTACTGGGAGATGAAGAGGCTTACACAGGATATAGCAGCATGGAGAGCTGCATCAGTGTCAGGACTGAAGACCACAACAACAACAAGTGAAGACGCAGCAATACAACACGGCGAGTAGTTGTGGGTCCGACAGAAACGCGGGTCGCCGACAGCTGCCACGTCAGCGGACGGCTGCACGGGCGTCCGTAGCGCAGCTGCGCCGTAATCCCGAAACCCCGCAGCGTCTCCTGCAGACGTCATTCACTTAGAGCGGAGTGGCGTCCTGCGGGAAGAAGCGGCCGCGGGATTCCGCGGCGGGAATCAGGAGCGCGCGGCGCCTTTGATGTCCTAATGCGCCCTAACAGGATACACCGCCCGCCCGGCGGCCGCGCCGCCCTTCTGCGAACAGACCACAAGGGCGGAGGGCCGGCGACACAACGCGGCCGCAACTCGTCCTCTTCCGCGGCTGCGGGCCCCGACTACGTGAGTGGATTTGCAGCGTCCCCTGGGGCGAGGGGCGAAATCTGCGAATCGTGCCGCCGCCCTTAGCGTTGACTCAGCGCTGTTGCTTGGCGCGTAATTTCATTTCCGACCGACACTGCTCACTCCTTGTTACGCCACTTTTTCTAAACTCCGCGTCTGCTTGCTGCGGTGGTTTACCCTGTTGGCCACTAAAACTGTAGCGCTTTGAAGGCGGCACGGAAAAAAGATCTAATCGCCATTACGTGCATTATAATGTTTGAGCGCGCAAGTGATCAGCATTTCGGCGCAGCCTGAAAAACAATAGGCACTGTCACGGCGCAGGTTATTACGGGATAACATTTATTGCAGTAAGATACGTAGAGGTGGAGCCGGTGGCTGTGAGGAAGCTGCAGAAAGACGCCCCAGCTATGAATCACCGCGCAGCTGACGCTACGTGGCCTTGCGAACGGGCTACCGTGTCGCCTAGTACGACCCTGTATTCATCCCCCTACCAATCTAAATAAATCATAGTAAATATTAAACAATTGTTTTCAAACTTGGTATACTAATTTTTGTTATTCAGTAGAAGATCTATATAGTTTCAGCAGGACCCGAAAATATATATAATGAACATACAAAAGATGCAAAAGCGGCCCTCCAACACGTATGGACCAATATATTTAACAAATGCCTGGAACTTGGAAGGATTCCGACACAATGGAGGCACTGGACAATAAAAGGTCTCTACAAAGGTAGAGGAGACCCAATGGACCCAAACAAGTACAGAGGCATACCCCTGGAAAATACTCAATTCAAGATGTTTTCAAAGATAATAACACAAAACATCAAAGCCTCTGCGGACAGTCATCTCCCAGAACGACAAATGGGTTTCAGATCTGGAAGATCAACACTTACGGCAGTGAGGCTTCTTCTAAACAACAAAAGAAACAAATGTTCTACATAGTGTTCATGGGAGAAGATAGCGCATGGGCAGGAATAATCAAGTCAATCCTCGAATACAACTTAATCACAATATCACATAACCTCTCTTTTTTGAACCCCATTCTGCAATCGAACGGAGTCTTACAGGGTGATCCAATGAGCTCTTTGCTGTACATTCTTGCCACTGAAGAAGTACTCCGAATTGGAGAAAATGAAGAAGACGTATATGTATATGCATACGCTGACGACATAGCCGTAGGTTGAACAGATATACAGAAGCTGCAGAGAATCATTGCGAGAATAGACAAATGGTGCAGTGAACACAAACTACACATAAACATAAAAAGACAGAAATGTTAATTTTCAGAAAAGGACGCAAAACACCCAAGAATCCGGAAATCAGCATCAGATGACCAAAAATAAAAATCTTATCAGACTTTAAATACCTAGGAGTGACATTGCAAAAAAAAAATGGTTCAAATGGCTCTGAGCACTATGGGACTTAACATCTGTGGTCATCAGTCCCCTAGAACTTAGAACTACTTAAACCTAACTAACCTAACGACATCACAAACATCCATGCCCCAGGCAGGATTCGAAGCTGCGACCGTAGCAGTCCCGCGGTTCCGGACTGAGCGCCTAGAACCACTAGACCACCGCGGCCGGCGAGTGACATTGCAACCAACAGCCAAATGCTTCACAAAACATACAACAGAACGTGCAGCCCAAGCAATAATAGCAATACAGGACATCAAAAACACCCGCCTACTCAGTCTAGAAACAGCCATGAAATTATTCAACACAAAAATCTTGTCAATCCTGGCCTATGGGACGGACGTTATATGGGACCACCCGACAGAAAAAAATCTAGAAACACTAGAAAAGGTAAAATCGACCTATCTAAAAAGAGCACTAGGTCTCTCAAAGACAACAAGATCTAGACTAGTGTACCTGCTACCGAGAGAGACATTCCTAATTGAAGACGTCAGACTTCGATATATGATGCCACACACCAGGGCTTCCAAAAAAGCAACTGAAGATCACGGAGGACAAACGAGAAAAAATATGGCCGGAGTTCTATGGCACCGAAGCAATGACGAAGCGCTCATGGACAGCACCAAACTTCGAACAGCGACATGCCGTAACAAGACTTTCTATTCACGGCATTCATCATCTAATCTGCAAAAACAAAACTTATCACGACCCAACCACAACATGTGTATGTGAACTGTGTAACGAAGCCTGTGAACGATATCACATAGAACTGTGCAGTTAAAGGGTGAAATCGATAAATGAATATGCAAAAATGTAAAATGCAAATGTAAAATGTTAAGCAAAGTAACTCTATATGGCTATTTGGCTGAAATTTTATTAAATACACTTATTATAGTTTCGGAGATTGAGAAAATTACTTAAAAACCATAAAGCTACCACTTAGGGTGTAAAATTCAGTTAGGAACAATTACCGTTTGTCTTTTGTTATCAGTTGAAATCATAACCAAAGTTCTTAATGTGTAGAATCATTTAATTGTGATTTTTATTTTCAGAAACTTCAATTACGTCGCATTTCGTAGTATGAAATACATGAAAAATTGATATTTGTTTATTCTGTTGTTGCGGGAATAAATGGGAATGAATGAGAGTATGTATGTGGGACATACGTAAAATTTGATATTACTTTCTGTAAAACATTACGCAATCGGATCGTGGGGAAGCTGTATTGTACCCACATTGCTGATGTACGTCAAGGTGTGATTGCTTTCATAAGAAGACAGCCAGCATATCAGTTTGAAGTGTAATCGGTTTCTAAATTAATTTCAAGATTATTTTTCTTTTCGGTCTTTTTACTACACATTATATTAATATTTGCATTTTAGAATGACGCATATTACTTTCTGAAGAGTGATTGGCGTAGGCAAGTATTAGCGTGAGAATGATCTCGAAGGATCACTCTGATTTGTCAGTGAAACTGGTCAGCCAATCAGGATTAAGCTGTCCCGTGCTCAGAACTCATTGAAATGGTTCAAATGGCTCTGAGCGCTATGGGACTTAACAGCTGAGGTCATCAGTACTCTAGAATTTAGAACTACTTAAACCTAAATAACCTAAGGACATCACACACAGCCATGCCCGAGGCAGGATTCGAACCTGCGACCGTAGCGGTCGCGCGGTTCCAGACTGCAGCGCCTAGAACCCCTCAGCCACACCGGCTGGCCTCTGTATTCATTTACGGACTGTTTGGCGAACAAGTCTTTTATGTAAGACCACTGAATGAGACCGAATGTAGGACTTGCAAATAGTGGTGAATCAAAGACTGTGAGATCGAAAACATGAACTGGTCGGACTTATGTAGATTTCTCGCTGCTTTGCGTGCGAAATTTGTTGTTTGACTGGAAACTGAGATTGATACAATGATGAGGATGAGTCCCATACTTCTTTACAGAGCGTAGGGGAGGGACGCGGGAGACCCGCGCCGCCTTACTAGGCAAGGTCCTAGTGGAGGTGGTTTGCCATTGCCTTCCTCCGACCGTAATGGGAAAGAATGATGATGATGAAGACGACACAACAACACCCAGTCATCTCGAGGCAGGAAAAATCCCTGACCTCGCCGGGAATCGAATCCGGGACCCCGTGGTCGGGAAGCGAGAACGCTACCGCGAGACCACGAGCTGCGGACGGAATGATAGAATAATACCTCACTAAATGTGGACTTGATAGCCATAAACGTAAGTTTTTACTGGTCTTGAAATTTTAGCACACGCATTTCAGTAAAAAATACACTATATTACCACCCAAAATCTTGATAAATAGGAACTTTCAGGAACTGTTTCCACCACTAGAGTTTCGCGGAATCTGCTGGGTAGGTATCAGGCGACGTTTACTTCAACGCTGCTTTTTCGCGGTCTACGAAGTACCTACGATTGCAGAGTGAAGGGACGTCGAGCGGATGCCGTACTAAGGCAGGTGGACATTTAATATGAAAAGTACGACGAATGTTCGAGACACACTTATTTTAACCCCCCCCCCCCCTCCCCGCAGCACCAGTAACGCCGCGTACCGGGATGTTGTAATAAACGTGCAACTACCACAGTAGTCCAGTGTGGGCTCTAATTATTGAATAGCAGCGGAACATGATTGAAATTTTGATGCATTAATGCGGAACACATTTACGCTGGAAAAAAAAAATTTCAAATTTTGGTCATCATGTGCAAATCTGACGCTGTGAATGCAAAAAAGAGTATAGAAATATTTCCACGTGTCACAGCTTAAGAACTGGAAGTGGACGGTAAACATCAAACAAGTGAGAAAGGCACAATGTTTAATTTACTATTAGCCGCCGCTCGAATATGAGCAGCGGAGACATCAACGAGATGCTGTAGAGCGCCAGATTTGCACCTGATGGTCAACTTTGGAAGTAGTTTTCCAGCGCAAATCGTTTCTGCAGTAACTCGTTAGCATATACAACCAAGTTTCACGGGACCGCTGTGTGTACCTCCACATTTATTACAACCACTTGGTATATTCTATGTATCAGGAAGATTACACAGTGAGTTACATAGTAAGATATCAGATATTAACATGATTCATACTTCATGTAAGACGGACGAACTCCTACAAGCATGTGTCGGAATTCAACAGCGACAGAATCGTGATCTACCGAGACTGCTGTTAACCGTTCTGCGATATTTCTCCTCGCATTGATCGGGATCACACGAAAATGGTTCAAATATCTCTAAGCATTATGGTACTTAACATCCGAGGTCATCAGTCCCCTAGACTTTGAACTACTTAAACCTAAGGATACCACACACATCCATGCCCGAGGCAGGATTCGAACCTGCGACCGTAGCACCAGCGCGGCTCCGGACTGAAGCGCATAGAACCGCTCAGCCACAGCGGCCGGCGCATCACACGACTCTTACTCGATTATGGGGTCAGTGGGTGCAGGAGGACCTCACCTAAATCTTTGCAGGATCTCATACCTTCCACGCGACTAGCGGTAAGAGAGGACTGAAGTTGTGCAGGACCATATAGCCAAATCATTGGCAGCAAACGGAAGCGCGCCTGCAGTGATGCACCCAACCACAATCCTAGTCACTGGAGCGACACCACATCATCCAATCTGAAGAGTCCTAGGTATGCGTCCACGTGCAAGCGCTAACGGTAAAGGCATTGCCAAGCTGGATTCGTTATAGACAAACATGCCAAACGCTTTACTTAACGGTATCGAGTATTATCTGGTACGCAGTACCATCCTCTCATGGCCACATAGGCGATGATTTGGATATCAGGCGTTACATTTGTGACGTGTTATGGCTGGTTATTGTAACCTATTTTTCATTTACTAAGATAACGCAAGACCGCTTGTTTCGTGTCCTGTCCTGACCTGCCACTACGTAGTTGGTGTTCAGTTGTTGCCCAGATCATTCCATTCTTCAGTTTTTTCACGCATTGGAAACATATGAAAGGCTTAATTAAGTAGTGGTACAAATCCGTTTTTGTTCATTCTGAGATACGGAGTCTTAAAGGTAAATGAGCGCTGAAAAATCTGCAGTTGAGATACCAGAAATATTCAAGTCTATGACTTGTTGCTAGAAATGAAACTTTCTTTCTATTTGTTTGGATCATTAATTCCAGCAGCATTATAGGCAGAAAAGGGGAGGTAATGGAGCTGTACCACTATTGAAATACAATAAACTGAACATTGTATATAAACCTGTAAATGTGTCACTTTCATTAGTGTTAGGGCAATGTTTATGCTCCTGTTTTGCCCACCACAGGTGTCACTGTAGGCAACTACCTGTTTTTGAGAAGTGACACACTCTTCAATATGTTTCAATAAACAGATACCAGTTTGCTCTGAACTCCTTGATCCAGATGTTTCATCCCAAGGATACATATGGATTTTGCAGTCAGTTAAACTGTGGCAACCAAAATAATACACGTAATAGTTTCTTGTTTAGTACGGTATCGATGTTGTCAGTTTAGGAAATGTAAGTGCCTTTTGCAGGTCAAAGGTAAAAACACCCGGGAATTCGCCTCTTCACTGCATGCTGTGTCTGTAGCCATTGCTGTTCTTGCAGCTTCAGCACTCCTGACGTGAAGCTCCTTTTGAGTTTGAAGCTTTCTTTTTTCTTCTGCATCGGTAGCAGCGTCTATTTCAAAGCTCAGTTTGTCACAAAAAGAACAAGTGTCTTTACTTGGTGGTCGAAATGACAGGTTGAAGACTTTGTTAAAGATTTTTCGATAGAAGTGCTCTCCCACAATTACTTTATTCTAAGATATGCATTTACCTTTGTACAAATCGTACATTGAAGCCACACACAGCTCAGAATTTAAAAATCTTTTGTGCGGATTTTCCTTCCTTGCATAATGGCCCTCGGAAACTGGAAAGCTTTTGATGTGTTTCTTTAAATCATTGATCAGACCTTCCGGTTCAGAGATTTTGTTCTGATGTTTGCCCCTTCCATGAAGATGAGGTGCACCTTCTTCCTTGCTTCTTGTTAAAAGCCTAGAGAGTCGTCCATTAGAAATATCTAAAGTATTCAAGAAAAACTTCTTGCATACAGTTTCAGTTCACACGTAATTGATATTCATAAATACAGCTTTTCTGAGAATCAGTGCCAACTCTTGGTTGTCGGAGGTTAACCGAATGATACGTGCATATACAATTCAGATAACTATTTTGCTGATTAATATTACCTACAGCCCAGAAATTTCGAAGTAATGTCTTCCTCATCCTCTGAAATTTTATTGAAACCTGCTGTCCACATTGCGGAATGTTTTTGGAGGAATTATTTTACCAGTTGCTGTGACGTATAAATCCCCAGTGTTCCTTTGTTTCTTTCGAATATGCTGTTAATATGTGTCCTTTTTACTTGCACCCTTCTTGCTTCGAGTACGCTTCCTTTTTGTCTGCATATATTTGCGGCTGCACCGTTCGCACAGCCATCAATAACAGTGTCTCCTGTTTCGTCGTTTTTTGCACTTTCACTGGAAGTTTCATCGTCACCTGTACTGTTATCTAGATAGAAAGTAACACAAGTTATGATGTATACAGCACCAGAGGATTGAAAACATACGTACATGTGAAGTACATTGAGATGGACACCCTCATTTTCCACTGTTACTGTCAACATGACCTTCATTCTCGCATATTCCTTTTTTGGAACAAAATGTCTATAATGCTGAGAGAGAAGTAAGTAAATTCTTTTTACCTTCAATCGTTTGAAAATTTGGCTATCAATTGTATCACAGTCACTTGATAATGCTCTTGAAACCATCTTCGCAAAAGTCGCGGACTTGTACCACTACTGAAATAAATTCCTGCTTGCTTTCTCTAATGCGTCAGCATTGAGGTGCACTCCGTTAGCAGTAGGACGACACTGGATCTGTCCCACAATGCAAATAAATTGACTTGTGTGAGTACGTGCGTGAGGATAACTCCATTTTTTGAAAAGGGGACTTGCACCGCTACTGAAATAAGCCTTTCATATGATCATGGATTTCCCGGAGACTGACGAGCCACCAGTTACCAGGTACTACCAAAGATGCTCCACTGAGTGACGCATCTGCGTCTAATATCCAGGCTCTCTTCGACTGACTGCTCAGCCAGGTTAGTCACGCTGGTGGTAGCTAAGTCTTCTAAATTTCGCGACGCATACATCGACAAAACACATTAGAACTTAAACATACAGAGTCGTTCATCAAATAATACACTAATTTTTTACTCCCTTAATATACACTATTAGTCGAAAGTATCGGACACCTGGCTGAAAATGACTTACAAGTTCATGGCGCACTCCATCGGTAATGCTGGAATTCAGTACGGTGTTGGCCCACCGCAGACGTCTGAAACGCCCTGCTTAACCCGCAGGACAGGACGGATAGAATAAATTGTGGAAAGGAGCCAAAATAAGGGGCTGTCAGTTACACTCGAACATACAACATTATTTGATCAAACATTACAAGAGCCCAATTTTTTTTTTCTAAACACACAGCTTTAATCTTTGGGACATAATTACCGGCTCAAAGCCACTTTAATTTAAAAACGGCTGGAGGCCAATAACTTAAAACTCAAGCATAATCAGAAATTTAAAAGACAAGTCTTATAGTTCTTTATTTAGGCTGAAGTAAACAAATTCAAATCGGCTGAAGGCCGAACACTTAAAACTGCAAAACATAATTTTTTTTAAATACAAAAGTTGTTACGTGAAACAGTTCTTTAATTTAGGCTGAAGGTCTTAAGAATAAACAACTGAAACTCAAACCGTCTGAAAGCTGAAGGCTTAAAAATTCAGTAGGTGGAATTAAACAAGTTAAATTCAAATCTGCTTTAGGCCGAAGACTTAAAATTTCAATTTTTTTTTTAAATGCCAAAAGGCCTACGTGAAACAGTACCTTAACCTAGGCGGAAGGCCTTAAGAGTAAAACAGCTCTAATTTAAAACACAAAACCCGCTAGAAGCCATACAAGTACCAACAACAAGAACAAATTAAAGAAAAATAAAGCAGTACACACAAGGGCGCCAAGATGTCCGACGGTCGGCCTGTAATTCAAACACTAACGCCCGCTTAATGAGACAGGCAGTCGCGCCAACCATTCGCGATCCTACGACAACCCAACCGACCGACAGTCAGCGGACCCACCGACAGGATAAGGTCCACTTCATGCGACCAGTTCACTAAAGGAAGTTCAACGGAACAACGTAGAAGTTATTGGCGCCCACAACCAATCATACACGGAGCTGTCAAACTACACACCGAGCTGGACAGCAACAACAAGATGAGGAAACCACATTGCCTGAAACTTACTCCAACGCCCAGGGCAGGTAATCGGAACGTTAACGGCCACAAAGCAGAAGATTCCGCTGGTGCACTTCAATTCAAATAACCAAATACAGTGAAACTCCACCGGACGGTGGCTAGAATTTTCCAACTTGAAAACAATGTTAAAAAGCTGTGAGGACCGGGCGTGAGTCGTGCTTCGGTAGCTCAGATGGTAGAGCACTTTCCCGCGAAAGGCAAAGGTCCCGAGTTCGAGTCTTGGTCGGGCACACAGTTTTAATCTGCCAGGAAGTTTCATATCACCGCACATTCCGCTGCAGAGTGAAAATCTCATTCTGGAAACATCCCCCAGGCTGTGGCTAAGCCATGTCTCCGCAGTATCCTTTCTTTCAGGAGTGCTAGTTCTGCAAGGTTCGCAGGAGAACTTCTGCGAAGTTTCCAAGGTAGGGGACTAGATACTGGCAGAAGTAAAGCTGCAGGGACCGCGCATGAGTCGTGCTGGGGGAGCTCAGATGGTAGAGCACTTGCCCGCGAAAGGCAAAGGTCCCGAGTTCGAGTCTCGGTCGGGCACACAGTTTTAATCTGCCAGGAAGTTTCATATCAGCGCACACTCCGCTGCAGAGTGAAAATCTCATTCTGGAAACATCCCCCAGGCTGTGGCTAAGCCATGTCTCCGCTATATCCTTTCTTTGAGGAGTGCTAGTTCTGCAAGGTTCGCAGGAGAGCTTCTGTAAAGTTTGGAGGGTAGGAGACGAGATACTGGCAGAAGTAAAGCTGTGAGTACCGGGCGTGAGCCGTGCTTCGGTAGCTCAGATGGTAGAGCACTTGCCCGCGAAAGGCAAAGATCCCGAGTTCGAGTCTCGGTCGGGCACACAGTTTTAATCTGCCAGGAAGTTTCAAAAAGTGTACAAAATCACAATAACAAGTTAGCAGGTAGACCTAATCAAGAAAGCAAAGTCTATCTCTTTGGCTGCTGTAGACCTGCTTGCTGTATGCCGAGCATAGTGCTGAGTCAATATGATGTAGAGCGTCTACATCTGACAAGAAACCGTTGTCTGAATTTCTGTTTGGACTACCGGAATGGTCCCCCCGCTCTGCGCTGAATCTTCTGCAGTCTTTTCTGCGATGTCGCCTTCTGCCACTCTAAGCTCTGTCGTCACCGGGACGAACATTACTGTTGACGGAAAACTTTGCACTGACTTTGAGGATTTTCTACAAGCTGATTATTGTTACACCCCGTGGAGATGTAAAGAGGGCTTTTCGTTCAATTTTCTCTGATCCGATTTTGCGAACCTGCTCACTGTTGAATATCCTGTTGAAATTTCAGATTCTAGTGTTACACACGCTGAGTCAGACAGCTTATAATTAAAACTTTCACAAACTGTGAAGATGCTATAATTTACATCTACATGCTTACTCTGCAATTAACACTTAAGTGCCTGGCAGAGGGTTCATCGAACCATTTTCATACTACTTCTCTACCATTCCACTATCGAATGGCGCGTGGGAAAAAGGAACACCTAAATCTTTCCGTTCGATTATTTTAAACACAGCTGCGTAACAGCAACGGTTCCACGTAATCAGATGAAAAACAGCCGACCAGTTGCAAAGGATAAAGTAATCTTTACCTAGGTTTCAATAGGTTTAAACCTATCTTCTTCAGATACTGCCGTCTTCTGAAGAAGATAGGTCTAAACCTATTGAAACCTAGGTAAAGATTACTTTATCCTTTGCAACTGGTCGGCTGTTTTTCATCTCTTTCCGTTCGAGTTTTGATTTCTCTTATTTTATTACGGTGATTATTTCTCCCTACGTAGGTGAGTGTCAACAAAATATTTTCGCATTCGGAAGAGAAAGTTGGTGATTGAAATATCGTAAATAGATCTCGCTGCAAAGAAAACCGTCTTTGTTTCAGTGACTGCCATGCGAACTCGCGTATTGCCATGCGAACTCGCGTATCATATCAATGACACTCTCCCCTATTGCGGGATAACACGGAACGAGCTGCCCTTCTTTGCACTCTTTCGATGTCCTGTGTCAATCCTACCTGGTAAGGATCCCACACCGCTCAGCAATATTCCAGCAGAGGACAGAGAAATGTAGTGTAGGCTGTCTCTTTAGTGAGATTTATTGTATACCCAAAAGTTATCGGACTTCTGTATATGAAGGTAGTATCTGTTCCCGAAAGAACAGTTACCGTTGATGACAATGCAGCTTTCGCTAGAATGAAATGATAATTAAATGGACACCCTAGTTGCAAACAGGCGTTGATATACTTCACTAGCGACATGTTGAAAATGTGTGCCCCGACCGGGACTCGAACCCAGGATCTCCTGCTTGCATGGCAGACGCAGTATAGTGCGCCTGCAGGGACTTGTCCCTAGCATGTTCCCCGTGAGACCCACATTCCCATGTCCACACCACTACATTCGAAGTGCGCCTAATAGATGTTTGCCCATCATACTCTTTACTCGTGGCCAATTAATCTACCAAATCCCGTAAGAGTTTGCGCATAACGCGTGCGTTCGCACAAGAAGGTCAATGGCGGGATGCCATATTTTAACTATATATGAAGGTAGTACCTTTTCCCGAAAGAGCAGTTACCGTTGTGTGCGAACGCACACGCTACGCCCAAATTCTTACGGGATTTGGTAGATTAATCTGCGACATGTAATGAGTATGATCGGCAAACATCTATTAGGTGCACTGCGAATGTAGTGGTGTGGACATGTTGGGAATGTGGATCTCACGGGGAGCGTGCAAGGGATAAGTCCCTGCAGGCGCACTATCCTCTGTGCCCTCGGTGGGTCAGATGTAATGGAGAACATCCATCGAAGTACGGACCAGGTGCAAAAAGTCAGATTCATCAACTCCTGCATTTTGTCTAAAGCGTATTTCACTGCGTAGGTATTTCCAATCCCCAAACTAGTAGAGAAAGGATTCATGTCCACTGTTACCAATTATTTATGGCGAGGAGACATATTCAGGGTTGGTGCGACTACCGATATACTGGATGTCAGAAACGGGGGCCTCGGTTTGTTGGATATTCGAAACAAAGCGTCTGCTCTGTTCCTCAAACGGACTCCATATACTCAGAGAACTTCCCAATGTATAACCGCAAAGCTCTTTGAGGCTCTGACACCCCATAGCCTGCAAGTACCGGTTGATGTGCGAAGGATGAATGCCCGTCTGCAACATGTGAGGAACTTTTTCCTCGAAGCAGGTTATCTTAGTGACGAAATCAGAAGCAACACAAACATCACAGCGCGCGACATCATACTTGAAAGGAAGTTAAATAAGGGCAGAAACAAAATTTAAAATAAATTCCCTAATTGTGACTGGAAAACTGTATGGTGGAACATCAACTATGCCGGGCTATCTACAGACGCTATTTCCGCATGGTACAAAACAACAATGTCATCAGCACCAACGAGAGACTATATGGGATTGGTTTAAACCAGACATACCTTTGTGGAAAATGCAATCTGGTGGATACACTCGTCCACAGATTCACCTGTGGCGGCAATGTGAATAACTGGAATTGGATCAGGCAACAAATCGCTATTCTCACCAGATCCTCGACGGAATGTATAACGCCATCGCTCCTCCTGAGACCAGACATGACATACTTACCGAAAGTAAAAACCAACGCCATTAGCTAGTTACTGGGAAAAAAGTTAGTTATGTCATCAACAAACTTAGGTCGGACAACGAGATAGAATTCCGCGTTTACATGAAGTGTGAAAACGCAAAAATCAGCACGTATCGCAACCACAAGAAGCAATACGGCAACATGCTGAAGATCATTTTTGAAAGAATGTGTGTCGGTTAAATATGTGGATCCACTACAACACCTTGAACGAGAACGAACAGAAGATAATTAAAATTCACTTGTGTTCTTATTATTATTGCTTCCGAAAGTTCTATTTTACACGAAGAGTTTTTTTTTTTCAAAACATTTTGTTCAGAATTACTCGTGTTCGACTTTCAAAGTATTTGTGTGATTCAAAAAGAATTGTCAAGTTTTATCAGTGTTCAGTTTCTACTCAGAGAAGAGGTTTCTTTGTCTTTCTTACATCGGAGAATGGGAGTTTTGTGTTAAGATTTCTGCACACTTAGTGCTATGACCCAACAGGGGATATGAAAAAACGGGTGGGAGGGGTTTGGGCCTTTGGGCCTCGACGCACTGGCAGCGCCGTGAAGAGACCCCACTGCTAGTGCGTCGTGTACCACGCCCTGACCTAAAAAAAAAAAGGAACAACTACTGTATATAATTAATGCGTTGTGTGTTAGTGTACACTTTTCTGAATAAAAAAAATAAAAGTGGCTCAGATGCATAGAGCGTTTCTCATGTAAGCAGGAGATCTCGGGTTCGAATCCCATCAAAAAAAGAGATAGGTAGAGCGTCTGCCATGTAAGCAGGAGATCCTGGGATCGAGTCTCGGTCGGGGCACACATTTTCAACATGTCCCGAATGCAGTATATCAACGCCTGTTTGCAGCTAGGGTGTCCATTTAATTATCACTTCATTCTAGCGAAAGCTGGATGGTCATCAACTTTAAAAGAAAATTAGCATATAATTTCAAAGTTCTTTTCAACTTTTCCTCGTGGAAACACCCCACAGAATAATGAAAGTAAAAAATTTTGTCGCTTACTACATTTACGCTGTTCTTACACTAAATACATATTCAGCATCATTCTTGACGCTTTAATTTAGTGCTTCTTTACTGCTAACTCCGTTCACAATGAATATCGCAGAGAGTATCCACATAGAGCAGTCAATGAATTTGCACAATTATATCACTGTACGACACATATTTTAGGAAATATGACGTCACAAACATTGAGAGGCGTGGAAAAACTAGGTTTCCCTAAAGCGGAGCTCTTTCAGAAGTGGACGTTCGCCTCTTTAAAAAAAACTCTGGTTGGCGTTATTGGTAGGGACTAATTGCGCAGCAATCGAATACGCCAGGGTGAAATGGTTCAAATGACTCTGAGCACTATGGGACTTAACTGCTGTGGTCATCAGTCCCCTAGAACTTAGAACTACTTGAACCTAACTAACCTAAGGACATCACACACATCCATGCCCGAAGGAGGATTCGAACCTGCGACCGCAGCGGTCGCGCGGTTCAAGACTGAAGCGCCTAGAACCGCTCGGCCACGCCGGCCGGCCGCCAGGGTGACATGTGACAAAGAACACTAGGTACATCTATAGGATTACGTCTGCTTAATTACTCTGCTAAGTGCTTAGCAGAGGATAGGTGTAGAGAGGGAGAAAAAAATAGTGAATAACTAGATGGGCGATGGAGAAATACCAAACTTGATTATGCAAATTAATCGTGGTCCGCAATCTGTCTGGAACTGAAATGAAAAAATAAATAAATAAAGAAAATAGAAAATAATGCTAATTGCGACGAAGTTATTCTGATTTTAAAAATGACTCCGCACTTTTCAGCATATGTTCTTCACTTGCTAACGACCAATTATAAGTGACACGCAGCTTAACGTAACGTTGCCAGTAAATGAATTGAGCAAAATAACCGAAAACTCTGGTTCCAAAGTTTCGCCTCGCAGAATTAACACGACCCGCCTTGCAGGCTGCACCAAGAAACAGCCAGGGCGCCTTCTCCCTCCCCCCCCCCCCCCTTTTTCCCAGCGACGCCTCGATCTAACTGCTGGTGAGGAGCGTGCGTAAACTTCTCGCCTTTCATCTGCTTTGAACGGCGCTCCATGAGGCGCAGTTAGACGAGACGCGAAATAGCGCTAAGTTCGTTTCGTGCACCAAGTCCGCCAGTACGTAACGGCTGTGAAGACTGGGAGCAATTACACTAAGTGCGCCAAATTACGTTCGGGATCGGTAGCACTTTGCCGGAAACTTGGTGCGCGCCATTAAGTCAACCTTCTCGTTGTCTTTCACAGCAGAGATGCATCTCGCCCACGTCTATACAGGCAGCTGGCAAGCGACTGTACAGGACTCTGTGAAAGTTTCGTCGTTACGCTGTTAGCTATTTGATGATGTATTTCAACGGCGTATTCAACGAGGAAGCGTTGTAAATCAAAGTGTTCGAAAAAAAGACGTAAGAAAGAAGATTCCGTTACACTCAAGTGGATCAGAAAATAAAAGAATAAACCTTATTAAATAACAAACTTGCTTCAGCGAGAAGTAAACGTAATTAGCTGAAAAAACCGCTTTGCTTGCTCTTTATTTTCATTTGTTTCCTGAGAACATTGCGGCTCACTGCAGACCCGTCGAGAACATCGTAAACATAAGGTTTAAACACTCGAAAAAATGTTAGTATTTCAACCTCGAAATACTCTTGAATGTTCAAAAATTATCTTTAGTCTTAAATCCTCTCAAGTAGTTAGAAACAGGTCTGAAACGAAATCGCCTATGACAGATTTATTGAATTCCTTATAGAACACCGGAAATACTGAAAATCATTCGCAAAATTTGTTCATCTCTTAAGATGTCTCTCAGCCCATACTTTCCCTTCCTTTTGAAACTCAACTTGCTTCTGGCTCCTCGCCTGTTTCATTTCTTTGCCGGTCTTACTGTTTGCATATTTCCATATTTTGGTTTCAATACTACCGGGATCTCCTCTTCTTTTATATTTCGAAATTCTGTTAATTACTTAACACACTAAAATTCTGATCATAAAATATTAGCTTTCGCGGCTGGTACTGGCATCACTTAAAACTTCCGGGCTGATAGGCCGTGGTCGATATTCACCACTTTACCTCTAAAGATGTCTCCACCAGTCGGACTGAAACGTTAGGATAAAATTTGATGCGTCGAACATGGCCTATTAGCCCGAAAGTTTAAGTGATGACACTAAAATTCTGTTTAATGCAATGTTCACTACCTCAAGCAAATCACTGTAACCCAAACGTCTTTCAGTATCTACCACTTTCTGGACTGCTCTAATCAATTTTTACAAGGATACTGGCGCATGAGTCACGCCGTGGTTCATACAGGGTGTTTCACTAAATGTGTTTGCCTTTGTAAGCTACGAAGTAATAGGCGACAGAAATATTTATTGCGGTACGTCAGCATAATAAATGGTTAAAATGGCTCTGAACACTATGGGACTTAACTTCTAAGGTCATCAGTCCCCTAGAACTTAGAACTACTAAGGACATCACACACATCCACGCCCGAGGCAGGATTCGGACCTGCGACCGTAGCGGTCGCGCGGTTCCAGACTCAGCATAAGAAACATTACACTGTCTGCGGGGCTATAAACATAGTTTATTGTGTTATTATCTAAAGTTTTAAAGCAAAAGATATAATTTTTTAATGGAACAATAGTTTTTTTTCTATCATGCACTGGAATCAGTAACACCAGCTGTCTATACAACAAATTAAATTACATTCCTTTCACCTTTAGTTTTGGAGCTACCACCCTTCGAAGTTTCAGGGGCAGATACCACTCGCTGTACATAATACATGGCTGTGTAGTGGGTGATGGATGTTCTGGCGGTGGGAAGTTGATTTAAATGAGATGTTCAAATGTGGGTCCATGTTTCTGTATGCACAATGCAATGCGCCTTCTAAAGGATCTGCGGACGAGATGTAACTTCGCCGGTCTCACAAAGCAACATGCGTTCTCGATGCACCGTTTTAGATCATCTGGGGATGTGGGCTCAGTGACAGAAATACGATCCCTTAGATACCCCCACAAAAAGAAATCTAATGGTGTTAAATCGGCAGCCTTGAGGGCCATGAATGAGGACCATGGCGCCCCAACCATCTTCCTTCAAACATGTTGTTTAGTTCTTCCACAACAGCACACGCAGTATGAACTAGGTGTCCATCGTGCTACATCCAACTATGGACTCTTGTATGTTCAGGGAGACCACCCAAACTGTCGACTACAAACGCGCAATATCTCTCAACTGTCAGTGTACCTGGGAAGTAGTGTGGACCGATGATTTCATCCCCCTAGGATTCCACACCATACATTAATAGACCACCTACATTGACGGTCGACCGAGGATTGTCTCCGACCCAGCAGTGCACGTTATGGCGGTTCACTGCAGCCTAATTTGTGAACGTTGACTCATCAGAGAACATAACAGAAAAGACTCCAGCGTGAAATTACTTATGGACCACTCACAGAATGTATCTCTTGCACGCAAATCGTTCTCATGCAGCTCCTGGGTCAGTGAAAGGCGGTACGGGTGAAACTGGCCGTGTACTATACGCCAAACAGATGTGAGTCTGAAATAACTGCTCGTAAGCTGACATGAGGATCGTGGTGTACTGCAGATAAAACAAACACCTCCGTCTTCTCACTTCTTGCAGTTATTCTACTGCGGTGTATTACCAAGCTGCCTGTTTCCCGAAGTCGTTGTTCGGCACGTAAGAGCGTAATGGCTGGCGTACGCCACAGCTGCTTCAGTGGCATCGTGTCGGCACTCGCCTACCATGAGCAACATGTCAATGTACTCGTTGTTCGTGTATGCCATCTTCATCCGATGTCGGTAACTGTGGTATATTGAGCCCCGTTAGTTTGTGGTGGCTCGAACTGTCGGGTATACGGCCGTGTGCGGAGACAACCGGCAGTCTAACAGCGCATCGAGGAAGCTTCTCACTCCGTGGCACCGACGACGTTACAACTCAGCCACACCGCATTTAGAAGGCGCATTGCATTATGCTCAGCCTGGGTGGTATCTGCCCCTGAAACTTTGAAGGGTTGTAGCTCTCAAACTAAATGTGATAGGAATGTAATTTAAATTGATGGAAACACAGCTGGTGTTACTGATCCCAGTGCGTGATAGAAAACACTATTGTTCCATTTAAAAAATTGTATCTTTTTGCTGTAATTCTTTGGATAATAACATAGTAAACTATGTTCATAGCTCCGTAGACGGTGCAACATTTCTTATGGTGACCTACCGCAATAAGTATTTCCGTCTACTATTACTTCGTAGCTTACAGAGTCAAACACATTTAGTGAAACACCCTGTATATACCCTATTGAGATGTAACGTCCGCAGCTCGTGGTCGTGCGGTAGCGTTCTCGCTTCCCAAGCCCGGGTTCCCGGGTTCGATTCCCGGCGGGGGTCAGAAATTTTCTCTGCCTCGTGATGACTGGGTGCTGTGTCCTGTCCTTAGGTTAGTTATGTTTAAGTAGTTCTAAGTTCTAGGGGACTGATGACCATAGATGTTAAGTCCCATAGTGCTCAGAGCCATTTGAACCATTTTTTGAGATGTAACATGTCTCCATCACAACAGGACAACGGAACATTCAAAAGCAATCTCAAAGGCCCTGATACATTCCTGGAAAATTACAGAGCATTACCGAATGTTTTACAAATTTTTGAAGTATTCTACATCATCCTGGGGCATTCTTCAACATTACCGAAGCTCTTGGAAGATTCTACAACATACTGGATCAAAGTATAACATCTTCGAACACGCTGTATAACGTAGCGGAACATTCTACAACGTTCTGCAACATTCAGGAACATTCTAAACGTATCATTCTGACCAGCCTCGGTGACTTCGCAGCTACTTCCCATGGGAAGTACATTGTTGAGATGACATCTTCTGACGCCCGTGTATTCGAACCCGATCGCAGCGAGTTCAGAGCAACACTTCTTCATAAATTGAGTATTCATAGCTGCCATTGCATTTAAACCTCATGGGACTGGAAAGGTGGTCTGTGTAGTTGACATGCCACACACAGACAAACCATAATTGTTGTTGTTGTGATCCTCAGTCCAAAAACTAGTATGATGCAGCTCTCCATGCTACTCTATCCTGTGTAAGCGTCTTCATTTCCAAATAACTACTGCAGACTACGTCCTTCTTAATCCCCTTACTGTGTTCATCTCTTGCTCTCCGCCTACAATTTTCACCCCTACATTCAACTCCAATACTGAACTGGTGATTCCTGGACGTCGTATGATGTCTCCTTTCAACGGAACCTTTCTTTTACTGATGTTTACAAACTTTCTATATCCACAATTCTGTTCAGTACCTCCTGATTACTTACATCATCTACCTATCCAATCTTCAGTAATCTTCTGTAGCACCACATTTCAAAAGTCTCGAATCCCTTATTGTCTAAACTGTTTATCGTCCATATTTAACTCCGATAAATGACTGGACTCCATACAAATACTTTCAGAAAGGACTTCCTAACACTTAAATCTACGTTCAACGTTAACAAATTTCCATTACGCAGAAATGCTTTTTTGCTGTTACCTGTCTACATTTTATATCATCTCTGCTTCCGCCTTCATTAGTTACATTTCTTCCCAAATATCTAAACTCATCTACTACTTCAAATGTCTCGTTTCCTTATCCTTCCTTCAGCATTACCTGATTTAATTCGACTGCATCCCATTGTCCCCGTTTTGCTTTTGTTGGTGTTCATCTTACATTTTCCTTTCAGGACACGTCCATTCCGTTCAGCTGCTCTTCCAAGACCTTTTCTAGCAAAATTAGAGTGTCACCGTCAATCCTCAAAGTATTCGTTGTTGTCTCTGAACTTTAATCTCCACATTTTTCTTTCGATCACTGCTTGCTCAATATACAGATCGAACAAAATCGGGGATAGGGTACAATCCTGCATTACTGCATTCTCAGCCAATGCTTCTCTTTCATGCCCATTGACTCTTACAACTGCCGTCTGGTTTATCTACACGTCGTAAATAGTCTCCCGTTCCATGTTTTTTACTCCTCGTACCTTCAGAATGTCTAGGAGAGAATGCCAATCAATATTGTCAAAATTTTTCTCTACGTCTATAAATGCTATAAAGACAGGTTTGCCTTTCCTTAAGCTTCTATGAGACATCGCAAGGTCAGTATTGCCTCGCGTGTCCCCGCAATTGTCTGAAATCCAAACTGACCTTCCTCAAGGATGGTTCCTAGCAGTTCTTCCACTCTTCTGTAGAGAATCCTCGTTTCAGCGTTTTGTAGCTATGGCTTATTAAACTAATATTTCGTCGATATTCGCACTTGCCAGTAGCTGCTTTCTTTGGAATTGAACTCTGAGGGTATTTCACCTGGTTCACAGCTCTTCCAAAACACGTGCAAAAATTTCGTTTTGGTAGGCTGTGCCAAGGCTATCAGCAATTCTGACGAAATGTCCTCGGCTCCTGGGGCTTTATTTCGGCTTAAGTTTAGGACCGAAAGAAGGAGGGTGCTCAATAAACAGCGATTTTGCTTTTCTTGGTCATCATATAATTTACGGTTAAACAGCTTGCAATACCTGCATTTACCTACGTAGTAGTTCATTGTAATCTAACTCCTGAGAATTAACCGTCAAGTCAGTAACCTGTTTACCTGTTTCGATGATACGGCAGTTGTGCGGGAAGCGTGCGTGGCATTTTGTATATTCTACAATAGCCTTTACAATGGAAGAACACATGGAAAAATTTGAACTTAAAATACATAAAAATGCACTAAATCAATGCTAATGATTTATCTTTCCTATTTCAAAAGACCAAATCGTCTACGAATGACACATGTGTCAGGTATTGCCATAGTGCATGGAAACTCGTACACTGACAAATTACGGAATTTACACTTCACGGGAGCTGAATATGTTTCTCTACAATTCTCTACAAAGTCCGACAACTCTGCAGGCTCCTGCGACCCCAAAAACATGACGCTAAGGTTACGATGCACATCCGAAAGCCCTACCGTGATCACAAAAAAATGAACCCAAAAAGACAGCCAGCAGAAGAAAAGTGTTGACTCACCGTACTGCACCGTGATGGACTATAACGACTGGTAAGCTGCAGACGTGGTTCCAATGTCACCAACTTCTTGAGGTGACACCAGTTGTAGAGGACCAGAGAACCTTGGTCTCTATTTGTGCAGGATCTGAAACAATAATTATAAAAGTGTGGTCCATCAGTAAGACAATATCACTACTTGCGAATAAAGTGATTGTAAACAGCAGTTTTATACAATACAAAAAAGCGGTTCCTTGGTGTTTGCCGGCGATGTCACCTGTCGCTGGGAGCTACTGGCTGCTGATTTGCCTAGTTCAGCATATGTCGACATTGAGTGGTGTGGTCAGGGACTCGGCACTACTACCACTACTATTACCACTACTACTACTACAAGACAGGATCAAGAGGCCCTGTCCCTATAAGCTATAGATTTGGTGTACCGAAGAATGCAATGTCAGTGGACAGCTGGTTTTACATGTCCAACCTGAATGCTAAGAAATGGGCGAACCATTCCACAAGGCACTTTCAAATGGTTTAAATGACTCTGAGCGCTGTGGGACTTAACAAAAGAAAATGGTTCAAATGGCTCTGAGCACTGTGCAACTTAACTTCTGAGGTCATCAGTCGCCTAGAACTTAGAACTAATTAAACCTAAATAACCTAAGGACATCACACACATCCATGCCCGAGGCAGGATTCGAACCTGCGACCGTAGCGGTCGCTCGGCTCCAGACTGTAGCGCCTAGAACCGCATGGCCACTCCGGCTGGCTGTGGGACTTAACATCTGAGGTCATCAGTCCCCTATACATAGAACGACTTAAACCTAACTAACCAAAAGACATCATAAACATCCATGTCCGAGGCAGGGTTCGAACCTACGACAGAAGGTACCTAGAAGCGTTCGGTCACAGCGGCCGGCAAGGCACTCTCATGATCATCATAATTAGCTCCGTAGTTAGCGGCCAAAATCTTTACAAGGGATGACAGTAGCCATGCAGATATATGCTCTGGTCATCCAACAACAGACATCTTTGGCTGCTCACAGGTATGGTCAGGGGACAGCATGAGTGCGTCTCCCCGATAAGGTGTTAGTCGGCAGCTTGTGGGTCACCCCCAGTTGATTCCCAGTGAGTCTGTGGTCGAGTATGCTCTAGTCTTCACACTAGTGGCAGCAGTTGCAATCCATGGCAATGGAGTGCACCAGGCTGTCTAGCTGGTGTCTTGTAATAGAAGTCACCAGCCGAACAGTAAGCGGCACATCACGGAACAGCTTCAGCCTGGATTCATTGTAAGCTGCAAACCTGTCATACCGACTGATCCAGTGCTTAAGAAGTCGAAGTACTGATATTGGTTAGCTAGTGTCTACAGTGTTATCGAGCTGTGGCAGTGAGCGAATTGGTCCCGTTTTCTAGGCTTTTTTGAGCCCTATACGACACTGTGGGCTCCCAGCTGTTGCTTTCATATGTCTGGCTTGGCACTTACTGAAACGTCAGCAGGTTGAGGAGGTGCTCTATCATGTATGTTACGCACCCTTTCTTCACCTTACAGCGCTGTCACATTGACGTCATGGTGTGGTCACTGTGGTTATTCTGCAACAGCTGCATCCATGCTCTCTGCTCGAGTGGATGATTATAACCTGAGTAATTTACGTGGTTTGAGTAACAATGCCTCCTGATATATTAACAGTTTCTAAATTTAATACCTTGCCTAACAGTACGCATCTTAATGAGTAGGTCATTTTAATGGGTAAGTAAATTTTTTTATTTGGGTCACTTTTGATATGAAATATTGAAAATCAAGATTTTTTTATGCAATTGAATGGTAGTAGACAGGGAACCTGACACTGTGCTTTGGTGACAGGGCGGACATTTTAGTAGTTCAATATACCGATAGCGAATTACTTATCTGTCTCATTTAATACAAATCGTTTACTTACAGTGACTGACAAAAGTGTGAAGCACCGAGAAGACGAGGTCGGATCTCTGCCAACCTTCATAGACATATTAGTATCGGTGGGTATGTAAACTATTCGAGCTTCAGTTCTCTGTGACACATAGAGTGGCTACCAGTGTACATTTGTGTTGTTCGTGTTTAGTATTGTTAGCAGGTCTGAAACGGTATAATTGTAAGTGGCGTGAACAGTGTGAGATGCTGAGTGGTGACTGAAGGATGCGGTGAAGCCACGCAGTCGTCCGAGACTGCGTTGTCAGGAACGAGACAGAGTTTGAAAAGGGGCCTCATTGTGTGTCCCCATTTGGCCAGCTGGTCGAATCATGCAATATGCAGATCTGTGGAGCATTGAGATGAAACAGTGGTCTAATGTTGGACTACATGTTGGACATGTCGTGTAGGTTCCGGTCAACAATGTTGGAGAGTCACAAGGGAAAATCGCTTCCCTGAGCACCACTCAAATCGTATCGCCTTCACGTCGGTGTGTGCCATCTCAGGACACGTATTGGACCCCCCGCAGCGTCGTTATCCTATACCATTGGTCGGACACTAGCAGCAGCCGGGATACGAAATCAGCGTCCCATGTGTAGACTACCCGTAACACCACAACACATACGGCTGAGTTTAGAATGGTGACGAATCTGGGCGATTTTAACTGCCTGTGAATGACGTTGTATTAAGTGGTGAAACGCGGTACTGCACTAGCCTGGATGACCATCATCGTGGAGTATTCCTGTGACCTGGGGAGAGGTGCCATTCTTCCACCATTCCGGAGACGCAGTTGTTGTGTCCTGCTTACGCGTCAGATATGGATGCCTAGGAAAGCTGCTTTGTCCCTTCGCTAGATCACAATTCAAGGAAATCGGATTAATGAATTTTATTACAAAAGAAAATGGTTACAATACATAACTTTGTGTTGAACAGATGTGTCGCAAGCAAAGAGCAACAGACAAAATAAGGAATATCTCGAGTATGGACAATGCTACGTAGTAGAAATGACTAGACTGATGCTAGTCTCCAACTGCTGTTGGGCTCGTGGAACTGAGCCGCGGCCAGGTGGCGAGACGTTTATGTCCTCTTCGTGTAGAGGGCGCTGCCGTCGCGTTCTCGCCCTGAACAGGGGTCGGCCCGCATGCAATTGGCTAACCTTCACAGCCCTCTGTGCTGTTCCCTCCTGCCGTGCCGGCGCTTGACTTTACGCCGGAACAGCAATAGTGGTGTTACTGTTGGCGTCATGGTATCGGTAACTAACGGGTCTTACTTAACGCCAGACCTAGTACTTTGTTTTCGTTATGTTTTGTTTTAGGGCGCACGAACACGAAGACGAGAAAGGAGTTAAAAGCGACTACATGTTGAGCTCAATAGACAGAAAGAAAGACAGCTAGACACAGGGAGATCCTCTTGGAGGAAGGTCCATAACATATGCAACACAGGCAATGGATGTCCTGAACTAAAGATTAAACGCACTTCCCCGTATTCCTATGACGGATAAAAAGTTAAACGCGGTTGACAGCCAGCGCTTCGTTCGCTATAACGGCCGATAACTCAGACGGCCAACATACATTAGAACGTAAGGATTAAAAAAAAAGAACATTCGGTCAGGAAATGGTGAACCGTCAAAGGTTGATGACGATCTTCATCTACATGGATACGCTGGAAATTACATTCAAGTGCCTGGCAAATGGTTCATCTAGCTTCCTTCACAATAATTCTCTATTATAGCAGTCACGTACAGCGCGCTGAAAAAACGAACACCAATATCTTTCCGTGTGGCCTATGATTTCCCTTATTTGCTTATGATGATCGTTGCTCCCTATGTATGTCGGCGTCAACAAAATATTTTCGCATTCGGAAGAGAAAATTGGTGATTGAAATTTCGTGAGAAGATCCCGTCGCAACGAAAAACACCTCTGTTTTAATTATGGCCATCCGAAACCCTGTATCATTTCATTGACTCTCTCTCCCCTATTTCGCGATAATACACAAAATGCTGCCCTTCTTTGAACTTTGTCGATGCAGTCCGTCAATCCTATCTGGTAAGGATCGCACACAGTGGTATTCTACAAGAGGTCAGAGAAGCGTAGTGTATGCAGTCTCTTTAGTAGATATGTTACATTTTCAAAGTGTCCTGCCAATAACACGTAGTCTTTAGTTAGCTTTCCCTACAACATTCCTATGTGTTCCTTCCAATTTAATTTGTTCGTAGTTATAATTCTTAGGTATTTAGTTGAATGTACGGGTTTTAGATCTGACTGATTTATACCTGCCAGGTTAGCCAAGAGCTCTAATGCGCTGCTTCCTGGACTCGGCTAGGCTCGCTGGCCCCAGATCGAATCCGCTCGGCGGATTAACGACGAAGGCCGGTGTGCAGGCTAGCCTGGATGTGGTTTTTAGGCAGTTTTCCACATCCCCTAGAAGAATACCGGTCTGGTCCCGACCTCGTGGCTGAGTTACACGACTCGCAGGCATGTGAACATGTTCGCACTATTCCATGGACTACACTAGACGCAGACAGCTGGGGTACACTAACACCGTCCCAGTGGTTTTGGCGTGGTGGCAGGAAGGGCGCCTGGCTACCCCTTAACAATAACTTCCCAAAACCGTACCCAACCATGTCGACCCTGAGACCGCGTGATAAAGGCACAAGCAAAAGAAGAAGAAGAATAAGATTTACTTATTTATCGAATAATAGAAGTTTAACGGATTTATTTTAGCACTTCTTTGATGCTGAGAGACGGCAACACAGCGATCATCGGAGTGGATAGAAGAGTTGGCAGGGCGAGATACGAGGACTGCACGTTTGGCAGCACCGTCAGCTTTCTAGTTCCTCGTCAGACCGATGTCACCATGGTGCCACACAAACAACGCAGAGGCTGGTAGTGATTCTGAAGGAGCAACGGCGTGTCACCGACATCCTGCGGCGCCATGTTTTACCTCTCAAGCATCAGAATCATTGTGCCATTTTTCTGCATGGCAATGCTCGTCCACACGTGATATGTGTCCCTATGAACTGCGTGCGCGATGTTGATGACCTCTATGGCCGGCTAGAAGCCCTAAACTGTCTCCGTTACAAGTTGGGGCGAACCATTTCCAACGTCAGCTTCGACCCAGTGTCAGTATCAACTACAACAGTTGTGGCCAAAATTGGTTGAGCAAAACACCCAACGGCTTTACGATTGCTTTTCCAGCAGAATATGTGCGCCTTTTTAGGTTAAAGGCATATTGGTAAGGGAGGTCGTACCACACTGAAGCGCCAAAGTCACTGGTATAGGCAATACAAATGGTTCAAATGGCTCTAAGCACTATGGCACTTAACATCTGAGGTCATCAGTCCCCTAGACTTAGAACTAGTTAAAGCTAACTAAACTAAGGACATCACACACATCCATGCCCGAGGCAGGATTCGAACCTGCGATCGTAGCAGCAGCGCGGTTCCGGACTAAAGCGCCTAGAACCGGCCGGCTAGGCAATACAGAGATATGTAAATAGGCAGAATGTAGCGTTGCGGCAGAAACCGCTATATAAGACGAGCGTCTGGCGCAGTTGTTAAATCGATTGCTGCTGCTACAACAGCAGGTCATCAAGGTTAAGTGAGTGTTATAGTCGGCTTACGAGCGATGGGACACAGCATCTCCGAGGTAGCGATGAAGTGGCGATTTTCCAGTATAACCCTCTCACGAGTGTATAGGGAATGTCCGGAATCCGGTAAAATATCAAATCTGCGACATGGCCACGGCCGGAAATGGATCTTGCAAGAATGGGACGAATGACAACTGAAGAGAATCGTTCAGCGGGACAGAAGTGCAACTCTTCAGCAAATTGATACAGATTCAACAATGTCAGCCCGCGAACCATTCAACGAAACATCATCGATATAGGCTTTCAGAGCTTAAGGCTCATTGTTGTACCCTTGATGACCGTACGACACAAAGCTTTTCGCCTTGCCTAGGCCCTTCAACACCGATATTGGACTGTCGATGACTGGAAACATATCACGTGGTAGGACGAGTCTCATTTTTAATTTTATCGAGCGGATGGACGTGCACGGGTATGGAGACAATCTCATGAATCAATGGACGCTGCATGTCAGCAGGGGACTGTTCAAGCTGGTGGAGGCTCTGTAATGGTGGGGGGGGGGTTTGCAGTTGTAGTGATGTGGGACACCTGATACGCCTGGATACGACTCTGACGCGTGACACGTACGTAAGCCTCCTGTCTGATCTCCTTCACGATCGTTGTGCATTCCGACGGGCAATTCCAGCAGGACAATGCGACAATCCACACGTCCAGAATTGCTCCAGAGTGGCTCCAGGAACACTTATCTCAGTTTTAATACTTCCCCTGGCCAGCCAACTCTCCAGACATGAACATTATTGAGCATATCTGAGATGCCTTGCAACGTGGTGTTTAGATCTCCACCTCCTCGTACTCTTACGTGATTATAGAGAGCGCTGCTGGATTCATGGTGTCATTGCTCTCCAGTACTACCTCAGACATTAGTCGAGTCCATGTCACTTCTGAATGGTCGCGAGGGCCGTACACGATTTTAGGCAGGTGTACCAGTTTCTTTGGATGTTCAGAGTATCTAACCCTTTTCATTTGACTCTTTAGTTGTAATCGCTAAAACAACACGACATACCTTCTCAACCGATTCATTTCTAGACAGTTTCCTTCTCGCCTTCCTTGTTTTCTTTTTTTCTGTCAGAAAGTGTATAAGAAAGATCTGGCCATTCATGCACTGTTTCCTCCTTCGCCTGATCCTCCCAGCTAGTGAGGCGTGTGGTTAAGTGTTACAGCGTCCGTGGTTTCTTGTTACTTAAAGTTACTGCGAGCGTCCTTTCGATGTTCTATGAGTTACTTAAGTGAAGTACGCCGTATGAAATGGTGCGTGTAATTCAAGCTTGCACCCTAACAGGTAATGAGAGAAGAAGGTCTTCTGTGGTTTCCTTAAATCACTCCACGCGAATGCCGGGATGGGTTCCTTTGGAAGGGCATGGCCGATTTCCTTCTGCATCCTTGACACAATCCGAGCTTCTACTCCGTTACTAATGAGCTCGATGTTGACGGAATGTTACATCCAATCTTCCTTTCTTCCTTCCTTCCTAACTGGTTCATTTAAAAATACTACTGAAATTTTCTGTGAACAAGTTCACTAATTTTGCGAAAAACAATGTTCAGAAGTTTATAACAAAATGACGATGCAATTGTTATGTTTCTACCTAGAAGGCAAGAATCATTTCACTACGTACTCCTGCGGCAGTTAGAAACGTTTTGGTGAAAATTACAGCTATCGCGATTAAAATAATCTGTACAACAGACTGGAGTTAAACATACAAAACTCACACCCGAAAATTTACTGCATTTCATGTGTTCAAGCTTTACTGCCAGCTGACAAGAGAAATATTATGATTGGTTGCTACAAAAGATTGTGAATGACGAATTTCACCCGAAACTGCATTTTATAATAGGTATAGCTTCGCCGTGTGAATACCCGCATTATTAGACCGCAAACACAGCGTCCATCAATCTCCTCTTTACCATTAATAATTAGGAGTTTTTTGGGTGATCCATCCATACAGACACCCCTCTGGCATTTTTTCGGGATCTTCTACTCTCCGTTAAAAGGGTATGACAGATAGTGACGCTTTTTACAAGACGTCTCGTCAGAAACTGTATGCTATTCCGGGCAATTATGAATCGTAATCATGAAGATGTAGAAACCATCAAATTAGAACGCAAAAGCAGCAAAGGTCCGCTACCATCAAGATCTCTTCTTGTAGTGTTGATGTGTGGAAATGGAAATGAAGTCCCATGCTGCTTCACAGAGCGTGGGGGAACGATGCATGAGACCGCACCGCCGTTCTAGGCAAGGTCCTAATGGAGCTGGTTTGCCGTTGCCTTCCTCCGACCGTAATGAGAATGAATGATGATAATGAAGACAACACAACAACCACCAGTCATCTCGAGGCAGGTGAAAATCCCTGACCTCGCCGGGAATCGAACCCGAGACCCTCTGCTCGAGAGGCGAAAACGCTACCGCGTGACCAGGAGATATTTAAAAGAAAAGCAGTAAAATACCGAAGGAGAATACACGGTTCCTTCAGTTGGTCTACTGTTTTGGGGTATCCTTTAATCGTAAAACTAAAAAATAATTAATGTAGGCTGATAAAACTTCGGCAATACATTTGTCTAGGCAGCACATTTAAGTAATTAATAACGCAACATCAGAAGTTAACATAAGCACGAGAAAAGCCATTACAAGAGTGAAATGTTGGTATAATAACCGTTGTAAGCATTAGAATGTTGATTCCAAGCATGCAGACACTCAAGCGTTATGTGGTACAGGCTTCGGATTGAGTTTAAGTGATAGAGTTCCATATCTGTTGCACTTGGTCGGTCTATACAGGAACAGTTAACGTCGGCTGTGGATGACTAATACGTGCTCAAATGGAGAAGATTCGGTGATCGAGCAGGCCAAGACAACATGTCGACACTATGTAGAGCATCTTTAGTGCTATCTTGTTGGAGAAAACGTCCTGGAATGCTGTTCGTGAATAGCAGCCTAACAGGTCTAATCACCACACTGACTTACAGTCCTGCAGTCAGGGTGCATAGGATAAGTTCGACAGGTGTTCTTCTGTCAAACGGAATCGATCTGTCAGGCGCTCACCTGGCCTAATCAACACACGGCCATCACTGGCATCAAGTTTCAATCGACTTTCGCAAGGAAACACAAGAGACCTCCACTCCGTCCTCCAATGAGCTTTCGCTTTGATGTCACTGAAATCGCAAATGGGGGTGGCTTTGGGTCAGTGGAATAAACGCTACAGGGCGTCTGGCTCGGAGCTAACTCTGAAGCAACCGACTTGTAGCAGTTCGTTGTGTGCCTGTGGTGCCAACTGCTGATCGAACTGCTGCTACCGACGCAGCACGATGCGTCACAGCCAAACGCCGAACACGATGGTCTGTCCTCTCGATAGCTCCACGTGGCCGTCTGGAGCCCGGTCTTCAAGAGGCCGTACGTTCTCGTGACCACCATTGCCAGCAATCATGTGCAGTGGTTACATAAACTCCAGACAAACAGATAAACTCCAATGGAAGACTCTACAGGAGAGACGCTCAGTAGCTCGGTACGGGCTTTTGTTAAAGTTTCGAGAACATACCTTCACCGAAGAGTCCAGCAGTATATTGCTCCCTCCTACGTATATCTCGCGAAGAGACCATGAGGATAAAATCAGAGAGATTAGAGCCCACACAGAAGCATACCGACAATCCTTCTTTCCACGAACAATACGAGACTGGAATAGAAGGGAGAACCGATAGAGGTACTCAGGGTACCCTCCGCCACACACAGTCAGGTGGCTTGTGGAGTATGGATGTAGATGTAGATGTAGATGTAGATGTAGATGTAGATGTAGATGTAGATGTAGATGTAGATTCAGGTCCTATCGTGGAAGTAACATGGAGCTTCTCAGCGAGTTGTTGATATAGACGCCTTCGTCATCTTACGGCATTCTTCACCAATATCGACTACTTAAGTCCAATCTCAAAGGTAACTAACACAACCATTACAGCTCATACTTAAAGCAAGCCTGATTTGCACCATCATAGCGGCAGAAAAGCGCGTTTCTTCCCGACTGGCGAGAAATTGAAACAGACAACATATTTTAGATGCAGAAACACTGCTACGAACTTCCGTTTATCCATCACAAATCTTTCTTCGTACTGGGATTTTTTCCCGTCGATGCATAACCCAGAGCAATGTGTCTAGCTTTGGCTGGGCTGTGTACTGACGGAGAGATATTTGCAAAAAAAAGTTCAAATGTGTGTCAAATCTTATGGGACTTAACTGCTAAGGTCATCAGTCCCTAAGCTTACACACTGCTTAACCTTAATTATCCTAAGGACAAACACACACACCCATGCCCGAGGGAGGACTCGAACCTCCGCCGAGACCAGCCGCACAGTCCATGACTATAGCGCCTCAGACCGCTCGGCTAATCCCGCGCGGCTAGATATTTGCGATAACCCTTTTTTCGCAAGAGTCTTTTTTTATTTTAGTTTTATTACTTTTTGAATCTTACACAAGTGCGTTTTGTAACAAAAACAAAATTTGCGATTTCTTTCCATTGACCGCTGATCACCGGGGGAATGCGTGAGATCTCTGACGGCAGAGCCCAGCATTCGAATGCCTCGCCACCAGCTGCAATACGTCGAATGTCATCGCTCCAAAGCGAAGCGCTCGCATATTGCCAGCATAGACACCGATCAGTGATTAGTACGATAAATTAAATGGTGTAATTTCTTGTTTTCTGTTGGATGAATTTCCTCAGTTATTAATGTCCTATTGTTTTGTCAGAATGACTAAAAATTAGATGTTCCTGGGAACCTTCAACTTTTGATGAAGGTTCAAAGTGTATTTCAGTGTTCTTTGGACTCTAGACACATCGTTGTTATGTATACTCTAACTTTATATTAGACAGTTGCTTTTTTACTCCCGCCCGCATCTCGTGGTCGTGCGGTAGCGTTCTCGCTTCCCACGCCCGGGTTCCCGGGTTCGATTCCCGGCGGGGTCAGGGATTTTCTCTGCCTCGTGATGGCTGGGTGTTGTGTGCTGTCCTTAGGTTAGTTAGGTTTAAGTAGTTCTAAGTTCTAGGGGACTTATGACCACAGCAGTTGAGTCCCATAGTGCTCAGAGCCATTTGCACCATTTTGAACCATTTTTTACTCACGTCTTCGTAAAATTGGATTTCCCTAAAGATGTGAAGAAGCTAAAACAAATATCGCTGACTCAGTGGATCAGTAATGCTGAATAACGTTGCAGTAATATGGTGATATTTGTGTATTGTTAAATGATATCTGAGGAGAGCGGAAAGATTTTGGGAGTAAAATTTCCAACAAATGCTTTATTTTATTTTAGCTTCTGCGAAGTTAGTTCCCTTTTTCGGAATATTTTAATGGAACTGGCAGTTGATTTTTTGAAGACTAATAGTAATGTAACCAGCGGATTTTTAAAAGGAAGTAGTAACTACTGGTGTCCATGCGGTCACACACTTTGCCGGCTGCTCTTACTTCAACGACGCGTACATCAGGGCGACCAAGCAACAAGTACAACGCAAATCGTCCAACGAAACGAAGGCACCAAACTCAATTACACCTTCGAGGAGAGCGTTGTTCGAGATGGTCTCCAGGGACGGGTCTCTCCGAGAAAACAGGCAACGAAGCAATGCAATGAACAGTGCCCGGAGTTGACGTCAGGCAGTTCCACCGCAAGCTCGCGACTTCCTTACGAGGTAGACCCGCCGTGCCGCTGCTGGCCGAGCACCCGTGTTTTCCTCTTTCGTCCACTCAAGCAGGTCCTTGCGCCTCGTAGCGAGTTCAGCACCAACTGCCGCGAGCGCGATACACCCGCGATATCACAACAGGGGCAAAGATCCTAGTACAGCCGGGTAATCGATAGTGTCGTGACAAAGAGCTGGTGTGCCAGAAGGCGCACCACGGTTCAACTAAAGAAGACACGAAAACTTAAACGGAACTGTGATCATTGAACTTAACTAAAGAAATGATTAACACCTAAATGGATAGTTGTCAGCTGTGTCTTTAAAGCCCGCCGGTGTGCCCGAGCGGTTCTAGGAGCTTCATTCCGGAACCGCGTGACTGCTATGGTCGCAGGTTCGAATCCTGCCTCGGGCATGGATGTGTGTGATGTCCTTAGGTTAGTTAGGTTTAAGTAGTTCTAAATTCTAGAGGACAGATAACCTCAGATGTTAAGCCCCGTAGTGCTCAGAGTCATTTGAACCATTTTCTGTCTTTAAATTGTGATGTCTAAAAATATTTGTGTAATTTCTTTCAGGGGAGCAAACTGCTAAGGTCATCGGTCCCTAGTATTACACACTAACACACACCTGTCACATACTAACTTATACTAAGACAAACACACACACACCGATGCCCGAGGTAGGACTGAAACCTCCGGTGGGAGGTCCGTGACATGGCGTCTCTAACCACGCGGCCACTCCGCGCAGCTATGCCTAAAAAGTTGGTACGCTAATTGCCAATAATATTTTAAAAAAATACTGATTCTCTCTGCGGGTCTAAGACGTCTATTTCAGTGCACTGAAGGCAGTGCAGACTAATTAAGAACTGTCGCCATCCGATCCGTGCTATTCTCTACCCTACTTTTCTCTCGCTTGCTGATAACAAACGACCTGCGACGGCAGTGTTTTTGAAATAGCTTTGATACACTGACTACAACGGTAATTAACCTAGCTCGTATAAAGAGATTACACACAACGGACAAGGGAGCTACGCAATTTCATTGTCGTTGGAGTAACCTTTATGTGGGTAAACGAGGTCATCCTAAAACACGAACTGAAATTCAGTAATCAAATAAACGTAACACCACGGCTGGAACAATTCCCTGTCCATTTATAACAAGCGTGCTATCGCGATTGCGTGAGATATCGTTCCGACGATGACAGTCAGATTATTTCGTGATCAGTTATAAATTATGCTTTGGTTCAGATCCGAAAACTATATTGGATACTATCATCGATTTGTGTCAGCTCGGCTGGAGGAATAGAGAATGAAAAATTCGTGGAGCGAGGAAAGGTGTGGGGTTTGTTGTCAAATTCACGCCATGCACTAATTCGGCAGATTGGGAACGTCATGTAACGGGCAACTCTGCTGACAGGTAACAAAATCGATGGGTCGCTGCATTAATGAAGAACAAATTTTCCCGTTGATGAGCAGGTGCTCTGGATGGCGTAACCGATTGCTTGTCTGATCGGGCTAGTGGTTGCACGTGATTGCGCGCGCGCGCGCGCGCGCGCGTGTGTGTGTGTGTGTGTGTGTGTGTGTGTGTGTGTGTGTGTGTGTGTGTGTGTGTGTGTGTGCGTGTGTGTGTGTGTGTGTGTGTGTTTCTATATTGGCTTAGTACCTGCTGCTGCCCGGGTATGTATTTGTTCTAGTCTTACACAGTCAAGAGCCAAAGAAACTGGTACACCTGCCTAATATCGTTTAGGGCCCCAAGGAGCACGCAGAAGTGCCGCAACACGACGTGGCAGAGACTCGCCTAATGTCTGAAGAAGCGCTGGAGGGAACTGACACCAAGAATCCTGCAGGGGTTTTCATAAAACTGTAAGAGTACGACGGGATGGAGATTTCTTCTGAACAGCACGTTGCAAGGAATCCCAGATATGCTAAATAATGTTCATGTCTGGGGAGTTTGTTGGCCATAATAAGTGTTTAAACTCAGAAGAGTGCTCCTGGAGCAGCTCTGTAGCAATTCTGAACGTGTGGGGTGTCGCATTTTCCTCCTCGAGGAATTGCTTAAGTCCGTCGGAATGCACAAAGGACAAGAATAGATGCAGGTGATCAGACAGGATGCTTAGGTACGTGTCACCTGTCACCTGTATCGAGATGTATCAAGTCTCCCATATTAGTCTAACTGCACACTCCCCACACCATTATAGAACCTCCACCAGTTTGAACAGTCCCCTGCTGACATGCAGGGTCCATGGAATCATGAGGTTGTCTCCAAACCCGTACACGTCCATCCGCTCGACATAGTTTGAAACGATACTCATCTCACCAGGCACATGTTTTCAGTCATCAGCAGTCCAATGTCGGTGTTGACGGGCCCAGGCGAGGCCTAAGACTTTGTGTTGTGCAGTCATCAAGGGTACAAGACTATAGCGATGATGTTTCGTTGAATGGTTCGCACGCTGACACTTGGTGATGGCCCAGCATTGAAATATGCAGCAGTTTGCGGAAGTGTTGCAGTTCTGTGACGTTGAACGATTCTCATCAGTCGTCGAGGATCTGGTTCTTGCAGGATCATTTTCCGGTCGTAGCGATGACGGAGATTTGATGTTTTACCGTATTTCTCATATTCACGGTACACTCGTGAAATGGTCGAACGGGAAAATCGCTAATTTGTCGCTACCTCGGAGATGCTGTGTCCCATCGTTCATACACATATATCTTGATAACCTGCTATTGTAGCAGCAGTGACCGATCTAACAACGGAGCCAGACACTTGTTGTCTTGTAGAGGCGCTGCCGACCTCAGCGCCGTATTCTGCGTGCTTAGATATCTCTGTATTTGGATAGGAATGCCTATACCAGTTTCTCTGGCGCTTCAGTGTATTAGTTTATCTCATCCTCCCCCACCTCTCACTACGTCCATCTCCACTTGGTTTGTGTCTCTATCTCCTCCTGTTTACTTTCTCTGTCCATCCGCTCCCCTCTCTCTGTCCGTCTCGTCCTCTTTCCGTTCTGCTAATTTCCCTGTCACACTCTTTCCATACAGCTATTGACTTTTGAATGGTTATTGAGCACTGAGAGTTGTTAGTGATCTTCAAAATAAGTTGTCACTATGAACTGCCTAGAATATAATAATGAAACGAAATATTATCAGACCGGTGTAATGACGGAAACGCCAAATTTACGGCATGGCATAATTAAAGAGTCTTTCCAGATAAAGGCGTCAGACACATTAATAAAGGGGCGGAACAGGTTTCAATTTAAGCAAGACTTAGGATCTGGCACTAAATTTATTAAAATCTCGCCGGCCATCACATCAATAAAGTTTGGAAAACGCTGAGGAAATTATCATTTCACGGACTATCTGTGCGTGCTCTGTCAAAAAATACAGCATCACATGCCGCAGTGGACGTCGGGACTCGAACTCGTCTGTAAATAGCGGCGAGAGACCAACAACAGTTCTCTGAAACTTCCTGGCAGATTAAAACCGCGTGCCGGACCGAGACTCGAACTCAGGACAATTGCTTTCTCGGGCATGTGCTGTACCATCTGAGCTACGCAAGCACAACTCACGCCCCGTCCTCACAGCTTTACTTCCGCCCGTACCTCGTATCCTACTTTCCAAACTTCACAGAACCTCTCCTGCGAATCTTGCAGAACTAGCACTCCTGGAAGAAAGGATATTGCGGAGACAAGGCTTACCAACAGCCTGAGGGATGTTCCCAGAATGAGATTTTCACTCTGCAGCGGAGTGTGCACTGATATGAAACTTCCTGGTGGATTAAAACTGGATGCTTGGGTAACTCAGTTGGTAGAGCACTCGCCCGCGAAAGGCAAAGGTCCCGAGTTCGAGTCTCAGTCCGGCACACAGTTTTCATCTGCCTGGAAGTTTCATATCAGAGCACACTCCGCTGCAGAGTGAAAATACCATTCTGGAAACAGTTCTCTGTCTTTTCGGAGTCCAGCATGCCACAACAGCAAAACTCGCACTTCCTCATCCAAATATCGTGTGTAAAATGAAAACAGCAGCTCGGAAGAACGTTGGGAAGCACACCACTATTCAGCACTTCATCGGCTGATATAATGAGTGCTAAAAACTATAATCACAATCCTTCCATATTTGTATCAAAAAGATTGTAGTGTCTATTCAGTTCTTCGTCTTTCGCTTATCTGCTACAGGCTGCCCCCACGTCAGTGGCATGATTCCCATTTAAAGAGAATTTAGTCTACAAATAGAAAATACCACTTTCTCAAAATGTTCCTCGAGGTTCAGTTAGGAACTGTACGCCCCCGGTAGCTGAGTGGTCGCCGGCACGGTAGCTTAGCGTGCTCGGTCAGAGGGTGAGCTACCCGCTGTAATAGAAAACTGAGTGAACGGATCAACAAAGAACCTGAACGGCTGTCATCGGACGTCCGCCACTAACAAATTCATCGACCAATATAGAGCAAAATGAGAGTCAAAAAGAAAAAAAAATGGTCAGCGTGACAGATTGTCAAACCATAGAGCCCGGGTTCAATTCCAGGCTGGGTTGGAGACTTTTCTCCACTCAGGGACTGGGTGTTGTGTTGTCCTAATCATCATCATTTCATCCCCATCGACGCCCAGGTCGCCTAAGTGGCGTCAAATCGAAAGACTTGCACCCGGCGAACGGTCTACTCGACAATTACATTTTACTTAGGAACTCCGTTGAAAATGTTGCGAACCACGACAGAAAACTGAAAATGCAATTGCTCCAGATGTGCCACTGACTATCGTTAATTAAAAACTATACTTTTCGTAAAACAGCCCTGTTCTCTGATTAATAATTTACTTTTTACCTCTTTTTTCATTTTTTTATTTTTTTTATTTTTTATTTCAAATCAATGGTTCGTCATTGTTGTGTCCTCCCTGCTCATCAAATGTGGGATGCTTCGTAGACCTCCTTCTCGGATCGCTAGACAACAGATTAAGCAAATCGTATTAATGAATTTTTATTACAGTAAAATAAGTGACAATACTTTGAGAATTGAAGGGGATGAGTCGAAAGCAATAGGCGACAAACCAATAAGAAGTTTCTTCACTATATACAATTCGTAATACAGCGAAATAATGCTGTTCCTAACAAGGGAACCTCCCCATCGCACCCCCCTCAGATTTAGTTATAAGTTTGGTACAGTTGGTAGGCCTTGAAAAACTGAACACAGATCAATCGAGAAAACCGGAAGAAGTTGTGTGGAACTATGAAAAAATAAGCAAAATATACAAACTGAGTAGTCCATGAGCAAGATACGCAACATCAAGGACAGAGTAAGCTCAGGAGCGCCGTGGTCCCGTGCTTAGCGTAAGCAGCTGCAGAAAGAGAAGTCCTTGGTTCAAATCTTCCCTTGAGTGAAAAGTTTACTTTCTTTATTTTCGCCAAGTAGTGATCTGTCCGTTCGTTCATTGACGTCTCTGTTTACTGTAATAAGTTTAGTGTCTGTGTTTTGCGACCGCACCGAAAACTTTGCGATTATTAGGCGAACGGACGTGCCTCTCCAATGGAAACCGAGAACATATGATCGCAAGGTCATAGGTCAACCGATTCCTCCACAGGAAAACACGTCTGATATATTCTATACGACACTGGTGACGGCATGTGCGTCACATGACAGGAATATGTTGTCGACCCACCAACTTGTACACTTGGCGAATGGGTAAAAAGATTCTTCTACCTTGCCCGATTTAGGTTTTCTTGTGGATGTGATAATCACTCCCAAAAGACGGACAAATAATAATTATCTGAAAATAAAAAATTAAAATTTACACTCGAGGAAGACTTGAACCAAGGACCTCTCGTTCCGCAGTTGCTCACGCCAACCTCGGGACCACGGCACTCCTGAGCTGACACTATCCTAGATGTTGCCTATCCTGCACATGGACTACTCAGTTTGTATATATTGCTTATTTTTATCATAGTTCCACACAACTTCTTCTGTTTTCTCGATTGATCTGTGTTCAGTTTTTCAAGGCCTATCCACTGTGCCAACTTATCACTAAATCTGAGGGGGGTGCAATGGGGACGTTCCCTTGTAAGTAGAACGGCTAGTTTTCACCTGGGCCGCGGGCAGGTGCGTGCAACGCTTGTGTCCTCTTCGTGTAGAGGCCGCTGCTGTCTCGTTGTCGTCCTAGAGAGGGGTCGGTCAGCGTGCTACTGCCTGACGGCTTCTTCACAGCCCGTTCCCGCCCGGCGTGCCGACGCTTTACTTTACACCGAGACACAATAACTTTTGGTATAAGCATTATATCGTACAATGTAAGATATCGCTTTCTTTTTTTGGCCAAAATTGTTGATACAGAAATATTAACCTAAGGTTTATATCTGATACTGGCAACTGTAAATACTTCATTTTCACAAAAAATGGTCGAAAATTAAATTGCGAAATTATATGAAGCAAACTACACTACAGAGTTTCGTTACATGAGATAATGGTTGTATAGGAATTTATTTTATGTTCCTTTCTACGGTCTGGAGTCCCAACACTGGTTTTATGAATCTTCTCAAGCTAGGCCATTATGAGCAACGCTAGACTGCCGCTCTACCGAAGTACTTTTGATGCAAATACAGTTTACATGCAGATACATAAGAAATTTATGTAAGTGGTGCTAATATTTTGTGCTCAACAGAATGATCTTCTTTATGGTCAGAGGCAGGAGCCTGTATTATTGATAAATAAGAAAGTTGGATACGAAGAACAGCATCATGTTTTATATAAATTCGACGGAGTGTTGAAGCTATGTTTAATGTGTTTTTAATAGTTTTTATTAATTCATCTTTTTATAGGAAAGTACGTTGTCTATCGCTATATGATATATCTGTAAGGTTTTATTTTATTTTTACTAAAAACTCCAACACTTCCACGTTACAAATCAACAGTTTTCGAATGAAACCTGAATTAAACATTGAAAATTTCAATTTTGCTATAAAAATATTTTTAAATAACAGACAGGAGGCTGACTTCGTAAAACAAAGCTTTTTCGTTACTTACTCGGTCCTTTATATACCCTCACTCAGTTTATAGGTGGATCACCACTTCCAATCCCTGGTGGAACCTAGTAAGACACTGATCGTATATGTAAAAAAATGTGATCGATATGATGTATCGCCCAATAGATATGCAACACACCTGACGTACAGGTAATACAAGTATGGCTTTAACTGACCAAGGCTGCTAGGAAAACTACCGTACTCTACTCTTACCCATAATGCTTCACGACAGCCAGCCGTAGTTTTACAACTGTATGGAAGCCTCTTCATCTATGCGCTACTACTGCCACCTACAATAAACTGAATCTATTTGCTGTAATCATCTTTTGGTCACAGTTTTAGCCTGCACCCTCCTCTTCACTATCATACTGAAGATTCGTTGACGTCTCTGGGTGTGTCCCATCCACAGAACCATTTCTTATGTGACGTTGTGCCGGAGATCTGATTTCTCCTCAACTCAATTGAGTACCTCTTTATTAATTATTAAAGCCACCTATATCATCTTTAGCATTATTTAGTAGAACCACATTTCAAAAAACACGATGCTCTTCTTGTATGAACTGCTCAACCTCCACGTTTTCCTTCCTTAGAGGCTGCTATCCAGATAAATATCTTCACAAAATACATTCTAACGTGTAAACTTATATTCCAGATTAACAATTACCTAGTTTTCAGAAAAGCTTCATTTAAAACAGTCAGTCCGCAGTTGATAACCTCTCTACGTCGGCCACCATCAGCTATTTAGTGTCCCATTTCCTACTCTAATTCCCTCAGCGACTCCTGATTTAGTTCGACAAATTACCTTTCGTCTTGTTTTACTTTTCTTGATATTCGTATTATAAATTCTTCTCACTATGTTGTTCTTTCGGTTCAACTGTTCTTCCAAGTTTATTGTTATCTTCAACAGAATTATAATGTTGTCGTCAAAAATGTAAGTTTTTGTTTCTTCTCTTTGAACTTTAATTACATTTCCAAATCTTTCTATCGTTTTCTTTCGTCCTCGTTCAATGTACAAACTGAACAACATCGAGAATCGAAGGGAATCAGCAATCATAAAGCGGTTGCAGCATCGGTGTTTTCAGCCGTAAATAGAAGTATTAAAAAAGGTAGGAAGACTTTTCTGTTTAGCAAAAGTGACAAAAAGCAGATTTCAGAGTACTTGACGGCTCAATACAAAAGTTTTATCTCAAGTGCAGATTGTGTTGACGATCAGTGGACAAAGATCAAAACTATTGTACAATATGCATTAGATGAGTATGTGCCAAGCAAGATTGTAAAAGATGGAAAAGAGCCAACGTGGTACAACAACCGAGTTAGAAAACTGCTACGGAAGCAAAGGGAACTTCACAGCAAACATAAACACAGTCAGAGCCTTGCACACAAACAAAAATTGCTCGAAGCGAAATTTAGTGTGAGGAGGGCTATGCGAGAGGCGTTCAACGAATTCGAAAGTAAAGTTCTATGTACTGACTCGGCATAAAATCGTAAGAAATTTTGGTCTTATGTCAAAGCGGTTGTTGTTGTTGTGGTCTTCAGTCCTGAGACTGGTTTGATGCCGCTCTCCATGCTACTCTGTCCTGTATCTCATCATGCATATCATCAATTTCTTCATCATCTGCAGAGCTAGTTGGCATATAAACTTGTACTACTGTTGTACGCGTGGGCTTCCTGTCTCTCTTGGAAACAATAATGCGTTCACTATGCTGTTTTTAGTAGCTTACCCGCACTTCTATTTTTTTATTCATTATTAAACCTACTCTTGCATTGTATTTATAACCCTGTCTTCACTTGAGCAAAAGTCTTGTTCCTCCTGCCACCGAACTTCACTAATTCAAAGCCGTAGGTGGATCAAAAACAAATGTCCAGACACTCTGTGATCAAAATGGTACTGAAACAGAGGATGACAGAGTAAAGGCCGAAATACTAAATGCCTTTATCCAAAGCTGTTTCACAGAGGAAGACTGCACTGTAGTTCCTTCTCTACAGGGTGAAAAGTATTTAAACCGACAAACTCTGGGAGGTTTTAGGGGACATCAAAACAAATATTTTTCCCGAATGTCCTTTTTTCCTACGAGGATCATTTAAACCGGGGGAGGCCTTATTACGCTCTTCAGTTGTTAGAGGTCGTATTACCATCTTCAGTTGTTATAGGGCGTGTTACGCTCTTCAGTTGTAGGCAACTGCTGTCCACCAGTGTAGTAGTGTATTGTCTCCGTTTACTAACGGAGCGATACACCTGGAGTGAGTACACTGATATGGATGGTGAGTACTACGTAGCGCACGACAACGAGAGAGCTGCACAGCGGGTTTATCAACAACACTATCCTAATCGCTGTATCCCGCATCATATGACCGTTGCTGCTGTGTACCAACGTATGCGTGATACCGGGTCATTTTACAGATTACCTGGACAGGGACGCCGTCGCACGGTAAGAACGCTGCAAATCTGAGGGAGTTGTTTTGCAGCATGTGGAGCGGGATCCTTCAATCAGCACTCGTGCATGATAACCCACATGCCACAGTTACTAGCGCTCATCAAGTGCGGTTCTTCGTTAATGTGTGGGTCGGGGTTGTTGGGGGCTGTTTAACTGGGCCGTATCTGCTACCTAGGCCATTAAATGGCAGGATCTATTACAATTTTCTCGCCAGAGCATTGCCATAATTGCTGGAAGACGTCCCGCTCCCTAAAAGACAACGCATGTTGTTCCAACATGACTGGGCGCCGGCAAATTTCAGTCGTCGTGTGCGTCGATTCCTCGACCAACGGTTCACAGAAACGTGGACTGGCAGAGGTGGTCCTGTACCATGCTCTGCTCGATCCCCAGATATGTGCCCTCTGGACTTTTTCTTGTGGGAAGAGATGCGCAACCTTGTTTACGCAACACCTGTTGTATCAGAATAGGATCTGGTTGCCCGGAGCAATTCAGGATCCTCCTGGGGTTTTTGCCGGTGTCAGACAGAACATGATCCGACGGTGTAACCTTTGTTTACGTGTCAATGGAGGCAATCTTGAAAATCTACTGTAACTGTAATTGGTTTGTGTATGTGTTGAGCCTCGGTCATAAAAAAATTAGAAAAGTGTTTGTTGGGTTAATTAATTTGCCGCCAGAGAAATCTTCCTCTACCGGCGTAAATACTCCTCGTAGGAAAAAATGGCATTAGGGAAAAATATTTATTTTGATTTCCCCTGCAACCTCTCAGAGCTTGTCGGTTTAAATACTTTTCACTCTGTACATTGTCGCACAGATGACAAAATGGTAGATATCAAAATAGATGACTGAGGGATAGAAAAACAATTAAGATCACTCAAAAGAGGAAAGGCCGCTGGACCTGATGGGATACCACTTAGATCTTACACAGAGCATGCGAAGGAACTTGCCCACCTTTTTGCAACGGTGTACCGTAGGCCTCTAGAAGAGCGTAGCGTTCCAGAAGATTGGAAAAAGGTACAGGTCATCCCTGTTTTCAAGAAGGGATGTCGAACAGGTGTGCAGAACTATAGACCTATATCTCTAATGTCGATCAGTTGTAGGATTTTGGAACACGTATTATGTTCGAGTATAATGACTTTTCTGAAGACTAGAAATCTACTCTGTAGGAATCAGCATGGGTTTCGAAAAAGACAATAGTGTAAAACCCAGCTCGCGCTATTCGTCCACGAGACTCAGTGGGCCATAGACACGGGTTCCCAGTTATATGCCGTGTTTCTTGACTGCAGCAAGGCATTTTATACAGTTCCCCAAAGTCGTTTAATAGAGAAAGTACGAGCATATGGACTATCAGACCCATTGTATGATTGGATTGAAGAGTTCCTAGATAACAGAACGCAGCATATCATTTTCAATGGAGAGAAGTCTTCAGAAGTAAGAGTGATTTCAGGTGTGCAGCAGGGGAGTGTCGTAGGACCGTTGCTATTGACAATATTTATAAGCGACCTTGTGGATAACATCGGAAGTTCACTGAGGCTTTTTCCGGATGATACTGTAATATATCGAGAGATTGTAACAATGGAAAATTGTACTGAAATGCAGGAGGATCTGCAACGAATTGACGCATGGTGCAGGGAATGGGAATTGAGTCTCAATGTAGACAAGTGTAATATGCGGCGAATTCACAGAAAGAGAGATCCCTTATCATTTAGCTACAAAATAGCAGGTCAGCAACTTGAAGCAGTTAATTCCATAAATTATCTGGGAGTAGGCATTAGGAGTGATTTAAAATGGAATGATCACATAAAATTAATCGTCGGTAAAGCAGACGTCAGAAAGATTGATTGGAAGAATCCTAAGGAAATGCAGTCCCAAGACAAAGGAAGTAGATTACAGTACACTTGGTCGCCCACTGCTTGAATACTGCTCACCGGTATGCGTACCAGACAGGGTTGATAGAAGAGATAGAGAAGGTCCAACGGAGAGCAGCGCGCTTCGTTACAGGATCATTTAGTAATCGCGAAAGCGTTACGGAGATGATAGATAAACTACAGTGGAAGACTCTGCAGGAGAGACGCTCAGTAGCTCGGTACGGGCTTTTGTTGAAGTTTCGAGAACATACCTCCACCGAGGAGTCAAGCTGTATATTGCTCCATCCTACGTAAATCTTGCGAAGAGACGATGAGGATAGAATCAGAGAGATTGGACCCCACACAGAGGCATACCGACAATCTTTCTTTCCACCAACAATACGAGACTGGAATAGAAGAGAGAATCGATAGAGCTACTCAGGGTACCCTCCACCGCACACCGTCAGGTGGCTTGCGGAGTATGGATGTAGATGCAGATGTAGAGAATAAGTAACAAACGTGTTCTCTACTAGGTTGCTCCAGATGTCTTCAAAGCCCAGAACTGCCAGATCCATCGTTACTTCGTCTATTCAGTACTGCCTTGATCGTCCAATGGAGCGTATAGTGCTTGGTTTCCTTTCAGTTCCTTTCTTCACCTGTCTTTCTTCTGGCATACAGGCTACATGGTTCGTTTACTGGAGTGTTTTGTTCTTCATATTCTGTAGTATTATTGGTTGTGGCATCAAGAGGAAGATGCCCTCATTCTTCCTTTTTCTCCATTTCCCTTTATGTAAGATTGGTCCTCATACCCATCTCTTCACAATTCATTTCTCGTTTGGTCATCCACCACGTTTCTGAACAGCACATGACTGCCGGGTATGTCACTATGTTATGTATTCTTAACCTAGCTTTTGCTGAAACTGATGATGAAATGAGCGTCTCTCTGAGGAAATAAGTACATTAAATTCCCATTGCTACTCCTTTCTTGTTGTCTATTCCTATGTTGTTGTTGCTGGTAAGCCAAGATCCAAGTATCTGGTGAATCATCTTGAGCCTCATGCCATCTGCGTCAAGAAATTTTTCCTAATTGCATGAACTCCGTTTTGTCTATATTCACCTTTACCCCAGCCTTTTCTTTACATAATTGTCCATTTTATGGTACTTGTCGTTCATTTCATGATTTGATTCCCTTAGCGGTACTGTATAATCTGCATATGTTGAGACAATTGAAGTTACCACCCATCTGCACCCCAGTTAACTCCTCTTGCCTACATTAGCTTATTACTTTCAGATGACATTGGAGAGAACACATGAGTGATCATGTCTCAATCTCGAACGTTTCTGACGTGACCCCACGGACACGCACTGCTGCCCTCGAGCCATCCATACAGGTATGAACCGCTACACAGTAGCCTTCCTGTCGATGCTGTCGTACGCGCGTGGAAAATTGGCGACCGGACTATAGATACCTTTACCATATTCCCAGCGTTTTTCAAACAATTGTCTAAGGATGAGAATATGATCTATTATCGACCGAGTCGGTCGCCCTAGCTTGGCACTCCTATATGTTGTATTCATGATACGTGCAGAATTTCTGAGAGTGAAAACCAATCAAAATCGCCAAAAGATTTCTCTAAATGTACAAATGCTATAAATGTAGGTCTTCTTTTCTTTAAGTCGTAGTGTCTGTATTTCCTCCAGTTCCTACAATACCCCGATCTTCCACAGTGTTGGCTTCTATCAGTTTCTCCATGTTTATGTAAATATTTCGGGTCTCCATTTTGGAACAATAGCTTATTCAGCTGATAGTTCGGTAATATTCACAGCTGGCAGCACCTACCTTTTATTTAGAATAAGAATTATTACGTTCTTTTAGAAGTCTGTTAGTATTTCACCTGTCTCACACCAGGTATAACAGTTTTTTCGTGGCTGGCTCTTACAGCCTGAGGGAATTCTCCTGGGACCCTGTTTCGAGTTGAGTCTCACAATGCTCCGTCAGATTCTTCTCGCAGTATCGTATTTCTCATCAGATCTTCAACTGCTTCCTCTTCCCTCTCCATTATATTGCCTCGGAGCTTATTTCCATTGTATAGACAGGCGGCATTCATCTCTGTCCTACTCACACATGCTCCTACAGCCTTTACTGAGTCTTCTAGGCATTCCTGCTTAGTCGTTTTTTTCTTTGTGTCAATCTCGTTTTTAGACGCCTGTATTCCCTTTCGCCTGTTTCATTCCCATTCTCTTTACGGTTTTTCAACTCAGTAACTACTGCAATGATTTGTACCATGCCTTGTCTTTCTACCTGTTCGATTATCCTCCACTGTCTTCACTATTTGACCTCTCATAGCCACCAATTCGTCTTTTATTGTGTTCCGTTCCCCTTCTTCAGCCTATCATTCCATATAGCTCTGACTGAAACTCTCAGTGACCTCTGGTTCTTCCAGTTTATCCATGTTCCGTCACCTCCGTGCCCTAACTGTTCACCAGTTCCTTCAGTTTTAATTCACCATTCATAAGCAGTAAATTGAGGTTAAGGTACACATCTGCCACGGTAAATGTATTAGAGTTTAAAATGTGGTTTCCAAATCTTTGTCTAAACATAATCAGTACGAAACTTTCCACACCAAGTATACAACTTTCTTACATGACTCTTAAATCAAGTGTTCCTGAGGACTAAATTATGCTTTGTGCAAAGCTGTGCTAGAGGGCGCGATTACACAAGTAATGAAGACCGCAGGAACGTTAGGTGCCCTCCAGATTGTTGTCCACGGGATCGACGTAACACGTTCGCACTCTGTTCGATACAGGATCGAAGATTCTCCTACTTACAGCAATGACTGTTAAGATGCAGTAAATGGATAATCGATACCTCTAGGCGACACAAGAAAATATGTGTAATGTTCCCTATAAATAACTACATTTGGTAATATACATCGGCAGTCTATTGCACAAAATGCGGATATGAGTAACTAGCAAAGCATAAGATTGTGTGTGAGAGGGAAGTTACAATTCAGATTTAAACTGCAAGTTTTTGTCAAACAAATATGCGGAATTCCGCACTGTAGAGCCGAAGACAATCACCACCTAGCGAGTAAAATTCTGAATTCCGTAAGATCACTGTAAATCATTGCAGTTCGATGCCACTGATTGGAAATTCTGTTAAGTCCCGAACTTGCACTTCCACACTGAATTGAAGTAAGTTCACTTCCGCAGTGAATTGCGAATCCCACTCAGGTACCACCGGCTCACACACTGGCCCTCACACTCCCCACCATACCACATGTCCCCCGATTGGTCCACTACTATGGCCACCTGGGTACTGTCTGGACTGAGGTTGATCCCTCAGCTATAGTCTATAGTCGAGTGTAAGTTTGTTCCGAGGTATGGCCGATAGTGAAAGACTTTCCGAGGGGCAGATCGGAGGGCCTCCCCAGGGCCAGAGACAGATGAAGTCGTTCACCCTGTTCCAGAGGGGTCCTCTGGGCCTGCAAGATCTGGGCATCCACAGAGGATGGGATTACCGGTAGTTGGGAAGTTCAACGTTAGGTGCGTAATGGGGCCCATTAGGAATGCGGCCACGTAAGTGGGAAAGAAATCCACTGTGCACTCTTTGTCCTGGGAGGAGTCTTTCCAGATGTGGAACATATGCTTCCGGATGCCATGAAGAGCCCAGTGTTGAGACAAACTACAGGTGGTGTCGCTTTGGATCAGAAGAGATCCTCTCTGGTTTTGGGCAGCTAGTTGAGGAAGTAAAGACTGCCAATCTTACTTGCGAGATGAAGACGTGGCGCACCAACAGTAGCATCGTCGATAAAACCAACTGTGGTCGTTTGGTACAGCGCAGAGAGGAGATTCTGAATAAGAGGCTCATACAGATCTGCGACAGTGTACACTGCAGATACTTCAACTATGAGGAAGCAGGGGCTTTATGGAGGTTACTGGGTGATTTTATTAAGATAGAGGCTCTCCGGAAAGTACAGAAAGTGTTTCAGTTTCAAAGGGTGCAGGATAAAGCCAGGAAGAGGCTAGACACATCAACAATCAATACTCTTGTTGTAAACTGTCGCCGGCCGCTGGTGGCCGAGCGGTCGTAGGCGCTTCAGTCTGGAACCGCGCGATCGCTACGGTCGCAGGTTCGAATCCTGCCTCGGGCATGGATATGTGTGATGTCTTTAGGTTAGTTAGGTTTAAGTAGTTCCAAGTTCTAGGTGACTGATGACCTGAGATTTTAAGTCCCATAGTGATCAGAGCCATTTGAACCATTTGTAAACTGTCGTAGCTGTCTTGGAAAAAGTACCAGAGTTCCAAGCGCTTATAGAAACCACTGAATCTCAAGTCGTTATAGGCACGGAAAGCTGGCTACAGCAGGAAATATTTGAGCTAAAACAGTCTCGAAGGATCTAACCGTGTTATGAAAGGAGAGATTAAATACGGTTAGTGGTTGACTGTTCATTGCTGTTAGAAGTAGTTTATCTGGAAGTGAAATTAAAGAAGATAGTTCCTCTGAGCTAGTGTGAGAGGGGTTACACCTGGCAGTTAGAAATATTTAAGAATTGGCTACTTTTAGCAATTATACCGACCCCGACCCCCCGCCCCCTTCACCCCACTCAGATCATACAGTTGCTGAACAGTTTGAAGAAAACTTGAGTGCCACTGTAAATGGGTACTCTGATACCGTGCGCAGCCGAATTTGAATCCTTGCCAGACATCATGGACGTCGAAGACCTCTAGAGGTGTCCGCTCCTGGAGCAGCTTACACTGCCTATCCCCGCCTGTGTGAATTGTCTGGATGACATCTTGGTCAACGGGTGTTCCCGCCAGGAACATTTGCAAAACCTCAGCGCCATATTCCACGCTTTGCAATCTTGTCTGAACTGCAGGTGTTTTTTGGCAAGGTTACTTATTACTTAAAGTTCTTGCCCCAGTCTGCTTCCGTTGCTCAACCCCTCAGTCACTTGCATTGCAAAGGGGTACCTTTTGGTTGGACTCCTGCCTGTGACCAGTCTTTTCTCCATTTAAAGGCGATGCTGAAGTTGCCCCTTGCCTTACTCCCTTCCCTCCGGACTGCCTCTTTGTTGTGGCGGCTGATGCGTCGGCATATGGCATTGGGGCCATCCTCGTGGATCGCGATGCCGATGGCTCTGAAGAGCCCATCGCTTATGCCTCTAAGACGTTGACACCTGCACAACGGAACTCCTCCCAGATTTAAAAGGAGGCAGTGGAAATCGTGTTCGCCGTCCAAAAATTTCACACCTATCTCTTTGGGGACCCTCCTGACAGACCATAAGCCCTTGGTTACACTTTTCGGACTCCACTCTCACCTACCAGAGTGGACGGCTCAACGTCTCCAGCATTGGGCGCCCACCATGCTAACGTGGACGCCTTGTCACATCTCCCAGCAGGCCCCGATCTTGCCTTTGACCAACAGCAGGTGCTGCATGGGCTGCCTCTCATGGCTGCTCACGTTGCTGCAGCTACCTGCCGCGACACTGTCTTACGGCGGGTTTTCCACTACATGTTCCACGGGTGGCCCTCCTATGTTACTCATTAGATGCAGTCTAATTTCAGCCCCTGGCGCCACCTGTCCCACAGGCTCTCCATGGCCGATGATGTCCTTCTGTTGGCCATGGAGTCAGATGCCCATCAGGTGATCATCCCTCTGGACTTGCGACTTCAGGTGCTCAGCTTCTTACACCACGGGCACTGTGGTATGTCCCATATGAAAGTTTTGGCTCGCTGGCACATTTATTGGCCCAGCATCGATGGCGATATTGAGCGCCTGGTTCGTGGGTTCACTGTCTGTGCGCATCACCAGGCAAGCGCCCCTCAGTTGTTTGCACCCTGGCCTGTGCCTCGCCGGCCCTGGGACTGCACCCATATCGATTTTGCTGGCCTGATGCTGGGTTCCATGCGGTTATCTTTGATGCCTACTCCAAATACCCATATGTTGTCCACATGGCATCCACCACCACAGAGGCTACACTCATGGCCCTGGTCCAGGTTCTCGCCATTGAGGGCCTGACACACACATTGGTCTCTGATAATGGTCCCCAATTCACGGCGTCCTCCTTCCACGACTTCTGTTACGCCAATGGTATCAAACATATCCATACCCCCTCTTTCCATCCTTCGTCCAATGGCGCGGCGGAGAGGCTGGTCTGCACTTTTAAACACCAGTTGACTAAGGCAGTCGACACATCTCCGACTAAGTCGGCCCTCACCCTGTTTTTCAGCACCTATTTCACTACACCAATTGATGCAGTCCGGCAGAGACCCTGCTCCATTTGCTGATGCCATCCTCCTCCCACCCCCACTCCCAGCCCTCGCAGTGGTATGACCCTGGCACGGCCGTGTGGGCCCGCGGGTACGGGCGCAAGGCGGGCTGGACACGCCCCTTGGGCGGTGTGTGACGTCGGTGCAAACGTCGAAAGGATTGGAGCGCCGCCATCATAATCAGCGCCGCTCGCGTGCACCCGCGGGGGTTGCGCCGCCGCCTCTTCCCCTAATTCCTTAGGGTGCGGACGTGGTCCTCGATTCACTGTCCCTGCCCCCTGTTGCCGTCTCTCCGCGGGCCTATAGCCGGCCCTCTCCACCCCTGGGTGGATCGGCGGCTCCCTCCCCCGCCATGGACTCTGGGCTCTCACCTCGGCACCGTCCAGTGCGTTTATGCCCCTACGTTTCAGGGTGGAGGATCTGGTACTGCGCGACGCAGAATTTGAATCCCCACCAGATGTCATGGACGTCGAAGACCCCTAGAGGGCTCTGCAACATCGCGCCGTAAGCTGTTGCAGCGCGCGCCTCCTGGCCCGCATTTAGTGTGAGGGCGCCACAGTGGAACACGTGGTTCCAGCGGCCAATAGCGGCGCCCCCGATAGCGTACTTAAGCGCCTGCCTCTCGCTCAGCCAGGTGCCCCAAGGCTCTGTCCTCTCCCCTCTCCTCTACCTCCTGTACACGGCAGATATGCCCCAACCCCCCCCCCCCCCTCCAGTACACCTCTTGCAATATGCTGATGACACCGCCTTCCTCGCCCTCGCTCCTACCCTCCAACGGTCCCAACGCCTTCTCCAGAATCACCTTGACCTTTTTGCTGCATGGTGTAACCAATGGCTCCTGAAACTCAATCCTTCCAAGACCCAGGCAATCATCGTAGGTCGTACCACTCGCTTCTTCCGGCTCCTGGATTTCTCCCTTACTGTCTGCGCACGTCCTGTCCGTCTCACCCCCACCCTCACCTACCTTGGCCTCACCATTGACCGTCACCTCACCTGGATACCTCATCTCCGCTCCATCCAATCCAAAGCCCACAACTGCCTCCGACTCCTCAAACTCCTCTCTTGCCGGACATGGGGGTTGCACCCCTCTACCATCCTCCACACCTACAAATCCTTAATCCGTCCCATCCTCTGTTATGCCAGTCCTGCCTGGATATCTGCCCCCCCCCCCCCCCCAAATTCTATCAGTCCCTCCAGATTCTTGAGCGTCATGCACTCCGCCTCGCCTTCCGTATCCGCCTCCCGTCCCCCACGCGGATCCTCTATGATCTCATTCCTTTCCCCCATCTGATCCTATTCCTCGAACATATCCGCATCCTCTACACTTCCCACCGTCTTGAACCCCCTCACCCCCTGGTTGCTCCTCTCCTCTCCCATCCCCGCCCCCTGCCACGTCTTCACCGTTGTGTCCCTCCTACGCTCCATCTCTACACCCTCCATCTCCTTTCCCAAGGTGGCTTCCGTCAACTCCCCCTCCCGGATGATGCCCTCTCTCCCTCCATTTATCCTTCTTATCAACTCTGATCCTCCCTCCCCTCCTTTCCTCTGTCCTTTCCCTGGGCTCCCTCTTTCCCCCCCCCTTCCGTCCTGTTTTCTCCCCACTAAACCTCTCCCTACCTCCCTTCTCCCCCCCAGTCCTTTTGTTACCCCTCCTCTGCCTACCCCACTCCCTGTCGCTTCTGCCCCCTACCCCTCTTATGGGTCCTCATCCTCCATCAGCTCCTTTCCCGGTTCCCACCCCTTCGCTTTTACTCTCCTTTCCCCCCTTTTTTGTTTTCCCATCTTCTGTCCCGTTTCCCCCCACCTGCTCTCGACTGTGGTGCCACATTTGCCAACTTTTTAGTGCAGTGTTCCAGTGACTATTCAGTGTTGTTTGTCTTTCTCGTGTTGCGAACAGAAACCATGCTGTCGCTAGGTGTGAATTTTATGTCTTTTGCGAACAGAATCCAGACTGTCGCCATGTTTTTTAATTGTCTATTGTTTTCCCTGTCTGCTTCGTATGTATTTTTATTAGAATCATCATCCCTCTGTTGTTTGTTTTAAGTTCCACGATTTCTTTTCGCCTTGTTACTCTCTAAGTCTCCGATTTTATCGCCTGTTTCTTATTATTATTTGTTCTCCTGATCTTTGTCACAAAATCTGTAGGCTGAAGAGCGGCATACTAAGCTGCTGCCAGCCCGCCCCCTTCGGGGGGAATTGAAATTCAATAAAGAAAAAAAAAAAAAAAGCTCTGCCAGTCAACTCTGATCCTCACTCTCCCTCCTTTCCTCTGTCCTTTTCCCGGGCTCCCTCCCCCCCCTTTCATCCTCTTTCTTCCCCACCTCCCCTCTCTTGGCCTCCTTCTCTCCCCCGAGTCCTTTTACATTTCCCTCCCCTGCCTCCTCTCATTCCCTGTCGTGTCTGCGCTTCTCCCCCTTCATTAGTCCTCTCCCTCCTTGGTTCCCCCCCCCCTTTTCATTTTTTTCCTGTCCTCCCTCCTTTTTTTTCCCCCCTCCTCCAGGTCCCCCCCTCCCATCTGCCTTTGGCTCGGGAGTGCCATATTTGTGCCGCCATTTTCGTGCAGTGTTTTACAGTGTGTTTTTGCAGTGAGTGTTCCGTGTTGTGTCTTTTGGGAAGTGTAGCGAACAGCCATCATACTGTCGCTGGGCGTGATCTTTTATCTCTTGCGAAGAGAAACCAGACTGTCACTATGTTTTTTAATTGTGTGTCTACTATGTTACTTGTCTGATTCCTGTGTATTTTATCAACATTACCAACCCCTTTTGCTTTCTATTTTATCTTTCCGCATTTTTACGCCATTTCACACTTTAAGTCGCCATTTTTATCGCTTGTTTTTCCTTGTTTCTTTTTTCTTCCTTTTTTTCAAACAAAGTCTTTAGGCTGTAGAGCAGCGTACTAAGCTGCTGCCAGCCAGCCCCCTTCGGGGGGAATTGAAAATCAATAAGGAAAAAAAAAATTTCAGCCAGCGAGTCTAATCATGCCTACGTCCCAGGACATATCGCCTCGCCTTAGACAGCTTATTTGCTTTCTTCTTCTGTGGACGATTGGACGTGGTTGTTATGTTTTCTTGTGACTCCGTCGTTTAAATCTTGTTGTTGTTCGTTCTGTCCTTCGTTGGTCGTGTCCGTCCTCTCCCGTTGTGTTGTTGTTCGCGGGCCGCTCCGCGAGACCCGCCGCGCTTTCCGTCACTTCAACCGCGCGACAGTTCCGGTCGCCATGACAACAGGTACCCCATTCATATAATTATAGTTTGTGTTGACTTCAATCGATCCTTGATACGCTGGGGAAAATACTGTTTAAAGTCGATGGGAAATGGTTTCGAAAACATAGTGACCAAATAGGGAGCATCATGACAGATACAGGATTATTTTCAACTACATTCCCACTCGAAGTGTAAATCATTGCAAAATCATTCTGTCTAGACTGGGAGAATCATGGCAGATACAGGGATTAGTGACCACAAGGTTTATTGTAGCTATACGGAATACAGTAACATCCGAACCTATAAAATGTTAACGCAAAATACATCTACTTAAAAAAAGCGGATAAAAATTCGCTAGCACCTTCCTGGGACACAGTGTCCACTTCTTACAATAACACTGTTGAAGCGCACGCAGATGTGGTATAAATTCAGAGAAATAGTATCGACGGCATTTGAGAAGCAACGAAAAATTACATTCCAAATTTAAAATATAAGGGGGCTATAATTTCGCACCTTACAAGCACTCATCTGTATATTTTGCCATGATTTTTAACCGGAATTAGGTATCATTTGATCGTAATACGAATATTTAAAAAAGACTGACATTGTCATGTACACCTTGTAAATAGTTGTTAACGCTTAGTACATGAAAGCTGACGGAGAGTCTTTATTATCAAAATGGCGTAATGAATGATTGCCTATACTAGTAGAGGTGGGAACGCCAGTGGAAATGAAAAGCCCTGGGTGGAAAATCCCGCATAGGTGTGTTGGTCCTGCTTGACACAGGAAGTAACCAAGATGGACGGTCGTGGCGCCTGAGCGCTGAAGCACAATACAGCGGCATCTGGCCGGTATTGTAGCGGAGGCGGAAGGTTCACTGGAAAATAGTTCAGAAATTCTGAAAATCTTGGACGCAGCAGAGAGGAACGAGGAAGCATTACCTCGGAAATCACGCAGGGTGACGTTGTCCCGTGCCACACTCTACGGAGAACCGACCTTAATCCGGAATGTGTACCACTACCTTATTTCCAGACAGATTCTGCTTACGTTAATTTCCTACCTTTCTTTCATCTTCTACCGAAATCCACTATTACATTTTCACATCCCTTAAAAAATCAGTTTTTTTTTCTATTTCGTCATACCTCCTTTCAATCTCTTCATCACCTGCGAAGATAGCAGGCGTATGATACATTATTGTTGTGGTGGACGTTGGCGTCATGTACGTCCTGGTGACGATAATGCATTCTCTATTCTCCACGTAGTAGGTTACTCGCATTCGTAGTTTCCCCTTCATTATTAGACTCACTTTTGCATTATACCTATTTAATTCTGTATTTACACTGAAGAGCCAAAGAAACTGGCACACTTGCCTGTGGCTCCCACGAGCACGCAGAAGTGCCGCAACGTGACGTGGCATGGACTCGACTAATGTCTCAAGTAGTGGTGGAGGTAATTGCCTCCATGAATCCTGCAGGGCTGTCCATAGATCTGTAAGAGTACGACGGGATGCAGACCTCTTCTGAACAGCACATTGCAAGGTATCCAAGATATGCTCAATAATGTTCATGTCTGCGAAGTTTCGTGGCTAGCGAAAGTGTTTAAACTTAGAAGTGTGGGGTGTCGCATTGACCTGCTGCAATTGCCCAAGACCGTCGCAATGGACAATGGACACAAATGGATGTAGATGAATCAGACAGGATGCTTAGTACGTGATATCGTCAGAGTCGTATATAGACGTATCAGTGTTCCCACATCATTCCAATTGCAAACATCTCACACCATTACAGAGCCTCCACCAGTTTGAACAGTCCCATGTTGACATTCAGGTTCTATAGATTCCTGGGGGCGTCACCATATGCGTACACGTCCACCTGGACGACACAATTTGAAACGAGACTCGTCACACCAGGCTTAATGTTTCCAAACAGTCAAATGTCGGTGTTGAAAGGCCAGGCGAGACGAAAAGCCTTGTCTCATGCAGTCATAAAGAGTATACGAATGGTCCGTCGGCTCCGAAAGCCCATTTTGATGATGTTTTGCTGAATTGTTCGCGCGCTGACACTAGTTGAAATCTGCAAGTTTGCGGATTGGTTGCACTATTGTCACATTGAACTATTCATTTCACTCGTCATTGGTCCCTCTCTGGCAGAATCTTTTTCCGGCCTCAGCGATGTCGGAGATTCGATGTTTTACCGGATTCGTGATGTTCACAGTACACTCGTGAAATGGTCGAATGGGAAAATCCCCCTACATCGCCACTTTAGTGATGCTGTGTCCCACCGCTCGTGCACCGATTGTAACACCACATTCAAACTCACTTTAATCTTGACAACTTGCCGTTGTAGTAGCAGTAACTGACCTAACATCTGCGCCTGACACTTGTTGTCTTATATAGGTGTTGCCAACCGCAACGCCGTATTCTGCCTGTTTATATACCTCTGTATTTGAATACGCACGTCTGTACCAGTTTTTTGGCGCTTCAGTGTATAACCAAGTAGTCATCAGTATACAACATATATCCTTCCTGCCGCCGCACGTCACTGATTCCCATTACATCAACTGTCAACCTCTCCACATCTCTGATTCAACTGCTCAGTTAATGGATCACACATCCCATGCTCAGACCCGTAGAATGCGAATTCTTTTATTCTGGTGAAGAAATCCTTCTTAATAGTACCTGAACGCTTTGAGGCACGAGGATGCCACAATCATTTGAACATACATTAGAGCCGCATCGTCCTAGGCAAAATACGTAATGACTGTAGTTTGCCTTTGCTTCCAGCTGTTCGCCGTACTAGCTTCCTAAGGGACCAAACTACTGAGGTCATCGGTCCACACACTTACAAACTACTTAAACTAACTTATGCTAAGAACAACACACACCACACACACCCATGGCCCCGAGGGAGGACTCGAACATCCGGCGGGAGGGAGCGCGCAATCCGTGACATGGCGCCTCTAACCACGCGGCCACTCCGAGCGGCTCGCAGTACAAGCTCAGCAAGGCCATGTTGGCCAACGTTACAAAGCTAGATCAGTAGATAATCAGACTCTTGGTCCTGCAACTGCGGAAGTACCTGCCACCTGTCTTCAAGAAACCCCTCTTCTTTTAATGAAAATAATCCGTCCCGATCGACAATGATGTTTTAATCAGTTACTGATGACCGGGTTGAATCTTCGAAGACAGTCTTCAGGACTGTCGTCATCTCTGACGGCTGTTGCTTCCCTGCATATGCCACAGGCTCGATCATTGTCTACACGGGTCATTAACGGTAACACACTGCGGTCCGAATACCTTCTAACACGACTGAAACTGGCCACCAGTAACGAAGTAAAACATCATTTGCATCCACAACTGATTAATTTCATTAAACAAAGGTATAGATCGCTGCTGTTTCTAACAAGCTTTCAGAAATTAGATTCGCCCTCGTTGTAGGTGCAGCAATGGCACAGCTGTCTGTTTCGTTTCGGCACACTAATCGCCAACCTCAGCGAGGTAAATGATTAATGGAAGGTTTATTTTTATATACCTGCGTATTTCCTAACTTCGAATACACGCAAGATAATGAGTACTTTGACCAGTGTCTAATGAAGATGAACGTATATCCATGATTAAAAATTGTGGCATAATTCTCCGAGCGTGTTATTATTAAAAATTCCACCTTCGTATGTAGAATGTTACCATCAGTTACATGTTTTACATTACGAAAACACAGAATATGAGCATTACTTGTTTTTACAATACAAAAGGAAATGCTGAAAGTACTTCAGAACATTCGAATTGTCACTTTATATACGCAGGCTATTCAGAAAGTGAGGAACGATCGGTCGGGAAATGGAAACCACTGTGAAAATCCGACAAGGCTTTTCACAGACGTTTTGGTCAGTGTCTCTAGTAAGCGTGTCAATCGCACCAAGATGATCTTTTCAGTTGTGTGTGCACTTTGAGTGAGTAAAGGTGCCTAGAACAACGACGTCTCCCGCCAAGTAGGAGGGCCCGCTGAGAGGCTTCGCCTTAATGAAGGCAGCCCACCTAACACTACTGCCATGCACTTCCTTCTCCGTCGGAATTCTCAGCAGCACTCTGCAGGGGCAGCGAAGACGCTCTTGCAGCCATTTCGATGGGAAGTGTTCCATCACTCACAACACAGCCCTAATAGGCTCGTCCTGAGTATCATCTCTGTTCACATGAAACGCTGGATACGAAGACAACACTTGGGCGCTGGCTACGCGCTACAGACCAGCGCAGGTAATTATCGGAAGACACAGGCGGCTGCCCTTATGACGATGGTGTTGGAAATTAGGTATAATGCTCCGACAGATGTCTAAGTCGGAGCTGAGACTATGTGGAGGAGCACCTGGAAGATATAGCTAAAAGTGCAAAGCAAACAGTTTTGATTTTCACTGTGGTTTCCATTTCGGGACCGATCGTTCCTTACTTTCCGAACAAACCGCGTAGTACATGATCCCATTCCGGAAAATGTAATAAACTAATAAATTTGCATTGTGAAATTTTCAACTAAACATTTGATATCACAAAACACTGACAGCAGAAAACGCTCTAGTGTGAAAGAGACCTTACTGCAACCACTACGGTAACCGGTATGCAAAACGTATATAATTATAAGGCTTACAAATTTGCACGAGACCAGTGATGTCAGTACCTCCCATCAAATCACAGCTAGCCGATCTGTCGGTCATTGGCGTAGAAATACTCTCCTTCGCTTAGTTCTAAGCAGACGTTGATATTACAGATTTATTCATAACTTTCTGAGATACGGTGGTAAATAGAGTGCAGTAAACAGCAAGAAATAGTGACGAAACCGCATGGTATTATGGCTTCCTGCCTCCTCCGAGCGCTGTAAATATTAACTAAGTGGATTTTCTCCCCTCCCGCCTTTAATTATGCGTGCCGAGCCAAGCCAACGCTAATAGAACTGTTTGGCATTCATGAGTTCTAAATAATGTGTGCCCAGTGGAGAATTGCAGATTTGGAATCGCAGCGTAATGAAAATTTCAGTGCTGTTTCTCTGTCCCCATTCTGTGATTAGAGCCAGCCGTAGTATTTTGAATACATTAATCGTATTGTGCACGTAATCTCCACTGTGCGACAACAGCAGGAGAAGAGCCGCTAACACAACAGACATCTCCAGGTGGAGACAAAATTGTGAGTGCTTTGCAGCATTAATTTATGTAGTCAGTTTTTGTCTGACTTGTTCGTGAGACTAAAACATCCCGTCACGTACAGAGGAAACAGAACTAGCGCGAAACCCTGGAAACTATATCCCCCTCTGGTGGGGCTGGGCTTTGAGGGGTGGTGTGGGGTGGGGGGGGGGTTGAAGTGCAAATATTGCAAATAGACTCCTCATGTTGCCACCGGATAATATTATGCAAATCACATAATGTTTCGTCGGTGCCGGGCCCTGTGGCCAAGCGGTTCTAGGCACTTCAGTCCGGAACCGCGCTGCAGCTACAGTCGCAGGTTCGAATCCTGCCTCGGCGATGGATGTGTGTGATGTCCTTAGGTTTGTTATGTTTAAGTACTTCTACGTCTAGGAGATTGATGACCTCAGATGTTACATCCGATAGTGCTCACAGCAATTTGAACCATTTGAAGCGCCTAGAACCGCTCGAAACAAAGTTGATACTCGGCGCGGCGGCTGATGGCAGCGTCTGTAAATTGGAAATGCCCTTACGGTTGCTCCCATCAGCCATAGCGCACAGTGTGAACTTTGATTGCGCATGTACTACCTATGCTTGTCTAGCATCTAAAATCGCTACATCCGAATATTCATTTCACAGGAAAACGATCGCACCTTTCATTCCTAGACGTCATGGTTAGAAGAGTCCGTCCCAATAGCTGAATGGTCAACGTGACGGATTGCCGTCCTACGGGACCGGGTTTGATTCCCGACTGTGCCGGAGATTTTCTCCGCTCAGGGACTGGGTGTTGTGTTGTCTTCATCATCATTTCATTCCCATCCGGCGCGCAGGTCGCCCAATGTGGCGTCGAATGTAATAAGACCTGCACCAAGGCGGCCGGACCTGCCCCGTAACGGCCTCCCGGCCAATGACGCCAAACACTCATTTCCATTTCCAGGACTATAAGAAATTCGATGCTACTCTGTGACATAATATCTTCTGCAAACTGACTCACACAGAAGTATATTTGCAGACCAGAAGCAGCACCGGCTTCCACAATTCGGTAGTTTAGAGCATAGAGAAAAACATGTTTGTATGTCACTTTTGTCTTTTTCTTGAGTAATGCGGAAACTACGACCTCTAGCGAAATCGCAACTTAGCAAAAAATTTGACTACATTAAATTCCCTACAAAAATGTGTGTTCACTGCTTCTGTGGAACTAAAAGTTTACACGTAGCGAGTAGGAGATTATGAAAATCTTGTTTGTGGTATCTGAAGGCGCTGAGGGTTGCATAAAGCGCAGCCGTTGGGGCAGCTGAATCACCCGCATTTTGTCTCAGACATCGACATACTGGCTAGTGTGTTACAACACCTAAGAATGGTGTTCTGCTAGGTAGGCAGTACATTCTGTTCTCAGTAATTTGAATATAGGGATGTAAAAGAAGTTGTGGAGACACCCACCGCAACGGCGTCCTAGCCATATTTTAGCTGCATGTTTTAAAGAATACACTCCTGGAAATTGAAATAAGAACACCGTGAATTCATTGTCCCAGGAAGGGGAAACTTTATTGACACATTCCTGGGGTCAGATACATCACATGATCACACTGACAGAACCACAGGCACATAGACACAGGCAACAGAGCATGCACAATGTCGGCACTAGTACAGTGTATATCCACCTTTCGCAGCAATGCAGGCTGCTATTCTCCCATGGAGACGATCGTAGAGATGCTGGATGTAGTCCTGTGGAACGGCTTGCCATGCCATTTCCACCTGGCGCCTCAGTTGGACCAGCGTTCGTGCTGGACGTGCAGACCGCGTGAGACGACGCTTCATCTAGTCCCAAACATGCTCAATGGGGGACAGATCCGGAGATCTTGCTGGCCAGGGTAGTTGACTTACACCTTCTAGAGCACGTTGGGTGGCACGGGATACATGCGGACGTGCATTGTCCTGTTGGAACAGCAAGTTCCCTTGCCGGTCTAGGAATGGTAGAACGATGGGTTCGATGACGGTTTGGATGTACCGTGCACTATTCAGTGTCCCCTCGACGATCACCAGTGGTGTACGGCCAGTGTAGGAGATCGCTCCCCATACCATGATGCCGGGTGTTGTCCCTGTGTGCCTCGGTCGTATGCAGTCCTGATTGTGGCGCTCACCTGCACGGCGCCAAACACGCATACGACCATCATTGGCACCAAGGCAGAAGCGACTCTCATCGCTGAAGACGACACGTCTCCATTCGTCCCTCCATTCACGCCTGTCGCGACACCACTGGAGGCGGGCTGCACGATGTTGGGGCGTGAGTGGAAGACGGCCTAACGGTGTGCGGGACCGCAGCCCAGCTTCATGGAGACGGTTGCGAATGGTCCTCGCCGATACCCCAGGAGCAACAGTGTCCCTAATTTGCTGGGAAGTGGCGGTGCGGTCCCCTACGGCACTGCGTAGGATCCTACGGTCTTGGCGTGCATCCGTGCGTCGCTGCGGTCCGGTCCCAGGTCGACGGGCACGTGCACCTTCCGCTGACCACTGGCGACAACATCGATGTACTGTGGAGACCTCACGCCCCACGTGTTGAGCAATTCGGCGGTACGTCCACCCGGCCTCCCGCATGCCCACTATACGCCCTCGCTCAAAGTCCGTCAACTGCACATACGGTTCACGTCCACGTTGTCGCGGCATGCTACCAGTGTTAAAGACTGCGATGGAACTCCGTATGCCACGGAAAAATGGCTGACACTGACGGCGGCGGTGCACAAATGCTGCGCAGCTAGCGCCATTCGACGGCCAACACCGCGGTTCCTGGTGTGTCCGCTGTGCCGTGCGTGTGATCATTGCTTGTACAGCCCTCTCGCAGTGTCCGGAGCAAGTATGGTGGGTCTGACACACCGGTGTCAATGTGTTCTTTTTTCCATTTCCAGGAGTGTAGAAAGAATCCTTAATAAACTCAGCATCAAGTGTGTTTTTCGCCCTCCAGCAACATTTAAGTACTCGTTGCGTTCGGTCAAAGATGATTTTTGGCTTTAGAAAACGTGGTGTATATAAGATCCCATACCAAAGGGAGAAATGTTATACAGAGAAGATTTGTGTAACTGCGCAAGAGCGTTGTGAAGAACACCCGTTGGGCCAACCTAACAAATCAGCAATAAGAGAACACTACCTGAACATGGGGCATCGCATGTTTTATGGGAAGACTGAACTTCAGTCCTGAGCGTCTTCATTCTGGGATTATATTTGTATTTATATCCATACAGTCCGCCTATGTAGCTCAGTTATCGGTACAGCTGGCTTCTACGTGAAGGATCCGGCTTCGAATCCTGGAACTGCCGAGGGCTCTTCCTTGGTGGTAGGACTGGTATGGGGTGCACCCAGCTGAGTGATCCGAACTGACCGCACTGATGATACGTCTCTACATACCACATCAGCGTGAATTGACGAGGCAGAAGATGACAAGGTAGCTGTTACACATCCTCTGGGTGTTCACGTGTTGGCCGGCCGGTGTGGCCGAGCGGTTCTAGGCGCTTCAGTCTGGAACCGCGCGACCGCAGGTTGGAATCCTGCCTCGGGCATGGATGTGTGTGATGTCCTTCTGTTAGTTCGGTTTAAGTAGTTCTGTTGTAGGGGACTGATGACCTCAGATGTTAAGTCCCTTAGTGCTCAGAGCCATTTTTTGTTCACGTCATGGTGAGGAGCTCGTTACGTATCCGTACGGCGGACAGCCTTAAGTATACGTTTTCATATAAGCGCCGCAATCAATTCAGCACTAGCTCCCATTGAATTAGAACAGGAGGAACAAGAACCTCCGATACATGACAGGACAGAGCGCATCGCAGAGATTTGAAGCACAGGAGATTCAAATGGTTCAAATGGCTCTGAGCACTATGGGATTTAACTGCTGAGGTCATCAGTCCTCTAGAACAGAACTAATTAAACCTAACTTAGGACATCACAAACATCCATGCCCGAGGCATGACTCGAACCTGCGGCCTTAGCGATCACGCGGTTCCAGACTGAAGCGCCTAGAACCGCTCGGCCACAAGCACAGGAGGGTTCACCAGCACAGACACTGCTCTCAGTGCATGCGCAGAAGCCCTCTCTGAGGTTCCCAGCAGCTGCGAGAGCATTCACACGCATGCTTATTTCCTGTTCCTGGCCTAATAAATCTCGAAGCCGCCGCGCATTATCGTCAGTCTGGTTGAAGCCCCGACAGCATTCGAAGGCGAAAGAAATGTGCTGTAATTTCGGCGAATATTATCAGCGTTTCTCAGCTTGAACTCTTGTTTGCGACTTGGAAGAACCACCTTTGACGACTCATAGAGTGCACTACGTGGGATACACAGGTGTCTGGTACATGGTATTTAGCGGCCAAAGCTCCGGCAGTGGCTGGAAAAGGCTGGAAAAGGCTGGAAAAGGGGAGGCTTAGACATGGAGAAAACTGAGGACTAAGAACGACGACTAAGCAGCACTAACACCGACAGCCACTCTCATGCTCAGCGCTGACGATCAACGCGACAAAGCGACAATTCTCAAACGTCGGGATGCCGACATGGACATCGATTGGAAGCGGAAGGAAATTGACCGAGCGGACGGGTCTGCGTGGCACAAGTCGTCTTCGGTATCAGGACCCAGCGACGCAGCAGCTCTGAGAGGCCACTGGGAGTCCCACCTTCGACAATGGTCGTCGGAATCCGACACATCGTCCTATGAAACGAGCGACCACTAGGGCGACGCACAACCGGCAGGTGGCTTAGTGAAGTCCACCAACGAAAATCCTACAGTGGGACATGGCCACTATTTCCACCGCAGGCGAGCTTACGGCGCCACACAGAAGTGCCGCCAGTTCATACTTCTCACTCTCCCACTTGTTCCAGCCAAACGGCAAAATGAAGATCACACAGGTCGCCTCAAAATTTGTGTGAATTCCTAGGGGACCAAACTGCTGAGATCATCGATCCCTAGACTTACTTAAACTAACTTAAAGCTAAGGAAAACACACAACCCATGCCCGAGGGAGGACTCTAACCTTCGGCGGGAGGGGCCGCACTATTAGTAACATGACGCCTCTAACCGCGCGGCCACTCCGGGCGGCTCACCTCAGAACAGAGCGACTTCCGACACTGACGACATTCGGTCCAAAGCAGCTAAACCTACTGCAAACAACGAACAAGAGACGAATCCACTGCCCACCACCTCGCAACAAAATGTCAATTCTGGACCTCACAAGAAGGAAAGATACCGCCGATCGTTGTTTACCACACCACAAACAATATCACGCTCAATAACGAGCTGCAGAAACACATCACCGGGGCACTGTGGCAGAAGTGTACCAAAAAATAAAAAGGCTGATTACTTGTAAGTTCTCCATTTCGTCAATTCGAATGTTATACCCACCAACGTCCACGGACAGAAAAACTAAAATTGTCGTCAAAGGCTTATCACCGTACGTCTTTGTAGGAGAGGTGAAGGAAGAACGCCTCACACTAAACTTCAAGGATCCACCACTCCACCAGTACAATAAGCGTGACACGAACTCTCGACTCCCAGGCCATGTTGTCTTCCTGTCGAACCCTAACGACCTCGAGCGTATTTTCACAATCCGGTATCTGTTTGGTATCAAAGTACGCATTGAGTCTTATACCGCCAGAGGTGGACTAGATATCTGTCACACATACAAAACACTCCGATACACCAGCAATTATTGTTAATGGCCATACAGGTGTGAGAAATACTCTGGCCCGCATCGTTCAGCTACTTTCGTTCTTGTGGCCACTGAAAAACCCGCAAGTGCCAGATGTGCAGTTACTTCCAGCGACAAAAATTACATGACCTCCTGGAATGGATGCCCTGAATACCAATCAACACTAATGACGTCCGCCCTTCAAACTGGGCCCAATGAAATAACTGACCACCACTGACGAACCAGAAAAGTTTTCCTACTTTGTGCGCCCAGACCGTCACTGAGTAGCGTCGAGAAGCACCTGTTCCACTGAAACCACGCTGTAAGAGCCACAATTAGGAACCACCAGATAGCTTCAGGCTACAACCTAACACCGTCAGCAGATACAACGAAAATAATGGCATTTCAGGACAGACAACCGGTAAGATGGAAAATAGTATCGAATAATAAAACCTTGCAGCAAGTAAAACCTCTTAAATATCTAGGCTCCAACATCACTTACGAATATAAACATGACGAGGCCAAAAAATTAAATAAATATACTTCCATATGCAGAACCATCAAAAAATGTTTGCAGAATAAATACAGGACAGAAAACCAGCTTACATCTTACAAAGCAATAACACTATCAATCCTCACTTACGTAAGTGAAGCATTAGCCACAGGAAGTCACCAAGAACGTAGAATATAGTCTCAAGAAATGTGCTTTCTAAGAAGAGTAGAAGCAATACACAAGTGAAGATCGAAAAAGAAATTAAGATACAATTAATGGCTTAGGAATATGTAACCTAAACGGAAAAAAATAAAGGAAAATAGGAGGTACAGGAAGGAACTTGTAGACTGTGTGGCTGGAGAAAGATTCCCAGTAAAGGCTCTCAATTATTAATGCACTGGAAGAAGAAATATAGGACAATCATCTGAGAGATGTAGTGCTGTAACATACAGCTGGCCTAATACGTGAAGTGCACAAGAAGAAGAAGAAGAAGAAGAAGACTGAATGTAAACGCAGTTTATGCAGTTTATGCCTGTCAGGTTCAAAAGTCCAATATAAAATGACTTTTATCTTAATAATATGAATATTTATATATGTGTATGGAGAGAGAGAGATTGATTTTACTTGAGACTTTAAGTCGTAACTGGTACCTGAATTTCGGTTGCTTCCTCCTTAAATGATCAGCTTCTGCAGCAGTTGGTGATGTATTATAATTCGGAGGAAGTTATTGTTCTTTAAGATTTAAAATACCACTCTGTTGGTTACTTGGCCGTAATGCTGATAGCATTGAGCACAAGTTTTCGTACCTTATCATATCTAAGGGGCCACTGTTGATGGTAAATACGATCAAATAGCAATCTGCTGTTCGTGAGAAAAGCAGATCGCTTGGCACAAAAACTTCCTTCAAACTACACGTCCTACTAGATCAAAATTGGTCAGTGGAGTTCAGCACCATACTATTGTACAAGATCATAATCCAGTTACAGTAATTAAGAAATTATGAGAGGTAGTTACTACTGTGTCCAGACTAAGCGCCTGCAACTCTTGCTTCCTGCAAAGCAGACCGGTACAGCGGGCCCCGGACTGAGTAGGGGTCAGCCTGGCCGGGCGTCCCGGAAACACAGACGCTTCCCAGAGACCACCAGGAGGCGTCCACGGCGCCGCAAGAGGTCGCTACAGCCGCGGACCTCTTTCCTTCCGCTCGACACGTGACTGCAAATAGAGTCAGCCATATCCATGCACCAAGCAGTATTTAGGCTGGCGCAGGAGCCTGGAGAGGCCCTCCCCCTTCACTTTTCCTCTCCTTCCGCCCCCCTTTTTCCCGTCATCTGACCAGTTTCCCCCCTACCTGCTCTCGGGTGTGGCATGTCGTATTTGCGCCAACTTTTAGCGCAGTGTTTAAGTGAGTGTTCGGTGTTGTGCGTCCTTCCACAGTGTTGCGAACAGAAATCATGCTGTCGCTGGGTGTGCTTTTTATGTCTCTTGCGAACAGAACCCAGACTGTCGCCGTGTTTTTTTAATTGTCTATCTCTTGTTTTTCTGCTTCCTGTGTGTTTTATTAGCTTCATCGACCCTGCGTTTTATGTTTTACGCTCCAGATTTTTCTGCCATTTTTACCTTTAAGTCACCGATTTTATCGCCAACTATTATTATTTTTTATTATCTTCATCTTTTTAAAACAAATTCTGTAGGCTGAACAGCTGCGTAATAAGCTTCTGCCAGCCCGCCCCCTTTAGGGGGAATCGAAACCCAATAAAGGAAAAAAAAAGCCTGGAGAGGTGGTTCACGGCGAGCGAGCCCACTGGTGTCATCGTAGCCGCCGCGTCATCGCCCACCGCCGCCATCGTACTGGAGCCATCCTCGCGGGGCCTCTGCTCGTCCTCGGACTCAGGTGACGGCAACGTGGACTCTGCGCTGGTCTTCACGAGACGCCCGGGGCTTGGTTTGGTGAAATTGTATGGTTACTACAGACATTTTATGTGTTTGGAAGAATCTCTGATTTAGTTATTGGGAGGCTTGGAGGATCAGTCCTACCTTACGAATATTGTTTTGTAAATTTTGAAGAAAGATTTTAGTTTAAACAAAAACGCTTTAACTCGCACTCTGAGATTTTCCTATCCGCGGACAGCGGATATATTAGTTACGTATTGAATGAAAACTATAGAGAATGCATTTCCTTTCCTGTATTTTAGTGAACTTTGTACACTTACAACTTCGTCTATTGGAAGCCGGCGACGACAGTGAAGTTCACCTCCTGTTCCAAAAGCAAGATATTTCTATTCTTCACTTCCAGAAAATTTGTGTACATAAATCTTGGGTATCTCTTACACATACTTTACTCGGTTTTATCACTACAATACGAATTTTCATTAAATGTAACAATACGTTTTGACCGTCGGCCTAACAACACGTCCTCTTTCCACAATATACAGATTAACAGTCCTCTTATTTTCTGATAAATCAATTGTATTTTTCTTAGAATCCATACTCAAGGATTCACAACTACTATCGACGCGGGTATTGCTCGCTAAAGAGTTTCTTGCTGTGCAGCTGAGCTTCACTTCGTATTTACATACATTACTGAGCTTCTCAGAATAAAATTAGGCACAAATTAGTTAAAAAAGTGCAATGAGGCTCACAACATTACACCTACTACAATTGAATAGCGGACGTCATCACTTACTAGGACTGGCACGCACCACAACAAAACACTAAATACGCACAATAAGACACTGTACACAGACATGAAAACACAGCACTAAAAGAATACGTAAAACGCACACAATAGCAATTACAGTAAAATATACAGTAAGACAAAAATAATCAATAGTAATGACTACTGTTTATGGTGAAACTAACAAATGGCTCTGAGCACTATGGGACTTAACTTCTAAGGTCATCATTCCCCTAGAACTTAGAACTACTTAAACCTAACTAACCTAAGGACATCACACACATCCACGCCCGAAGCAGGATTCGAACCTGCGACCGTAGCGGTCACGCGGTTGCAGACTTTAGCGCCTTTAACCGCTTGGCCACCCCGGCCGGCGTGAAGCTAACAATGTCAATACTAACTGCAAATACATATTACGAAAACTACATTTATTTAAGGGAAGCAAATATAGACAAATGTTCATTACAAAGAAAAAAGAAATCATACATTCAACTGTGTAAAATTTTTAGTTTTTATAGAGGAGAGTTGCTGACGTTGCAGCTTCTTTTTCTGCTGACGGTGTGATATCAACGATTACTCGTCGGGTGTGGAAGAACAATTCTATCAGCTACATCGGTTGTGAAATGCCAGAAAATATGTCTTCTCCAGTTAAAACTATTGCAGCAGCCGTTTGAATTTGTCTCCCGCAAGTGGAAACGAAACGTTAGGAAGTAGTTTTATACATCGACCGCAGCCACTCAGCCCGAAAGTCTTAACTGAAGAAGAATCCCGTCGAGAAAGCAGACATCGTATGATTCATGTGTTCTCTTACTTGGAATGTGTTTCTGCGGCAGGTATTCCATCCATCGTTGCACTGCTTATGTCGTAGGCCGGTAGAATATAATTGTTTGTGGCATAACACCACCATATCGATAAAGCAGAGGCGAATTGCATTTAAGAGCCTTTAATTACGCTCTGTGATATATTTCGTGGAAGTAAATGATTTCTTACGGCTCCCCTTGCTGCCGCGAAGGAGACTCACACCTATTGTTTTTCCTCTAGTTAGACCCCTTTCCCACTACAGGTGCAGTAACAACTTTGTAATGTGTAGCAGTTACGTAAATATCGTACAATATATTTAAGTTACTTCCATCAATTGTTCTAAAGATTTAATTAACGTTAATAACTTATACCATGAATAATAGCCACGTTTGTTGTTACGGCTTTAGATTCTCTGTGGGACTGTCGCACAATCAGCTTAACAGCTCATGCAACGAAGCTGCTTACAAGAATAATATACAGAAGAATGGAAAAGAAAATTGAGAATGCGCTAGGTGACGATCAGTTTGGCTTTAGGAAAAGTAAAGGGACGAGAGAGGCAATTCTGACGTTACGGCTAATAATGGAAGCAATGCTAAAGAAAAATCAAGACACTTTCATAGGATTTGTCGACCTGGAAAAAGCGTTCGACTATATAAACTGGTGCAAGCTGTTCGAGATTCTGAAAAAAGTAGGGGTAAGCTATAGGGAGAGACGAGTCATATACAATATGTACAACAACCAGGAGGGAATAATAAGAGTGGACGATCAAGAACGAAGTGCTCGTATTAAGAAGGGTATAAGACAAGGCTGTAGCCATTCGCCCCTACCCTTCAATCTTTACATCGAAGAAGCAATGATGGAAATAAAAGAAAGGTTCAGGAGTGGAATTAAAATACAAGGTGAAAGGATATCAATGATACGATTCGCTGATGACATTGCTAACCTGAGTGAAAGTGAAGAAGAATTAAATGATGTGCTGAACGGAATGAACAGTCTAATGAGTACACAGTATGGTTTGAGAGTAAATCGGAGAAAGACGAAGGTAATGAGTAGTAGAAATAAGAACAGCGAGAAACTTAACATCAAGATTGATGGTCACGAAGTCAATGAAGTTAAGGAATACTGCTACCTAGGCAGTAAAATAACCAATGACGGACGGAGAAAGGAGGACATCAAAAGCAGACTCGCTATGGCAAAAAAGGAATTTCTGGCCAAGAGAAGTCTACTAATATCAGATACCAGCCTTAAGTTGAGGAAGAAATTTCTGAGGATGTACGTCTGGAGTACAGGATTGTATGGTAGTGAAACATGGACTGTGGGAAAACCGGAACAGAAGAGAATCGAAGCATTTGAGATGTGGTGCTATAGACGAATGTTGAAAATTAGGTGAACTGATAAGGTAAGGAATAAGGAGGTTCTACGCTGAATCGGAGAGGAAAGGAATATGTGGAAAACACTGATAAGTAGAAGGGACAGGATGATAGGACATCTGCTATGAGGTGAGGGAATGACTTCCATGGTACTAGAGGGAGCTGTAGAGGGCAAAAACTGTAGAGGAAGACAGAGATTGGAATACGTCAAGAAAATAATCGAGGACGTAGGTTGCATGTGCTACTCTGAGGTGAAGGGGTTAGCACAGGAAAGGAATTCGTGGCGGGCCGCATCAAACCAGTCAGTAGACTGATGACCAAAGAAAAGGGAGTGTCGCCGAGTGACAATGACAAAGAGATGCATTTGGCCGGTAGAAATTGTCAGTACTGTCAGGCCAAACTGCACGGCCATAATATCTAAGAACCTCGTCGCACCAAATGTTTAATTAGGGATTTCAAAGTCCAATGTCTTCAAATTATTCTGTCATTACTTCAGTTTCAAGTACCGCGATGACGGCATCCGTTTGTTAAACAGACAATGGCACAACTGTTAATATTTTCTTAATTAGATTACGGGTCTTGCAGCCAGTCCCACGCTCTTACACCGTTACATAAGTAAGATTCTCCTTTATAACTGATCCTCTCAGCTGAGCTAAATTTTATGGCAAATCTTTGATTCCGAAATCCAGTATCCAGCCACTAAACCTTTCACGGGATTGTCGGGGAAAAATCATTGCCTTATTTTCATGACGTCCCTTATTAGTAAAAGAACAGATACAAACTGACGAAATAAGCGAGGGAGAAAGAAACAGTTATGTGCAAATCCACTTTCGTATTCGTACGATTAATACGTTACTTACACACGCGTTTCTGTTTGTGCAGACCCGAACACAGTTTACACATAATATAGTATTCAGTTCGATCCGATGATTGCAATATTACGTTGTGTATATTTTTAGATGTCACGATCGCGAGTTCACAGTTGTGGGGACAGTGGCACGCGTCAAAATCTGTTGGCAAGTCTTCACCGCGGCAATCAGTTAATGTTTTAAGGAGCGCAACACTTTGTTGAGTAGCGAACGATATCAGTATTTTAGAGTATATTAGTTCATGCAGCGCAGTTACCTGCAAAAAATACAGTTGTCACAACGACAAACAGAATTCATTTGCGTATACATGGTCACTGCTGCTTACAGAATTCGATTAAGCTCACAGTATCCACACAGTGTAACATGTTGTTCCATTAAGTTCATTTCAAAATTTGGTTTAAGCCGTGCGTGAAAAATAACAACGCGGTCGGGAATTTTCGTGTGATTCTGTTCAACACGTTAATACACTCCTGGAAATTGAAATAAGAACACCGTAAATTCATTGTCCCAGGAAGGGGAAACTTTATTGACACATTCCTGGGGTCAGATACATCACATGATCACACTGACAGAACCACAGGCACAACAGAGCATGCACAATGTCGGCACTATATATATATCCACCTTTCGCAGCAATGCAGGCTGCTATTTTCCCATGGAGACGATCGTAGAGATGCTGGATGTAGTCCTGTGGAACGGCTTGCCATGCCATTTCCACCTGGCGCCTCAGTTGGACCAGCGTTCGTGCTGGACGTGCAGACCGCGTGAGACGACGCTTCATCCAGTCCCAAACATGCTCAATGGGGGACAGATCCGGAGATCTTGCTGGCCAGGGTAGTTGACTTACACCTTCTAGAGCACGTTGGGTGGCACGGGATACATGCGGACGTGCATTGTCCTGTTGGAACAGCAAGTTCCCTTGCCGGTCTAGGAATGGTAGAACGATGGGTTCGATGACGGTTTGGATGTACCGTGCACTATTCAGTGTCCCCTCGACGATCACCAGTGGTGTACGGCCAGTGTAGGAGATCGCTCCCCACACCATGATGCCGGGTGTTGGCCCTGTGTGCCTTGGTCGTATGCAGTCCTGATTGTGGCGCTCACCTGCACGGCGCCAAACACGCATACGACCATCATTGGCAGCAAGGCAGAAGCGACTCTCATCGCTGAAGACGACACGTCTCCATTCGTCCCTCCATTCACGCCTGTCGCGACACCACTGGAGGCGGGCTGCACGATGTTGGGGCGTGAGCGGAAGACGGCCTAACGGTGTGCGGGACCGTAGCCCAGCTTCATGGAGACGGTTGCGAATGGTCCTCACCGATACCCCAGGAGCAACAGTGTCCCTAATTTGCTGGGAAGTGGCGGTGCGGTCCCCTACGGCACTGCGTAGGATCCTACGGTCTTGGCGTGCATCCGTGCGTCGCTGCGGTCCGGTCCCAGGTCGACGGGCACGTGCACCTTCCGCTGACCACTGGCGACAACATCGATGTACTGTGGAAACCTCACGCCCCACGTGTTGAGCAATTCGGCGGTACGTCCACCCGGCCTCCCGCATGCCCACTATACGCCCTCGCTCAAAGTCTGTCAACTGCACATACGGTTCACGTCCACGCTGTCGCGGCATGCTACCAGTGTTAAAGACTGCGATGGAGCTCCGTATGCCACGGCAAACTGGCTGACACTGACGGCGGCGGTGCACAAATGCTGCGTAGCTAGCGCCATTCGACGGCCAACACCGCGGTTCCTGGTGTGTCCGCTGTGCCGTGCGTGTGATCATTGCTTGTACAGCCCTCTCGCAGTGTCCGGAGCAAGTATGGTGGGTCTGACACACCGGTGTCAATGTGTTCTTTTTTCCATTTCCAGGAGTGTACAATATAAACCGCTCGCGTGCCACCACACCACTCCCGTTCTGTATGTTACTGTTCTACTGCGACTATAGACATCACTCTCGAAACCCAGTTTGTGCAACAGTGCTGCATACTACATTTGATTTTACCCAGCGAGCTACATATAGGTACTACAAAGAAAATGAAACATGCATTAAAATTTTGCATACTCAGTTAAAAGGAGACTTATGTAGCAATACAAATAAAGCAAAATGCAGTAACGTTTCATATTACAGAATAAAATGAAATTTTTTTTTAATGTAATCCATTATGGAGTCGAGGTAGCAGTTGTCGTTTTACTGGTTATCACTGTTATCATTCAACCGCGATTCTTATACATATATCTTAACAACGCGTTTCAAGAGACAATGCTCCCATCATCAGGTTGTAAAATCTATGTCATGAAATTAAACGGACTAAAAAGACAGGATACCATCACAAATAGTTGGGAAGTCCATAGAGTAAAACAGAATTAAAAGTATATTGGACTGTGGGTCCTCGTCTTACATTGATGTTGTTGACACAAGTCGATGGCCGTCCCATAGCTACCAAATATGCTGTCGCACTGTGCCGGCTCGGGAGCTGTTGTGGACTGACGTGCCTAGGTGTTGTGGCGTGGTTACAGCCGTGTTTCACGGTAACGCTATTCTAATGGGCGCCTGATTTCCTTATTGCATTGGTCTGCCATCGTTAGCCTCTCGCAACTCCGTCAATGACGTGCTACAAGTTTAAAGTCGCATACCTACCCTAAAATAATTCTAAAAACCCGCTAAAAATCTCATTTCTTTAAAATTATCTTGTGCATTTAGAATATTGCTTTGTTTCTTTTCATGGATAGCTATCTCGAATTCCTCTACTAAATCAAGTTTCCTCCATTTCTTTTCTAGATGCAATATTTCTACGTTGTCTTCTATGCTATTAAGGGGATGGCCTGTTTCATATATATGGTTCGCAACAACTGATTTGTCATAATTTCCTTACCTGAGTGCATCTTTATGTTCTTTATACCGGATCGCGAATGATCTTCCTGTCTGCCCTATATATTTTGCATCACAAGTTCTGCACTGAAGCTTATAAACTCCCGATCTTTCAAACTTATTTCTCTTCTCGCCAATATCGTGCTTAAGGCTATACCTCACTAGGTTATTAGACTGAAAAGCTATTTTCGTATGGCTTAAAAATATTTGCTATCTTTTGCTATTTGCTATATTGCTGTATTTGGTAGCTATGGGACGGCCATCGACTAGTGTCAGCAACTTCAATGTAAGACGAGGACCCACAGTCCAATATACTTTTAATTCTGTTTTACTCTATGGACTTCCCAACTCTTTGTGATGGTATTTTCTCTTTTTAGTCCGTTTAATTTCATGACAAAGATTTTACAACCTGATGATGGGAGCATTGTCTCTTGAAACGCGTTGTTAAAATATATGTATAAGAATCGCGGTTGAATGCTAACAGTGATAACCAAATGAAACAATATTCTACATCGTCACAGGTATACGTACAAAGTGGAAGGAGGCACAAGAAAAAAGGAGACAAAAAATTATCTCTCAAATATTGCCGCCTCATTATTGGTGTCACGGAGACGTACACTGGAGTGAGAAAAGTTATGGTATAGCGTCATGCACATATACAGATGGCGGTACTATCGCGTACACTATGCATAAACGGACAGTGCATTTCGTCGGGACTCATTTGTACTCCAAAAAAAAAAAATGTTCAAATGTGTGTGAAATCTTATGGGACTTAACTGCTAAGGTCATCCGTCCCTATGCCACACTACTTACCCTACATTATCCTCAGAACAAACACACACACCCATTCCCGAGGGAGGACTCGAACTTCCCCAGGGACCAGCCGCACAGTCCATGACTGCAGCTCCGTAGACCGCTCGGCTAATCCCGCACGGACATTTGTACTCAAGCAATTCGTGTGAAACGGTTTCAGAACTGATTACGGCCGCAAGACGGGAATTAACAGACTCTGAACGCGGAATGGCAGTCGCAGCTAGACGCGTTGGACATCCCATTTCGGAAATTGCCAAGGAATTTCATATTCCGAGATCCACAGTGACAAGCGTGTGCCAAGAATACCAAATTTCATGCAATACCACTCACCACGGACAGCGAAATGGCCTGGAGCAGTGGCATTTGCGTAGAGTTGTGAATAACGGATAAGCAGCAGTACGTGAAATAACGTGGGACGTACGAAGAACGTATTAGCCGGGGTAACTTGGCGAAATTTGGCGTTAACAGACTGTGGCAGCAGACGATCGACGCGAGTGCCTTTGCTAGCAACTCGACATCGCGTGACCAAAACGGTTGGATACTAGACGACTGGAAAACCGTGGCCTGGTTGAATGGATCCCGATATCAATTACTAAGAGTTATAATGTTACTTAAAATCCGTCTTGATCGCAAAAAAAATTTTTTTTTATTATTCATATGACCGGTTTCGGTTCATTCAGAACCATCTTCAGATCTGATATTTCAGTTACAGGAGTAGCCCGTCCAAATCCAGCTACGTAGCATGTGGAAGTTGCTGGATTTGGACGGGTTACTCCTGTAACTGAAATATCAGATCTGAAGATGGTTCTGAATGAACCGAAACCGGTCATATGAATAATAAAAAAAATTTTTTTTGCACTCAAAACGGATTTTAAGTAACATTATAAAATCACTGATTGCTGTTATCCCATAAGACATTATGTCTATTTTTGCAAAATTACTAAGAGCTCCTGGTAGGGTTGAAGTGTGGCGTATGGCGTAAACTCCGTGGGGCCATGGACCCAAGTTGTCAACAAGGCTCTGTTATAGCTTATTGCTTCATTATTTGGGCTGTGTTTACATGGATCACTGATCGGAAATGATTATGTTTTGCTGCTCAGAGACCATTTGCAGCATGGACCCAAGTTGTCAACAAGGTGCTGATAAAGCTGGTGGTGGCTTTATTACGATCTGGGTTGGGTTTACATGGATCATTGATCGGAAATGGTTATGTTTTGCTACTCACAGACCATTTGCAACCATTCCTGGACAACCTGTTCCCAAATAACGATTGATTTTTTTGTAGATGACGACATGTCACCGTTCCATAATTGTTCGCGACTGGACACTTCGAGCGAAGGATTTGCCTACCCAGATCGTCCGATATGAAGCCCATCCAATATTTCTGGGACGTAACCGAGTGGTCAGTTCAACACAATATCATGCCCTGACAACACTTTCGCAATTATGGGTGGCTGTAGAGTCGAGATGGCTCAGTAGTTCTGCAGGGGACTTGGAACAAGTTGTTTAGTTCACGCCACGGCGAGTTCCCGCACTATGATGGACGAAAGGTGATCCGACACGACATGATGAGGGATCCCATGACTTTTTCTCCTCAGTGTAGTCCAAAAATCTCGAAGGACACGAACATTGCGCTACCGGATTCCGACACGTGATGATGGAAGTTTCTCCTTGTTTCGTAAGACGTAACATGATTCTCAAACAAACAACATTCGAATGCAATTGCCCAGCGACAAGTACGCTGTAAAATGGCCCATTGTGTGCGCATGTGCCTATGTATTTTGTGGCATTGCTCTAAAATGAAGATAATTTGCGTATCGAGATGTGGAGAGCATTTCATGTCAATTTGGAGGATAGCCATTTCCTTGTGAATCTTCATGCTTTCTCGGTGTGTTAGCCCCGTAACATTATGGGAATTCAGCCGTAACCGTATTTCGCCTGTCAATATTGTACATACCTGTGATGCGATTGAGATCGTGACAGGAATTCTTAAATCCACACCAACACCCTTGCTGTCTGTCTTTGGCAGTGAGGCCTCTCCAAACCTCCGACGACAACAAGCTACAATACGGGCCATTAAAATTGCTTCACCACGAAGCAATGCAAATGATAAACGGGTATTCATTGGACAAATATATTATACTAGAACTGACATGTGATCACATTTTCACGCAATTTGGGTGGATAGATCCTGCGAAATCAGTACCCAGAACAACCACCTCTGCCCGTAATTACGGCACTGATGCGCCTGGGCATTGAGTCAGACAGTGCTTGGATGGCGTGTACAGGTACAGCTGCCCATGCAGCTTCAACACGATACCACAGTTCATCAAGAGTAGTGACTGGCGTATTGTGACGAGCCAGTTGCTCGGCCACCATTGACCAGACGTTTTCAGTTGGTGAGAGATCTCCAGAAAGTGCAGGCTAGGGCAGCAGTCGAACATTTTCTGTATCCAGAAAGGCCCGTACAGGACCTGCAACATGCGGTCGTGCATTATCCTGCTGAAACGCAGGGTTTCGCAGGGATCGAATAAAGGGTAGAGACACGGGTCGTAACACATCTGAAATGTAGCGTCCACTGTTCAGAGTGCCGTCAATGCGAGCAAGAGGTGACCGAGACGTGTAACCAAAGGCACCCCATACCATCACGCCGGGTGATAGGCCGGTAGGGCGATGACGAATAGATGCGTCAAATGTGCGTTCACCGCGATGTCGCCAAACACGGATGCGACCATCATGATGCTCTAAACAGAACCTGAATTCATCCGAAAAAATGACGTTTTACCATTCGTGCACCCAGGTTCGTTGTTGAGTACACCATTGCAGGCGCTCCTGTCTGTGATGCAGCGTCAAGGGTAACCGCAGCCACGGTCTCCGAGCTGATAGTCCATGCTGCTGCAATCGTCGTCGAACTGTTCGTGCAGATGGTTGTTGTCTTGCAAACGTCCCCATCTGTTGACTCATGGATCGAGACGTGGCTTCAAGATCCTTTATAGCCATGTGGATAAGATGCCTGTCATCCCGACTGCTAGTGATACGAGGCCGTTGGGATCCAGCACGGCGTTCAGTATTACCCTCCTGAACCCACCGATTCCATATTCTGCTAACATTGGATCTCGACCAACGCGAGCAGCAATGTCGCGATACGATAAACTGCAATCGCAATAGGCTACAATCCGACCTTTATCAAAGTCGGAAACGTGATGGTACGCATTTCTCCTCCTTACGCAAGGCATCACAACAACGTTTCACCAGGCAACGCCGGTCAACTGCTGTTTGTGTATGAGAAATCGGTTGGAAACTTTCCTCGTGTCAGCACGTTGTAGGTGTCGCCACCGGCGGCAACCTTGTGTTAATGCTCTGAGTAGCTAATCATTTGCATATCACATCATCTTCTTCCTGTCGGTTAAATTTCGCGTCTGTAGCACGTCATCTTCGTGGTGTAGCAATTTTAATGGCCAGTAGTGTATAACACGTGAATGGGTGAAAATCCAAAGACCCAGAGACTTACCAACTAATAAACCACGACACACCCGGTTAAAATCGAGAGTACCATTCAGTGGAAACACTGGACGACTCGTCCCATAAAGCTACAGCGTAGGAGATTAATGGAGAAATTGATTGTGGTCATCTGTGGTCGTAAGAGGTTAGTTAATATAGGTCGCACCATCCCGATTACGTCTCATAGGTGTTCGATGTGACTCAAGTCGGGTGGTCTGGGAGCCCATATCGTGAGTGTTAATCAAACAAGAAAAAAATGCTGCTTCCTCAACCTTATCAGAACTGATCATGTCGTGACCAAAACAATCACCGACGATGACCAATGCGGTTGGGTAACATCAGGAAAAGTACTGGAGTACGTTCTACAAGACTGCCAAAGGAAAAAATAAAAATTCGTGACTACCTGGAAAGACTTAGTAGACGCAACCCCTGCAAAATTTAACTGGGTAAAGTCTTTGGATATTCTGCTATGATGTAAAATGGATGTCCCGACTTCTTTCGGCTACTGCCGTTCCTCCAGCTTTCATTACTACCTATATATACGTAAAAAGTTCTGAGAACCACAAGGGCCTAAGGTACACCGTCGTCGAGCTCACTTAAGTGAGACAGCTTTCCGCGAAATGTTCGTATATACAGTGTGGGGCTGCAGCACAGACAAACGCGACTCACCGTAAGGACAACAGACGCCAAAACATGATTAAATGCTAGAACCTCACAGTCAACGATCATGTGCTTCAGGCCCTTAATAGGACGTACAGGTGAAATTTCAGCCTTGTCGTAAAAAAATCGCAACGAGCTGAAAATTTGTTTTTATAACATATGTTAGCATGTTTGAATTCAGTGGGAAAATCCAATCTACTAAACGAAATTTTTTCATCACTATTGTGAACTAAATATGTTTAAAGTTGACGGAAGAGTAGTATGCTTTTATAGCGGCTATTTGGCTATTTCTATATTTTTTCAAAAAGTTAAAGTATAGTTAGTTTTTTATCATCAGATATATATCTACGGTGCAGAAATTTAACTGATACATTTATTTTATATGGACATGTTTGTGTTTGTGCGTAAGCTGTACATACGTTCGTAATCGTATTTGTATATATGCCTAACCTGCATGTACATCCGAAATAAACGTGCAGGTACAAAAATAATTAAAAAATTTATTGTAATTTCCAGACATGCTGCTTTACGTTCGCGGCTGTGAACTGGGTAGTAAATATTTCTAAAGCTTCTGGTCCAGAATGGGTAGCAACGAGCAGGGGATCACATTTCACAGTTCAATTACTTTACATAACATTGTTCATACATCGATACATTCACACACTCCCTCGGTAACGCCCCTGCAGTCTATGATCTTCATCCCGACTTGGGAGCCCAGCACGACACCTAGCGACCAGCGAGGACCCATCTTCATTTCGCGTGGTCAGCTGTACCCATGGATGGGAACGTGTGATGTAATATGGAAATTGAAAATAAGGAATACAGGTTTCTAAGTATCACGTCGTCTTTCATTTATTTTTCCTTCGTACTGGGCCATAAATTATACCCTGAAGCGCCAAAGACACAGGTATACTCATGCATATTCAAATACAGAGGTATGTAAACAGGCAGAAAACGGCGCTGCGGTCGGCAACGCCTATATGAGACAACAAGTGTCTGGCGCAGTTGTTAGATCGGTTATTGCTGCTACAACGACAGGTTACCTAGATTTAAGCTAGTTTGAACATGGTGTTATAGTCGGCGCACGAGCGATGGGACACAGCATCTCCGAGGTAGCGATGATGGGATTTTCTCGAACGACCATTTCACGAGTGTACCGTGAATATCAGGAACCTGCGACATTGAAGTGGCCCGAAAAAGTTCCTGCAAGAATGGGAACCACAACAACTGAAGAGAATCGTTCAACGTGACAGAAGTGCAACTCTTCCGCAAATTGCTGCAGATTTCAATTCTAGGCCATAAGCAAGTGTCAGCGTATTAACCAATCAACAAAACATCATCGGTATGGGCTTTTTCAGCCGAAGGCCCACTCGTGTCCCCTTGATGGCTGCACGACACACAGCTTTACGCGTCGCCTGGGCCCGTCAACACCGATATTAGACTGTTGATGACTGCAAAAATATTACTTCGTTGGGCGAGCCTCGTTTGAAATTGTATCGAGCGGATGGGTGTGTACGGGTATGGAGACAATCTCAAGAATCCATGGAACCTGCATGTCAGTAGGGGGCTGTTCAGAAGGGATCTCCACCACCTCGTAGTCCTACGGATTTATGGATAGCTCAGGAGTCAGTACCTTGCAGCACTAAGTCAGACATTGGTCCATGTCACGTCGTGCTGTGCACTTGTGCGTGTTCACTGGGACTCTACACGATATTAGGCGTGTGCACCAGCTTCTTTGGCCCTTCCGTGTGTAATATTGCAGCAATTATATTTTATGTTAAATTCTGGTGATGAATTACGAACACAGAATTTTTATAATTGATTTAAAAAGTAACATATATAGTGGTAAAATGTAACTACACTTCAATTTAACAGCCAAAATTAAAAAATGCTACTCCTCTGTAAATTTAAAAAAAAAATCTCAACTCATTTTTGTGAATACATTCCATGATAACCAACAATACCATATATGGATGCGATAAATTTGCGATTGTCTCAGAATTCAAAAATTCAAAACCGTGGAAAAAATTTGTTTAGCAAAATGGATTTGAATTCAACACCCCAAGGTATGTTAGGAAATAAATTTTCAGACCCCCTGCGACGAATTTGCAACGAAGATGAAATTTCACCAGTATCTCCGCTTAACCATCACAGCGCCTGCTTTTACTGATACTTATCGTTTTATCGTATATCAGCTTAATTGCATATACTTGTAAAACGTAAGTTTGTAAACTATGCACTAAATATATAAATCGATGTTGCCAGTGAACCCAGAAGAAGGACAATGCCTCCATGGCCAGGAAGTTCATTCCATCAGCGATAGTTACTTACCATATGATGCGGCAACATAAAATAAGCGAGGTAGCGCAGCAAGTTATCACATTGGCCTTCCATTCGGGAGGACAACTATTCTAACCTGAATTTGGCCGACCTGATTAAGGTTTTCCGTGGTTTCCTTCAGGAAAATGTTGGGGTGGTTCCTTTCAAAGATGAGGGGCACTTTTCTTCCCCATCCTCGAAACATTTGAGTTTGTGCTCTGTCTCTAACAATTTCGATGTCGACAGAATATTAGATGCTAATCGTCCCCTTTTTCTCTGGTATCAGTGGTGTCATTCAGAGACAGCTGCAACACACTAAAGACGACAGTGCCCATCGATATCTCAGAAATTAGCGATGTCCCGCTGCAATCCACAACGATGAATGGGAGAGACCGAAGAAGACACGCCCCCTCTCTCAGCACAGCAATGGAGGGCGATACAGAGCCGAGTATGGAGTCGCTCTGCCCTAGTTCGCGACCTTACCTGAAGCAGCCAACATCATCGTAGGACTAAAGAGTTACTAATTCTCAGATGTAAAGGCACTTACACAAATGGTGAAAATTGTACTATGGCTATTTGGAAAGTTAGGTCTGATCAGTTGCGAAACGGAAATTACTGTGAAAATAAAAAAAATTTATTTGCAACCCTTAGATAAACCGTCCAGCTACTTCTTTTCAGAATCACCGCTCCCAGTTAAACATTTGTCATAGCGTTGTACCAACTTTCAAATGCCCTCCTCATAGAAGGGAGCCACCGATGCTTTCCCCCAAATCTCTACGCTGGCTTATAACTCGTTGTCTGTGCTAAAATATTATCTTCATAACCAGCTGTTCATGTGAGCAGAGAATAAACTCAGAGGGAGCCAATTACGTAGTGTTGTTTATCCGTTATTCACAACTCTACGCAAACGCCAATGCTCTCGGCCGTTAAGTGAAGACCGTTGGCCATTTCGATGTCCGTGGTGAGTGGCTATGCATGAAATTTGGTATTCTTGGCCCCCTCGTGATGCTGTTGATCTCATAACATGAAATTCCTGAACAATTTACGATAGGGGATGTCACACGCGTCTAGCTCCGACTGCCATTGGGCGTTCAGAGTCTGTTAATTCCTGTCTTGCGGCCATTATCGGTTCTGAAACCTTTCACATGAATCACTTGAGGACAAATCACTTCCGACGAAATGTCTAGTATAGTGTTGTACTGTCGGTAATCAAAAACGTCCCATCGGAAACGCTGTAGGAACATCTTCATTGGCCCTGCAGAGTGCGGGCGAGAATTGTAGTGAAGAAGGAAACGCATGGCAGTTACGTTATGTTGGCTGCATGATGTCAGGTGAAACCTCTAACCAGGCCCTCATACTTGGCTGGAGACGCTATTTTCTAGCTATCTTTACGTGCTCACTGTGCGATCAGAGCTGAAAAGAGTGACGTGATGCAATGGACGGGCATACTAGAGGCACTGACCAACACAGCTGGACAAAGCTTCAACCGATTTTCCATATCGCGACCGATCGGAACTTACTTTCCGGATGGCCGTCGTGCTTCAAAAGGACTGTTTAGTAATTAGTGCATCGAGTGATGCCACCAAAGGCAATAACAGTTGTAAATTATCGAGCACTCCTGTGGTGCCCGCATCTCGTGGTCGTGCGGTAGCGTTCTCGCTTCCCACGCCCGGGTTCCCGGGTTCGATTCCCGGCGGGGTCAGGGATTTTCTCTGCCTCGTGATGGCTGTGTGTTGTGTGCTGTCCTTAGGTTAGTTAGGTTTAAGTAGTTCTAAGTTCTAGGGGACTGATGACCATAGATGTTAAGTCCCATAGTGCTCAGAGCCATTTGAACTCCTGTGGTAACGTATTGTATCAAGCTAAGTAATTTATGTAACAAAATGAATTAATGTTGTATCTCCGATGGGCCTTGTCCAAGAGCAGTCAAAGAACAAACAGTTATCGTCAGACGATTGTGATTTCGTTTGGTCATAACACTACCATACCATTAAAACTTCCATGTCAACTGAATTTCACCAACAAAGCTTACACAATTAAAACACTTCGTCTGTTCCTAATATTTCGGCTAAACTTGTTCTGCTACATTTGGAGCGAATCGGGTATATTCGGACGACTGGCCCCGAAGTTGCCTGAACGGGCACGCAAAGTATGCTTACGGCTGAATTACTGTAATTTTGCCGATCAGCAATGTATTTATCTTCCTCAGGTGAACGCCCGCTTCCCCAAGTGGCTTAGTCTGAGTTAGCAAAGCCAGCAAGTAAATTGCATTCCGGACCGGAGCTATCCGCTCGTCAGCGGCGCGAATTGAGGTCACGCCGAGTCCCGGCGAACCGTATCTGAATACCGGCCACTTGCTTTCAGCCTCGTTCCCAAATTCGATTCTTTGACTCCCTTGACTGGCGTTAAGTTTCCGGCCGAGAGAAGTTTTCCCGCCCGGGCGGAGGGAAGGGAAGCAGTCCGCCTCGCCCGAGCGCTGGATGTGATTATCCGGACGGTTTTCCAGCGCGGAGCGTAAATCTTCCCGCGCTGGCGACGAGGAAAACCTCTGCAGAGGGGCGAGCCTGCGTGCGCCGACAATTCCGAAGACCAGCTTTCCCTCACACACCCCTTCTTCCACTTTCCTTTTTTTCCCACCCTACTCTTTTCTCGGATCTAATTCCGCGCCGTGCCGAACACTCATTGAAAGAGAACCTCCTTCTTTTTATGTTCTGTCGCTTTTAGCTCCTCTCCTTCTGCTGCTAACGCAACTTTTCGGAGAGCTTATACCAGACTTCCTTTGCAATAAGCGGGCGCAAATCGAAATGAAGTGGGTGTTTGTGTCCGAAAATACACACACACACACACACACACACACACACACACACACACACAGTGAGATAGAGAGAGAGAGAGAGAGAGAGATGCAGTGCCTCGTAGTTCTCCAACTGTAATGGCAGTGGTTGTGGTTGTTCCGAATTTAACAGCCTGGAGCAGGCAGGTCTCTAACAGCTAATGATCACGTCAAGGGCCGTGATTTACGAGAGTTTGTCACAAAGTTTTAATCACCATCTTGAAAAATTAAGTAAAGTAATTAGTTCACGTTAATTATACAGTGCCTCTAACATTAAAAAAAAAAGAACTGGCCAAACATGTTCTTGTTATGGTCTTCAGTCCAGAGACTCGTTTGATGCACCTCGCTATGATACTCTATCCTGTGCAAGCTTCTTCATCTCCCACTAACTACTGCATTATATATCCTTCTGAATCTGTTTAGTCTATTCATCTCTTGGTCTCCTCTACTCTGCCCTCCAATACTAAACTGGTGATCCCTTGATGCCTCAAATCATGTCCTACCAACCGATCCCTTCTTCTAGTCAAGTTGTGCCACAAATTTCTCTCCTCTCCAATTCTATTCAATACCTCCTCATTAGTTACGTGATCTACCCATCTCATCTTCAGCATTCTTCTCTAGCACCACATTTCGAAAGCTTCTATTCTCTCCTTGTCTAAACTATTTATCGTCCACCTTTCACTTCCATACATGGTTACACTCCATACAAATACCTTTACAAACGACTTCCTGACACTTCAATCTATACTCGATGTTAACAAATTTCTCTTCGTCAGAAACGCTTTCCTTACCATTGCTAGTCTACATTTTATATCTTCTCTACTTCGACCATCAGTTATTTTGCTCCACAAATATCAAATCTCATTTACTACTTTAAGCGTCTCATTTCCTAATCTAATTCCGGCAGCATCACCCGATTTGATTCGACTACACTCCATTATCCTCGTTTTCCGTTTGTTGTTCATCTTATATCCTGCATTCAAGACACTGTCCATTCCGTTCAGCTGCTCTTCCAGGTCCTTTGCTATCTGTGACAGAATTACAATGTCATTGGCGAACCTCAAAGTTTTTATTTCTTCTCCATGGATTTTAATTCCTACTCCGAATTTTTCTTTTGTTTCCCTTTACTGCTCTCTCAATATACAGATTGAATAACATCGGGGATAGGCTACAACGCTGTCTCACTCCCTTCCAAACCACTGCTTCCCTTTCATGCCCCTCGGCACTTATAACTGCCATCTGATATCTGTACAAATTGTAAATAGCCTTTCGCTCCCTGTATTTTACCCCTGCCACCTTCAGAATTTGAAAGAGAGTATTCAAGTCAACATTGTCAAAATCTTTCTCTCAGCCTACAAATGCTAGAAACTTAATCTATTTTCTAAGATAAGTCGTAGAGTCAGCATTGCCTCACGTGTTCCAACATTTCTACGGAATCCAGACTGAGGTTAGCTTGTACCAGTTTTCCATTCGTCTGTAAAGAATTCATGTTAGTATTTTGCAGCCGTGGCTTATTATACTGACAGTTCGGTAATTTTCACATCTGTCGACACCTGCTTTCTTTGGGATTGAAAGTATTTTTGATCGTGGAGTTGCAAATGGCGGCGAACAACAAAGAGAAACCATTTTGGGGGCTAGTATTAGCCTGTTGCCAATGTAGTGAGTGCACTTTTTCTTTTTTTTCGAAATATTTTTAGTTTTTCAGAGCAAAATCAGCCGACAAACACATGCATATCGGGGACAGATAATTCACATGCAGCTGTCGATTTCGTCCTGAATACTTGGAGAGTTAACGTGCTCAGTACATCTCCAACAATACGGTCTACGGACGCTTCTTGATCGCTGTCAGAACTGTCAGCCCTGTTGCATATCTCGACATGTTGCAGTTTCGGCCTTTTCCGCCAGTTGCAAGTTGTAGTGGGGACTTCATCTTTCAACTAAATGACTACCCTACACATTTCCACAGTTGTATACGATATTACAAGAATGAGACGTTACCACATATGTGGATAAGCAGTGTTGTAGGTATGGGGGTTACGACTCAAACAACCGATTTTCGGTCATACCGATTTTTTCATCGCTAGCTCAGCCTGCCTGTTAAAACAAGCCAAAATAACATATTTCTAAAATAATTTATTTTCGGTTTCTTGCTGCTATCATCTCCAGTAGTAAATGTACCTACTGAATAAAGAATGAAACTTGCTAAGACTCCTCCAAACTTTTGATTCCTAAGTTTTGAGGTATGTACAACCAAAATACCATATAAAGTAGGTAAACGAAAAATTAGTCTGTGCATAATTCGCCGTTTTTCTCTGGAAGTGCTGAGGGGCTGAATACTACAGAAAAATCACCAGACTCCTAGTGACACAAATGCTTTGAAGCTCTGTTCTAAAATCTTGTTATAATCGAGGTATTTCAGCATCACGAATGGTCAGTGCTAAAAGGTGAAAACTGAGGGTGATAGGTTGTTCCAATGGCTACAAATAGAATAAAGCATAATATGTATTCTCAGCCAGAAGATGAGTAATATTATGTTTTTATTATAATCTATGGATAAATTATTGTCTCAGCATTGATAGACTAGGTTAGGGCAAGTCTTGCATATTGTACGTGCTGCGCATCTTCTGTTAGGCAACATCACAAGATAACAGTTGCTTTACTGTCTCAGCTGCACTATACAGCTTCTTATGTCTGTTTGTTGCCGAGTGTCATCGCTTTTCACATGTTCTATAACAACCCAATACCTCAAAACAATGGAAATTTTGCAAATAACCATAGAAGAGTTGCAGAGCCACATCATAGCAGGCGTTCTTATCGTCGAACTTCACATTCTAGGTCGTGTATGGGTAGGATTAATGATCACATGAGTCCCATGCAATGAAGAGTGGACATATATTACATTCGTACACATTGTAAACAAAACTGAGTTGTGTTACCTTCCATTCAGAAGGCTATTGCACGCAGCGACTTTTATATCGATTTGTAAATTATAGATTTCAGCTATCAGTCGTCCTTTTTAAATTTTATCGGCAGATCCAGATTTCAGCTATAAACTAGCCATTCTCAATGCACTATCATTTTAGGTCAAAGCATGTAGTGCCTGTTGGTCGGGCTTCTTCCACAGTTCATTGAATTTATTGAACTGTGGATGAAGTCCGAACAACAGACATTACATACATTGATCAAAAATGATAGTGCATTGAGGAGAATGGCTAGTTCATAGCTGAAATACAGATCTGCCAATAAAATTTAAAAAGGACGAATGATAGCTGAAATGTATTATTTGAAAAACTATGAGTGTTTTTCGTTCACATACTGCATCATTCATTAGTTTGTTCTTGGCCATTTATTTATACCTGATTTTGAAATGTTTCACAGAATTACTATGACTTCATCGATGAGTCATCGCATATTCCCACTGCCCAGTCCATGTCTCTGTTGAAGCCAATAGGTGTATGTGTAAACTGACGAAACATTAAAAAACTGGGTAGCAATTAGAATTTTGCTGGGGACTTTCCCCACTCCACTGATGTCATTAAGGAAGTAGATCTGTTGTCCTAAGTATAAATGGATGGGAAATTAAACAATCACAGATGATTCATTGTCATGCTGGTAGAAATAAGTCACTCATGCCAAATATAGGATCCCCTGGAATACTCTGAGATGTCAGAATCCTAAATATCTGTTAGAAAGTGCCCAGTCTTGTCACCAGTCCCCTAGAACTTACAACTACTTAAACCTAACCAAGCTAAGGACATCACACACATCCGTGCCCGAGGCAGAATTCGGACCTGCCTCGGGCATGGATGTGTGTGATGTCCTTTGTTGTAAAGAGTTTGTAGAAAATACATACACGAACATTGTTACGAAAATTAGCAGTTAGGAATTGCAGTATGTTGAAGTAACACGTTCTGTTATATCTTTTCCGTCATTTTATTTTATTCGTTACGGAAGGTGATATACGTTTCGAAAGGGGCAACAGTCCCGAGGACGCTGTAGCAGATTTACAGAAGAGTGATACTGATGATGACTCAGTTTCTGGAAATGAGGATGAGAATGATGCTGAAGTAGATATGACAGAGAAAGTTATACTGGTTGGAGATGAAGTGGGTTTGAGTGAATGTAAAGAAGATGATAGTAATAGTCAGGAAACTAGAGTGCCTATCTTGTATCTAGAAGTACGACGTAGTACCACCTGATGTGTGCAAGCAGGTCTCAAGGATTGTAATACGTGAAACTACTTGCATTTCACGTGACCTGAGACCAGAATTTCAGACAAGAACAGATTGTCTCGGAGTTTTATTACCTATCACATGTAGAGTGTATCACTAATACACCCAACAAGTGTGCATATAACAGTAGAATTCTACAAGCATACCTTGAACAATCGATTGAACTTGACTCTACACAACTGGAGACATTCTTTGCTCTCCTAATAATAGCTAGGTTACACAATGCTCGTGGAAAACCTTTGAGTGAATTTAGGTGCGTCTAAGGCTGACCTATTTTTCGAGTCACAATGAGCTTTTCAACATTAATTAATTAGACTACTGTTACATAGCGTCTGCGGTATAAATATCTAATGGTAAAATAATTTTTGGAACTAAACGAACTGAAGAACATATATGTTTTCATATTTAAAATATGGTACCAAGCAATTATAAATTACATATAACTTAATTATAGCATGCATCTATGAAGTTGTTATTTCAACACTGTGCACCGGTCTCTCAAGAAATCATTATTATTTTTGTGGAAATATTTTACATTTTGTAGCTATAAAGTTGCTAGAGTCACTTCGAGGACAAAAAAGACGCTGGACGTATAACACGTTTTTCCAGAACTGATACTATTCGTGGGCTCAGCAGCAGGTAGTGGCACGGAGGAAGCGAGACTGTCGGAGGACGTGGGTGACAATTGTGATGGAGGACACTTTCCACCTTCTAGTGTTCGTTTATATTACTGCGCAGTCGTTCCTAATAAATAAGATACAGTGTCGTCTTTAAACTTAAGATTAAGTAATCTTATGATGCCGTATAGCATGCGTGTCAGTCAAACTAAACAACTGGGGAACTGTTTGGGACAGACGGTATGGTATTGCACACTTAGACTAGTCCTAAAGACTGCGAAGTTGCACAAGACACATCCGTACCTAAGACTGAAGATAGGAGTAACCCGCAGAATTACAAAGCCATGTCCTGAACATTGAATTGCAGTAGCATTTTCGAACGTATACTGTGCTCCAACATTAAGCAGAACTCAAACGAAGAAAACGATTTATTGGCAAATAGTTCAGTTTCAGAAAATATCGTTCTTGTGGAAACACAATTAGTTCTTTATTCTCACAAAGTAATGAGTGCTGTCGACTGGGGATGTCAAATCGATTCCACATTTTTATATTTCCTGAAGGCTTTTGACACTGTTTCTCACAAGCGATTTCTAATAAAATCGCCCGCCTATAAAGTATCGCATCAAGTGTGCGACTAGATTCCTGTTTTCCTATCAGAAAGGTCACAGTTCATAGTAACTGATGAAAGGTCATCGAGTGAAACAGAAATAATATCTGGTGTTTCCCAACGTAGTGTTTTAGGTCGTCTGCTGGTTACTGATTTACATAAACGACATAGGAGACAATCTGTGCAGCCTTCTGGATTTTTTGCAGATAATACTGTCATTTAGCATCCTGTAAAGTGGTCAGTTGATCAAAAGTAATTGCAAAAGATTTAGACAAGGTATCTGTATAGTGCGAAAAGTGCCAATTCACTTTAAATAATGAAACATGTGAAGTAATCAACATGAGTACAAAAATTGATCCGCTAAATGTCGGCTACACATTAATCGCACAATAAATACACTTTAAAATCAAATAAATACATAGGTATAATTATGAATGAATTAAGTTGAAACGATCTCGTAGAAAATGTTGCCGGGAAAGCAAACCAAAGGGTGCGATCTAATGGCAGAACACGTAGAAAGTCTAACAGTTACGCTAAGTAGACTACCTACACTATGCTTGCCCTTCTCGTTTGAATTTTGCTGTGTAGTGTCCAATTTGCGTGATATAGGACTGACGGAAGACAACGAAACAGTTCAAAGAAGGGCAGCTCGATTTGTATTGTCGCGATATAGGGAAGAGAGTACCACGGATATTACATGCGATACTGTGAATCTTTTACTCTTGAATAAAGCATCAACTATTTCTGAAATTGTAATCATTTGTTCGTCTGTACATGTACATCACATATACCGATATCCATTCGGATAATTCCTTCGTGGTGCGTCGTTTTCTTTGCGTATGTGTCTTATACGTGTATTGTAAGAAATATGTATTCCAAATAAATTCGAGTTTCATCGTTAGTCCCTGTTTTATGAATTGGAATGGAAACACATTCTATTATCTTGAACTCTGCCCTTTACAGGTACTGCAAGGCATCCGTTGGATACAAGGCAGTCGGGCCGGCCGCTGTGGCCGAGCAGTTCTAGGCGCCTCAGTCTGGAACCGCGCGACCGCTACGGTCGCAGTTTCGAATCCTGCCTCGGGCATGGATGTGTGTGATGTCCTTAGGTTAGTTAGATTTAAGTAGTTCTCAGTTCTAGGGGGCTGATGACCTCTGATGTTAAGTCCCATAGTGCTCAGAGCCATTTGAACCAATGCAGTCGGTTTGGTACGAAAATGACGAACGTCGTCTCCCAATCCGCACATATAATGACACACAACAATACGAAGACATTTGGAGAGCAATGGAATGGTCTTTCAGGAAACGTAAAATGGTCTATACACTCACTAAACTTAACGTCGCTCTGTGCTGCGGGTAATTCTAGATGAAATTGAACATGCAGTACTGTTTCTCCATAATCACTTGCTACATTGTAGCAATGCTGAGAGTCAACAATTTGAGCTTTAATGGTATGACAACCTTGACAATAAACACACGTACCGCACTCCAAATACGTGTTTGATTACATTTCGTATAATAGGGCAAACTTTTGTGGAACCTGTTTTCCTTTCGGCTGAACAGTGATTTGTGGCATTGTTATTCTCACACTATTTCATTAAGTCCCATATGTGTTATTTAAATACTCTTACAAGCTCCTTTCAAATCCCATAGATAAAAGTATATTGTTCCATTAAGAAAAAACAAAGTCAGTGTCGTATTCCCCGCCTGTGAAAGTCAAAAATTACTTGCGAACATCAGGAAATTTGCCATATTGTCTGCTATAATTTTGCGAAAAACGCACATCGATACATGTACTCATTCTGGATATATTTGGGATGCGCCTGTCTTAGTTTCCTTACGCTGCATACCGTTAATGCGTCTATAGACAGGTCACAAAGTCCTGAAACAATTCTCAAGGAGGGTACAGGGAGTGGAGAAAAGTAGTTTCCCCCACCAGCTATCAGAATACCGTAGCTGTCGGTGCCTAGTGGGTAGTGGGTGGGGGTTAGCGGGGGGGGGGGGGTTATGAGGGGGTGGGGGGGAATGGAAGAACAAGCCACGCTTTCGTCACACGTGTTCTTACGGATTGTAATGCCAACGGCACAAAAGGCATTGTTGGCAGCGTCTGGACACAAAATAATAGCAGACCGAAATGACCGACCTCTGCCGATACGTAACTACGGGGCCTTGGTTCAGGAAGTTGTGGAAATGTAGTAGTTGTGACTTTTCACCCCTGTTCTCAAAGGATGTTAGGAGATCGTGAATTGCCACACTACGCCACAGCTGTTATTTTTCAAGACGTTTTTGCTCATGTTCCACATCTGGAGTCACAAGAGACAAGACACTGTGTGAGTATTTATATTTCATTCTTTTACTCATCAGACTAACTGCAGAGGAGGTGACTCAGATTTAGGAACTGGAGGATATCCTATGGAAGCCACAGTCTGCAATGGCAAACCTAAATATCTAATAATAAGCATTTAAACCTGCATTCGTGTCATATTCCGATGTCTCTGGACTTTTTAACTCTTTTCCTAGGACGAAGTATTTCCGTTAATTATTGATTCAAGCAATGCTTTTGTAAGGTAGAAATGAATTAATTTCTGTATTGCAGCAGATAAGCCAAAAGTAGTGCTGTCAATATTTATGACAAAATGGGTGTTCCATGCTAGCCAGGTGGATGTATATACAAAGGGAGCATGATAGGTCTGGCAAAATAAGCAAGAAGAAATACATGTTTTCGTAAACAACTCACGCTCTCGGCAGTCTCCTCTGACGGGTGTACACTTTGTCTGGCGACACTCGAGTTTTCTCATCGCCTCTCAAAAACTGGTCCGGTCAAACTCTAAAATACTTACTGACTGCAACTTTCACATCCTCATTGTATGAAAATGTCTTCCCTGCAAGCCAAAGTTTCAAGTTAGGCAACACGAAGAAGTCACTTTATACTAAAAATGGTGAACAGCGTGGACGAGGATCCTGTACAAAGCACAGTTCAAGCACGTTCACCAGTGTTAACACTGACGTGAGAGATAGTGCAACATCCTGCTGAAATTACAATTTTTAGCGTGCACATCGTTCGTCTTTCTAGCAGCCAACGCTGGTTCCTTTCTGGTGATCTCAACTGAAGTGCCAGGGCGAGCTTTGTTTTCGGTTCTTGTCCAACCACATTTAAATTCATTAATCCGAAAGTAAATTATCTTCAGTGATTGTAGAGTTCGTGTGAACTTCATTCAATTCTGTTTTGACATGTGCAGCCGTCCGACAGTTGAAAAGAAAATGTTTGAAGAACAACACAAATCTCAGTGATTTCCATTTTCAATCGTAGTCGACACATTGACCAAATTTATGCTGTTCGCTGTTTAAATTCCTTACACGATCCTTAGAATAATTAAGCTGACCAACCATGAAGGTGCAGCAATAATGTTCCAGTCTTTCATGGAAATTTACCTGACTTATTAGAGCTCCCTCGTGGGCAATCTAAAGCGAATAATGCTGTGATTTCGTTTGCAGTTTCTGCAGACGACTGCTGATTTTGCTATACGTTTTGTAACGAGAGGTTGCCACTATGTCGAATAACGTAAAACAGAAATATGAGAGACTGGTTAAACAACGACAGGGCAGCGGTACCGTGCCACTTGTTATGACTCTGCTCGAAGTGGATTGTACACATAATCCATGAGGATGACGATAATATTGGAGCATACATATATGCACTATCTTCAGATATTATTCTGACCGCCGTAAGTATTACATAATTCTGAAGACAAAAAAAAGATTAGTGCTCTAATGTGTTAAGCAGTAGCCACATTTTTGCGCCGATATGATACGAGTATTACGTCGAATAGTAACAGAGACAAGTCTCAGGCTGCTAGTCATCGACCTATAACATGAACCGGAGGCTATGCATAGATTATCTTGGGGCACGCCAAATACTGCGTCAACACCTTCATGATACTGATATGCGCCAGACATCAACACATGTGGTGTGTAGATTCACTATAATATCAAAGACGAACCGCCAAAATGCACACATTCTGGGAATGAAGTTATGAGGAGGAGTTGTTCCAGCATTTGCCTTTAACATGACTTAAGATGACTAGACTTCCTAAACCGAGTTACTAGTGCAACCTCATGAGTATTTATTACGAACATTGTTGGCAGTGTAACTTGCGATGCTCCATTCAACAAAAAAGGTCGTGAAACAATTCATGTATCAATACAGCTTTCGAGGTTTCTGATTAATATTGATTTTACGTCGTTTATTCAAATATTGACGAAGAAATACAATCGACATCGGCTGTACATCAGTAAAAAGTATAACCTGAGGCATGGAGCTAATTAAGCGAATGAAAATATGCACCTAAACAGCTTTGTGAACGGATTGTTTATGGAAAATACCAATATTCTGTCATACAACGTGCCAATTAATTACGTAATAATATACCAGAATCAATATTTGGAGAAAGACTTCCTTCCACGTAAATTCGTTTATGAAACAAAAGGCTAGTTCTTTGAGCGCTGCAGGACATGAAGGTTTAATGCGATTATTTTTTTATTTCTATACGAAGTACTGCTCACCACCGCGGTATAACTACCTCATTAAGCTGGCAGCGTGGCTTTGTGGTCCGGCTTCGTGTGTGTGTGTGTGTGTGTGTGTGTGTGTGTGTGTGTGTGCGTGTGTGTGACTGTGTGTTTCGGCACTCCCTAGCTATAGCATTTAATACGTACATGAAGCTTACGGAAGGAAAACGAAAAGCTGTAAAGTAGATTGACATATATACAGGAATACCACTACTATCAACAGAAACTGACACAGTTTAAGGTATATTACAGTAAAAACAAACACTTTAGTAAACATGGGTCCGTGAACGAGCTGTTTGCGAGATAGCTGCAAATCTTTGGTTGCGAGTCGCCACTGATTTCATAATGAGATATTGTCTTAGTTAGTATAAACGTCTTTGAAATATAAACTTTCCGAATAAGTCTCCATCCAGATAAATATATGTGATGTTTGTTACATCAGACAAGTCCAAAAGAAAATACAATATAGGTAATCCAGGGGCCACTCTTATTTAAGGGTTTTCGATGACATTATCTGCATTAGTGTATTGAAATGAATCAATGATAATGGGTGAAAGTTGGGGCAGACCAGGGGTCGAATCTGGATCTCGCCCTTAACGTGAGCAATTGCCTTGATCGAGTCGTCCAACCGAACACACTTCGTATGTAGCTCAAATTCCCAGCCTGTTACACGCTGTTCGTCTAAGGTCACCTATCCATGAACTCTTTACTCCGCATTTCAGATTCCTTCAAGGGATCGGGCTCAGTGAGCATCCACACTGAAAGAATGCATATTTAGCCGTTGTAACTATATATATATATGGTACACCTGCATAATGTGTAGGGCCCCCGCGAGCAAGCAGGAGTAATGACATCGACTCAACTGACGTCTGTAGTAGTGCTGGAGGGAATTAACACCATGAGTCCTGCAAGGCTGTCCATAAATCCGTAAGACTACGAGGGGGTGGAGATCTCTCCTGAACAGCACGTTGCAAGGCATTCCAGATATGTTCAGTAATGTTCATATCTGGGGAGTTTGGTGGCCATCGGAAGTGTTTAAACTCAGAGTGTTCCTGGCATCACTCTGTAGCAATTCTGGACGTGTAGGGTGTCGCATTGTCCTACTGGAATTGCCCAAGTCCGTCGGAATGCACAGTGGACATGAATAAACAAAGGTGATCAGACAGGATGTTTAAGAACGTGTCACATGTCAGCGTCGTATCTAGACATATCAGGGGTCCCGTACCATTCCAATTGTACACGCCGCATTTCCTTACGGAGCCTCCACCTACTTGAACAGTCCCCTGCTGACATGTAGGTTTCATGGATTCATGAGATTGTCTCCATACCCGCACACGTCCATTCACTCGATACAATTCGAAACGAGACTCATCCTATTAAGTAACATGTTTCCAGTCATCGCTAGAACAATATCGGTGTGAAAGGGCCCAGACAAGGCGTAAAGCTTTGTGTCGTGCAGTCATCAAGGGTACACGAGTGGGCCTTCCCCTCTGAAAGCCCATATCGATGATGTTTCCTTGAATAGTTCGCACTCTGACACTTGTTGATGGCCCAGCATTGAAATCTGCAGCATATGGAAATCATACGGGGCTATCAACAAAGTACATTACGTTTTGGAATTAAAAATAAATAAAGTATTGGAAATTTTTTTTATTATATACAGATGAAAGCCACACTTAAATACTACTTTTCTACATTGTTGCCATTTAAATTAAGGCACTTATCGTAGCGATGGACGAGCTTGGAAATTCCTTCGTCGTAAAATTCGGCCGCCTGCGCCTTCAACCACGTGGTTACCTCTTCTTGAAGCTGTGCGTCGTCATCAAAACGCTGCATAGCCAACCACTTCTTCATTGCTGGAAATAAGTGGAAGTCGCTCTGTGCCAGGTCGGGACTGTACGGCGGATGAGGAAACAACTCCCACTTAAAAGATTCGAGAACTTCACGAGTGGCATATGCCGTGTGGGCCCGGGCGTTGTCGTGAATCAGCAAGATCTTTGAGCCCAACTTTCCCCTGCCCTTGTTTTGTATTGCTCTTCTGAGGTTGTGCAGAGTTTAGCACTACCTTTGAGAGTTTATTGTAGTGCCTCTTTCCAGGAAATTCACAAAAATCACACCTTTTCTGTCCCAAAAGAGGTAACCACGTGGTTGAAGGTGCAGGCGGCCGAATTTTACGACGAAGGAATATCCAAGCTCGTCCATCGCTACGATAAGTGCCTTAATTTAAATGGCAACTATGTAGAAAAGTAGTATTTCAGTGTGGCTTTCCTCTGTATATAATAAAAAAAATTCCAATACTTTATTTATTTTTAATTCCAAAACGTAATGTACTTTGTGGATAGTTCTCGTATGTCATGATGACCATATGGTTTTATAAATGTTAATCCACGTTTCAGATCCGATGATGGAACCTTCAGAGTGCTGAAGCCGGTCATCTAGTAAACGATATTGAAGCGATCGTGGCTTTTCAATTATTTTAAAACTAACTAATCTAAGGACATCACACACATCCATGCCCGAGGCAGGATTCGAACCTGCGACCGTAGCAGTCGCGCGGTTCCGGACTGAAGGACCTAGAACCGTTCGGTCACCACGGCCGGCGACGCGGTACGGACACGACTATTGTCTGAAATAGTGCTCGAAGGAACTGACACCATGAATATGGCAGGGCTGTGCATAAGTTCATAAGAGTACGACGAGGTGGAGATCTCTTCTCAACAGCACGTTGCAAGCACCCCAAATATGCTTAATAACGTTCATGTCTGTGGTGTTTGGTAGCCAGCGGAAGTGTTTAAACTCAGATGAGTGTTGCTGGAGCCATTTTGTAGCAAATCGGAACGAGTGGAGTGTCGTATTGTCGTGCTGGAATTCTCCAAGTCCGTCGGAAAACAAGATGGACATGAATGGATACAGGTCATCAGACACGATGCTTACGTACGTGTCACTTATCAAGACGAATCATGGGTCCCACATTACTCCAACTGCACACGCCACACACCATTAAAGAGCATCCACCAGCTTTAACAGTCCCCTGCTACATGCAGTGTCCATGAATTCATGAGGTTGTCTCCATACCCGTACAAATCCATCCCCTCGATGTAATTCGAAACCAGACTCGTCCGAGAAGGCAACACATTTCCAGTCATCAACAGCCCAGTGTCGCTATAGACAGGCCCAGGCCAGGCGTAAAGCATTGTGTCGCACAGTCATCAAGGGTACACGAGTGAGCATGTAACGCCGGAAATGCATATCCTCCTATTTCCATCTATTGTACTCTAAATTTTTTTCCTTATTTTGTTACCTGAATATATGACATTTCTGTGCCTTTATATATTGTAATTGTTTTACTATTTGTATGTATATTTATGCATTTATGTCGATTTATAATTGGTTGTTTTGTAAATATTATTTGTATTTTTACGCTGGGTCTTGCCTAGGGAAAACTATGCTATCGAACGAATACATCGATAGCTCGTGTTGAGAACCAAAGTGTTTAGGATCTTTGGGAGTGTTAACTCTGTCGCGCGGAGAGCGGGCAGAGGGAGAGTCTGGCTGGGGTGGTGCAGTGGAGCAGGTGTGTTGTGTGACGCTCCCGCGAGTTGCCGCGCTTTCGGGGTTGGGCAGCATGTAATTACGCTCGACTTGCTATGATAGTTTCTAACACGGTGTCGCGGACGGGAAGCATTAGCTGGCGCACATCAAGAGCCCGTTTCGCCTGGTGACCGTGTCGAGAAGAAGGCGCGCCAACACCCAGTTTCTGCAACAGCGATGGCCGACAATGAGTGACTGTCGCCATCTCCTCGATCGACGTCTTCAAACCTTCAATCAACCAACAAGGAAGACTGGAAGCACGTAAAGTTTTAGAACTGTATGGCAGACCTCAGCTTTTCAAACTGTTCCATTTTCATAACTAAATTACAGCAACGTAGCATGAACCTTTGTTGCTCATTGTCCGAATTGCATTACCAAGCAGGGTCCCTTCCTTTTCAGGAATGAACCCGAGTGTCGTTGAAATTCAAACGCCAGCATCATTCGACTTCACTGCTTTAATTTCAAAGTTCAGTTAAGGTATTCATAGCTGGCTACAATATTCAGATTACACAAGCACAAATTAAGAGTGCCAGTTTTGTTACAATATTTTAGCTTACCTGTGACTGCAGCCCAGCTTGGTACGTACTAAATTTTACTATTGTTAATTTTTTCAGAATCATTTAATTCAAGTTCAAAGTTAAATCTCTTATTTCTAAATTGCGTAGATTCAAGTAGCTTTTGAAATGATTGTTGAGGTAGTCCAAGACTAACCGTATTTTACTGAATTTCGATGGGCTTCAGAAAGAAAGCTCACTATTAACTTCAGTCACTAAATTAACTTTCGATTTTCCGGTTTTATTAATTCTTTTGCTAAACTACATCAGAGTGTAGCGAAACTTATTACTTCTGACAAACTTTCAGTCTTTACACTACACATGTCAACCTTCAGTTGCCACGCTTCTAGTGCTAATTATATGTGTAATAACCTTTCTTTTTCAGGTACTATAGTAATTGTCCTTAGGACTGGCGACGGTAATTTCCCACAAATCTCAAATATCTAATTACCGCTAGTTAATTGTTAACGTAACGACCGCACATTTACTTTCTTTATTAACTTTACCCCTTTTCAAAATTAATTTCCACCAGTTTCATTTGCATTTATCCTTTCATTTAGATGTAACCCTTTCCTCCCTCTTTACCGCCAAATTAACTTCGGTGACGATTGCTTTTCCCAAATTTCCATTAGGTATTCGCGGTTTAATTTTTCACTGTCATTAAGGTCGATAAGTGATGGGGAGGTTACAAGCATACCGGCGGTGTTACGTTGAATGGTTCGCACGCCGCGTTTAGTTGATCACCCAGTATTGAAATCTGCAGCAATTTGAGGAATGGTTGCACTTCTATAACGTCGACGGTCCCGTTCTGGCATGATCTTTTTCCAGTCACAGCGATGTCGGAGATTTCATGTTTTACCCGATTCCAGATATTCACGGTACGCTCGTAAATCTGTCGTGCGGAAAAATTCCCACTTCATCGCTACCTCGGTGATACTGTGTCCCATTGCTCGAGCGCCGACTATACCACCTCGTTCATACTCACTTTACCCTTGATAACGTGCAATTTTAGCAGCAGTGACCAATGTAACAACTACGCCAGGCACTTGTTGTCTTACGGGGGTGTCGCAGACCGCAGCGCCGTATTCTACCTGTTTACATACAACAGTTTCTTTGGCGCTTCAGTGTGTATGAGTTGGCGAGTGAGGGGATTTATCGCTCATGAACAGGCTGGGACTCTGGGTCGGAAGGAAACCAGTTACGGGTGACAGCTGTGACGGTACGTCACATAAATATTGACATTTTTATCGGTTGTAAACCGTAATTAAGTATCCAGAATGAGATTTTCTCTCTGCAGCGGAGTGTGCGCTGATATGAAACTTCCTGGCAGATTAAAACTGTGTGCCGGATCAAGACTCGAACTCGGGACCTTTGCCTTTCGCGGGCAAGTGCTCTACCAACTGAGCTACCCAAGCACGACTCACGCCCCGTCCTCACAGCTTTACTTCTGCCAGTACCTCGTCTCCTACCTTCCAAACTCAACAGAAGCTCTCCTGCGAACCTTGCAGAACTAGCACTCCTGAAAGAAAGGACATTGCGGAGACATGGCTCAGCCACAGCCTAGGGGATGTTTCCAGAATGAGATTTTCACTCTGCAGCGGAGTTTTATTTTATGAATATAATTAGTATAAAAGTTATAGTTAATTTTCTTGAAACAACTGATACGCAGCGATAATTAAAGAGTAGCATCTTTTTTAATGTCTATGAAAATGAAAAAGGATCAAAATAGACGTGATTGTACGGACGAGGAGGGGGGACGTATTTTGTGGTACACACACTGTTTTGTTTAGCTATACGGAAGGCAGCCATTAAGCGGCTACACATATTTTATGTAAGTTATTCGTATTTATTGCTAAGATAAACTTGTTATTATTATTACGAAATGAATTTCTTTGTAATAGTTGTCACCTCAAATGCTCGCAGTGGCTAATTATTTTTAATAAGCATTTTTTCAGTAATTTGCGCTGCGAGATGCTCATCTTCCGATGCAGCCTCTGGTCGACCATTACGCGCCGAAGTATTAATTTATTTTTCAGTGTTAACAGTAACTTTAAATGCGAGAGACTTCGTTATAAGAACCTTTGTAAATTGCAACACATAATTAATTTACGTTAAAGTTCATGTTTTTAAACTATACAGATTCCATGAGTTCAATAAGTTTTATCTTGGCCGCATCACGCCAACAATCGAAATTCTCTCAAGCCTTGCTTTGCAGTCAATAAACAGAAATTAACAAAATTACAAGCAATTCAGTTAAAGGCAACTATATTTTAGTCATCACGTTCAAAATCTAAAGTTGGTACATAAATAACTGAGGCGCTTCAAGAACCCATTTCATATTTACTTATGCACGTAAGTAAAAGTGATAAGAAAAGACAATATCCCTGAGAGAAAGAACCATGCTTATAAATTAAAAAATAAAAATTAATTATATATATATATATATATATATATATATATATATATATATATATATATATATATATATATATATATATCTGCGTACGTGTCCCATTCTGGCACACATTTTCTCGTGGTGCCAACGATTTATTTCAATGCCCAAATACGGTTAATATCAGCGAAAAACCTTTAAATAAGCCTTGATCTGTAAAGTTTGGAAGGTAGGAGACGATATACTGAAAGAAGTAAAGGTGTGAGGACCGGCCGTGAGTCGTGCTTCGGTAGCTCAGATGGTAGAGCACTTGCCCGCGAAAGGCAAAGGTCCCGAGTTCGAGTCTCGGTCGGGCACACAGTTTTAATCTGCCAGGAAGTTTCGTATCAGCGCACACTCCGCTGCAGAGTGAAAATCTCATTCTGGAGCCTTGATCTAGGTTGGCTCAAATTTACTGCATGACTACGTTAACAGTAGGGAATGTAATAGCCGGCCGTGGTGGCCGAGTGGTTCTAGGTGCTACAGCCTTTAACCGTGCCGCCGCTGCGGTCGCAGGTTCGAATCCATCCTCGGGCATGGCTGTGTGTGTGATGTCTTTAGGATAGTTAGGTTTAAGTAGTTATACGTTATAGGGACTGATGACCTCAGGAGTTAAGTCTCATACTTCTCAGAGCCGTTTGAACCATTTTGAGGGAATGTGATACATATCTATGTATTTAAGTACGGATGCCTATACCAGTTACTTTGGCGCTTCAGTGTACGATTTGAGCAAAAGGAGCGTAATTTTGATACCATGAATACCTATGTGAATGGCCATCATCATAATTTAAAGTTATGGAACGATTTGATTCATAAGACCAAGAAAATATGCATCAAGAAATAAACACAGTGAAAAAGATTGTAGTTTCCAATGGCTACAATGCTTCCATGGTTGACACTATCTTAGACAAAGTGAAGAAAGACCCAGGTACAAACTGCACCACAGAAGGAAAAGAGAAAAGCAAATGTATATCTAGTATTCCATACATAATCAATGTATCACAGAAGACTGCAAATATTTTCAAAAATCACTGAGTAAAAATTGGGTTTTGTACATTTAACAAGCTACAGCAAAAACTAATACTTAATATAAACCGTAATCATGATCCATATTCAGACTCTGGAATATACAAAGTAACATGCCAGGAATGCTCCAAGTTCTACCTAGGAAAACAGTCCGAAATTTCAACACCAGGTACACAGAGCACATTAGAGCATACACACACAGCAAACACACTACATCAGCAATAGCAACACACATGCAAAATACAGGACACCCATTTTGAAAAATAGAGCAAAATGTGAAAGTACTCCATAGACTAAATAAAGGACATAAAATGGATTTGCCTGCAGAACTGAAGATATATTAACATTACAGAAAATATGAAGATAAAATATTAAATGAAAAACTTGAAAGTGAATCAGTGAATTTCATCAGATGTTTCGATAATACACTCCCATAAAAATAGTAAAAAATAGAAATACGCACAATTGTAAAATCAATATAAGTAATTTATGAGCCAAATTGTTAAGATAAATAACCTCTGTGCCAAAACATATCATAATCTGTGGAAGACCTATAATGTTATCTCTGTGGACTACCTGTAAGAAGATCTTTGTAACTGTTTTGTTTATATAAGATATTTTCGATGTGGAAAGTTGTGTGTGATGTTTAGTGTGTGTGAGACTCTGCACAAATGGACCATTACAAAACTGTAAGTACAAATTCTTCTAAACTTCGCCACAAACTTCACAAAAAGAATTGATACCCACCTAGAAAACCGCGTGCTTCTTACGTATTGCAGTAAAAGTCAACGAAATGAAGCAGACTCACACACACTGATAACATCAAAAGAAATGGCTTAATACACACAAAAAACGCAGTTGGAAATGGGAATTATTTCAAGAAACCTTACACAACACGACTGAACATATGCCTGCGAGAGTGGTAGTGTTTTCAAGGCTAAGGTTGGCCCAACACGATATTGAATTCCGGCACTACCCCTGAAGGGCGTCACGAACTTGTAAGTAATTTTCAGACAAGTGTCCGGATAATGGTGTACATCCACATGACTGAGATTTCTTAATCAGTTTACCATTTACATGCCTGATTCACTAGCTTAAATAGCACCGAGTAGGATCCTTTCGACGATCTACTTACTAGGAGAACAGCATTGGCAGGTAATATTTACAGACCTGCTGTGATACATCTTCATCCAGTTAGGGTAGTCGCAACCTAAAATGTTACTTTCCTATCACACAGTTACACTGCTCCTTCAATTTCTCAGTGAACACGTCCGTCTGTAATATATTTATGAATTACCAATCATAATTGTAATTCAAGATCCCCACTGTGTCCATCCGCAACAGAATAACGGTCTTAAGGTCCTTATCCGTTTGGAGTATTGCAACCACGCTACAGTACTGCGCTAGGGGGTGAGCAAGCTATCGTTAACACAAGTGGCCAGAAATGATGAGGATTTCTGGTGCACATGAAAAGAGATTGTGATGAGATTGTTGTGCAGGACTCTGATCATATGTTGACTTCAGTGGATTAAAAAGCTCGTTGAATATTCTGTCAGATGAATACTGGTGTATCTATACGCGTGTCTGTAATGTACAACTGTTCGCCTGTTCTGTCTGGATGGTACTGACAGACTTGCACAGAAATATGAATTTCTGTCCGAAGCTTCTGAAAAACACACATTAAAAAAAGCTTTGCATCACCTCGGTTCCAAGAATTCCGAATCTGTACAGAAAATTGGAACAGAGATCAACATAAATGTCATTTTCGCCTTTTTTTATTGCTCATGAAAACTACACATTGTAAGTTGTACCACCATACAAAGAGACCTTCAGAGGTGGTGCTCGAAATACCCAGTAGAACCACCTCTTGTACTGATGCATACCTGTACTCGTCGTGGAGTACTATTCACAAGTTCATCAAGACACTGTAGTTCCAGATTGTCCCACTGCTCAACGGCGATTCGGCGCAGATCCCTCAGAGTGGATGGTGGGTCACGTCGTGCATAAACAGCCCTTTTCAATCTATTCCACGCATGTTCGATAGGTAAAATATGGAGTTTCAGTCTTCGATCGCTATTCTTTATTTTCAATTACCGGTTTCGGGCTAGCTGCCCATCTTCAGATCTGTTAGACAATGTTAAAAATGTAATTAATAAGAGAGATACAGTTAGTGAAAAAATATCTTAGTTTACAAAAAGAAATTTTGGAACGTATAAAATGCCAACATACCATATGTTGTAGTTACAGAGTAACTTGTCCGTACAGAACACACAGTTCACTGTCATAAGTAAAGTAAATTTCAATCTGTTAAAACATTATATAGCAGTATTTAAGAGTAACAGTAAATAAGTGCCCTCTACCTATAACAATTGTGCATCTGTTATTATTTCGCCGTATATATTATTGGCGAATATTCTTTTTAATAAAACAATTTTTAAGGTAATAACAAATGAATAATTTTTTGAGTGGACCATGAAACGAAAAATTTTTACATTAATTTAAAATTTCTTTATAAAGAAACATGAAATATAATTAAAATGTAGATATCCTTCCGAAAATGTGCGTTTACCCTTCTTTGTTTTTGATTGGTGGTTGAGTGGATTTCCCTACGTCAGAACGTATACAACGCCACGCCGAGTCGTCTTGCGCCGCGCCCAATTTACCTCGCCGCCAGTACGCTGAGGGCCGTTCCGCTGTAGCTGTTTCTTACTGGGGCGTGCTGTTGCATTCAAGAGTAAGCCTAAAACAGGTCTTTAAAAATCTCATAATTATTCCTGTGCATAAAATCACTTTGCTCATTAAGTAGTAGGCCTGGGGTTTTTCTTTGGTGTGCGTATATTTCAATCTCTTCGAGCACGCTGAGATAGAGTCTTTTTGGAGCTTTATATAGCACCTCCATTTGTTGATTTATATTACTAACTTCATGTCTACTCTCTTTTACATGCGTTCCAAATGCTGTTCGATTGCTATGACTGCAATGTTCCCTGTATCGAATTTCAAAATTCCGCCCTGTTTGTCCTATATAATAACTGTCACATTCAGTACATTTAATCTTATATACTCCGGAATTATTGTATTTCATTTGTTTCGTCGTTGCTGGTTTATGTCTTAATCTATGTGCCATTTGCCCTTCGTTCTGAAATGCCACTGCGATGTTTTTTGGAAAGCATTTAGCAATTCTTTCCGACACACGCCCTTTGTATGTCAGGGTGACAAACTTCTTCTTAACTTTAATTTTCCTAGAATCGCTACTGATGCCCGCGGATTTGCTTTTGATTTTGTTAAACATACGTGTAACATCTTGTGTCCTGTATCCGTTAGCTGCTGCTACTTGCTTAATAATACCCAGTTCTTTCTGCAACTCATCTTCCTGTAGTGGCAATCTGAGGGCTCTGTTGCACATTGCATGAAAGTACGCTCTTTTATGCTGTGCTGGGTGGTGCGACGTCGCTACTATGATGTTGTCGGAGCACGTGTCTTTTCTATAGACGCCGAAAACGTGCCTGCCTCCCTCCTTTCTGACAGTCAAATCTAAACAGTTAATCGCCCCGTTGTTTTCCATTTCTAGTGTGAATTGAATTTTTGGATGCTGCTCGTTTAAAACTTTAGTCATTTCCTCTACGTCTTCTTTTTCTCCTTTGAGTAATAAAATAGTGTCATAAACATACCGTCTGTAACAAATTAACTTCTCCTTAATTTCTGGAAAAGAGCTAAAAACTTTGTTCTCAAAGTCATTCATAAAAATTTCAGCTAAAATGCCTGATAGACTGTTACCCATAGCTAAACCTTCATCTTGAATAAAAACTTTATCGTTAAAGATAAAACTATTAAAACTCAGTGTGAACTCTAGCATATCTACGAGTTCGACGATTTCACCCATGCTCATTGACTTATTTTTTATCAGGTTTTTTCTTATAATTTGCAAAGTTTCTGGTATTGGTATATTAGTGTAGAGGTTTACGACGTTGCAAAGATGGAGGTCGCCATTGACGTCGGGAGTGAAGTTGCGCATGATGCAGCCTACTGCGCACAGTTTGAGTCGTAACACGACGTCCTGTGGCTGCACGAAAAGCATTCTTGAACATGGTGGCCTTGCTGTCAGGGGTCCTCCGAGCGATAATTCGTAGGTAGCGGTCATTCACTGCAGTAGTACCACTTGGGCGGCCTGAGCGAGGCATGTCATCGACAGTTACTGTCTCTCTTTACCCCCTCCATGTCCGAACAATATCTGTTTGGTTCACTCCGAGACGCCTGGACACTTCCCTTGTTGAGAACCCTTCCTGGCACAAAGTAACCATGCGGAATCAATCGGTCTAGGCTTGGTTGAACCACAGGCAACACGAGTCGTGTACCTCCATCCTGCTGATGGTATGACTGGAGCTGATCAGCTGTCGGACCTCCTCTGTCTAATAGGCACTGCTCAGCCATAGTTGTTTACAGCTTTGGGCGGGTTTAGTGACATCTCTGAAGAGTCAAAGAGACTATGTGTGTGATACAATATCCACAGTCAACGTCTGTCTTGAGGAGTTCTGGGAACCGGGGTGATGTGTGTTATTCTCACAGGCTGTATGAATATATTTTTTTGTTAATTTACATATATAGTCATTAATTTGAGCTGAATTAATTTGGACTGATTCCATGCAGTACTAAGCTGATATCCTGCTTCCCGGTTTATCAAGTTCTCCGCCATCTTGATCTCAATCGATTCGCGAATGAAACGGGGCAGGGGGGGGAGGGGTTTTCTGAGCAATGATCCTGGTAGTGGCGAATCTGTTTACGGAAAAATTTGAGGATGAGGTACTTACAACGGCTGCCTACCAGCCGACAGATTCGTTGATGACACGTTCGTCGTCTGGCCACTGGATGAGTTCCTGGACCATCTGAACACAAGACACCCCAACATCAAGTTCAACATGGAACTAGATTTGATGGTTAGCTCCCATTCCTCGATGTCCCGATAAAGAGGAAGGCAGACGGTACTTTAGGCCACAGTGTGTACAGAAAACCAACACACTGACTTATATCTACAGGCTGACAGCTGCCATCACCCAGCACAGAAGCAAGCAGTGCTGAGAACACTCGTACAGCGAGCCAAAACACTCTCTGACCCAGACAGACAGTGGAATTAGAACATCTACAAAGAGTGTACACAGACAACGGATACTCCGCCAGGGACATCCACAAAGCGCTCCATCCCACCAGATGACCTGAGGCAACAGGAGAGGAGCAGAAAAAAGAGACCAGGAAAACAGCCTTTCTACCATATGCTGGGCGTATATCTGCCAAGATCACCAAAATCTTGAAGAAACACAAAATCAAGAGTGTGCTCTGCCCACCTAACAAGATAAGGACGCTCGCTGGAACTGTGATGGATGATTTTAGGTTAAGGAAACCTGGCGCCTACAATATAACATGTGAATGAGGGCTGTCTTACATCGGTCACACTACCAGAACAGTTGAAATAAGATGTAAAGAACACCAGAGACATACCAGGCTAAGACAGGTAACTGAATCTGCAATAGCACAACATTGCCTGGACCTTGAGCACACCATGGATTATGACTAAATCAGGATCCTAGCTCAGGGCCGCCGATTCTGGGCTAGTGTCATTCATGAATCGATTGAAATCAAGATGGCGGAGAACTTGATGAACCGGAAAGCAGGATAGTAGTGCGTGGAATCCTGCTCTGGAATTACTGCAGAAACAACGGAAGAGAGTTCCCTTCTCCAGGAATGAACTACAGACGTCCAAGAGTGTACCTAACGCGATACAGGCGACAGCAAGCTCCTTGGAGGATGGCCATCATAATAGGCAGCTCCAACAGAAGCCGGATGCAGCAGGAAGCGTACCTCACAGGCGCATACCGGATTCAGAAGCCCAGGAGAATGGCTCGGCCACGAGAGAAACTCGCCGCGGTCGCGGACAGCATAAGGAACTTCAACAGAGCCATGATAGTGCTAGGATCGCGCCTATCGGGGGCGGACCCAATTGGAAACATTTTGGGATGTCCGCTAACTCAGAAGAGAGCCGCAACGGGCGTGGACCGAAGGTGGAGCGCCTAGAGACTGATACCACCGCCAGAAATGTCCACAGTGGGCGTGGACGGCATAGGGAGCGCCACACACAGCCCAGGCATAAATATGGGACTAGGTCAGCTGGTCAACCAGTCTCAGGGAACACATGATGACGACGGTGAAATACCGTGTTGGGAAGACGCGGACCACTGGCAGTACACCCGATTCTACGAGATGACAAACCTGATTTGTAGCCTCGTTCTGGCGCTGATAGCATCACTTTTATGCGACTGACTCGAAATTTTAAAAGACACCTTCTTTCAGACATGGAAACATGCCCACCAATTCTTATTTACGTTCCACAAGTCTTTCTTGACGCTTCGATGTTTTTATTTTCCTTTTTTTTCGTTGGCGTATGCGTTGGTATGCAGAGTGACTTATCTGTCATGTGTACAGTTACTAACTGGTTACGTCCTACCATAGTCAACTATATAGAGCATATCTTGCACAATTTAAGTGTTATGTGTAAAAATAAATTTTATACTACACCGAAGGGCCAAAGAAACTGGTACACCTGCTTAATATTGTGAAGGCCACCCGCGAGCACACGACGTGCCATGGACTCGACTAATGTCTGAAGTAGTGTTGGAGGGAACTTACACCATGAGTCCTGCAGGGGTGTCCACAAATCCATACGAGTGGTTGGAGATCTCTTCTCAACAACACGTTGCAAGACATACCAGATATGCTCAATGATGTTCACGTCTGGGGAGTTTGGTAATTAGAGAAACTGCTTAAAATCAGAAGAGTGTTCTTGGAACCAATCTGTGGCAATTTAGAACATGTGGGGTGTCGCATTGTCCTGCTGGAACTGCACAAGTCCGTCGGAGTGCACAATGGACACGAATGAATGCAAGTGGTCAGACAAGATGCTTTCGTACGTGTCACGTATCACAGTATAACTAGACATATCAGGTGTCCCATATCACTCGAACTGCACACTCCTTTCACCATTACAGAGCCTCCATCAGCTTGAGAAGTCTGCTGGTGACATCCAGGGTCCATGGATTCATGAGGTATTCTCCATACCCGTACATGTCCGTTCACTCGATACAATTTCAAACGAAACACGTCCGGCCAGTCAACATGTTTCCCGTTATCAACAGTCCACTGTCGGTGTTGACGGGCCCGTACGAGGTGTAAAGCTTTGTGTCGTACAGTCATCAAGGGTACACGAGTGGGTCTTCTGCTGCGAAAGTCCGTATCGATGATGTTTCGTTGAATGGTTCGCGCGCTGACTCCAGTTGACGGCCCAGCATTGAAATCTGCAACAATTTGTGAACGGGTCGCTCTTCTGACGTTGTTGGTCACCTTCTTGCAACATCTTTCTCCGGCTGCAGCGTTGACGGAGATTTGAAGTTTTACCAGATTCGTGATATTCACAGTACCTTCGTGAAATGGTCGTATGGGAAAATCGACACTTCATCGCTACCTCTGAAATGCTGTTTCCCAACGCTCGTGCACCGACTATAGCATCACTTTCAGCCCCACTTAAATCTTGATAACCTGCCATTGTAGCAGCTGTAAACGATCTATCAACTGCGCCAGACACTTGTTGTCTTACAAAAGCGTTGCCGACCGCAGCGCCGTATTGTGCTTGCTATACCAGTTGCATGCCTATACCAGTTTCTTTGGCGCTTCAGTTTATATGAAAATGTTAAGAAAGTTTTGATGTTCATGTGAGTTTGAGTCTTTTCTATATCATTAAAAGGATAGAATACCGTTTTAAATACTACCTGCCCAGTTGTGAACATTTCATGGAGCTGATGCCCACTATTAGCTGAAAAGTAGACTTGGTAATGCCCGGACTGTCATAGCTTGCAGTACTGCGTGCGTAATGAACCGTATTTTCAGGAAGATGAACTTAAGTTAAATTCACAAAAGTAGCCCAATGAAATAAATAAGATAAGGCAGTTGCTGCGCTGTGCTTTGTTTGAGGTACATATAGTTCAGCACTTCTTACTTTGGACAGAAAACTTGGAACAATATTCACTAGCCAATTTGTCCCATAAATTCAGTAAATGCGTTTTTCTATTCTTACATAACAAAGCCATTCAGAGTGATAATGATAATCTTCTTTATTTTATGTTTCATTCACAGAGAATCAGGTCCAGTTTAGATCAATTATCATCACACACATCACAAGTAATTTGCACAAATATTTTCGTGTTCATATGTAGGGTAGTTGAGGCTGCCCTAGATCTGTAACCAGTATCTAGAAAGCTATACTATCTCCAAATAAAAAGTATAAGTTGCTTCAGTTTCATTCAGTTACAACAGTCGAATGTATTTAGGAAGTTTGACAATGAATAATGAAACTGGCAGAATGTCATCTCATTCTGGGCCCTTCTTTTGAAACGGCGTTCAGTGTCTTGTCAGAGTCATCACACACTATCTCAGAAATCTCTTTTCATTCACTTCCTTTCACTTTTCGATAAAACTTCATTCACGTTCTTTTTTTTCTTTTATGTAACCCCACGATATTTCTTTCATTCTGCTATCTTTCTTTAATGCTGGGATTCCCATGTAAGTAATTTGTGGCCATACAGTTCCTTCGTTTTTCATCAAATGGTGAAACGTCCCCTTAGAAAAATTTAAAAATGACAGTGCTGGAAAACCTCTTACGTTATTTGATTTTCAAACAGCTGAGAAGAACTGAACGTACTCAGACATTTCTGTCTCTATTTATTTTGATCAACACTAAACTGACACACAATATTTTTAGCGCAACGCAATCTGACTTTCAACAATCCCTACAAAAGAATAGCCCTGACTAACAATAACCTATACCTTTCATGAATCACTTACCTCACAAAAATCTTCGTTACTCGAACTACTGCAATACAGCGAGCGCCAATACTGCCAGCTAAATGTTCAAAAAATGTTCAAATGTGTGTGAACTCTTATGGGACTTAACTGCTAAGGTCATCAGTCCCTAAGTTTACACACTACTTAACCTAAATTATCCTAAGAACAAACTCACACCCATGCCCGAGGGAGGACTCGAACTTCCACCAGCTAAATAAAAGATTATAACTACTGAAGGCACTAACTACTGATAGGCATAGTTAGCAAATGAAAGATTTTGATAGAGAACAAACATTGTATTTACCATAATAATGTTCAAAAGTAATCATATATATATATATATATATATATATATATATATATATATATATATATCAGTTCATTACATCCTATACTACAAATTTGCTCTTTCTGATGGTCACACGTCCAGATCGACCGCTCTCAAAATTCTCCCATCTCTCTCCCCACATCCACCACTGCTGGCGGCTCACCTCCAACTGCACAACGTTACGTGCTGTTGACATCCAACTGCCCAACACTACAATAACGAATATTTCAACAATGCCACCCAGCCACAGGCTGCACACAGCACAGTCAGTGATTCTCATACAGAGCGCTACGTGGCGTTACCGACATAAAAACCTAAACAGCCTACATACAATGTTCCTCTAAGCCGGCCGGGGTGGCCGAGCGGTTCTAGGCGTACAGTATGGAACGTTGCGACCGCTACGGCCGCAGGTTCGAATCCTGCCTGGGGCATGGATATGTGTGATGTCCTTAAGTTAGTTAGGTTTAAGTAGTTCTAAGTTCTAGGGACTTGATGACCTCAGAAGGTAAGTCCCATAGTACTCAGAGTCATTCGAACCTATTTTATTTTTGTTCCTCTAATATTGTAATGAACAGCGTTCATCTTCCCTTCAGTCATGCAAGTTTTCCAACTTGCAGCTTCTGTTCTTATTTCAGCTGTTTGATTTCAGGCTGGATCTCCCATCCCGTTCGGTGCTGAGGTGCCATTCCAGTACAGTTGGAGAACCTCTGCAGTGATGTGACGACGATGTTAGTTTGTGGGGCGTTCAACATCGTGGTCATCAGCACACATACCAGTTCCAAATCTTTCCGTTTCCAGTATCTGCGCTTCCCGGATGATGGTGAGATGATGGGAACCGGCCGGGTATCGAACCCGGGACCGCATGATCCAGAGGCAGCAACGCTAGCACTATACCACGAGCTGCGGAGCTCTGCAATGCTGTCCGAGTTTAGGGGGAATAAGTTTAGGAGGAATGCCAAGCGGCTTGAGGCGCGTACCATTGAGGTGGAAGGCTCGCTAGGGTATTTCACGCAATCGTGCCAAGCCACTATGCAAGGGTGGCATAGTGGCTGGTTAATCTGCCTAGTGGGCAGGACATCCGGGTTTGAATCCTGGCCTTGGCACATACTTTCATTCGTCTCTTCAGTCTGCATACACACGTCACACATTATTGAGACGTGGAAGGCCTCTGGAACCATATAGTTTCATTAGCTTGTATTCTCCTTTTTCTTGTTTTGTTGATTCACTTTCCAATATTTCCCTTTCGTATCCTCACACAGTCCTTGAGATGAGCATCTCTGCTCTCCGAGACACGAAGAAACTCCTGTAAAAGTATAGCTTAAGTTATTGCTCAATATTTAATGTGTAGCGAAATAAGAAAGGGCCGAGCTGCCCACAACATTTCAGTGTATTCAACAGCCCTTGCGGGAACAGAAAACTTGAGAACTGGGCGGAGTTGGTGTAGTTAGCAGAATAGCCGCTAGTCCTGGCAAGGAACACGTGCTCCTCACACCACTAGGCGCTCGTTTATCACGGGACAGAGCGTTTTCATTATTATTTATTACTGTTTTTCCTCGGCGATGTCGCGGGGAGTTGTTTTAAAGCATAAAACAGAGCCATACATCTGGCACGCGTTTTCCAGGCCGCCGTCGCGTGAAATACGCACTTTTCTGAATGATTAATAGAGCCAACTGCCCTCGTGGCACGCGAGCGCGATAAATCCAGTCTTGTTTCTGGCGCGCGACGGCCTGTAATATTTAACCAGCGTATTACAAATTGATTTGTTGCGTCCTGAATATTTCCGACCTCAATGATGTGGACTAATGCGCATTTCGCGAGGGAAAAAGTATGGCGCATTTGACAGCACAGCCAAGAGATGGTCGCAATGGTGGGCACCTCAATACGTCTTTCTCTCTCTTACGGGGAAGCATGAGGTCATCGGGTCAGAAATTTTACTTATGATTCGCACGGTTGAGGTAAATATTTAGGTTTAACAATTTCCGTTCCACTACGATGCACTTCCCAGCCTGTTCGGAGAAATCAGGGTTCAGAGTTGATACGTCTTACAAACCCGACACAATAGGAAGAACAAGGCCCCTATGCTTTTTTCTTTTATCACTCGTTTATTACATCAGACAAATACACATTTTAAGACAAAATTTAGCTACATGAAATATTGCTCACAGTAAAAGTTAACATAAGCAGTGACAAAACTTAGTTCTATTAAGGGTTTCTGCTGGAAACATATTTTAAGGAGGCAATGTAAGGTTTATATCAATTTAGCTCATACACGTAGCTATTGATTGAATCACGACACAGACACTTCAACAATTTCTGTAACAAATAAATAGCGTGAATTTGTACTCACAGTAACCAACTAATGAACAGCCTTGCCTCTGAATAAGTAGTAGGCCATTTGGAACGAATTAACAACACCCAGCAACTAGGGGAGTTAATACCAACAGTCTTTAAATGTCTTGCTCCCCATTAAATAAACAAACTTACAGTAATTAAATGAATAACAAATCAAACACACTACGCTCCACTCAAACTCTTCAGTGGAAGCCAAGCCAAAATGAAGATTCCATTAACTGACTAGCACTGAAGTCACACTAAAGCTCGTCCCTGTGTTCCCAGACACACATGGGGCAAACTTATACAAGACAAGATTTTGAAGGGAGCACATCAGTAAACCCGGTAGTGGAGCTAACTCGTGCCACTGAAAATTAAGGTACTAGACCGGGGCACAAGGTGGTATACAATGAGGTTGCCTTAGTGCTACACTGCGCTCCAAAATATTAATTCAAATGGCCAATTCAAAATTAAGTACACATAAACCAGCATTAATTGACGAGGAGTGACACCAGGTCGCTCGAAGGGATGACAACACTTAATTGAAAAGACGAATGCCGGAGGCGGCAGTAACATCAGACACCTTCTCCGAGTTTTAACCAGGAGTCACTTCTCGCTATACAAGTAAACATTTAACCAAGCACAAGGACGGAACCCCAAAGAGAAAATTCAAATAAACCCCCAAAAGATTATAAAGGGCAGAGAACCCCAACTATTTAAATTTAAAAGAATTAGCTTTCCCCAAAAGCAGCGTAAACGCTAAGGCAACTCTTAAGAGGCCACCAAAATTGGTTACAAAAGTCTTATACATTTGCTCCTTTTCTTTAAAAGAAACACAAGGCTGCTTAACTTCTGCTGGACGTCCGGTATGGCTCGTGTAGGATACACCAGGCAGGAACCCAAGCTAGGCGGTCGCAAGGCACGGCGAGCAAAATCAGGAGAGCAGACAGGCAGGCAGCCAACACATATCCTCCATGCTGAACCGGCAGACCGCGTACAGCCAACTCCACATATACGTGGTTGCTTCCCCCCTCGTACCTCGCGGCGTCTCAGCAGGTAGCCAGAGCAAACGTCAACTGCCACTCGCCCCACGAATGCGGAAAACAGCAAGGCAAGCAAAGATAAGATACATCGAAGTATCGATAATGGACATGCAAGAGACTGGCGCGCCAGTAACGAGCGCCACGGCTCAAGAGTTTCGCGAGGTAGAGTAGCGCACGTGAGCTCCAGCCTCTGTTTTGAGTTGCTGCGTTAGCGCAAGAGACCAACACGGCTGACTACGTGTATATATAACTATACTTTGTTCCGGTCTCCTCATGTTTTTCTTTTCTTGCATAACTGTAAGAAATGATGCTTCCATGTGCGATGTCCGCTTTCGTTTAAATGTTATCCTATTTGAGAATGTTAATTGCTCTAAGGACCGTGTCTAGCAATCGGACTCAAAAAACGGGAGACAGTCTCGTGCAGTGAAACTTCCTGGCAGATTAAAACTGTGTGCCCGACCGAGACTCGAACTCAGGACCTTTGCCTTTCGCGGGCAAGTGCTCTACCATCTGAGCTACCGAAGCACGACTCAGGCCCGGTACTCACAGCTCTACTTCTGCCAGTATCTCGTCTCCTACCTTCCAAACTTTACAGAAGCTCTCCTGCGAACCTTGCAGAACTAGCACTCCTGAAAGAAAGGATATAGCGGAGACATGGCTTAGCCACAGCCTGGGGGATGTTTCCAGAATGAGATTTTCACTCTGCAGCGGAGTGTGCGCTGATATGAAACTTCCTGGCAGATTAAAACTGTGTGCCCGACCGAGACTCGAACTCGGGACCTTTGCCTTTCGCTTGCCCGCGAAAGGCAAAACATCAGTGTAGGCCTGTGCGGTGATACTGCCACGCAAAATAACAAGGGGTGCAATCCCCCTTCATAACTACACCATAACACCGCCGCCTCCGAATTTTACTGTTGGTACTACGCACGCTGGCAGATGACGTTCACTCCATACAACGTTTTCCCACTGCCCAGTTGTCCAATGATTAAACTCCTTACACCAAGCCTTCTGGTAGCAAACAGACCCGAACTATTTGAAACAGTTAACGCAGAACAGGGAATCAGCGATCATAAAACGGTTACTGCACCGATGATTTCAGCCGTAAACAGAAATATTAAAAAAGGTAGGAAGATTTTTCTGTTTAGAAAAAGTGACACAAAGCAGAGTTCAGAGTACTTGACGGCTCAACACAAAAGTTTTGTCTCAAGTACAGATAGTGTTGAGGATCAGTGGACAAAGTTCAAAACCATCGTACAATATGCATTAGATGAGTATGTGCCAAGCAAGATCGAAAGGGATGGAAAATAGCCACCTTGGTACAACAGCCGAGTTAGAAAACTGCTATGGAAGCAAAGGGACCTTCACAGCAAACATAAACATAGCCAAAGCCTTGCAGACAAACAAAGATTACACGAACCAAAATGTACTGTGAGGAGGGCTATGCGAGAGGCGTTCAATGAATTCGAAAGTAAAGTTCTATGAATTGACTTGGCAGAAAATCCTAAGAAATTCTGGTCTTATGTCAAGGCGGTAGGTGGATCAAAACAAAATGTCCAGACACTCTGTTACCAAAATGGTACTGAAACAGAGGATGGCAGACTAAAGGCCGAAATGCTAAATGTCTTTTTCCAAAGCTGTTTCACAGAGGAAGACTGCACTGTAGGTCCTTCTCTAGAGTGTAGTACAGATGACAGAATGGTAGATATCGAAACAGATGACAGAGGGATACGAAAACAATTAAAATCGCTCAAAAGAGGAAACGCCACGGGACCTGATAAGATACCAGTTCCATTTTATACAGAGTACCGGAAGGAACGTGCCTCCCTTCTTGCAGCGGTGTACCGTAGGTCTCTAGAAGAGCGCAGCGTTCCAAAAGATTGGAAAAGGGCACAGGTCACCCCGTTTTCAAGAAGGGACGTCGAACAGATGTGCAGAACTATAGACCTATATCTCTAGTGTCGATCAGTTGCAGAATTTTGGAACACGTATTATGTTCGAGTATAATGACTTTTCTATAGACTAGAAATCTACTCTATAGGAATGAGCATGGGTTTCGAAAAAGACGATCGTGTGAAACCCAGCTCGCGCTATTCGTCCACGAGACTCAGTGGGCCATAGACACGGGTTCCCAGGCAGATGCCGTGTTTCTTGACATCCGATAGGCGTTTGATACAGTTCCCCACAGTCGTTTAATGAACAAAGTAAGAGCATATGGACTACCAGACCAATTGTATGATTGGATTGAAGAGTTCCTACATAACAGAACGCAGCATGTCATTCTCAATGGAGAGAAGTTTTCCGAAGTAAGAGTGATTTCAGTGCCACAGGGAAGTCTTATAAGACCGTTTCTGTTCACAATATATATAAATGACCTTGTGGATAACATCGGAAGTTCACTGAGGCTTTTTGCGGATGATGCTGTGGTATATCGAGAGGTTGTAACAATGGAAAATTGTACTGATGTGCAGGAGGATCTGCAAAGGATTGACGCATGGTGTAGGGAATGGCGATTGAATCTCAATGTAGACAACTGTAATGTGCTGCGAACACACAGAAAGGAAGATCCTTTATCATTTAGCTACAATATAGCAGGTCAGCAACTGGAAGCAGTTAATTCCATAAATTCTCTGGGAGTAGGCATTAGGATTGATTTAAAGTGGAATAACCATATAAAACTGATCGTCGGTAAAGCAGGTGCCAGACTGAGATTCATTGGAAGAATCCTAAGGAAATGCAATCCGAAAACAAAGGAAGTAGGTTACAGTACGCTTGTTCGCCCACTGCTTGAATACTGCTCAGCAGTGTGGGATCCGTACCAGATAGGGTTGATAGAAGACATAGAGAAGATCCAACGGAGAGCAGCGCGCTTCGTTACGGGATCATTTAGTAATCGCGAAAGCGTTACGGAGATGATAGATAAACTCCAGTAGAAGACTCTGCAAGGGAGACGCTTAGTAGCTCGGTACGTGCTTTTGTTGAAGTTTCGAGAACATACCTTCACCGAGGAGTCAAGCAGTATATGGCTCCCTTCTACGTATATGTCACGATGAGATGAGGATAAAATCAGAGAGATTAGAGCCCACACAGAGGCATACCGACAATCTTTCTTTCCACGAACGATACGAGACTGTAATAGAAGTGAGAATCGATAGAGGTACTCGAAGTACTCTCCGCCTGACACTGTCAGGTGCCTAGCGGAGTATGGATGTAGATGTAGATGTAGAAGCCAGGCGTCGTTTGGCATTTACCGGCGTGATGTGTGGCTTATTAGCAGCAGCACCACCATGAAATCCACGTCTTCTCTCCTCTCGCGTAACTGTCATAGTAGTTGCAGTGGATCCTGATGCAGTTTGGAAATCCTGCGTGATCGTTTGGATAGAAGTCTGCCTATTACACATTACGGCTCTCTCCAGCTGTCTGCGGTCCCTGTCAGTGAACAGACGAGACCGACCTGTACGCTGTTGTGCTCTACGTGTCCCTTCACGTTTCCATCACACTATCACATCAGAAACAGTATACCTAGGGATGTTTAGGAGTGTGGAAATCTCGCGTACAGACGTATGACACAAGTGGCACCCAATCACGTTACCACGTTCGAAGTCCGTGAGTGCCGCGCCTCATTCTAGCCTCCAACGATGTCTAATGACTACTGACGTCGCTGATATGGAGTAACTGGCAGTAGGTGGCGGTACAGTGCACCTAATATGAATAACGTATGTTTTTTGGGGTGTCCGGATACTTTTGATCATATAGTGTATATAAAGGCATTGTCCCGGCTGACTGTCTCATGATCACCCAGCCCTAACCGCTATGAAAAGAAACTCGGAATTTGCAGAGGCTGTTGCTCTTATACCGTAGGTGTAGTTTAAGAAGGTATTGTTCGAAATTCAACCTCTACGGGGGCGAAGTAGGGGATGAAATTGAAAAAAAAAAAATCAGTATGAAGGTAATTTTGAGGCTGGACCTTCTAAAATTGGTATTTGGTCGGAAATAAATACGTGTTTCAGCATCCTTGGAAATTCAACCACAAAGGGATAAAATAGTGGGTGAAATAAATAAATACTGACGAACTACTGAAGCATTGTCAAAGATACTTCTCGGTTGGAAATAACAAAAAAGAAATCCCACGTGTTTCATTGTTTTTGGAAATTCAGCTTTCTAATGGAATTAATGGGGGGGGGGGTAAAACGTTTTATGAAATTATTCTCTTTGAAAGCGTTTTCAAAGCTAAAGCTATGGATATTTGTATTTGACTTCTGCGATAGAATTTTTAAAAATACGTGTTTCATCTGTTTTTGAAATTCCACCCTTAAGGGGTGAAATAGGGAATAAAAATTTGTGGAAAATATTTCGTTGCATTAAAAAAAATTTTAAGCTAAATTTACGAAAATTGATATTGCACTCCTCTGTTATATATAAAAAAATATGTGTTAGAGAATGAAATTCTATGGAAATATCATCACGAGAACGCAAAAGCAATGTTTTTTTTAAAAAAGAAAACCTTCGACTCTAGATACGAGAATCGCTTTTTGGTCAGAAGACGTTCGGAAAGGAGCGTGCTGCTTCTATGGTCTCAGTTACGGTAAATTGTGAACATAATAAAAAATCAATTAAAGAAAAATAAAAAGGAAAGGAAAAGGAAAGAAAAATCTGAAGACTATACAGTTTCTGCGTGTGAAGCAGTGGGCGCTAAGCTAGTAATACATAAATAAATAGTTATTGCAAATTGACAGTAGAAGAAACCTGGCTAGCTTTATACGAAATACAAGTAACGTGACGGTGACGGGACCAGCATAAAACCTTACTGACATCAATGCCTAGTGCGCATATATACATACATTCACACACAGATAACTACTTTCAAAGTAAGGCATTTTTATAGATTCTTACCATAGACACATCTGAAAAGTATAGAAGATGCTTTGCTTACTATGATGGCAGAATTTGTAGCTGTACAACTATTAATATTTGTTCCATATCAAAGATGAAATAATGTAAGTCTCTTCTCAATATCTTACACTTTCTGTCTCGGCTATCACTTTAGCCTCTCTGAATAAGCAAAGCATCATTTCGTCACATCCACTAACATAGAATTTTCGTTATATACAATCCACCACAGTGCTCTTAACAAGAGCAATAAAAGTCTAACATTAACTTGCGTTCAGAATGAGATTTTCACTCTGAAGTGGAGTGTGCGCTGATACGACACTTCCTGGTAGATGGTAGAGCACTTGCCCGCGAAAGGCAAAGGTCCCAATTTCAAGTCTCGGTCCGGCACACAGATTTAATCTGGCAGGAAGTTTCATTAACTTGGCGTTGCAGTCGTCTTAAATTCAGCGTCAGCAATACATAATCTTCAAAATAGGGTTCAGTTGGTTCATAATTTACGTAACAGCTTCGCTGAAGATACTGAAAAATATTTATGTTTTGTTTTCTACCAGCTTTTATCACTGCGAATCGTAATCAGCTTACAGGAAAATCATTTCCCTTCTACACAAATAATACCACTTTCAAAGCGGTTCCTTTTAGAATAACTCAAATCATAAAGCAACTTGAAAATCAGAACAGAGCGTTACTTTCACAACTCATATATGGCTTCCCTGTATGAAGTCCGAATTACTCAGAAAGCATCTACAAAAATAGTTTTCCACTTGCCTAGTGAGCTATGTCCAAGACCCTATCGAAAATGCTGCTATAAAAAGCACTTCACAGAGCACACTTTTGTGGCTCTGAACAGCACTGCTTCCTTCTTTATACTAATAGCCAACATTTGCAGAGCCCACGATTCCATAACATAACTGACATATATTTTGTAATAAATCAGAGCCCACTTCTTGCTACATAATTACAGGTATCTGCTTAGCTGCTCTTCTGACAGAAATGTAGCATTCTACCACTGACAAATGACAATTTGGTCAGTTAACACCAAACAGACTGTACTGTTCTGCAGCTACAGTTACTGAAAAAGACCTTATATAGCCACACCAGTACATCTACAGAGATTTCCCTACAGAATATTCCTTAATGCTGAAACCATGTCTCCTTAGACTGAGAAATGCGTGTCGTTATTGTCATCTTCAGTCCAAAGTCTGGTGCGATGCAGCTCTCCGTGATTATTCACCTTTTACAGGCCTCTTCATCTCCGAGTAACTACTGCGACCTATATCCTTCTGAATCTGCTTAGTGTGTTCATCTTTTGATCGCCCTCTACGATACTAAATTGGTGATCCCTTGATGTCTCAGAACGTGTGCCACCAACTGGTCCCTTCTTCTAGTCAAATTGTGCCACAAATTCCTCTTCTCCTTAATTCTTTTCAGCACCTCCTTATTACTTATGTGAACTATCCATCTAATCTTGCCTAAACTGTGTATCGTTGTGTTCACTTCCATACGAGGCTGCGCTCCATAAAAATACTTTCAGTAAATACTTCCTAACACTTAAATCTATACTCGATATTAACAAATTTCTCTCCTTCAGAGACGCTTACCTTGCCACTGTTAGTCTACATTTTATATCCTCCCTACTTCGACCATCATCAGTAAATTTAGCTTGACAAAAATCATTTGACTACTTTAAATGTCTCATTTAATAACATAATTTCTTCACCATCATCTGATTTAATTTGCCTGCATTCCATTATCTTCTTTTTGCTTTTGTTGATATTCATCTTAGATCCTCCTTTCAAGACACTGTCCATTCCGTTCACCTGCTCTTTCAAGTTCTTTGCTGTCTCTGACAGAATTACAACGTCATTGGTAGGTCTCAAAGTTTTTATTTTTCTCCTTGAGCTTTAATTCCTACTAACAGTTTTTTTCGTTTCCGTTACTTGTTGCTCAGTAAAAATATTTAATAACATCGGCGATAAGTTGCAATCCTGTCTCAGTCCCTTTTCAACCACTGTTTCTCTCTCGTGCCCCTCGAATCTTTTATGTGCTATCCGTTTTCTGTACAAGTTTTAAATGAAATTTGGCTTCCTGTTTTTCACTCCTACTACCTTCAGAGTTTTAAAAAGTGTATTCCAGTCAACACTGTAGAAAGCTTTCTCTACGTCTGCAATTGCTATTAATGTAGGTATGCCATCCCGTAAAGTGTCTTTTAAGACGGAATCCAAACTGATCTTCCTAGAGGTCTGCTTCTACCAATTTTTCCATTCGTCTGTCAAGAATTTGTGTAAGTATTTTGCAAACATGAGTTATTAAACTGATAGTACGGTAATTTTCACACCTGCCAACACCTGCTTTCTTTGAATTAGAATTATTATATTCTTTTTGAAGTCTGAGGGTATGTCGCCTGTCTAATACCCCTTGCTAACCAGATGGTTAATTCATAGGGGACCGCAGGGTTCTAGTTTCGACAGGTTTTCCAGCGATCTATCAGAACTTGCTGTCAGTATCATGTCTCCCATCTCATATTCATCTACCTCTCTTACTTATGTATAATTCTGTGGCTGATTTGGTGGAGGGAATCAAACAGTGAGGTCATCGGTCCCATCGGGTTAGGGGAGGATGGGGCAGGAAGTAGGCCATGAACTTCCAAAGGTGCCATCCCGGTATTTGCCTGAAGCGATGTAGGGAAATCACGGAAAACCTAGATGAAGATGGCCGGACGCGGGTTTGAACCATCGGGCTCCCGAATACGAGTCCAGTATACTAACGACTGCGCTACCTCACTCGGTAAATAATGTTGTTGAGTGATGCGAGGGTAAATTAATTATAAAATTTTTTTGTAATCAAATAGTAAACTTACAAGAGCATTATGTTTCGACATAGTCTCCTTGCGTTTCAACGCATTTGGTCCGTCGTTGTACAAGCTTTCTGATGCCCTCATAAAAGAAGGTTCTCGGTAAAGCAGCGAGCCAGGAATGCACCGCTTCTTTCATTGCTTCGTCCGAGGCAAATCGACGGCGCCGTAATGCCTGTTTGAGTGGACCAAACAAGTGATAATCATAAGGCTCAAGATCGGGACAATATGGAGGATGATCCAGTACTTCAAATTTGAGTTTCTGGAGCGTCTCAGCTGTGTGGGCAGCAGTATACTGACGGGCATTGTTGTGCAACAACACACCTTATGACAGCAATCTTCGGCGTTTCCTTCGAGTTGCAGGCTTCAGCCTGGCAGTAAGTAACGTACCCTGTTCATTGTTGTGCCCCTTTCCCCATAATGTTCCAGTATCGCACCTTGTGAGTCCCAAAAGACTGTAAGCGGACGATTGGTTCTTGAACTTTTTCTTGCACGGTGAATTTGGATGCTTCCATTCCATACTCTGCCGTTAACTGTCTGGCTCGCAGTGATTAATCCATGTTTCATCACCGGTAACGATCCTGTCTAAAAAGTTGTCTCCTTCGTTGCTATAGCGATCCAAATGTTTCTTCCTGATGTGCAAGCTTATTCATGCAACTCTGTGAGTTGTTTTGGGAAACATCTTGCACAAACTTTATGAAACCTAAGTCTGTTGTGGATGATATCGTAGGCAGTACCTTGACTAATTTGTAGACCACGTGCCACTTCGTCAGCAGTTAATCGTCTGTCTTAGAGAATCATTTAACCTGAACGCTCAATGATTTCTTCATTTGCGGTGGTAAACGGTCAACCGGATCCTTCATAGTGCGTAACAACTGTGCGACCATTTCGGAATTTTTCAATTCATGCTTACACACTTCGTTGTGGCAAAACACTGTTCCCGTACTGTACTGAAAGTCTTCGATCAATTTCGACTCCTGATACGCCTTGCGACCACAAAAAATCGGAAAACTGAACGTTGCTGTTCTTTGATGCAAATAGACAGCGCAACAGCACTGATTAACAGCACGGCAGCGATAACGAAACTAACCTAGCAGCTTGAAAATTGCAAAGATATAACAACAAATAAACAAAGCATGTGTCATCAACGTTAAACGACAGTTCTACCAAAATAAACTAAATTGCGGATAATAATTGACTTACCCTCGTATTAACAATGGAAGTTACTGTAACGTGCTGCCGTCTTGTGGTTTATAAAAAATATTTGTGAACTTTTATATATATATAGTTCTATTTATTTTATATGAATTATATGAATGCGTGGAAAAATTCCATGTATAACTGCTCACCTCGATGGACAACAGATCGGCCACATTCAGTGCTGATGTATTGTCGTGTTAGCAGAAGAGCCAACACCGTGTTACGCGTGGAGGCCGAAATGCACGCGTTTTAGCTCACGCAGCCTGGCGTGAAGAGGGAAGAACTATACTGACATGAGCCGGCAGTTCTAGGCGCTAGAGTCTGGAACCGCGCGACCGCTAGTTAGGTTTAAGTAGTTCTAAGTTCTAGGGGACTGATGACGTCAGAAGTTAAGTCCCATAGTGCTCAGAGCCATTTGAACCATATACTGACGTGAGGTCTGGAACATAACAAGGAATGAGAATTCAGAAAGCGGACATAATTAGTTTGACACTTAACTTTAATCCATTTATGATGAACGTCGCTCTTGACGGTACATGATTCACAATATTATCTGTGCAGAATACATTCTTGAAGTAATTATAGTAACTGAATAGGCCCTAGGTCGTAGCAAATGACGTAGGTGAAGGCTATGCTAAACTGTCGTCTCTGCAAATGAGAGCGTATGTAGACAGTGAACCATCGCTAGCCAAGTCGGCTGAACAACTGGGCCGAGTGCTAGGGAGTCTCTCTAGACTAGACCTGCCGTGTGGCGGTGCTCGGTCTGCAATCACTGACTGGCGACACGCGGGTCCGACGTATACTAACGGACCGCGGCCGATTTAAAGGCTACCACCTAGCAAGTGTGGTGTCTGGCGTTGACACCACATGTATTATTACGTCCGACCTCCTGCAGGAATCTCTAACTAGCGAGCTTGAAGAACATGGACAGGGACTACGGATAGTTGACTCCAGGTAGGAATCGGGGTCGGCTCAGAGGGATGCCTACATGGTACCCGCAGTTGCGACATACACAGTGTCGGTGACGCAACTACCTAATAACCAGGAGATCCCGGGTTTGCATTCTTGTCCGGCACACATTTTTCACTCATCGGCGCTGATGGCGCACAAAATCCTGATGTACTTGATATTAATAATACTTCCCTTTCCTATCCTCTCCCCCTGCCCCCTCCTTCAGTTTTCATAATTTATCTACCAATAATTTGCTAAAAGGATTGTAGTATTAAGAATATTGTAAAGTTGTGATGGGAGATGTGATACTGAGTGAAGAATCTGACAGAACACTGAGAGACCTAAGTCAAAACAAGGCCCCAGGAATGGACAATATCTTGAAAGGAGGATATAAGGTGAACACCAAAACAAGAAAAACGGCGATAATGGAATATAGTCAAATCAGGTGATGCTGAGTGGATTAGATTAGGAAATGAGATCCTTGAGGTAATAAATGAGGTTTGCTCTTTTGGAAACAAAATAAGTGATGACGGTCGAGGTAGAGAGGATATAAAATGTAGACTGGCAATGGCAATAAAAGCTTTTGTGAAGAAGAGAAATTTGTTAACATGGAGTATAGATTTAAGTGTCAGGAAGTCCTTTCTGAAAGTATTTGTATGGAGAGTAGCCTGTATGGAAGTGAGACATGGACGATAAACAGTTTAGACAAGACGAGAATAGAAGCTTTTCAGATGTGATGCTACGGAAGAATGCTGAAGATTTGATGGGTAGATCACATAAATAATGAGGAGGTACTGAGTAGAATTGGGGGAGGAGAAATTTGTGGTACAACATGAATAAAAGAAGGGATCGGTTGGTACGACACATTCTGAGGCATCAAGGGATCATCTATTTAGTACTGGGAGCAGTTGTGGTGCGTAAAAATCGTATAGGGAGTCCAATAGACGAATACCGTAAGCAGATTCAGAGGGTTGTGGGTTGCAGTAGGTACTGGGAGATGAACAAGCTTGCACAGGAGAGGGTAGCGTGGAGAGCTGCATCAAACCAGTCATTCGACTGAAGACGACAACAACATCAACAACAACTAAGACGAACGTGTAGAATGATGGCTCTAGATCGTCCAACATAACCGAGTTCATCAACATGAGGTAGAAAATATGAGGTACCCAAGGAGGTCGAAGTGTGGGTTCTACTATGCCAAGACTGCTTGGTACCTACAACAGGAAAATACAATTAATTAGCAGGAGTACAAAATAAGAAAGTATTTATTACTTAACTTTTCTGTAGTCCATGATAGGTTAGTCGACAATTATAGAAGACGCGACTAGACTAAGCGTCTGTAGAATGACATAATTTACAAGTCACAAATCTTGCGGTGACGAATTAATCTCTCGTAATCCAGAATGTAGAATCCGGTGAATTTGAAGACTAACTTGGAACTGGGCCACAAAGACTTGATGGCAGCAATTACTGAGCTGCAGACGATGACTGGTTAACATCGGCGCTGGCTGACCACTGAGCGCGGTTACGAGCTGTAGACTAGCACAAGTGCACTAGGAGTACACTCCTGCTGCACATGAAGTGGCCTAGAGGCGCCTCGCGGCGAGTGTAAGTACTGCCACTGGCTGTGTACTCTGTGGCTAACACAGCCGTTCTTCTGTTCCGTTTATCGACAGAATCGCATCCGGCGGATCGATCTCTCAGGTGACCGAGTGGTAGTATGACTGACGACATCACATAGAAGATGCCATAAACAACAAGATATACGAGGTGCCTTCAAGTTCTAAGGCCTCCGATTTTTTTTCTAGTTAACTACTCACCCGAAATCGATGAAACTGGCGTTACTTCTCGACGTAATCGCCCTAGAGACGTTCACATTTTTCACAACGCTGACGCCATGATTCCATGGCAGCGGCGACGGCTTCTTTAGGAGTCTGTTTTGACCACTGGGAAATGGCTGAGGCAATAGCAGCACGGCTGGTGTATGTGCGGCCACGGAGAGTGTCTTTCATTGTTGGAAAAAGCCAAAAGTCACTAGGAGCCAGGTCAGGTGAATAGGGAGCACGAGGAATCACTTCAAAGTTGTTATCACAAAGAAACTGTTGCGTAACGTTAGCTCGATGTGCGGGTGCGTTGTGTTGGTGAAACAGCACACGCGCAGCCGTTCCCGGACGTTTTTGTTACAGTGCAGGAAGGACTTTGTTCTTCAAAACATTTTCGTAGAATGCACCTGTTACCGTAGTGCCCTTTGGAACGCAATGGGTAAGGATTACGCCCTCGCTGTCCCAGAACATGGACACCATCATTTTTTCAGCACTGGCGGTTACCCGAAATTTTTTTGGTGGCGGTGTATCTGTGTGCTTCCATTGAGCTGACTGGCGCTTTGTTTCTGGATTGAAAAATGGCATCCACGTCTCATCCATTGTCACAACCGACGAAAAGGAAGTCCCATTCATGCTGTCGTTGCGCGTCAACATTGCTTGGCAAAATGCCACACGGGCAGCCGTGTGGTCATCCGTCAGCATTCGTGGCACCCACCTGGATGACACTTTTCGCATTTTCAGGTCGTCATGCAGGATTGTGGGCACAGAACGCACAGAAATGCCAACTCTGTAGGCGATCTGTTCTACAGTCATTCGGCGATCGCCCAAAACAATTCTCTCCACTTTCTCGATCATGTCGTCAGACCGGCTTGTGTGAGCCCGAGGTTGTTTCGGTTTGTTGTCACACGATGTTCTGCCTTTATTAAACTGTCGCACCCACGAACGCACTTTCGACACATCCATAACTCCATCACCACATGTCTCCTTCAACTGTCGATGAATTTCAATTGGCTTCACACCATGCAAATTCAGAAAACGAATGATTGCACGCTGTTCAAGTAAGGAAAACGTCGGCATTTTAAGTATTTAAAACGGTTCTAATTCTCGCCGCTGGCGGTAAAATTCCATCTGCCGTACGGTGCTGCCGTCTCTGGGACGTATTGACAATGAACGCGGCCTCATTTTAAACAATGCGCATGTTTCTATCTCTTTCCAGTCCGGAGAAAAAAAATCGGAGGCCTTAGAACTTGAATGCACCTCGTAGATTTTGTTCTATTGCGTTGGTGCATAGGTCCATAGAGTTTCTTCGTAAGTTTAATAAACGCAACAGACATAGTAACAGGACTTCATTTGTCAATAATAGATTCACCTTCACCATTCACAACAGTCTGCCAGCGCTGGTTAACTCTGTTTTACGCGACTGTAGAAATCACGTGCTTTTGAGGCGAAGAACTCGTCCAGCATATTCAGAGTGCATTTTCATCTAGAAAAGAAGATCCTTGAATTCTGTTCGATAGATAGCGGGAAAAGCTGACGGTGCAGTATCAGTTGAGCAAGTTGATTGCTGAATGACTCCCCAACCGCCGTGTAGTGTTTTGGTCAACCTACCAGAATGCGGGTGGGCGTCATCGCATAGTAGCAGCATTTCACTCAGTCTCCAAGGCCGTTGTTCTTGGACTGTGTCTGCAAGACGTCTCAGTAAGTGACACTAAATGTCAACAGTGATGGTCACACCCCAGGGAAACAATTCTAGTACACCACAGCGTCGCTCTTCCACCAGATGCATAACATTATGTTTAGTGGGTACGTGCAGGGCTTTGTACTGGGAGCTGTTGCTTTGTTTAGGCTCAGCTATTCCTTTTTTTTCCTTGAGTTAGCATAAAGATATTGACATCAGGTTTCGCAGGACGGAGCGGATCAGGTTGTGGAAAGGGGCCAAGACCAGTTACTGTTACTTACACAAGAAAAGACAACTTTATTACTTTTAAGACACAAACACATTCCTCTTTAAAACAACAAGGATCAATTCACGGTTTCTCAATAACAACGGGTTTAATTAATTCATTTTAAAACACAAGGATTTAGACAAACAGCTGAAGGCCTTACTTAAGTAAAATTAAAATATCTTCTCGGCTGAAAGCCCAAATAATATTCTAGATGGCCAAAGCATAGTCTTTAAAAGGCAAGCATTTACAAATTTCGGCTAAAAGCCATATTAAGGAAAATTTGAAATAATTCCTTGGCTGAAGGCACCAATAATATTTGAAAATAATTAAAGACAACCATTTACACAGTACAACAGGAAGCCATGTTAAGAAAACTTCAAATATCTTCACGGCTGAAGGCCCAAACATTTATTCAAAACAGTTAAGGAGAAACCTTAAGATAAGCATTTACACAGTATGGCTGAAAGCCATTTTAAAAATTCAGGTTAATTAAAGAGAAACCTTACAGACAGTACTTTACACATTGCGGCTGAAAGCCACAAATTTTAAAACACACGCGGCTGAAGGCCTAAATACAGAGCAAACATGTATTTTAAATATAACACGGCTGAAGGCCAAATCTTAAAGTACTTCACGTAAGGTTCAGCTGAATGCCGTATACTGAACATAGGACAGACGTTGCTATCCTGAGTGAAAGTGAAGAAGAATTAAATGATCTGCTGAACGGAATGAACAGTCTAATGAGTACACAGTATGGTTTGAGAGTAAATCGGAGAAAGACGAAGGTAATGAGAAGTAGTAGAAATGAGAACAGCGAGAAACTTAACATCAGGATTGATGGTGACGAAGTCAATAAAGTTAAGGAATTCTGCTACCTAGGCAGTAAAATAACCAATGACGGACGGAGCAAGAAGGAAATCAAAAGCAGACTAGCTATGGCAAAAAAGGCGTTTCTGGCCAAGAGAAGTCTACTAATATCAAATACCGGCCTTAATTTGATGAAGAAATTTCTGAGGATGTACGTCTGGAGTACAGCATTGTATGGTAGAGAAACATGGACTGTGGGAAAACCGGAACAGAAGAGAATGGAAGCATTTGAGTTGCGGTGCTATAGACGAATGTTGAAAATTAGGTGGACTGATAAGGTAAGGAATGAGGAGATTCTACGCAGAATGGGAGAGGAAAGGAATATGTGGAAAACACTGATAAGGAGAAGGGCCAGGATGATAGGAAATCTGCTAAGACATGAGGGAATGACTTCCACGGTACCGGAGGGAGCAGTAGAGGGCAAAAACTGTAGAGGAAGACAGAGATTGGAATACGTCAAGCAAATAATTGATGACGTAGGTTGCAAGTGCTACTCTGAGATGAAGAGGCTTCCACGGTACCAGAGGGAGCAGTAGAGAGCAAAAACTGTAGAGGAAGACAGAGATTGGAATACGTCAAGCAAATAATTGATGACGTAGGTTGCAAGTGCTACTCTGAGATGAAGAGGTTAGCACAGGAAAGGAATTCGTGGCGGGCACATCAAACCAGTCAGTAGACTGATGACAAAAAACAAAAAGTAGAGAGCCTCATCTGTGGTATCCTGCCAACTTGGCTCTTCTAGGACAGCTGGATACTAGACAAGCACATCATATTAATTGAGTTATGTATTACAGTAATTGAACTCATAATACTTATCTTTCTACATGACGGATCGCAAGCAGTGGGTGACATGCAAATAATCAATGTCTTTCGGTACATACAGTGTCCATGCAACTTAATCACAAAAGTTCATATGGATCACACGTCACGGCTCTTCCAGTGCGCGTCTTCTAGTTCGGCTCTTCTAGTGCGCCCTAGGCTAGGCGGAGCGTCGCTTTTATTCTCTTCGTGTAGAGGCCGCTCCTGTCTTGGTGACGTCATAGTCAGCGTCCTATTGGCTGACTTCGTCGCACAGCCCTCTCTGCTGTATCGTTCTTGATCTTCGTGCTGGCGCTTGTCGTTACGCTGGAACATTGTCCTTCTTGGCAACGGACGCTGGACATTATTTATTGCTGCTTATTCGTAATGAGTATTGGTGCGCTTGAAGAAATTCAAGTTACGTAAATCTTGTGTTTATTGTGTTAATTTGTTCGCTAATCATTTCTGGTCCTGTCCAGCCCACAGTGTAGCCCACGTCTCATTACTGTTGTGTACGAAGTCGTATACGACACAAACTTTATACAGTGTGTAATGAAGCCAGTAGCCTGGTGTAATGTGAGTACAACTACTTGCTCATGAGACACTGTGTGGCTATGCAGGTCAAATTGACGCTAATTCTATCACCCCAGATCAAGTAAAATGATAGATTACCCACGTGAAGTTAAAAGGCTACTTGAAAAATTAACTGCCGCGCACACTGCAAACATTATTTCATAAGACCTTGTATTCAGCAGGAACTTTGACTATTGGTAATAGTTGGAGGAACTGGGCATTTGAGTCGTACAGTTTAATGCTAGCTGAATGATAGAGTTCAGAATGAATTTTACATAAATAAAATACTATTACAGTGATTGGAGAAATGAACTGTTATTAGGGTCGCCACCAAAATATTATTAAACAATAACGGCTGAGATGCTGCCCAGACACATAAAGGTCACGAAAGTCATTTTCAACTGTACATGTTATCTCGAACTGCGGCAACCGCAGCCAAATGTCCACATTTTTATATGGAGGCAAGGAACACAGCTCTCGCTGTAGAATGTTTATTAACACCATGAACGGTTTCCCGTCAGTTTAGAGACATCATCAGCTTATATTAACAGGGATTAGGAAGGAAGTATTTTACAATTTTGCTTTTTACACAGGTGTAGTGAATACGGTTACATGAAGTAGAATACACCCGCACATTATATACATACACAATTGGGTATACAACATCATTTAACGCTTTTCTTCAAGCCTCTCCCCATCCTAAGCGTCATTAATTAACGTTTTCTTGAGAATCTCCCAGTCATTACCGTCACTGACAAAATTTGTCAAACAGATAAAACGGTGTGACCCTTAAACAAAATAAAATGACTGTTTTGAGCGGAGAGTGTAAACTAAGTCCAACAAGGTATGCCAAACAGTATATAAGCACCAACAAAAATAACAAAATATAGATGCGATGGAGACGACGCGGGCTCGGCCTTAAGGAACTCTTAACTAGCTAGAGCCCAATCCAAATTGACACGAGCATAACTGCACAGGCCGTAGTATTCGAAAAGCCAGCGACATGGCAGTGAAAATGGGTGACGTTCACCTGTCGTCGAAGCGTGAAAGAAGGGGAGGTGATGTATATCACAGTTTAAAATAGCATGTGATGTAAAATATGGACGATGTGTGGATAGGTATCTCGTGCAGTTAATCTCGTATGATATGGACTACTAATATTTTTAATGGATATCGTTCCACGCAGTGTGAGAACCCCATGGAGAATTTGTAAACTATAAAAGTTTTTACTTGCAACAAAATAGATTTTCCAAAATAGAAAAATGGGCTATCTGGATCGGGGTTCAAACTTTCCTGCAAAATTCCTGTGTCTCAGTTCTGTATCCGTGTTCAGTTTGACCTCGGGAGATCTTTGTAAAGCTCTGAAAATCGCTATCTCTTTTAAAATACTAAGGTTGTCACCCTTATTCTCCAAATACACTGAAGCGCCAAAGAAACTGGTATGGGCAAGCCTATCCCAAAAGAGAGGTTTGTAAACAGGCAGAATGAGGCGCTGCGGTCAGTACAAGACAACAAGTGTCTGGCATAGTTGTTAGATCGCTTACTACAGCTACAATGGCAGGTTATCGAGATTTAAGTGAGTTTGAATGTGTTGTTGAAGTCGGCGCACGAGCGATGGAACACACCATCTCCGAGGTAGCGATGATGTGGGGATTTTGCCATACGACCATTTCACAAGTGTGCCGTGAATATCAGGAATCGGGTAAAACATCAAATCTCCGACATCGCTGCGGCCGGAAAAAAGTGCTACAAGAACAGGGCCAACGACGGCTCAAGAGATTCGTTCAGTGTGAGAGAAGTGAAACCTTTCGGCAAATTACTGCTGATTTCAATGCTGGGCCATCAACAAGTGTCAGCGTGCGAACCATTCAAGGAAACATCGTCGATATTTGCTTCCGGAGCCGTATTCGTGTACCCTTGATGCCCGCACGACTCAAAGCTGTAGGCCTCGCCTGCGCCTGTCAACATCGACACTGGACTGTTGACGACTGGAAACAAGTTTCCTGGTCGGACGAGTCTCGTTACAAATTCTATCGACAGGATGGACGTGTACGGGTATGGAGATAACCTCATGAATCCATGGAACCTGCATGTCAGCAGGGGACTGATCGAGCTGATAGAGGCTCTATAATGGTGTGGGGGGTTTGCAGTTGGAGCGATATGGGGCTCGTGATACGTCTAGATACTAATCTGACAGGTGGCACGTACGTTAGCATCCTGTCTGATCACCGGCGTCCATTCATGTCCATTGCGCATTCCGACGGACTTGGGCAATTCCAGCAGGACAATACGACACCCCACACGTCCATAATTGTTACAGAGTGGTTCCAGGAAATCGCTTCTGAGTTTCATCATTTCCAATGGCCTCCATACTCTCCAGACATGGACATTATTTTTTTCTCTGGACTGGAAAGAGATACATACATGCGCATTGTTTTAAAATGAGGCCGCGTTCATTGTCAATACGTCCCAAAGATGAAAGCACCGTACGGCAGATGGAATTTTACCGCCAGCGGCGAGAATGAGAACTGTTTTAAATACTTAAAATGGCAACGTTTTCCTTACTTGAACAGCATGCAATCATTCGTTTTCTGCATTTGCGTGGTGTGATACCAATTGAAATTCATCGACAGTTGAAGGAGACATGTGGTGATGGAGTTATGGATGTGTCGAAAGTGCGTTCGTGGGTGCGACAGTTTAATGAAGGCAGAACATCGTGTGACAACAAACTGAAACAACCTCGGGCTCGCACAAGCTGGTCTGACAACATGATCAAGAAAGTGGAGAGAATTGTTTTGGGGGATCGCCGAATGACTGTTGAACAGATCGCCTCCAGAGTTGGCATTTCTGTGGGTTCTGTGCACACAGTCCTCCAGGACGACCTGAAAATGTGAAAAGTGTCATCCAGGTGGGTGCCACGAATGCTGACAGACGACCACATGGCTGCCCGTGTGGCATGTTGCCGAGCAATGTTGACGCACAACGACAGCATGAATGGGACTTTCTTTTCGTCGGTTGTGACAATGGATGAGACGTGGATGCCATTATTCAATCCAGAAACAAAGCGCCAGTCAGCTCAATGGAAGCACACAGATTCACCGCCACCAAAAAAATTTCGGGTAACCGCCAGTGCTGAAAAAATGATGGTGTCCATGTTCCGGGACAGCGAGGGCGTAATCCTTACCCATTGCGTTCCAAAGGGCACTACGGTAACAGGTGCATCCTACGAAAATGTTTTGAAGAACAAATTCCGTCCTGCACCGCAACAAAAACGCCCGGGAAGGGCTGCGCATGTGCTGTTTCACCAAGACAACGCACTCGCACATCGAGCTAACATTACGCAACAGTTTCTTCGTGATAACAACTTTGAAGTGATTCCTCATGCTCCCTATTCACCTGACCTGGCTCCTAGTGACTTTTGGCTTTTTCCAACAATGAAAGACACTCTCCGTGGCCACACATTCACCAGCCGTGCTGCTATTGCCTCAGCGATTTTTCCAGTGGTCAAAACAGACTCCTAAAGAAGGCTTCGCCGCTGCCATGGAATCTTGGCGTCAGCGTTGTGAAAAATGTGTACGTCTGCAGGGCGATTACGTCGAGAAATAGCCCCAGTTTCATCGATTTCGGGTGAGTAGTTAGAAAAAAAATCGGAGGCCTTAGAACTTGAATGCACCTCGTATAATGTCACGTATTCGCTATTGTTAGAGTCACTAACGATGGCGATTTTAGCCTTGTTCTGCACACATATGTCACGCGCTCTCCGACAGCTAGTGAGCATTCGAAATTGTTCCCAGCGCTCTGCTGTAAATGCGCCATGAAGGGAATTATTTAGTGCATTTTCCTTCCATTTGTTGCGAGTTCTGAAACGTCCCCTTAGAACAATTTATGAATAACTGTGCTGATAAACCTTTCACATTATTTGCTTTTCTAACAGCTGAGCAAAACTGAACGTACTCAGACATTCACTAAAGTGACACACAATACTTTTAGCGCAACGCAATCTGACTTTTAATAACCCCTAAAAAAGAATGGCCCTGACTAACATTAACCTATCCGTTTCACAAATCGCTTACCTCACAAAAATCTTGGTTACTCAAGCTACAGCAATACAGCGAGCGCCACTACTGCCAGATAAATAACAGATTCAAACTACAGAAGGCACTAACTACTAGTAGGCATAGTTAGCAAATGAAAGATTTTAATAGAGAACAAACAATGTATTTACCTTAATAGTCATAATATATATAGCAGTTCATGACATCCAGTCTTACAAATTTCAAAACTCGGCCATCTCTCTCCCCACATCCACCACTGCTGGCGGCGCACCTCCAACTGCGCAACGCTACGCGCTGTTCACGTCCAGCTGCCCAACACTACAATGGCAGACAACAATGCAAACTAGCCACATACTGCACACAGCACAGCCAGTGATTTTCATACAGAGCGCTACGTAACGTTGCCAATAAGAAAACATAAACAGCCTACTTACAGTTGTCATGGCTGATGTTGGTGGGAGCGACAAATCGTACACAAGCAAACGATAGACATAATTCGTGGGCTACATGCATTGCAAAGCACTTGGATAAAGAAATGAACGTACGGTATTTATTGTCCGGGATATCCCTTTCGGGGTTCGGCCGCCGTACTGCAAGCCTTTTTAATTGACGCCACCTGGCGACTTCTACATCTACATCTACATTTGTACTCCGCGAGCCACCCAACGGTGTGTGGCGGAGGGCACTTTACGTGCCACTGTCATTACCTCCCTTTCCTTTCCAGTCGCGTATGGTTCACGGGAAGAACGACTGTCTGAAAGCCTCCGTGCGCGCTCTAATCTCTCTAATTTTACATTCGTGATGTCCTCGGGAGGTATAAGTAGGGGGAAGCAATATATTCGATACCTCATCCAGAAACGCACCCTCTCTAAACCTGGCGAGCAAGCTACATCGCGATGCAGAGCGCCTCTCTTGCAGAGTCTGCCACTTGAGTTTGTTAAACATCTCCGTAACGCTATCACGGTTACCAAATAACCCTGTGACGAAACGCGCCGCTCTTCTTTGGATCTTCTCTATCTCCTCCGTCAACCCGATCCGGTACGGATCCCACACTGATGAGCAATACTCAAGTATAGGTCGAACGAGTGTTTTGTAAGCCACCTCCTTTGTTGATGGACTACATTTTCTAAGGACTCTCCCAATGAATCTCAACCTGGTATCCGCCTTACCAACAATTAACTTTATATGATCATTCCACTTCAAATCGTTCCGCACGCATACTCCCAGATATTTTACAGAAGTAACTGCTACCAGTGTTTGTTCCGCTATCGTATAATCATACAATAAAGGATCCTTCTTTCTATGTATTCGCAAAACATTACATTTGTCTATGTTAAGGGTCAGTTGCCACTCCCTGCACCAAGTGCCTATCCGCTGCAGATCTTCCTGCATTTCGCTACAATTTTCTAATGCTGCAACTTCTCTGTATATTACAGCATCATGCGAAAAGCCGCATGGAACTTCCGACACTATCTACTAGGTCATTTATATATATTGTGAAATGTGTCAATGATGATGAAAATGGTGATGAGGACACACGACATCCAGTCCTCTGACAGGAATCTAACCCGGCCCCTGCGCTAAGGAGGCGGACAGCACGAGTGTAGGACCACAGCAAATGTCACTTTGGAAGCGGCAACAGTGCAGTCTCGTCTTTGTTTCGACCTGCGAGTACACCTTTCGTCCCTGGATCGTGCTACAGCAATACTAAAACAGTCCGCAGCAAAATCAGGTCGTACAGGGTGCGGCAGCGTTCATAGCGCAATTTGACTTGCGTAGTACAATGACGTACTGGAGGAATGCGCGCCAGCTCGTGCCGCTTTCGTGTACTAATGAGCTGCCATTTCGAGTGTGACAGTGATATGGAACGGTGGAGTGAACAGCACCGTGCCTTTACTGATGAAAGTTATTTCAAGAATAACGACTCTGTTATTGCTACCCAGAATCTATTTCTGCAACATTTCAACTTGAGACGTAATGGGCAAGTTCCAGATGGACGGACCATTGTTAGGTGGGTACGTACATTTTGAACAACAGGTTCTGTTTGCAGTGACAAACCGGGAAGAGGTGAATAGACTGTGCGGACACCAGAAGCCGTGCAAAATGTTCGTACTGCACTATTCAGTAGCCCAAGAATATTTGCTCGTCGTTATGTCCAAACTCTGCATATGACCGATCGCTCATTCAGGAGAATATTGCACGAAGATTTCCATTTTCACCCATATAAGCTGCAGATTGTTCAGAAAATTAAGCCTCACGATTGGGTATCACACGAAACAGTCTGCTTAAACGGGCGTGATCTCCTTCGCCAAAATCAACAAATGCTGCAAACCATCCTGATAGCAGATTGTAATGGTACTTGAATTACGTAACCATTACGGCACCTCACCTCAACCTCTTGATACCAGCAATATTCTACTGTGTTTCTGTAAAATAGTTAACACATTTCTGTGACAACATTCAGATTTGATTTTATTAATGTAGAGGTACTTCGATACATCGATATATATATATTGCAATGATATTATTTTTATATGTATTCTTTCTTTTGTCACTATGATCTTTGACGTACTTGCAACTCTGATTTTTGGGCGCGTAAGTGGTTTTTAGAGAGTCAAGCTTTGGTCGTCATGTTAAAAAGACGCAAATTGTAGTCAGTTTATGAAATGTGAACTTTAACAGTGAGGAAGATATTTTCAAGTATGTTTTATATTTGAGGTGATGTTTTGGAACGAGTTACGTGATATTGCAACAAAAGTAATAAAAAAGAAGTGTAGCTTAAATTCGGAGTGCAGATTACTTTTTTACATCACCATTGTCCTAACTTGCAAAAGTTTAATCTTCGAGAATGGTTTATGAACCACGTCTATAAAACTTTTGAATATCGCAGAATAACAGGCCTCTTTGCATCCGAGCTTGGAATCATCACTACCTAGATTTTCGACGATTGGGCCATGAGTTCACAACGAGACCAGCGTGCGAAACACGACAAGATGAGTTCCTAGTTTATCCACTATTTCAAGAAATGACTTTATTAACTGTGCTCTAATGACACCTGTCACATAATATAACTTTGTTGTTGCCATAAAATGTAATATTTAGCAGCGTGGGTAACACTACAATCATTATTAATTTTTGACCTTTGTTGTGGTAGGGTTGTTAGAAGATGAAGCTCATTTCGAGTTATGTGGTTCAGTGAATTAACAGAATGTGCGTTATCGGAGCGATGCAAGGTCGCATGAACTGCAAGCTCTTGCACAGTTCTCGTGTCAGAGTGTGGTGTGGAGTTGCTTCCTTTGGGATTATTGGCCCTTACTTCTTTGCGGATGACAGCGCTATGGCTGTAACTGTCACCAGTAAACGCTACCTAAAGATACTGCAAGACTTCGTTCTTCCCCAATTAGGTATGGTCGATGTGGATGTGGAACAATAATGGTTTCAACAACACGGAGCGACCTCACATACAGCCAGAATTTGCATGGATTTCTTGCGGCAGACATTTGCCGGTAGAGTAATTTCCCTTTTTCATGACATTTCCGGGCCTCCTTGCTTACGTGATCTTTCATGTGCATTTTTCTTTGGGGCTACCTGAAGCAAGAAGTGTTCCCAACACGTCGTGCCACTATTCCTGAGTTGAAAGATCGCATCAGAACTGACGTCGGCAATGTCCCAAGGAATACGTTCCGCCGAGTTACGGAAAGCTTCCAACGCCGCCTAGATGAATGTGTTGTGCAGAGGGGGCGTCATTTGACAGGAGGCATATTCAAAAAGTAATCCACGCAGTGGACAATGACTTACATATTAGTAAATGGCATACTTTTAACTGTTAAGAGGTAATAAAGAAATTGCAGTTAGCCGCGCGGAATTAGCTGAGCGGTCTAGAGCGCTGCGGTCATGGACTGTGCTGCTGGATCCGGCGGAGGTTAGAGTCCTCCCTCGGGCATGGGTGTGTGAATTTGTCCTTAGGATAATTTAGGTTAAGTAGTGTGTAAGCTTGCCGGCCGGTGTGGCCGTGCGGTTCTAGGCGCTTCAGTCTGGAACCGCGTGACCGCTACGGTGATGACGATGTTTTGGTTTGTGGGGCGCTCAACTGCGTGGTTATCAGCGCCCGTACAATTACCCAATCTTTGCTCAGTCCAATTTCGGCACATTCCTGGATGATGATGAAATGATGAGGACAACACAAACACCCAGTCATCTCGAGGCAGGTGAAAATCCCTGACCCCGCCGGGAAAAGACCGCTACGTTGGCAGGTTCGAACCCTGCCTCGGGCATGGATGTGTGTGATGTCCTTAGGTTAGTTAGGTTTAAGTAGTTCTAAGTTCTAGGGGACTGATGATCTCAGATGTTAAGTCACATAGTGCTCAGAGCCATTTGAACCATTTGTGTAAACTTAGCAGGTAATTCCCATAAAATTTCACACACATTTGAACATTTTTAAACTGCAGTTACTGCCTGATGGTGTGTATTTAATATCCTATTATGCACTCTGCCACACCCTGTGTATTGGACAAACAGGTATTTGGGGCAGGATACTGAACGAAGAACAATAGACAGATATCTGTCATAACGCAGGACACAGCAGCCGAAAAATTCAACGCATCAGGAAATTATAAATTTGTTTGTACTCTTCGTAGATAAGCACGAGCCTTAGTACACCCGAACTCCTTGGAAACCGATTATTAAAAGTTCTCATCCACTGACCACTTACCTACCCACAACTACTGAGAAGAACGGTAAACAAAACGAGACAATCACACAATGAAAAATCTAACAGCTTGAAAATATTTGAATCTAGTCACTTAGCAGAAAGAAAATAAAGTCTACGCAATAAAAGGACGCCCTGACAAACTAAACGTTACACAGTCCTCTAAAGTCAATAAAGAGCTAAGTGAGAAAGGGGTGGCACACAATACTACTCTATCGATAGGACAAGATTGAGCATGGGCGTGTGTGTTTGCCCTTAGGATAATTTAGGTTAAGTAGTGTGTAAGCTTAGGGACTGATGACCTTAGCGGTTAAGTCCCATAGGATTTCACACACATTTGAACATTTTACAAGATTGAGCGAGCTCGTGCGTACACACACACACACATAGACACACACACACACACACACACATAAACAAACACACACACACACACACACGCATAATCTCAATGCATGCGTGAGCGTGCATCAGAGAGAGAGAGACAGAGAGAGAGAGAGAGAGAGAGAGAGAGAGAGAGAGAGAGAAGGTGTGGTGAGGGAGGAAGAGAGAGAGAGAGAGAGAGAGAGAGACAGAGAGAGAAAGAGGGAGATGGTTACAGGCAGAAATAATTTCAAAAACTGCAAAAGCAAGAGAATTACGAAGTTCATATCACGTGCGAGGCCAACCACAAAAACAGTCGAACATCAACTGAGGCCGTATGCACACATAAAACATTGGGGTTTTTACATTTATTGATTAAACTTGAGTGCTGTTACTAAAAATAACATGTCCAGTGTTTCTGCGCTTCCATTTGCGCGAGATAAACAAATGCACGAAGAGAAGGACCACGAAACACAACTAAAAGTACTCTCAAAATTTTCCAGTGAAATATTTACACTTAATGAAATTACTGTGGAAGGAAAAAAATAACTTTATCAACCCTCCAATATCGTCAACAAAATATCAAGTTGTGGCAGATGACAAGTTACCTGAGCAGTCTAATTAACTAGTAATCAAGCTAAAACACTGGAATCGGTTGGAAATTCCTGCCCATACATTATTACAAAAGCTAACCTTGTTCATTGCTTCCGTCACAGTTCATAGATTTGTGAGTGGCCATACGTGGTATTTACAGTAATCTGTTATCCAATTCTCTGTGTCGTTCTCGACTCAACCGAAAGTACACTCCTGGAAATTGAAATAAGAACACCGTTAATTCATTGTCCCAGGAAGGGGAAACTTTATTGACACATTCCTGGAGTCAGATACATCACATGATCACACTGACAGAACCACAGGCACATAGCCACAGGCAACAGAGCATGCACAATGTTGGCACTAGTACAGTGTATATCCACCTTTCGCAGCAATGCAGGCTGCTATTCTCCCATGGAGACGATCGTAGAGATGCTGGATGTAGTCCTGTGGAACGGCTTGCCATGCCATTTCCACCTGGCGCCTCAGTTGGACCAGCGTTCGTGCTGGACGTGCAGACCGCGTGAGACGACGCTTCATCCAGTCCCAAACATGCTCAATGGGGGACAGATCTGGAGATCTTGCTGGCCAAGGTAGTTGACTTACACCTTCTAGAGCACGTTGGGTGGCACGGGATACATACGGACGTGCATTGTCCTGTTGGAACAGCAAGTTCCCTTGCCGGTCTAGGAATGGTAGAACGATGGGTTCGATGACGGTTTGGATGTACCGTGCACTATTCAGTGTCCCCTCGACGATCACCAGTGGTGTACGGCCAGTGTAGGAGATCGCTCCCCACACCATGATGCCGGGTGTTGGCCCTGTGTGCCTCGGTCGTATGCAGTCCTGATTGTGGCGCTCACCTGCACGGCGCCAAACACGCATACGACCATCATTGGCACCAAGGCAGAAGCGACTCTCATCGCTGAAGACGACACGTCTCCATTCGTCCCTCCATTCACGCCTGTCGCGACACCACTGGAGGCGGGCTGCACGATGTTGGGGCGTGAGCGGAAGACGGCCTAACGGTGTGCGGGACCGTAGCCCAGCTTCATGGAGACGGTTGCGAATGGTCCTCGCCGATACCCCAGGAGCAACAGTGTCCCTAATTTGCTGGGAAGTGGCGGTGCGGTCCCCTACGGCACTGCGTAGGATCCTACGGTCTTGGCGTGCATCCGTGCGTCGCTGCGGTCCGGTCCCAGGTCGACGGGCACGTGCACCTTCCGCCGACCACTGGCGACAACATCGATGTACTGTGGAGACCTCACGCCCCACGTGTTGAGCAATTCGGCGGTACGTCCACCCGGCCTCCCGCATGCCCACTATACGCCCTCGCTCAAAGTCCGTCAACTGCACATACGGTTCACGTCCACGCTGTCGCGGCATGCTACCAGTGTTAAAGACTGCGATGGAGCTCCGTATGCCACGGCAAACTGGCTGACACTGACGGCGGCGGTGCATAAATGCTGCGCAGCTAGCGCCATTCGACGACCAACTCCGCGGTTCCTGGTGTGTCCGCTGTGCCGTGCGTGTGATCATTGCTTGTACAGCCCTCTCGCAGTGTCCGGAGCAAGTATGGTGGGTCTGACACACCGGTGTCAATGTGTTCTTTTTTCCATTTCCAGGAGTGTATAACGCAAAGTGCAAGCTGTGATTCCTAAGCTACACAGTCCGGATTATTGTATTCTTGACATTTACGTGTACATTTCATATATTTTTGTTTAAATTCGCGTTCTCATCAATTTGTTTTGAAACGTGTGTTTACTCTGTACACGGCAGGCTGAATAAAATTTTATAAAAACACCACGAATGCTTCATATCTCTGCAAGTATTTGCTTACAAGCATATACTTTCGATCTTGATTTGCTCAGCAGTGTCTCCTCTAAGAATGTCACATAGCTCTGTGTAGCATACTGTACGTCAATATTCAGACCAGTAGTGCACTTCATCTCCTCTGATACTACGAGTCTATTCATGATGAGCCCCCCTCTCTCTTTTATTTACTGTTCAGCACTTTATCTTCTTTAGTTTTACTTGATCCATATCTTTTAACCTATATCTGTCCTTTGCAGTAAACAGTTCCTTCCAACCTTTTTTTCCCGCGAAAGTCTTGTCACCAGTATACAACACCATTTTCATTACGTAAGAAACTGCAGAGAAAGCCAGAGAATGGAATCTATCTAACAAACATTAGGTTGGTGCCTAAGCTGGTAGCGTTTCTCCGAATGTTTAACAAACACAACAAATACACATATCAGATCCTTCAGCTGTCAATAATATATCCTCCTTCTAAATTTACAACCGTGTGACAACTCTGAGGTATCATTTCGATTCCGCCACGGTAATAATCACGTTCGTTTGAGGCGAAAAACATATCGAGCCATGTTCGGAGCGCCTTTTCATCCAGAAACGAAGTTCCTTGAAGGTGATTCGATAGAGAACCGGAAACTTGAAAATTTGTCGCAAGATAAGGCGAATAGATGACTGCAGAACGATTTGCCAATGCAGCATCTGTAAGTAGCTAAAGTTGATGCAATCACCTCCGCGTTTGAAACAAATCTTTGTCCTGCCAGCCATTTCTTCAAATTGGGGAACAAATAGTAATCCGAGGGAGCCACGTCTGGGGAACAGGGAGGACGTGAAATGAGTTGGAATCCTATCTCCAATAATTTTGCGACCACAACTGCTGAGGTGTGTGCTGGTGCATTGTCGGGATGGGAAAGGACTTTTTGCGATCCAATCCCCGGCGTTTTTCTTGCAGCTCGGTTTTCAAACGGTCCAGTAAGGATGACTAAAATGCACCTGTAATAGTTTTACCCTTTTGCAGGTAGTTGTTGAGGATTATCCCTTGCGAATCCCAAAAGACAGTCCCCATACATTTTTTGGCCTTTTTCAGTGCAGATTCTCCATTGGTAACCCATTGTTTAGGCAACGGCCTTGCCGCAGTTGGTACACCGGTTCCGGTGAGATCACCAGTCCGCCATGCGATGTTGCTATTTTTCGGAGTACACTCAGCCTCGTGATGCGGCCCGCCACGAATTCCTTTCCTGTGCTAACCTCTTCATCTCAAAGTAGCACTTGCAACCTACGTCCTCAATTATTTGCTTGATGTATTCCAATCTCTGTCTTCCTCTACAGTTTTTGCCCTCTACAGCTCCCTCTAGAACCATGGAAGTCATTATTCCCTCATGTCTTAGCAGATGTCCTATCATCCTGTCCCTTCTCCTTATCAATGTTTTCCACTTATTCTTTTCTCTTCGATTCTGCATAGAACTTCCTCATTCCTTACCTTATCAGTCCACCTAATTTTCAACATTTGTCTACAGCACCACATCTCAAAAGCTTCGATTCTCTTCTGTTCCGGTTTTCCCACAGTCCATGTTTCACTACCATACAATCCTGTACTCGAGACGTACATCCTCAGAAATTTCTTCCTCAAATTAAGGCCGGTATTTGATATTAGTAGACTTCTCTTGGCCAGAAATGCCTTTTTTGCCATAGCGAGTCTGCTTTTGATGTCCTCCTTGCTCCGTCCGTCATTGCTTATTTTACTGCCTAGGTAGCAGAATTCCTTAACTTCATTGACTTCGTGACCATCAATCCTAATGTTAAGTTTCTCGCTGTTTTCATTTCTACTACTTCTCATTACCTTCGTCCTTCTCCGATTTACTGTCAAGCCATACTGTGTACTCATTAGACTATTCATTCCGTTCAGCACATCATTTAATTCTTCTTCACTTTCACTCAGGATAGCAATGTCATCAGCGAATCGTATCATTGATATCCTTTCACCTTGTATTTTAATTCCACTCCTGAACCTTTCTTTTATTTCCGTCATTGCTTCCTCGATGTACAGATTGAAGAGTAGGGGCGAAAGGCTACAGCCTTGTCTTACACCCTTCTTAATACGAGCACTTCGTTCTTGATCGTCCACTCTTATTATTCCCTCTTGGTTGTTGTACATTTTGTATATGACCCGTCTCTCCCTATAGCTTACCCCTACTTTTTTCAGAATCTCGAACAGCTTGCACCATTTTATATTGTCGAACGCTTTTTCCAGGTCGACAAATCCTATGAAAGTTTCTTGATTTTTCTTTAGCCTTGCTTCCATTATTAGCCGTAATGTCAGAATTGCCTCTGTCGTCCCTTTACTTTCCCTAAAGCCAAACTGATCGTCACCTAGCGCATTCTCAATTTTCTTTTTCATTCTTCTGTATATTATTCTTGTAAGCAGCTTCGATGCATAAGCTGTTAAGCTGATTGTGCGATAATTCTCGCACTTGTCAGCTCTTGCCGTCTTCGGAATTGTGTGGATGATGCTTTTCCGAAAGTCAGATGGTATACCGCCAGACTCATACAGTCGTTTTGTTGCCACTTCCCCCAATGATTTTAGAAATTCTGATGGAATGTTATCTATCCCTTCTGCCTGATTTGACCGTAAGTCCTCCAAAGTTCTTTTAAATTCCGATTCCAATACTGGATCCCTTATCTCATCTAAATCGATTCCTGTTTCTTTTTCTATCACATCAGACAAATCTTCACCCTCATAGAGGCTTTCAATGTATTCTTTCCACTTATCTGCTCTCTCCTCTGCATTTAACAATGGAATTCCCGTTGCACTCTTAATGCTACCACCGTTGCTTTTAATGTCACCAAAGGTTGTTTTGACTTTCCTGTATGCTGAGACTGTCCTTCCGACAATCATATCTTTTTCGATGCCTTCACATTTTTCCTGCAGCCATTTCGTCTTAGGTTCCCTGCATTTCCTATTTATTTCATTCCTCAGCGACTTGTATTTCTGTATTCATGATTTTCCCGGAACATGTTTGTACTTCCTCCTTTCATCAATCAACTGAAGTATCTCTTCTGTTACCCATGGTTTCTTCGCAGCTACCTTCATTGTAACTATGTTTTCCTTCCCAACTCCTGTGATGGCCCTTTTTAGAGATGTCCATTCCTCTTCAACTGTACTGCCTACTGCGCTATTCCTTATTGCTGTATCTATAGCGTTAGAGAGCTTCAAACGTATCTCGTCATTCCTTAGTACTTCCGTATCCCACTTCTTTGCGTATTGATTCTTCCTGACTAATGTCTTGAACTTCAGCCTACTCTTCATCACTACTATATTGTGGTCTGAGTCTATATCTGCTCCTGGGTACGCCTTACAATCCAGGAGCTACTCGACCGAATAGTAGCGGCTTCGGTCAAGAATACCATCATAACGACCGGGAGAGCGGTGTGCTGACCACACGCCCCTCCTATCCGCAACCTCCCCTGAGGATGACACGGCGGTCGGATGGTCCCTAAGGGCCACTTGTGGCCTAGAGACCGAGTGTTTTTTATTTTTAACCCATTGCTTAGATAGTTGTTTGGTCTCAGGAGTGTAGTAATACATGATTTATCCACAGTGACGAAACGACGCTTAAAGTCCTTCAGATTCTTCCTGAACAGCTGCAAAACATCGTTGAAACACTTCACACGATTCCGTTTTTGGTCAAACGTGAGCAATCGCGGAACCCATCTTGTTGACAGTTTTCTCACGTCCTAATTTTTACGCAAAATATGATGTACCCGTTCATTCGAGATTCCCACAGTACTAGCGATCTCATGCACATTAGCTCTTCTGTCATCCATCACCATATGATGGTTTTTATCAATGATTTGTGGAGTCTTAACCGCCACAGGGCGTCTAGAGCGTTCAGCACCACTTGTGTCCATACAGACACTCCGAAAATTTTGAAACCACTTATAAACTGTCTTAATCGAAGGTGCAGAGTCACAGTAATGTTTATCAAGCTTCTCTTTAGTCTCTTGAGGCGTTTTGCCTTTCATAAAGTAATGTTTACTGACCGCACGAAATTCTTTTTCGTCCACTTTTTGAGAATCACTCGAGTTCCTTGATTCATACGAATGCCAAACAGAAAGAAATAGACCAATATGGGTGACACTTGGTGTGCGTTCTTTCCAAAGATGCTACTAACTAAACATGATCTCGACACGCGCTGGTGGTGCCATCTCTCGGACTCCGCACGGACTTTTCAAACTCCCTTCTTATTTTGCAGAGTTGGAGAATTCCTATTATTCGGAATGGGTCAACAAATTAGAACAGCTTTGGACGAAGTGTATAAGAGTAAAAGGAGACTACGTCGAAAACTAAAAAAGGTTTACTCCAAACACGTTATCAGTTTTTAATTTTGCACGGACTTTTCAAGCGCCCTTCGTATTATGGAAGCTCGCAGGTCTTTGTACGGAGAGTTGTTGCTTTGTTTGTGCTTAAACATTCTCTTCTTTCCCTTACGTTAACATGAAGACACTGTTTCTCGTCAGCAGTAACGATATAGGATATGAATGGTCGTTGTTGTTCGCCAGCCGATTGATGACGAGCAAGAAGAGATTGTGATTGTGGTTTAGAGCATGCGGTACTCATACACCCTATTTTTGAAGCTTCTCGATTGCATTCAAATGTCGCACGATGGTGGAAAGTTCGCAGTTCATCACATATGTCAGCTCTCGAGTACACTGAGGTGAATCATTGTGGATAAATGAGTGCTGTTCCATGTCCAATGGCATCATCTCCATACGCGGCGGAAATCCTCCTGACTACCTCCGCTGCTCTCACCCCTCTATTGAACTCAAAACAAAATAATATATCGGAAACGTTGCAATTTCTGTACTATGCACTCCAGTTTCTAGAGTCCAGAGCTCTGATCACTGTATCCAAAGGACGAAATGAAATGAAAAATGGCAATAGATAAATAAAGCTATTGTTGTTTCATTGATTTGAGAGTGAGAACGCTGGTTAGTAAGCATTCATATTTACTGGAATATCTAGATGATCTGTCATGATAATTATTGTTATGCATATTTGGCTATTTACATCTACATCCAAACAAATACTCCAAAAGCCATCGTATGGTGTATGGTGGACGGTACCATGTACCACTAATAGTCATTATCTTTCGTCTTCCATTCGCATGTGTAAGGACAGAGGGGAAAAGATCTGTATACATGGCTCTGTCCGAAGCCTGATTTCTCCTATTTTGTGTTCGTGGGTCTTCCACTTACTATTATGTGGCCTTTCTTTTCAATAGCCATTGGATTTTGGCCAAAAACCTTCATGCATCTTAAGGGGGCTGGGGCGTCAAACGGGCCGACTTGGAGCAGGAGAGGTACTACAGGACATTTTAATTTCCGCTGCCTATATTTTTAAAAATAAATTCATAAAATTTTGTCAGAATGACCAGGAAGGAGCCAGGATTCACACTCGTAGCAGTGGAAGTTCAAGAACATACGTGTCAAGTTTCATAGTTTTTTCACTTACTATTGGCCACATTTGTTACTATAGGTACACTTTCCTTCATAAGTAAGGGAGATTCTTCGATGAATTTTGCACAGCAGACAAACCATATTTACGGGTGTATGAAACTCTAAAATTTATTTAATTTTGGAAAGAATGAGTGAGCTGTTACAATTTAAACTTCATGGTTAGAAAAAACTTAAATTTCATAGTTAATTATGCCAAATTTTACCACAGTTTTTAATATGTTTAGAAAATTCTAGAGTTTTCCATTAAGGAGTTTGTGTTTAATAGGCTTACCATGTTTGAAAGTAATACGCTATTTATTTTTGATGTTACATGTACCTAAGTACAGAAATCTGTTTTTGGAAAATGGCTGTTAAAGTTTCTGCTTGTATCTGAAATCCTTTGAGAACTGTCCAGCATCATTAGTAGGTTGTTTCTCATTTTCTAAATCAGTTTTCTTCCTTTCTACATTCCTATGATGCACTCTTTTTGATTTTGTCACCTTGAAAAATGATTTGTCTGTTTGCACTACACACTCTCTGTCTATTGCATACAAAGCTTTTATGCAGTTCACTCTGGGCTTGATTCCGATTTTCTCGAAAGCATATTTCCTGCTTTGCACACCATCATTAAAACATGAAACTGCATCATAAATACCAATAGCAAGTGCGTTTCTTCCCGCAAAAATGATTTTTGGCAATCATTCCCATACACATTGGTTAAAACTTTCATTTGGGTTTTGGGCACCACCATGAAGACGCTTATTGAAAAAGTTTTTCATTTGCAAGGCCCCTGAATATAGGTCTGATAGCTTCCATTACAGCAGTAGGTAGAGAATCCCTGTGACGATATTCTTCACTTATGTATGACAGAGGAATCCTATGCAAAAGGAAATGGTGTTTCACCTTGGTACACTTACGACTAAGTAACGTGCCTTCCTTATAATTCTCATATATATATATATATATATATATATATATATATATATATATATATATACACTCCTGGAAATTGAAATAAGAACACCGTGAATTCATTGTCCCAGGAAGGGGAAACTTTATTGACACATTCCCGGGGTCAGATACATCATACATCACATGATCACACTGACAGAACCACAGGCACATAGACACAGGCAACAGAGCATGCACAATGTCGGCACTAGTACAGTGTATATCCACCTTTCACAGCAATGCAGGCTGCTATTCTCCCATGGAGACGATCGTAGAGATGCTGGATGTAGTCCTGTGGAACGGCTTGCCATGCCATTTCCACCTGGCGCCTCAGTTGGACCAGCGTTCGTGCTGGACGTGCAGACCGCGTGAGACGACGCTTCATCCAGTCCCAAACATGCTCAATGGGGGACAGATCCGGAGATCTTGCTGGCCAGGGTAGTTGACTTACACCTTCTAGAGCACGTTGGGTGGCACGGGATACATGCGGACGTGCATTGTCCTGTTGGAACAGCAAGTTCCCTTGCCGGTCTAGGAATGGTAGAACGATGGGTTCGATGACGGTTTGGATGTACCGTGCACTATTCAGTGTCCCCTCGACGATCACCAGTGGTGTATGGCCAGTGTAGGAGATCGCTCCCCACACCATGATGCCGGGTGTTGGCCCTGTGTGCCTCGGTCGTATGCAGTCCTGATTGTGGCGCTCACCTGCACGGCGCCAAACACGCATACGACCATCATTGGCACCAAGGCAGAAGCGACTCTCATCGCTGAAGACGACACGTCTCCATTCGTCCCTCCATTCACGCCTGTCGCGACACCACTGGAGGCGGGCTGCACGATGTTGGAGCGTGAGCGGAAGACGGCCTAACGGTGTGCGGGACCGTAGCCCAGCTTCATGGAGACTGTTGCGAATGGCGGTGCGGTCCCCTACGGCACTGCGTAGGATCCTACGGTCTTGGCGTGCATCCGTGCGTCGCTGCGGTCCGGTCCCAGGTCGACGGGCACGTGCACCTTCCACCGACCACTGGCGACAACATCGATGTACTGTGGAGACCACACGCCCCACGTGTTGAGCAATTCGGCGGTACGTCCACCCGGCCTCCCGCATGCCCACTATACGCTCTCGCTCAAAGTCCGTCAACTGCACATACGGTTCACGTCCACGCTGTCGCGGCATGCTACCAGTGTTAAAGACTGCGATGGAGCTCCGTATGCCACGGCAAACTGGCTGACACTGACGGCGGCGGTGCACAAATACTGCGCAGCTAGCGCCATTCGACGGCCAACACCGCGGTTCCTAGTGTGTCCGCTGTGCCGTGCGTGTGATCATTGCTTGTACAGCCCTCTCGCAGTGTCCGGAGCAAGTATGGTGGGTCTGACACACCGGTGTCAATGTGTTCTTTTTTCCATTTCCAGGAGTGTATATATGTGTGTGTGTGTGTGTGTGTGTGTGTGTGTGTGTGTGTTTCATGCATCAAACTATTCAGGAAGATGTGCGCTACAAAAGAGGCATTTTTTAAAAAATCAATTTTTTTAAAAACCACGTAAAAACGAAAAACATTTCACATCCTGACGCTTACAGCGCCATATTTCTACCTGATGGCAAGAAGTAGAACTATTAATCTTTTCAGCTTACTCCAAGAGCGCACCGATTGACGGACATACTTATGACATTTTAGGGATCTGCAAAGCATGTAGCCCGCATTGGAGCACTCTGAACACCATCTGGTCAATTCTAGCTACTCATTAGTCACAAACATGCACTACATTTAAATTGTTCTAAATTTTTATCTGTGACAGTCTATAATGTCTTACCTAAAATGAATTAAAATAGTCGTAACACCAGCTCCCATGAACGCTTCCAGGTTTTCCTTGCTCATCAGCAGATGCTGTAGGTACCCTGATAAATATTCCCAAAGGATATTCTCCCTGTCCCACTCCCAACCTGCTGGTACATTTGAGTCAAAAGATCTGTGATCCTTTAATGGGCTCTTTCAAACAGCTCACCCTACTCCTCCAAAGAGAGGATCATAAATGCCTAAAAAAGGCATCGTTCTTGTGTATTTATTTAGTCCCAACCACGCCAGGTCTCCTTTACGACCTATTATTGTCAAGGACCGTATTTACTTCTAAGTTTTCATTTTGAACACACAGTTCCAGTGACTACGTTCAATACGAACTCCGTGAATAACATTGTGTCTTCTGTAAAAACTACACAATTTTATTTGCAACCATACCCGAATAAGCAGGACCTGAGAAAGGAAGAAAAGCACCCAGAAGAGGAGTACAGAAGAGGAGTAGGAAACGAAATCTAACTTCAAGGGGTTGACAGTGTATGTTATGTTAGTGCAGTGATTACAAAATCGCATCAAATTTAGAAAGAACTTAGCAGAATAAATCCACTTATCGCAATGGCGTTGCATCACCGTTTACTGTGAAGCATCCTGTTATTAGGTTGGAAAGGGTGACATGAAGCCGTCGTACCATTTCCTGAGGCAGTATGACCGACAGTTGTTGTAACTGAAACTTCCTGGCAAATCAGAAGTGTTTGCTGGACCGAGACTCGAACTCAGGACCATTATCATTCTTTGGCAAGTGCCGTGCCTCCAGTACCTCTCCTCCTGCCTTCATAACTTCGCAGAAGCTCTCCTGTGAAAATTGACAGACTAGCACTCTTGGAAGAAAGGATACTGCAGAGACATGGCTTAGCCTCAGCCAGGATGATGTTCCCAGCATTTTCACCCTGCAGTGGATAGAGCCTTCCAGGCAGATCAGAATTGTCTACCGAACAGCGTCTCGGGCTCACGAACTCTGCCTTCATGGGAACGTGCTCTACCGACTGAGATACGCAAGCATGACATGCCTCCCGTCCCTCCAGCTTTACTTCCACCAGTACCTCATATATACGAAGGTAGGAGAAGAGGTACTCGTGGAAGAAAGATCTTGAGCAGGGGTCGTTGAGTCGTGCTTGAGTGGCTCAGTCGATAGAGCAAAGGTCCTGGATTCGAGTCTAACTCTGCTGTAGAGTGAAAATTTCATTCTTGAAGTGCTGAAACTGGTTCTTAATGTCCTAGACATTGGTACTGGGACGGAAGTGACTTTGAGGCTGGTCCCACACACGTTCTATCGGGGACAGATCTTGAGATCTTGCTTTCGACGAGAGTACCTCAGCACAGGTGGTTCATAGAGACACGTGCCGTCTGTGGACGAGCTTACAACCTGTTTAAAACTGCCATCACCATACTGTGGATGTAGGAGACCCTTAACGTATTCTTGATGTTCCCTCTGTCGTAACCGGAAGTCGAACGCCCTGGCTCCCCACACCATATCACCAAGAGCAACACCGCTGTGCCTCTAAAAGGCATTGGAGGAGTGAGACCTCTCCCCAGGGCCCCGCGACTCGCTGACTATGGTCATCCTGGGTAGTGCAGAACTCCGATTTATTGCTGACCACAGTACCACTCCGTTCACCAAAACCTATGCTTCCCGTAACGGCACCATACTAAGCGCAGCCGTCTGTGTTTCGGGGTACCAGGCGCAGAAGAATGAAACCGAAATTTGGCTGCAATATTTACACGTCTGTTGTTCGAAACTACACTACTGGCCATTAAAATTGCTACACTAAGAAGTAATGCAGATGATAAACGGATATTCATTGGACAAATATATTATACTAGAACTGACACGTGATTACATTTCACGCAATTTGGGTGCATAGATCCTGAGGAATCAGTATCCAGAACAGTCACCTCTGGCCATAATAACGGCCTTGATAGGCCTGGGCATTGAGTCAAACAGAGCTTGTATGGCGTGTACAGGTACAGCTCCCCATGCAGCTTCAACATGATACCATCAAGAGTAGTGATTGGCGTATTGTGACCAGCCAGTTGCTCGGCCACCATTGACCAGACGTTTTCAGTTTGTGAGAGAACTGGAGAATGTGTTGGCCAGGGCAGCAGTCGAACATTTACTCTATCCAGAAAGGTCCGTACAGGACCTGCAACATGCGGTCGTGCATTATCCTGCTGAAATGCAGGATATCGCAGGGATCGAATGAAGGGTAGAGCCACGGGGGTCGTAACACATCTGAAATGTAACGTCCACTGTTCAAAGTGCCGTCAATGCGAAGAAGAGGTGACCGAGACGTGTAACCAATGGCACCCCATATCATCACGCCGGGTGATACGCCAGTATGGCGATGACGAATACACGCTTCTAATGTGCGTTCACCGCGATGTCGCCAAACACGGATACGACCATCATGATGTTGTAAAAAGAATCTGGATTCATCCGAGAAAATGACGTTTTGCCATTCATGCACCCAGGTTCGTCGTTGAGTACACCATCGCAGGCGCTCCTGTCTGTGATGCAGCTTCAAGGGTGACCGCAGCCATGGTCTCCGAGCTGATAGTCCATGCTGCTGCAAACGTCGTCGAACTGTTCGTGGAGATGGTTGTTGTCTTGCAAACGTCCCCATCTGTTGACTCAGGGATCGAGACGTGGCTGCACGATCCGTTACAGCCATACGGATAAGATGCCTGTCATCTCGACTGCTAGTGATAAGAGGCCGTTGGGATCCAGCACGGCGTTCCGTATTACCCTCGTGAACCCACCGATTCCACATTCTGCTAACAGTCATTGGATCTCTACATGCGTGAGCAGAAGTGTCGCGATACGATAAACCACAATTGCGATAGACTACAATCCGACCTTTATCAAAATCGGAGACTTGATGGTTCGCATTTCTCCTCCTTACACGAGGCATCACAACAACGTTTCACCAGGCAGCGCCGGACAACTGCTGTTTGTGTACGAGAAATCGGTTGGAAACTTTCCTCATGTCAGCACGTTGTACGTGTCGCCACCGGTGCCAATCTTGCGTGAATGCTCTGAAATGCTAATCATTTGCATATCACAGCGTCTTCTTCCTGTCGGTTAAATTTCGCGTCTCTAGCACGTCATCTTCGTGGTGTAGCAATTTTAATGGCCAGTAGTGTAATAAACAATATTTTATTCAAAATAATCTCCATAGCTATTTATACATTTCTTCCGCAACTCCTGCAGGGTATGAATGCCATGCCAAAAAAATTCATTTGAAGCGAACCAGTGTGCGAGCAATCTTCGTACATTTTCATACAAATAGAAGATATTTTCAGCGACAGCGTGTCCCTGTGATGCAAATTTATGAGTCAGACGGAGGCAAGTCTGGAGAATAAGCCGCATGCCCCAGAATATTCTAGAATTGCCCTAGAATTTGGTTCTGGTAGCGATCAGTGTAAGCGGCTTCACCAGGTTTACTAGCTCACAATATATGACACCCTTCTAATAGCAGCAAACACTGAGCATTGTCTTCTTTCCAAAGCGATTTGGTCTTTCAGGGGATGTCTGCGGTTTACCTGGATTCGCCCATGATTTACGACGCTTAGGATTCTCAAAATATATCCATTTTTATCACCTGCCACTATTCGAAGGAGAAATGACTTTCTTTTGTATCGTGCGTGCAACATTTCACAAGGATCTTTCGATTTGCTACCTGTCATTCATTCAATTCATGCGGAACCCATTTTACCTCTTACGCACTTTTTCAATAGTTTCAATTCGAAGAGAAACGGCTTTCTGCATCAAATTCAATTGTTCGGAGAGCTCCAGTGGTGTTTGAGTATCTTCTTGATCCAATAAGACCTGCAATTCGTTGTCTTCGAACTTCTTCGGTGGTTTCCCACGCTCGTCGATTCTCACGTCAAAATCACAACTTTTGAATTTTTTTAACCACTCGAAAGCTGTGTTTTCCCAAGATCATGTTCGCCAGAAGCTTCGAAAAGCATTGGATGAGATTCTGCAGCAGCTTTCTTCAAACGATAACAGAAAACCAATGCTATACGCAAATCGTAGATTGTAGGCACAAAATTAGACGTGTTTACGGGTTTGAAACAGATACCTATGTATGGAACATGGGTTACCGTGTGTTGACACTCGTCGTCAGCTGTTACAAGAAGCAGATGGCGCTGCAGACGCAGTATCTCGGGCGCTACACTGATGCCTGGCACCATCCAAAGGGAAATTCCATTTTCGTACTTCTACACCTGGTAAACGGCATCGTACGCGTGTGACATCTCTTCCGGCTTCTGGTGTGGGATGTTTCTGGCAGCCTATTTACCTGGGAGCCCATTAATTATACTCGAAAGGTAGGTGCAGTTGTTAAGAGCACAATACGATGATCGTCCATTGTGGTGGTGACTCCACCTCCTCAGGCTCCTTTATGGCCGCACATATTGTCTGAACCCCTCCACCATCCTCCACACCTATAAATCCCTCATCCGCCTTATCCTCTGCTATGTCCATCCCTCTTGGATCCCCATCCCTCCTACCTTCTACAAATCCCATCAAATCCTGGATGTCATGCACTCTGCCTCACCTATCGCATCCGCCTCCCCCCCCCCCTCCCACACTTCCTCCTTTTCCTCGAACGGATATGGATCCTTTACATCTCCCAAAAAACTTGATTCCCCTCACCCGCTTGTCTCTCCCATCCTTTCCCACCCTCGTCCGCTGCCAAGCCTGTACTCCCACATCCCACCCACTCTCCACCTCTCCACACTCCATACCCTTGCCCAAGGTGGCTTCCACCAACTTCCCCTCGCTGATGATGCCCTCATCCCCTCCATCTACCCCTCCTACCAACTTTGATCCTCCCCTTTCTCCCCCTGTGTTTTTCCTCCAGGGCACCCTCTCCCCCTTCTCTCCCCCCTGTCGTCCTCCTTCCCTCATTTCCCCCACCGGTTTCCACAACCCCTCTACACTCTCCCGTCCCCCACCCTTCTCCTCTCCCACTGGCATCAACACCCTCCCCCTCCCCCTCCTACCCACACCTCCTCCGTTTGGCAGGTCCCCGGCTTTGTGCTTGAACAGCGCGTCTTCGTGCGCCGGAGATCGTCGCCAGTGCTTATGTGTGTCTTCGCGTCAGTGCGTCAGTGTCTCTCCATTTGTGCTCCTCCGTTCACGTGTGTAAATTCGTTCTTCCCCGTTTGTGTACAGTGATGCACGTTTTTTATTCCAACAGTGCGCCCGTGAACAGCTTCATTTATTTTACTATGTGTGCCTCCCGTTTTTGTTGACCATGTTTGTTTGTTTTCCTGTCTTTCTGTTTCCTGTATGTGTTCACTGTGGCCGAAAAGCGGCATACATAGGCCACTGCCGGCCTACCATTATTGTAAAGGTATTAAAATAACAATAAAGAGAAAAAAACGTGGTGGTCTGTCTTGGTCCACCGTAAAGTTGACAGTGAGTGTGTCTTTTCTCACCTCCCCTCAAAGTCCAACATCAGCTCACTCTCACATCCGAATCCTACGTAAATTTTAATATTGAATTATTTGGCTAGCCAGCCGATTTAAGATCCGCAATGTGGCTACTGAAAAACTTTTCCGGCTGTTGAAAAAGCTAACTCAGTTGCCGGGCACCTGCCTGCTGTTTACAAATGTAACACTTCAGCTGTTTGCACCCTTTCTAAATTCTACCAAGCCTGGCAATAACACCAAACACGAACAATGCTAATGAACTCTATTGGTCTACTATCTCTTACAGAGAATTGCAACTTTATAGCCGACCGCTGTGGCCGAGTGGTTCTAGGCCCTTCAGTCCGGAATCCTCGCGACCGCTACAGGCGCAGGTTCGAATCCTGTCTCGCGCATGGATGTGTGTGACGTCCTGAGTTTCGTTAGGTTTAAGTAGTTCTAAGTTCTAGGGGGCTGATGACCTCAGATGTTCTATAGTGCTCAGAGCCATTTGCACCATTTGAAGCAACTTTACAATCATTTACGTCATTTACGTTCATCCGATGGTGCTTAGGTGCACTATGTAATCGTGATATTTGATTGTGTCGTCTGTATTTCAGTTATAACAAGTGCATTTTCTGTATTTAGTTTACAGTGTTCACACAACACTGAACCCGTTACGCAAAAATAAAGAATTTTAAAGCAACTTACATCTGTAATGGTGTGTCACAGTATGAAGTACTCTGTCATAGTTTCGCAGTTGGTATGCACTTAACTTAAATGTTGACCAAAGGACTTTCAAGTTTTCTCTGTCAAAAGCTGTTTGATAGTCCTTATAGACCACATGTGGTTTCCTTTGTTAAATCCACTGGCCACATGCGACTGAGATAATTAAAACTATCAAGGCGACGTAAATGCTGATCTACGAGCGACACAACTGGAATTGCCACGAACAGCACAGCCGTGTCAGGGAACGCATTCTCTGCAGTGATGGTAGTAGCAGGAAAGTGAGTTTAATCACACGAGTTTTCGCGACCGACCTCCTATTCGTTACACTGAACGAGCCGTTTACAAGCTTTTGTGGGCGACAAGAGTTTGTGGATGCTATAAGCGGTCGCCACGGCCCTGAAATGCAGATTGGCCGGTCGGTCGGTCGATAGCCGCGTAATTAATGCACAGGTAGTTCCCGCGTCGGCAGGTAATAACGCGGGCGTGTCAGCGGGGGAAGGCCCGAGCAGTGTTGCCAACCGTATAACTCTGCGTACTAACGAAACTTTTTGTCACGCGGTGGCTGTCAGCCGCGCTAATCTGACTGTACACTTCCAATTATTTGATTATTTCAAAACATTTTTTGCTTGTAAAATGCGTTTCACAGATCCGATATATCAGAGGCAATTCAAATTACCACCACAAGCTTCCTCTACTGAGTAAGCCTACTGAATAATTTGTTCGTTCACAAATTGTGCAGAGAGAATATTGACTATGTTATTTTTCTACACTTTCTAGAGAACGACAAAATCAGCTATCTGTCATCATCAGAATAACGTTAGATGTCAGGAGCAACCGGGAGCAATCATTTTCCGCGCAGCGTATGATATACCACTATCAAGGACGAATTAATATGTACGATATGACTTTAATTCCATTTAATATAAAATGAAGGATTAGGAGAACAATAGCAGTTGAAGGGATGCAACAGCGTCTTATTTTGTAAGGTATTTTCCTTGAGACATCGGTCGTGCTGATGGATTTAACGAAATGAAATTACAATACCATGCCGAAAGAAGGATTTAGTTGACAACGAAAGAGCACAGAATTACAACGATCGACAGATGGCATATATCGTTCTGTACATCAGAAATCACTTTGTGCTGAATTTTCAGTGCTGTATCAGATGAAGAAATCGGTGTTACAAATAGTAAAATTTCTACAGTTGCACACATTTTCCATTCTCGGGTGCAACAGTGTTCAGTGGAGCTGAACGGAGATTATGGATATTTGACAGACTACTGAAAAATGTGTTGGTTAAGTCGGAGCAAATCAGGAACGATTTTTCTACTTAAATGTTGCTATTGTTGAATTTATGAAGGACAAAGGAGTCCAGTAACTAAAATCAGAAGATTTCGATTAGTGTGGACACCGCCCATTTTAAGTGGGCTTTACTGCCCACTGCCCACAGTAAAATATTGCAATGTAACACTTCCTGCTTTGATGAGGAAACACTTAAAAAGAAAATTGCGCTGTAGAAGGGACATATTCTGATAAACAGAATCCAATTCCATAGGCTGACTGGCGTTAAAGGAAAAGTGGGGTCTGAAGAAATCATCGTGCCCTTGAAAGAATTACAAGAATAGTTTTATAAATATTTTCAAGTCAGTCCTAAATCCGTTTCCGAGTTACTTTCCAGGCCGTTTGCCGTTTCGGCTCAAAGTGCATTTGTGCTTGCGCTGATGTAGCTGACTGATCCGCAAGGTAATTCCAGTTTTAATGATACTTTTTTTTACGTTAAAACTGTCCAGAACATCAATGTTGCTTACCTCAGGCAGAGTTTCCAAGTATCCATAACGATGTTGCAAAAGTACTGCAGTATTTCCATTTACAAATTTGTGTGGAAGACTTTTTTCGACAAATGTATAAGTGGCGATTACGTGGCAAGTGCGAAACTCGGTGAAGTTGTCTGCATACGTCCGTATGCCAATAGTTTGTACCAGACAAAAATTATATTACGTCTTCAGAACTCCTATGATAATTAAATATTATTGAAAATTTGTTTTGTTCGCAGCCCATTTTGTTGAAAAACGAGAAATATAAAACCAAGTAGTATGTAGTATGACTGTACTGCCATTTAAATGTGTCATGTTCGATGATTTCCGTGAAGAAATGGAATATCTCAGCCCAGGCGCTCCCTCAGAACCTACCGTGGGCGTGTCGTCCTTTTGACAATGTCTCGGAAGGAATAGCAACTCTTCACCACATGCAATTAGAGAGGAAAACATTCAAATCTTCCGAGTTATTAATACTAGCATTGTAATGACCATTCTCTGCTATACCTCCCAAACAGAATTACTAAGAGTAAGGTGATTGCTGTAAACATGAGAGGAGACAGGCCACTGTGTGCATCGGAAAGGCATGCCACCTCTCAATATAAGACAAAAAGTCTCACAAAGTAAAAACATAGCATTGCAATCATTTAAGACAGAACATCTCAGCAAAACTTTACACTAGGGAATAAGTGGGTTAACAGTCACATGGTAACACATGTAAGAAGATTATAGAATAAAATAGGGGATGAATAATGTAACATGATGACACTGATGTACTATGCACACGTGAGCAAAGCATTTATAGCATAACCAAGGAAACTCAGGAAGGTAGAATCATGTGACAACAAGAATTTTTAGCCATACATTTCCACGGAAGATTATTAATTTTTACATAAAAATACAGATAATGTGAGAGAATTCATTCTACTTTCTGTACAGGCTGTAGATAACATTCCGCTCACTGTTTTTATCCTTGTTAGCATAAGAATGTCTGAGAGTGTATTCCCGTCATCGTGGGTAAAAGTCCTAAGACTGGTCTGACGTGGTTGTCCATGCTACTCTATCCTATGCAAGCCTCTCGATCTCAGATTAACTACTCCAGCTTTCATCCTTTGAATGTGTTTCCTGTATTCATATCTTGCTCTGCCTCTACATCATTCATCCTCCAAACTTTATTCCAATACAATGATCCCTTGATGTCTCATAATATTTCCCATTAGCCGATCCCTTCTTCTAATGTTGTGTCACAATTTCCTTTTCTCCTCTATTCTATTAAGTACCTTCTCATTAACTTCAAATGCGAACATTTTAGGTTAAGATTTACTGTGACTGTTATTGACATTCTGTGCAGCTGGTCCAAGCGGAGGTTAGAGTCTTCCCTCGGATATGGATGTGTGTGTTTGTCCTTAGGATAATTTAGGTTAACAAGTGTGTAAGCTTAGGGACTGATGACCTTAGCAGTTAAGATTTCACACACATTATTATTTTATTGACAGTAAATGAAGCAACAAGTTTACTGCTACCAGTCACTGTTTACAGGTAACAGTAAACTTCTGTCAGTTAACTTCCTCATTAGTTGAAGTGATCTAGCAGCCGGCCGATGTGGCCGAGCGGTTCTAGGCGCTTCAGTCTAGAATCGCACGACCGTTAAGGTCGCAGTTTCGAATCCTGCCTCGGACATGGATGTGTGTGATGACCTTAGGTTATTTAGGTTTAAGTAGGTCTGAGTTCTGGGGAACTGATGACCTCAGTTGTTAAGTCCCATAGTGCTCAGAGCGATTTGAAGCATTTTTGAAATGATCTAACCATCTAATCTTCAGCATCCTTCTGTAGCACTACATTTCAGAATCTTCTATTATCTTCTAATCTTAACTGTTTATCATCAGTGTTTCACTTCCTTACGCAGCTACACACAATAAAAACATTTTCAGAAAAGACTTCCTAACAATTAAATGTATATTCAATGTTAACAAATTTCTCTTCAACAGAAATGCTTTTCTTAAGATTGACAATCTTAATTTTATACCTTCACAACTTCGACCATCATCAGACATTTTGCTACCCAAGTAACAAGACGCTTCTGCTGCTTTTAGAGTCTCGTCTCCTAATCTAATTCCCTCAGATTTTATTCGGCTACATTTCATTACACTTGTTTTACTTTTATTGGCGTTCATCTTGTATTCTCCTTTCAAGACACTGTACATTCCGTTCAACTGCTCTTTCAATTCCTTTTCTGACTTGGACAGAATCACACCGTCATCGGCAACCTCAAAGTTTTTATCTTTCTCCGTGAACCTTAACTCCTATTCTCAATCTCTTTTTTTTGGTTTCATATACCGCTTGCTCTATGTACTTGCTGAATAATATAGGCGATAGGTTACAACACTGTATCACTCCCTTCTCAAACACTCTTTGTCTTTGATGGGCCTCGACTCTTATAACTGCCGTCTGGTGTCTTAAATAAGATTTCTCTCCCTGCGTTTTACTCCTGCTACCTTCAGAATTTCAAAGAGGGTATTCCAGTCAACATTTCAGAAATCTTTCTTCAAGGGGCTCCGGAAAGGCTCAAAATCATGAAGAGTTCAATTTTTACTTTTTTGCGTTTTCTGAATCTGCAGACTATTACCTTTTAATAGATATATAATTTATTCAATTCCGAAGACTACAGCTATTTTTAAATTCTTTTTGAAATGTGTTCTACATGGGCGTGACCCACTGTGGCGCTGTTAAACTGCTGTCAAATGGTGTTATTATTAACGTCCGTGTTCATCAGGTAGATTTTAGTGATGTGAGATAAAGTATGTGTTGTGGCTAACCTGTGATGGTTCAATATATATCGCTGGTGTGATTGTCGATTGTTTCATGTTTATTTACTCTGTCGTTATCTCGAAAATATTCGTAATTAATTCTGTTTCTTGATTATCTGTTTTGTTGAAATATAATAATGAGTAAAAGTAAAGTTATTATAAATCCTCTGAAGGCTTTTAAGAAAAGGAGAAATGTTGGAAAGCCAAAGGTATGTGTTATTAGTGTAAACAATAAAGACGATAACTAAGAAAGTATCGCCCATATGTAACGACGCAGATCGCCTTCGGGCTGCAGACAGGGCTGTAAAGAGTCTATAAATACAAGCAAGAGTAAACAGGAGGAGGAACAAGAGGAAGCTGGAGGAGGAGTTTGCAGAGGATGAAGATAATCCATCCTATGGACCTGGAATGCACTAAAAAGTTAATCTTTGTCGCTCGATTCCCAAAACTTTTATTTTCTCATACTAATTACATGTTTTCTAAGGATCTTCCAAACATATTTGTTTCAAACTTTCAGTAAATGTTACACAGTACCTTCTGCATAATTTAACACAGCCTTTTTCCAAAAAACTGTACATTTTTGAATATATAAATAAAAAATTGCAAAAAAATGTTGTGAATTTTCATTACAATTGAAAAAAAATCATCTTTAATAACTGAACTATAATTTTTTAAAATCCCTGTGTTAAGTTGTAGCCCATATTCCAATAAATAATCTGTAAAAAGTTCAACTTCCTACCTCAAATACTTTGTGAGGAAAGATGTAATTTATAAGCGTTATTTTAACATTGCAAGTATAGGGCGTTCCGGAGCCCCTTAAGTTTACAAATGATGTAAACGTAGTTTGCCTTTCCTTAACCTATCTTGTAACGTAAGTTGTATGGTCAGTAATTTCTCCGGAATCCAAACTGAGCTTCCCCAAAGTCCGTTTCTACCAGTTTCTCAATTATTCTGTAAAGAATGCATTTTTGTATTTCGATACTATAACCTATTAAACTGATAGTTCGGTAACATTCACAGCTGTCGTTACCTGCTTTCTTTGGAACTGGAATTATATTCTTCTTGAAATATGATGGTATTACGCCTGACATATACATCTTGCCCACCAAATCAAAGGGTTTTGTCGTGGTGGCTTGCTCTCCCAAGGGGTTCACTGGTTCTGATAGAATGTCGTCTACTTCCGTGGTCTTGTTTCGACTTAGGCCTTTCGGTGGGCTGTCGAATTCTTCTCGCTGTACCAACGTTGAGCAGTATCGGCTCTCCTGGTTTGGCCGCAGTGCTTCGTCGGCAGGTGGACAGCCGTGGGTTCCTCGCAGCTGGTCCGGGCCGTGTGCCAAGCCACGTGTCGTCACTCCCTCACACGAGAGCTCACTTCGATCCTGGAAGACGCTGGGCCTGCTCGCCCCCCCCCCCCCCCCCGCCCCACATGTATAATGAAGAGAGAGCCCCTGTAGGAGTACAGGCCCGCAAAACACCGCTCTCCGCTGCAGTCATATCCGCTGTGCGAGACGCGCCTAGCAGCTCTTGTAAGGGTAGCAACATTCGCTTGTTAGGGGTCACGTATAATTTTGGTATCTGAATTTTTGGTATCTGAATTGATAGTGAGCGAGAACCGATGTTGTAAGCTGTATCGAAGTTAAGCTAGTATCTTTTAGCAGCGGGATGGCGCAGTGGGAGCAGACAATGTTTAGATTTAGAGTCGAAGTTCAGGGGTGTTAAGAGTTAGGATGATAATGTTAACCAGTGTCAGTGACGACGCTATGGCGGTATCATGATTGAAATTTAATGTCTTAGTTTATCATTTTGTTCAATCCTCCCGTCGGGTAGACCGTTCGCCGGGTGCAAGTCTTCCGATTTGACGGCACTTCGGTGACTTGCGCGTCGATGGGGATGAAGTAATGATGGTTAGGACAACATAACACCCACACCCTGAGCGGAGAAAATCTCCGACCCAGCCGGGAATCGAACCCGTGCCCTTAGGATTGACACTCTGTCGCGCTGACTACTCAGCTACCGGGGTCGGACATTTTGTTCAACGAAAATGATTATGGAACTGATTTGTGAAGGATGAAATCAAATGGAATGTCAGGTAAATACAATAATGATGTTAGGATTTTTCACTGTTGTTGCGCCATCGAACGAACTTGATTATTGTACTGAAAATTGTTAAATTTGAGAGACAGTAAAGTGTATTGTTTGGATGTTGAGATATTTATTAATTTTAAAATCTGCCTTGAGTACTCTTCTCTATAAACAAAAAAAATACTGTTTTCACTTATGCGCATATTAGATTTTCTTAACAACGATTCTGTTACAATTCTATTTAATGGATAATCCAACCATGTTCGCTGGCGGGGTGGCCGAGAGGTTCTAGGCGCTACAGTCTGGAACCGCGCGACCGCTACGGTCGCTGGTTCGAATCCTGCGTCGGGCATGGATGTGTGTGATGTCCTTAGGTTAGTTAGGTTTAAGTAGTTCCAAGTTCTAGGGGACTGATGACCTCAGAGGTCAAGTCCCATAGTGCTACCATGTTCGCTGGCGGGGTGGCCGAGAGGTTCTAGGCGCTACAGTCTGGAACCGCGCGACCGCTACGGTCGCTGGTTCGAATCCTGCCTCGGGCATGGATGTGTGTGATGTCCTTAGGTTAGTTAGGTTTAAGTAGTTCCAAGTTCTAGGGGACTGATGACCTCAGAGGTCAAGTCCCATAATGCTCAGAGCAAACCATGTTCGATCTGCAGTTAACAGAGAACTCATTGCACCTCTCTGTGTAGATCCAGTAATTTGCTGCTCTAGCCTAGCGGCGCTCAAGACAGAACAGTACTGGAAGACGTTATCCACATTTGCGCAGAATAGAGGTAAGGAGAAAAGATTATGATTTTTTTATTTATTCAATCATGGAAAGCGTAAGCTATATAGAGACAGTTTCTGTGATCAAATTTTTCAAAGGAAATCACTCTAGGTTTCATGTTTAGGTTAATTATTCAGACAGTTTATACTGTTCAAAATTCTCGTGGTCAGATTAGTAACCTTTACACTATGAAAGACTTTCATTTTCATTACGACAGTTATTCATGATTACGGTGCAGCTTTGCTTTCACAATACGACAGTTGATTTATTGTCACAGCTCAGGCTTCCAATCAGAAACTGGGTACTTTCACTATATTTTTAGTATTTATTTAGATGACTTTCACGCGGTTTGTAACACACGAATCGATGAGTGTTTCGCAGTTACCGACGACGACAACGTCATTAATGTAAACTTAACGGACAAAAAATTACTCACCCCTCGAGAAATCATTACAAGTATCTTTTAATACCGCGCAATTCCGCTCCTGGACTCGATAACCACGTGGATTTGGTCAGGAAGTGATTCCACAACAGATTGCGCCACACGCATGGGACCAGAAAGCAGCAATTTCACACAATTTCGGGAATGCAGACGTTTGTGTTTTGCCCGTTGTTCCAACACGTACCACATATTTTCCATGGGGTTAAGATCAGGTGATTTTCCAGACCAATCGAGGCTCAATGGGATGAAGAAATGTCCAGAAAACTAGTCCGATCAACTTTATTGTTGTCGTCTGGAAGAGTGGGCGTGTCAATGTCCACTTTTTACATGAACGACTCCAAAAATTCATTACGTACAGTTTCCGTCGTAATATTTTCTCACATGTTGGGATGGTTGCTCATTCGCTGCATGTTGCATTTCCCGTAGGATTTGGAAGCGATTTCGATTCACAAGTTGTGAAACGCGTCTACGGTCCCTCTCAGAGAGAATCTCTCTCCGACCACAATTCTGTCATGTTCTGCTCCGAAACACCAACAAATCGAGTATCCTCACACACCAAATGGCCATGGGCTCGGCCAAGGACGAATACCCCTTTTAGCCATTCTGTAACGTCCTTATATCTACCTGTGTTTCCGCAGAATGGTTCCTTGAAACATAAATATCCCATTGACCGCTACTGCCTTATGATGACATTGAGGCAGTGCGCGAGTGGTTGAGCACGTGACTCGGTCGCTGAGCTATGTATGTGTGAAGGCATCGCAACTCATCTCTGCGTGTGCACTGGAGTGACTAATTCTTTTGTTCGGTGAACTTGTATGTAATAAACAAAGCCTGGGTGTTGTAGCGATTCTGGTGGGAGAAGTACTAAAGGGAATGAACAGCGGAGGAGATTCGTTTGCGTTTGTTACTACACTGATGGAAAAAATCCGCAGCATCCAGAAACAAATAATGCAAATTAATGAAATCTCGAGTATACGTTTCTCAAGGTAACATATTTAACTGATTAAAGTTACAAGTGAGCCATGCTCCAGCTCGCGTTTGGGCCGTTAACAGGTTGGCGTCGTGTATTCGGATTGTGACCTCTCGTTTTCTTAGTGTGTTCTCTGGCGCCACTACGTTTGCTCGGTTTGTCGATCCGTCAGTGGCAGCAGCAACGCCCAACCGTAGCAAGTACTGTGGTACTATCTTTGGAGCGACCACTAATATTTCCGGGTCGTCGAGTGTCAGGCAGTTTGGTTGGGACGCAGCAGCAGTGAGATCCGACAGCACCGCCGCCGAGGTAGCTGGCGATATACGAGGTGCATTCAAGTTCTAAGGCCTCCGATTTTTTTTCTAATTAACTACTCACCCGAAATCGATGAAACTGGCGTTACTTCTCGACGTAATCGCCCAGCAGACGTACACATTTTTCACAACGCTGACGCCATGATTCCATGGCAGCGGCGAAGGCTTCTTTAGGAGTCTGTTTTGACCACTGGAAAATCGCTGAGGCAATAGCAGCACGGCTGGTGAATGTGCGGCCACGGAGAGTGTCTTTCATTGTTGGAAAAAAGCCAAAAGGCACTAGGAGCCAGATGAGGTGAGTGGGGAGCACGAGGAATCACTTCAAAGTTGTTATCACGAAGAAACTGTTACGTAACGTTAGCTCGATGTGCGGGTGCGTTGTCTTGGTGAAACAGCACACGCGCAGCTCTTCCCGGACGTTTTTGTTGCAGTGCAGGAAGGAATTTGTTCTTCAAAACATTTTCGTACGATGCACCTGTTACCGTAGTGCCCTTTGGAACGCAATGGGTAAGGATTACGCCCTCGCAGTCCCAGAACATGGACACCATCATTTTTTCAGCACTGGCGGTTACCCGAAATTTTTTTGGTGGCGGTGAATCTGTGTGCTTCCATTGAGCTGACTGGCGCTTTGTTTCTGGATTGAAAAATGGCATCCACGTCTCATCCATTGTCACAACCGACGAAAAGAAAGTCCCATTCGTGCTGTCGTTGCGCGTCAACATTGCTCGGCAACATGCCACACGGGCAGCCGTGTGGTCGTCCGTCAGCATTCGTGGCACCCACCTGGATGACACTTTTCGCATTTTCAGGTCGTCATGCAGGATTGTGTGCACAGACCCCATAAAATGCCAACTCTGGAGGCGATCTGTTCAACAGTCATTCGGCGATCCCCCAAAACAATTCTCTCTACTTTCTGGATCATGTCGTCAGACCGGCTTGTGCGAGCCCGAGGTTGTTTCGGTTTGTTGTACACGATGTTCTGCCTTCATTAAACTGTCGCACCCACGAACGCACTTTCGACACATCCATAACTCCATCACCACATGTCTCCTTCAACTGTCGATGAATTTCAGTTGGTTTCACACCACGCAAATTCAGAAAGCGAATGACTGCACGCTGTTCAAGTAAGGAAAACGTCGCCATTTTAAGTATTTAAAACAGTTCTCATTCTCGCCGCTGGCGGTAAAATTCCATCTGCCGTATGGTGCTACCATCTCTGGGACGTATTGACAATGAACGCGGCCTCATTTGAAAACAATGCGCATGTATCTATCTCTTTCCAGTCCGGAGAAAAAAAAATCGGAGGCCTTAGAACTTGAATGCACCTCATATGCACTGCCCGATGGAAGGATGTCGTCGCGAGAGTGCACGACCACGGCGAGGTCCGGATTCAGCGAGTTTAAGTTGAATGGATCGTTATATTCGAGTAGCGCAACGTTCACTTGTGTTTGTGTCCGTCCGTCGATGTGACCTCATACCATCAAGCTGTCAGTTGGTGGTTTTATACTCCGACGTTTCCGTTGCCTGAGTTGATTGGTAACGACCGATGGTAGGTCGTTCGGTCGGTCGTCTCAGTGGACGACGTGTATCTGGTCGTTCGACCATTTCTGTGTTTTTAGCATTCATGTTTACGTGCAAATTCTCCTTCTTCCTATATAGTGACTGTTTTAGCATTGTTTGAGTTTTTTGAGGAATTGTCTTTTGCTCTTCCATGTGCATCTAATCAGATTTTGAATACGGAGTTTTGTCATAACCCTGTCTGCGCACTCGGGTTTGGTGGAGCCAACTTCTGTAATTAAATGCTTGTCATTTGACGATGCTAACTATTATTCTATCGTGGTATTGGATATCTGTCAGATTGTGTGAATTGCTTAAAAGCAATATTTGTCCACATTATTCCCATTGCTTTTGCCCTTCAGCCGACAAATAATTTTAACTCTTCTTAATGCCTTCAGCCGTCAGTGTAGCTTGTGTTATAGTCAACTTTTTAATATGACTGTTTTAAAAAAATGATTTTGGTATTCTTAACGTGTGATTGTCTTCCTCATTTGTAATTCAGGCCTTCAGCCTTGAAGTATTGCTCGTGGCCTTCAGCCGACCAATAATATGAATATCTGGTCAATAAGGCCTTCAGCCGTGAATGCAATTTTGACTTAAGAAATTGTAATTAGATATTGCCTCTTAATATGAATCTCCTTTTTATAACATATTAGTAAGAATTTGCTATCTAGGCCTTCAGCCGTCAAATTGTTTTGAGTAGTAACCATTGGGACCTTCAGCCAACAAGTAATATGAATATATGGTCAATAAAGACTTTAGCCGTAAATGCAATTTGTCTAAGGAATTTTTAATTATATATTGTCTTCAGAGCCAAATTTTATAATTGTTCCTTGTTGTCAACCTTATATCCAATTGGTTTCAAATAAAGTGTACGTGATTGTTTTTTTTAAAAAAAAAAGAAATGAGCAACCAACGGTAACTGAGTAAGGCCCTGTCCACACCAAATGTGCCTATCCTTACGTACCACATCTCAGCAAGGTCACAGATTAATTTAAGTGTGAGGTAAGCCATTGAAAATGTGAAATTCTGCTACATTAATAAACGGTATGACTGACAATATGTTGAATGCAAGCTTGTAAATGAACATGCATTGTGGCGTGCATGAGAGTGATGTCTGTTGTGGGCTGGAGTTTCCTGCCCGTAGAACTTTGTCGGTCAATACAGAAACGTTTAATACTGTTTTTGGATGAGGCTGGAGTGCGCGTCCGGTGATACGTGGTAGTTCCAGATTGGAGCCAGATCTGGTGATTGTGCGGGCCATGCCAACATGTCGATACTCTGCAGAGCAAGTTGGGTTTCAAAAGTGCTATATGGGCGAGTTATCCTATTGGAAAACACCACTTGGAATGCTATTCATGAATAGCTGCAAAACAAATAGAGTCGCCAGACTGACGAACGAATTTGCATGGGACGACCACGAGAGTGCACCTTCTGTCATACGAAATCTCTCCCCAGACATGGCTCCAGGTAAAGGTCCAAACTGTCTACCACGCAGGCTCGTTGTTTGCCGGCCTTCAACTGGCCTCCTGGCTGACAATCACTGGCGCCGAGGTAGGACCGGCTTTCATCAGAAAACACGAGAGACCTCCACTACACCCACTGCTGAGCTCTCGTTTGATAGGTACGATGTAGCCTCCTGTGGTGGTTTGGGGTCAGTAATATTCGGTACAGGGCGTCAGGCTTGAAACAGTGCGTTGTGTGCCTGTGTTGACAGCTGTCGCTCGAGTTGTTCAAAAATGGTTCAAATGGCTCTGAGCACTGTGGGACTTAACTGCTAAGGTCATCAGTCCCCTAGAACTTAGAACTACTTCAACCTAACTAACCTAAGGACATCACACGTATCCATGCCCGAGGCAGGATTCGAACCTGCGACCTTAGCGGCCGCGCGGTTCCGCTCGAGTTGTTGCTTCATATGCAGTACGATGCGAACATGTAGGTTTTCGCTCTCGGTAGTGTCACGTGTCCGTCCGGTGGCCGGTGCCCCTGACCACCGCTAACAGCCATCGTCTACACAGGCTACATTGCTGCCCAATCTTACTGTAGTATAGCAGAAGAAACACTCAGTTTCTAGAAATTCCTATTACACGTCATCCAAAATTAGTGAGCTGACGACGATGGCCTCCTGGTTGTCTAAGTAATAAAAACTCATGACCGGCCCAGCCAACACGATACACCAGACTGCTCGCTAGCAACTACTTACTCCTACTGCTACACAGTTCCTACTGCATACGACACTGCTCTTTGGTCTGAGATCCTCTTGTAGCTTACATATCGCAGGCAGCGCGAGCAATCCATTGAAATTACATCTGCTGGAGTGTGTTAGCAACAAATTCCTTAATCGTGGACCTCCTACAATAGCAAAAGACTACACAGAACGAACAGAATTAGAAAATATTCTTGTGCAACAAAAAACTGTTTTTAACAATGTTCCAGGAACGATAACAGGATTTATATACGAATTTCAGGTGAAACCCCCCACGGTGCACTCATAGACCACAGAAGCCCGATGTAAGCAAACATAACAACACCATACCTAGCAATTACGCACACTGAATGGCACAAATAAATGTCGGTGTGCAAACTTTTGTAATACGATATCTCGTAAACGAGTCGCAAAAGAATCCTGCGACACCCACCACTGACAATCTACTTTACTGTACTCTAAGGCTGTTAGTTTCAATATGCATTGTTCCATTTAGAAAAGTGTATGTTTGCACAAAAGATACACCTTCTAAGTATTATTAGAATCTGTCTATTGGCTAACAATACGAGTCCCTGATTACCAGTTCATTCTGTGAAAACCGCACATCAATAGCACTCTCCATTTGCGCAATATCTTCGATACTAGTTTTTGGTGATTTTCCCCATACAACAGGAGCGACCAAGATTTGAGCTCGCGGGCCATATCCGGGCACTTGTGCCAAGGCGCTCAGCCTCGTTTCACGTTTCTCCCACCGCCAAGCTACGCTGTCTGACCGCGAGGAGGGGGAAGAGAGGAAGAGAGGAAAAGAGGAAATTACCCCCAGAGACTTTCAAAGCAAAACACTATCCAACCCCGCATATACACACAGAAGCAGTTAAGAAAGAGTTACGAGCAATGATTGATCAGGGTATAATTGAACCAGCAAGCCAATATATAAATCCATTACACTTCGTTGAACTCCGTTTAGTATTAGATTCACGTGAGGTTGATAAAATAATCATTACAGAAACCGACCGACCACAGACGTTAGAAGAGTTACTGCAAAAGTTTCATGGCACCTCTATGTATAGCACCCTCGATCTCAAATCAGGATTTAGGCAAATCCAGTTGCATCCAAATTGCCGAAAGTATATGGCATTCCTTTGCTTTGGTGAATGTTACCAATTTTGTAAACTTCCGTTTGGACTAACGATTTCGTGAACAGCCTTCATACGAGGCATGAATACAATTCTCCCACAGGGTCTTAAAAACAAAATTACTACATATGTAGATGACATCGTAATCGCAGCAGAAAACTGGGAACAGCTCAACCACACTCTTCAACAATTACTGAACACATTCGAGCAGAATGGTGTAACTATAAACCTTCGTAAATCTGAATTTGGAAAAGCCTCAATAAAATTTCTAGGTCATATCATTTCACAGAAAGGTATTGCACCAGACTCCGGCAAATTTGTCGCTATACCACCTCACAAGTAAAAACACAGTTTCGTCATTGAATGAAGACGTTGAAGCTGAATTCGAGAATTTAAAAGAAGCGTTACTAAGGGCACCTTCGTTATCACATCCTGACCCAACACAAAACTTTTCCATTGCAACTGATGTTTCAACTACAGCACTAGGAGTACATAGTAGACGAGGAAGTTAAGACAATCGTTAAACATATTGCGTTTGCAAGCAGGATACTTTCTCCAGCAGAGCGCAATTATTCTGTAACACAATTAGAGACCCTATGCGTAGTATGGGCATTTAAAAAATTCCGTCATTATCTATATGGAAGACACACCACACTATACCGATCACAGAGCAATCCAGTTTTTATTATTAGCAAAAATTACGCATGATAGATTGAGCCGTTGGAAATTATATCTACAAGTGCTCGACTTTACTATTGTACACATTGCAGGCACGCAGAACATTGTTGCCGACGCACTATCGAGATCTATACACCACGACTAGAGAAAGAAAATACCTTCTGCCACAACAACCATAGCATTATGTATATCAAACAAGTAGCTTTCGGAAACTTTATATCATCAGCATTACAAGACATAGAGAGACAACAGCAGAAAGATGAAACACTAAAAGAGATTGTAACACTTTGGCGAGAGAAGAGCAACGCAAAAATCAGACATAATGACACTATACATCAAAATATTCTGTTTATTTGCTCATACCCAGACGGCAACAGTTGGCTTTTATGCATTCCAGAAGGGATCAGAAACAAATTGATATGGTATACGCACCTAAGCTATGCACATTACGGAGCTAGGATATGCTTTCTAATTCTTCGACAAACTTGTCTTTCAACAGTATGGTAAAGCACATTCGCAAAATTATAGCTTCCTGCAAGATTTGTCAGATCATCAACAGTATCACATATTCCACCACTGTATCGCATCATACCGGTTAAGTTAAGACACATGGCAGCAGTAGATCTTTTCGGTCAAATCCCTAGAACAGGTAAAGGTTATATTTATATTGAGCATTTGTAAGAGGTTTTCTATCAATAGTAAGACATGTACAGAAGGTTATTTCAGATAACGGACCGCAGTTCTGGTCAGACATATGAAACAAATGTTAGAGAGTAAGGACATAACACCAATTTAAATATCAGTATACCACAGTACTTCTAACCCGTCCGAAAGAATAATGAAAGAGATCGTGAAACTATGTAGAATTTATTGCCACAGAAAGCATACTACATGGGACGAATACATTTCACGGTTTCAGGGAGCAATAAATGCAATACCTAATGAGTCAACGATAATCTCACCAACTGTAATACTGACGAATAAAGACCCACCGAATAAACGTAGCCGGTCTGTGTGGCCGTGCGGTTCTAGGCGCTTCAGTCTGGAACCGCGTGACCGCTACGGTCGCAGGTTCGATCCTGCCTCGGGCATGGATGTGTGTGATGTCCTTAGGTTAGTGATGTTTAAGTTGTTCTAAGTTCTAGGGGACTGATGACTTCAGATGTTAAGTCCCATAGTGCTGAGAGCCATTTGAACCATTTTAACCAATAAACTTACTGAAATGATTGCTTTTCGAAACAAGCGTAGACTTCGTCATTGTGAGATAATAGACAAGGCACTAGCGAACATTAAACAAGCTGCAGATCGTCGGAACTATGAATTACGTAGCGTCAGTCAAATTAATTAAAGAATAATCTCAGCTTTGCTATTAAAGAATAACGTCAGCTTTGGTAATAAATACAGCCCCTTGTTATGACAGCCCACCAGCAGCTAATATAGTAAAACAGAGTAAGCATATTCATGTCGCAGTGCGATGGCGATCCAGTGACAGTAAAAAAGGTAAGGAGCAGCTTTGTGTTATTGCAGATAACGACTAAGGGGCACGACGACGACACATTCTATGTTTCGTCGAAATAATCAGAAAATCACTTTTAATAAGCAGCAATTAAATTTGTATGCGAAGATTGAGAAAGAGAATAAATTTCAAAGCGAAGATTTCATTTGTTATTATTAAGCAAGAGATAGAAATCCTAAGGGAAAGTTTCATAGGTTATTGTAGAAGGGAAGGTTGCGTAACAAAAGAGATATAGGGAGACGGGAAGGTTTGAAGCTCACCGCATCGATATCAATTGGATTGTCTTCCAGTGGTTTCCTCACAGAAATATGCCAGCTACGGAACACACGAAGTTTTTCAGCGACTGGACTCCATGCCGAAATCAATTGAAAACCACCGTCTCCACTAATAAGAGACACTGTCAGACAGTCGTACTTCCACGGATTCATTAATAATAGAACTCCAAATGTTAGACGTATGGAACATAATTTTGGTCTCGCTGTAATTCATTACATGACCAGTGGATATACAGTGCTCGGCGACCGCAGACTTACAAGGCTGGAGGAGGCGAGTATGCCGTTCACGTTTTACAATGACATCCTGCGCAATACGCGTTCGTGCCCTATAAAAGATTTGCCGCATTCGCGCGGCATCCTGTAAACACCTGTCTAGCGCAGCTCTACGTCGTCTTTGACAGATCCTAACAGCGGCGAAATTTTTGCAGGAGGCAAACAATTGCTTTCGCTTTATACAGGGTGAAAAGTATTTAAACCGACAAACTCTGGGAGGTTGTAGGAGACATTGTGGTGTCACCGCCAGACACCACACTTGCTAGGTGGTAGCCTTTAAATCGGCCGCGGTCCGTCAGTATACGTCGGACCCGCGTGTCGCCACTATCAGTGATTGCAGACCGAGCGCCGCCACACGGCAGGTCTAGAGAGACTTTCTAGCACTCTCCCAGTTGTACAACCGACTTTGCTAGCGATGGTTCATTGACAAAATACGCTCTCATTTGCCGAGACGATAGTTAGCATAGCCTTCAGCTACGTCATTTGCTACAACCTAGCCAGGCGCCATTACCAGTTACTATTGATACTGAATCATGTACAGTGAAGAGCGACGCTCATCATTAATGGATTACAGTTAAGTATTCCACCAGCTACGTCCGTTTTTCTAAATTCTAATTTCCTTGTCCTGTTCCAGACCTCACGCCAGCCTGCGTGAGTTAAACGCGTGCCTTTCGGCTTCTTCTAATAATCACGGTGTTGGCTCTACTGCCAACCCACAACAGACATCATAACAAATATTTTTCCCTAATGTCCTTTTTTCCTATGTGGTCGCAAATTAATTAAACCAGCAAACACTTTTCCATGTTTTTATGACCAAGAGACAACACATAAACACAACCCAATTTCAATTACAGTAGATTTTCAAAAATGCCTCCATTGACATGTAAACAAAGGTTACACCGTCGGATCATGTTCTGTCTGACACGGGAAAAACCCCAGGAGTATCCTGAATTCTTCCTGCTGCTGCTACTTTCCGGGTAACCAGATCCTCTTCTGATGCAACAGGAGTTGCGTAAACAGGGTTGCGCATTTAGCCCCACTCAAAAAAAGTCCAGAGGGGACATATCTGGGGATCTAGTAGGCCATGGTACAGGACCACCTCTGCCAATCCACGTTTCTGGGAACCGTCGGTCCAGGAATCGACGCACACGACAACCGAAATGTGCCGGCGCCCCGTCATGTTGGAACCACATGTGTTGTCTTGTAGGATGCGGGACGTCTTCCAGCAATTCTGGCAAAGCTCTGGTGAGAAAACTGTAGTAGTGCCTGCCATTTAATGACCTAGGTAGCAGATACGGCCCAAGTAAACAGTACCCAACAACACCGACCCACACATTAACGAAGAACCGCACCGATTGAAGGATCCCGCTCCACGTGCTGCAAGACAGCTTCCTCAAATTGCAGCGTACTTACCGTGCGACGGCGTCCCTGCTAAATGACCCGGTCTCACGCAGACGTTGGTACATAGCAGGAACGGTCGTATGATGCGGGATACGGCGATTAGGATATTGTTGTTGATAAACCCGCTGTGCAGCTCGTCCGTTGTGGTGCGCTACGTATTACACACCAGCCGTTTACGTGTACTCACTCCAGGTGTATCGCTCCATTAGTAAACAGAGAGAATGCACTACTACACTGGTGGACAGCAGTTGCCTACAACTGAAGAGCGTAATACGCCCTCTAACAACTGAATATTGTAATACCGCCTCTAACAACTGACGGGCGTAGTACGACCTCCACCGGTTTAAATAATCCTCATAGGAAAAAATGACATTAGGGAAAAATATTTGTTTTGATGTCCCCTACAACTTCCCAGAGTTTGTCGGTTTAAATACTTTTCACCCTGTATTTTCTTAGTATTTTCTTAGTATTCTGCCTATTTGAGCTGAAATGTTACCAATATATGGTAAATAGGCATTAGTTTTATAGGCCTCTTCCTTGGTCTGTCGTTTACAGCTGTGCAGCGTTTTCTCCACTTGCTGCGACGAACACCCATTCTTCAGAAATACAGTCTGCAGGTGCTCCAGTTTCGTTTACAGTGTATCGGTGTCACAGATGACGTGGGCCCGGTGAATCTAAGTCTTCAAAACATCGTTTATGCCGGAGTGGGCTTTCTGTATACTGAATGACCAAGTGTGCCATCGCTCTTACGTCGTACCAAGACGTCTAAAAATGGCAGGCAACCCTCCAGCTCCAGAGTAAATTTAATGTATTTGTAGATGGAACTCAGATGTTGTAGGAACTTTCGCAGACGATCCAAACCATGAGACCAAATTATAAAACTGTCGTCAACATGTCGCCAAAATAGTGTCGGTTTAAGAGTGGCTGAGGCGAGCGCTTGCTCCTCAAAATCTTCCATAAAAAATGGCTACTAGGGGAGACAAAGGACTTCCAATGACAACACCGTCTGATTGCTCATCACTCATTGTTAAATAAAAGTATGAAGAGCAGAGAGTGTCCTCAAACAGAGCTGTAATATCAACTCCAAACCATTTGCCAATGAAACTTAGTGAGTCCACAGGAGGCACATATGTAAAAATAGAAGCCACATCAAAACTGACCAATAAGTCATTACTTTGGAGATGCAAGTCTACTGATGAAATCATTAGAATGCTTGATGTACTGTGATGTGGTCATTAAGTATACAGAAAGCCCACTCACATAGACCGACAGTTGCCACCATCCGGCACAAACGATGGGTGTTTTGGAGCACTCGATTTACCGAGTGCCAGCTAACATCCCAAAGGATGTTCGGGCTCACATGCGGTTCCTCTTCGTCGAAATGTCTTGGCTCAAACTCGTCTAATGGTTGAAGAGCACGTGTCGCATTACACGCCATAAATTAGACACTTGTGATCCTTTGGTTAAATTGTAAGGCTGGTAGCAAGTTTCCGAAATACAAAGTTAACATTACATATAATAACAGTAATAATAATATCTGGAACTAAATTAAAGACCCATAAATGCTGTAGGCCATACAATTACTGTTACACGCTAGCGCATATCTATTTGCCACAGCTGGATCATTCACAATCTCATCGCGAAATACAAGTCATCTGCGCGAAAAGATATAGTACACACCACGCGCGGGCCGCTCAGCGCTCAGACACTAAGTCTCACGATACCACACAACGCGAAATTTTCTAAGTCGTTTCACTTCCTAGCTACCCAAAGACCGACTGTCCACTTACGCGTCTCAATCCGAATTGTCCACTTTGGTGTCTCTAACCGAACTGCGCCTCTGCCCGTCGCCGGCCGCTTTCTCACGCGCGCCAAATTTCCTCGCTCAACTGACTGGGGCAGTTCCCTTTCCTGAAGCCATCCTTCTGATTGGCTACAGGTTATTCTACATTATTTTGAATTTTAACATATTTAAATAATCAAAGCTTGACCACTGTCACATTCTAAATAAAGTAACAATAATATCCATTAAATAACAAACGTTAAATTCTTTTACATATAACAACACAATTTCCTTCTTAACTTTTAATGTCACGGCCAGTAGCCTTGCACCAATGTGCTTTCTGATAAATAAATAAAGAACAAAAGTAACTATTATGCACAAAACTTTACAGCAAATATTCTATTACCTAATGATTCAATAAGGTGTCATGCTGTCATCGTTCAATGTGTTTTGTGTGGAGGAAATAGTGATGTGATGCTTAACTGAAAATATTGGTAGCTTAAATTTACTACGTCTTTTACACAAATGAAGTTACAGAGTTGATATATACAGTATCTGTCATTTTAATGATGCGATTCTATATGAAATGTCGTCTGTTAAGATTGACTATAGCGTTCACACTTTAGCATTTCGTTCTTTGTTAGAAAACTTGCCAATTTCACTTTGACAGTAAATCGTAAACTATTATAGATATGGTCAATAGTCAAGTTTTAATGGGATAATCATGAACATTTATGAAGGATTGTAGATTAAAATTACTGTGGCTTGATTCCCTGCATTACTACAGAATTAAACAGTTTTTTATAAATGCTTCCCTTTATGGCCGATCTTAGGTCCGCCATATTTAACACTGCTACGTCTCCTTGGCCACAAAAGCCTTCTACTGGCTTTCCCTATGACGTAGGTTCTCGTCTGTCCCACTTCCACACTACAGCGCTTAAGCTTCAATAGACAATAGACGCCGGTGAGTTTCCCCACCTCGTCGGGAATCTGCGCCGTTTGTGGCACGCGGTCCTGGACAACGTGGTTCGTTTCTCAATTCCTGTTGGCTGACCCTTTCGGCCATATGTTTAAATGAGAGCACAATGCTCGTTAACTCACACGAGACCACGTCATGTCTGTCACGAATAGTTTGCAAACGGAACTCGAGCAGCTGCAGACCGTATTTCTGAAGAATGGGTATTCGTCGCAGCAGCTGGAGAGAGCGCTGCAGAGCTGTAAACTACAGAGCAAAGAAGAGGAAGAAGAGTCCTTTAAAACGACTGCGTATTAAATATATATTGGTGACATTTCAGCTCAAATAGGCAGAATACTAAGAAAATATGAAGTGTAAGCAATCTTTCGTCCTCCTGCTAAAATTTCGTCGCTGTCGGGATCTGTGAAGGACGACATAGAGCTGCGCAAGGCAGATGTTTACAGGATTTCGTGAGAATGCGCAAATCTTATACAGGGCAAACGACGCGTACTGTGTAGGATCGCATTGAAGAGCTTCAGAGGCATTCTCTCCTCCTTCAGTCTTGTGAATCTGCCGTCGCCGAGCACTGTATTTCCACTGGTCATGTAATTAATTACAGTGAGACCAAAATTGTGTCCCATACGTCTAGCTTTTGGAGTTCTATTATTAATGAATCCGTGGAAGTACGACTGTCTGACAGTGAGTCTCTTATTAGTAGAGACGACGGTTTTCTGTTGAATTCGGCATGGAATCCAGTCTTGAAAAACTTCGTGTCCTCCGTAGCTGGCGTAGTTCTGTGACAGAACCGCAGGAAGACAATCGAACTGATATCGATGTGGCGAGTTTTCATCACGGAGGGCGCGCACCGCTTCAGAACCGAACGCGTTCAAGTAGCGCACGCTCTACGCCAAGTGAATCCACCACGCATGTGACGGAGGGGCCTTGAATACCAGAGCTCAGTGTGTTTTCTCCAGTATCACCTGAAGATGGTCAGAAGAATCTACCCGAAGTATTTTGGCAGGAAGTTACAGACATCCGGTAGTTCCCCCAATTTTGTCGAACGATATTTACGCCGGGGAAATTTTAAATCCCTCATGAATTCCACTGTTTCTCAGCGGAGTTTTGCCAGTTCTGTGAGCGGTTTGTCTTTTTCGTCCACATGTGCCTTTTCTCTTAGGAGACAATGAGGCAGTTTCACTACACGCTCCAATTAGTCTTGAAGCACTAGGCTTTCCCACACCAAGAACAGGGGCAATGTCTCTTATAGTTGCGTGTTCTTGAAGAGCAACCATTTTTCTCCGCTTCTTACGTAAAATATCCATTTTAACACAGCAGAATTTTTTCCTGTCGAGAACAACGAAATAGCATACGCTGTTGCTGCACATAAAACCACTCAGCTGAGATTCTTGTTCACAATTAGGGCAACAGTAGTCCGCCAAGAATTCAACAAGTGGCTAGATAAATTTGATTGCCGTTAACCAACATCAGTGAGTTCTTCCCAATTAATTTGCACACTATGGTATCAACAACAACGTTAAAACATTTATTCAACAGTTTATAAGTGAGCACACTGTCACGTCGGAATCATTTACAGTAGACAAATTGGCGCCTAGGTGTGGGAAAATAACAACTTCTTGATTTAATATAAAACATGACTGGATAGCACTCACACACACATGCAGACACACCCACACACACACACACACACACACACACACACACACACACGTAAACACACACATACATACATGCATAGACGGTGAAGCAAACACAGGAATCAATGGCTGTGAACAACTATATGCCCACTATAATGTTCCGAAGGCTGCCTGACATAATTTTTGACGTTGGAGTATGCATTAAGTTGGAGTTACCTGGCATAAACCAACTGCAGCAGGTTGTCACTCACTTTCGGTGTTGAGAGCAAAACAAAATATCTCGTTGTATCGCGACGTCAAGCTCCCCTCCCTTATTGTTGACGGGCATGCTTTCGAACGAGTAGGAGAATTCAAATACCTGAGATCGATACTGAACAATAAAAGTGAAGTGACGGAAGAGGTGCAGCAACGAGTAACAAATGCTAACCGCGTTTCCTTCAGCCTAAATTATTTATTCAAATCCCGACTGATATCGCTGGAAAACAAGATTCGGCTGTACATTACATTAATTCGGCCGGTACATTTATATGGTTGTGAAACCTGGACAACTTCAGCAACAACTGAAGAAGTATTTTGTACGCTCGAGACGAAGGTACTTCGAAAGATATATGGTCCCGTCTACAATACTGTGGAGGGTAAATGAGAACGAAGAACAAAAGAAGCTTTTTACCACACATCGGCTGAATATTGGGATATAAGAGGCTACTGTGATTTGGCCACATCTTCCATACTTGTGGAGCCCTCACTAACTGTATTGCCCTTTCCCAATCTGATGGGAGACGCCCAAAGGGACGACCGAGCACGCGATAGTAAAATACTGGCCATGCTCAAACAAGTGAAGCCGACAGCGGTAGAAGATGAGGCTGGGGACCAACAGCGATGGACCGCCATCTGCAGTAAACGTCTCCTGCACTGATATTGTGACTGACGTGTTTTTTCCTTTTGTAATGTGAAGCTTTGCAATTTTTTATAATGTGCAGTTTGTTGTATTCCTTCTATATTGTGGCTTGTACCTATTTTATTATGCTGTAGGCCTTAAAAGCACGTAAATTCACTAAATGATGATGATGATGATGATTCTTATTTCGAACATAATGAATTTCCTTCGTAAAGAAACACTTCTGTACGTAGATCCACACGAATTTATCAAGCATCTCTCTTGAGAAACTTCGCCATTTTATCACGCGATATTCTGTGAACCACAGATGAAGCGTGACTAGTAGATTCCATATTCCTACATTTCTGGAAAGCGTTTGAGATGGTATCCCACTACAGATTGCTTGGCCAGAAAAGCATCAGATGTCTAAACCAAGTAAAATCCGATCTACACCTCCAGTCTACACCTAGGATAAAGTAATGTTTCTAAAAAAAAGACAGGACCTGACAGCAACGATGTTACATAGCTCCTAACGATGGCAATGTGCCGAAATGGGCTCAATGTGAATGACATAAAATATAAAGAAAATTACGTTGCAGTATAGATAATAGTAACTCACATGAACTTTCGAACTGTAATCTCTTTTTCTCATGTGTCGACACCTTGCTGTTTGAAGCATTGCTGAGCCCGTAGCTGACATTGCAGGGTGGCCTACGTCTGCGTCATCACAGAAGAAGTCACGACAGTAAATAATTTCGTGGTGTCCAGAAGTGATCCTGTAATTCAGTTGCACAAAAAGAAGGAAAATGGAGTGATCGTATGGCATTGATGACCGGGAGCCCATTGCGGGCAAGTTCGGCCGCCACGTTGCCAGTCTTATTTTAGGCACACCGCATTGATCGACTTGCACGTCGGTAATGATGATATGATGATGAGTACCACACAATACCCAGTCTACAGGCGAAAAAATTTCCAAATGACCTGAATCCTATAGAACACCTTTGGGATATTTTAGAACGCTGACTTCGTGCCAGGCCTCACCGACCGACATAGATACTTCTCCTCCGTGATGAATGGGCGGCCATTGCCCAAGAAACTTTCCAGCACATGATTGAACGTATGCCTGCGAGAGTGGAACCAGTTACCAACGCTAAGGGTGGACTAACACCGTATTGAATTCCATCATTACCGATGGAGGGCGCCACAAACTTGTAAATCATTTACAGCCAGGTGTCCGGATACTTTTGATCACATAGTGTATACGGTAAGCCGACACTTCAGTAACAGCCGTCAGAATGCAAACAAGGCGACCTCGCTTTACGCACATGATAAACATGGATTTGTCTGCCCTCTTGCCCTGCAAAACGCAGACTGACACTCAGCTAAAGAGGCGGACTCTGTTGAGTATACGATTATATGAACAAACGCTTACATGCAGATGCACTTAAATTTGGGTATGAACAGAACAATACGGAAGGGTGCCCAAAAAAGCGAAATTATTTTTTGACAGCTATACTTTTCAAATTGTGTAAAAACAACCTTATCCCCTTCAAAATACTCTCCATTACGACTAACACATCCGTCCCATCGGTGCATCCACTGTTCGAAACATTTTTTGTAGTTATCTTTAGAAATGGCTGACAGATACTCCCTCAATGTTTTCTTGACTTGTTCAGTGTTGCAAAGTCGCGGTCCTTTTATGCCCCTTTTCATGCGTGGAAATAAGAAAAAAACGCAAGGAGCCAGGTCAGGCAATAACGTGCGTAGAGCAGCGGAACAATATCATTTTTAGCCAAAAACTGTCTAACAGAGATATGTGTGTGCAAGTGTGTTGTCGTATTGGAAGAACCAGTCTGCCACAAATCAGGTCTTTTTTGACGAACACTATTTCGCAATTTTTGCAAACTTCGAAATAAAATGTTTTTCAATACATTTAACATTTTTTTCAATATTTTCGTCGTTTTGGGCCGTTGATAGACGAGGTTTATCAGTCCATAGCGACGTCTTGGTAAGATGTTTCCAACTTTAGAACAGTTTCGTCAGCATTTTTTCCGAGTAGGAAACAAAATTTCACAGCTGCACTTTCTTCACTTAGATGTCCATTAACAGAAAACGAAACAAGAACAAAACAGATTTAGCAACAACAATCACTGCAGACGAATAGAACAAGGCAGGTCGACAACACAGGTGGCACTGAATTGGCAAAAAGTTGCGCTATATACTCCTTGCATTACAAATGAGTATTATGCAAGGGCAGTCACAGAAGTTGGAAAGAAAATATATGTACGAAGAAAGTAGTTGCGAAGAAACCACGGGGAATACATGAAATACATTAGTTTCTCCATGAAAGAAGGAAGTACAAAAATGCTCAGCTAAATTCAGGAATATAGAAATACAAGATGCTGATAAATAAAATAAATAGAAAGTACAGGGAAGCAAAGACGAAATCGCAGCATGAAAATGTAAAGAAGTGATTGTCGGAAGAATTGACTCAGCTTATAGGAACTACCTTCGGTGAAATAAAAAGCAAGGATGGTAATATTAACAGTGCAAAGGGTATTCCTCTGTTGAATGCAAAGGAGTGAGTGGATAGACTGAAAAAGTACATTGAAGGCCTCTCTGAGGGGGAAGGTTTGTCTTATGCGACAGAAGAAACCGAGGTGGATTTAGAGGAAATAGGGGATCCAGTGTTAGAATCAGAATCTAAGAGAGCTTTGGACGACTTAAATCAAATAAGGCAGAAGGAATAGGTAACATTCCATCAGAATTTCTACAATCATTGGGGGGAGTGGCAACAAAACGACTATTCACGTCGGTGTGTACAATGTATGAGTCTGGCAGCGCACCATCTGACTTTCGGTAAAATATGCACACTATTCGAAAGACTGCTAGAGCTGACAACTGCGATAATTATAGCACAATCAGCTTAACAGCCCATGCATAGAAGTTGCTGACAAAAATAGCCCACCGAGAATGGAGAAGAAAATTGAGGATGTGTTAGAGACGATCAGTTTCACTTTAGGAATGGTAAAGGCACCAGAGAGATAAATCTGACGTTGGGGTTGGTTATGGAAGCAAGACTACTGAATAATCAAGACACGTTCATAGGATTTGTCGACCTGGAAAAAGCGTTCGACAATGTAAAATGGTGCAACACGTTGCAAAATCTGAGAAAAATACCTATAAGCTTTACAGATAGACAGGTAATATACACTGAAGCACCAAAGAAACTAGTATAGGCATGCTTATTAAAATACGAAGAAATGTAAACAGGCAGAATACGGCACCGTGGTCGTCACCGCCTACATACTGCATAATATGTACAAGAGCCAGCAGGGAACAATACAAGCGGACGACCAACAACCAAGTGCTCGGTTTAAAAAGGATGTAAGACAGGAATGTAGTGTTTCCTCCCTAATGTTGAATCTCTACATGGAAGAAACAATGATGGAAATAAAAGGAAGGTTCAGGAGTGGAATTAAAATTCATTGTGAAAGGATTTCAATGATAGATTCGCTGATGACATTGCTACTATGAGTGAAAGTGAAGAAGAATTAAATGATTTGCTGAATGGAATGAACCGTCTAATGATTACAAAATATCGATTGAGAATAAATCGAAGAGCCGGCCGGTGTGGCCGAGCGGTTCTAGGCGCTTCAGTTTGGAACCGCGTGTTCGCTATGGTCACAGGTCGAATCCTGCCTCGGGCATGGATGTGTGTGATGTCCTTAGGCTCGTTAGGTTTAAGTAGTTCTAAGTTCTAGGGGACTGATGACCACAGTAGTTAAGTCCCATAGTGCTCAGAGCCATTTGAACCAATACATCCAGCAAATAATTGAAGACGTAAGTTGCAAGTGCTACTCTGAGATGAACAATTTGGCACAGGGGTGGATTTCCTGTGGCGGGTTGCATCAAATCAGTCAGAAGAGTGTTATCCAAGGTATTTACCCAGGGTATTTTTGGTTTCCCCCTCACATTTATTGCTAACCGATCAATCGTTGTATTGGCATACAGTATAATAATCGTCATGACGAAAAGTTGCGTGTACAACGGCAACGCGTCGAGTCCGCGGTCATTCTAGTGAATTCGTCTCCTCGCTCTCCTTCCTACGTTGGTGTATTACAAGTGTACGGGGCAACAGACTCGAGTGACGAGATTTCAGTTAAATGGGTAGCAGCAGAGAGGGCGAGTTCCGAAATGACGTCTGACAGGATAGTGAATTTAAAGCGACTATATGGAGCAGAGGATGTAGAGCCATACATCACTAGGGGTAAGATAGATACTGCCCGCAGCAAAAATTAAAGAGGCCTTTGAAGAAAAGAGAACCACTTGTATGAATATCAAGAGCTCAGATGGAAATCCAGTTCTAAGCTAAGAAGAGAAAGCAGAATGGTGGAGGGAATATATAGAGGGTCTATACAAGGGCGATGTACTTGGGGGCGATGTTATGGAAATGGAAGAGGACGTAGATGAAGATGAAATGGAAGATACAATACTGCGTGAAAAGTTTGACAGAGCACTGAAAGACCTAAGTCGAAACAAGGCCCAAGAAGTAGACAACATTCCATTAGAAGTACTGATAGCCTTGGCAGAGCCAGTCCTGCAAAACTCTAACATTTGGTGACCAAGATGTATGAATACCCTCAGACTTCAAGAAGAATATAATAATTTCAATCCCAGAGATAGTAGATGTTGACAGGTGTGAAAATTACCAAATTATCAGTTTAAGAAGCCATGGCTGCAAAATACTAACACGAATTCTTACAGACGAATGGAAAAACTGGTAGAGGCCGACCTCGGGGAAGATCAGATTGGATTCCGTAGAAATGTTGGAATACATGAGGCAATACTGACCCTACGACTTATCTCAGAAGATAGATTTAGGAAAGGCCAACCTACGTTTCTAGCATTTCTAGACTTAGAGAAGGCTTTTGACAATACTCTATTTCACATTCTGAAGATGGCAGGGGTCAAAAACAGGGAACGAAAGGCTATTTACAATTTGTATAGAAACCAGACTCTAAGAGTTGGGGAGCATGAAAGAGAAGCAGTGGTTGGGAAGGGAGTGAGTCAGGGTTGTAGCTTATCCCAGATGTTATTCAATCTGTATACTTAGCAAGCAGTAAAGGAAATAAAAGAGAAATATGGAGTAGGAATTAAAATCCATGGGGAAGAAATAAAAACTTTGCGGTTTGTCGATGATATTGTAATTCTGTCAGAGACAGCAAAGGACCTGGAAGAGCAGTTGAACGAAATGGACAGTGTCCTGAAAGGAGGATATAAGATGAACATCAACAAAGCAAAGCGAGGATAATAGAATGTAGCAAAATTAAATCAGGTGATATGGAGGGGATTAGATTAGGAAATGAGATCCTTAAGGTAGTAGATGGGTTTTGCTATTTAGGGAGAAAATAACTGATGATGATCAAACTATAGGGGATATAAAATATAGACAGGCAATCGCAGGGAAAGCACTTCTGAAGAAGAGAAATTTTGTTAACTTCGAATTAAGATTTAAGTATCAGGAAGTCTATTTTGAAAGTATTTATAAGGAGTGTAGTCATTTATGGAAGTGAAACATCGACGATATCTAGCTTGGACAAGAAGAGAATAGAAGCTTTCGAAATGTTGTGTTACAGAAGAATGCTGGAGATTAGATGGGTAGATCAGCTAACTAATGAGGAGGTACTGAAAAGAATCAAGCAGAAGGAGAAATTGTGGTACAACTTGAAGAAGGGATCGGTTGGTAGGACATCTTCTGAGGCATCAAGGGATCACCAATTCAGTATTGGAGGACAGGGTGGAGGGAGACCAAGAGACGAATCCACGAAGCAGAACCAGAAGGATGTAGGTTGCAGTATTTAATTGGAGATGAAGAAACTTGCGCAGGATAGAGTAACAGGGAGAGCTGCATCAAACCAGTCTCTGTACTGAAGAGAACAACAACAACAACATATGGAACTAGTATCTGGTCCCTAACACATACATCGCTGGCCGTCAAAAATTACGGAAGGCTCACGCGACGTCGATCAGTACTGAAATTGTGTATTTTCGGTTATTCATAGTGTCCGATTCATTGCGACATCATTTGATTTATTTTCCGTAACTTGCTATTTATGTAGGATAAGGCCCAGGAACATGCAGGCCGTTGCACAGGAGTCGCTCCTGAACGTAAGCTATGATATTTAAAATCCGTACTGGTCCTTAGGACATTGTTCTGAAGGAATGTTACAGGCAGATTTCTTAATTACAACTTTGCTCGCTGCTTTTCATGCTGCAGGCGCCACACCCTGTCATAACGCTTTATTTATTAGTTCGGGTAGGTAATGGGTTATCCGTGACAATATCTGCTGTGGCGTTTCGCCATGGGTGCCGTTCTGTCCTGGAGGTTCTTTCTTCTATAGATTAGCAGATGTGGTCGAAACCGGTCACCGGAATAAATAATTTGTGATCAGGACTGTTTTTGATATTAAATATTTGTAACAACATTGATCACTGGCCACTCCCACAATGTGTTCAAAAGTCTTAATTTATTATTTTAAGTGTGAATTGTTTACAAAACGGTAATATTAGTTGCACCTGCTACATAAGTTTCCTTGTCTGTAACTGTCGTTTGCAACACATTAAGTGCAGACCTCACTTAATATTACTATTTTCACTAGTTACATAATTTCATACCTCCCCCCCCCGCCCCCCCCCCCCCCCCCACATACAAACAAATGCCTCCACTCTCCCCACCCTCTCTGCGCTCCCACATCATATGTCTTTTTCATTCATTTTTGTATATGTAGATAAGCTGTTCTGTTTCTCCCTCTCCCCATTTTGTTAATGGAAGGCTTTTCCCCACTTTTCTTCCTCCCAAATACCCTCAACCACCCACCCCCGCAGCCTCTGATAATTAGTCCACTATGATTACAGTGCTCTTATATATAATTAATTGCCTTCCTAAGCTTATAGAGCATTATGAGGAGGGCCCTCTAAGCAGCTCGTGATTTTGACGATATAACGCGGCAGTTGAACAGAATGTGCTACGCTGTTCCTCAGGAGGACATCCAACAATTCTGTAAGTCAATGCCAAGCCGAGTAACAGCTACCTTAAAGGCCAGAGGCGAACCAACGAGTTATTACCTTGCTCAATTTGTAAAGCTCTTTCTCTTGAATAAATCATCCAATATTTCTGAAATTGTAATCAGTTGTTTGTTGGGTTGGTTGGGTTGTTTGGGGAAGGACACCAGACAGCGAGGTCATCGGTCACATCGGATTAGGGAAGCAAGTCGGCCGTGCCCTTTCAAAGGAACCATCTCGGCATTTGCCTGGAGCGATTTAGGGAAACCACGAAAAACCTAAATCAGGATGGCCGGACGCGGGCTTGAACCGTCGTCCTCCCGAATGCGAGTCCAGTGTCTAACCAATGCGCCACCTCATTCGGTCAGTTGTTTGTCTTCACACCTACCGATTTCTATGCAATTCAGATTATTTCTTCGTGGCGGATTCCTTTTCTTTCCATTGTTTGCCTTAGAGTGTACATCGGCAGCCTCATAGGGGCTGTAGTGTTCAGATGGTTCAAATGGCTCTCAGCACTATGGGACATAACATCTGCGGTCATCAGTCCCCTAGAACTTATAACTACCTAAACCTAACTAACGTAAGGACATCACACACATCCACGACCGAGGCACGATTCGAACCTGCGACCGTAGCGGTCGCGCCGTTCCTGACTGAAGCGCCTCGAAGCGCTCGGCCACAACAGCCGGCCGAAGGCTGTAGGGTGGTAAAGTTATCTGTTACTACTAATCATTAGAAGAGTTATTTGTAGCTGCACAAAGTTTGATTTAATTGTGCTACACGTTGATGTTACATTACACAGATAGAGTGTATACAGCATTATTCTTGCGTGATCTCTCGACAAATTGTCCAGTGTCATTCCAAACACTGTCTTAGACTTCTTCATCTTTATAGACAACGCTCGGAAAGTCTTCCACAACGCGAACGTAAGCTTCCACTGTCGTTGTCACTGTCAATAAAATTCTTCTCGGCTGTTGACCGCATTCTCAATATATAACTGCCCGACGTTTCGGCCACTGTTGGAAATGGCCTTTTTCAGGGCTGAGCTGACTGCTGCGTGAGAGACGCTTTACGGCTTATTTAGTAGCGAAGGAAGTTGTTTACGTAATTTGATAGGGTACTTGAGGATACGACGAGGGGAGCTGAGCGCTCTTTACTGGTCTTTATATTTACATCTACATCTACATCTATACTCCGCGAGCCACCTTACGGTGTGTGGCGGAGGGTACTTATTGTACCACTATCTGATCCCCCCTTCCCTGTTCCATTCACGAATTGTGCGTGGGAAGAACGACTGCTTGTAAGTCTCCGTATTTGCTCTAATTTCTCGGATCTTTTCGTTGTGATCATTACGCGAGATATATGTGGGCGGTAGTAATATGTTGCCCATCTCTTCCCGGAATGTGCTCTCTCGTAATTTCGATAATAAACCTCTCCGTATTGCGTAACGCCTTTCTTGAAGTGTCCGCCACTGGAGCTTGTTCAGCATCTCCGTAACGCTCTCGCGCTGACTAAATGTCCCCATGACGAATCGCGCTGCTTTTCGCTGGATCATGTCTATCTCTTCTATTAATCCAACCTGGTAAGGGTCCCATACTGATGAGCAATACTCAAGAATCGGACGAACAAGCGTTTTGTAAGCTACTTCTTTCGTCGATGAGTCACATTTTCTTAGAATTCTTCCTATGAATCTCAACCTGGCGCCTGCTTTTCCCACTATTTGTTTTATGTGATCATTCCACTTCAGATCGCTCCGGATAGTAACTCCTAAGTATTTTACGGTCGTTACCGCTTCCAATGATTTACCACCTATGGCATAATCGTACTGGAATGGATTTCTGCCCCTATGTATGCGCATTATATTACATTTATCTACGTTTAGGGAAAGCTGCCAGCTGTCGCACCATGCATTAATCCTCTGCAGGTCTTCCTGAAGTACGTACGAGTCTTCTGATGTTGCTACTTTCTTGTAGGCAACCGTGTCATCTGCAAATAGCCTCACGGAGCTACCGATGTTGTCAACTAAGTGATTTATGTATATTGTAAACAATAAAGGTCCTATCACGCTTCCTTGCGGTACTCCCGAAATTACCTCTACATCTGCAGATTTTGAACCGTTAAGAATGACATGTTGTGTTCTTTCTTCTAGGAAATCCTGAATCCAATCACAAACCTGGTCCGATATTCCGTAAGCTCGTATTTTTTTCACTAAACGTAAGTGCGGAACCGTATCAAATGCCTTCCTGAAGTCCAGGAATACGGCATCAATCTGCTCGCCAGTGTCTACGGCACTGTGAATTTCTTGGGCAAATAGGGCGAGCTGAGTTTCACATGATCTCTGTTTGCGGAATCCATGTTGGTTATGATGAAGGAGATTTGTATTATCTAAGAACGTCATAATACGAGAACACAAAACATGTTCCATTATTCTACAACAGATTGACGTAAGCGAAATAGGCCTATAATTATTCGCATCTGATTTATGACCCTTCTTGAAAATGGGAACGACCTGCGTTTTCTTCCAGTCGCTAGGTACTTTACGTTCTTCCAGCGATCTACGATAAATCATTACTCGTCGTTGGTGTATAAAGACGGGCTCGATTGGTGTTTACATTATTTCTTGCCATTGGTGAAAACAATCCAATTAGAAACGAGTGGTAACTGTGACAAAGCGCTGTTTACTTGTAGCAAAAATGTTCAAATGTTTATATGTGTGTGAAATGTTATGGGACTTAACTGCTAAGGTCATCAGACCCTAAGCTTTCACACTACTTAAGCGAAATTATCCTAAGGACAAACACACACACCCATGCCCGAGGGAGGACTCGAACCTCCACCGGGACCAGCCTCACAGTCCATGACTGCAGCGCCTTAGACCGCTTTTTTCTTTTTCTTTCTTTTTTTTTCAATCTCATTTTGTTCGCTTTCGTTCGGGGCATTTGCTCAGGGCGGACGTAGTAAAACATCCGTTTAACTTCGTTGTTGATCGATTAACTCAGTTTCTTTATTACAGAGGGCTGCTAACCCTCTGAGCGGACACGCTGAGCTAGCATGCCGGCGACCGCTCGGCTAATCCTGCGCTTAATTGTAGGCAGGTACTGTACGAGGCGTACCTGCGCTGTGTGTGCGTAGGGCCACAGCCGTCTACCCCGCGTCTGTGTGGCGCGCTGTCTGCTGTAGGGTTGTCACTGCTAGCAGCCAGGACGCCGGAAACCTATACCCGTCCTCTCTGTTCGTGCTGGAGGGTCGCTTGGCTACAGAGGCTACAGCAGCGATAGAAACAGCCAATAAAGAAGACAAATAAAAAACGCATAACGCCCCTCCTCGTATCCTCAAGTGCCCTATCAAATTACGTAAGCAGCTTCCTCGGCTACTGTTTAAGATCTAAAGTCTCTCTCATTCAGCAGTCAGCTGTTGTGACCGTAGAAAATTTTTATTTTTATTCTTCCTTTTGTGACCAAAATTAGAAAAGCAGCCAGCCGACATTAAGAAATAGTCTACCAGGACATAGGGACAAGATAAACGGCGGAGGCTGCCAAGTAGGGCTTGTTGATCAAATAACTCAGTGTTTGACTTCCTGCCAGAGGAAGCAGCATGAATCAAACTTGCGCAATGGAAGACGCAAACACCAGGGCGATATTACAGCAAGAGAGAGTGCCAGTAACGTGCGGAAAAGACTTGTGTAGAATCAAATTAAGTTGTGTGCAGCTAGAAACGAAAGTGCCGTGTGGAACCTAAGGCATTCTTGCGCAAGCCGACCAATTAGAAACGAGAGTGTGGTGTGGAACCGTAGGCATTCTTGTGCAATCCGATCACTTACAAATGAAAGAGTCGTGTGAAACAACCCAAGTACGTGAGAAACGAAATAAAAGGCCAGACAGCGGAATAGTTAGAAGCAGAGATTCACACGCAGATTCAGAGCCAGCCCCAGCAGTTTGGAGATTCCGCAGCGAGACGCCAGAGGGGCCGAGTATGCCCATAGTAGCCGATACAGCTGATAAAGACTTCAACTACGAGAAGATGGTGATAGACTCTGGTGGACACTCAGGAACTGCAGGTCAAGTAGGATTTTTAGAGTTTCATTGGAATAGTGATGAACAGAGTTGTCAGACTTTGTCCCAATTACGTAGAGAGATTTCAGTGCTAACCAAGAACAAGTGCCCGCATCTCGTGGTCGTGCGGTAGCGTTCTCGCTTCCCACGCCCGGGTTCCCGGCTTCGATTCCCGGCGGGGTCAGGGATTTTCTCTGCCTCGTGATGGCAGGGTGTTGTGTGCTGTCCTTAGGTTAGTTAGGTTTAAGTAGTTCTAAGTTCTAGGGGACTTATGACCACAGCAGTTGAGTCCCATAGTGCTCAGAGCCATTTTGAACCAAGAACAAGTGATTGCTTTTTACTTTTTTCTTATATGTACAGGCAATTAGCTTTGAAGTAGCAAGTCCGATTAAGTAGACTATATGTTACTAAGTACTACGGGGTTAATGGTCCAACACCTCACATAAGTATATGTGAGAATAAGATTGATAGAAACTAACCAATCTTTTCTGCCTATTGCAATTCTGTAATCTATTTTCAGGAAACTTATTTGCTTCAAACCAAGGAGATTCTCTCCCTCTCATCACTGATATAAAGGTTGACAACAATTTATAACTAACCCATTTTCGCTGACGTTCCGATCGCGCTACGTAGTTCGCACTTACTTCATTCTGGTATAGTGAGGCTGGGCCGGGTCGCGACACAGCTCAGCCCTGAAGAAGGCCACTCGGAACAGTGGGAGAAACGTCGGCCAATTTTATACAGAGTGTTACAAAAAGGTACGGCCAAACTTTCAGGAAACATTTCTCACACACAAATAAAGAAAAGATGTTATGTGGACATGTGTCCGGAAACGCTTGATTTCCATGTTAGAGCTCATTTTAGTTTCGTCAGTATGTACTGTACTTCTTCGATTCACCGCCAGTTGGCCCAATTGAAGGAAGGTAATGTTGACTTCGGTGCTTGTGTTCACATGCGACTCATTACTCTACAGTACTAGCATCAAGCACAGCAGTACGTAACATCAACAGGTTAGTGTTCATCACGAACATGGTTTTGCAGTCAGTGCAATGTTTACAAATGCGGAGTTGGCAGATGCCCATTTGATGTATGGATTAGCACGGGGAAATAGCCGTGGCGCCGTACATTTGTATCGAGACAGATTTCCAGAACGAAGGTGTTCCGACAGGAAGACGTGCGAAGCAATTGATCGGCGTCTTAGGGAGCACGGAACATTCCAGCCTATGACTCGCGACTGAGGAAGACCTAGAACGACGAGGACACCTGCAATAGACGAGGCAATTCTTCGTGCAGTTGACGATAATGTCAGCGTGAGAGAAGTTGCTGCTATACAAGGTAACGTTGACCACGTCGCTGTATGGAGAGTGCTGCGGGAGAACCAGTTGTTTCCGTACCGTGTACAGGGTGTGCAGGCACTATCAGCAGCTGATTGGCCTCCACGGGTACACTTCTGCGAATGGTTCATCCAACAATGTGTCAATCCTAATTTTAGTGCAAATGTTCTCTTTACGGATGAGGCTTCATTCCAACGTGATCAAATTGTAAATTTTCACCATCAACATATGTGGGCTGACGAGAATTCGCACGCAATTGTGCAATCACGTCATCAACACAGATTTTCTGTGAACGTTTGGGCAGGCATTGTTGGTGATGTCTTGATTGGGCCCTATGTTCTTCCACCTTCGCTCAATGGAGCACGTTATCATGATTTCATATGGGATACTCTACCTGTGCTGCTAAAACATGTGCCTTTACAAGTACGACACAACATGTGGTTCATGTACGATGGAGTTCCTGCACATTTCAGTCGAAGTGTTCGTACGCTTCTCAACAACAGATTCGGTGACCGATGGATTGGTAGAGGCGGACCAATTCCATGGCCTCCACGCTTTCCTGACCTCAACCCTCTCGACTTTCATTTATGGGGGCATTTGAAAGCTCTTGTCTACGCAACCCCGGTACCAAATCTAGAGACTCTTCGTGCTCGTATTGTGGACGGCTGTGATACAATACGCCATTCTCCAGGGCTGCATAAGCACATCAGGGATTCCATGCGACGGAGGGTGTTTGAAGTCACGCTGGCACGTTCTGTTGCTGTGTGTTTCCATTCCATGATTAATGTGATTTGAAGAGAAGTAATAAAATGAGCTCTAACATGGAAAGTAAGCGTTTCCGGACACATGTCCACATAACATATTTTCTTTCTTTGTGTGTGAGGAATGTTTCCTGAAAGTTTGGCAGTACCTTTTTGTAACATCCTGTATATTGACAGTGCGATTAACAGCCCAGAAGAATTTTATTGGCACGTTTCGACTAGTTTCCCGTCATATACAAGAGTAATTAAACTACAGATTTGCAGCAGACATTCTCAGTTATTGGCGAGCAGAAGTGTACTGTGAGCAGCAGGTGCTGTGAACCTGCTACCGACTCTATGGATTGGAACAGGAAACAGTTACCTACGCCCGTACCACGCTTTACGTGAGATCACTTCAGTAGACTGTATTTTTATTGTTTAGACCTACACTGGCTATTATGTTTCTTACTGTCACATAACTTAATCGTTGTCTACGATCATTTAAAACCATCTCATGACATGAAGGTGGCAAAGTATCTCTTCCCACTCCAAAGTGAAGTTGCATAGTTATACTGATCAGTGTTTCGTTTACATATATTCCAATTCTAGTTCCAGTCAGATGCAGTTCTCTTTTACAGTTTCGATGCCCAGTCTATGAAAGTCTACAGTGTATTTTAAAAAGAGACAGTACAAATGTACATGATACGAAAGACCACATTTAATTATTTACGTCGCTAGCGTACCTGGACCTTTACCTAAGTGAGATACAAAAACGCTATGAGAAGCCAAATGACCAGAATTAATATTTTGAACATGTACAGCCAGTTGCACAACAAACTGTACGCCACAATTTTAAATATAATTTCCATAGCGACACCTTTGTTTATGCTCTCAAATCCGTAATCAGCGCGCTTTTGCACAGCGTATAGATAAACAGTGTGAGAGTTGAATGTTTTTCTTTGTCGATTGTTGTTGTGTACATTTCCCACTGGAGCGCAATCCGCTAAGCACAACAGCGCAGGCGCAGCGCTCGTCCGTCTCCGCACTACGAGATGGCGCTGTCTTAGAGACGGACCAAATTCTGCTTCCGCCAATCCGCGTATTAATATGTCTCGCAGCCAATGAGATTGCTGCTAACATAGAACCTTTTCTCCTCGTGGATCACATTCGCGCAGTGATAAATGAACGCGCGAGGTATTATAACGAGTGTACAGACCTCCGATCAGTCAGTCTGCATTTGTCTGTACCAGTCTATAGTCAAGTTTCGGTCTGCACCTAATAAGATCACCATATTCCTGTACATGGCCATGAAGATAAATGTATAGACACTTTGTCAGGTATCAGAGATATGTGAGAATAAGATTAACGTACCCAGACCAAAGGAACTTCAATTTTCTGCTTAAAGTTGGTCACCGTCAGTCTGCTACTCTAAGCGTGCAAGTGGCATTTCTATCGTCTGACCTAACGTCAGAGGATAAACACGCCACGATAAGCCCACGAGACATATTGCTGACACTCGCCTACTTCGTTAGAGCGACAAGTCAAATAATCTGATGGTGTGTGTACCGAAGGTCTTACAGTACGCACACCACAATTGCAGTTTAAAATGAGTAAAAAAATGACTCTGAGCACTATGGGACTGTGGTCATCAGTCCCCTAGAACTTAGAACTACTTAAACCTAACTAACCTAAGGACATCACACACATTCATGCCCGAGGCAGGATTCGAACCTGCGATTGTAGCGGTCGCGCGGTTCCAGACTGAAGCGCCTAGAACCGCTCGGCCACCCTTGCCGGCTAAAATAAGTACAAAATATATGAAGCGTCACTTATTTATATTTATACATTTATAATAAATTTATTTGGTTCGAACGTGGCAAACTGGGTGATTCAAGGGGATAATGATCCGAAACATTGCAGTCGTCTCCATACAGCGTGGAAACAAGATAATAAGGTGTCCACAATGGATTGGCTTGCAATTTCCCTGGATGCAAATCCGATCGAAAGTGTTTGGTTCTACATTAAAAAGAAGCTTAAAGAAAACGAATACATAGTTTAAAGCAGATGTTACATCATATCAGAAGGATATGGAGATCGTTACCGAGAGAATATGCACAAAATCTAGTGAAAAGCCTGCCATAAAAGTGTCAAGGTACAATCGGTAATGGCTGCGATTAGATTAACTATTAGGTCATTCTGCAATTAGTAATAACACGTATTTCATGTAGACAGATGTATGTAATAGTGTCGTTTATTTCATGCAAATAACGGGGTGCACTTTCTTGTGGAACTAACTGTAAATAATCAACCTGACGAGAAATCATATAATGAAAGGCACTTCTCGATGTTTTATTCGCCGATTGGTAGGAGGAAATGTCAGGAACAATTGGGGAGACCAGGTCATGGTTACCGGTGGGACACGTTCATCCAGTGCACTTTCCTTGGGGAACCATTCTTCCCATAGCACTACCGACAATGGACGATTGGTATTTCCATCTACTGAGGGCTCTTACATGCATCAGGGCATCAGCTGAGTGAACGTTTTACCGTGGAAAACATATTTCTGCTTTTGTGCAAGGTGAAAAAATTTGTTATGTAAATATCGAAGCTCCTGGGGGAACAATTTTAGAAATGAGAGTAGATAAATGTATCTTCCTTTACAGGAGATTACTCCACTATACAAGATACATTTGTATATTTTGAAAGTCTGGAAGTTACTGCTGTGGTTCCTAAGCTAATTCAAACACTCGATGGGGCACGTTTACAATTTATTTGGCATTGCCGTCCTAACTGATATCCCCGTCACTGAAACATTAGGACAACAGTAGTCGCAAACGCAATCTAAAAAAGAAAATGGAGGGAAAGTAGAATAAAAGATAGAAACTGCTAAAAAATCTTTTTCAACGTGATTAATCTCAAGAAAAAATAAGTGGTTCTGTGAGAGCAAGGACTGATAAGGGAAAGAAATTGCAACTCTCAACCTCCTCTCGCGAACTAGTATCGTAGCAAGCACTTCCATCTCAACGAATGTTCGATTCATTTCATATTCCTTTCTCTTACAGCTTGCAGCACTTGTAGAGGGTGAAAATAACCTTTTATTTACTGCTTCAGATGATACAACCAATCAAAAAAATCAAGTGCCCCCCCGCTAGGGAACGTCTCACACCAGACGAGTGTAGCCCCTATGTTTGCATGGTAGAGGAATGGTGGTGTACGCGTACGCAGAGAACTTGATTCCCACCAATCGCCGACATAGTGTAGTTCGGGCGGAATAAGGGAAACCAGCCCGCATTCACCGAGGCCTAAAAACCATCCACAGATTGGCCGGCTCACCGGACCTCGACACATGTCCGCGGGGCGGATTCGTGCTGGGGACCAGGCCCTCCTTCCCAGTCTCGACAGCCGTGCGTTAGACCACGCGGCTAACGGGGCAGGCTTAGTTGAACTCCCAACTGCTATGTAGGACATGTTACGTTAACAGGAGGAAGTTTTCAACGATATTACTCACATTTGGGTATTGAAATGAGCCAATGGCAACAGCTCAAAATCTGTGACAGACTGGGATTCCAAATCTGATCTTTCGCTTAGCACGAGCAGTCGCATCAATCGTTTAGGCCATCTGAGCACGCTTCCTATACGACCCCTAATTCCCAGCCTTTTATACACTATCAGAGTAGCGACACCTACCCCTGAACCTCACACTACACATTCCGGATTCCAACAAGAGGGTGAACTTCGTGTGCATCCGCACTGAAAAAGTGATCTTCTGTCGTCGCACTTTATTGGTATATACAGCGTGATTTTCCGCGTTCTCTAGAGGTTGATCGATGAGAGGATTCGGAAAAAAAACAGGGCTAATGTCCGGAAACGTATGGTTTCCATGCTAGAGACAATTCATTCAATCACACATTGCCGGCCGGTGTGGCCAAGCGGTTAAAGGCGCTACAGTCTGGAACCGCGTGACCGCTACGGTCGCAGGTTCGAATCCTGCCTCGGGCATGGATGTGTGTGATGTCCTTAGGTTAGTTAGGTTTAAGTAGTTCTAAGTTCTAGGGGACTGATGACCTGAGAAGTTAAGTCCCATAGTGCTCAGAGCCATTTGAACCAATCACACATTGTTACCGAGACTGTGCTCTAATGTGCAGCCACAGTTACAGTATGTGTTGAAAATGATTTCCATGAGCCTCGACGCATGCGTGCAAGCGCCGTACCATGTTCACACTTGCCAGGCAGAATCCGAACACTGTCAAAGGCATTAAAAATACGCTGCTCCAGTGTCTCCACATCTGGAATGGGCTCTGCATGTAATAAACTTTTGAGATGGCCGCATAACTAGAAATCGCACTGTTTGAGATCCGGTGAACGAGCAGGCCATGCATCTGGATCACCTTGTCTGAGCCATCGACCAGGGCAGACAAGACTGAGATACGTCCGGACGTTAACGGCAAAGTGGGCTGGAGCAGCATCATGTAACAGCCACATAACCCTTCGAATCATCAATGGCACTTCTTTCAGGAGGAGAGGCTAAGTCATCCGCAAGAAACGCTGATAGTTCCGGCCTGTTAGGTGACATTGGAGGAAGACTGTTCCCAAGAAGGTCGCAAATTATCCCGGTCCACGCATTCCGGCTGCACCGATGCTGATGATTCTCTGTCACCATACCGTGGGGGTTCTGTCTTCCATTCCACAGATGACTGTTATGAAAGCTAAAGATACGACTCCGCGTAAAGGAAGACTGACCTGTGAACGGATCGATAACACAGCGGATCGTGGTGGCCTGGTGAAGAATCCAGTAACAAAGCTGCTCTCAATGTAGAGAGTCTGTCGCTAGTAAGCCCTGCACACGCTGTTAGTAACCATTGTCATGGAGAATGTTGTGTAACGCCTACGCTCTTGCGCACGTTAGCTCTTTAAAGCCTGTACTATGGTAAGATGACGGGCTTCACCTTATAAGAAAGGCTTTTAGTATATATGTTGACCGCGTGAACCTGAATTGAGGCAAAATCAGACTTACGCCCACTCAGTAACAACAATGATACGTCAAGCAAGTCTAAAGTGCAATTACACGTTAGGACGGACAAGAAACATACATAGCAGATGCTACCAATTATTAATAATACGGTCGCCAGCCTAATTAGACATTAACTGAGTTTCTTCCCTGTACAAGAGGAAGTACGTTCAAGCACAACAACACGTAGTAACACTGCATTATATGGTAAATTTTAGAACCAGAAAATCTACTGAACTAATATTTTCACTTTCTGTACTAATATGGACAAGCTATAAATACACAACAATACACAATAATGTTTACTACAGAATTCGTATTGTCTATTGATCTGATTGAAATCGGGCATAGGTTACCCTAGAAATAGCACTTTCGAAACACACATACAATGTCAATTTTAAAAAGGGTAAAACACTGATAAATTTAGAATTTATATTGACTTTAACTTTGCTGGTCAAATCAGTTCGGTACACTTCACAATTCAAATGAATAGAAAAGGAAAAAGGGGGGGGGGGGTTAGACCCTGAAACTGTTATGATCACTGTATTGAAAATTTTGATAATGGAAATCATTAAGCACTCAAGATTTCCAATATATGAGTGAGTACTCTTTTTAGCTTATTTCCTGTTCATTTAACTACCATTATTTCTGTCTCAAATTAATTAAACTTCGTTACTAAACCAATTTCAACATTATCTTCCAACTTTGTCAGTCCTTTGTTATTTACCTATATATTCATTAACAACAAAGTTCTTTAAACATCATTCTAACATAGATAGGTCTGCAGGTAATTATTATTAACATAAGCTTTAAATCTTCATGTCGGGACACTCGGATTGCACAACATGTGGAATGAACCCTGTCTAGGTTAGTTGTGAGGATAATTAACTGATAGGACAGTTCTGGTAAAATTTAAGTTGTTATTGAACAGTATGGAACAAAAGTAACACTGGTCCACACGAATACAGTACTAAAACTTTCAACCTGTTCATATCGATGAGGCGGTGGGCAGGCGGCGAGATGGCGAGGCACAAAGCACACATACAATTACAGCAATGGCTCTTGAAATATTGGCACTTTACTTCTTCATAGCGTCGGAATACTTATCCATTTAGTACCTATGGAATATTGCCATGCTGTATAGGCGTCGGAAACGGCGCATCCGAGGCTCAATGAAACCACGTTTTCCAGGAGAGCCTCCTCGATCCAGAACGTGTTTCTCAGATCGATGCCCAACTCTGACTACTACTGCTGTGCCCTTGTGACGTGCAGCGCCCGTGTGCATTTTCCAGCGCTCGCCTGCCATCCACCTTTTACCGCTCCCCTACAGACAGGGTATTCACCAAAGGTTTTGCATTCCACATATCCTAATACATTGCCTACGTATGGACCAGGCGTACAATTATAGCTTTAACATCTTACAATAGTTTCAACATTAGTTACACTTCACTTTGATAACAACATTGCTTGAAATTGAACATAAATATTAAGATTCACATCGAAAATTGTTTACAGTTTCTTTAACATAATAGCATGAAACAAAAAAGAAATGAAATCAGAACATCGATTATACTAATTTATCGAAATTCAGAAGAAAAAATTTATTATAAGTACAATAGTGTAGCGTTGTTGTTGTTACAGTTGGACAATGTGTTCTGCCTCAACTGTACTGGCGGGCCAACTGCCTGGTACTCAGACGGCGGTCGCCTTCCACAGAGTTAACCACGTGCTCCTCCAAGTATTGTGTCAGAACATTTCTGGTACGTCCTTCATGGCATCCTGCTTTCTGAAATAACCTGGTCTCAGACAAACGACGAAACACTGTTGCAAACACTGGATGCTGTGGTTCTTGTCGGTGGGGATAGGTCTCTTGATATTACTTTGCTGTCTGCCGCCCGTATCCATTTGCCTTTCCATAACTAAACACCATGTCAGCAAGCTCTCGATTCGAATACGGAACCATTGTGTACAATGCTGTTTCACATCCACTATAAGGTGAGTCAGCAAAACAGATGAATCGGACACAACATTACCAGTGACTATCGCAGGAGAGGGTGCTAGGGAATGACATATGAGGAACAGTACTACCCTCTAGGAAGAAACCATGCATACTGTAACTAGTTACATGGTTGTAACAAAGTATGATCGAATAAATGGACTCTAGCTAGGAAACCATGCATTTGCGGACAGAAGTTCATTAGACCTTTTTTGTTCCGAATCCTCACATCGATCAATCCCTAGAGTTTGTACACAGCAGAAAAAATCGCTCCCTGTAACCAGGGCTTGGTTTATGCCCTCGACTTAAACCTACATAAAATTATTTTGTAGTCTTAAATGTAATGATTAGTTAGAAGTATATGTACCATGTTACATCCGTTATATGGGGGGTGTTCAACAAATAATGGAACAGATTTTTTCCTCTCCCATTTTCGGTTCTGTTGTGTACATAGTTCCGCGTAGTCAGCGCGTACACAACTTTCCCACTAGAGCGCAGCCCGCTAAGCACAACAGCGCAGGCGCAGCGCTCGTCCGTCTCCGCACTACGAGATGGCGCTGCCATAGAGACGGACCAAATTCTGCTTCCGCCGATCCGCGTATTAATATGTAACACAGCCAATGATATTGCTGCTTATGTAGAACCTTTTCTCCTCGTGGATCACACTCGTGCAGTGATACATGAACGCGCGAGGTATTATAACAAATGTACAGACCTACAATTAGTCAGTCTGCATTTGTCTGCACCAGTCTGTACCAGTCTACGTTTGTCTGTACCAGTCTATAGTCAACTTCCAGTCTGCGCCTAATAAGATTACCATATTCCTGTACATAGCCATGAAGATAAATGTATAGACACTTTTGTCAAGTATCAGAGATATATGTGAGAATAAGATTAAAGTACCAATATCAAAGGAACTTCAGATTGTCAATTGTAAACAGCATCCAGAACCAAGTAATTTTTATGCGTGTTATTATTTTAATAAATATGTGTGAAAGTTAATCAAGTTCTGTTTAAAGTAGGTCACCGTCAATCTGTTACTCTAAGCGTGCAAGTGGCATTTCTATCGTCTGACCTAACGGCGGAAGATAAACACGCCACTATAAGACCACGAGACATATTGCCGACACTCGCCTACTTCGTTAGAGCGACAAGTCAAATAATCTGATGGTGTGTGTACTGAAGGTCTTACAGTACGCACACCACAGGTTCAGAAGTGCGAAATTTTGTTGTGGGACATTGTGGAATACAGGTATTAACGCTTCAGCTCCTATAGTTTCACTCCGCTGCGATATGTCGCGGTGCTATACCTAGTCTTCGATCTGATCTCTGTAATAGAGGTGTGTTCCAAGCAGACCTGCCATTGAGTTTCTTTCGGCAAAAAAACTAAAGAATCGCAGATATTCATAGGCCTTTGTAGAATGTCTACGAATATCTAGCAGTGAACAAAACCACAATGAGTCAATGAGCGGAGTGTCTGTCATCACTGCACCAAGGTCGTGTAAATGTTTTTTATTCCAGTCATCGATTACAATATCAATTCTTTAGACGATGACCGGTTTCAGTCTGTAATGACCATCCTTAGATCTTTCTTACACCATGTCCTAAAGTGATCTGAGGATGGTCATTACAGACTGAAACCGGTCATCGTCTAAAGAATTGATATTGTGATCAAAGACTAGAATAAAAGGCATTTGACAGTATTGGATCACTGTTTGTATACACAACTATGTCGCAGTTGTTAAAAGGTCGTGTAACCCTGTCCCATCTCCAACGAACCGGCCGGCTGCACACAGCTGTAACTCACGCAATATTAGGACGTGTGGACACACTCAGTGGAGGTGATCGACAGATCACAATAAAACGCCTCGCTCCTCATCTGGACGTCTCTGATAGTCGTGCTGACACGTCCACCAGCTGGGGTAGTCAAAGGCTGCCAGCTGACAGAAGATCATAAAGAGCAACGAAGAACCATTTGTGCGGAATTGCTTCCGCGCTTCGATGCTGATACTGTTTTTGATGAAACCATGTTTCATCACTTCGAACGGAAACAAAACAGCAGCGTAATTTGTGATGCCACATCACTTCTCCTCCGAAGAAAGAGTTCAAAGCCGCACACTCTTGTGGTAAGTTCATGGCAACCATCTCCTGGGACTCTGAGGGGGTTGTCTCCCTCATCAACTCCAAAGTCTATTGTGCTACCCCTTAGGATATTGAAGAAACGACTTCAACGTGTTTGTCACCACAAAAATGCCACGAACTTCTTTTCCACAACAACACAATCAGTCACGATCAGCATCGAAACGCACAAGCAATCTGCACAAGAGAGGGGCCTACAAAACTTCACTGCAGCCGGCCGTAGTGGCCGTGCGGTTCTAGGCGCTACAGTCTGGAACCGAGCGACCACTACGGTCGCCGGTTCGAATCCTGCCTCGGGCATGGATGTGTGTGATGTCCTTAGGTTAGTTAGGTTTAATTAGTTCTAAGTTCTAGGCGATTGATGACCTCAGAAGTTGAGTCGCATGGTGCTCAGAGCCATTTGAACCATTTTTTGAAAACTTCACTGCACCATTCTTCCTCATCCATTCTGGAGCCAGGATCCAGCATCTTCCATCTGCTGGTCCAATGGAGGATGTGCTGCTCCTCAGGAAGAAGTAAGTGAAGGGGAGGCTACTGATGAATCAAGAAATTGGCTCCGACCTCTCCCAGTGGATTGGCACCGTGCTGACATACGGGCCCTGCTAGTAAGATGACGTTGAAAAATAGCTAAAAGTGGAGAATAATATGTTGTATTGCAATCCTGAATAAAACCAACCTGGTTTCAGAAAGAACATATGTTGCGTCACATACAGTACGCCCCTCGTACTTCAGTAACCATGACATAAGATTGGACAATTTTAAACGCGCCAGATGTAACAATTATAGAATTTCAAAAGTCGCAAAAGAAATCCACGTCAATTTGTCCTGGCCTCTCCTACTCATTGAGCCTTTATTACTGCCGGTATTCAGCTTTTTGTGACACTTTGAAACCCACAAGCAACGAACTCATCACTGTGGTGTGAGAGCGTCCATGTAGCATAAGAAGTTACGAGATGAGGCGTGGCGTGTTAATCTGCAGCTGACAGCAGCCGCCGACGCGCCGGGCCGCGGTGCTTCTTCTGAGGTCCGAGGCGGGGCCCTCCCTGGCGGCAGTAAGTCACGGTTAACTGCGGCCCAGCGGGCTGCCAGTAATGGCGCCTGCGGCCCTTTCCAGCCCTGGCGTGATTAGGCGGAAGGGCTGATGAGGGCGCGACTACTGTGCCCCCCCAGGGAGGGGCGAGCAGTAAACACTGCGGTCGCCTGACCGGGCCCCGGGTTAAGCGCAGCCGTCCTTCCGACCCCCTCCCCTTCCCGGGCTGCCACTGCTGAGACGTCTACAGCGCCTGTGGCTCAGTTTACTTGGCAGGCGAGCGAAGTCCGTCGCCGTTCTGCTGTCGGAAGCGTCGGGGTAAAGTGAAACCGTGGATCAGTTAGGTGTAACATTAATATTTTAGATACTGTCTTCCGACTGGGTCAATGTAGTCTGCAAGCTCTTCCTCTCTTGTCCCAACCAACTCTTCACACGGAGATGACAAAAGACAAGGGACACCATCTACCGTCGTGTCGGACCTCTTTTTCCTGCATAGTGAAACTACCCGATGTGGGAAGGGCGCAACAATTCGCGGGAAGCCCCTGAAGATGTCTGTAAAGTGCATTTACATCACGGAAAGAACGTTCGGCCAGATATGTCACAGCTGATGGAGGCTATACTAAGTAGGCTCAATGTATACCTAAATGTTCCAAGTATGTTCACAAAAAATTTCATTCTCCTCCTGCAAAAAATAAAAAAAATTAGAGACGACTGTGTGAAACTTTTTGAACGCCCTTTGTAACATTAAACGTCTGACAGACAGCCAACCAGCATTAAAATAAAATTAAAAGAATTTCTGCCAACTCCCTCTATTCAATAAATGAATTTTTAGATCTGAAGTAGTAATTGTGAAATAAGTATCATATCGTGTAAAGCAAAATTATGTTAAACTTACTCATTCCACATCATTACGAAATGTATGGAGCAAGTATTATTGTAATGTAACGTTACGCAACTTACTACAGCACATCGCCGTTCCCACAGACATATCAAACGACGTCGCACCAAAAACTTCCCCTAACTTTGTGTTCTCATTGCTTATGCTCAAGGCGTCAGTGGCCCGTTTTGCTGTGTTATCGCATGGGACCCACGATTTGCGGGGGTGGTCTGTCGTTTGGAGAACGACAGCTGGCGAGTGAAGAGCGAGTTCACTGAGCAAGTGCTTTCTTTCACCTAGCGTGGCGCCGGCCGCTGTGGCAAAGCTGTTCTGGGCGCTTCAGTCCGAAACCGCGCTGCTGCTACGGTCGCAGGTTCGATTCCTGCCTCGGGCATGGATGTGTGTGATGTCCTTAGGTTAGTTAGGTTTAAATAGTTCTAAGTTCTAGGGGACTGATGACATCAGATGTTAAGTCACATTGCGGTTAGAGCCGTTTGAACCATTTGAACCCCTAGCGTGGCAATTCTGTCAAAGACGCACGGCGCCCTCTGCCGCGGTGAATGTGACAGAGGATGACGGCGCAGTGGACGCGTGTGCCCGGTACGAACTACCAGCGTGCGTCCAGTCAGCCATATCGTGCACTGAAGGCAGTCAGGGGCTTGCGGCAACTGTAAGGGACGTATTTTCACTTCCCACTAACCACCACAATGAATTCAGCATGCACTTCAGAGCATGCACTTTAGAATTGAGAGAAGTTAAGGGACATCCTCTACAATCATCACCTACTCCCGCGGATAATACCGCTCTTTTGCTTATACATCGGAATTTATTGATTGATTACATCTATCTTACCGGTGGATTAAGTGTGCTTAGTGAAAAGGAGAATGAATTTTTGTGTCGTCTCAATGTCATTGTAGGCTTGTACCATGGGAAGGAAGGAGAGGATGTTGTTTGGTGGCCTGTATCCTCTTTCTATACACAACTGCACGCATATTAACAGGGTTCTTTGTTCACTTGAACAAGAGGTTACTTAAGATATCTCAGGTGTTCTGGTTGAAACTCTCCGTAATAGTCCACGTTAGCCTCACTGCCAGTGAAGTACAAGTCCGCTATACACAATACTCTGGTCGCTATGTGCTGCCTAACTCTGAGCTGGAGGCTGAGCTAAGTGTGACCGTGACTCCCTGTGGGCTGTGACTGATGACTCGACTCGTTGAGTCTCTGGGTGACTCACTGGGCTGTCCTGTATGGTGGTCGAGACGGCTTTGGCGGCAGATTTCTTGCGAGTTTGCCTTTGGCCTCTCTCCTGATAGGCTACGTTGCTCAAATCTGCTATCGATCTTCTCGCAGCATCTTTGTCGACAAAGTGCTGTCGACAGCGCATGATCGCGAGGCTGAGTACAGACTGACGCGTTTCAAGGAGTCTGGAATCTTTTGCCAATGGCGCGATCATTATGACTCTTTTTGAGTTATAGAACAAATTTCAAGCAACTACACATAATGTAACTTTAGAGACGTGTTTGTCATTGATTATGCTTCCTCATGTTGTTGGTCAATGGTGATTCTTCCGCCTTTCGAAAGTAGTTTCCTATCCTTAGTCGCCGTTAACCTTTGTCCACTTCTCGTTCTCTTTAACATGCCGATTGCAAAAAGAGGATGAACCATTACACTGGATGTCTTCGGGCCTATTGCTCATGATTTTTATTTATACTTTAAACGGAGACTGTCTTCAAACACGCGACGATGAGCGTTTGGTTTAGTAGTCAAAGATACTACTACTAGCTCCCTGGTTCACTGATGACTTCATTACTGATTTTTTACGGTTTACATAATGGAAACTGCAACAGTTACTTATTTTTTATGCTTACCACAATGCGTTTCGAGAATTTATTTTCCTTTTCAAGTGCATTTGTTCACGTGGATATGTTTGCATGCGTGACTTTCTGCCTCTCTGCATGCATTACTTAAATCATGAATGAATGAATCCTGGCTTTTCTGAATCATCTAACATGGTGAAAAAATTAAAGATTTTAGAATTAATAGTTTGTGAAAATAGAAAAAGTGGTGATTTTGCAACTAACAATTTGTTCAAATAGAAAAAAGGGTAATTTTGATACAGCGATCTAACTCACTCCTGCGGCGGTGATGGGTATGTATAATGTGCTGCAGTTTTTCAAGAAAGAGTTTTGCGAGTTTTGTGAATCTCTGAAGTTTAATGCTCTTTCGTTAGGTGTGGACGGTCTGTCTCACTTGGTAACAGCAATAGCTGTTACGTATTCATCGCTATATCGGCAGAGTCTTCGAACTCATTGCCTAATGCATTTTGTTGGTCGATAAATCTTTCTTGGAAGAAAACTTTGGAAATTTGTGGTAAGTTCTAAGAGACCAAACTGCTGAGGTCACCGATGATTAGTCTTACACACTACTTAACCCTAGGGCCGTCGGGCGAAACACAGTTTCAAGAACGGTCGGATTGGGTCTGTGGGAGACAATAAATAATACACTTATAACAAATTACAAGCAGTGTATTTACATCAAATGATGAATTTGTATTTTGTTTAGGTATTACTGAATGCAAATACTGACATTATTTTAGCTTTCCAAATAACACAATAATTGTAAAAAAACGGAGAAACATGCTTCTTTGTACTAATAAATGTAAGTAAACGGGAATGGAAGTAAATTTCATTCAGATACGACTGTAAATGAGAATAAGTTGTATAACTAAGAAGAAAAATGTTGAATTTTCATTACATAAATGAAAATTGTGAATATGATGAATAGTTTGTGACATATCGTTCACTAAAATCAACATTTTTCAAAACAGTCCCAGCAAACCATTTCAACATGCGCCATGCATAACAACACCTTGTAGAGTTTGCAAAATTATTTAGTTTTGCTGTCCGTGCATTTGTAGCATCTGCCCTTTTCCCTGGTTGTGGATCTTCAACTATTCTTTGTTCTTTGGTGCGGGAGAGGTTACAGACAAGCCTGCGAATTTCGCGTGGGAGGTTTGGCTGAGTTGCGCGTATTATCAAACATGTTGTTATGAGAGACTTTCCAAGGGTTCTGAGGTATTGTCTTTTAATTGAAACGTTTTGTTTTGAACACAATGTAGCCATTGAGAGCTGTTATCTTCAACAACTGAAAAAAGCGACAGATAGGCCATCGTCTTGTCCCCTTTACCACACATAGCATCGTGACATCTACACCGCCCTTTGTTTTGTTTTATTACGTTATTATACTTTTTTTTCCTTTCACCGCTGTCACTGTCGATGCAATCATCATCTTACATTAACGAAATAAGGAGTACTGATTTGTTTCGTTTTAGTGACGTGTTCATGAAATGCAAAGGTTCTTGAGTACTCTTTTTTTAGAATTTTTTGGTAGATACTCAACCGGAATTTCAGGCTTATTTTTTAACGTACCAACAGCAGTATTATTTTGCTCTTGTAGTACTTTTCTGACGGTTGGGTAAGAAGTACAAAGTCATATTTCTCCCAGGCCATCTTAATGGGTCTATAAGACGCAAAACAACATCGTCTGCCTTATTACTGACTTTGTACGGCCCTTGTGGTTGTGCACCTGCACAGATTTCCATATGTTTCACTTAGTACGTTTAAGAACAACCCGGGATGAAAGCCTTGATCCCATACTTGGCAGGTTTATTTTGGTCATACATCCTGAACCTGTACCTGCCTCGACATGGAACGAGCCTTTCATCGGAAGTAATGTTTTCTGACAGAGCATAATATGCATTGTTGTTGGAGACAAACATATCAAGAATGGGTCTTCTGGCAGAATGATTGTCTTGTGCTTTTCTTTCTTCCCTCGTATGGATGTTTCCAAACCTGATACAACGAATTAAAAATCTGAACCTTTTCAATGACACACTTGCTTAAATGATTTCTATTCCTGTTTCATCTGCATTCCAGAAGTCTTAGATATTTATTTTACCACCATGTAATGTTCCAGCTAAATAAAATAGGCCAAATTCTGCCGTCAGTTCACTAAAACTTGTAGGTCTAGCCATATTTGGGTCACTTGTATATTTATTTCGAGCTGCATCAGTATAGATATTTTATGATTCAAAAATTAAATTGATCAGTGGGTAACTAAAAAATAGCTGTCATGATTCAAACGGCTAACGTACAGCTATCTCAGCTCGAATGCTTCCAGGCAAATGGACGGTAACTGTATTCTGACGTCCAGAATGAGATTTTCACTCTGCAGCGGAGTGTGCGCTGATATGAAACTTCCTGGAAGATTAAAACTGTGTGCCGGACCGAGACTCGAACTCGGTTTTTTAAATATTCTGACGTTCGAACACTTAGTGGGAAACCAGTTTTGCTCCATTTAGTTGATCCGTTCCTTTCTTTATAAAATCGCACAGGTGACGTACTTAGTCAGTTGCGGGAGATGTACTTGAATCAAAAACAATAGAGGCATCGGTGCTGACAGAAGGCTGAACATCTTCCTCTCCACCACCAATCATGATCACTGTTTATTTCGAAGTCTGGGTTCGCTTCAGATTCGTCTACCTCGCTCTCATCATCACACAAAATTCTGTAAATTGCACTGTATAGAAAATTTACTCTTGCCATTTTAAATTATAAATTATTGACAATGATAACTCAGTTTCAGTAAGTCACAAATAGTTCACAAAAGACCTACTCCAAAATAAAAATGGATATCGTAAATTTGTTGTAAGTTCCTATGGGACCAAACTGCAGAGGTCATCAGTACCTAGGCTTACACACTACATAATCTAACTAAAACTAACTTACGCTAAGGACAACACACACACCCATAGCCGGGGATGACTCGAACATCCGACTAGGGCAGCCGCGTAAACCCTGCCAAGGCGCCTCAGAACGCGCGGCTACTCCGCGCAGCAATGTAGAAATGGGATCGCACTGGCAGAAATTTGAAGCGTACAAGGTCGGGCAGGATCTGACAGACCCGCCCACATTTTGGAAGACTGTCCAACAATGACTAAACAAACCAAAACCTCATTTACGACGTGAACGCTTTCTCTCGGATGTTACAGGAAGCTAGCAGAGCGCTCGAGTCAAATCAGCAACTATACAAATTCAGTGAAAAAAAAAGTAATGGGTCTCAAAGACGCAGCACGACCTTTGTAGGGTTAATCTAACGTAAACTAACTTACGCAAGGACAACACACGCACCCATGCCCGGGTGAGGACTCGATCCCCCGACGGGGAGTGGGGGGGGAGGGGGGGGATGGGGATCCGCACGAAGTATGGCAAGGCGCCTGAGACAGCACGGCTACCCAGCGCGCATTCCTATATCTTTCGTAAAGACAAACTGGACGTCACCTAATAGATCCCACATTTTCTTTTCCATTTACCGAATGTAAAATACGGACGAATTATTTGACACAATGAACAGATGTAGTCCACTACCCCAGCTACTGATGACGGACTGACTAAGCCCATGTATGACCCAAAGTACCTGTAGCGAACTTTTGCATCTGCTAGAAAAAATTTATCTTTGGTTGGAACCTGCGAGGGATGTTGCTGTCCGGTAGTCTGACAACTAAGCCAACCCAGCCAGTCACATTTCTTAGCGCTGAAGCTTGAGTTTGCTAGGGCAACGTGGACTGCCTGGTAAAGATAATTTCTCGTCTCTCGCCAGCTGCCGTGAATAGTTCTCTTCGCTTGCTGCCGTGAATGTGAGACTTGTGAATTATATGTTTGCCTCGCGATTTTCAGACGGTGACATTGAGACTACACAGATGTAGTCCAGTTCTTGAGCTACTGAAGTTAGGTGATTTTTCAGGTGTAGGTAGGCGAGGTACTTTTCAGTTGTATTTCGTGTGAGTGATGCTAGGCTTGCTGTTTGTTAGAATTCGAGTCCTGATGACAACACAGAATGTAATTACTCTTCGGTCATACGAGCGTACAAGTAATTTATTTGAGTATTCTTTTGTTCATTAAATAACATTACTGGCGTTTTCACGGATATGAGAGTATTTTTCTGTCTTTTTAAACGAATTGGTTGTAAAGAAACGCGCTATGTTGAAGGACATTTGTATGTATCCATCGTGAGTCTCTGTATCCACTTTCTGAAGAAAGCAGTAATCTTCATCTTAGCTGTGTATCTTACGTCGTTGCTTTTCGATTCTTTGAGATTTGTGATAATCCGCAGACGTGTTCATTTAATCGGTGTTCATGAAAAAACATGTTTGAGTGCAATACAGGATCTCCAATTTATACTGACCACCTGTCCAGATGATAATTATGAAATGTTTCAAGAAAATGTTCTTTAGCCGAATGGCGGACATCAATGAGCGTGATTGCCTTCGTTGCAGCTTTGTTTTTTAGAAAGATATGAACAGCGGTATTACTTTTTTAAATGGCGCTCTGTACTTTTTTCCGGTAATTCACTTCCTCTTTTAAATACCTAATCAAAATGTATCACAGTGTACCATTCACTGAAATACCACGTTATTAATTACATAACACAACATTGACGTTGACGCTCCCAGCGCTTAGTGCAGGTACTAGGGGTAATTTAACACATCCACGGGCTGACGTTGACAGAGGAAACATGTAAACAGAAGTAGAAAGCACACCCGTCATTCCGTCAACAATCGTCAGTTGAAGAGTTGTATGAGTAGAATGTACACCAACGAAGAGAAGGTGAAATGCTACTCATCTGTGGGGAATGTAAGTTACCAGAACAGTAATTGCAATACCGATTTCTTATGTACGGGTACATTTAGTCGTGTAGTTTAGTTCTTTTAAATACTGTTGTGTAGAGTAGGCATACAGTAAAGGCTGTCCTTCCTACAAACTGCATCGACATAACGTTTCTTTTATTATTATTGTTGTTGTTGTTGTTGTTGTTGTTGAAAGTAGGCGAAATGCTATGCAGGCAGCGGAAGTGTACAGAGAGCGATATCTTGAGAAGAATCCACCTTGCCGACCGATGTTTTCTCTTTTTTTGTGACGCTTCACGAAACTGGAAGTTTCAATCCACGACAACGCAATAGTCGTAGCCCTCGCACAGACGAAGCTGCCGAAGATACTGTCCTCAATTCAGTTGCGATGAATCCACATGTGACCACACGACAGCTTCAACACGAGACTGACATTCCTAAAACCAGTGTACATCGTATTCTTACACGCCATCACTTCCATCCTTACAACGTACACCTACATCAAGAATTGCATGGGAATGATTTGCAGAATCTTGTACCGTTCTGTCAGTGGGCACAGCAGCAAATCCTCGCGCACCCGAACTTCTTCTCCAATGTTCAATATACCGATAAATGTCCCCTCTCAAACAGGTAAATACAAGGAACATGCATTATTGGTCCAGCGACAACCCACGATGTCTTAGACAGGTGGAACATCAGCGTCAATGGAGAGTTAATGTCTGGTGTGGGATGCTTGGTACTACAATTATTGGCCCTTATTTCATCACTGGTAGCCTAACGACACAGCGTATACCTACTTCCTCAGACGAATTCTTCCTCCTCTTCTGGATGAAGCACCGCTAAGACCCAGAAAGCTTATGAGGTATCAACACGATGGGCGTCCAGCACATAATGCCTTGAGTGCAGGTCGTGTTCTGAAGCGAAGGTATCCCGCCAGATGGATTGGTCGAGGAGGAACACTCTTGGCCTCATAGGTCTCCTGACTTAAATCCTCTGGACTTTTTCCTTTGGGGATGCGTTGAAGACGTTGTCTATCGCGATATTCCAACAACTCCACAGGACATGCAGGAACGTATCGTGCTTGTTTGTAATTCTCTTCAGCGGGGAACACTGGAAGCAGTAAATAATTCTTTCATTCAATGAGTGCACCAGTGTATCGGTGTCCAAGGTCACCACTTTGAGCACCTTTGAATGTTCTACGCCTGGGAGTCAAAGTCAATTTTGTATAACGTTTTTACTTGATTTTCATTTGGTTTCTGACAACTCCAGCAAGTGGACAAGTCTGTGATGCCGGGCTCAATATCAATGTTGTGTTATGTAATTAATAACGTTGTGTTTCAGTGAATGGCACACTGCGATATATTTTTGAATAGGTCTTTAGGAGAAAAAATGAATTACCGAATAAAAAACACAGGGTGCCATTTAAAAACGTCATACCCCTGCTCATATCTTTGTAAAAAACAAAGCTACAACGAAGGAAATCATGCTTATTGATGTCCCCCTGACGGCTAAAGAACATTTGCATGAAACATTTTGTAATTTGCATGTAGACAAACATTTATTTAGAGTGGTCAAGATAAATGGGTCGCCCTGTTTATTCAGTCATGGGTTCACATCAACTGCCTTCAACATGAACACCATTTAATAATTTTAAATGAGCTTCTCAGCTAAGTAAGACGATACATGGAATGTATTCGCAGTTGTGAATATGGACAACCGTCAGCTATATGATGTGTATGATCGGAATTCGAATGCCCGGAGAAACATTGCGTCGTAATTCTGCATAGGCACTGCAGTGTCATAATTAATATGGATATGAGTTTGCTGTGACGAAGACTTTCGTATTGGCCTTTAAAGGAGTCATTTTCAGTTGGTTAAGTATTAGAGAGTGTGCATGTGCATAGTCATCTGCACTGCATGTAAGTGTATGTTTCCTGTAAGTATAGGTATACCATGACCGATAAGTTGCATTAGAACATCTGAAAATTTTAGCTGCAATTCGTTCTGTGTTAACTTATGTTAAATATCCCATTATTATTGCGTTGTGTTATGCGAAAGTTGATTCGCTGCAGATTATTACTTCTTAGTAGCCAGAAGGCATCATGACGATTTACGGATCAAAAATGAAATGTTAACTAAGCTTTAAAACCGGAGTCATAATATGCTACGTACTCACAGGTTAAAGTCAAAATACAGCGGCCGCTTTCAATGCTATACCGGCGCCCTTGCTCGCTACACGGGGTGACTTCTATCTCTGCGAGCAGCGCCTAACGAAGCGAGCACCGTTTCTAAAGCAATTACTTGCATTCCCGCCGTCAGGGCTGGGCGTGTAATTTCATCGGGAGCGCGTGCGTCCGCCGCGAAACGATAATCGCTCCGGGATTGCGTGGCAGAGGGAGGGCAACTCGACTACCGGAGACTACCCCCGCCCCTCGCCCATCCCTCTTGCGAAGCGCTTGCCATGTGATGCCTGACAAACTACTACTCCCCGGTCGTCCCCATTTTCCGTACGGTTGCTGGCAACGAGCGCAGAATATTCGTCATCCTAAGGATAAGCTTAAGCAAAACTGGACAAACCAATGGTGAAGAATCTTTCGTTCAACTGTTCTCTGGAAATCAATGTAAAACTTCATAAAAGTGACGTTAATATTTGTTTACTTGCTCCAATTTTTACCAGGCACCTTGGAAAAACATGCAGTTATTGATCAAATGTATCCGGACAAATTATGTAATAATCAATAAAATATTCCTGGTTATTACGCCGTGATGGAGGGGATTTCATTTTAAAACCCGACGTTCTGTCCCCATCTGCAGAGGATACTTTCCAGGCTCTAAGCACTATGGGACTTAACATCTGAGGTCACCAGTCCCCTAGACTTAGAACTACTTAAACCTAACTGACGTAAGGACATCACACACATCCAAGCCCGAGGCAGGATTCAAACCTGCGACCGTAGCAGCCTCGTGGTTCCGGACTGAAGCGCCCAGAGCCGCTCGGTCACAGCGGCCGGCAACACTTTCAAGGGGGATCGCTGCTGACTACAGCAAAATTTCGCTTCCGCGAGCTTCAATGCAGTGGCGTGACGTCACATGCTTTGAACACGCGAGCGCAAATGGCCGTTGCCGACTGCCGTCGTCCGCTGTTACTGTCATTCCATGGTGGAAAACTGGTACACATCTTCTTCAGCACCGGAAGCCAAATTTCATTCAGTTTCGCGTCCTCCACCTTCCCGTTAAAATTCCTCGGGTGTTTCACAGTAGGGAGGAGGATGGTGTAAAACTAAATGAAATCTGGATCCCGGTGCTGCAACAGATGTGTACCAGTCCTCCACAATGGGATGGTAATAACAGCGGGCGACGTCTGTCGACAACGGTCAGTTGCGTTCGCATATTCAAAACGTGTGACGTCACGCCACTGAGCGGAATCTCGCGGAAGCGGTATCTTGCTGTAGTCAGTAGCGAACCAGGGTGTGAATCGGACATTCAACAAAGCTAAGATCCCCTTAGAAAGTATCCTCCGCAGATGGGGACGAAACGTTGGGTTTGAAAGTGAAATCCGTTCGACCACGGCATAACAGTCCGGGAAATTTTATTAATTCTGACAATTCCGGTCACGAAAGTTAACATTTTACAACGCTATGTAATGCTGAATTGAACACTTGATGTAACTAGAGGCGGACCCAGCAGCATAAAGGAGGCGGAGAGCACTGTGTTGTCGTAGTTGGTCAGTTAGAGAAGGTTAGCGTCGTCCAACGCGAACTAGAACTGGAATAATATATCCGATAGGGACGTTACAATCTTCCTAGAACTGCCCGAGTCGACTGTTGGAGATGTGGTAGTGGAGTGAAAACGCGAAGGAACAAACACAGCTTAACCACACTTGATATACTGACAGAAACCGTGGAAGGAAACATTTGCGTGTTCCAAAGTGATGTCAGCATCCCATCTCCCTTAATAAATGTGCGTAGGGAGTTAAAAATAATGGCGAACAGTAGTCGAGCAATGCCTCATAAGTCATACATTTCTGTCGCCATTCCTAAGGACGCAAAAAGACCAATGCCACGGGACACTGGATGATTCGACGTGAGTGAATTTTATCGTTACGGGAGTACTGAAGTACCATCTGTTATAACTGTAAAATTTTTCAAAAGCAAAGATCGCACAAAATATCAACAGTCTTACCTGACATCTTCAGGTCTTAAACTTCTTTGTTTTCTTTTTTGGTAGTAAAACACGTCCATTTTACGCTGACATATTGTGCACGAGTCAATGTAAAATGAAGATGTTTTACTACAAAAGAAAGGAAAAAAGACTTGAAGATGACAGCTAAGACTATTGAAAGTGGTTGAAATAGTATTGGTTAAAAACAGTCTTGGTTGCAATTTTAGTTTTTTATTTTTCAACAAATAAAAAGCTAAAATTGCAACCAAGATTGTTTTTAACCAATACTGTTAAGCACTGGTTTGCTGTATGCCACACATGGATTGGAAGAATTTCTGGTTGAAATACATTTTGTATGATCTTGCTTTTTGAATGGTATTTATCAAAATGAGTGATTAGTTGTATGAGTCACACTACCCCCTGTGGCAGACCAATGGAAAAGTTTGGGTTTGATGAACGCCTGGATATCGGTACCAGAATAGAAGAAGTGGAGCAGTCTGGGTGTGTTTTCAATTGTTGTGTAAAGCACCTTTCATTCCGTTGTGAACAAATCAGTATTCATCATCGTCAGTAACAATACAGAACGGAGAAAGAAAATACACATCGTGACAAGAAAAGTGAGGCACCCGGAAGGAAACGCCGAAGCGGACCAAATAGCTTCACGAGTTGGAGAGATATGCGACATTATTGCAGTGATCAGAAAACCGAGTAAAAATTGTGAAGAGCTTATCAATAAAAACCCACTTGTTACTGCGACGTTTCACACCTCTTGCCTGAATGCATGAACCGAATCGGTTTGGAAGGGCTTTGGAGAGGATCGGACCTCCTGTGGCTGGCTGTTCCACAATTGAAGCTGGTCCTTGACATCGTGAGTAGTGACACTGCGAGGTAGTTGATGTTCACGCTGGTCCCACACACGTCCCGTCGCGAACAGGTCTTGGAACTTTTTTTTGTCTCATAAGTACCTCAACAAGTCACAGCGACGCCATTTGTGAACGAACATTGTTCTGTTGGAAAAGAACACAACGATACAGTCGGTTCAGAGGAAACAGGTGAGAACGCTGGGTGTTCGTGACATACTATTGAACCGTCAGAGCTCTAGATCTACATCTATATCTACATGCATACTCTGAATATCACACTTAAGTGCCTGGCAGAGGATTCATCGAACCACCTTCACAACAATTCTCTATTATTCCAATCTAAAACAGCGCGCGGGAAAAACTAACACCTATATCTTTCCGTGCTAGCTCTCATTTCCCTTATTATATTACGACGATCGTTTCTCCCTATGTTGGTCGGAGTCCACAAATATTTTTCGCATTTGGAGAAGAAAGCTGGTGATTGAATTTCGTAAGAAGTCTCTGCCGCAAGTTGAAACGCCTTTGTTTTAATGATGTCCACCTCAAATCGTCTATCATGTCAGTGACACTCTCTCCCCTATTTCCCTATAATGCAAAACGTGATGCTCTCCTTCTATGGTTCAAATGGCTCTGAGCACTATGGGACTCAACTGCTGTGGTCATAAGTCCCCTAGAACTTAGAACTACTTAAACCTAACTAACCTAAGGACATCACACACTTTCATGCCCGAGGCAGGATTCGAACCTGCGACCGTAGCGGTCGTGCGGTTCCAGACTGTAGCGCCTTTAACCGCTCGGCCACTCCAGCCGGCGCTCTTCTTCTAACTTTATGTTCTCCGGTAATCCTATGTGGCAAGGATCCAAGACCGAAGAATACTCCAAAAGAGGACTGACAAACCTAGTGGAGGCATCTCTTTAGTAAATCTGTGTTCTGCCAATAAAGTGCAGTCATTAGCTTGCTTCCCCAATGCATTTTTTATGAGTTCTTCCAAATTTTAGTTGTTTGTACTTGTAATTCCCGGGTATTTACTTGAACTGTCGGCCTCTAGATTTGACAGATTTATCGTGTAACCGAAGATTAACGGAATGCTTTTAGCACTTATGTGGACTGATTTTTCTTTGTTTAGGGTCAGTTTCCAATTTTCGCATCATACAGTTATCGTTTCTAAATCATTTTGCAATTTGTTTTGATCTACTGATGACTTTACTAAGCGAAAACCGACAGCATCATTTGCAAACAAATTCTTTCTGAACTTCTTTTCCTCTCTTCTTCCGAGATGGATTTCGACTTTTGCGTAGATTTGTCTTGGAACCTTATGTGCTGGCCACAGTGGCCGAGCGGTTCTAGGCGATTCGGTCTGGAACCGCACGACCTCTACGGTCACAGGTTCGAATCATGCCTCGGGCATGGATGTGTGTGATGTCCTTAGATTGGTTAGGTTTAAGCAGTTCTAGGTTCTAGGGGACTGATGACCTCAGATGTTAAGTTCCATAGTGCTCAAAGCCATTTGAACGGTCAAGCCTCATCAAACTAACTGTCGACCAACATTACACTTTGGTTTGTACTATCTGGAACAGATGATTTAGCAAAGGAGAATAACTTAATAGAAAGGATTAAAAGTAAGATAAATGTAATTCCAGCATCTTGTTAAGAAAGAAAGTCAGTTCCATAAAATTTTTGAAGTGTTTTCTTGCGATAATTATTTTAAATTTGATAACTATATTAAAAGCATGCGAGGAACGCTTCACCATGGACCAAGCGGAAAGGAAGTAACTTTTTCAAAATCAGAATTTATTTTGATATCGTGTTCAAAACTCAATAATAGACAACGTATTTGATTCAGAAATCCGAGTCAACGGACTATGTTTCTTTACATTACTGTCCATATAATGAAGACAAAATAAAATCACCAGATATTAGAACTAACGCTCGAAATACTTTACAATTAGTGGAAGAGCAATAAACTAAATACCTTGAAACTTGAATGAGTGAAATCAAATTGGATATTGAACCCATGTGTTCTGAAAAACTCAGTGAACGAAAAAAGATCCTACAAATCCCACGTTCCACTCGAAAAATTTGTCGCGGAAAGAAATCTGTTGCTATATAATGTGAAAATCGCGGAAAATACAATCATATAAATGTAGAGCAACATATGAGACAGTAACCTTCGTACCATAATCCAGAACGAAGTCAGTTGACTGTGCCTGATTCACTATCACAATACAAAGTGTCTATACACCGGAGTGTCAAAAAGTCTTGCGATAGCTATATGACCATATACAGATAGCGGTAAGAGGCGTACAAAAAGTATCAAAGGAACCGCGTTGACCGAGCTGTCATTTGTTATCAGGTGAATCAAGTTGAAAAGGGTCCGACGTGATTATTAGACTTTGAACGCAGAATGGTAGTTGGAGCTAAACGCATGGGACATTCCATTCCGCAAATCATTAGGAAATTCAATATTCCGAGATCCACAGTGTCAAGAATGAGCCGAGAATATCAAATTTCGGGCATTATTTCTCACCGCGTGCAGCAATTAAGGACCAACAGCTACGGCGGATGCGTAGGGGTGTCAGTGCCAACAGACAAACAAAACCACAGAAGTCAGTGAGGGTCGTACGACGAACGTATCCGATAGGACACTGTGGCGAAATTTGGTGTTAATGTGCTACGGAAGACGACCGACGCTATTGCCTTTAATAACAGTTCCACATCGTCTGCAGACCCACTTCTAGGATCAATATCATATCGGTTAGACTCTAGACGAGTGGAAAAGAGTGGCCTAATCAAATGAGTCCTGATTTCAATTGGTAAGAGCTGATGGTAGTGTTCCACTGTGGTAGAATCACCGCGAAGCGAGGGACCCAAGTTGTCAACAAGGCAATATGTAAGCTGGTGGTGGGTCCGTAATTGTGTGGTCTGTGTTTACATGGAACGGACTGGGTCTTATAGTCCAACTGAATCGATATTAACTGAAAATACAGGGTTATTACAAATGATTGAAGCGATTTCACAGCTCTACAATAACTTTATTATTTGAGATATTTTCACAATGCTTTGCACACACATACAAAAACTCAAAAAGTTTTTTTAGGCATTCACAAATGTTCGATATGTGCCCCTTTAGTGATTCGGCAGACATCAAGCAGATAATCAAGTTCCTCCCACACTCGGCGCAACATGTCCCCATCAATGAGTTCGAAAGCACCGTTGATGCGAGCTCGCAGTTCTGGCACGTTTCTTGGTAGAGGAGGTTTAAACACTGAATCTTTCACATAACCCCACAGAAAGAAATCGCATGCGGTTAAGTCGGGAGAGCGTGGAGGCCATGACATGAATTGCTGATCATGATCTCCACCACGACCGATCCATCGGTTTTCCAATCTCCTGTTTAAGAAATGCCTTTTCCGTAAGATTTTCCAAACTGTCAGCTGTGGTACGTTTAGCTCCCTGCTTGCTTTATTCGTCGACTTCCGCGGGCTACGCGTGAAACTTGCCCGCACGCGTTCAACCGTTTCTTCGCTCACTGCAGGCCGACCCGTTGATTTCCCCTTACAGAGGCATCCAGAAGCTTCAAACTACGCATACCATCGCCAAATTGAGTTAGCAGTTTGTGGATCTTTGTTGAACTTCGTCCTGAAGTGTCGTTGCACTGTTATGACTGACTGATGTGACTGCATTTCAAGCACGGCATACGCTTTCTCGGCTCCTGTCGCCATTTTGTCTCACTGCGCTCTCGAGCGCTCTGGCGGCAAAAACCTGAAGTGCGGCTTCAGCCGAACAAAACTTTATGAGTTTTTCTACGTATCTGTAGTGTGTCGTGACCATATGTCAATGAATGGAGCTACAGTGAATTTATGAAATCGCTTCAATCATTTGTAATAGCCCTGTATATATGTTCAGCTGCTTGGAGACTGTTTGCTGCCACTCATGTACTTCATGTCCCAAACAAAGATGGAATTTTTATGGATGACAGTCCGCCATGACACGGGGTCACGATAGCGGTGTGAAGAACGTCCTGGTCAGTTTGAGTGAATGATTTGGCCACCCAGATCGCCCGATATGAATCCCATCGAACATTTATGGTACAAATTCGAGAGTTCAGTTCGTGCAAAAACTCCTGCACTGGCAACATTTTCGAAATTACGGTCGGCTGTAGAGGCTGCATGGCTCAACATTTCTGCAGGGGACTTTCGACGACTTGTTAAGTCGGTACCACCTCGAGTTGCTGCACTACGCCGGCGAAAGCAGGTTTGACTCGATACTAAGAGTTTAACTTTCGTCACCCCACCGGCCGTTGTGGCCGAGCGGTTCTAGGCGCTACAGTCTGGAACCGCGCGACTGCCTCGGGCATGGATCTGTGTGATGTCCTTTGGTTAGTTAGGTTTAAGTAGTTCTAAGTTCTAGGGGACTGATCACCTCAGAAGTTAAATCCCATAGTGCTCAGAGCCATTTGAACCATTTTTTTTTTCGTCACCCCAGTGAACTAAGATAGAAGCGGCACTTAGAAATCATAGCAGCAAGCAAAATGCAAGAGCGCAAGGGAAGAATAACACTTTGTCTTCCTTGTCGCTGAGCTGTGTTACTAAATGTGTGTTATATGTAAATGTGGGGAGAGACTGTTCATTAAGGCATAAAAAATGAACAGCGTATTGTTGTTGTTGTGGTGTTCAGTCCAAAGACTGATTTCATGCAGCTTTCTATGCTGCTCTATCCTGTGCAAGCCTCTACATCTGCCAGGAACTTCTGCAACCTACATCCTTCTGAAGCTGCGCAGTATTTTCATCTCTTGGCTCTCCCTCGACGATATTTATCCTCCACGTTTCCCTCCAATATTAAATTTATGATCTCTCGATGATTCAGAACGTATCCTACCAACCGATTTCTTCTTCAAGCTCAGCCACAAATTCCTCTTCCACCCAATTGTATTCAGTACCTCCTCACTACCTACGTGAACCACCCATTTAATCTTCAGCATTTTCTATAGCATCACATTTCAGAAGGAAACACTACAAAACGCTATTGAACTAACTTTCTTTCATAACAGAATGCTGGAATAACATTTATATTACTTTTAATTCTGTCTGTTAAGTTATTGTCCTCTGCTAAATCATTAGTTCCAGATAGTACAGACCAAAGTGCAATGTTGGTCGGCAATTAGTTCGATGAGGTTTGACTACGTAAGTTCAAAAATGATTCAAATGGCTTTGAGCACTATGGGACTTAACATCTGAGGTCATCAGTCCCCTAGAACTGATAAGTACTTAAACCTAACTCACCTAAGGACATCACACACATCTATACCCGTGGCACGATTCGCACCTGCGACCGCGCGGTTCCAGACTGAAGCGCCTAGAACCGCTCGGCCACACTGGCCGGCACTACGTAAGTTAACAAATACTACCACGCACATGTAAAAGTACTTTGCAAACTAGAAAACGCTGGATCAATGTTTAAAAATAGAATATTTAAAGATAAACGCTGAAGACCCCTGACAGTTACTTCATCAAAGATACCGTCTCTAATTCAGTTCTAAATCCCTAATACTACACTTTCGTTTTCCATTTATCAGGAATGGATTGCTGATATAATCAGTAATGAGATAAAAGCAATTTTAGCTCATACACTATTGTCTTACAGTGAAACAAACTTCACAGCACTTGAATCCAGTCCATTCAGCATCAACAAAGAGAAGACGGTCAATTTTAAACAATTTCCGAACGTCGGTTATTGTCACACACATAACGTTTTGTATGAAAGCCAGTTTCTATGATATAGCTGTATCATTTGCTTCACATCGATATTAAGACTTAACAATACGTTTGTATTAATAAGTAATGAACACAGAGTGATTCACAATTTTTATCTTACGAATGATAACCGTTAATTTATGTTCCTGGTCGGCATAAGAGGAGTTAGACACAAAATAATTGCATAATGTTCGTTTCAAACTACCACTAGCTGTATACCTCCATGTGTGCTAAACACCTGCGTTCTGGAATGTGTTTCATTCGCTTAATTTGCATTTTACACCGAGAAAAAAAAAGCTACGTTAGGCAGTGGTAACACTTTTACTAAACAAAGTTTTCAGATATGCAGGTAAATTTGTGATGGTGTTGAACTTCGAGACAGGGGACAGTTAACATGGAGACATCGATGTGATTTCTGATACCAGACCAGCTCAGGTCTTTTCAGTTTGAAATTTTCCGGCAGATTAAAACTGTGTGCCGGACCGAGACTCGAACTCGGGACTTTTACCTTTTGCGGGCAAGTAGCTACCATCTGAACTACCCAAGCACGACTCACGCCCCGTCCTCACAGCTTTACTCTCATATCAGCACACACTCCGCTGGAGAGTGAAAATCGCTTTCTGGAAACATCCCCAAGGCTTTGGCTGAGCCATGTCTCCGCAATATCCTTTCTTTCAGGAGTGCTAGTTCTGCAAGGTTCGCAGGAGAGGTCCTGTAAAGTGTGGAAGGTAGGAGACGAGGTAGTGGCAGAAGTAAAGCTGTGAGGACGGGGCGTGAGTCGTGCTTGGGTAGCTCAGATGGTAGAGCACTTGCCCGCGAAAGGCAAAGGTCCCGAACTCGAGTCTCGGTCCGGCACACAGTTTTAATCTGCCAGAAAGTTTCATATCAGCGCACGCTCCGCTGCAGAGTGAAAATCTCATTCTATTTTCAGTTTCTCAGTTTCTTAGGATACAGTGTACAAAAATATTTGCGTCGTCAGAACTGCGTGTGTAAGATGTTATTCATACACGTTTATGATTAGTGATTGTATGAGATCTATTGTAACGATTAAAATTAATTATTCCTTTTTCGATTTGCGAAAAGTCTTGCCACTAAGAATCTTAAGAGCGAAGCAAGGAAGGTTGTGTTTGTTCACAAATGAGTCAGATTACAGTAGTAACATTGAATTCAGAAGTTAAACAACAGTGGGGGATTTTTAGTGTTGTAGGATAACATTTGTCAACATTTTCTTTGAATCAGCACTCCGTCTTCAGGCCATGAGTGGCCTACCGGGACCATCCGACCGCCGTGTCATCCTCAGAGGAGGATGTGGATAGGAGGGGCGTGGGGTTAGCATACCGCTCTCCCGATCGTTATGATGGTATGCTTGACTGAAGCCGCTACTATTCGGTCGAGTAGCTCCTCAATTGGCATCACGAGGCTGAGTGCACCACGAAAAATGGCGACAGCGCATGGCGGCCCAGATGGTCACCCATCCAAGCGCCGACCACGCCCGACAGCGCTTAACTTCGGTGATCTCACGGGAACCGGTGTAACCACTGTGGCATAGCTGTTGCCTGCTTTGAATCAGATGTTTGAAACATTTAAATTTTTAAATGCCCAACATGTAACATTGTTTCCACAGAGAAAATGTACACTGGTGTCCAAAATTAAAGTAACAAACTGCTATTTCTCTGTCCTCTGTCCAATTCACGGTGTAATCACACAAACTGTCAATAGATGTCGTTACGATCGTGTTCTGAATAGAAGATGGCATTCGATCAACGGAAAATCTGGCTAGCAATGGCAGGGTAGTGTCTGTAGGGCAATCCCACATCAACAATCTCTGTGTACACAGTCACAGGCGGTGTAATATGGCACAAGCAAGACGCCTACAGACTCTCTGCTGGGGAGGGCCAAAGGAAGAAACGAAGCAAGAGAGCCACATAGTGATGTGGCCCTATGGCTAATGTGAATCGTTCTGTTGCTTCTATGAAGAGGCGACAGTTTATAGAGACCGAAATTGTATCCCGGAGACCCGGACAGAGCTGACCAAATATGTCATCAGATAGCGTGGATCGTTATTTGGCTATGAGGGCGCGACTGTATTGCACTGCAACTGGAATCTGACCTTGCAGCATCCACTGAACGTGTTGTATCGAGGCAGTCGGTGTACAGAAGGCTTCAGCAGAGTGGTCTTTATTGTCAGAGACATGCTGTCTGTTTACCTCTGTCGTGTCTTCACGGAAGGCAACGTTTAGAGCGGAAACGCCCATAATGCACATGGACGGTCGAAAGGTGGGCCAATGTTCTTTTAACAGATGAGCCCCAATTTGGTCTGGAGAGTGATTCTCGACGGATTCACATCTGGAGGGCACGTGGAACACGATTTCGGTACCCAGACATTGTGGAAAGAGACCGATATCGAGGAGTGTGGGCAGGGAATATGTTGACCAGTCGACCACCTCTTCATGAAATTGTACGGGTGAATCAGCAAGATTCAACTGCTATCAGGTACCTTGAGGACATCTTGGGATTCCATGAGCGGTTGTTGCAGGATGCTAGCGGCCTCGTAGAACACGGGTGGTTTATATTTCTTTGGATACGGAAGGTACTGCACGCATGACGTAGCCTTGTCGCTCTCCCGATTTGGAACCCACAGAGCATGTCTGGGATGCCTTAGGGAGACGGATTTCATCACATCAGCATCCACCTATTGCTCTACAAGACTTGCGAGCACCTCTGCACGAAGAATGGACGTTACTTCCTCAACGTGCGATTGAAGACATCAGCCACACCAGGTCTGTACTGGTGCCACAGGAAGTCACACCGCATACTGAGAACGTTGACCATTTCTCAGAATGTGTGTGCGAATCCGCTGAGTTAAGTAAAAACGAAGAGCATTTCTGTCTACCGTTATGCATGTTGCAGTTCATTACCTTCGGTATTCTCAACATTGTTTCTACTTTACTGTCGTCTGTTTAGACTGTTTTTCGTCAAAATAAACGCAGCCTTGCAAGATTTCCGTTTGTTTCTTTAAGTTTGGACACCAATGTATGTTATTGGCTAACCTAGTGGTAATCACTGTGAGCTGTTCTGAATATTTTCCCCCGAACATGCAAAAGTCTGAACCAGACAACGGTGCTTTAAATGACGCTCGGTGACTAAACTCTTCGGTTTCCATTGGCATCATTCAGCAGATAAGATCTCACTCGTCAGTATAGACCAGCCATTAATTCCGCGGAACATGCAAAATCTAGGTTTATATGCTCTCTTCTTCAGCACCAAAAAGGTAACATGCAAATAGCCATTTCCGAACGGAGCACGTATATCTGGTGGCACAAGAAAAACATTTGATTGTGTTCTTGCATTTGGCGCGGACTGCAATCTGCTGGTAGCTGATTAGCGGGGGATGGAGGGAAGTGGAGAGGGTCGAACGGCTACGTGTTGGACAGTTTGAGCGTGTGTGCGCCAGAGCCCGCACCGCGTAATTACTGCACTCTAAGTGCGCAATCGCCGGCTCATTTCCGCCCAGTGCTGCCAGTGGTTTCCTGATTGACTGAAACGCCCTCTCTGCCCGCAAACCGCTGACCTCCGCTGTGGACGCCAGGGTGTTTGCGATTGAATACTGTTTACTGTTTGGAGCAGGTCACTGTGATACAGTTTCTACATATAAACATAAGCACTGCACGTAGTGCTCATGAGATCAGCTGTCCTTAGCGAGGAAAGATAACTATAGTTTTTATTTCTGTTCTTTAGCAATTGACGCTCTTCTACGATCACAATTAATAATATACGAGATTTATTCGGAAAATAGTGCCCCGCAACTTATTCGTAACACCCCAAAACCCAGGCGATCATTGTAGGCAAAACCACCCCTTCCTTCCGCCTCCTCGACTTCTATGTCACCGTCTAAGGCCGTCCTATCGCCCTCACCGCCACCCTTAAGTACCTTGGCGTCACCCTTGACCGTCGCCTCTCCTGGACCCCCCAACTCCGGACAATCCAAGCGAAGCCATTCTCCCGACTCCGTCTCCTCAAGCTCCTTTCTGTCCGTCCCACCACCATCCTCCATGGTGGAGGATGGCTAGCGTAAGTAAACCGGAGTTGTCAATTTTTCTACCTGTATGGGAAATCATTTTGTCTGCTAGTGCTATACCATGTAGTTTGCAAAGTGTTTAATATCTGACAAAGAAATACGTATTATTAATAATTGTAACCTACAACGTCATTATTCTGTCTGACATGCTAATGAATATGAAAAGTACCTATCTGAAAAGCACGACTCAGTAATATGGAAATAAAAGGGACACATTACTTGCTGGACTATCAAGGTAACGCAGCGTCTCACCTTCTGAGCTGCAGAATAGCTCTTCATATAGCAAAGGAAGTAAAGCTGTTTAGTGAAGGAGTTATTGTGATGACCGTTGGAGGAATGTCTCCCCTTTTTGCAGAAGACTTTGAAAGAGTACGTTTATCTCCTAAAAATATTATCCAAGAGACTAGGTGTTACGGCAAGTAAGTTTACGCATAAGTTCGTCCTGTCTATGTGAGTAGCGACAGTGCATAAATAGCTATTTTCAGTAGGGGCGCCAATAACAACTTCAACATCAGAGATGAACTGTTGAATTCATTTCCCCATGAATAGCGCCACCACAGGCTTTTACATTCGCCTGACTTGGAATAAGCTTGTTTCTGTTGCAACAGATGTGGTACGAGTCAATTTCGGGTTAATAACTCTGATGAAAGAACATACAAAAATGTCCCTGGTACAGTGCATGATCTCAAGTAATCCACTGCATTCTCCAGCAAGAGATTCTTCGTGCTAAGAACATTAAAGTTAAAAAGTTACGGACAGCATAGTTCAAGTTAAGAATTCTATAGGTCAACAGGCTTCAAACACAGTCAGTTTAAAATTTTTCTGGAAAAATGTGGCAGTCACTAAGGTGATCTCCGTTTTCATTGCAATGTGCGCTGTTTGAGGAAGGGTAAGAAGCTAGATCGATTCCTTGAGTTAAGAGACTAAATAGGGTTTTTCTTGCCTAATCAAAAGAAGCCTGTTCGTCACTTGCCAAAAATATTGATTTGTGACTTAGCCTTGCTTGTTGGTTAAATGGGTCAGTTGATCGATTTAAATACCTCACATCGTGGCATATCTGGCGGGGAACAAGATAACCTTTCCGTATTTATAGCACGTGCATACTCCAGATGCTACTGTCTCTGAAGCATATGTGAAAATTCTACAAAATCTTCGTTACGAGTTTGAGTCTAGATTTAAAGACGTAGAACCACCGTCTCCTACGTTTCAGCTCTAATGGATGTCACCAATGTTCCTACCAGTCACCAAACAGATCAGTTAAAATTATTAAGTGATGATTTATTCAGGGACAAATATAACTACAAGGAAGACATGGCTGATGTCTAGAAGCATGTCCCTCAAATAAGATTTCCGTCGTTGCATGCATTTGCTGCACTGATATCACGTATTTTCGGTTTGATAAGTGTGGGCGAACAACTCTTTTCCGTTATGAAAGTAGCATAGTCCAAATTCCTTGCCAGCTCACAATCTAACATGCAGTTTTCGATGACGCATATCCCAAACATTAGGTCCTAACATTGATAATCTAGTTAAAGAGAAACGAAACAGAAAATGTACACGTAATTATTCTGTATAGCCCACATCTAAATTTTAACGAAGATGCTATTATTTCAGTTCTATTTATGTTACAACGTAACTGGAAACTTGTAAGTTCCTGTGGGATGAAACTGCTGAGGTCATCGGTCTCTAGGCTTTCACACTACTGAACCTAACTTAAACTAACTCACCCTAAGGACAACACACACACCCTTGCCCGAGGGAGGATTCGAACCTCCGACGGGGAGAGCCGCGCGAACCGTGGCAATATGCCCTGGACCGAACGGCTACCCAGCAGGACGTAACTAGAACGCTTATATATCCTCTCATAGCATAGGTCTGAAATACCGTCCTTTATAATCTGTGACCATTACGTAACTGAAACAGTCAGCCTTAAAATTACGATATCCAAGACATCAGTTGTGTTATTAACACCAGATCTGTTTCCTGTCTTTCTTGATTTGCTGCATCCCACACGGATCTTCTCCCAAAGCTGTAGTACAGAGGGCGGTGACGTCACATGCTGAACTCCGCTACCTTGGGAGCATGTAGAGCGGTGTGGGCTAATGTCACACGGGAGCTACCTGTCCTCACTCGAATGCGGTACTTCGAACTTCATTATGCTGTTGTTGTGGTCTTCAGTCCCGAGACTGGTTTGATGCAGCTCTCCATGCTACTCTATCCTGTGCAAGCTTCTTCATCTCCCAATACCTACTGCAACCTACATCCTTCTGATTCTGCTTAGTGTATTCATCTCTTGGTCTCCCCCTACTATTTTTACCCTCCACGCTGCCCTCCAATACTAAATTTGTGATCCCTTCATGCCTCAGAACATGTCCTACCAAACGATCCCTTCTTCTGGTCAAGTTGTGCCACAAACTCCTCTTCTCCCCAATCCTATTCAGTACCTCCGCATTAGTTATGCGATCTACCCATCTAATCTTCAGCATTCTTCTGTAGCACCACATTTCGAAAGCTTCTATTCTCTTCTTGCCCAAACTATTTATCGTCCATGTTTCACTTCCATACATGGCTACACTCCATACAAATACTTTCAGAAATGACTTCCTGACACTTAAATCTATAACCGATGTTAACAAATTTCTCTTCTTCAGAAACGCTTTCCTTGCCATTGCCAGTCTACATTTTATATCCTCTCTACTTCGACCATCATCAGTTATTTTGCTCCCCAAATAGCAAAACTCCTTTACTACTTTAAGTGTCTCATTTCCTAATCTAATACCCTCAACATCACCCGACTTAATTCGACTACATTCCATTATCCTCGTTTTGCTTTTGTTGATGTTCATCTTATATCCTCCCTTCAAGACACCATCCATTCCGTTCAACTGCTCTTCCAAGTCCTTTGCTGTCTCTGACAGAATTACAATGTCATCGGCGAACCTCAAAGTTTCTATTTCTTCTCCATGGATTTTAATACCTACTCCGAATTTTTCTTTTGTTTCCTTTACTGCTTGCTCAATATACAGATTGAATAACATCGGGGAGAGGCTACAACCCTGTCTTACTCCCTTCCCAACCAGTGCTTCCCTTTCATGTCCCTCGACTCTTATAACTGCCATCTGGTTTCTGTACAAATTGTAAATAGCCTTTCGCTCCCTGTATTTTACCCCTGCCACCTTCAGAATTTGAAAGAGAGTATTCCAGTCAACATTGTCAAAAGCTTTCTCTAAGTCTACAAATGCTAGAAACGTAGGTTTGCCTTTCCTTAATCTTTCTTCTAAGATAAGTCGTAAGGTCAGTATTGCCTCACGTGTTCCAGTATTTCTACGGAATCCAAACTGATCTTCCCCGAGGTCGGCTTCTACTAGTTTTTCCATTCGTCAGTAAAGAATTCGTGTTAGTATTTTGCAGCTGTGGCTTATTAAGCTGATTGTTCGGTAATTCTCACATCTGTCAACACCTGCTTTCTTTGGGATTGGAATTATTATATTCTTCTTGAAGTCTGAGGGTATTTCGCCTGTTTCATACATCTTGCTCACCAGATGGTAGATGGCTCTCCCAAGGCCGTCAGTAGTTCCAATGGAATGTTGTCTACTCCGGGGGCCTTGTTTCGACTCAGGTCTTTCAGTGCTCTGTCAAACTCTTCACGCAGTATCGTATCTCCCATTTCATCTTCATCTACATCCTCTTCCATTTCCATAATATTGTCCTCAAGAACATCGCCCTTGTATAGACCCTCTATATACTCCTTCCACCTTTCTGCTTTCCCTTCTTTGCTTAGAACTGGGTTTCCATCTGAGCTCTTGATGTTCATACAAGTGGTTCTCTTATCTCCAAAGGTCTCTTTAATTTTCCTGTAGGCAGTATCTATCTTACCCCTAGTGAGATAAGCCTCTACATCCTTACATTTGTCCTCTAGCCATCCCTGATTAGCCATTTTGCACTTCCTGTCGATCTCATTTTTGAGACGTTTGTATTCCTTTTTGCCTGCTTCTTTTACTGCATTTTTATATTTTCTCCTTTCATCAAATAAATTCAATATTTCTTTTGTTACCCAAGGTTTTCTACTAGCCCTCGTCTTTTTACCTACTTGATCCTCTGCTGCCTTCACTACTTCATCCCTCAAAGCTACCCACTCTTCTTCTACTTCATTATATTTCTGACAAATTAGAGGAGATCTCCGTCATTGTGAATAGGCGGTTTCTTGAATCTTCTCATCGACTTTTGCGATCAGTACATTGATCACAATGCAAACTGTGCTATACAGAAAAGTTCTGTCAACATTTTCTGTATCGTTTTTCCGTAACCAGTTTACCAATGTTAGGACTCAGTATTCGGGACATTCGTAATCGAAAACTGCATGCTAGGTTGTTATCTGACAAGGGGCTTTAATGACAATGTCAGTCAATATTTCCTTTGCGTACAATATGAGGGCTATCCAGAAAGTAGATTACGTTTTTGCCTACAGTCAATGGCTGGGCTAGCGCGCCCATATTGTTGTCCAGTCGCTTGTCCGTTCCGTTGGCACCCAGCCGTGCCAGCGTAAGATATGTGTCGTTTCCCGTTATTTCACGTTTTAAATATGGGCCGCAGTCGAAAATCGCAAAACTTGTGAAGTGCGGTCAGTAATAAGATATTTGTTGGCAAAGAATAATAAACCGACAGAAACCAATGTTCACAGTGAAGAGCGAGTTGGACGACCAACCAACCTGATGAACTAATTGCGAAAGACGATGAGAAGATTCAAGAAAACCGTCGACTCACAATGTCGGACGTCTTGTTTATTTTATCACGAATTCCACGTAGTTTGATCCGTCGAAGTGTTGTACGGGCTAGGCTGTCACAAGTTTTGTGCACGTTATCAAACATCTTGACAGAAGCCACAACACCGTATGGCTGTATTATCGGCATTTGCGGATCTTACGAAAAAGATAGAGACAAATGGCGATCTTGTGGCCAGTGACTACCTCCGTTTCCAACTATGCAGACCTGGCTCGCTATGTAGGTCTTTGACGACGGCTTGGAACTGCGGGATGGCTTCACTAATTGGTTGCAATACCTGCCGGCAGTTTCGTACTTAAGTTCACGCAGGCTGGAACACGCGATGAATGCTTGTGTACGAAACATTTCTGAAGTGTGCTATTCTGACTACATTGCACCAGCCTAAAAGCAATTATCATGACTACGTGCCGGTAAGCTTAGAGACTATCATACTGTATTTTTGCTCTATCGGCTTCTCAGCCACTGCACTCCCTTTTATTGGTCATCAACACTCACTCTACTATCTCAACAGCAAAGCAGAAATACTCTTTCTCAACAAGGTAAAATTCTCTTTGTACCACAACATAGCACTGATACGTTTTTCTGAATCATATTCTCTATCAGGGCCGGCCGGAGTGGCCAGGCGGTTCTAGGCACTACAGTCTGGAGTGACCGCTACGGTCGCGGGTTCGAATCCTGCCTCGGGCATGGATGTGTGTTATGTCCTTAGGTTAGTTAGGTTTAATTAGTTCTAAGTTCTAGGCGACTGATGACCTCAGAAGTTAAGTCGCATAGTGCTCAGAGCCATTTGAACCAGGGACACGACTTTGGAACAATCTTCCTCAAAATATCAGAGAAATTAAACTCCTTGTATACTTTGAAAGACAGCTAATGGTCCACCTCTAGATCTACATGTATACCACACTAGCCACAAAGTGGTATGTGGCGGAGGGCACAATTCGCGCCAAAGTCATATAATCCCCCCCCCCCATCCCCCCTCCTCTGCTCCACTCGTGGATCGCTGGATCGCACGAGGGAGAAACGACTGTCTGAAGGCCTCAGTACGAGCTCTAATTTCCTTATCTTTGGATTGTGATCATTGCACAATTTGAAAGTAGGTGCTAATAATATATGCTCTACATCCTCGGCGGAGATAGGATTTCGAAATTTAGTGGGCTGCCACTTCCTCTTAGCTCGCCGTCTATCAGCAAGTGTGTCCCATTTCAAACTTTCTATGAGATTTGAGAAGCTCTCGCGTTGGATAAATATACCAGTCACGAATCTTGCCGCTCTTCTTTAGACCTTCTCAATCTCTTGAATCAGACCCAGCCGGTAAGGGTCCCATACAGACGAACAATAGTCTAACTGGACGAACTAAAGTACTGTAAGAAATTTCCTATCCTGAAGGACTGCATCGCTTCAGGATTTTACCAATAAACACCAATTTAGAGTTCGCCTTACCCGTTCCGTTATTTGTGTAATCTGATCGTTCCATTTGAGATAATTTGAATAGTCACACCCATATACTTGACGGATGTTACCGCTTCCAAAGACTCGGTATTTTTTTGTACTCGTACATTAATGGGAAGCTTCGCTTTGTTATACGCAGTAGATTACACTTACTAATACTCAGAGATAACTGCCAGTCATTACACCACGCATTTATTTTCTGCAATTTCTCATTGATTTGTACACTACTTTCGTGTGGTACTACTTTCCTGTAGACTACAGCATCATCGGCAAACAGTCTAATGCCGCTGTCAATACCATCAACCAGATCGTTAATGTAAATCGTATAAAACAGCAGACGTATTACGCTGCCCTGGGACACACCTGATGTTACGCTTGTTTTTGTTGAAGTCACCCATTCAGGACGACATACTGCTCTCTGTCTGTTAGAAAACTTTCTGTCCAACAGCATATGTCTTCGGATAGACGGTAAGCGCGCACTTTCTGGAGCAAGTGACAGTGCGGAACCGAGTCGACCGTCTTTCGAATGTCGAGGAATATGGCATCGACCTGGGAGCCGGTATCTAGAGCCTGTTGTGTATCATTCACAATGAGGGCCAGCTGTGTCTCGCATGACCGCCGCTTCCTAAAACCGTGTTGGTTTCTGCAGATGAGCTTCTCAGAGTCTAGAAAGGTCATTATGTGTGAACACAAAATATGTTCCATGATTCTACAACAAATTGATGACAGTGAATTTGGCCGGTAATTATGTGCATCCGATTTTCTACCCTTTTTATAGATCGCTATGACCTGGGCGTTCTTCCAATCCCCTGGAACTTTCCGCTGTTACAATGATCTCTGATAGATGATGGATAAGAATGGTGCTATATTTGTAGATTGATGATGATGATGATGATGATGATGAGGTCCCATACTCCGAGGAGAGTAGGGGGACGATGCAAGAGACCCGCACCGCCGACTTGGCAAGGTCCTCATAAAATCTTACGGAGATACTGTCTGGGCCAGATGCCTTACTGGCGTCTAAGGATCTTAACTGTTTTATAATCCCAGATAAACTAAACGCTATGTTAGCCATCCTCGCGTTTGTTCGACAGTTGAAAGGGGGAATGGTGCTGCAGTTCTCTACCTTAAGCGAGTTTTAGAAAGCTAGATTCAGAATTTCGGCCTTGTGTTTATCATCATCCGTTAGATTACTCATACTGTCAGAAAGAGAAGGTATTGAATTATTTGTAGCGTTCATAGATTTTATGTACGACCAAATTATTTTGGGGTTATTTTTAAAATCTCCAGATAAAATATTGCTTTCAAATTCGTTAAGAGAATCTCTCATTGAACTTTTGACAACTGCTTACGTTTCGCATAATTTCTGTTTGTCAGCGGGGCAGTGACTGCGTTTAAAAGAACTGTGCAAAATTCTCTGCTTCCCAATATGTTTGTTGAACCAAGGCGGATCCTTTCCTTCCCCTATATTTTTGTTAGGCCCATGTTTCTGTAGCACGTGGAGAATGGTACCTTTAAATTCCGACCAAAGACGCTCAATATCTTTGTGTCCCGCGGGGAATACTTGAATATGACTATGAAGATATTCATTAACGACACTTTTATTTGCTTTTCCAAACAAGAAAACTCTACGCTGTTTCATTGTATTTTTTTTTTTTTCAGCTTCCACTGACATAGAAGCCACAACAACATTAAGGTCGCTAATACCTTCTTCTGGATTAACTTTCTCTAAAATATCATGTCTGTTTGTCACCAATATATCTAATATGTTCCCATCTCGAGTTAGTTTCCTGACCAATTGCTCAAGGTTTTATTGTATCACATAGCCATTTCCCCTACCCTCTGTGCAGCTCATTCTCGTCATTCCCCTCCTCGCCCCCTTCTCTTCATTCGACCGGAGAGTAAAATGGCCAGTGGAGTCAAATCCGAAAATCGTGGAGGCCATGCGGTTGGAACATTTCGCCTATCTATCTGCGTCCAAATAATTGGTCCAGATATTCCCGAAAAAGACGTGAAAAGTGAGCGGTGGCTCCTTCATGCTGAAACCACTTGCGCTGACGGACGTTTAGTGGCAAGGCATCCAACAGCACCCCCAAAGTTGATGTAGGAGGGTCAAGTAGATGGAACCCGTGCGTTGGGGGTGGAAGCATGTACAGTCCAATCACATGACCAGAATAACCGCCCACACATTGAGACCAAATCTTTGTTGGAATTCCTGGACGTGTGTGACATGCCCAGACATGGTTGTTTCGAACGTTGGGAACACACCCCGTAGTAGGTTCACATTCATCTCTGAAGAGAATACGCCGTGGAAATACTAGGGACTCGTCGATGCAGCGGTGCAAAAGTTGCATACATAACTCATCGCCTTATGCAAAATAGGCTGGTATCAGAGCCGATTTCCTTTGGAGGTGATATGTCGGCCACGCAGAACATATCAGAGGTGCTGTGAGCAACGTCCATCACACGTGCAATTGCTAGGGTACTTGTTGACGGGTTCTCTTCAACGTGATGCAGTACTGCCCCTTCGAACTAGGGTGTACGGCGTCTCTTTAGAGCACTACAGTCATGCATGGTGACGGTATACGTACGCCTTCCTCGAAGCCGTTGCTTAATAGTGGCGAAAGCGGTACGCGATGTAATCGAATGTTACGGAGAACGATCTTGATAAAGGAGACTAGCTTCTTTTCCATTGCCATGGGCTTTGCCATACAGAAGGGTCATGTCGGTGTATTCTGCAAATACACTAACTCTCACAGACACATGAATGAGGATCGAACCACGTTACAGAGGTAGGATAGACGTCAAACGACATCATCTGATCCGACGTAAGAACCTCCAACCATGACTACCTTGAAATTAAACTTCCTGGCAGATTAAAACTGTGTGCCCGACCGAGACTCGGACCTTTGCCTTTCGCGAGCAAGTGCTCTACCATCTGAGCTACCGAAGCACGACTCACGCCCGGTACTCACAGCTTTACTTCTGCAAGTACCTCGTCTCCTACCTTCCAAACTTTACAGAAGCTCTCCTGCGAACCCTGCAGAATAACACTCCTGAAAGAAAGGATATTGCGGAGACATGGCTTAGCCACAGCCTGGGGGATGTTTCCAGAATGAGATTTTCACTCTGCAGCGGAGTGTGCGCTGATATGAAACTTCCTGGCAGATTAAAACTGTGTGCCCGACCGAGCCTCGAACTCGGGACCTTTGCCTTTCACGGGCAAGTGCTCTACCATCTGAGCTACCGAAGCACGACTCACGCTCGGTACTCACAGCTTTACTTCTGCCAGTACCTCGTCTCCTACCTTCCAAACTTTACAGAAGCTCTCCTGCGAACCCTGCAGAACTAGCACTCCTGAAAGAAAGGATATTGCGGAGACATGGCTTAGCCACAGCCTGGGGGATGTTTCCAGAATGAGATTTTCACTCTGCAGCGGAGTGTGCGCTGATATGAAACTTCCTGGTAGATTAAAACTGTGTGCCCGACCGAGACTCGAACTCGGGACCTTTGCCTTTCGCGGGCAAGTGCTCTACCATCTGAGCTACCGAAGCACGACTCACGCCCGGTAGTCACAGCTTTACTTCTGCCAGTACCAGTTTCATATCAGCGCACACTCCGCTGCAGAGTGAAAATCTCATTCTGGATGACTACCGTGTTGCATACCGGCTTAGGAAACATGTATTTAAACGCCTGCAGCACATAAACTTTGCCTTTCCGGTTGCTACTCAAATATTATGTACTTAGTCCCCTCTAAAGGTCCTGGAAGCCCGTAAGGGGAATTTTGGAGCACCCTATAGAAAGTACCATTTATGGCTATTGTATATGTCTTCACTAATGAGGCAGTAAACGTACCTGGCCTATAATAACTTTTAAAATATAATAACAACTATGTTTTGTTTGTAAGCTATAGTTAGAAAATAAATAATACAGTCCGTAGTAGTCATCAAAACTAAAAATTTCCGAATGCAGGTGTGACAGAAAGAAGGAAAAAATAAAATTTCTCATGGCTTTTAAAATTATTTCGTAACAGATTCTGTCTGAATCCGTGCTAAAGAACTACTACCGAAATCGCAAGGCGTAATGCAAGTACCAAGCGAGCTGCTTTAGCGTTGAGCGACGTGAGAGAATTAGGTATGAAGCTTCTAACACACGTTGTGCTGGCGCTGTGAAGCTTAATATTCTACAGGATTTCAGATTGTCGGGAGTAAATTTATTATCGAATTTGTCTCTAATCTCAGGCATTATTTACCACTTTTCCGCTATCGCTGGACGTTTTGACGGCTATAATTAAGCGAGTTAATTCGTTGCACAGGAAGATGCGGGCTTAGCAGTAGCTGACACCGCATCCTTTACGTCACGGCTCACCAGTGAATACTGGGAATTATAGCCGCTGAAACTCTGGCGAGCGATAAGGCAGCCCCTATCTATTGATTAAAGAACTGTCGCAAAGAGCTTCACTTAATGAATAAGATTTACTTCGCTGGTCAGTTTTAGAAGCGATTTTGACACAAAGGAGAACGGAAGCGTTAGTAACTTTTCACGGAAAGTGATCTATTTTGCTAAAGAGAGATTCGGCCCCATCCCTTTTCCCGAAATATTCTCATGACTTCCCTCCTTTCTCCTTGCTTTTTTCATAGTGATGCATTCATCAGGAATATATCAGTGCCTACCAGCGGAAAACTCCTCCTGTTGGAGCACAAGAACGCTAATGTTCCTCTGTTTAAAAGATTCTGAAAAGTGAGGTACACGCTGCCTCATTCTACCTTCCTCAGATTATTTAAAAATTTTCTCAAAAATATTGCTTGCGGGCACATTTGTGCTCTTTTTAACAAGCAACTCGCCTCTCGCTCCATCACATTCTCCTAGCTGTAATTCGCTCACACCAACAGGTCCATCAGCTAAAGTCGCTCAGGCCCAACCATTCCCACTGGCCCATTCTCACTCACTCATCCAACCAAATTCATTGTCACAATCTCTTTGTGCCTGTCTAACAGTAACTGACTCCTGTCTCAAAGTCTTCTTCGACTGCCCTACTACTATTGTCTCTTATCACTGTCACTGTGTCTCTCTTGCTCTCTCTTACTGCTTCTACCCCACCCACTCCTTTCTTATTGTTGCTGTCTTTTCTGTCACCATCTGTATCTCCCATGTTGTCTCTCTCTCATTTTACTGGTGATCACCCACTACCTCTCTCCTTCTCTTTTTACTCTCCCACTGACACTGTCTCCTTCGATCTTTTCCCAGCACTGGCTTGTCATTTTCAGCTACGTTCCGTTGTCATTGTGTGCCTCTCTTTCACACAGTAATTGTCTCCTTCCCTTTTCCTGTACCACAACCACTGTCAATACAACATGTGACCAAAAGAAGTATGCGGACACCTGGTTGACAATAACTTACAAGTTCGTGGCACCCTTCATCGGTAATGCTGGAATTCAAAATGGTGTTGACCCACCCTTAGCCTTGACGACAGCTTCAACTCTGGCATGCATACGTTCAATTAGGTGTCTTTCGGGGAATGGCAACCCCTTCTTCACGGAATGCTGCACTGAGGAGTTGTATTGATGTCGGTCCGTGAGGCCTGGCTCGAAGTGGGCGTTCCAAAACATCCAAAATGTGTTCTATAGGATTCAGTTCAGATGTCTGTGAAGGCCAGTCCTCTACAGAGATATTATTGCCGTGTAACGACTCCGTCAGAGGCCGTGCATTATTAACAATTACTCTATCGTATTAAAATAGCAATCGCCATTCGCGAATTGCTCTTCAGCAGTGAGAAGGAAGAAGGTAGCCCTGTGTAGTGCCATGCAAAACAACAACGGATGCAAGACCCCTCCATGAAAAACACAACACCATAACACCACCGCCTCCAAATTTTACTGTTGGTACTACACACTCTGGCAGATGACTTTCACCGAGCATTCGCCATGCCCACACCCTGCCATCGGATCGCCACATTGTGTACCAAGTTTCCTCCCTCCACACAATGTTTTTCCACTGTTCAAGCGTCCAATGTTTACGCTCCTGACGCCAAGCAAGGCGTCGTTTGGCATTTACGAGCGTGATGTGTGGCTTATGTGCAGCCACTCGACCATGAAATCCAAATTTTTCTCACCTCTTGCCTAACTGACATAGTACTTGCAATGGATCCTGATGCAGTTTGGAGTTCCTGTGAGAAGGTCTGGTTAGATGTGTGCCTACTACACGTTACGACCCTCTTCAATTGTCGGCGGTCTCTGTCAGTCAAAAACAAACGAGGTCGACCTTTACGCTTTTGTGCTGTACGTGTCCATGTACGTTTCTACTTCACTATCACATCGGAAACAGTGGACCTAGATATGTCTAGGAGTGTGGGAATCTCACCTACAGAGGTGTTACAAGTGACACCCAATCTGCTGATTTCATTGGAAGTCCGTCAGTTCCGCGGAGCACCTTATTCTGCTCTCTCACGATGTATAATGACTACTGAGGTCGCTGAAATATAGTACTTGGCAGTAGGTGACAGCGTAAGGCACCTAACATGAAAAACGTATATTTTTGGGGGTGTTGAGATACTTTTGATCACATAGTGTATCTTCAAGTATTTATCAACTTTCCATTTCATTCCTACTACCACTGTCTCCTTCTCTCTCAGCATACAAAAGGCACAAATGTGTTACCACGACAAAAATTTTTTGCAAAATGTTTTATGATACCGAGGAATGTAGAATAACATAGGAGGTACCTCAATATTCAGTAATCGATATATATATTATAAAAGCAAGAGTACAGTGTGAGTGCCGCAAAAATTGAGAATCGAGTCCCGGTACCATCAAGGGAGATATGATGTGGTAGGCCCTATTTTTTACTGAAGGCCGTGCGTTTGAAGGTATAAGGGCTGGAAACTTTCGCCCTCTAGGAATTTCTAGAACATTCCAGACTATTCGAAAGTATTCGAGAACATTCGACACCATTCGAGAGTATTCGAGAGCATTCCACAACATTCCAGAATCTTCCGGAATGTGCTGAAATGCTCGGGCACAGTCTGGAACATTTGGGATGATTCCAGAATGTTCGGGAATATTCCAGAAAACTCTATAATGTTGTGGAATGTTCTGGAACATTTCGTCATATCGAAGCCCTTTTCGTATGAATCGGAATTCGTTACTGGTGGGGCTACCCATTGGTAGATGTATATAAAACAAGATCCGTCGCGGGTTCATACGACGGTACCTTATCATTGACGAAGGGAGGAACCGAGAAAGTAGTAAATAAAAACAAACAGTGAAATATGGGTAGTCGAAATCATTCTGCGACTGAACACTAATCGAAAATAAAATGTGAGAAGTGTGTGAAGTGTAATTAGTGTATTTCTTAATAAAAAGTTGTTTTATTTATATTTTACACAATATCCAAACGTTGGAAAGGAGATCTTTCCAGATCTGAAGCAAAACGGCGAAAACAAAAAGTACACGGAAAAACTAAACAGATGAAGTGTGCGACACACGTTTAAGTTCCCAACGAACGACAATGAGCAACGTGAGAAACCTAGAAATCGAAGAACAACGAAATGAACAGACTGAAGAACCAAGAATTGCGACACAGGCCCATTATTGAAGCCTGCGAACTCAAGCCAGACGCCGGTCGGTGTTGCCGAGCTCTTGTAGGCGCTTCAGCCTAGAACCGCGCGACCTCTACGGTCGCAGGTTCGAATCCTGCCTCGGGTATGGATGTGTGTGATGTCCTTAGGTTAGTCAGGTTTAAGTAGCTCTAACTTATAGCGGACAGATGACCTCAGCTATTAAGTCCCATAATACTGAGACTCGGAAACACGTTGAAGCTCATACTGAACTGACAATCGGATTCAACAACGACATCTTCAGTGAAACACTCATTCGCCTAAAAGATAAATGTCAGTAAAATTCTGATAGTTTACTTATGTGAAATTGAAATAACGCAAGACTACACTGAAGCGCCAAAGGAACTGTTATAGGCATGCGTATTCAAATACAGAGAATATCTAAACAGACAGAATACGGCGCTGCGTCCGACAACGCCTACATAAGACAAGTGTTTGGCGCAGTTGGTACATCAGTTACTGCTGCTACAAAGGCAGGTTATCAAGATTTAAGTGAGTTTGAACGTGGTGTTACGGTCGGCGCACGAGCGATCGGACACAGAATCTTCGAGGTAGCGATGAAGCGGGGATTTTCCTGTACGACATTCCACAAGTGTACCGCGTACTAAATTTCAAACATCGCTGCGGCCGGAAAAAAGATCCCACAAGAAAGGGACCAACGACGACTGAAGAGAATTGTTCGACGTCAGAGAAGCGACACCCTTCCGCAAAATGCTGCAGATTTCAATTCTTGGCCATCAACAAGTGTCAGCGTGCGGGCCATTCAACGAGACGTCATCGATAAGGGCTTTCAGAACCGAAGACCCATGCGTGTACTCTTGGTGGCTGCACGACTCAAAGCTTCACGCCTCGCCTGGGCCCATCAACAACGTCATAGGATTGTTGATGACTGGAATCGTGTTGCCTGGTCGGACGAGTCTCGTTTCAGAATTGCATCGAGCGGATGGACGTTTACAGGTATGGAGGCAGCCTCATGATTCCGTGCATTTCAGCAGGTGGAGGCTCTGTATTGATGTGGGGCGTGTGCAGTTGGAGTGATATGAGATCCCTGATACGTCTAGACGCTGACAGGTGACACTTACGTAAGGATGCTGTCTCATCATCTGCATCCATTAATGCCCATTGTGTATTCCGACGGACTTGGGCAATTCGAGCGGTACAGTGTGACACCCCATAAGTTCAGAATAGCTACAGAGTGGCTCCAGGAACACTCTTCTGAGTTTAAACACTTCCGCTGGCCTCCAAATTGTCCAGTCATGAACGTTATTGAGCATATCTTTGATGCCTTTCCATGTGCTGTTCAGAAGAGATCTCCTACCCCTCCTACTCTTACGGATTTATTGACCGCCCTGTGGGATTAATGTTATCAATTCCCTCGAGCATTACTTCAGACATTATTCGAAACTACCGCCCGCATCTCGTGGTCGTGCGGTAGCGTTCTCGCTTCCCACGCCCGGGTTCCCGGGTTCGATTCCCGGCGGGGTCAGGGATTTTCTCTGCCTCGTGATGGCTGGGTGTTGTGTGCTGTCCTTAGGTTAGTTAGGTTTAAGTAGTTCTAAGTTCTAGGGAACTGATGACCATAGATGTTAAGTCCCATAGTGCTCAGAGCCATTTGAACCATTTTTTTCGAAACTACACCACGTCGTGTTGCGGCACTTCTACGAGCTCGCTGGGACCTACAAGATATTAGACACGTGTACCAGTTTCTTTGGCTCTTCAGTGTATATAATTTTACATCTCAGATTGGCTTTTACGTGCACAGTATTACATCAGTGGGTTGCGAGGAAGGAACGTTTTGGTTGTAAAGAGTCACGTTACAGCGTATTACTGCGTACAACGTCACACAACAGACTATATTTTCGGTTGACGTTGGTTATTAAGTGAGTGTTTTACTTGTACAAGTATGGTCTCTGCATCTCGGAAACACATGAAAATATCACGAAACTTTTTAAGGTCGTTCAAGAGGGGAACCGTGTGAAAAAAATGTAAAAATTACAGCTGTTTGCTATGCATAGCCGATTTGGAATACGTGGTACTGTTTTGGTATGCAAAGGCCATGATTTTTTCGGTTTACTCAGGAACCACCCTTGAACTACATGAAGCCAGCATAAGCCCCTTTAGGCACTTGATAGACCACACCTAGTGCTAAAAGATCCAACCGACTCACTCCATTTGCGTAAGCTTAAGGAAGTGTGTATTTTTCCAACTTTGACGTGTACTGTAGGGTAGTTACAGTAAGACGATCCTTCTGTTTGGTATACCAATGGTCCCTAGTCTAACTACTGTCCGAGACACTTGACCCTACCTCTGTATTAGTGACATAATGCGAGATATGAGCCCCGCAGAATTCTAGTCTTTATGTGCGGCGTTTTGGAACATATAGGTGGCGGATGTTGTCGCATGTGTACCGATAGTAAATTCTGCTTTCCAAACTTGCATTAAGAATGGAGTTTTATACCTTAATGAATCTTTCACATATCTTTCTCATCTTCTACACTACTTAGTCGCAGGACTGTAGCATCCTCTCCCTGTCACTTGCTCACTATGGATTACCGGACCACAGTAATGGAACTGAAAAATTAATATAATTTAACAGAGAAATCTGTTCAGTACGCATTCACTTTATAATGTTAATGTTAATAGGGAACATCTGTATAATATAATGAAATAAAGGGAATTCTACCATGACAGTCTTATTAGGGACAGTTACCATTTTAAATTGTTAGGACGGAGGCCAGCTGGAATGATTTCTTGGAAGTATTTCGTTCAAGATCTTGTCGAGAAACTGAAAACTGATGTCTTCGCTATAAGAATGATCCCCATTATCTCTGACACTATAACGCGAATCGTGGTTTACATTGCTTAACTTTTGTTGTCACGTACGGAGTTTCCTTGTGGTGGGTGACGGGCACTTCTGTGCTCTCATTGAGAATATTCTTAGCCCGGAAGACGGCGGTTAGGGAGAAATACGGTGTCAATTCGTGAAGTTAGTGTTGACCGTTCCTTAGGCGCCTCGGAATTCAAACTTTGCGTCCCCGTACACATACTGCATCATGGGATTTGTTGTAGACTATATAGTGTCATCGGGGTTAAACTGAAACATTCGTTCAGTGAACACTAGAGTGCAAAACGATATGCACTTGGATTATGCAGGGAGTTCATAAAGTGCCACTATCATTATTTAAAAAAAAGTAGCTTGTAAGCTCTTAGAGATAGGGCATCGTATTTTGTTGTAAAAAGTTTAACACCTTCGAAGCTTCGCTTCTGTTGTGTAAGAATTTCAAAATGTGCTCCACTCGTCGCTTGTAGAACGTCAAAAAGATATTCGTGTTCTGTCCGAGAACATGTCAGTATTGCAGCATCAACCGTTCTGATTTCTCCATTGCTTCGCGCAAGAAGGGTAGCAATGTCATTGACTGGCACTGTGCACACATTCACGTAACCCCACAGAAAAATGTCTAATGGGAGAGCGCACGGGTCGTGCTAGGGAACCCTCACTGTCTATCCACATCTCAGGAATTGTGCCATCCAGCGCGTCCCACACGCTCAAGCTCCAATGTGGAGGTGCACCATAATGCTGGAAATGGCGGACAGTTGCAGCTCTTCGATCTGTGGTAACAGGAACTGTTTCTGCATGTCCAGATGAAAATTTGCCCTTATGCTTTTCTCTGAGAAGAAATATTTACCTATCAGCCTATATCGTGCACTAGAATACACTAAACATTAATTTAGAGTTGCTACATATCTGTTCACATGTGTTGTATTGGTTTTCGGAACCACAAATGTTAATGCTGTGGCGGTTCTCCAGAATTATGGGACGTTGCTTTATCTGAAAACAGGCACTTTATTCGGTAGTCGCTGTCAGCATCTGTTGATGCCAGCACGAAACATGCTAATGCCTAACTCAGAGGACGATCGCTTGGCAGCAGTATTTGAACGATTTACACTTTGAACGTTTTATGTCCGTAGGTTGGACGGTAGTTTGTAATCCGCTGTTAGTTTGACAGTTAATATGTATTTCAGTCTCACCACCGACAAGTACGAAGAGTAAAGTTCCATATAAGAAAACAAAAACAGAAATGCTCGTCCTTAGTATGAACGAAGCAACAACAAGAGTTCGTCGTGACCTGAATCGTACGTAGGTCGTGACGTGATCACTGTTGCACAACTACACCGTAGCACCGAGACCCAGGGAGAGTACCGATGGCTTCTCGGCGGCGCAGCGCGGCGATGCGGCACGTTGCAGAGTCGGCTGTGCTCCACCAGATGGGGCACCGCAGGCGACCGGCGCAAGTGGCCTGGAGCGAGGCTGCGAATACAGCTGACCGCTGGAGATTTTTCCCCTTCATTGTTATTTCATGCCTTCGCCACATACGGACGGCGAGTGCTGGAACGTGCACCACGGCTTAAATACCCCGTGGCGAAGAAATATCCGCTGGCACCCGAGGATCGCGTGCTCGCAGACTAATATAGTCCGTGATAGCACTGCCGCCGTTGCTGCATGTTTGCGATGGTAGCGGTCCCTGGTGGTGCTTGTTAGCGTTGAGCCCGTAAACAGAATTTTTGCTATAAGTACCGAATAAAACAATTAATGTACGAGGTGCATTCAAGTTCTAAGGCCTCCGATTTTTTTTCTCCGGACTGGAAAGAGATAGAAACATGCTCATGTTTTAAAATGAGGCCGCGTTCATTATCAATACGTCCCAGAGATGGGAGCACCGTACGGTAGATGGAATTTTACCGCCAGCGCCGAGAATGAAAACTGTTTTAAATACTTAAAATGGCGACGTTTTCCTTACTTGAACAGCGTCCAGTCATTCAGTTTCTGAATTTGTGTGGTGTGAAACCAACTGTAGTTCATCGACAGTTGAAGGATACATGTGGTGATGGAGTTATGGATGTGTCGAAAGTGCGTTCGTGGGTGCGACGGTTTAATGAAGGCAGAACATCGTGTGACAACAAGCCGAAACAACCTCGGGCTCGCACAAGCCGGTCCGACGACATGATCGAGAAAGTGGAGAGAATTGTTTTCGGGGTTCGCCGAATGACAGATCGCCTCCAGAGTTGGCGTTTCTGTGGGTTCTGTGCACACAATCCTGCATGACGACCTGAAAATGCGAAAAGTGTCATCCAGGTGGGTGCCACGAATGCTGACGGACGACCACATGGCTGCCCGTGTGGAATGTTGCCAAGCAATGTTGACGCGCAACGACAGCATGAATGGGACTTTCTTTTCGTCGGTTGTGACAATGGATGAGACGTGGATGCCATTTTTCAATCCAGAAGCAAAGCGCCAGTCAGCTCAATGGAAGCACACAGATTCACCGCCATCAAAAAAATTTCGGGTAACCGCCAGTGCTGAAAAAATGATGGTGTCCATGTTCTGGGACAGCGAGGGCGTAATCCTTACCCATTGCGTTCCAAAGGGCACTACGGTAACAGGTGCATCCTACGAAAATGTTTTGAAGAACAAATTCCTTCCTGCACTGCAACAAAAACGTCCGGGAAGGGCCCGCACATCGAGCTTACATTACGCAACAGTTTCTTCGTGATAACAACTTTGAAGTGATTCCTCATGCCCTCTACTCACCTGACCTGGCTCCTAGTGACTTTTGGCTTTTTCCAACAATGAAAGACACTCTCCGTGGCTGCACATTCACCAGCCGTGTTGCTATTGCCTCAGCGATTTTCCAGTGGTCAAAACGGACTCCTAAAGAAGCCTTCGCCGCTGCCATGGAATCATGGCGTCAGCGTTGTGAAAATGTGTACGTCTGCAGGGCGATTACGACGAGAAGTAACCCCAGTTTCATCGATTTCGGGTGAGTAGTTAATTAGAAAAAAAACCGGAGGCCTTAGAACTTGAATGCACCTCGTACTGGCTAGACGCGTAACTGTCTTTTGCGAAAGATGGAGCGCCTGCGGGAATAGGGAGCGGCAACCCGCAGGGCGCAATCGTTGTGCGTGAACAGGGTTAGCTGGGGGCCCGGCACTGCGTATGTTCCAGAACATTATAAGGCTTAACCGCCACTTTACACATAATTGATCTTGCTTTCTGCATTTCGTGTGATAGATGCTAGGTAGAAATGCAGCTTCCGTTCTGTCAACATGTGATTTAGACACAGGGACGAAGGTGTTTGACTCTGCGTGCCTCATTAAAATTTTTGAACCATCTTATGCTTATTTTTACGGGTGGTGTCTTCCCACACTGGCGTCGATAATTTCACTGCACAGTTCTCACAGATTTGCGTTTTGCATACCATGTAACACGATGTGTCCTTTCCTCATCATTCGCTATTTAGATGCATTTCGAATCAAACGTGCAACGAAGTGCAAAAGGAAAAAAATATTGTACAACAAATCTCGATACTCTACCTTTCACTTACCAAGTTTTGATTTTTTGAAATAGTTACGTGGCTTAGTGAACACCTTGCACTTCTTTAAACATCGCACATAAATGTGTGCACTATTCAGTTGGTTTCAATAGGCTTCCAGCAGAACTGACAAATTGAAAAATCTAAGTATTCGAATTAAAATGGGAAGGCTTCCTTGCGGCACACTACATCTATACCTGACAGTAGTTCCTCGTAGTAGTTGGAAACTTTTCTTTGTAATATGTTATTTATTCGGGAACTCTCACTATTTTTGGTGTTATTATATCTTCGTTTATAAATTGCTCACTAAGCGGCTGGCAAACTGTTTACTGACTCGTGCCAATACCAATTACAGGGGTTGGGCAAAGATATGAGATCATCGAGAGAAATGCATGCTTCAATAAAGAAGTCGATGCTAGCCAAGTCTGAGAGTTGCGATGTTGTACTCGTGTCTGAACACGAACCGCACCTCTATGATATCCTCAATACATCGCAAGCGTCAGTCGTGGTCAAAACAGTGCTCTGTGCAATCTTTACTTCTGAGCTAAGTCAATTCGAACTTGGGCTAATTGTTGGTTGTCGTATGGTCGGTGCTTTCGTAAACAATGTAGGCGAAAAACTTGGTGTTTCAAGAGGCGCCTTTACGAAGGTTTATGCCGCCTACAGGGAAGCTGAAAAATATTATCCGTTAAAAGTACCACTGCCGTCGGGAAACACGATCATGATGAAGGGGTGTACGTGTTCTGCAGTCAGTGTACGATACTGCTTGGATGCCACGGTGCCTTGCACGAGCTCCTCTGCACTTATGGATGCCCACGTGAATGTTCTCCATAGTACAGGGTGTCCCAGTCAAAGCTCCCTGATCTCAGGGACACATAAGAGAGAAACCACAGAAGATACGACAATGAAAAATGCACCACATTGTAGAACATCTGAAAGAATTAATATTCCCGCGTCAGAAGCGACAAATATCGTCGCCAGAGTGCAGCATGGTCGCATGAAGTGAAAATGACGACTACACAGCAGCGCGGGCAAGCAGTAGTGTGGTTTGCAGAAACAAAATCGCTGATTACTGTGCAACGAAATTACCGTTGTGTGCATGAATGTGATCCACCTAATGTGAAAACAAGGAATGGTGTAGGGAGTTTCTGGCAACAGGAAGTGTTCTGAAACGTTCTGCCGGTGCACGTTACGAAGTTTCAGAAGAGACAGTGGAGGACATCAGCAAGCGTTTCCCAGAACCCCATGTACGTCAATTCGTCAAGCATCTAAGCAACTTCATGTACCTCGATCGCATTGCATCTTGTAGTTCACCAGTGTCTTCGTGTGTGTGTTAACAAAGTGCAAATTCTGCAACATCTGATGCCGAAAGACAAATCACGCCATCAACAATTTGCTGCGGATATGCTGCAGCGTATTGATATGGATGCCAGCTTCGTGGAAAGATGTTTATTCTCAGATAAGGCAACCTTTCATCTATCAGGAAGGGATAATAGGCATAATGTTCGAATTTGGCGTTCGCAAAATCTGCACGTTGTCATTGAACATGTTCGTGAGTACCCCAAACTAAACGTCTGGTGCGGGCTAATGCACGACAGGGTTGTTGGACCGTTCTTCTTTGTGGAACAGATGCACGACAGGGTTGTTGGACCGTTCTTCTTTGTGGAACAGACAGTGAATGCGTCAGTGGACATGTTGGAGCAGTTTGTGTATCCTCAGATGCAAGGCTTGCAAGCCAACATAATTTTTCAACGAGATGGAGCTCCGCCGCAGTGTTCAACGTCTGTTCGCAAGTTCCTGGATAGGAAATTTCCCAGTGGTTGGATCGGATGCGGGGGATCCATTACCTGGGCACCACGTTCCCCCCAAATTACGCTACTTGATTTCTTCATATGGGGATTCGTGAAGGACCGTGTGTATGCGACCAAAGTGGACGATATTCCTACGTTGCGACATCGTATCACTAATGCGATTGCAACAATAACGAAGAAGTGTTACAAACAGCTTGGCAAGAAATTGAATATAGACTCGATATTTTTCGTGCTACAAATGCTTCACATGTAGAGATGTACTGATGATAACTAAATAAATTCTTTTAAATGCTCTACAATGTAGTGTATTTTTCATTGTCGTATCTACTGTGGTTTATTTTTCCTAGGTCTTTCAAGTCGGAGAGGTTTGAGTGGGACACCCTGTATAATGTAGCCACCGCCAGATTGCTTCTGTCCTGCAGTAGAGGTCTCAAGGAACTGTTCCCCTGGAAAACGATGAATTCGCACCGTCCCGTCGGTATGAGGAAGAAGGTCTCGGGATTCATCTGACCATGCAAACGCTCTGCCACTGCACCAGTGCCGATGGTCACGTGCCCATTTCATTTCGTGGTTTTAAAATTGGCACATGCATGAGTCGTCGGCTGACGAGACCCATTGTTAGGAGTGTTCAGTGCACTGTGTGTTCAGTAACACTTGTACTCTCCGCCCAGAATTAAAATCTGACGTTAGTTCTGCAACAGTTCGCGACCTGTCCTGTTTTCCAGCCTACGGTCGTCCAACCCCACGAAGTCTAGACGTGTGAACCGTGCAATTACTTTCAAAACTTTTTCTTAGGAATTTACCTTATTTACTAGCGATTCATCAAGAACATTAACACATTTAATCACACTATGTGAGCGCGGAAGTAGTTGCCAGGGAGTAACTGATGAAATCAAAATGAAATTGCGTTTAACAAATGGGACTTTTATCCTTAAAAGCCTTTTTTCCCCTAAGAAACAGATTTAAAATTATAAACACAAAGCACCCTCTGAATATCAAGTTACAATTTATTCAGAGGCAGAAAGAAACACATTTTTGAGTGTATGAGCTTTCGGGCTGAGAACCATCCACTCCCTTTTGCCACGTCCGTAGTCACGATCGCTCACAACCACCTATGAAAGACTACACAGGTGCAAATCCGCAACACACCAGATTACCTTAAAGTAAAAGTTTTAACAATTCACACAAGCACACAAACTAAGCAACCTCGCAGGATGGATGGAAATGGTACAAAACACTAAAATTGAAAGATTAACTTGCCAAGGTCCAACTTGATTTTAATTTATAAGAAAAGTCTTACGGTGGAAGGGTGGCAACTTTATATACTAAAATGACCATTTAAATAAAAGCCCATGAAATGCAATCTTACGTAAAATTATACATGGTTGGCCAATCATATACCGCCTCTCAAGATGATAGGCAAGATAGAAACATATTTCAGGAATTAGGCCGTTACACTTCAAGCAATAAATTCGTTAACACAACGAATCCGACAAACACAACCGAGGCAGATATTAACGTATGGCAGATTTATAGGGAGATTACCGAACAACCCGAAACGCAGGTTGCTTTAACCCGCCCCTACTCCACAAGGGAAAAACGGACCACCCAGTTCATAAGTAACCACCTTCCCGCGGGTAGGTAAACGGAGAAGAATGGTGGGACGACCCCAAAACAAAGCGGCTGGTGACCTCACCAAGAAAACAAGTAGAATTTGACAAGTAAATGAAACAACATATCACCAATCACTTCTAATAAACTGCGACTTCTGGCGAAGACAAGGCGCAGCACCCCCAAATCGTTCTCCCGAACCGTCCGCTGCCAGCCGCTTCAGCGGACGCAGGAGGACGCGACGATCTCCCGTCTCACGGCGTCGCAGCTCGCGCCGGCCACACCGATGCCGTGGGTTGACTTCTGTTGCTCTCGTGTAGGCGCGAAGCCAATACCCTCGCTAGATGGCGCGGCCCACTGGACTCACGTGGCGACGTCACATGCGCCGACGCTAAAGACTGACAAGTCATCTTGTTTTAATCTGCCAAGAAGTTTCATATCAGCGCACACTCCGCTGCAGTGAAAATCGCATTCTGGAAACATCCCCCAGGCTGTGGCTAAGCCATGTCTCCGCAGTATCCTTTCTTTCACGAGTGCTAGTTCTGCAAGGTTCGCAGGAGAGCTTCTGTAAACTTTGGAAGGTAGGAGACGAGATACTGGCAGAAGTAAAGCTGTGAGGACCGGGCGTGAGTCGTGCTTCGGTAGCTCAGATGGTAGAGCACTTGCCCGCGAAAGGCAAAGGACCCGAGTTAGAGTCTCGGTCGGGCACACAGTTTTAATCTGCCAGGAAGTTTCATATCAGCGCACGCTCCGCTGCAGAGTGAAAAATCTCATTCTGGAAACATACCCCAGGCTGTGGCTAAGCCATGTCTCCGCAGTATCCTTTCTTTCAGGAGTGCTAGTTCTGCAAGTTTCGCAGGAGAGCTTCTGTAAACTTTGGAAGGTAGGAGACGAGATACTGGCAGAAGTAAAGCTGTGAGGACCGGGCGTGGGTCGTGCTTCGGTAGCTCAGATAGTAGAGCAATTGCCCGCGAAAGGCAAAGGTCCCGAGTTCGAGTCTCGGTCGGGCACACAGTTTTAATCTGCCAGGAAGTTTCATATCAGCGCACACTCCGTTGCAGAGTGAAAATCTCATTCTGGAAACATCCCCCAGGCTGTGGCTAAGCCATGTCTCCGCAGTATCCTTTCTTTCAGGAGTGCTAGTTCTGCAAGTTTCGCAGGAGAGCTTCTGTAAACTTTGGAAGGTAGGAGACGAGATACTGGCAGAAGTAAAGCTGTGAGGACCGGGCGTGGGTCGTGCTTCGGTAGCTCAGATAGTAGAGCAATTGCCCGCGAAAGGCAAAGGTCCCGAGATCGAGTCTCGGTCGGGCACACAGTTTTAATCTGCCAGGAAGTTTCATATCAGCGCACACTCCGCTGCAGAGTGAAAATCTCATTCTGAAGTCATCTTGTGTCTCAGTGCGCGACCGACCACCGAGCGATCCAACCGCCAATGACCGTTGCCTGAGCAACTCGAGCAGACTGGCGGCCTAACGCGCAGACTCAGATACAGGAAGTAAGCCCCCGACCGGGCGACCACTCGTTGAGTTCTCTCACTGCGCCACAGATTCGGACGAGAGACAGACCCCACACTGACTCCAGACTCACCCAGACTGAGTCATACTGACTGTCTCTGGCGAGCTCATAGCGCCCCTTAAATGCGCGTGAACAGGCAACCTTTCCCCTTTCCCACCAGAGGGAGACACCAAAGCTGCGATTGCCACAGCGGCGCCACCGCCAGAAACGGAGGGCGACTGCTTCACACTACGCAATGCGACGCGCTCTTCAAAACAGAAATTTTTACCACGGCTCAACGTGGTTTCACCTTGACTTCGCCACGTGCTGAAAACATTCATCACAGAACTCTTCGGCCGCCCAAAACATAGCGCAGATTCGGAAATCCTTGTGCCGAGCCTCTGGCCTATCAGAATATTGCCTTTGCCAAAATCAGATAGATCGCCCTTATTTCTCAATGTACACACGAACAGCACGCTCGTTGATATTACAGACACCATGCATGTGTCTCAGTAGCAATGATTCCACACCACAGCACGCAGCAACCACCTAGACGCGTTTGTATCGATAGTAGGTCGGTGGCACAATGTTCTGGTTGATCAGCGTATTTTTACAATTATTACTGACTACAACTGTGCCATGTTTGGCACTGTTATAACCTATAACTAAATATTTGAGCCGACTGCGTTTTACGAGACCGCTGTCAGAAACAGTGTATTTGTGGGCCATCAAGGAGGAGGTGAACGGAGAAAGTACGGAGCGAGAAGAGGAAGAGAACAGTAATGACTATTCCTCGTAAATACATATCCGCAGCTGGTCTGGCGTGTGACCTTAAGATTATAGAATGAAAGCTTTCACGGCAGATGTTATCACCACTTAACACTTCCTGGCTGAGATGCCTTAGTCAACACATAAAACTTTCTCATGACGTTTCGCCTTCGACTGCGGAAGGCATCCTCCGAGGCAGTTCACACATTGTCACAATATAAATAAATGACCTAGTAGATAGTGTCGGAAGTTCCATGCGGCTTTTCGCGGATGATGCTGTAGTATACAGAGAAGTTGCAGCATTAGAAAATTGTATCGAAATGCAGGAAGATCTGCAGCGGATAGGCACTTGGTGCAGGGAGTGGCAACTGACACTTAACACAGACAAATGTAATGTATTGCGAATACATAGAAAGAAGGATCCTTTATTGTATGATTATATGATAGAGGAACAAACACTGGTAGCAGTTACTTCTGTAAAATATCTGGGAGTATGCGTGCGGAACGATTTGAAGTGGAATGATCATATAAAATTAATTGTTGGTAAGGCGGGTACCAGGTTGAGATTCATTGGGAGAGTCCTTAGAAAATGTAGTCCATCAACAAAGGAGATGGCTTACAAAACACTCGTTCGACCTATACTTGAGTATTGCTCATCAGTGTGGGATCCGTACCAGATCGGGTTGACGGAGGAGATAGAGAAGATCCAAAGAAGAGCGGCGCGTTTCGTCACAGGGTTATTTGGTAACGGTGATAGCGTTACGGAGATGTTTAACAAACTCAAGTGGCAGCCTCTGCACGAGAGGCGCTCTGCATCGCGGTGAAGCTTGCTCTCCAGGTTTCGAGAGGGTGCGTTTCTGGATGAGGTATCGAATATATTGCTTCCCCCTACTTATACCTCCCGAGGAGATCACGAATGTAAAATTAGAGAGATTAGAGCGCGCACGGAGGCTTTCAGACAGTCGTTCTTCCCGCGAACCATACGCGACTGGAACAGGAAAGGGAGGTAATGACTTTTTTGGCGGCGTCCGTAGCGACAAACACTTCGCTGTAGGAACGGCTTACGAAGTCACCGCCACACTATTAATAGCGGGCCGACCGGTCCGCTGGAACAGTGAACAGAAAGATCAAAACCCAAACACTCTGATTAAATAAAAGTCGGTACTTATCTTTATTAACGAAGATACAGAAACACAGTAGTGAACTCCGTGTCTACAGAAATCTGTCTAGTTCGAGTCGGAGCGGCTAGGTCAGCGTCGGCTGACGACAAAGAACAACTCTGCTGCGATGAACACACAACTGACTAGCAAGTACACAAATCGGTGGCGAGTATACAACTGAGCGGCGAATACAGAACTGTCCTAGCGCTCGCGACTCCAGCGCTTAAGAAGCCAGAAGCCAGTGGTGGCGCGCGCAGACTTGCGGCGATTTCCTGTATCGCTGGCGCTGCTTATGCGGACGGCGTCCGGACTTTGATGCTGCCAACCTTTTGGCAGCGGGCTCGGTTGGCATTACTGGCTAGGATATAACAATGACAGTGCCACGTAAAGTGCCCTCCGCCACACACCGTTGGGTGGCTTGCGGAGTATAAATGTAGATGTAGATGTAGATGTAGGATGCCTTCCGCAGTCGAAGGTGAAACGTCAGGGGAGAGTTTTATGTATGGACCACGGAATCTCAGCCCGGAAGTGTTGAGTGATTACCATAAGATTATCGGACGTCAGCGTCTTGCCGGGTCAGCCCGATGGAACAGTGTGCATTTGTGGAGTGTGTAGCGAGCCTGGTCTGCTATAACCCTTTGTGCTGAAAGGTACTGTCATAGCAGCTGAGTTCCATCTTGGATGGCAGTGAGCTTTATTGAGGTCACCGACAAATTTTGTTCCTGTATTAAAGCGCACAGATTGTTTCTTTAATCGCTGAAATTTTTGCTTGCTGTTTTCTGAACTATTAGTTAGTGGGATGTGTACTGGTATTTCCACTGGCCAGCAGTTGTAGTTGAAGAAGCGTTGAACCACCTTGATGTTAAGAAAAGTGATTACGTGCTATTAATAACAATCTGTTGCAGATTCGACTCGCTTTGCGTATTAATACTGGAAACAATCGATATGCTAAATGCCTGCCTTGTGGGAAGGTGAGTGACGCCGGTGTAGGACACAATGAACAAATGAAACTAACATTGTTTATGCCTTATTTGATGACGAATGTACTGTATCTTATATAAAACTATCCTTATGTATGTAGCGGAACTATGGGCCTCACGGAAAAAGGGTGACCCGACTGAGTCACGCAATTTCTCTCTTAGTCTGATCACGAGGTGTGCCCATTAATTGCACACGTTGATCACGTAGGATGACGTGAGGATCAATAAACTATACTTGACGGGATGTATGTGGAACATCTTAGGTGATTAGAAAGTTAGTAGACTGGAATACAATTAAATACTAGCTTTAATTCATAATCAACGGTGAACGTCGATCTTGACTTTGTACAATAATATTTACAAGTGAAGTTATAGACTGAACTGCGAATACTTCTGTACAATTCTCATTGTTCGCACATATACATCAATTGTCAATGCCTAAACTGTATGTGGCGCCTGGCTAGGTCGTAGCTACTGCCTTAGCTGAAGGCTATGCTAACTAGCGTCTCTGTAAATGAGGTCTCTGAAGCTATAACAAGTGAGCCATTCCTATTAAAGCCGGCTGTAGAACTGGGCAGCGCGCTAGCTTGTCTCGTAAGACCAGCCGAGTGGCGGCGCTCGGTCTGCTAGCGTCGACAGTGGCGACTCGCGGGTCCAATGTGTACTGACGGACAGCGGCCGATTTGAAGCCTACAACCTAGAAACTGTGGTGCCTTGCGGTAACACCACAACTATTGTCTGCTGTTAGTTGGATGTGCTGAAATAATTTTTCCTTCTGACTGCTGTAACAGTCTCTAAGCAGCTTCATTCCCTCTGTTTGCGTAATAATATGCAGAAGAGAATGATATGATCAGGCTTTCCGTTGGTAGTTGTGGCTGTAGTGTATAATGCCTGGGTTTATACAACTAAACAGTGCTTTCTGAACTGTCTAAACTGAAGTACATTTTGCTCGAGGACATTGTGGTTTATACGGCACAATTTGGTACTACTTGTCAGTTCATTAACAGTTAAAGTACTAAATATTTCCTGAGATAAGAGTTTTCACGGTTGCATTAGGTGCCAGCCTTCCTCTTTTTCTAATGTTGCAAGTATTTTCTGAATTCATATTTCTGTCAAACCTATTAAGTAATTGAAAGACATTTCGTCAAAAGCGGTGTTGATGAGAGGTTATTTGCTGATTCATATACATGAAAGTTTAAGTCTTTTAAGTAATTTTGGTTAGTTCTTAAATTCATATTTATTTCTACTGTGAGTCCATGTCAGATGTCTTTGACATGCTGAAGTGGGTTAACGTAAAATTCAATAAAAGTTTTAATAAATGTGTTCAAAAATGCTTCAAATGGCTCTAAGCACTATGGGACTTAAGATCTGAGTTTATGTGTTCCCTAACTAAGGGCGTCACACACAACCATGCCCGAGGCAGGGTTTGAACCTGCGACCGTAGCAGCCTCGTGGTTCCGGACTGAAGCGCCTAGAACCGCTGGACCGCAGCGGTCGGCCATAAATGTGTTATGTAAAATGTACGACCCGACCTCAATCAACCGCTTCACGCTTTTCATCCTGGTAGACCATTACTCTACACACAACAATACTCTGAATCCGATATCTTTACTTATTTATACAATTCTTATGCAGATAAACCTAAAATTATTGCGAAACTGTACTTCAGCTGTTTGGAAACGCCTTTGGATACTAAGTACGATCTCGTATGAAGCGAATATGCTATTCCTTCAGCTTCTGCCAAACAATTGATGATGCATCAAAATAACCAGTTAGAATTACGCACAGGAAGGAAAATGGTTACATTGACATCGTTACCTTTTGCCTGAGCGTTTCAATCGCACCGGAACAGGTTTGTATTTGCCGCTCTACAACAGCGGTGGTTGACGCGAAAATACCAATTCTCCCTTCCCTCTTGTTTCGGTAACATCCTGTCCAACTCTAAACTAAATATTCCTGGAGATTTTGTGATGTTTTAACATGAGCTTGCTTTTCATCTGTCCATTGAATGAGAAATACCAACATTTCACCCGCAGTAAAACAATAAATAATAAAACCAGCACGCGCGCTGCATATTTTATTGCCACTTTTTCCCTCTGCAGATGTTGTACGACAGTCGAAAAAGATGAGTTAGGAAAATTAAGTAGTCAACGAAACAACGGAAAAAAATATGTAAGCGGGAAGCGAAATGCTTTGCGGCCCGTGTGCTAGACAAAAGGGAAATTATTCCTGCACTGCAACATTGCTTTTGAAGCAGGTTCGTTTATGAACGCGGTACGGATAAAACGGAATTGATTTTAGCTATAAAAAAGGGGATCAGGCATGCTGACTACGACAAGAAATTATTTTCGAAATACACAGTTCGAACTATTGCATGATGTCAAGGGCAACATGCTTTGATATTGTAATAGGGATTTGTAATTTTGTAAATTCTTCAGTTGATGACAATTTGGTGAAATCGTACTACAAATTAAGAAACAAAATAAACGTATATGCTGAGTGTGGTGATGCATGCTTCAAGAAGGCAAAATTTCGAAACACGAGTTTAAAGACGCCTTACCATAACATATTGTTCAAAAGTTTTTTCTTCTTTTTTCCTATAGTTGGCAATCAGCTGGTTCATGCTCGCCTTTCATCTCATGTTCTAATCACTAACTTTCCATAACTATCAAGACTTTCGTCTAAAAGACCGAAGTAATCCGTAGTGGTTAAGGCTAGTGAAAGTAATCGCAGCAATCACTTTAGCAAACCATGCGTAAAAGTTGCTCAAGCCATCAACAGGGTATACGGAATTATTGGTTATTATACAAGTTAATAGAATTAAAATGTCCCTCGAACGTTATACGGATAATTCCTTTATCTGCTAAGAGCCCCCACTTTTTTTAGTATGTGGTAGCAGTTTTATAGTAGCTGTAATGCCAATAGGTTCCGTTTTAAGGACGATGCTGTTTCATACATATTTATGTGACGTACAAGAGTTGTATCCAGTAAATATAACATTAGTCGACAATGATACAGCAGTTTACAGAGTGTTTCAAAAAGAACGACCAGATTTTGGAAACATGGGACGTGCCGACTAGGAAATTTGTGTTGTTTGAATGGACGTAGGTTAGGGTTTCAGAAAATCGTCGTGAGATGTCACTCAATGCGTCTTCTCAGGTTGCATTCAGTCGGCTCAACAGAATACGTTTTTTGTGCTGCATTTGGCAAAGAGTGTGTCCCTGACTGGTTATCTTAATTTCAGCTTTTGAGCGATGATTGAAAAGAGAGAAAATGTTACGATCTCCCGCTGTGCAACAATTGCGGAAGACCGAATATATTATTTCTGCCTTTTTATGATATCTGCCAGTATGGTCACTAGTGCATGAATAGATAATTTCGAACCGCTTATTGATCTTACCTAAGACCAAAACCTTTTAGGGTTTTACTCAGTTAGGTTTATAAAACATTACTTTAAAATTCATTTAATGTCTTGTACATAGTCTATATAGTAATTTTTATTGTCTTAAATTCTTACTCTATATTCCCGTAGATTAAGATGCTAGTTAATGAGCAAGTCCTAATACTTCTGTATTTTCATGTGCTGAAAAATGAATTGGAATGAGATTAAGACAGCCACCAAACCGACTCACTCGCCATTGAACCAGTCATCAACTTTTCTGTTTCCCGATGACCCGATGGATCGTCGAATCAAGAAATATCACTTCCCCCTTCACATAGTGCAATACCCAGTGTTTTCCACCAGAATGTGAAAAGGTGATCCCCAGTTATAGTCCAGTGAAAAGTGATGAATGAATTCGCCTTTGAAAATCACCCGAGTTCATGAGAAATACTCCCAACTACAAAGTGAAGAGTGACGTCGCTACGAGAAAGACTGATAAAAGTTTTATGTTATGTTCAAAATTCGCGGAAATGCACCAATAGTTCAAATGAATTCCTGTACTCGAATTTCTTTTCTTCTTGTCAATATTTATGTATATATGTATGCGTATTTGATTTGTATTTGTATCTATGTTAGTATTTCAATGTTTCTATTGATTGAATGAGAGTAATTCTTGAGAACACGCAAAAAATGAACCTGTGTTAAATCCTTGAGCACTTTTGATGGCATCAAGCTACTACCAAGTTTGTTAATGATCAAGCAACTGTGATTCGTTTTGACTACTTAATGTGAAACGTATATACCTCTATATGCCTTATGTTATCATTGTTTTGATTCCTACAAGGAGAGATCCTTAAATACTTCATTCACTAAGTGAATCCAATAATATTACGACTGCGCGTGAGTCGTAACGATCTTTCAGAATCAATACTCCTCACGAGGGAAGCGATGTAATATTATTGGGATTTCCGTCGTATGAAAGCTGTGACTACCTTTGGAAAGGCATTCACCTGTCTGTATATTAAATGATCAACTTATGAGATGAGACCTTTTCTTTGAAACACATTTGTTTTGTATAATTTACGTAACTGTAAAGATGCGCATCTAGCGCGGACGCTTATACATCGATTGCGCAGTCAAAGAAACATTTTAACAGAAGCTGAACTGAACGTTCCGCTTCGATCTAAATAAAAGATGACAGTGAAGGCCTTTGTAGATCTTCAGATTTTATCGTACTTCTGCTTGTAATGTGAAAGCGTAAAGAAGGTCGTCTTTAAGCCATAGAAGTGAGCGGTCTTGCCAGCGTGCAGACAAAATTATTAATTAATAAAATTCGAGTAATTTATGTTCGGTACTGCAAACCGGCAAATTATTGTTATGAAGGCGTTGAACGGTGCAAGAATTGCACAGGACAGGCTGAAATCTGATCGCACCTTACAGTTAGAAAAGTATTTATGTAAGTTATACTGTTTATAAATAAGCCCTAATTGCTTGTGAGAATTGTTTGGATATATTTAGTGTTTACCAGATTTCTTATTCTATTCTTTTCCTTTATATTTTTTTTTACCTCCATGTCATATTATTTTTGTAAATGTCAAACAGCCTTTACTACAGCAGAGAATATTGCGGCATCCTCGTGGTAGACAGAAGGACGCTCCTTGTCTTCTAAACAACTCATAGCTACCCCATTTGGTAATGATTTCATTAGCAAATACAATTTTGTTATTGTTGTTGTTGTAGTCTTCAGTCCTGAGACTGGTTTGATGCAGCTCTCCATGGTACTCTATCCTGTGCAAGCTTCTTCATCTCCCAGTACCTACTGCAACCTACATCCTTCTGAATCTGCTTAGTGTATTCATCTCTTGGTCTCCCCCTACGATTTTTACCCTCCACGCTGCCCTCCAATACTAAATTGGTGATCCCTTGATGCCTCAGAACATGTCCTACCAACCGATCCCTTCTTCTGGCCAAGTTGTGCCACAAACTTCTCTTCTCCCCAATCCTATTCAATACTTCCTCATTAGTTATGTGATCTACCCATCTAATCTTCAGCATTCTTTTGTAGCATCACATTTCGAAAGGTTCTATTCTCTTCTTGTCCAAACTATTTACCGTCCATGTTTCACTTCCATACATGGCTACACTCCATACAAATACTTTCAGAAAAGACTTCCTGACACTTAAATCTATACTCGATGTTAACAAATTCCTCTTCTTCAGAAACGCTTTCCTCGCCATTGCCAGTCTACATTTTATATCCTACTTCGACCATCATCAGTTATTTTGCTCCCCAAATAGCAAAACTCCTTTACTACTTTAAGTGTCTCATTTCCTAATCTAATACCCTCAACATCACCCGACTTAATTCGACTACATTCCATTATTCTCGTTTTGTTTTTGTTGATGTTCATCTTATATCCTCCCTTCAAGACACCATCCATTCCGTTCAAGTGCTCTTCCAAGTCCTTTGCTGTCTCTGACAGAATTACAATGTCATCGGCGAACCTCAAAGTTTTTATTTCTTCTCCATGGATTTTAATACCTACCCCGAATTTTTCTTTTCTTTCCTTTACTGCTTGCTCAATATACCGATTGAATAACATCGGGGAGAGGCTACAACCCTGACTTACTCCCTTCCCAACCACTGCTTCCCTTTCATGTCCCTCGACTCTTATAACTGCCATCTGGTTTCTGTACAAATTGTAAATAGCCTTTCGCTCCCTGTATTTTACCCCTGCCACCTTCAGAATTTGAAAGAGAGTATTCCAGTCAACATTGTCAAAAGCTTTCTCTAAGTCTACAAATGCTAGAAACGTAGGTTTGCCTTTCCTTAATCTTTCTTCTAAGATAAGTCGTAAGGTCAGTATTGCCTCACGTGTTCCAGTATTTCTACGGAATCCAAACTGATCTTCCCCGAGGTCGTCTACTACTAGTTTTTCCATTCGTCTGTAAAGAATTCGTGTTAGTATTTTGCAGCTGTGGCTTATTAAACTGATTGTTCGGTAATTTTCACATCTGTCAACACCTGTTTTCTTTGGGATTGGAATTATTATATTCTTTTTGAAGTCTGAGGGTATTTCGCCTGTTTCATACATCTTGCTCACCATATGGTAAAGTTTTGTCAGGACTGGCTCTCCCAAGGCTGTCAGTAGTTCCAATGGAATGTTGTCTACTCCGGGGGCCTTGTTTCGACTCAGGTCTTTCAGTGCTCTGTCAAACTCTTCACGCAGTATCGCATCTCCCATTTCATCTTCATCTACATCCTCTTCCATTCCCATAATATTGTCCTCAAGTGCATAGCCCTTGTATAGACCCCCTATATACTCCTTCCACCTTTCTGCTTTCCCTTCTTTGCTTAGAACTGGGTTTCCATCTGAGCTCTTGATGTTCATACAAGTGGTTCTCTTATCTCCAAAGGTCTCTTTAATTTTCCTGTAGGCAGTATCTATCTTACCCCTAGTGAGATACGCCTCTACATTCTCACATTTGTCCTCTAGCCATCCCTGCTTAGCCATTTTGCACTTCCTGTCGATCTCATTTTTGAGACGTTTGTATTCCTTTTTGCCTGCTTCTTTTACTGCATTTTTATATTTTCTCCTTTCATCAAATAAATTCAATATTTCTTTTGTTACCCAAGGTTTTCTACTAGCCCTCGTCTTTTTACCTACTTGATCCTCTGCTGCCTTCACTACTTCATCCCTTAAAGCTACCCATTCTTCTTCTACTGTATTTCTTTCCCCCATTCCTGTCAATTGTTCCCTTATGCTCTCCCTGAAACTCTGTAGAACCTCTGGTTCTTTCAGTTTATCCAGGTCCCATCTCCTTAAGTTCCCACCTTTTTGCAGTTTCTTCAGTTTTAATCTACAGTTCATAACCAATAGATTGTGGTCAGAGTCCACATCTGCCCCTGGAAATGTCTTACAATTTAAAACCTGGTTCCTAAATCTCTGTCTTACCATTATATAATCTATCTGATACCTTTTAGTGTCTCCAGGGTTCTTCCATGTATACAACCTTCTATCATGATTCTAAAGGTCCCTCAGGTGATTATAAATTTCATACTGATTACGTAAGGAAATCCGGGTTGTTCTTTTCCAAATAATAGAAGTCTTTGCGTAATCAAAAACTAGCCTCCTTCTGACAACGATCAGGAGCCGACCAGAAGAAGGACGTCTTCGACCGTTTTCGTGTTTCCTGTGGCAAAGCTGTGCCAAACTGGGAACACGACATTCCAGTATATATAGTACACACACACACACACACACACACACATATATATATATATATATATATATATATATATATATATATATATATATATATGTGTGTGTGTGTGTGTGTGTGTGTGTGTGTGTGTGTGTGTGTATGTATGTATGTATGTATATTGTGTTTCATACTAGAATGTCGTGTTCCCAGTTTGGCACAGCTTTGACACAGGAAACACGAAAACGGTCGAGGACGTCCTTCTATCGACCGGAAAACTCTCTTCAAAATTCTAGCAGAATACAAAGTAGACAACAAAACACGGGCTATCATAGAGCAAACTTTAACCAACACGACCTCCAAAGTAAAGTTCTGTGGGGAACTATCAGAGCCCTTTGAAATTCGCACAGGTGTCCGACAAGGCGATGTCCTCTCACCTCTCCTTTTCAATCTGGTGTTAGATAAGATCATAAAAGAATGGGAAACATCACAATAGGGGATAACCTTAGGAAACCTACAGATTAAATGCCTGGCTTTTGCAGACGATTTGGCGATTGTCACGAAAGGTATAAAGGAACCAAAAGACGCTATTGAAAAACTGCACGAAATAGCTTCCAAAACTGGACTACAGATCTCTTACGAAAAGACACAGTTTATGAGCACAAAGAAACTCTCATCTCTGAACACAAAGTATGGCACTATTCACAAAACGGCAAACTTCAAATACCTCGGTCAAACACTACAAATGAGTGGACATAACAGAGACTCAAACGAAGAAAGAAAGACTAACCTGGACAAGGCATACAAAGTAGTGTGGAATCATTACAACAAGAAGTCTATCTCACAAAAAGCCAAATTACGCCATTACGACACGGTGGTGCTCCCCGAGGCACTATATGCAGCAGAGACCACACTAATCCTAGGGCATACACGTATCAGACAATTAGAAAAAGTAAAACGGAAAGTACTTAGGAAAATATTTGGCGCAACTATCAACGATGGAATATGGATCAAGAAACCTACAGAGGAACTGTACAAACATACGGAGGCAATCACAGAAAAGATTAGAAAACGTAGACTACAATTCTATGGACACCCAAACAGAATGCCATCATACAGGCTGACCAAACAGATCTTTGACTTGGTAACCACTAGAAACAACAAATGGGTGGCAGAGGTAGAAAACGACCTGAACCAACTCAACATGACGGCAGACACAATAAACGACAGAATAAAGGTCAGAAACATCATTAAGAAAAGTAAACTACATGAGATACAATGTGACAAACGAACAGGCATAAAATGGACCGAAGAACGCAAGCAAGATCACAGCCAGAAGATGAAAGAAATATGGGCAACCAAAAAGGCAATCAAGATGAAGCCTAAGACACAAAGCCGACAAGAAGCATCGACAGAGGACCGGAAACAGAAACACAGCGAGCGAATGAGGGAAGTTTGGACAGCAAGGAAGGCAGCAAAAGGAACTGGCCATATAGTTTAGTCCAAATGCGCTCTTTAAGGGCAAAACACCAATAATATATATATATATATATATATATATATATATATATATATATATATATATATATATATATGAGATTATTATGATAAAAGAAAAATAATTATGTTAAATATATTTGAATTTTTTTTCAATTTTAGAGTCTCTGTTTGCTCACCTTAGATTCATTTTTGCGTCATTCAGATTTCGTTCGTCATCTGGTTTGTGACTGCTCTTGAAACTCTGACGAATCTCTCTTTATGTGAAAGCGTGGTGCCTGTTCTGTCGGACATGTCCTAAAGAACAGGGACCCTAAGTAATCCGCAACTGAAGGCAGTGGGAGTGAAAGGAAAGGAAAGTGAAGGACGTTAATGTCAGTTGCATGGAGACTTTCAGCGGAATCAGCGGCGACTAGTGGAAATTTTTATCTGATCGGGGATCGAACTTGTGATTTCCTGCTTTGCAGGCAGTTGCGTTAGCCACTGCACCACCCAGACGAAGTGTTTGTCGCAACTGTGCGAACTGCCTCGGCACGCCTCCCAGCCGGGCCCCATTCCCACCTAGCGCCACCTATGCGCAGTCCTGTCACTGATTCAAGTCGCAATGCAGCAGACATCAAAAGTTCCTTCCCTAACCTTTCTGCACTCTCCAAAGTTTACAGAATAAGATCCCTGTGTTTACATAGCAACTTTCTGAAACGGCTATTAAAGTACAGCGTGCTTTCCCATCCCTTAATGCCTTGCTCGGAATGTGCTTGTCCAAGGCATAATGAACGACACTTTTGAATTTTCCCCATTTGCGCTCCACATCCTCGCCTTCGGCACCGACTACTCAGGCACCCTGTAACTTGTTGCGGCGGGGAGGGATCAGTCGTCTGCGTTTTTGTTAACGCAATCGTTCGGTTCACCTACCTCGTTAGGATTCTTGCTGACGTCCCTTCACTCTGTGGTAGCAGATACGTGCTAGGCAGTGTAAAGAAGCGTTGATGAAACCACCGCCTACCACCTACCACACAGAGGCCGCGTAACTCGAGTTAAAAGTCAGTTCATGAAAGTTCATGATTTTAAAAAATCGGGCATTTGGGATCGTCAGTCTACTTGTAGAAAAGCGTTTAAAATTAGATTAACTCTTCTCTTTTTAATATTGAAACACATGAAATGGCTACCAAGTCCATATTTAATAGTGTAAAATGTTATCATTCAAAGTTCACTGTCTGTATAACGGATATTCACTCGAAAAACAGCCATAATTTTAGTGAGTCCGACCCGACCAATTTTCACGTTCTACCAGTCACAGTCCCACAACTATTCGCGAGTTAAACATTCGGTCGTTTCAGTGGCCTTCTTCGTAAGTGGTGCTCGCCGAAATATTCCGTACAGAGCATTAAACACGCCGCGCAGTGTTGTTACTACGACCAGAAATTTCACACGCTCATATCTCTCAAACTATTTCACTTAGGAACACCACAGTTTCATTAAAATGTTCGTGGCTCCAGTCGCTTCATTCACTACACGTCGAACCAAAATTAGCTCACTATGTCCTCAGCATAGACGGTATTTTTAAGGAGCGATCTGGCAACCGTAGACTGGCTAGCAAGCGACTCTTCTCGACGAACTCTCCTATATTCCCACTCCTCTTCTCGCGCTGGAACAGCTTAATTCAGATTTTCTGTTGATCTGAACGACCAATCAGAACGCTCCTTCCAGATCATTCTCACGGCAAATCTTACCTTATCCGATTACTAATTTGACAGTAATTATTGTCAACAAAACTTCAAATTCTTGTATTTTGTTTAATCAAAATAAACGAAGTGCGAAATATTCTTCAAATTAATAAATAAACTTATTCCGCCTATAACTTCCATTGTGGTTACTTTTATACAAAAGCAAGCATACCCTTACATACGTTACCTGTATCGTGGTTGCAACTTCCCACGGTTTGTTTGTATGAGGTTTTCGTAAAATTAAATATTAAATTTGAACGTATGTCCCACATACACTCTCTCAGTCATTCTCACTCCCTCACATGGCGAAATATACGCAAATAATATTTTTCACCGATTTTTGTATTACGTAATACACAGTGACTAAATTTTAAAAAAGAAAATTGTAATTAATTGATTTTTATGATCTGATAACTTTGGAATGGCTTCACATGATAATGTAAGTCAATCTGTTGTTGTTCCTAACTTGGTTTAGAAAAACTAGAGTAGATTTTAGGAGTTTCATGTAATTCTTTTTATCTCCAGAACTGTAATAAACTAAAAATCTGATGTTTGTGACAGCATTATTCCATTAATAACAAAAGGCTGTGTACCAAATTTGAACAAAATCGGATAATAACTACACTACTGGCCGTTAAAATTGCTATACTACGAAGATGACGTGCTACAGACGCGAAATTTAACCGACAGGAAAAAGATGCTGTGACATGCAAATGATTAGCTTTTCAGAGCATTCACACAAGGTTGGCGCCGGTGGCGACGCCTACAACGTGCTGACATGAGGAAAGTTTCCAACCGATTTCTCATACACAAACAGCAGCTGACCGGCGTCGCCTGGTGAAATGTTGTTGTGATGCAGTGGCGTAGCGTGGTTATAAAGGTTGGGGAGACTCTACAGTTATTATAGCGAGACAAAATAGTACAATAAACAATAACTTAAACAAATGAAACAAAATGCATCAAATAAAACAACAACAACTACTACTACCACTACCACTACCACCACCGCTAATAATAATAATATTAATAATAATAATAACTAACTTGTTCAAGAAAGGATGACAAATTTGTAGAACTCCAGCAGCAAGAGAAGAAGCTGTTGTATTTTCTTGTACACAAGTGCAATGCGGCTGTCTTTTCTTTAGACGAACAAGTCTATAACTCGGTCTACAAAGATCTGATTACTGGATAGCTCTCCAAGTAGTGTCTTTTCTATTGCTAACGTGCTCAAACACGACAGCTGGGTGTTGGACATTGAATTCCTTAAATAATTCTTCACTCAGTTAAGAGTACTCATGCTTCGTTCTATGATAGCTATAATTGCGGGTGGGGTCGAAACCAAAAGCAGCAACTTCGTCGTTTCTTCACAAACAGAATTTAAATCATTGTTGACAATGTACTTTAAGAGGATTCTTGGAGATAAGTGTTTTTTCTCATCAGCATATATGTTACACAGTTCATGCTCAAGTTGTTCTTGTTCGTGAAAAGAATACTGTTCTAATAACTGAAGCAGTTTCAACTTTGGGAATTCTTTTTGATAGTTTGGGAAACACTTTTTGTTCAGAAGTTCAACAAACTCAATTTGGGATAAACTCTTTAAATCATCTTTCCATCTGAACAATTTGCAAATCCATTATCTCGTAAGTTAATGCACCGAGAGGTGTCTTTTGACTGTCACAGGATGATAAGTTGCCATTCAAACAGAAGCTGCATTTAATGCATTCATCAACGAATGTTTCTGTTTTTAATTGTCATAAGTTTCTCAAAACAGTTCTTATTTCGTCGTGGCAAGCAATTATACTGACAGATTTTGACTGAAGAACATTAAAGAGATGATCGACATAAACAAAGCTCCCTCGGTAGATGGAAAGCAAGTAGACAAACGTAGGATCATCCATTCGTCGTTTCATTCCCGCAGCACAGCTCAAAGATTCTGGGTCCCATTGAGAGTCTGTATCATCAATTATATAATTAAAAGTACCATATAACTAGGAGAAATGACTAGATATTGTTGAAACTGCCCCGAAACGAAAGTTTCAGCGAGTGTTGCTCGCGTCTGGCAGTTTAAATCCTTTCTCAGTTAGCAATGCAGTTCGTTTTGATGGTTTGCTGAAAAACGAATGGAAGGTAGAACTATCACTTACAAACATGCTTACTTGTCATATGATTTTGGAGGCATGTAACAGTACCAAATTCAGGTGGTGTGCTTAACAATGAATAAACAGCGCATGAAGACAGAAGTGCTTCACCAATTGCTGTAGTCCTCTTTCTCTGCCCTCCATTACTGAAGCGCCATCATCTGTTTGACTAACCACTTTTCCTTCCACATTCCATTCTTTCAATACTGCATGAATAATGTTTGACAAACCTTCAGCAGTTTAATCTCCGGAAACATCGTAAAATCCAACGAATCTTTCCTCAATTTTGTCTGCAATACAGTATCTGAATATTATAATCATTTGACTCTTGCATGACGTGTCTAATGTTTCATCATCCTGAATCGAAATGAAATTGCAGTTCTGAATTTCAGATTTTATTTTCTCATTAACTGAAAAAGTTATCATTTCTATTACATCATTCTGTATATCTGGAGAAGTTCCTTTAAAGGTTGAAGATGATGACGGATGGTCCCTGATTAACTGCTCTCCTTGAGCTAGTAAATCCAACAATTCCAGATAGTTACCGTAGTTGCTAGAGGATTTGTCTTCTCGATGGCCGCAAAAGGCTAGTTCTTGTTCACAAATAAAAACAATAGCCTGAATAAGACGAGCCAATACTCTCCTGTTGGATGCAACTTGTTCATTTTATTTTGTTGCCGTCAGACGAGCGGCTTCAGAAAGGGCATGCTCAAGCCTACTTTTGCCCAATAACTGACATGATTCTTTGTTCTGCAGGTGACGTTTTGATGTCTGATGCTTTTGTGCTTTCCTGTCAAAGTTCTTTATTGTACAAATGCCCTCACTGCACCATACCTTTTCACCACCGAACAGAAGACATATATAACAATATAATCTGTTACTAACTGCATTCGCAGTCAGTCACCTGTACTTTTCGTACGAGGCTGTCTGAAAAGTGCGTTTTTGTTTGGATTCACTTAAAACTACACTGAGTATAGAAATACGTCGTTTGTCCTTCAATTCCCACTTTTTTCGTTCGTTAATGTAGAAAAAGACGTTTTTAATAAAAATTCTATAAGGTGTTCAGTTGCTATTTCACTCATGTTGGCGACACAACGAAAATAGGCGCTAAAATCACACAAGAATGACTATGAACACCAACCGCGCGACTATTCACTTCCGTGTTAAAAGCCATCATAGAAGAGACAGAGACTAGTCTCGATACCTGCTAGCAAGTGCAGCGCACCAGCCTTCGTGGAAGAGGGAAAGTGGAAGGGAGCCGAGAAAGCCACTAAAGCGCGCAGGCGCACACAGCCAGGTAAGGGAAGGGAGGCAGAGACTGGGAGCAGTCGAGTCTCAAGCTGGCAAATACACCAATACTCAGGGTGCGGCGCGGGCTACAAAACTGATGTCTTCGCACATTTAGAGCTCTTAGCAGAAAGTTATTTATATTTTTGTTATGAATTACTATTGCTTTTTTTTAAAGCAGGAATACAGGGGAGACTCAGTCTCAAAGTTTCCCCTCCCGCTACGCCACTGTTGTGATGCCTCGTGTAAGAAGGAGAAATGCGAACCATCACATTTCCGACTTTGATAAAGGTCTGATTGTAGCCTATCGCGATTGCGGTTTATCGTATCGCCACATTGCTGCTCGCGTTGGTCGAGTTCCAATAACGGTTACAATATGGAATCGGTGGGTTCAGGAGGATAATGCAGAACGCCGTGATGGATCCCGACGGCGTCGTACCACTAGCAGTCGAGATGACAGGCATCTTATCCGCATGGCTGTTACGGATCGTGCAGCCACGTCTCGATCCCTGAGTCAACAGATAGAGACGTTTTCAAGACAACGACCATGTGCACGAACAGTTCGACGACGTTTGCAGCAGCATGGACTATCAGTTCGGAGACCATGGCGGCGGCTACCCTTGACGCTGCATCACAGACATGAGCGCCTGTGAGGGTGTACTCAACGACGAACTGGGTACACGAATGGCAAAATGTCATTTTTTCGGATGAATCCAGGTTCCGTTTACAGCATCATGATGGTCGCATCCGTGTTTGGCGACATCGCGGTGAACGCACATTGGAAGCGTGTATTCGTCATCACCATACTGGCGTATCACCCGGCATGATGGTATAGGGTGCTATTGGTTACACGTCTCGGTCACCTCTTGTTCACATTGACAGCACTTTGAACAGTGGACGTTACATTTCAGATATGTTACAACCCGTGGCTCTACCATTCCTTCGATCCCTGTGAAATCCTACGTTTCAGCAGGATAATGCACGACCGCATGTTGCAGGTCCTGTACGGGCCTTTCTGGATACAGGATATGTTCGTTCCACTGCTGCCTTGGCCAGCACATTCTCCAGATCTCTCACCAACTGAAAACGTCAATGGTGGGCGAGCAACTGGCTCATCACAATACGCCAGTCACTACTCTTGATGAACTGTGGTATCGTGTTGAAGCTGCATGGGCAGCTGTACCTGTACACGCCATACAAACCCTTTTTGACTCAATGCCCGTTGTTACGGCCAGAGGTGGTTGTCCTGGGTACTGAATTCTCAGGATCTATGCACCCAAATTTCGTGAAAATGTAATCACTTGTCAGTTCTAGTATAATATATTTGTCCAATGAATACCCGTTTATCATCTGCATTTCTTTTTGGTGTAGAAATTTTAATGGCCAGTAGTGTAAGATGGCTTATTTAGATTCGTAAAGGGTATGGATCTTCTTATTGTCTGAATATTACGTTATGCAGTTGTCACGACAGGCAGCGTCAGCTGTGCCATGAGCAAAGCGGAAAAAAAAGACATAACCATCCCGCAGCCACCGTACTAGGTGGCAACGAATGTCATCTCTGAATAACTTGCTGCGTTACATTGTGTCCAGTCACTCTCGATAGTAAAAAATCTCTTCATATCTTTCTTAACATTCCTAGTAAAACGCGTGGCCATAGTTGATGTCGCAGCCCTGTGATTACTAACATCTTCCTCTTCGTTAACCTATACGAAAAATTCAGGTCTGTTCCCTGCTAGCAGGTCTAAAGCGTTAGCTTCACGAGATATCAGCTCGAAGTAATTCTCAGACAGTAGATTCAGAATTATATCGCACAAACGTTTTCATTTTGACCTATTTTTGTGTTTAAGCAACCACTCTCTCTACTCCACTAACTCACCGCTCCAGCTGAAAGCTGCTGCGATTTCAAACGGCAACGCTGATCTTGTGACATACCGCGCTATACAGAAAGCCTAGCTGACACAGCGTTGAAAGGAGTTCTGTCCCCAGACCGGGTACCGAAATCAAATGAGTACACAAAAATCGAAGAGGAGTTCAAAAACATCTTTAGTAGGTCTCTTGTTCTGAAAAAGCTTCTTCGCTATTGTAGATTTACTCATGTAGAAAAATCACAATAAATTAGTTGCGGCAATGAAGCTGATAAATAATCCTGAATGCCCATACTGTGAGTAGTAATAAAATCAACAGTGGAGTAGTATGCTAGTGACGAAACAAATACCGGTGTATGCACAGCCCATAGGCATGCTAAAAAAACTAATTAGAATCGACAGACTTCTGATTGGAGAGATTAAAGTAAAGGATAAATTTGGTTCAAATTCGTGTGGTAAAATAAATAAATGTCGAGTGACTAGAAACCTTTGTCAGGTAGACCGTTCGCCAGGTGCAAGTCTTTCGGTCTGACGCCACTTCGGTGACGTGCGCGTCGATATGGATGAAATTAAGATGATTAGGACAACACAACACCCAGTCCCTGAGCGGAGAAAATCTCCGACCCAGCCGGGAATCGAACCCGTGCCCCTAGGATTGACATTCTGTCCCACTGACCACCACTCAGCTTTTTCGTATTTGTTCGTTGCGTATGTTCGGGGCGGATGTTCCATGACACCTGATAAAGTTCATCGTTGATTCGTTCGCTCAGTTTTTTTTTTTTTTTTTTTTTTTTTTTTTTTTTTTTTTTTTTTTTACAGTGGGCAGTTAACCCTCTGACCGAACACGCTGAGCTACCGTGTCGGCGCTACCGGAGGTGGACATTCGTGTGGCGCTTCAGTCTGGAACCGCGATGCTGCTACGGTCGCAGGTTCGAATCCTGCCTTGGGCATGGATGTGTGTGATGTCCTTAGGTTAGTTAGGTTTAAGTAGTTCTAAGTCTAGGGAACTGATGACCTCATATGTTAAGTCCCATAGTGCATGGAGCCATTTCAGCCATTTGAGAATCTCACCCGTCGACATATACAAATGAGCAATCCACATGCATTTGTGTTCTCTAACCACCACTAATGACAATCTGTAGTTGTGTCGCTGTTTCACTCCGTCAGGCTACGACGGGCGTTCAATACTTAATGCTACACTTTCTCCGCAGGTTTCAATTGAAAAAATGTCGAATTTGTTATGGGACATCGTGGAATGTTCCAACTTTAACCCCTATAGTTTTATGACTGTCTGATTGGTGGCAGCGCTGTACGTATCCTTCTGAACGACGTCTCCAACACAGGTACGTCCCAGTCGCAACGAGGTCACGCATACCTGTCCTATCTCCCGCGTGACGGACGGCAGCACACAGCTGTGACTCCAGCAATGTTGGAACGTGTGGACACTCTCGTCCGAGGTCGGCACAAATATGCAAACGATCTTCTCCTTCTGGAAGAAGTCCGGATCTCGCACCTTTCGACTTCCTTCTGTTTGGTCCAGTCTTCAGTATGCGGACGATGGGGAGGTTATTGATGAAGCAAGACGTTGGCTCCGAGTCTTTCAGCAGAGTGATACTATGCGGGCATAAACGCTCTCCCTGTAAGTTGGTGTAAGGCCGTCGCATTGAATGGAGGTTAAGTTAAAATAGGATTTTATAGTGAAGAGAGTCGGTAATAACGAGGAGTATTGCAAATCTGAATAAAACGAAACTGTATTCAGCAAAACATTTTGTTGCTTTACTTACCAAATGCCCCTAGGATAGTCTAAGTCAGACGCATTTGGCATCATACCTGGTTAAATAGCGCAGGCAGAAAACAACCCCGCCACAACTTAGTGCATTCCGTTACACATATAATGTATGTTGATCATGACCAGAGGCATTTTTGACGCTAGACAAACCTGAGATCACTGACAGTTTTTTTATTCCGAATGAATGACTGATCACCAGACGTGTGGTGACGCAGTAAATGAAACAAACTGCTGCACCTGACTTTACTTAATAATGGTGCCTGAAACGCCCCTCTAAGCCCGCTGGGCAGAACAGGTAATAAGGATTGTGGAAAGGGGCAAATAAGGTTGGGGTGAGTTTCATCTAAAAATTGTAATATAATAACACATTTCAACCAAAGCGGCACGTAGCCGTACCTTTACAAAAATGTAACTCTTTCACGGCTGAAGGCCTCCTAACAATAAGTTTTGGAAATCATCAAGATAGAAATGTAGTTAAAATTTCAAATAAAATAATTTAAAAAAATGTCACAGCTAGGTGGAAAGCCTCAAGGCAAAGTAGATAGAACAAACTTGCGCAAGGTGCAAATTTTTTAAATCATTGGCTATTATAGATAATAAACAGACAATTAAACACCGGTGAAAAGGACAGTAAAGCACAACAGCATCCAGAAGCCTCCAGGGTTCGGTCTGCCCTAGTTCACTTAGGTGAGACAGGTGGTGAGCCCAACTACAGGGTTATTACAAATGATTGAAGCGATTTCACAGCTCTACAATAACTTTATTATTTGAGATATTTTCACAATGCTTTGCACACACATACAAAAACTCAAAAAGTTTTTTTAGGCATTCACAAATGTTCGATATGTGCCCCTTTAGTGATTCGGCAGACATCAAGCCGATAATCAAGTTCCTCCCACACTCGGCGCAGCATGTCCCCATCAATGAGTTCGAAAGCATCGTTGATCCGAGCTCGCAGTTCTGGCACGTTTCTTGGTAGAGGAGGTTTAAACACTGAATCTTTCACATAACCCCACAGAAAGAAATCGCATGGGGTTAAGTCGGGAGAGCGCGGAGGCCATGATATGAATTGCTGATCATGATCTCCACCACGACCGATCCATCGGTTTTCCAATCTTCTGTTTAAGAAATGCCGAACATCATGATGGAAGTGCGGTGGAGCACCATCCTGTTGAAAGATGAAGTCGGCGCTGTCGGTCTCCAGTTGTGGCATGAGCCAATTTTCCAGCATGTCCAGATACACGTGTCCTGTAACGTTTTCTTCGCAGAAGAAAAAGGGGCCGTAAACTTTAAACCGTGAGATTGCACAAAACACGTTAACTTTTGGTGAATTGCGAATTTGCTGCACGAATGCGTGAGGATTCTCTACCGCCCAGATTCGCACATTGTGTCTGTTCACTTCACCATTAAGAAAAAAATGTTGCTTCATCACTGAAAACAAGTTTCGCACTGAACGCATCCTCTTCCATGAGCTGTTGCAACCGCGCCGAAAATTCAAAGCGATTGACTTTGTCATCGGGTGTCAGGGCTTGTAGCAATTGTAAACGGTAAGGCTTCTGCTTTAGCCTTTTCCGTAAGATTTTCCAAACCGTCGGCTGTGGTACGTTTAGCTCCCTGCTTGCTTTATTCGTCGACTTCCGCGGGCTACGCGTGAAACTTGCCCGCACGCGTTCAACCGTTTCTTCGCTCACTGCAGGCCGACCCGTTGATTTCCCCTTACAGAGGCATCCAGAAGCTTTAAACTGCGCATACCATCGCCGAATGGAGTTAGCAGTTGGTGGATCTTTGTTGAACTTCGTCCTGAAGTGTCGTTGCACTGTTATGATTGACTGATGTGAGTGCATTTCAAGCATGACATACGCTTTCTCGGCTCCTGTCGCCATTTTCTCTCACGGCGCTTTCGAGCGCTCTGGCGGCAGAAACCTGAAGTGCGGCTTCAGCCGAACAAAACTTTATGAGTTTTTCTACGTGTCTGTAGTGTGTCGTGACCATATGTCAATGAATGGAGCTACAGCGAATTTATGAAATCGCTTCAATCAATTGTAATAGCCCTGTACACTTGATCCGTCGGAACCCAACCAAGGGACAGCCACGGACCGACAGACAAACGACTTGCTTGCCACCAATCGGTACATGAGAATTCAAACACAAATTGTTACGGGCGTGATTATCCACAATCAAATATGTATATGTATTAAGCTGTGCAAAGTACACACCGTGTTGGACAGATACAACAGGTGAGGAAAGGACACTGCCTGAAATTACGTTAGTGAACAGGGCAGGTAACTAACACACTAACGGCCACAAGGCAGAAAATTCCGCTGGTACACTTGAATTTGAGATACGGTAATATAGTTAACTTCACACGAAAGGAACACTGTCTGAATTTACGTCAGTGGCCACGACAGGTAACCAGAACACTAACGGCAACAAGGCAGAAAATTCCGCTGGAGCACTCGAATTGTAGTCAACGGATATAGTTAATTGCACCGCATGGCGGCCAAATTTCAGCAATAGAAACACTCTGCGTTGCTCACAGGACAACCTCCCCAACAGCGAACCACCGAAACGAACCACCGCAGCATGAATGGACGTGACTTGGGTACTTGAAACCACCACTCAACTTTGACGTCCTGAGTAGGTGAACCACGAAGCTCTTAGCAATCGGACAGCTCCACACACGCTCAGACACTGTGCAGGGACCTCCAGCAGACCCAGCCGACCGCACTGCGCGGATATAACTTCCCTCGTCCGCAGCAACCGACCGACTCCTCTCCGAATGCCAACAACATCTAGAAGAGTCGTCAGTGGAACTAACGCCAACTACACACACAACGTGACAAACATGTGCACCAAGACCTGAACGATACCCAACAGTAACTAATCACAAACAAAGGCAAAACGGGAGTCGATGCGCACACACACACACACAGCCGACTCATGAACGATCGGCGAGCCAAAACACGTCGTCCGGTAAGACAGCGGCACGGCTCAAGTGATGCGTGGCGGCAATGGTCGGGCGAGCCATGTGGACGCAGACCTCACAGCTCCAACCCGACTGCACTAGTGCCGCATTGCAACTCCCTGACTGGCACGTCGGGACTGAGCTCCATACACGTTCCAACTGACTGGCACACCCGAACTCGCGATCCGAACTCGCTTACGACAAACAACGACAGGGAACTCATAGCAGTCGAGCAAAGATACTACGAGAGGCGATATATCGATAGCCGGCCGGAGTGACCGAGCGGTTCTAGGCGCTACAGTCTGGAACCGCGCGACCGCTACGGTCGCAGGTTCGAATCCTGCCTCGAGCATGGATGTGTGTGATGTCCTTAGGTTAGTTAGATTTAAGTAGTTCTAAGTTCTAGGGGACTGATGACCTCAGAAGTTAAGTCCCATAGTGCTCAGAGCCATTTGAACCATTTGACATATCGATACGCACTGCTAGCGCCGGCCAGAGTCAAGCAAAGCAGAAACTCAGTGACAGTAGTAATTTAAATTAACGTAGTGAGGTGGAATTACGTTAAAAACAAGGTGTAAAATACGTGATGGAGGGAACACGAGCCACGCACGGCTCAGTGCCATTTCGCATTCAGTCTCCTGCAGAGTTACCAGATCCACTCAGATCCAGATTTATCAAATATGTATTCTGAAGTCTGAGACGCAATGGGTTTTATAGAGAATGTCATGGATAGTCTTTTTACGTGTGCGACTGCTACGGTCGCAGGTTCGAATCCTGCCTCGGGCATGGATGTGTGTGACGTCCTTAGGTTAGTTAGCTTTAAGTAGTTCTAAGTTCTAGGGGACTGATGACCACAGCTGTTAAGTCCCATAGTGCTCAGAGCCTCTTTTTACGTTCTACCCCTAGTATCGAAAGCTAATTTATATGATGTGTTTTAGACCAAATATTTACTTAAGCAGTAAGAGTCCAATAAATTGTTATGTTCCCCTTAGGCTTTAAGCACATTTCAATACGCCTCCATGTTTAACTTGATACACTTTTGCGTGTATCCGATGCTATAGCGTGAAGCACACCCTCAACAGCATTGCCCAGTTCTTCGTCGTAGCATATCGACTTGCAGGTCCATTCGTCTTCATGGCTCCCCATAATGAGTTGTCATATGTGGTGAGGTCAGGTCTTCTTGGTGGCCATTTCAGGGAGCTGGTGTTGCTGACGAACCACGACATATCCACTGTCCTGGAAAGTGTTCATTTGGGAAGTCGTCCATTGTAACAGCAACGTAAGGAGGCGCTCCGTCTTGCTGCTACTATATGCTTTCTGTGAGGCCCCTTTCCTCAAACTGAGGTATTAACCACGTTGGTAACATATGTAAATAATTTGCTCGTTGCACAGTCCCTTCGAAAAAGTATGCTCCAAGCAGATGTTGTCATCATTGCCCAAATCAAAACGTGAGGCAGGTTGCTTTCCAACTCGAGAGTGTAATGATGATTCTCTTTGGCCCTGACAACAATATTTATAGCATGTGAGTTGCCGTAAATGACACATTCATCTGAAACTCGTTCGAACAACACCCAAGTACGTGGCACATTTCAAACGTTCTGCACACTGTAAGATAGAACTGAAGAAATGAATTTGTTTTACAAAATACCTTTACAGGCCTTCAATAATATCTCCATTCTTACTTATGACAGCTTCCCATCATTTCGGGAACTTTTTTATTTCGGATAGCGCAACTCAGTTGTTGAGCTATCTGATTACTCTGGCCAACTTACTGAAAGCTTCAGCAATTGCCTCAAATATTTTCCAAGGATTTGTTCTTCAATTTGGGGACCGAATCAAGGTCTGGTGCGTTCATATCATGACTGTATGGTGGGTAGAAAAATATTTCACATCCGTATTGGTCGAGCGTTTCTATCACCGGTAGGGTATTGCATTATCTCACAAAACGAAGACACCAGCTGTAAGCATGCCTGGCCTTCGGCGAATTTTCGGGTGCAAAACGTTTCGCAGAAACAGCTTGTAGTATGCGCCTTTTACATAGGTCCCCTGGGGCTTTCGTTTGTATCTAGACTCCGCTCACGACATACGCATCCGTTTCACCTTTGATAGTTGTCGGAGGAAATTTTCCTAGCCTGGAAGGTTTCGAACTTTTCCAGTGTGACGAATGAGACTTCAGCTATGGCTCAAAATCTCGCTATCCAGCTTTCATGCACAGCAATTCTACTCAAAAGCTTTTCTCGTACTGTTCGATAAAGCGGAAGCAATTGTACGCCGATTATTTTGTGACCTGCTTTCTGCTCTTCACTCAGATAATGCAGAAACCATTTGGCAGCAACTTTTCTGATCTTTAACTTTTCAGTTACGATTCTGTCAATTGAAGTGACGGACATTGTGGTCTCGTATGCAATTGCCTCACATGTTTTTCGTTGATCGTCTCTCAAACTTTCATTAACAGAAACTACAGAGGTGGAATGTATAGCAGTTTGCGGCCATCCAATTCTGTGATAGTCCTCAAAGCTTAAACAACGTTCACGGAAATGAGCAGACCACCTTGATAGTGTGCTACGATCTATTACGCTATTCCCACCCATCTCTCTCAAAGCGGTGCAAAGTTTCCGTTGAGTTCTTCCACAGGCGGACTCGATCCTCTTCTGTTCCGGTTTGCCCACAGTCCATGTCTCACTGCCATACAATGCTGTCCTCCAGACGTACACTCTCAGAAATTGCTTCCTCAAATTAAGACCTTGTGTTCGACAGTAGCAGACTCCTCTTGACCAGGAAAGCCCTATCTGCCAGTGCTAGTCTGCTTTATATGCCATCCTTGCTCCGTCCTTCATGGCTTATAATGCAACCTAGGTCGCAGAATTCCTTATCCTCATCTACTCTGTGATCACCAACCCTCATGTTAAGTTTCTCGCTGTTCTCATTTCTGCTACTCCTGATTAGTTCCGTATTTCTTCGATTTAATCTCAATCCATATTCTGTACTCATAAAACTGTTCGTTCCATTCAGCAGACCATATAATTCTTCTTCACTTCATTGCTTCTGAACAGTAGTAGCGAAAGACTACATCGCTTTCTTAGACACATTTCAATCCGAGCACTTCGTTCTGGATCTTCCACTCTTATTGTTCCCTCTTGGTTCTTGTACATACTGCACATTACCTGTCCTCCGCCATAGCTTACCCCTTGTACCATTTCACATTGTTGAACGCTTTCTCCAGGTCGGGAGACCCTACGAACGTGTCGATTTTTCTTCAGGCTTTCTTCCATTGACAACTGCAACGTCAGAACTGCCTCTCTGGTGCCTTTACCTTTCCTAAAGCCAAAATGACCGTCATCTAACATATTCTCAATTGTTTCTGTGGTGTCACCGCCAGACACCACACTTGCTAGGTGGTAGCTTTAAATCGGCCGCGGTCCATTAGTACATGTCTGACCCGCGTGTCGCCACTGTCAGTAATTGCAGACCGAGCGCCACCACACGGCAGGTCTAGAGAGACGTACTAGCACTCGCCCCAGTTGTACGACGACTTTGCTAGCGACTACACTGACGAAGCCTTTCTCTCATTTGCCGAGAGATAGTTATAATAGCCTTCAGCTAAGTCCATGGCTACGACCTAGCAAGGCGCCATTAACCATTTCTAGAGAGAGTCTCACTTGTATCATCAAGAATGCTGTATACAAATGATGGATTAAAGTTAAGTATTCCAGCAGCTACGTACTTTTCTTTATAGCATTCATTACGTATCCTGTTTCAGACCTAAGCAAGCCTGCGTGAGTTAAGAGCGTGCCCTTTCGGCTTCCTCGCCTTGCGTCTAGACTGTCTTGCCTAGACACAACAGTTTCTATTATTCTGTATATTGTTCTTGTCAGCAAATTACATGCATGATCTAACCTGATTGTGCGATAATTCTCGCACTTTGCTGCTCTGGAAAACTTCAGGTTTTTGTGGATGATGTTCTTCCGAAAATTTAATTTTATATCGCCAGTCTCAATACGTTCCACACCCCAACGCAAACAGCCGTTTTGTCAAAACATCCCCCCCCCCCCCCCCCCAGTGATTTTAGAAATTCTGACAGAATGTTACACAGGCCGACGAATTTTTTTTTGGAAAAGCTATTTTACTTTGATAGCTGATCTTTATAGATTTGTATGAGCTGAATCCAAATCTAGCCTTAGTTTTTTTTTTTTTTTTAATCACCCATAGTTTTTTAGCAATATGCATTTTACAATATAGTACGAAAAGCCTATGCTATATGGTAAACGGGTCAGTTAATGAAACGCTTTGTTACAACATAAGCATGGTTTGTATTTACAGTAAACTACTTAGAACAATGATATGTGTTAATAGAGGTTTCACTTGTCAGCTGGAATTGGTTTTTATTATCTTTATCATTTTTCTTTGAAGCTTTTTGTATAGCTTCTTCTTCGATGAGTCGCTTGCTGAACTTCCCGGTGAAGTGACCAACAGTAGTCCCCCATCATGCTGGTGTTCCAGCGGCCTTGGTAGCGTTTTTCCATCACTTCGGTGTTCTGGTTAAATCGCTCTCTTGGATCCTCGCTGACATCTCCCATATTGTCCGGGAAGTAATCAAGGTGATTGTTCAAAAATTGAACTTTCAGGCTCATTAAACATCCTAAAGTTTTAAACTTCATTAACATTGTAGCTATAATAGAAATATATTCTGTATCTTTTTCATGTCCTAAGAACTTTGTAACGACTTGCTTGAATGATACCCATGCTTCGTTCTCATTTAAGGTCATTGTGGATTCAAAGTTAACATCAAACATCAGTTTTCTAATGTCATGTCCGACAAAGACGCCTTCTCTTAGTTTAGCTTCGGAAAGGTGTGGCAGAGATACTTAAAACACGTTACATCTTTAGGCACAGCCTTTACAAACTGTTTCATTAGGCATAACTTTATATGATGAGGTAGTAGGAGTACGGGTTTTTGGATCTACAAGGTTTTTGGGTAGAATGTTCTACTCACCAGCTTTTAAGGACTCCCTCACAGGCCAGTTCTTTCTGCACCAGTGCTGATCCCTAGCCCTACTGTCCCATTCACATAAGAAACATGGAAATTTGGTAAAGCCACCTTGCTGACCAAGGAGCATTCATGTTACTTTTAGATCGCCAAATATCGTCCAACCATGAAAAGAATAGCCTATGTATTTAGCACTATTTCTAGATTTTCATAGCTTTCTTCCACATGCACAGAATGTCCAACAGGTATAGATGCATACATATTACATTGTGTAATAAAACAGCCATATAACTACGAGTATTTTTTTGATGAATCAGTAAACAGCCTTTTTGTATTCAATACCAAACTCATTCATCAGACTGGGAATGTCTGAACAGTACACTAAATCACCTTCTTGTTGAAAAAACTTGGAAAATGGATGCTCACTCTTTCTATACATGTATGTACTGGTTCCAACTGCCAATAAGTTCTTTTCTTTTAATCTAGAGCCAGGCAGTTCAGCTCTTTCTTTCGTTAAGCCATGATTCCTAACCAAATAGTTAAGCTCGGTCTGAGTAAACAATTTGGGCTGTAGACTTTCTGTATTACAATGGAATTCATCATCACCTGGTCCATGTAAATCAGATTTTACAGCAGAAAATACATCTGTTGGAATAGAATTTAAATCATCTGATGGTTCACGAACCGGAAAATTTACATCATGCTCTACTGGTCGGATGGTGGATGGATGGTTAGGGCAGCTTATTACCTTCTTGTTTTTCTAATTATGACCAGTAATATCAACACTGCAAAAGTAGCAGTCATTGAAATGATTTCTTGGATCCTTCCATATCGCAAGAACAACAAATTCTAAAGGCTTTTTCTTCTACTTTTTGGATCATTTTCTCAGATCTTCAACACGCACATAACATACCTTATGTGTGCGCCCAAGATTTATCTCGATCACCAAATTTCGATCGAAAGTATGAGAGATAAAACCTTTTTCAGGAAGTCCGTAATGTTTCTTTGGTGTTCTCAATCACAAATTCACCACAAATATAACAAAAACAGTCAGCACAGTTTTTACAACCACGATTAGACACCGTACTGAGCTCATGAGCAGGAAACGGAAAAGTGAGGTTAGGTTGTCAGTAAACAATACACAAAAATAGAATCGACCTTTTCCTGCTAGCAAATGTTTTTCAGCAGTGCTACCAACGTCATCTACGTTCATTAGACCTCCTTTCTAAATAATTTTAACTGTATAAAACCTGTTCAATTCTTTAAAAAATCGCTTAACTTAACAAATTTAATTGTAAAATGTGAAGAAATGGTGGGTGATACAGCTTTTTAAGTATCATATTTGGATTTCCCAACCTAAAATCGTAAGATTAAGGTATTTTCAGCAAAAAAGATTTTCCATTTTTGGCCTGATCGTAAATGGTGAAAGGCTCTTTCAAATTCTGTTTCAATTTCTGGATCACCGATCTCCTGTGTGTTGACTCCTGCTTCTATCACTTCATCAAGCAAGCCCTCCTCGCTCATAGAGGCCTTCGATGTAGTCTTTCCACCTATTCACTCTCTCCCCTGCATTTAACAGTGGAATTCCCATATTACTCTCAATGTTACCGCCTCTGCTTTTAATGACACTTAAGGTTGTGTTTCTATACACTGGTTTTCGATTTCTTCACATTTTTCATGTAGCCATTTTGCCTGACTGCCCACCACTTCCTAATTATTTCATTCCTAAGTGACTTGTATTTCTGTATTAATGACTTCCCCTGAATATTTTTGTACTTCCTTCTTTCGTCGATGATGTGAGGTATTTCTTCTATTACCCATGGTTTCTTCACAGTTACCTTCTTCACAGTTACCTTCCTTCTCTCCAACTTCAGTGTTTGCCCGTTTTAGAGATGTCCAATCCCCTTCAACTGAACTGCCTACTGAGGTACTCATTATAGCAGTATCTATAGCCTCAGAGAACTTCAAGCGTATCTCACCCCTTAATACTTCCGTATTCCACTTCTTTGTACACTGATACATCCTGACTAGTATCTTAAACTTCAGCCTACTCGTCATCATTGCCAAATTGTGATCTGAGTCTGTATCTGTGTACGTCTTACAATCCAATATCTGATTTCAGAATCTCTGCCTGACCATGATGTTATGTAACTGAAATCTTCATGTATCTCCCAGTCTTTTCCAAGCATCTTGTGATTCGTGAGCCGAGCATTCGATATTACCATCCGAAATTGAGTGCAGAACTAATTTAGTTCTTCTCCTCTCTCATTCCTAGCACCAAGCCAAAAAATTCCTGTAACTCTTTACTCGTCCCCCTACAGCCACAAATCAATCCTCAAGGCGTATTAGTTTTTCATGTCCCTTTACGTACTGAATTAACCGTTCAATATCCTCGTACACTTTCTCCACCCCTACATCTTCATCTTGCGACGTCGGTATATGTACTTGAACTGTTGTAGTCAGTGTTGTTTTGCTGTCGATTCTAATGAGAACAACCTTATCACTTAACTCTTCACAGTAAAACACTCCTGCCCTACCTTCCTAATCAAACGAACCCTACTCCCGTTATTCCATTTTCTAATGCTGTTGTTTTTATGCTATTCTTGTCTAACCAGAAATCCTTGTCTTCTTTTCGTTTCACTTCCATGACTCTTAACATATCTAGATTGAGCCTTTACAGTTCGCTTTTCAGATTTTCCAGCTTCCCTACCACATTCAAGCTTCTGACATTCCACGCCCCGACTCGCAGAACGATGTCCTTTCTTTTGGTATTCAATCATCTTCTCATTGTCACCTCCCCCTTGGCAGTCCCCTCCAGGAGGTGCGAATGGAGGACTATTACGGAATCTTTTGCCAATAGAGAGATCATCATGACACTCCTTCAGTTACAGGCCACGTGTCTTGTTGACACACGTTTTGTGTCTTTAATGCAGTGGTCTGCATTGCCTTCTGCATCCTGATGCCTTTGGTCATAACTTGTTTTTCCACTTGTAGAAGCAGATCCCACCACAAAGGGAAAGAGTGTCCTGAATCTCCGTCATTAGCAGAATGAGGGTGACTTCGCATGCCGGAAGTCTTCGGCCGCCACTGCTAATGATTTTAATCACTATTTAACCGTTGCTTGGTTTCTAACCCGGGACCAAGGACGTTTTGATCACTAAACACTCTACCCCTAGACCACTACTACAAGAATTCAAGAATAACCATAAATTTCTTCTGAGTATTTCGTGAGGTGTCGACATTCCCACGCTATGTATGGATATTAACCTTTATTCATGCGTAAGAGGCAAAACACGCAAAAGCTTATAATGTAGCGGCCAGGTTAGCCAATATTGGCCTTCTGATAAACTCCTGCTATGTTTAATAGTTAATGCACTCCGAATCTGTCGGATTGTCTTCAGCATAGTGTTCAAATAGGGATCGACAAAGGCGTCAATGCTGCCACGGAAAGCTGGAAGTTTGGCTAAAATCAAGTTCTTTTCTAAGAATGAATCTTTTGCAAAGACACTCATTACTCGAGACATTTTTGTTCTTTCTTGAACTCTTCTCAACGGTTCGGAACCTGGTTGAGACGAATTCAAGGAAACGAAAAAATTCAGTCATTAAGTTACACAACTGTACACTTCATTCCATTTTGAAGTATTTAGTGTGTACTGTCATAAATCAGATTACCGGAAACACTGTAGAACTAGATCACAGACAGCCGTGAAAGATTCAAGAACGCCTGGTTAAGGGGTTTATTTAGTGGACAAGTGGTAACAGCGAATAATACGTTGACACCAGTAAGTACGTGGAGAGAAGCCACATTTGCTTTTGAAAATCCTTGTTCTTATAACATGTCTCACATCCCGGTGAGCCTCCTCTCAAATAACAGCGGTATCGAAAACAATCCTTTTGCACCTGAGTCAATACTAGAACGGTCGAACACCAGTTGAAATAACAGCGTTAGGCAAAAATTTCTTCATCTGACATTCTACAGATGGTGTACACATGGCGGCCCGGCGAACGGCGCGCTCTGCCTGGTGTCTCCTGATTGGTTAAGTCTTCGTCTGTGGCCACGCCTTAGAGCAATGGTGGCGGCCAGTTGAACAGGGCCCCATAGGACACTAACCACTAGCACGACCTTGGTTTCGCTGCATACCACTTGGAGCGCTGCAAGTTTATCATTCCATCGTTTCGCTTGTTCGTTGGCTTATTTTTAGTCTTCCGTGTTTGTCATCGTTTTATAGGTAAAAGATGTTGGGTTCATCGCAGTGTGCTTCTCATTAGGAAATCTCGTGTGGATTGCACTGTTTCAATTGCGTTGTAAATAAGTTACTCGTATTTCCATTGCGTTCTTTTCGCATCCGTAAAATTGGGCGCGGTAAATGATTCAAAATTTGTTTCTGTTCCATATAAAAAAGAAGCTGCTTACATTGAATGGTTTTCTGCACAATTATGTTAATGCTTACGAATACAAGTGTGACCCGCTCATTTTAAATTCGCTTTAGGTACTCATATATTGTTTGTATTGGACGTTATTTTTATTAGCATCGGTTTTTCCACTTTCTAGAATTTAATGGAGAACAACATGTTAGCCGGTTTTGACAGTAGTGCTAAACAATTGTATTGCATCTTCCGACGGAATGAGTACCGTATGTAGTTCTGCCTTGAATGGTGTTGCTTCTTGCCGCTGACAATCAGTAACATGCATTTCACATGAGCTTGCGGAATAGCGATGTAAATGTAGATGTGGAATGAGTAGGGCCTATGCTTTGTAGTCTTGGTAGCTAGAGCATTCTTCTTTGCAAATGCTAAAACTTTGACAGTAATTACGCAGAACTTTACTGAGGATAACTTTAATTATTCAGTATCTACGGTATTACTCCAACTCCATTGTAGTTTTTCTGGTTTTACTTCAACTCATGTTAATGTAATCTGGTAGTACCTTCACACCTTCCCTCAACTACATCTACACTTACATATATACTGCGCAAGTTACTGTACGGCGCGTGGCGGAGGGTAACCTACACCATTATTGAGACGTGGTATTTACTGGTATTAAGGAAAACGTGGAAGGAAGGACACACCATTGTAACTTTCTTTTCACGCAACCTGTTCATTTAACAATATATGATAACAAATTTGTTTTGTTTACAAATTAACAAATTTTTGAAATGAATAAGCTTTTACAAGAGAAACAAGAACAACATGACAATAATTAAAAGGGCCCGGACCTACAGTTCGCCCGTTATCGGGTGAAACTACTACCTACATAAAGTGAATGACATATCCTCACTTGTCCTTTATTATCCGCAGTGTACTTCTAATGCCCGAGTGAAGGCTTGTTCGAAGTCAGCGAAAAACCCATTTTACTTCTAAATAGACATCTCCATTTTCTAAAATTCTTTTGATTGTGTAAGTACGACTGTTCTCTCCTGAGCCCACTTTTCTTCCTTGCAAACATGCATCTTTTATTACTCTCAAGCAATTGTATCTCATTTCTGATTAAACTGTATTCATGAGAATTATATCCCTGTAATTGTCACATGTATTTCTTTGTTCATTTTTAAATTTACTTTGGCGGTTTTCCAATCGTCAGGGATTTTATATCTGCGCCAGAGTTCATTTAATTATTAATTAGTTGTCAGTGCGCCCCGTCAGCCCCCACCCCCCTCTCAAACTTAATACGTACTGTATTTATTCGACGTGCGTGACGACTCTTGCCATGTTCTAACATTTCAGGACCCATTCAAACTCATGTATGGTTCTCTGCTGATCCATTGCAGACATCTTAGATTGTTGAATCAACTGTCTTTTTTGCTATTGCACACATCCTAATGTTCATGGTGAGGGTTGAAAATTGTTTAATAACACCCACAGATCAGATTGGGTCAACTGTCACATATAATGCCGGTCAGTTATTATGCCGGTGAGAGAGAAAGGTTTATGGAGTAACAGTAAGACACGGAAGCTACTGCAACTCCCCGGATGGGCTGATCACTGATACAAGTAACACAAAAAAATTACATCACGGTAACAGAGCGATATCGTCGTAATGGAGGTTGCACGAAGTGTCACAAGGGAGCTCAGCCAGAATGCAAGAGTAACTATTCGGTTACTGCAGAAACAGAAAAGTGGTCTGAAAGGTAAAGCTGCGACGTCTTGCAGCCATCAAGAGCGATGAAGAGCTCAGAAAACTGGAGCTCCCCGACTTCCACAGCTTAACTCTCAGTTGTAGCTCAGTGGTAGCTCAGTGCTACAGCTAATTAGTAACGATTTGGGATATCTGATGCTCCATCCATGGCCTACTGAGATAATTATAGTCTACAATTCCATCGTCAACTAGATCTGACTGTTGCCTAGATCTGACTGATTCTGTTGGCTAGACCTCATCCCTGATGGCAAGACTTCGACACCTTCCATTACCATGTCTCTTCAGACCTCACTAGTGGTCCTTGGCAAGCTGATAAATCACCATTAGCCCGGAGGAGTGCAGTAACAGAACCCCCCCAAATTGCAGCTACGAGCAGACTCCCTCCATCTTGGGCTGGTCTCTTGCAGGGGGCGGTGACCTGACTCTCCACAACTACCGCCATCTCGCATACAGCTATTGGCTGCCTCGCCTGAGTGCAGTCTACGACGGCTACGGAAGCTTCCAGCTTTGGTGTCTCCCTCTGGTGGGAAATAGGAAAGGTTGCCTGTTCACGTGCGTTTAAGCGGCGCTATGAGCTCGCCAGTGAGTCAGTCTGGGTCCGTCTCTCGTCCCCAGCTTGCTAGTCTGTCTCTCGTCCGCATTTGTTAGGCAGTTAGTGTCTGTCTGTCAGTCGGAGTGCTAGTTTGTCTGTCGTTCGGATCAACCTTTAAAACCGGCAAAATGAGAGTCTTTCCACTCCGCCAGTAAGAGAACTCAGCGAGTGGTCGCCCGGTCGGGGCTTAGTTCCTGCATCTGAGTCTGCGCGTTAGGCCGCCAGTCTGCTCGAGTTCGCTCAGGCAATGGTCTTTGGCGGTTGGATCGATCGGTTGGTCGGTCGCGCACTGACACACGATGACTTGTCCGCCTTGAGCGTCGGCGCATGTGAGGTCGCCACGTGAGTCCAGTGGGCCGCACCGTATAGCGAGGGGTAGTGACTTCGCGGTCGACACGAGAGCAACAGGAGTCAATCCACGACATCGGTCTGGTCGGTGCGAGCTGCGACGCCGTGAGACGGGAGATCGGCGCGCCTTCCTGCGTCCGTTAAAGCGGCTGGAAGCGGACGGTTCGAGAGAACGATTTGGGGGGGGGGGGGGGGTGCTGTGTCAGGTCTTCTCGAGAAATCGCAGTTTATTAGAGGTGAAGTGATTGGGAATATGATGTTTGATTTACTCTTGTTAAATTGTTTTCTTGGTGAGGTCACCAGCGGTTTTGCTTTGGGGTCGTCCTACCATTCTTCTCCGTTTGCCCACCGTCGATGGTTGTTTATAAATTGGGTGGTCCGCTTTTCCCTTGTAGAATAGGGGCGGGTTAGAACAACCTGCAGTTCGGATTGTTCGGTAATCTCCCTGTTTGTCGGATTTGGTGAGTTAACGAATTTATTGAGTGAACTGTAACGGTCTAATACCTGAAATAAGTTTTGATCTTTGGAAACTTTGATATTATTGCCTATGATCTTGAGAGGCGGTATCTGTGTACTGAAGAGCATCTTATCTATTGTTTAGCCAACCTTGTAGAATTTTATGTAAGACTGCATTTCACGGGCATTTATTTAAATGATCATTTTAGTATATCAAGTTGCCACCCTTTCACCGTAAGACTTTTCTTAGAAGTTAAAATCAAGTTGCACCTTTGGTGGCAAGGTTAATATTTTAATTGTTAGTGTTTTGTACCATTTCCATCCCTCCTACAGAGGAGTGCATAGTTTGTGTGCTTGTGTAAATTGTTAAAACTCTTAGTTTAAAGTAATCTGGTGTGTTGCAGATTTGCACCAGTGTAGTCTTTCAGAGGCTGTTGTGAGCGGTCGTAACTACGGCCATGTCAAAAAGGGAGCGGCAAGGTTCTTTGCACGAAAGCTCATACAAACTTGTTTCTTTCTGCCTCTGAATAAATTGTAACTTTGATATTTAGAGGGTGCTTCCTGATTATAATTTCTTTAAAAAAATGGTTTTAGGCACTATTAAAGTCAATTAAATTCCCATTTGTTGAATGGAATTTGGTTATGATTTCATCAGTTACTCCCTGGCAACTAATTCCATGCTTACATAGTGTGATCAAATGTGTTAATGTTCTTGATGAATCGCTAGTAAATAAAATAAATTCTTAAGAATATTCTTTGAAAATAAATCACAGTTCACACAGCTTTAGAGCAACGAAGCGTCATTCGTTTTCTATGGAGCAAGGGACGAACGCCCTTCGAGATCTGCAAGGAAATGCAGCCCACATATGAGGAAAACTGTCGCTTTGAGAACTTTGAGGTGGCGGTGTTGTGAGTTCGACAAAGACCTTGAAGTCCTGCATGACAACGAGTTATCGGGGAAGCCGCGTTCGTTGCTGAGTAACGACAATATTTCCGGTATGGATGCAGCGGTGAAAGCAAATCGACGTTTGTAGATCGCAACCATTTCCTAGAAACTTTGCATACCTTATGGAAGCGTTCACAAGTAACGATGAAGCCAAGACTGCAGCCAGACGGTTGTTGCATAGTCAGCTGGACGCATTGTACCGTAGGGGCATATCAAATTTACTGCTGCAATAGGACAAATGTGTGAACTGGTGTGGTAACTATACGGAAAATTAGTGTAAGGTACATAGAATAGGACGTAAAGTTGTCATTACCTCTACGTACGTCACTTTGGCTAATAAAAACTATGGGCAAAGACTTTCTGATCTGCCCTCGTACAATCTCCTTACTTAGGAGTGCATTATTTTTCCAAACACTAAGAAGCAATCATCCTCCAGTCTCCCTTCATCCTCGAAGGACATATTACACACTTCTTCTTTCGGTCTACATTTGAGTTGAGGAAGTGTTCAGGAACCGACAAACGCATATTTTTTGGGGAATTGTGAATGCTGCTGAGAAGGCTTTCTGAATAAAGAAATCTCTGTTCGACAGGAAAGCTAGATCAAATTTTTTGTGGCGAAAAGACAAAGAATTCGGGATTATTCAACCATACAATTTATAGAATTATCATTTGAGTATGCACCTCCCATTTCTTGCGATGTAATAAATATCGTTTTCTGCATTAAAGAATGTCCTGGCAGACAAATGTATGAGCCTAAATGAGAAGCTTTGGACAATAATTTATCATACGGCTTTTAGTGCTGGGGGTGTCCAAAGAGATGCTGGGCTCGCCTTCAGTGCAGCTTTTTTCATTTAAGCGGAGGGCTGCGTCTGTAAGGCAATTGAAATCTTTCAGTAAAGAAAGGTATTGGAAAAGAATTGCCTGTGGCCTATAGTAAGGGACCAAGAGGAATTTACTCAAACTGAAAAAGAGAACCACAGAAAAATATTTTCAAGGTTGCTGGCGGACGGATTCAGACCAACTCATTTACCAAACCAGGGTTGCTAGCTCAGCGGCCCAACACGAAGAACTACCCTAAGTCGGTGGAGAATTTAGAAAAACTGGTTGTTGTACATTGTTTTCAAATGAAATAAAATCCATCACAACAATAGATTGAATCCTGACACTGCATGTTTTTTCGTGAATTTTGCATGTGTAGTCTTCTGATGCGTGAATGCATACATATTTTAAGATTTAATTGTGTATGGAATTCCTGGCTTCAGTTATTAAATATTACAGTATCGGGGGGGGGGGGGGGGGACCGGGTTAGCTCTGCACTCTTTGTCGTAATGTAGAAGTAAAGCGAGTGATTTAACTGACGTCCAAAAGGTCATGATCATTGACTTTCGGACCAAGTGTGGAAACATTTCCGAAATGGCAAAGTTTGCAAAGTACGTGCCGCCATGTTGAAGTACACGATACAAGGCAAACTAGTGCTATCCAGAACTGGCGCCGCGACGTATATGGTGCACCATAGCCGGCCAGTGTGGCCGAGCGGTTCTAGGCGCTTCAGTCTGGAACCGCGCGACCTCTACGGTCGCAGGTTCGAATCCTGCCTCGGGCATGGCTGTGTGTGATATCCTTAGGTTAGTTAGGTTTAAGTAGTTCTAAGTTCTAGGGGACTGATGAAGTCAGAAGTTAAGTCCCATAGCGCTCAGAGCCATTTGAACCATTTTTGGTGCACCATGAATGACAAGGTAGAACGGCAGGTGTTGCCAAGTGTTTAGTCTAATAGACATTTGAACGATTGACGGTCCAGATGAGCAAAGGGGCTACCAACAGTGTCTTCTTAACGACTGTTCAGCAAATGTTGCTACGTCTGGGTTCCCTAGAACGGTTGCCTGGCTAATGCTCCCATGCTGACTGTTGATCGTCGGCAACCTGAAGGATGGAATTTATACACCAATAACCCAGCTGGTAGTCCAGTGAGTGGCGAGAGATGACCATACCCATGGCACACGGCCGTTGCGCGTACGTCGTGAAACGTTTGACAGCAAGCACCCTGTAACAACTGTCGAAACTGCCCAAGCCGTTCGATGCACTGTTACGGTCGTGAGAATGTTTTCGTGGCGTTCGCTGGGTGATTTCAGCTTTCCAGAAGACACAATGGGTCAACAAAAATATGCATCTATCCTTCAAATGACTCTAAACACTATGGGACTTAACATCTGAGGTCACCAGTCCCCTACAATTAGAATTACTTAAACGCAAATAACCTAAGGACATCACACACATCCATGCCCATGACAGGATTCGAACCTGCGACCATAGCAGCGGCGCGGTTCCGGACTGAAGCGCCTAGCCACAATGGCCGGCCATCTATCCTTGGGGACGATGCCCAGCCCTGCAAGCAGTTTGATTTTCCTGGCATCTAATAGCAGGATAGTGCAACGTATCATACAGCTCGCAGTGTACTTCCGTGGTTCAAAGATCGTAAGGATGAGTTTACCAAAAACCCTTGCCACCAGACTCCCCGGATTTAAACCTAGTTGAGAATCTCTGAGATCCTCTCAATCGGGCTGTTTCCGCCTTGGATCCTCAGCCGAGAAACCTAGCGTATTAATCGACTCGGCATGGCCCAAGTATCTTTCAGAACCTAAATGACTTCCCTGCACGTCACGCAGCGGTCGGCGGTGGAAAAAGTGTTTATTCGGGCTTCTGGCAGTTTGTTGCATTATCGTGCATGGGGAGTGTAATGGTTACATATTGATGGCCAGAAGTGAAGCTAGAGGCATACGATCATTCGAAATGCGTTAGTAGTACTAGGGGCACCCGCAGAGGGCAGAAATTGTAAAGGAAAGAGGTGACTGGGATGCAGTGAATAAATACATTGAAGAACCAAAGAAACAGGTACGCCTGCCTAATACTGTATAGTGCCCCCGTGAGCACGCGAAGGTGCCGCAACACGACGTGCTATGGACTCGAACAATGGTTGAAGGAATTGACACCACGAATCCTTCAGGGCTCTCCATAAATCCGTAGGATTACGAGGGAGTGAAGATCTCTTCTGAGCGCACGTTGCAAGGCATCTCAGATATGGTCAATAGTTTTCATGTTTGGGGAGTATCGGGGCCAGTGGAAATGTTAAAACTCAGAGGAGTGTTACTGGACTCACTCTGTATAAATTCTGGACGTGTGAGATGTTGCATTGTCCTGCTGGAATTGCCAAAGTCCATCGGAATGCACAGTGTACATGAATGAATGCAGGTGATCAAACAGGATTCTTACGTACGTGCGACCTGTCAGGTTCGTATCCAAACATATCACGAGTCACTTATCAGTCCAACTGCACAGGCCCCACACCATTACAGAGCCTCCACCGGCTTGAACAATCCCCTGCTGACATGCAGGGTTCATCGATTCATGAGGTACTTTCCATATCCTTACACGTCCTTCTGCCCGATGCAGTTTGAGACTCGTTCGACTAGGCATGTTTTCAGTGATCAACAGTCCAATGTCAGTGAGCCGTGGTAAAAGTTGCTGTTTTGAAGAGCGCGCCGCAGCGCGTAGTGTGAAGCAGTCGCCCTCCGTTTCTGGCGGGGCGCCGCTGTGGCAATCGCAGCTTTGGTGTCTCCCTCTGGTGGGAAATGGGAAAGGTTGCCTGTTCACGTGCATTTAAGCGGCGCTATGAGCTCGCCAGTCAGTCAGTCTGGGTCAGTCTCTCGTCCCCAGCTTGCTAGTCTGTCTCTCGTCCGCATTTGTTAGGCAGATAGTGTCTGTCTGTCGTTCGGAGTGCTAGTATGTCCCTTATTCGGATCAAACTTTAAATCCGGCAAAATTAGAGTCTTTCCACTCCGCCAGTAAGAGAACTCAGCGAGTGGTCGCCCGGTCGGGGCTTAGTTCCTGCATCTGAGTCTGCACGTCAGGCAATGGTCATTGGCGGTTGGATCGATCGGTTGGTCGGTCGCGCACTGAGACACGAGATGACTTGTCCGCCTTGAGCGTCGGCGCATGTGAGGTCGCCACGTGAGTCCAGTGGGCCGCGCCGTATAGCGAGGGGTACTGACTTCGCGGCCGACACAAGAGCAACAGGAGTCAACCCACGACATCGGTCTGGCCGGTGCGAGCCGCGACGCCGTGAGACGGGAGATCGGCAGGCCTTCCTGCATCCGTTGAAGCGGCTGGCAGCGGACGGTTCGGGAGAGCGATTTGGGGGTGTTGTCAATGTTGACAGCCCCAAAGGAGGCGTAAATATTTGTGTCATGCACTCATCAAGGGTACTTGAGTGGGCCTTCGGCTTTGAAAGCCCTTATCGATGCTGTTTCGTTGAATAGCTCACTCGCTGACACTTGTTGATCGCTCAGCACTGAAAGCCGCCCTTTGGTTGCACTTCCGTGACATTGGACGACTGTTTTCAGTCGTCGTTGGTCGCATTCTTGCAGGCATTTTTTCCGGCCGCAGCGATGTCGAAGATTTGATGTTTTAGTGGATTCCTGATAATCACGGCACACTAGTGAAATGGTCATACGGGAAAATCACCACTGCATCACCACCTCGGAGATGCTGTGTCCCATCGCTCGTGCGCCTACAACACCACGTTCCAACTCACTTAAATCTTGCCATTGTAGCATCAGTAGACGATCTAACAACTGCGTTGTCAACTACTGCGTCGTATTCTGTCTGTTTACATATATCTGTATTTGAGTACGTATGCCTATACCAGTTTGTTTGGAGCTTCGGTGTAATTTACCACACTGTGTGTTGGTGCCACCTTTGAAAATACTGGCATAGGAGAGGGAATGGCTGAAGGCCTTGAGAGATGAGATTGCATTGTGGTTGTCATCTACCTGACACTGTCGGGCGCGTAATGGAGACGTCATAGCTGTCCACTTGCTGTTCAGCGGACAGCGTGTGAACAGGCGACAGCGACACGGCTTCTCCACAACAGGCGAGCGGGCGGCGGTCAGCGGCCATTCCAGGCGACACCCCGTGCGACCGCAGAGGGGAATTGCGCAGTTCGCACGGGGGCAGTGACACGGGAATGCACTCGACCGGCATTAAGCTTTCAGACGCCGCGGACTGCGCCCCCTGACCATGGAGTAGGCGGCCCGCTCGAGCGTAAAACACCGCCAGGTGGCGTTTTACTGCTGCGAGCTGAGCGCCAGATGCAGAAGAACAAAGTGGGAACACAAAGAGTAAAAGACCAGGAAGAGGTGAGAAACGAAACGGACTGGTCAAATAAATTTCTGAAAGCACAGTTGAACGTGACCGAGCAGCAAATTGGGTGGTAAATGCAGAAGAACGAAAGGTAAGAATAGAAGACCTGGTAGAAATTGTGTAACAAAACGGCTTGGTGAAATAATCTTTCATAACATGGTTGAAAGTGAACTCAAGTTGTGAACTAGAGTCCTCTTGTTAACAGAAATTATGTATTGTAAAATAAAACGAAATTAGTTTACTCTGCAGCTAATAGACTTTCAGGTCCCCCAGGAAGAAATTAAGCGAATAGGACGGAAACTGGCAGACGTGTTGTACACGTACAGACAAATAAATGATAACGATTTTACACAAATTGGATGATTTATGCAGAAGGAAGAGCTTCAGAAACTGAGCAAGTTAATAACGCGTTGGTCTACCTCTGGTACTTATGCAAGCACCTATTCAGCTTGGTATTGATTGATACAGTTGTTAGATGTCTCCAGAGAGATACTGCTCCAAATTCTGTTGAAATGGAGCGTTAGAGGTCAAAATCACGAGCTTGCTGGCGAGCCTTGCACGTAATGCTCCAAATGGACTTAGTTTGGGAGTAGAATTGTCTTCTGTGATCAGTGTCTCTTCGAAAAGAGCCCTGAAGTCCAACAAAGACGTGTCCCGAGACACCAGTGGAATACATACCTGACTGTCACACACTATACAGCCTAACCCAGAGTGATAGTCTGGGGTGGTATTTTCCTTCTTTTTTTCATAGCATACCCTCTATGAGTGTCATTCGTAGCACCCATCACATCGGTACGTCGACTGTATTCTACGTCCAGTTTTGTTGCCCTTCGTGGTAAGCCAACCTGGGCTTACACTTCACCAATGCCTACCGCACAGGGCTACAGTTTGTATTGCTTGTCTTCATGCTTGCCAAACCCTGTCTTGGTCAGCAATATAGCCCGATCTCTCACAAAATACAGGTGTTTGGGTCATTGTGGGCACATCTTGTGTTTTCACCGCCAGACACCACACTTGCTAGGTGGTAGCCTTTAAATCGGCCGCGGTCCGTTAGTATACGTCGGACACGCGTGTCGCCACTATCAGTGATTGCAGACCGAGCGCCGCCACACGGCAGGTCTAGAGAGACTTCCTAGCACTCGCCCCAGTTGTACAGCCGACTCTGCTAGCGATGGTTCACTGACAAACTACGCTCTCATTTGCCGAGACGATAGTTAGCATAGCCTTCAGCTACGTCTTTTGCTACGACCTAGCCAGGCGCCATTACCAGTTACTATTGATGCTGTAAAACATGTACCGTCAAGAGCGATGTTCACCAATTATGGATTAAAGTTAAGTATTCCAGCAGCTCCGTAACTTTTTTTACTAGTCTCAATTCCTTTAACTGTTCCAGACCTCACGCCAGCCTGCGTGAGCTAAGACGCGTGCCTTTCGGCTTCCTGTCATAGTGGGTTGGCTGTCTTGCCAATCCACAACACATCTCTCGAATAATCTCGGGATTTTGACGCTCTAACGCGCCAACTGAACAAAGTTTGGCACGATACCCTAAGGGGGACATCTAATAAAGCTGTCAATCAGTGGCGACCCAGATAACTGCTTGCATAGCGACCAGAGGTGGATCAGTACATTATCGACTGCCACACTTTGTGAGGCTCTTTTGCTTGAATTGTTCATACAGTTTTTCTAAAACTATAATCATTTGTTAGTCTACACATGCACATGAGATGTACGTGCCTCCCATTTGATATTTGCCTAGTGGTGTGCCATTTTTTTCTCATAGTGTACAAGTGTCGATTCAAGAATATCGTCTTGAGGGCGTTGCTATAGCCTATACGCAAGTCTCATGTAGGTGTTTAAGCACTGACATATAGGCATTCGTGTCTTTCTAATATGCTTACGGTAAATGTGGAGTCGTGAACTATGAAACAAACAAACACTATCCGAAGAGGCCTTCCAACGATTTCTACTGCCGCCGTGTCATCCTCAGTCCTTAGGTGTCACCGGATGCAGATACAGAACGGCATGAGGTCAGCACACCGCTCTCCTGGCCGTTGCCAATATTCCTGACCAGTGTCGCTATTTCTCAAGCAAGTAGCTCCTCAACTGGCCCCACAAGGGTTGAGTGCTCTTCGCTTAACAACAGCAAGCGGAAGACCCAGAGAGTGGCCCATCCAAGTGATAGGCATGTCATACAGGGCTTAACTTCGGTGATCCGATGGGAACCGATGTTACCGCAGCGGCAAGGCCGTTGGCCAGTCGTGAAATATGGCAACGTTATTATCAAATACGTCCGAACAGGCCAAAGTGCTCATACAGTGTTAGCTTTCACGGCCGGTATTGTCTTCACTTAAGACTTCCGGGCTGATAGGCCGTGGTCAAAGTATAAAACTCTGTCCTGTCGTTTCGTCTCCGACTGCGGGAGACATCCTCGGAGGTAAAACGGCGAACTGCGAAGAGAACTCGAGGAAGCGCTGATTATATAGGCAGTACAGAAGGCGCCACTGTCGATCACGTGGCGTCGGCTATGAGATTGTCTCTGACAATGGCAGCATTCTCGATTGAAATTAATCGATCTTCACGCTTGCGGTGCAACGCTGGCATCCGAATTTTATCCAGTTTAACACCTTCGTCTTTCCTGTTAAAATTATTACGATGTTTATCAATCTCGATAGCCTCTCTATACAAGCGTGCATAATAATGCGAGGTTTTTGATACGACGCTCGTCTCGCTGAATTTTATTTCATGATCACCTTCCTGGTAAACGTGTTCCGCTACGGCCGATTTATCCGTGTGACCCAGGCGGCAATTCCTCTTATGTTCGACAAGACGGGTGTTCATACTTCTCTTTGTGGTACCGACGTAAACCTGTCCACAACTATAAGGGATTTTATATACCCCCGGTGTAGCCAAAGGGTGTCGTGCATCTTTTGCCGAACTTAAAAATTCTTTTATCTTCCTAGTGGATCTGAAAATAGTTTCCACCTCATACTTGCCTAAAACTTTCCCAATGCGACCTGTGACCTTACTAATGAAAGGAAGAAAACCTTTGCCCATGGACGACTGTTGTTCGTCGTTACTCCTGGTTCTCTGCCTAGAGCGAAGTGCTCGATCTATAGCCTTGCTAGAATAGTCATTCTTCACGAAAGTTGACCGTAGATGTTCAATCTCATCTTTTAAATAAACAGGTTCACAAAGTTTGGACGCCCTGTCTACCAAAGTTCTCATTACCCCTCTTTTTTGTCTAGGGTGGTGATTTGAATCTTTGTGTAGATAACGATCAGTATGTGTGGGCTTTCTGTGCACCTTATGGCCCAACGTTCCGTCCCGTCGTTTAATCACAGACACATCAAGGAAGTTCAAATGCCCATTGCTTTCCGTCTCCATAGTGAATTGGATTTTCGGATTAATGCTGTTTAAATGCGTCAGGAAGGCATCCAACTCCTCTGCTCTGTGTGTCCATACTACGAACGTGTCATCGACATAGCGATACCATCTGGCTGGTCTCTTACTGGCAGTCTGCAACGCCCGTTGTTCGAAAGTCTCCATAAATAAGTTAGCCACAGCAGGACTGAAAATGGCTCTGAGCACTATGGGACTTAACATCTGAGGTCATCAGTCCCCTAGAACTTAGAACTACTTAAACCTAACTAACCTACGGACATCACACACATCCATGCCCGAGGCAGGATTCGAACCTGCGACCGTAGCGGTCGCGCGGTTCCAGACTGAAGCGCCTTTAACCGCGTGGCCACACTGGCCGGCTAGCAGGACTGAGAGGACTGCCCATAGCCACCCCGTCAATCTGTTCATAAAAGTTATTGTATTGAAAGTAGGTTGTGGTGAGGCAGTGTCGGAATAATGCCACAATATCGGTAGGAAAAATATCCGCTATGCATAAGATAGCTTCGTTTACCGGAATCATGGTAAATAACGACACAACGTCAAAACTGACGAGGATATCATCGGGGCCCACGCACAACTTGTCAATGAAATGATCTGAATTTTTAATATGACTGTCCGTCCTACCAACATAAGACTGCAGCATTGAGGGAAGGTGTGTAGCTAACACATGTTGGTCCGCCTATAGCGCTGACAATTGGCCTCAACGGAATCCAAGGTTTATGAACTTTCGATAAGCCATAAAGTATAGGTGGGTACGCTTCTGTTTTAGAAAGCAGCTTCTTATCGTCGGAGCCAAATGAAGACCCTTTCACCAGTCGATTTGTCATTCTTAAAATCTTCATAGTCGGATCTTTCTAGAGTTTTTTGTAATTGGAGGGAACCAAAATATCATTGATTTTTCCATGATAGTCCTCACTGTTGAGTATGACGGTGGCATTACCCTTATCTGCATTAAGAACAATAATGTTTTTATCTCCATTTGTATCCCTCAGCGCCTTCCTTTGAGCCAGCGACAAATTACTTTTTTCTTCCGTTCATTAGTTAGGTCACAGGTCGCATTGGGAAAGTATTAGGCAAGTATGGGGTGGAAACTATTTTCAGACACCCGTCTTGTCGAACATAAGAGGAATTGCCGCCTGGGTCACACGGATAAATGGGCCGTAGCGGAACATGTTTACCAGGAAGGTGATCATGAAATAAAATTCAGCGAGACGAGCGTCATATCAAAAACCTCGCATTATTATGCACGCTTGTATAGACAGGCTATCGAGATTGATAAACATCGTAATACACTCCTGGAAATTGAAATAAGAACACCGTGAATTCATTGTCCCAGGAAGGGGAAACTTTATTGACACATTCCTGGGGTCAGATACATCACATGATCACACTGACAGAACCACAGGCACATAGACACAGGCAACAGAGCACGCACAATGTCGGCACTAGTACAGTGTATATCCACCTTTCGCAGCAATGCAGGCTGCTATTCTCCCATGGAGACGATCTTAGAGATGCTGGATGTAGTCCTGTGGAACGGCTTGCCATGCCATTTCCACCTGGCGCCTCAGTTGGACCAGCGTTCGTGCTGGACGTGCAGACCGCGTGAGACGACGCTTCATCCAGTCCCAAACATGCTCAATGGGGGACAGATCCGGAGATCTTGCTGGCCAGGGTAGTTGACTTACACCTTCTAGAGCACGTTGGGTGGCACGGGATACATGCGGACGTGCATTGTCCTGTTGGAACAGCAAGTTCCCTTGCCGGTCTAGGAATGGTAGAACGATGGGTTCGATGACGGTTTGGATGTACCGTGCACTATTCAGTGTCCCCTCGACGATCACCAGTGGTGTACGGCCTGTGTAGGAGATCGCTCCCCACACCATGATGCCGGGTGTTGGCCCTGTGTGTCTCGGTCGTATGCAGTCCTGATTGTGGCGCTCACCTGCACGGCGCCAAACACGCATACGAACATCATTGGCACCAAGGCAGAAGCGACTCTCATCGCTGAAGACGACACGTCTCCATTCGTCCCTCCATTCACGCCTGTCGCGACACCACTGGAGGCGGGCTGCACGATGTTGGGACGTGAGCGGAAGACGGCCTAACGGTGTGCGGGACCGTAGCCCAGCTTCATGGAGACGGTTGCGAATGGTCCTCGCCGATACCCCAGGAGCAACAGTGTCCCTAATTTGCTGGGAAGTGGCGGTGCGGTCCCCTACGGCACTGCGTAGGATCCTACGGTCTTGGCGTGCATCCGTGCGTCGCTGCGGTCCGGTCCCAGGTCGACGGGCACGTGCACCTTCCGCCGACCACTGGCGACAACATCGATGTACTGTGGAGACCTCACGCCCCACGTGTTGAGCAATTCGGCGGTACGTCCACCCGGCCTCCCGCATGCCCACTATACGCCCTCGCTCAAAGTCCGTCAACTGCACATACGGTTCACGTCCACGCTGTCGCGGCATGCTACCAGTGTTAAAGACTGCGATGGAGCTCCGTATGCCACGGCAAACTGGCTGACACTGACGGCGGTGGTGCACAAATGCTGCGCAGCTAGCGCCATTCGACGGCCAACACCGCGGTTCCTGGTGTGTCCGCTGTGCCGTGCGTGTGATCATTGCTTGTACAGCCCTCTCGCAGTGTCCGGAGCAAGTATGGTGGGTCTGACACACCGGTGTCAATGTGTTCTTTTTTCCATTTCCAGGAGTGTAATTTTAACAGGAAAGACGAAGGTGTTAAACTGGATAAAATTTGTGTGTCAGCGTTGCACCGCAAGCGTGACGATCGATTAATTTCAATCGAGAATGTTGGCATTACCAGAGACAATCTCATAGCCGACGCCACGTGATCGACTGTGGCGCCGTCTGTACTGCCTATATAATCAGCGCTTCCTCGAGTTCTCTTCGCAGTTCGCCGCTTTACCTCCGAGGACGTCGCTGGCGGCGCAGCGTACCTGTGCATCGCAGTTTGAAGGCTATTGATATTGACTTGGCTGGGCAGTTTAATAAACAGCAATTGATTGGAGGTCCAAATGTTTTCCGTGGACTCCATCTGAACTTCACCTGTGATGTACAAGCAGTGTTTGGAGGTAGTACCTGGTTGACGCTTGCTGTTCTATGGGGCAGTCACGCAGATTATGGTGGCCTTGAAGCATTTCCAGATGTTAACATTTTGGCTTGGAAGACATGGAGTATAGCTGAGACTACAGGACTCGTGGCTAAACAGCGTTATGGTACTCTTGTTCCAAGCATGCCATTTGTTTTGACTACGAGAAGGAAGAAGAAGTTAAATGCTGATGAGTACCTCTTTATGTGGGCGAATGTCGGCAATGGCAGTCGGAGACGAAACGGCAGGAGAGAGTTTTATACTTCGACCACGGCCTATCAGCCCGGAAGTTTTAAGTGAAGAGGACCAACGTGCATTTCTTCTTATCAATGCTCCTGAAAGACAGACACAGGTAGACACCATTGGAGAGCGAAGATTTAGTGCAGGGGCAGCATGTCTGCCGAAAAAAAGCGTTGTGGAATAGTGTGCCAATTTCCGTGTTGACGGCCATTCGACACAAGACGCCGGTAAATCTGAAAGGCCAATATCATCCAGTACGTAGAACTCAAGTGGGAGACACTGCAGCGCCCACCCTATATACCTGATCTTACCATTCCAATAACACGCCTGCAGTCTCTTAAGAACGGCCTTGAAACGTCGACAGATACTGTCGGTGGAGGAGGTGCAGCAGGCAGTTACGCACATCTTCAAGCAGGAGTGCACGGCGCTTTACCAGATGAGTATCTTCAACGTGGTGCGTCGCCGGGATGATTGCCTCAGTGCTGACGGTGATTTACCCGACTGTACGGTATTCGAACGGAAACTGATTGATCGCCCCTTATACATGTACATCACATCTGCATCTGTGGAGGACTCCTCAAGCTACCACAGAGTGCAGGGATAAGGGTACCTTGCACCACAGCTTGTCGTTCTCTTGGCCCTTTCCATTCGCAGATGGAGCGAGGTAAAAACCACCATCCCTATGCTTCCATTATTCTTCCTTTCCATGTGGTTACGTGAGGTTATCTTGGTGCCGGTAGAATGGCTCTGATCACTATGGGACTTAACATCTGACGTCATCAGTCCCTTAGAACTTAGAACTACTTAAACATAACTAAGGACATCACACACATCCTCGCCCGAGACAGGATTCGAACCTGCGACCGTAGCAGTCGCGCGGTTCCTGACTGAAGCGCCTAGAACTGCTCGGCCACAGCGGCCGGCTGCCGGTAGAATCGTTTAACAGTCACTCCCAAATGTCGGTTGGGAAATTTGGAAATTTGTGGTAGGTTCTTGTGGGACCAAACTGCTGAAGTCATAGGTCCTTAGGCGTACACACTTAATCTAACTTAAACTAACTTACGCTATGGAAAACACACACACTCATGCCCGAGGGAGGAATCGAATCTCCGACGTGGGAGGGGGGGGGGGGGAAGGGGGGGGGGGAGCCGCACGAACTGTGACAAGGCATCTAAGACTGCGCGGCTACTAGCGCGACTAAAATGCCGGTTCCGTAAACTTTCTGGACAGTGTTTCACGAAAAGGGAATCATCTCCCCTCCAGCAATTTGAGAGCGCGGAGCATTTACGTAAAACTCGAGTGATAATCAAAGTCGCCAGTAACAATTCCAGCACCTGGCCTTTAATGCAGACCAAACTACACAGTCTACTACATATTTGCCATCGTTCACTGGACTCAGGACTAGACGAGAGTTTAAATACTGACGAGCGCAGGTGCTCTTAAATAACTAGCCGGCCGGTGTGGCCGTGCGGTTTAGACGCTTCAGTCTGGAACCGGGTGACCGCTACGGTCGCAGGTTTGAATCCTCCCTCGGGCATGGATGTGTGTGATGTCCTTAGGTTAGTTAGGTTTAATTAGTTCTAAGTTCTAGGGGACTGATGACCTCAGAAGTTAAGTCGCATAGTGCTCAGAACCATTTGAACCATCTTAAATAACTTTCCCACGCGTCATCATCATACTCTTGTTGTGTGATGTAGAATTTACACTAATAAATTACTGAAAATTGCTGCTAATCTCTGTTTCTGTAATTTCTGGAGTAGTTCGCCCAACCCTATTACGCAGTGTGACGAGAGTATATACTCGCTGCGTGCAGTCAAGCCACGTCTCTAACAGTACATAGTTCCGGTGATAGCGAGCTCTCCTCTCCTATATTTTTGTGTAGGACACGAAGTTCATCTAGCGAACTCAACAGATGTAGCGCTGTGAAATTTGGACAACGTATTTTATTCTATTTCATTTATTTATTTTCGTTTACGAAGAAAACCTCGTCACCCCAGCAGAAGCCGTTCTTTCACTTGAAGCACTGACAATATATCTTGCCCCTCATCAGCTCACTGATTACAGCCAATATTGGGTATGGAGAAGGATTCAGGGCGTCGCCGGACAGCGAATTTGGGAGTTACGTCACTGGGCCCGGAAAAGAGCTCCCTAGGCAGTGTTTCCTACATCTCCCCGCAACCGACGTACTGTCCCAAATGGGCAAAGTTACATTTGTAAGACGATGACATCTTCGCCCCGGCACAGCTGACTGTAGTTTGTTTAAGCAATAAACTTACTTTTGACATTTACGGAATGATCCGTCGGCATGCATATACTAAAAACTGTATTTATTTTTATTTTGCTGAAAGCCTTTTCGCTGTATAGGACATGGTCAGGCAAGCTTAACAGACCGCACATCAGCGAGGGTTTCCAACAGTACAAAGACTCTTGTTTCCAATGTTATGTAACACTGAAGCATTATACATGTAGCGGGAAAATAAAACTTACAGTGCTTCATTTGACGTGCGCACAGTGCAAGAAATTTTATGTAAAGATGGATTTAATGTCTTAAATTCTAAAGTGACCAATAAACTACAATACCCTGATGTTTACATAATCGAATTCCCATGTATACAACTTCATATCCTCTGAACTATGTGTGGTAAAATGACATAAGATGGCAGGTGCACTCAGTGGTGTATGTGTATACTCTTGCAAAATGTGTTGCGAACAGAGTATGCTTCTGAACAAGACCGGCAGAGTACATCCGCCAATGACGGAACGACAACGGACATAAGCCTACTTGGAACATAGAAGAACAGTTTTCACCCACTAGGTTATAGATCATCGTCCAGGACTGACTTGACAGGGAACGTCGTTTAGTGAAATCTTAGTTAAGTGAACACACACTTGATGTAAATTGCATTTGCTATTTACCGTGAAGTTTACCTACGATTATTTGCACTTAGCCATTGAGGGCCTTCTTGTATTACATTACAAGCAGTGTTTCAGACTTTATTATTCAACAAGTCACAAAGATAAGTAAACCTTTTAACTCGTTTGTGTGACTTTGTTACTAATTTTTAGGAGTGTTGTAGAAATTCCTTCTTCTATCCTGTTACCTGGCCCTGGGGCATAGCTGTGTAATAGTGGCAGAAGAAACAGGTGGCCATTTCAGATGACAGATGACCGCTGGCGTGTGCGGAGTGCAACGTCTGAAACGAAACAAGTTGCAACAATCGTCGGAAGGGTCCAGGCTAGAGGGGGGAGCGTTATTGTTTGGAAAATGTGTTCGTAGCATTGCCTGGATGATCTCGTCCAGCTGGAACTTGTAACTGTTCAATTAGAGCATGCAATTAATCTTGGGGACCATGTCAACCTTACACACAATTAGTTTTTCTCGCCATGATGGCATCTACCAGCGAGAAATGTGTGACACAGCTTGCAGTTTACGTGAGTGGTTCGAAAAGCACCAGGATAGATTTACCGTACTACCATGGCCACCAGACTTGCCACATTTAAACACAATCCAAAATATGTTCGACCATCTAGATCGGTCTTTTGGCACCATGGTTTCAGAACCGTGAAACCCAGCCACAAGGTCACAACGAGAAGAACTTGGTGAGGTGTTATAGAAAAGAGTAAATTTTATTTATACCAGCGGTATTTTTGTGTTTATCCTTCTCCCTCTGAACTTGTTGTCGAGCTTTGTCTGTGAAGAAGATACAATTAACGAGGTGTAGTGTCTCAGGGTCTTTCCATAAGTAACGGAAATTCCTGTATTTCTGTAAAAAAGAACTCAGCAATATCATGGATTACAGTAATTAGAAAAGTACTAGAGAGAGCCGATACTGAAGAGTCGTAAATAACAGAGGTGACATATTTTGAAAACAAAGTGCTAAATTTCTTTCACTGCATAATAAAGAGAAATCAGTAATAACATTGATTAGAAAGGAAAAGGCAGGAGCTATGTAAAAACAGGGAACAAAACAATGAAGAGGTAAAGAATTAGTTACATGCTCCTTGCTACTCACTACAAAGATAAAAAAGATGACCTGAAGATTTTGAAAACAAAGTGCTAAATTTCTTTCACTGCATAATAAAGAGAAATCATTAATAACATTGATTAGAAAGGAAAAGGCAGGAGCTATGTAAAAACAGGGAACAAAACAATGAAGAGGTAATGAATTAGTTACATGCTCCTTGCTACTCACTACAAAGATAAAAAAGATGACCTGAAGATTTGAAATAGTAACCATAAACATAAATTTAGTATTTACAGATGTCAGTGTTAACAACTCATCTTGCCACCCCTGCCAACAAAATATGGAATATTTCAAAGAAATGGTAAATCGCATTAAAATAGTATCAATGAGTGACACAGACCAACAAAATGAAATCAATATAATTAAAACAGATACTCATAATAATGGATGTAAACCTATACTAATAGAAAAATTGCACAACAAAATTCAAACAAAAACCACAGATCCACTTGACAGCAATCCACACAACATGCACTCCAAACCAAGTCAGTGTGCCACAGAAGCCAAACCTAAATTGCTGCTTTCCCATACATAGGCACACCACCATACTAAATAGCAAAATTATTTAAAAAGAAAAATATCACAATCAGCTTTTCCACAAACAATAAATTACAACAAAAAGTAAACCATGACGTAAACACCTCCAAGAGCACCTAGAGTAAGTCAGGAATATACAGGCTCAAATGTGACGCATGCCCAAAATTCTACATTGGACAGACAGGCAGAAGTTTCGAAATTAGATACAAAGAACACATTGGTGCTTTAAGGCTTGGCAACTTGAACAAATCTGCATTTGCAGCCCATATTGCTGAAGAAAACCATTCAGTGAGAATCAATGAGAACAACTTTTAAATTTTACATCTAGCAGAAAAGGGAGCCACTATGAATATATTGGGAGAAATAGAAATACACACACACAAAAACAAAAATGGTTCAAATGGCTCTCAGCACTATGGGACTTAACATCTGTGGTCATCACTCCCCTGGATCTTAGAACTACTTAAACCTAACTAACCTAAGGACATCACACACATCCATGCCCGAGGCAGGATTCGAACCTGCGACCGTAGCGGTCACGCGGTTCCAGACTGAAGCGGCCACACCGGCCGGCACACAAAAACAGAACCCCAATCTATATATTTAATCAACAAGCAAATCGTAATCCTACACCTATCTGCAGATCAAGTAGCAAATTTATATGTAACTACAATTCTCACGATGCTGGATGTGAATAAATAATGTACTGTCTTGGTCATGGAACATGTTTATAATTAGTGTAGCAGTATTCGCTCTAATATTTACTAAATCAATGTCTCTCCGTAATGGTGTAAGAGGCGTTTCAGTTACGTAAGCGAATATGTGATCTTTTCCCAAACATGAGGCATCTTTATCATGTTACGATATATCATAGCATCTCTAGCACTCATACGTTTATAAACACTTTGTATCTGTCCAAACATGCTGTGCATGTCAGAAGTCTGTTCTGAGATTAGTATGAAGTGCTCAGTGAAGCAAATTTACTTGTGCAACAGTAGGAATGTGGTGGAAATGTATTCAGTGACAAATCTGAAGCGCTCAGTTATACAAGTTTATGTGTGGAATGTTGGGATTGTGGCGAAAACTACGAGAGCCGTGTGCTGGATGAAAACTATGAAAACAAGTACTCCAAACCGGCATTTCAGGTGAGTCACACTCCAGTGCAAATCTGTAACGCAACCCTCTGTGTGACGTGCTTATAATTATGTATTATTTATGTTTTAGGACAACTAGTCAGTAAAAAATGCACCACATGTTCTAATGAAAGCATGAATGCCGTCTGACGACGAACTGTAACGACTCTAAACCGGTAATGGTACCTTTTGAATAAAGGAACTTAAAATAAATTTGTGGCTGGTTGCTGCCTCAACACCATTAACATTTGTCTTCAAATAGTAGCCACGGTTTTCAACCATGTCATCATATGACAAAATCGAAAAAAAGTTATATGTTCTCCAAATGTGCTGATTCGCAGTGTAAAACATTTCTTGTGTACATTGAATTTCAGAGTTGTTGCGGTGAGCTTGAAAGATCTCTGTTGGATTCCTTTCATGTTTGATTTCTTAAATCTGTTGTCATTTACGGCATAAATTCCTCTTCTAAATTTATTGTGGCGTTTCTGACTATCTGGGAGGAGACTGAGTAGTGGAACGTGTTACTTTTACACATAAACAAGAACGATCTGTCACACTACTACACTTTAAAACACAGTTTATATGTAATTCATGTCACACAGTCTCATACGGAACCTACATCCGCTTTCTTTTATGTACTGTATATGATAAGATACTGTCATCCCCCTTCCCTTCTGTGTGAGAGGATGAATGAGCAAATGTATTTCTAGTTGCATGCTTGAGGATAGCAGACAAGCCTGTCTGCTAGAGAACAGTAGGACCAACGTCGGAACAGGTAGCTACGCTTTCTAAAAGCAAAGAGGTTTCTATCCTTAGTATGGTCCTGTCCGTCCCTTGTCATGTTGGTATAGGAAGCTGCCCCTCTGGCCACTTCCGTTTGTATTTGTGACCCACCCCCAGGAAGGGACCAGTCAGTCTGTCCGTGGCGAGCGTCTGAAGTGGTAAGATCTCCGGCTAAGCGCGTGTCTGCTAAGTCCGTAGGACAATGGATTTCTTAAGTTCAGCCTAACTGAAAATTTAATCACCTTTATTTCAGGTTTATCTCTAAAATATCTAATGTTATCTTAAATTGCAACGCAGTGTATTTCGAGTGTGAAGTTCAGAATATTTTCCAGTAGTTGCTTTGTCACTACTTTGTGAGTAAAGTGGAACCACGTGTTGATCAGTAACTCTAACAAAGATCATCTATCTTAAATGCGAGTGTGCGTGAGATTATAACATCTCGTCTTGACAATATTTTTCAATATAGCAACTTTTCTTTATGTTCAACCCACGTTGGGTGTACTTTGTGAGACCACTACCACGTGCTTATATAATTGTTTGACCCATCAGGTTAATAGTAAGACGTCAGTAACCAGTTCGAGGTTTTTCTTTTGTAAATTGCTTTTTGATCTAATTTATTTTAATTATCAAAATTATTCTGGAGTTACACGCTTTGTGTAAACCAAGTCGACCACGTGAAGCATGTGGTGTAATCATCAAAGTAGCCCTCAGCTATTCTTTTCGGGAAGATTTCACAGAGAGTTAGTATGAATTTAGTATACCAGTGTGTGGTAATTACATGACGGACAGGATTGTGCTACGAACGTAACTTCTTTGGGTGAAAATTGAATCGGTTGGTTGTGGTTAATTTGCTCTTGCATATATTTCAACGTTCTTCGTGTGTTATTTTATGAATGCAGTGTTGTATGCAGTCTCCCAATTTTGGCTCCATATTTGATGTGTTCCGTAAGATTACAATCTCACATTTTCACAATCCTAAATAAGGCACCAGCTTAGTTACGACTCAAGTTTAATATGCTGAAATTTCAATGATCAATGTTAAAATAAATTTCCGAATATAAACTGATTTATTTATTTTTATTTAAATTCCGTTTTATATATATATATATATATATATATATATATATATATATATGTATCACCGGTTGTCGTATGACTATTAAAAGATTATAATTAATGTTAGTCTGGTTGGGAATTTGGTAAGCTAGACTGGATACCTGGTGAAACAGTTGCGCAGTAATGCAAGGTTAACTTCCCCAGACAGCTCACAGCTTTTAACCCGCTTTTATTGTCTATCAGCACCGTAATCAGAACAAATTAAAGCAACAACGTTACAAGCTAAAACCGTGTTCTTCACTGGTAACGCTGACGTTTAACGCAATTTCCTTGAGACTGCCGCATTTCTAGACATCGCGTGCGTCATCTTATTTCACTGCGAGGTCCAGAGTACCAGAAGAGTGCTGTACCTGCGGATCTCATAACGCACTGTAAATTTTAGAGACATTTTATTATTCAAAAATACCTTGATGTACTTTTCAAACACAAGCAAGGTTTGGCCTCGACTTCTGTTTCGTATATTACTTTGCGGGAAAATAAAATAATGTTTCCGCTCAGTCTCAGCGGGTAACCGTACGCCTCGCTGTCATGGTTAAAAGTCTGCGAAATTTGTAAAAATACTGCGTGATAAATGGGCGTGAATTTTAAGCACCCCGCTGCTCTGGTAAGCAACGAAGCAACGCGAAATTACACGCCAGTGTAAATATTGGCGGTAAATTATAACGCAGAGTCGACCGCCGTCAGAAAATCCCACAACACAGCAGACATGGTCTTCGTGCACTGTAGTTGCATTTACACTGCACGTCTCGGCTTACGCTCTGAAAGCCAGCTCTTATTTTTTATGTGGGGATCACATACAGAGTGTCCCAGGAATGTTGAGACACACTTCTAAGGGATGTGGGGACAAATAATACTGATCGAGAATCGTCTGCTCAACAAGTCTGTCTCTTCTGTTCTTCTGAAACCCATATTCGTTGCTCCAGCCACTTTCGGTCCGCCTGATTACGTAGTCCACTCAGTGTCCTTCGATTCCAATTACATCTTCCACCACTACCTGTGAAACGTTCCCTTTGAAAATTATGAATGACAGTGTTAGAAAAACTCTTACGTTATTTGATTATCAAAAAACTGAACGTACTCAGACATTTCTCTCTTTATTAATTCTGACCATCACTAAACCGACACACAATATTTCTTTTAGCGCAACGCAATCAGACTTTTAATAATCCCTACAAAAGAATGACCCTGACTAACAGGCAAAAATCTTCGTTAACAGAACTACTGCAATAAAAGATTCTAACTACTGAAGACACTAACTACTGATAGGCATAGTTAGAAAATGAAGGATTTTGATAGAGAACAAACAATGTATTTACCTTAATAATGTTCAAAAGTCATTATATATATATATCCATCTTTGCAAATATCTTATTTCCCGCGGACACACGTCCAGATCGTCCGCTTATAGTAACCTGTCAAAACTCTGGCATCTCTCTCTCCACATCCACCACTGCTGGTGGCTCACCTCCAACTGCACAACGCTACACGCTGTTGACATCCAACTGTCCAACACTACAGTAGCGAATGTTCCAACAATGCAAATCAGCTACAGACTGCACACAGCTCAGTCAGTGATTTTCATACAGAGCGCTTCGTGGCGTTACCAACATAAAAACCTAAACCGCCTACTTACACTTGTTAACTAAACTCTAGGTCTCAGATACTGTTATCCTACATGCAATGTGACCCTCAATATTCACATAGTGTTCATATTAAAGTGTCCATGCTGAGCTAACGCCAAAACAGTTATAACACACTAGTCCTCAAATTACTCGCAAATCTGAAAAGTAGTTTTGAAAACTTGATTTCCTTCGGCAAATACCTTCCAGACGACACTTAGCCTTATATCAGTTTCATTAGATCTTTACTGACTGTCTTCAACTTTCCTAAACACAAAAGCCATTCGTCTGTTCTGTGACTACATTGTTAATGTGTGCAATTTCCTATTTCACCTCACTGATTATTCATTGCATTAATTTTCTTCCAACTTTAAAGTCTAAGATGGCCTATTACGTAGGGGTTACAGGAAGTACGTTAAATGTAATCTCTCATTGAGACCACTGCACAACAACAGTTGCGCCATTGTCAGAAAAGATTACATGTTTGCGATGTCCTGCAGGCATAGGTCTGCTGCACTTCAGATACTTGTCGTATCATATTATGCGAGTGAAATAGCTCGGAGACTGCAGACGCACTAGAAAGTACATGGGTCCGTACGGCAGTTGGGGCAAAACATTTAACTAACTGCACATACACTCACCGCAAAATAATGGCAGTACATGGGCCACATGTAATGTAACGTCCAGATGTAGTGAAACCGTGCCCAAAATTTGCGAACCTGCACAGACGTGGCTGACCCTAATCCGACATATAGTCTAGATATTGCACCACGCTACTTCCATTATCTCTAGAAGCTCAAAGACCATCTTGGAGAAATACTTTTTCCAACGATGAGGATGTTGACAAAGCAATTCTGTAATGGCTCCGTGTCCTAGGAGAGAATTTATGCCGTCGAGGGGCTTGAACGATTGGTAGAATGTTCTGGCTGTTTTATTTAACAATGAAATTCGCCAAACAGTCATGAAATGAGATGTTATTTTATTTTCGCTACCAGTTTCGGCAATACATTATCCCATCTTGAAGCCCCATATGCACCTCTCAAAATTAACAGATATTGGCATAATGGGTCATACGTTTCTGGATGTCATGAATCCGTAACTGAAGTACTTCCTTCGAAGACTTGCCTGAAACTTGGGCTGCAGTTGAAAGAAGCACTAGAGCTACGAATTCACGACATCCAGAGGCAAATGGCCAATATCGATAATTTTTAGAAGTGCATTTGGGGCCTGAAGATGGTATAACGAATTGCCGAAACTGATGGCGAAAATGAAATAATATAACATCTCAATTCCTCGGCAGTTTGGAGAATTTCATAGGTAAATACGAGGGCTATCCACAAAGTACATTACGTTTTGGAATTAAAAATAAATAAAGTATTGGAATTTTTTTTATTATATACAGATGAAAGCAACACTTAAATACTACTTTTATACATAGTTGCCATTTACATTAAGGCACTTATCGTAGCGATGGACGAGCTTGGAAATTCCTTCGTCGTAAAATTCGGCCGCCTGCTGAAGCTGTGCGTCGTCATCAAAACGCTGCATAGCCAACCACTTCTTCATTGCTGGGAATAAGTGGAAGTCGCTCGGTGCCAGGTCGGGACTGTACGGTGGATGAGGAAACAACTCCCACTTAAAAGATTCGAGAGCTTCACGAGTGGCATTTGCCGTGTGGGCCCGGGCGTTGTCGTGAATCAGCAAGATCTTTGAGCCCAACTTTCCCCTGCACTTGTGTTGTATTGCTCTTCTGAGGTTGTGCAGAGTTTGGCAATACCTTTGAGAGTTTATTGTAGTGCCTCTTTCCAGGAAATCCACAAAAATCACACCTTTTATGTCCCAAAAGACAGTCGCCACGTGGTTGAAGGCGCAGGCGGCCGAATTTTACGACGAAGGAATTTCCAAGTTCGTCCATCGCTACGCTAAGTGCCTTAATTTAAATGGCAACTATGTAGAAAAGTAGTATTTAAGTGTGGCTTTCATCTATATATAATAAAAAAAATTCCAATACTTTATTTAAATTTAATTCCAAAACGTAATGTACTTTGTGGATAGCCCTCGTATTTGAGCAGCCGCTGTCCTGTGTCAACAATAGATCAACGGAAACTGTTCTGCCTGTTGTTTACAGAGACTTGGTACCCATGTTATGTATCTGTGTGACTATGAAACTCGATGTAACGTACTTGCGATGCCAGACTGATGTGTATGTTGATTTCTAAGACCTCTCGTATCCTCTTCGTTTAGTTACTGGTTTATCCATACTAAAGACGAAGGTGATTCCTGTATCTTCCATTAACACGTATTGTATCACCGCGTTTCCAGCTCAAAGGTATTGAAAGTGTCTTTAGGACTTCTGACAACGAATCATATCTTTTAAATTCAGAATCATTAATTTTTATTGCTACCACACTTTTGCTTATTCATTGACTGCTGTGTAAGAACTAGGTGAACGCAACGTAAGTTTTCAATGAACTGCAAGTCACAGTTTTGCATTTCACTAGACATACTCTGGTCTGCTATGCTATTTTCTGTTTGCCAGGAACAAGACATCGGTCACAGGCTGAAGAGGGATCCGGTAAAGTATTGTTCAACTCAAGACAAATCAACGGCACAATTTTGAGCAACAAAGTTACTAGTAAACATCTGATGGGCAGTCGGAGACAAAGCAAGTCCGTGACGAGTATCTGAGAACAGATGTAGGTAAGCAGATAATCAGTGGCGTGACAATAGAGAGTTGTCACGCTTTTCCACAACACAACAGTTAACGAGTAAATAAATGACTCAGAAAGCAGTGAGTTTGCAGTGACTTAATCTGAAATACTAAATTTTGGAAGAAAAGTTAAATGAAGCTGCTTGCTAATTAATGATTGACTGTAACTGATACTTTGCTTCTTTAAAAAAATGGTTTTCAGTAACGCAATGAAAAATTTGGAAAATGGTACGCACTTTGCTTTTAATTATTGAAAGATAGAATTGAATTTACGTTAAGCAAATGAGCAAATGAACTTACTATTAATATAACAGCAATAAGGTAATTATCAAGCCATCAAAAGTCACAGGCTAAGCTAAACTCAAAATAAATTAAATTGCACACCCTTAATTTGTGCTGTATCTGTAGTATTTCCAGTGAAATTTCACGTTACTTTAACGGAATGAAGTTAATACTCAAAATTGCAAAATTGTTAAGCATCTGTGAAGCAATACAAGAATGAACAGTTACTGAGGCTGCGAAATTCATATTGAAACTGATCTTTAGCAAACTAACAAAACTTGCATTAAGTAGTTAATCAATTTTCATATTTTATGACATTCGGGGATTGCATGGAAAGGAAAGGGACACTGCTTGGTAATAACGTCTGACGACAATGACAACACAGGTTCCCTACAAATTTCAACTATTGCATGTTATCATTTTAGAATATTATTAAAGTTTGGAAAGGAATGTCACTGGATAATGCCCTTTCATTGTTAGTAATGCTGTGACAGTTGACAGTTTTACGACGTTGTTGCTGGAGGACGGCGGAGAATGTAGCCGACGACAGTGCTGAACTGCCAGTATGGCTGCTGTTTGTGAACCCCGAGTCGTTTCCAGAGCCACAGATAATTGTTAGACAGGCAGTAGTTAGAATTCCTCCGACCGTGCTCAGTAGTCGCCTATTAACGGATTAGGTGCGCCTACACTGGCGCGATCACAGCAGCAAACCGCGTCGGCGGGGGCGTCCATCAACACTTCCGCACCCTTTCATGACTCAAGCTGCTCTGCTTCCTCTCTGCTCGCAGCAGATAAACGCACAGATAAACAACGGCACAGCTACTGCCATTTCGTCGTTGGTATCGACACATTTAAATAGAGTTCCCTAAGCTATTATCCAGCAATTAACATTATAATCACAATCAATAACATACAGTCAGAATTAAATACACTATTACAGCCATCACATATTAAATATAGTTTTTGTAATAAAGCTTACACATTAATAATGAGCAGAAGAGTACAACATATCAACGGATATTAAACAGCGGAAAATTTTGGATATTTAGAATATATTTCAACCGCATTTTCGGTCTTGCCAATGGTCGGGAAGCCGAAGGTAAATATAGAAAAGTTTTGCAAGATGCCCCGTCCCCATTGCAATATTGTGGGCAGAAACTTCGACGAAACTAAGACGTTCACTCAACAGAAAGCCGGCGAGGATTCTATGGAAAGGATAGTCCACAAAGTAGAGTTTGAGATGTTACAGGATTAGTGGCGAGAAAGTACTGCATAAGCTCTTGTTATGTTGAAATATACTCTTTGCCGAACACTACACCGCTGAGCCAAAAAATTACTGTTACTGTTGTCTACAGCAGGAGCGAATACTGCTTTCTGGCACTGTGGGCATGTGATGCAGTAAGAGAAATATACAATGTGAAATGGCTATAAGTGCAGATGATTCTAGTGGTGGCTGTGGACGGTGTACTGAACGATATTACATCAGTGTTTACGTCATATGCAGACTAATAACTGTAGCTATTGCAGGTCGTATGTTTTTATGATGATCAGTATCAAGTTAGTGGCAAGAGCAAGCCATTAACGCATGTTTTTCCTTGAGCCGTTGGCCTGGTGCTGAAGTTTGGGCGTAAGGACGCAAGACGATTAGCCTATACTGACAGGCGCAATCCACTTATGGGTGCATTACGACTGTGCAGAAAATATCAGCTCCTATAGTTTTTGACATGTTTGATGGTCGATTGTTTCAGACAGAGAGAAAACAACCAACATACTGATGTTTTAACATATTTACGTACCACATATAACAATATCTGCACTTTTACCTGTTACAACCTATGTACGCAGAGTAGAGACGAATAAGGAAACATTCTATTGAGTAAACAAGCCGCAAATAGAGAATTCCGCTAACGTAATTGTCTTTGACAAGGGATAGATTGTTATGGCCTGAAACAACTCCTCAGAAACGGCGAACATGATGGGCTGTATCTGAGCTGTCGTCTTCAGCGTCTATGGAAATTTTCTGAAGGATGGTCACAGCGCAAGCAGGTGACATGGTACTGCAATTCCCTCCTTCATCACAGAACGAGGAGGTCACAGGGTTATCCGCTTTGCAAAGGATGATGGCGGCGAATATGGCTGACCTGATGACAGAGATCAATGCTGGTGCAAGTACACGTGTTTCGGAACTCACCGCCTCTCTGATCATATAGGATGTATTGTTTGTATATGCGAAGTTACTTGGAGGAATGCACAAAAATAAACATAGTACATCAACGTGTTTTATGGCCATTGGATGGCGATGATGTAATGCTGGTGACGGTGTGTTGTGGACCTTCCGCTATTTAAGCGATGTAAACTGCATGTCAGGCGGCTGTTGTTACAAGCTTCCTAGAGTGGCGACTTCTCCTCGCCAGCTTCCGAAGACTCCAATGAGTATAGCTGTCTTTATCTCACGTATTTCTTGATCTGCTATGTTTATTGTGCATGTAGCACATTCATGATACCCTATTCACAGAGTAAGCTATCTGATGATGACCAGAACAGTAGTCGAAGCTGGTCCCAATAAATTAATAAACATCTTTATATGGTTAGGAGTGTTTTTATATAAAAAAATTAACAGAACCACTGAATTCCAACAGAAATAAGATAAAATGTTTCAAAAAATATTAATACATATTCAATTTTCTTCTCCATTTTTCTGTATACCATTATTGTCAGCAACTTGGCTACATGAGTTTTTAAGCTTACTATGCGATAGGTAATTCTCACACTTACCGATTCTTGCCGTCTTCAGAATTGTGCGGATGAGAGTTTCCTGAAAGTCTGATTGAGTATCGCCAGTCTCAAACATTCTACACATCAAAGCGAATAGTCGATTTCGACCAGCTTCCCCCAATGACTTTAGAAATTCCGAAGTCAAGAAACATTACAGGATTCATTGAATGGATAGAACAGTCAAATGAGTACAAAATATGGATTAAAATCAAATAGAATGAAGGTGAAAGTAACGATAAGTAAAGGGAATAAGGACGGCGAGAAGCAGATGAAGTTAAGGAACGCTTCCACCTTGGCAGGAAAATAACGTGTGACAGACCGAGCATGGAGGACATAAAAAGTAGGCTAGTACTGGCTAAAGGACATTCCTGTCGAAGGGATCTATCAGCATCAGGCACAGACCTTCATTTGAGGAAGATATTTCTGCGAACATGCGTTTAGAGCACAGCTTTGGATGATAGCGAAAGATGGATTATGGGAAAATTGGAACAAAGAAGGTGTGTGCATTTGATGTATCGTGCTACAAACGAATGTTAAACATTGGATGGACTGATGAGATAAAGAATGAAGAAGTTCTCTGAAGAATCAGCGAGGAATCGAATATAAGAAAGAACAAAATTATAGCAAATCTGTTAAGACATCACGGAGTAACCTCCATGGTAGTAGAGGGAGCTGTAGAGGGTTAAAAACTATAAAGGAAGACAGAGATTCAAATACATTCACCAAATAATTGAGTATGTAGGTTTTAAGTGCTAGCCAGTGATCAATATGTTGGCACAGACGGGGAATTCATGCCTTAGACAGCATCAAACTAGCCAGAAGACTGATAACTAAAGAAATAAAACAATCATGGTACCATTTTTAAGCGGAATAATCATCGTCCATACGTGGCACCTGTCTCTATGAACCGTCCCGCGCTCAAGATGACTACCAGATGTGCGCCGAAGCTGCATCTGTGGGACCAAATCGAGTGACATCTGCGTCCCAATTTCGTTTCCTTCTATCTTCTTGCGCAAGCTTCTCTTCTTTTTTCGGACACTCTGTACAGAGTTTTAATCTGTTAAGAAAATACAAAAAGCGCACATTCAGCCGCATGAATGCACATACGTTCTCGAAACTATTTCCCTGATAGGTACTATCAGGATATGAGATGGACACGAAAAACAAAAAAAAATATTTCAGGTTTGGCGTGACGTTAATGACTCCATGTATAGTACTATATTTTATTTCATCGTGTAAATAATATTGTCACTAGCTGAGATATTTTAAATGGTGCGGCCATAGTATTCACCCGTCCAATACCTATGAAACGGCCTTCCTTCTCTGGCGATGTCTTCTTTCCGCGAAAACAATTCCTCGGCCGCAGTTCAAAGGAAGTTATACTCATAAATCATGCAGAAAGAACGCTTCGGTAACAGGGAGATGAGCTCTACCTTGCTACATCCTGGATATTGAAAATTTCCTCTATAATCGGTTATTGGGTCGATTGCACTCATTTGGGTGGGCCACTCCTGTCGTAATACGGCGGACCATCTTCGTTACCATTCCATTTTACTGTGATAGTTAGATGTTTAATCCCCTCTTCCTCTTTACGCTGTCTGTCCCCTGAATAGAGAGCAGGAACGAACGCTGGAGCTTTGGAAGTTGTGTGCCACAAAGGAATTCATCTACTAATGCAGGCCCTTATTGCAAAAATTGAAATATGGCGCGACCACTTTGGTGATGTTAAAAATTTACAGAGGAGCAAGCGAGCCTGGTCCAGAAACTACTATTTCGAAAGTTACAAGCGAAAATCTTTCTGATTCCAGTGACAGTGGAAACTTGCACCGGTACTGTATTTGCTAAAAATATGTTGTTGTAGTTGTGGTCTTCAGTCCTGAGACTGGTTTGATGCAGCTCTCCATGCTACTCTATCCTGTGCTAGCTTCTTCATCTCCCAATACCTACTGCAACCTACATCCTTCTGAATCTGCTTAGTGTATTCATCTCTTGGTCTCCCCCTACGATTTTTACCCTCCACGCTGCCCTCTAATACTAAATTGGTGATCCCTTGATGCCTCAGAACATGTCCTACCAACCGATCCCTTCTTCAGGTCAAGTTGTGCCACAAACTTCTCTTCTCCCCAATCCTATTCAATACTTCCTCATTAGTTATGTGATCTACCAATCTAATCTTCAGCATTCTTCTGTAGCACCACATTTCGAAAGCTTCTATTCTGTTCTTGTCCAAACTATTTACCGTCCATGGTTCACTTCCATACATGGCTACATTCCATACAAATACTTTCAGAAATGACTTCCTGACACTTAAATCTATACTCGATGTTAACAAATTTCTCTTCTTCAGAAACGCTTTCCTTGCCATTGCCAGTCTACATTTTATATCCTCTCTACTTCGACCATCATCAGTTATTTTGCTCCCTAAATAGCAAAACTCCTTTACTACTTTAAGTGTCTCATTTCCTAATCTAATACCCACAACATCACCCGACTTAATTCGACTACATTCCATTATCCTCGTTTTGCTTTTGTTGATGTTCATCTTATATCCTCCCTTCAAGACACCATCCATTCCGTTCAACTGCTCTTCCAAGTCCTTTGCTGTCTCTGACAGAATTACAATGTCATCGGCGAACCTCAACGTTTTTATTTCTTCTCCATTGATTTTAATACCTACTCCGACTTTTTCTTTTGTTTCCTTTACTGCCTGCTGAATATACAGTTTGAATAACATCGGGGAGAGGCTACAACCCTTTCTTACTCCCTTCTCAACCTCTGCTTCCCTTTCATGTCCCTCGACTCTTATAACTGCCATCTGGTTTCTGTACAAATTGTAAATAGCCTTTCGCTCCCTGTATTTTACCCCTGCCACCTTTAGAATTTGAAACAAAGATTTCCAGTCAACATTGTTAAAAGCTTTCTCTAAGTCTACAAATGCTAGAAACGTAGGTTTGCCTTTCCTTAATCTTTCTTCTAAGATAAGTCGTAAGGTCAGTATTACCTCACGTGTTCCAGTATTTCTACGGAATCCAAACTGATCTTCCCCGAGGTCGGCTTCTACTAGTTTTTTCATTCGTCTGTAAAGAATTCGTGTTAGTATTTTGCAGCTGTGGCTTATTAAACTGATTGTTCGGTAATTTTCACATCTGTCAACACCTGCTTTCTTTGGGATTGGAATTATTATATTCTTCTTGAAGTCTGAGGGTATTTCGCCTGTTTCATACATCTTGCTCACCAGATGGTAGAGTTTTGTCAGGACTGGCTCTCCCAAGGCCGTCAGTAGTTCCAATGGAATATTGTCTACTCCAGGGGCCTAGTTTCGACTCAGGTCTTTCAGTGCTCTGTCAAACTATTCACACAGTATGGTATCTCCCATTTCATCTTCATCTACATCCTTCTTCCATTTCCATAATATTGTCCTCAAGTGCATCGCCCTTATATAGACCCTCTATATACTCCTTCCACCTTTCTGCTTTCCCTTATTTGCTTAGAACTGAGGTTCCATCTGAGCTCTTTAAAATATAGGGTAGGAAATTCTGACGAGACCTTAACATCCAAAATGATCGAGTCCCATCTCACTTTGGACTGAGCACCTGGAGGAGACATTTTCTGAAAAGTGGATAGATATGGGAGGTCCTGTTTCGTGAGACGAGTTTGTTTACCTGATTTCACCCCACTTTATCTTCTTGCGGGGCCATGTGAGTGTTCTTGTGTACGAGACACCTGTCGAGACAAAAGAGGATATCCTGGCAAGAAAACCTTTTGCCTGTAACACTGTTCAAATGACACCAGGAGTATTAGCACCGTTACGACAGAAATTTGCACTAAGATACAGTGTCTGCACTGACGCCGAGGGTCGCCATTTTGAGCAACTGTTGTAAATGTATCTCCTTGTGAAACTCGTGCCAGTAAATGGAACTAATTATTACTTCTATGTAGACTTAGGATTTTCCGGGTCTCTGACACCAAGATAGCGATACGGTTACTAGTCTATCAACAGGGGAAATTATCTAGGGATGTTGGGAAATATTCAGCTGTAATTGCGTGAGTCATGATCAGGGTTGAGAATTTGGGGCCTTTAGTTGAGCGCTGAGCGAGACTAAGATGAAAGTTGACTAGATTTTCGCTCATTCTTTTCGAGTCGGTCGTTTCCATACTAGGGTCCCTTAATTCAAATTCATACATTAACCTTACTCCAGTAACATCACAACGTAATCAGCCTTTATACCTGGTTTCGTTTATACACCCCACCGGAATGGCGCATGTTTCGAAAACAGTGTTTTCATTAACATATTTTTATTTGGACTGGATTGATTTAGTGGGAAAACTAATTAACCGTCAGTAATAAATTGGACGTACAATAAGATATCCACAACAAATCTTCCATACGAGGTGGAACTCTAGTGTAAAATTACGCTTCGTAACAAGCACGGTACACCTAAGTAAAACACCAAATGAAGTTTCACGTTCATGAGACAGCTGTCCTAAATATTATGAATGTGCTAACAGTCCCCGCTTCGTCTGGTCCTTCCTTCCAATTGTTTTATGGACTGAAGAAAAATGTTCAGTCAGTCATCTCATTGCCAGCCACGGTGGTCTCGCGGTTCTAGTCGCTCAGTCCGGAACCGCGCGACTGCTATGGTCGCAGGTTCGAATCCTGCCTCGGGCATGGATATGTGTGATGTCCTTAGGTTAGTTAGGTTTAAGTAGTTCTAAGTTCTAGGGGACTGATGACCTCAGAAGTTAAGTCGCATAGTGCTCAGAACCATTTGAACCATCTTAAATAAATTTCTCCTATATTTTTGTGTAGGACACGAAGTTTATCTAGCGAACTCAACAGATGTAGCGCTGTGAAATTTGGAGAACGTATTTTATTCTATTTTATCTATTTATTTTCGTTTACGAAGAAAACTCCGTCACCTCTGCAGAAACCGTTTTTTCACTTGAAGCACTGACAATGTATCTTGCCCCTCATCAACGCGCTGATTACAGCCAATATGGGGTATGGAGAGGGATTCAGGGCGTCGCCGGAGAGCGAATTTGGGAGTTACGTCACTGGGCCCGGGAAAGAGCTCCCTAGGCAGTGTTTCCTACATCTCCCCGCAACCGACGTTCTGTCCCAAATGGGCAAAGTTACATTTGTAAGACCATGACATCTTCGCCGCGGCACAGCTGACTATAGTTTGTGTAAGCAATAAACTTACTTTTGACATTTACGGAATGATCCGTCGGCATACATATACTAAAACTGTATTTATTTTTATTTTGCTGAAAGACTTTTCGCTGTATAGGACATGGTCAGGCAGTTTAAACCTGAACAGACCACACAACATCAGCGAGGACTTCCAGCAATACAAAGACTCTTGTTTCCAATGTTATGTAACACTGAAGCATTATACATGTAGAGGGAAATAAAACTTACAATGCTTTATTTAACGTGCGCATAGTGCAAGAAATTTTATGTAAAGATGGATTTAATGTCTTAAATTCTAAAGTGACCAATAAACTACAATACCCTGATGTTTACAGAATCGAATTCCCATGTATACAACGTCATATTCTCTGAACTGTGTGTGGTAAAATGACATAAGATGGCAGGTGTACTCAGTGGTGTATGTGTATACTCTTGCAAAATGTGTTCTGAACAGAGTATGCTTCGGAACAAGACCGGCCGAGTACATCCGCCAATGGCGGAACGACAACGGACATAAGCCTACTTGGAACATAGAAGAACAGTTCTCACCCACTTGGTTATAGATCATCGTCCAGGACTGACTTGACAGGGAACGTCGTTTAGTGAAATCTTAGCTAAGTGAACACACACTTGTTGTAAATTGCATTTGCTATGTATTCTGAAGTTTCCCTACAATTATTTGCACTTAGCCATTGAGGGCCTTCTTGTATTACACTACAAGCAGTGTTTCAGACTTTATTATTCAACAAGTCACAAAGATAAGTAAACCTTTTAACTCGTTTGTGTGACTTTGTTACTAATTTTTAGGAGTGTTTTAGAAATTCCTTCTCCTATCCTGTTACCTGGCCCTGGGGCATAGCTGTGTAATAGTGGCAGAAGAAACAGGTGGCCGTTCCAGATGACAGATGACCGCTGGCGTGTCCGGAGTGCAACGTCTGAAACGAAACAAGTTGCAACAATCGTCGGAAGGGTCCAGGCTAGAGGGGCGGAGCGTTATTGTTTGGAAAATGTGTTCGTAGCATTACCTGGATGATCTCGTCCTGCTGGAACTTGTAATGGTTCAATTCGAGCATGCAATTAATCTTGGGGACCATGTCAACCCTACATACAATTAGTTTTTCTCGCCATGATGGCATCTACCAGCGATAAATGTGTGACACAGCTTGCAGTTAACGTGATTGGTTCGAAAAGCACCAGGATAGATTTACCGTACTCCCATGGCCGCCAGACTTGCCACATTTAAACACAATCCAAAATATGTTCGACCATCTAGATCGGTCTTTTGGCACCATGGTTTCAGAACCGTGAAACCCAGCCACAAGGTCACAACGAGAAGAACTTGGTGAGGTTTTATAGAAAAGAGTAAATTTTATTTATACCAGCGGTATTTTTGTGTCTATCCTTCTCCCTCTGAACTTGTTGTCGAACTTTGTCTGTGGAGAAGATACAATTAACGAGGTGTAGTGTCTCAGGGTCTTTCTATAAGTAACGGAAATTCCTGTATTTCTGTAAAAAAGAACTCAGCAATATCATGGATTACAGTAATTAGAAAAGTACTAGAGAGAGCCGATACTGAAGAGTCGTAAATAACAGAGGTGACATATTTTGAAAACAAAGTGCTAAATTTCTTTCACTGCATAATAAAGAGAAATCAGTAATAACATTGATTAGAAAGGAAAAGGCAGGAGCTATGTAAAAACAGGGAACAAAACAATGAAGCGGTAATGAATTAGTTACATGCTCCTTGCTACTCACTACAAAGATAAAAAAGATGACCTGAAGATTTTGAAAACGAAGTGCTAAATTTCTTTCACTGCATAATAAAGAGAAATCAGTAATAACATTGATTAGAAAGGAAAAGGCAGGAGCTATGTAAAAACAGGGAACAAAACAATGAAGAGGTAATGAATTAGTTACATGCTCCTTGCTACTCACTACAAAGATAAAAAAGATGACCTGAAGATTTGAAATAGTAACCATAAACATAAATTTAGTATTTACAGATGTCAATGTTAACAACTCATCTTGCCACCCCTGCCAACAAAATATGGAATATTTCAAAGAAATGGTAAATCGGATTAAAATAGTATCAATGAGTGACACAGACCAACAAAATGAAATCAATATAATTAAAACAGATACTCATAATAATGGATGTAAACCTATACTAATAGAAAAATTGCACAACAAAATTCAAACAAAAACCACAGATCCACTTGACAGCAATCCACACAACATGCACTCCAATCCAAGTCAGTGTGCCACAGAAGCCAAACCTAAATTGCTGCTTTCCCATACATAGGCACACCACCATACCAAATAGCAAAATTATTTAAAAAGAAAAATATCACAATCAGCTTTTCCACAAACAATAAATTACAACAAAAAGTAAACCATGACGTAAACACCTCCAAGAGGACCTAGAGTAAGTCACGAATATACAAGCTCAAATGTGATGCATGCTCAAAATTCTACATTGGACAGACAGGCAGAAGATTCGAAATTAGATACAAAGAACACATTGGTGCTTTAAGGCTTGGCAACTTGAAAAAATCTGCATTTGCAGCCCATATTGCTGAAGAAAACCATTCAGTGAGAATCAATGAGAACAAATTTAAAATTTTACATCTAGGAGAAAAGGGAGCCACTATGAATATATTGGAAGAAATAGAAATACACACACACAGAAACAAAAATAGTTCAAATGGCTCTGAGCACTATGAGACTTAACATCTGTGGTCATCAGTCCCCTAGAACTTAGAACTACTTAAATCTAACTAACCTAAGGACATCACACACATCCATGCCCGAGGCAGGATTCGAACCTGCGACCGTAGCGGTCACGCGGTTCCAGACTGAAGCGGCCACACCGGCCGGCACACAAAAACAGAACCCCAATCAATATATTTAATCAACAAGCAAATCGTATTCCTACACCTATCTGCAGATCAAGTAGCTAATTTATATGTTACTACAATTCTCACGATGCTGGATGTGAATAAATAATGTACTGTCTTGGTCATGGAACATGTTTATAATTAGTGTAGCAGTATTCGCTCCAATATTTACTAAATCAATGTCTCTCTGTACTGGTGTATGAGGCGTTTCAGTTACGTAAGTGAATATGTGATCTTTTCCCAAACATGAGGCATCTTTATCATGTTACGAAATATCATAGCAACTCTAGCACTCATACGTTTATAAACACTTTGTATCTATCAAAACATGCTGTGCATGTCAGAAGTCTGTTGTGAGATTAGTATGAAGTGCTCAGTGAAGCAAATTTACTTGTGCAACAGTAGGAATGTGGTGGAAATGTATTCAGTGACAAATCTGAAGCGCTCAGTTATACAAGTTTATGTGTGGAATGTTGGGATTGTGGCGAAAACTACGAGAGCCGTGTGCTGGATGAAAACTATGAAAACAAGTACTCCAAACCGGCATTTCACGTGAGTCACACTCCAATACAAATCTGTAACGCAGCACTCTGTGTGACGTGCTTATAATTATGTATTATTTATGTTTTAGGACAACTAGTCAGTAAAAAATGCACCACATGTTCTAATGAAAGCTTGAAAGCCGTCTGACGATGAACTGTAACGACTCTAAACCGGTAACGGTACCTTTTGAATAAAGGAACTTAAAATAAATTTGTGGCTGGTTGCTGCCTCAACACCATTAACATTTGTCTTCAAATAGTAGCCACGGTTTCCAACCATGTCATCATATGACAAAATCGAAAAAAAGTTATATGTTCTCCAAATGTACTGATTCGCAGTGTAAAACATTTCTTGTGTACGTTGAATCTCAGAGTTGTTGCGGTGAGCTTGAAAGGTCTCTGTTGGATTCCTTTCATGTTTGATTTCTTAAATCTGTTGTCATTTACGGCATAAATTCCTCTTCTAAATTTACTGTGGCGTTTCTGACTATCTGGGAGGAGACTGAGTAGTGGAACGTGTTACTTTTACACATAAACAAGAACGATCTGTCACACTACTACACTTTAAAACACAGTTTATATGTAATTCATGTCACACAGTCTCATACGGAACCTACATCCGCTTTCTTTTATGTACTGTATATGATAAGATACTGTCATCCCCCTTCCCTTCTGTGTGAGAGGATGAATGAGCAAATGTATTTCTAGTTGCATGCTTGAGGGTAGCAGACAAGCCTGCCTGCTAGAGAACAGTAGGACCAACGTTGGAACGGGTAGCTACGCTTTCTAAAAGCAAAGAGGTTTCTATCCTTAGTATGGTCCTGTCCGTCCCTTGTCATGTTGGTATAGGAAGCTGCCCCTCTGGCCACTTCCGTTTGTATTTGTGACCCACCCTCAGGAAGGGACCAGTCAATCTGTCCGTGGCAAGCGTCTGAACTGGTAAGATCTCCGGCTAAGCGCGTGTCTGCTAAGTCCGTAGGACAATGGATTTCTTAAGTTCAGCCTAACTGAAAATTTAATCACCTTTATTTCAGGTTTAGCTCTAAAATATCTAATGTTATCTCAAATTGCAACGCAGTGTATTTCGAGTGTGAAGTTCAGAATATTTTCCAGTAGTTGCTTTGTCACTACTTTGTGAGTAAAGTGGAACCACGTGTTGATCAGTAACTCTAACTAAGATCATCAATCTTAAATCCGAGTGTGCGTGAGATTATAACATCTCGTCTTGACAATATTTTTCAATATAGCAACTTTTCTTTACGTTCAACCCACGTGGTGTGTACTTTGTGAGACCACTACCACGTGCTTATATAATTGTTTGACCCATCAGGTTAATAGTAAGACGTTAGTAACCAGTTCGAGGTTTTTCTTTTGTAAATTACTTTTCGATCTAATTTATTTTTATTATCAAAATTATTGTGGAGTTACACGCTTTGTGTAAACCAAGTTGACCACGTGAAGCATGTGGTGTAATCATCAAAGTAGCCCTCAGCTATTCTTTTCGGGAAGATTTCACAGAGAGTTTGTATGAATTTAGTATACCAGTGTGTGGTAATTACATGACGGACAGGATTGTGCTACGAACGTAACTTCTTTGGGTGAAAATTGAATCGGTTGGTTGTGGTTAATTTCCTCTTGCATATATTTCAACGTTCTTCGTGTGTTATTTTATGAATGCAGTGTTGTATGCAGTCTCCCAATCTTGGCTCCATATTTGATGTGTTCCGTAAGATTACAATCTCACATTTTCACAATCCTAAATAAGGCACCAGCTTAATTACGACTCAAGTTTAATATGCTGAAATTTCAATGATCAATGTTAAAATAAATTTCCAAATATAAACTGATTTATTTCTTTTTATTTAAATTCCGTTATATATATATATATATATATATATATATATATATATATATATATATATATATATATATATATATATGTATGTATGTATATATATATATCACCGGTTGTCGTATGACTATTAAAAGATTATAATTAATGTTAGTCTGGTTGGGAATTTGGTAAGCTAGACTGGATACCTGGTGAAACAGTTGCGCAGTAATGCAAGGTTAACTTCCCCAGACAGCTCATAGCTTTTAACCCGCTTTTATTGTCTATCAGCACCGTAACCAGAACAAATTAAAGCAACAACGTTACAAGCTAAAACCGTGTTCTTCACTGGTAACGCTGACGTTTAACGCAGATTTCCTTGAGACTGACGGATTTCTAGACATCGCGTGCGTCATCTTATTTCACTGCGAGGTCCAGAGTACCAGAAGAGTGCTGTACCTGCGGATCTCATAACGCACTGTAAATTTTAGAGACATTTTATTATTCAAAAATACCTTTATGTACTTTTCAAACACAAGCAAAGTTTGGCCTCGACTTCTGCTTCGTATATTACTTTGCCAGAAAATAAAATAATGTTTCCGCTCAGTCTCAGCGGGTAACCGTACGCCTCGCCGTCATGGTTAAAAGTCTGCGAAATTTGTAAAAATACTGCGTGATAAATGGGCGTGAATTTTAAGCACCCCGCTGCTCTGGTAAGCAACGAAGCAACGCGAAATTACACGCCAGTGTAAATATTGGCGGTAAATTATAACGCAGAGTCTACCGCCGTCAGAAAATCCCACAACACAGCAGACATGGTCTTCGTGCACTGTAGTTGCATTTACACTGCACGTCTCGGCTTACGCCCTGAAAGCCAGCTCTTATTTTTTATGTGGGGATCACATACAGAGTGTCCCAGGAATGTTGAGACACGCTTCTACGGGATGTGGGGACATATAATACTGATCGAGAATCGTCTGCTCAACAAGTCTGTCTCTTCTGTTCTTCTGAAACCCATATTCCTTGCTCCAGCCACTTTTGGTCCACTCACTGTCCTTCGATTCCAATTACATCTTCCACCACTACCTGTGAAACGTTCCTTTGAAAATTATGAATGACACTGTTGGAAAAACTCTTACGTTATTTGATTATCAAAAAACTGAACGTACTCAGACATTTCTCTCTTTATTAATTCTGATCATCACTAAACCGACACACAATATTTCTTTTAGCGCAACGCAATCAGACTTTTAATAATCCCTACAAAAGAATGACCCTGACTAACAATAACCTATACCTTTCATGAATCACTTACCTCGCAAAAATCTTCTTTACCAGAACTACTGCAATACAGCGAGCGCCAGCTCAATAAAAGATTCTAACTACTGAAGACACTAACTACTGATAGGCATAGTTAGCAAATGAAGGATTTTGATACAGAACAAACAATGTATTTACCTTAATAATGTTCAAAAGTCATTATATATATATATTTGACCAGCCGCTGTCCTGTGTCAACAATAGATCAACGGAGACTGTTCTGCCTGTTGTTTACAGAGACTTGGTACCCATGTTATGTATCTGTGTGACTATGAAATGTACCGCAGCATTCGATGTAACGTACTTGCGATGCCAGACTGATGTGTATCTTGATTTCTAAGACCTCTCGTATCCTCTTTGTTTAGTTACTGGTTTATCCATACTAAAGACGAAGGTGATCCCTGTATCTTCCATAAACACGTATTGTATCACCGTGTTTCCAGCTCAAAGGTATTGAAAGTGTCTTTAGGACTTCTGACAACGAATCATATCTTTTAAATTCAGAATCATAAATTTTTATTGCTACCACACTTTTGCTTATTCATTGACTGCTGTGTAAGAACTAGGTGAACGCAACGTAAGTTTTCAATGAACTGCAAGTCACAGTTTTGCATTTCACTAGACATACGCTGGTCTGCTATGCTATTTTCTGTTTGCTAGGAACAAGACATCGGTCATAGGCTGAAGAGGGATTCGGTAAAGTATTGTTCAACTCAAGACAAATCAACGGCACCATTTTGAACAACAAAGTTACTAGTAAACACCTGATGGGCAGTCGGAGACCAAGCAAGTCTGTGACGAGTATCTGAGAACAGATGTAGGTAAGCAGATAATCAGTGGCGTGACAATAGAGAGTTGTCACGCTTTTCCACAACACAACAGTTAACGAGTAAATAAATGACTCAGAAAGCAGTGAGTTTGCAGTGACTTAATCTGAAATACTAAATTTTGGAAGAAAAGTTAAATGAAGCTGCTTGCTAATTAATGATTGACTGTAACTGATACTTTGCTTCTTTAAAGAAATGGTTTTCAGTAACGTAATGAAAAATTTGGAAAATGGCACGCACTTGACTTTTAATTATTGAAAGATAGAATTGAATTTACTTTAAGCAAATGAGCAACTGAACTTACTGTTAACATAACAGCAATAAGGTAATTATCAAGCCAGCAAAAGTCACAGGCTAAGCTAAACTGAAAATAAATTAAATTGCGCACCCTTAATCTGTGCTGTATCTGTAGTTATTAGTTTTTTCAGTGAAATTTCACGTTACTTTAACGGAATGAAGTTAATACTCGAAACTGCAAAATTGTTAAGCATCTGTTAAGCAATACAAGAATGAACAGTTACTGAGGCTGCGAAATTCATATTGAAACTGATCTTTAGCAAACAAACAAAACTTGCAGTAACTACTTAATCAATTTTCATATTTTATGACACTTGGTGATTGCATGGAAAGGAAAGAGACACTGCTTGGTCATAACGTCTGACGACAATGACAACACAGGTTCTCTACAATTTTAAACTATTGCATATTATTATTCTAGAATATTATTAAAGTTTGGAAAGGAGTGTTACTGGATAATGCCCTTTCATTGTTAGTAATGCTGTGGCAATTGACAGTTTTACGACGTTGTTGCTGTGAGGACGGCGGAGAATGTAGCCGACGACAATGCTGAACTGCCAGTATGGCTGCTGTTTGTGAACCCCGAGTCGTTTCCAGAGCCACAGATAATTGTTAGACAGGCAGTAGTTAGAATTGCTCCGACCGTGCTCAGTAGTCGCCTATTAACGGATTAGGTGCGCCTACACTGGCGCGATCATAGCAGCACCCCGCGTCGGCGGGGGCATCCATCAACACCTCCGCACCGTTTCATGACGCAAGCTGCTCTGCTTCCTCTCTGCTCGCAGCAGATAAACGCACAGATAAACAACGGCACAGCTACTGCCATTTCGTCGTTGGTATCGACACATTTAAATAGAGTTCCCTAAGCTATTAACCAGCAATTAACATTATAATCACAATCAATAACATACAGTCACAAGTAAATACACTATTACAGCCATCGCATATTAAATATAGTTTTTGTAATAAAGCTTACACTTTAATAATGGGCAGAAGAGTACAACATATCAACGGATATTAAACAGCGGAAAATTTTGTATATTTAGAATATATTTTAACCGCATATTCGGTCTTACACGGGGAGCCAATGGTCGGGAAGCCGAAGGTAAATATACACTCCTGGAAATTGAAATAAGAACACCATGAATTCATTGTCCCAGGAAGGGGAAACTTTATTGACACATTCCTGGGGTCAGATACATCACATGATCACACTGACAGAACCACAGGCACATAGACACAGGCAACAGAGCATGCACAATGTCGGCACTAGTACAGTGTATATCCACCTTTCGCAGCAATGCAGGCTGCTATTCTCCCATGGAGACGATCGTAGAGATGCTGGATGTAGTCCTGTGGAACGGCTTGCCATGCCATTTCCACCTGGCGCCTCAGTTGGACCAGCGTTCGTGCTGGACGTGCAGACCGCGTGAGACGACGCTTCATCCAGTCCCAAACATGCTCAGTGGGGGACAGATCCGGAGATTTTGCTGGCCAGGGTAGTTGACTTACACCTTCTAGAGCACGTTGGGTGGCACGGGATACATGCGGACGTGCATTGTCCTGTTGGAACAGCAAGTTCCCTTGCCGGTCTAGGAATGGTAGAACGATGGGTTCGATGACGGTTTGGATGTACCGTGCACTATTCAGTGTCCCCTCGACGATCACCAGTGGTGTACGGCCAGTGTAGGAGATCGCTCCCCACACCATGTTGCCGGGTGTTGGCCCTGTGTGCCTCGGTCGTATGCAGTCCTGATTGTGGCGCTCACCTGCACGGCGCCAAACACGCATACGACCATCATTGGCACCAAGGCAGAAGCGACTCTCATCGCTGAAGACGACACGTCTCCATTCGTCCCTCCATTCACGCCTGTCGCGACACCACTGGAGGCGGGCTGCACGATGTTGGGGCGTGAGCGGAAGACGGCCTAACGGTGTTCGGGACGGTAGCCCAGCTTCATGGAGACGGTTGCGAATGGTCCTCGCCGATACCCCAGGAGCAACAGTGTCCCTAATTTGCTGGGAAGTGGCGGTGCGGTCCCCTACGGCACTGCGTAGGATCCTACGGTCTTGGCGTGCATCCGTGCGTCGCTGCGGTCCGGTCCCAGGTCGACGGGCACGTGCACCTTCCGCCGACCACTGGCGACTACATCGATGTACTGTGGAGACCTCACGCCCCACGTGTTGAGCAATTCGGCGGTACGTCCACCCAGCCTCCCGCATGCCCACTATACGCCCTCGCTCAAAGTCCGTCAACTGCACATACGGTTCACGTCCACGCTGTCGCGGCATGCTACCAGTGTTAAAGACTGCGATGGAGCTCCGTATGCCACGGCAAACTGGCTGACACTGACGGCGGCGGTGCACAAATGCTGCGCAGCTAGCGCCATTCGACGGCCAACACCGCGGTTCCTGGTGTGTCCGCTGTGCCATGCGTGTGATCATTGCTTGTACAGCCCTCTCGCAGTGTCCGGAGCAAGTATGGTGGGTCTGACACACCGGTGTCAATGTGTTCTTTTTTCCATTTCCAGGAGTGTAGAAAAGTTTTGCAAGATGCCCCGTTTTCATTGCAATATTGTGGGCGGAAACTTCGACGAAACTAAGACGTTCACTCAACAGAAAGCCGGCGAGGATTCTATGGAAAGGATAGTCCACAAAGTAGAGTTTGAGATGTTACAGGATTAGTGGCGAGAAAGTACTGCATAAGCTCTTGTTATGGTGAAATATACTCTTTGAAGAAATCTACACCGCTGAGCCAAAAAATTACTTTTACTGTTGTCCACAGCAGGAGCGAATACTGCTTTCTGGCACTGTGGGCATGTGATGCAGTAAGGGAAATATACAATGTGAAATGGCTATAAGTGCAGATGATTCTATTGGTGGCTGTGGACGGTGTGCTGAACGATATTACATCAATGTTTACGTCATTTGCAGACTAATAACTGTAGCCATTGCAGGTCGCATGTTTTTATGATGATCAGTATCAAGTTAGTGACAAGAGCAAGCCATTAATGCTTATTTTTCCCTGAGCCGTAGGCCTGGTGCTGAAGTTTGGACGTAAGGACGCAAGACGATTAGCCTATACTGACAGGCGTAGTCCACTTATGGGTGCAATACGACTGTGCAGAAAACATCAGCTCCTATAGTTTTTGGCATGTTTGATGGTCGATTGTTTCAGACAGAGAGAAAACAACCAACACACTGATGTATTAACATACACTTCTGGAAATGGAAAAAAGATCACATTGACACCGGTGTGTCAGACCCACCATACTTGCTCCGGACACTGCGAGAGGGCTGAACAAGCAATGATCACACGCACGGCACAGCGGACACACCAGGAACCGCGGTGTTGGCCGTCGAATGGCGCTAGCTGCGCAGCATTTGTGCACCGCCGCCGTCAGTGTCAGCCAGTTTGCCGTGGCATACGGAGCTCCATCGCAGTCTTTAACACTGGTAGCATGCCGCGACAGCGTGGACGTGAACCGTATGTGCAGCTGACGGACTTTGAGCGAGGGCGTATAGTGGGCATGCGGGAGGCCGGGTGGACGTACCGCCGAATTGCTCAACACGTGGGGCGTGAGGTCTCCACAGTACATCGATGTTGTCGCCAGTGGTCGGCGGAAGGTGCACGTGCCCGTCGACCTGGGACCGGACCGCAGCGATGCACGGATGCACGCCAAGACCGTAGGATCCTACACAGTGCCGTAGGGGACCGCACCGCCATTTCCCAGCAAATTAGGGACACTGTTGCTCCTGGAGTATCGACGAGGACCATTCGCAACCGTCTCCATGAAGCTGGGCTACGGTCCCGCACACCGTTAGGCCGTCTTCCGCTCACGCCCCAACATTGTGCAGCCCGCCTCCAGTGGTGTCGCGACAGGCGTGAATGGAGGGACGAATGGAGACGTGTCGTCTTCAGCGATGAGAGTCGCTTCTGCATTGGTGCCAATTATGGTCGTATGCGTGTTTGGCGCCGTGCAGGTGAGCGCCACAATCAGGACTGCATACGACCGAGGCACACAGGGCCAACACCCGGCATCATGGTGTGGGGAGCGATCTCCTACACTGGCCGTACACCACTGGTGATCGTCGAGGGGACACTGAATAGTGCACGGTACATCCAAACCGTCATCGAACCCATCGTTCTACCATTCCTAGACCGGCAAGGGAACTTGCTGTTCCAACAGGACAATGCACGTCCGCATGTATCCCGTGCCACCCAACGTGCTCTAGAAGGTGTAAGTCAACTACCCTGTCCAGCAAGATCTCCGGATCTGTCCCCCATTGAGCATGTTTGGGACTGGATGAAGCGTCGTCTCACGCGGTCTGCACGTCCAGCACGAACGCTGGTCCAACTGAGGCGCCAGGTGGAAATGGCATGGCAAGCCGTTCCACAGGACTACATCCAGCATCTCTACGATCGTCTCCATGGGAGAATAGCAGCCTGCATTGCTGCGAAAGGTGGATATACACTGTACTAGTGCCGACATTGTGCATGCTCTGTTGCCTGTGTCTATGTGCCTGTGGTTCTGTCAGTGTGATCATGTGATGTATCTGACCCCAGGAATGTGTCAATAAAGTTTCCCCTTCCTGGGACAATGAATTCACGGTGTTCTTATTTCAATTTTCAGGAGTGTATTTACGTACCACATATAACAATATCTGCACTTTTATCTGTTACAACCTATGTACGCAGAGTAGAGACGAATAAGGAATCATTCTATTGAGTAAACAAGCCGCAAATAGAGAATTCCGCTAACATAATTGTCTTCGACGAGGGATAGATTGTTATGGCCTGAAATAACTCCTCAAAAACGGCGAACATGATGGGCTGTATCTTAGCTGTCGTCTTCAGCGTCTATGGAAATTTTCTGAAGGATGGTCACAGCGCAAGCAGGTGACATGGTACTGCAATTCCCTCCTTCATCACAGAACGAGGAGGTCACAGGGTTATCCGCTTTGCAAAGGACGATAGGCGGCGAATGTGGCAGACCTGATGACAGAGATCAATGCTGGTGCAAGTACACGTGTTTCGGAACTCACCGCCTCTCTGATCATATAGGATGTATTGTTTATATATGCGAAGCTACTTGGAGGAATGCACCAAAATAAACATAGTACATCAACGTGTTTTATGGCCATTGGATGGCGATGATGTAATGCTGGTGACGGTGTGTTGCGGACCTTCCGCTATTTAAGCGATGTAAACTGCATGTCAGGCGGCGGTCGTTATAAGCTTCCTAGAGTGGCGACTTCTCCTCGCCAGCTTCAGCAGACTCCAATGAGTATAGCTGTCTTTATTTCACGTATTTCTTGATGTGTTATGTTTATTGCGCATGTAGCACATTCATGATACCCTCTTCACAGAGTAAGCTATCTGATGATGACCAGAACAGTAGTCGAAGCTGGTCCCAATAAATTAATAAACATCTTTATATGGTTAGGAGTGTTTTTATATAAAAAATGAACAGAACCACTGAATTGCAACAGAAATAAGATAAAATTTTTCAAAAAATGTTAATACATATTCAATTTTCTTCTCCATTTTTCTGGATACCATTCTTGTCAGCAACTTGGCTACATAAGTTTTTAAGCTTACTATGCGATAGGTAATTCTCGCACATACCGATATTTGCCGTCTTCAGAATTGTGCGGATGAGAGTTTCCTGAAAGTCTGATGGAGTATCGCCAGTCTCAAACATTCTACACATCAATGCGTATAGTCGATTTCGACCAGCTTCCCCCAATGACTTTAGAAATTCCGAAGTCAAGAAACATTACAGGATTCATTGAATGGATAGAACATTCAAATGAGTACAAAATATGGATTAAAAGCAAATAGAATGAAGATGAAAGTAACGAGAAGTAAAGGGAATAAGGACGGCGAGAAGCAGATGAAGTTAAGGAACGCTTCCACCTTGGCAGCAAAATAACGTGTGACAGACCGAGCATGGAGGACATAAAAAGTAGGCTAGTACTGGCAAAAGGACATTCCTGTCGAAGGGATGTATCAGCATCGGGCAGAGACCTTCATTTGAGGAAGATATTTCTGCGAACATGCGTTTAGAGCACAGCTTCGGATGATAGCGAAAGATGGATTATGGGAAAACTGGAACAAAGAACGTCTGTGCATTTGATGTGACGTGCTACAAACGAATGTTAAACATTGGATGGACTGATGAGATAAAGAATAAAGAAGTTCTCTGAAGAATCAGCGAGGAATCGAATATAAGAAGGAACAGAATTATAGCAAATCTGTTAAGACATCACGGAGTAACCTCCATTGTAGTAGAGGGAGCTGTAGAGGGTTAAAAACTATAAAGGAAGACAGAGATTCAAATACATTCACCAAATAATTGAGTAAGTAGGTTTCATGTACTACCCAGAGATCAAAAGGTTGGCACAGACGGGGAATTCATGCCTTAGACAGCATCAAACTAGTCAGAAGGCTGATAACTAAAAAAATAAAACAATCATGGTACCATTTTTAAGCGGAATAATCATCGCCCATACGCGGCACCTGTCTCTATGAACTGTCTGCATGACGTTAAGCAACTCCCGCGCTCAAGGTGATTGCCAGATATGCGCCGCAGCTACATCTGTGGGACCAAATCGAGTGCCAACTGCGTCCCAATTTCGTTTCCTTCTATCTTCTTGCGCATGCTTCTCTGCTTTTTTCGGACACTCTGTACAGAGTTTCAATCTGTTAAGAAAATACAAAAAGCGCACATTCAGCGGCATGAATGCACATACGTTCTCGAAACTATTTCCCTGACAGGTACTATCAGGATTCATGATGGACACGAAAAACAAAAAAAATATTTCAGGTTTGGCGTGACGTTAATGACTCCATGTATAGTACTATATTTTATTTCATCGTCTAAGTAATATTATCACTAGCCGAGATATTTTAAATGGTGCGGCCATAGTATCCACCCGTCCAATACCTATGAAACGTCCTCCCTTCTCTGGCGATATCTTCTTTCCGCGAAAACAATTTCGCGGCCGCAGTCCAAAGGAAGTTATACTCATAAATCATGCAGAAAGAACGCTTCGGTAACAGGGAGATGAGCTCTACCTTGCTACATCCTGGAAATTGAAAATTTCCTCCATAATCGGTTATTGGGTCGATTGCGCTCATTTGGGTGGGTCACTCCTGTCGTAATACGGCAGACCATCTTCGTTACCATTCCATTTTCCTGTAATAGTTAGATTTTTAATCCCCTCGCCCTCTTTACGCTGTCTGTCCCCTGAATTGAGAGCAGGAACGAACGCTGGAGCTTTGGAAGTTGTGTGCCACAAAGGAATTCATCTACTAATGCAGTCCCTTATTGCAAAAATTGAAATATGGCGCGATCCCTTTGGAGATGTTAAAAATTTACAGAGGATCAAGCGAGCCTGGTCCAGAAACTACTATTTCGAAAGTTACAAGTGAAAATCGTTCTGATACCAGTGACAGTGGAAACTTGCACCGGTACTGTATTTGCTAAAAATATAGGGTAGGAAATTCTGACGACTCCTTAACTTCCAAACTGATGGAGTCCCATCACACTTTGGACTGACTGTTTCTGAACACCTGGAGGAGACATTCTCTGAAAAGTGGATAGATATGGGAAGTCCTGTTTCGTGACGAGTTTGTTTACCTGATTTCACCCCACTTTATCTTCTTGCGGGGCCATATGAGAGTTCTTGTGGACGAGACACCTGTCGAGACAAAAGGGGATATCCTGGCAAGAAAAGCTGTTGCCTGTAACACTGTTCAAATGACACCAGGAGTATTAGCACCGTTAAGACAGAAATTTGTACTAAGATACAGTGTCTGCACTGACGCTGAGGGTCGCCATTTTGAGAAACTGTTGTAAATGCATCTCCTTGTGAAACTTGTACCAGTAAATGGAACTAATTATTACTTCTATGTAGACTTAGGATTTTTCGGGTCTCTGACAGCAAGATAGCTATACGGTTACTAGTCTATCAACAGGGGAAATTATCTAGGGATGTTGGGAAATATTCAGCTGTAATTGCGTGAGTCATGATCAAGGATAGGAATTTGGGGCCTTTAGTTGAGCGCTGAGCGAGACTAAGATGAAGCTTGACTTGATTTCCACTTATTCTTTTCGAGTCGATCGTTTCCATACTAGGGTCCCTTAATTCAAATTCATACATTAACTCTACTCCAGTAACATCACAACGTAATCAGCCTTTATATCTGGTTTCGTTTATACATCCCAAATTCATTCCACCGGAATGGCGCATGTTTCGAAAACAGAGTTTTCATTAACATATTTTTATTAGGAATGGATTGATTTAGTGGGAAAACTAATTAACTGTCAGTAATAAATTGGACGTACAATAAGATATTCACAAAAAATCTTCCATACGAGGTGGAACTTTAGTGTAAAATTACGCTTCGTAACAAGCACGGTACACCTAAGTAAAACACCAAATGAAGTTTCACGTTCATGAGACAGCTGTCCTAAATATTATGAATACCCTAACAGGAAAGTCCCCGCTTCGTCTGGTCCTTCCTTCCTATTGTTTTATGGACTGAAGAAAAATGTTCAGTTAGTCATCTCATCATTGTATCACCGTATTTATTTGAAGTACGTTGTTATAAATTACATTCGGTGTATCAGTTGCGGGTGTAAAGAGGAATACATTTCGTGGCTGTCCATCAAACGTACACATTACGCATAATTGTCAGTACGAGAAACACGATACTTTTAAATACATTTTACAACACTCGAATGTTTGCCCGTGTGTTTTACTGATATTCAAACTGTACGCCAATCAGAAACTGAAGCGTTTTGAATCTGAGTGGTAAATTAGTTGAAACGAGTGGGATTCGTGGTATGAATATTTCCGGATAATATTTCCTCTTCATAATGTTGTTTACAAGCTTTATTTCAAGAACGCACCCGAAACCATAAGCGAATATCGATATTCTATTGGTAAGTTTGCACTCTAGTCTTGATTCATCACTGTATCAATAGCTTTAAATTATATTCCTCGCTTGGGTTTGCACGATTCCCGGCGGGGTCAGGGATTTTCTCTGCCTCGTGATGACTGGGTGTTGTGTGATGTCCTTAGGTTAGTTAGGTTCAAGTAGTTCTAAGTTCTAGGGGACTTATGACCATAGATGTTGAGTCCCATAGTGCTCAGAGCCATTTGAACCATTTTTGCTTGGTTTTGCAATTCATTTTACCTCTCGTAGGCATTTGCACAACTCGTCGGTTCTGATCATTTTGCCGGAGTGCAAATCAATAGAATGATTTACCTGAAAGACTTTGTTCGCCTTTAACTGTGCTTTTATTAAGAAATCCACAATCGCAATTCCAACTTATTGGTCATTTTCGAATTAGATACCAAATCACAACGATATGTAAAGCCTACAAAAGGTTGAGCGTAACACTAACACAATAAATACATGTTTTACATACGAATCACGAAAATCAGAGTTAAAAGAGACAAAAAATTACTTACGTGGTGACTTTACCGCTCACGTCAGCCTTAGTCACACAATCATCTAAATAAAATCTAAAATGCGCAACATGTTACGAGAACGAATCTTTAAACACATGAATAAGTGCAACGCTCCTCACAAACTTGCATGCTTTTAGCTAGAGGTTATGGGACAGCATCTCTTATTGAATTATGATAGCAAAAGAATGCCAGTGTTGCAAAGAAAATATGTTATTTTACCATGACTTTAATTTTCAGCAACTGTAGTACAATTGTTTCAGTATAAAATTCAGTCATTACTAGCAAAGAAATTTCATTATACTTTACCAGACTCCTCAAATTAGTTTGTCATCTTCAGACTCCATGAAAAAGATATTGATTTCTGGTAAACCAGTACTAAGGTTCTGAAGATCACAAATTAATTTCTCTGAACTGGTGTAGCGTAATAAAATGTATTTACAACTGATGGCTGAATTGTATCCTGAAAAAATAAAATATGAGTTTATTCATTAGGTTATCGGTTCCTGGCTAGTCCTCATCCGCAAACCAACCAAGGCTTGCAAAGCAGGACGTACATTTATACCGGTCACCTGCTGAGTAAACGTCTACTTATTCGTAACTCTAGCTGTCTTTTTGCCCCCTTCACTTCTTACTAGATTTACCATTATGTGGCGGACTGGACGAGAAAACATGAAGTAAAACTCATGCTCACTGTACATGTCAGTACCGAACAGCACACTGGTCACAACAGGCGATGTACTCCATCTCCAAAGATTGCACTTACGACGCTCGAAAGCATCCTGATAAGCAACCTTGCCCAGCACAGAAAACACACTACAACATGTTTGCGCTTAGGTGCTAATCTCTTACGGTACTAGGGAGACGGAAGTTAATCGAACTTCGTTAACAGTGGAAAAAACGCTGGTAAGAGACATAAATATGCAAAAACTAGCTAATACCTTTAACGCTACATGGTTATGAAGACAGAATAATATAATAGCAAGACTCAGCTACTAAATACTCCCGTATTACATAGTTACCTGACCTTTACACAGCATCCAGGCTACACGTCACACCAATGCCAAGAAGCGGAAATACACTCATGCTTATCAAGTGTAGAAGCACAACAATAATTTTATCGACGATAAAAACTACCATCTTCACATCCTAAGACAAGTATTGCTTTGCCCGATCATGCAATGAATATGTCAGTAAAATGTGGGGTTTACGCAGATATCGTACCACAAAGGCATTAAACATAGGAAAAATGTTATTATATGGACATCACAAAAGAAAAGCACAGAAGAAGACTGCAGTAAGAACATCAACCATGCGTTTGAATATGAGTAAACCACTTCGTGACCCTGTAGTGATCATGCCAGGTAATGTCTTACTGAATGGACGGGATGTACAATGTGGGGCCGACCGTCAGTAACATCATAAACAAACACAACTTCTTTTTATAAAAGCAATCACAACATCAATCATGGCAAAAGAGCAACATTCTTAAATTTGAAAATAATCAATATAATTCATGATCGTACTTCGAGCACATAGGTCAAGGTACCTGGAAACAACAACAGTGGGAGTCCGCCGCTCGTGGTCTCGCGGTAGCGTTCTCGCTTCCCGAGCACGGGGTCCCGGGTTCGATTCCCGGCGGGGTCAGGGATTTTCACCTGCCTCGAGATGACTGGGTGTTTGTGTTGTCCTCATCATTTCATCATCATCCAGGAAGGTGGCGAAATTGGACTGAGCAAAGGTTGGGAAATTGTACGGGCGCTGATAACCACGCAGTTGAGCGCCCCACAAACCAAACATCATCATCAACAACAGTGGGATAAAAGCCTCCACTCCCCGCAACCCCAGCTTACTCCCCGATACTAATTTTTGGTGTGCAGTTGAGCGGGTGTTGACATGCAGTTGTGTTAAATAAACACAGTCTGGATCACAAGCTATTATTTACCGACAACAGGTTTCAATCTGCACTGCAAATGATCTTCAGGTACAGCATGGAGCATTAGGCAATAACAATAACGATTTTACAGAAGCGTAGTATTATGAACATTTGACTCATGGAGAGTAGAAATGACAGTGAAACACTATGAACTCACCGATGCCACAGTTTGTTAACGTGGTGTGAAACTAATATCTAAAACAAGAATATGGTGCGACGGAAAACTTTTTCGTTTAGTGACGTGACTTGTGCATATGTCATAGATAAGTACATTAGAACATTGTAATACTAATACTGTATACGCAATTAAATAAAAAATTATAATAATTCATATTTAATGAACACGTTAATGCAGTCCATTTCAGCGGTACTGATGCGTTACACAATGGTACGTAAAAACAAATGTTATAAACATAAGGGCAGGACACAGTACAACGTACATTTTCTTACTTGTTTACACCTTTCAAAGTCGTTTGAAAAACCAGTGCAATATTACCGAACATAAAGAGAGACTTTAAAAAATTTGCCTTTATTTTGATGAATATAAACAGAAATACGCTGAAACTCTTGTTGTAAGTTGAAAAAGGGGGAAGAGAAGGCGTCTACCTGCGTAACAGTCGTAACTTTATGAGGTAATTTAATAAAAATTCAGACTTAAAAGACACGTTAATGTACACTACTGGCCATTAAAATTTCTACACCAAGAAGAAATGCAGATGATACACGGGTATACATTGGACAAATATATTATACTAGAACTGACATGTGATTACATTTTCACGCAGTTTTGGTGCATAGATCCTGAGAAATCATTACCCAGAACAACCACCTCTGGCCGTAATAACGGCCTTGATATGCCTGGGCATTGAGTCAAACAGAGTTTGGATGGCGTGTAATGATACATCTGCCCATGCAGCTACAACACGATACCACAGTTCATCAACAGTAGTGACTGGCGTATTGTGACGAGCCAGTTGCTCGACAACCATTGACCAGACGCTTTCAATCGGTGAGAGATCTCGAGAATGTGCTGGCCAGGGCAGCAGTCGAACATTTTCTGTATCCAGAAAGCCCCGTACTGGACCTGCAACATGCGGTCGTGCATTATCCTGCTGAAATTTTGGGTTTCGCAGGGATCTAATGAAGGGTAGAGCCACGGGTCCTAACACATCTGAAATGTAACATCCACTGTTCAAAGTGCCGTCAATGTGAACAAGAGGTGACCGAGGCGTGTAACCAATGGCACCCCATACCATCACGCCGGGTGATACGCCAGTATGGCGATGACGAATACACGCTTCCAACGTGCGTTCACCGCGATGTCGCCAAACACAGATGCGACCATTATGATGCTGTAAACAGAACCTGGATTCATTCGAAAAAATGACGTTTTGCCATTCGTGCAGCCAGATTCGTCTTTGAGTACACCGTCGCAGGCGATCCTGTCTGTGATGCAGCGTCAATGGTAACCGCAGCCATGGTCTCCGAGCTGATAGTCAATGCTGCTGCAAACGTCGTCGAACTGTTCGTGCAGATGGTTGTTGTCTTGCAAACGCTCCTATCTGTTGACTCAGGGATCGAGACGTGGCTGTACGATCCGTTAGAGCCATGCGGATAAGATGCCTGTCATCTCGACTGCTAGTGATACGAGACCGTTGGGATCCAGCACGGCGTTCCGTATTACCCTCTTGAACCCACCGATTCCATATTCTACTAACGGTCATTGGATCTTGACCAACGTGAGCAGCAACGTCGCGATACGATAAACCGCAATCGCGATAGGCTACAATCCGACCTTTATCAAAGTCGGAAACGTGATGGTGCGCATTTCTCCTCCTTCCACGGGGCATCACAACAACGTTTCACCAGGCAACTGCTGTTTGTGTATGAAAAATGAGTTGGAAACTTTCCTCATGTCAGCACGTTGTAGGTGTCGCCACCGGCTGTAACCTTGTGTGAATGTTCTGAAAAGATAATCATTTGTATATCACAGCATTGTCTTCCTGTCGGTTAAATTTCGCGTCTGTAGCACTTCATCTTCGTGGTGTAGCAATTTTAATGGCCAGTTGTGTAATTGGTTTCAGTATGAATGATGCGTAACACAGTAGAAGACAAAAACAGCTGTTATAAACATACTGACAGGAACTGTCTATCCTAGTAAAATGTAGTAGAGTGTAAAATCATCGAATATACAGGATGTCTCAAATATTTCAGGTCAGATTGTGTAGTGTAACGACGTATAGATTTGTTTACAAATTGTTTTCTTTCGACATATATGACCATGTGCAGACTTCGTCACCTACGTCAGTTACAACCCACTTCAAAATGATTTATATTCTTTTAAAATTGTCACAGAATGGTTCTTGAACGACACTGTAAAACATCAGTTGAGTCGTATTCAAAGAATTACATCACTCGGGCCAATTGGTTTGCGTAAACTTTTTCAATTTAAATTTCGTTTGTTTCTCCTCAGAAATTATATTGACACACGTTATCTTGATTTAATCGATATTAGAGTCACACATTGAATAAACTTTTGAGATTCAAAGTTGCGATGACCGCTGTCAAAATTCAATAATCTTGTCAAATATATTATTAATCAATTCACATAATTCTTCATAAATAAATCCTCAGAACACGTGTTTCAACTTTAGTAGCATCCACTAATTTATTATCTTCCTACATACAGATGTGAACCTGAACCTTGACAAACTAGGACTGACATTTTCTATAAGATTAAGCTCTCTATGACGTCATTGTTGTACAAAAGATTACAAAAAAATTCATTTTCAATTTTTAGAAGCACGACGCGACAACTCGGTTCCAGGATCTTCTGTTGCTCTTTGGCTGTCGACCCGCGACGTATAGTGGCCAGCAATTTCCTCTCTGGTCCAGGCAGCGAAGATTCTGTCTCCGTTCGTTGCGCCGCCCTCTCCGTACATGAAACATAAAAAAAAATACAAAAACTTTAGGCAATTCACAGCTATTACAAAAATATTACAAAAATACATAAACAAAACTATATTAAACTTATATTCATCTGCAAACTGGGCTGACACTGGTGGATGGGTGACGCTTCAATTTCGTCCCACTACATACCCCACCCACAAGCTCAGTTTGTCAGGTTTTAACCGAAAATAAAATTTTTTCTATATACAATATTTAACTGTTAGTACATTTTCCTCACATTTTACGTAATCTAGAGTCCTTGCTCTTAGATAGATTTAATCCTTTTACTGCGATATTGTTGTGACTATTTGTCATGTACTCTTAATTGTGCTATTATGGTAATTCATAACCGAATATATGGAGATTACTCCTCTTCATTTAATAGTTGCTAATAAATAATTTTATAGTACGTTCTTTAACGTTGTTACACTAGGACAGAGCGTTCAAATTGTGATAAATTAGTTTCAGTTTATTCATTTACTAGAGTTATTCTTTCCAAAAATGTATATTACTAATAAGTTTCTCACAATAACTAATGGTACTAATTACTTTACGTCATTCTTTTCCCTAATGCCTTATTTATGCCTGAGGTCAAGAAGAAATCAAGCAAAACTTTCTTTAGAATCTCGGCACGGCTTTCTTTACCTTCGGACACCTTGTTGGGTAATGGCAATTTATTTAGGAGAAACAAGCGAGAGAGCCCCGTTTGGTGTGTTCTATATTAACACTATTACAAACCTCTATTAAAGGCACTCTGCTATGTTCTCGTGAGCCATATAGTTCTGGACGCCCATGGTCCCTAAAATTATTAACCATCCCCTTTGGTTCCTACTATCCGAGTATATATACAAAATTCCTTCTGACCTAGTAACAAAATTTCTTCCATATAAATCCCCTTTTAATTATCTTTCTCCTTTTGAAGTACCGGTAGATTATTGTAGAACACTTGTTTAAACTTTCTGTTATTTCTTTAAAATAACACGTAACTATCACGAAAACTTCACATGAATAAACTATGAACGCTCTTCCGTATGTAACATATACTAAATATTAACTTATTTAGGAATGAAGAGTTTCATTTGATCAACACTATATAATCCTTTAATTACACCTGATGAAGGTTCCATAAGAAGTAACGCTTTGGGATGTACAATCTTATGTACAACATATGGACCTTCAAAGATAAAGAAGAATTTTCTACATTCCTTACCGATCTTAGAACTTTTAGGATGAGATCGTACTAACACAAGATCTCCTACCTGAAATGAGGGTTCTATAGCATGTTGATTATAACTTTTAATTCTCCGTTCGGCATTTTTAACAATCTGTTCGTAAACTTTTTCGTCTGGGATGCATTGTTGGATCTCATTTACTGGTGGCCAAGGTAGAGCAGCTAGTAAAGGCTCACCTATAATTCGTAGAGTAACATTTTTCTTTCCTTTACATACAACGGTAATCCGCTAATTAGGACTCGGATTAGGTGACTTTCAATAATTGGTTCTTCAATTAATTTAGCACGGTTTAAATGCTGTTCGAAATAATTCCTATAACCTCCCCACCGTTTAGAATATGGAGGAGGGTCTAACAACTCCAAAGTTAAGTGTTGTTGTTTTCCTCTTGACCAATAATTTTGTTTAAACTGCTTAACGAAATCATCCCAGTCCCTAAATTCAGTTCTATGCAGTACTGCCCACTCCACAGCCTCTGCTTCTAAATGTCCTATTACAAATTGAGTCCTTTTTTCATTACTCCATTTAGGAGATAATGAAGTTTCAAAAGCTTTTATAAAGATTATAGGGTGAAGTTCGCCTCCTGGTTTGGATACAGGAAATCGACTTGCTACATTTGAATTTGTCGTTATATCATCCAAACATTCTGCGAGAGACATAGTTGGATTTTGTTTAGATTGCAGAGACGGAGTTGCGTCGGATTCGCTTGCCATGACTTCTTTATTCGTATTGTTGTCGTCCGAGCTAGCAAACACGATGCGACTGTTGTCTCTGATTACGTTATTACTTCTACTACTTGAAATGTTTTCATTATTATCTAATTCCTATAGCCGTTTAGTAATTTCCTGTATTCGCATTTCTGTATTGGATACGCGGTTAGCTAATATCGATTCTTCACTGTGTTCACGATGTGAACGCTCTGTACCTTCGTCAATGTTATTATCTTTGGAGGTCTCCAGGTTACTGCATATTTCAGTAACTAAAAATTTCATGTTTTCTATTTCAGTATGATCTTTTTCTACTTGATGGGTTAATGTCTCTAATTCTACATTATCTATTGAAGAAATCTCTACCGGTTTGGTAGAGACCTCTTTAATAGATTCTAATAATTCTCTAGAACAGTTTCTGTTTGCATAGAAAATTCATCTCGTAACATATCGTTATTTTTCTGTATTTCATTTACAACTAAGATATTGACATTATCTAGTCTCTCGGTTAAGTCAGTAATATCATTTCGCATACGAGTTTTTTCCTCACGCGATTCCTGGATATGTTCTTCTAACCTTTTACAATTATCAGCAATCTTATTACTAAGTCCTACTAGTTTTTCGTGCATTTCAACTTTAGAAGACTCTATTTTATCACTTAATTCTCGACTGGTTTCATTAAGATGTTCCTGTAACCTGTCTGTCGATTTTGTTAGCTCCCCTTATAATCTAGCATTAGACTGTTTTAATTCCTCTTTCAATCTAGCAGTAGATTCTTCATTAGATTGTTTTAATTCCTCTTTTAATCTAGCAATAGATTCTTCGTTAGACTGTTTTAATTTAGCAGTAGATTCTACGTTAGACTGTTTTAATTCCTGTTTTAGTTCCTCTTTTAATCTAGCAGCAGATTCTTCGTTAGACTGTTTTAATTCAGCTAAAAAATCCCCGTTAGATTATTTAATTTAGCGATCGCCCTAAAAAGGGATCTCATGCTTCTATCGGACACAGATTGCTCTTCGTCTGACATTTCACTTCCCGACGTTATTGTAAGATATTAACTGGTTACACACGCAGACTTGTAATCAACAATCCTATTAAAGCACACTCCCTATGTACAACACTCCACTTCCAACTTAAAACAGACTCACCGGACACTAATATTGTAATTTGTAGTTCTCGATGATGAGTGTGCTGCTATGGGCTGCAAATATAACAGCCGTCGATGTAGCCGCTGAGATGCTGCGACCCCGCTTCCGCAACCGGCAGGACGCTGAGTCGAACACCGGAGACGTCACTGGCTGCAACCACGCCCGGCACCGCCGTAGACAGGCGAAGCCCTCAGCAACACCTCTAATACCAGCCGGAGATACGCCATCCAGCTGACGTACTGGGCCTGTTAGTTTAGGAGAAAAAGGTCGTCGGGGTTTGCAGCGTTCAGCTGCTGCCCAACAGATGCGCCTTCTCGTGGAATAACTGCGTGACCTTACTGCTTGGCTGCGCTCCGTCAGATGCGCACACCCGCGAAGTCGCCGCTGGCTGGTGAGGGCTCCACGAAAACTCGCGTTGACTTCCGAAGGACTCTTGATGTTTTAATTGTTTCGTACCTGTGTGCCTTAGTTGCACACAAGTCCTGTTTATAAGGTCGCCACGGTGTAGTGTAACGACGTATAGATTTGTTTATAAATGATTTTCGTTTGACATATACGTCAATGTGCAGACTTCGTCACCTACGTCAGTTACAACCCACTTCAAAATGATTTATATTCTTTTTAAATTGTCACAGAATGGTTAAAACATCAGTTGAGTCGTATGCAAAGAATTGCATCACTCGGGCCAATTGGTTTGCGTAAACTTTTTCAATTTAAATTTCGTTTGTTTCTCCTCAGAAATTATATTGACACACGTTATCTTGATTTAATCGATATTAGAGTCACACATTGAATAAACTTTTGAGATTCAAAGTTGCGATGAACGCTGTCAAAATTCAATAATCTTGGCAAATATATTATTAATCAATTCACATAATTCTTCATAAATAAATCCTCAGAACACGTGTTTCAACTTTAGTAGCATCCACTAATTTATTATCTTCCTACATACAGATGTGAACCTGAACCTTGACAAACTAGGACTGACATTTTCTATAAGATTAAGCTCTCTATGACGTCATTGTTGTACAAAAGATTACAAAAAAATTCATTTTCAATTTTTAGAAGCACAACGCAACAACTCGGTTCCAGGATCTTCTGTTGCTCTTTGGCTGTCGACCCGCGACGTATAGTGGCCAGCAATTTTCTCTCTGGTCGCGGCAGCGAAGATGCTGTCTCCGTTCGTTGCGCCGCCCTCTCCGTACATGAAACATAAAAAAATACAAAAACTTTAGGCAATTCACAGCTATTACAAAAATATTACAAAAATACATAAACAAAACTAAATTAAACTTATATTCACCTGCAAACTGGGCTGACACTGGTGGATGGGTGACGCTTCAATTTCGTCCCACTACAATTGTCGCAGGTGAAGGGGGTCCACAACCTATGGTCGGAAATGTATATTTATTCTGTTATGGACATACACAGCGTGCACCTAATAACAGCCATGTAGCTCACAGTAATCGTTCAAAATGAGGACCGCCAGTCTCAGCGGAGCATTACGGTCTGCCGCTGTCTCTCAAAGATGCATGGTGTCTGTTGTGCCAGGAGACGGGCGGCTCGGATCCTAGTAAGCAGGCTCATCCGTTTCGACGGGCTTCGCACAAACCAACACCTTGACTGTAACCCCAGAGGAAAAAGTCCAGAGATTCGGCAATCGCGTTGGCAAGAGGACAGTTCCTCCCAATCCAACAATGAGGGCGCGTGTTGTTCAAGTGATCGTGGACATGAACGTCGAAGTTGGCTGGGGCACCGACATGTTGAAACCACATCCTTCCGCCAACGACACCAGGTGCAGTCTCCAAGAACTGTGGCAGCACATCACGCCAGCACACCGGGTACCGTGCGCCATTCAAACGGGGAGACAGCAAGTAAGGTCCAATTAGGTGATCCCACTCGTTGACAGAGAATCGTTGGTGGTGGCCTCCGTTGGGGGGGGGGGGGGCGTCGGGATTTTCACTTCAGACATGTCTGCTGAATTATCACCGATGATTCAGGCCTCATTCGTGAACAATACAATCTGTACGAAGTTCGACACTAAAGCACTGCGTTGGATGATCCATTGACAAAAGCGGAAGCGGTCCTCAAAATCCATTGGTGTCGGTACTTGCACGTAATGTTTATAATAGGGCTGTAATGCGTGTTCCACAAGTAATCTCCACGCTGTATCCGTCGTAGTGTGCGTTCCACGTGAAAATTCACGGGTGCTTATTGCTAGGTGGTCGATGTCACGATCCATCACGATCTCTTCGAAGGCTGGCGTTCCGACTTGTCTTTGGCGGGAATGTTTGCTGGTTCTCTGTGGCATGAACGATCCTGTCCCTCGTAAGCTGCTACCCATGAAGATAAGGTTCTCCCATTTACGATGACACCTGTTGGGAAACGTTCTTCATACATTCTTACTGGTTTCTGCTCAGGAGGTTGGTATGAAATGTGGGTCACACATGAAAACAGCCGCCGGCCGCAGTGGTCGTGCGGTTCTAGGCGCTGCAGTCTGGAACCGCGAGACCGCGACGGTCGCAGGTTCGAATCCTGCCTCGGGCATGGATGTGTGTGATGTCCTTAGGTTAGTTAGGTTTAACTAGTTCTAAGTTCTAGGGGACTAGTGACCTCAGAAGTTGAGTCCCATAGTGCTCAGAGCCATTTGAACCATTTGAACCATTTTGAAAGCAGCCGGAAAAGGTTGGTATTAATATATTATGCATGATTTCCGGTATGTCAGGTTAATGATGATAGTCTCAATGGTATTTCACCCTTGGCAGAGAGATTAGTGAAGGAAGCCGGGCAAAAACGTGTAATCAGCTGGTAATCTAATAAAAACTTTTTTTCTTTATTTTTTATTCTCGGCATAACCGCCACATCGTTTGACCGTCACACATACTTCCGTAAGCAAGACGTAGAAACAGGTATCAGTACCGTTCAGGATCAACCGACAGAGTTGAGAAAAAGCAGATCACTAGGAGCAGATGGAGTTCCAATTCCATTTTAGAGAGAATACTCTTCGGCGTTGTCCCTTACTTAGTACCGTTGGACCTTGACATCGTTGTTCGAGTCGAGTTCAGTTCAGTTCAGCACATTTTCCTAGAGAGCAAACGCTGATCAGAGAGAAGGATAGAGTCAGGAGTGCAACAAGTGTGATAGCACCGTTCATGTTCTCTTTATACATAAACTGTCAGACGGACGGCGTGTGCATCAATCTTCTATTTTATGCTATGACATCGCAGTGTAAGGAAAAGTGTCGTCGTTCAGTGACTGCAATAGCATATGTGGTGACTTAGGAAGAATTTTTATTTTGTGTAATGAGTGGCACCCTGTTATTAATGTAGAAAACGTAACCTACTGAAGATGAGTACAAGAAACAATCTTTTACTGTTACAATACTGTGTTAGCGGTGAGCTGCTTGGTACACTCGCGTCGATTAAATGTCTGAGTCTAACGTTGCAAAGCGGTATGATACGGAACGAAACATACATTCGATTGAAGGTAACGTGAATGGTCGGCTACGGTTTGTTCGGAGTATTCTAGAAAAGTGTAGCTCATCTACAAATGAGACGCCGCACGCAATACGAGTGCGACCCATTCTTCAGTAATGGTTGAGTGTGTGTAACCCTCACCAGGTCGTATTAACACTTTACTTACTATAGGCCTCAGAGGCCTGTCCGTGATGCTTGATATCTTATGTATTAGCAACTACACATTTTATTTTAATGAAACTTTATGTTCTTTTCCCTATTTGTCGAGTTGGTCACAATTTTGGAAAAAAATTAAAAATTTACCTATGGGACTGTGTTGAACTGTTGGCGCACGTTAGAAGCAATTTTTCAACAACTAAATGTCTGTCTGTGCAGCGTCCTTTACCTCATTTGACATTGGCTGTCGCTGTTATACTTTCAATGTTCAACAGTCGTACTTCTGATAAGCACATGTTTATTTTGGTGCATTATTCCAAAATTCTATAAACTGATAATGTTACAGAGAAGAAGACTATCTAATGAGGAGATAAGGCGATGTGAATCTTCCGGTTGTGATGATAATGAGATAGGCTTCGCTGAAAACTTAGAGCTACAGGATGATGATCATGAAGAACAATTTAGTGCAAATTCTGTTGTGTGCGACTTATAGTTTTCTCGTGACGGGAATGAAATACGGGCTACAGCTCCTCAAATTGGAATTTGTGGTAGGTGGTAAAAAAAAAGGATGTATTGAAAGAAGGCCAAGTACATACAAGTTATTCTATTAGGAACTGTGATGATGAATTTTGTTTTGTGTTCTTCTTTCGTGTACTTCTCGTTGACAAACATTATATGAGGACCAACAAGGAAGGACGAATGGTTTACGAGGACTAGGTGGATATAGATGAGCATAGAACGAAAAAGTTACTTGGTGTTCTGATTTGGAAATTTGTGGTAAGTTTTACTGGACCAAACTGCTGAGGTCATTGGTACCTAAGCTTACACACTACTTAATCTAACTTAAACTAACTTATCCTAAGAACGACACACACACCCAAGCCGGAGGAAGGACTCAAACCTCCCACGGGGGGAGCGTCGCGAACCGTGACAAGACGCCCATTACCGCGAGGCTACACCGGGCGGCCGTGTTCTGATCCTGACTGCGACTTAGAAGCAAGAATGAGCGACCACTGTTTAGTGAAATTATGTCACACAACCCCACCCACGCTGTTCTTAGGACTTAGAGAATGCAGCAGCCCTACAAGAATGTAGGTCAAGCGACAAATTAAAATCAGTCAGAGAAGTTTTTGACTGTGGGAAATTACCTTTAGGGACATCTACATTCCAGAGTGGTGCCAACCCGTGGATGACAGTTTGGTCATATTTCGTGTTCGCTGTCCATTTCGACAATACGTCCCGTCAAAAATCGGTGGACGAGAAATACAGTTCAGAGCAATTTGCGACAATGCAACAATTTACCGCTGGGAGATGAAAGTGTATTTGGGGAAGAAGGAATAAATCAGAGCCATACTGCTACGGAAGAATGTTATGAAAACCCTGGTGATCGCGCTCCGAAAAGTCTGGACACAATATCAGTTGTAATTTTATTGTCATCTCTCGATTTAGCTCATTACTTGCCGTCAGAAGATCTGACACTATTCAGTAATATCTGACATAACAAAGGTGGTTTGCTGATTTTATTACACATAAAGGACGTCAACTATATTTATGATGGTCTCTTATGTTCCTAAGAGAACCTAAGTTGTAACCATCCTTATCTCCCTTCATGACCAACCAACAGTGTCATCACAAGAAAAGAAGTATGAAATGATCATCTGGCATTGTTGGCCGGGAGATCCCACTCAGGTTCGGCCGCCAAGTGCAAGTCTTATTTCATTCGACGTCACGTTGGACGACTTGCGGCCGATGATGAGGATGAAGACAACGCAACACTCAGTCCACGGGCGGAGAAAATCCCCAACCAGACCCGGAACCGAACCCGGGCCCAGTGCATGGGAGGCAACTACGTTGCCACCCAGTTAAGCGAGCGGACAGTAAAAAAAGTCTGAAGTAATGACATGCAGTCTCACGACGGGCGGCGTCGACATCATGGACAAGAAGACGCAACATACAGTCTGAAGAGAAAATCAAGACGCCGGCCAAATGTTGTTTTCTTCAACATGATCGATGTAAGTGTAATGAATGCATACATAATTTGGACGATGCTACCAAGAAGAAAATGAGACGTCAGATTCTTATCATCAATTTGGGAAAGCAACTAGCAAGGGTATCGAAGTCATTGAACTCAATAGTAGGAGAAATAGGAGATGATGTGCGTAGTGTGTAAAGGAGAAAAATAGGAAAAGCCCAGCTACATGTTATAAGTGCATCGAACGTGTATGCTCGGAATATTTTGCTGTTTTTTGAAGACCCTGTGCAAATTTGTAATAAGAATATAAGCCATCAGTAAAAGTATAAAGTTGTTTTTTAAATAAACTTTATATAAATAAAATTATAGTAAAACTATTCCTCAAAAAGTCCTCCACAGCATAACTAATTAATATATTGTCAATATATGTCAATTTAAACAACACGGTTCTAAAAGGCCTGACTGGTAGGAAACGCTATGCAAATTTTCTGGTCGCAAAGGGTTAAAGGAAGAGATTGCAACAATTCAGAAGCGTGCTGCTCTATTTTTGTTAATAGTCGTTTCGATGAACACGTAACTTGTGCAGATGTGCTTCGTGGGAATCCCTGGAGGGAAGACGACTTTGTTTTCGCTAAACCCTACTTAGATAACTTAGAGAACCAGCATTTGCGAATTATAACGCCAACAAACTACACTAAAAGTCAAAAGTTTTCCATCACCCATGATAAAAACTATATAATATGCACTGAAGCCCCAAGGAAATTGTTATAGACTTGCGTAATCAAATACAGAGATATATAAACAGGTAGAATATGCCGCTGCGGTCGGAAACGCCTATATAAGACAACAATCGTCCGGCGCAGTTGTAAGATCAGGTACTGTTGCTACAATGGCAGGTTGTCAACATTTAAGTGAGTTTGAACTTTGTGTTATAGTCTGCATACGAGCCGATGGGACGCAGCATCTCCGACGTAGCGATAAAGTGGGGATTTTCCAGTACTGCTATATCATGAAGTACCGTGAATATCAAGAACGGGACCAACGACCTCTGAAGAGAACCGTTCAGTTCGACGGAAGTTCAATCCTTCAGCAAACTGCTGTAAATTACAATGCTGGACCGTCAATAAGTGTCAGCGTGCGAACCGTTCAGCGAAATACCATCGATATGGGCTTCCGGAACCGAAGTCCCACTCATGTAGCCTTGATGAATGCACGAGACAAACTTTTACGCCTCGTCTGGGCCCTTCAATACTACCATTGGACTGTTGACGTCTGGTAAGATATTGCCTGGTCAGACGAGTCTCGTTTCAAATTGTATCGGACGGACGGACGTGTAGGGTATGGAGACAGCCTCATGATTCTGTGATACCTGCATGTCAGCAGGGGACTGTTGAAGCTGGTGAAGGCTATGTTATGATGTGGACGTGTGAAGTTGGAGTGATGTGGGATCCCTGATACGTCTAGATACGACTCTGACTGGTGACGTGTAGGTAAGCATCCTGCCTCAACACCTGCCTCCGTTCATGTCCAGTGTGCACTCCCCTGACAAGAATATTATTGAACATACCTGGGATGTTTTGCAACGTGCTGTTCAAAAGAGATGACTAATGTCTGAAATAGTGCTGGAGGGAAATGACACCATGAATCCTGAAGGACTGTCTATAAATCCGTAAGAGTACGAGGGGTGGACGAGTCCATGGTGCGTTGTGTTGCTGCACTTGTGCGTGCTCCCAGGCGCCCTACACGATTTTAGACAGATATACCTGTTTGTTTGGTTCTTCAGCGTATATCCACAAGGAAACACATCGTACGAAACGAAATAGACGAATGTAATACTTACTTTATCTCTCTATCCCTAACTACAATACAATATCGTCTAAATTTTACCCTGTTCAAGATGTCCAGCCTTTGTCATCAAAACAGCTGCATAAGCTTGTAGAATTTTGGAGGTAATATTTTGTAGTGTGTTTGCAGATACTTCAATCCAACACGCCTGTAAACTCTTCCATACATCTTGAGCGTTATGTGACCTCAGTTTTTTGAACTCCCTGTCCATCCCACCAGAGGTCAATGGCATTTACGTCAGGTGAACGATTTAGCCAAGTCGTATTCATCAGTTCCCTGCATTTCTCTTCTCTACTGTTATTCCCTCTGCACGTTTTAGAAATATGTTTAGTATCACCGCCTTACTGCGGAGCAAACCCACGACTAACAAGTCTTTTTCCAGACTGAACTGCATTGTTGATCAGTGTCCTTTGACATCACTCCTTCTTTAACACTCCATTGATTCTCACTACATCACTGATTTTACCACCTGCAGAACATCCTCAAACCGTCACAGACCCTCCAAATTCTTCACTGTGCGTCAAGCACTGGCTCTTCATGTATTCTAGACGAAGTCGAGGAGCGAACATTCGACAACTGCTTCCAGATACTTCGAACTTAAATTAGTCCGTGAATACCACCTTGGACCATTGCTACACGCTCCAGTTTTAATGTTGTTGTGTCAACTACAAAGTTTTTACCTTATTTTGTATAAACATTGTTCACGGAGACGGCCTTGAAATGTTGAGATAAGGAATGGAGCAGGTCACAAATAATGTACTTCCTTGCAAATTTCTGAAGTTTACTCCGAACGCATATGAACTTTTTTCTCTCTGTGTTGTTACTCGAGGTGTTCCATATTGCGAAACGCATTGGGATCAGACTGCTTGAACCGCTCCAGCATTGAGGGTTGGGATACGTCAACTTCTCTAGATATTGTTGTTGTTGTTGTGATCTTCAGTCCTGAAATGGTTTGATGCAGCTCTCCATGCTACTCTATCCTGTGCAAGCTTCATCATCTCCCAGTACATACTGTAACCTACAACCTTCTGAATCTGCTTAGTGTATTCATCTCTTGGTCTCCCTCTACGATTTTTACCCTCAAAGCTGCCCTCCAATGCTAAATTTGTGATCCCTTGATGCCTCAGAACACGTCCTACCAATTGGTCCCCTCTTCTTGTCAAGTTGTGCCACAAACTCCTCTTCTCCCCAATTCTATTCAATACCTCCTCTTTAGTTATGTGATCTACCCGTCTAATCTTCAGCATTCTTCTGTAGCACCACATTTCAAAGGCTTCTATTCTCTTCTTGCCCAAACTATTTATCGTCCGTGTTTCACTTCCATACATGGCTACTCTCCATACAAATACTTTCAGAAACGACTTTCTGACACTTAAATCTATACTAGATGTTAACAAATTTCTCTTCTTCAGAAACGCTTTCCTTGCCATTGTCAGTCTACATTTTACATCTTCTATACTTCAACCATCATCAATTATTTTGCTCCCCAAATAGGAAAACTTCTTTACTACTTTAAGTGTCTCATTTCCTGATCTAATTCCCTCAGCATCACCCGACTTAATTCGACTACATTCCATTATCCTCGTTTTGCTTTTGTTGATGTTCATCTTATATCCTCCTTTCAAGACACTGTCCATTCCATTCAACTGCTCTGCCAAGTCCTTTGCTGTCTCTGACTGAATTACAACGTCATCGGCGAACCTCAAAGTTTTTATTTCTTCTCCATGAATTTTAACACCTATTCCGAAATTTTCTTTTGTTTCCTTTACTGCTTGCTCAATATACAGATTGAATAACATCGGGGAGAGGCTACAACCCTGTCTCACTCCCTTCCCAACCACTGCTTCCCTTTCATGCCCCTCTACTCTTACAACTGCCATCTCGATTCAGTACAAATTGGCTCCCTGTATTGTACCTCTGCCACCTTTAGAGTTTGAAAGAGAGTATTCCAGTCAACATTGTCGAAAGCTTTCTCTAAGTCTACAAACTCTAGAAAGGTAGGTTTGCCTTTCCTTAATCTTCCTTCTCAGATAAGTCGTAAGGTCAGTATTGCCTCACTGTTTCAACATCTCTGCGGAATCCAAACTGATCTTCCCCGAGGTCGGCTTCTACCAATTTTTCTATTAGTCTGTAAAGAATTCGTGTTAGTATTTTGCAGCTGTGACTTATTAAACTGATAGTAGGGTAATTTTCACATCTGTCAACACCTACTTTCTTTGGGATTGGAATTATTATATTCTTCTTGAAGTCTGAGGGTATTTCGCCTGTCTCATACATCTTGCTCACGGTAGAGTTGTTTCAGGACTGGCTCGCCCAAGGGCGTCAGTAGTTCTAATGGAACGTTGTCTAATCCCGGGGCCTTGTTTCGACTCGGGTCTTTCAGTGCTCTGTCAAACTCTTCACGCAGTATCGTATCTCCCATTTCATCCTCATCTACATTCTCTCCCATTTCCATAATATTGTCCTCAAGTACATCGTCCTTGTATAGGCCCTCAATATACTCATTCCACCTTTCTGCTTTCCCTTCTTTGCTTCGAACCGAGTTTCCATCAAAGATGTTGATATTCATGCAAATGTCTCTTTAATTTTCCTGTAGGCAGTATCTATCTTACCCCTAGTGAGATAAACCTCTACATCCTTACATTTGTCCTCTAGCCACGTCTGCTTAGCCATTCTGCACTGCCTGTCGATATCATTTTTGAGACGTTTGTATTCCTTTTTGGCTGATTCATTTACTACATTTTTATATTTTCTTGTTTCATCAATTAAATTCATCATTTTTTCTGTTACCCAAGGATTTCTACTAGCCCTCGTCTTTTTACCTACTTGATCGTCTGATGCCTTCACTACTTCATCCCTCAGAGCTACCCATTCTTCTTCTACTGTATTTCTTTACCCCATTGCTGTCAATTGTTCCCTTATGCTCTCCCTCAAACTCTATACAGCCTCTGGTTTAATCAGTTTATCCAGGTCTCATCTCCTTAAATTCCCACCTTTTTGCAGTTTCTTCAGTTTTAATCTACAGTTCATAACCAATAGATTGTGATCAGAGTCCACATCCGCCCCTTTAAATGCCTTAAAATTAAAACCTGGTTCCTAAATCTCTGTCTTACCATTATGTAATGTATCTGATACCTTCTAGTATCTCCATGATGCCGGCCGGAGTGGCCGAGCGGTTAAAGGCGCTACAGTCTGGAACCGCACGACCGCTACGGTCGCAGGTTCGAATCCTGCCTCGGGCATGGATGTGTGTGATGTCCTTAGGTTAGTTAGGTTTAAGTAATTCTAAGTTCTAGGGGACTTATGACCACAGCAGTTGAGTCGCATAGTGCTCAGAGCCATTTGAACCATTTTATCTCCATGATTCTTCCATGTATACAACTTTCTTTTATTTTTCTTGAACCAAGTGTTAGCTATGATCAAGTTATGCTCTGTGCAAAATTCTACCAGATGGCTTCCTGTTTCATTTCTTACCCTCAATCCACCTACTTCTCTCCCTTTTCCTACTCACGAATTCCAACCACCCATGACTATTAAATTTTCGTCTCCCTTCACTACCTGAATAATTTCTTTTATCTCATCATACATTTTATCAATTTCTTCATCATCTGCAGAGCTAGTTGGCATATAAACTTGTACTACTCTGGTACTACTCTCGAATTCCAGTCACACATGTCTATTAAATTTTCGGCTCCCTTCACTACCTCAACAATTTATCTCATCATACATTTCATTAACTTATGCATCATCTGCAGAGCTAGTTGGCATATAAACTTGTACTACTGTTGTAGGCGTGGGCTTCGTGTCTATCTTGGCCACAATAATGCGTTAACTATGCTGTTTGTTGTAGCTAACCCGCACTCGTATTTTGTTTTTTATTCATTATTAAACCTACTCCTGCATTACCCCTATTTGATTTTGTATTTATAACCTTGTATTCACATGACCAAAAGTCTTGTTCCTCCTGCTACCGAACTTCACTAATTCCCACTACATCTAAGTTTAACCTATCCATTTCCCTTTTTAAATTTTCTAACCTACCTGCCCGATTAAGGGATCTGACATTCCACGCTCCGATCGCTAGAACGCCAGTTTTCTTTCTCCTCATAACGACGTCCTCCTGAGTAGTCCCCGCCCGGAGATCCGAATGGGGGACTGTTTTACCTCCGGAATATTTTACCCAAGAGGACGCCATCATCATTTAACCATACAGTAAAGTTGCAGGCCCTCGGGAAAAATTTCGGCTGTAGTTTCCCCTTGCTTTCAGCCGTTCGCACTACCAGCACAGCAAGGCCGTTTTGGTTAGTGTTACAAGGCCAGATCGTCCAGATTGTTGCCCCTGCAACCACTGAAAAGGCTGCTGCCCCTCTTCAGGAACCACACGTTTGTCTGCCCTCTCAACAGATACCCCTCCGTTGTGGTTGCACCTACGGTACGGCTATCTGTATCGCTGAGTCACGCAAGCCTTTTCACCCACGGCAAGGTCCATGGTTCATGGGAGGAAGCTCTAGAGATTGTGGTACCTAAATAACCTTCCAGATTCAAAGCTACAATTACATCACATTTTTCAGTTCCAGTGTCCTGCTTCTGTCGCTTTAGGAGGTAATGGAGTATGAAGGTGATCAGGTATACAAACACATTGCTAGATGCATACAGGTTATTGTAAAGTAAAGCGAACTGATTGCTACACGGACAGCTAATAGAATGAGACTTATTCGAATAGAATCATCTTAGGTAAAGGCACGTTAGTGTTGTTGTGGATACTCATCAGCACCCCTCCATGCGATCAACAGGTCAAATACATAACACTCGTAAATTACGTATTTTACTATCAGAACGGGGATGTGATAGAATATTTAAACGAAATACCTGTTTTCACTACATATACGTAGTTGTCACAGGTGTTCGAAAACTTTTGGCCGGCCGGCTTCACTGAGGTGACGGAAGTCATAGGACAGCAGTATTCATATCTGCAGATGGCGACAGTACCGAGTACACCAGGTTGGTTGGTTGGTTTGTTTGGGGTATAAAGGGACCAAACTACAGGGTTATCAGTCCCTGTTGTTGTGCGTCGGCAGGAGAGCCAACACCGGGTACTAGTGGAAGTCGAAAGGCACGCGTTTTAGCTCACGCAGGCTGGTGTGAGGTCTGGAACAGGACAAGAAATTTAGAAAAACGGACGTAGCTGGTGGAATACTTAACTTTAATCCATAAATGATGAGCGTCGCTCTTGACTGTACATGACTCGAGTATCAATAGTAACTAGTACTGGCGCCTTGCTAGGTCGTAGCAAATGACGTAGCTGAAGGCTATGCTAACTATCGTCTCGGCAAATGAGAGCGTATTTTGTCAGTGAACCATCGCTAGCAAAGTCGGTTGTACAACTGGGGCGAGTGCTAGGAAGTCTCTCTAGACCTGCCGTGTGGCGGCGCTCGGTCTGCAATCACTGATAGTGGCGACACTCGGGTCCGACGTATACTAACGGACCGCGGCCGATTTAAAGGCTACCACCTAGCAAGTGTGGTGTCTGGCTGTGACACCACACCTGTACTCGAGGTATAGACGGGCAGTCCATTGGCAGAGCTGTGATTTTTACTCAGGTGATTCTTGCGAAAAGGTTTCGGACGTGATTATAACCGCACGAGAGGAATTAACAGATTTTCGATGTGGATTGGTAGTTGGAGCTAGACGCATGAACGATTCCATTTCGGAAATCGTCAGTGAGCTCAGTATTCTGAGATTCACAGTGTGAAGGGCGTGGCAAGAATATCATATTTCAGGCAATACCCCTCACCACGAACAACGCAGTGGCCGATGGCCTTCACTCAACGAGCGAGAGCAGTGATGTTCACGTAGACTTCTCTGTGCTAAAAGACAAGCAACAGTGAGTGAGTCACCGAAGCCAATGTGGGACTTACGACGAACGTGTCCTTAGGAGAGTGCGCCGAAATGTTACTTTAATGCGCTATGGCAGCAGACGACCGACGTCATTGCCTTTCATAACAACACGACGTCGCCTGCTCTTCCTCTCTTGGACTCCTTATCATATGCATTGGACCGTTGACGACTGAAAGACCGTCATATAAGTTACGATTTCAGTTGGTAAGACCTGATGGTATGGCTCGAGCGTAAGACCCCACGTGGCCTAGGACCCAAGTTGTCAACAACGATTTCAGTTGGTAAGATCTGATGGTATGGCTCGAGCGTAAGACCCCACGTAGCCTTGGATACAAGTTGTCAAGGCACTGTGCAAGCCGGTATGACTCCATAATGGTGGGGGTTGCGTTTACGTGGAATCGAGTGGGTCCCCAGGCTTCACTGAACCTATAATTCGCTGGAATGACTATGGTCGGCTATTTGGAGACTATCTGCAGCCGTTCATAGACTTCATGTTCCAAAACAACGATGGAATTTTTATGGACGACAGTTCGCCATGTCCCAGGGCTACAGTTGTTCGCGACTGGTTTGAAGAAAATTTTAGACTGTTCTATCGATTCATTTGGCCACCCAGCTCGCCCGGCATTAATCCTGTCGTACGTTTATGGGAGACAATCGAGAGGTCAGTTTATGTACATAATACCGCACCGGAAACACATTCGCATTTATGGGTGGTTAGAGGCAACATGGTTCAATATTCAAATAACTTCCGGGAATTCAGCCAGGTAACACTTTCAGCCACCACCGATATTTCGGTGGAAACCACCCCACCATTTCAAGGCAAACTGCAACGGACAGGCAGCGTACATGCAAATTTAAAACCTCGGTTCTCGGACTGAAGCAGGAAAGATAACACTAGTGCCACCAAAGATGAGCGAAGTCAGAGCTATCGATTAGTGAGACTACGGATTCGCAGGTGAGGTAGCATTGACTCTGTCCCTCTGCTTCTTGACGAGGGAGAGAGCCGGATTCCAAACAAAGCTTAAGCAAAAACCTCCATCCCCGTTAACGAGGTTGCTCGCTAATTTATTCTCAACTGCCTCCTTATTGACACTGTCCCAATAGCTGGACTTGCATGCCAATATCTCGGTGTTATTATATAAGATGGGGTGACCAGTGTCCAAGCAATGTTCGGCAATAGCAGATGTACTTGGCTGCTGTAATCGCATGTGCCGTTTATGCTCAGTACAACGGTCCTCCACGGTGCTAATAGTTTGGCCATTGTATGCCGTGCCACATCTACAAGGAATGCGATATACGCCCACCTTACGCAGACTAAGATTATCCTTAACAGAATTCAAAAGCGCTCTAATTTTAGATGGAGGTCGGAAAACACATTTCCCATCGTATTTCCGTAAAATACGACCGATCATATTGGAAGTGTTTCCTATGTAAGGCAAAAAGGCAGTAGACTTAGGTGTCGAGTCAGAATTGTCATCAGTGAGTCGATGTACGGTTGGTCGACAGCGCAACGCACGTTCAGTCTGTCTATCACTACAATCACTATAATCATTTTGACGAAATGTAACTTCAAGATGGGACAGCGTAGCTGGCAAAGTCTCAGCGTCAGAAACGACATGTGCCCTGTGTACCAAGGTACGAAGTACCCCCTCACGCTGAGCCGGATGGTGACAATTATTAATCTGTAAGTACAAGTCGGTATGAGTACGTTTCCTGTAGACTGCATGTCCCAATGATCCATCATCCTTCCTCAATGCTACCTCACCTGCGAGATCGTAGTCTCACTATCGATAGCTCTGACTTTTGTCATCTTTGGTAGCACTAGTGTTCAGTGTGTGTGTTATCTTTCCTGCATCAGTCCGAGAACCGAGGTTTTAAATTTGCACGTACGTCGCCGGTCCGTTGCAGTTAGCCTTGAAAATGGCGGGGTCTTCTCCCGCCAAAATATCGGCGGTCGCTGAAAGTGTTACCTGGCTGAATTCCTGGAAGTTATTTGAACGTTGTATACGCCAGGAGAAACTCAGATCCCACATGGTTCAATATTTCTGCAGGGAACTTCCAACGACTTGTTAAAAGCATTCCAAGTCGACTCCCTGTACTACACCGGAAAAAAAGGAGTTCCGACACGATAATAGGAGGTATGCCATCACTTTCAGCTCAGTGCCCATCTTCAGGATCGGAAGGCTAGATAAGAGAAATAAGGGCTCGTACAGAGACACATAAACAGTAGTTTTTCTCCCACTTCGTTTCCGAGTGGAAGAGGTAAAGAAATGGCTAGCAGTAGTACAAGTTACCATCCACCCATCTCCGTTGGTCGCTTCCGTGTATGCAAGTACATGTAGGTGTAGTGTATATCTAAATGTGTGTCAGAAAGCCTTTCTCGCCCCTGACATTAATAAAACAAAATATTCCGGAAGACCTGTGGCGCTACATCTGGAAGCCCTTTTACTTGCTGCAGCTGGACTGTGTAGCTACCGCCGGCCCCGGTATCTTCGCTGCTGGGAGGTCGCAGTCGGATACTTAGGACCCCGCTCTATATCAGGAGGGCGCACGCAGCATTTTAGCCGGACAGCCCGCTGGCTCTTTATTCCTAGCGCAGGTGCGCGCATTGTGCCAGGATACACGGGAAACAAGCTACGTCGCAAATTTGTCGCCACAAAAAACACCTACCTGGCTGCGACTGCAGCACGAACGAAATGGGCTCCTTTGTTGTTTCCTGGCAAAACGGATTACTGGCATGTCCCCCACGCATGGCTGACATTCGTGACTTTTTTGTGTTCTTCGTATTACTCCCGCTCTCTCTTTAAAAAAGATTCGGTAGAAACGTTCAGTGATGTGTCACACGAAATTCTCCGAAGGGAAATCTCTGTATTTATTCCCATTTGTAAATCCAAGAGAATTTGTCTCGGGCTTCACACTGACTTCGCAATTGCTAAAATCCTTTACAGGGCAGTAGCCTTCGAACAGAGAACGGAAATCATTACTCATCGGGCTTTGTACTGGCAGAGATTACATAAGTAGCCCCCCCCCCACCCTCCTGTCCATATGGTCAGATATTATTTAAAGGATCAAAGTGATTATTTAGGAAGGTGGAGTTTAATGATAGTTTGTTCACTCAGAGTTTACAAGAGAAAGGCAATAATATTAAAGTTAAAATCTTCTGGGTTGTTAGGTCGCGTCATATTTCCTTCTAAACTAATCGATGTTTCAACCCATCCACTGGGGTCATCTTCCGGGTGTTTCGCTGTCCACTGTTAGTAAAACACTGACAGAGACTATGTCGTGTTGTCTCATAAAGGGGACTTTCCCCGCGTTTGTGCTGTAGAAGTGGGAGTACCGGTTAAAATTCTTGTGGCTGCCATTGGTGGGTCATCGTCTTAGGCTAATATTTCTGCGCTGATGCAGAAGAAGGGGCTAAACTCTTATGGATACTATTGGTCACAGAAAGGCACTATTTCCTGTTACGGATCTCGTTTCAAGGCTTCCCCTAGGTTCCTCGTTCTCATGACTGTTTCCTTCAAGTGATTTTCCGTTCAAAATGGTTCAAATTGCTCAAAGCACTATGGGACTTGTCATCAGTCCTCTAGACTTAGAACTACTTAATCCTAAGGACATCCATGCTCGAGCGAGAATTCGAACCTGTGAACGTAGCAGCCACGCGGCGCTGAACGGAAGCTCCTACAACCACTCGGCCACAGCGGCCTGCTTGATTTTCCGTCATTTTAACCTACGAATTTTGTATCGAAAGTAATGCAAAAAGGGTATTTTATTTCTTTCTAGTAATTGATTTAGACATTTCAGATTATACGTATGTGTTCGGGCACTCTCTTTCCGTGTAGCTGTTAGAGAAACTTTTTCTGCCATGCAAATGAATAATTGTTTGTTGGCAGAAGCGACGTATCGTCTTTGACTTCTTGTTGAAGCAGCAGTTGAAGCTATCCTGACAATCACAGAAGGCACGTGCTTTGTTGTGATATAAGCTGTAAAACCACATGAAATATTGGGCATTTTCAGTCATCTTGAACAACTCAGCGAGCTAAAACGGTTAGCAGGCTTTCTTACAAAAAATTCAGCCTCAAAGTTTGACTTCATCCAGTATGCATTTTGATACGACACCTCATCCTAAGGTGGAAGACATCTTTGACGGAGCTGTCCTTAGCGGGCAGCATTTTCCAAAGCAACTCTTGAGCGTTTCAAAGAAAGTCAGGCAACCACAAATAGTGTCTTGTGATGCAAACAGGGAAAATGTATGTTCTTCGATGTGTAATATAAACCGATCTGCTCCTGTAACACTTTTAATTTTGTATTTCTTATGACACAATCACATTAGTATCTCACAATGCCGTAAGCTACTGTATTTCGACCAGCTAGTACCCATCAATTGGCTGAAGGCGCATCAGTGTCGTCATCAACTGCTCAGCAAAATAACATAAGAAAATAAAAGAATACCGTCACTCATTTACTTCGTCTCCATAAAAGGTGTCTCACTTATTCTTATTTTACTCATAGTTATTAAGAGTAGTTCTTCTTTAGTTAGCCACGTTACGCATCTAATATTCACCGTCTTTGTGTAGTGCTATATTTCTAGAGATGCTGTTGTCTTCTTGTCTACACGGTTTTACTTCCATCTTTCATTACTGTATAATGTTACTCTACAGACAAATATTATCATAAAGGTCGTCCATAAGAAATGAAAACTCTGCCGTGTTCCGACGATAATGTAACTCTGTCGGAGACGCAAGGGACGCAGACTGTTAAATCATATCCTGAAAGGAAGTATTAATATAACCATTAGTGAAGGTTGAGCAGGGGTGACAGTGTGACGTCAGACTGACAAGGAGACCACATGACACTGGGTTTTTGTAAGTTTTTATTTCTGTGCCACGTGAAGTTCAAGACTTAAATATGAATATACCAAAGCAGTTAGATGCTTTATTGACAAAATACACTTTGAACTTTCTTAATTCGCTCTACATAAAACGCTTTTGGGATAGTCCTCATGGTCCTGTCGCAGACTGCTTTCCTTATATGTGAATGATCCGCAATCTATTCCTGACTGCTGCAAGTTTTTAAACAAAGTTTCAAGTTCCAGGAGCATTTCCCTGAAGCGTAAAATGAAATAAGTGAAAAAAATCGAGATTGATAGTCGCTGGATTATTGGTCGGGAACTTGTTATGGTCATTATGCTTTGTCATTTAAATATAAGATTCATCAAATTTATACTACTAATCATATATCTAATTCATTTTGAATGAAATATGTACGTCTTCTTTTTCTAATTATATGCGATGCATAACATTCCAATTTTCAATGGAAACATGAAATCTTAGTTACCAGCCTTTTATGAAAGTTTGTCAATAAAGAGTTTTTAATTGAAAATAGTACAAATTAATAGTTTTCCATCTTTATGTATTTACACCTCACAGAAATGCTTATATCACGTTCAACATTCATTAAAGTTTTTCATCAGTTGGAACCGAACCTGCGCCATCCAAACGACAAGTGGGCATTCTGTCACACAGTCACGTGGCACACTGAACATTTACTTTGACTTTTGCGAATTAAAGATGCTTGGAAAACTTAGAAGTTGTTTTTATCGGGATTTTTTTGAGAGCTGGTTGACTGATATTTGGGTTTTCAAATTGACGTACTATAAATATAAAAAGAAATGACGAAATTACGACTCCTATGTGGTCTCTTTGTGATTGAGGTAATGCTGCGAAAACTAATTTTGAAGTAGTACAAAACTTTTCTGTGTCAATAACAAAAGTGTTGATAACAGCAGAAGGAGGAGATGTCGATTGTAGATTGACTACATCAACAAAAGCATTTCAGAAAATTACTGCTGATTTAACCTCTGGTGTAAATCTAAGTGTCAGGATGTCTTTTCCGAGAATATTTGTTTGAACTGAAAACCGATATGGTAATGAAACATGCGTCATTAATAGTGCAAAGAGGAGAACACAAGATTTAGACATACGTTGTTGCAGAAGCTCGTGGAAAAGTCGTTAGGTAGATGGAATAGCCGATGAGAAGGACCGAAACCAATTGCGGAAAAGAGGAGATTATGAAAAAACCTGACTAAAAGTAGGAATCGATTACGAGATACATCCAAAAGCAGCAAGGACTATTCAATTCGTTAACGCAAGGAAGTGTGTGGGGTAAACATCGTTCAGAGAGAGAAAGGATGGAATTCATCTGAGGAAACTGGATGTAGGCAACAGCAGTTATGCAGAAATAAAGAAGTTTGCACAGGTCTGTGTAGCCTGGAGAGCTGTATCAAATAAGTCTGAGGACTGAAAACAACAGCAATGATTAGATCTAAATATTTTATGCTGGTTTCCCATCGGACCGCCCACCACCTAAAATACTGAGTGCATACTTTCATTCATTAGTAGAGGTAACACATCCCTTTCTCCCAGTCGATATTTTTGGAAGCTATGTGACTGACCCGAAGACTATACCCATTAACAACGCAACTACTTTTATGATTGGTAGTTGTTCGTAGTTTTACCAGTATAAATGCCACAACGTATAATTCATTTAATGCATTATTGCTTAGTGGTGCTTGTATTTTCAGTGACTAATTTTGCATTCACGGCACTGGCCTGATGTATTGACTATTAATTCATGGACAGGAATTGTCAACTCACTGAAAATGATACAAATTTAAACCGCCTAATGAAGCGGATGTTCTTATACTTTGCCTTGCACCTCATGTAACTGTTTGCCACAAATGTTTGTAAGTATATATACAAACTTCTGTTATTCTGGGGGATATTTCAGTAGGAATAATCTGAGTATAACAGTTTGAAAATGCTACAGCATGTCTGTCAAATTTTATCTGGTTATTGCCGCAGTTAGCCTGTCGTTAAATTATATCTTTGTATAACGAGCAGTCTCTGTGTGTGTCAATTCATTTCTTAATTACTATTAAGACATTCTGCAAATACTTTCTTCAAAGTAAAATGTCTTAAGTATCTATATTTATTTGCCTGACCGCAATTTTTTCTTCTTTGTGCCAACTGTATAAATAGATACTACCGTTGTCCTATTATAATTTTAATATGCAATCCGAAGAGAGGTTGTCGTAATATTAATATAGCCCAGAAAAGAAAACATGGTTTTAGTTTCTCATATTTTTTACTTTCTCTTCTGATCTACTCTGTTTCGTATAGAATACGATTACGTCACTTATGCTCTTCCATTTCAGTAAATGGATCCAGTTAAAGCAGAATAAAAAAAGCAAGGTGAACACCCCAAATTTTAGGTTGAACCAAAATAAATCGTTTATTTAACGTCATGCCTACAGCACCTAGACTTGAGAACCATTATCTATAAAAGCCTTACCGAATTGACGTAATATGAAAAAAAAGAATGTCAGAGCTCGCGACTGATAACTTTTCAATGCAACAAAAACTTCACCATTTCAGGCATTAGCTTCCTGTCTGAGCAACCATCCAACCTGCTCTGTACGGTATTTACGTGGATCCACAAGCCAACTTATGAAACGTTGCTATTGATGTTTTGAGACTACTTTCGTTTTACATTATTCCTCGCTAAACCATGAATTCAGAGACCTCTTTATGATGTACAGGTTAGTTATAATTAAACTTCCGCTACTTGAGTCAGTGTAGAAGGAAAACTACTCACCATATAGATACCTAACTTCATATGAATGATGTTCAGACGGTGCGATGCAGGATTTGCGTTGTTGGCAGTGTTAGTGTAATGGCCGCTACTGTGACGGTGGCGTATGTTTGAAATACAAGCTTCAGTTAGAATTACAGTTCCAGGCAACAATATGGGTCTTGAAAGGTAAGAAGGGCTTTAGTATTAAAGCTTGTTTTGTTTCTCCAAAAGAGCATTAATTGTGCTGCCGTTCTTCTCGAATATCAACGCATTAACTCTCGCAATACGAGGCCGTGACGGGTGGTGGGAGGGGGGGGGATCGACCTGGTAGTTTATGCCAACCTATTCAAAATATTGTAGTCTGCTCATGAACTTAACACATTAAAATTTTGAAAAAAAGTATTGTTTTCCATTGTTTATTATAATACATTTGAATTTGTCTTAAATTTTTCTGTGAAACGTAACCAAAATATTTAAGTCTTACAACAGTTGTGAATGTTACTTTTGATAACAAATATCATTGTCATATTTTCAAGTTCATAACCCTGATTACACAGCCGTACATCTTTAAAAAGTATTTTGTGAATAGAAAACAACGACAGTTAACGAAATATGTATTTCTTAATTTTTTCATGGTAGTCATACGGTAGCCACTATGGAAAATGCTTTGGTTTTGCCACGATTGTGTTCAGACATATGTTCAGGCCGTTAATGTTCCTCAAGCATCAGTACCTTTTCGAAAATGATGTTGTTGATAGAAGTTAACAACAAGTCACAAAAATTTGCATTTTTAAATTTTTTTTGTGGTGGGCATATAGTTCCCATTCGATGGTAATACGCCTTACGGAAAATGCATCGGTTTTGTTAGGGTTAGAGGAATACGAAGAGGTCCTCTTTTCACGTCGGTGTTGAAGAACATGATTCGGAAGATTATAGTAACTGTCGATTTGAGAATCGCTTCTCGCAGTGGCCGACGGACAATTACGGTACAAGTTGTTGAAGAAGTTACCGCAGCCACGACTGAGAATGCTGGTCACAGTGTGCACTGCACGAGCTGTGTCACGACAGCTGAAAATTCCACGGTTCAGCATCCCACCTTCAATGTTTCGCGCAGTTGTAAAGCAATCTTAAGTTGCGGTTCGAGACTTTCGTGGGTTCAGATGGCCATCACAGTGGGCGCGTTTGTCACCTGGAGCGTAAACATAACACCCGGTTAACAAATTTTGTTCTCTCATGTGGAAATTAAAAGGTGTTTCTTTTAATGGTGTATTCGTTATTATTTTCTCTTCCGGATGTGCTTAATAATATTTCTACAATTTTCTACGACCACTCGTTGTTTTCTTTCCCTTGGGAATCGTCTCAGGTACCGAAAGTTTAATTATAATGACCCTGTCTGTTACCACCACTAGATTAACTATCCTTTAAATAGCTAATGACCACTATCATACCGTTTGCTACAATCCTTAGTAAAGTAACTTAAGTAGCCTCCCTACAGCTGAGAGTTCTGCTGAACAAGTGGTTTCTAGAATCACCGCCAGTTCAGCCAGCAGACGCAAACACCCAGTAATAAAACGAAACAGTCCACGTACTCTGTCAGTCACGCAGCATGAGTGCTGACAGTAGCCTAACTAAAACCAATTTCACAGAAAACGAACAGAGTTTTCAATTTCTCTTTGAATCTTTGCTAATGATCCCAGCAATGCTCCGCAACTGCTAAATATGTATGCGACTGTGGATACACACAATCTCCTTCTTCGCCCTCACTTTGTCGAACTCCTCCTTCGTGTCTCTTTGACTTCTCCACACATTCTCCACCTCCACCCCCATCTCACTGCCCAGCACTTCTTCCCCCTCCATCTCCTCCTCTCTCTCCATCTCCTCGTCTCCCTAAATATGTCTCCATCGTCTCTTCATTGTCCATCTCTCTCTATTTACACCCTCTCCCTCCTCTCTCACTCACTCTCTCTCTCTCTCTCTCTCTCTCTCTCTCTCTCTGTCTGACTCTGATTCTTGTTTATTGTCACTTCAAACGAAACCTCTATTGGAAATTGAAGTCACTTAAAATGAACGGGCAAATCGATTGACATCATTAATCCAGTGGCGGCAGCTCTTACTCTTTTTTAACAGAGTCAACAATGAAGCAGTTAAGTTGGAGCCTACCTGACCACTGTGTGTAATGGCAAGGGACCAAACACGAAGACTCCAGATGGTCTCCCGTCTTATTCAACTTCAGAGATTCCTGTCTTCCTCATGCTTCGGGCGACCGCTTCACAGAATGCTGACTTCCTGCTTAGAGCAGACTGCTGTGAAATTGCGCTCTCTCATTGTCCCCTCTTGTCGTTTCCCTCTACAGCCAGTAGACTTTTCACGTTAAACCACGATACAATGGTCTCCTCTCGCTTAGGGCGCATCAAGGATGGTGCCTCTTTGGTGGGGTTTAGCCCGTTCGCAGAATACAGTCCCAAATTCCTACCCGCGCTCCTCATCACCGTGTAGGCTTTTGTTTTTTCACAAGGCATGTACCTCACCTAGTGGCTGGAAGGTGGCTTTGTCCCATGCGTGGGTGGCCTCTACGGAATCTGTGCTGAACAAAGCTCTGAGCTACATTCAGACAGACCTTTCGAAGAAGATTGTAGCATAGAAATCCAGTAGCTGGAAATGGCAGTCACCACATTAACTTTAATCTTACTTTTACTCTCATTCGTAGCTTGGTTTTAATTTAGATTTGTTGGTAGCCTAACAGCATCTCTGAAAAAGTGCTGGTGTTTGGACGTGTAATTATAAGAACTTATCATTGGGTTTTGATCAATACTATCTCAAGTTCAGCTGATAGTTGATGGTTGGAAAGACAACTTAGCGGTTACAGGTAGTTGCGAAAACCAATTATAGCTGTTGGTCACTGATGCATTTTGTATACGGATGGTGATAAGCCGCTTAGTATCAGGTAAGGGCTGAGGCTGGTTGTTGTGTACATAGTTCCTCGTAGTCAGCGCGTACACAACTTTCCCACTAGAGCGCGCCCCGCTAAACACAACAGCGCAGGCGCAGCGCTCGTCCATCTCCGCACTACGAGATGGCGCTGCCTTAGAGACCGACCAAATTCTGCTTCCGCCGATCCGCGTATTAATATGTAATGCAGCCAATGAGATTGCTGCTAACGTAGAACCTTTTCTCCTCATGGATCACACTCGCGCAGTGATACCTGAATGCGCGAGATATTATAACGAGTGTACAGACCTCCGATTACTCAGTCTGCATTTGGCTGCACTAGTCTGTACCAGTCTACATTAGTCTGTACCAGTCTATAGTCAAGTTTCAGTTTGCGCCTAATTATCATATTCCTGTACTTAGCCATGAAGATAAATGTATAGACACTTTTGTCAAGTATCAGAGATATGTGAGAATAAGATTAACGTACCAATACCAAGGGAGCTTCAGATTGTCAATTTTAAATAGCATCCACAACCAAGTTAAGTAATTTTATGCTTCTTATAATTTTAATTAGTGTGTGTGAAAATTAATCAAGTTCTGTTTAAAGTTGGTCACTGTCAATCTGCTACTCTAACCGTGCAAGTGGCATTTCTATCGTCTGACCTAACGGCAGAAGATAAACACGCCACAATAAGACCACGAGACGTATTGCTGACATTCGCCTACTTCGTTAGAGCGACAAGTCAAATAATCTGATGGTGTGTGTACCGAAGGCCTTACAGTACTCACACCACAGTGGTGCACTGAATCTCCGAAACTGGTAATCATACAGTAAATGACATCACAGGGACGGTTGTATGTATTCCGTTACATTAAAAAAGTACAGACGAGGTCCCTCAGATGTTTAGTTACATGAATGGTCATAAGAAACATAGTACCCCTCTTGGGATGTGTGACATTTAGTTTTGAAACAGCCTGCTAAAAGGCATTCAGACCACACGCCCTCCTTTACGGGATTTTTTCCTGGGTGTCAAGTAATTAGTGCGATACTTCCCCGCCGAAGGCACGGCCCACACGTGGCCAGTCCATATGTAATGAGACCGTGGTCCGCCGGATAGACGGTCGGCGCCGCCTGTGGTTTGGCGCTGATGCACTTCTCGTGTTCCCGCGACCCCTTTTCCCCGTGGTCCGCCCTTTTCTGCATCTGTCACAGCAGCCGATGGCCCGATACGTGCGTGGCTGGGCCCTCAATCATCTGTCCCTGACAGCCACTGGAGTCCGCGCGGCAGCCGTATCGAGCAGGCGTGACGTCACTCGGTGCCACCCACCCCAACGCCCAACTCCAGCGGCTGAGACTAGAGCCCCGATGTAATCTCGCCCACAACTATACTGAGATAGAAGTTATTCACATAAGTCTATGCATAAATTCCACCTTGATATTTTAATAACTTAACATCATCGTTACCATCACGCAGTTTGCTACAAACGAGTACGTCCTAACGCAATACGGTGTGGGGAAAAATTAACATCCTCAAGGGAAAGATGATTTTATTCGCATCTGACGTGTCAGGTATTCATCATTGTAGGAGTATATGAGAACAAATTTAGACTTGTCTTACCCCATAGTCTTCTGTAACCCTTTCTTCTACTCCTTCAGCTACAACTGCATTCCAGTTCCCCAAGATTACTGGATTTTCATCTTCTTTTACGTACTGAATTACCCTTTCAATAACCTCTCACACTTCCTCCATATCTTCATTTTAGGCTAGCGATGTCAGACGTGTCCAAGAACTGTCATTGTCCGTGTTGGTTTGCAAGCATTTGTATCGATACACAGTGTGTAACTTCTCTGGCGGGAATGCAGGCGTGTATTCTCGCACGCAAACGGTCATAGAGGTGCCGAATGGCATCCTGCTTTAGATCATCCCAAGATTCTAGCATTTTCTGTTCCACTTCGGCCGTGGCTCTGAAGAACGAGTAAGCTCCCGATTCACAACGTCTCATACGTCTTCGCTTGGCAAGAGATGTTGTGATCCTGCTAGCGACAGCAGTTACTGTGCACCACGAAGAACACCTTGCATCGGATCAGCCTTAGGTGTCCTGTCGTAGAAATTGCCTGTGCATGGGAATAATAAACTGTGGAATATAGCGGACGATCGTTACTTTACACTAGAGAAACACCAAATGCGATCGCTAGTTGTAACTCATGGCCCTCCCATGCCACGAACCCTGGTATAAGTCACGTCTGTAGTTGGCGAATGCATTCTGGATTAGGCTCCACACTAGTTATAAGCCCTGCACATGTACGTCCATCACTCGCATACAGACGGAACATACTTTCGTCACAGAAGACAACACAGGGCCATTTCACTGTACAGTCGACTCTTTCATGAAGACCGAGCAGCCGTGATTGGCGAAGTGGTGGCCTGGACAGGGACACACGTGATATCGGTCCTGTTGCTGGCAGATGGCTCCCTGTGGTCCTCGGTAACACAGTGGGAACAACACTGGCCGGAGCTCTCCCCTGCAAGTTGTTCCATCAGCCACTGTTGCACGCACATTGCTTGACGTAGTGACTAAACTAAGTGTCGGCCTACAGAGAGGTCCAGCAACTATCATCATAGGAAAGCTGTACAGGAGCAGAGCTAATAAATGAAGAAGTCAATACGGTAAACAGAAGATTTATGTGACTTGTATTTCTCCAAGTGCTAAGCAGAAAGAAATAGTGTCCGTGTAATATAGTGACAATGAGTGTGAATCTCTCTAAACAACAATGAACGGTGGTGTTGAAGTCGTGGCGTCTGCATAGCGTCGTGTAGCGAAGTGGATCAGAGTGTGGTTGGGGTGTGTGGCAGCCGCTGGCCATTCTATATTCTGGCTGCAGAGGGCGCTCATGTTACGGAGCAGCTGTAGGTGTCGCCCTGTGGGTGTGCTCCATTCGGTCCACTGGACACGCACGACCGCTATTGACGTCCGGCGGAAACTTGCGTTGCCACTGCTAACGATGCAGCGCCTGTGGAGAGCTATAGATACTTGATACCACAAGGTGGACATGCAGAAATGGTCTACATGGGCTTGAAAGTTCCAGACCACGGCAGAAAGCAGAGCCGAGGATGGTCGGAATGTGACCAGAGTCGACTGCCAAAATGAAAATATGTGACGATAAGCCATTCGGTTGCACCACTGGTCTAGGAGTGGCGTCTTTGATTAGTAAAAATGTCATCAACATTGGCGGCCGCAGACTTCCGGCATAAGAAGTCACCCTCATTCAGACAACGGTCTTGTCAAAGCATCTGGGAGAGCTGACGGAGATTCAGGACACTCTCTTGGCTTTGGAATGGGAAACTGCCCCTTAAAGGCGGCAAAATCAGCACTCATCAACGGCACGAGGATGCAGAAGACAGTGTAAACGACTACATTGAAGACACATAATTTGTATCCAGTGGACATGTTGTCTGTAATTGGAAAAAGTGTCATGATGATCTGTCCATTGGCAAAAGATTTAGGACTACTACTCCATCCGTATCTGAGGGAGGGGACTGCCAAACAGGAGCTGACCCTAAGAAAAAGATTCAATAATGAACGAAAGGAAAACGTTGTACGAATCGGAGCGTGGAATGTCGTAAGTTTGAACGTGGTAGGGAAGCTCAACAATCGCTAAACGGAAATGCTGATGCTCAATCTAGACGTAGTGGGGGACAACGAAGTTAAATGGAAAGCGACGTCTTCTGGTCAGATCAGCATGGGGTAATATCAACAGCAGCTGAAAATGGTATAATGGGTGCAGGATTCGTTACGAATAGGAGGCTAGGATAGAGACTGAGTTACTGTGAGCAATTTAGTGTTACACTTGTTCTTATCGGAATCAATGGCAAACCAACACCGAAAATGATAGTTCATGTATACATGCCGACATCGCTAATCGAAAATGAAGAGATGGAGAAAGTATGTGAGGATACTGAAAGGATAATTCAGTACGTGAAGGGAGATGAAAATCTAATAGTCATTGGGGCTGGTATGGAGCTGTAGCGGAAAGAGTAGAAGAAAGGCTTATAGGAGGCTAGGGGGTTGGTACTACGAAGAGAGAAAACAAAGGCTAATTTAGTTATGCAACAAATTTCAGCTAGTAATAGCGAATACTCAATTATATAGCTTCTAACTTTCGAAACAGCATCAGTCACACAATTTAGAAGATTCCTAGAGCCGACAAATGCCGTAATTATCGCACCATCAGCTTAACAGCTAATGTATCCCTGTTACTGATAATAATGATATTCGGAAGTATGGAAAAGAAAAGCACAAGAGGAGGAAGTATACATGGAAATGACCGGGAGAAACGGGAAGATTTCAGTTAGATTACATCATGGTGAGGCAATTATTAAGCAATTAGTTATTGGATTATAAGGCGTACCTAGGAACAGATATAGACTCAGATGACAATTGAGTAGTGATGAAGAGTAGGGTGAAGAAGAATTAATGCAGAAAAAAGTGGGGTACGAAAGTGCTAAGGAACGAAGAGGTAAGTCTTCTGAAGCTATAAATACTGCGATAATGAATAGTCCAGAAGATAGTTCAGTTGAAGAAGTGTGGACAACTCTAAGAGGGAAATTACAGAAGATTGTAACGGAACTGAAATGATGGTGGGCTGACAGTAATTTGGAGCCCGCGCGTCGGAAACCGGCGCGCTTGTGTGAGACTGCCAGGGAGTGCACCCTGATGCCATCTATTGGCGAAACTGGGAATTAGCGCTGCCTGTCAGACAATGCACTAAGCTCTCGGAGTCAAATGTATTCTTTTTCTTGGTAATTATAAGTTATTACTGTATAATTTAATGTTGTAAAGCGCTAGTAGTAAATTATTATGACTGGTATGGACTCTAGGGTAGTAAATATAAATATTCTTAAATACTAAATGATTTCGGTAAAAAGGTGGTAGGGGAACGCCCCCACTCTTGGTGATACGAGCGTAGCTAGGGGTAGCTGGAGACACAGGGACTGAACAATGGAATGGCCTGGGGAGTGTTGACGTGATCGGACGTGCGTAACTGTGCTCACGCAAAAGTGATTGTGCAACAGCAAAGAGGCGAATATCGTCGCCGTTTTTGGAGTAAAACGCCACGAATGGTTGTTGAAGCCGCCTCTATGCCACTGGGGCTGATTGTAAGAGTTCCTGTGCCCAGATTTTATGGCGGACGTGCAGTAGCTTATACGAGTGCTACAGCTCATAGTTCCAGCCACCATTAAGGGCAGGAGGCGTGAAGAGCTGCGTTAGCCACATGCATCTCACCACCAGCACCGACACGTCTACCCAAGGCAAGACTGCTTGCAATTGTTAAGTCGAACTTTGTATACATGTATGAGAATACCAGTTTTCTTTAATGCAAGTGCAGAGGACAGAATATAGTAATGAGTAAAATTACGACGCATGTTGTTCATTGTAAAGTGTAGTAACCTCAAACATAGTATAGTGAAATCAGACTGAGGCCACCATCGCCTCTTTCATTTACAATTCTTTTGGTTGTAGAATACTTTAGCGTATAAGAATGTTGAAAAGAGCAATGGTCACACCAGAATGAGTCGCCTATTTACAGTTACTTAAATTTTTCTGAGCAACCTTTCAAGTAAAGTCACTTAACTAATTCTGTATCAATGGTCCAAAGAGTAATATCCAAAATCATTAAATAAGTTGAAGGATAGAATTTTGTTAACCGAAGTTGCATAACCTGTCTTGGTAGTAATTACCAAGCCAACTCACAGAAATTGAGAGAGTATTTGCTTTGTAGAATCATCTAGAATGATCAGAAATAGTAATATTCAGAATTAAGTTTAAATTCAACTCAAGCCGTTTCACTTTGAAACGAGCCAAAAATTGATTTATTCTTTTGCTCCTTCAGAGCTGGCGACTGTAGTTATAAGTATTTTCAGGAGGATTCGACGGTAAGTCTGCTGCTCTCGTCGTGCTGATAGGATTATCCACTGCTGCTAGCAGTGGTGATTGGATACATAAGCTCACTACCAAGTTAAGTGGGTCAGGTAGGCAGTGTTACCGTGTGAACTGTAGGGCACTGTAGGCCGTGGATCGAACCCGTTCAATCATCACAGCTCTTAGGGAAATAGTCCGGTTAGGAGTGTACTAATCATTAGGTAAATACTGGCGAGTAACGGTCAAAAATGTATACGCAAGTGAATTTAGCAAGGTCCACGTAGCGCCTAGTTAATGTGGTGCAATGGCGAGGGTAGGAGTGGAGTAAAAGTGAGCTGAGCTTGTGGCAGCTGTGCTGGATTCAAATATTAACTACGTGAATTCACTACTGCCTCTTACCATTGGGACTGAGCTATTTACAGTTAAAATACGTAGCAGTAATCGCAAAGGCGTGACAGCTACAAGTCCGTATTGGTTTTATACATACGGAATTGGGAAGTGGGTCATTCCGTCAGTGGAGGGGGTTAAAACAACTGAGTCAGTTGAGAACATACCCCATTTACTGATGGAAAGATTCAGCGGTTCGGTCGCAAGATGTAAAGGTAAAACACATGTAGAAGGAAGGAACGAGGGAGGAAAAAATAGACAACAGAACGAATACTTCAATTGATCGACGAAAGAAGAAAATAGAATAGGGATACTGAGGAATACGGACATATAAGACACATAGGAATGAAAGAAATCGGCAGTGCAGGGAAGCTAAGACGAAATGGTGGAACGAGAAATGTTAAGAAATCGAAAGAGAAAAGATTATTTGAGAAAATGACTCAGCATACAGAAAAGTCAAGCAACCTTCGGTGAAATTAAAATCAATTGTGGTAACATTAAGAGCGCAATGCATATTTCACCGTTCAATGCACAGGAAGGGGTAGATATGTGGAAAGAGTACAAGAGTACACGGCTGGTCTCTCTGACGGAGAGGACTTTTCTAATGACGCGATAGAAAAAGGAACTGAAGACGATATAGAAGAGATAGGAGATCCAGTATTAGAATGATAATTTGGAAGAGCTCAGGAAGACAGAAGATAAAATAAGGCAGTATGGTGGGTGTGGCAGCAACAAAGCTACTATTCATGTTGGTGTGTAGAACGTATGAGACTGGCCATATACCATCTATCTTTTAAAACGGCATAAGTCACACAATTACGAAGATTCCTAGAGCCGACAAATGCCGGAATTATCGCACCATCAACTCAACAGCTACTGTAGGCCTGTTTCTGACAATAATGATATTCGGAAGAATAGAAAAGACAAGGGGCGTTGCGTGAGATGACGGTAAGTTTGGCTTTAGGAAACGTAACATCACCAGAGAGGCAGTTCTGACATTGTTGTTAGTATCGAAACAAGACAAAAGAAAAATCCGGAAAAGGTCCATGGAATTCTTGATCTGGAAACAACGTTCGATAATGTAAAATGGAGCAAGATTTTGGAAATTTTAAGGAAAATAGAGGTAGCTATAGGGAAAGACGGTTTATCTACGACATGTACAAGAACCAAGAGTGAACAAATCGAGTCGAAGACAAAGAACGAAGTGCACGTATCAAAAGGAGTGTAAGCCAGGGATGTAGTCTTTTGCCCCTACTGTTCAGTCTATAATCGAAGAAATGAAATAAAGATTGAGATGTGAAATTATAATTCGAGGTGAAAGGGTTTCGCTGATGACAATGCTATCCTCGGTGAAACTGAAGAATTACAGGGTTTAATGATGGAATGAGGAGTCCAATGAGTACAGAATATGTATTTAGAGTGAACAGATGAGAGGTAGCGAAAATGAGAACAGCGACAAAATTATCATCAGAAGCGGTGATCATGAAGTAGGTGATGTTAAGGAGTGCTACCTAGTCAACAAAGTAACCCGTGACCGACGGTGCAAGGAGAACATAAAAAGCAGACTAGCTGCAGCAAAAAGGGTGGTCTTGGCCGAAGTGTACTAGTTACAAATATAGGTGATAGTATGAGAAAGAAATGTCTGGGAACGTAGGTTTAGAACACAGCACTGAAAGGTAGCGAAACATGGACTGTGAAGAAACAGGAAAATACGACAATCGAAATATTTAAGATGTGGTGCTAAAGAACAATGTTGAAAATTAGGTGGACTGATAAGATACGGGGTGAGGTCTTCAGCAGACTCGGCGAGGAAATACAAGAGGAAAGAACAGGGTGGTAGGACATCTGTTAAGACATAAGGGAATGACTTCCATGATATTAGAGGGAGCTGTAAAGGGTAAAATGCGTAGGGGAAGGTAGGGATAGTTATACATCCAGCAAACGACTGAAGATGTGGTTTGGTGAGCGGCATCAATGCACTCATTGGGTTAAATACCGCAACAACATAGCTATATTATGTAGCACTACTGAACGGATCCGAGCGATAGCACATTTTAAAGTGTATCTGCAACGTAACGACATACGAACGTAGAATCGAAATTAAAGTGATAGATGTATTCCTTCACGCAAAATGGATGTCTTTTGACAAATACTCTGGCGAGAAAAATTTAGACTGAATGATATGGCAGTGCCAAATAGCAAAGCTAGATGATACTTGGAACATACATGGAGATAAATACTACAATGTGGTCTTCAGTCCTGAGACTGGTTTGATGCAGCTCTCCATGCTACTCATTCCTGTGCAAGCTTCTTCATCTCCCAGTACACACTACAGCCTACATCCTTGTGAATCTGCTTAGTGTATTTATCTCTTGGTCTCCCTCTACGATTTTTACCCTCCACGCTACCCTCCAATACTAAATTGGTGATCCCTTGTTCCCTCAGAACGTATCCTACCAACCGATCCCTTCTTCTAGTCAAGTTGTGCCACAAACTCCTCTTCTCCTTAATCCTATTCAGTACCTCCTCATTAATTATGTGATCTACCCATCTAATCATCAGTATTCTTCTGTAGCACCACATTTCGAAAGCTTCTATTCTCTTCTTGTCTAAACTATTTATCGTCCATGTTTCACTTCCATACAAGGCAACACTTCATACAAATACTTTCAGAAACGACTTCCTGACACTTAAATCTATACTCGATGTTAACAAATGTCTATTCTTCAGAAACGCTTTCCTTGCCACTGCCAGTCTACATTTTATATCCTCTCTACTTCGACCATCATCAGTTATTTTGCTCCCCAAATAGCAAAACGCCTTTACTACCTTAAGTGTCTCATTTCCCAGTCTAATTCCCTCTGCATCACGCGACTTAATTCGATTACATTCCATTATCCTCGTTTTGCTTTTGTTGATGTTCATCTTATATCCTCATTTCAAGACACTGTCCATTCTGTTTAACTGCTCTTCTAAGTCCTTTGCTGTCTCTGACAGAATTACAATGTCATCGGCGAACCTCAAAGTTTTTATTTCTTCTCCATGGATTTTAATACCTACTCCGAATTTTTCTTTTGTTTCCTTTACTGCTTGCTCAATATACAGATTGAATAACATCGGGGAGAGGCTACAACCCTGTCTCACTCCCTTCCCAACCACTGCTTCCCTTTCATGTCCCTCGACTCTTATAACTGCCATCTGGTTTCTGTACAAATTGTAAATAGCATTTCGCTCCCTGTATTTTACACCTGCCACCTTCAGAATTTGAAAGAGAGTGGAATACATTGTCAAAAGCTTTCCCTAAGTGTACAAATGCTAGAAATGTAGGTTTGCCTTCTCTTAATCTTTCTTCTAAAATAAGTCGTAGGTTCAGTATTTCCTCTTGTGTTCCCATATTTCTACGGAATCCAAACTGATCTTCCCCGAGGTCCGCTTCTACCAGTTTTTCCATTCGTCTGTAAAGAATTCGCGTTAGTATTTTGCAGTCGTGACTTATTAAACTGATAGTTCGGTAGTTTTCACATTTGTCAACGCCTGCTTTCTTTGGGATTGGAATTATTATATTATTCTTGAAGTCTGAGGGTATTTCGCCTGTCTCATACATTTTGCTCACCAGATGGTAGAGGTCTGTCAGGACTGGCTCTCCCAAGGCTGTCAGTAGTTCTCATGGAATGTTGTCCACTCCTGGGGCCTTTTTTCGACTTAGGTCTTTCGGTGCTCTATCAAGCTCTTCCCGCAGTAAGATATCTCCCATTTCATCTTCATCTACATCCTCTTCCATTTCTATAACATTGCCCTCAAGTACATCGCCCTTGTATAGACCCTCTATATACTCCTTCCACCTCTCTGCTTTCCCTTCTTTGCTTAGAACTCGGTTTCCATCTGTGCTCTTGATATTCATGCAAGTGGTTCTCTTTTCTCCAAAGGTTTCACTAATTTTGCTGTAGGCAGTATCTATCTTACCCTAGTGAGATAAGCCTCTACATACAGGGTGTTTCAAAAATGACCGGTATATTTGAAACGGCAATAAAAACTAAACGAGAAGCGATAGAAATACACCGTTTGTTGCAATATGCTTGGGACAACAGTACATTTTCAGGCGGACAAACTTTCGAAATTACAGTAGTTATAATTTTCAACAACAGATGGCGCTGCAAGTGATGTGAAAGATATAGAAGACAACGCAGTTTGTGGGTGCGCCATTCTGTACGTCGTCTTTCTGCTGTAAGCGTGTGCTGTTCACAACGTGCAAGTGTGCTGTAGACAACATGGTTTATTCCTTAGAACAGAGGATTTTTCTGGTGTTGGAATTCCACCGCCTAGAACACAGTGTTGTTGCAACAAGATGAAGTTTTCAACGGAGGTTTAATGTAACCAAAGGACCGAAAAGCGATACAATAAAGGATCTGTTTGAAAAATTTCAACGGACTGGGAACGTGACGGATGAACGTGCTGGAAAGGTAGGGCGACCGCATACGGCAACCACAGAGGGCAACGCGCAGCTAGTGCAGCAGGTGATCCAACAGCAGCCTCGGGCTTCCGTTCGCCATGTTGCAGCTGCAGTCCAAATGACGACAACGTCCACGTATCGTCTCATGCGCCAGAGTTTACACCTCTATCCATACAAAATTCAAACGCGGCAACCCCTCCGCGCCGCTGCCATTGCTGCACGAAAGACATTCGCTAACGATATAGTGCACAGGATTGATGACGGCGATATGCATGTGGGCAGCATTTGGTTTACTGACGAAGCTTATTTTTACCTGGATGGCTTCGTCAATAAACAGAACTGGCGCATACGGGGAACTGAAAAGCCCCATGTTGCAGTCTCATCGTCCCTGCATCCTCAAAAAGTACTGGTCTGGGTCGCCATTTCTTCCAAAGGAATCATTGGCCCATTTTTCAGATCCGAAACGATTACTGCATCACGCTATCTGGACATTCTTCGTGAATTTGTGGCGGTACAAACTGCCTTAGACGACACTGCGAACACCTCGTGGTTTATGCAAGATGGTGTCCGGCCACATCGCATGGCCGACGTCTTTAATTTCCTGAATGAATATTTCGATGATCGTGTGATTGCTTTGGGCTATCCGAAACATACTGGAGGCGGCGTGGATTGGCCTCCCTAATCGCCAGACGAGAACCCCTGTGACTTCTTTCTGTGGGGACACTTGAAAGACCAGGTGTACCGCCAGAATCCAGAAACAATTGAACAGCTGAAGCAGTACATCTCATCTGCATGTGAAGCCATTCCGCCAGACACGTTGTCAAAGGTTTCGGGTAATTTCATTCAGAGACTACGCCATATTATTGCTACGCATGGTGGATATGTGGAAAATATCGTACTATAGAGTTTTCCAGACCGCAGCGCCATCTGTTGTTGAAAATTGTAACTACTGTAATTTCGAAAGCTTGTCTGCCTGAAAATGTACTGTTGTCCCAAGCATATTGCAACAAACGGTGTATTTCTATCGCTGCTCGTTTAGTTTTTATTGCCGTTTCAAATATACCGGTCATTTTTGAAACACCCTGTACTTACACTTGTCCTCTAGCCATGCCTGCTTAGCCATTTTGCACTTCCTGTCGATCTCATTTTTGAGACGTTTGTATTCCTTTTTGCCTGCTTCATTTACTGCATTTTTATATTTTCTCCTTTCGTTAATTAAATTCAATATTTCTTCTGTCATCCAAGGATTTCTACTAGCCCTCGTCTTTTTACCTACTTGATCCTCTGCTGCCTTCACTACTTCATCCCTCAAAGCTACCCATTCTTCTTCTACTGTATTTCTTTCCCCTATTCTTGTCAATTGTTCCCTTATGCTCTCCCTGAAACTCTGTACAACCTCTGGTTTAGTTTGTTTATCCAGGTCCCATCTCCTTAGTTTCCCACCTTTTTGCAGTTTCTTCAGTTTTAATCTGCAGTTCATAACTAATAGATTGTGGTCAGACTCCACATCTGCCCGAGGAAATGTCTTACAATTTAAAACCTAGTTCCTAAATCTCTGTCTTACCATTATATAATCTATCTGAAAACTGTCAGTATCTCCAGGCTTCTTCCATGTATACAACGTTCTTTTATGATTCTTCAACTAAGTGTTAGCTATGATTAAGTTGTGTTCTGTGCAAAATTCCACCAGGCGGCTTCCTCTTTCATTTCTTAACCCCAATCCATATTTACCTACTACGTTTCCTTCTATTCATTTTCCTACTGGCGAATTCCAGTCAACCATGACTGTTAAATTTTCGTCTCCCCCTACACTATCTGAATAATTTCTTTTATCTCATCTTACATTTCTTCAATTTCTATGCCATCTCCAGAGCTAGTAGGCATATAGACTTGTACTACTGTCATAGGCGTGGGCTTTGTGTCTATCTTGGCCACAAGAAATAAATACGCAGTGAGACGAACAGAAATGACAGCGCAATTTATGCTGGTCCTGTGGACATTACAGCAGGTGGGGCTAGGTTTTTAATAGTGTGTTTGATGACCACGGACTGCAGTGTTTGATCTTGAATGAGCTACCCTGCTGGCTACAGGGCTGATCAGGAATTCGTGCGGTAGGGCGTACCATTGTTCCACCAGCGCGGATTTCAACTACTGAATGATCGATGGGATTTAAGTCGCGAGAACGGACAGGCCTGCCAATCCGCCGAACTTTCACTTCCCAGTCCTAGAGGTAAAGTGAGCTTCCCGACTTCTGATCCACTGACGGTTCAGATTCTCTTCAAATAAATACCAGGCAGACTGGTAATGTGTAGAGGGAGTACGAGTTTGGTGAAGTTTTGGAAGGGGTTTCATATTCTGGAACTTGCCCTTATAGCCAAGGGAAACCTCCCGAAAATCTTTGTCAGAACCAGGATATTGGGATATAATGTCCCAATAAATGATAATTAATTGAAACCCTCAGCTGCCGACAGGTGATGATATAACTCGATGGGGAGAGATGAAAATGTGTGCCCCGATCGGGACTCGAACCCGGGATCTCCTGCTTATATGGCAGACGCTCTATCCATCTGAACCACCGAGGACACAGATGAATAGCGTGACTGCAAGGACGTATCCCTTGCACGTTTCCCGTGAGACTCACATTCGCAACTGTCCCAATTGTGGAATGTATCCCACGAGTAATGAGTGATTTGGGTAGGGGCACTACAAATGTAGCATGTGGATATATAAGGTGAGAATGTGGATCTCACGGAAAGCGTGCAAGGGATAAGTCCATGCAGTCGCGCTATTCATCTGTGTCCTCGGTGACTCATATTGATACAGCGTCTGCCATCTAAGAGGGATCCCGGGTTCGAGTCCCGGCACCCATTTTCAGCTGTCCCCATCGAGTTATGTCAACAACACCTGTCGGTAGCTGAGGGTTTCATTTAATTATCATTCATTCTAGAGAAAGCTGCACGGTCATCAATAGTATCTGTTCTTTCGAGAACAGTTACTGTCTTCATATGCATAAAGTCCCATATTAAAAAAAAAAAAAAAAAAAAAAGAAAGAAAAGCATTGAAAGCCAAGTGTATGTGTAAATGCATTTGGCTTGTTCAGTTACTTACAGTCTCCACTAAAAAGCAACCTAAATTAGTATTATGGGCAAACTATCATAAACATTTCATTCTCCTAGACAACATGGGTGCCATAGAAGTGGACATTTTTCAGAAGATGTGGATAGTCCTTAGCTAATGGCTTAAGGTGAGGTGATTCAAAATCGATTTCGCTGTGAAAAACTGGTTGAGAATATAATCAACTGAGATCATAACCAACTGGTTGTAGAGGTAGTGTATTTAACTTTCTTTTTTTTTCACAAGAGGTGAAAACCTTCCACGCCCACACCGACATGATGGCCAACTCAAAAGGTCTACTGCCGTCTTTGCGAAACGGTTAGTTTTCACTAAAGTGAGGTTTCGCAGGATGTGGATACTGCGGTGTTTGTGTACGTCTGGTTATGGTTAACCATTAATACGCACTCATCTGGAGATAGATTGGGTCGAAAGTCGAACGAAGGGTAGTGGTTTGAAGCGCAGAGGGAAAGAAGTGGAAAGGCAAGAGCCAAGGGAAAAAAAAAACCTCTGCGATATGTCGGGCAGTAAGAGCAGTAGCGGATGTCTTGCTGTCAGCGACAGGTCATGCAAGGGTAGGCTTTGTTAGTAGTGGGTATGATGCATGTCGATAACTCTGACGTTCAGCGGTGCTGTTACTCGGCGGCTGCCTCTGGGTGTCGCTGTTGATCTCTCGGTCAGCGGCAGCATAACTGTATCAGTTAGGTTCATCATTGCTTTGTGTCCGATAGATCATATATCAGATGCATAGTGTAGGGTGATGTTAGCGAGCTGTTTGTGCGTCAGTGGGCGAGCGCGTCGGTTTCCCTGCTCTAGCCTGTTGGTCGGCTTTAGTAGCAGCTGGTACATCCAGTCAACATTGCTGGTATGCAGGGGCTTGCCGAATCTTGTCGATTGGTGGTGTATGTTAGCTTTCCATAGGTGGTTATGCCCTACCCAGCAGTACTTAAATTGTAGCCTTTATATTTCAGATATAGAAAAAAATGTGACCTGTTGTTATACCTCCATTATGAAACTGAATTTAACTTTTCTTTACTTTTTATTAAAGCAGTTTCGAAACTATCACGTGATAGCTTTCTGAGAGTGCACGTGAAAGGGCTTGAGCGGTGTTCTATTGGACAGTTATGTGCAGCCTCAAAATCTAAACCGGGTCTGGCGTTCCCCAGGGTAGTGATATAGGCCCTCTGCTGTTCCTTTTCTATATAACAATTTAGGAGACAATCTGTGCAGCCGTCTTAGGGTGCAGATGATGCTGCCGTTTATGGTCTAGTAAAGATGTCAGAAGGTGAAAACAAATTGCAAAATGATTTAGAAAAGCTATCTGTATGATGCGAAAATTGCTAGTTGATCCGAAATAATGAAAAGTGTAGGTCATAAGCATGAGTGCCAAAAATAATTCTTTCGACTTGGGTTAAATCAATCAAATCTAAAGGCCGTAAATTCAACTTAACACCAGGAAATTAAAATCAAGAACAACTGGAATGGGAAAGAACACATAGAAAATGTTGAGGGGAAGGGAAAGCAAAGACTGCATTTTACTGACAGAATACTTAGAAAATGTAACAGATCTACTAAAGAGACTGCTCACACTATGCTTGCTCGTCCTATCTTGGAATACTGCAGCGTGGACTGGGATCCCTAACAGTAGGATTGACGGGGTACAATGGAAAAGTCCAAAGGAGAGCGAAATAGGGGAGAGAGTGTCACGGACATGATACAGGATTAAGGTTGGACATAATTAAAACAAAGCCGTTTTCTGTTGCCGTGGAGTCTTCTCACTGTATTTCAATCACGAACTTTCTCCTCCGGATGCGATAATATTTTATTGAGACCGACCTATGTAGGGAGAAACGATCATCAGATTATAAGAAGAGAAATCAGAGCTATCATATGAAGACACCGGTGTTGGTTTTTTCCACACGCTTTTGGGAAGTGGAATATTGGACAATTATTGTGAAGGTGTTGCGATGAATCCTCTGCCAGGTACTTAGGTGTGATTTGCACTGTATCCATGTAGATGTAGATATAGAAAATTCTTCAGCAGGAATGCAGCATATATCACATTAAATATGAAAAAGACTTCAAAAATGCTATAACGTTGCTAAAAATTTTCACTGTTTCTTTGTGAATTTAGTAGTCGGTTTTGGTCATGCCTCGTTTTGGGATCACCCCATCATCTGATAATCTGATAAATAAAAGAAATGTCTTACCGAAAATTAGCTCATATGTTGTTGTTTACTTGCCACGTGATTCACGCGCTATTAGTGGCGCTAGGAACACATTTCTATTGTATAACGCCCTCTAGCAGGAGTCATGTCTCCTGCAGAGCTAGACAGTTCGGTTTGACACTATGGTTGTAGCCGTATGCCTGTTAGGTTTCTTGTTGACATTCAGTGTTTAATTGCTGAAGCTTAAGCTTCAATTGCCACTGAACAACTGGTATATCAAAGTCGTCTTGTACACACGTATTCTATGGTATGTATTAGACGTTCATATCCTATTACTCTTGCCTTGTTTCACTGTAATGACTATTGTAAGACACTTATAATATCTAACATCCATTCCTCCCCCTCCCTTCTCCTGAGCAGCTTTCCCCTCCTACACCCCTCCCTCTCCTGTGCTCCCCTTCAGTGTCTCTGCACTCCCTCCTGCCTAGTCTTCGATCTTCGTCTCCCACCCTGCCCGTCTCCAGCCTCTTGATACACCCCCTGTACCCCCCTTTCCCTCTTCTTCCCGCCCCCCCACCCCCCTCCTCGTTTTTCCTCCTCTCCGACCTCCAGTCCTTCAGCGGGTCTCACCAGTGGATTTTATTCTTTGTGAGTGTTCTGTCGTTTCCAATGGGTTTGTTTTTCAAGTGTCTCGCTCTGTGTGATTTTCATATTGTGGCCAACTTTTAACTTGTGTTTGTCTCCAGTGATTTTAAATACAAAACGAATTGCCAGCAGCGTTCTTTTGACTTTTTATTTGTTCTCCAATTTCCCTGTATTAGTGTATAATTTAACTCTTATCATCTCCATTTACTGTATTTTAATGTCCTCTCTTTTCCCCCCATTTTTATGTAAGGGTTCCCCTTGTATTTATATTAAAGCCATTTGGCTGAAGAGTGGTGGACTGTGCCGCTACGAGCGCTCTCCTGCCCATACGGGGCAGGGGAATGAAATTACAATAAAGGAAAAAAATATACCATCCATAGTGCTACAGGTTGGATCCCTGGAAGTGTTTTCTTGTACGTGTGCATTTCCATGTCACATCGTTGTGCTTTTCACCATATATCTGCATCGTTTACCTGCCTTTTGGACATTATTTTCTGTATTTTTTGTCTCAGATTAGCTGGAAAGTTTTTGGTGTGCGTAGTCCTCTCTTTCTGGGTTTCTGGCTACTTCAGGTGGAACCATGTCTACCATGGAGGAGTCTGTGGACCAACCATCATGGTTCTCTGACACTTCCACTGCTGCCTCTCATGGTGAATCGCATTGGAGACGCCACTCACCCTGGGCTCCAATCGCCCCTGCTGTTCTGCCCACATCGCAGTGGGCAAAGCATCATACGAATTGCGCCAACCACCACAAATCGCCGGTGGATACCACCGGCATTGAAACTGATCACCATGGCCACCATAATTGTTTAACGTCCCATGTCAGGGACCATTCTTCTGTGTTGATGTCATCTGACTCCTCAATTGACCGCTTAATTATTCATCTTTCTCGTAGTGAGGCAGCGACTGCCTCTGCTGTTTCTGACCAACCGGCTGTACTTATTACTGCACCTCTTCCTCCGTTGTCCTGCCACCGCCGTGAGTCTTCTGGGCAACCTGACCCAGTCAGAAAGTCTCTTGGCCGTCGCTCCAGACGCTCCTCCACCCACGCAGGCTGTGGTGACAGCAGATCCAGCTCCGATACTTCCCTCCAGGTGACGCCGCACCGGATGGTCCTGTGGATAAGGAAATGGCTCCTGCCCCTGACCATCTCAAGAGACCCCGTCAAGCCCTTTGAAAAAAGAGAAGGTACCCCCTATTGCAGTGTATAACGTTAGTAGTTATACAAAACTGAACACTGAGCACCAGCAACTCATCTTCAGCCATTGCAGGCTGTTTACCATTAAGATCATAAGAAATACCTGCTCGACAGTAGGGATGACTATCTTACCATTCTCGAATATATCAAATCAAGGGTGATGCCTCACATTGCGCACCAGGCGTCGGGAAATCACCGAACCAAATTCGTTATCACGGACTTGCCACCATAGGTTGCAGCAGAGGAGGTCAAGGAGGAACTTCTTTCGCTGTGTTTTGAGGACCCTTTGGTCCAACCGTACAGCAAGAGAGATCCTGAAACACAGGTGTTGCTCCCCTGCCCTACCCATGTCGTCTCTGTTTCCCGTAGGGAGGACGTAGAGTGGATTTAGCAAACCCAGTACCTTCTGTACATGAAGGTCCAGACTGAATCGTACATGGGCCGAAACAGACCCATCATATGTCGCAAATGCCAAGGTCTAGGACATACTGGGAATTACTGCTCCCTATCATCGTGGCATGTTAAGTGTATCAACTATATTTAGTAGAGAACTGCACGCTCCCCGCTCCCTCCCTCAGAGAAACCTACATTCACGAGATGTTTTTGCATAACCTACGATCCCCTGCAGTGGGGGGAGGGGGGGGGGTGCACTGTTTACCAGAAGGCACTGAAGTCTTCACATCCTCCTAAAAGGAAACCAAGAACAAATCTACCTTCCTCACCACAGCGAGACACCACAAACTTTCCTGTTTTACGGGGCCAGCCTGGTGCACCTCCCTCAGCAGCTGCTGTTGTACCAGCCACTCCAGCACCAGCCATTTCTGAGGAGCACTTGCCCCCTTCTACCCAGACTCCCAAGATATCCTTTGCTGCTGCAGCCCAGTCTCCTCCTCATTGTCCATCTTCCATGACAGCTTCCTCTTTCACCGTCTACAGGAGCCAGCTGCCACCCCCTCCCATCCACCTGTGGCTGTATCCCAGCCCTTTACCCCTGCCTCCACTATGCCTACTACTACACCAGCCCCTGCCCACTTCAGGCGAAAGAAGCCGCCTGGGACCATCCCCTCAGTGGAGGAGACTGATACGTCCTTCTGCGAGGACATGCACGAAATCCTCCAGGTCATCTTCTTCATGAAACCCCACATCCAGGCTGTTATTCGTGACACTGCACACAAAATCCGTCAGTTGGAGGGCTGGCTCTCGAATGTCATCTTCCAAATATAACATGTTTAAATCCGCTATCCGATTAGTTAAATGCATTAACTGTGCCCACACCCTATGCAGCTGGCTGTCACTAGATTGGGTTCCCTCCAAAGACAGATAGTGTCCTCAAGGCTTTTGATAGCCTCAACCAAAAATGCAGTGGCAGCTCCTGTCTCACCCCTCTCCCTGATGAGACATCAACCAAATGAAAAACGGCATCGCGCAAACGGACAACCAAATAGGAAAAACTGCCCTCAGTCAGTTGGCGCCTTATTGCCAGCTCATAAACAAGGTGGTCCTTTCTGCGCAGGCCAAACCCTGGACACTTTCTGACCACCATTACGATGAGCACCTGAAACAAGTAACAGCCAAAACAATATGGTGCCACAGAACACAAACGAAACAAGACTGAAATTGACAGCAACTAGAATGGCAAGCACAAGTGCAACCACACTCTGCTACCAGTGAGATGCCCTGCTAAACCTGCAGGACAGGACAGGTAGTTTAAATTGTAGAACGTGGCCAAAATAACCAGCTGTCAGTTACACTCTATTTGACCAAACATTACAAGAGCCAAGAAAATTTTTGAAAAAACGCTGCATTAATTTTTGGAATTTAAAACCATCTGAATACACCATACTATCTTGTGCCTTAAGGGCAAGACAACTTTAATTTAAAATTGGCTGAATGCCAAATACTTAAAACTCTAACCAAATTCAGAAATTTAAAATGGAAAAGGCCTTATCTTAGATCAGTTCTTTCAATTATTAATTTAAAATTGGCTGAATGCCAAATACTTAAAACTCTAACCAAATTCAGAAATTTAAAATGGAAAAGGCCTTATCATAGATCAGTTCTTTCAATTATGCTGAAGGCCCAAACGATGTCACACCTTAAGAGCAAAACAAGTTTAATTTTTAAAAAATCGGCTGAAGGCCCATTCCTTAACACTCAAACCAAAATTAAATTTTTTTAAAGGCAACAGGCCTTACCTTAAAACAGTTCTTTAATTAGGCTGAAGACACCTTAAGAGCAAAACAACTTTAGTTCAAAATCGGCTGAAGTCTCACTTAAGTCTCAACAAAATTAAATTTTTAAAAATGCCAAATGCCTTACTTAAAACAGTTTTTTAAATTAGTCTGAAGGCCCAATTAATCTTACGCCTTAAGAGCAAAACAACCTTAATTTAAAAATCGGCTAGAAGCCATACAGATACAAACAACAAGAACAAATAAGAAAAAGCAGTACACCCAACAGCGCTCAGAAGTTTCCGAGGGTCGGCCTTGAATTCAAACACTAACGCTCGCTTAGGTGAGACATGCACTCGGCCCAACCATTCTCGATCTGACGACAACCCAACCGACAGATAGTCAACGGACCCAACGACAAGATAACTTCCGCTCCACTCGACCAGCACACAACAGGGAGTTCAATGGAACAATGTAGAAAGTATTGGCGCCCACAACCAATCATACATTGAGCTGTCAAACTACACACTGTGCTGGACAGCGACAACATGATGAGGAAAAAAAAAACTGCCTGAATATACGTCAACGGCCAGGGCAGGTAACCGGAACGTTAACGGCCACAAGGCAGAAGATGCACTTCACTTCACTTCAGAATAACCAAGTACAGTTAAACTCCACCGTAGGCTGGCTAAAATTTGCCAAATTGAAAACACATGTTGTTGCTCGCGGGAATGTCTCAACGGCTGACAACGAAATCCAAACGACACAATGCGAACAGTCTTGACTTGCTGGTAGATTAAGTCAAAACTCAACTTTCGTGTCCAGGATCGGTGAGCCACGGACTTTGTAGCTATGGGAACAGCAGCACACATTCAGACCGCTCGTGGACACCAGCAGCGGCCCCGGCCAAACTACACTCCTGGAAATGGAAAAAAGAACACATTGACACCGGTGTGTCAGACCCACCATACTTGCTCCGGACACTGCGAGAGGGCTGTACAAGCAATGATCACACGCACGGCACAGCGGACACACCAGGAACCGCAGTGTTGGCCGTCGAATGGCGCTAGCTGCGCAGCATTTGTGCACCGCCGCCGTCAGTGTCAGCCAGTTTGCCGTGGCATACGGAGCTCCATCGCTGTCTTTAACACTGGTAGCATGCCGCGACAGCGTGGACGTGAACCGTATGTGCAGTTGACTTACTTTGAGCGAGGGCGTATAGTGGGCATGCGGGAGGCCGGGTGGACGTACCGCGGAATTGCTCAACACGTGGGGCGTGAGGTCTCCACAGTACATCGATGTTGTCGCCAGTGGTCGGCGGAAGGTGCACGTGCCCGTCGACCTGGGACCGGACCGCAGCGACGCACGGATGCACGCCAAGACCGTAGGATCCTACGCAGTGCCGTAGGGGACCGCACCGCCACTTCCCAGCAAATTAGGGACACTGTTGCTTCTGGGGTATCGGCGAGGAGCATTCGCAACCGTCTCCATGAAGCTGGGCTACGGTCCCGCACACCGTTAGGCCGTCTTCCGCTCACGCCCCAACATCGTGCAGCCCGCCTCCAGTGGTGTCGCGACAGGCGTGAATGGAGGGACGAATGGAGACGTGTCGTCTTCAGCGATGAGAGTCGCTTCTGCCTTGGTGCCAATGATGGTCGTATGCGTGTTTGGCGCCGTGCAGGTGAGCGCCACAATCAGGACTGCATACGACCGAGGCACACAGGGCCAACACCCGGCATCATGGTGTGGGGAGCGATCTCCTACACTGGCCGTACACCACTGGTGATCGTCGATGGGACACTGAATAGTGCACGGTACATCCAAACCGTCATCGAACCCATCGTTCTACCATTCGTAGACCGGCAAGGGAACTTGCTGTTTCAACAGGACAATGCACGTCCGCATGTATCCCGTGCCACCCAACGTGCTCTAGAAGGTGTAAGTCAACTACCCTGGCCAGCAAGATCTCCGGATCTGTCCCCCATTGAGCATATTTGGGACTGGATGCAGCGTCGTCTCACGCGGTCTGCACGTCCAGCACGAACGCTGGTCCAACTGAGGCGCCAGGTGGAAATGGCATGGCAAGCCGTTCCACAGGACTACATCCAGCATCTCTACGATCGTCTCCATGGGAGAATAGCAGCCTGCATTGCTGCGAAAGGTGGATATACACTGTACTAGTGCCGACATTGTGCATGCTCTGTTGCCTGTGTCTATGTGCCTGTGGTTCTGTCAGTGTGATCATGTGATGTATCTGACCCCAGGAATGTGTCAATAAAGTTTCCCCTTCCTGGGACGATGAATTCACGGTGTTCTTATTTCAATTTCCAGGAGTGTACGTGCAGCAGAGATTTCCTCGCTGATCCACGCCAACGGACCAACTGGTCGCACACAGCACAGCGGGAAACTATAAGCGCGAGGCCAAACATAGTAAAGGTGCGAATATCGGTACACACCGCTGCTGCCACTCGCGGAGAGAGAGGACAATAGCATATTCGCTATAACTGCAAGAGACTAAACACAGAATAGCAATCAAAGTTTAATCCAATGCGTAACATGAGACACCCACCGCTCAGGTGAATCGACCACCAGAGCCCCACCAGGTTACTCAGAATCTGGTCATCTGCATTTCTAATGCAAATGGCATTAAATGGATGAAGACAGAGCTGTGTGGAAATTGTCACAGAGACACACCTCAAATTGGCAGACTATTTCTACCTTGGCAACATGGTGTGTTATCACTCTGACCACTTCGACCGCCGTGATGGGGGCACGGCTGTATTCCTCAACAAAAGTCTTGTCCATATACAATAGACTCTCCCACCAATAGAACACAAAGAGGTCACAGCAGTTACCATCTCCACACGCCTTGATGCCATTACCTTTGCAGCAGCATACTTGATTGACATCATACAAACAACTGCTTGAAGTGGACAGTTGCACATTGAAGTCCTCTGACAGGCTCATCGTTGAGGTAGATCTTAATGCCAAGCACCCAGCTTGGCATTCTCGGGTCTTCAACCCAAGGCTGACTCCTCCTTGACCTGGAGGACACTTTTGCACTACCAGTCTATGGCCCCCACGAACTCACCCATACACCAATCCGTTCCAACTGCCAGCCAGACATTCTGCATGTGGCCATTTTCAAAAACATCGCCACTCACTTTTCACTGAAGTTCTCCATGAACTGTCTTCTGACCATGACCCAGACCTCCTGCGCCTCACCAATGGTGCTCTTTCATTTGATGTTCGATACACTGTGACCCTCACCAATTGGGAAAAGTTCACCAGTGTACTTAATAACACCACTCGGCAGACCTCGACTTGCCAACACCAGCTAATATAGTCTTTGCTGTGGATTACCTTACTTCCAGAAAGTAGCGAAGCTCACTTCCTCCCTTAAGCCTAAGTCCCTCTGGGCGATTTTCCTCCCCTGTTACGGGAGCTGAAGGTGCAAAGGAACCGGTAACACAGACGGTAGAAAGAGTTCTACGATCCTTGGGACAAACACCAAATGCGGCACATCCAGCGTGAATTCTGCCACTGGCTAGCCGACTGGAGGTCCGAACAATGGGAGGACAGGATGTCCACTTTCCCCCTACACCATACGTTCGACTGGGCTGTAATTTGCATCCTGCGACTTTCTATGCTGGCGACTGCCCATCCTATTCGCAAGGCAGCGGGCTTGTCGTATGACACCCTCCAAATTGTGGAAACGCTGGCAGATGCGTTCAAGGTCCAAAACCATCCCGTTGTGCAGGACCTTCCTCTAGACAAACTACAGGATGAACAAGTTGTGCTTACAGCTGTAGCCACTTTTCGCAACCGTCCACCTCTGTCTGCCCCCCCACCTGACGTCCACGGCAGAAGTCCAGCGGATCCTTCGACGGAAATGTGGCTGGTCAGCCTCTGGACTGGACGGAATTGTAAATGAGCATCTTTGCCACTTACCACGCGTGCCTGTAACCTTGTTCACTAAAATTTTAAACGTTTGTCTCACGTCTGGCATTTTCCCCCTCACTGCAAGCATGACAAGCTCATTGCGATTCCGAAGATGTTCAAGGATCCTGTGGTCCCCACGAACAACTGGCCTATCAGCCTCCTGAATACCATGGCGAAGGTCCTTAAATCTGTAATCCATCGATTTTCCCAACCACTGACGGCGGATGGGACGATCCGACCTGAACCGTTCGGATTTATTTCGCACCTCTCTGCCGAACTTCAGGTCCTACGAATCACTGAACAAGTCAGCAAAGGCTTCAACACGACAGCTGCCGTTTTTCTGGACTTGCAGATCGCCTACGACAAGATCTGGCACAACGCCTAGTGCACAAGATGCAGACGCAGACCCCTATACTGGATATCTGTGTCAAGATTGGGGATGACTTCCTCTGCAGCAGGACTTTCCTAGTGGCTCAACGGTGAGTGCGTTCCGGCATTCGCCCATTGTCGAGGGCAATCCACAAGGATTGGTACTGTCTCCGATTCCGATTCTCCCCGATGGCACCTGGCACAATATGCTGATGACACAGCACTATATACCACTGGTCATACCACTGACACCATCAACACCCGCCTCCAGCGATAGGTGGACGCCAACATCACCTTGTGCCGGACGAACAAACCAGCTCTTAAGGCCGTCAAAACTACGGCTGTCTATTTCACGAAACGGCGCCCAGTCCTCCGCCACAATATTTCGATGGCAGGCGTGCAGGCGTCCTGGTCTCCAAGGACCACCTATCTCGGGTCCGGATGGACCACAACTGCTGTTCCACTGTCATGCGGAGTATGTCGCCAACAAGAGACAAAAGCTGACCAGGGCTTATCCCCTCTTCCGCAGTAGGGAACGTAACCTGCATACCAAGCTCCGCATCTACCGAGTGGTTATCCTGCTTGCCCTCACATATGGCACCGATGCATGGGCCACAATTAGTGTCACCAGGATGCGAACGTTGCAGCGCCTGCATAACAAGGTTCTCAGGTGGAGCCTGCACACTCCGCCAGTAACGAGAATGGTGACTCTCCATGACGAAGCGGATATCGTCCCCCTCAAGACAACCACACGCAACAACGCGCGGCGGCTCTATGAGAAAGTGGCTGCCTGTCCATGGGCTGTGCCACGTTCGGACCACACTTCTCCAACAGAAAGAGGTTCCTACTCAATGGTCTGAAGATGACCACAGTAGTGGTCGAAATCGGTTACCTTGATAAATAAATCGTGATCAAGACTATTTTAATAGTAAATATTTGTAAGACATTGATCACTACCTTTCCCGTAATGTATTCAAAAGTTATCCCAGAGGAATCGGATTCCGACGACTGCTAACGATAGGCCTGGCACGCCCACCAAGGGGTGTATCCTTGGGCAGGACTAGCACTCCACACCTTAAGGGCCCATGTTGGACTAAGTTTTTAAGCCTGACTGATGAGTACTGTCACCATTGGAGGGTATTGCAGTAACACAGCGTCACTGCTCTGTGGTTCAGTTTACTGCCTCACCAACACAGTTAGACCGCAAAAGATCGGTGACGCTTTATTGTACCATATCGTATATGAAAAAAAATCCATAAATGGAATGTTTCATTTATCAGATCATGGGATAATTCCGAGATGTTATGACAAGAAACAATAAGGAAATTCGCGAAAGCAAAGGCATATTTTTGAGCAACCTTACGACTTTTTTAAGGCCCATTTTGTATTTACGTGAAGCTTGATGCAATTTGCTGTCACCACTGAACGAGAATGACATCATGTCCAGAGCATGCTTCACTTAGGAAGGTCTCTGATTAACCTATTTCCAATAAGTAAAATTTACATATTGGGACATAATGTGAGATTAAAACACTGGACACTCATGAATAAACACGTTGGCAATGAATCGTTGTATAAGATAATGAAACTTATACTTATTCCTAAAGAAAAAAATACTTGAAGTGGCAATGCATGAATTGCATGCCTATGGATTATCGCTTCAGCTATGCGACTGGATGCGAGATTTCCTTTCACAAAGGTTGCAGGACGAAGTAATCGATTAAATAACATTGAGTAAAACAGAAGTGATATATGGCGTTCCCTAAGGAAGCGTTACAGACCATTCGCTGTTCCTAATCTACATTAACGATTTAGGAGATAAGCTGAGCACGCGTCTCAGATTGTTTGCAGATTATGATGTCATTTACGATCTATCAAAGTCATCACAACATAAAAACTAAATGCGAAATGATTTACTCACGATATATGAGTGGTGCGAAAAGTGGCCACTGTCTCTCTATAAGAAATGTTTGAAGCTATCCACATGAGTACAAAGAGAAATAAGTTATATTTTGATTACACGATAAATCATAAAAATTTAAAGGCTATCAATTCAATACCTGGGATTTACGATTACGAACGACTTAAACGATTACATAGATGATGTTTGGAGAAGGTAAACCAAAGACCGTTTTTTATTGCAGAATGCTTAGAAGATGCAACAGGTCTGCTAAAGAGACCGCATACACTGTGGTTGTTCGTCCATTGCAACAGTACTGCTTTGTTGCATGGGATTCTTACCAGCTACGATTGACGGAGTACATCGATAAAGGTCAAAGAAAGGCAGCTTATGGCGAAATAAGGAAGAGAGTGTAACGGAATTCAAATGAAATCATGAAAACAAAGGTGTTTTCATTGCATCGAGACTTTTTCATGAAATTTGAATCACCAGCTTTCTCGACTCAAGAGTGTCCGCAGCACGTGGCCTTCTGATAGCGTTCTTGCTTCCAGTGCTCGGGGTTCCTGGTTCGATTCCCAGCGGGTCAGGGATTTTCTCTACCTCGAGATGACTGGGTCTTGGGTGTGCTTTATCATCATTGACTCGCAAGTCGCCGAAGTGGCGTCAACTGAAATAGACTTGCAATACGGCGGCCGAACTCCCCCGCATGGGGCCTCCCGCCCAACAGTGTCATTAGATCATTTCATTTTTTTCCTCTCAGTTTGAAAATATTTTACTGTCGCCTATCTACGTAGCTATGAACTATCGTCACAATAAAATAAGAGAAATCGAAGCTCTTACAGAAAGATTAAAGTGTTCATTTTTCCCCTGTGTTGTTGGAGAGTGGAACGGTAGGGAAAGAGTCTTAACATGGTTCGAGGCAGCCTCTGCCATTAACATGAATGTTAACTGCAGAGTAGTTATGTAGCTGTCGATATAGATGTAGCTGTAGATAATTTTCCTGTACTGTAGTTATGTAAAAAAGATAAAAGAAAGGTAAGAAAGTAATGTCACTCAGAATTATCAATTCCTTTACAGGGAGAAGTCCACATTATCTGTGCATTAACCCAGTTTTCCGATGTCCGATACACTGCCAGCATTAGAACGGCAGTTAGTAATATACAGCGCCTGTCATACCGAAATACGTTACAAACACAACGACTTCACCGTTTGTTTGCAGTGCCATTAGTCGTAAGGTTGACAGACATTAAAGGAACGGATGGAATCTATAAGGGAGAGCAATTGGCAGCGGCCGAAATGGACGGCGATCAGAGTATGTGTGTGTGGGGTGGGGGGGGGGGGGAGTTAAGGGGTGGGGTTGAGGCGCTACTGATCGGCTGATTATCGCCTGATTGATGCCAGGTGGGCGAGACCAACTAATGGTCTGGCCGCCATTAACGCGACGGCCGGAGATTAAACTGCAGCCAGTTTGCTGTCCTGTCGCGTCTCGCAGCAAACTACTTCCCAGCAGCACTTATAAGGGTCGACACGCAGACTTTTGATATTATCACCTTGTAAAAAATTAAGCTGCGGCCCTGGTATTCGGTTCTTTTGAACGCATAAGTTTTACACCAGTTACAGATTACTTGGAGAAGACCTTCATTATAGAAGATTGCATTACTGATGGTTTAGGGCACAGCCCATCTTGACAATCGTCGTTCTGCAGTTGGCAGCCACGCAGCGGGTTTTTCATCCGTGGATGCAGGAAGAAGTCATTGGGTAGTATGTCAGGAAAATAGGAATAGAGGGAGGGAGAGTATTGTGGGAGAAATGAGGTAAAATCTGACTTCCCAAGGAAGGAGCATGTCCCCTGCACCGAAAGTGCGTAGAGGATCTTAGTGGAAGGGAAACATCCCTTTCGACGGCTTCGTCCTGACAGCATGCTGTAGAGATAGGAGATTTCGCTATATGTGCCTGTATTGGTTTACCTCTCATGAGGATATTCAGTAGCGCCACGCTATGGTGCTCTCACACCACACTCTGAATCACCTTCATTCAGCACGCTTGGGTCATAGTCTTTTTTTGGCCTCGGCGAATCCGCACGTTAACCAAATCTCTGAATTACTTCGGTTTCTTACTTTAACCTGATCTGGTGCGTATCGTGAACACTCGAATAGTCAACACTAGGTCGCATTATTGTATCATATGTGGTCTCCTTTACAGAGGAACCCCACTTTCTTAAAATTTTCCCAATAAACGGAAGTCGACCATTCACCATTCCTTCTACAGTCATTACATGCTCGATCCATTTAGGGGTAGGTTTACTACCTTTGGCGTGAAAAAAGCATGCCCTTTGAGAATTATTTCTCGGGATGTGTTATAGATATCAATGTCAAATTTGGCCAAAATGTTTATTGATATTTCCTCTACGAACAGAAAATTTTTGACCAGAAATGTCGAAGAGCAAAGGCGGAAGTGCAGTCGCTACGAAACAATATTTCGATGTAGACCTCCACATGCGGTATGTCACAGTTCAGCTGTCTCGTCTCAAATCAAAATTGAGTTGACGTTAGCGAAGTATATAACATCTTTTAGGAGTTGTTCTTCGCTTAAATTATTTGGACCACAGAAAACAAAATGGGGGCCATTTGAGAAATAGTTTTTTTTTTCATCGATTTATCAACTTGAACGGCCAAGTAAATATATTTATAGTTGAAGGATCGGAATAAAAGCGGTACAACTCCTAGACAATTTAGTTAGCTTCGTCGGAAACAAAGAATCATACCAGTTGGTTTAGTAGATTTGGAAAACATCATTTCGAGAAAAACGCGTTTGATGTTTTCACTACATATAAATGCAATATTATGCAACGTAAATTCAATCTGCTATTCCGGGTCACTAAACTAGTCCTTCCTCGTCCTCATAGAGGGCGTTCTGCTCGATCTGGGCCACCCTGAGCTGCTCCAGAGCCGCTCGTACGGCCGGTGACAAGCGGTTTTCGGCCGCTCGAATCCGATGGTCGTCCGAGTGCTTGGTGAACTGCGTCGAATGGAGTCCCAGGGTGACGTCCATCGTTGTCACGGTCTTCAGAATTGCTGAATACCCTTCGTTGAAGCTGCTCACTGCCAGGAAAGTCGCAATCTCTGCAGTCTTCACACCAGAATGCAAAACTTGGGGGCTAACTTCCAAACACACGCATTCAAACTTTCATTTGAATTTTGTGTGTTTCCTCCTAAGCACCGGTACAATACCTCGTCCGCCGAAAGAAGAAGACTGGGGCGTGAAGAAGGCCGATTTCAGGCCGGTGCATTGATTTGTTCTACCACGAACAACAAACATTTCCGTTCCGTATGCGGGAAAACCGTTTCATTGGTGGATTCTAAACACTTTTACGGATGAAAAAATGCAATTTTAAAAAAATCGATTTTTTAAACCAAAAGATAGTAAACCTCCCCTTAATACTGCTTAGAACGGTATACCTAGATATTTAGTCGTCGGCATTACTTTGCAAGTTGTTGTTGTTGTTGTGGTCTTCAGTCCTGAGACTGGTTTGATGCAGCTCTCCATGCTACTCTATCCTGTGCAAGCTTCTTCATCTCCCAGTACCTACTGCAACCTACATCCTTCTGAATCTGCTTAGTGTATTCATCTCTTGGTCTCCCTCTACGATTTTTACCCTCCACGCTGCCCTCCAATGCTAAATTTGTGACCCCTTGATGCCTCAAAACATGTCCTACCAAGCGATCCCTTCTTCTAGTCAAGTTGTGCCACAAATTTCTCTTCTCCCCTATCCTATTCAATACCTCCTCATTAGTTACGTGATCTACCCACCTTATCTTCAGCATTCTTCTGTAGCACCACATTTAGAAAGCTTCTATTCTCTTCTTGTCCAAACTAGTTATCGTCCATGTTTCACTTCCATACATGGCTACACTCCATACAAATACTTTCAGAAACGACTTCCTGACACTTAAATCTATACTCGATGTTAACAAATTTATCTTCTTCAGAAACACTTTCCTTGCCATTGCCAGTCTACATTTTATATCCTCTCTACTTCGACCATCCTCAGTTATTTTGCTCCCCAAATAGCAAAACTCCTTTACTACTTTAAGTGTCTCATTTCCTAATCTAATTCCCTCAACATCAACCAATTTAATTTGACTACATTCCATTATCCTCGTTTGGCTTTTGCTCATGTTCATCTTATATCCTCCTTTCAAGACACTGTCCATTCCGTTCAACTACTCTTCCAAGTCCTTTGCTGTCTCTGACAGAATTACAATGTCACAGGCGAACCTCAATGTTTTTACTTCTTCTCCATGAATTTTAATACCTACTCTGAATTTTTCTTTTGTTTCCTTTACTGCTTGCTCAATATACAGATTGAATAACGTCGGGGAGAGGCTACAACCCTGTCTCACTCCTTTCCCAACCACTGCTTCCCTTTCATGCCCCTCGACTCTTATAACTGCCATCTGGTTTCTGTACAAATTGTAAATAGCCTTTCGCTCCCTGTATTTTACCCCTGCCACCTTCAGAATTTGAAAGAGAGTATTCCAGTTAACATTGTCAAAAGCTTTCTCTAAGTCTACAAATGCTAGAAACGTAGGTTTGCCTTTTCTTAATCTTTCTTCTAAGGTAAGTCGTAAGGTTAGTATTGCCTCACGTGTTCCAACATTTCTACGGAAACCAAACTGATCTTCCCCGAGGTCCGCTTCTACCAGTTTTTCCATTCGTCTGTAAAGAATTCGTGTTAGTATTTTGCAGCTGTGACTTATTAAACTTTGCAAGTAGCACACTAATAATGCTATATTCGAACATTATGGATTTCTTTCCCTAGTCATTGGCATTAACTTAAATATTTCTTCTTTTAGAGCTACCTGCTATTCGTCACACCTTCTACAGTCACTCAAAGCTGCCAGTTTCCCATTCACCACAGCATCATCAGGTAACACCCGTAGATTGCTGCCCACTTTCTCCGGCCGATCATTTATATACATTCGTTTCAAAAATTAAAGCAACTAAGCGCTGTTACCCCGCGCTGTGTCTAATTCACGATATAATCACACAAACGTTCAACAGATGTCCGAACTAGTGTGTTCTGCACGGAAGATGGCATTCCGGTCAACGAACAACCACGCCAACGGTGACGTCATGGCACTTATGAAACGGCCTGAGTTTGCTGGGTAGTCCTACATGCACACGGTGCAATATGGCAAAGAGAAGACACCGGAGACTAGCGCATATTCGACCACGCCTGACACCAGAAAGAGAAGACCGTTATTTGGCTGTAAGGTCGCTACGGTACCGTCTCAGTACTGCACGGCAACTCGCATCTGAGCTCTCAGCATCCACTGGAAGTGTTGTTTCGAGGCAAAAGGTGTACAGAAGGCTTTGGCAGAGTGGCCTTTACTGTCGAAGACCTTCTGTATGTGTGCCTCTGATGGTTCATCACAGAAAGGTAGGTCTATAGTGGAGTCGTCAACATTCCACCTGAACAGTGGTCCCAATTTCGTCTGGAGAGAGATTCTCGACAGATTCGCACCTGGAGAGAACGTGAAACACGATTTCGTGAGCCAGACATGGTGGAAACAGACCGATATCGAGTAGAATCATTAATGGTGTGGGCAGGGATTTCGTTGAAAACTCTTCATGAAATGCTTTAACTGCTGTCAGGTATCGCGACGATATCTTGGGACCACGTGCCAGGTTGTTGTGAGGTGCTGTGGGCCAAGATTTGGTAGTGATGGACGATCATGTTCGGCCTCACAGAGCATGGGTGGTTTTTTTCTCGGAAACGGAAAATACTCCACTGAAGATGTGGTCTAACTCTTCCGATTTGAATCCTATAGAGCAGGTCACGTACGCACTAGGGAGACGGGTTGTATCACGTCAGCATCCAACAACCAGTCTCCAATACTTGCGAGCAGCTCTGCAGGAAGACTGGGCGTCATTGCCTCAACATGAGGTTGATGACACCATTCACATGTCCAGTAACTGGCAGGCCTGTTCTACTAACAGATTCGGTGACACCCAATACGGAGCACATTAACCAGGTGTCAGGATGTGTGTGCAAATCTATTGAGAAAAACGAAGAACGTTTCTGTCTACCGTTAAAGATGTTGCAGTTAATTACATTCTATACTCTTTGCACTGTGTCCACTTCACTGTCTCCCATTTACACTGTTTTGTGGAAAAATAAATGCAATCTTGCAAAATTTACGTTTGTTGCTTTCATATAGGACTACAATGTATGTAGAAAATAATAGCGGCCCTAACACACTTCCCCGGTGCACAACTGACGATAACTTTGTCTTTGATGAACATTCGCCGACGAGATCACTTACTGAGATCTGTTGCTTAAAAAGTTTTCGAGCCGCACATGTATATAGGAACCTTTGCTTCTTTTCTTAAAAATATTCAAGTCCAATCATGTTAATTTTATTGCATAATTATCATGCCTTCCATTATTCTGAACTTCAAACGCATAATATTTAACTTACCACAAGCTGTAATGCAGCGTCCCTTGTCCATTGACTCCCTACTCGTATGTTATCGATTATGATTATCAGTCGTGCGACTGGATTCGTGATTTTCTGTCAGTAAGGTTACAGTTCGTAGTAATAGACGGAGAGTCATCGAGTAAAACAGAAATAATAACCGGCGTTCCCCAATGAAGTATTATACGCTCTCTATTGGTGCTGATCTACATTAACGACATAGGAGACAATCTCAGTAGCCTTCTTAGATGGTTTGTAGATGATGCTGTCATCTACCGTGTTGTAAAGTCATCAGATGATTAAAATGAATTGCAAAATGATTTAGATAAGATATCCGTATGGTGCGAAAAGCGGCAATTGACCCTGAATAAAGAAAAGCGTGAAGTTATTTACATGAGTACTAAAAGAAATCCGTTAAATTTCGATTACGTGGTAAGTTACACAAATATGAAGGCTGTAAAATCAACTACATACTTAGGTATTACAGTTACAAATACCCTAAAATGGAACGATCACGTAGATAATGTTGTGGGTAGAGCTAAACAAAGTCTGCCATTCATTGGCATAACACTTAGAAAGTGCAACAGGTCTGCTAAAGAGACTGCTTACACCATGCTTGTCCGCCATACGATGGAGTATTGCTGTGCGGTGTGAGATCCGCATCACATGGGACTGACTGATGACATCGAAAAAGAACAGAGAAGGGCAGCTCGTTTTGCACTGTCGCGAAATAGGGGAGATAGTGTCACAGACATGATACGTGAGTTGGAGTGGCAATCATTAAAAGAAAGGCGTTTTTCGTTTCGATGGGATCTTCTCATGAAATTTCAATTACCAGTTTTCTCCTCCGATTGCGAAAACATTCTTTTGCCACCCACCTACATAGGGAGAAATGATCATCACGATAAAATGCGAGAAATCAAGGTTCGCACAGAAAAATTTAAGTGCTCGTTTTTTCCGCGCGCCGTTCGAGGGTAGAGAGACAGCTTGAAAGTGGTTTATTGAACCCTCTGCCAGGCACTTTAATGTGAACAGCAGAGTAATCACGTAGCTGTAGATGTAGATGTAAATGTAGATTGATATCTGTAGGAGTTTAGCGATATTAGTGCTTCCGCATTGAAGCAAATGTCATGGAGCCGTCACGCTATCACAGAAATTTACCTTATAGACGAGTAGTGTCTGTTCTGTTGGACAAGTCTGAACTCCTATGGGTGCGAGGAGGGCGCTGTATTTAAGCGAGCGATAAGGTGAATATTAGGGTCGGTGACGGACGTTGTTGGGATTGCCGAAGCGATTAAGTCAACCACTCAAGGGGAGGTGGTGAATCCCGATCTGCCCTGGCATAAATTGTCAGCTTAATCCGCTACTGCGCTTAAGTTGTGCAACGACATTAGGACGTGCCCTTGCTGGAACTGGGGAGGGATACAGGGCAGGTATAGTGCAGCCGTGTTCATTTCATGTTCAGAATAATCACCTGAATTTGCACACCAGGATCTTGCGACTGTACTTTTCATAACCTCAATAAGGGCTGTCCGGAAAAAGGACAGTGAGTAGTTTTGAGACTGTAAATTCTCAAAGTTCTGTAAGTCGTGATATCTGCCTTGACTGCAGGAATCACCAAACCAATGCTGTGCCGAAGGAAAGCCATAATTTCCGATGAACAGCCTGTGTTAGAACTATGTATTCCAAATTCCAGAAGGTGGTAAGTACACGAATGGTCCTCCTATATTCTCTTGAGATTCCCGGTTCATCACAGAGAGATACTTTCCCATTTTATTCTTGCACCATTCAGACTGGTTTCACTACATTGGAAGAGTGTCCGCCCCATTACCACCGTGTAATATTATGATGCACTGTCTCTGTATATTTATATCAGCATGGACTGTTTAGGCGTTCTCCCATTCAAGCGCACAAAACAGGTTACTGTGAGGTACATCACTTCATCAGTAGACTGCACCATTTAGGTTTGGCTACTGTAGCGATTTGCTACGCTAGTATGGCGCACAACTGGTGCCTTCTATCCGCGATAGCAATGGAAGAACTACCAAATGGCTCTGAGCACTATGGGACTTAACATCTGAGGTCATCAGTCCCCTAGAACTTAGAACTACTTAAACCTAACTAACCTAAGGACATCACACACATCCATGCCCGAGGCAGGATTCGAACCTGCGACCGTAGCGGTCGCGCGGTTCCAGACTGAAGCGCCTAGAACCGCTCGGCCACACCGGCCAGCGAAGCAGTGCTGCTAAGGCAGAGTTACCTAACACCACCTTCTGAAATTCCTTCACCAAAGAAGACGAAGTGAATATTCCCGAATTCGAATCAAGAACAGCTACCTCCATGAGTTAACATAGAAGTATATATCCTCGGAGTAGTGGAGCAACTTAAATCACTTAACAAAAGAAAGTCCTCCTCTCCAGACTGTACACCAATTAGGTTCCTTTCAGAGCGTGCTGATCCGATACCTCCATATCTCCATACTCCATACAATCATAGGTAACCGCTTGTTAGACGAAAAATCCGTAGCCATAGATTTTAAAGTTGGACAGGTCAGACCAATCTTCAAGAAAGGTAGTAAGAGCACTCCTCTAAATTGTAGGCCCATACCATTAACGTCGATATGCAGTAGGATTTTGGAACATATATTCTGTTCGAACATTATGACTTACCACGAAGAGAACCGTCTATCGACACACAGTGAACAGAGGTTTAGAAAACATTGTTCTTGTGAAACACAACTAGCTCTATATTCGCATGAAGTGTTGAGTGCTATTGACAAGGGATTTCAAAATGCTTTAGTATTATTAGATTTCCAGAAGGCATTTGACAGTGTACCACACAAGCAGCTTGTAGTGAAATAGCGTGCTTGTGGAATATCGTCTCCGTTGTGTGACTGGAATCTTGATTTACTGTCAGACAGATCACAGTTCGTTGTAACTGACGTAAAGTTATCGAGTAAATCACATGTGATATCTGGCGTTCTATAAGTTCATGTTATATACCCTCTGTTGTTCCTTCTCTATATAAAATTTTTACGAGACAGTCTGAGCAGCAGTCTTCCGTTTTTTAAGGTTATGCTGTTGTTTATCGTCTAGTAAACTCTTCAAAAGATCAAAATAAATCGCAAAACGGTTTCGAAAAGGTATCTGTATGGTGCTAAAATTGGCAATTGACCCTAAATAATGAAAAGGGCGAGTTATCAATATAAGTGCTAAAAGGAATCCGTTAAACTTCGGTTGCATGATAAATCACTAAAATCTAAAGGCCATAAATTCAACTAAATACGTAGGAATTACAATTACGAACAACTGAAGTTGGAGGGAACACACAGAAGATGTTGTGGAGAAGGTTCACCAAACACTGCGTTTTTTTGGCAAGAGATTATAAAATGTATCAGTTGTACTAAAGAGATTGCCTACACTAGGCTTGTCCATCCTCTTTCCTAGTAATGCTGCGCAGTGTGGGATCCTTACCAGATAGGATTAACGGAGTACATCGAGAAACTACAATGAACAGCAGCACGTTTTGTATTATCCCGAAATAGGGAGGGAAGTGTCACGTACATGATACAGAATTTGGGATGGACATCATTAAAACAAAGGCATTTTTCGTTGCCACGGAATCTTCCCACAATGTTTCAGTCTCCAACTTTATCGTCCGAATGTGAAAATATTTTGTTGACGCTGACCTACATAGGGAGAAGCGATCATGATAATAAAATACGGGAAATCAGAGATCGGATTCGGGAGGATGACGGTTCAAGCCCTCGGCCGGCCATCCGAATTCAGGTTTTCCGTGATTTTCTTAAATCACGCCAGGCAAATGCAGTGAAAGGGCATGACCGATTTCCTTCCCCATGTTTGGCACAATCCGAGCTTGTGCTCCGCTTATAATGACCCAAATGTCGACGGGACGTTAAACCCCAATCTTCCATACTTCCTAAGCGTAGCAGTTTCGGTGCTATTCTGAGTACCGGTGTGATACACCAAGTAACCAATAGATAGCGTTGTTAGTTTCGCAGTACAATAGAACTGATATAGGACGCCGTTAAATTTTTACCTCCGTGGCGCAAGTATTTTGTGAAGTTTACTCAGTGAAAGAATTAAGCGCGGCATTCTTATCTTCACGAATACAGAATGACATTGAATTTACTTGGCTTGGATAAACCGATTTAGTCGTTCCGCTTTGTGTTAAAAACGTACCTCATTTCCACAGATTTCAATTCATTTCGATAGGTTTTGACAACATACCTTACAAGATACCAGTGATAAAATCACGTGCTCATGGAACATAATCCCAGTTATGCAACCGGATTCGTGATTTCCTGTCAAAGAGAACACAGTTCGCAGAAACTTATGGAAAGTCATCGAATAAAACAGAAGTTATTTCTGGTGTTCCGCAAGGTAGCGTTATAGGCCCTCCGCTGTCCTTTATCAAAATAAACGACTTAGGAGATAACCTGAGCAGCCGTCTTAGATTGTTCCCAGACGAGGCAGTCGTTTATCATCTAGTAGCGTCATCAGAAGATCAAAACAAATTGCAAAACGATGTAGATAAGATATCTGAATGGTGCGAGAATTGGCTACTGACCCTCAGTTATTTAAACTGTGAGGTCACCCACATGACTACTGAAAGGAATCAGTTAAACTTTGGTTACACAAGAAGTCTATCAAATCTAAATCTACATTTAAAAAAACCTAAATATCTAGGAATTACAATTACAAACATCTTAAATTGGAAAGAACACATAGAACTAAAGACTGCGTTTTATTGTCAGAACACTTACAACAGATCTACTAAAGAGAACGCCTACGCTTGTCTGTCCTCTTTTGGCGTACTGCTGAGCGGTGTGGTATCCTTACCAGATAAGGGTTAACAGAGTACATCGAGAAACTTCAAAGGGCAGCACGGTTTGTATCATCGAGAAGTAGGGGACAGAATGTCACTGACATGATACAGGGTTTGGGGTACACACAATGAAAACAAAGGCGTTTCACGTTGAAGCGGGATCTTCTCAGGAAATTTAAGTCACGAACTTTCTCCTCTGATGCGCAAATATTTTGTTGACGGCGACCTGCACATGGAGAAACGATCATCATGATAAAAAAAAAAGGGGAAGTCAGAGCTCGCACGGAAAGATGTAGGTGCTCGTTTTATTCATTTGCTATTCGAGAGTGGACTAATAGAGGAAAACCCTCCGCCAGGCACTTCAGTGTGATTTGCAGAGTATTCATGTAGATGTAGAAGTGGAATCAGGACTTTTAGTTGCTCAGTTTTTAAGTTCTTTGGAAGAGGCCTTCTTGAATCCGTCACTGCATGTGAACTCACATATCCCATGATACATCAGAAGATCCGCATAAGTATTTTGAAGAGGCCGTATTTAATTTCGAGGTTGGTGTTTTATAACGCTATGTCTGGTGTCTACACCATAACACGATTCTTTCACCGGAAGTGTTCAAGCTAAACGATATGTTCAGAAACTGTTACGCATATGTGGATCAACCCGCAGAAAAAGAGCAACTGTATGGATATTTTCAGAAAGACGGAGCAACAGCATTCTCGGCCTTGACAATCCAGTAACGACTGCAGCTGGTAGTTGGTGTGCCGGCCGGAGTGGCTGTGCAGTTCTAGGCGCTACAGTCTGGAGCCGAGCGATCGCTACGGTCGCAGGTTCGAATCCTGCCTCGGGCATGGATGTGTGTGATGTCCTTAGGATAGGTTTAATTAGTTCTAAGTTCTAGGCAACTGATGACCTCAGAAGCTAAGTCGCATAGTGCTCAGAGCCATTTGAACCATTTTTTTGGTAGTTAGTGTGGAGCGGACAAACAGTAGTGACACCTCGATTGCACTATCCCCTGATCTGTCCCACTGGAGCTTTTACTAGTGGGGCAAATTGAAGGGTTAGGTGCATCCAAATAATCCTCACACACATGCGTGTCTCACAGTTTGATAACTCGAGCACAATGCTATGTCGACATCAACACTGTCCATTTCTGCCATCTTCTGCGGCTTTCGTTAAATGTCAGTCCAGCACCAGTCTTAACTGTAAACATATTCCGCGACAGTTGTACTTTAGCCATCCTGTAAAATATTCAGCAACGGTGGACATACTAGAAGGCTGAGTTGTTTCGTGAGCAGAGCTCCCAGAGTCGCCACAGACCTACAATACAGATAGCGGAAACAGATGGTACAAATACCTCAAACGTAATATTAAACTTTCACTGTGACAGTATACAATTCACTAAGTTCGCCGTCCATTTCCGTCAGTTACGGATCTTTCTTCTACCATAAAACCCACACGGTCTCTTTTGTGTAAATCGTTCATGTCAGCGGAAGCAACAAGAAATAGGACGTGGCAGGCAGACCAAACAGAACGGCACTGTTCCTCTGATAATGAAATGTACATGCAGCGCAGGCGCCAAAAAAATACGGCGTGCAGGCGGGACTTCATTTGTTCCCTGTGTAAATATGTCCGCCGAGCAGATAATAAATATTTAATGCACTGCGGATTGGGACATGCATTTTTGAACACGCACTTTTCCCCAACCGGTTTTTCCCACACCACCTAACGAATCTGACTGTTCGCAAACGAATGTTTGAAAGGACTCCAGTTCTGTATTTGACTGCATCAGCTTCATCACGAAGTATCCCCTGCTTGAATGGCAGTTACACACGAACACAGTTTTTGAACAAATGTAAGATATATACTGCCAAAATAATTATAACGAGGTCTAGCAGATAGTAATATTCTGAAACTGTGTATTGAATGAACAAAATGCATTTATGAGAGAATGCTTAGAGATTTCTTGAGATCATATTTTCCCCATGACGAATTCGTTTAGATATATTTTTTTATGTTCTAGACACATAGTGAAGATTATGTCGTGGTTCACGATTACACTAAATAATCAAGATATGTGTTTTTTGTCTTAAATTTCAGTTACACTGATTTGAATTACGCACATTCAATGATGGCTAAGCCCATTAGTCCAAGACAGACTGTTTTGATTTAACGTATGGTCTCCAATACAATAACTCAATACTTAGCAATCGTATACAACCGACCGCTCTCTCGCCAAAAGATCTGTACCTAAGGAATGGAAATTTGTACAGACCACGCCAGTACTCAAGAAAGGAAATAATGTTAATCCGCTGAAATATAGACCGATACCACAACCTCGATCTGCAGCACGATTTTGGATCACATACATCGAAGCAAACGATTTATTGACAAACACCCAAAATGTATTTAGAATATATCGTTCTTGTGAAACACAACTGTCTCTTTATTCTCACGAATCAATGAGTGTGAAACACGGCAGACAGTTTTCCAGACAATTTTCATCAAAATTGGAGTGTGAATCTGTAATTCAGAGAATTAAATTGGTAAGAGAACGTTTATTGATGAGTCAGAGTCATGGTGGCCAACGACCTTGCCGCAGTGGTAACACCGGTTCCCGTAAGATCACCGAAGTAAAGCTCTGTCGGGCTGGGCTAGCACTTGGATGGGTGACCATCCGATCTGCAGACCGCTTTTGGCGAGCGGGATGCACTCAGCCGTTGTGAGGCAAAACTGAGGAGCTGCTTGATAGAGAAGTAGCGGCTCTGGTCTCGGAAACTGAGATACGGCCGGGAGAGCGGTGTGCTGACCACATGCCCCTCCATATTTGCATCCAGTGACGCATGTGGGCTGATGATGACACGGCGGCCGGTCGGTACCGTTGGGCCTTCATGGCCTGGTCGGGAAGAGTTTAGAGTCATGGTGACTGGCAGTACGCTGCTCCACGTAATTTTAATTTCGTTCCCTTATTAACATGGTGACGGGCTCACAGGTTGTGAATGTTATTGGTGCGCATGAGAACAAACACTGGGTTGGATTGTCAAGCAGGGAACGCCATGGCCAAATGGGAACGGCCATTCCAAGAGCTGGCCACCCGAGTGGTGAATTCTTAGAACTGAAGCCGGAACGGCCATCCTGAAGAGCGGGACGCAGTTGTCCACCTGTACGACTGCAGAACCTAATGTCACTCTCGAGAACAGTGCGTTGCCGAGTGTTTTGTGGACCTCCTCCGAAGATAAACATCTACCGCTTGTAGAAAGAATGGGGTACAGGAGACAAAGTGTAGCCTCACAGCCTCCTTATTTCTCAATTGCGAGGCTAATGGCTCTGTTTGGCGGAAATAATTTGGCATAATAGCAGTGCTGAATTCATTGTTGTTTGGTACTAGAGGACATGTTTGTAATTCGCGTCTGAAGAGGACGTTGAGGCGAGATTGCCTACTTGGACAGAATCCGCGCGATCGGACGGCTGTGTTTCTTAATTTTGAAATGGGCTCCTAGTACAGTTTGGTGGGGATAAACGAGGACGGAATAAGGGATCGCCACAAGGGATCACTTTGGGTTTGATTGCTGAAGTCTCCAAATCAACTTGCGGTTTGGGTACAGAGGTGTCCGGAGCGAATTCGTGGATGGTGGCAATAGATGAAGGATAGACTTGGCGTTTCATCACGATTGAGCCCGCAACATTCTCGGGTTACGACAGACTTTAACAACTGATGCTATAACACTTCACTATAAAATTCATGTGTCGCGATCGCTGCACTAGACAGTCTGTTCAAAATTCACCAAATACACTCTTTTCTGCTGTCCTAAACCACTATATTCCGCTCCACGTGATCGCTTTCGAACGTGCCTACCAACCCACTTCTATCCCAAGATGCGCGGCACGTCTGGCTCTTAGAGTCGGTGAAACCAAGTGCCGTCTGTCATCATAGATGGCCGCCCTATGCATCCTTGAAACGACTCTCTAACTCTAAACAATGTTTGACAAAAAGAACTACGAATATTCTAAAACTAAACACAAAAACACACAATACATTGAAAAATTTGGAAATTTTATGGGAAACAACAATTTAACGTCCAATTTTCCGTATCTACCACCATTTTGCCACAAGCAATGTTCTTGTGGCGTGATATTACTTTTCCCGGATTTTTGATACTAAACATAAATAAACAAAATCGTTCAAATGGTTCTATGCACTATGGGACTTAATGTCTGAGGTTCAAAATGGTTCAAATGGCTCTGAGCACTATGGGACTCAACATCTGAGGTCATCAGTCCCCTAGAACTTAGAACTACTTAAACCTAACTAACCTAAGGACATCACACGCATCCATGCCCGAGGCAGGATTAGAACCTGCGACCGTAGCAGCAGCGCGGTTCCGGACTGAAGCGCCTAGAACCACTCGGCCACAGTGGCAGGCCATAAATAAACAAATAAAAATACATACTCAATTACTCATCTACCTCTCTAAACTTTAGAATGCTCCAGCTAGTTTCGTTTCTTTAAATTTGTTTATTACCAAAAACAATTTCTCTCAGTCAAATCCCATATTCCGAAATCTCATTCAAAAATTGTACACACTAAGTCGACTATGGTTGCTCGATGCCGCTCTACAAGCCGCATCAGTAAACACTTTGTTCATATTAATCGGTCAAATCATTGCCGAGATATTAGCTTTTCAACTTTCATAAATCTACAATTTTTAAGGCAACAATAACTTTTACAATATTACATATTTTTGTAGCGCTTCTAGATAATTTAGCTTTACATATTTTTCTGTCCATGAGTGCCAACTCGCACCTCCTTGTCACTCTCAGCTTTGTTTTAATCAACTTTTCTCTGGCACATAAATGTCTCCAAGTGCGCAGACACGGCCATACGCGCCCCTACCAAGCGCTCGGGTTTTTCCAAGGCCACGTGGACGCTAGCCGCTCGCCACGCCCCGCAGCAACCGCCAGCCACGTGCTCTTCGGCAGGAAACTGCGGCTCTAATCTCCCACAATAGCTTGTACGGCCACTGAACTGATGACGTCATCTTCATGACGGGGCCAGCACTTCCGCAACGTACAGTTCGGTGCAGCACGGAAGTATTCACGGTGAGCGTAATTCGTATCATCAACAGAGTAGCTCAATTCGATTTCACACTTGCAGAAGCCAGGAAGAACGCCTGTGTAAAATTCGAAGCGTTTACACTGAATGTGAGAACATCGGGGGATAGTCACCTACTTCCAACCACTGTTTCGGTCACAAATATGCAGGATTATATAGAATATATTTATGCTCGTACCTTATTGCAGTGTAAATTCTCAAGTGAGCAAGTGGTAAATTCGTAGATGGGCAAGTAGCAATGATATCCACTCAAAATCACGCCTGAATTTGGAAACATAATGGTAACGATTTTCACATGTAATAGATGTGTTTGTGATTAAATCTGAGTATTTATTCAATGCTTCTATTTGGTACCTTCACTATATTAACTTACATGCAACCAACCAGTTTAGAAAACACTTTCAATAATAAAAGTAATATTCAACTAAATTTTGTTCCAGTCAGATACCGTCAATCTCATTCAGATTTATGCAAATGACTATGGTGAAGGCCGTAATTTGCTAATATATAGTTACTTTGCGCAAAAAGGTAAAGAACCGCCACCGGGGATGCCAAATTTATTGCATAGTTTTACATATCTAGAAGTTTCTTTAAACCATTCCTCACAGGCGACTTCTAATAAAATTGATGGAAGGTCTTCGGGTATCGCAGTAGTAATATCTGGCATTCTCCAGGAAAGTATTACAAGCTATGGGCTGTTCCTTGTAAATATAAACGATTTAGGATCAATCTGAGCTGCTTTCTTAGATTGTTTGAGGTAATGCTGTCATTTACCGTCTTATAAAGTCATCAGATGGTAAAAAACCAATTGCTAGATGATTTAGACAAGATACTTGTTTATCAAAACTAGACATAGTTGTCTCACTGGGAATTCCGCGATCGTTCATTAAGTAAAATATGGAGTTTCAGTCTTCGATCGCTATTCTTTATTTTCAATTACCGGTTTCGGGCTAGCTGCCCATCTTCAGATCATATGTTGTAGTTACAGAGTAACTTGTCCGTACAGAACACACAGTTCACTGTCATAAGTACTTATGACAGTGAACTGTGTGTTCTGTACGGACAAGTTACTCTGTAACTACAACATATGATCTGAAGATGGGCAGCTAGCCCGAAACCGGTAATTGAAAATAAAGAATAGCGATCGAAGACTGAAACTCCATATTTTATTTAAGATACTTGTTTGGTGAGAAAAGTGCCAATTGATTGTAAATAATGAAAACCGTGGTGTCATCCAGATGAGTACCAAAGGAAATCCGCTAAATTTCAGCTACACGATAAATTACACAAATCTAACGGCTGTGAATCAACTAAATACTTTAAAATTATAATTATGAATAACTTAAATTCGACCGATCACATAACTAATGTTATGCAGAAAGGGAACCAAAGACTGCGAGTCACTGGCAGGTGGCTTAGTAAAGGCAACAGGACTGTTAATGAGAATGCTTGCACAACATTCATCCCCCCCCCCCCCCCCTCCTTGGAGCACTGCTGTGCAATATGTGGCCCGCATCCGATTGGATCGACGGAGGAGATCGAGAAAGTTCAAAGAAGGCAGCAGATTTTGTATTATCGTGAGACAGAAGAGGGTGCCACGGCTGTGATACGTGAAATGGGATGGGAATCATTGAAAAGAAGCCGTTTTTCGTTGTGGCAGGATCTTGACATGGGATTTCAATCACCAGTTTTGTCCTCCGAATACGAAAATATTTTGGTGGCCGCCACGTACATGAGGAGAAATGATCATCCTAATAAAATAAAGGAAGTCGGACCTTGCACGGAAATATTTAATGTTCGTTTCTCCCGTGCTGTTCGGAACGGTGGACAAATAGCTTGAAAGTGTCTCGATAAACCCTCAGCTAGGTTCTTAATTGTGGACTGCAGAATAGTCATGAAGATGTAAACCGAAACGTGCGTTCTGTAGCATGCACGTAAATTACTACCACTTAATAAGGACGTAGATTCAGAGAAAGTCGAAGAAAGAGGAAAGTAATAAGAAGTAGCAGAAATGAGAAGAGAGCGAAACTTAACATCAGCATTGATGGTCACGAAGTAGATGTATGTCGTGTGACTAGGACCTCCCGTCGGGTAGACCGTTCGCCGGGGCAAGTCTTTCGATTTGACGCCATATAGGCGACTTGCGCGTCGATGGGTATGAAATGATGATGATTAGGACAACACAACACCCAGTCCCTGAGCGGAGAAAATCTCCGACCCAGCCGGGAATCGAACCCGGGCTCTTAGGATTGACATTCTGTCGCGCTGACTACTTTTTTTTTTATTAAACTCTCCACCGGAGGGAGGACCCGAACCAAGGACCTCTCGTTCCGCAGCTGCCCACGCTAACCACTTTTTTTTCCAGTGCGCTAGCTCTTTTTTTTCATAGCACTAAGTGTGCAGAAATCTTAACACAATATTTCCATTCTCCGTTGTAAGAAAGACAAAGAAACCTCTTCTCTGAGTAGAAAACTGAACACTGATAAAAACTTAACAATTCTTCTTCAATCACACAAATACTTTGGAAGTCGAACATGAGTAATTCTGAACAAAATGTTTTGAAAAAAAATAAAAATAAAAAACTTTTCCTGCAACATAGAAGTTCCGGAAGCAAGGTAATAGTAAATAATAAGAAGAAACCAAGTGACTTCTAATTTTCTTCTGTTCGTTCTCGTTCAAGGTGTTGTAGTGGTTCCACATATTTAACCAACACCCATTCTTTCAAAAATGATCTTCAGTATGTTGCCGTAGTGCTTCTTGTGGTTGCGATACGTGCTGATTTTTGCATATTCACACTTCATGTAAATGCGGAATTCTATCTCGTTGTCCGACCCAAGTTTGTGGATGACATAACTAACATATTTTCCCAATAACCAGCTAATGGCGTTGGTTTTTAATTTCGGAAAGTATGTCATGTCTGGTCTCAGGAGGAGCGATGGCGTTATATATGCCGTAGAGGATCTATTGAGAAAAGCGATTTGTTGCTTGATCCAATTCCAGTTATGCACATTGCCACCACAGGTGAATCTGTGGATGAGTGTATCCACCATGTTGCATTTTCCACAAAGGTGTGTCTGGTTGAAACCGATCCCATATAGTCTCTCGTTGGTGCTTATGACATTGTTAACTGGTTTGTACCATGCGAAAATAGCGTCTGTAGATAGCCCGGCATAGTTGATGTTCCGCCATACAGCTTTCCATTCACAATTTGGGAATTTCGTTTCAATTTTGTTTCTGCCCTCATTTAACTTCCTTTCAAGTATGATGTAGCGCGCTGTGATACGTGTGTTGCTTCTGATTTCGTCACTAAGATAACTTGCTTCGAGGAAAAAATGTTCCTCACATACTGCAGACGGGCACATCCTTCGCACATCAATCGGTGCTTGCAGGCTATGGGGTGTCACAGCCTCAAAGAGCTTTGCGGTTATACATTGTGAAAGTTCTCTGAGTATATGGAAAGTCCGTTTGAGGAACAGAGCAGACGCTTTATTGCGAATATCCATCAAACCGAGGCCCCCGTTTCTGACATCCAGTATAACGGTAGTCACACCAACCCTGAATATGTCTCCTCGCCATAAATAATTGGTAACAGTGGACTTAATCCCTTTCGCTACTAGTTTAGGGATTGGAAATACCTGCGCAGTGAAATACGCTTTAGACAAAACGCAGGAGTTGAAGAATCTGACTTTTTGCACCAGGTCCATAGTTCGATGGATGTTCTCCATTACAGCACCATGAACTTTCCTCCTAGTTTCCGTCCAGTTAAAAGCAGCCATCCTCATCGCACATGCCATTAAGGTTATTCCCAAAGTCTTATGTTTGTTGTCTTGTTTTACCCATGCGAATCGGAGGTGATCTAGGCCCCGTAGATTCAATATTTTACTTTTGTCGCTCCCGACGCGAGACAATACCTTTGGATTTCTCTTTCCAGTGTAACTGTCTCCTCCTTAATCCTTATTACAACGCCCACGTCATCAGCATAAGCTCGTATGACAGTTTTCTCACCACTCAATGTTATGCCTGTTAATCTTGCGTGGACAGTGCGGAGGAAGGGCTCTAAAGATACGGAAAATAAGAACATAGGTAAGGGACTGCCCTGTGGAACCCCTCGCCTTATCTGTATGGGTTTAGATGTTTGGCCATTGATTACTATTTTCGCATTTATACCTGTTGCAATATTTCTTAGCATGTTGACAATCTGGGGGTGGAAAGCCATTCTTGACAGCGTCGCAAAGAGGTATCTATGACTAACGCGGTCAAAAGCTTTGTTGAAATCTATAAAGATTAAAGCACATTTCATACTTGTCACTGAGGTAATTGCAATGACGTCTCTGTATGCAGATAGACTTTCGAATACCGTTCTGGCCGGAGAACAAGACTGATGATGACTCAAAGGTTTGTTGGAAAAGTCAGAGAGTCTTTTGTTGATAATACGAGAAATTATTTTGTAATCAGAATTTAGTAGCGAAAGAGGCCGAAAATTGTTTAAGTTGGTTTTGCCTTTACTCGTAGGAATCAGTACTATTTTACTTTCCTTAAACTCTGCAGGGACCGTTTTTCCGTTCAGGACCTCATTTGCCATGGAAGTGATCTTGTCCCCAATTATAGGCCAGTTGCGGGCATAAAACTCCACAGGGAGGCCATCAAGTCCCGGAGATTTTTTGAGAGGTGAGTTACGCACTGCCTCATGCACTTTATCTTTAGTAATAGGTGACAGGATGTCAGCGTTGTCTGTTCCCGACAATTGTGGACATAAAATAGTGAGGAAGTCCTCTAGAGCTGCATCTTCCACTGTGGTAGGGGCATATAAGGTTTCATAGTACCTGTGGATTTCGTCCAGTATTTCTTTCTGACATGTGAGCCTCGTACCAGTATGCGTTTGGACTTCATCAATAAAAGTTTGACGTCTGTTTTTAGCATGCCGCACCAAGTGATACAAAAAAGCTGTTTCATCTGCTACGACTGATGTGGCTTTCGATTTAATTTTTAGTCCCTCCATCTGTTGCCGTTTAATGCTTAATAACTTGGCTTTTATTTTTTTTATATCATTCAGACGAATTACGTCATCATGCGCCTGTTAATGTAAGTCTCTTAAAACTTTATAATAAAACTCCATTGTATTCCTCAACTCCCTGTGCCTCGCTGCACTAAACTGCATGACAACTTTCCGCAGCCTTGGTTTAGCCCTCCTAGTCCACCATTCAATGACTGTTGGGTGCTTGTCTACTGTGCGGAGGCACATAGTCCACGCTACTCTTATTTCCTGTTCCAGTTCTTCGTCAGTTCAAACAGAGATATTTAAATTCCATTATCCTCTGAATCGACGGGTTGGCTGTACACTTAAATTAAAGCAAGTTAAAAGCGTATTGTGATCGCTAAAATACACGGGAATAATTTCAACGTTTAACAAATAATTTTGCAAATTTGGTGACACGTAAATTCTATCTAGTCTGCTGCGGGAGTGGCTGGTTATATATGTGAACCCGACTGACGTCGGGTGCTGGAGTTCCCACACATCCTTAAGGTGTAGATCACTTACTAACTTTTTTAACTGTGGCGAGTAGTTGAAATTGGGTTGTAGATCTTTCTGGCTTAAAACACAGTTAAAATCTCCACCTACTATAAGAGAACACGGAATTTTCCTCAATAAATAAATCAGTTCATCTTGAATAAAACCTCGCACGATCCAATTTGTGGGAATTTCGTGATTGGGCGTAAAGGTTAAGCACTGTCAAATCGAAAATTTTTATGCCTATGGCTCTTCCTGATTCTAGTCGTTCGAGTTCAGTCACCGGAATGCCTTCCCTTGTAAGAATGGCTGTACCGATATTGGCTTCCGTAGAAACATTAACAATTTCAAAAATGCCTGGGATCCGAAATACCGTTATCGCAACTTCTTGTAGCAACGCGATATGTCCCAGACTGGTACAAGAATTATTTTAGTGCTGCCAGTTTCAAGGGTGACTGTATTTTATTAATGTTAATAGTAGTAATGCTATAAGCTTGCAGCACAGACATACCAGAAGAAGCTATTTGGGATAAGGATCGGTATGATTATAGCAGCAACGTGCTTCTCTACAAGTCACGATCTTTACAAGCTGTGTGCCCATTACATGTACTAACTTCCTAGAAAAATTTTCACTGCTTTTAAACAAAGAGCTTGAGAAGAAAAGTATCCTGAAACCCTGACAATGCATTGCAATAAGTCACTGTGGCCCTTCTCTTTCTCCTCTTCAGTGTTGGCCCTGATGACTTCATATTTAATATTCTTTTTCTTGATGTCTTTCTTCTCTGGTGTGGCTTTCGCTTGATGACACGTGACAGCAAGACCCGGTTTCGGTCGCAGCCGCCGGCGGTGGCCGTCTGGCGCAACGGCCGTGGCTTGCGAGTCGTCAATATTTGGTTCCGGCGTGGTGTCTGTTGTGTTGTCTTGCTGGCGAGGCGGTGATATTCTTTATTTCCTCCTTCGGCGCGGCGTTGCGTTTCGGAGTCAGCAGGTTGTTTACTTCCTCGTACTGTTCGCACTGTATGGGCTGTGCACTTGATGCGGTTATTGCAGCTGTGACCTCAGGCTCAGGGTCACGTTTCCGTGAAAGGTCACTACCAGCTGCATCACTATCTGTTCGCGGCGGTATAAGTCCTTGTGAGGAAGTGGGAGCCACATCGACCTGCATTTCATCTCCTTTTTCCACTTCCAACAGATCTTCAGGACTGGGCTTCGCCCTCCTGGTAACGGGTGTTTCACAGGAAGAGTCCTCATCAACATTTTTTCAGTGTCCTCTAGAGGACGCTTTTTAGTGGGAATCTCGCTGTCACGGGACAGAATTTCAGCAGTTAATGCAGGTTTTAAAGGCGGAAAGTCATTAACATTAAGTGCAACATTTTCAGAGGTAGTAACAGGATCCACGACAGCCGCCGGCTCTGTTGTATTACTGGGTGGCAGCAAACCGTTGAGTGTTAATTTCCGATGTTGCGTAAGGTTATTTGTTAGCACAGAAACACAGCGAGGGCAGTCCTGACGAAGGTGACCAGACTCGTTACATACATGACATGTAGGGGTTTGCCCTGAGTACAGAACATGCGCCTTGTGCCCGTCAACAAAGATGTGGGAGGGAATGTTTGCCTTCACTTCCATCTCCACGGAGCGAATGCCGTTAAAGCTCTGCAGCTTGAAATGCGAAGCCCACCTTTCGTTGACTATTTGCCTGACAACCCCATACTTTGAAAGGACATCTTTAATTTTCGAGTTGTCTATTTCTGTGGGAATATTCAAAACACTAACATTCCTAATTACAGACTCGGAATTCCTGAGTCTTACAGTACTTTTTGTGGTGTCACCGCCAAACACCACACTTGCTAGGTGGTAGCTTTTAAATCGGCCGCGGTCCGTTAGTATACGACGGACCCGCGTGTCGCCACTGTCAGTAATTGCAGACCGAGCGCCACCACACGGCAGGTCTAGAGAGACGTACTAGCACTCGCCCCAGTTATACAGCCGACGTTGCTAGCCATGGTTCACCGAGAATTACGCTCTCATTTGCCGAGACGATAGTTAGCATAGCCTTCAGCTACATTTGCTACGACCTAGCAAGGCGCCATTACCAATCGATATTGTGATTATTGTGATTATAAAGCCTGTACAGTAACGAGAGATGTTCTACAAATGTGGATTAAAGTTAAGTATTCCAGAAGCTTTCTTTATAGCATTCATTACGTATCCTGTCTCAGACCTCACGCCAGCCTGCGTGAGCTTATAGCGTGCATTTCGGTTTCCTCAAACAAAACAGTGTTGGCACTTCTGCCGACACATCACTTTTAGTATCATCACGGTGTATAAATTCCGTTTCATAACCAAATTTTGCCAGAAAGCGGTCTACACTCACGGAATCATTAAACTTTACAAAAATGCAGTATTCATCAGAGTCTAGCTGCATGGTATGAACAGATTCAGAATGAAGGCCAATTACCTCTGTAATCCAGTCATCTATTTCAGGTGCAGAGGGCTGTACTCGACGGGTGTACTTGTCGAAGGTGAAAATCACGGTGTTTTTTCTCACGGAGTTTGCCATGGTGTTCTGCAGCGAAGAAATCTCGGACAACGTCGAAATCCCAACGGCACTACGTAGAAAGACGACACGAACGACGACCAAATGCTCAATTGATAACGCTTAATCCACGTCCAAAACGCCAATAAACGATCACGTAACACAAAAACACTGACGTAAACACTAAACGTTCACGGAGCAAACTTGAGGAGCGTGCGACCGCTGCGACAGCTAAAGCCAGACTGGAAAAGGTATTATGCTGACTAGGCAGCAAATAACCAATGACGGACGGAGCAAGGAGAACATCAAAAGCAGACTAGCAATGGCCAAAAGGGCATTCCTCGCCGAGAGAAGTCTACTGGTATCGAACATAGGCCATAATTCTGAGAATGTACGCTTAGAGTACAGCATTGTACGGTAGTGAAACATGGACTGTGGGAACACAGGAACAGAAGAGAATCGAAGCATTTGAGGTGGTGCTAGAGACTAAAGTTGAAGATCAGGTGGACTGATAAGGTAAGGAATGAGGAGGTTCTGCGCTGAATCGGAGACGAAAGGAATATGTGGAAAACACTCACAAGGGGAAGGGACATGGTGATAGGACGTTTGTTAAGACATGAGGAAATGACTTCCATGGTACTAGAGGGAGCTGTAGAGGGCAAACTCTGAGGAGATGAAAAGATTTGCACAGTAGTCGAATCCCTCACAGGTTACATCAGACCAGTCAGATGGCTGGTGAATCAAAAAAAAAAAAAAATTCAACTGCTTTCGTGTTGCCCAGAACAGCGACTTCATCCGCGGTGCCATCGTTGTCGCTGGCCGGAGTGGCCGTGCGATTCTAGGCGCTAGAGTATGGAGCTGCGTGACCGATACGGTCGCAGGTTAGAATCCTGCCTCGGACATGGATGTGTGTGATGTCCTTAGGTTAGCTAGGTTTAAGTAGTTCTAAGTTCTAGGGGACTGATGATCACAGCAGTTAAGTCCCATAGTGCTCAGAGCCAGCCATCGTTGTCAGTTGTTTGTGTGATAGTTTGCTGCATCTGCCTTCAAATGGCTCGCTCGACGGTCGAACTTCCTTGTATGACGAAATAATGACAGATTTGGATCCCTTGCAGCTGCGAGACTAATAATTCATGGGCAATGGTTGAGCCACAACAGATAGATCGTGTCTCCGTGTGTTTGTCGCGCTGTATTTGTTTCCTGAATCAATTTTTCACTCTCCAGCGGAGTGTGGGTTGATTTGAAACTACGTGGAAAATTGAAACTTTGTGCCGCAACAGGACTTCAGTCTGGGACCTTCTCGTTTTTTGACAAGTGATCTACCGTCTGAGCTATCCCAGTAAGACTCACGACCCGTCCTCATAGCTTTACTTCCGCCAGTACCTCATCTCCTGCCTTCCAAACACAGAAGTTATACTGCTAATTTAAAGTACTTGTATTCCTGGAAGAAAGCATACGGCGAAGAAATGGCTAAGTCACAGCCTGAGAGTTTCTTCCATAATGAACTTTCACTCTTCAGCAGACCTGGGACTTTTTCCTGTCGCGGACATGTGCTCTACCGGCTGAGCACCCAACTACGACGCAACGACTCCCCTTTAGAACTTACTTACGCCAATCTCCAAGCTTGGGCTAGACCATGTCTCCGCCGTATGTTTCCTTCCAGGACCGTTAGTCTCAAACTCTGTGCAGGATAACTATGTGATTTGGATGGTAGGAGATGTAGCACTGGCGGAAAGTAAAGCTGTGAAGAGTAGTCGTAAGTCTTCCTGGAATATACCAGCCGGTACAGCACTTCCTCGCAAAAGGCAATCGTCCCTGGGGCAAGTCACTGTTCGGCACAGACTTTTAATCTACCACGAAGTTTCAGTACTAGTTTTGTCTGTGCCGTCATTGTACCAGTGCAGGCGAATGTATGTGATTGTTACGAATTAGCTTCGTGTAAGGTCATAAATCGTTGTAGCGTGGAAACACTTTGAGCTACGACGTTCTTTCGGGTGTCATAGTGAGCAGTATAAAAGGCCAAAAATAAGGTGGTAAAAATACAGGGTGGCGCACGAAATGTGTTACCCTTCTCTTTTTGAATATAAACTTTATTCTCAATACAATCTGAAAGGAACATATACTACAATGAAGAGCCGTCCATGGAGATTTGTTCTAATCAGCACATGTTCAATATGTCCACCATTTCGTTTCCTAATTTCTTTCAAACGAAGTTAGTGATTACCCTACAGCACATGTCTTCCGTAATTTCACTGCAAGCTTGAAGAATAAGTCTTCTGAGCTCGATTAAATCACGTCGACGTTTCGGGAAAATTTCTTTCCTTTAGGCACCCCCAAAGAAAAAAGTCACATGGATTGAGGTCTGGACTACTGGGGGGGCCAATTTTGTCCGTCATTGAAGCGACCTGGAAACCTGAGTGAAATGATCCGCATGTCGAAATGCTCGTGTAAAAACTCCAACACAGTGTTTGCAGTATGTGGCCTTGTTCCATCTTGCATGAACCACTGCGTGTTGAAGGGCAAGGCAATAGCAAGAAGCTGTGGAATGAAGCTATTGCGAAACATGCTCAAATAACGATCGCTGTTCACAGTTTCTTCAAAGAAAAAGGGTCCAATAAGTCCGTGACTGGAAATTGCTGTCCACACTGTAATGCTCGGAGCATAATGTTGTCGTTCATGAAGCACTTGTGGGTTTTCAGTGGCCTAAAAACGTACATTAACCACACCGTCTAAATGAAAATGCGACTCGTCTGGAAACCAAACGTTGTCAAGAGTTTCTTTCCTATCCTCCGCCCACTGAGCAAACAGTAGCCTCGGCTGCTTGTGTTCTTCAGTGAGCTTCTGTGCACAGGCCATCTTGTATGGGTACATATGGAGGTCACTTTTAAGAACGCGTTGAACGGAGCGTCTGGATATTCCTAGTTGCACTGTTGCCTTTCTACACAATTTCCTGGGACTTCTCTGTACAGCAACTCGTACCGCTTCAATATTCTCCGGCGAACAAACGGGCTAAGGCCGAAGTCGCTTCGCTTCCAATACTGTTCCTTTCTGTACAAATTTATCGTACAATCTGTGGATGGTCTTGTTGCAAGGGACCCATCGTGTGTTAAACTGTTATGTAAGTCTGCAGGCTTTCGTGGCCGTTGTCACTGAAGTTAAGATCTTCTGGGTTATCAGGCCGCGTCATGTTTCTTCTAAAATGTTCGACGTTTCGACCCCTCTGATGGGATCTTCCTCAGGATCTTTTGGTGTCCACTACTGCTAGTGTTTTAGCAGTAATGGACACATAAAGATCCTGAGGATGATCCCAGCAGAGGGGTCGAAACGTCGAACATTTTAGAAGAAGCATGACGCGGCCTAATAACCCAGAAGATCTTAACTTCTGTTAAACTGTTGTCGAAAACGCCTCTGAGTCACAACAAGGCTTTTCGTTTCCTGAAAAAGGAACATAATTGCCGATCGTTGCTGTGTCGTCAGTCTTCCATTGTCAGCCATTGCTGCTTACTACTCTCCTAGCGGCAGTATCGTGAATTACACGTCATTTCGTAACTCATTTGTTTTTCCGAGCTCTGCTGGTATTGCTGTAGAGATCCCAGTGGGATATCTAATGTGCGTCGTAAATTGTGAAAGAAGCAATAGGTAATACATTTCATGCGCCACCCTGTATCTGCCAGAGAATAAGTGAAAATCGGTATTAAATTGTAAATTAATATGTAATGAAAGGTGTCGTCCCATATGACTTGGAAATGTGTTCCGAATTATAGGAACTGTAACCAAGAGAAACGCTAGCGTCAGAGGAATCCAAATAGCTGAAAAGGTCCAGTGATTATCGAGCAAGAGAGCCACGGCAGAGTAGAGAAGAACACGAAAAAACGACGTGTTGCGATCACGTAGCCTGGTTATTGGGCTCACAGCAGCCAGTGACAGTACACACTTGTGATTTGTCTTTTCTGTTCCCGTAGTATTACTCTAGAGCTCGATAATTAAATTGTATATTTCTACGAAACACTTGTTATGATATTATCCGACATTTTCACGGAACTCCACGGTGCGTACCCGAAATACATTATTTTCTTTGAGCTAAAACCAGTTATCTATCCTTTTAAATGAAAAAAAGTTGAAAAAATTATTTATTTTTAAAACGGAAAACACTACCCTGTTTCAGGACATACGTCCCATCTTCAGGTAGATGAGGTTTACCAGAGGCTATTTTAACCTTAGTTATGCATAATTTATGTACGGATATGACTATTTTGCTAAGAATTTCTGCTTTTTAGTGGCATGTGTCCAACAGCGATCGCCTTTGGCGATTTTTTTCTTCTTGAGTGGCAAGGTGTGAGAAATAGTTTCACTTCATTGTGTATGCACTTCCAAAGGGACTTGGGCTCTCTGTGCGCCATTGAGTCCTTTGAGGGTGTAGTTTATGTAGTCGTACGAGTGATGGACAGTAGCTACTCCGAATAACTGAAGATGACACCATCTTTGATGGTTCTTTTGGGGTGCAATAATGGTTCGAGGCACCTTGTATTGGTGACAGTGTTGTGGTAGGACCTGGCCTACATTCGCAAGTTCGGGGACATGTCCCCGACACCCGTCTAATTTGTGAAAAAGATGAGTTACCTGTTCTTTTATCTTGTCAGCGACGTATTTTTCTCCAGTCAGCTCGTGTATTTCTCTCGTCCTGGCCCACCGTGGGACGCCTAGACTCCACTTCAAACACCTTGTTTGTAATGGTTGCTAGCTACGTATATTAGAGTCGCATGTTGTTTACCAAGACGTCGAGCCGTACAGCAGGGAGGGTTGTAGCGTTGCTCTATAAAGTTTTAATTTCGTTGACGGGTTTAGATTCCTGCTCGTGATAAACGGCGTGAGTGCCCAGATCATCTTCATAGTATTCAATTTCCTATCTCGTATGTGTGGGGTAAAACTCAGCCGGCCGCGGTGGTCTAGCGGTTCTAGGCGCTCAGTCCGGAACCGTGGGACTGCTACGGTCGCAGGTTCGAATCCTGCCTCGGGCATGGATGTGTGTGATGTCCTTAGGTTAGTTAGGTTTAAGTAGTTCTAAGTTCTATGGGACTGATGACCATAGATGTTAAGTCTCATCGTGCTCAGAGCCATTTGAACCATTTTTTGGTAAAAGTCAACCCTTTATCAAGTATCACTCCCAGGTATTTCGTCGTCGTAGTCCAGGGTACTGACTGTCCATTGTTCGCTAGTCGCGTCCTCAGTTCCGGCCGTTTCTTGATAAACAGTGTTGCTGCAGTTTTTGTAGAGATTAGGGTGGTTTTATTGCTCTTTGCCCACGGTTCGGTGACAACAAGAGAATTTCTGTTGTTTCTGCTCAGCTCTGATTATCTTACCACATGGATAGGTATTGTTATTATTTTAAAATTTTTGTAAATGCACATGAACATGGGTCATAATTATTGAAACCCGGCAGTGCTTCTCTTTGCAGAAATAAATAATTTTCATAACTTCCGAGGACTTTATCAATGAATAACAGATGTAGATGTCCCGAGAAGTGAAAAGTATCTATAAAATCGCTGACCGTCTCACTTAGGACTGTTGAAGCTGCTGTAGCTGACACGTAAGCGTATCAGAGAACACCGCGGCACGATCAATCTTCCAGCTCTTCTCCTGTTGCATATTCAAACCGCACAATTACTGAAATCAGTCCACGTCGTAACACGCATTAAATTTCACCCCGGTAATATGATACCGCTAAACCGTATTTACTGTAATTACTCCAGCCATAATTTAGTAATAATTTGCCAAAAAACGCTCCAAATTAGCTGTGGGTCACCTACTGTAGTCGGTGAACATATGCGGCTACAACTAAGGCTTGTTACTTCCGTATCAGTTAGTCCTTGTGAATATACGTAACGTTACCCAAAAAGGAGATAACGCTTAAAGTTCGTTAAACGAAATGAGCCTCACTCTATCACTGTTAGCTACATTTAAAATTTAATAGCGCTAACTGTAGCACTGTTCACTTCTGTAAAGTATTATTCAGTTTTTCTTTAATTTGTAATTACAGTCTTCTTCTACATCTGAAGTAATCGTAAATATGATGTGACATATCGATGAGAATGTAACGGTACAAAAAACTTATTATTTTCCCCTGCTGTGTAGAAAATCAAACAGGGTTCTGTTACGTGTCGACTGTCAAAAGCATCGTACTCGATCCTACTTAAGATGTAGGCTGTAGCAATTATGCAGAGATGAAGACGTTTGCACAATACAGAGTAGTGTGGGAGAGCGGCATCGAATCATTCTTCTAAATGAGGACCACCTTTTAAATGGTCTTGCAAATGTAGCACATGTCTCACGAACGTCTGCCTTCTTCTGTTAGGTCTTCTACAGACTCTTTCCACCACCTGCTCTTCTTATACACTGCCTGATAAAAATGAAAAAAAAAGTGAAAAACCCATGAAGATAACCATGTAATTTCATACACTTACACACAATCGGCGGGTAGATAAATGATTAGAGGTACAATACTTTGCACACGAGGTACCATGCAAGAATATGACGTTGAGTAATCACTGAGAAGGTGAAGCAATTGTATCAGCAACTTACATGGTTTGAAAGAGATCTCATTATGCGTCTCCATTTGGCCGATCTCTCGAATGGTGCAGTATACGGATTTGTGGAGCATTCGGATGCGAGAGTTGTCTTATGTTAGGCAGTACGGGTATGTGAGGGCAATCGTTAAAATTCCGGTCGACCACGTCTGACCACCACAAGGGCGGTATTGTACACGAAGAACATTGTACACTACCGGCCATTAAAACTGCAACACCACGATGATGATGTGCTACAGACGCAAAATTTAACCGACACGAAGAAGATAGAGTGATATGCAAATGATTAGCTTTTCAGAGCATTCACACAAGGTTGGCGCCGGTGGCGATACCTACAACGTGCTGACATGAAGAAAGTTTCCAACCGATTTCTCATACAAAAACAGCAGTTGACCAGCGTTGGCTAGTGAAACGTTGTTGTGATGCCTCGTGTGAGGAGGAGAAATGCATTCCGTCAAGTTTCCGACTTTGATAAAGGTCGGATTGTAGCCTATCGCGATTGCGGTTTGTCTTATAGCGACATTGCTGCTCGAGTTGGTCGAGATCCAATGACTGACAGCAGAATATGGAATCGGTGGGTTCAGGAGGGTAATACGGAACGCCGTGCTGGATGCCAACGGCCTCGTATCACTAGCAGTCGAGATGACAGGCATCTTATGCGCATGCCTGTAACGGATCGTGCAGCCACGTCTCGATCCCTGAGTCAACAGATGGGGACATTTGTAAGACAACAACCATCTGCACGAACAGTTTGAAGACGTTTGCAGCAGCATGGACTATCAGCTCGGTGACCATGGCTGCGGTAAACCTAGACGCTGCATCAGAGACAGGAGTGTCTGAGATGGTGTACTCAACGACGAACCTGGGTGCACGAATGGCAAAACGTCATTTTTTCGGATGAATCCAGTTTCTATTTACAGCATCTACATCTACATCTACATCCATACTCCCCAAGCCACCTGACGGTGTGTGGCGGAGGGTACCTTCCGTACCTCTATCGGTTCTCCCTTCTATTCCAGTCTCGTATTGTTCGTGGAAAGAAGGATTGTCGGTATGCCTCTGTGTGGCCTCTAATCTCTCTGATTTTATCCTCATGGTCTCTTCGCGAGATATACGTAGGAGGGAGCAATATACTGCTTGACTCTTCGGTGAAGGTATGTTCTCGAAACTTCAATAAAAGCCCGTACCGAGCTACTGAGCGTCTCTCCTGCAGAGTCTTCCACTGGAGTTTATCTATCATCTCCGTAACGCTTTCGCGATTACTAAATGATCCTGTAACGAAGCGCGCTGCTCTCCGTTGGATCTTCTCTATCTCTTCTATCAACCCTATCTGGTACGGATCCCACACTGCTGAGCAATATTCAAGCAGTGGACGAACAAGCGTACTGTAACCTACTTCCTTTGTTTTCGGATTGCATTTCCTTAGGATTCTTCCAATGAATCTCAGTCTGGCATCTGCTTTACCGACGATCAACATTATATGATCATTCCATTTTAAATCACTCCTAATGCGTACTCCCAGATAACTTGTCCGCCGCTCGTGGTCTCGCGGTAGCGTTCTCGCTTCCCGAGCACGTGGTCCCGGGTTCGATTCCCGGCGGGGTCAGGGATTTTCACCTGCCTCGAGATGACTGGGTGTTTGTGTTGTCCTTATCATTTCATCGTCATCCAGGAAAGTGGCGAAATTGGACTGAGCAAAGGTTGGGAAATTGTACGGGCGCTGATAACCACGCAGTTGAGCGCCCCACAAACCAAACATCATCATCATCATCATCACCAGATAATTTATGGTATTAACTGCTTCCAGTTGCTGACCTGCTAATTTGTAGCTAAATGATAAAGGATCTATCTTTCTGTATTTTCGCAGCACATTACACTTGTCTACATTGAGATTCAATTGCCATTCCTTGCACCATGCGTCAATTCGCTGCAGATCCTTCTGCATTTCAGTACAATTTTCCATTGTTACAACCTCTCGGTACACCACAGCATCATCTGCAAAAAGCCTCAGTGAACTTCCGATGTCATCCACCAGGTCATTTATGTATATTGTGAATAGCAACGGTCCTATGACACTCCCCTGCGGCACACCTGAAATCACTCTTACTTCGGAAGACTTCTCTCCATTGAGAATAACATGCTGCGTCCTGTTATCTAGGAACTCCTCAATCCAATCACACAATTGGTCTGATAGTCCATATGCTCTTACTTTGTTCATTAAACGACTGTGGGGAACTGTATCGAACGCCTTGCGGAAGTCAAGAAACACGGCATCTACCTGTGAACCCGTGTCTATGGCCCTCTGAGTCTCGTGGACGAATAGCGTGAGCTGGGTTTCACATGACCGTCTTTTTCGAAACCCATGCTGATTCCTACAGAGTAGATTTCTAGTCTCCAGAAAAGTCATTATACTCGAACACAATACGTGTTCCAAAATTCTGCAACTGATCGACGTTAGAGATATAGGTCTATAGTTCTGCACATCTGTTCGACGTCCCTTCTTGAAAACGGGGATGACCTGTGCCCTTTTCCAATCCTTTGGAACGCTACGCTCTTCTAGAGACCTACAGTACACCGCTGCAAGAAGGGAGGCAAGTTCCTTCGCGTACTCTGTGTAAAATTGAACTGGTATCCCATCAGGTCCAGAGGCCTTTCCTCTTTTGAGCGATTTTAATTGTTTCTCTGTCCCTCTGTCGTCTATTTCGATATCTACCATTTTGTCATCTGTGCGACAATCTAGAGAAGGAACTACAGTGCAATCTTCCTCTGTGAAACAACTTTGGAAAAAGACATTTAGTATTTCGGCCTTTATTCTGTCATCCTCTGTTTCAGTACCATTTTGGTCACAGAGTGTCTGGACATTTTGTTTTGATCCACCTACCGCTTTGACATAAGACCAAAATTTCTTAGGATTTTCTGCCAAGTCAGTACATAGAACTTTACTTTCGAATTCATTGAACGCCTCTCGCATAGCCCTCCTCATACTACATTTCGCTTCGCGTAATTTTTGTTTGTCTGCAAGGCTTTGGCTATGTTTATGTTTGCTGCGAAGTTCCCTTTGCTTCCGCAGCAGTTTTCTAACTCGGTTGTTGTACCACTGTGGCTCTTTTCCATCTCTTACGATCTTGCTTGGCACATACTCATCTAACGCATAATGTACGACGGTTTTGAACTTTGTCCACTGATCCTCAACACTATCTGTACTTGAGAAAAAACTTTTGTGTTGAGCCAACAGGTACTCTGAAATCTGCTTTTTGTCACTTTTTCTAAACAGAAAAATCTTCCTACCCTTTTTAATATTCCTATTTACGGCTGAAATCATCATTGCCGTAACCGCTTTATGATCGCTGATTCCCTGTTCTGCGTTAACTTTTTCAAATAGTTCGGGTCTGTTTGTCACCAGAAGGTCTAATATGTTTTCCCCACGAGTCGGTTCTCTGTTTAACTGCTCAAGGTAGTTTTCAGATAAAGCACTTAAAAAAATTTCACAGGATTCTTTGTCCCTGCCACCCGTTATGAACGTTTGAGACTCCCAGTCTATATCTCGCAAATTAAAATCTCCACCCAGAACTATAACAAGGTGGGGAAATCTACTCGAAATATTTTCCAAATTATCCTTCAGGTGCTCAGCCACAACAGCTGTTGAGCTAGGGGGCCTATAGAGACATCCAATTACCATGTCTGAGCCTGCTTTAACCGTGAACTTCACCCAAATCATTTCACATTTCGGATCTCCGTCAATTTCCTTCGATACTATTGCACTTCTTATCGCTATAAACACGCCTCCTCCTTCACTGTTCAGCCTGTCTCTACGGTATACATTCCAATCTGAGTTTAGGATTTCATTACTGTTTACGTCTGGTTTCAGCCAACTTTCTGTCCCTAGTACTATATGAGCGTTGTGACCGTTTATTAATGAGAGCAGTTCTGGGACCTTTCTATAGACGCTCCTGCAGTTTACTATTAGCACATTAATATCGTTATTCCCTGTTGCATTTTGCCTACTCCTACCTTGCCGCGTCTCAAGAGGCGTCTTGTCGGGCCTAGGGAGGGGATTCTCTAACATGTCCCTGTTTGGCGACATCGCGGAGAACGTACACTGGAAGCGTGTATTCCTCATCGCCATACTGGCGTATCACCCGGGGTAATGGTATGTGGTGGAATTGGTTACACGTCTCGGTCACCTCTTGTTCGCATTGACGGCACTTTGAACAGATGTATTACGACCCGTGGCTCTACCCTTCATTCGATCCCTGCGAAACCCTTTATTTCAGCAGGATAATGCACGACCGCATGTTGCTGGTCCTGTACGGGCCTATCTGGATATAGAAAATGTTCGACTGCTGGCCTGGCCAGCACATTCTCCAGATCTCTCACCAATTGATAACGTCTGGTCAATGGTGGCCGAGTAACTGGCTCGTGCAATAAGCCGGTCACTACTCTTGATGAACTGTGGTATCGTGTTGAAGCTGCATGGGCAGCTGTACCTGTACACGCCATACAAGCTCTGTTTGACTAATTGGCCAGTCGTATCAAGGCCGTTATTACGGCTAGAGGTGGTTGTTCTGGGTACTGATTTCTCATGATCTATGCACCCAAACTGCGTGAAAATGTAATCACATGTCAATTCTAGTATAATATATTTGTCCAATGAATATCCGTTTATCATCTGCATTTCTTCTTGGTGTAGCAATTTTAATGGCCAGTAGTGTAAGATCTCACACATGCTACTGTAGAATGTTGGACTCTATGAATCGTTCTCTGTTATCTCAGACCCTCAACATCACACTATCAGTAACCAGACTAGGGAAGTAGGCTCACTCATAGGCTGCTTTAAAGTCACAACGCAAATGGCTGCGTTTCTTGTGGTGCCGTGCCGGGGAAGCACGACTACTGATGAATGGTATTACAATTTAGCGATGAACGACGTTTCTGTGCTACCTTACATGACAATCGTTGTCAAGTGTGTCGGCCACCTTGGAAGAGGTCTCTTTCTTTCATACCTTTTCTTTGTATTTTACTCCTAGCATCATATTGTAGGGAGACATCAGGAATGACCTCAGGTCGTGGCACGTAGTTATTGAGGTAACAGGTAACAGCCTGCCTGATGTTGAAGCTCTCCCGTGGCGAGCATAATCGGCGGAAGTGGGTATGATGGAACGTTACATAAATTGACGTTCCGAGAAAAAAGGGTTCTTTTGTGTGTTAAAAATATGGAAGACTACGTCCGTGTGCGCTGTGAATTTCAAACATTAAAAAGTGTAGTTTCAAACATTAAAAAGTGTAGTTTATTGTCTATAAAGCTCGCAAACAGCGAGGCGTTTAGAAAGTAGCCTTTTTGTATATCGTATCTGTGAAATGTAGATGAAGAAGAACAGAGATAATTTTTTGGGATGGATTTTTTTCTTTCCTAGCTTGTTTCGTCTAGAGGAAGGCCGCCATTGTAGCACAGTCTGATATTTAATGTAAGTCTGTAAGTTATCAGAATATATGTCCAAATGTTATTAGAAAGTGTTGGTTATTGAAGTAGTGAGCAACTCCCATAAGAGCCACCATTAATTGTTATTAATAACTCTATTTCAGAACGTGTTGCGGGGAGCTCTGGAGCTCTCTTTCCCTAGCAGCATTTGGTCGGCCATTACGCTGACGATACTTTTTGGTTAGAAATTCAGTCTGTAATATTAAATGTAATTTCAGGAGACTTCTCTATTTTGATCTTTTAATAGTTTCAAAGATAGTTAGGCACAGACAAATTCCATTCATTAATTTTTTCGCACTGAATGAGTTCAGTATGTTTAAAATTGGGCGCTTAAAGGCAGATGAGATTCTCCTCAGTTTTGCCCTGAAAATAACGAATAGTAAATACAGAAAAATATTCCGTTTAATAAGCATAAAAGATACCTCAGCTTCTTTGCGAAAGTTGGTACATAAATGACCAGTAGCCCGTGAGAATCAAATTAATCATTACAGTTTGCGTAAAGACACGCATATTTTCTCTCAAAATAGCAGCGCTCACGCGAACTATCTGTTAGAAGGCGGTGAGTTGCGCGCTGTCTATAAAATATTATTTCACGCGTACTTCGGAATAGCCGATGTCCCTACGTATGTTACCGTGGTATTGGGTTATTTCAGAGTCTCATGCTAGCCCACAACATTTAACAGAGTAAATAATATTGCAGTATTCAGTACTTTTCTTTGATTAATCACTGTATACATAGAATTTAACAAAACTCCCAATCCTGAGTACCACGATAAGCTCTGATGGCACAACAGTACGTCACAGACATCCAGCGCCCTCATCTGTTACCTCTCATGCGACAGTATGGTGACTGGGTTGTTTGGGGGAAGAGGCCAAACAACGAGGTCATCGGTCTCATCGGATTAGGGAAGGACAGGGAAGAACGTCAGCCGTGCCCTTTCAAAGAAACCATCCCGGAATTTGCCTGGAGCGATTTAGGGAAATCGCGGAAAACCTAAATCAGGATGGCCGAACATGGGACTGAACACTCGTCCTCCCGAATGCGAGTCCAGTGTCGTAGCCTCTGAGCCACCTAAAAAAAAATGGTTCAAATGGCTCTGAGCACTATGGGACTTAACATCTGAGGTCATCAGTCCCCTAGAACTTAGAACTACTTCAACCTAACTAATCTAAGGACATCACACACATCCATGCCCGAGGCAGGATTCGAACCTACGACCGTAGCTGTCGCGTGGTCCCAGACTGAAGTGTCTAGAACCGCTGGGCCACACCGGCCGGCTGCGCGACCTCGCTCGGTCATTTTGGTAATGGCATTTTTCAACAGGATAATGCAAGTTCACACATGATATGTTTCTGTAGAAACTGGCTGCATGATGTTGAAGCTCTGATGGCACATCAGTACATCAAGGACAACCTGCGTCGTCGTGTGTTACCACTCATGTGAAAATAGTTGGCGTGTTTGAGGAGGATAATGCTCGTTCACATGTGACGCGTGTCTGTATGACCAGTCTGCGCGAAGCTCTCCCGTGATGAGCAATATCGACAGAACTGCGCCTGGTCAAACAAGTGTAGGACCAGCTCGGATGTCAACTCTCTCCTAGTGCCAGAATGCGATAATCGAGGAGTTGCAAGTAATTGTGGCTCAGGGCGCTTTTTCGTGAATCAACTAAATACTATGTACGAGATACGTAGGCTCATACTGTATTACTGGTACAACATCAGAGACCCTCTCAATACGCGAAGTTTCAATCAGTTTGCTCCTCCCCTTCTAGGCATTTACCCTGTTTGTCACATGGTGTGCTTCTTGATATGTTTTTTATCAGTACATCTAATTTTCTACTTTCTTCAACATTACCACGTTTCAAAAATTTCAAGTTTTTTATCTCCACATTTCAACGCCCCAAGTGTCACAGCTGCAGACGGAAGTTTTCAAAAACTTCATACTCAATCACACGTTAATATCTGCACCAGCTGTCCTTTTATTATGTAAATAAAATACTTAAGTTTGATCTCCAGGGAGTGAGTTATCGTTATGAGGAATGTCGAACATTTGCAGGCATATCAATTCTTGGAGACCATGATGTCGCTTAGACCTACTGAGAGGGTTGGTCCGCTTGATATCGAAAAAATATGAACGATTTGTATTCTTGACATCTTATTTTAGTTTGTATGAGCAGATAAGTGGATGCTGCTTTACGGTCATCATCACATCTTGGAAGAGCATCAAACCAGAGGACATGAAGTTGTGAAGAAATGATCTGATCTGATGAATGAAAATCCTGAATCAGTCCTCGGTTCGCATAAATTGAAACGTGATCAAGGTTGTGAATATTTCCTCTCATTTGCTGGCTTTTAGTCTAGGTTATACAGCCAATCGCCAAACTTTGTTAGTACCATTCTCACTGTCTATTGTGCTACGCACTTCCATGTGTATCACATTAAAATCTTGAGATGTAATAAATAAGTGAATCATGACACCATCACAAAAATACAGTACTAGGAAGGACAGAAAATTTGGCGATTATACTTACCGTGAGTTCAAATGGTTCAAATGGCTCTAATCACTATGGGACTTAACATCTGAGGTCATCAGTCCCATAGACTTAGAACTACGTAAACCTAACTAACATAAGAACATCACACACATCCATGTCCGAGGCAGGATTAGAACCTGCGAGCCTATTACTGTGAGTGTGTTCAGGCTACTTGAGACGGACTGCATTAGAAGTGAGTGATCGTAGGACAATGAAACTCCGTGGAAACATTTTTGATGACACGTGTAAGAGAAATAACGAATAAGCCATTGAAAGAAAAACATATTACTTCCCACACGAAAGGGTAACATTTGTTATCTGCCTACCTTGTTACCATTCCAGGTTACAAACGTTGCTCAATGTGACGACCATCTGCATTCACGAAAGACTGGAACCGCACGACAGATACCATTTCAAAACTGTTTGGAGCACTTTCCGAACGGTGGACCACAGAATGTTCAGCTGTCGTGACACAGCTTGTGTACAACTTGAAGAACGCACATTGCTTCAAGCATTCTTAGCGATTGTAACTCCAACTTCTTCAACAATCTGTGGTGCAGTTGGCGGCCGGTATGTCTCAGGAGGAATTCCCGGACAACCAGTTAATTTGAAGTTCCGAACCATGCTGAAACCCGATGCTGGTGAATTGTCACAGCACTACCACTGCCGGTACTGTGATACAGCTTCATGAATAAAATTGTTAGTTCGCCTAAACAGGTGATTCCAAAGGATTAAAATATGCCTAAACTCATAGTCGAAGTGTCTGTACCAAGATCGTCGAGTTGCTCTCCGAAATAAATACACTCCTGGAAATTGAAATAAGAATACTGTGAATTCATTGTCCCAGGAAGGGGACACTTTATTGACACATTCCTGGGGTCAGATACTTCGCATGATCACACTGACAGAACCACAGGCACATAGACACAGGCAACAGATCATGCACAATGTCGGCACTAGTACAGTGTATATCCACCTTTCGCAGCAATGTAGGCTGCTATTCTCCCATGGAGACGATCGTAGAGATGCTGGATGTAGTCCTGTGGAACGGCTTGCCATGCCATTTCCACCTGGCGCCTCAGTTGGACCAGCGTTCGTGCTGGACGTGCAGACTGCGTGAGACGACGCTTCATCCAGTCCCAAACATGCTCAATGGGGGACAGATCCGGAGATCTTGCTGGCCAGGGTAGTTGACTTACACCTTCTAGAGCACGTTGGGTGGCACGGGATACATGCGGACGTGCATTGTCCTGTCGGAACAGCAAGTTCCCTTGCCGATCTAGGAATGGTAGAACGATGGGTTCGATGACGGTTTGGATGTACCGTGCACTATTCAGTGTCCCCTCGACGATCACCAGTGGTGTACGGCCAGTGTAGGAGATCGCTCCCCACACCATGATGCCGGGTGTTGGCCCTGTGTGCCTCGGTCGTATGCAGTCCTGATTGTGGCGCTCACCTGCACGGCGCCAAACACGCATACGACCATCATTGGCACCAAGGCAGAAGCGACTCTCATCGCTGAAGACGACACGTCTCCATTCGTCCCTCCATTCACGCCTGTCGCGACACCACTGGAGGCGGGCTGCACGATGTTGGGGCGTGAGCGGAAGACGGCCTAACGGTGTGCGGGACCGTAGCCCAGCTTCATGGAGACGGTTGCGAATGGTCCTCGCCAATACCCCAGGAGCAACAGTGTCCCTAATTTGCTGGGAAGTGGCGGTGCGGTCCCCTACGGCACTGCGTAGGATCCTACGGTCTTGGCGTGCATCCGTGCGTCGCTGCGGTCCGGTCCCAGGTCGACGGGCACGTGCACCTTCCGCCGACGACTGGCGACAACATCGATGTACTGTGGAGACCTCACGCCCCACGTGTTGAGCAATTCGGCGGTACGTCCACCCGGCCTCCCGCATGCCCACTATACGCCCTCGCTCAAAGTCCGTCAACTGCACATACGGTTCACGTCCACGCTGCGATGGAGCTCCGTATGCCACGGCAAACTGGCTGACACTGACGGCGGCGGTGCACAAATGCTGCGCAGCTAGCGCCATTCGACGGCCAACACCGCGGTTCCTGGTGTGTCCGCTGTGCCGTACGTGTGATCATTGCTTGTACAGCCCTCTCGCAGTGTCCGGAGCAAGTATGGTGGGTCTGACACACCGGTGTCAATGTGTTCTTTTTTCCATTTCCAGGAGTGTAGTAGCAATGCCAATATTGTATTAGGTACCGAAAGCTACTTGAAACCAGACATAAAAAGGAGTGAATTTTTGAACTCGGATTAGACAATGTTTAGGAAGGATAGGACTGATGTATGGGAGGTGGTGTGTTCATTGCAGTTAAAAGCTGTTTAAACGCAGTTGAGATAGATACTGGGTCGGGCTGTGAAATAGTCTGGATAAAGCTGCCAATCAGACAAGGAGTGACCATCGTATTAGGATGTTTTTATAGACCACCACCTTCTACAACAAACGTCGCAGAACGTTTCAGGGAAAGCCTTGAGTACATAGGAAGTAAATATCCAAATTATCCCTTAGTTATAGGTGGAGACTTTAATCTGGTAGCCATTGACTGGGAAAATTACACGTTTATCGCAGGCCGCAGAAGCAAAGATTCGTGTGAAGTTATTCTAGGAGCGCTCTCAACATACAACCTTGAGCAATTGGTTAGAAAACCAACTCGAAATGGGAACATACGTATTACATATCTTGGCGAGGAACAGACTTGATCTTTTTGAGCAAGTTAATCCAGAAGAAGCTATTAGCGACCATAGTGTCGTTGTGCCTTCTGTGTCAGTGGAAGTTGCAAAAAAAAAAAAAAAAAAAAAAACAGAGAAAGCAGATAAAAGTGTCATTAATGGATATCTTCATACTCAGGTTCAAGCATTCACCGCGGGACACAAAGATATTGAGCACCTATGGTCGAAATTTAAAGGTAGTGTCCACCATTTGCTAGAGAAGTATGTGCCTAGCAAAAATATAGGGGACGGAAAGGATCCACCTTGGTACAACAAACATATTAGGAAGTTGCTGAGAAAGCAGAGAATTTTGCACAGTCGTTTTAATCTTAGACACTGCCCCGCTGACAAACAGAAATCACGCGAAATGAAAGCAGCTGTCAGAAGGACAATGAGAGATTCTCTTAACGAATTTGAAAGCAATATTTCTTCTGTAGATCCTAAAAATAACCACAAAAAATTTTGGTCGTACGTAAAAATTATTAACGTTACAAATAATTCAATACCTTTTCTTGATGACAGTACAGGTAACGTAACTGATGGTGATAAATAGAAGGCCGAAGTCTGAACATTATTCCCGAAAATTTGAGCACTCATTTGATAAATGGTTTTCCGTCTACACTACCTCAAGTAGCGAAAGATTCGTCATAATCACCAGGCGTTATGGTACAGTTGGTGGCGATCAGTGATGGGTCTGGCATCCGTTTGTGGCGGTCAGCTTGGCCCCAATTTCTCCGTGGTCACCTAAGTGAAAGGTTGAAACTACTTCGTGTTTGTCCATTGGAATAACGGAGTAGGGGAAACTTCTTAGTGTTTACTTAAACTGCTGAGTTAAACTGCTGTTGCTGTCTCGTAACTTATTTTTATCATGGCAACACTGACCTACGGAATTTTCCCTGTCAAAGACAACAGAAACTTAACCTATTCAATTATTACCCACAATGTACAATCGCAACGCAATCTGACTGCTCTACAATGATAACGTGACTTCAGATAATCAACACGAAAGAATGACCATGAACTGGAAGAAATCCCAACAATAAACCCTTACTTTTCATAAGTCAATTACCTCACGGAAAATCTACATAACATGAACTACAGCAATTACAGCAAGTAGCAACTACAGCCAGCTAGTATAGGCTCTAAACTACTAGGAGGCATATGGTTAGCAAAAGAAAGATTTTGTTGAAGAGCAAACAATGTATTTAGTAGATTTTACCTTATTCATGTGACATCCAGTTCCAAAAATTATAGTCGTCAATAATTCCACTACCCAATCATTACCAACATTTAGCAATGCATGTCCTAACAACAATGAGTCCCCATGAAGGACACATGTCCAAGCCGTCCGCTTTCTGACTGCTAACCGCTAACTGCTAGTCCGTCCAACCACAGAGTCTCTAACTGAGGGCGCAGAGTGCTGTCAGCGATATTAATTACAGTCTACAGCGCTGCCAACATACAAACTTATAAACAGACTACTTACAATGTGTCAGGAATGATCTTTTCTTAAGACATGTATCTCTCCAACACCTGGATTCATCCAAGAAAAGAAGACGGTTGCTATCTGTCGCAAAATCATGTATTTTTTTTTTTGTTACAGACCTACATTCCAACTGAGAGTGCAGCTATCATCAAGGCTTTATAAGTATTCAAGTAGACTGAACATAGTTACACTCAAGAACCATAGAAACTCGTACACCTGCCTAACATCGCATACGGCGCCCGCGAACACGCAAAAGTGCCTCAACGCGACGTGACATAGACTAATGACTATACTAGTGCTGGAGGCAATTGACACCATGAATCCTACAGGGCTGTCCATAAATCCGTAAGAGGGTTCGGAGATCTCTTCTGAACAGCACGTAGCAAGGCATCCCAGATAAGCTCAACAACGTTCATGTCTGGGGAATTTGGTGGCCAGCGGAAGAGTTTAAACTCAGAAAAGTGTTACTGGAGCCACTCTGTAACAATTTTGGACCTGTGGAGGGAATGCACGATGGACATGAATGGATGCACGTGATCAGTCAGAATGCTTACGTACGTGGCTCCTGTCAGAGTCGTATCTAGACGTATCAGGGGACCCACATCACGCCCCACACCATTACAGAATCTCCATCTGCTGACGTGCACAGTCCATGGATTCATGAGGTTGTCTCCATCCTGCAAACGTCCATCCGCTCGGTACTATTTGAAACGAGATTCGTCCGACCAGGCAACATGTTTTCAGTCATCAACAGTCCAACGTGGGTGTTGACGAGCCCAGGAGAGGCGTAAAGCTTTTTGGCGTGCTGTCATCAAGTGTACACAAGTGGGCCTTTGGCTCCAAAAGCCCATATCGATGTTGTTTCGTTGAATGGTTAGCACTTTGACACTTGTCTATGGCCCAGAATTGAAATCTGCAGCAATTTGCGGAAGGGTAGCACTTCTGTCATGTTGAACTGTTCTCTTCAGTCGTCGTCGGTCCCGTTCTTTCAGGATCTTTTTCCAGCCTCATCGATGCCGGAGATTTGATGTTTTACCGGGTTCCTGATATTCGCTGTACTCTCGTTGAATGGTCGTACGGGAACATTCCCACTTCATCGCTACCTCGGAGATGCTGTGTGCCATCGCTGGTGCGACGACTATAGCGCCAGTTCAGACTCACTTGAGTCTTGATAACCGGCCATTGTAGCAGCCATATCCGATGTAACAACTGCACCAGATAGTTGCTGTCTTACTTAGGCGTTGGCGACCACATTGCCGTATTCTGCCTGTTTACATTTGAATATGCATGCCTATACCTGTTTGTTTTGCGCTTCAGTGTATATCCCATTCGTAATAACATTAGAATCGTATGTTTCTCAGTTCTTTCGCACCTACGCGGAGTGAGCAAATCGTGGCCGGGTACATCTAGTGTACCAGTAAATTGTCGGCGAGGGAAAGCTCTGATAATGAAAGTGTGGGAAAGATATAAGAGTGCAGGAAGCTACAGATTGGTGAGGTGAAGTTGAGATATAAGTTGGCGGAGCCTGGGATCCAGTGTATTATCCGCAGTGTGAGTCATAGCAGTTGGAAGCGTACAGAAGCGAAGAGAGTTGAAACAGAATAAGGGAGAAAGAGGGAGGACGCAGAGGAAAACGAGAAGTGGGTGCGCGGCAGAGTGTGGCGGCGGCCGCTCGCTTTCCAACTCCAGCTCCAGCGGGGCTCTGGAAATTTACGGCGACAGATAAAGCGAATTAAATGTCGGTCTGCAGCTGTTTTAAGGGGCGGGGTCAGCCACGTGGCAGGGCGCCATTGGCCGCTCCTATTTCGCCTGTTGCATTCGGCCTGCGGTCGAGGGACGGCTTCCAACAACTCGGTGGTCGTGTTGTAAATTAGCGACGACTGTCCCACGGAAGGTAACCTGCTGACGGCGCGCTTCGGGTCGGCTGTTGGCTAGTAGACCGCTTCCCGGAGGGAAATTGGCTATTGCTGCACTGTCCAAAGGAAGTGTTTGCAGGCCACTGGAATTCCAACTCAGGTTGCTTTGTGGTCTACATAAATACTCATCAAGCCACTGTACAGTGGACGGCGGAGGGTATTGATACCATACTGCCGATCTTCCGTTCTGCGTTTCGTGTTGGAAAAACTGTTGAAAGCTTCCTTCCACCCACTTGTGATGTACCAATATTGTTCGCTCCCATTTCTTGCATACATTTATTTCATTTCCTTAGATTTTCTTGTGCTAAGTAGCTGTGGTTCTCCACACGAAATTAAGTTCTGTCGTGTGGATTCTTTGTATAAACGCTACATGATTCGCGCAGCGGAAGCAGTTGGAAGAGGGACAAACTTGTGGAGCCTTTGTCGGCAAAAACGATAACTTCTAGTGCAAGTGCGACAGTGCTTTGATAAGTAAAAAAAAAAACAAGTATTAGTTTCGTAAACAGCTCTCCTTACTGCTCGACATTGACTCCTTCGATGTATAAACACTTGACCCAGCGAATCTACAGATCTTCCATGCCATGGGAAAAATAGGTTCTGTCAAACTCTGCAAAATACTCGTTGACAGAAACTATCACTTATTCATTTGATGAACAGTGAAGTCACTCGGGGCTAAGTCTGATGAAGAGGGTGGACGGGTAACCAATCCACAGTCCAGTTTCTGCAGTTCCACCGTTGTTATCGCTAACGTGTGGGATGGTGCATTATCCTTGGTGAAAGGGCACTCTTTTGGGTGCCAACTTTGGTCTTTTCTCAGCCATCTTAAATTTCAAATGATCCTGCTATGATGTATAATGAGGTCCAGTTATGGGTCTGCCTTTTTACAAATAATCTATGCGGTTATTCCTCGGGAACCCCAAAAACTAGTGGTCATCACCTTACCAATGAAGAGCGGCGCGTTTCGTCACAGGGTTATTTAGTAAGCGTGACAGCGTTACGGAGATGTTTAGCAAACTCAAGTGGCAGAATCTGCAAGAGAGGCGCTCTACATCGCGGTGTAGCTTGCTGTCCAGGTTTCGAGAGGATGCCTTTCTGGATAAGGTATCGAATATAATGTTTCCCCGTAGTTACACCTCCCGAGGAGATCACTAATATAAAATTAGAGAGATTCGAACCCGCATGGGGCCTTCCAGCAGTCGTTCTTCCCGCGAACCATACGCAACTGGAACAGGAAAGGGAGGTAATGACAGTGGCACGTAAAGTGCCCTCCGCCACACACCGTTGGGTGGTTTGCTGAGTATAAATGTAGATATAGATGTAGATGTAGAACAGCTGACAAAATGGTCTTTGCCCGCTTCGGTACACTATCACCAGCGTTTGTAAATTGTTTCGACTTTCGTTTTCATTGTGGTGTGTAATGACGCACATAGTTTTCATCAACAGGCACAAATTGGCCTAGAACTCTTGCATACTACGATTAAACATCAACAGACACTGTGTTGAAATGTTTTACCGGATGCGCTTTTGTTAGACTATGACCAATCGCTGCACCCACTTCGCACACAATGTCTTTATAGGCAATTCGCCGTGTAGTATGTTAGGCACTCACTTAGTCGAGATCCCTATAGTTTCAGCAGCCTCGCGAATTTTTATTCTGCGGTGTTGCATTACTATCTCATGGGTTTTGTCGATGATTTCCTTTGTGGTGACATCTATAAGGCTGGCCGGTGTGGCCGTGCGGTTCTAGGGGGTTCAGTCTCTAACCGCGCGACCGCTACGGTCTCAGGTTCGAATCCTGCCTCGGGCATGGAGGTGTGTGATGTCCTTAGGTTAGTTAGGTATAAGTAGTTATAAGTTCTAGGGGACTGATGATCTCAGATGTTGTCCCATAGTTCTCAGAGCCATTAGAACCATTTATTTACTATTTGAGTCATCACTCCTGTGACTGCTTTGATGCAGCCCGCCACGGATTCCTTTCCTGTGGCAACCTTTTGATCTTCGAGTTCCTCTTGCCACTTACTTCCGCAGTTATTTGGTGGATATATTCCATTTTTTGCCTTCCTCTACAGCCTTTACCCTCTACAGCTCTCTCCTCCGGTATGAGGGAAGTTATTCCCTGTTGAGTCAACACGTGCCCTATTATCCTGTCCCTCCTTCCTGTCAACGTTTTCCATATATTCTTTTCCTCGCCGATTCTGTGGAGAATCTACTTATTCCTTTTCTTGTCAGCTCACCTAATTTTCAGAATTCTTCTCTAGTACGAAATCTCAAATGCTTCAACTTGCTTCGGTTCAGGTCTTCCCACAGTCCATGTTACACTACCATAAAATGTTCTTCTCCAAAAGTACATTCTCAGGAATTTGTTCCTCAATTTAAGGCCTATGTTTCCTACTAGCATTCTCTTGATCACGTATGCCCTTTTTGCAAGCGTTACTCTACTTTTTATATCATCCTCGCTCTGTCCGTGATCAGTTATTTTCCTGCGTAGGCAGCAGAATTCCTTAACTTCATACACTCGCTTCTCTCATTTCTGCCATTTCTCATTACTTTTGTCTGGCTTCGATTTCCTCGCACTCCATGTTCTATACTCATTATCTTGTTCATTCCAATCAACAGATTCTTCTTCATATCTACTGAGGGTAGTAATGTCATCAGTAAATCTTATCATTGATATCCTTTCACCTTGAATTTTGATCTCATTCCTCAACCTTTTATTTCTACATCTACATCTACATGATTACTCTGCAATTCACATTTAAGTGCTTGGCAGAGAGTTCATCGAACCACAATCATACTACCTCTCTACCATTCCACTCCCGAAAAGCGCGCGGGAAAACGAACACCTAAACCTTTCTGTTCGACCTCTGATTTATCTTATTTTATTTTGATGATCATTCCTACCTATGTAGGTTGGGCTCAACAAAATATTTTCGCATTCGGAAGAGAAAGTTGGTGACTGAAATTTATTGCCCTCATTGCTTCCTCGATGGATAGATTGAAAAGTAGAAGTGATAGACTACATCCACGTTTTACTCTCTTTTTAATCCGTTGCACTTCGTACTTGGCCTTCCACTCTTATTATTTCCTTTCGGTTCTTGTATGTACTTTATATCACCCGTCTTTCCTATAGCTTACCTCAATTTTTTTTTTTAGAATTTGGAACATCTTCCACCATTTTACACGGTCGACAAATCCTATTGATGGGCTTTCATTATTCATCAGTCTAGCTTCCATTATCAAATGCAGCGTTAGAATTGCCTCTCTGGCGAATTTCCCTTTCCAAATGCCAAACCGATCGTCATCTAACAAAGCCTGAATTTTCTTTTCATTCCTTCTATATATAATTCTTCTCTTGGATGCATGAGCTGTTAAACTGATTGTACCATAATTCTGTAACTTACCGGCTTTTACAGTCTTGGGAATTGGGTGGATGACGTTTGTCCCAAAGTATGATGGTATATCGCCAGTCTCATACCCATTCTGCACACCAACACGAATAGTCGTTTTGTTGCCACTTCCCCTAATGATTTTAGAAATTCCGATGGAATGTTATTGATCTCTTCTGCATCATTTTATGTCAAGTTGTCGGTAGGTTTTTTTAAAAATTATGATTGTAATACTGGATCCTCTATCACTTCGTTGTTGACTCGTGTTTCTTCTTCTATCACGTCATTAGACGAGGCCACCCCTCATAGAAAGCTTCTGTGGTGCCACCGCCAGACACCACACTTGCTAGGTGGTACCCTTTAAATCGGCCGCCGTCCGTTAGTATACGTCGGACCGGCGTGTCGCCACTATCAGTGATTGCAGACCGAGCGTCTCTCTAGAGACTCCCTAGCACTCGCCCCAGTTGGACAGCCGACGTTGCTAGCGATGGTTCACTGTCTACAGACGATCTCAATTGCAGAGAAGACAGTTTAGCATAGCCTTCAGCTACGTCATTTGCTACGACCTAGCAAGGCGCCATATTCAGTTACTACGTATCCTGAACAGATAATATTGTGAATCATGTACCGTCAAGAGCGACGTTCATCAGTAATGGATTAAAGTTAAGTATCAAACTGATTACGTCCGCTTTCTGAATTCTCATTCCTTGTCATGTTCCAGACCTCACGTCAGTATAGTTCTTCCCTCCTCCCGCCAGCCTGCGTGAGCTAAAACGCGTGCATTTCGGCCTCCTCTAGTAACACGGTGTTGGCTCTTCTGCCAACACTACAGCTTCAGTGTATTTTCCTTTTCACTTACCCGCTCTCTCCTGTGATGTAACAGTGAAATTTGAATTTCAGTTTCGTTGTTACCATCCATGCATTTAAATTCACCGAATGTTGTTTGACAGGCTGCGTCTTTCTTTCGAACACAAATCTCTTTTCGACTTCTTCATGTTTTTCACTCAGCCTCTTCGCCCTAGCCTCCCTGCACTTTCCGTTTATTTCATTCCTAAGTGCCTTGCATTTCTGTATTCCTAAATTTCCCTGAACATTTTTGTACTTTCTTCTGTAATCGATCAGTTGAAATATTTTTCCTGTTACTCATGGTTTCTTCGCTGTTACCATGTTTGTACATATTTTTCTTCTTTCCAGGTTCTGTGACTGCCCTCTTTAAAGTTGTTGCATGGGGGCTCAATTAAATATAATGCAAATAATTTTAATTTTTAAGTCGCTGTTTGTCCGGTTACGCAGTCTCGTAACCGGTTGGCCCTGACTGATATTAGTACGCAATCTGAATGCATAGAATAACAACAAAGAATGAAAGAAAACTTCCGTTAACACAATTAATTAATTAAGTCCCCAGCAACCATAAAAGCTACGAAACAACAAAGCACAAGTGTAACTGTTCTGTGTGTGGAAGTGTGATTCAACGTACACATCTGGCACGGTTCTTCCTCAATACGACAAGATGCTTTAAACACCATCTACAATGAAGTAATTAAAAAAAACCAAAAATACTATAATTGCACATAGAAACCAGAATTACACTCTAATACATGAACACAAGCCAGATGCTTTGTTGACTGAACCTGTGGCCAAGAGACATTGTTAGTCAGGACATTTGAAATAAAAAAAATTTCTTTACCTTCATATATATTGACGAAACATACACTCTGATCATTACAACATCTACAATCGAACAGCATCGGCTGTCTAGCCCATCAGAACAACTGCACACAACATGCTCACAACTAGTCACGGCTACATCAGAACTCCTACTACCCACTGCAACTTCTCAACAATCACTCTCCACTACAACTTCTCAACAACCACTCTCCACGACGACTTCTCAACAAGCACTGCCAGTGGAGGCGGCAGAATAATACTCTCTGGCGCAATCTCTGGCGCTGTGACTCAGTGTAGCCACCTTTCATTGTCCATTCCTTTTCAATTGGACTGTCTGCTGGGCTATTCATTATCACAGTGTCCTTAGCCTCAGAGAACTTCACCCGTATCTCTTCATTCGTTAGAACTTCCGTAGCCCATTTCCTTGCACACTGATTCTTCCGGACCACTTTCTTAAACTTCAGCCTACTCTTCATCATTAATAAATTTCTGTCAGAGTCTACATTCCAAGATACACATTACAACCCAATATCTGTTTTCAAAATCTCTGTCTCGCCATGATGTAATCTCTCTGACATCTTACCGAATCTCTCGTGCTTTTCCAAGTATATCTAATCCTCTCGTGATTCTTGGACAGAGTATTTGGTACTAACAGCTGAAATGTATTGCAGAACTCAATTAATCTTTCTCCTTTCTAAAACCAAACAATCTTCTTCCCCAGACCTTCCTTCTACTACTTCCCCTACAACCACAATGCATGATACATACTGTGTTGTTTTACAGTATATTAATTCACAACTGATTTCATGATCGAAACCGGTACAGTGTGTATCATTGATTTCTCCAAGTTTACGTACTGAATTACGTACTGAAGCTGGCAGCTTTCCCTAAACGTAGATAAATGTAATATAATGCGCATACATAGGGGCAGAAATCCATTCCACTACGATTATGCCATAGGTGGTAAATCATTGGAAGCGGTAACGACCGTAAAATACTTAGGAGTTACTATCCGGAGCGATCTGAAGTGGAATGATCACATAAAACAAATAGTGGGAAAAGCAGGCGCCAGGTTGAGAGTCATAGGAAGAATTCTAAGAAAATGTGACTCATCGACGAAAGAAGTAGCTTACAAAACGCTTGTTCGTCCGATTCTTGAGTATTGCTCATCAGTATGGGACCCTTACCAGGTTGGATTAATAGAAGAGATAGACATGATCCAGCGAAAAGCAGCGCGATTCGTCATGGGGACATTTAGTCAGCGCGAGAGCGTTACGGAGATGCTGAACAAGCTCCAGTGGCGGACACTTCAAGAAAGGCGTTACGCAATACGGAGAGGTTTATTATCGAAATTACGAGAGAGCACATTCCGGGAAGAGATGGGCAACATATTACTACCGCCCACATATATCTCGCGTAATGATCACAACGAAAAGATCCGAGAAATTAGAGCAAATACGGAGACTTACAAGCAGTCGTTCTTCCCACGCACAATTCGTGAATGGAACAGGGAAGGGGGGATCAGATAGTGGTACAATAAGTACCCTCCGCCACACACCGTAAGGTGGCTCGCGGAGTATAGATGTAGATGTAGATGTTCAATGTCCTCGTACACTTCCGCCATCCCTTCATCTTTAGTTGGCGATGTCGGCACTTATAAGTGTACTATCGCTGTCGATGTTGATTTGCTGTCGATTCTGATGAGAACAGCCCTACTACTAACCTGTTCACAGTAACTCACTCTCTGTCCTACATTCCTATTCATAATGAATCCTACACCCGTTATACCATTTTCTGCTGCTGTTGATATTACCCTGTACTCGTCTGAACAGAAATTCTTGTCTTCCCTCCACTTTACTTCACTGACCCCCACTATATCAAGACCGAACGACTGCATTACCATTTTCAGAATTGGTATCTTCCCTACCATGTTCAGACTATTTACATTCAACGTCCCGACTTGAATAACGTTATACTTTCGTTGTTTATTCAATCTTCTTCTCATTATCACTTCCTCTGGCAGTACCTTCCTGGGGATCCGAATAGAAAACTAGTCCAGAATCTTTTGCTGATGGAGAAGTCATCATGACATTTTTCATTTAGAGTCCACATGTCCTTCTGGATTCACACGTATCTTTAACGCAGTGGTTCCGTTGCCTTATGCATCCTCGTATAATTAGTCATTACCGATTATTCCGCCCTTCATGGGCGGTTTCCCATCCCATGGGCAAGATGTCGGCATGTGATGCGGATTAACGGAGATAATGCTTTCAACATATAGGGAGAAGCCGATAATATCAGATTACACGATTAATACCACACGTCTTGAACGCATTATGTAGTACATTCTGTACTCCGCGCTCTTTGATACTTACTTCCTACGTTGGAAGTCTTCGTCCACCATTTCTGATGATTTTTATTCAAAATTTAAGCAGTGTCGAGGTTCGAACCCTGTAGTGAGGACGAACTGATTATCAATCAACTCTTCTGTTCCCGCTCTCTTCAGTTTTATCACTATCGTTAGCGGCATGTTGTCAAGGTGGACGTCACACGAACTCCTTTCCCGTTCATCGTTGAGTCCTTCACTGACTTCCATTTATTTTATTACTGGCTACAGCCAGCCGTCTGACCGAAGGCGCTCAGCTACTACGCCACCGTGTTACGTTCCTAGAAACACGTCTCTGAGTTTGTTCTATGTGCTCTGTCATATATTCCTGATCAGTAGTCCGAACGGAAGATTAGTACGCTGCTCTTGAGTCTCCCTAGTGTCTTTCTAGTACTCTGTAAACAAAGCTCAGTCTTCCATTTGTAGTCTGTGACAGTGATCCTCTCATTTCATATGGGTTCTTCTACTCAAATTAAACCCAGAATATCTACATCATGCGTTCTGGACGTGTGGAATTCTCTGAAAGTAATCTAATTCCCTCAACATCACCCGACTTAATTCGACTACATTCCATTATCCTCGGCCGGCCGGTGTGGCCGTGCGGTTAAAGGCGCTTCAGTCTGGAACCGCGTGACCGCTACGGTCGCAGGTTCGAATCCTGCCTCGGGCATGGATGTGTGTGATGTCCTTAGGTTAGTTAGGTTTAATTAGTTCTAAGTTCTAGGCGACTGATGACCTCAGAAGTTAAGTCGCATAGTGCTCAGAGCCATTTGAACCATTTGAACCATTATCCTCGTTTTGCTTTTCTTGTTGTTCATCTTATATCCTCCTTTCAAGACACTGTCCATTCCGTTCAACTGCTCTTCCAAGTCCTTTGCTGTCTGTGACAGAATTACAATTTCATCGGCGAACCTCAAAGTTTTTATTTCTTCTCCATGGATTTTAATACTTACTCCGAATTTTTCTTTTGTTTCCTTCACTGCTTGCCCAATATACAGATTGAATAACATCGGGAAGAGGCTACAACCCTGTCTCACTTCCTTCCCAACCACTGCTTCCCTTTCATGCCCCTCGACTCTTATAACTGCCGTCTGGTTTATGTACAAATTGTTAATAGCCTTTCGCTCCCTGTATTTTACCCCTGCCACCTTCATAATTTGAAAGAGAGTATTCCAGTCAACATTGTCAAAAGCTTTCTCTAAGTCTACAAATGTTAGAAACTTAGGTTTGCCTTTTCTTAATCTTTCTTCTAAGATAAGTCGTAAGGTCAGTATTGCCTCACGTGTTCCAACATTTCTACGGAGTCCAAACTGATCTTCCCCGAGGTTGGCTTCTACCAGTTTTTCCATTCGTCTGTAAAGAATTCGCGTTAGTATTTTGCAGCTGTGACTTATTAAACCATTCGTCATTACTTATTAAACCATTCATTACACCAAGTAATATTCAGTGTAAGTTTCGCTGTCTTTCGTTACGATGGAAAAAGTATGTTTTTTATTATGATATTCGTTTTCCGCTGAAGGGTTATTTGGGCGCTGTGATTCATTTTACCACACCACTCACTCTGTACATCGAAAAAGTAATGAGGGAAAAAATGAGGGGATCGGGAAAGGAATTACAATTCAGAGTGAAAAAATATCAGTGATAACATTCAGTAATGAATGTTTGCTGTAACGTATTGAGAAGAGATTATCGAGAATACATGAGGTTTAACGACCTGGTAGCAGACGAAATGAAAGAATTCTGACACGCCGGCAGATTACTCTTTCCGAGTCCTATTATACAAGAACTTACACACCTGTTCGATGCACTATTAACCCACGAACACAGCCATTGATGTAAAGGATTTTGTGTAGAGACCGTATTATAGAATATGATAAAGCAAAGTACACTGATCAACCAGAACAATGTGGCCATTTCTCACCGTGATGTTAAATACCGCCTGGTGGCATTGCGGGTACGTTACACGGTAACAAAAGAATGTAAGCGCAACAGACAAGGACGGGGCATTACCCCAGCGAGTACATGGGCTGCAAATGGGGAAATCCACTGAGGTAAGCGAATTTGAAAAAAAAAAGGCAGACTATTACGCAGAGCCTGTGAACGAGTATCTCGAAAACCGCGCAGTGGTCGACTGTTCATGTGCTACTGTCGTGAGCATCTACAGAGAGAGGTAGAATGACAGAGAAACTACACTACTGGCCATTAAAGTTGCTACACCAAGAACAAATGCAGATGATAAACGGGTATTCATCGGACAAATATATTATACTGGAACTGATATGTGAATACATTTCCACGCAATTTGGGTGCCTAGACCATGAGAAATCAGTACCTAGAACAACCACCTCTGGCCGTAATAACGGCCTTGATACGCCTGGGCATTGAGTCAAACTAGCTTGGATTGCGTGTACAGGTACAGCTGCCCATGCAGCTTCAACACGACACCACAGTTCATCAAGAATAGTGACTGGCGTAGTGTGACGAGCCAGTTGCTCGGCCACCATTGACCTGACCTTTTCAATTGGTGAGAGATCTGGAGAATGTGCTGGCCAGGGCAGCAGTCGAACATTTTCTGTATCCAGAAAGGCCCGTACAGGACCTGCAACTTGCGGTCGTGCGTTATCCTGCTGAAATGTAGGGTTTCGCAGGGATCGAATGAAGGGTAGAGCCACGGGTCGTAACACATCTGAAATGTAACGTCCACTGTTCAGAGCGCCGTCAATGCGAACAAGAGGTGATCGATACGTGTAACCAATGGCACCCCATACCATCACGCCGGTTGATACGCCAGTATGGCGATGACGAATACACGCTTCCAATGTGCGTCCACCGCGATGACGCCAAACACGGATGCGACCATCATGATGCTGTAAACAGAATCTGGATTCATCCGAAAAAGTGACGTTTCGCCATTCGTGCACCCAGGTTCGTCGTTGAGTACACCATCGCAGGCGCTCCTGTCTGTGATGCAGCGTCAACGGTAACCGCAGCCATGGTCTCCGAGCTGATAGTCCATGCTGCTGGAAACGTCGTCGAACAGTTCGTGCAGATGGTTGTTGTCTTGCCAACGTCCCCATCTGTTGACTCAGGGATCAAGACGTGGCTGCACGGTCCGTTACAGCCATGCTGATACGATGCCTCTCATCTCGACTGCTAGATATACAAGGCCGTTGGGATCCAGCACAGCATTCCGTATTACCCTCCTGAACCCACCCATTCCATATTCTGCTAACAATCATTGGAGCAGCAATGTCGCGATACGATAAACTGCAATCGTGATAGGCTACAATCAGACATTTATCAAAGTCGGAAACGTGATGGTACGCATTTCTCCTCCTTACACGAGGCATCACAACAACATTTCACCGGGCAACGCCGGCCAACTGCTGTTTCTGTATTATAACTCGGTTGGAAACTTTCCTCATGTGAGCACGTTGTAGGTGTCGTCACCAGCGCCAACCTTGTGTGAATGCTCTGAAATCATTTGCCTATCACAGCATCCTCTTCCTGTCGGTTAAATTGCGCGTCTGTAGTACGTCATCTTCGTGGTGTAGCAATTTTAATGGCCAGTAGTGTACTACAAGGGGGTAAGTGGTTCGATTAACGACTAATCGCAGAGCGTGATGTTCGGAGGCTTGTCTCCTCAGCAAAGTAGGATCGATGATGATCTATGGCACCTCTGCCGAAAGAGCAAAGTGCTCGCACATACAATAGAGTTTCGGAGCGTACCGTTCATCGTAAGTTGTTGAACATGGACCTCGCAGCCCACCACCCCTACGTGTTTACATATCGACCGAACGACATCGTCAATTAAGATTGTAATGGGCACGGATCGATCGGGATTAGAGAGTCGGTCAATAGAAACGTGTCGGCTCTTTCGATGAATCACATTTTTGCTATACTAGGTCGATAATCTTCTCGATAAACGCCGTCATTGTGATGAGCGGCGTCTCGAAACGCACAACTTGGCACGGATGCCGGCTGGTAAGAGCAGTACTATGCTATGGAAGACATTCTCCTGAGCTTGCATGGGACCTGTGGTAGTAATCGAAGATTCGCTGACAGCTGCGAACCACTTGCATCTCTTCATGCTTGATGTCTTCTCCGACGGCGGTATCATCTTTGAACAGTAGCCTATAATTTTCCCAGTGTTACAGCCGTTTGGTTGGTTGTTGATCTGGGGAAGAGAACCAAACAGCGAGGTCATCGGATTAGAGAAGGGTGGAGAAGGAAATCGGCCGTTCCCTTTTAAAGGAACCATCCCGGCATTTGCCTGAAGCGATGTAGGGAAATCACGGAAATCCTAAATCAGGATGGATAGGCGCAGGTTCGAACCGTCGTCCGCCCGAATGCAGAGTTCTAACCACTGTGTCACTTCTCTCGGTTACAGTGTTCTCAGGAGTATTACAGTGAACTCATGTTGAAATCTCAGCAACCAAATTCGCCTGATGTACGTCCTATGAAACCCATCTCGGTCACTGTCGGGCTCCATCACCGCGTACTCAAATCAGCTACCCGTTATTTACAAGCATTACATAACCTGTGAGTAGATATCTAATGTCACACACCTCCACAGACCTACCAAAAAAATTGTTGCATGCCTGATACGCAGAATCAATGATCTATTTCTTTCCATATACGGAGAAACAAGCTATTAAGCTGGTGGTCACAATGTTTCGGCTCATCAGTGTAAATCTCACTATTCGCGCTATTCATTGGGTAGCCAATCATTAACCGAATGCAGTCATTTATTGTAAATTATTACGTTTAAGTTTGTTATCTTTGTAGCAACCCTTGTATGATATTTCTGCTGCAGACAGAAATTAAGAAAAACAATATCGTGGATATATTTGTCTCCGTGTCGACAAATGTGTTGTTGGGAGAGAGAATTTAGCATTCTTCGTTAATACCAGTGTTAGCTGTAGCCTGAGCCGCCAGTACTTAAGAAGTAGCTGCGCTGCTCCTTCCAGAAGCTGATCCATCGTAATTCAGCGGTTCTTGATCAGTTTAAAACAACTGTTCCTCGCTACGGGTGTACCTACATTTTTTAAAATTCTGTAGCAAATTTTAAGTCCATTTTATGTGTCCTTTTAATTTATGTCCTGTATGAGATTGCGGTTTTGAAGGTCTGAAGATGATCATGTGATGATCGAAACCGGCCACATTGTAATAAACGCGCCTTTGCGACCTAGACTGTTTTATAATTAATTTAAAATGACCAAGGTTACTTTTACTTTACTTTTCTCTGTGGAGAATGACATGCAGTGTTCTTTTTCCCAGAAACTTTTCAGTCTGATGCCACAGATGGACTGATATTACGGTGGTACTGTCTGTATGTGCATTACTTTCACGTCCCATGACTATCGTCGCCCAGCCGGAGTGGCTGAGAGGTTGTAGGCGCTACAGTCTGGAACCGCGCAACCGCTACGATCGCAGGTTCGACTCCTGCCTCGGGCATGGATGTGTGTGATGTCCTTAGGTTAGTTAGGTTTAAGTAGTTCTATGTTCTCAGCAGTTAAGTCCCATAGTGCTCAGAGCCATTTGAACAACTTTTTGACTATTGTCGCTTATGAAATTCATGGCTGTGTCATTGTGCCGATGAAACACAACAAAATATTAAGATAAACATTTAATTGTTGTTTCAAACAACTTTAATGATTTACCACAGTACGTCCTCCACAGAGTTGTAAACGGCTGATACAGAAAGAAACATCAAATATGTGGACTACACATCAAGTACGGACATCGAACTTCCGAATGACTCACCAGCAACCAAAATTTGAAAGATATTCGCCAGTCTGATTGTAACTGGACTACATTTTTTCATATTCGTATAAGTCGTACTAGTTTCGGTCGAAATGCTTTAAAACAGTCTATTTAAAATCCTAGTAAAGCATTCTGAGAACTGCATGTATCTAGCATCAGTCCACGAGCCATAGCCTGGCAAGCGGTTCACTTGCTTAAAATATAACCCAGCCACAAAACCTATATCCTTACCTTCTTAGCCACCATTTTCCCTTGTGGAATACAAATGCAGCAGTGGAGCTCGCTTCGCCCATTTCACGCCACAGTGTCGCCCATGTTGAACCCCTGACCAGGAAAGGTATTTCCGCAAATATTGTCGGGTAACAGTAGTTGAGAATGATGCCGAATATGTAACTGGAATTCCTGTTAGCTGAAAATTTTTAGGCAAAACTGCAAGAATTTTTACTACTAAGACACTCCCACAGTCGACTCAGCTTCAGGAAATTCCAGACACCTGGTAAGTCAAAGGCAAAATAAAATTTTGTAGCCTTTGCCATGTGTGCCCTTCTGGGAACAACATCCCAGCTGGACACAAGTGACTAAGGCTAGAATGTTTTGTTTTAATTTTGCCTTGAGCATAGCTGCTCCAAATTCTGGCTGTTGGTTTTCAGCAGTGTAATTTTACGATTTGGCTACATTTGATTCTGATGAAGACACCTCCAGTACGTGTAGAAACCTAGGTCAATGTACCTACCATTTATGTGCAACCAGTTGACTGTTCAATCCTGTGTTGAAAATAGCATATGGTTGCTGAGTTATCAGGCATGTTCAAAACTGGGACTATTGGTGTCATTTGAGTAGGGTGATTTTTTGATGGATAAATGATCACGTGAGTTGTTGTATTTGTATTCAGCAACAGTTTGTTTCTGTGAAGCCAGAACAGCAGCCTACTCATTGTATCTGATTTCTGATTACTCATTTGTTGCACTGATGTGCTATTGAGCAAGATTTTGGTATAATAAGCAAATAGTACAGGAAAAGCTTTAGGAAGATTCAGGGGAAATCTGTAACAAAAAGCAGTAAGAAAACTGGACCCCCAACAAAGCTTTGTGTCACACCACAACGAGTCAGGGAATTTCTAGAGCAAGTCCTTTCATTGGTAGTGCTAGCGACTTCAGCGAGTGTGGTGTTTGTGCATGAGAGGCATTAGAAGTGCTATAAGCAGATTATGCGTGCAGGGTGTGTCATTAGTAGCAAAATCTCAAATTTGTGGAAGTATTCAAGCAAAGGTGTTGTAGTAAACATGTGTTTGCAAACGAGCTCTTTGTGAAGTGATAGCTTGTGTGCAGTAATCAGCTACCGCTAACTTCAGTGTCAAATGTTATCCAGATTAATACAAATGTACACGAAACATAAATCTTTCGACCAAGTCCCCACGTAACTTAGCTCAAATTTCATCTGTGGCCTGCATTAACAATAAATACAGTACTACTTCACCACTTCAGGTCAACTGGAAAGACAAGCCACTCTACCTCATTAATAAATTTGTGTTACTTACTCCTGCATAAGATATAGAAAATGGGTAATGCTCCATCATGCATAAACTACATTCTCTACCTTTACCACTAGGACTTACAAGTAAACGTACCCAATGGACACGTTTTGATTCTTATCGGCTTTCAATGTGTTTTAGTGTAGAGCAAAAGAAGAGATACATATTTTTTATTGAATTCAAAACGACCGACAACGAGGTGAAACAACCCTTGAAAAAATCTGGGTATAATATTTCTAAATGAATTCCTTTGAAACGCTAACAGATCCAAGAAAGATTCAAATAAAAGTCTTATGGTTTTTAATTTACGTTACAATGGTGCACCCAGACCTGTCGAAATAGTCATTTTCTTCGTAGCCTCTCCTTCATTATTTTGTGTCTCATTTCGACGTTTGACTAATAGCAAAACCTATAACATAGCTAACACCAAACTGAAACAGATATGGTGCAGTGGTGTACCAGAGATTTATTTGTTGCAAATAACATAGAAATGAGTCCATATCGCTATAAGCGCGTCCAATATGTGTCCGATTCAATGCCAGTTGCCATGTTGGGTTGTTTAAAAGTTTTTCGCAAATAAATATATTCTACATGTATTTTCTTCTTATATTGTTATATACACAATTTTTCATTTAATTTTATGAAATATAAAATGTCTTGTACATTCAGAATTCTTATAACCTAAACAATTCTGCGCATCCTTATTACTGTACAGATTTACAGTAATGTTACAACAATAATGTACAAACGATTTCAGATATAAGATAATTTAATCTGAAAATGTTACGACTCAAAAAACCAAACAAATCAATACACCAAATTAAAAAAAAACATCACAAATGAAACACCAGATAATTTATATTTCATAGAATAAAATGAAAAAAATAATTACAGAACAGTGTATGTTGAATATAAGTTTAGAATATGTCTGTGTGGGAAGCCTTATTAAACAACATGGCAACAGGCCCTGAAGCAGACATGTACTGAAGAGCCAAAGAAACTGGTATACCTGCCTAATATCGTGTATGGCGCCCACGAGCCTGCAGGATCGCGGCACCAAGATGTGGCATTGACTCCAATGATGTCTGACATACTGCTGGGGAGAACTGACACCATGAATCCAGCAAGGCTGGCCATAAAGCCGTACGAGTTCAAGCGGGTGGATATCTCTCCTGAACAACACGTTGCAATGCATCCCAGATATGCTCAATAATCTTCATGTCTCAGGAGTTTTGTGGCTAACGGAAGTATTTAAACTCAGAAGAGTATTGCTGGAGCCACTCTGGCAATACCGGAAGTGTGGGGCGACGCACTGACTTTCTGGGACTGCCCAAGTCTATAGGAATAAACAGTGGACGTGAACGGATGTAGGTGATCAGACAGGTTGCGTACGTACGTGTCACCTATCATAGTCACATGTAGAAGTATCAGGAGTACCATATCACTCTAACTACACATGCCCCACACAAGCTGTTATTCCCCTACTGACATGCAATGTCCAGGGCTTCATGAGGTTGTATCCATACCCGTACACGTTCATCCGCTCGATACAATTTGAAAAGATACTCGTCCGACCACGCAACATATTTCCAGTTATGAACAGTCCACTGTCGGTCTTGACGGACCCAGGCGAGATTTAAAGCTTTGTATCGTGCAGTCATCGAGGGTACGCGATTGGGCTTTCGACTCCATAAGCACAAATCGATGATATTTCGTTAATGGTTCACAAGCTGACACTTGATGGCCCAGCATCTGCAGCAATCTACTGTGGGGTTGCACTTCTGTCAGGTTGAACGTTTCTGTTCAGTCTTCTTTAGTCCCGTTCTTGCAGGATCTTTATCCGGTGGCTGCAATGTCGGAGATTTCATAGGCTTGGAACACTGGAGCTAAACAGACAGTGCTCGACTAGTTTTTAGGCTGACACCATATACTTACTGCGAGTGGATATTTCATGTTCTTCAACTTAAGTGAGAGAATTATTCGGCCTCGGAAAACGTTTATGTGCAATCTCACATGCATGCAATCCTCTGTGGTCATTAAAGTCATGTGGAGTTTTATGTGAGCTCGCAGTGGTGCTCGTAAGTGAGGATTAGACTCCGTGAACTTTAATTGAAGTTCTTCCATTAAACAATGGACGAAACATCTCAAACTTTGAATGATAGGAACCGCTTGATTCGGTATATGATTCAAATATTACCGTTAGACTGGCTCTGAAGTCGGTTTTTCCTTATTTCTTAATAAATAACTTGGCATTCTTTTTATTTCGAGACTCAGTGAAGTAGCGTTGAGACTTTCCCACTTGTCATTCCATCATTCACAGTTGATTGCATGCACGTTAAAATCTGCTGCTGTCATAGTGTTAGAAGAATTGTGGTACTATAAGCCTAACTTAGAACAATTAATTGCTCAATTCAGGGATGCTTACAGAGAGTATGTATTTATGCCTAACGGAATAAGGTGCGCTAATCCGTACTTTGATTTTCGACAGGGTAGATACAGACCTCTGTGGTACACATATTAGAACCTCAATACTAGTCCCACACACACACACACACCCATATATAGAGATACAGTACAAAAACTAGAAAATGGCCTCACGGGTAGTGAGGTCTCCTACTCAGGGTAGACCTAAGTATAGGCTTGTGAACAAGTTGGAAACTGACAAGCAGAAGTGGCAATGTACATGTAAATACGAGTATTGTCTACACTATCGTCGGGACATATTATTGAGGTTGTATTATGTCCTGGTCATTTCAGGATGGCGTATCACCTCCGTCCCGCACTGGGATTCACTAGAGATGAGTATGAAGATGGTACCCGTCGTGTACAACCGTCCGAAGCCAGCCAACATAACAGTTCTACTGCTTCAGAGGAGCATGGGCGTTCGTCGGAGACTACACAACTTGAACATGACGACGGATGGGATTTGCCGTTGTCGCGCTTGCCAGCGCACCTACTCGGAGCTTCAGGGTCATCCGCTTCGCGTAACGTATCTGTGGGGCCCCGCGTAGGGAGGTGCGCGAGCCCACCTATGCTTGGCATAGGCGTTGCCGACCGGAGCGCTGTATTCTGCCTGTTTACTTATCTCTGAATGTGAATACGCATGCATATACCAGTTTCTTTGCCGCCTCAGTGTATATCGGGCGTGTGTACAGAGGTATATGTATATTTACTTCGGATACAATTTCATCATATTTGGCTACATTTGGTATTAAGGATGCTATACGCTTTGCTATTAGTCAAATGTCAAAATGAAAAATAAAATAGAGGGGTGAAGCAACTTCGAAAGAAAATGACGTTTCCGACAAATCTGTGTGCACCATTCTAACGCACTTTAAAAAAACTCAGAACTAATGCGTGAAGAATTTTTTTAATTTTTTAGCATTTCAATGATACGCATTTACAAATATCAACTTATTTATTTCAGGTGAGTATTTTAACTCTTAACGGCTGCATAGCCACGTATAACACTGCATGTGTCTCTTACTCTGCCCTACACCACAGCATTTTCAAAGGCGACAAAAACCGAAGACTACCCCATGGGTACACTCCATTGTTAATTTTCGTGTTTACTTTGTCCACACCCCGCGGAATTAGCAATCTTGTTCTCACGCCATCAGAATCTCAAAACGAGGCTTACCGAACGGCTGGAGTGATAGGCAGTTGTAAGGGATGTGACTGACAACAGCATCGCAGGACAGATGACTAATTGCGGGTACTAAGTCAACCGATCTGAAACGAGCGATGGAGGTCAACAGTAGGACATCCTTCACCACCGAGCTCTGACCATTCTTGTCCACAAGTAATTTACTGTAGACCCCTAATCTCTACCAGTACTTGTTTACACACAATGAGGGTGGAAAAAATACGACATACGGAAACACCAAAACCACAATACATTATCATTTCTAATATGGTGTAGAAAACTCATTGGCATTCGAGACATCTTCAGGTCGTCTCGGAATAGACAAGTACAGGCCCTGTATGGTTTGGAAAGGGTTTTATACCAGTCTTCCAGGAGGAGTAGCAAGTTCAGGTAACTATGATGGATGCCGGTGGAGGTGGCCGAGCGGTTATAGGCGCTACAGTCTGGAACCGCGCGGCCACTATGCTCGCAGGTTCGAATCCTGCCTCTGGCATGGATGTGTCATATGTCCTTAGGTTAGTTAGGTGTAAGTAGTTCTAAGTTCTAGGGGACCGATGACCTTAGAAGTTAACCCATAGTGCTCAGGGCCATTTGAACCATTTTTTGAACTATGATGGAGGCGAACGCCGATCACGCTTCCCTCTCTCCAAGTGGACCACAAATTCTCAGTAATAGTTAGATATGGTGACTGTCGCAGTCAGGGGGGCTATAGTTCATCTTCGTCCTCACGAATCCGGGCTGGACGGAGTGTGCTTTGTGAACAGGGACCGTGATGCCTTGGAATACAGCGACACTTTTGGGGAACAAACATTGCACCATAAGGTGGACCTGTTCAGGGAAAATGGTCACATCATCCTTAACAATAATGTGACATCGTACGGTAAGCGCGGAGCCCACGAAACACCACTCTGATGATGATGATGATGATGATGTTTAGTTTGTGGGGCGCTCAACTGCGCCGTTATCAGCGCCCGTACAAATTCCCAACCTTTGCTCAGTCCAATCTGACGCATTCATGAATGATGATGAAATGATGAGGACAACACAAACACCCAGTCATCTAAAGGCAGGTGAAAATCCCTGACCCAGCCGGAATCGAGCCCGGGACCCCGTTCTCGGGAAACACCATGACATAACTGCCCAAATCATCGTCGAACCCTTGTCACACTTCCCTCTAGGGACGCGAAATCGGCCATAAGTTAGAAAAACTGTGAAATATGACTCACCGACCAAATGAGTTTATTCCATTTCTCGACCGTAGCTCATCCGATCAAATAACTTTGTTCTGTTGCCCCGTAGTTCTGGTTTCACTTCTTCGGCAGCTCTTTGTCCTGTTACAGACATCCGCATCAATGACGAGTGGTGTTGGAATTCCAGCTCCCCTTGCAATGCCTGCTTACAGAGCTGCCATCTTGTAGTTTCCGTGCTGACAAGGTTCACGAATGGCACGTTGCGTTCTGCTGCGACTTTTGCAGGTCTCTTATTTTTCGTCACAGTCCTTTTCAATGACCGTACATCACGATTACTCAACACACACTTTTTTCAGCAGTGTGACTTAGATGATATTTATACCTTGTCCCTGTACGCCATACAAATCCTTTGTACTGTGCCTTTTCAAACACCTAGCACTCCAACTGCATTGTTACAGAGAAACCCATTGTAGGAGCTGCAGTCTTTCACCACAAGGAAGCAAGGGAGAGGAATTTCTTAAGGGTGACTGGTATCCCCTTTCTACTACACAAATGGATGCATGGATTAATATGTTTCTGTATTTATATGAACTTTTACATAACTTCAATAGACTCCATGTGTTGTGGCACAAGCTCATCAGTAATAGTCATCTTGCAGAGTATATTGGTAATCTTGCTATTACAAGCTTTAGGTTCACTGCTAGTCCCGCAATATCACTAATTCAGTGACTGTGTACTATCGCAGTCTATGTCGAACTATGAACATTGTGCAACTAACTGACAGATGCCAAACTGGAAGAGTGAGTCAGTGAGAGACCCTTCTGTCAGTGGCGCCGCCTAAATACTTGCAGCCGAGAGGGCGTTGGCGGCCAGTTGCTTGCGACTGTGTCTGGCCTCTCTCGTGATAGGCACGTGATCCAGCAGCTACTATCGATATTCGCATTGCATCTTTGCCAACCTCTGTGCTGGTGGCACCTTACGCAAGCACAGGATGATTAACAATTTGCTCAAGTCTGATTTCATTTATCTCTGACATAATGGACTCACACGTGCACAGAGCACCTCACCACAGCTGAAACTAGGAGAATACTTAAGACATTTCACAGGTGCTGTTCGAGTCAAAATACAGTAGCGCATCCAGAAGGGTTGGCCTGCGTCTTCAGTTTACTTCAGGCATGCATTTCTCGCAGTATTTTCGTGTTTCTTTCCAACTCTGGTACTTGCAATTGGTTACCACAGGGTTCTTTCCCTTTGATTATTGACATTATTTAGTACTTGTCCACGTCTAAAGAGGAAAACCATTCATTATATCAAGCCAAAATGTGATCCAAATTTTTATACATTCCGATCCTGTAACGGCAATACTTCTTGTTATTTTTTTATTTATTTTGAAAGGTGGCTACACTGAGTCACAGCGCCAGAGATTGCGCCAAAGAGTATTATTCAGCCGCCTCCACTGGCAGTGCTTGTTGAGAAGTCGTCGTGGAGAGTGCTTGTCGTGAAGTCGTAGTGGAGAGTGCTTATTGAGAAGTGTCAGTAGGCAGTGCTTGTTGAGATGTAGCAGTGGTGAGTCATTGTTGAGAAGTTTCCATGGAGAGTGCTTGTTCAGATGTTGTCATGTTGTTTGATGGGCTAGACACCAGATATTGTTGGATTGGGGATGCTGTAATGATCAGAGTGTGCGTTTCGTCAATATATATGAAGGTAAAAAATTCCTTTTTTTTATTATTTCAATGTCTTAAACAATAATGCCTCTTGATCACAGGTTCAGTCAACAAAGCATCTGGCTCGTGTTCTTGTATTAGACTGTATCTGTGGTTTCTATGTGCAGTTATAGTATTTCTGTTTTTTTAATTACTTCAGTATAAATGGTGTTTAAAATATCTGGTCTTATTGAGGAAGAACCGTGCCAGATGTGTACGTTGAATCACACTTCCACACACAGAACAGCTACACTTGTGCTTTGTTGTTTCGTAGCTTTTATAGTTGCTGGGGACTTAATTAATTAATTGTGTTAACGGAAGTTTTCTTTCATTCCATGTTGTTATTCTATGCAGTCAGATTGCGTACTAATAATACCAGTCAGGGCCAACCGGCTACGAGACTTCGTAAACGGACAGACAGCTACTAAAATTAAAATTATTTGCATAATAAAAAAATAATTAAGCCACCATGCAATTTACACGTCAAGTTCCCTAGTACCAAATTGAAGAGCAAATCTCCAAGGTCATGGAACATGTCAGTACATGAAATTACAAAGTAGTAACAGACAAAAATAAAATGTTTATGAACCCGAAAAAAAGTCCATTCATAAGCTTCAGTAATTGCAATCAACAATACACCAAGAATCCCTTTAATTTTTCAAGGAAATCCTCGACAGAATAGAAGGAGTGACCCATGAGAACTCTTTAGTTTCGATTTGAAAGCGCGTGGATTACTGCTAAGATTTTTGAATTCGAGTGGTAGTTTATTGAAAATGGAAGCAGCAGTATAACTACACACGTTTCTGAACAAGAGTTAAGGAAGTCCAATGCAAATATAGGTTTGATTTGCGCCAAGTATTAACTGAGTGAAAGCTGCTTATTCTTGGGAATAAGCTAATATTGTAAACAAGAAATGACAGTAAGGAATATATATATTTATATATTTAGAGGCCAATGTCAAAATACCCAGACTCGCGAACAGGGGTCGACGAGAGGTTCGTGAACTTTCACCACTTATTGCCCGAACCGCCAGTTTCTGAGCCAAAAATATACTTTTGGAATAGGAAGAGTTACCCCAAAATGTAATCCCATAAGACATAAGCGAATTAAAATAACCAAAGTAGTCTAATTTTCGTGTCGAACGATCACTCAATTCAGACACCATCCGAATAGTAAAATTGGCAGCATTAAGTCTTTGAACAAGATCCTGATCATGGGCTTTCCACGGCAGTTTACTATCTATCTGAACACCTATAAATTCGAACTGTTCAGTTTCACTAATCATATGCCCATTCTGTGAAATTAAAACGGCAGGTTTTGTTGAATTGTTTGTTACAAGCTGAAAAAACTGCGTCCTACTGTGATTTAACATTAGTTGATTTTCTACAAGCCATGAACTTAGGTCATGAACTGCACCTTTTGAAACCGAGTCAGTGTTGCACACAACATCCTTTAGTACCAAGTTAGTGTCACTAACGAACAGAAATATTTTAGAGTTAGGAACAGGATTGGCCCAGACACTGATCCCTGGGGTACCCCCCACTCAGACCCCACATCACAGCCATTCCCGACGCCAAAGACAGCGAGCAATTTTATAGAACTGCTGAGGCTATCCAATGAATTGTTTCCGCATATTGACAACATTAAAGTTCATATTACGGTCTCTTGGGGCACACATGACGTGGTTTTCTTTTGTGTTGAACATTCGCCGTCCAATTTGTTTACTAATCGACGATGCGTGTTTCTCTTCCAAAGATTTTTGTCTGCTTTGATCCATGAAAATACAGTAGCAAACTGCGTGTGATACAAGAGGGAAATGCCGTAACACTGCGCCATTTCTCTTGCTTTGCTGTACTACAATCGCTTAACCTACCAGGATGTATCCTCGTTGTCTGTCTAGTCATGAGCTATATTGCGAAATGAACCACAAGCTCATTACAACAAGTCATATAATAATTTTCTGTCTCCAGGAATGTCACCCAAGTGTCAGATAATATCCTACGAATTCACATCTGTCTTCTGAATAACCCCTTGGAATTATTCGGATTATCAATTTTCTGAGAAACTGAGGAATATTAGAAGACTAATGGAATTAAAACCGTTCCAGCTCCCTGTCACTTCACGTAGACCGAGGAACAATTTAATTAATTGTTACGCAGGGACGTCATTTATTTCCGTCCATTATCCTCTCTCGGGGCTGCCAGTTCTACATGCGAATTCGGAAGTAATTAATAGAGACAACTTCAACGAAAAATTCCACGTTTCCTCCTTAATTGCGTTTAATTATTTCTCCTTTTTAATGAAGTTTCTGCCTTGGTTATAATTTGTCATGAGCACTCTAATTAAAAGTAGAGCATTTCGGTTTTGCTCCCTTGTGGACTGTCTACTTGCCATCAAGTTTTCTGCCACTCTCTATCGACACACTTCCCTTACATTTTCCGAAATATTCTGTTTGTCCCAAGAAAACGCGTACAACAAGACGTCACTTACTCAATTATTCGGTTACTTATTCAATTATTCAATAGCACCGTTCAAAAATCATCAGTTAGCGAAGTAGCAGTTCAGTGTTTTTCTAAACTTAACTTCTTCCTGTAGACGTTAAATGTTTTTTGCGACTGTGTTTGACATATTGCTTCGAAGCATCATACTAATGCTCTTTGTACGATGGGGATTTTATTGACAATTTGCTGATTCAAAAGCAAGTGTGCTTGGCATTTTCGAACATTTATTCAGAGTAGTTCCCTTAGGACAAGTCGGGTTCACGAAAGAATTGCATGGCAGCTCATCAAAAGCATCCGTATATGTATCCTATATAATGTGGATTTGCCACTAGAGAAGGACCAGCCATTTAAAGAAGGGGGCAGCAATTATTGTATAGTTAGTATACGGTGAGGTGACAAAAGTCATTTGATACCTGCTAATAGTTTGTTGGACCTCCTTTCTCCACAGTGTAGTGCAGTGACTAGACGTGGCGGGGAATCAGCAACTCATTAGTTAAAACTTCCGAAAAGCAATAATAATAAAATTTTAACTTATAAGTAGCTCTTTCACTGAAATAAATCAATCTTGACACACATTTAAAGATGTTATTCATGACAAATAATGTCGAGTAATATTAAAAGCTAATACGTAGGGGCAGAGAATTCTTCAACGTATTACAATTATGTTGAGGACCTGTCAGCTGTGTGTGTGGAATTTGCACGCAAAGGAATAATAGCATTATATGTAATTGTAATATATACAAAATAATTAACATCAACGATTGCCATCTAGTCTTCATTCAAACTCCAAGAAGTACTTGCAACTCCTTAACAGTAACTGTTACTTGTGGTCATCAAACACATCAGATGCGATGGTGCAGACAGCTGCATGTACGAAATATCAATCTAAAATAAAAATAGACTTCAAGTTGGTCCCATTCTTGCTGGATTTCTTTTCGGGCCGCAGCGATGTCAGAGATCTGATGTTTTAGCGGATTCCTGATAATCACGGTACGCACGTGAAATGGTCGTACGGGAAAATTCCCGCTTCATCGCTACCTCGGAGGTGCGGTGTCCCGTCGCCTCGTGCGCCGTCTATAACACAACGTTCAAACTCATTTGTTGTAGTAGAGGCAACCGATCTAACAACAGCGCCAGACACTTGTCATGTATAGGCGTTGCCGACCGCAGCGCCGTATTCTGCATGTTTACATGTCTCTGTATTTGAATACGCACGCCTATACCAGTTTCTGTGGCGCTTCAGCGCAGTTCGATCATTTCGCCCCAAGGTGAGGCTGTGAACGAAACCATTAGTTGGATCATGCGTTTGCTTCAATCTCTCGATAAAAAAAAATCGGATGACCTGGAAGCGCTATGTACGCTGTCGAGCGTTTTCACATCCTACAAAGGTGGGAGGAAATCGTCCCGAATGAAGAGCCGTGATTGGGTTTGAAATGGACACTAGCTGAATGGAGGCTTGGTAACGAGTGTGAAGCCCAGTCTAGCGAGAGGATACGGGTAGGACAGTGAAAGAGCAAGGCTGCCGTGAGACATTGCTGGCAACATGAACAGTGACTAGTCCCTGTCTTTGTTAGTTCAGTTCTGATCTCAGTACTTGAAAACTACGACCAGTTAGCTTTCCTGTAAAGAGAGAAACAGGTTGGTACTTCAGTGCACGAGAGACACACTTCTTCTCCTTGCCAGTGTAGGCAGATGGACTGCAGAGTCTCGTAAACGATTGCGATAACTGAGTGTGGTGTCACCGCCAGACACCACACTTGCTAGGTGGTAGCCTTTAAATCGGCCGCGGTCCGTTAGTATACGTCGGACCCGCGTGTCGCCACTATCAGTGACTGCAGACCGAGCGCCGCCACACGGCAGGTCTAGAGAGACTTCCTAGCACTCGCCCCAGTTGTACAGCCGACTTTGCTAGCGATGGTTCACTGACAAAATTACGCTCTCATTTGCCGAGACGATAGTTAGCATAGCCTTCAGCTACGTCATATGCTACGACCTAGCAAGGCGCCATTACCAGTTACTATTGATGCTGTAAAACATGTACCGTCAAGAGCAAAGTTCACCAATTATGGATTAAAGGTAAGTATTCCAGCAGCTACGTACTATTTTTCCTACTACACTCCTGGAAATGGAAAAAAGAACACATTGACACCGGTGTGTCAGACCCACCATACTTGCTCCGGACACTGCGAGAGGGCTGTACAAGCAATGATCACACGCACGGCACAGTGGACACACCAGGAACCGCGGTGTTGGCCGTCGAATGGCACTAGCTGCGCAGCATTTGTGCACCACTGCCGTCAGTGTCAGCCAGTTTGCCGTGGCATACGGAGCTCCATCGCAGTCTTTAACACTGGCAGCATGCCGCAACAGCGTGGACGTGAACCGTATGTGCAGTTGACGGACTTTGAGCGAGGGCGTATGGTGGGCATGCGGGAGGCCGGGTGGACGTACCGCCGAATTGCTCAACACGTGGGGCGTGAGGTCTCCACAGTACATCGATGTTGTCGCCAGTGGTCGGCGGAAGGTGCACGTGCCCGTCGACCTGGGACCGGACCGCAGCGATGCACGGATGCACGCCAAGACCGTAGGATCCTACGCAGTGCCGTAGGGGACCGCACCGCCACTTCCCAGCAAATTAGGGACACTGTTGCTCCTGGGGTATCGGCGAGGACCATTCGCAACCGTCTCCATGAAGCTGGGCTACGGTCCCGCACACGGTTAGGCCGTCTTCCGCTCACGCCCCAACATCGTGCAGCCCGCCTCCAGTGGTGTCGCGATAGGCGTCAATGGAGGGACGAATGGAGACGTGTCGTCTTCAGCGATGAGAGTCGCTTCTGCCTTGGTGCCAATGATGGTCGTATGCGTGTTTGGCGCCGTGCAGGTGAGCGCCACAATCAGGACTGCATACGACCGAGGCACACAGGGCCAACACCCGGCATCATGGTGTGGGGAGCGATCTCCTACACTGGCCGTACACCATTGGTGATTGTCGAGGGGACACTGAATAGTGCACGGTACATCCAAACCCTCATCGAACCCATCGTTCTACCATTCCTAGACCGGCAAGGGAACTTGCTGTTCCAACAGGACAATGCACGTCCGCATGTATCCCGTGCCACCCAACGTGCTCTAGAAGGTGTAAGTCAACTACCCTGGCCAGCAAGATCTCCGGATCGGTCCCCCATTGAGCATGTTTGGGACTGGATAAAGCGTCGTCTCACGCGGTCTGCACGTCCAGCACGAACGCTGGTCCATCTGAGGCGCCAGGTGGAAATGGCATGGCAAGCCGTTCCACAGGACTACATCCAGCATCTCTACGATCGTCTCCATGGGAGAATAGCAGCCTGCATTGCTGCGAAAGGTGGATATACACTGTACTAGTGCCGACATTGTGCATGCTCTGTTGCCTGTGTCTATGTGCCTGTGGTTCGGTCAGTGTGATCATGTGATGTATCTGACCCCAGGAATGTGTCAATAAAGTTTCCCCTTCCTGGGACAATGAATTCACGGTGTTCTTATTTCAATTTCCAGGAGTGTATAAATTCCTTGTCCTGTTCCAGACCTCACGCCAGCCCGCGTGGGCTTAAACGCGTGCCATTCGGCTTCCTCCTAGTGGATTGGCTGTCTTGCCAGTCCAGAACACTGAGAATCTTCAAATTGGAGTTCTCGGACGCAGTAGTACATCCATTCTATAGCCGCATTTATTTTTTGGACACCACGCTGCATCTCAACGGTGACGCCAGTCTTCTATGACGTGGAAGATCTACACTTTGCTGATTACTTGAATGATATACTCCATGTCTTCCAAGCCAAGATGTTAACATCTGGAAATGCTACAAGGCCACCATAATCTGCATGACTGCCCCATACAACAGCAAGTGTCAACCAGGTACTACCTCCAAACACTGCTTGTACATCACAGGTAAAGTTCAGATGGAGTCCACGAAAAACATTTGGACCTCCAATCAATTGCTGCTTATTAAACTGTCCAGCCAAGTCAATATCAATCGCCTTCTGACTGCGATACACAGGTACGCTGCGCCGCCAGCGACGACGCCATGCACGACGCAGAGGCATTGCTGTGGCACGTTAACACAAGTGAACGTAGCAAGCCAACGCACAGCGAGACACCCAGAGCTATGCGTCCGCACTACTCGACGTTCGCAGAGCGAATGACGCTCCGTGCTGCGGCGCAGCTGGACCCCAGCTTGTGTTAACGTGCCACAGCAATGCCTCTGCGACGTCTATGGCGTCGTCGCTGGCGGCGCAGCGTACCTGTTTATCGCAGTCTGAAGGCGATTGATATTGACTTGGCTGGGCAGTTTAATAAGCAGCATTTGTACCTCCAATCAATTGCTGTTTATTAAACTGCCCAGCCAAGTCAATATCAATCGCCTTCAAACTGCGATACACAGGTACGCTGCGCCGCCAGCGACGACGCCATGCACGTTGCAGAGGCATTGCAAAAGAGGTACTCGTCAGCATTTAGCTTCTTCTTCCTCCTCGTACTCAAAACAAATTGCATTCTTGGAACAAGAGTACCATAAGGTTGTTTAGACAAGAGTCCTGTAGTCTCAGCTATACTCCATGTCTTCCAAGCCAAAATGTTAGCATCTGGACATGTTTCAAGGCCACCATAACCTGCGTGATTGCCCCATACAACAGCAAGTGTCAACCAGGTACTACCTCCAAACACTGCTTGTACATCACAGGTGAACAATAAAGTTAAATTCATATAGTTCCACTAGTTCGTCTCTCTGAGTTTTCCGTTGTCTACACGAGTTTAGGTGGCCGTCAGAACTGGTTCAAATGGCTCTGAGCACTATGGGACTTAACATCTGAGGTCATCAGTCCACTAGACTTAGAGCTACTTAAAAACTAACCTAAGGACGTCACACACATCCACGCACGAGGCAGGAGTCGAATCGGCGAGCGTAGCAGCAGCGCGGTTCTGGGCTGACACGCCTAGAACCGCTCGCCCACAGCGGCCGGCGGTGGTTAGAACTATGAAAAGGATTAATAGTATCAACGTTTGCAATGTTCTGTGTTCTTAACGTGCTGCGTGGCCCGAATAAGACGCAGCCAGTGCAAAAGCACCACAGGTGCAAAGATGCGGGCTGGTGCCAGTGCTTTAGAGACTCGCCACTTGCACGAGTTCCACCAGCGACACGGGCGGCGTTGAGGATGAAGATATCGACTTCGCCTCGGACAGTTGCCGGCGTTGAATAGTCCGCCAATGACCGGACAACAATAGACAGAAGCCTACTGGGAAGATAGAAGAGCAGCTCTCGCCCACTTGATTATAGATCATCGTCCAGGGCTGATTTAGACAGGGAACGTCGTTAAGATGAATCTCAGAAGTAAATAGACAGTTGATGTCAATTCCATTTGTTATGTACTGCGAAGTTTACCTACGATTATTTACACTTAGCCATTAAGGGCCTTATACAGGGTGTTACAAAAAAGTAGGGCCAAACTTTCAGTAAACATTACTCACACACAAAGAAAGAAAATATGTTATGCGGACATGTGCCCGGAAACGCTTACTTTCCACGTTAGAGCTCATTTTATTACTTCTCTTCAAATCACATTAATCATGGAATGGAAACACACAGCAACAGAACGTACCAGCGTGACTTCAAACACTTTGTTACAGGAAATGTTCAAAATGTCCTCCGTTAGCGAGGATACATGCATCCACCCTCCGTCGCATGGAATCCCTGATGCGTTGATGCAGCCCTGGAAAATGGCGTATTGTATCACAGCCGTCCACAATACGAGCACGAAGAGTCTCTACATTTGGTACCGGGGCTGCCCCCATAAATGAAAGTCAAGAGGGTTGAGGTCAGGAGAGCGTGGAGGACACGTAATTAGTCCGCCTCTACCAATCCATCGGTCACCGAATCTGTTGTTGAGAAGCGTACGAACACTTCGACTGAAATGTGCAGGAGCTCCATCGTGCATGAACCACATGTTGTGTCGTACTTGTAAAGGCACCTGTTCTAGCAGCACAGGTAGAGTATCCCGTATGAAATCATGGCGGTGAATCGAGAAAGTACAGTACATACTGACGAAACTAAAATGAGCTCTAACATGGAAATTAAGCGTTTCCGGACACATGCCCACATAACATCTTTTCTTTATTTGTGTGTGAGGAATGTTTCCTGAAAGTTTGGCCGTACCTTTTTGTAACACCCTGTATGTGTTATATTGCAAGCAGTGTTGCAGACTTAATAATTCAACAAATCCCAAAGATAAATAAACCTTTCAACTCATTTTTGTTACTAATTTATTGGAGTGTTGAAGAACCTTCGTTCTCCTATCCCGTTACCTAAACCTGGGGCATAGCTGTGTAATACTGGCAGGTAGAAATCGTCGCCGTTTCGCGAACTCACAAACTCGGCCTGTCGTAACAACAGTGCAACTCGGCCTCCACAGCAGTAGCGACGAGGCCTTTACAAAACTGGTGACGAGGATTTCAAAATAACGCACATAACGGGGGACGCTTTTAGAGAGCTAAGTGTTGTGCCAGTCTTGGATAGGGTAAATAGAAGTATTTATAACTGTATAATCATGTAACTAATGAGGAGGTACTGAATAGAGTTGGGGAGAAGAGGAATATGTGGCTCAACTTGCCTAGAAGAAGGGATCCGTAGGTAGGGAATGTTCTGAGGCATCAGTGGATCACCAATTTAGTGTTGGAGGGCAGTGTCAAGGATAGAAGTACTAGAGGGAGGCCAAGAGATGAATACACTAAGCAGATTCAGAAGCATGTAGGGTCCAGTAGTTACTTGGGGATGAAGAAGCTTTCGTAGGATAGAGTAGCATGGAAAGCTGCATCAAACCAGTCTCTGGACTAAAGACCACAACAACAACGTAACTGCACACTTCTTAGGATTCCGTGTTGTGTTTCCTGAACTTTCCTTTTCATTTTGTAATTACACATAAATTAATTGAATCCTCCTTTTCTTACACTCCTAGAAATGGAAAAACGAACACATTGACACCGGTGTGTCAGACCCACCATACTTGCTCCGGACACTGCGAGAGGGCTGTACAAGCAATGATCACACGCACGTCACAGCGGACACACCAGGAACCGCGGTGTTGGCCGTCGAATGGCGCTAGCTGCGCAGCATTTGTGCACCGCCGCCGTCAGTGTCAGCCAGTTTGCCGTGGCATACGGAGCTCCATCGCAGTCTTTAACACTGGTAGCATGCCGCGACAGCGTGGACGTGAACCGTATGTGCAGTTGACGGACTTTGAGCGAGGGCGTATAGTGGGCATGCGGGAGGCCGGGTGGACGTACCGCCGAATTGCTCAACACGTGGGGCGTGAGGTCTACACAGTACATCGATGTTGTCGCCAGTGGTCGGCGGAAGGTGCACGTGCCCGTCGACCTGGAACCGGACCGCAGCGACGCACGGATGCACGCCAAGACCGTAGGATCCTACGCAGTGCCGTAGGGGACCGCACCGCCACTTCCCAGCAAATTGGGGACACTGTTGCTCCTGGGATATCGGCGAGGACCATTCGCAACCGTCTCCATGAAGCTGGGCTACGGTCCCGCACACCGTTAGGCCGTCTTCCGCTCACGCCCCAACATCGTGCAGCCCGCCTCCAGTGGTGTCGCGACAGGCGTCAATGGAGGGACGAATGGAGACGTGTTGTCTTCAGCGATGACAGTCGCTTCTGCCTTGGTGCCAATGATGGTCGTATGCGTGTTTGGCGCCGTGCAGGTGAGCGCCACAATCAGGACTGCATACGACCGAGGCACACAGGGCCAACACCCGGTATCATGGTGTGGGGAGCGATCTCCTACACTGGCCGTACACCACTGGTGATCGTCGAGGGGACACTGAATAGTGCACGGTACATCCAAACCGTCATCGAACCCATCGTTCCACCATTCCTAGATCGGCAAGGGAACTTGCTGTTCCAACAGGACAATGCACGTCCGCATGTATCCCGTGCCACCCAACGTGCTCTAGAAGGTGTAAGTCAACTACCCTGGCCAGCAAGATCTCCGGATCTGTCCCCCATTGAGCATGTTTGGGACTGGATGAAGCGCCGTCTCACGCGGTCTGCGCGTCCAGCACGAACGCTGGTCCAACTGAGGCGCCAGGTGGAAATGGCATGGCAAGCCGTTCCACAGGACTACATCCAGCATCTCTACGATCGTCTCCATTGGAGAATAGCAGCCTGCATTGCTGCGAAAGGTGGATATACACTGTACTAGTGCCGACATTGTGCATGCTCTGTTGCCTGTGTCTATGTGCCTGTGGTTCTGTCAGTGTGATCATGTGATGTATCTGACCCCAGGAATGTGTCAATAAAGTTTCCCCTTCCTGGGACAATAAATTCACGATGTTCTTATTTCAATTTCCAGGAGTGTATTTAACAGGGATTGATCCCTGTACTCATCCTGAGTATATTAGATGAGGAATAGATATATAGGGAAGAACAAATTTAATTAAATTTTCATTGTGAATAATACCTAAGTGTTGTCGTGAGAAACAGAGCCACCATTAGATAAATAGCGATAAATCCACACAACACCACTGATGGCGTGTTGCAGTATTACGGATTGTATTATATGGAAGCCTACGAACATTGACACTGAAATGAAGTTTGTCAGATGTCAAGATTATCGTCTTTGAGTTGAACAAACTAGCAATTGCTATGAACCTAATAATTACAACTTACTACGTATTCAAATCAAACGCAACCAACAGGCAATTTTGAACATTTAGTGTAAGAGAACGTTTGACCTAATGGTATTACGTTCGGCTTACGTATGTTTCCCGTGATTAATGTGATTGTGAAAAATAGTAGAAAATGAGCTCTAATAATAAAGCGTTTCCGAGACTATCACGCCTATTTCTTGCCCTATATGTGAGTAGTGTTCCCTGAAAGCTTGGCCATACCTCTCCCGATCCACCCTACATGTTACCTTGTTGCTACATTGCAGAATTAGCGCAGTATCGAAGAAGATTTTGTCATGCAGCTCGCGACCGAGCTCTAAGGAATGTAAACTCTTCACTCTTCAGCACGTCCACAAAAAAACAGAAGAAGAAGTTCGCACTTGGAAGACTTTGGGAGGCAGTGCACGTACCATATGGTTTTCAGATAACACGGCGCGCCTGGGACGTGCCTTGCTTAGATTAGCGGGCTGCGGGGAGAAAAGAAAAACACAAGTAGGGCAGTGGGGAAGGGGGTGGAGAATCATGGGGCCGCGGGGAGTCCCAATTGGAAACTTGTTCCTCCGGCACGCCGTTTTCCGCAGCTCCAGCATCAGCCTCGCTGCCATAAATAACAAGATCGGAAATCACACTGCAGACTTCGAACTGCGCACGCTGCAACAAATCCATGGAATTATGAGTGGCCCCTGCCTAGTGGCTGATTCTGACAGTTTTCGACAGACCTCAGCTACGGGAGAAAAATGATTTCACTGCATTTGGCACTGTCTGATTATACGAGCTGCATTCAAGTTCTAAGGCCTCCAATTTTTTTCTAATTAACTACTCACCCGAAATCGAGGAAACTTGCGTTACTTCTCGACGTAATCGCCCTGCAGACGTACACATCTTTCACAACCCTGACGCCATGATTCCATGGCAGTGGCGAAGGCTTCTTTAGGAGTATGTTTTGACCACTGGAAAATCGCTCAGGCAATAGCAGCACGGCTGGTGAATGTGCGGCCACGGAGAGTGTGTTTCATTGTTGGAAAAAGCTAAAAGGAGCCAGGTCAGGTGAGTAGGGAGCATGAGGAATCACTTCAAAGTTATCACGAAGAAACTGTTGCGTAACGTTAGCTCGATGTGCGGGTGCGTTGTCTTGGAGAATCAGCACACGCGCAGCCCTTCCCGGACGTTTTTGTTGCAGTGCAGGAAGGAATTTGTTCTTCAAAACATTTTCATAGGATGTACCTGTTACCGTAGTGCCCTTTGGAACGCAATGGGTAAGGATTACGCCCTCGCTGTCCCAGAACATGGACACCATCATTTTTTCAGCACTGGCGGTTACCCGAAATTTATTTGGTGTCGGTGAATCTGTGTGCTTCCATTGAGCTGACTGGCGCTTTGTTTCTGGATTGAAAAATGGCATCCACGTCTCATCCATTGTCACAACCGACGAAAAGAAAGTCCCATTCGTGCTGTCGTTTCGCGTCAACATTGCTCGGCAACATGCCCCACGGGCAGCCATGTGGTCGTCCGTCAGCATTCGTGGCACCCACCTGAATGACACTTTTCCCGTTTTCAGATCGTCATGCAGGATTGTGTGCACAGAACCCACAGAAATGCCAACTCTGGAAGCGATCTGTTCAACAGTCATTCGGCGATCCCCCAAAACAATTCTCTCCACTTTCTCGATCATGTCGTCAGACCGGCTTGTGCGAGCCCAAGGTTGTTTCGGTTTGTTGTCACACGATGTTCTACCTTCATTAAACTGTCGCACCCACGAACGCACTTTCGACACAGCCATAACTCCATCACCACATGTCTCCTTCAACTGTCGATGAATTTCAATTGGTTTCACACCACGCAAATTCAGAAAACGAATGATTGCACGCTGTTCAAGTAAGGAAAACGTCGCCATTTTAAGTATTTAAAACAGTGCTCATTCTCGCCGCTGGCGGTAAAATTTCATCTGCCGTACGGTGCTGCCATCTCTGGGACGTATTGACAATGAACACAGCCTCATTTTAAAACAATGCGCATGTTTCTATCTCTTTACAGTCTGGAGAAAAAAAATCAGAGGCCTTAGAACTTGAATGCACCTCGTATTCGTGATACACTACATCCAGAGAGTAATCGGTTCCTGCTGCTTTGTATTATAGAAGTCCCAATGAAATAACTTCTTCTGAACGTAGGAGGGTGGTTGGATAAGTATGTAAAATTTTTGTTGCACCATTGTGGTTGAGAAGGTTGGTTATTCCAAGGACTGCATAAAGAATTAGAACAATATATAGCGTACAGTTCATTGTTGATAAACGTCTGAGTTGGTCCGTGTCTCCACTAAGGTTGAAAATGGAGTAATTTGTGTTTCGATCTGCTAGTAAACATTTTCATTTGAACAGCTGGGCTGCCGCACGAATCGAAACAGAAGTGGATGAAGCTCGCTCAGATTCTGCACCATCACTGAAGAGCGTTTAATTTTGGATTAATGAATTTAAACGTGGTCGGACAACCGCCGAAGGCTTAGGGCACCCTGGCAGTTCAGATGAGGTCACCTCAAAGGAAACCATACACCAAATCTATGATACTGTAAGTGAAGGTTATATGGAGTGAGGACTGCGTATTAGAAAGGCGGACTAACATTATCAAACTTTTATGAAAGCTGTACATTCAAATAAATTATTAAATCATTAATCAGAACCATGCTATTCTGGTAAACCCTCAGTGCATTATATGTCACAGTGGAGACTTAGGTAATGACTTTCAATTAAATAAATCAAGCAAACTCTCCAAAAAAAATTGTTCAAATGGTTCTAAGTACTATGGGACTTAACGTCTGAGGTCATCAGTCCCCTAGAATTAGAACTACTTAAACCTAACTAACCTAAGGACATCACATTCATCCATGCCCGAGGCAGGATTCGAACCTGCGACAGTACCAGCAGCGCGGTTCCGGACTGAAGCACCTAGAACCGCTCGGCCACAACGGCCTGCGCAAAATCTCAACAAATTGAAACTGCTAATTTTTAAATTTTAATTTACTTTAAATTACTTACCCAGAGAACTGTAAAAGCCTAATTGCCATTTACACAATGAAAATTTATTTGATGCTGTTTTCGCAGAAAAATCCATAAAACAAAAATTATTATTTAGACATCTCAGTTTAACAGACACAATTTTCTTTTAACCATGAAACTGTAATTAAGGAACGTTTTCTTACAAAGTTATGTCCATGTCTCGCACACCAGCCAATGAAAGAATCTCACGTACTGTCACAACCACATAGGCTTCAACAATGCTTAGGGTTACATTAATTAGCAGCACGTGACAAAGATTAGTAAACTTCCTTTGACCGCAGCCTGGTGGACAACCCAGGTGGCCCAGTTACTTCAAACAGCTTCCATACAGCATACAGCGACAAATGGCGCCAGACTAATACTAACGACAATATTCACTGGAGATGCACGAACGTTACATTGTATCAGACATTTCCTCAGGTAAACTTTAAAATCACTGTTTTTCTATAACACAGAAATATCTCATTCCACATCCGTCTGTACAGGCATAGCATATGACATACATATAATCAGAAGGATATGGTGAAGTGAGAAACAGCACAATCTAACACACGACTTCCACCTGTTCCTAAAAGAGTCAATCGCGTGGTGCAAGCACATCCGTTAGCAGCATCTACATCTACATCTACATCTACATGGATATTCTGCAGATCACAATTAAGTGCCTGGCAGAGGGTTCATCGAACCACCTTCACAATTCTTTGACATTCCAATCTCGTATAGCGTGCGGAAAGAACGAACACCTGTATCTTTCCGTACGAGCTCTGATTTCCCTTATTTCATTATGGTGATGATTTCTCCCTATGTACGTCGGCGTCAACAAAATATTTTCGCATTCGGAGGAGAAAGCTGATGATTTGAATTTCGTGAGAAGATTTCTCCGCAGCGAAAAACGCCTTTGTTTTAATGATGTCCATCCCAGACCCTGTATTAATTCAGTGACACTCTCTCCCCTATTTCGCGATAATATGAAACGTACTGCCCTTCTTTGAACTTTTTCTATGCTATCCGTCGATCCTATCTGGTAAGGATTCCACACCACGCAGCACTATTTTAAAAGAGGACGGACAAGCGTAGTGTAGGCAGTCTGCTCAGCAGATCTGTTATATTTTGTAAGTGTCCTGCCAATAAAACGCAGTCTTTGGTTTGCCTTCCCCTACGTGTTCCTTCCAATTTAAGTTGTCCGTAATTGTTATTCCTAGGTATTTAGTTGAATTTCCGGCCTTTAGATTTGGCTGATTTATCGTGTAACCGAAGTTTAACGGATTTATTTTAGCACTCATGTGGGTGACCTCAAACTTTTCGTTATTTAGGGCCAATATCCATTTTGAGAATTGTTTTGATTTTCTGATGAGTATACTAGTCGATAAACGACAGCGTCATCCGCAGACAATCTAAGACGGCTGCTCAGATTGTCTCCCAAAACGTTTATATAGATAAGGAACAGCAAAGGGCCTATAACACTCCCTTGTGGAACGCCAGAAATCACCTTTGTTTTAGTCGATGACTTTCCGTCAATTACTACGAACTGTGGCCTCTCTGACAGGAAATCACGAATCCAGTCATATAATTGAGGCAATATTCCATTACCACGCAATTTCACGACAAGCCGCTTGTCTGGTACAGTGTCAAAAGCCTTCCGGAAATCGAGAAATACGGAAACAATTTGAAATCCCTCGTCAATATGATAACACGATACTAACGTGTCACCACTAGCATCCACAGAGGCTCCGTAACTAGACATGTAGGCACCCGCTATACAACAGTAATATAGGCGTAAAACACACGATTAAATGTGCCGCCTTAATCCTTTGCTGTTCATAGGCCCCCCAGCACACTACTGCATACAAACTCCAACAATCTCCCCCTCCGGCCACAGTCCAACGACATCACCATACTCGTATCGGACCTGGAAATCTGGATTAACGCCGATGTCTCCCAAGGCCCACTGAGTGACTTCAGGCAGACAATTCTCGCACGATCGGTACAGAGCATGTCCACAGGGAACCCGCCGTCTCTCCGTGGCAACATACACAGACTCCAATATGCACCTCTAGCTGCGATTTCCGGTCTGGGATGGCACCACCACCAAGCGTGGAAGACGCTTACTACCTTAATTGTGGCTCTCCATGGCACATATGGAAATCCAAGACCGACGAAAAAAAAATTCGTGAGACTGCTGAAGCTGCTGGCATCTCAGCCGAGTGAGAGTATCCTGCATCGAGAATTAGCTGTGAAGAAGCTGTGTGCGAAGTGGGTGCCGCTATTGCTCACAGTCAACCAAATGCACATCAGAAACAACATTAGAATACAATGTCTGGCAATATTTAAGCTGCAATCAGCAAGACATTTTGTGCAGATTTGTGATTGCTGATCAAGCATGGATCAATCACTACACACCAGAGACAAAACGGCAGTCAAGACAATGAACAACGGCTGGTGAAAGTGCACAGAAGAATGCAAAGACTGGTAACGTGATGGCATTAGACCCTAATATGCTTCGTTGTTGGATCGTTTGAAATGTGCGTTGGCTGAAAAAAGACCAAGGCTGTCATGCAAAAAATGTTCTCTTTCAGGAGGATAATGCACCTTCCCACCCATCAGCTACAACAACGGCGAAATTGCATAAACGGGGCTTTGAATTGGTTTCTCATCCGTCATCTTCACCAACGTTAGCCCGAGGTCATTTCTTCCTGTTCCGTAGCTTGTAATTTTGTATTGCTGGAAAGAAATATTCATCAAAAGAAGTGTTAGTTCCAGTGAACTAGTGTTTTGGACAGTTTGACAGAAACTATTTTTCCGATGGGATGTAATAGTGGAGAATCGTATGGCCAGGTGTATATTCCTTAAAGAAGACTATGTCGAGAAGTAAAGTGAGCTGTTTACGAAACACATATTTTTCGTGCTTTCTTGACAGACTTATCAAACCACCATCGTTTAATCTTTATCGATTACGCCTTTTTATAGAGACCAGTGCGTCCTCCCATCTGGTTTTGCGTCTGCCATTTGGTTTGTATTTGTATAGTAATCTTGCATCCTATGTGTGTTGACCTCACCTTTCCAATTCCTTCGTGTACTAGATCTTGCTTCATGTTTATCTGCAAGGATGTTTAATATTTAACAGTATTTCTCCTACTGTTTGTACACTACTGGACATTAAAATTGCTACACCACGAAGATGACGTGCTACAGACGCGAAATATAACCGACAGGAAGAAGATGCTGTGATATACAAATGATTAGCTTTTCAGAGCATTCACACAAAGTTGGCGCCGGTGGCGACACCTACAACGTACTGACATGAGGAAAGTTTCCAACCGATTTCTCATACGCAAACAGCAGTTGACCGGCGTTGCCTGGTGAAATTTTGTTGTGATGCCTCTTGTAAGGAGGAGAAATGCGTACCATCACGTTTCCGACTTTGATAAAGGTTGGATAGTAGCCTATGGCGATTGCGGTTTATCGTATCACGACATTGCTGCTCCCGTTGGTCGAGAACCAATGACTGTTAGCAGAATATGGAATCGGTGGGTTCAGGACAGTAATTCGGAACGCCGTGCTGGATCCTAACGGCCTCGTATCACTAGCAGTCGAGATGACAGGCATCTTATCCGCATGGCTGTAATGGATCGTGTAGCCACGTCTCAGCTCCCTGAGTCAACAGATGGGGACATTGGCAAGACAACAACCATCTGCACTAACAGTTCGACGACGTTTTCAGCAGCATGGACTATCAGCTTGGAGACCATGGCTGCGGTTACCCCTGACGTTGCATCACAGATAGGAGCGCCTGCGATGGTGTACTCAACGACGAACCTGGGTGCACGAATGGCAAAACGTCATTTTTTCGGGTGAAACCAGGTTCTTTTTACAGCATCATCATAGTCGCATCCCTGTTTGGCGTCATCGCGGTGAACGCACATTGGAAGCGTGTATTCGTCATCGCCATACTGGCGTATCACCCGGCGTGATGGTATGGCCGCCGTTGGTTACACGTCTCGGTCACCTCTTGTTCGCATTGACGGCAATTTGAACAGTGGACGTTACATTTCAGATATGTTACGACCCGTGGTTCTACCCTTCATTCGATCCCTGCAAAACCCTACATTTCAGTAGGATAATGCACGACCGCATGCTGCAGGTGCTGTACGGACCTTTCTGGATACAGAAAATGTTCGACTGCTGCCCTGGCCAGCACATTCTCCAGATCTCTCACCAATTGAAAATGTCTGGTCAATGGTGGCCGAGCAACTGGCTCGTCACGATACGCCAGTCTCTACTCTTTATGAACTGTGATATCGTGTTGAAGCTGCATGGGCAGTTGTACCTGTACACGCCATCCAAGCTCTGTTTGACTCAATGCCCAGGCGTATAAAGCCCGTTATTACTGCTAGAGGTGGTTGTTCTGGGTACTGATTTCTCAGGATCTATGAACCCAAATTGCGTGAAAATGTATTCACATGTCAGTTAGAGTATAATATATTCTCCAATGAATACCCTTTAATATATGCATTTCTTCTTCGTGTAGCAATTTTAATGGCCAGTATTGTATTTAAAGAGGTACGAGCAACCAGTCGCAGTTGAAGGTTACCGATGAAATGGCGTGCAGGGGCAGCGAAAATCTGATTTTCAGCATTTGCTGCAATTACTGACGGAAAATGATAATTTAAAATTTTGCCACCTCTACTCATTAAGAAGTATTTTCTTACGTTCGAGGCTTTACAGAGTAAGTTAAGTTTTACAGTTAGAATCTGGGTATACGCCTTGAGGCTCCATGGCATGCAAATGATCAAGACCATATTCATCCACTAACTGAGAATGTGAATAGCTATCAAAGATCACATCGTTGCTATTAACAAACGTTAAACATAATTTCAAACCTTTGTAAAGCCTTTTCTTGCTTACATCCCTCTTCCCATAAACAACATTATGAAGGAAGGAAAGTTGAAGCTCACTGCATTCTTTTCTGTTTATCCAGTAAAACTTCAACATTAGGAATGACGTTTTAATTTATTCCTTTTTTACTATTAATTGCAAAAGGTTTTGCAGACATCACCCACATGTAGCACTGAATGTACATGAAGAATTCTATCATTGTGCAAGACTTAGTTCACGAGAGGCGACGTCGTAAACCTTGAGATGTGTGATGAACTATCTTTTCTTAAAAAGGAGTGCAAGTCACCCTAAGTTTACTCATCCAGTGTTTCTCAATGGGAGCGCTTAGCGACTTCTGCCGAATTTTAAACATAACTTTAATGTGGTCTATACACCGGAATTGGATTATTTAAAGAATCTGTAGTTTGACGTTTCGGGTAGTGTATAATTACAATACGTAAGCTTCATTATTTTCATGCTGCAATTTTAATGGACAGAGAGTGTAGCTAGATGTTACCAACTTATCTAACATAACGTAGCTCTAACTGACCGGTCAAATGCTTGAAGATGAGAGCCTTATCTTCCTAAACTGGACACTTTGGAGAAATAAGGCAGTGTGGCAGGTGTTTGTGTTAACTACCGTAAATAATAGCTGCCACTGATCATGAATTGATAGTCTTGTAACTGCGGACAGGCTTCTCTGTGCCTGTACATACCTCATTGGTGACTAGCCAGAAATGCTAGTTAGGGTCACAGAGAGCCGGGTCGAGAAATATTCTTTTTATAACGGGAAACGCTAGTTTGATTTCTGTTTACGTCGTAACTATTTCAGTACATTTAGTCTGGAATAGAACAGATTTGCTTCTATCGCTGATACGGATTAGAACACATCCACGCCATAATTTTCACATTAATGAAGTACCACTTCAGTTATTCGTATTTTTCCGGCTGAACTCTACTTTTCCTCTCATCCCCTGATATATCACAGGTCGCAGTTTCACTTCACTTGTAAAACATCGACACATTTTCACGCCGCGATCTGTCTGCCTGTAGTTTTCGTATTTCGTAAGCTAACTGCAGTGGAACACCAGCTCTAGATTTTTCTTCGGAGAACTATTAGTGGTTTCTGTAGTAACTGTGTACTCTCTTCGTGCCTCATTTATTGTTTGTTTACGTAAATGTTGCCAACATAACGAAGTATTTGACGCAAAGCTAACGACTGTTGGTTTCATTACTACAGGAATTTGAATGTGGGTCTAATAGATGTCAGGAAGTCAATAAAGCGTTCGAGTCGTTACTGTAGTTTGATTTTCTAAATGTGATTCAAGAGTGGTGGGACTGAGATTGTCAGGCATTATTCTGATCTCCATCGGTTGGGTTCTTGTTCTATTGTTTTATCTATTAATGGGAATAGAGAGTTGTTTGCGATTTATACTTGGTCATCCAACAGGGTTTTCTACTTGGCATTGGTTCATTGTAGATGATAATTTGCTTCCAAGGTTAGAAGGTGTCTTTTACTGTTTATTGTGATTATATTTATTTTGTCTCTACAGCTAGGCTTGTCATGTCTTTCTCTGAGATTATCTGGGAAAGTGCAATGATTTGTTCCTTAGTTTCAGGCTCTTATATGATCTTTTCTATTGGACGTCGAGCACTCTATCTGTTTATACGTCTTAACTCATACGTTACATTGTAGTCGATATCTCTCTGCTTTACAATTCAAGTCTATGTCTCTTCTGAATTTTGGAATGTAGTATTTGATAGAATTGTCTATTGTGTATGCAATGTTTATGTTTTATGACTAAGTTTGTGTCTCTGTGTCGCTGTGTACCTTTATAATAATTTCCTTGCACGGTGTGTGGTTCTGTAGTGGCTACAGGAGCGAGGAACAGATGCTGTTCGCGGACAGAGACTTCATACATTAATTTATTCTACGTACAATAACAAATAGTAATACTAATACATAACTTTGTTGCTGCAATGGCAGAATTAGTTGCTAGTAAATGGTGCAGCAGCGTTCATAGTAGGATATTAAAGACACATCAGGCAGCAACTGTAATTTATTTATTACTTCTTATATCAATTAATGGTTAAAGGTATGCCATTTAAATGTGTGTAAGTCATTGCCCATTGCGTAGATTACTTTTTGAATATTCCTGTCAAATGATGCTCCCTCTGCACAACACATTCATCTAGGTGGCGTTGGAAGCTTTCCGTAACTCGGCGTAACGTATTCAAAAATGGTTCAAGTGGCTCTGAGCACTATGGGACTTGAAATCTGAGGTCATCACACTAAGGACGTCACACAGATCCATGCCTGAGGGAGGATTCGAACCTGCGACCGTAGCAGTCACGCGGTTCCGGTCTAAAGCGCCTAGAAACGCTCGGTCACCGCGGCCGGCTGTAACGTATTCCCTGGGACATTGCCGACGACAGTTCTGATGCGATCCTTCAGCTCAGGAATGGAGGCACAACGTGTTCGGAACAATTATTGCTTCAAGTAGCCCCAAAGGAAAAAGTTTGCACATGAAAGGTCAGGTGAGCGAGGCGGCCAGGAAACGTCACCAAAATGGGAAATTGCTCTACTGAGAAACGTCTGTCACAAGAAATCCATGCAAATTCTGGCCACCATTCCTGAGTTGAAGGATCGCATCAGAATTGCCGTCCTCATACAACCGTCGAGCTTCATGCGCATTACCGCCGTTAGTCCATAATCAAAAACCATATCTCGTTGTTCTTCAAACGAACACTGTGTGAGTAATTCGCATGTGACCTGTGTGTGCTCCGAACCGAAGCTTACGTGTGAATGCCACTGACGTGAGGTGGAGACAAACAGCAAGACCTGTTCGACAGGTGTGCTTATCAGGTTGGGGCAGCCACAGGGCGAGGGAAGTTTTTATGTGTGAACCGACAACGAGAGCGCTGCCCGTCAACCGACGAAGGACAACAGGGCAATACTACGGCCAATCGGAGTGCGTGGGACCAAGTTTCTGTAGTTTAAAAATGGTGCGTTCTCGACCTACACAACATTAGCAGTTTGGTTCCTACTAGCATCAACTATCTAGGGTTAATATTTCGTGACAAAATTTTTCTCCACCCTCTATATACTATAACACGCAGTGCTTTAAAATATGGTTTCAAAACTATCCATTTGCGTTACAGGTTTCTAGCGATTTAGATGCTTTCGAGGCGGCACGAAAGAAAATTTTCCTAAGGTTTCTACAGCTCTTACACATTCGCTTACAGTTTTCTTGCTGACGCGTGCCTCTGGAATGCGTTCTTAGGTCTTCAAAATGTCATAAATAGTAGTTTCGCTTTCAGGTTCACATTTAAAAAAGTTTTAAATGTCGTACATAAATCTCCTCGCTGATGCTCGTGAAGCATCTGTATCTAGACTATTACCCTGCAGTTCCAAGCAGAAAGTTTAACGAACCAGGTTCAAGCTATTTCTCCACCGTTCCACTGTCTAACAGCGCGCGTGAGAAACGGAGATATAAACCTTTCTGTGCGAGCTCTGATTTCTATTATTCTATTATGGTGATCACTTCTCCCTATGTAAGTGGGTGCCAATAAAATATTGTCACACTCTGAGGAAGAGCAGGTGATTAAAATTTCGTGTGAAGAACCTGCCGCAACCAAAAAGACTTCTTTTTGATGGTTGCCACCGCAATTTGCGTATCAAATCTGGTACACTCCCTTTCCTGTTTCGCGATAAGCAGTTCTCCACAAGAGGACAGATGGGTATAAGTAGTCTCTTTAGTAGACCAGTTCAATTTTCTAAGTGTTCTGCCGATTAATCACAGTCTCTCGTTTGCTTTCCTCACAACATTATCTATGTGGTTATTCCAATTTGATTTATTCATAATTGTAATAGCTAAGTATTTAGTTGAATTTACAACCTTTTTAGATTTTTGTGTTTTTAATCTTGTAACCGAACCTTTTAGTGACTTTATAAGACGATAAATTACAGAATCATCTGCAAACACTCTAATAGGGCTGCTCACATTGTCTCGTAAATTATTTATGTACATCAAGAACGGCAAAGGGTCTATACCACTTCCTTGGGGAACGCTAGATTTCACTTATGTTTCACTCTATGATTTTCCCTCAGTTACTATTTTCTGTAGTCTGTCTGGTACTAAATCACGAAGCCAATCGCACAACTAGGAAGATACTGGGGAACTTCACGTTTATTGCCATCACCTGACACATTTATTAGGAAATCGCACTAAAACGTTTGTAAATAAACATTCACAGCTGTACTGCAACAAGAAAGTGACATCGGCATATGAATGAATAATTCGGTCATACTGGGAAGGAAACCGCATTGTCGCCATGTACGGAAACAATGTAGTATGTACGACAGAGTTTCTCGCAGTCTACTTCGTAATTCACTGGGTAAGAGAATGAATCACAGTGGTAGCTAGTATTTAACAGAGAGAGAGAGAGAGAGAGAGGGAGGGGGGAGGGGTAGAGGCCAAGCTCTTCATCTGTTGTATATGTTCCACTGGCATTATTTCCAATTTCGTCCGCTTTGTTTAGTTGCCATATCATCATTGCCATCATGTTTTGCAGAATCGTCTTCATTCTCCAGGTCAGAATTGATTATTGTATTCTCTATTGCTTCTTCCATTAACCCATCATTGGCCAGTTTTCATCTTCAGCTCCTTTCATATATTCGCAAGTTTTTAACCAGTCATGACGGGTAATCTTAGATAAAGACTCTTTCGTTATTTGTTTTAGGGTAGCTCATCTGATGGAAGAAATATTTGTCAGGTATTATCCTCATAAGGATTGAAATCACAGTCGTAAAATGTTAGCCTCAGAATAGTGTATCCCCTACGCTTTAAAACTGCCTCTCCTTTAAAAACAGGCATTGGCTTGACTGTAGTGTAAAAGCTCATTTCTTGTTAAGCTCCGTTCAAAACTAATTTTGTTCTAAATGAGCAGTTTAGTAACGTTCGTTTGGGAAGTTGCAATAGTGGCGACTTTATTTCTCTGGATATATGATACAGTATGTTGCCAAAAACGATACTATCAGCTGAGAAACACGTGTCTCTTGTATGTATTTGTGATAATTATTCCAGTGGATATCATAGTGATAATATTCGAATTTAGATATAGAATCATAAATTAATGCTGCTCCCTGTATGAAACCTATTCCCCCTCCAGCGTGGACAATGATAAGTCCGTGAGTAGCACTGCTGTTAGTCAGTCCACCCGGTACTTTTCATATGATAATGCGTACACACCCCCGTGAATACCGTTGGTTTCCTTCGCCCTGTTTCACAATTTCGTATCGCTCTCAAGTATTCCACTTGTTTCACAACAATATGGAACATTCTGTAGCCACGGTACTCTTACTTCGACATTTTTACATGCTCTCAATCGAGATCCCCCTTCCTGAATATCTTCTGTTTTTTTCTTTTTTTTTTAAAATATAAGCTGCTTTCTTAACGTTGAGATTTCCTTCTTCTGTTAGTAATACTACAAAAAATTTCTTCGAGTAAGTGCTTTATCGAAGTCATCTGTATAGATTACTTTTCTAGAACGTCTTAGTTTTAACATTTTTCCCGGTTTCTTCCGCTTTCTTAAAGTGTATCAAAACGTATTTTGCTGTTATTTCTGACTTTCCTATCACAATTCACTTCTTTAAGATTGCTTTCTGTAAATATATGAGTATCGATTCCGCCTTTTTCTTCTTCCTAGCAAAATTGTACAGCTTTGATTAGAAGGTCTTTCTTATCTGAATGTATCCACTCGCGCGACATCTTCCTTGTGTTTCCCACTCTTGGGTAGTCAACGCCGGACTGCACAACTGACGATATTGCACGAGGACTTGACATGAAACTACAGGCCGTGTAATGCGATTTCCGTAGCCAACACTGTACGTGCCATTAACGTTACCACATGATTCCGCTACCAACTAGGACAGGATAAATGTTCAAATGTGTGTGAAATCTTATGGGACTTAACTGCTAAGGTCATCAGTCCCTAAGCTCACACACTACTTATCCTAAATTATCCTACGGACAAACATACGCACCCACGCCCGAGGGAGGACTCGAACCTCCGCCGGGACCAGTCGCACAGTCCGCGACTGTAGCGACTGAGACCGCTCGGCTAATCCCACGCGGCAGGACAGGATAAGTGCAGTAATATCGTGTCTCGGTAATAGTGAGTGTGTGTGTGTTTATGCAATTGTTTGTTGTGTCGTTGTTTGTGCGTTTGTGTTCACTGTTACTGTTCGTCTTTTAATTTTATTGTTTAGATTTGTGACTATGTTACTAATATACCCGTTGTTACTGGTTGTTGTCGTTGTGCAGCATAGTTCTTTTTGGTACCTAAAGAGGGTATACTTGGGCCGCCGTGGTTACTTTGACCACTGACACTCCAAATGGTTTGCAGTTCACAGCTGGCTCTTAGTTGGGTGTTTAGTGTATGCCATTCGGCGGTACTACGTGACTTAACGTAGTGCCGATTTTCCCCAAATGTTGGTGACAAAGTTGATACGAAAAAGTGTGTTAGAAACTGGTTCCGTGAAATCCACCGATATTATTTACCTGGAAAGCCGCCAGTGTTTTCAACTATACAATGTATGTCGCTAGATTAATTCTCCAAACAGATCTCTATTTTGTTCTTGTTCACATGTGTGTGAATGCCGTTATACAGTATGAGATCAAAACCATACGGACACCTGGCTGAAAATGACTTACAAGTTCGTGGCGCCCTCCATCGGTGATGCTGGAATTCAGAATAGTATTGGCCCACTCTTAGCCTTGATGACAGCTTCCACTCTCGCGGGCATACGTTCAGTCAGGTGCTGGAAGATTTCTTGGGGAATGGCAGCCCATTTACACGAAGTGCTGCTCTAGGGGGAGGTATCGATATCGGCTTGGCACGAACTCGGCGTTCAAAAACATCCCAAATTAGTTCTATAGGATCCAGGTCAGGATTCTGTGCAGGCCAGTCCATTACAGGGATGTTATTGTCTTGCAACCACTCCGCCACAGGCCGTGTATTACGAACAGATGCTCGATCGTGATGAAAGATGAAATTGCCATCCCAGAATTGCTCTTGAAACACCCGCTTAAAACATCAGTGTAGGCCTGTGCAGTGATAGTGACACGCAAAACAATAAGGGGTGCAAGCCCCCTCCATTGAAAACACGACCACACCATAACACCACCGCATCAGAATTTTACTGTTGGCACTACACACGCTGGCAGATAACGTTCACCGGCCATTCACCATACCCACACCCTGCCATCGGATTGCCACATTGTGTACCGTGATTCGTCACTCCTTGTTCAATCGTCCAATGTTCACGCTCCTTACTCCAAGCGAGGCGTCATTTCGCATTGAAATGAAATGTCGTGTGGCTAGGGCCTCCCGTCGGGTAGACCGTTAGGCTGGTGCAGGTCTTTTGATTTGACGCCGCTTCGGTGACCTGCGCGTCGATGGGGATGAAATGATGATGATTAGGACAACACAACACCCAGTCCCTGAGCGGAGAAAATCTCCGACCCAGCCGGGAATCGAACCCGGGCCCTTTGGATTGACAGTCTGTCACGCTGACCACTCAGCTACCGGGGGCGGACATTTCGCATTTACCGGCGTGATATGTGGCTTATGAGGAGCCACTCGACCATGAAATCCAAGTTTTCTCACCTCTCGGCTGTCATAGTACTTGCAGCGGATGCCGATGCAGTTTGGAATTCCTGTGTGATGCTCTGGATAGATGTCTGCCTATTACTCATTGTGACCCTTTTCAACTATCGGCGTTCTCTGTCAGTCTACAGACGAGGTCGGCCAGTACGCTTTTGTGCTCTACGTGTCCCTTCACGTTTCCACTTCACTGTCACACCGGAAACAGTGGACCTAGGGATGTTTATAAGTGTGGAAATCTCACGTACAGACGTATGCCACAGGTCACATCCGATCACCTGCCCGAGTTCGAAGTCCGTAAGTTCCGCACAGCACCCCATTCTGCTCTCTCACGATGTCTAATGTCTACTGAGGTCGCTGATATGGAGTATCCTGCAGTAGGTGGCAGAACAATGCACCTAATATGAAAACGTTTATTTTTTGGGGGTTCCGGATACTTTTGATCACATGGTGTAGTATGGTTTATGAGGTCATGTATATGATTGTTATTATGACCACTATTCTTTGTTACCCCAGGATTACAGATACACGTTTTATTAAACGTTGTTGATGTCATTGACAGTGTAGAACTAAGGAATACCAACACTAATGATTGATATACAAAGGCATTATTGTAATTCTTAATGTGCCTACAACGAAGAAAACCACATGTCAGTTAATCAAAATATCCACGGGTATGCTGCCGGTCTATAGTGTCCAACGGGCACAATATTTCGGCGATCAAACATGTCGCCATCATCAGGTGAACTGACGGACTGAGCTCCTGTGAACGTACCGGCACGGAGATCCGTACGCTATGGCTGCTCAGAGGGAACTGGGTTCGGTCGCGGCGGCGGCCGATTTAAATACCCTCCGCCCGCGGCGCGCTCCCTCCGCCGTCCGCGCCCAGCGCCACGGTCGCGCGGTGGGACAGATTGCGACGGCGTCTGAGATGACGTCGGTGTGATGGCTCTGTCCGCCGTGGTCGTCACAACTATACGTCTGCTCGATTTACTCTTGATTAACCCGATCGCTGGTTCCCAAGCCTTGCTAAGATTATAGCCACAGTCCCGGTTTATGAGGTCGTCATTGGTGCGAATTTCGATGGCCTCTCTAACAACGCTGTCCCAGTATCTCCACGTCTGTACCAGAATCCTCGTGCGGTCATACTCCATGGCGTGATTTTCCGACAAACAATGTTCAGCGACCGCCGACTTGCTCGGATACATCAGTCGAGTGTGCCTCTGGTGTTCACGGCATCGATCCTCGACGGTACGCATCGTCTGACCAATATACGACTTGCCACATTGACACGGAATCTGGTACACGCCGGCCTTCCTCAAACCGAGGCGCTCCCCACCAGTGCAGTTATCTGTTCCTCAAACTGGGAGCTGTTGTGGTTCAGGTAGTGATTTAGCTATAACATATAATGTGAATCGTCTCCCGAAACAAGGGATGAAGCTTGTTTGGCAGCAAGTGACAGATATTGAGTCGATAAACAAAGAACTGATAAGCTTAGTTGTCACTGCACTGGATGTTCTGGAACGAGGATTCAGGTTTAAGATGGATGAGACTCAATGTATTATGCTCACAAGAAGACCGAACAAACTTCTGCACATTGTTTTTATTGATACTGACAGGCTTTATAGGGTAAGACTAAGACTTCAATAGTTGTAAATACCAAACCGTTTTCGAGAAAATAGAGTTTGAACATTTTACGTATGCTTGTATACTTCGTAAGGTCGGTAGTAATCAAGAATTCCCCAACCAAGCGAGTAAGCGCTTAGTATCATGAGTGCGAGGGGGGCGGGGGGGGGTCGAACTCCACTTACGGTACTCTTTTTATTTTATTCCCACCTAATTCTAATAATACACATTCGTGGTACGCTGAGAAATTGTGTGATGAGAGAGAACCGCCTACGAATGTAACCCAATTTTGTTTTGAAATAGCCACATTGAAGAAAACCATGCACATGCAAAGATCCAGGGTTTATTAGCAGTACCATGTCTCAATAATTATTGGTTCCGATGATCAGTAGCACACTGATTCGTATACTGCTTCATACGCTACACATAATAATTCCCACACATGCAGATAAAAAATTATAAATAAGATAATGATTTGGTTGAGAGTTCTTGTGTATCACTTTCTTTCATTTTCATTACGAAAGCTTTTTCTTCTTCTTCAGAAAAATATATGAAAATAATAAATATATCATTCAATAAAGTTTGCACAGGCATAATACACTGAGAGCCAAAGAAACTGGTACACCTGCCTAACATCGAGTAGCGCCCCAGCGATAACGCGGAAGTGCTACAACACGACTAATGCTGGAGGAAATTGACTCCATGAATCCTACAGGGCTGTCCATAAATCCATAAGAGTACGAGCGGATGGAGATCTCTTTTGAACAGCATGTAGGAAGGCATCCCAGATATGCTCAATAATGCTGATGTCTGGACAGTTTGGTGGCCAGCAGAAGAGTGTTCCGGTAGCAGCTCTGTAGCATTTCTAGACGTGCAGGGTGTGGCATTGTCCTTCTGGAATTTCCCAACTCCGTCGGAATGCACAATGGACATGAATGGTTGCTGGTGGTCAGACAGGATGCTTACTTACGTGTCACCTGTTAGAGTTGAAACGTCCCCTTGGAACAATTTATACACGACTGTGCTTAAACTGACACACAATATTTTTAGCGCAACGCAATCTGATTTTCAAAAATCCCTGCAAAAGAATGGCCCTGACTAACATTAACCTATACCTTTCACAAATCACTTACCTCACAAAAATCTTCGTTACTCCAGCTACAGCAATACAGCGAGCGCCACTACTGCCAGCTAAATAAAAGATTCAAACTACGGAAGGCACTAACTACTGATAGGCATAGTTAGCAAATGAAAGATTTTAATAGAGAACAAACAATGTATTTACCTTAATAGTGTTGAAAAAGCATAATATACATAGCAGTTCATAATATCCATTCTGTACTCAAAAATCCGCCATCTCTCTCCCCACATCCACCACTGCTGGCGGCTCACCTCCAACTGCGCAACGCTACGCGCTGTTCACATCCAGCTGCCGCTGCCAAACACTACAATGGCAGACAACAATGCAAACTAGCCACAGACTGCACACAGCACAGCCAGCGATTTTCATATAGAGCGCTAGGTAACGTTGCCAATAAGAAAACATAAACAGCCTACTTACATAAAGAAAACATAAACAGCCTACTTACATAAAGAAAACATAAACAGCCTACTTACAGAGTCTAATTAGACGTATCAGCGTCTCATATCACTCCAACTGTACACGTTCCACACCACTACGGAGGCTCCTTCAGCTTGACATGCGGAGTCCATTGCTTCGTGAGATTGTCTCCATACCAGTACACGTCCATCTGCTCGATTCAATTTGAAAAGAGATTCGTCCGATCAGGTAACATCTTTTCATTCATCAACAGTCCGGTGTCGGTGTTGACGACCCAGGAGAGGAGTAAAGCTTTGTGTCGTGCAGTATAGAGTTTGCACGATTGGGTCTTCGTCTCGGAAAGCTTATGTCGATGATGTTTCGTTGAATGGTTTACACGCTGACACGTATTGATGGCCCAGCATTGAAATCTGCAGCAATTTGCGGGAGGGTTGAACCTCTGTTACGTGGGTCGTCGTTGGTCCCGTACTTGCAGAATCTTATTCCGACCACAACGATGTCGGCGTTTTGATGTTTTACCGGATTCCTGATGTTCACGGTACACTCTTGACAAGGTCATGCAGGAAAATTCCTACTTCATCGCTACCTGGGAGATGCAGTGTCCAGTCGCTCGAGCGCTGACTATAACGTCACGTTCAACCTCATTTAAATCTTGGTAACTTGCCATTGTAGCAGCAGTAACCGATCTAACAACTACACCAGACCATGGTTTTCTTATATAGGATTCTCCGACCGCAGGGCATTATTCTGCTTGATTATATATTTCTGTATTTGAATACGCATGCCTATCTCCGTTTCTTTGGCGCTTCAGTGTGATTACGTTAGAAGAAAAAAACAATAGATGTCAGCCACCAACGGATCTCGCACTTGTATAAATAATCGCTTAACACCCTCAGCTGCGGTTTTCTTGAGCACTACTGACCATACAAAATACATAGCCGGCCGCGGTAGCCGAGCGGCTCTAGGCACGTCAGTCCGGAGCCACGCGGCTACTACGTTCGCAGGTTCGAATTCTGCCTCGGGCATGGATGTGTGTGATGTCCTTAGGTTAGTTAGGTTTAATTATTTCTAAGTTCTAGGGGACTGATGACCTCAGATGTTAAGTCCCATAGTGCTTAGAGCCATTTGAACCCAAAACACATAAAAACACGTAAAATTACCAAACTCGATTTTCTCGAATATGGTTGAGAGTTGTGTCTTCCTGTTTACGTATGTTGTCGTCTTAGTCGTGACCTTCACATCCTGTCAGTATGAATCAGACCGATGAGGGAAAGTTCGTGCGATCCCCTTGTGAACTAAATTTAGAGCTTTGTATGCCGTACTTCATTCTAGTACCTTTTATTAATTTCATAATTTTGATAAAGTTTGATTTGTGTACCGGATTAGATTTCTGTCTTTTATGAGGCTTAATAATGCACTTAGGAAAACTCTAGATCTGGGTATTTATTTCCAGGTGGTCAAAGATTCGTTGTGTTGTTTAAATATTGACCTCAAATGGAATTGTAGTTGGCATTTGTGGTGGAAGTGCAGGCCGGGCATTGTACCACGCTAATTTTGACCACTTTTTCTTCATTTACTGCCCCAGCGTTTTGTAAAAAACTTTGTAATAATTAGTATGTAACGTTTACATGCAAGTCACACATTTACTACCATAAATATCAGAAGTTAAAAAACAATCATGATAATGACGTTCGAATGTGAAAACTTTTGGAAGTATACTCGGTTTAAGGTAGTTCCCTTTTTTTAAACAGCTCTGTGATGGTGCTGACTCTATGAACCGTGAGATGTAGACTCCAGCATGCGAGGCACTAAGTCTCGTCCTTTGATGTGGTACGAACCTAGCTCTCAGACACGCAGCTTACAGAACTGTACCTGGTGCACGTGGAGACATTCGTCGCTGAATGGGGGTTCCACGACACTCCGCTCAATTTCGTTGCGATCCCAGCGTAACGGCCAAGGGTACTCTGCTACAGCAGCTCGGCTGTAAGGGGGAGGGGGAGGAGCGGAGAAGGAAAGGGGAGGGGGTTGGGGGAGTGACAGAACGCGGTGCGGTTTCAGGGAGCCGCAGACGGCGGTTTCTCCAGCTCCTGCCGGCCTTTTGTCATTACGTCCCAACCGCTAATGCGGCTTAAGAGCAATGCGGCGCGTACTGTAGAATGTAGGTGTAGGTACTCCGGGTATAAAGAGAGTTCCAGGGGAGGGGCGGACTTAATGCGGCCTGAGGGTGTGGGAGCAGCACTCGGCTGTCACAGCCGCGCAGTCCTTCCGCCTCCGGGCGAGCAGCGGGCGGAGTACGCAGCCGCCGAAGCGAGCGCTGCGCTGGAAGACACGCCATCATCGCTGCTGCCATTGTCATCCCCACAAAGTGCTCATACGGCACGTTTATGGAGGGTCTTAAGCGACAGCAATTACTGTTTGGGCAAGGCGGAGGATTCCATCCCGATAAATTTCACTACTGTGGGCATTTCAGCAAGTGCAGTGTCTTTCATAGAGATTCATCCGACTTTATCAGACTTCCAAGAGGTTTAGTCGAAAATTTCAAATCGTCTGTTGATCTGTTGCTGCTAACAATATACACTGTAAGATGAAAACCGACGCACCACGAAGGAATTATCCGGATGAGACAGAAATACATGGATGTAGTGTACGTGTTCACACAATCAAATGATTATAGTGCCAGAAAAACTGGATAATTTATTCTACAGAAAGAGCTTCGCAAGTTAAGCAAGGCAGTAACGGCGTGGTCAATCTCTGATCCTTGTGCAAGCTGTTATTCGGCTTTGGCATCTATTGATAGAGTCGCGGAATGTCCTCCTGAGGGGAATCGTGCGAAATTCTTTCCAATTGTCGTTTTAGATCATCAAAATGCCGAGCAACTTGAAGGCCTCTGCCCATAGTGTCCCAAAGGTTCTCAACTGGGAAGAGTTCCGGCGACCTTGTTGGCTAAGGTAGGGTTCAACATGCACGATGGTAAGCAGTGGTAGCTCTCGCCGGATGCAGGGAGACATTAGCTTGCTCAGACTTAAGCCCAGTATGGCCTCCAATGAAAGGCAACAAAACGAGGTTAGAATATCTTAAAGAAACTGTAAATTTGTGGTATGTTCCTACGGAACCAAACTGATTAGGTCATCGGTCACAAAGCTTACACACTACTTTATCTAACTTAAACTAACTTACGCTGTGGACAACACACACGCACACATGCCCGAGGGAGGACTCGAACCTCCGACGGGGGGCAGCCGTTCAGACCATGACAAGACACCCAAGACCGCACGGCTACCCCGTATGGTTTACAATATCATCGATGTACCGCTGCTTACAAGAATAATATACAGAAGAATGGAAAAGAAAATTGAGAATGCGCTAGGTGACGATCAGTTTGGATTTAGGAAAAGTAAAGGGACGAGAGGCAATTCTGACGTTACGGCTAATAATGGAAGCAAGGCTAAAGAAAAATCAAGACACTTTCATAGGATTTGTCGACCTGGAAAAAGCGTTCGACAATATAAAATGGTGCAAGTTGTTCGAGATTCTGAAAAAAGTAGGGGTAAGCTATAGGGAGAGATGGGTCATATACAATATGTACAACAACCAAGAAGGAATAATAAGCGTGGACGATCAAGAGCGAAGTTCTCGTATTAAGAAGGGTGTAAGACAAGGCTGTAGCCTTTCGCCCCTACTCTTCAATCTGTACATCGAGGAAGCAATGATGGAAATAAAAGAAAGGTTCAGGAGTGGAATTAAAATACAAGGTGAAAGTATATCAATGATACGATTCGCTGATGACATTGCTATCCTGAGTGAAAGTGAAGAACAATTAAATGATCTGCTGAACGAAAAGAACAGTCTAATGAGTACACAGTATGGTTTGAGAGTAAATCGTAGAAAGACGAAGGTAATGAGAAGTAGTAGAAATGATAACAGCGAGAAACTTAACATCAGGATTGATGGTCACGAAGTCAATGAAGTTAAGGAATTCTGCTACCTAGGCAGTAAAATAACCAATGACGGACGGAGCAAGGAGGACATCAAAAGCAGACTCGCTACGGAAAAAAGGCATTTCTGGCCAAGAGAAGTCTACTAATATCAAATACCGGCCTTAATTTGAGGAAGAAATTTCTGAGGATGTACGTCTGGATTACAGCATTGTATGGTAGTGAAACATGGACTGTGGGAAAACCGGAACAGAAGAGAATCGAAGCATTTGAGATGTGGTGCTATAGACGAATGTTGAAAATTAGGTGGACTGATAAGGTAAGGAATGAGGAGGTTCTACGCAGAATCGGAAAGGAAAGGAATATGTGAAAAACACTGATAAGGAGAAGGGACAGGATGATAGGACATCTGCTAATACATGAGGGAATGAGTTCCATGGTACTAGACGGAGCTGTAGAGGGCAAAAACTGTAGAGGAAGAAAGAGATTGGAATACGTCAAGTAAATAATTGAGGACTTAGGTTGCAAGTGCTACTCTGAGATGAAGAGGTTAGCACAGCAAAGGAATTCGTGGCGGGCCGCATCAAACCAGCCAGTAGACTGATGACCAAATAAAAAAAAAACCGCTGTGTTGTAAGGGTGACGCAGGTGACAACGCAAGGGCTTCTGCTATGAAAAGAAATGACACTTCGGACCATCGTTCCAGGTTGTCGGACATTATTTCGGGTGCGATACTAACCTGCCCATCGCACCACTGTCCAGGGTACCTCCAGACATACGTTTCACCTGGTATTTCACGAACCGGAGGGTTTCTGCTACTCGTCTTCGTGCTTCCTAAGTCCTTCCTAGGCCAGGGAGATCACCAGATCTCTCCACAATTGAGAACGTTTGGAGCATTTTGGGCGGGGCGCTCCAACAATTTCAGGATTTTGTTGACATAACGCCCGATTGGACAGAGTTTGGCATAATATCCCTCAGAGAATATCCATCAACTCTATCAATCAATGCTAGGCCGAATAGCTACTCGCAGAAGGACCGAGGTGGACCAGCCAATTATTGACTTGCTCAGTTCATAAAGCTCTTTCACTAGAACAAATTATCCAGTTCCTTCTGAAACTGTAATCATTCGTTTTTCCGTACACGTACATCAGATCTATCGATTTCTATCTCATAGCACATGGGGAGAATTATTGTCGGCAAGCTTCTGTATTAGCTGTAATTACTCGGATTGATATGGTCATTTCGCTGCACGTATGTTGGAATAAGTAATATGTTGTCCCATCCCTCTCGAAAAGTACTAACTTCAGTAGTATACTGAGGTGATAGAAGCCTTGGAATACGTCCTGGTGTCGTGTCGGAACTCCTTTTTCCCAACATAGAGCAGCAAGTGCATTCGCTCAGCAAGTCGTTGTAAGTTACCTGCAGAAATACTGGGCCTTGCTACCTCTGCAGCCGTCCATTTTCGCGTACTACTGCCGGTGCAGGATTTTGTGCACGAACTAACCTCTCGCTTATGTCTCACAAATAATAAATGGGAGTCGTTTCGGGCAAAAAGTTGGCGAAATTATTCCCCCAAATTGTTCACAATGCTCTTTCAATCAATTGCGAAGAATTGTGGTCAGGTGCCCTGATCTTTTTCCATCTATAAAAATTCCAGTGTCACTAGGGAACATGAAACTCATGAACGGCTTGCCGTGCTGCGTCTCGGATTAGTGCTGTTTCTTGGTTTCTGTCCTCTCTTGGAGGACATACCGTATCGTTTGGTTGACACGATTGTGGTTGTTTACCTTCTTCTCGTTTTGACTGGCGCTACTTGGTTTCGCAAGCACTGCCTGTCCGCTAGTGGCAGCAGTGGCGGTTATCGGTATGTAGTAACTGTGGCCCTGTCTTTGGGGCGAAGTCGTGCTTCTTCCGGGTCGTGTGAGTGACCAGTTCAGTTGGGGACTCAGGAGGAGCCAGGTCCGCACAGTCCGTGAACACGCCGGGACCGCTGGTGGCGCACATGGACTACCTGATCGAAGGCCTGTGGTCACGAAGGTGCACGACCTCGTCGTAAACCGGATCCTGCAAGTTTAAGTTGAGTACATTTGGATTCAAGTAGAGAAACCTGCACCACTGTGAGATCTTTGCGATTCTCCAGTGGCTTGGGTTCGTGTTGCTGCTCGTAGTGTTGCTGAGGCGAAGAGGAGCGAATGGAGTGCTTAGGGAAGGCGGATCTGGACTTCTAATTACTATTTATTCCGTTCAATTTGCAACTATTCGTTAAGTTCAACCAGAAGTATTTTTCCTGCCTCGTGGCTGCTAATGCCCCAGTTACCAGCCTTGGGGGTTAGTGTATGTTACGGCAGTGTACGTTTCCTCGCCTTGCCGCTGCTGTCCAGTGAGGCGTGTAGTTTTGACAGCTTTCTTGATTGTTGGTTGGTTGGAGATTCTTCTGCTCTGGTGACAGTGATTCCTTTCTCGTTCTGGACGCTCTAAGCGCAGTATTCTGCGGGCGGAGTCGAGACCACCAGTTCCGGCTTTGACGTATTTTTACATCTTTGCATTTGGTTTATTGGACGTCAGGTAGCCTCAGCAAGATTATCATTAGTCATTCGTTAGACTGCCACCAGTCTGAGTTACCATCTTTTGAAGTGAATGCAACTCTGGGCTGCCTATCTCATCGCTCGCGAAAGTGTTTTTTGCCGGACCTACTCAGAGGTCGATTCCTGATGCACCGTCTGTGACTGGTCCTTGTGTTTTATTATTGCAATCTATATTTTAATGTATGTTTTTAAATTTTTTGTTACATTGCCATTCTTGGCGTTACAACAAGGTTAAAAGTTTGTGCTACCGAGTTTACCATCATTTTCTCTCACCCATTTGGTGATCAGTTGCTTGTCTCTTTAAATTAACCTTGCTATTGCATTGCTGTTTTACAATATGTTTGTTAAACTTTTTATTACTGCCGTTCTTGGCGTTCAAGGCCGTCAGCCGTGACTGTGGTTACTTGCCTTAAAATTCTAATTGGGATCACATTGGCTTGTTTTTAAAACATTATTTTCTGTGCCTGTATTTTTTTCTGATTTATTAAATTGTAACGCATTGAAAGCACTATTATTTACACAGTTGTTTATTCCTCCATTAATAACAAGTGATATCTCTATTTATTGCTGAGTCTGGAAATGCCGTTTTAAAATAAATGTGTGTAATTGCAAAGGGAACCAACAGTAACTGTTTACGGCCCCGTCCACAATCGTAACCGAATCCTGCCTTCCCTGACCACCATGTTTCAACGCCTGCAGATGGTCTGCAAGTAGTCGAACATAACCATTTCGACTCAATGATCGGTTCACTTGGACCACGGGACCCAGTCTATTCCACGCATACATAACTCACACCGTTATGAAGTCACCATCGGCCTGCCTTGTTGACAACTTGGGTCCATGGTTTCGTTGGGTCTGCCTCACACTTGAACCGTGCACCAACTCTTACCAACTAAAATTGGGACTCATCTGATCAGGCCACAGTTTTCCAGTCGTCTAGGGTCCAACCGATATGGTCACGAGCCCAGTAGAGGTGTTGCAAGCGATGTCCTGCTGTTTGCAAAGGCACTTGCGTCTGTCATCTACTGTCATAGTCCTTTAACGCCAAATGTCGGCACTCTGTCCTAACGTAGACAATCATCGTACGTCGCACATCGAATTGGGCAGTTTTTTACTCAGTCTGCTTATCTGTTAGCACTGACAACGCTACGAAAATGCCGCTGCTCTCGCTCGTTAAGTGAAGGCCGTCGGTCGTTGCCTTGTCTGTGGTGAGAGGCCATACCTGAAATTTGGTATTCTCGGAACGCTCTGGACTCTCTGTATCTCGGAATATTGAATTCCATAGCGATATCCGCATTGGGATGTCCCATGTGTCCAGCTCTAGCAACCATCCCACGTTCAAACTCTCTCAATTCCCGGCCATAATCACGTCGGAAACAATGCCACGTGAATCACCTGAGTACAAATGACAGCTCCGCAACTCCAGTAGCGTTTGCTACTGGAGTGTGCTGAGGATCTGTGCAACGCTGTCACGCCCATTTAACGATGCCGTGACAAAAAGAGAAGCATTTTGTCGGATCTGCTTCATCCTACCGGGTAAGCGTCCCAGTCTGATGAACAATACTTAAGAAGTGGACATCGCTTTTTAAACCATTTCTTTAGTGGATAAATTTATGAGGTGTGTTGGGCTCATGTATGCGTTGGTTTATACCATGGTTCCTATTCTTTGATTGGTTTTCCGCGGTTATTGCGATTATGCTGCTGTTCGCTCTCTCCGTGAGAGGCAGCAGCGGTGTGTAATGATATTCGCACCTTGTACTATCTTTGGTATGGTGCTTATACACTCCTGGAAATTGAAATAAGAACACCGTGAATTCATTGTCCCAGGAAGGGGAAACTTTATTGACACATTCCTGGGGTCAGATACATCACATGATCACACTGACAGAACCACAGGCACATAGACACAGGCAACAGAGCATGCACAATGTCGGCACTAGTACAGTGTATATCCACCTTTCGCAGCAATGCAGGCTGCTATTCTCCCATGGAGACGATCGTAGAGATGCTGGATGTAGTCCTGTGGAACGGCTTGCCATGCCATTTCCACCTGGCGCCTCAGTTGGACCAGCGTTCGTGCTGGACGTGCAGACCGCGTGAGACGACGCTTCATCCAGTCACAAACATGCTCAATCGGGGACAGATCCGGAGATCTTGCTGGCCAGGGTAGTTGACTTACACCTTCTAGAGCACGTTGGGTGGCACGGGATACATGCGGACGTGCATTGTCCTGTTGGAACAGCAAGTTCCCTTGCCGGTCTAGGAATGGTAGAACGATGGGTTCGATGACGGTTTGGATGTACCGTGCACTATTCAGTGTCCCCTCGACGATCACCAGTGGTGTACGGCCAGTGTAGGAGATCGCTCCCCACACCATGATGCCGGGTGTTGCCCCTGTGTGCCTCGGTCGTATGCAGTCCTGATTGTGGCGCTCACCTGCACGGCGCCAAACACGCATACGACCATCATTGGCACCAATGCAGAAGCGACTCTCATCGCTGAAGACGACACGTCTCCATTCGTCCCTCCATTCACGCCTGTCGCGACACCACTGGAGGCGGGCTGCACGATGTTGGGGCGTGAGCGGAAGACGGCCTAACGGTGTGCGGGACCGTAGCCCAGCTTCATGGAGACGGTTGCGAATGGTCCTCGCCGATACCCCAGGAGCAACAGTGTCCCCAATTTGCTGGGAAGTGGCGGTGCGGTCCCCTACGGCACTGCGTAGGATCCTACGGTCTTGGCGTGCATCCGTGCGTCGCTGCGGTCCGGTCCCAGGTCGACGGGCACGTGCACCCTCCGCCGACCACTGGCGACAACATCGATGTACTGTGGAGACCTCACGCCCCACGTGTTGAGCAATTCGGCGGTACGTCCACCCGGCCTCCCGCATGCCCACTATACGCCCTCGCTCAAAGTCCGTCAACTGCACATACGGTTCACGTCCACGCTGTCGCGGCATGCTACCAGTGTTAAAGACTGCGATGGAGCTCCGTATGCCACGGCAAACTGCCTGACACTGACGGCGGCGGTGCACAAATGCTGCGCAGCTAGCGCCATTCGACGGCCAACACCGCGGTTCCTGGTGTGTCCGCTGTGCCGTGCGTGTGATCATTGCTTGTACAGCCCTCTCGCAGTGTCCGGAGCAAGTATGGTGGGTCTGACACACCGGTGTCAATATGTTCTTTTTTCCATTTCCAGGAGTGTAGTTACCGGCTGTGCTGTGTGTGAGCAGTCGGTCGGTTGGCTTGGAGCAGCGAGGAAATCTCCACGGGGCGTGGTTTGGCCGGGCCCGCTGGCGGTCTCTATGCAGTGTCTGTGGGGCTGTTCCCATATCTGCGAGGTCCATGGCTCACCGACCCTTGACACGAAAGCTGAGTTTAGATGTAATTTACCAGCAAGTCAAGACTGTTCACATTGTGCCATTTGGTTCTCGTTGTTGGCTGTTGGGACATTCCCATGTGCAACAACGTGTGTGTTCGAAATGACTATGGTTTAGCCACCGTCCGGTGGACTCTAACTATATTTGGTTCTTTTCAATTGAAGTGCAACAGCGGAATTTTCAGCCTTGTGGCCGTTAACATACCGGTTACCTGCCCTGACCGTTGACGTAAATTTAGGCAGTGTCCTTTCCTCACCATGTTGTCGCTGTCCAGCACAGTGTGTAGTTTGACAGCTTACTGCATGCTGGGTTTTGGGCGACCATACGTTTTACCTTTGCATTGAACTCCTGGTTGTGTGCTGGTCGAGTGGAGCGCAAGTTACGTTGTCAGTGGGTCCGTTGGCTGTCTGTTGGTTTGGTTGTCTTCGGATAGAGAATGGTTGGGCCGACTGCCTGTCTCACCTAAGTGAGCGTTAGTATTTCAAGTGCTGGCCGACCCACGAAACTGCACTGCCTTTTCTTATTTTCTGTTGTGTGTATGTCACATAGCCGATGGATTTGAATTAAGGTTGAATTATTTCAGTTGTGTTTTGAGTCATGGGCCTTTAGCCGTTTTAAAATTAAAATTCCTTGCATGTCAAGTGTTAGATTGTTTGGGTTTGGGCCTTCATCCTGATTAACGTACTGTTTGCAGATAAAGCCTTGGCCCTTCTGCCAAATAAAAACTATTTTAGTTGGGCTATAAGTCATGGCCCTTCAGCCGTTTTAAAATTGAAGATATTTACTTGTCAAGAGTTAGATTTTTTGGGGTCTTCAGCCTAATTTAAGACAAGGCTTTTTTGTTTAAATTTAATTTACCTTGAGTTTTAAGTCATGGGGCCTTCAGCCGTTTTTAAATTATCTTTGTCTTTCGAGCGTCAGACTGTTTGGAGCCTTCAGCCTAATTGAAGATAAGGTCTTCTGCCGAGTGTTTTTTTTTTTTAATTTAATTTTACCTGAGCCTTAAATCATGGGCCTTCAGTCAGCTTTATATTAAGGTCGTTGCTTTTCGAGTGTTAGATTTTTGGGCCTTCAGCCAAATTATAGAACTTCCTTAGCGTGAGGCCTTCTGCCTTCTAAACATTCTTTTTGGCGTCTGAATTTCGAGTTTATGGCTTTTAGACGTTCTTTTTCTTTAAATTAAAGTGGTTGCGCCCGTAAGGCAAAAGATAGTGTGGCGTATTCAGCCGATAACTAAGTTCAAGAATTTGTACTGTAATGTTTGGTCAAAAAATAAAGTTATATGTGTTCGACTGTAACTGACAGCTGCTCATTTTGGCCCCTTTCCACAATTCATACTACCAGTCTTGTCATGCGGGTTTAGCAGGACGTATCAATTTCATTTCCTTACGACTCTTACTATGAAATTCAGTCCTACATGTGCTTTTCGTACTGTTTGTTTTATGTGATCATTCCACGTAAGGTATGCCCAAGTGATTGTGCACTAAAGTTAATCCCTTGGGACGAAATTGAACAACCACCCTCACAGTGCTACAAAAATCACTCTGAACTGAGCACCATCTGAGCATGAGGCGCTACGCAACTTGAAACCAGTAACGGCAAAATGAAAACCCTATCAACAGGGAAGGCCATTGGTTGCAGTCACTGCTGGTGGGCTTGGTCAAATATCCCGATGCCTCCTACACCCCCTGTCCCAACATAAACGCAGTCTCTAATAACCTCACCGTTGACGGGGCGTCAAGCCCTAATAGTGCTTTGTTTTGTTTGTGAAGTAATTATTGCAGGGTATTTGTAGATCTCCCCATTTCAGCGAATATGTTAAATATCACCAAAACATGCTGTCATAGGCCGCGCGGGATTAGCCGAGCGGTCTGGGACGCTGCAGTCATGGACTGTGCGGCTGATCCCGGCGGAGATTCGAGTCCTCCCGAGGGCATGGGTGTGTGTGTTTGTCCTTAGGATAATTTAGCTTAAGTAGTGTGTAAGCTTAGGGACTGATGACCTTAGCAGTTAAGTTCCATAAGATTTCACACACATTTGAACATTTATTTTTTATTTTTTTGCTGTCATATAAATCAGTAAGATGAGGTAGCCATCATTCTCGTTATCTCCATGTTTAGAGGAACTCACAGATGCAGGGCGGAAAAAAGAAAAATATTCAAGTGACACTCCACGAACTGCGAAGCGAAGGCCCGTTAACTTCGCCGTAACACGCGCGCCAGTAATGCAGTGTGCGTCGAGTGTCCGCGGCGAGAGCTTTCGAAAGCAAAACTTCTCTCTTTCCGGTACTCTTGCTAATGAACGGGCCGTGTCGTCGAGTCTGCGCTTTACGACTCCGAGATAACGCGGATTTTCTGTCTGCTCTTAATCACCAGATTCACAATATTTGCCTCACAAATGGCACGGTAAAAATTATCTAAACATTTATTTTCTTCTGAAGTCGGTAAACACATGCTTCCTGCACCGCCAGCAAACCCTGAAATCGTTGTTGACTCTGTAAGAAAGTTTTAACGGTTTATTTAGGCCGACGTGGCTGCAGCAACTACCGTATAAATGTTTGCAGATGATGAAAGCCTTTTGATTAAAGGGCACGGAGTATCTGATGTGCAGTGAAAAGCAACTGTGGCAACAAATAAAGCAGGAAAATGGTCGTGAGTTTTTTTTATTCTAAACATTAGGGTTAGAACGAGCAAGATGAAACGTAAATTCTATGATTCGTTAAAAGTGTCGCTGTAGATGGTTTAGGCAGTTACAAGTTTCCAAGGAACTTTAGTAGCTTCACCGCACTATTGGCAATCACATTGGTGTGCAAAACGTAAGTATGAAAGTAACTTTCGCATGACGTAGCGCGCCAAGTAACCCAGCTCAACGAAATTTTGACCATACATAGAAAGACCTTCCCTTTTATTCAATGAAAAAACAAGTTACCGCGATTTAAAGTGGTCTTGTCAAATTTGTCTTGACCATCCTAAAAAACTGTTTACCGAGATGCAAATTACAAAATATTTCAAGAAAATATTCTTTAGCCGCCAGGGGCATATCAATCAGCATGATTCCCTTCGTTGTAACTTTGTTTCTTACAAATATATGTACAACGGTATGACTTTTTTAAATGGCACCCTGTATTTTTTATTCGGCAATTCATTTTCACTGCTAAAGACCTATTCAAAAATGTATCACAGTGTACAGTTCAATGAAACACAACGTCGTTAATTACATAACACAACATTGACCTTGAGACCGGGATTGCAAACTCGTCCACTTGATGTTGTCAGAAAACAAACGAAAACCAAGTAAAAACATGACACAAAAATGACTTAGGCTCTCCTGTACCATTGCCCAGGAGTATAACATTCAAAGGCGCTCAAAGTCGTGACCCTGGGCACCGATACACTGGTGGACTCGTTGAATTGTTTACTGCTTCCAGTGTTGCCTGCTGAAGAGAATTAAAAGCAAGCTCGATACGTTCCTGCATGTCCTCTGGAGCTGTTGGAATATCGCGATTGACAACGTCTTTAATGCATCCACAAAGAAAAAAGTCCAGACTATTTAAATCAGGAGGCCTAGCAGGCCAAGTAAGTGTTCCTCCTCGACCAATCCATCTGGCAGGATACCTTCGGTTCAGAACACGACGCGCACGTATGGTATTATGTGCTGGACATCCATGGCGTTGATACAAGATAAGCATTCTGATTCTTAGCGCTACCTCATCCAGAAGAGGAGGAAAAATTCGTCTGAGGAAGTTGGCATACGCTGTGCCGTTTAGTCTACCATTGATGAAATAAGGGCCAATAATTGTAGCATTAACCATCTCACACCAGACGTTAACCCTCCATTGACGCTGACGTTCCAGCTGTCTAAGCCATCTTGGGTTGTTGCTGGACCAATAATGCATGTTCCTTGTCTAAATCTGTTTGAGAAGGAACATTGGAGAAGAAGTTCGGATTGGCGAGGTTTTGCTGCTGTGTCTGGAAATCATCCCCATGCAAGTCTTGATGTAGGTGTACATGGAACCGGTGGCATGTAAAAATACGATGTACACTGGTTTTGGAAATGCCAATCTCGTGTTCAAGCAGTCGTGTGCTTACATCTGGGTTCATAGCAACGGATGCGAGAACAGTAACTTCGGCAGCTTCGTCTGTGCCACAGCTACGACGAATGCGTTGTCGTGGGTTGTAACTTCCCGTTTCCTGAAACGTCGCAACATGAGGAGAAAACATCTGTCGGGAAGATGGGTTTTTGTCAGGATATCGCTCTCTGCACAGTTCCACTGGCTGCACAGCATTCCTTCTACATTCAACAACAACAACAACAACAAAATAAACGTTATGTCGATGCGGTTGTCGGAAGGACAGCATTTACCCTATGCCTACTCTACACAACAGTATTGAAAAGGATTGAACTACTGTACTAAATGTACCAGTACATAAGGAAACAGTATTGCAATTACTGTTCTTCTAACTTACATTTGCATAGGTGAGTAGCGTATCTACCTTCTCTTCGTTCGTGTACATTCTACTCACACAACTCTTCAACTGACGATGGTTGACGGAGTGACGGGTCTGCATTCTACTTATGTTTACATTTGTCCTCTGTCTACGACAGCACGTGGATGTGGTCCATTACCCCGAGTACCTGCACTAAGCGCTGTGAGTGTCAACGTCAGTGTCGTGTTATGTAATTAATAACGTTGCGTTTCAGTGAATGCTCGTTTCAGTGAATGTTACACTGTGATTCATGTTTGAATAGGTCTTTATGAGAGGAAATGAATTACCGAATAAAAAATTCAGGGTGCCATTTGAAAAAGTCATACCTCTGTTCATATCTTTGTAAGAAACAAAGATAGCCGTTCATAACTGCGAAAGTATTGCCGGTCCAGGATTTCGTGCAGGAACTGGTCTCTCGATTATGTATCATAAACTTTCGATGTGATTCATATGGGGCGATCTGCGGGCCCAAATCACACGCTCGAAGTGTCCACAATTTTCTTCAAACCAATCGCAAACAATTGTGGCCGGCTGAAATGGCACAGTCATCCATAAAACTTCCATCGTTGTCTGCGAACATCATGACTGGCTGCAAACGGTCTCCAAGTAGCTGAGTATGTCCAGTCAATTATTGGTTCAGATGGACCTGAGGAACCAGCCCATTCAATGTAAACAAAGCCTGCACAATTATGGACCCACCACCAGCTTGCACAGTGCATTGTTGACAACTTGGACCCATGGCTTCGTGGGGTCTGAGCCACTATCCAACTCCACCATCAGCTCTTACCAACCGAAATAGGGACTCACATGAACAGTGAAGGCCCTCGGACACTGCGTTGTCCATGGTGGGAGGTAACGAGTGAAATCTTTATTCTCGACACGTTCTTGACACTCTTGGTCTCGGAATATTGAATTTCGTAACTATTTACGATATGGAATGTCCCATCTACCAGTCTGCATTCAGAGTCCACTAATTCTATTCGTGTGCCCATAATCACTTGAGTACAAATGAGAGGTCCACCAACGCACTGCCGTTTTTTACCTCTGTATGCGACGCCGCCGCCATTCCTATGTATATCGCTCTCTCATGCCTAATGTCAGCTCAGTGTACGCTCTGCCACGTGCTCCCACACTCACGACATGGTTGGTAACGAGGTCTAATGGTAGGGCGTGCCATTCCTTCACGAGGGCAGTTGACAGCTGGTGGGTGGTCGCTGGTGCACGTGGGAACGCTGCAGTCCACAGGTCTTCGACGGCATTTAAATCGGAGCAACGGGCTGGCCAGTACATACGGCGAATGTTTCCTCCCTCCACGAGCTCCTATACTTGCGCTGCTGATTGCGGTCGTGCATTTTAATCCAAAAAATGGCTCTGAGCACTATGGGACTCAACATCTTAGGTCGTAAGTCCCCTAGAACTTAGAACCACTTAAACCTAACTAACCTAAGGACATCACACACATCCATGCCCGAGGCAGGACTCGAACCTGCCACCGTAGCGGTCACGCGGTTGCAGACCGTAGCGCCTAGAACCGCACGGCCACCCGGCCGGCATTGTAATCCAAAAACTAGTCAAATGCAAGTAGGACTCGAGCACTAAGGGTCCCGTGGAATTTCAATTACGTATGTGTGTAAATATTGGGAATCGAGAATCCCGACGATTTTTGCCTCTTTTCGATATATGTACTATCAAGTTATTTGTTCCGGGAATTCCCAGAAAGCATTATAATCTCTACAGTAATGGTGCAAGCTGTTCGAGATTCTGAAAAAAGTAGGGGTAAGCTATAGGGAAGACAGGTCATATACAATATGTACAACAACCAAGAGGGAATAATAAGAGTGGACGATCAAGAACGAAGTGCTCGTATTAAGAAGGGTGTAAGACAAGGCTGAAGCCTTTCGCCCCTATTCTTCAATATGTACATCGAGGAAGCAATGATGGAAATAAAAGAAAGGTTCAGGAGTGGAATTAAAATACAAGGTGAAAGGATATCAATGATACGATTCGCTGATGACATTGCTATCCTGAGTGAAAGTTAAGATGAATTAAATGATCTGCTGAACGGAATGAACAGTCTAATGAGTACACAGTATAGTTTGAGAGTAAATCGGAGAAAGACGAAGGTAATGAGAAGTAGTAGAAATGAGAACAGCGAGAAACTTAACATCAGGATTGATGGTCACGAAGTCAATGAAGTTAAGGAATTCTGCTACCTAGGCAGTAAAATAACCAATGACGGACGGAGCAAGGAGGACATCAAAAGCATACTCGCTATGGCTAAAAAGGCATTTCTGGCCAAATACCGGCCTTAATTTGAGGAAGAAATTTCTGAGGATGTACGTCTGGAGTACAGCATTGCATGGTAGTGAAACATGGACTGTGGGAAAACCGGAACAGAAGAGAATCGAAGCATTTGAGATGTGGTGCTATAGACGAATGTTGAAAATTAGGTGGACTGATAAGGTAAGGAATGAGGAGGTTCTACGCAGAATCGGAGAGGAAAGGAATATGTGGAAAACACTGATAAGGAGAAGGGACAGGATGATACGACATCTGCTAAGACATGAGGGAATGACTTCCATGGTACTAGAGGGAGCTGTAGAGGGCAAAAACTGTAGAGGAAGACAGAGATTGGAATACGTCAAGCAAATAATTGAGGACGTAGGTTGCAAGTGCTACACTGAGATGAAGAGGTTAGCACAGGAAAGGAGTTCGTGGCGGGCCGCATCAAACCAGTCAGTAGACTGATGACCAAAAAAAAAAAAAAAAATTCCTTAGACTACGCGAGATGTAGAAAACCGAAGCGAACAGCGGACTTCAGCTGATATACGTAGAGAGAGAAGATTTATTAAAACATATTTTATTGACTTACAAGATGTACAACTTTGCTTCCGCCGTTGTTCCTTCAAAATTTGAGGCTCTAATGAAACAAATTGGTTACACATGTATCATTCAAAGTATTTTCCATCGCTGGCCACTACTCTCTCCCATAATTCGGGCAGTGTACGAAACCCGCGTCGAAAAAATTATGCATCTGTTGAAGCGATCCACGAATCGATCCACGAATCGATCCAATTTCTGACTTTTTCATGAAATCGAAAGTGTTGGTCAGTCAGGCCATGCGCCATTGATCTAAACAGGTGATAGTCAGAGGGATAAATGTCTGGGGAATACGGCGGTTGGGGTAGGACTTCCCATTTTAACGTTTCCAAGTACGTTTTGACCTCTTTTGCAATGTGGGGTCGAGAGTTGTCGTGCTGGAAAATCATTTTATCGTGCCTCTCACTGTATTCGAGCCGTTTGTCTTTTAATGGTCTGCTGAAACGAGTTAATTGCGTTCAATTACGAGCACGTGTGATTGTTACACTTGATTTTAACACCTCATAGTACACGACGTCGAGCTGGTGCTACCAAATGCGGGGCATGATCTTTGAGACGTAAATATGGGGTTTGACTGTCGACGTGGAAGCATAACCGGGATATCCCCATGATGTTTTGCTTTTAGGATTATCGTAATAAACCCATTTTTCGTCCCCGGTCACAATAAGATGCAGAAATCGCTTCCGTTTTAGCCTCTCAATCAACTGTTCACAAACACACAAACGCCGTTCAACGTCTCTTGGTTTCAGCTCACACGGGACCACAGTTCCTTCTTTCTGAATCATGCCCATAGCCTTGAGACGTTTTGAAATGGCTTGCTGTGTCACTCCAGCTAATCGTGCCAATTCTTCTTGAGTTTGACGTGAATCTTCATTCAGCAAAGTCCCCAGTTCTCCTTCAAATACATTCTCTCTTCTACCATTATGCCGGTCTACGACGTTAATATAACCTTTCTTGAAGCGTTGAAACCACCCACGACACGTTCTTTCACTAATAGCGTCCTTACCATACGTACTTGAGAGCATTCGATCAACTGCAGATTTCTTCATAGTGAAACAAAATGGTAACACCTCCCGCGAATGACGAGAATAAGGCTCGTAAACTGACATTTTTAATCAAGATCAGCTTTATGATGCAGACACAAATCGACAAATGTTTGAATGAGGTTATGTTGACCGAGGTCCAAGATAACTGCCTGACGTCTGCGATCTGTTTCTTTCGACCGCTACTTACCGTTGTCGCCACCTATCGGCAAACGGTGGAAGCGAAGTTGTACACTTTTTACTAAAACATGGATACAGCTTATGTATTATGTTTCCGTGCAGTAATGTTCGTCTGTCATGCTTCTGACGAATGATTAATGCAGTGTATTTCCACTGACAAAAGATATAATTTATGTGATAAGTATAAAACTGTTTCCTTTACATGTGCTGTGAAGCCTTGCTTGTTACCGAATTTCATGATTCTATGACAATTGGAAGTATCCTACCTGTTTGGATGAGAGAGTTCTCTAGTATGAAAGTATGTGACATAAATATCCCAATCTTTTGATTGCACTGACTCAGAAACCTAACTCTCTTACATCACTAAGGGACCATACATCTTAGCACGTGACATGAATCTGACACATCAACCTATTCACGAGAAAAAACCCGTCTTAACGACGAACAATGAAGCAAGGCGGATAAAAGGTGTCAAAAATATTTCTTCATGTTACATAATCATAAATAAACAATTTTTCGATTTTTCTTCTTTTTCTCTACTGTAAAACGTTCTTTATGATTCCAGGTCAATAGGAATTACGCTACAGGTTTTGAAGAGTGGGTTTGTGTGCTGAACTGAACTGGAAGCATATAAGTTTTACATCGTCAAGTGATTATAGACTTCACTACGTAACATAAATCTGAATTTGATACGCCAACCTGTTCCAGAGAAAAAAGGGCTTAACAGACGGGCATAGGAACAGATGGATAAAGAATAACAAAAAATATTCTCTACGTGTGGTGTAATTAAAAATTAACAATTCCTGGACTTTTTCCTTTACTTGTAGCGTGAAACTGCTTTTCTTTGTAAATTTCATGATTCTAGGGCAATAGAATGCACCCTTTGGGTGTTATGTGTGTGTTTCAGAGTGTCAAAAAATGTGACGTAAAATGACCTATCTTTTTACTGCGTTGACATAGAAGCTTGAAATTTTTGAGCGTCCAAGGGACTATAGGCCTTAATACAAGAGTTGTAACTTAAATAGTGGCTGCTATTTATTCACAACCGACACAAAAGAGTTACATATTTGCAGCTGTTACTGTCATTCACAATAGTCACGAGCGTTGTGTAGAATCTGTTGCCAGCGATGTGGAAGGCGTAGTATACCGTATACTACGCCTTCCACATCGCTGGCAACGGGTACTACACAACGCTGGTGACTACTTTGAAGGACAGTAACAGCTACAAACATGTAACTCTTTTGTGTCGGTTGTGAATAAATAGTTGCCACTATTTTTTTAAGTTCCAAGCCTCGTGTGTGACATATATTTGAAGTTAATACATCTACCCGTGTCTGAAGAAAAGGGCTCTTTAACTGTTGGACGGACAGATAGATAACAAAACCGACCCCGTAAGGCACGGAACCTTAATATGAAGTCAGGACTGAATTCACGTATGAAGGTATCCATATTGGGAAGGTGTAGACTATCGGCATAACGTTGAGCGGTTACCGAAGCGTGTTCCATGATTTGGAGGTTGGAACCTACGTGGAACATTACGTGCTCTCCCACCACCACCTTGGATATAACGCCTGGACCACCATAACGATCGTTTTCGACAAATTTGCTGGATGCATCACGTGTTGCCAGCAGTTACCGTATGTCCACAGAGTGTGCAACGCGGCTACTGGGAATGGTGCAGTAGTCGCAGCCACGTAACGGGGTGTAAGAAAAGTGGTCGTGCCTTTTTCAATAAAACGTAGTTTCCAGTTTGCTGATTCACCATTATCTTTGACGAAAAATTACCTTTGCGTCGACATATTCATGGTAGGTGAGCTGTGGACACACCCTCCTTTCGACAGGACAAGACTCGTGTTCACAGAAGTGCATTCATTCGTTACTGGATTGGCGAATACATAGGCTTCCTGTCTCAACTCGAATGATCCGCTAAATTACCTTGTCTTAATTCCAAAGAAAATTATTTGGCGGGTGAAATGTGACTGTCAGTATCCCAACAGTTTCGTAGCTCCACGGCATCTAATAGTGACTGCCTTGCTTCATCTGGGTATGGCACATTTGAAGAAAGTTGTGCGATCCTTTCCTAGCTGAACTGATGCCGTCAGGAACGCTACAAGCAGTGTAACACAGTATTAGCGTGCTGTCTTGTAGAGGTGACTAAATTTTTGTCCGCTGTGGTTATATGAACCATCAAGACTGAGAAGAGGGTGTGTCTGTGAGGTTGTGTGGATTGTGTGAAGCTCAAGAGTGGGGATGTGTTGAGGTGAGCCAAATTTTTCCGCTCTAGACTTTTGTGGAAGATTGGTGTTAACTGATGGTTGCCTAATAAGCTGTAAAGCAGTTAGTAATAACAGATATTAATGGAGCAGAATACAGTTTGTGTGGTGTCACCGCCAGACACCACACTTGCTAGGTGGTAGCCTTTAAATCGGCCGCGGTTCGTTAGTATACGTCGGACCCGCGTGTCGCCACTATCAGTGATTGCAGACCGAGCGCCGCCACACGGCAGGTCTAGTCTAGAGAGACTCCCTAGCACTCGCCCCAGTTGTACAGCCGACTTTGCTTGCGATGGTTCACTGTCTACATACGCTCTCATTTGCAGAGACGACAGTTTAGCATAGCCTTCAGCTACGTCATTTGCTACGATCTAGCAAGGCGCCATATTCAGTTACTATACTTACTATCTTCAAGAATGTATTCTGAACAGATAATATTGTGAATCATGTACCGTCAAGAGCGACGTTCATCATTAATGGATTAAAGTTAAGTATCAAACTAATTACGTCCGCGTTCTGAATTCTCATTTCTTGTCATGTTCCAGACCTCACGTCAGTATATTTCTTCCCTCCTCACGCCAGCCTGCGTGAGCTAAAACGCGTGCATTTCGGCATCCACTCGTAACACGGTGTTGGCTCTTCTGCTAACACAAAAGTTTGTTTCCTTTTCAATCTCAGATACCTGCGGTAGATTAAACATTAAATTTTTGTGGAGACGAGTTATCTCATGTTATTTTGATTTCCTGAGACTCATAAGGACGAAGTGCATACCTACACGGTCATTTTAGTTGCAGAAAACGACGTTAGTTCAACAAAAATACCTTTAGATAGAAGGTCTATTACGCATATTAGTAAAATTAAGTAACATGTTGCTCTGTTCCAGAGTGTTCAAAGGGCCTTACCAGCTTTAATTCACACATGAGGTTCTAGATTACCAAGTCTAGTTAGTAATTTAGTTCTTTTGGTCACTACCATGCCATTGTTCACTGTATCACAAATTAAGTGGCGCTTCCAGAATGAGAGACAAAACAGAATAGCACTTCACTTATTGAGAGGGTATGTGATGTTTTGGAGACTACAGAATCGAGTCACATGCATAAGGAATTTCCCAGTAGGCACCCACTTGCCAGTATGATGTGGTACAATCTATGGCTTCAATGCATGCACCGATCCAGTTGAGGTGGGTATCACAAAACCGTTGTGTCCCCTCCTGACGCCCAGCTGTTGTAACTGGGCCTTGATATACCGGAATCGGGCACTTGGGCAGATTATGTTCGATTTAGTCCGGCGTACACTGCATCGGAGGTTGATCTAGAGAACGTGGCCGGCCGCAGTGGCCGTGCGGTTCTAGGCACTCCAGTCCGGAGCCGCGCTGCTGCTACGGTCGCAGGTTCGAATTCTGCCTCGGGCATGGGTGTGTGTGATGTCCTTATGTTAGTTGGGTTTAAGTAGATCTAAGTTCTAGGGGACTGATGACCACAGCAGTTGAGTCCCATAGTGCTCAGAGCCATTTGAACCATTTTTTTGGAGAACGTGTTGGCTATGGGGGTAGATAGAAATCATGCAGACAGGTCGGAAAGACACGTTCCATCTGTGGACGAACATCATCCTGCCGAAAAACGACACAACAGTACTTTCGTATCAGAAGTAACTCATGACGAGACTTACCATTGTGCCGCCAGGGTTCCCTCGTTCACTGCCAGCCGTTACCTATATCTGATGGCTGACCACACCATGATGCCAGGAGTAGTGCCGCTGTGTTTTCTCCGAAATACACTCATGTTCAGAAGAAAGAGAACACCTTGAACAATTAGATATAAGACGTTCACATTCACAGGACAAGTACATTAGTATATTCTGCAGAGATGATTAGCATTTCAGTTATCTCATTTCTTTGGCCCTTGTAACTTGTTTCATGCGTGGTTGCATCGACATGTATGAAGTGCGAATGGCGCCCTGTGGAATATCCATGAACGCTGCATTCACCAGCTTTATCTGTGGTGGCTGGCATTGGGTCACATCGCTGCACACATCGTTTCGCCATATCCCACACATTTTCGATTGGCGTCAAGTCTGGTGATCTGGCGACCCAGGGCAAAAGGTTGACTCCGTGTGACACTAAGAAGACATGTATCCGGGCAGCATCATGTGGTCTTGAATTACCTTGTTTAAAAATGGGATCAGGGGTGTTGTACAGAAAGGGTATGGTTACGGGTCACACAATGTCATTCACGCACGCCACACTGGTCACAGTGCCTTGGACACCCAATAGCACGCCACTCCATAAGGCCTTGAGTTGGCGCTCTGTGTCCTGTGCGAACGCAGTCACTGTGATACCTCTTCCTTCTGTCTGTGGCGAACCGGCCATGAACAGTACCTGGATTCGTCGGGAAGCACTATGTGATGCCGTTCCTGTCCCCAATGACGACTTTCCATACGACATTGCCGTCTAGCATGTTTCTGCACATTCGTCAAACGTACGTAGATAAGTGGACAACGCGCATGTAATCCATGCATTAATAAACAGCGACAGACTCTCATCACTGATAGTGAACGATATATTACACCGTTCTACTGTTGCACCAGAGGCGAGGAGAACGTAGATTTGTCCTGCAACGCCATTTGGATGAAGTGTCGCTCTTCTCGATGGCGTGGCCTATGTGGTGCGAGCTGACCCATGTCGTGTCCTACTGCCTTCTGTGAGCCGTTGCACTGCCGAAATACTTCGTCCCACATGAGCAGCAATTTCCCAGATGGATGCACCATGTTCTCTCGTGTCAATGATGCGCCCTCTTTCAAACTGACTTGTTTGACGGTACAGTTCGCGCATGCGTCTGTAAGGCAACTTTCACGTTTGCTTAAGTCAAACTGATCAATTACATTCGGTTTATGGCGACAATGAGAGCCACAGGTACATTTTATAGACAGGTGGTATAGCGAATCGACCTTGACATGTTTCAAATGCTAATCATTTCGGCAGAACATACACACATCGCCGGCCGATGTGGCCGAGCAGTTCTAGGCGCTTCAGTCCGGAACCACACGACAGCAGTCGTCGCAGGTTCGAATCCTGCCTCCGGCGTGGATGTGTGTGCTGTGCTTAGGATAGCTAGGTTTAAGTAGTTCTGAGTTCTAGGGGACTGATGACCTCAGGTTAAGTCGAATAGTGCTCAGAGCCATTTGAGCCATACACACATGAAAAAAGTTTTGCATCACGTCAGTTCCGAGAGTTACGGAACCTGTACAGAAAAATGGAATAGAGATCAACAGAAACATCAATTCCGCCCTTTTTATTGCTCATGAAATCCACTTATTGCATGTTGTACCACCAGACGGAAAAACCTTCAGAGATGGTGATCCAGAGTGCTGTACGCATCGGTAATTCTAGGCGTTGAATTCCCACCTAAAGTTCATCAAGGCACTGTTGGTCGAAATTGTCCCACTCCTCAACGGCATTTCGGTGTAGATCCATCAGAGTTGTTGGTGGGTCACATCGTCCATATACAGATCTCTTCAACCTATCCCACGCATGTTCGATAGGGTTCATGTCTGGTGAACATGTTGGCCACTAGATGAGCGATGTCGTTATCCTGAAGGAAGTCATTCACAAGACGTGCACGATAGGGGCGCGAATTGTCGTCCATGAAGAGGTATGCCTCGCCAATATGCTGCCGATATGGTTACACTATGATTACGGTGGCTTCTATGAGCACCAGCGACGTATGTCGTCTCCATATAACGCGACCCTTAACCAGCAGGGAACCTCCACATTGCTGCACTCGCTGAATGGTGTGTCTAAGGCGTTTAGCTTGGCCGGGTTGCCTCGAAACACGTGCCTGGCGATTGTCTGGTTGAAGGCATATGCGACACTGATTGGTGAACAGAATTTGAAGCCCATCCTGTACGGTCCATTCGGCATGTTGTTGAGCCCATGTGTACCGTGCTGCATGGTGTCGTGGTTGCAAAGATGGACCTCCCCAAGGACGCCGGGAGTGATGTTCCACATAATGAAGCCTATTGCGCATGGTTTGAGTCAGAACACGAAGCCCTGTGGCCGCACGAAATGTATTATTCAACATGGTGGCATTGCTGTCAGAATTAAAGCCATAATTCGTAGGTAGCGGTCATCCACTGCAGTAGTAACCCTTGGGCAGCCTGAACGAGGCATGTCATTCTGTCTCTCTGTATCTCCTCCATGTCCGAACAACATCGCTTTGGTTCACTCTGGACGCCTGGACACTTGCCACTTCCTATCACAAAGTAACATTGCGGACGCAATTGAACTGCGGTACTGCCTGTCTAGGCATGGTTGATCTACAGACAACACGAACCGTGTACCTCCTCCCTGGTGGAAGACTGGAACTGATCGGCTGTCAGACCCCCTCTAATAGGCGCTGCTCATGCATGGTCGTTTTAAATCTTTGGACGTCTCTAGTCACATCTCTGCACAGTCGAAGGGACTGTGTCTGTAATACAACATCCACAGTCTATCTTCAGGAGTTCTGGGAACCGGGTGATGCAAAACTTTTTTGACGTGTGTGCTATCGTGAATGTTCTGTGAATATGACTGTTCTATACTGGCCATTAAAATTTCTACACCACGAAGATGTGCTACAGGCGCGAAATTTAACCAACAGGAAGAAAATGCTTTGATATGCAAATGATTAGCTTTTCAGAGCATTCACACAAGGTTGGCACCGGTGGCAACACCTTCAACGTGCTGACATGAGGGAAGTTTCCAATCGATTTCTCATACACAAACAGCAGTTGACCGGCGTTGCCTGGTGAAACGCTGTTGTGATGCCACGTGTAAGGAGGAGAAATGCGTACCATCACGTTTCCGACTTTGAGGAAGGTCGGATTGAAGCCTATAGCGATTGCGTTTTATCGTATCGCGACATTACTGGTCGTGTTGGTCGAGATCGAATGACTGTTAGCATAATATGGAATCGGTGGGTTCAGAAGGGTAATATGGAACGCCGTGCTGGATCCCAAGGGCCTCGTATTACTAGAAGTCGAGATGACAGACATCTCATCCGCGTGGCTGTAACGGATCGTGCAGCTACGTCTCGATCCCTGAGTCAGCAGATGGGGACGTTTGCAAGACAACAACAATCTGCACGAACAGTTCGACGACGGTCGCAGCAACATGGACTATCAGCTCGGAGACCATGGCTGTGGTTTCCCTTAACGCTGCATCACAGGCGAGAGCGCCTGCGATGGTGTGCTCAACGACGAACCTGGGTGCACGAATGGCAAAACGTCATTTTTTCGGATTAATCCAGGTTCTGTTTACAGCATCGTGATGGTCGCATCCGTATTTGGCGATATCGCCGTGAACGCATATTGGAAGCGTATATTCGTCATCGCCATACTGGCGTATCACCTGGAGTGATGGTATGGGGTGCCATTGGTTACACGTCGCGGTCACCTCTTGTTCGCACTGACGGCACTTTGACGAGTGGACGTTACATTTCAGATGTGTTACGACCCGTGGCTCTACCCTTCATTCGAGCCCTGCGAAACCCTACATTTCAGCAGGATAATGCACGACCGCATGTTGCAGGTCCTGTACGGGCCTTTCTGGATACAGAAAATGTTCGACTGCTGCCCTGGCCTGCACATTCTCCAGATCTCTCACCAATTGAAAACGTCTGGTCAATAGTGGCCGATAACTGGCTCGTCGCAATACGCCAGTCACAACTCTTGATGAACTGTGGTATCATGTTGAAGCTGCATGGGCAGTACACGCCTTCCAAGCTCTGTTTGACTCAATGCCCAGGCGTATCATGGCCGTTATTACGGCCAGAGGTGGTTGTTCTGGGTGCTGATTTCTCAGGATCTATGCAGATCTATGCACCCAAATTGCGTGAAAATGTAATCACATGTCAGTTCTAGTATAATATATTTGTCCAATGAATACCCGTTTATCATCTGCATTTCTTCTTGGTGTAACAATTGTAATGGCCAGTAGTGTATATTTATATAGCCAGGGTGCTCTGAACATGAGTCTAAGAGGAAGTGTGAAATCTCTCTAACACTCGCCGCCATACTCCCCTATTCGCCGACGTTAGTCATCTGTCGTGATTCATCGCGATTCATTTCTTAACACAGTGTGACGCCATTTATCAGCAGTCTATGCATCCCCGCCACGACACCACTCCAGACGCAGCTGCCTGTGTTGTTAACGGTGACCTAGGTATTGGACTGTAATTCCCTAGATGAGCTGCCACCTGTCTTCCACCAACGCTGTGCGATGACTCCCCGCCAGGGAATCCACAGTCGGACGGCAAGCACAGATATGAAGGGGACACGATGCGGTTGGTGCACAATACGCCGATCGCCCCTTGTGGTGCTCAGACGTGGTCGACGAAACCACGACGACGTACCACTGCAGCACCTGAGTGCCATACGCTTGCACAATTCGACCAGCTCACCAAATGGAGACCTACAGTGAGGTTCCTTTGAAATTCTGTCCTGTGCTGATAAAGCCGAGTGCACCGCACATGCGTGATCTTCACAGTGGTCGCTCAACATCTGACGTCGCTAATGTCCCTTATGTTCTCCACCGGGCCTGGTAACAACATTAATTACGTAGAACACTCAGAACCATCCTACATGTCAAAGACAATTTCTAATCAAACAATTTACGAACTCACCGGTTGTGTGCACATTTGCGAAGGTATGTTGATATTCAACCATCTGGGTACTTCAGTTCTTTAGGCAGGCAGTCTCTAGTACCATAAGTAACAGATTTCCTTTTGAAGGAGTTACACGAAATTCCATAGGCTTTGCTGAAGTCGAAGGATATGTCTGTTACCTTCTTAGTTTGATCTGGGACTAACGAACCTGATATTCGTCACACGTAACAGTAAAAATGAGTTACGGATGTGTCTGCCTTTATGCAAGTACACAAATTACTTGAAAGTCTCTTCGGGTTAGCTGCCGGACTCTAAAATCAACTCGATTCAATGTTTGGGCGATTCAATTGTTAGCCATCTTCTGGGGAAAGCTGCTTCTGCTGCTGAGTCCCACTGAGAACTCATGCCAAGACAGCAAATCGACGCCCTATATAGGCCTCAGTACCGTACACGGTGCATGCGTCGCCCATCACAGTTGCTGCCCTCCAAGACTCGGCAGGTGGCGCCCGGCCCTTAGTAGAACACGGGCGGCAACGATACATCGCACTCAGAGACGATATCCAAACACTCGCACTGGCCGCACCGAAGAACGTTCTGTGTTGTTGCCGGATAGTGCAGAGTTGCACGTCCTGCTAAGAGTGAACGAATTCTCTCTATTGATCACATTAACCGCCAACCTAATTTCAGCTGCCTCTTTACAGACACTGTGCCGAAAACCGGAAGTTATTTGGCCGCTATCATAGTTTTGTCAAATATCATACCGTGTCCTACGTTTAAGCAATGTTCTGCTAGTGCCGATTTTTCCGGCTGTTGTAGCCTCGTATGATGGCGATGTTCCATCCACCTGTTATGAAACGTGCGAATCGAACGGCCCATGTAAGCCTTCCCACATGGACACGGAATTTTGTATATACAAGGCTCCCTAAGGCACAAATCATCTTTCACGGAGCCTTACTGTCCGAAGAGCCCTCCTATAACGATACAGTTTTGTTATTTTTAGATCATCAAACACTTCAGGTCGCGTTTCTTTGTGTAAATAAGTGATAACTTACATTTTGCTGTGATCTGCGTTTCCTCTCATCTGGTCTGGAAGAAACGCAGATCGCAATAAACTGTAAGTAATTACTTATTTACATACAAAAACACGACGTGAAGTGTTTGATAATCTAAAAATAACAAAACTGTATCGTTATACGAGGGCTCTTCATAAAGTAAGGAACGTTAGGTCGCGAATAGAAAACTACAGTGAAACTCAAAACTGTTTTATCTGCAACAGTTGGCTACAACTCCCAGCTACTTACCTCCACAGTCACCGATCCGACTTAGACGTTTGTCATAGCGTTGTACCAACTTTCCAATACCCTCGTTATAGAAGGCAGCCGCCAGTGCTTTCCGCCAAATCTCTACGCTGGCATACAGCTCAGTGTCTGTGCCAAAATGTTGTCTTCATACGCAGCGGTTCATGTGACCAGAGATGAAACTCACAGGGAGACAATTACCGGCTGTATTGTGGGTAATCAAACATTTCTAATTAGAAACGAAGCAGGAGCATCTTCATTGCCCCTGCTGAATGCGGCTGAGAATTGTCTTGAAGAAGAAAACGCACGACAGTTGTGTAATGTTGGCTGCATAGCTTCAGGCGAAATTTCTCACCAGGCCCTCGTACTAGGCGGGAGACACTATTGTTCTAGGTATCTTTATGTGCTCCCTCTGTACTCAGAACTAAAAAGAACGACGTAACGCGATCGACGGGCATACTAGATACACTGCCCAACACACCTGTGCAAAACTTCATCGGATTTTCACTGTGGTTTCCGTTTCGCGACCGATCGTTCCTTACTTTTGGAATAACCCTCGTAGATCCCACTGAAGATGCCTTAGAGCAAGAAAAAGGCGAGACGCGTGTGGGAAAAATAAAATAAGTTGCAGCAAGAAGAGGCGGTTTCATTTACAAAACAAGTATTTCTGTGCTTGCTGCAGAGGAAGGCCACGCAAACAAACTTTATTTTGTTGGGTAGGTCCTTAGTATTTTCGAATTTAGCACTGTTTATATGAGTATAGTGTTTTATAGAAACTTGTGCATGTCTCTGGCTACATCATAAGCTGGTGCACATACATACACACACGCACACACAGAATGAAAGCAAATGTAACAGATTCAAGATTCGGGGAAACCAGACCACAGTAAAACAGCAAACAAAAGGCACTCGGAAGCGAATCTGAAATGTGGATAAGTGGAGAGTGTCCAAGCTGCAGGATTTCACATAGCGGCGACGTTCAATGAGGCAGGCTGCTTCGGCTGAAGCTTCTGCTCCATCTACGTCCATGCTCTGAAAGTTACCTTACCTTACGCGTCAGGAGGCTCTACGTGTAGCACTCTTACTTACCCCTTGTCACAGCAATTTTACCATCAAGACCGTTTCATGATATGTATATAGTAGGAAGCAGAGTGTTACGTGAATATTCGAGATATATCCGTTTCCGGAATTTTAAAAATAAATCACAACGTGATGCAACATCGTTTTTATTGTGCTTCTGATCCTGCAATTGGATGAGGATCTACATGATACTTTAGCGCTGAACGAACCTGTGACGGCACGTGCTGTTCGTAATTATAATCCTCTGAATTTCTTCCATCAATCCCGTCTGCTATGGCTGCTGACTGATGAGCGGTACAGAAATATCCGTCGCATGAATCCCTTTTCAGTTATCATGTTCGTGTAATGGTGGCAGTTCCCGAGGATTCTCCCAGTCACTCTTAGTATGCTGTCTACCTGGCCTGTGATTACTTTTATGTGATGTTGCAACTTGAAACAGCTATTTATGCGTATTCCTGTTCGTTACCCACTTAGAGATACTGGTTCAATACTCCTCTTACTGTAGGATATTGGGATAAATGAGGTAGCAGGCAATAATTCACAAAACGATTGCAGTTTTGGCCTTAGTGGATCTTACCTCACCACACGCTGCAGAAGACGGACATTTTTAGAATGGTGTTTAAGGTTTCCTTTGTGTCCACATTACTTTCATTGGCACAGAAATGGCACCTCTATGCTCATCAGACCAAGTTATCTGATGTCGGGTTCTTTTTCTGACCTCCCCCCCCCCTACCCTAAACTGTTAAATCGTGAATTTGCTACCTATAATTATTTCTCTGTAGTATATAGAATTGTGTTATTCTGGCTACCTTCATAACATTTTATGCTGTACCGATCCCTTTTACTTCACAGTTTTAGCTTTTCTCCGACTTCAGTAGACATCCACCACTTTAAATTGTATCAGTCCGATAAAATTCTCTTGTTTCATGGCTGCGTTGCAGTTTCTCTGTTTTCGTACTTTGCAAAGCTCTTCTTGTTACACATACCTTTTATAGGTCTCAATACCATTGTCATTTCATGACAACTAAATTCGTAATTAGTGAAGCAGTCGATACATGCATATTTTGCGATCCCGTAACTTGCTTTTTACATTTTTGGTATGTGTATCGACGTGTATAGCCTTTTCCCGTAGTAATGTTTACCTCTTGAGGTGCTTCAGGAGCTTATATTTGTTGCTGGGTTTATCTTCATAATATACAAAATTAAAAAAAAAATTAATATTGGTTACGAAAAGGGCGTTAATATGAAGTGTAAAGCAGTTGTCAAATCACGAAGTTGGTAGAGGGCATTTGTCAGTCTCTATTTCTCGACCTGTTAAGATGTATAAATTGTCAGGTAACAGAAATAAGAGACCAGTCGGGGCGCTCTAAAGATATCCGAAATCTTCTCCTGCTCACGCCGCGATCACATCTGGCCGACTTTCTGTCCTTTCATTAGTAAAAGTTCAGTGAGATGCAAAGTTTTGCTTTCAACCGGCTCTCCGCTACTGCCATTAGCCGAAGTAAGAGCTCTCGATTCAGATCTCCGGAACTGTGAACAGAACTTCGGCATTAGCGTTAAAGCCATTGCTGCTGTGATATCCGTTCTTCTACTCATAATTGTGAGTGTAAATCAAAAATTATTCTCTGACTCCATCTCATTCGTCCAGCAATTATCTTAAACATGCATTTGAAACCGTGAACTGTAATCTGAAGTTCGAAATTTATTTATCTCTCATACAGGATATAACTGCTGGCATTTGAAACGTAAAGGAAAGAAATCACAGTTTAATTGAAAAGAAATCTCTCCTCCATAGGAAAGGACCCGAACTCCACCGAGAAATAGTCAGATTTTGTTTGAGGGTTGTCATCTTAGTACTTATCTACAAGGGACCGATCATCTCTTGTAGCACAGATTAATCCATTCATTTCTGTTTACGTCTTCTTGATGCCCCTAAATCACTTAGGAAAAATACTGAGATTGTTGCATCGTATGTTTAAATCGACGCTTTCCGTCATCGCTCTTGCAGTGATACTGTGACCCGTCTAAAATAAGATCGAAAATACGAAAATGAAAATTTAACTTTCCTTCCTTCAGTAAATACATTTTCTGTCTTTTTAAATTTCATTCTGCTGGAGTTCTTGGTAATGATGGACATAATGAAGGTAGAGTGACTGTAGTGCTTTCGGACCACTCTGATTGCATTTGTGACGTTACTAGTGAAAATCAGTGCTATATGCATTACCTCACAAGCCACGCCATTGTCCAAGACGTGATCGTCATGACATGACAAGTCATGCCCCTTCTTTTACTCCATCTTATTCATGACGTCAGAAGCCTCTTTCCTTTAACACGGTGTTACATTGGTGGGAAATTCAAATTACGGACTAAACAGGCAGTCGCAGTAATTTACAGATGATTAAAACGAAACTTTTTATTTGACAGATTTACTAGGGAGCATGTAAAATAGTTTTATGAATAACAAATATGTACGGATGTTTTAATCTATTGTGCTAGATGTACAGAGAGGTTAGCTTTAATGCTATTAACAAATATATACACATGGTTCAGCATATCTGTGCTGGACGTACACATAGATTTAACGCTAATACTTCCTTTGTTTGTAAGTTTAAGCGGTATTATGGTTACCTGTCACTTTTAAACTTGTACACCCTTATATCACTACATGTATACCCCTTTATTATGTAGGGGCCTGGAGATTGCAACATTGAGTTGCTGAAACTGGAAGCTTTTGATATATAAAATAAAATACCCAAAATATACGGCTGTTGGCAAAGTTTTTTGAATCGAGAAATACGTACCAGCCGAAGTCCCCTCATCAGAATGGACTGACAGAGACCAAATGATTATTGGTTTATATCCTTTTTCACTGCTTTCCTGCTCAGCGTAATATACAAGCCAATAAATATTTGTTACTCTTATAGGCTTGGTGAAGTTCGTGTGATACAGAGTCTCATTTCAATATAAAATGTACAGTCGTCTGTTTAGCATGTTATTTTCAGTCTCATGTACATTTTTCTCTACAGAACAAGTCCAAAGTCATGCTTTAGGCACAGGTTTTGATGGGTATTTTAGATATTGGAGTAACATTGTGACAGTCTGTGTATGTGTGTGTGAGTGAGAGAGAGAGAGAGAGAGAGAGAGAGAGAGAGAGAGAGACTGACAGACAGAGAGATGATGCCAGTTTAAGCAGCTTAGGTGATTTTGATTATTAATAGAAGATGCTTACATACTTTGGCACGTGACACGCAAAGCTACATGCTAACTGGTTGTTTCGTTTTAATGACTCATAAAACACTGCGCTTGTATGACCCGTTTGACTGGTGTTTTGAATCTCCCACCAACGTGACGTCATGGCAAAGCGGCATCATTTGTGACGTTATCATTATGACGTCATAGCAAAACAGGGTCCGACTTGTCACATCATGATGTGACGTCATAGTTAGGGGGCGTTTCTTCTGACTAAGTTAGTAGGTCACTGACCTTCGCAAGTGACATCCCAAATGCAGACAAAATGTGTCACAAGACGCATACCCCGTCTTGTGAATAAGGGTAATGACACCTTTGCAAAATGTGTACAACACCTTCGCTAGTGTGAATTGGGATAGTATGTTCGCCTTACATAGAAGAAAATGGTTATGTTCAGAGATAAACCTGTGATCAACAACATCTCTAAAACTAAGTCGGAAAAACGAAAGCAGAAAGTCATGAAAGGCAAATTTGTGAGGAGAAGTGTATAGAGCAGCTTTGTGCCTTATTAATAATGTTGTTGAATTTGTACAACCATAACATAATTACAGAAGTAAAAGATGGTTTCATATGAGGAACAACAGTTCAAATTGAACAGGTAATAATACCTTGGTTTACAGACGACGTATCTATTCTGCCAGGATATGTGGAAGACTTAGGAGACCTGTTAAAACGAAGGGTCAGCAGAAATATCACTGAACATACACTCCCCAACAGAAAATGTTATGCACCCAGAAGAGTAGGAGGAAAAAAAATGAAACTTCATGAGTTGACAGTTCGTGTGATGTTATGTCAGTGATTCAAAATCAAATTAAATTTACAACATGCACATTTACAGTATGAGCCCATTTACCACTATGCCACTGCAAACCCTCTAGCCTGGACACAGGCACTGATTCGGTTGAGAAGTGTGCCATTCACCCACTGTATTCTCTTCTGAGGCAAGCTCGTCCACAGCTGTTGTAACAGGTCCTTGATATCCGAGATAATGACGATGAGACAGAGTTAACATCAGAGATTATCCCACAAATGTTCTGTTGAGGATGGAGCTGCTGATCGTGCTGGTCGAGGAACATCATCAACATAAAAAGAGATTCCATGTGTAGACGAGCGTTGCCCCGTTGAAAATGGGCCCCGCAATACGGTGAACAAGAAGTAACACATGAGGATGTAGGATATCCAGTACGTCATACAAAGTCCTTCACGTACCTTTTAGCCCTCAGAATTCTGGCAATCTCTATCACCTGTGACCTAAAGTCTTACACAATGGCCCCCACATTCCACCGCACTAGAAGCAACAGAGTTGTGTCACTTAAAATCGTCGGGCTACCTCTCCCTAAAGTTGTGACCATACACGCCGGCGACGTTCATCTGGAATATTTTTCTTTTTTAGTCATCAATTTTTGACTGGTTTGATGTGTGCCGCTACGAATTTCTCTCCTGAGCCAACTTTTTTTCTGTGTCTGTGTTTTGAACATATTCCTTTCCTGTCCAGTTCTGCGCAGAACCTCCTCAGTCCTAACTTTATCTGTCTACCCAATTTCCAACATTCGTCTGTAGCACTACATCTAAAATATTCTCTTTCCTTCTCTTCTGTTCCGGTTTTCCCACAGTCCATGTTTCACTATCATACAATGCTGTTCTTCCATCGTACTTTCTCATAAATTTGTTTCACAAAATAAGGGCGGCCGATATTTGATACTAGTAGACTTCTCTTGACCAGGAATGCCCTTCTTTGCCACTGCTAGTCTGCTTTTGATGTCCTCCTTGCTCCGTCCGTCATTTGTTATTTTACTGGCTAGGTATCAGAATTCCTTAACTTCATCTATTTCGTGACCATCAGTCCTGATGTTAAGTTCAACGCACTTCCAATTTATGCTACTTCTCATTACTCAGGTCTTTCTTCCATTTACTCTCAGTCCATATTCTGTACTCTTTACACTGTTCATTTCACTGAGCATACCATGCAGTTCTTCCTCACTTTCAATCAAGATAGAAATGTCATTGTATCGTTCACCTCCTTTCACCTGGATTTTTAATTCCGCTCCTGAGCCTATCTTCGACTTCCATCATAGCTTCTCCGATGTACAGATTGAACAGCAGTTGCGAAACATTTCATCCCTGCCTTATATCCTTTTTAATCCGAGCACTTCGTTCTTGGTCGTCCTTTCTTCTTATTCCCTCTTGGGTCTTGTACATGTTGTATATTAACCGGCTCACCCTATAGCTTACCCCTATTTTTCTCACAATTAAGAACATCTTGCACCATTTTACATTATCGAACGCTTTTTGCAAATAGACAAATCCTATGAACATATATTGATTTTTCTTTTCTCGTGCGTCCATTATCACCCCCAACGTCAGAATCGCTCTCTGTAGTGGCTTTACCTTTTCTAAAGCCAAGCTGACCGTCATCTAATACATCCTCAATTGTACTTTCTATTCTTCTGCATGTTATCCCAGTCAGAAACTGGAATGCATGAGCTGATAAGCTGATTGTGCTATAATTCTCTCACTTGTTAACTCTTGCAGTCTTCGGATTTGCGCAGATGATATTTTAGCGAAAGTCATGTGGCATGTTCTCAGACTCATACACGCTACGCACCAACGTGAATAGCCTTTTTGTTGCCACTTCCCGCCAATGATTTTAGAAACACTGATGGAATGTTATCGCCGGCCGCTGTGGCCGAGCGGTTCTAGGCGCTTCAGTCTGGAACCGAGCAACCGCTACGGTCGCAGGTTCAAATCCTGCCTCGGGCATGGATGTGTGTGATGTCCTTATGTTAGTTAGGTTTAATTAGTTCTAAGTTCTAGGGGACAGATGACCTCAGATGTTAAGTCCCCTAATGCTCAGAGTCATTGGAACCATTTTGGAATGTTATCAATCCATTCTGCCGTATTTGATGTTAAATCCTCCAAGGCTCTCTCAAATTCTGACTCTACTACAGAATCCCCTATCTCTTCTAAATAGATTCTTGTTTCTTCTTCTATCATAGGCAAATCATTCCCCTCATAGAGGCCTTCAATGTAGCTTTCCACCTATCCGCTCTGTCCTTTGCACTGAACAGTGGAATTCCTGTTTCACTCTTAATGTTAACACCCTTGCTTTTAATATCACCGAAGGTAGGATTGACTTTTCTGTATGCTGAGTCAGTCCTTCCGGCAATCATTTCCGTGCATTTTTTATGCAGCCATTTCGTTTTAGCTTCCCTGCAATTCCTCTTTATTTCACTTTTCAGCGACTTGTATATCTGTATTCTTGAACTTCCCAGAACAGTTTTGTACTTCTTTCTTTCATCTATCAACTGAGGCATTTCTTCGCAATTACTTTCTTTGTAACTATGTTTTTCTTTCCAACTTCTGCCCTTTACCTTTTTAGGGATGTGCATCCCTCTTTAACTGTACTGCCTGTGAAGCTATTCCTTATTGCTGTATCTATAGCCTTCGAGAGCATCAAGAGTGACTCGTCATCCTTTAGTGCTTGTGTTTCCCACTTATTATGTTAATTCTTTCTGACTGCAGCCTACTCTTCCTCCCTGTTATATTGTGATCTGAGTCAATATCCGCTGGTGGGTATGACTTACAATCCAGTATCTGATTTTGGAATCTCTGTCTGACCATAATGTGATCCAACTGAAATCTTCCCCTGCCACCCGGCGTTTCCCAAGTATACCTTCCCCTCTTGTGATTCTTGAACAGAGTATTACTTGCTGAAATTTGTTGCAGAACTCAGTTAGTCTGTCTCTTCTCTCATCCCATATCCTGCAGTTACCTCTTTTCCTGCAACTGCATTCCAGTCCCCCACGACAATTACATTTTCATCTCCCTTTACGTGGTGTATTAGCCTTTCAATATCTTCTTTTACTTTGTCTATTTCATCTTCAGCTTGCGACGTCACCATGTATACCTGAACTACCGTTGTCGGTGTCGGTTTGCTGTCGTTTCTAATAAGAACAACCCTGTCACTGAATTGTTCACAGCAACAGACTCTCTGCCCTACCTTCCCATTCATAGCGAATGCAACTTCCGATATACCATTTTTGCTGCTGGTGATATTACCTTATACTCATCTGACCAGAATACTTTGACTTCTTTCCATTTTACTTCACCGATCCCTACTGTATCTAGATTGCGCTTTTGAATTTCCCTTTCTAGATCCTCTGCTACGTCATTCATTAGCAGTCAAATGCTTTCCTTTCACGGCACCAATCCAAATGCAAATGTTTTGTTGCTGTGTTAATGGCTGACTGCGCATGAGACAGACACTAACTTGGCGCTACTAGTCTCGGAACAAAGTGTGGCATGACATAGGAAGTTGTAAAGAGGCCATAATCTGTGCTCGGATGGAAGGCCCACATGTAAAGTGTGTGGTGTCACCGCCAGACACCACACTTGCTAGGTGGTAGCCTTTAAATCGGCCGCGGTCCGCTAGTATACGTCGGACCCGCGTGTCGCCACTGTCAGTGATTGCAGACCGAGCGCCGCCACACGGCAGGTCTAGAGACAGATTCTAGCACTCGCCCCAGTTGTACAGCCGACTTAGCCAGAGATGGATCACTGACAACTACGCTCTCATTTGCCGAGACGATAGTTAGCATAGCCTTCAGCTACGTCATTTGCTACGACCTAGCAAGGCGTCATAGCATTTGATATTGAGATTATAACATGTACCGTCAAGAGTAATGTACACCAATTGTAGATTAAAGTTAAGTATTATATCAACTACGTACTTTATTTGCTATTATTAATTCCCTTAACTGTTCCAGACCTCACGCCAGTCAGCGTGTAATTAAACGCGTGCATTTCGGCCTCCTCTAGCAACACAGTGTTGGCTCTTCTGCCAACACTTCAAAGTGGTTTAAATGTGCTTGGTGCACAATACGGCCATGTTCTCTTGTGGTTGTCAGATGTTTCCGACTGGATTTCTGAAGACGAAAAGCCTGTGCGGGTGGTACACCATTTTTTCAGGCAGTTTAACATGTGTATAAACAACTATGAACTTCATGAGGAATAACAGAAATGTACACAATGTTTAGTTTAAGACGAAAGCAAGGCACGACACAGTAATAACAGAATTCTCCTTTCAAAACCATACTTTACGCGTAATAACCGAAGAAATGAAAATACTGGACGTAGGCCTAAAGCGGGGTGGAGAAAACATTAAGGGAATACCAAAACCGCAACGTACTACCATGCATAATAGGGTGTGTGGAAATCTATGGCATTCAGACCACATTCCAGCAGTCTTGGAATGGATACATTCAGGCCTCGTGTGGTTTTCAATGGAAACTCGGACCATTCGTCCTGAAAAATAGTGGTAATTTCAGGGAACGGGTGACGCAGGTGGACAGCGATAACCAAAGCTTATAATATTGAGATCCGACGGCTGTGATGGCCAGGTGAGACGCGACAAGTGATCCTCGTATTCATAAGATCAGTCCTTGACGACGAGAGTTGTGTGGGCCAGGGAGTTGTGTGGAGCACGAGGAGAGTAGTGTTTAACGTCTCGTCGACAACGAGGTCATTAGCGATGGAGCACAAGCTCGGATCAGGGAAGGAATGCGAAGGAAATCGGCCCTGCTTTTTCAAAGGAACCATCTAGGTATTTGCCTGAAACAATTTAGGTTCAAATGGCTCTAAGCACTATGGGACTTAACATCTGAAGTCATCAGTCTCCTAGACTTAGAATTACTTAAACCTAACCTAAGGACATCACACACATCATGCCTGAGGCAGGATTCGAACCTGTGACCGTAGCAACAGCGTGGTTCAGGACTGAAGCTCATCTACATCTACATCTACATTTCTACTCCGCAAGCCACCCAACAGTGTGTGGCGGAGGGCACTTTACGTGCCACTGTCATTACCTCCCTTTCCTGTTCCAGTCGCGTATGGTTCGCGGGAAGAACGACTGTCTGAAGGCCTCCGTGCGCGCTCTAATCTCTCTAATTTTACATTCGTGATCTCCTCGGGAGGCATAAGTAGGGGGAAGCAATATATTCGATACCTCATCCAGAAACGCACCCTCACGAAACCTGGCGAGCAAGCTACACCGCGATGCAGAGCGCCTCTCTTGCAGAGTCTGCCACTTGAGTTTGTTAAACATCTCCGTAACGCCATCACGGTTACCAAATAACCCTGTGACGAAACGCGCCGCTCTTCTTTGGATCTTCTCTATCTCCTCCGTCAACCCGATCTGGTACGGATCCCACACTGATGAGCAATACTCAAGTATAGGTCGAACGAGTGTTTTGTAAGCCACTTCCTTTGTTGATGGACTACATTTTCTAAGGACTCTCCCAATGAATTTCAACCTGGCACCCGTCTTACCAACAATTAATTTTATATGATCATTCCACTTCAAATCGTTCCGCACGCATACTCCCAGATATTTTACAGAAGTAACTGCTACCAGTGTTTGTTCCGCTATCATATAATCATACAATAAAGTATCCTTCTTTCTATGTATTCGCAATACATTGCATTTGTCTATGTTAAGGGTCAGTTGCCACTCCCTGCACCAAGTGCCTATCCGCTGCACATCTTCCTGCATTTCGCTACAATTTTCTAATGCTGCAACTTCTCTGTATACTACAGCATCATCCGCGAAAAGCCGCATGGAACTTCCGACGCTATCTACTAGGTCATTTATATATATTGTGAAAAGCAATGGTCCCATAACAATCCCCTGTAGCACGCCAGAAGTTACTTTAAAGTCTTTAACGCTCCTAGAACCACTCGGCCACAGCTGGCAACGATTTAGGGAAATCACGGAAAACCTTAATCAGGATGGCCGGACGCGGGTTGGAACCGTCGTCCTCCCAAATGCGAGGCCGGTGTAGTAGCCACTGCGCCTCCTTGCTCGGTAGTTGTGTGGGCTGGGAACCTGTCGAATTGGAACACATCGTCACCATTTGAGAACAAACACAGTAACAGGAAGCGGGCCAGATCAGCCATGATGGTCACACTATCTTAGGCAATCGACCGTGGGGCCCATGGAATATACACTCCTGGAAATGGAAAAAAGAACACATTGACACCGGTGTGTCAGACCCACCATACTTGCTCCGGACACTGCGAGAGGGCTGTACAAGCAATGATCACACGCACGGCACAGCGGACACACCAGGAACCGCGGTGTTGGCCGTCGAATGGCGCTAGCTGCGCAGCATTTGTGCACCGCCGCCGTCAGTGTCAGCCAGTTTGCCGTGGCATACGGAGCTCCATCGCAGTCTTTAACACTGGTAGCATGCCGCGACAGCGTGGACGTGAACCGTATGTGCAGTTGACGGACTTTGAGCGAGGGCGTATAGTGGGCATGCGGGAGGCCGGGTGGACGTACCGCCGAATTGCTCAACACGTGGGGCGTGAGGTCTCCACAGTACATCGATGTTGTCGCCAGTGGTCGGCGGAAGGTGCACGTGCCCGTCGACCTGGGACCGGACCGCAGCGACGCACGGATGCACGCCAAGACCGTAGGATCCTACGCAGTGCCGTAGGGGACCGCACCGCCACTTCCCAGCAAATTAGGGACACTGTTGCTCCTGGGGTATCGGCGAGGACCATTCGCAACCGTCTCCATGAAGCTGGGCTACGGTCCCGCACACCGTTAGGCCATCTTCCGCTCACGCCCAAACGTCGTGCAGCCCGCCTCCAGTGGTGTCGCGACAGGCGTGAATGGAGGGACGAATGGAGACGTGTCGTCTTCAGCGATGAGAGTCGCGTCTGCCTTGGTGCCAATGATGGTCGTATGCGTGTTTGGCGCCGTGCAGGTGAGCGCCACAATCAGGACTGCATATGACCGAGGCACACAGGGCCAACACCCGGCATCATGGTGTGGGGAGCGATCTCCTACACTGGCCGTACACCACTGGTGATCTTCGAGGGGACACTGAATAGTGCACGGTGCATCCAAACCGTCATCGAACCCATCGTTCTACCATTCCTAGACCGGCAAGGGAACTTGCTGTTCCAACAGGACAATGCACGTCCGCATGTATCCCGTGCCACCCAACGTGCTCTAGAAGGTGTAAGTCAACTACCCTGGCCAGCAAGATCTCCGGATCTGTCCCCCATTGAGCATGTTTGGGACTGGATGAAGCGTCGTCTCACGCGGTCTGCACGTCCAGCACGAACGCTGGTTCAACTGAGGCGCCAGGTGGAAATGGCATGGCAAGCCGTTCCACAGGACTACATCCAGCATCTCTACGATCGTCTCCATGGGAGAATAGCAGCCTGCATTGCTGCGAAAGGTGGATATACACTGTACTAGTGCCGACATTGTGCATGCTCTGTTGCCTGTGTCTATGTGCCTGTGGTTCTGTCAGTGTGATCATGTGATGTATCTGACCCCAGGAATGTGTCAATAAAGTTTCCCCTTCCTGGGACAATGAATTCACGGTGTTCTTATTTCAATTTCCAGGAGTGTAATTATATGGCCGCCAAGATCTTCAAATCCGTGCCATGCTTCACTCCCGGGGCGTAAACTCGGACAGAAGTTGGAGACAGTCTGTACAAGACTCATCCATCAGACGACACATTTTTATTGCTCCATTGTACAGATTACATGGCTTTTTCTCCACATTTTTAATGATGGGTATTTGCACTACTGATGAGTGGTTCTGTAATTACAGATCGCCCTGATTTTTTCTTGTTATGCAACTCCCGTGGTGTTGCTTTGCTGCTGCTAGATTTCACGAGTGTGCCATCCAGTTCTACAGTGACTTTTGCGGCAGTAGTCCTGTTTTCGTCACAATTCTCCTCAACGACGATCCGTCACGATTAAACACTACACAGTTCCGTCCGCTTTGTAAATTAGTGGATTACATTTTTCCGCTTTCCCTGTATGCGATATAAATCTTCGATTCGGAGCCTCTTGAAGCACGAAGCCCTTTGACTACCTTTGTTACGGAAGTAGCCACCACACGATCACCAATCATTTTCCCACGTATTATTCCATTTCGTTCCGACTTAACTCACTCAAAGCAACGCAGGACAGGGTTCTCACGCCCGCATCTCGTGGTCGTGCGGTAGCGTTCTCGCTTCCCACGCCCGGGTTCCCGGGTTCGATTCCCGGCGGGGTCAGGGATTTTCTCTGCCTCGTGATGGCTGGGTGTTGTGTGCTGTCCGTAGGTTAGTTAGGTTTAAGTAGTTCTAAGTTCTAGAGGACTTATGACCACAGCAGTTGAGTCCCATAGTTCTCAGAGCCCGGGGTTCTCACCACAGCGAATACGTGCAAACTACTGAGAACGTTGTGCAGGTACAGTTAGTGGTCGAATGCAACAGCGCAATCCTGCCGGTTTGTCGAGCACCTGCATTTAGGTTCAAGCATACATTTCCCTCTCCAACGGCCCTGCCGCAACAGTAGAATCGGTTCCCGTCAGATCACTGACGTTAAGCGGTGTCGGGCTGGACTAGTCCTTGGAGTGGCTCCTGCTTGTCAGGCCAGTACAGAGCCTACACTATGTCATCAAAAGTATGCTGAAATTTGGCTGAAAATGATTTACAAGAACGTGGCGCCCGCCATCTGTAATGCTGGAATATGGTGTTGACCCACCCTTAGCCTTGATGACAGCTTCCACTCTCGCAGGCATACGTTGAATCAGGCGTTGGAAGGTTTCTTGGGTAATGGCAGCCCATCCGTCACTTCGAAAGTAAAGTTCTATGTACTGACTTGGCAGAAAATCCTAAGAAATTTTGGTCTTATGTCAAAGCGGTAGGTGGATCAAAACAAAATGTCCAGACACTCTGTGACCAAAATGGTACTGAAACAGAGGATGACAGACTAAAGGCCGAAATACTAAATGTCTTTTTCCAAAGTTGTTTCACAGAGGAAGATTGCACTGTAGTTCCTTCTCTAGATTGTCGCACAGATGACAAAATGGTAGATATCGAAATAGACGACAGAGGGATAGAGAAACAATTAAAATCGCTCAAAAGAGGAAAGGCCTCTGGACCTGATGGGATACCAGTTCAATTTTACACAGAGTACGCGAAGGAACTTGCCCCCCTTCTTGCAGCGGTGTACCGTAGGTCTCTAGAAGAGCGTAGCGTTCCAGAGGATTGGAAAAGGGCACAGGTCATCCCCGTTTTCAAGAAGGGACGTCGAACAGATGTGCAGAACTATAGACCCATATCTCTAACGTCGATCAGTTGTAGAATTTTGGAGCACGTATTGTGTTCGAGTATAATGACTTTTCTGGAGACTAGAAATCTACTCTGTAGGAATCAGCATGGGTTTCGAAAAAGACGGTCATGTGAAACCCAGCTCGCGCTATTCGTCCACGAGACTCAGAGGGCCATAGACACGGGTTCACAGGTAGATGCCGTGTTTCTTGACTTCCGCAAGGCGTTCGATACAGTTCCCCACAGTCGTTTATTGAACAAAGTAAGAGCATATGGACTATCAGACCAATTGTGTGATTGGATTGAGGAGTTCCTAGATAACAGGACGCAGCATGTTATTCTCAATGGAGAGAAGTCTTCCGAAGTAAGAGTAATTTCAGGTGTGCCGCAGGGGAGTGTCATAGGACCGTTGCTATTCACAATATACATAAATGACCTGGTGGATGACATCGGAAGTTCACTGAGGCTTTTTGCAGATGATGCTGTGGTGTATCGAGAGGTTGTAACAATGGAAAATTGTACTGAAATGCAGGAGGATCTGCAGCGAATTGACGCATGGTGCAGGGAATGGCAACTGAATCTCAATGTAGACAAGTGTAATGTGCTACGAATACACAGAAAGATAGATCCTTTATCATTTAGCTACAAAATAGCAGGTCAGCAACTGGAAGCAGTTAATTCCATAAATTATCTGGGAGTACGCATTAGGAGTGATTTAAAATGGAATGATCATATAATGTTGATTGTCGGTAAAGCAGATGCCAGACTGAGATTCATTGGAAGAATCCTAAGGAAATGCAACCCGAAAACAAAGGAAGTAGGTTACAGTACGCTTGTTCGCCCACTGCTTGAATACTGCTCAGCAGTGTGGGATCCGTACCAGATAGGGTTGATACAAGACATAGAGAAGATCCAACGGAGAGCAGCGCGCTTCGTTACAGGATCATTTAGTAATCGCGAAAGCGTTACGGAGATGATAGATAACCTCCAGTGGAAGACTCTGCAGGAGAGACGCTCAGTAGCTCGGTACGGGCTTTTGTCAAAGTTTCGAGAACATACCTTCACCGAAGAGTCAAGCAGTATATTGCTCCCTCCTTCGTATATCTCGCGAAGAGACCATGAGGATAAAATCAGAGAGATTAGAGCCCACACAGAGGCATACCGACAATCCTTCTTTCCACGAACGATACGAGACTGGAATAGAAGGGAGAACCGATAGAGGTACTGAAGGTACCCTCCGCCACACACCGTCAGGTGGCTTGCGGAGTATGGATGTAGATGTAGATGTAGATGAGTGCTGCACTGACGAGAGGTATCGATGTCGTTCGGTAAGGCCTGGTTCAAATGGCTCTGAGCACTATGGGACTTAACAGCTATGGTCATCAGTCCCCTAGAACTTAGAACTACTTAAACCTAACTAACCTAAGGACATCACACAACACCCAGGCATCACGAGGCAGAGAAAATCCCTGACCCCGCCGGGAATCGAACCCGGGAACCCGGGCGTGGGAAGCGAGAACGCTACCGCACGACCACGAGTTGCGGCCGGTAAGGCCTGGCACGGCGATTCAAAACATCCCAAAGCAGTTCTAAAGGTTCAAGTCAGGACACTATGTAGGCCAGTGTATTACAGGGATGTTATTGTCGTGTAACCACCCCGCCAGAGGCCGTGCCTTATGAACAGGTGCTCGATCATTTGGAAGATGCAATCGCCATCCCCGAATTCCTCGTCAACAGTGGGAAGCAAGAAGGTACTTAAAACATCAATTTAGTCCTGTGCTGTGATAGTGCCACGCAAAAGAACAAGGGATGCAAGACCCCTGCATGAAAAACACCACCACCACCTCCGAATTGGTGCTACAGACGTTGGCAAATGACGGTCACCGGGCATTCGCCATACCCACACGCTGTCATCGGATCGTCGCACTGTGTACCGTGATTCGTCACTCCACACAATGTTTTTCGACTGTTCGATCCTCCAATGTTTACGCTATTTACACCAAGCGAGGCGTCGTCTGGCATTTACCAGCGTAATGGGTGGCTTATGAGCAGCCGCTCGGCCATGCAATCTAAGTTTTCTCACCTGCCGCCTAACTGTCATTCTACTTGCAGTGGACCCTGATGCAGTTTGGAATTCCTGTGTGATGGTCTGGATAAATGTCTGCCTATTACACAATACGACCCTCTTCAACTGTCGGCGGGCTCTGTTTGTCAACAGACGAGGTCGGCCTGTACGCTTATGTGCTATAAGTGTCCACGTTTCCACTTCATTATCACATCTGAAATAGTGGGCCTAGGGATGTTTAGGAGTGTGGAAATCTCACGTACAGACGTATGACACAAATGACACCCAATCACCTGACCACGTTCGAAGTCCGTGAGTTCCGCGCAGCGCCCCATTCTGCACTCTCACGATGTCTAATGACTACTGAGGTCGTTAATATGGAGTACCTGGCAGTAGGTGGCAGCAAAAAGCATCTAAAACGTATGTTGTTTGGTCTGTCCTGATACTTTTGATTACACTTGACTGAGAAGTAGCGACACCGGTGACGAAAAGTGAGAACGGCCGGGAGAGCTGTGTGCCGACCACATGCCCCTCTACATCCACATACGTTGACGCGGAAGGGCTAATGATGACACGGCAGCCGGTCGGTACCTTTGGGCCTTCGAGGCCTGATCCGCCGATGTGTGTTTTATAGAAATTTCCCTCGGTGTTTTCTTATTTTTCTCCAATCTTAGTAGATATGCATAGGCGTAAATGAAATTCGCGAATATAGGGCGTGGGGATTTGAAAAGGAATGACCACATTGTGTCTGCCTTTGGATAGGTATGCCCTAGACTCCGTATCAATGACAGGATACTGTGATATTGCAATTTAGTCCAAAAAATAACTGTCTGCATATCGCTCGGAAACTTAATCTTAGAATTATACGAAGACAGTAACTTGTTCTCGAAAGAACAGTTACTGTTGATGACCGTGCAGCTTTTCCCTGGAATAAATGATGACTAACTGAAAACCTCAGCTGCCGACAGGTGTTGTTGATATACCTTGATGTGGACAGCTGAAAATGTGTGCCCCGACAGGGACTCGAACCCGGGACCTCCTGCTTACATGGCAGACGTTCTATCCTTCTGAGCCACCGAGGACACAGATGAATAGCTTGATTGCAGGGACTTATCCCTTGCATGCTTCCCGTGAGACTCACATTCCCAACTGTCCACAATTCTACATATGTATTGTACCTTATTGTTGGGAATGTGAGTCTCACGGGAAGCGTGCAAAGGATAGGTCCCTGCAATCACGCTATTCATCTGTGTCCTCGGTCGCTCAGATGGATAGAGCGTCTGCCATGTAAGCAGGAGATCCCGGGTTCGAGTCCCGGTCGGGGCACACATTTTCAGCTGTCCACATCGAGGTATATCAACAACACCTCCCAGCAGCTAAGGTTTTCAGTTAGTCATCATCTTAGAATGTTACCTCATAGCAAACAGGACTGACAGGGGATATTGAATGTATACGAGGAAGTTCGGTAGGAATGATCACAGGGTTGAGGCACGCCTCACGGGGCTGTTGAAAATGGTGAAGTGGCATATTCTTGCAACTAGAAGCAAATAACGTCGGGAAAAGGTGCTTTGCGAAATTTCAAAAATTAGTATTGACAGAGGACATATTCTTCAGCCACCTATTGATCGCTCCCCTAGGACACGTGAAGAATAGAGTAGTTACTGCACGTAGCGTGGCATGTAAGCTATCACTCCTGCCGAGCTCCATACGTGAATGGAACTGGAAGAAAGCTTATAACATGTAGTACGAAGTGCATTCAAGTTCTAAGGCTTCAAAAAATGGCTCTGAGCACTATGAGACTTAACTACTGAGGTCATCAGTCCCCTAGAACTTAGAACTACTTAAACCTAACTAACCTAAGGACATCACACACATCCATGCCTGAGGCAGGATTCGAACCTGCGACCGTAGCGGTCACGCGGTGCCAAACTGACGCGCTTAGAACCGGACGGCCACACCGGCCGGCCTCTAAGGCTTCTGATTTTTTTTTCTCCGGACTGGAAAGACACAGAAACATGCGCATTGTTTTAAAATGAGGCCGCGTTCACTGTCAATACGTCCCAGAGATAGCAGCACCGTACGGCAGATGGAATTTTACTGCCAGAGGCGAGAATGAGAACTGTTTTAAATACTTAAAATGGCGACGTTTTCCTTACTTGAGCAGCGTGCAATCATTCGTTTTCTGAATTTGCGTGGTGTGAAACCAAATGAAATTCATCGACAGTTGAAGGAGCCATTGAAACGTCCCCTTTGAACAATTTATACATGACTGTGCTTAACCTGACACACAATATTATTTAGCGTAACGCAATCTGACTTTCAAAAATCCCTACAAAAGAATGGCCCTGACTAACATTAACCTATACCTTTCACAAATCACTTACCTCACAAAAATCTTCGTTACTGGAACTACTGCAATACAGCGAGCGCCACTACTGCCAGCTAAATAAAAGATTCAAATTACTGAAGGCACTAACTAGTGATAGGGATAGTTAGCAAATGAAAGATTTTAATAGAGAACAAACACTGTATTTACCTTAATATCATCAGAAGTCATAATATATGTAATTTCAAAACTCCGCCATTTCCTTCCACACATCCACCACTGCTGGCGGCTCACCTCTAACTGCGCAACGCTACGCGCTGTTCACATCCAGCTGCCGCTACCCAACACTGCAATGGCAGACAACAATGCAAACTAGCCACAGACTGCACACAGCACAGCCAGTGATTTTCATACAGAGCCCTATGTAACGTTGCCAATAAGAAAATATAAACAGCCTACTTACATAGCCCCCATGCTCCCCACAAAAAAATTTACAAATTTTTTTGGGCAGTGGACAATACAGATTTGAAAAAATTTTTCATAATTACAATAACAAAGATATCAAATGCACACACTTATTTATACAATGTTTTTCAAAAGCTAAAATTTTCTCACATTCCATAAAGACAGTCCAGATTGTTCATCACAGTAAAATTTCAGTGTTTTTTTTTCTAAGTCTGAGCAGTAAAAGACAATGCACATGGAAGTAGTGGATTTCCATGCAGTCTTGAAGAAGTAGTGTTGTCCTTCCAACTAAAAGACCGTGCTGACTCTTGACATGCTGACAGGTAATGGGCCACAATGGAGCAAACCCACAGCAGAGTCATTCGAAGTTCTGAAGAATATTGGTAGGTAGGTCATCACAGAGCAGACCCACTGTAATCCTGGTAGAGATTGTGGTATTGGTGGGCCACCAGAGGTGTAGACCCACTGCAGTCCTTGTAGAAATAATGGTATTGGTGAGTCATCAAAGGTGTAGACCCATTGTAGTCCTTGTAGAGATGGCTAGCAGCCATCCGTTGCGACTGTGCAGGTGCACAATCACAATTGAAGAGTCTTGCGGATAATAGAGCAAGTCCATAACCACCACTTGTGCACTCACAAAGTTTTTGGAATTGTCCTTAGAACCAGCAATGCTGTTATCCAGTCTCTTGCTGAATTAGTAACACACGTGCAAACACTAACAGTCCCTGCTTCTCACATATTGTCCATATACTATGACCAACAGAAACGTGTGCAGTGAAATGAATGCTTACAAGTTACTTAATTTGATTAACTGATGTCAATTACAATATTATAACATGAGAATACAATTACAAAGGTACAAAATACATCATTAAAAACATAACAATACAGATAACATTTGTAGTACAAGCTTTACAAAAGAATCGAAATAACATATACATCAGTGTTACAGGAATTATGACATGAGTACATACATAAAAGATCAGAATAACTGTCGAAACATCAACATTACACATGGGCATTAAAACAAAACAGAATAAATAATGTCTAAGCATCTTTACAAAGAAAATAACGTATTGTTAATGCCAATTATAATTGAGGAGAACAGTATTCCTCATCATAGTGAATGTAGCTTAAAATTAGAAGAAAAAATTCTATGAAACTACACAGAGACAGGAAGAAAACAAATACACAAGGGTACACAAACACATAGTGGGATAACACAAAAGGAAAGGACAGGGTTCGTTTTCAGTGTAACATTTGGTACTGCAGTCCATCCCAAAACTTCATTCCATACATCTTTCGTCTTATTTCAACCTTTGTTTCCACCAAAAAAATCCTATCCAAGCATGCTTTCTGTATTTATATATTCACATTTTTCTTATGTCATTATTTATTTTTCATTATCTTACCTCATCATTTATTTCCAATAAAATTCTACCTATACCTGCTTTCTGTACTTTTTTTCGTATAACTTCTCAATGCATTTCTCCCAATTCATTGCAACTCATTCTCTTATAGTCTACCCCCTCTTAAGTTAAATCTACTGAGCTCAGATGCTAAACTAAGGGACGAGGCAATGCAGCAGCATAAAACAATTAACACAAACATCAAGGACAAAAATTTTAAATAGGCAAAGCAATTGCAGTACTACAACTAATATAAGGCACTGTGCAGCAAACAAGAAAAATGAAACAGTAGTAAAACTAGCTTAGAAGAGTAACACAAAGTCAAATTCAGTAACACTATGCCTGGCAAACAGCAGTAACTTATACCGAAACATGCAGAAAAAATAGTACACTAAAGACAACAATGCAGATAAGGGAAATGTCTATTCACATCTTAATGTCTATGTAATTAAAGTGGTGCACCACAACAACTTATTGTAAAAAAAAATATTACCATGTACTTGAAAAGATAATTATGTGTCCAGTTACTGTTACTAGTCCCTTCTTATTGTTCTTTCCTTTCCAAGTGCTCCTTTTTTAAAGAATGTGGATTACAAAATTATTATTTAATAGATCTGTTGACAGAAAGTGTTCACATTAGCAAATGCCTTTTATTTTATAAAAGCAATGCTGCAACACAGCTGGAAACCAGATATCAAATGAAATAAGCAACTATGTACAAAGTAAAGCATAAGAACATAATTCAGTAGTCATGAGGCATTTCATAAGTTAGTAGAAAAAATCTCTCAACTAGAGAGACAGTAGTCATAATCAGGTCTATAGACATAAAAATATTTCTCGTCATTTCATTAGGCATTTCAGTAAATATCATAAATCATATGTTTTCAAGTTCGACCATGTCGTTTTTGCGATGCTTTCTACAAAGGAATGTCATTAGCGGATTTGTAGGCCTCTTTTTTTCTCCACCTAATGGCTGTCTTTTGTCAGACGACTACCTCTCTGCTGGGCGCCAAAAACGCATTACATCAAGATCACTTACCTTTCTTACGAAATATTTACGATAGCAGTTTCTGCTACAGTGGCAGTCTCATATAAAAAATTTCACAGGTCAAGAATTAGCGTTACAAATGTGTAGAAACAAAATCCTGTAAATATAACAGTGTCCAAAAAAATTTTGCCGGCATTGTGATACAATAATACACATCGTCATCATAAAAATAACATCATAACACCTCAGTCAAATCTCAACAACGTCGTAGCTTCCTGCAATAATTTCAAAACCTAAAAAAATTCCTTGCTCATTTAAATAGCATCATCTACCTCAAACGTACTTTAAAATCATTCTCCCTTACCAAATACATCATTCAAAGCTCTCATAGTATCACAATGGTACCAAAAAATATGAACAGTTCACAAAGTACAGACAAAATACAATTTCTTAAGTGTGAAGTTATCCTACGGTGTAATTACGTAAACATCTGTCACTGATGTAGTAAAAAAAATTTGTTTCTCTGTTAAATAATCAGATAGCTGTGTAATTCAGTGTTAGAGAAATATGGTATCGATGTGTAAAGTTGTATAAGCAAATACCATTTTAGCTAGGGCTCCTTGTGCTTGCCAAACACATGGTACACAAAGTAAGCGTGTACCCCCCTGAGTATTAATGTAATTATACCCTCAGGTGTAACAGATTACAGCAATGGAATGAAATGAATCACGGAAAACTTTCTTTGTAATTCAAAAATCTTTAAAAATAAATGTTTTAAGTACAAAGTTAATCACTCAAATACGTGTCCTGTAGCGCTAAATGTGCGTCTTGCTGTAAGATAATCTCTGTGGAAGTATCGTAATTATCGTCCTCCAAAAGCTAAGTTCTGCAGAAGTCAATGTACTGACCTCATGATAAACAAAAGTGAAATGCTTTGCGTATAGATATCTTACTTATTACGCTTATTGCCGTGATGAAGAAAGTACTGTGCTGTAACGTATTGTTGTGCTACGGAAAAGGCTGTCTCATTGTAGCAGTACCACAAAGGTTACTATTAAACAGGTTTTACTTTCCAGAAGAATTCAGAAAAACTGTGCAGATATGAAACAGAAACACCGAAAAAGCAACATTGTAAATTGTCTCTCATTAGTAACGTCGTGATAAAATCGTGTAGCTGTCGCATTAACTAACCACTGTGTCATCTGGTATCTCCCAGAAAGTACTTTAATTCAGAATGTATTTTCAAGGAAACCAAAATGTTGCATTAAAATCTCATTAGCAGTACTGGTAAATATTCTAAGTATGTGAGCCTTATAGTCGTTACGTAATCGTGCAACTAACAAGCAAGAATGTACACACACAATAACACTGTGTCGTCTGTTCGCAATAACAATGCATTCGTAATTTCTGTTTGAATAAGTTCTCTTGGTTCTTGACTGGATATTTAACTTTAAACATTGTTGCATGGTAACAGTTTCTAAAGCATACTAGTAACGTGAAGTGAAACGTTTTATGGCAAAGACAAAGTTAAAAAGCAGATTATTTTTCAATAAACGGTTTTACATGTGAAATGTGGTGTAAACCTTTACTCTTCCTAGTACTCAGAGTTACAACTTCAACGCAATTATCATGTGGTATACGTCGGATTCTGTAAGGTCCATTGTAAACTAGAAAGAATTTGTGACTCAAGTGTTTCTTCTTATGTGACAATGAATGAGCTTTAATGAGAACTTTCTGACCAATATATAATTTCTTTGCATTTGCTTTACCGTGTAGTTTTCTCCTTTTGTTTGCTGCAGATTTTATATTTTTAAGAGCCAAATCAATTATATCTTTGTGTCGAAGTTTACGTGTATTCGGGAAAGGTACAAGCTCTCTGATTCTGTTCGGTGGTTCTTCATTCTTCAGTACAAGAGTAGGAGGTAAAGCAGTGGAGTCATGAGGCATTTCATTCAGCACGTTTTGAAATAAGTGTAAATATCTGTCCCAATGCTGATGCCTTCTGTGACAATAAAGTCTGCAAAGCTTATTGATTTCTTTCATAATCCGTTCGGACGGGTTACAATGTGGTGAGTACAAAGAAATAAAAACGGGTTTGATTTTATGGTTCCGAAGCATGCGTGACCAAACAGCAGATCTGAATTGCGGTCCATTATCTGAAATGACTTTACTGACGTGTCCAACTGCAGGTAAGAAATTTTTAACAAAGGCGTTGGATAGAGACCGTCCAGTGGCTTTACGTAACGGTGTGAAAGAAACAAATTTTGAAATAAGTTCAACAGCGACTAGAACGTACGAAAATACATTCGATGTTCTGACAAGGGGTCCCAAGAGATCAACAGCAGCAGATTCTTTTAATTTAGAAGGAATAATAGGAAACAACGGAGCACGATGTGAGATGGTAGATGGTTTCGCCTTTTGACAAAGTTTACAAATAGACAAGACTCTTCGAATTCGCTTTTCCATATTGTTAAAATAACAAGTCGTTCGAAGAATATGTTAACATTTTCGTGGACCAAAATGTGCGTAGTTGAGATGAATGTACCAAATGAGCTTATTAACAAAATCGTCTGGAATGCAAAGTACCCATAGCTTGTCATCAACAGTGCAGCGTTTGAAGAGTATGTTGTTTCTAACCAGGTAATAATGCCGAATCTTAGTGTGTGTCTTTTCATGCCATTTACTTTTGATGTCTTTCCAAATCGGATCTTTATCTTGTTCATGAGCAATGTCCTTTAAAGATGTGGTGATGAAGTTTTCAAAGGCGACTTTCTGAATGTAAAGAATACTGAAATTTTTCTCGAGGTTGCCTTCTGTGTTACTTTTCTCAAGCCCAGCCGGTGCGCGTGACAGTGCGTCCGCAACAATGTTCTCCTTGCCGGGAATGTAGACTATTGTGAAGCGGAATTCTTGCAGAAACAACGCCCAACGTTTTAACCTGTCATGATTTAATTTTGAAGACATAAGAAATTGTAATGCACGATGATCACTGTATACTTTTACGTGCTTACCAGAAAGAAAGAAACGGAATTTGTTAAATGCCCAAACGATAGCTAAGGCTTCTAATTCAGTAACGGAATAATTTTTTTCAGATTTTGTAAGCACTCGGCTAGCAAAAGCAATGGTTTTATGAACAGTAGTGTCATTTTCTGTAGCTTCTTGAAATAAGTGGGCACCAAGACCGACTTTAGAAGAATCCGTGCTAAGGCAGAAATCTTGTGACAGATCTGGATGAGCTAGTATTGGCGCGTGAAGTAACGCTTCTTTCAAAGAATTGAATTCCAACTGTGATTGTTCGTCCCAGTTCCAAATAGTATTTTTTCCAGTGAGAGAACAAAGTTTTGGTGTAACTAGAATTTGCATATTCAGAAAACGACGGTAAAAATTTACGAGACCTAGAAAACTGCGGACTTGTCTTTTTGTGGATGGAACTGGAATGGCTCTGATTGCTTCTAACTTTTCAGGATCCGGCTCAGTGCCTTCAGAAGAAATAGTATGTCCCAAAAACTTCACCTTTGACCTACCGAATTCAGACTTTTCCAAGTTAACTGTAATTCCAGATTCTGCAAAAATACGTAACAAAATGTTGAGGATGCGGTTATGTTGTTCCCATGAAGCTTCTCCTATTAGAATATCGTCCACATATAAGGTGATGTGACGTTTTAAGAACTCAGGTAATATGGAATTTAACCCGCGAATGAATGCTGCTGAAGAAATGTTCAAACCAAATGGAAGTTTCCGAAACTGATAACAAACGCCGAAACAAAGGAAAGCTGTGTATTTTCTGCATTCTGGATGAAGTTCGATCTGATAAAAGCTGGATCTGAGATCAATGGAAGACAACACTTTTACACCATTAAAATTTAGAAGAAGTTCTTCTATCGTCTGTGGCCTGTCTGTTTCAGGAATAATGGTAGTATTGATTTGTCTCGAATCTAAGACAAGCCTGATCGATCCATTTTTCTTCTCAACAACCTGTAACGGATTGTTGTATGAGCTTACTGCAGGCTCAATAATGCCCTCGTAAAGCATAGATTGTATTTCTGTTCTAACACGGTCCCTATAATGTGCTGGAATTACGTATGGTCTAACACAAAATTTAGTATGCTCACGAACACGAAATTGGTATTGAAATCCCTTGATTGTTCCTGTTTTGTGAGTAAAAACTGTGGAATGTGCTTGTAAAATCTCAAAAAGGTCCTGCCTATCAGTGTCATTAAGATTCTCAATTGTTTGAATTTTGTTCTGAATTAACTCATTAGTTTCAAATATGCCGTCGATACCATCCCTGTCAGTACTTGCAGAGTGATTGTTAGTGTCTAGTTCCGTAGAAAATTCCAAACTGTTGTCTAACAGAACGTAAAGCCGATTAATTTCCTCATCACGGTTTGAGAGCCAGTCTTCAAATTTCAAAGCTATTGACTTACCTTCTTTCTCTAAACTTATTTCAGCATCGTGAAAGCTTAAAATTGCTTTGTATTCATTCAAAAAGTCTACTCCCAGTATAATTTCCGTCGACAATAATGGAACAATAAAAAAATTCATAGAAAAGCTGTGGCTTTGGCAAAAGAATTCTAAATTGGTTTGTTGGCGTACATCTACACTTTTTCCAAAGACTGCACCTTGTAATTTAATCTTACGTAACGGAAGTGTGGTGCAATCGTTCGATTTGTTGCATTTGCTAAAAGCTGTTTCACTAATTACTGAAATGGGACTGCCAGAGTCAAGTACTGCCGTAAATTTTACGTCATTTACTGTAATGTGAATCACAGGATGTGCAATGTTGTTAAGTGTTACGTCGTGTTCCTGGAGTAAGATGCCCCTAATGTCTTCCATTTTTACGTAATTACTAGCTATGGCAGCTGTGTCGTCAGTTTCATAAGTACGTCTTGTGGCTGCCAGCGGTGTGAGTCATTGCCTATTGTCTCTTTGTTGGCGTGCGTCGTTATTGGGATTTGGAGACCTAACTTCTACAAATTCACCGTGACGAGAATCCCGCCAGTTCTGATGCAGTTCAGGTCTGTCGTTACGATCATATCGTCTGTCGTCATGTCGGTAGATTCCATAGTTTCTTTCTTGTCGGTCACATGGTGGAGAATTTCTCCCTGAGTCGTAACTGCGCGCTGGACCGTTGTGCCTGAAGTTATTCTGTCTCCCTTGATAATAATTGTTTTGGTTCCCATATTGTCTGTTTCTCTGATTGTCTCTGTGATAGTCATTACCACGGAGAGGTTATCTTTCCCTGTAATTATTACTACTCTGCCAACGGTTGTCATACGGATGGTGTCTGTTTTGGTCACGATTTGTGTTGTGAGAATAGCCTTGGCGTGTCCAGTTATTATTTCTGTCATCGCGGAATTGTGACAAATGTGGCCTGTAATTGTTGTGTTCCTGTTTTCGCGTTACGCTATTGTCAGTGTCAATTTCTAGTTCTTTTAACAGTCCCTGAGAGGCTTCAATGTCGTCTTTGCAACGTCCTGCTAAAATAATATGTCATAAATGTTCAGGCAGTTTGATTAAGCAAAGGCGGATGAGTTCTCAGGGGCTGTATGGGTTTGACAGGTTCCTGTGCAACATGTCTTCAAAATATTTCACAAGACTGGAAAATTCAGATTGTTCGAAATGTTTCATCATTATGATGCCATGTTTTACTCGGTCTTGTGTGGCTTGAGACCAATATGCTGAGAGGAAGGCGTGGTAAAATTCTCTTTCACTGTGGCAATCGCGAATGACCGATCGCATTCTTACAGCTGGTTCATTCTCTAAGTAGCCACACATAAATTCTAACCTGTGCTCCAATGACCAGTTGGGAGGAAAACAATGAGAGAATTGATGGAGACACACTTGTGGATGAATGTCGTTGGCAGAATTCTTAAACGTTTTGAATTTACGTGTAGTAATGAACAGCTTATAGTCAAAATCATCGTGTCGGCGAGTAGCACATCGGTCATTGTTACGTCGTGTCGGCGGTTCCATCTCAAAATTCGGTGTACCTTGCCAATTCCTTTCATAATTACCGAAATTTACTGTGTTATTATTTTGTGGCTTTCCGTATTTCTATGTCCCTCTTCCCGTATTGGGGCGCGAGTGTCCTCTGAAATACATAATTCTTGTATTACTTGTGTCAACTGATCTTGCACTTCCCGGATTTCTCTTTTGTACTGTGTATTGATTTGATTTTGATTTTGTTTGAATTTTCTTATTTGTTCATACTCTTCTGTGTCAGTGAAGGCTACGGGTCTTGTGTCATTCAGATCATCATCTACCTTTGTAGATAAGTTAGTGACCTGATCCGAAAGTTCGGCTACTTTCTCCGATAGTGTACTTATTTCCTCCATGTGTCTTTCTGAACCAATTTTCAGGGTATCTACAGTGTCCTTTAAATTTTCCTGAGTTTTTGCAAGTTGCGTAACCGAATCGGTAGATGCAACTGAGTCAATTTTAGCTTCCAAGGTCTCATGATTTTCATGAACAATAGTTTGCAGTTCTTTTATGGCTGCTTCGTGATTCTGTAATGCATTTTCATGATGCGAAAAAATAGGTTGGAAATGCTCACAAATTTGTGTTTTTACGTCATTACAGATTTTTTGACATTTCGATTCGATGTTATGTAACTCAGTAGTTAAATCTTCACGTGTTTGTTCAAGTGTGGTGTCTAGCTTTTGAAGATTTTGTTCCATTGTGTCTAACTTTTTAAGATTTTGTTCCACTGTGTCTAACTTTTTAAGATTTTGTTCCACTGTGTCTAACTGTTGCTGTGTTTGTCTCTGGTATTGTTCCATTGTGTCTAACTTTTGAAGCTTTTGCTGTGTTTGTCTCTGGTTTTGTTCCATTGTGTCTAACTTTTGAAGCTTTTGCTGTGTTTGTCTCTGATTTTGTTCCATTGTGTCTAACTTTTGAAGATTTTGTCCCATTTGTTGCATTAATTGTAATAACAATGCATTAGTGTCTGGAATCTGTTTCTCTACACTTTTCGGCAGTGCATTTGCACCAGCAACATTCACATTTTGACAAGCAGAAAATGTGTCTTGACTCATTTGAGAAAACGGTGAAAACCCAAAACCTGAGTCTACAGTATTTGCAATATTGTGTTCTGTCATTCCCAATTCCTGAGGCGAGCTGTTGCCGACCGATCGATCGATAATGCTTCCCTGTTCACTAATTGTTTCACTGTCTACACCATTGATTGCAGCCCGTTCCTTTTCACTATGTACAATTACCAAATTACTACTTTCAACATTAGTTAATTCATTACTCGGTGGCGCTAACACACTGCTTTCGGCTTCACTGTCATTTCTCAGTTTACTTTGGAGCCTAGTATTACGTTTTTCACACGCCATTATTGTCACGATATTTCACACGACAACACAAAAAAACACAATTTGAAGAGCAAAAATAAGAGAACACATTAACATAGAACTGAAAATAAATCTAGTTAATTGCAAGCGCAGCTGCGAAATACTTGGTGCAAATCTACATGCATGCCACAACTGTTTTACTGTGCAACAATGAAAAACCACAACTACCAAGGAAATTCTCTCTATAATTACGCGCTAGCAATAAACGAAAGCTACATTAAATACACAAACTACAAGAAAAAATCAGAAGATTCCAGTGAGGTATCCTAGGCTAAGGGTCGACATATGAAACGTCCCGTTTGAACAATTTATACACGACTGTGCTTAACCTGACACACAATATTATTTAGCGCAACGCAATCTGACTTTCAAAAATCCCTACAAAAGAATGGCCCTGACTAACATTAACCTATACCTTTCACAAATCACTTACCTCACAAAAATCTTCGTTACTGGAACTACTGCAATACAGCGAGCGCCACTACTGCCAGCGAAATAAAAGATTCAAATTACTGAAGGCACTAACTAGTGATAGGGATAGTTAGCAAATGAAAGATTTTAATAGAGAACAAACACTGTATTTACCTTAATATCATCAGAAGTCATAATATATGTAATTTCAAAACTCCGCCATTTCCTTCCACACATCCACCACTGCTGGCGGCTCACCTCTAACTGCGCAACGCTACGCGCTGTTCACATCCAGCTGCCGCTACCCAACACTGCGATGGCAGACAACAATGCAAACTAGCCACAGACTGCACACAGCACAGCCAGTGATTTTCATACAGAGCCCTATGTAACGTTGCCGATAAGAAAATATAAACAGCCTACTTACAACATGTGGTGATGGAGTTATGGATGTGTCGAAAGTGCGTTCGTGGGTGCGACAGTTTAATGAAGGCAGAACACCGTGCGACAACAAACCGAAACAACCTCGGGCTCGCACAAGCCGGTCTGACGACTTGATCGAGAAAGTGGAGAGAATGGTTTTGGGGGATCGCCGAATGACTGTTGAACAGATCGCCTCCAGAGTTGGCATTTCTGTGGATTCTGTGCACACAAACCTGCATGACGACCTGATAATGCGGAAAGTGTCATCCAGATGGGTGCCACGAATGCTGACGGACGACCACATGGCTGCCCGTGTGGCATGTTGCCGAGCAATGTTGACGTGCAACGACAGCATGAATGGGACTTTCTTTTCGTCAGTTGTGACAATGGATGAGACGTGGATGCCATTTTTCAATCCAGAAACAAAGCGCCAGTCAGCTCAATGGAAGCACACAGATTCACCGCACCAAAAAAAAATTTCGGGTAACCGCCTGTTCTGAAAAAATGTTGGTGTCCATGTTCTGGGACAGCGAGGGCGTAATCCTTACCCATTGCGTTCCAAAGGGCACTACGGTAACAGGTGCGTCCTACGAAAATGTTTTGAAGAACAAATTTCTTCCTGCACTGCAACAGAAACGTCCGGGAAGCGCTCCACGTGCGCTGTTTCACCAAGGCAACGTACCCGCACATCGAGCTAACGTTACGCAACAGTGTCTTCGTGATAACAACTTTGAAGTGATTCCTCATGCTCCCTACTCACCTGACCTTGCTTCTAGTGACTTTTGGCTTTTTCCAACAATGAAAGACACTCTCCGTGGCCGCACATTCACCAGTCGTGCTGCTATTGCCTCAGCGATTTTCCAGTGGTCAAAATAGACTCCTAAAGAAGCCTTCGCCGCTGCCATGGAATCATGGCGTCGGCGTTGTGAAAAATGTGTACGTCTGCAGGGCGATTACGTCGAGAAGTAACGCCAGTTTCATCGATTTCGGGTGAGTAGTTAATTAGAAATAAAATCGGAGTCCTTAGAACTTGAATGCACGTCGTAGTTACAGCACGTAGCGCGGCACGTAAGCCTTCACTCCTGCCGAGCTCCATACGTGAATGGAACTGGAAGAAAGCTTAACGTGTAGTATCTCTGCTGTGGCTTCAGAGTTGTTTGTGGAGTACAGATTCAGATGTAGTTTGGATGTAGATATCGGATAATGAAATGTAAATTAGGAAGAAATTACTGAATATATATATAAAAGCAGAGAATTGTACAAAAGAGAAACACAGAGAATAGGATAGCACGACACGTATGATCCAGAAGCAAGACCAATGTGATGTTATCCTAAAATTGTCAGAAGTAATGGGTGTAGATCGATTACTAACAGATAGTAGATAGTGCAGCTGGGTGAGAGAGGGAAGGAGGTTGTTGCTTATAACGGCAGTGTACAGGAGGTGGAGCGGTCAGGACTCGTGAGTGGGCATCTACGACTACTGCTAAATGACAGAACAGAAAATTAGATAGAACAGAGAAAATATATTTCAATGTACGGTATACAAGGGGCGCACCTAGGGCTGGGCATTATCAGGTGTAGGTCATTCTAGGAGGACTGACAGCTGAGCAAGTGGGAAACGGAAGGAGGGGCGGTTTATGCTATGTTGGCAGCCGGTCACGGAACGCGCAGCCGGAGGCTCTTAATGGTTCAAATGGCTCTGAGCACTATGGGACTTGACATCTGAGGTCATCAGTCCCCTAGACTTAGAACTACTTAAACCTAACTAACCTAAGGACATCACACACCGTAGCAGCAGCGCGTTCCGGACTGAAGCGCCTAGAACCGCTCGGCCACAGAGGCCGCCTACGGACGCTCTGCCAACCAAAGAAGTCGTCCGTGCTAGTCGAGATATGGATCACAGGAGAGAGATGCAAATGTGTTCTGCACTGCGGAATCCTCCAGAGTCCACACACGTGACTTGTATCCCATGCACGCTATTAACTGAAACCGATGGCGTGAATTCGCCAGCACTTTCAGCAGAGGGTTCAAGGTGTCTCTCGTCAGCAGCTTCAACTGGACAGAATTGCCTCAGGTTCTGAAAGGCAGGCAACATGTGTCACGTAGGCACAGAGAGAGTCTCTCTGGGAGAAAACTTGTAAAGATTTGACAAGGGACTTTGAAATAAAATATTTTTACCCATTCCCTAAAATATTTCTGCCACCCTGTACAATACTGCAGTACTTTCTAGTAAAGGAGACCGCTCACCGAAAAACAGGAGCGGTGAGTCGTTGACAGGGACACACACAGAAAAGTAGTCCTTAGAGTACAAACACACACACACACACACACACACACACACACACATTTAATCACCTATGCCCCTACATAGCGCTGGTAGAAGGAATAGTGTGTTGTTGTCCATCAGTCTTAAAGTAGGGGCATAGGCGGGTGTAGCACGCGTGTGTGTGTGTGTGTGTGTGTGTGTGTGTCTGTTTGTATGTGTGTGTGTACGTGTGTGTTTTTTCTGTGTGTACTTTGTATTTGTACTCTACTGCGAAAACGGACTGCTCCGAGTGCTAACAAGTTTTCTTTCTTTTTTGTGAGTGATTGTCACCAACTGATTGCTTTTGAATTTCAATGAGTGTGCTTCTTTACTCTGAAGTGCTTACACTCTGTCAGAACCTTCCTATAGAAGTATTTAAAAGAAGAGAAATATTCAGATATTCAGAAAATTAATACCCTAAGAAGGGAGACGTTAGTGTGCTATCTCTTGCTTCTGAATGGAGAAATTGGGCGGGGGGGGGGGGCGGCAGGGGCATTAGTGAAGATTAACCGAGACTACAACACGTAATAGGGAGTGTTGTGGGTAGCATGTACACAGAGGTGAAATGATAACCGCTATTAACAGCGAGAGCTTCAGCTACCAACCGAAAGACTAATTAAATAAAGGTAGAACATTTTAATTTTGACGAAACGACATGCTACCTATAAGAGACAGCGATCAAATAAAGTGGAATTTAAAGTTGGAGCTCCAGGCTACAGCGTCCACCTTAATTGTCCCTCAATTCTGCATTACACTGCTTCAGGAATTATGTGTCTTCCGTCCCAGTTAATTGTTCATTCAACATAGTTTAGATAGGTTTCATGTATGGAGAACACTCGCGTTCAAGTTTCGGTAGCAGCTAAAATTGATTCGGAGCAGTATCTCATGTAGAGTCTGTAAGGTAATCAGTGAAGGAGGCGGTTGGTTTCCTCCTCTAAAGTCAGCGGAGTCTTTTGTATTTAATCTTCATTTGAAAAAGTTGCGAAAGTATTCAGAAGTTTATCATTCGGGTATGACTCCGAGGCGCCCTGCAGACTACAATTGGCCTTTAATTGAATTAATGCACAAGATAGGAACGGCAAGGCCGGAAACTTTCGAACTTTATGAGAGCTCTTTCGCCTGCTTTCGTCGACGTTAATCATTCTCAGTTAGTCATTATTGAAACATAATGAAAACAAAAGAATGTAACAAGGGCGTACCGAGTGTGAAGTCGGTGGATGGAGGGGAGAGGGCTGGGAACTCGCAAAGTTGACCCATCCCCTAAAATCGTTTACGCTCTCCCAAAGCGGAATTCGCATACTGTCCCACGACACAAAATAACGTATCAATACAGGATTTTTTTCAGAAAGGAATGAGATTTTAAAGAGTATTGACTTGCAGCAATTGTTCCTAGTGGTATTTCTCGTGAAATCTCGGAACTATTCAGCTGTTCGCCGATTTTCTCCTTGCAAGTGATAGTGGAAGATGGCTCCAGTAGCAAATTACATTCCTTTAGTGCTATTCTTCTCCTAACATTACCAGCCGTGCCAACGTAATACAGATGTGCAACGCAAAATTTTGGCCCATTGTGTTTGTTGTAAATGTGATGTACTTGTTTTATTCCTCAATTCTTTAGATGCTACATCTTAATTAGCAAGTGATATATGTTGCAAACTGAATAAATTATTTTGTATTGTGATGCATTTATTCTGACTTAATCCCGTTATGAGTTATAAACAACAGTATCGTTTGCGGAGATCGGAGTGTGACGTCAGAGCAGAGTGCGTGGAAGCTCATTTCGTTGTTTGTTGCGAGACGTAAGAGCGAACACACGCAAGCGGTATGTTTTAAGTCTATGTGACGTTCAGTTCTTACTAGCGAGACACCAAGATCATTATGGGCAGATGTAAGAGGCTCGAATAAAATCAACACTCTGCCCCATAATTGGTCGTTGCGAATCAAGATGTTCTTGCAGTATTATATAGAGCGATGGGAGCGTCGCAGACAGCTCAGTATCTGCGACGAACTGTAAGGTTGTTTTCATTCACGAAGGAAGCTTTGTGACGTTCTCAGTGAATTTCATTTCAGTAGTGTCATACTGAAACGTCCCCTTAGAACAATTTATACACGACTGTGCTTAACCTGACACACAATGTTTTTAGCGCAACGCAATCTATCAAAGATCCCTGCAAAGGAATGGCCCTGAGTAACATTAAACTATACCTTTCACAAATAACTTACCTCACAAAAATCTTCATTATCGGAACTACTGCAATACAGCGAGCGCCACTACTGCCAGCGAAATAAAAGATTCAAACTACTGAAGGCACTAACTACTAATAGGGATAGTTAGCAAATGAAAGATTTTAATAGAGAACAAACACTGTATTTACCTTAATATCATCAAAAGTCATAATATATGTAATTTAAAAACTCCGCCATCTCTCTCCTCACATCCACCACTGCTGGCGGCTCACCTCTAACTGTGCAACGCTATGCGCTGTTAACATCCAGCTGCCGCTGCCCAACACTACAATGGCAGACAACAATGCAAACTAGCCACAGACTGCACACAGCACAGCCAGTGATTTTCATACAGAGCGCTACGTGGCATTATCAATATAAAAATCTAAACAGCATACTTACATAGCCCCCATGCTCCCCACAAAAAATTTTACAAAATATTTTTGGGCAGTGGCCAATAATGATTTGAAAAAATTTTTCATAATTACAATAACAAAGATATCAATTGCACACACTTATTAATACAATGTTGGTCAAAAGCTAAAATTTTCTCACATCCATAGAGACAGTTCAGATTGTTCATCACAGTAAAATTTCAGTGTTTTTTTTTTTTTTCAAAGTCTGAGCAGTAAAGGAAAATGTACACGGAAGTAGTGGATTTCCATGCAGTCTTGAAGATGTAGTGTTGTCCTTCCAACGGAAAGACAGTGCTGGCTCTTGAAATGCAGACAGGTAATGGGCCACAACAGAGAAAACCCACAACAGAGTCAGTAGAAGTTGATGAATATTGGTAGGTAGGTCATCACAGAGCAGACCCACTGTAGTCCTGGTAGAGAGTATGGTATTGGTGGGCCACCAGAGGTGCAGACCCCCTGCAGTCCTTGTAGAGATAGTAGTATTGGTGGGTCATCAAAGGTGTAGACCCACTGTAGTCCTTGTAGAGATGATGGTCACCAGCCATCTGCTGCGACTGTGCAGGTGCACAATCACCATCGAAGAGTCTTGCAGAGAAGATAGCAAGTCCATAAACCACCACTTGTGCATGCACAAAGTTTTTCGAATTGTCCTTAGAACCAGCAATGCTGTTATCCAGTCCCTTGCTGAATTATCAACACACGTGCAAACACTAACAGTCCCTACTTCTCACATATTGTCCATATACTATGACCAACAGAAATGTGTGCAGTGAAATGAATGCTTACAAGTTACATAATTTTATGAACTGCTGTCAATTACAATTTTATAGCAGAAAATACAATAACAAAGGTACAAAATACATCATTAGAAACATAACAATACAGATAACATTTGTAATACAGGCTTTACAACAGAATAGAAATAAACATATACATCAGTGTTACAGGAATTATGACATGAGTACAAAAATAAAAGATCAGAATCACTTTCGAAACATCAACTTCACACATGAGCATTAAAACAGAACAGAATACATAATGTCTAAACATCTTTACAAAGAAAATACCATATTATTAATGCAAAGTACATTTGAGGATAACAGTATTCCTCATCATAGTGAATGTAGCTGAGTATTAGAAAAATTCTACAACATAAGTCTTATCAGATAAACATATATAGACAGGAAGAACATAATTACACACGGGTACCCAAAGACATAGTGAGATAACACAAAAGGAAAGGACAGGGTTTGTTTCAGTATTTTGCAAACAAAACTTTCTTTGCTTCTTGGAGATCTCCCTTCATTCATCATTATTCCCAAAATCCTAACTAAGCCTGCCTTCTGTATTCTGTTCACATCCTCTGTCAAAAATAGTTTTTCTCCACTGTGCACTACTTTTTTGGCCAAACTATTTTCTTATAGCTTCTTAATGCATTTCTTCCAATTCATCATAGTTAGTTTCTTATATAGTCTACCCCCTCTTAAGCTAACTTAAATCTACTGAGCTCAGATATATATACCAAGGGACGAGGCAATGCAGCATCACATAAAACAATTAACGCAAACAGCAATGACAAAAAAAATGGAAAATCGCAAAGCAAGCTACAGTAAATCTAAATTACCAAGCAATGCAACATTACAAATAATATGAACCAATGTGCAGCAACAATAAAAATAAATCAATAGTAAAACTAGCTTAACAGAGTAATACAAAGTGAAATTTAGTAGCACTATGCCTGGCAAACAGCAGCAGAAATAACTTATATCTAAACATGACATAGCTCAAGCAGAAAAAATATTACAGTAAAAACAACAATGCAGATAAGGGAAATGTATATTCACATCTTAATGTCTATGTAATTAAAGTGGTGCACCACAACAACTTATTGTAAAAAAAAAATATTACCATGTACTTGAAAAGAAAATTATGTGTTACTGTTACTAGTTCCTTCTTATTGTTCTTTCCTTTCCAAGTGCTCCTTTTTTAAAGAATGTGGATCATAAAATAATTATTTAATAGATCTGTTGACAGAAAGTGTTCACATTAGCAAATGCATTTTATTTTATAAAAGCAATGCTGCAACACAGCTGGAAACCAGATATCAAATGAAATAAGCAATTACGCAAACCAAAGCATAAAAATATCATTCAATAGTCATGTGACATTTCATAAGTTAGTAGAAATTCTCTCAACTCTCGTAGAAAGACACTTGTCATAATCAGGTGTGCAGATGTACGAATAGTTCCCATCAATTCATAAGCATTTCAGTAATTAGCACAAAGTGCGAGTAATCATATGTTTTCAAGTAACGAGCATGTCGCATTAGCGATGCCCTCTACAAAGGAATGTCAACAGCAAGGTTAATGGCCTCCTTCTTTCTTTTTTTTACCTGTGCTTCCGGAAAGGCACACCCTAATGGGTTGTTCTCCAGGTCTCTGACACAGCTGTGTGCCGACGACGCACGTGCAGGTGGTCACTTAACTTTCTTACGGAAATATTTACGATAGCAGTTTCCACTACAGTGACAGTCTCATATAAAAATTTCACAGGTCGAGAATCTACGTTGCAAATGTGTAGAAACAAAATCCTATTAATATAACAGTGTCCAAAAAAATTTTCACCGGCATTGTGATACATTCACACACACACACATTTCATAACTCTTAAAGTACGTTTCTTGGTTTCCAACATCCGTTTTCACAAGTCAAGAGTCCCTAACTTCTATTCATTATTCATATACATATAAACACGTAATCACATTCCTCATATATGGTAGCATCATCTTATTGATATAAACATGCCTCAACAGCATAATACACATCGTCGTCGTAAAAATAACATCATAACGCCTCAGTCAAATCTCAAAATCGTCGTAGCTTCCTCCAATAATTTCGAAACCTAAAAAAATTCTCTGCTCATGTCAAAAGTGTCATCTGCCTCAAACGTACTTTAAAATCATGCTCCCTGACCAAATATATCATTCAAAGCTCTCATAATATCACAATGGGTCTGAAAAAATATGAACAGTTCACAAAGTACAGACAAAATACAAATTCGTAAGTGTGAAGTTATCCAGCGGTGTAATTATGTAAACATCTGTCACTGCCGTAGTAAAAAAAGTTTGTCTCTCAGTTAAATGATCAGATAGCTGTATAATTTATGTTTTAGAGAAATATGGTACCGATGTGTAAAGTTGTATAAGCAAATACCATATTAGCTAGGGTTCCTTGTGCTTGCCAAACACATGGTACACAAAGTAAGCGTGTACCCCGCTGAGGATTATTGTAATTATACCCTCAGGTGTTACAGATTACAAGAATGGAATGAAATGCATTACGGAAAACATTTGTATCATTGTACTTCAAATATCTTTAAAAATAAATGATTTAAATACAAAATTAATCACTCAAATACGTGTACTGTAGCGCTAAATGTGCGTCTTGCTGTAAGATAATCTCTGTGGAAGTGTCGTAGTTATTGTCCTCCGAAAGCTAAGTTCTGCAGAAGTCAATGTACTTACCTCATGATAAACAAAAGTGAAATGCTTTGCATATAGATTTCTTAGTTATTACACTTATTGTTGTGATGAAGAAATTACTGTACTGTAACGTATTGTTGTGCTACAGAAAAGGCTGTCTCATTGTAGCTATACCACAAAAGTTACTACTAAAACATGTTTTACTTTCCTGAATAATACATAAAACTGTGGAGACATAAAACAGAAACACCGCAAAAGCAACATTGTAAATTGTCACACATTAGTAGCGTCGTGATAAAATCGTGTAGCTGTTACATAAACTAATCACTGTGTCATCTGGTATCTCACAGATAGTACTTTAATTCAGAATCCACTCTCAAGCAAACCAAAATGTTGCATGAAAATCTCATTAGCAGTGCTGGTATATGTTCTAAGTATGTAAGCCGTATATTCGTTACGTAATCGTGCAACTAACAAGGAGAAATGTATAAATAACAACACTGTGTCGTCTGTTCGCAATAACAATGCATTCGCAATTTCTGTTTAAATAAGTTCTCTAGGTTTTTGACTGGATATTTAACTTTAAACATTGTTGCATGGTAACAGTTTCTAAAGCATACTAGTAACGTGAAGTGAAACGTTTTATGGCAAAGACAAAGTTAAAAAGCAGATTATCTCTCAATAAATGGTTTTACATGTGAAATGTGGTGTACACCATTACTCTTCCTCAGTATGCAGAGTTTCAACTTGAATGCAATTATCATGTGGTATTCGGCCGTAAAGAATACTGGAATTTTGCTCAAGGTTAGCGTCAATGTTATTTTTCCCTGAGCCAGCGGGCGCAAGTGGCTTCCTGCGGTGCGAGTCATTGTCTGTTTCTTTGTTGGCGCGTGCCGTTACTGGGATTTGGAGACCTAACTTCTACAAATTCGCCTTGCCGAGAGGGCTCTGCTCTGTTTAAATCCCGCCAGTTCTGATGGAATTCAGGTCTGTCGTTTCGTCAGTAGTTTACACAGTTTCTTTCTTGTCGGTTAAGTGGTGGAGAATTTCTCCCTGAGTCGTAACTGCGTGCTGGACCGTTGCGTCTAAAGTTATTCTGTCTCCCGTGATAATAATAGTTCTGGTTGCCAAATTGTCTGTTTCTATGAGTGTCTCTGACATATTCATTACTACGGAAATGCGATCTTTCTCAGTAACTATTACTCTGCCAGTGGTTGTCGTACGAGTGGTGTCTGTTTTGGTCACGATTTACGTTATGAGAATAGCCTTGTCGTGTCCAGTTATTATTTCTTTCATCGCGGAATTGCGACGGATGTGACCTGTAGTTGTTGTGTTCCTGTTTTCGCATCACGCGACTGTCTTTGTGAATTTCTAATTCTTGTAAGAGTCCCTGAAAAGCTTCCATGTCGTCTTTGCAACGTCCTGCTAAAATAATATGTCGTAAATGTTCAGGCAGTTTGATTAAGCAAATGCGGATGAGTTCTGAGGGGCTGTATGGGTTTGACAGGTACTGATTCTTGTGCAACATGTCTTCAAAATATTTGACAAGACTGGAAAATTCAGATTGTTCGAAATGTTTCATCATCATGATGCTATGTTTTACTCGGTCTTGTGTGGCTTGAGACCAATATGCTGAGAGGAAGGCATGGTAAAATTCTCCTTCACTGTGACAATCGTGAATGACCGATCGCATTCTTACAGCTGGTTCATTCTCCAAGTAGCCCCACATAAATTCTAACCTGTGCTCCAATGACCAGTTGGGAGGGAAACAATGAGAGAATTGATGGAGCTACACTTGTGGATGAATGTCGTTGGCAGAATTCTTAAATGTTTTGAATTTACGTGTAGTAATAAACAGCTTATAATCAAAATCATCATGTCGGCGAGTCGCATGTCGGTCATTGTTACGTCGTCTCGGCGGTTCCATCTCAAAATTCGGTGCACCTTGCCAATTCCTTTCATTATTACCGAAATGTCCTGTGCTATTATTTTGTGGCTTTTCTGTATTTCTAAGTTCCTCTTCCCGTGTTGGAGCGCGAGTGTCCTCTGAAATACGAAATTTTTGTATTACTTGTGCCAACTGATCTTGTACTTCCCGGATTTCTCTTTTGTATTGCGTATTAATTTGATTCTGATTTTGTTTGAATTTCTTAATTTGTTCATACTCTTCTGTGTCAGTGAAGGCTACGGGTCTTGTGTCATTCAGATCATCATCTACCTTTGTAGATAAGTTAGTGACCTGATCTGAAAGTTCAGCTACTTTGTCCGATAGTGAACACATTTCCTCAGTGTGTTTTTCTGAACCAAGTTTCAGAGTGTCCATTTGTGTTGAAATCGAGTCTACTGTGTTCTTTAAGTTTACCTGAGTTTTTGCCAGTTGCGTAACCGAATCGGTAGATGCAACTGTGTCAATTTTAGCCCACAAAGTCTCATGATTTTCATGAACAATGGTTTGCAGCTGTTTTATGGCTGCTTCGTGATTCTGTAATGCATTTTCATGCCATGAAAAAATAGGCTGAAAATGCTCACAAATTTGTGTTTTTACGTCATTACAGACTTTTTGACATTTCGATTCAATGTTATGTAACTCAGTAGTTAAATCTTCACGTGTTTGTTCAAGTGTGGTGTCTAGCTTTTGAAGATTTTGTTCCATTGTGTCTAACTTTTTAATATTTTGTTCCACTGTGTCTAACGTTTTAAGATTTTGTTCCACTGTGTCTAACTGTTGCTGTGTTTGTCTCTGGTATTGTTCCATTGAGTCTAACTTTTGAAGATTTTGTCCCATTTGTTGCATTAATTGTAATAACAATGCATTAGTGTCTGGAATCTGTTCCTCTACGCTTTTCGGCAGTGCATTTGCACCAGCAACATTCACATTTTGACAAGCAGAAAATGTGTCTTGACTTATTTGAGAAAACGGTGAGGACGCAAAACCTGAGTCTACAGTATTTGCAAAATTGTGTCCTATCATTTCGTATTCCTGAGGCGAGCTGTTGCCGAGCGATCGATCGATAATGCTTCCCTGTTCACTAATTGTTTCACTGCCTACGCCATTGTTTGCCGCCCGCTCCATATCCCTATGCACAGTTACCAAATTACTACTTCGAATGTCTGTTAATTCACTACCCAGTGGTGCTGATAAGCTACGCTCGTCGTCACTATTATTTTTCAGTTTACTTTGGAGCCGAGTGTTACGTTTTTCACACGCCATTATTGTCACAATATTTCACACGATAACACAGAAAACCACAATTTGAATAGCAAAAATAAGAGAACACATTAACATAGCACTGAAAATAATATGTAGTTAATTACAAGCGCAGCTGCGAAATACTTGGTGCAAATCTACATGCATGCCACAACTGTTTTACACTACAACAATGAAAGACTGCAACTACAAAGGAGATTCTCTCTACAATTACGCGCTAGCAATAAACAAAAGTTACACTAAATACACAAACTACAAGAAAAAAATCAGAAGATTCCAGTGAGGTATCCTCGGCTAAGGGTCGTCATATGAAACGTCCCCTTAGAAAAATTTATACACGACTGTGCTTAACCTGACACACAATGTTTTTAGCGCAACGCAATCTGACTATCAAAGATCCCTGCAAAGGAATGGCCCTGAGAAACATTAAACTATACCTTTCACAAATAACTTACCTCACAAAAATCTTCATTACTGGAACTACTGCAATACAGCGAGCGCCACTACTGCCAGCGAAATAAAAGATTCAAACTACTGAAGGCACTAACTACTAATAGGGATAGTTAGCAAATGAAAGATTTTAATAGAGAACAAACAATGTATTTACTTTAATATCATCAAGAGTCATAATATATGTAATTTCAAAACTCCGCCATCTCTCTCCTCACATCCACCACTGCTGGCGGCTCACCTCTAACTGTGCAACGCTATGCGCTGTTAACATCCAGCTGCCGCTGCCCAACACTACAATGGCAGACAACAATGCAAACTAGCCACATACTGCACACAGCACAGCCAGTGATTTTCATACAGAGCGCTACGTGGCATTACCAATATAAAAATCTAAACAGCCTACTTACAATACGTTTAACCCACAGGTATCTCTTCTTGCCATTATCCTCATTCGTTGTCACCTACTTAGACTCCTATGCGAGTTATTAAATATTCGAGTGTTGTTGTTTAAATGGCTACAAGAAAAGTATTATGAAGCTAACATTGCCAGTTTTGTTCGTTTGTTGAAAATACAATTTCAAAATAATTAATGATCAAGCCTCAATAAGTTATCAGTGTCGTTCGATAATATTTAGGGGCAAAGTCATCCTAGTTACTGAGTGAAGATAAAGTATAGTTACTTAAAACTAAAGTAACTTTGGCAATTTCAATTCAAAGAAGAGAATAAATTAAATTCTCGTATTTCATATCTGTGTCCATTGTAATAAATCTGTTGTTTGCTGGTTTTGTTCGCATTTCGAACTTGTCAGTCGGTTGAAAGTAGAATTTTCGTAGTAATACCAATCTGTTAAAAGTATGTAGCTTATCATATCCAGGAAACTAGTGGACGTAAGTGGGGTTACGTAAATTATTGTTGCCATGAGTCAATCATTTACCTTTCAGCAACAAGATTAAATATATTTTTCCTATTAACTTAGTTCAGTATCAACAACATAAGGCAATCACTTTCTTTATTCAGTATTATTTAGTAACGTGAGGTATTTCAGAAATGTGAGTCAACTTTGTGCTGCCAGATGTACTGCGAAAAAATTAAGTATTCATTGTTATTCGCATTATAGATCAGATAGTGGACAGACAATGCCCAACTGGGCTGCTGACTGTATTCATTAATTTCTGTATTATTTTAGTTAGTATTGTTGTGGTACCCCCTTTTTAAGCGATGGTACAGTTTTTAGTATGAAACCAAAAGCGAAATAATTAGAAAGCTCGAGAGCAAAGTACGTTGCTCATTGCAAAAGCTTGTACACTTCGCTCCATTGACCGGTCAGATTTTCTTCGGAGGCGATAGACTTGTCCAAAATCAAATTTATTAAGCATACGTCATCATGATCATATGTCCGCCCCCGGTAGCTGAGTGGTCAGCGCGACAGAATGTCAATCCTAAGGACACGGGTTCGATTACTGGCTGGGTTGGAGATTTTATCCACTCAGGGACTGGGTGTTGTGTTTTCCTAATCATAATCATTTCATTCTCATCGACGCACAAGTCGCCGAAGTGGCGTCAAATCGAAAGACGCGAACGGTCTACCCGACGGGAGGCCCTAGTCACGTTGTTGTTGTTGTTGTTGTAGTTGTTGATGTTGTTGTGGCCTTCAGTCCTGATGCAGCTCCCCATGCTACTCTATCCTGTGCAAGCTTCTTCATCTCCCAGTACCTACTGCAACCTACATCCTTCTGAATCTGCTTAGTGTATTCATCTCTTGGTCTCCCTCTACGATTTTTACTCTCCACGCTGCCCTCCAATACTAAACTGGTGATGCCTCAGAACATGTCCTACCAACCGATCCCTTCTTCTAGTCAAGTTGTGTCCTAGTCACACAACATTTACATTTTATCACGATCATATTATTACATTAACCGATTACTAAGGAGAGAGGTTATGCAGTTAGTATCAAAAGTCTACTGACAATGTGAATATAGGGAGTTTTCGCTTATTTCTGAGCGTTTTCTGCCTTACAGAAAGAATCTCTAATTTATGATAAAGCCACAGTTTACAGAAAACATGGCCACACACGAGAAGGACTAGCAATCTGAGGAATGAGATTTTCACTCTGCAGCGGAGTGTGCGCTGATATGAAACTTCCTGGCAGATTAAAACTGTGTGCCCGACCGAGACTCGAACTCGGGACCCGAGTTCGAATCTCGGTCGGGCACACAGTTTTAATCTGCCAGGAAGTAGCAATCTGAGGGTTCCGTACAAACTTAATTATGTATATAAACACGAAATCCATCCCCGGACTTCAGAATTTGTTATCTAAGTGGACACTGGCAGGATATAAGTCCCGGTAACTCCACGACTACTAACACTGCTATAGTTTTACGTTAGAAGTCGGATAACAAATGAAAGGTACATTTTTTTTCGTGGGATGAGGGTTAGGTGGGTGTAAAAGTAACCATTTTTTGTTTTACTAACTGTTAAAAAAATATTGCAGCAATATTATATCAGTTATACTTACGACACGTAGTTTGACGTCTTGATAAAATTGTTTAGGAGTTTCACTGTCATCCAGTTATTATTACAGACGTAGTAAGGCTTTTCCCTAATAATAATTTTGCGAATTCTGACACCATGCTGTGACGTAACAGCACACGAACTTGGTGCAAGAGTATGCAGTGTGTACGTTTTCCCTAACCGAAAGATTTACAAACAAATACGTGGTGAAACCAATTATGAATTTTTTAATTTTCGGTTAATTCCAAAAGTAAGTGTCGCAATGATCTGAGAGAGTGGCCGAAAAAAACAATTATATAACGCAAAGCAGTTATACGCTCCGAGGTGCTGATTACCTCTGCCGGTTTTAAGAGACTTTCTTAAGGCTGCTTCTGAAAACCCGGGAGCTTTGGGTGCTTGCGTATTTAGCTCCAATTTTCTTTAAAGCCAAGAGCTTGATGCTAGAGCGACTCTGTTAAAGGCTGTCAAGTTGATGTTCTTATGAGTTCCTGCAAAAACAAACTGCCAATATGGAAGACGCGATTATAATCAAAGGGTGTTTCAGAACGGGTTACTTTCGGAAAAAAATACCCAACGACAATAAAACTACAGAAAAGTTCTCTCAGATGAATAATGAGGCGTGTAAGGTAAATAAAAACCAATAAGAAATACTTGAATACGCTGGAAAGGACTACAGAACTCAACGTATAGGTTAAGGTGTAAAATTTCGTTAATAGTTTCTTGAGGCATAAAAGTATGTACTTCGAACTTCTACCCCATACGTGCGTATTTTACCCCACACCGGTATTTTATTTTTCCGCATTCTACAGATAATTCACACACAGCTAAACTCGTGGAAATAAAGGAGCTGGTTAGAAGTTTATAGCCGCTAGATCCGGTACTGATTTCCTCTAATTTTTAAATAGCTCTAGGTTCACCTGACACTCGATCAAAACTATACCAACTTCACATCGGGAAGGTACAAAAGTGAGTTGCTGCATTTTCTCCAACCGTGAGCGTCCGACTGCCACGAGATTGCAGAACAGCGCTCAGGAGATGATGACGTATGCGCTGCCTGGTGGGAGAATGGCGAACATCTCTTTTAGTGACTTGGATGCTTGATGTGTACTCATGTCCCACACGTACCTCAGTATAGCCTAATTAGAAATTAACAATTTTCGAATTTTTACTTTACGTTTAATACGTAAGATTGCTGCTTGCCAAATTTGGTGATTTTAGGTCAACGGCGTGTACCAGAGAGGTCTTGGTGAGTGAGTTTGCGAGTGTAAAAATATGCGAAATAAATAGCCGTAACTCCTTCTTTCATGAATTGGATGCTTATATTTATTACACCAACAAGGAACCATACACTTTAATATGCAAAACTAATTTAGACTTGATACATATAACCGTGCCTGAGGAGAGCGTTTTTAATTGTGGGACAGAAAGACAGACAAAGGGACAAGCGGACAACAAAAGCCCCGCAAGCGGAAGTACCAGTACCTGAGACGTTTCAAGATAATATCCCTCCAACCAATGTGCTCCAAGACCAAATTTCTCAGTCTTCTACGACAGAAAAAATTTCCGTAACAACACGTTGGACTGGTAGCTGTTCCTGGGACTTCGCAATGGAGACAGACGAATTTGTTGTGGTTGGTAGAATTCCTGATAGTCCAATGTCATTCTCTGCGTCACCATAGTGCCCTTCATAGGTTGAGAAGGGAGAAAATGCAAAAGAAAATAGCCAATATTTAAAAGGTCAAACGAGTAATACAGATCTCCAAGTCGTACAAAAATGATTTTGAAGCTGAATAAAAAGCCAGAAAACAAGAAAAACAAAAGTGAAAGTCAAAACGATTTTTTTTTATTTTCATTTGGAGGGGGGGGGGGGGGGGGGAATGGAAGAACGAAAACGTCCAAGATATGAAGAAGGCGCAGAAGCTGGAGCGACTAGCCTGGATTTTCTTTTTCTTTCTTTTTTTAAAAAAAAGAAAGTTTGACCTCTTCAGGTGAAGAATACGCATGCAGACAAAGCATGTGTATTATGTAACTGGCTGTATTCAGACTCTTTATCGGAGGAGAGATGCCTCCAGGGTCTATTTTTCCGTTGCTGGACTCATCAGAAATGATCGATTGTTGAAGTAATTTAAAAGCTACTTCGTCTGAGATTTCTTTTCTTAAGGGGGGATGCAACGAAAAATATAAACATTTATTTAAAAAATCATTACAGCTATATTTATGAATGTAGAAATCTAAAATTTTGCATGTGTAAAGCAAAAGAGCTGTGGCTTAAGCGAAAAATATAGTAAAATAAGCTGGATTAATATTCTGCAAGATATTTAAATTTTTAATTTTTTATTGTCTTTTTTTATAAAAAGCCATAACTCAAATTCTAATCATGCAATTAACATGAAAATTTTATTATAGTGTCCTGAACGGGTTATAACACCACTGAACTACAGTTATCAATATATGGCACTAATTGTATCATAACATATTTTTTTAATTTTGCACATCGAAAATAAACTTTTTTTTCTACATATAGTCATCTAAAATCAGAACGTAATTGCAGGATCTCGTATTTTTTAGTTACATGGAGACAGCAACACATTGCGAACAGTTACTGAAAATTCATAGCATTGTCGTACATACTTTTTGAGAAAAGGCTTCTAATAAAATGTAAAAAAATGTAAAACAGAGAAAATGAGGCTCAAAGATGTTCTTCTCATACCTCTGCATGTAATAAGCTTACCTCAGTTTTAAATTCCTCCATCGTGATACTCCTCATCCTCTAGGTTTGTCTTCTCTCCTCTTCGAATCTGCCTACCCTGTATTCGCAGGTAAGACATTGATGTGTTAGCTTTCTTGACTCTGCTCTCGTCAATACTGTGAAATTCTTTTGTTGTAAACACACCTGGGTCTATATCAACTCTCTTCAGCACTTCTATTCTGCCATTATTTCCGTTATTGTGGCATAAAACTGCATCATAGACGCCTTTCTTGAGTACTTCAAGTCCACAGAATGTCCTTTTTGAGAATCTAACCCAGATTAAATTATTGAGGGCTTCACTTGCATTTTGTGTCTTTCCTTGAAGACACTTCCTCAATAAATCACGGTTTGCAAGAAACCTGAATGTGGGCTTCATTGCCTTCATAACAAGTTCTTGTAATGAGTGTTTATGTGAATACGTCCCATTATTTTCATCATGGCAGCAACAGCAGCAACCGTTACAAAATTGTCTCGAATGAAAAACAGCCCACAGTTGCACTAATTATGTTTATTCTATACCTTGACCATGGTTTCTGCTGTAATAATATAGCCTTCTTCAGTAGTCCTAAGAAGTGATCAAAATAACATCTAGACCAGTAACACAATCTGTACATAAACTTCTAAAGAATGTGATAACATATTACTCACATAATCTTTGAAAAACGTCTTAGCCCAGCGGCTGCGTCAAGATCAATAAAATAAAATAACTTCAACAGACATAAGCCTGTCTCGATCATAAGTAAAACTACATAAGGCACCGAAGTCCTCCTGCACCGAATTTGTTATACTAGGCGCACGGTCGTCAAATGTGCTACATACTGCGCACCACAGGTGGCGCTCCCAACATTGAGCTACATCGCACCGGATATCAGCAAACTAGTTGATATCTACGATGAAATATTAATAACAAGCCTACAGGTGCAACTGAAGGACCATATACATATTAATACGACTATCCAACAGTTAAAATGCTGTTGCATATTATTAAAGTGGTCAAACATTAACAGATTCATAAAACAAAGTTTGCATCAATATTTAAAGCATCATTCAGAAACGGGGCTATCATATGCGGATATAACTCCAGCTTCCATTATACGCTCTGCTGCATGGTGTAACCAGTGGCTCCTGAAACTCAATCCTTCCAAGACCCAGGCAATCATCGTAGGTCGTACCACTCGCTCCTTCCGGCTCCTGGATTTCTCCCTTACTGTCTGCGCACGTCCTGTCCGCCTCACCCCCACCCTCACCTACCTTGGCCTCACCATTGACCGTCACCTCACCTGGATCCCTCATCTCTGCTCCATCCAACCGCCTCGGACTCCTCAAACTCCTCTCTGGCCGGACGTGGGGGTTGCATCCCTCTACCATCCTCCACACCTACAAATCCTTAATCCGTCCCATCCTCTGTTATGTCAGTCCTGCCTGGATATCTGCCCCCCTCCCTCAAATTCTATAAGTCCCTCCAAATCCTTGAGCGTCATGCACTCCGCCTCGCCTTCCGTATACGCCTCCCGTCCCCCACGCAGATCCTCTATGATCTCATTCCTTTCCCCCATCTGCTCCTATTCCTCGAACATATCCGCATCCTCTACACCTCCCGCCGTCTTGAACCCCCTCACCCCCTGGTTGCTCCTCTCCTCTCCCATCCCCGCCCCCTGCCACGTCTTCACCGTTGTGTCCCCCCTACCCTCTATCTCTACACCCTACATCTCCTTTCCCAAGGTGGCTTCCATCAACTCACCCTCCCGGATGATGCCCTCTCTCCCTCCATTTATCCCTCCTATCAACTCTGATCCTCACTCCCCCTCCTTTCCTCTGTCTTTTTCCCGGGCTCCCTCTCCCCCACTTCCATCCTCTTTCTTCCCCACCTCCCCTCTCTTTGCCCCCTTCTCTCCCCTGCGTCCTTTTACATTTCCCTCCTCTGCCTCCTCTCATTCCCTCTCGCGTCTGCCCTTCTCCCCCTTTATTAGTCCTCTCCCTCCTTGGTTTCCCCCCCCTTTTCGTTTTTTCCTCTCCTCCCTTCTTGTTTTTCCCCCTACTCCAGGTCCCCCCCCCCATCTGCCTTGGGTCGGGAGTGCCATCTTTGTGCCGCCTTTTTCGTGCAGTGTTTTACAGTGTGTTTATTCCAGTGCGTGCTCCGTGTTGTGTCTTTTGGGAAGTGTAGCGAACAGCCATCATACTGTCGCTGGGTGTGCTTTTTATTACTTGCGAACAGAAACCAGACTGTCGCCATGTTTTTTAATTGTGTGTCTACTGTGTTACTTGTCTGATTCCTGTGTCTTTTATCTACATTGCCAATCCCCTTTGCTTTCTGTTTTAACTTTCCGTAATTTTACGCCATTTTTCACTTTAAATCGCCATTTTATCCCCTGTTTTTCCTTGTTTCTTTCTTCTTCCTTTCTTTAAAAAAAGTCTGTAGGCTGTAGAGCAGCGTAGTAAGCTGCTGCCGGCCCGCCCCCCTTCGGGGGGAATTGAAAATCAATGAAGGAAAAAAAATTATACGCTCTAACAGCTTATAGGGCTAATTCTACAAGTCGACCTTAGTCGTTGTACATAGGCACACTACTAATGATTGACGATAGTTCTACCAATAGCAGTCTAGTGTGTAAGTGCGGTAACACGGCAGAATACAATGAAAGGCACGTTAACATAACTGTCTCAATACAAACTACTGTTAACGTAATAACAGCTCGTGGCTCTTTACGACAATTTCCTACTGGAACATTATCCTAAAACAGTAGTTTATCTCAAATAATCATATAATAATATGGTACAATCGAATCACCACTGGCGCCTACCTGCAACGCCCAATTCGAGCTGAAAACCTTCAAGGGCGCTGGAACTTTTCAAATAGCACTGATCATTCAGTAAATTCCTGTTGTCACACATTTTGTGCTCATATATCTGCATCTCCTCCAATAAATCTTATTTCGTACCCTTGGCTTCTTTACACAATAGCTCGGTGTCAATAACAGGTTGGGACGAATGTCGTTCTTCAGTAATGTGTTCGGCAAACGTTGACCCATTCTTATTCGTACCCATCCTAAACGCCATATGTTCTTTATTTTATAGCATTAATCCACCTGTCTGCCCTATGTAATACGCCGGGCAATCATTACATTTCAATTTATAAACTCCCGATTGAAATAGCTTATTATAACTGTTATTGCGAAAACATAAAAAATTCCGTTTTAAGATATTGTTAGTGGAAAATGCTACTCTACAGTCGTGTTTTTGGAGCACACGTTGCATTTTATACGATATGTTACCTTGAAACGGAATGGCTATAAATCTCTTACATTCATCCCTGTTGCTCACCAATCGCGTCAACGAGGAAACTGTCTTTCTTATTTCGCGCTCAGTTGCACCATCAACTATGTTGGGGCTATAACCATTATTACCGGCAATCTCTTTTAAGGGTACACACTTCTTTTTGTAAGGTAGCCTGGGTAAGAGGCAGCCTACGCCATAGGACCTTTTTTGGTTCCTGTCCATATTTCCGGCTGCGTTTGCTCTAATACTCGAACGCAGTTTCCAGCGCGGAATTCCCATCGGCGGCACTCTCCCAGAAAATGGGGTACAAGCAATATTAGAACGCACAGGTAGGCCGTTACAGCGTAAAATGGGCGCGTGCACTTTCAGGCGGAAATTCCTGCCTCCCAAATGGTCGCGAAACATCTGCCGACGCCTCTGTAGACGCCTGCGTACCCTTCCAGGCGAGAAGGAAACTGAAGAACCCCTGGTGTGTTGCCTCGTAGTAATTCCCGTACATTTTGGTCCTCACAGGAATGCAGTCAAATATAACGGGCCGTCAAATGAAAACGAGGAACATGGAAAAAGAGGAAGTAAACTGTTTATTATTTCAAAAGTAATCACCACAACAGTAAATACATTTACCCTACTGTGAGATAGGTCAATGTCTTCACGGAAAAATGTTTCCGATTGCCTTCGGTACCATGATTGCTACCAGGCATGCATCTCTTCGTTCGAAGCCAAGCGACGACTACGAGTATCTTCACTCAGGATTACAGGATTCCGAAGCTATGGAAATCGCGTGTGGAGAGATCGGGACTGTACGGAGGAATGGGAGAGCTTTCCACGAAAACTTCTGCACCGTAGTCAGAACAACATTGGCAACATGTGACTTTCTGGAACACACCTCCACAATTAGTGAATAGCGGTTGGTAGAGACTTCGCAGAAATTGAAGGGCGTCATCGGGTGTGAACGCCCATGAATAGTGACGGTCAGCGTCATTCTGTTGCAGAATAATGTCCGCCCACATGTTGGCAGGTTTGTTTTGATTCACTGCAGGTGTTTCTCTGGGTAACCGTTACACGTCCTGCAGTCCCGATCTCTCCCCTTGCGATTTCCATGTTTTTGGAGCCTTGAAGAAAGACACTCGTGGCAGTCGATTTGCTTCGGACAAGGAAGTGCACGGCTAATACAATCACGCATGCACCCATGTCGAAAGAACTTTGCATCGTAATTCGGAATAACACGGTCACTGAAATATTGTATTTATCCGCCGACCCCGGGCAAGCGACATTCAAGTACAATGTCTCCACTGTACGGGGATTAGACGAGTACATAATGGATGTAAGAATACAGGTTGTAGAGGTATGGTTCACGACATATGGAAGGTTGGGCCTCATCGTGAGTCGATATCTGGTAGCCAAGGCGAACGCTCGCGCTAAGCAGGATATCCGGTTGTCGTTATTTCAGTGTACAGCTGATGGTAGCCCACATCCGTAGCTGGTATTACATTTCATGTAATACAATCATGGTTCTGTAGGTAGTTCCAAACATTTTTCCACGAAAGCATTGACCACCTTGTATACCGATTGGGCAAATGTTTTAACAGTTACCGGCAGGTGTGGCCTTGCGGTGCTAGCGCTTCAGTTTGGAACCGCGTGACCGCTACGGTCGCAGGTTCGAATCCTGCCTCGGGTATGGATGTGTGTGATGTCCTTAGGTTAGTTAGGTTTAATTAGTTCTAAGTTCTAGGCGACTGATGACCTCAGCAGTTAAGTCGCATAGTGCTCAGAGCCATTTTTTTAACAGTTACGAAAATTACTTTTGAAATAACAGACAGTTTACTTACGTATTTTCGGCGTGTCTCGTTTCCATTTTACTGACCCTTATATTAAAATATCCGAAGCGATAGCCTCACGGGCGGTAGCGTTATATTTCATTACACTAAGATCATATTAGTTGGTGGCACTAACAAAAGGTTTTGCTGGTACTGTCTTTCGCGATCGAAATAAAAATAAAGATTCTGCCTATAAGCCGCGCGGGATTAGCCGAGCGGTCTAGGCGATGGTTCAAATGGCTCTGAGCACTATGGGACTCAACATCTTAGGTCATAAGCCCCTAGAAATTAGAACTACTTAAACCTAACTAACCTAAGGACATCACACACACTCATGCCCGAGGCAGGATTCGAACCGGCGACCGTAGCAGTTCCGCGGTTCCGGACTGCAGCGCCAGAACCGCTAGACCACCGCGGCAGGCTTAGGCGATGCAGTCATGGATTTTGCGGCTGGTACCGGGGGAGGTTCGAGTCCTCCCACGGGCATGGGTGTGTGTGTTTATCCTTAAGATAATTTAGGTTACGTAGTTGTAAGCTTAGGGACTGATGACCTTATCAGTTAAGTCCCTTAAGATTTCACACACATTTGAACATTTTTTTCTGCCTATAGAGTGGTACCAGAAGAGTCCAAAACATGCTAAGGAACATTAAAGTGCTATCAGAATGGTTCGTTGAATGTTTCGCTACATCTAGAGCACACTCCGCGACCAACATGACTGTATATGGCGGAGGGTACTTCTGGTACCACTAACTGATCCCCCGGGCCGGTGTGGCCGAGCGGTTCTAGGCGCTACAGTCTGGGACCGGGCGACCGCTACGGTCGCACGTTCGAAACCTGCCTCGGGCATGGATGTGTGTGATGTCCTTAGGTTAGTTAGGTTTAAGTAGATCCAAGTTCTAGGGGACTGATGACCTCAGAAGTCCCGTAGTGCTCAGAGCCATTTGAACCATTTGAACTGATTCACCCCCTCCTCTTTTCCACTCGCGAATGGTGCGTGGGAAGTATGATTGTTGGAAGTCTCCCCATTAGCTCTGATTTTTCGGTTTTCTCGTCGTGGAAATTTTGTGACATGTATGTAAGTAATAAGTCGTCCGATTCTTCCGGAAAGCTCACTCTCAAAATTTTAATAGTATCCATCTCCGTGGTCCAAAACGCCTCTCTTGTAACGTCTACCACTGGCGTTTCTTGAGCATCTCTGTAACGATTTCACTCGCACTAAATGATTCCATGACGAAATGCGCTGCTCTTCGTTGGATCTTATCTTTCCCGTCAGACCTACATCGTAAGGATCTCAAATGGGTCAACAATACTCAAGAATCGAAAAAGCGCATTATAATCCACTTCCTTCGTGGAGGAGCTACATTCCCTTAATATCCTACGAATGTCTGCCTCGCATCTGTTTTTCCTACTATTTGTTTTATATGGACATTCCACTTAAGAACGCTGTGGTTACATTACTTCAATACGTTTTACGATGGTTACTGTTCTAGCAATTTGTCATTGTTCTAAAGTAGTAGCTTTTTTTTTCTATGCATGCGCAATGTGTCAGATTTATTTACGTTCAGGGTCAACTGCCAGAGTCTGCACCATTCATCACTCCTCTGCGGGTCTATCCGCAAATCCATACTATCCTGTGGGATTGCTGCTTTCTTATGGACAGCCGCATCTTCTGTGAACAGTCTCAAAGGGCATCCTACGCTTTAGCTAATGATTTACATACATTGTAAACAATAACGGTCCTATCAAACTTGCTCGGGGGATTTTTTTGCTTAAGAACAGTGCGGATCGACGTCAAATGCCTTGCTGAAGGCAAGGAACATGACATCAGCCTAAGTGGTGTTGTTGTCTGCAGCTCTATGAATCTTATGGAGGAACAGAGCGAGCTGAATTTTGCATAATCACTGTTTCCGGAGTCCATCTAGGTTTTTATGCAGGAGATTTTTGCTCTCCAAAAACTTCTCAATTTTTGAGCATAAAAAATATTTTATAAAAGTTAAGAAGACTGACGTCATCAATATACCTCTGTAAGTATATGTACACTCCTGGAAATTGAAATAAGAACACCGTGAATTCATTGTCCCAGGAAGGGGAAACTTTATTGACACATTCCTGGGGTCAGATACATCACATGATCACACTGACAGAACCACAGGCACATAGACACAGGCAACAGAGCATGCACAATGTCGGCACTAGTACAGTGTATATCCACCTTTCGCAGCAATGCAGGCTGCTATTCTCCCATGGAGACGATCGTAGAGATGCTGGATGTAGTCCTGTCGAACGGCTTGCCATGCCATTTCCACCTGGCGCCTCAGTTGGACCAGCGTTCGTGCTGGACGTGCAGACCGCGTGAGACGACGCTTCATCCAGTCCCAAACATGCTCAATGGGGGACAGATCCGGAGATCTTGCTGGCCAGGGTAGTTGACTTACACCTTCTAGAGCACGTTGGGTGGCACGGGATACATGCGGACGTGCATTGTCCTGTTGCAACAGCAAGTTCCCTTGCCGGTCTAGGAATGGTAGAACGATGGGTTCGATGACGGTTTGGATGTACCGAGCACTATTCAGTGTCCCCTCGACGATCACCAGTGGTGTACGGCCAGTGTAGGAGATCGCTCCCCACACCATGATGCCGGGTGTTGGCCCTGTGTGCCTCGGTCGTATGCAGTCCTGATTGTGGCGCTCACCTGCTTTGCGCCAAACACACATACGACCATCATTGGCACCGAGGCAGAAGCGACTCTCATCGCTGAAGACGACACGTCTCCATTCGTCCCTCCATTCACGCCTGTCGCGACACCACTGGAGGCGGGCTGCACGATGTTGGGGCGTGAGCGGAAGACGGCCTAACGGTGTGCGGGACCGTAGCCCAGCTTCATGGAGACGGTTGCGAATGGTCCTCGCCGATACCCCAGGAGCAACAGTGTCCCTAATTTGCTGGCAAGTGGCGGTGCGGTCCCCTACGGCACTGCGTAGGATCCTACGGTCTTGGCGTGCATCCGTGCGTCGCTGCTGTCCGGTCCCAGGTCGACGGGCACGTGCACCTTCCGCCGACCACTGGCGACAACATCGATGTACTGTGGAGACCTCACGCCCCACGTGTTGAGCAATTCGGCGGTACGTCCACCCGCCCTCCCGCATGCCCACAATACGCCCTCGCTCAAAGTCCGTCAACTGCACATACGGTTCACGTCCACGCTGTCGCGGCATGCTACCAGTGTTAAAGACTGCGATGGAGCTCCGTATGCCACGGCAAACTGGCTGACACTGACGGCGGCGGTGCACAAATGCTGCGCAGCTAGCGCCATTCGACGGCAAACACCGTGGTTCCTGGTGGGTCCGCTGTGCCGTGCGTGTGATCATTGCTTGTACAGCCCTCTCGCAGTGTCCGGAGCAAGTATGCTGGGTCTGACACACCGGTGTCCATGTGTTCTTTTTTCCATTTCCAGGAGTGTATCTGTGATGTGTCCATTATTGGAAACGAGAGTGCATTCAAGTTCTAAGGCCCCGATTTTATTTCTCCGGACTGGAAAGAGATAGAAACATGCGCATTGTTTTAAAATAAGGCCGCATTCATTGTCAATACGTCCCAGAGATGGCAGCACCGTACAGAAGATGGAATTTTACCGCCAGCGGCGAGAATGAGAACTGTTCTAAATACTTAAAATGGCGACGTTTTCCTCACTTGAACAGCATGTAATCATTCGTTTTCTGAATTTGCGTGGTGTGAAACCAACTGAAATTCATCGACAGTTGAAGGAGACATGTGGTGATGGAGTTATGGATGTGTCGAAAGTGCGTTCGTGGGTGCGACAGTTTAATGAAGGCAGTACATCGTGTGACAACAAACCGAAACAACCTCGGGCTCGCACAAGCCGGTCTGACGACATGATCGAGAAAGTGGCGAGAATTATTTTCGGGAATCGCCGAATGACGGATCGCCTCCAGAGTTGGCATTTCTGTGGGTTCTGTGCACACAATCCTGCATGACGACCTGAAAATGCGAAAAGTGTCATCCAGGTGGGTGCCACGAATGCTGACAGACGACCAAATGGCTGCCTGTGTGGCATGTTGCCAAGCAATGTTGACGCGCAACGACAGCATGAGTGGGACTTTCTTTTCGTCGGTTGTGACAATGGATGAGACGTGGATACCATTTTTCAATCCAGAAACAAAGCGCTAGTCAGCTCTATGGAAGCACACAGATTCACAGCCACCAACAAAATTTTGGGTAACCGCCAGTGCCGAAAAAATGATGGTGTCCATGTTCTGGGACAGCGAGGGCGTAATCCTTACCCATTGCGTTCCAAAGGGCACTACGGTAACAGGTACATCCTACGAAAATGTTTTGAAGAACAAATTCCTTCCTGCACTGCAACAAAAACGTCCGGGAAGGGCTGCGCGTCTGCTGTTTCACCAAGACAACGCACCTGCACATCGAGCTAACGTTACGCAACAGTTTCTTCGTGATAACAACTTTGAAGTGATTCCTCATGCTCCCTAGTCACCTGATCTGGCTCCTAGTGACTTTTGGCTTTTTCCAACAATGAAAGATACCCTCCGTGGCCGCACATTCACCAGCCGTGCTGCTATTGCCTCAGCGATTTTCCAGTGGTCAAAACAGACTCCTAAAGAATCCTTCGCCGCTGCCATGGAATCATGGCGTCAGCGTTGTGAAAAATGTGTACGTCTGCAGGTCGATTATGTCGAGAAGTAATGCCAGTTTCATCGATTTCGGGTGAGTAGTTAACTAGAAACAAAATCGGAGGCCTTAGAACTTGAATGCACCTCGCAGGTGCCCTTCGTTGCTCACGTTAAGTACGATAAACTGCTGGTACAAAGAGAACAAGTTTTTCCACAAGTCTTTGTAGAAACTCATAGGTACTCTGTCTGCTCCCGATGTCTTTCCGCTACTAAGCGATTGTAGTTGCTTTTCTATTCCGTGACAGGTTGTCTCAATATCTGCCATCTCGACGACCAAGGTAGAAATGAGGGGCTATTAGGCTCTCACGTGGTGAAACAGCTGTGGAAGGCGAAATTCAGTCTTGCGGCCTTTCCTCTGTCATCTTCTGTTTCGATGCGCATATGTTCAAATGTGAATGAACAGATGATATCGAATGGCTTACTGATCTTACATAACACCAAATCCTGTTAGGAGTTTTACTCTGATCGGATGACAAAATTTTACTTTCGAAGTCATGGAACGCTTATCTCGTTGCTCCTCATACTCTCATTTTCGCTTAGTTCAGTTTTGGCTTTCCAGCTAGTTTCTGACTTCTCTTGAATCTGACATAAATATCTCTTTGTTTACGGTGCAGTTTTCTAACACGGCTGTTAAAAGTCGGTCATTCCCATCCCTTATGCCCTCTGTCGGAACACACTTCTCTAAAATATATTCAACGATGCTTTTGAATTTTTTCTATTTGTGCTCCACAACTTCGCCCATATCACTGAATATTTTATGCTGACTACTCATCTACTCTCCAGTTCTTTTGCCCTCATGAAGCAAAAATATCTTCTTACCTTTCATAAGAGTCCTCGTAAAACGCTTGGTCTTTTTTGCTATCAAATCCATATTATCACTGGTACCTTCCTCTACGTCAACTGATACGATATGTTCAGGTCTATTTGTTGCTAGGAAGTCCAAGACGTTACCTTTAAGAATCGGTTATCTACGCACTGTAATTTTCGAACAAGACACTCAGAAACAGTCACACAATATGGTCAGGAAAATTACTAATGATGTTCTGCAAGTACTCTCCAAGGCCTTCCACCATTACAGCTCCTGACGCAAGTGGTCTAGAACAGCATGCGATTACCGTTCTGACCGACTCCCTAAAACACCCAGATTAATTCACATTCGGGATAACTGCGCCTGATTTTATCGAGTTCTTTACTGCAATATACACGCCGCCACCATTGGATACTATCCTAACTTTACGATAAATATTCATATCTAAATGAAACATGGGTTTAGAAAACATCGTTCCTGTGAAACAGAACTAGCTCTTTATTCACATGAAGTGTTGAGTGCTATTGGTAAGGGATTTAAGATCGATTCCGTATTTCTGGGTTTCCTGAAGCTTTTGACACTGTACCACACAAGCTGCTTGTAGTGAAATTGCGTGCATATGGAATATCGTCTCAGTAACATTACTGTAGTTGTGGTTTCCTGTCAGAGAAATCACAGTTCGTAGTAATTAACGAAAAGTCATCGAGTAAAACAGAAGTGATTTATGGTGTTCCCAAAGCTGGTGTGCTAGGTCCTCTGCTGTTCCTTATCTATATAAACGATTTGGGAGACAATCTGAGTAGCTGTCTTACGTTGTTTGCGGATTACGCTGTCGTTTATCGACTAATAAAGTCATCAGAAGATCAAAAAAAATTGCATAACGATTTAGAAAAAATATTTGAATGGTAAGACAATTGGCAGTTGACCCTGAATAACGCAAAGTGTGAGGCCATCCACATGAGTGCTGAAAGCAAGTCATTGAACTTCGGCTACACGATAAATCAGTGTAATCTAAAAGCCGTAAATTCAACTAAATACCTAGGTTTTACAATTACGAACTACTTAAATAGAAAATGGTGTGGGGAAGGCTAATCATAAACTGCGTTTTTTGGTAGGACACTCAGAAAATGTAGTACATCTACTAAGGAGACTGCCTAAACTACGCTTGTCCGTCCTCTTTTAGAATACTGCTGCGCGGTGTGGGATCCTTACCAAATAGGACTGACGGATTATATCGAAGAAGTTTAAAGAAGGGTAGCACGTTTTGTATTATCGAGAAATATGGGACAGAGTGTCACAGAAGTGATACAGGATTTGGGCATCATTAAAAGAAAGGCGTTTTTTGTTGCGACGGAACCTTCTCGCGAAATTACAGTCACCGACTTTCTCCTCCGAATGCGAAAATATTTTGTTGACACCGACCTACATAAGGAGAAATGATCACCACGGTAAAATAAGGGAAATCAGAACTCGTACGGAAAGATGTAGGAATAATAGAGATTGGAATAACAGAGAATTTTGAAGGTGGTTCGATGAACCCTCTGCCAGGCATTTAAATGTAATCTGCAGAGAATCCATGTAGATGTAGATGTAGATGTATTCACTTCCTATGTCAACCAGCTGTCTGTTGCTAATACTATTTGGGCATTCTGACTCTAAATTCTTTATTTATTTCTTTATTTATTTTTGAGTCCTCAGTATTCTGCTTTGATGCGAGCTGCCACGAATTCTTCTTCTGTGCCAACCTCTTCATCTTGCAACAGCACTTTCAACCTAACAGGTATGTCCTCAATCATTTGTTGTCTTCCTCTATTATTTTTACCCTGCACAGTTCCCACTGTTACTCCGCCTTAAAAGTGCTGTCCATACATTTTTTCCTCGCTTATTCTCCACGGAACCTTCTCATTCCTTACCTTGTCAGATCATCTAATTCTCAAAATTCATCTGTAGCAGCACACCTCAAATGTTTCGACTCTCTTCTGTTCCATTTTTGCCACGGTCCATGTTTCACTACCATACGATGCTGTGCTCCAAACGTTCGCACTCAGTAATTTCTTCCTCAAATTAAAGCCTGTGTTTGATACTAGGAGACTTCTCTTGGGCAGAAATGCCCTTTTTGCCATTGCTAGTCTGCTTTTTATATCCTCCTTGCTCCGTCCATCATGAATTATTTTGCTGCCTCAGTAGCAGAATTCCTTATTTTCATCTTCTTCCTGATCACCAATCCTGACGTTAAAGTTCTCGCTGTTCTCATTTTTCCTACTTCACATTGCTTTCGTCTTCTTCGGTTTACTGCCACCCAGGATTAGCCGAGCAGTCTAAGGCGCTGCAGACTGTGCGGCTGGTCCCGGCGGAGATTCGAGTCCTCCCTCGGGCATGGGTGTGTGTGTTCGTCCTTAGGATAATTTAGGTTAAGTAGTGTGTACGCCTAGGGACTGATGACCTTAGCAGTTAAGTCCCATAAGACTTCACACACACGCACACACACACACATACACACACACACGCGCACACACACACACACACACACACACACACACACATTTCTTCGATTTACTCTCAGACCATAATCTGTACTCATTAGGCTGTTCATTCCATTGGGCAGATCCTGTAATTCTTTTTCACTTTCACCGAGGATAGCAATGCTATCAGCGAATCTTATCATTGATATCCTTTTTCATCGAGCTTTAATTCCATTTCTGAACCTGTTTTATTTAGGTCATTGCTTCTTCGATGTACATATCGAAGAGTAGAGGGAAAGACTGCAGTCCTGTCTTACACCCTAATTAATCCAATTACTTCATTCTTGGTCGTCCAGTCTTACTGTTCCGTCTTAGGTGTTGTACATATTATATATTACTCTTCTTTCCCTACAGCATACACCTATTTTTCTCAGAATTTCGAACAGCTTAAAATCGCCGAATGCTTTTTCCAGGTCGACATATCTTATGAATGTGAAGTTCCTAAGTCTAGCTTCTATAGTATTGTCAACCTGAACGTCAGAATTAAATCTTTTGTGCCTTTACTTTTCCTAAGGCCAAACTGCTAGGCATCTAATATATCCTCAATTTAGCTTTCCATTCTTCTTCATATTATTGTTGTCAGAAACTGGAATGCATGAGCTGTTAAACAGATTGTGCGACAACTCTCTCACTTGACTGCTCTTGCTGTCTTCGGAATTGTGGGAATGATGGTTTTCGGAAAGTCAGGTTGTATATCGCCACACTCTCGTATTCTACACACTGACGTGAACAACAGTTTTGTTGCCACTTCCCCTATGATTTTAGAAATTCTGATGGTTTGTTATCCGCTCATTCTGCCGTGTATGAAGTCTTCCAAAGGTCCTTCAAATTCTCATCGACTCATGTTTCTTCTTCTGTTATAGAAATCTTCCTCCTCATAGAGCCTTTTAGAGCACCCTTACCACTTATCCGCTCTCTACTGTGCATTTAACAGTCGTATTCCTGTTACACTCTTAATGTTAGTATCCTTGCTTTTAATTTCACCAAAGATTTTTATGACTTTCCTATAGGCTGTGTCAGTTTTCCTCCAATTGTTTCTTTTTCGATTTCTTCACATTTTTCATAAAGCGACTTTCATTTCTGTAGTCCTGAATTTCTCTGAACATTTTGGTACTTTCTCCTTCATGGATCAACTGAAGTATTTCTTCTGTTACTCACGGTTTCTTCGGACTAACCTTCTTTGTGGATATGTTTTTCTTTACAACTTCTGTGACTGCCCTTTTAGTGCTGTCCATTCATCTTCAACTGAAATGCCTCCTCAGCTGTTCATTGCCGCAGTATGTATAGGCTCAGAGAACAAGCCTATCTCTTCATTTCTTCCGTACTTGACTTCTTTGCGCATTGATTCTTCCTGACTAGTCTCTTAAACTTCAGCCTACTCTTCTGTCATAACTAAATTGTGATCTGAGTATATACATGCTCCTGAGTAGACCTAACAATCCAAAATCTGGTTTCGGAATCTCTGCCTTACCATGATGTAATCTGAATGAAACCTTCGACGCAACAACAATCATACCACTAGACATTAAAGACGACCTCCCATAGACGTGAAAACAGATGTGGACAAGGAGGTGGTGACGTCACTGTTGGAATTCGAGACCCACGAGAAAGACAAGCCGCAGTGAGTACGTCAGACCAAGTGAAACTGCAAGTCTTAACGAATGTCAGCTGCTGTTTCCATCGAGAGCTATTGCAAACGTGTTTAATAATTCTTGACTCCTTGTTTAAATGCTCGGAAGTTCTTGATGTCACACTATGAAGTTCAGGCCTCTAGTGGGTACCTTTTCTATTACGTATTGGTTTCCCGTGGGCCCTACAAGGAGCCGAGCGGTCGCTAAGCGTGGCGGACAAGCCGACTAATGTGACGTCACAAATTTATTGTAGAACAGGGGCGGGCAGGAATTCTGCACATGTGCGGTGCACATGCACGTGTACAGTTAACAGGTGTTGTGCGTGCACACAGGGGCAAGCTGGCCACCCGCTTCTCTGCCCTCCCCGCCATACCGTCTCAACGCTTCTTCCTTTGTAATGCGTCTTGTTTCCTGGCCTGCTTTATTGAATGAAGGAATAAGGTTAGTAGGAGTGCTTGAAAGCAATCGTGGTTTGAAAGAGTACCTATTACCTACGATACGTTTTATTTAATTATCACAGGTGGAGTTTACAATACGTTTAGTGTCTGCAACAAAATTTCTACATACAGACAAACGCAAACAGTTACGTAAATTTTCATTACTGATGTTTTATCTTAACCGAGACTTTCATAACAGAAAAAAAATCTCTCACAAATGTATGTCGAGCGAAACATTGACATTATCTTCATGGCTTCACGATGGAGACGAGGAAACTCTTGCTGTGGAAAGTCGTGATAAAAATCTATTACACGTCTTGCCAAAAGGAACTTGTCTCTCAGACGAGAATTACGCTGTAGATCTATTAATTCCATTTGCAAACTGGGATGAATATCATCTACAGACACAGCAGATTGTTCCGAGAATTATTCAAAACCTTGTGATAAGTAAGATATATCCCCAAATCGCTTGAGAAATTCCTCTTTTATTGCACCAAGAACGGCAACATACTGAAATTTATTACAGTGGCGTTCAATATTAAACTTTCGCTGACCAGCCAGAATACTGTCACATATTATACATTTCCAATTTTCACGTTTTTGCACAGAGAAAAAAATGATTATCCCATTCCTTTTTAAAAGATAGCAAATCTCCAATTCTCCGTTTCCTTGATTCACTCTGCATTTTCCGGTTATTGAAATACAACGTTCACTACGTAGTGGTCGCTTTGCTTCAACGTCCACATCTTAGCCTGGTACTACACTGCCGCAACCTGCTGGCTGTCGCTACAGCCCCGGTCGACGCCTGCACGCGAGCAGCACACGTGCAGCGCTGTGCGCTCACGAGCCGCGTGCAACGTTTGCCCGCCCCTGTTGTAGAACATACCCAGTTGGCCCAGGTGAAATTCCACGTCTCAGAGCACTGTAGTGCGTGGTAGCCGCGCGGCCCAGGGCTTCCTGTCACGGTTCGTGCGGCTCCACCCGTTGGAGGTTTGAGTCCCCCCTAGGTATGGGTGTTTATTGTCCTTAGCGTAAGATACTTGAAGTTAGATTAAGTAGTGTGTAAGCTTAGGGACCGATGACCTCAGCAGTTTGGTCCCATAAGATCTAACCACAAATTTCCCATTTACTACACTGCACAGCGTGAAATGAAGCCTTTGTCATTTCAGATTTTTGCCTCGTGGAGAGGAACATCGTTTTACGAGGTGCATTCAAGTTATAAGGACTCCGATTTTTTTTTCTAATTAACTACTCACCCGAAATCGATGAAACTGGCGTTACTTCTCGACGTAATCGCCCTGCAGATGTACATATTTTTCACAACGCTGACGTCATGATACCATGGCAGCGGCGAAGGCTTCTTTAAGAGTCTGTTTTCACCACTGGAAAATCATGAGGCAGTAGCAGCACGGCTGGTAAATGTGCGGCCACGGAGAGTGTCTTTCATTGTTGGAAAAAGCCAAAAGTCACTAGGAGCCAGGTCAGGTGAGTAGGGAGCATTAGGAATCACTTCAAAGTTGTTATCACGAAGAAACTGTTGCGTATCGTTAGCTCGATGTGCGGGTGCGTTGCCTTGGTGAAACAGCACACGCGCAGCCCTTCCCGGACGTTTTTGTTGCAGTGCAGGAAGGAATTTGATCTTCAAAACATTTTCGTAGGATGCATCTGTTACCGTAGTGCCCTTTGGAACGCAATGGGTAAGGATTACGCCCTCGCTGTCCCAGAACATGGACACTATCATTTTTTCAGCACTGGCGGTTACCCGAATTTTTTTTTGGTGGCGGTGAATCTGTGTGCTTCCATTGAGCTGACTGGCGCTTTGTTTCTGGATTGAAAATTGGCATCCACGTCTCATCCATTGTCACAACCGACGAAAAGAAGTCCCATTCGTGCTGTCGTTGCGTGTCAACATTGCTTGGCAACATGCCACACAGGCAGCCATGTGGTCGTCCGTCAGCATTCGTGGCACCCACCTGGATGACACTTTTCGCATTTTCACGTCGTCATGCAGGATTGTGGGCACAGAATCCACAGAAATGCCAACTCTGGAGGCGATCTGTTCAACAGTCATTCGGCGATCCTCCAAAATAATTCCCTCCACTTTCTCAATCGTGTCGTCAGACCGGCTTGTGCGAGCCCGAGGTTGTTTCGGTTTGTTGTCACACGATTTTCTGCCTTCATTAAACTGTCGCACCCACGAACGCACTTCCGACACATCCATAACTCCATCACCACATGTATCCTTCAACTGTCGATGAATTTCAATTGGTTTCACACCACGCAAATTCAGAAAACGAATGATTGCACGCTGTTCAAGTAAGGAAAACGTTGCCATTTTAAGTATTTAAAACAGTTCTCATTCTCGCCGCTGGCGGTAAAATTCCATCTGCCGTACGGTGCTGCCATCTATGGGACGTATTGACAATGAACGCGGCCTCATTTTAAAACAATGCGCGTGGTTCTATCTCTTTCCAGTCCGGAGAAAAGAAATCGGAGGCCTTAGAACTTGAATGCACCTCGTACAATACAGGCCGAAGACAGGGCCATCATATTATATAGCGTTACATATCGTATGTTTTGGGGTTTCTTTCTAACCGAGGATGCGGTAAGAACATATGCTGCTTCCTAGCTCCAGAAAATTGGAATCTCTCGAAAACGCGTCGTTTCAGCTACAGTTCGTTATAATAAAATGACAGGAAACTACATATCAGTAGGAAAAGACTTCCAGTGGTTGACGTTATTAGTGTTGTAACTTTTGTGCTAAGGAGGTATCAATGATGACCTATCATAAGCACGTATTTTTGGTGCAGTTTGCGTATTACAAGTCAAATAATATTTGTAGATACTGTCTTTACGCAGTGAATGCCATGAAACCAAGCAGAAGTTGCAGAGTAACTGACATAGTCGTGATCTGTGGAAAGAAAAGTCTCAGGATCCCATCCACCTCCTTTCCCCTTTTTTTTCATCTTTTGCCTTGTAAAAGATTCTGGATCTTTCTTATTCATTTAATGGAAGTATTACGTCAAAAGTCAATGTTATTTGGCGCAAATGATGTACTTGCTGCGTTTTTTGTTTCTAAGGCCAATGATTGGAATGTTTCTTCAGTCGCCAGAAATCTTAAAGTGGCTGCCAGTCTGTCAGAAAGTAAACACAGGTTACAAATAGGGAAGTTTTGTTGTTATGAAATTTTCTGTAAAATATATGTATATTTATCTTTGCATTTATGGACTGGCTGATGTTTGTATCTTGGCGGTAAATTCCTTTACAACGATGGCAAGCAACTTGGATAAAATCTCTTCTCCATTAGAATGAAATTACCAAACGAAACTCGGTCTTGAAGTCTACGTTATTACATAGTGTTTCCAGACAGTGAAATACGGAGAATATGGATATCATGCATGCGCAAACTGCCATTAGACACAATACCTTAAACATAATCAATTTAAAACCAAAAATGGGATGTTGAAAACCATTCAAAAGCCAAGATCGCACAAAATATTTTTTATTCAAGATAACCGGTTTCAACAGTCGTAGCTGTCATCTTCATGTCTTAAACATATTTTGTAGGGAAATATGTTCATTCTACACTGATTCTCAAGCACAACATGTCAAGTGGATAAAACTCAGCAAATTATAAGCTTTCGCTGAAATATTTAAAAGCACACACGAACTTGTCCACAAGCCCATGTCGATGTACATATTGTTCACAGATGCTTGTTACATGATACGAATACGGTATAGAATTGCATTCCCGTTGAAATATGTCGGACACATAGCGAGTATGTCTCCAGGATATGAAAACAGATCTGCTTTTGTGTTCGTCTTTGTATCATGCAAGAAGCATCTGTGAACAGTATGTATATGGACAAGTCCATTTGCAAAAGGTGCTGTGTGTTTTTAACCCGTTGTCTTGAATAAAATATAAAGGCGTGTTTTTTAAGTAAGTACCATTTTGAAATTACAAAAAGACGTCCTAAGATATCTCAATAATTTTACTTTTACATGAAAGCACAGAAGTCCGCCACATGACTTGTTAACCACTGCATCACCACTGTTTCGACTTCGTCATCGTCTTGAAGACGCTGGCCGCCCAGGTGTTTCTTCAAGTGCAGGAACAGATGGTAGTCACTGGGCGCAGGATCGGGGCTGTACGGAGGATGATCTAGAGTTTCCCATCGAAAAGATGTAATGAGATCTTTGGTCTGATTCGCCACATGCGGACGGGCAATATCTTGCAGCAAAACGATGCCCTTGCTCAACTTCCATAGACTGTTGCTTTGATTCTGGTGTGACTTAGGTGACCCATGTTTCATCGCCTGTAACAATTTGGCTTAATAAATACCGCTCAAGCAAAGTCAATTCAATGTCTAAACGTTTGGTTTTGTGCACATCCGTCAACATTTTCGGTACCCAACGTGCGCACAGTTTTCGGTAATTCAAGTGCTCGGTCACAGTGCCATACAAAACACTACGAGAAACATTAGGAAAGTCATTGCACAAGGAGTAAATCGTAAAGCGTCTGTTTTCTCTCACCTTATTGTCCACTTCCTGCACCAAACTTTCATTAACGACCCAAGGACGCCCACTCTGTTGTTCATCATGCACATTTGTGCGGCAATCTTTAAACGCTCTCACCCACTTTCTTACCATTCAATCACTCATAATGTTTTCTCCGTAAACTGCACAGATCTGACGGTGAATATCGATCGCTTTTAGGCCTTTAGCACTAAGAAATCTTTTAATAGCCCGTACTTCACAGTCGGCGGGACTCACGATTATCGGAGGCACCTTAAACACTCAGCACACAACGTAAACAAGGAAGAATCAGACTGTAATGGCGTCAGTGCGTAGATTGAGGTACAGCCATTCATGTAAAAATAAAATTATTGAGATATTTTAGCATGTCTTTTTTAAATTTCAAAACGGTACTTACTTTAAAAACACGCCACGTATTTTGTGTGGTCTTGGCTTTTGATTGGCTTTAAACAATTAAAACAGATCGGCCTCCAGTACTTTCACAATCTGAAAATTCAGTTACAAATGGAATGAAAATTCAGTATCGTTAACGAATAACTTCTGAAAGCTGTATTTGACATCGCTTCATTATGTAGTGTTCCTCCACCAGCAGTTTGTTTTTCAGGCCATTGACGAGGCCAAAATGTTCTTCGACAATCGCTAACCAAGTTAACGCAGCTATTTTACGAACGTTTGCGAGCCAAATGAAGCCGACACCGCCCGCTGGAGTGGACAGAGGGCGTAAATCACGTTAACTATCTCGTCCCGTATGCCAAAGGCACTGTCTCTCGTGGGGTCGCATGTCTATTCTGCGTGCACCGGCAATGTGAGATGCACCGCCCCACGAAAGGACGGCTGAGACCACTCCCAGCCTGCATGCGTAACGTCAGCCGTCACGTGGGTACGCACCCAAAAAGCTCCAGCCGCGACGCTCCGAGGGTGTACAGTTACTAAATAATCTATAGGAGGAAACAGTAAGGAATATAAAGAAATCTTCATGAAATACTTAATTATTCTATTGGGCACAGCCTTTAACAAAAAGTGAGGTGCCTGCAACCACACCGAGCAAGTAACTGTTTTGAAAACATGAGTGGAGAATCTGGCTCCTGTCAACATTAAGGCACAGCAACAAGTCACTTGAAGACCCAGGAAGTATAAAGATGGAGCAGAAGGACCGACGTGGGGTCTCCACATACGGACTCATCTTCCCAGGAAGACCCAGTCACATTGGTCCTCCAGTCACGAATTACACGAGTATTAAATAACCATGACGGTGGAAACTGAACTACACACTAAGAGCCAAAGAATCTGGTACATCTGCCTAACATCGTGTAGGGCCCCCGCGAGCTCGCAGAAGTGCGTCAACACGACGAGGCATGGACTCGACTAAAGTCTGAAGTAGTTCTGGGGGGAACTGATACCATGAATCCTACAGGGCTGTCCATAAGTCCCTAAAAGTACGTGGGACTAGAGATCTCTTCGGAACAGCACGTTGCAAGACATCCCCAGATATCCTCAATAATGTTCACGTGTTCGTTGGCCAGCGAAAGTGTTTAAGCTAAGAAGAGTTTTCCTGGAGCCACTATGTAGCAATTGTGGACGTGTGGGGTGTCGCACGCCGTCAGAATGCTCAGTGGACATGGATGGATGCAGCTGGTCAGGCAGGATACTTATGTACGTGTCACCTGTCAGAGTCGTATCTGGAGTATCTGGGGTCCCACACCACTCCAACTGCACAGGCTCCAAAGCATTGTAGGGCCTCCACCAGGTTGACCATTCCCCTGCTGATGTGCAACATCCATGCATTCATGAGCTTGTCTCCATACCTGTACATGTCCATCGCCTCGATAATATTTGAAACGAGACTCGTCCGACCAGGCAACATGTTTCCAGTCATCAACAGTACAATGTCGGTGTTGATTGGCCCAGGCGAGGCGTGCTGCTTTGTGTCGTGGAGTCATCATGGGTTCACGAGAGGACCTTCGGATCAGAAAGCCCAAATCACTGATGTTTCGTTGAATGGTTCGCATGCTGACACTTGTTGATGACCCAGCATTGAAATCTGCAGCAATCCGCGGAAGTGTTGCACTTCTGTCGGTCGCGTTGAACGATTCTGTTGAGGCGCCGTTGGTCACGTTCTTGCAGGATCTTTTTCCGGTCGCCGCGATGTCGGAGATTTGATATTTCATCGGATTCCTGATACGGTACACTCGTGAAATGATCGTACAAGAAAATTCCCATTTCATCACTACCTCGGAGATGCTGTGTCCCACGTTCAGAGTCACTTAAATGTTTATAACCTGCCATTGTAGCAACAGTAATCGATCTAACAAATACTCCAGACACTTGTTGTCTTATATAGGCGTTGCCGACCGCAGCGCCGTATTCCGCCTGTTTACGTAATTTTGTATTTGAATACGCATGTCTATACCAGTTTCTTTGGCACTTGAGTGTATTTCGCAGTTATTCTTTCCGTTACTTTGTCAAGCGACAAACAATTTCCAGTTTAAATTGTTCAATTGATTATTTGATTTCATAATATACTAATGAAAGAATCCTACAAAAGAGAAATAAAACGTGTTTCTGCTTGATTAGTAGTACTCAGTAATCGGTGGGACTTGTGTAATACAAGCTAAATCATTCGTGGATGAATTACATATCGTTCAATATAGTCGAAGATTTCGGAAAGGCCGCAATTCATGAATTAAATAATAAAAAAAATTCATCAATTTATCACTTTTTCATGCTTACACAACGCATTTTCAGAGTTCATTCTTACTTACAGATGGATCAGTTTACTTAAATATTACATGTGATGTTTGCATGTGTGATTTTCTGCGTCCCCTGCACTGTTGTGTTTTTCAGGTTACACTGCAATCGAAAAATCGGTGAAATGAGCGTTTGAATGTTTTCTATACGCTAATATTAAAGACAGTATGCTTGTTTTTCTACTTACAAGTATCGTGCGAACCCCATTACATAGAAAATCACACATGTGCAAACTATAGGTTACACCGTTTGCTTCTTGAAATGAAAATATGTTACGGAGATTTTGCGAGAATATGGTTTCACAGAGAGTTTGCATACAGTCAGAGGTGTTACATCTCCACGGTATTACATTATAAAATAAATAAATGTAGAAGTTTCTCATTATTTAAATCATAAACTACATTTCCTTGTGACTCTTCCAGTGAAGCAGTCTGGTATACGCCATCCTTCCAAATAGGTTTACTGGTGGTACCATATTAAATCGGTCTCGACCTAATCAATTGACATTTTGCTGTTATAAATACGCCCTCACTGTTCGTCAGTGGCACAGAAGAAGAGTTATCGGTCTTTCCACCTGTTTATACTTTGTACTTAAGATCTGTTTGTAATGAAGGTCACCTGGCAGTCACTGTACCAAGCGTCAATTCTCTACAAGTCGTCCTGTATTCCCCAACAAATTGCCGACGTTGAAGAAATGCCACAGGGTCACCCACGTTTAGCTTGGCGAAGCATCTAGCTTTGTGCCCCAGATCATCTAGGAGGGGTTATTCGTGTAAGGGCTTACACTGGCATTGTTTCGTTCAAGTTATCAAAACAAAGGCACACGACTTTGTTGCATGTTAATCATCTTGTATCTACCAACCCTCCGTTGTTGTATGCAGAGTTTAGATAGACCGACGCTTTTTTGGGCCGTCACTCTTCATCTCAGACCAACGCTACCAAAGATAAAAATGTACATCCTCTTGGCACAACTTTATACGACATGGGTACGTGTCAGCTACCATTATTTTAAATTTAACTAAACGCTGCATATCAGAAGTTCAAGTGAATAGCTTACTTGGAAACCTCCCACTCCATCTTCCTGACTTACCTCGTTAGCGGGTTCAGGTTAACATGGCTTTCAGTTTTAGTGCATTTCTGGAATACATTTACGCAAACGTTAACAAGTTCCGTAACACTGCAGTTCGCTTGTCAAGAGCTTTCGAATGCCATTGTGGTAAGCATATCATCTCATTTAACATTTACGCAAACGTTAACAAATTCTGTAGCAGTGCAGTTCACTCGTCAAGAGCTTTCGAATGCTATTGTAATAAGCAAAGCATCCCATTTAACATGACCGCACTCGCATATTTGGTACAAGTGTTAAGAGGATTACAAACCCAACACGATTAAATGCCTCTTGGCATACGATCATTTCCCAAAAATATTGTTTCGATATCTCTCAAAGTTCGAGGCCATAAATTATTGTTGCAATCATTCTCCTCTATTTTGTGGATTTCTGTTAATTTATTGATAAATTTCACATTTTATTACCCCCACTACATCTTCTAATATTCTTTTACTGGTTTGCTTTCCAGAAATTTTTATCTTGAAATATATTTGTTAGAGACTTATCTATATTACCAACCGACGAAAGCAGTTCATGGTTCACGGCCTCACGGTTTCCAGGGGAACAAAAATTTGCTTTATAATATTTTATTTATTAATCAACCGAATTTTAAAAACATTAAAATGCAGCTGTGTTCTGTTCTTTAAGAAGCATGATCTTACGTTAAAGATTTAAGGCAGAAAGACAAATATTTGAGTTACAAACTGTGTATACGTCTCGAGGAATCGTAACCCGTTGCAACCAAATTACTCCGACTCCATTAATGAAAAATGAGACTTGCTACAAACTTTACATGTAACTTGAACCCTTGTAAAGTGGTCATTTCATTTTGATTTTATAAGTTATTAACGTGCACATCAGAGAGAGAGAAAGCTACGTCACTGTTAAACAATCTTTGGTCTTCTTGTGGCACAGTGCCTCTGTGCAGTCTGATACATTCTTAGATGAAGTGTGGCAATTGAAGGATTTACTCAGCAGTGCTGTGTTGACTTGTGAGTGCGTCTGTTAGACGAAGTGAGATTTATTGCAATGAATACGATGTACATATTGAAAAGGGGAAGGAATATAAATTTTGAAAAAATTTTTAAGAGAAAAAGTTTTAGGTAAGACTGCAGCACTGTCCACCTAGTTTGTAGAAATTATTATTGGCAGCCACTTCGATCACTTACTATTTGCTAAGGGCTGATATAAAAACAACCCAAATTACCTGAATCATGCATTAAAATTTCATTTGATTAACCTGTTTGATTTTTATAGAAATTTCCTGTTACCATTGTACCCTTTTAAATCATTGTTCCCTTTGTTAGGCTTAGTATTGTTCAGACGAACGTTATATTTGCAGATCAAGCGAAGTTTTACTCTGTCTTTTCGAATACACACTTCATTCTAAAATGGTTGTCTTGGAATATCATTTCATTGGAATAGTTACTCTCCACATCACACGGTTAATCATTACGCATCACCTCATTGCACCATGTGGTACGCAACACTGAATATTCATTTAGAAATAGAAATATAGCTGAGCCCTGCCTACTTCCTGTTTGCTGTTGCGCTTTCGAGAAATCTGCAACAGCGTAAGTAAGGTAAGTGGAAAATTTGATTATGATAACGTGCCACCATGCATCACATATTCTCTAATTTTGGGATTATGCTGATATCGCATTTCTGGTCGCACCAAATTAACTTTTATTCGCACACACACCTGCGTAAGCTTTTGTCTATTATGTTTTTTGTTTCCATATACAGTTATATTTGGATTAAAACAATTCGCGTTCATATTTTGCAATAGGACGAAAAGGCAGGTGCAGAAAAATTTCTGTTTCATTACTTCAGGATCACGTAGTTTTCCCCCACGTGGAAAATCGTTTGAGAGACGCATTTTTTCGTGTAGTGTCAACGTTCACAAACAAAAAAAGTTTTGCATCACCCCGGTTCCCAGAACTCCTGAATATAGACGTTGACTGTGGATATTTTATCACAGACACAGTCCCTTTGACTGTTCAGAGATGTCACTAAACCCGCCCAAAGATGTAAACAACCACGAATGAGCAGCACCTATTAGACGGAGGGAGTCAGAGAGCCGATCAGTTCCAGTCATTCCACTGGGAAGGTTCAAATGGCTCTGAGCACTATGGGACTTAACATCTGTGGTCATCAGTCCCCTAGAACTTAGAACTACTTAAACCTAACTAACCTAAGGACACCACACACATCCATGCCCGAGGCAGGATTCGAACCTGCGACCGGAGCGGTCACGCGGTTCCAGACTGAATCGCCTAGACCGCACGGCTACACCGGCCGGCCCCACCGGGAAGGAGGGACACAGCTGGCATAGTCTGTAGTTAAACCATGCCTAGACTGTCAATACCGAGGTTCTATCGCATCCTCATTGTTACTTTGTGCTAGGAACGGCTCTCAACAATGGAAGTTTCCAGATGTCTCGGAGTGAACCAAAGCGATGTTGTTCGGTCATGGAGAAGACACAGAGAGACAGGAATTGTCGATAACATGCCTTGCTCAGGCCACCCAATGGCTACCACTGCAGTGGATGACCACTACCTACGGATTCTCTCGGAAGATCCGTGACGGCAACGCCACCATGTTGAATAATGTTCTTCGTGCAACTACAGCACATCGTGTTACGACTCAAACTGTGGCATAGGCTGCATGATTCGCAACTGCACTCCCGACGTCCATGGCGAGGTCCATCTTTGCAACCACGATACCATGCAGAGAGTTACAGATGGGCCCAACAACATGGCGAATGGACCGCTCAGGATTGGCATCACATTCTCTTCACCGATGAGCGTCGCATATGCCTTCAACCGGATAATCGTCGGAGACGGGTTTGGAGGTAACCTGATCAGGCTGAACGTGTTAGACACACTGTACAGCGAGTGAAACAAGGTGGAAGTTCCCTGCTGTTGTGGGGTGGCATTATGTGGGACCAACGTACGCAGCTGGTGGTCATGGAAGACGCCGTAATGGCTGTACCATACGTGAATGCCATCCCTCGACCGATAGCGCAACGATGTTGGCGGCATATTGGCGAGGCGTCCGTCTTCATGGGCGACCATTCGCGCCCCCATCGTTCACACCTTGTGAAAAACTTCCTTCAGGATAACGACAGCCCTCTACTAGAGCGGCCAACATGTTCTCCATAAATGAACCCTACCGAACATGCCTGGGATATATTGAAAAGGGCTGTTTATTGACGGCGTGACCCACCAACCACTCTGAGGGATCCACGCCGAATCGCCGTTGAGGAGAGGGACAATCTGGACCAACAGTACCTTGGTAAACTTGTGGATAGTATGCCTCGACAAATACAGGCATGCCTCAATGCAAGAATACGTGCTGCTGGGTATTAGAGGAACTGGTGTGAGCAGGTGTGAGCAGCAGTCTGAACCACCACCTCTGAAGGTCTCGCTGTATGTCATTACATATGCTTTTCATGGAACACAGAACTATTTTTCCCGCTCACGCTTCACAGACACGCCCTCCACCATCGCCTCTACTACGCAACAACCTTTCAACTCTCGATATCACTAACGCTGTCCCCTGTCTTTTTTTTTGGTCGTCAGTCTACTGACTGGTTTGATGCGGCCCGCCACGAATTCCTTTCCTGTGCTAACCTCTTCATCTCAGAGTAGCACTTGCAACCTATGTCCTCAATTATTTGCTCGACGTATTCCAATCCCTGTCTTTCTCTACAGTTTTTGCCCTCTACAGCTCCCTCTAGTACCATGGAAGTCATTCCTTCATGTCTTAGCAGATGACCTATCATCCTGTCCCTTCTCCTTATCAGTGTTTTCCACATATTCCTTTCCTCTCCGATTCTGCGTAGAACCTCCTCATTCTTCACCTTATCAGTCCACCTAATTTTCAACATTCGTCTATAGCACCACATCTCAAATGCTTCGATTCTCTTCTATTGCGGTTTTCCCACAGTCCACGTTTCACTACCATACAAAGCTGTACTCCTGACGTACATCTTCAGAAATTTCTTCCTCAAATTAAGGCCGGTATTTGATATTAGTAGAATTCTCTTGGCCAGAAATGCCTTTTTTGCCATAGCGAGTCTGCTTTTGATGTCCTCCTTGCTCCGTCCGTCATTGGTTATTTTACTGCCAAGGTAGCAGAATTCCTTAACTTCATTGACTGCGTGACCATCAATCCTGATGTTAAGTTTCTCGCTGTTCTCATTTCTACTACTTCTCATTACCGTCGTCTTTCTCCGATTTACTCTCAAACCATACTGTGTACTCATTAGACTGTTCATTCCGTTCAGCAGATCATTTAACTCTTCTTTACTTTCACTCAGGATAGCAATGTCATCAGCGAATCGTATCATTGATATCCTTTCACCTTGTATTTTAATTCCACTCCTGAACCTTTCTTTTATTTCCGTCATTACTTCCTCGATGTACAGATTGAAGAGTAGAGGCGAAAGGCTACAGCCTTGTCTTACACCCATTTTAATACGATCTCTCCGTTCTTGATCGTCCACTCTTATTATTCACTCTTGATTGTTGTACATATTGTATATCACCCGTCTCTCCCTATACCTTACCTCTACTTTTTTCAGAATCTCGAACAGCTTGAACCGTTTTATATTGTCGAACGCTTTTTCCAAGTCGACAAATTTTTCTTTAGCTTTGCTTCCATTATTAGTCGTAACGTCAGAATCGCCTCTCTCGTCCATTTACTTTTCCTAAAGCCAAACTGATCGTCACCTAGCGCATTCTCAATTTTCTTTTCCATTCTTCTGTATGGTGGTACAACATGCAATAAGTGAATTTCAGGAGTATTAAAAGGGAGAAATTGATGTTAATAAAATCGGAAGGTCAGCATTAGCCGTAATTTTGATGATTTATTAATACCAAAATCGATTTTCGATGACATAATGATTAACTTCAGTGCTGGAAGTTAAACGTTTCACATAGCGATCAGTGAATAAGAAACGAAAGACCACAAATACACCTGAGTACAAACCAACTATTGGTGAGAACATACCTTTAGCATACAAATTAAAGCTCGTGGGCACTGGTGTCTAGTTATTAGCCGTAACAGAGGCTATGAAACGGTCACAATAACTGAAGCAGGTGTTTATATTACCCTATACAGCAGAACTCAGTGTGACAGGGGCTTGGAACGCCCTATATGTGACATGTGTCACGTGAAGACTTAACATTATTTGGCAAGAGAGTACCACAAAATACCAAATGTGCACTTACAAATCATTAACTGAATATTTCAAATTTAAAGTTGTACATTAAAAACGCATAGCAAAAAGAAGCGGGGAAATGCACATTTGACAACATACACTGGCGTGTTATTTTCAAAACAATTTACAACATAAGCATGCATGAATAAAAACAAAAGGTGAATTATAAGGTGTCAGATTACAGGACTATTAAAAAAGAAAAATATACAAATGACATCAAATATAACATAATTTATAATAACACTTGTATGTTCATTATTCTATCCTGTTATCTGACCTGAGGCATAGCTGTGTAACAGTGGCCGGGAGAAATTGTCGTAGCGGTCTACTCCACCAGAACATGTTTCACGAACCCACAAACTCGACGTACCGTAACAACAGTAGCAACTCGGCCTCCACTTTATACCGACGAGGCCTTTACGAAACTGGCGACGAGTGTTTACAAAAAATGACTTCTCTGTCTGCGCTAGTTTGCTTCATACATCTTACTTACTCCGTCTGAAACGCGCTCTTTTTGCTTCCAACATAGCAGAATTTCTTCACTTATTTTGCCACTTAGCTCACAGAATCTATCGTTGATTAATAGCTGCTCTCTCCTTCCTGCCGTTCTTTAACACCTAGTAAAGCCATCAATCAGAAGTTCTAATCGACTTACAAAATATTTTGGACAAGATACTTGCATGGAGTGAAAACTGGCACTTTACCCTTAACAATAAATAGCGTGCGATATTCCACATGACTATTGCAGAAATTGCATTACATTTTGGTCAGACGAGAAATGACGCTAGTCTGTGTGTTGTCGATACATCTATGAATTACAATTTAGCACATCTTATATTGGAAAAATTCATAGAATGCCTTGCGGAGAAGTCGAGCTATGTTTTGTTGGCTGAACATTTAAGAGAGACCAGAAATCTACTGATGAGATTGGCTTGTCCGTCTCCTTCTCGAGTATTGCTCAGTGGTACGAGAACCTTATCCAGACTAAAGCGCCTAGAACCGCTCGGACACACCGGACGGCCTCAGATAGGAGTATAAGCAAGCGGAAGTCATTTGAATTATCACACACATCCATGCCCGAGGCAGGATTCGAACTTGCGACCGTTATTGACACATAGCACGGATTCAGAAAATATCGTTCTTGTGGAGCACAACTAGCTCTTTATACTTCTGAAGTAATAAGTGCTATCGACAGGGAATGTCTAATTGATTCAATATTTTTAGATTTCCAGAAGGCTTTCCACACAGTTCCTCACAAGTGTCATCTAACCAAACTGCATGTTTACGGAGTATCGCCTCAGTTGTGCGACTGGATTCGTGATTTCCTGTCAGAAAGGTCACAGTTCATAGTAATCGACGGAAAGTAATCGAGTAAAACAGAAGTAATATCCGGCGTTCCCCAGTGATGTGTTATAAACCCTCTATTGTTCGTGATCTATATTAACGACATAGGAGACAATCTGAGTAGTCATCTTAGATTGTTTGCAGATGATGCTGTCACTTACCGCCTTGTAAAGTCATCAGATAATCAAAACGACTTGCAAAATGATTGAGATAAGATATCTGTATGGTGCGAAAAGTGGCAGTTGACCCTGAATACAGAAAATTGTGAAGTTATTCATCTGAGTACTAAAAGAAATCAGCTCAATTTCGATTACGCGATAAGTCACGCAAATCTGAAGGCTGTAAATTCAGCTAAATACTTACGTATTACAATCACAAATAACCTAAATTGGAACGATCACATAGATAATATTGTGTGTAGAGCAAACCAAAGACTGCGATTCATTGGCAGAACACTTAGAAGGTGGAACAATTCTACTAAAGAGACTGCTTACACCACACTTGTCCGCCATATTCTGGAGTATTGCTGTGAGGTGTGCTATGCGCATCAGATGGTACTAACGGATGACATCGTAAAAGCACAAAGAAGGACGGCTCGTTTTGTATTATCGCAAAATATGGGAGATAGTGCCACAGACATGATACGTGAATTGGAGCGGCAATCATTAAAACAAAGGCGTTTTTGGTTGCGACAGGATCCTCTCATGAAATTTCAATCACCAGTTTTCTCCTCCGATTGCGAAAACATTCTTTTTGAACCCACCTGTATAGGGAGAAATGATCATCACGATAAAATAAGAGAAATCAGGGCTCGCACAGAAAAATGTAAGTGCTCGTTTTTCTAGCGCGCCGTTCGAGAAGGGGACGGTAGAGAGACAGCTTGAATGTAGTTCATTGAACCCTCTTCCAGGCACTTTATTGCAAAATATGAACGTGAATTGTTTTAACCCAAATATAACTGTATGTGGAAACAAAAATCATAATAGACAAAAGGTTACGCAGGTGTGTGTGTGACTAAAAGTTAATTTGGAGCGACCAGAAATGCGATATCAGCATAATCCCAAAATTAGTGAATATGTGATGCATGGTGGCACGTTATCATAATCAAAATTTCCACTTACCTTGCGTTTTGAAAACGCTGTTGCAGATTTCTCGAAAGCGCAACAGCAAACAGGAAGTAGGCAGGCATCAGCTAGATTTCTATTTCTAAATGAATATTCAGTGAAATAATGAGCAGTATCGCGGTTATGTTTACCGAGTTGGGGTGAAAACTGTTAAAACCTATACGTTTCTCGTTGCAGTGAGTTCCCTTCAGAGTAAATGTCCAACGCTATAAAACAAGATAAATCGGATTTCTCACGGAGTGATTTAGGTGCGCGTTTTCCCTTGTACTGTTCGAGAATGAAACGTTCGAGAAATATTCCAAAATTGGTTCTACGAACGCTCTGACCAACATTTTGATCGTTTCTGGCTTTCGTTCTATCGGTTCTTCTCCAGAGATCAACCCCTTTCGGTGCTCGTGATGCGCTCGCGTGGTGCCTCGAAGGGCAGAGAGGATTGGCCGAGCGAACGTACTGAGTTAGGGACAGATAGTAACAGCGTGTGCTTGTTCGTGTACACGAGAGGCTACCATGGCAGCGAAGATGTCACTATGAAAAGGTCCATTCGGGTCGGCGCTTGCTGTCTTGGGCGCGTTTTGGGATGTTGTTAGTCGGGAGCCGATTACGTTGCGGGTCCTGGCGCATGACATACCTTTCCGATGCTGTTGGACACGGACTTCAGCTGACATAATAAGGTGATCTCGTTGTATTTACGATATTCGTAGGATACACATTTTCTGCCGCCGTGTGGCAAGTGTGATGGATCTGAGACCCATTACTGTTTGATTCTCAAGCACGAAACTTAGTGCAAAATTTGTGTTGTGGTTCGCCCGTACGAAATTTGGTGTGCCATTCTTACTGTAGTAAATCATGTTGGCATCTGATTGCGTCGATATTTAAATCTACATCTACGTGATTACTCCACTATTCACAATAAAGTGCCTGGCAGAGGGTTCAATGAACCACATTCAAGCTGTCTCTCTACCGTCCCATTCTCGAACGGCGCGCTAGAAAAACGAGCACTTACATTTTACTGTGCGAGCCCTGATTTCTCTTATTTTATCGTGATAATCATTTCGCCCTATGCAGGTGGGTTCCAGAAGAATGTTTTCGCAATCGGAGGAGAAAACTGGTGATTGAAATTTCATGAGAGGATCCTGTCGCAACCAAGAACGCCTTTGTTTTAATGATTGCCTCTCCAATTCACGTATCATGTCTGTGGCACTATCTCCCATATTTTGCGATAATACAAAACGAGCCGTCCTTCTTTGTGCTTTTACGATGTCATCCGTCAGTCCCATCTGATGCGTATACCACACCTCACAGCAATACTCCAGAATAGGGCGGACAAGTGTGGTGTAAGCAGTCTCTTTAGTAGGCCTGTTCCACCTTCTATGTGTTCTGCCAATGAATCGCAGTCTTTGGTTTGCTCTACCCACAATATTATCTATGTGATCGTTCTAATTTAGGTTATTTGTGATTGTAATACGTAAGTATTTAGCTGAATTTACAGCCTTCAGATTTGCGTGACTTATCGCGTAATCGAAATTGAGCTGATTTCTTTTAGTACTCAGATGAATAACTTCACAATTTTCTGTATTCAGGGTCAACTGCCACTTTTCGCACCATACAGATATCTTATCTAAATCATTTTGCAAGTCGTTTTGATTATCTGATGACTTTACAAGGCGGTAAATGACAGCATCATCTGCAAGCAATCTAAGACGACTACTCAGATTGTCTCCTATGTCGTTAATATACATCACGAACAATAGAGGGCTTACAAGACATCATTGGGGAACGCCGGATATTACTTCTGTTTTACTCGATTACTTTCCGTCGATTACTATGATCTGTGACCTTTCAGACAGGAAATCATGAACTCAGTCGCACAACTGAGGCGATACTCTGTAGACATGCAGTTTGGTCAGATGACACCTGTGAGGAACTGTGTTGAAAGCCTTCTGGAAATCTAAAAATATGGAATCAATTGGACGTCCCCTGTCGGTAGCACTTATTACTTCAGTAGTATAAAGAGCTAGTTGTGTTCCACAAGAACGATATTTTCTGAAACCATGCTGACTATGTGTCAATAAATCGTTTTCTTCGAGGTACTTCATAATGTTCGAATGCAGTATATGTTCCAAAACCCTACTGCAAATCGACGTAAGTGAAATGAAATGATCGTATGGCATTGTTGGCCGGGAGGCCCCATGAGGGGAAGTTCGGTCGCCGTATTGCAAGTCCTCTTTAGTTGACGCCACTTCGGCGACTTGCGATTTAATGATGATGAAATGACGATGAAACACAACACCCAGTCGTCACGAGGCAGAGAAACCTCTGACCCCGTCGGGAATCGAACCCGGTACCCCGCGCGTGGGAAGCGAGAAAGCTACCGCAAGACCACGAGCTGCGGACATTGACGTTAGTGACATAGGCCTGTAATTCAGCGGATTACTCCTACTACCCTTTTTGGGTGTTAGTGTGACTTGAGCAATTTTCCAGTCTTCAAGTACGGATCTTTCAGTGAGCGAGTTGTTGTATGTAATTGCTACATATGGAGCTATTTTATCAGCATACTCTGAGAGGAACCTAACGGTTATAGAATCTGGACCGGAGACCTTGTCTTTATTAAGTGATTTAAGCTGCTTTGCTACACCGAGGATATCTATTTCTATGTTTCTCATCTTGGCAGTTGTTCTTGATTGGAATTCAGGAATATTTACTTCGTCTTCTTTGGTGAAGGAGTTCCGAAAAAGCGTGTTTAATAACTCTGGTTTAGTGTCACTGTCATCAGTGACTTCACCATTGTTATCGCGCAGTGAAGGTATTGATTGGGGGGTTACTGTGTATTATTTCTTAATCTTAGTGTTTCGTCTGTTTCAGAAAGCACTTTCTACCATTAAATAGGCCGATGCACAAATGTGTGGTCATTTCGCCATATCTTTCGGCAGAGTCTTGGATCTTTGGGTCCATCAAGGACGAGCAATTATTGTAAGGCTAATTCTTCATCTTATACCTTTGCTTGAGGTAACCTTATGTTAGTATGATTTGAACTGCTTGTTAAAATATCTGAATTTGAGTGTGATTGGTTATGCTTGGAGCCAGTGTCAATTTGTTCAAAGTATTTTGGTACTAATTTGATGTTGTTTTATGTAATGTTGTTCTAAGTGCCCTGCTTTGGTTTTATTAGGACAGGATTACTTATTTCAACAGTTCAAGTTGTAGCACGTTCGTTATTGCATTGGAACGCGCGATTTATTGGATCATAATTTCTTACGATATGCTGTATCTGTGACCCTGGGTTGTGTGTTTGACCCACGCATTCGGTCCGTGGCGTGTCTTTCTTATTTATCAGACTCTAAAGTTCCATTTATGCTCCAGGTACACACACAATAGCAGTTGTCCATTTTTAACTTAATACTGCATGAGGGAGCATATGTGAATCAATGTCGATCTGATACTTGTTTACCTCGCACTATCGTACGGGCAGACAACATAAGATTGTCTCAAGGGAAGGCATGAAATGATAAATTAGCCTTACAGTAATCACAGATTCTTGATGTCTGTACCTGGTTGGTGCCTGGAGCTCAGATATATTAGTAAGATAAGTGTCGTTTACTGGTTGAAGATTCACGAACTTAAAAGGAATTTCTGTATAGGTAATTATTGACAACCGTTTTTAGGCGTCGGCTAAGTTGTGTTTCAGATGAAATATTTTCATGTCTAAAGTTGCCTATTCTTTTCATTCAGTTACGAATGCATTAGCCGAGCGTATTATTTACTGTGTTTAGGTCAATTTTGTCACTGTTTAGTTAGTCTTCAGTCTAGTCCTCGAATAAGCAACACTGAAAGAATTTCTATTCTAATCGCGTTACTACAATCCCATGAAATTTTCATTAGCGTAAATCGGCTCCTGCCGTCTGACGTGTAAGTAGTAATCACTACAACGGCAAACTGTTATGGAAATTGTTATGTAATCACAGGTAGTTTCTGTTACTGATTGTATCTGTATCTGAATTACTGTCTCACCGGCAAACGTGTGTCTGTTTAGATTTCTGGTAACCACTCATTTGGTCAAATATTTCATAATAATGATCGTATGAATTAATTGTTTACATGAATAAGACTTCGTGTGCAGTCAGAGGTGAATAATGTTCTCCCTCCCCCAAGCTCCAGTCCTTCCACTTAGTCCTTTATGGGCGTTTATGAGACGTCGATGTATCCCCTTATACCCTTATTGAGGTATGAGCTGCAGAGTAATCGAGAACGGGATGATAATAATGACCAAATATAAATCGAATTTTCTGTAGTACTAATTATCCAGGTGCCCTGTTCCTTTTCAGGTCAAGATTAAGCCCAATATTTACGAAATTTAGTGGACTAGCATGCATGACCCTCTCGAAAGTCGCTTCCACGATATGTTGAAATCTGTAGAACCAATTGCTGTGTAATCCATGTATTATAAAAATGAATGCTTGTATGTGTGTACTCATGTTTCATATTTAGTCCTAAACCAATTGATCCATTTCAACCAAACATCCGTTGCTATCAGGTAACAGTGGTTGTAGTAACCACTTATCTATAAAATGTCAGAAGATATGGAGTCATAAACAATGGGATTTGTGAAAAACTTTCGCATCATTCGTGTCGTTTAAATTTATTACATCTGTGCTACTAACACAATTTGCAACAGATTTTGCAAACAGTATTCACGTATACTATGGAATGTATATGCAAAAGTATATGAGTGTAACACACACACACACACACACACAGTCAAAGAGATGTAGCGTCATTCAATTATTGAGATCAAAAATTGCCGCGTCATGGAGGAGGTTTTAATTTACCATTTCCTTACGAGTAACTCTATATGCAACACATTTCGCGGACAGTATCCACTTATACCACTGGGTGCATATACACAGATATATATCATTGTACGACATATAGTTCAAGAAATACGACGTAATAAACATTGAGATGCGTGAAAACATTCCACATCATGCATGAAGTTTCAATACATTTGTTCTTTACTACTAAGACACTGCTGTAGCCTGGTCAACTTAAGAAAATTCCTGACACCTGGCAGGGCTTTTCACAGCCTTAAACTGAAAAGCGCAAACGGCAGTAGACAATAAAAACAACCGACTATAGAGCTTTGATGAGGTGTTTTCAAAATCGCTTTCTAGACACGAGAAGTAGCTGCGCTCAGCGTAAAGAAACTGTACAGGCTACTGTACATACACTATTTGCATTATGTGTACTTCTTTACAAGACTGTTTCCTAATTTCAAAAGCGTTTTCACGAATATATGGAAATCCAATTTTTTGTTATTATTATTTTTTGTTTCCGTTTTTAATAGAAAATTGGCAAAATGAATCACCGGGAATGTCGGGTTTTTCAGCTATTTGGTGATAAACATATGGGTAGGCATAGATCCATACGCAGTGAAGAAACCGCTGAACGGACAATAGCGACAACTACAGTCCAAAGAAGTCTGCAGAAAGACTGTAAGGAGAAGCTACTGTCGCTAGAGAAACAGGACACAGTATTCTGGGTAAAATTTTGCATTTGTCGCCCTGCAAACTTCACGTATCCCACAAGTTGAAACCACCTGATTTTCGAAGCCGTTTGACGATATGCAACACTGCGGCTGGATTTAAGTTACACATTCTAAATGTTGAAGAGAAGCACACAGTGATTCAAATGACTGAGCACTATGGGACTCAACATCTTAGGTCATAAGTCCCCTAGAACTTAGAACTACTTAAACCTAACTAACCTAAGGACATCACACACACCCATGCCCAAGGCAGGATTCGAACCTGCGACCGTAGCAGTCCCGCGGTTCCGGACTGCAGCGCCAGAACCGCACGGCCACCGCTGCCGGCACACACAGTGATTAATGAAACACACTTTCATTTATCCGGTTACGTGAATAAACAAAACGTAGTCGTATGGTCTGGACACAACCGATGTGACACTCGCGAAATCTCTTTACATAGTGCTAAAGCGTGAAGATCACGGATAATAGGCTCATATTTCCTTGAAAACAAAAATGACGTTTTTGTAATTGTTAATGGTTCAAATGGCTCTGAGCACTATGGGACTTAACTGTTGAGGTCATCAGTCCCCTAGAACATAGAACTACTTAAACCTAACTAACCTAAGGGCATCACACACATTCATGATCGAGGCAGGATTCGAACCTGCGACCGTAGTGGTCGCGCGGTTCCAGACTGTAGCGCCTAGAACCGCTCGGCCACCACGGCCGGCTGTAATTGTTAGTTAAAAATGTTTTTGAGAAGTTTTATTTCTAAGCTGCAGCGACGGAATCACAGCTTTGACGACGTGTTCTACCAGCTAGAACATTCAGCAACGCTCTCAATGTTTGAAGTAAGTATGCTATTGCAACAGACATTCGTTAATCATGTGATTTCTAGGTTTGGTGACATTACACTGTTTTCTCGCCCACATACTTAACTCCTCTACGCATTTTACTGCGTTGTATATAGTCCCAGGTTTATGTCTATTAACCAAACAAGTTAGCATATCGGAAACCATGCATTAGAAATAAAACAGTTGGAAAAATTGTGGATGAAGTGTTAGTTCTTAGACAGGAATGCATGTGCATCAGGAATAAACTCAGACGCTAATTTTTGAAATATAGTTAATGTTTTCAAACAACTTACGAGAATTCAGCTAAGTAATATTAACAGCGACCGCCGATATTTCGGCGAGAACACACCCCGCCATTTTCAAGGCAAAAGGCAAATGTTGCAGTTTGTCTTGAGAATGGCGGAATGTGCTGCCCCCGAAATATCGGCGGTCGCTGTTAATATTACCTGGCTGAATTCCCGTAAGTTGTTCGAAAATTGTATACGGCAGGAGAAAGTCAGATCTCACAAGTAATGTTTGCTAATTTTCTGTATTTTCATGTGTCATACTACTTACTACTTCAATTCTGTAGTTTAACACAATTTAAATTATACTAAGCGTAAATGCATTCAACAACGAAATTCGGCAGTGCAGTTGAGATGTTATTTTATTTTGTTTTATTTTGACTACCAATTTCGGCATTGCATTATGCCATCAATAAGCCCCATTTGCATCTTTCAAAACTAAACGATACTGTCAAATTGGGGCTACACGTTCCTGAACGTCGTGGATTATAAACCGGATTCCGAGTGATTGTTTCGAGTACTACGAAGGAGATCCAGTTTAGAATCCACGGCCCGCATCTCGTGGTCGTGCGGTAGCGTTCTCGCTTCCCACGCCCGGGTTCCCGGGTTCGATTCCCGGCGGGATCAGGGATTTTCTCTGCCTCGTGATGGCTGGGTGTTGTGTGCTGTCCTTAGGTTAGTTAGGTTTAAGTAGTTCTAAGTTCTAGGGGACTTATGACCACAGCAGTTGAGTCCCATAGTGCTCAGAGCCATTTGAACCATTTTTAGAATCCACGATATCCAGGAACATATGAAGGGCTTATTTCAATAGTGGTACATTACCTCCACTTTTCTGCCTATAATGCTTATGAAATTAATGATCCAAACAAACAAAAATAAAGGTTCATCTCTAGCAAGAAGCTATAGGCTTGAATATTTCTGGTATCTCAACTGCAGATATTTTTTTGAAATCTTCCTGCTGGATTTGAAGTCGCTGTGTTCTCCTGGCTGACCCTTTCAGCTGTGACTGCTTCACTAACAACAAGTGCCCACCTCTTGTTGCACTGGCGGGTCCCCATTCGTGATACATTTTGCGGATACTTTTGATGAGATAGCGCAACCGGTTCTCCGCTTTACTTTCCATCTTTTGATATAACACTGCAGTTAGCCATTTGAACGCAAGTTCTGTCATCAAGAACCGTATGACTACGAGGCATCGTATTTTGTGAGAGACGGTGCATGCGCTCTTACTACGTGCGGCGCTCTTTCCCACCCCTGGTGTGTTTGCAGCGAATCCTCCGCACGGAAGAATAATTCCCGCTGTTTATCGACGAGTCCCAACAGGACGAATGGCGGACCGTACCGCTGCCATTCGGCTGGAAAGATTCACGCCTCGGGAGCCGCTTTCAGGCCGAGGGGGAGCCGACGTATGCAGCCCGCCCCGGGCAAAGGAGGCGGCTGCTGCCAGCCAGGGGGGAACATAGCGCGGCACTCCGGTACTCACCTGCCTAGAGGCTGTGGGGGGCCACTGTGACGTCGGCACTTGTTCATGATACACTCACACAACGCCAGAACTACATAGATCGAAGTTACACTTAAACATCATACATTCCTCGCGAATGTCTTAGGTTAGGATAGGCAGTGCCTGTGGCAAAATACACTACTGGCCATTAAAATTGCTACACCAAGAAGAAATGCAGATGATAAACGGGGATTCACTGGACAATTGATTACAATTTCACGCAATTTTGGTGCATAGATCCTAAGAAATCAGTACCCAGAACTGCCACCTCTCATTTGGAGAAGATGAGTGGAGCTGTGACCGCTGGAAAATGGAGTGTCAAGTGGAGAAATCGGAATCTTTTCGACACATTCTTCCGTTTGAGTTCAATAGGGGGGTGAGAGCAGCGGAGAAAGCCAGAAACATTTACGACGTGTATAGGGATAATGGCACTGGACAAAGCACAGCAAGAAAATGGTTTCCTCGTTGGAGCATCGTTTTGACATTAGTGACTATCTACCTTCAGGGTTTGATTAAAATTACACTACTGGCCATTAAAATTGCTACACCAAGAAGGAATGCAGACAAATATATAATACTAGAACTGACATGTGATTTCATTTTCACGCAATTTGGGTGCATAGATCTTGAGAAATCAGTACCCAGAACAACCACCTCTGCCGTAATAACGGCCTTGATACGCCTGGGCATTGAGTCAAACAGAGCTTGGATGGCGTGTACAGGTACAGCTGCCCTTGCAGCGTCAACACGGTACAACAGTTCATCAAGAGTAGTGACTGGCGTATTGTGACGAGCCAGTTGCTCGGCCACCATTGACCAAACGTTTTCAGTTCGTGAGAGATCTGAGAATGTGCTGGTCAGGGCAGCAGTCGAACATTTTCTGTATCCAGAAAGGCCCGTACAGGACCTGCAACATGGAATCGTGCATTATCCTATTGAAATGAAGGGTTTCGCAAGGATCGAATGAAGGGTAGGGCCACGGGTCGTAACACATGTGAAATGTTGCGTCCACTGTTCAAAGTGCCGTCAATGCGAACAAGAGGTGACCGAGACGTGTAACCAATGGCACCCCATACCATCACGCCGGGTGGTACGCCAGCATTGCGATGACGAATACACGCTTCCAATATGCGTTCACCGCGATGTCGCCAAACACGGATGCGACCATCATAAAAGAACCTGCAATCATCCGGAAAAATGACATTTTGCCATTCGTGCACCCAGGTTCGTCGTAGAGTACACCATCGCAGACGCAGTGATGCAGCGTCAAGGGTAACCGCAGCCACGGTCTCAGAGCCGATAGTCCATGCTGCTGCAAACGTCGTCGAACTGTTCGTGCAGATGGTTGTTGTCTTGCAAACGTCCCCATCTGTTGACTCAAGGATCTAGACTTCGCTGCACGATCCGTTACAGCCATGCGGATAAGATGGCTGTCATCTCGACTGCTAGTGATACGAGGCCGTTGGGATGCAGCACGACGTTCCGTATTACTCTCCTGAACCCACCGATTCGATATTCTGCTAACAGTCATTGGATCTCGACCAACGCGAGCAGCAATGTCGCGATACGATAAACCGAAATCGCGATAGGCTACAATCCGACCTTTATCAAAGTGGGAAACGTGATTGTACGCATTTCTCCTCCTTACAAGAGGCATCACAACAACGTTTCACCAGGCAACGCCGGTCAAGTGCTGCTTGTGTGTGACAAATCGGTTGGCAAATTTCCTCTAGTCAACACGTTCTAGGTGCTTTCACTGGCGCAAACCTTGTGTGAATGCTCTGAAAACCTAATAATTTGCATATCACAACATCTTGTTCCTGTCGGTTAAATTGCGCGTCTGTGGCACGTCATCTTCTTGGTGTAGCAATTTGAATGCCCAGTAGTCTACATTCTACGACAAAAAAAAAAAAAAAAAAAAAACGTCGCGCCTAGGAGGAATTATCCGAATGGAGAAGAAATCGCAGATATCATCTACATATTCAGGCAAACAACTTCAGAAGAATTTATGACTTATTCTAGAGAAAAAGCTTCACAAAATGAGAAAATCAGCAACGAATTTGTCCACCTCTGGGCCAAGCAGTTATTCGATTTGGCATTGATTGATACAGTTCTCGGCTGACCTCCTGAGGATATCGTGCCAAATTCTGTCCACCTGGATCGTTAGACCTGGCTGGAGGGTTCTGTCAATAGTGTTCCAACCATTCTCAACGGAGAAGAAATACGATGACCTTCACGGTCAAATGCGGAGGTAGCAAGCTCGATGACAGGCAGTAGTAACACTCACTGTAAAAGGGCGGGCATTATCTTGTTGAAATGAAAAGTAGGCGTAGAATATCGTAGACGTATCACTATGCTGTAAGTGAGACACCTGATCAACAGTAATTAGGATTTTGGAAAGGGCCAAGGGAGTTGTGGCCGGATTCATTTCACAATTGTAATTTATTATCATTTAGTTCACAAACACACTATTTAATGAATAAAATTTGCTCTGCGGCTGAAGGCCTCCATAGAGATGCTTTATAATAAGTTCAATTTTGAAAATACATGACACACAGTTAAATTTACGAATAAGATACATCGTATACATATATGCGATCAGCACGCGGAGCGGCTGAAAGCCACCGTATTAAATCTTCAAAATTCCAAATATACTATGATGATTACTAAAGGTAGAAGGCCATAATGTTTTAAGATGCTAACAGGGCTGATGGCCCACAAGGTGCACAGAAAGAGGTAAACAAACACAATAAGATAGCTGAAGGCTGCAAAGTTAAATTCTGCAAATTAAGGAAATATATATTGCAACAATCGGTAAAACAATACATTAAGTTTAAAAATTTACTTTTTGCATCACCAACGCCGGAAGCCCCACAATAACTTGTAAAATTTTTCAGAGGAAATTACAATAACCTTTCAAGAGCAGATGGCGATAATGTTTTTACTTGAAGGAAACTCTAAGAACATCTTTCCTTGCTAAATTAAAAATATAAAATACTGTTAATTTACAACAACATTAACGCTGCCAAAAGGATAATTAAGAGAACTACACTCAGGAGTCTCCAGTGGATTGGTCTGCCCTGATTCACCTAGGCGAGACAGGTGGTGAGTCAAACTACCCTTAATTCGTGCGAATCCAACCAAGGGACAGTCACGGACCGACCGACCGCTTGCTTGCCACTACGGAGTGCACGAGAATGAAAGGCCCCCTAAAAAAAAATTACCAGTAGCACTATCCCCAAGCCCGCATCTCGTGGTCGTGCGGTAGCGTTCTCGCTTCCCACGCTCGGGTTCCCGGGTTCGATTCCCGGCGGGGTCAGGGATTTTCTGTGCCTCGTGATGGCTGGGTGTTGTGTGATGTCCTTAGGTTAGTTAGGTTTAAGTAGTTCTGAGTTCTAGGGGACTGATGACCGTAGATGTTAAGTCCCATAGTGCTCAGAGCCATTTGAACCATTTGAACTATCCCCAAACAAACGCGTATGTGGACTGAGCTGCCAAAACTACACACCATGTGAGGAAAAGACACTACCTACGTTAGCGGCCAGGCCAGGTAACCAGAACACTAACGGGCACAAGGCAAAAAATTCCGCTGGAGCACTTGACTATGGGTAAATTAATTCGATCAATTCCACGTGGCGACGGCTATTTCGATCACTTCACTCATTGTTGCTCACAGGAAAACGTCCACAACAGCAACGCCGGAACCAACAACGTAATGCTCAAAACCACTAAACCTTCACGCCCTGGGTCGCCGAGCGACGATGCTCTTACCGATCGGGCAGCTGGAGACTCCGACACTGCGCAGAGACCGCCAGCGGCCCAGTGGACTATGCCGCACGCAGATGTCCTCGGATCAACCGACCGACCAACAATCCAGGCCCGGCTTAAGTGATGCGTGGCGTCAACGGTCGGGCGGGCGATGTCCACCCAGGACCCACTGCTGCTGCAAGCCGGCGACTGGATGGCCCGGGCTGCGCTCCAGACACGTCGCAGCTCTGTGGCAGGTCCAACTCACGACCCGAATTGCCGCCGGGAACTCTCCTCCTCGCACCTCCGACTGACTCACCTCAGAATGCCGACAACATCTAAAATGGTTGTCCGTGGAAATAACGCCAACTACACACACACAACCTGACAACACTGCACGAAGACCTGAGCGGTACCCAACAGCCACTAAGCATGCACTAAGACACATCGGGAGTAGATTCACACACACAAACACAGCCGACTCACGAACGATCGGTGAGCCAAAACGCGCCGTCCGGTTGGGCGACCGAGCGACGATTCACCAAGACTGTGAAGACCGTGGCCCGGCTCAGGCGACTGGCAGGTCCGGACTGCACCCTAGACGCGTTCCAAATGACTAGCAGTCCCGAACTCGCGACCCGAACTCGCTCACGACAGACAACGACCGAGAAGTAATAGCAGTCGAGCAAAGATACTACGAGAGGGGATATATCGATACGCGCTGCTAGCGCCGGTCACAGTCAGGCAAAGCAGCAACTCTGTGACATGTAATTTACATTAAGGGGCTCCGGAAAGGCTCAAAATCATGAAAAGTTCAATTTTTACTTTTTTGCGTTTTCTGAATCTGCAGACTATTACCTTTTAATAGATATATAATTTATTCAATTCCGAAGACTACAACTATTTTTAAATTTTTTTTGAAATGTGTTCTACATGGGCGTGACCCACTGTGGCGCTGTTAAACTGCTGTCAAATGGTGTTATTATTAACCAATTATTAATAATTAATAATAACAATAATAATAACAGATACCTATAAATATCTAGGATACAGACAAAAAATAGGAATAGATAATACAAATATTAAAGAAGAACTAAAAGAAAAATATAGACAAAGACTAACAAAAATACTGAAAACAGAATTGACAGCAAGAAACAAGACAAAAGCTATAAATACTTATGCTATACCAGTATTGACCTACTCATTTGGAGTAGTGAAATGGAGTGACACAGACCTAGAAGCACTCAATACACTTACACGATCACAATGCCACAAATATAGAATACATCACATACATTCAGCAACAGAAAGATTCACATTAAGCAGAAAGGAAGGTGGAAGGGGATTTATAGATATAAAAAACCTACATTATGGACAGGTAGACAATTTAAGAAAATTCTTTCTAGAACGAGCAGAAACTAGCAAAATACACAAAGCAATCACTCATATAAATACATCAGCTACACCATTGCAATTTCATAACCACCTCTACAACCCTTTAGATCACATAACATCAACAGATACAAAGAAAGTAAATTGGAAAAAGAAAACACTACATGGCAAGCACCCGTATCATCTAACACAGCCACACATAGATCAAGACGCATCCAACACATGGCTAAGAAAAGGCAATATATACAGTGAGACGGAAGGATTCATGATTGCAATACAGGATCAAACAATAAACACCAGATATTACAGCAAGCATATTATTAAAGATCCCAATACCACAACAGATAAATGCAGACTTTGCAAACAACAAATAGAAACAGTAGATCACAAGTGGATGTACAATACTAGCAAATACAGAATACCCCAGAAGACATGACAATGTAGCAAAAATAATACATCAACAACTTGCCATAAAACATAAACTAATAAAACAACACGTTCCCACATACAAATACACACCACAAAATGTACTGGAGAATGATGAATACAAATTATACTGGAACAGAACGATTATAACAGATAAAACAACACCACATAACAAACCTGACATCATACTCACCAATAAAAAGAAGAAATTAACACAACTAATTGAAATATCCATACCCAACACAACAAATATACAGAAGAAAACAGGAGAAAAAATTGAAAAATACATCCAACTGGCTGAGGAAGTCAAGGACATGTGGCATCAGGATAAAGTCAACATTATACCAATTATATTATCAACTACAGGAGTCATACCTCACAATATCCACCAGTACATCAATGCAATACAGCTACATCCAAACATATATATACAACTACAAAAATCTGTAATTATTGATACATGTTCAATGACCCGAAAGTTCCTAAATGCAATATAACATATACCATACAGTTACAAGGAAGTCACGCTTGACCGAGGTCCGCGTCACGTTCCATTTTTAACCAGACTTAAGTCTGAGGAAAAAAAAGATAATAAAAAAGATAATAATAATAATAACTGAACTGTTGAAAAAGTGTATTCACGGAAAAACTCAAACCCCAATGAAAATGTAAATAGTGTTATATGGTCGAGAATCCCCAAGACTGTATTTGTTGGAATAAAAACACTTCACTTTGGTGTGTATGATGCTGTTGCGACTTTCAGTGATGGCAACATTGTAAGGTGCAAGGTATTTAGAAATATGGGAATGAAGATAGGTTCTAACATGGTACGAGCGATGCTTGCTTTAGACAAGGAACGCCTTCGGGCTGCAGACAGGGCTGTAAAGAGTCTAGAAATACAAGCAAGAGTAAACAGGAGGAGGAACAAGAGGAAGCTGGAGGAGGAGTTTGCAGAGGATGAAGATAATCCATCCTATGGACCTGGAATGCACTAAAAAGTTAATCCAATCTTTGTCGCTCGATTCCCAAAACTTTTATTTTTTTCATACTAATTACATGTTTTCTAAGGATCTTCCAAACATATTTGTTTCAAACTTTCAGTAAATGTTACACAGTACCTTCTGCATAATTTAACACAGCCTTTTTCCAAAAAACTGTATATTTTTGAATATATAAATAAAAAATTGCAAAAAAATGTTGTGAATTTTCATTACAATTGAAAAAAATCATCTTTAATAACTGAACTAAAATTTTGTAAAATCCCTGTGTTAAGTTGTAGCCCATATTCCAATAAATAATCTGTAAAAAGTTCAACTGCCTACCTCAAATGCTTTGTGAGGAAAGATGTAATTTATAAGTGTTATTTTAACACTGCAAGTATAGGGCGTTCCGGAGCCCCTTAACGTAGCGAGGTGGAAGGGTGCAAAATACATGATGGAGGGAACACGAGGCACGCACAGCTCAGTAAGGGTGCCACGAAAGACAACTAAAGGGGTCCTGCTAGATCGCCACTCCTGGTTGGTGAGTAGTGTGGCGGCCTACAGTGAGGTTGGTATTGTGTCGCTGCCTGGGCTGTCTCCAGTAATGTTAGTGTCAATGACTGGAGCAGAAGATCATTTTCAATGACGAGTCTGGCTTCGAACCGAGACTCGATGACCAGTGAAGACTTGTCAGGAGACTCCCTCGCCAGCGGTGGGATACCAACCCGACAGTCGCCCTCTATGCGACCCGACAACCGGATGTGATGGTCTTTGGTGTCATTTCTTTTCATAGCAGGACTCCTTCGGTTGTCACCCTTACAGCATCTGTTTTGTTGCCCTTCATGGCAAGCCATTTCTAGCTTACATTTCAGGAAGATAATGCTCCCGCATACGGCGAGAGGTTATACAGTTTCTCCTTGAGCTTCCCAAAACCTACAATGGCAAGCAAGGTAGCCGTACCTCGTACCATTTGTGAATGTTTGGAGCATTGTGAACACATCCCTCCAACCACCTTGAGACTTGGACGATCTGACGCCAATTAAGAAGTATTCTCGAGAAATTTGACTCAAGTTAAAACAAGCAACCTGTACATGTGTAAGTACACCAATAAGAAATTCTTTATGAGCTCAACAACCAATTGCAAGGAACCGTTTAACTGTGGAAATGAATTTCTGTAATCAGCGAAAAACTTAACCTTCAGCCTGTGTGTTAAGGGATACCATTTAATTAAAGCATCACGAAACTGAAATTCTGTATTATTCTATATGGTCTAGGTAAAGTATTACCAGCGTTCAAACGATTTACGGGAATGCAGCTTTGTGATATTTTCAACAACGGCCGATATATCGACAGGGGAGCACCCCGCCATATCCTAGGCATTTGGCTGCACTAGACTTTATGTGCACCTGTCAAAATATCGTCGGTTGTCGATGATGTCACCCAGATACACACCCGTAAGTTGTTGGAACATTTTATACGAAAAGAGAAACTCAAGTTTTATAATCGGACAATTGTTGATGTGTATTTATGCACGATTAAATTAATAATAATAAAAACAATATCTTTTATAACTAGGCGTCAGAATCAAGGTACATGAAAACCGCGTAATTCAGAAAGAAAGAATGGATTGCGGCTGTTTGTTACAGAGAAGCTAAAAAAGAAATACATTGCGCATGTCACTGCATAACGAAAGATTCATAGTTTTGACACAGCTGCGTTGTTGTTTATTTCTGTTGATTGTTTGTAGTAACTTGGCGACCATGCTACAAGGCAAACCATTTTGTCTGTTGGAATTCATTGTTCAAACACAACATGCATTCCGCCGTCGTTTCAGCAAGATGCCATGTCTACACTAGCAGATTTATGACTGGTATACAAAATTATCGGAAGTTGGTTCCATATGCAAACAGATGAGCCATGATCAGCCACCCACGTCCGATGAAAATGTCGAGCTATTCCGAGTTGCGTTCACACGGAGCACTAAGAAGCCCACCCGGCGACCGTAACGAAAGATACGAATTTTGCATTTCATTTCTCCAGGTAAAGGCAGAGGCCGCTTCTTCCGAAGGACTCATCTTGCCGGACGAATCGACATTTCATCTATGGGATAAAGTAAACAGCCATAATGTAGGAATTTGGGACACACAAAATCCTACCATCGACATCGAACGTGAAAGAGACCGAAACTGAAATTCTTTTTGTGTCGTTTCTGTTCAGGAACATTATGGATCTTCCATTTTTGGGGAGGAATCTGAGAGAGATATCATAGCTGGATATGCTCCAAAACTGGTTGTTTTCTCAACTTCACGTTTCGTTTTTGTCCATGGCAGCTCTCCACCACACTTTCACCCTGAGATTCGTTTCTTTAACAATACCACCTCACAGTACTGGATTCAAAGCAGTGGAAAACAAGATCTTCTTCATCGCTTTTGGACTCCCAAGTCACTAGACCTCATACTTTGCAGTTATTTTCTGTAGGGTATATACACTGAAGCGCCAAAGAAAATGGTAAAGGCATGCCTATTCGATTACGGAGATTTGCAAAAAGGGCAGAATATGGCATTGCGGTGCGCACCGCCTATAAAAGACGCCTTGCGCAGTTGTTTGACTGGTTACTGCTGCTACAATGGCAGGTTATCAAGATTTAAGGGAATTTCAACGTGGTGTTATAGTCGGTGCAGGAGCGATGGGACAACCATCTCCGAGGTAGCTATGAAGCGTGGATTTTCCAGTACGACCATTTTTTTATGAGTGAATATCAGGAATCCGGTAAAACTCCAAATCTCCGACATCACTGCGGCCGGAAAAAGATCCTGCAAGAACGGAACTAACGACGACTGAAGAGAATCGTTCAACTTGACAGAAAGACAACCGTTCCGAAAATTGCTGCATACTTCAATGCTGGGCCGTCAACAAGTGCCAGCCTGCAAACCATTCAACGAAACATAATCGAATGGGCTTTAGCAGCCGAAGGCCCGCTCGTGTACACTTGATGACTGCCCGACACAAAGCTTCACTCCTCGCTTGCGCCCGTCAACACCGACACTGGACTGTTGATAAGTAGAAACATGTTGCCGGGTCGGAAGAGTCTCGTTTCAAATTGTATCGAGTGGGTGGACGTGTACGGGTATGGAGCCAACCCACGAATCCATGGAACCTGCATGTGAGCAGGGGCCTCTTCAAGATGGTTGAGGCTCTGGAATGGCGTGGAGCATGAGCAGTTGGAGTGATATGGGACCCTTGATACGTCTAGATAAGACTCTGACGGGTGACACGTACGTAAGGACCCTGTCTCGCCACCTGTATCCATTCATGTCCATTGTGCCTTCCCGACGGACGTGGGCAATTTCAGAAGGTCGATGCGACAGTCCAAAGGTAAAGAATTGCTACGGCGTGGCTCGAGGAACACTCTTCCGAGTTTAGACACTTCGCCTGGCAGCAAAACTCCCTAGACATGTACATTGTGGATCATATCAGGGATGCCTTGCAATGTGCTGTTCAGGAGAGATCTCCACCCCCTCGTACCCTTACGGATTTATGGACAGCCCTGCTGGATTCATTGTGTCAGTTCCCTCCAGCACTACTTCTGACATTAGTCGAGTCCATGTCACGTCGTGTTGCGGCACTTCTGAGTGCTCCCTTGGGGCCTACACGATATTAGACAGATGTACCATTTTCTGTGGCTCTCCAGTGTAAAAGTCTTTTTCCCACCTGTGGCAAGTACACTTCAAGAGCTGAGAAATAGGATTGTTGAACCTTTCGATTCAATAGACAATGATATTGATGCATGTGTGGAATGAAATGTACTACCATTTCGATGTTCTTCGAGCGACGTATCACTGTAGAATCTTTCGATTCCATAGACAATGACCTGTTGATTCATGTGTGGAATAAAATGTACTACCATTTCGATGTTTGTTGAGCGACGTGTGGTGCTAATGCCGAGTGTATGGTGTAGTGTCTGTGCGAACATGCAACTCTGAACCTTCGTCTATCCAATGGCACATGCAATGAGTTGCTATGTTGCACAGTTTACAATAAACCACCGAAATCTGTTCTTTCCTTTTGAACCACCGCATACGAAAATATTAAGATGAGTAGTCCTCTCAAATCTACCCTTGCAGGATTTGCACAATACGTATTGTGTTACTACGACTAAGAGGTGGTTCTGATTTCTGATACACCATAGCACTGTCGGATTTTCAAAAAAATTGTTCAAATGGCTCTGAGCACTATGGGATTTAACATCTGAGGTCATCAGTCCCCTAGAACTTAGAACCACTTAAACCTAACTAACCTAAGGACATCACACACATCCATGCCAGAGGCAGGATTCGAGCCTTCGACCGTAGCGGTCGCGCGGTTCCAGACTGAAACGCCTAGAACCGCTCGGCTACATCGCCCGGCACTGTCGGATGTAATGTATAATAAGGAATACACAGTGAGAGCACTGATATTGTGGGACACATTCAAGGAATCTTAGGTTGTAACTAAAAGTAGTGTCATGTCAGAAAGAAAATTATTGCATAAAATTTTAAGCTACGCTTTACGAAGGAGGGTTCGTGTGGTCTCCATGGGTCTAGAATTTATGAAACGAGCGGAGAATTCGGTAGAATTACATGACGATAGGAATTCCACTTGTATGACACATGGCTGTGAAAGAATAGAGCTGAGTGGCTGTAGTTGGATTACACTGGCCGGCGGCCGCGATACAGTTCTGCAACCCTCCTCCTCGACTCCGTACGCGCCGAGTGTGGGGAAAAAAAAACAAAAAAGCTCCCCTCTCGCCCGCCGGCCTCTCTGGACCCCTGGCCTGCTCCCCACAACGCCCTCCATATTTCACTACGCACATACGCGTCAGACTCACCGCTCCCTCTCCACTCATCTACGCTTACCGCTGGCCGAATCGCGGCTCCATCACGGCCTGTTTGTGCTGCTAATTGAAAATGAATACAATTACGGCGAGCAAGAAATGCCGCCGTGATTCACGTACTATCTAAATATTTTATGAGTGCTTACAATGGCGCGAGTGACGCGGTAGCAGGCATGGTGTGTGCTGTGGGGTGGTTCGTTCGTACGACCCATGCGTTCTGCCCGTCGCTGCCAACTGTAAGACTGGCCACAATGAACTCACTTCTAATTTCAACACGGATCATAGATGCAACAACCTCAGTTTATCATAAGTTTTGGAATGTTATTTTCACGTGATTCTGATTTACAGCTTCAAAATTCGACAGTCGTTCGATAAGTTATGCAACACGTTTTTTCCTGGTCATTTTCAGTTCAAAAAATACTAATTTTGCTGTGGGACATAGCGGAATATTCTAGCCTCAGTCCCTATTCTTCCATGAAGTTCTAATTGGTACCTTGAAACTGGCGTCTGTAATGCAGGTGCGTTCCAATCACAGAACTCTCATTTTGTTTGTCTGAGAAGCAGGGCATCGCAAATACTCATAGGCACTCGCAGAATGTCGACGGAGACCTTCTAACGAAGAAAAGCAAAATGAGTTGCTGGGCGAGGTGTCTGTCATAACAACAACAAGGTCCGATCTCTTGCATGCCGGCCGGCCGCACACAGGAGGGACTTCTGCAATCGTGAAACGTGCGGACACTCTCATTCAAGGTGATCGATGGATCACAAACACTTTGCTGCTCAACTGTACGTCTCTGTTGCCAGCACTGAATAATGGTCTCCGGTCAGGTAGACCGGTCGCCCGGTGCAAGTCTTTTTAGGTGACGCCGCTTCGGTGACTTCTGTGTCGATGGCGATGATATGTTGATGAAGACAATAATAATGTTACAACACCTAGTCCTTAGGCGGAGAAAATCTCCGACTCAACCGGGAATCGAGCCCGTGCCCTTTTGCTTGACATTCCATCGCGCTGACCACTTTTTCTTTAACATTTATTTAAGGAACAATGTTATACATTCCAAATACATGCTAAGTACATGTAATAACCATGCACGCATGTTAGAAATAAAATGATTTACACAAACATGTTTGATCATTGCAATTATGCTAATGTTAAAGAAATATAACAGAAGGTTGCGTTACTGACTAAATTACCAGAAGAATTAATTTGAACATCAAGAAACGTTTTATTGAAGACGGTCAAAGTTCTTCTAACATGAATAAATAAAAAAAATTGAATTACATGTGCTCCAGTCTTTGCAGAATGATAAATAGCACTTTATGAATGATATCTGCAAGTTTTAGGGATAATTTTTAATATATTAATATACACAAGGAAATCGTCTCCGTGACAGACAGGTTAAGGGAAGAAACTCATCTTTAACCTTCTCAGCTCAGTCAGATTAGCTATTAGCATTTCACACAATTGCATGGAAGTCAGCAAAACGTACACAGATATGGAAGATTTATGTCCATCGCACATAAAGACAATTTAATAATAGTATTAGACAATCTCTTAAATACTTGAGAATGGCCGAAAAGAGATCATATAAGATTGACTAGCCTACCAACTCCACTTTCTGGACATGAATGGAATATTAATTATCTGTAGTGACTATTCACTATATAATAGATCTTTCACTGGAAAACTGACTTACACATCACAGTGCAAAAATGAATAGGGCATTTTGCCAGCGATTGAATATCCCATTACGTCAGATACAATCTTATGGTTTTAACCACATCAAGTATCCCACGAGGCACTCCGCTGGATATAGAGTCCATCAACATCCGAGTGTAGTCTGAGCCGTTTTAAAACTTGTGTGCTGTATATAATTTCACATGTTCATTTTTATATACGACTCTTTGTTTAGCTAAATGTGTATTACTGTAATAGATACATACGATAATGATAATAATAATAACCAATCGATAAAAACATTTCCACAAACATTGTCAATTTCTTACTTGGCTCTCCGAAGTCGACCAGCAGAGTGGTATCGTGAGGGCATGTAGTTCCTCCCAGTGCAGTGGCGCATATCCATCCCACTGAACGGAGATTATGTTAAAAAAAATTATTTTCTATGCAAAAGCGTGAAAAGGTATGGTCTATTGGAGTCCTGAATAAAACTAACGACATCAGTTGTAGGGCACTTGTCAAATCAGCACAAATTTCCTCTAACTCACTAAAAGTGTGCAGAAAACCATATGTGAGCCGTACACGGTTCGCGATTATCCTATTTATTGAAACTTCCTGGCAGATTAAAACTGTGTGCCCGACCGAGACTCGAACTCGAGACCTTTGCCTTTCGCGGGCAAGTGCTCTACCATCTGAGCTACCGAAGCACGACTCACGCCCGGTACTCACAGCTTTACTTCTGCCAGTACCTCGTCTCCCACCTTCCAAACTTTACAGAAGCTCTCCTGCGAACCTTGCAGAACTAGCACTCCTGAAAGAAAGGATATTGCGGAGACATGGCTTAGCCACAGCCTGGGGGATGTTTCCAGAATGAGATTTTCACTCTGCAGCGGAGTGTGCGCTGATATGAAACTTCCTGGCAGATTAAAACTGTGTGCCCGACCGAGACTCGAACTCGGGACATTTGCCTTTCGCGGGCAAGTGCTCTACCACTTCTGTAAAGTTTGGAAGGTGGGAGACGAGGTACTGGCAGAAGTAAAGCTGTGAGTACCGGGCGTGAGTCGTGCTTCGGTAGCTCAGATGGTAGAGCACTTGCCCGCGAAAGGCAAAGGTCCCGAGTTCGAGTCTCGGTCGGGCACACAGTTTTAATCTGCCAGGAAGTTTCATATCAGCGCACACTCCGCTGCAGAGTGAAAATCTCATTCTGGAAACATCCCCCAGGCTGTGGCTAAGCCATGTCTCCGCAATATCCTTTCTTTCAGGAGTGCTAGTTCTGCAAGGTTCGCAGGAGAGCTTCTGTAAAGTTTGGAAGGTGGGAGACGAGGTAATGGCAGAAGTAAAGCTGTGAGTACCGGGCGTGAGTCGTGCTTCGGTAGCTCAGTTGGTAGAGCACTTGCCCGCGAAAGGCAAAGGTCCCGAGTTCGAGTCTCGGTCGGGCACACAGTTTTAATCTGCCAGGAAGTTTCATATCAGCGCACACTCCGCTGCAGAGTGAAAATCTCATTCTGGAAACATCCCCCAGGCTGTGGCTAAGCCATGTCTCCGCAATATCCTTTCTTTCAGGAGTGCTAGTTCTGCAAGGTTCGCAGGAGAGCTTCTGTAAAGTTTGGAAGGTGGGAGACGAGGTACTGGCAGAAGTAAAGCTGTGAGTACCGGGCGTGAGTCGTGCTTCGGTAGCTCAGATGGTAGAGCACTTGCCCGCGAAAGGCAAAGGTCCCGAGTTCGAGTCTCGGTCGGGCACACAGTTTTAATCTGCCAGGAAGTTTCAAATCAGCGCACACTCCGCTGCAGAGTGAAAATCTCATTCTGGAAACATCCCCCAGGCTGTGGCTAAGCCATGTCTCCGCAATATCCTTTCTTTCAGGAGTGCTAGTTCTGCAAGGTTCGCAGGAGAGCTTCTGTAAAGTTTGGAAGGTGGGAGACGAGGTACTGGCAGAAGTAAAGCTGTGAGTACCGGGCGTGAGTCGTGCTTCGGTAGCTCAGATGGTAGAGCACTTGCCCGCGAAAGGCATAGGTCCCGAGTTCGAGTCTCGGTCGGGCACACAGTTTTAATCTGCCAGGAAGTTTCATATCAGCGCACACTCCGCTGCAGAGTGAAAATCTCATTCTGGATCCTATTTATTGTTTGTTATCTTCTATTACGGTACTGCCGCCTCGTTTTCTTATTCCATTTACTGGCGTCACTAACTTCCTGCCTTACTTGCCCGTGAGCGGCAGCAGTAGCGCGTATCGATAAGTGCACTGCCCTACCACCTCTGGAGCGCTCGACAGTATTTCCGGGTCGTCGTGTCTCTGGCAGTCGGTTGGAGTCGGACCAGCAATGCAGTCTGGACGCTGCAGCAGTGAAGTCGGGGACGGAGCGCCAGTGAGGTGCCGACAGCCTGTGCTCGCCGACCGCTGGCGACACACTTGAACTGTCCGACGGAGGGAGATTGGAGCGGGACGATCGTTGGTTGGTCGTTCGGTTCGTCGTCTCATCGGCCGACGTATATTTGGTCCTTTCACCGTTTCCAGGCCTGGGCAGTTGGTCGGTTGGCGTGGAGCAGCGAGGTAATCTCCGTGGCGCGTGTCTGGCAACACACATGAACTGTGTGACGGAGGGAGATTGAAGCGGGATGACCGTTGGTTGGTCGTTCGGTTGGTCGTCTCATCAGGTGACATATATTTGGTCCTTTCACCGTTTCCAGGCCTAAGCAGTTGGTCGGTTGGCGTGGAGCAGCGAGGAAATCTCCGTGGCGCGTGTCTGGCGACACACATGAACTGTGCGACAGAGGGAGATTGGAGCAGGACAACCGTTTGGTGGTCGTTCGGTTGGTCGTCTCATCAGTCGACATATATTTGGTCCTTTCACCGTTTCCAGGCCTGGGTAGTTGGTCGGTTGGCGTGGAGCAGCGAGGAAATCTCCGTGGCGTGTGTCTGGCAACACACATGAACTGTGCGACGGAGAGAGATTGGAGCGGGACGACCGTTGGTTGGTCGTCGCTTCGGCCGACATTATTAGGTCCTTTCACCGGTTCCAGGCCTGGGCAGTTGGTCGGTTGGCGTGGAGCAGCGGGGAAATCTCTGTGGCGCGTGTCTGGCGACACACATAAACTGTGTGACGGAGGGAGATTGGAGCGGGACGACCGTTGGTTGGTCGTTCGGTTGGTCGTCTCTTCGGCCGACGTATATTTGGTCCTTTCACCGTTTCCAGGCCTGGGCAGTTGGTCGGTTGGCGTGGAGCAGCGAGGAAGTCTCCGTTGCGCGTGTCTGGCCGGGGCCGCTGGCGGCGTCCACGCGCGGTCAGAGTTTGCGGGGCTGTTCCCACTGCTACGAGGTCCGTGCCTCGCCGATCCCGGACACGAAAGTTGTGTGTTTACTTACTCTACCAGCCAGCCCCAACTGGTCACGTTGTGTCGTTTGAATTTCGTTGTGGGCTATTGGGACATTCCCGTGAGCAACAACGTGTGTTTTCAAGTTGCCGAAATTCTAGCCGCCATCGTGTGGAGTTTAACTCAAATTACTTATTTTTGAATTGAAGTGCACCAGCGGAATCTTCTGCCTTGTACCTGTTAACGTTCCAGCTACCTGCCCTGGGCGTTGACATAAATTCAGGCAGTGTATTTTCCTTGTCGTGTTGTCGCTGTCCAACATGGCGTGTTGTTTGGCAGCTGAGTGTGTAATTCGTTGTGGGCGCCGATACCTTCTGCGTTGTTCCATTGAACTCCCTGTTGTGTGGTGGTCGGGAGAAGCGTAATTTATCCCGTCGCTTAGTGCGTTGACTGTCGGTCGGTTGCGTTGCCGTCGGATTGAGAATTGTTGGGCCAACTGTTTAGTATATAATTACTGTCCCATGAAGTTCGTTGTAAACAATCCATTGCAGTTCAAAAGGAACAGTGATTTACCCAATTACAATACTAGCTAGAAATATTACATTCGTTAGTCCACATAATATTGTCTTTAACATTAAAAGGGGTGTACAACGCTGCAACAAAAGGTTGTGATAACTTACTGTTGTGTTGACAGAAGAGCCAACACCAAGTTACTAGAGGAGGCCAAAATGCACGCGTCTTAGCTCACGCAGGCTGGCGTGAGGAGGGAAGAACTATACTGGCGTGAGGTCTGGAACATGACAAGGAATGAGAATTCAGAAAGCGGACTTAATTAGTTTCATACTTAACTTTAATCCATTAATGATGAACGTCGCTCTTGGCGGTACATGATTCACAATATTATCTGTTCAGAAGACATATAGTAACTGAATATGGCGCCTTGCTAGGTCCTAACAAAGACGTAGCTGAAGGCTTTGCTAAACTATCGTCTCGGCAAATGAGGGCCTATGTAGTCAGTGAACCATCGCTAAGAAAGTCGGCTGTAGAACTGAGGCGAGTGCTAGGGAGTCTCTCTACACTAGACTTGCAATCACTGATAGTGGCGACACGCGGGTCCGACGTATACTAACGGACCGCGGCCGATTTAAAGGCTACCACCTAGCAAGTGTGGTGTCTGGCGGTGACACCACACTTACTCCGGGATATAAAACGTCTGATAGCAAAGTCGAATTTGAAAAAAGAAACTAAAAATGTTTGTGGCTGATAATTCCCTCCATTCTGTATAACAATTTCTATTACTGTGATGTGTAAACTGTTGTGGACGGGAATTACTAATCCTCATCTGTAGATATTAAACAAATACTTTTCAATTTTCTGTATGTAGCCCTATTTAAAAACTAAGATACCATGTATATGTAAAATGTCTCGTTCCACATCATTACAATCTATCGTGCAAATGATCCATGGAGCATGGTTCGTTCAAACTTCACCCACATTTCCTCTACGTCCAACCTCGAAAGTATTACGTCCAATTAAATAATGTTCATTCATTGTCTGACTGAGATGCCAAGAGTACTGCTTATCTGCTATTACTCGCAAAAATTCCGCTGAGAAACAGCTAATAAGAGCTACGAAACACACTGTGTGCGAGCTGTAACCGCCTCGGACGTGTGGAATTTCCTCTCACTTAAAGCGTGATTGAGGCTCGATTATAGTAGTCTAGCTGAAGGTAACGAATTTCACTCCCTTCTCGCCCCCTCCCGGCAGTGCGCTGAGTCAACGAAGCGTTCCGAGGGCTGAGCAAACTTTGTCCGCACTCCGCGGGCGATCATTCCGGCCACACGACACGACACGCTTCGGGTCGGGGTCGGTGTGGAAACATGGCCCGATAATTGCGAGCCGTATCGGTTATCCGGTCTGCTGATCCCCTAAACCACCCGCATCGCTCCCTATTAACAGGGAAAACCGCCCCGCCGTGTGACGGGCTACCGCGCCCACTCCAGAGGCGTAAACGTTTGGCCCTCTCCGGTGTCGACGTTCTAGGAATGTTGCGTAGCAGTGGGCATCTACCTACACATCTTTACTATGGAAAACACAGTGAAGTGAGTAGGAGAGGGTATTTTCCATTTTTATCACCTATTAGGTCTTTGTCCCGTTTTCTTCCCTTATGGAGCTCGGGAAAGTGGTTACTTAAACACCTGCGTGCGCCCTGTACTTAACCTAATATTCCCTTTGCGAAACCTTCGAAGTGATACGTCCGGGATTGAAATATGTTTCTAGATTTCTCACTTACAACTGGTTCTTGACAATTTTTTTATTGAAAACAGCCTTGGGGCATCTTCAAATTATCTTAACAATTTCTTTTTTCAAAGTATTGAAAGTACTAAAACGGCTCTGTGCTAGACTCAAGCACACGTCGAATCAGATGCAGTGGAACAAATTTTATGGTGAAATTGTGCGAGTAATTTTTCACGGCATTTTTTTTTCTTTGTCATCAGTCTACTGACTGGTTTGATGCGGCCCGCCACGAATTCCTTTCCTGTGCTAACCTCTTCATCTCAGAGTAGCACTTGCAACCTACGTCCTCAATTATTTGCTTGACGTATTCCAATCTCTGTCTTCCTCTACAGTTTTTGCCCTCTACAGCTCCCTCTAGTACCATGGAAGTCATTCCCTCATGTCTTAGCAGATGTCCTATCAACCTGTCCCTTCTCCTTATCAGTGTTTTCCGCATATTCCTTTCCTCTCCGATTCTGCGTAGAACCTCCTCATTCCTTATCTAATTTTCAACGGCATAGTTAGCGTTTATCTTCAGTCGTAAACAATTTAATTTTTTTCCTATTTTCTTTCTGTACTGTTTCCCGTGCCATGCGCTTTATATGTTCAATCAATATATCCTGACGTACATTTCTGTGTGGGTCCGAAGTTCGTGGGTAATATTCCAGGAGGGATTGCAGGAGAAAGCGTATGTGATTGTCCGTTTCAAATCCCAACAAACTGTTTGAAGTAATGTTGTTGTTGTGGTCTTCAGTCCAGAGACTGGTTTGATGCATCTCTCTATGCTGCTCTATCCTGTGCAAGCTTCTTCATCTCCCAGTACCTACTGCAACCTACATCCTTCTGAATCTGCTTCGTGTATTCATCTCTTTGTCTCCCTCTACGATTTTTATCCTCCACACTGTCCTCCAACACTATGTTAGTGATTCCTTGATGCCTCAGAACAGGTCCTACCAACCGATCCCTTCTTCTAGTCAAGGACTGCCACAAATTTCCCTTCTCCCTAATTCTTATCAGTACCTCCTGATTAGTTACGTGATCTACCCCTCTAATCTTCAGCATTCTTCTGCAGCACCACATTTCGAAAGCTTCTATTCTCTTCTTGTCCAAACTATTTATCGTCCACGTTTCACTTCCATACAGGCCACACTCCATACAAATACTTTTAGAAACGACTTCCTTACACTTACATCTATACTCGATGTTAACAAGTTTCTCTTCTTCAGAAACGCTTTCCTTGCCGTTGCCAGTCTACAGTTTATATTATTTCTACTTCGAGCATCATGAGTTATTTTTCTCCCCAAATAGCAAAACTCATTTACTGCTTTAAGCGTCTCATTTCCTAATGTAATACCCTCAGCATCACCATATTCAATTCTACTACATTCCATTATCCTCGTTTTACTTTTGTTGATGTTCATCTTATATCCTCCTTTCAAGACACTGTCCATTCCGTTGAGCTGTTCTTCCAGGTCTTTTGCTGTCTCTGACAGAATTACAATGTCATCGGCGAACCTCAAAGTTTCTTCTCCGCGGATTTTAATTCCTACTCTTAATTTTTCTTTTGTTCCCTTTAATGCTTTCTCAGTATTCATATTGAAGTAATATTAGACTTATTTCAGTTGTCTTGCACCGAAGTGTTTGAGTCATTCCAGCTGCGTCTCGTTGGCAATATAGTCACGGCATTCTAAAATTTTTCCGTATAGTGAAGTTCGAAATTGTACAGTTGAGAGCAACTGCTCAAGTTGCCCATCTCCGTACGACTTCCAAGTCTTGTAAAGATCTGGCAACATTTGTGCAGGTTTTTCTTCTGGCAATTCTCCGTTATAGAAAGCTACACTACTTGCGAAAAGTCAGAGGCTACTATAGATTTTGCCGTGTTGTCATTAATACACAACATGGACAACAAGGGTCCCAACAAATATCTCCGGGGCACCCTTGACGTTACTTCTGTATCTGCTGATGTGTGAGAAGCAGTCAAATGAATGCCGCCCACCTGCCACAACAGGAGCATGCATCCTCACGCGTTAAGACATTTATCTCACGGGGAGATGACACGATCAATTTCCGTTTTGTAGAACGCGGTCAACCGCTGATGGATCCACAACCGCACCCTCTCTTTCAATCCCTCGTCTGACTGAAACCGACGTCCATGCGTGTTTATCTTCAGGTCGCTGAGAAAGTGAACATCACACGATGAAAAATCCGGGCTCTACGAAGAATGTTGCAGTGCTTCCCAGCGGAATCGCTGAAGCGTACCCTTCGACAGATTGTCGGAGTAGAGGGACGTGTTATGCAACCGGATGATTCCAACCCACAGCATTCCGGCAGCCCGAGGACAAACGGCAAAGCCAACAGTGAAACATCCCATATTCCCCCGGCCGAAAAAACCCACTGCTCACAATTTTTATTGCGGTCCTGACGAGCTCCTTTGACTGCAGGCTTCTCTGCTCATCGAGTTCCTGGAACGTGGAACCACAATCAGTGAGCAGCACATTGGAGACACTTTGCAGGAACTGTGACGCGCGATAAAGTCAAAATTCCCAGGAGCGCTGTTTAACGACAACGGCTGTCCCAACCTGCCTATCTGAAAGGCTACGCTTCAGCGATATGGCTGGGATACACGGTAGGATCTTCCGTACAGCCCCGGACCTTTCACGTCTTTGGCTACCAAAAGAAAGAGGTGCGCGGAAGTCGGTTTCAGTCAGAGGAGGAAGTGCTGTATCCGTCAGCAGCCGACCACGTTCTGCGAAACGGGACGTGATCGTCTCGTCTTCCACTAGGTTAAACGTCTGAACACGTGTGGTGATAACTGTTAAAGGCGTTCCGTTTTCGTTTGACTGCCTCATAACTATATGCGTGCACCAGGGTAGTGTATTATCGACGTGATATACATAATATTAATATATTAATAACAGCCCTTCACTTTCCCCAGCTGATGCAGTTATCTGTAATTTGAGGGCACTCCCATCGTTCAGAATCCACCACGTTAAATGCGATATTGGTCTATCCCGATTGGCTGTTCAGGACCTGAACGCGGAGCTTTACCTCCGTGACTGTGATCGGTACGCTCTATATTTTTTGTCAAAGCGATTAAGACTCATTCTAATGAGTCTTCAATTACATTATAAGGAGAAAATCATGAAATTGCATTGTTAGCACAATATGTCAGTTTAAAGACCAGTAGCAACAGAAGTTAGTTTGAAATTTTTTTGTAACTGCTTCAATTACATTATACCTGAAGCAATGGAAAACATGTTTCGATCAACTTCTGTTGCTACTGATCCGTTAAACTGACATCTTGTGCTACCAATGCAATTTTATGTCTTTATCCTTAATAATTCACACTAAATTCTTCCCTATATATCGCTGAAAAGCACATTTCGGGAAACGATATTCCTTGTTCCAAGGACAGTTCATTGAAATTTTTGGAAATTTGTGGTAAGTTCCCATGTGACCAAACTACTGAGGTCATCGGTCCCTAAGCTTACACACTACTTAAAATAACTTACGCTAAGTACAACACACACACTGGACTCGAACACACACTAGATTCGAACCTCCTTTCTCACTCAGTAGACAACTCTTCAGCTACACGTTTTCTAGGTTTTCTCACGAAATACATCATCACGTTTTATTTTGTGTACATATACATCAGTATGTTGATAACACAGCTTAATCTTTGTGTCATATTCAGGTTTCAGCACATAATAAATGCTAGTTATAAATTAACTCCTTTTGCATGTCTAATATGCTCATCCCAATGAAGACTGGTTTACTGAATTCAACTTTAGGCATTTTCGTACATATTGTTACTGGAATCTTATTCAGTATTGTTCTGTGTTTGAAATATTATTTAGCTTTACGTTTACTCACTTTTTACCGTATGATACTAATTTTATGTTCATTGGAATACGCGTATTTTAAATAGTCTTACCAAATATACCAATATTCATTAGTTTATCGATATATTTCTCAAATTCATTATTTTGCTTCATTCTTATTTCTGTATTTTCATCTTTTTTAAATATAACTAGATTCGCTAAATTTTAACGCTCTATATGTTTACTTCACTTTGTCTAATTTTATGCATTACTCTAGATTTAGATAATATATCACAAATTTATATTTATTGTTTACGGTGGTTAATAGTTTCCGCTTATTCTCAGGTGCCAGTGATAGATCTTCATGGTCATCTTGCTGCTCTTTTGGATACTCCAAATCAACTTCAAGTATATAGCCAATATTTGAATCTTATTCTCATCAATATTTAAATTTGGTTCCTGTATGAAAGCACCACATGGTAAGTATTGTGACACTGCGTATTCATATAAATTACTTTCACAATATATACAAAATTATTCACTGTCAGGATCATTATCTTTCGAATGTTTCTTATTTGCCTTGACATATCTCTTACAGCATTGAGAAATATCATCTCTAATACTCTTTACCATCGTTGGAATTTCAAACATAATCATGTAATAATTCGAGTGGTTCTTTATTTATTTTCAACATTGGATCCCGTGATATTAATCGTGGACCAACACATGCATTAAGACGGTCCCCTTGCTGCTTTGCTAAAGGAGTACGCTCTGGGCTGGCACCCTTCTCTCATCATCTCCAACACGAACATGACACTACTTTATGCATGCCATGGCTCTGGTCGTGCCACCTTTGAAGTTGTTGGCAACGACGATGGCGTTTAGTGACGGCAAATACACGAATGATCAACAAATATTGACTTGGCTTCACAGGCTAATGTTCACACTAGCGACAAATATCAGCCTATGGGCACAGTCTGTAAATTGTTTGTAACAGGTAGTATTATAGGTAATGTTGATCGCTGACACCCAGAGCAGTAATAATAAATACCATCTTAATCGTTATTATGGGCTACAGATCGAGCGTTTACAAGCACAGAGCTAGAAGAACAACAAGCACAAAGGAGGATACTGCTATGACTAATGGTGCATTTACACTGACTAGTCTCACCACCTGTCAAAAGGTGCAACGTGGAGTGCAATTGAGGTTCAGGAAGGTACGACAGGGATGTGGAACCGTATCGACCCCAGTGCTGTGGCTAGCTGTGCTAGGTTTCTCTGCTGGGGAACCATGACACGAACAGCCCGATCTGGTACAACAGATTCTCAATTGTCTTTAAATCCGGGGAGTTTGGTGGCGAGGAGTCTACAGTAAACTCGTGCTGGTGCTCATCGAACTAAGAACGTAAACTGCGAGCTGACATTTTGCATTATCCTGATGGTAGATACCACTGTGCTGGGGGAAAAACAAACTGCGTGTAATGGGGTGGACATGGTCCCCATGGATAGATGCATACTTGTGTGGATCCATTGTGCCATTGATGGGTGTTTGCTATCGGACGTTTCATGCCATGCAGGCCAACGGCGGCCTGTCCAGTGGAGAACACAACGTGATTCATCTGAAAAGGTCAGTTGCAAATCCAGCCTTCGTCACCAAGGACAGGAGTTAGCATGGGTGCATGAAGCAGGTGCTTGCCGCAGAGGTCCGTACGCAACAATGTTTGCTAGACTGTCGTTGAGCAGACGCTGTTAGTACTACCTTGGTTCACTTGAGCCTTTAGTTTCTCAACGATTGCACTTCTGTTCACCTGTACACTTCCCTGCAGCCATCGTTCACTCTTTTCATCTACGGCATTTGCTGCACTACGTTTACCACTGCAACAACACTGGAGCCGTGCGGTTAAGAGGCGTCATGACACGAATTGCTGTGCCCCTCCCGCCGGAGGTTCGAGTCCTCCCTCAGCATGAGTGTGCGTGTGTTGTCCTTAGCTTAAGTTAGTTTAATTAGTGTGTAATTCTAGGGAACGATGGCCTCAGCAGTTTGGTTCCTTAGGAATTCACACACATTCGAACGTTTTTTGACAACACTGGACAGCACGCTTTTGCCATGAATGGTACACCTTAACCATTGCGTCACGCGAATAGCTTACAATCTTAGACATATCGCAAGAGCTTCCATCGATGACCCAAAGGCTAGTTATCACGCCCTTTGGATGTCAGATAATTTTCCTCCAGTTACACATAACGACAACAACTGCACCCTTCCCTGCTTCCCCCAACACGCTTTGTATACCCTACACTGTTAGTGGTGACACCATGCGTCTTTCAGTGGTTACTGTACGTTTATGCCGAACACAGGTGGTGGAAAACTATTCTTAGTGGAATACGTAGAACAACACGCCTGAGTTTGTTCACAACATAAATAAAAGATCTAGAATGACACACTTCCTTCAAACCAAAGAAGCTACACACTGCCTTCGGAACCTGATCAATATCTTAGCTACTTGCTGAACTGAAGACGACGCAGCACAGATACTTGTGAATGTTGAGCAGTCAGCGCTCCGGATTACATCGTCTGGGAGTGTTCCATTAGACAAGATATTACAGATCAGGAAAGGAACATCTTTGATAGCACAACAGTCTATAATATAATAAGGATTGACGAGTTGTGGCATATGCTCGCTGACAGCTCAAAACTGCAAGTCTGCTTGGCTTAGAGACAATGAAGAAGAGGCCATATACATAGGTTGGAACTTAAATAGTGGCAACATTGCTGTGGAGACATTACGCAATGGAATCTCTATTGTCGCTGCTAGCACACGTTGTTGACATACCTACCTTACCTCCGAGCAAATGGACTCGCCCGTCACATGTCACCGGCGTGTACCCAATCGAGGTATACACAGTCACTTGTGAGCGAGCGGTCTAACGTAACGGTGTCACCATGTTTTCGAAAAAGGACCATCGGAGTAGGATCAAGATCGAATGTGCCAGAGGTCGTACAGCACGACTGTCTCATCAAGGTCTTGAAGAGGCGTGCGGGGAATCGGCATTGCCATACAGCACGTTGGGTAAAAGCCTTCAACGAAGGTAGGCAAACTGTGGCAGACATGCATCGGACAGGTCGTCCTAGCGTCTCTGAAGAAGAGGTGCATGCTGTTGCCGCGTTGATGGACAGTGATCGACGCCATACGATTCGTGAGATCGCCCAAGAAACCGTATTAGCGCCATCGACTGTGCTTTGCATCCTGAAGGAACACCTGGGCATGCGAAAATTGCATCACGATGGGTTCCGCATGACTTGACGGAAATGCAGAAATAGATGCGTTGCGACTCTGTCCAGACGCACTTGGAGCCCAATGAGGGCGAAGGACAGGCTTTCTTACGCCGTATCGAAACACTGGATGAGACTTGGGACACATCATACGAGCCAAAACTGAAACTACAATACAACGAATGGCGTCATTATGGGTCGCCGTGAAAGTCGAAAGTGGGTCAGAGCCCCAGCATGGTGAAAGTTGTGGAGATTCTCGTGCACGACTGTGATGGTGTTATCCTAACGCATTGCGTTCCTCCACTGCAGGCCGTCCGTGCTCAGTATTACTGTTCCTTTTAGGAGTATAACACGCGATCTGCTTTGCGAAAGAAGCGACGACACTTTCTGCGCAACCAACCTATCATTTTGCACGACAATGCGCATAGAGCTCAAGCTGTGGCTGCTCTGTTCGGTCGATGGGACTGGGAAGTACTGTACCATCTAACATACTCCCCGGACTTAAGTCCTCGTGACTTAAGTCCTTCGATTTGATTCCAAAGGTGAAGGAACCAATTCGTGGCATTCGCTTCAGAACTGTTCCAGAGATTCGACAGGTACTAGACCGCTCCATTCACACAATCAACAGAACAGCCTCTACTAATGGTATACTACGCATTCCCCCTCACTGGCAACGGGTTCTACACAACGCAGGTGACTACTTTGAACGACAATAACATGTGCAAACATGTAACTCTTTTGTATCGATTGTGAATAAACAGTTGCCAGTATTTAAATTCCAACCCTCGTATCATGACAGCGATACGCTCCATGGCAGAACATTCCCCAGCAACAACCTTCCGGAAGCAGTGAGGAGATGAACCTTGGGAATAAGCAGGATGGACTTCCTAAGACCAGGACAGCCATTGTCTATACCTTGGGTGGCACAGCAGCGCATCACCCGTGAATCTTGAGTTGTGCCTCAGAGCCCTTGCGACTAATTGTGCAGGCATATGAGGCACGTGACTTGGTTTCTGATACCAGTTACGTCAGTGTAGTGTAGTGTTGTAGTGTAGTGCTCTGTAGCGTCTTGCTGCGTAGTAGTGTAGTCCAGAGACAAATTACAGAACTTCTGATCCAGCAGTGCCACTTAGTGCAATAAAAATAATATCATGTGCTCAAAAATGGCTCTCAGCACTATGGGACTTAACAGCTGAGGTAATCAGTCCCCTAAACTTAGAACTATGTAAACCTGCCAAACCTAAGGACATCACACACATCCATGCCCGAGGCAGGATTCGAACCCGCAACCGTAGCAGCCGCGTGGTTCCGGAGTGAAGCGCCTAGAACCGCTTGGCCACAGCGGCAATATCATGTGCTTTCTGGGTTCTGGATGGATCTGTACGTCAGATAGCAAAACGGTGGTATGTAGGATTATTTTTCTTTAATTCAAAAATTATTATAATTTTTCTTTATCTACCTTCCCGCCATCCTTCCATTAAATACCACAATGCTCAGTTACCGTAACCCATTTGAAACTACTTTAAAGCATAATCTGCTATATTCATTCACATGTAACATTTGGTCTGCTCCTGAATCTAGATAGCGGACTAAAAGAAAATAGTAATAAATGAATGGTTATTTAGAGAGTGATTACATACTAAGGAAAATATAATCTTCTTTTCAGAGGAACTGTCGGTAGAGGAACGCGATCATTATTATTAATATAACAGATTGGAATTTAGAAAAGCTGAGAAGTCGCAAACAAACAGGTACGAGTCCTTTCTTGGTGAAACGACATTTTTCGGGCTCTGCCCGTCATCAGATTTCCAGCAGTAAACAATACAACAAACACTCATACATTTTTTGAAACGCCAAATGTTAACAAGAAAGCCCAAAATCGAACTAAATGTCAGAACCAATACATACAATTTCATAGCAAATTTAATTTTCACAGCTTGTTCCTTACTCACACATTCACGAACCAAAAGTTGTGACATATAATTTAAACTTGGAAAATGCTCTTGAGAAGGACTACCAAAAACGGCTACTTCAGTGCTCACACACTTGCTACGTAAACAACGCGGTGCAAGAGGGCGCTACCGTGTGACAATGCTGTCAAAGTTAGTTTTGCTATGAAATGGTATGTTGAGCTTTCTTGTTAACATTTGGTGTTTCAATAAAAATGTATGACTAATTATTCCTTATGGGAAGGAAAGTTGGTACTCACCATATAGTGGGAATGCTGATTTGTAGGTTGTTGTTGTGGTCTTCAGTCCAGAGATTGGTTTGGTGGAGCTCTCCTTGCTACTCTATCATGTGCAAGCTTCTTCATCTCCCAGTACCTACTGCAACCAACATCCTTCTGAATCTACTTAGTGTATTCATCTCTTGGTCTCCCTCTACGATTTTTACCCTCTGCGCTGCCCTCCAGTACTAAATTGGTGATCCCTTTATGCCTCAGAACATGTCCTACCAACCGATCCCTTCTTCTGGTCAAGTTGTGCCACAAACTTCTCTTCTCCCCAATCCTATTCAATACCTCCTCATTAGTTATGTGATCTACCCATCCAATCTTGGATGGTAGGCAAAACAAAAAGACTGTCACAATTACAGCTTTCGGTCGTTAAGGCCTTCATCAACAATAAACAGACATACACACAAACACACACACACACACACACACACACACACACACACACACAGGCATGCAAACGCCACTCACACACACGACTGCAGTCTCAGACAACTGAAAGCACATCACGCAGTGTGGTTTCAGTTGCCTGAGACTGCAGTCCTACGTGTGAGTTCCGTTTTCGTGAGTGTGTGTTTGTGTGTTTATTTGTGTGCGTGCATATATCTGTCTATTGTTGATGAAGGCCTTGACAGTCGAAAGCTATAATTGTAAGAGACTTCTTGTTGCACCTATCTGCGAGTGAGCATCTGTGCTATATGGTAAGTAGCAACTTTCCGTCTCATGATATTGTTACATTCCAACCTGGATTTCCCATTGTTTGATTTATTGAATTATTTCTTATGTTGTGTACATCAGGAAATCTGACTAAGGCGATAAACCGTTAAATCTCAGTACCTAACACAACCAGTATTTGTGTTACCTCAAATTCACATCTGTCGTCTGATAACATCAATAATGGTTACACTGTGTCGGTTACTAAGTTTAACTCATCGAGTTACTACTTCACTGGTTATTAAATGTATAAAAGTTATATTACATATATGTTCTGTAAGGATAGGTTTTAACGATGCTTTGTGCAATTATGGCAATAACACTAATCTAGGATGTGTTAGAATCTTAAGACAGCTCCCTGTTTATGGGGAGGACACAGTGGATCTCAACAGTATCCAGCGGTGGGTGTAGAGGTTTAAAAAAAGGTGATTTCTCTCTACTGGACAATCCGTGATACGGTAAACCATCGACGGCAGTGAGTGATGTGAATAAGGAGACTATTCATTAAATCATCGAAAATGACAGATGTGTGACGACACGGCAGATTGCTGAAATGACTCGTTTGTCATTGGGCAGTGTGGTATCACTGGTAGAGTCACCAGGGTACAGAAGAACCTGTGCACGTTGGGTGCCTAGATTATTGACAAGAGAAATGAAAACGATAAGGAAGAACGTGTGCGAGGGTCTTATGAAGACCTTTGCTGAAGTGTGGAAACAGTGTTTAGACGGCGTCTTTACCCAGCATGAAACATGATTGCTTTTGTCCGAACGTGAGAGCAAACCCAATCCATGGAGTGGCGTCATACGGGAACCCCTAGGATGGAGAAACAAAGATTTTCACAAACAGCAGGCAGAAAAGTGATGGCATACTTCTTCCGGGATCAGCGTGGCTCCTTCTTCCGGGATCAGTGTGGTGTCAGTTTCATTAACTTTTAGGAACCTGGCTCCACAATTAACTGGGGCCGTTACTGTTTGTCATTGGACAAGCTGCGACATGCCGTCAAGACCCACAGACCTCAGCCTCAGGATCAGCTTTTCAGACTACACCATGACAATGCCAAACCCCATACGGCCCTTATGACGCAGGAGAAAATCAGGAGAGTGGGTTGGAAAATTGTTCCTGATCTTCCCTACGGTCCGGACTTGCGTCCGCCTGATTTTTATGTATTTCGTCGTCTGAAGGCACACCTGCACGGTAAAACATTTCATAGTTAGAAAGACCTTATTTCCTGTGTCAAGCGATGGTGTAAAAGCCAATCCCCAGAATTTTACCAAAGTGCATTTACATAATGCAAAGAACGTTGGGCCAGTTGCGTCACAGCTGATGGAGGCTACATTGAGTAGGCTCAATGTATAGCTAAATACTCCAACTATGTTCACAAATAATTTAATTCCCCTCCTGCAAAAAAAGAAAGCAATTAGAGATGACTGTGCAAAACTTTTTGAACGTCCTTTGTACATTGTAAGAGCTATAGGGAGAGAGGCAACCAACATTGAAGGAACGAAATAATTACGAATAATCAAAATTAAGTCATTACACTGAAACAAGACTTGTTACCAAAATGCACATAAAACATTATTTAATTTATTTATTTTATTTACATGTCAAGCTCCGTAGGACCAAATTGGGGAGCAAATCCCCAAGGTCATGGAATATGTCAGTACATGAACTTACAACATAAAAGTAGCATCAGATAAAAATAAATGTTCATGAACCTGAAAGAAAATCGGTCCATAAGTTTAAGCAAACGCTATCAGCAATACAATGAGAATCAGCTTAATTTTCCAAGGAACTCCTCGACAGAATAGAAGGAATAAACCATGAGGAAACTCTTCAGTTTCGATTTGAAAGCGCGTGGATTACTGCTAAGATTTTTTAATTCGAGTGGCAGCTTATTGAAAATGGATGCAGCAGTATACTGCACACCTTTTTGCACAAGAGTTAAAGAAGTCCGATCCAAATGGAGGTTTGATTTTTGCCGAGTATTAACCGAGTGAAAGCTGCTTATTGTTGGAAATAAACTAATATTGGTAACAGGACACGCCAATAAGAAATACACATATTGAGAGGCCAATGTCAAAATACCCAGACTCGTGAACAGAGGTCGACAAGAGGTTCGTGAACTCACACCACTTATTGCCCGAACCGCCCGTTTCTGAGCCAAAAATATCCTTCTAGAATGGGAAGAGTTACCCCAAAACATAATACCATACGACATAACTGAATGAAAATAAGCAAAGTAGACTAATTTACGTGTCGAAGTATCATTCACTTTCGATACCGTTAGAATAGTGAAAATGGTAGTGTTAAGTCTTTGAACAAAACCCTGAACGTGGGCTTTCCACTACAGCTTACTATCTATCTGAACACCTAGGAATTTGAACTGTTCAGTTTCACTAATCATACGCCCGTTCCGTGAGATTAAAACGTCAGGTTCTGTTGAATTGTGTGTTTGAAACTGTAGAAACTCAGTCTTACTGTGATTTAACGTTAGTTTATTTTCTTCAAGCCATGAACTGAGGTCATGTACTGCATTACTTGAAACCGAGTCAATGTTACACACAGCATCCCTTACTACCAAGCTAGTGTCATCAGCAAGCAGAAATAATTTAGAGTTACCTATAATACTAGAGGGCATGTCATTTATATAAATAAGGGACAAGAGTGGCCCCAACACTGATCCTTGGGGCACCCCCCACTCGACAGTATCCCACTCAGATCCCACATCACAACCGTTACCAACATTGTGAATAATGACCTTTTGCTGCCTGTTGCTAAAGTAAGAGGTGAACCAATTGTGAGCTACTCTCCTTATTCCGTAATGGTCCGACTTCTGGACCAATATTGTGAGATCAACACAGTCAAATGCCTTTGTTAAATCAAAAAATACGCCAAGCGTTCGAAAATTTTTGTTTAGCCCATCCAGAACCTCACAGAGAAAATAGAATGTAGCATTTTCAGTAGTCAAACGACTTCTAAAGCCGAACTCTACATTTGATAGCAAATCGTGTGATATAAAATGATCATTTAACCTTACATACACAGCCTTTTCGATAACTTTTGCGAACACTGATGGCATAGAAATAGGTCTAAAATTATCTACATTATCCCTTTATCCCTTTTTATAAAGCGACTTTACTACTGAGTACTTTAATCGCTCAGGAAACTGACCATTCCTAAAGGAAAAATTACAAATATGGCTAAATACAGGGCTAACATGTGCAGCACAGTACTTTAATATTCCACTAGGCACTCCATCATAACCATGAGAGTCCTTAGTCTTCAGTGATTTAATTATTGACTCAATCTCCCTCTTGTCTGTATCACAGAGGAGTATTTCAGACGTCAATCTCGGAAAGGCATTTGCTAAGAAATTTATATGATTTCCTGTAGAAACTAAATTTTTATTTAATTCACCAGCAATGCTCAGAAAATGGTTGTTAAATACTGTACATATAACTGATTTATCAGTAACAGAAATATTATTACTGCGAACTAACTTTATATCATCGACCTTGTGCTGCTGACCAGACACTTCCTTCACAACTGACCACATGGCTTTAATTTTATCCTGTGAATTAGCTATTCTATTTGCATACCACATACTTTTTGCCTTGCTCATAACATTTTTAAACACCTTACAATACAGTTTGTAATGGGCTACTGTAGCTTGATTGTGACTACTTCTAACATTTTGATGTAACTCCCGCTTTGTTCTACATGATATCCTTATCCCACTAGTCAGCCAACCGGGCTGTCCGTTACTGCTAGTACCCCGTTTAGAATGTTCTAATGGAAAGCAACTCTCAAAGAGCATGAGAAATGTGTTATGGAAGGCATTGCATTTATCATCTACATATATTATCGGCGCTATAAACATCTTGCCACTCTTGTTCCTTGACAAGTAGTGAAAAACTCTCTGTTGGTGTTGGATTAACTTTCCTACGTAGTTTGTAATTAAATACGACATTGGTTTGTGTACAAAAACCTTTTAGTGTTAAAACTTGTGCATCATGGTCTGAAAGGCCATTCACCCTTACTGAACAGCGTCCTAAATAAGGTCGGTAGATTTCTAGTTGATGCTTTGGTTCTTGGTGTACACCACGCAAAGAGACAGAGGAGCCAGAAGTACTGACAATTTGCGAAACATTCTGTGTCGAATCGTCAGCTCCCTCCACCCACTTACGAAACATGACATTTTCATTGCGACTGCAGCTGCGACCCACCTGCACAAATACTGCACAGCCTCCGACGCCGCGAGATACAATTAGCGCGACGCAGCCACCGGTACCCACGCCCCACCGCTTTGCTTTTAATTTATGCCCCGATGAAAGTTTCAGCGCGGGAGGGCCCCCACTCCCGCACGGGCAGCCACGGGGCAGAAATAAAACGCCATCCGGCCGCCGCGCTGAAAGCGCAGTGTGTTGCGATCGCTTCCACACGATACCGCCACCGCCCGCGGTGCCCTGATTGTTGCTAACTAAATATTCGTCCAATCAGCGCCGCCGTAGTGAATGGCACGCGTGCCGCTCGCCGGGGATGAATTTCAAACGAGGCGTGCCCAGCTGCCGGGGTTGTGGGGGTGATCTGCGATGCAACCCCGTCCTGCCCTCCGCACACCGCACCCTACGGCTCTTTCGCAAAAAAAAAAAAAAAAATAGCTGTGGCTGCGCCGGCTAACGGGGGGAGGTCTGGATTTGCTAGCCACTCCTCCCCTCGCCCATTTGCATCCACTAAGGATGAATAATTCCTGCACCATTCCTCATTCTGTTTGCCGTCGTCCACTCCACTATACACTGTTTGCAGCAACGTTATTGCGAGACAAATCATAGAACAGCAAGTGGAAAATAAATAAGATATTCGTACAGGGTTTACAGACCAAAACTAGGTCTACGATCGTGTAAATACACTACTGGCCATTAAAGTTGCTACACCACGAAGATGGCGTGCTACGGACGCGAAATTTTACCGACCGTAACAAGATGCTGTGATATGCAACTGATAAGCTTTTCAGAGCATTTACACAAGGTTAGCGCCGCTGGCGACACCTACAACGTGCTGACATGAGGAAAGTTCCCAATCCATTTCTCATACAAAAACATCAGTTGACCGGCGTTGCCTGGTGAAACGTTGTAATGCCTCGTGAAAGGAGGAGAAATGCGTACCATCACGTTTCCGACTTTGAACAAGGTCGGATTGTAGCCTATCGCGATTGCGGTTTATCGAATCGCGACATTGCTGCTTGCGTTGGCCGACATCCAATGACTGTTAGCAGAATATGGAATCGGTGGGTTCAGGAGGGTAATACGTGACGCCGTGCTGGATCCCAACGGCCTCGTATCAGTAGCAGTCGAGATGACCGGCATCTTATGTGCACGGCTGTAACGGATCGTGCAGCCACGTCTCGATCCGTGAGTTAACAGATGGGGACGTTTGCAAGACAACAACCACCTGCATGAACAGTTCGACGTCGTTTGCAGCAGCATGAACTATCGGCTCGGAGACAGGAGACTGCATCACAGATAGGAGCGCCTGCGATGGTGTACTCAACGACGAACCTGGGTGTACAACGGCAAAACGTCATTTTTTCGGATGAATTCAGGTTCCGTTTACAGCAACATGATGGTCGCATCCGTGTTTGGCGACATCGCGGTGAACGCACATTGGAAGCGTGTATTCGTCATCGCCATACTGCCGTATCACCCGGCGTAATGGTATGGGGTTCCATTAGTTACACGACTCGGTCAACTCTAGTTCGCATTGACGGCACTCTGAACGGGTGGACGTTACATTTCAGATGAGTTATGACCTATGGCTCTACCCTTCATTCGATCGCTGCGAAACCCTTCATTTCAGGAGTATAATGCACGACCGCATGTTGCAGGTCCTGTACGGGTCTTTCTGGTTACAGAAAATGTTTGACTCCTGCCCTGGCCAGCACATTCTCCAGATCAACTGAAATCTTCTGCTCAATGCTGGCCGAGCAACTGGCTCGTCACAATACGTCAGTCACTACTCTTGATGAACTGTGGTATCGTGTTGAGATCTACCTGTACACCCCATCCAAGCTCTGTTTGACTTAATGTCCAGGCGTACCAAGGCCGTTATTACTGCCAGAGGTGGTTGTTCTGGGTACTGATATCGCAGGATCTATGCACCCAAATTGCGTGAAAATGTCAGTTCTAGTATAATATATTTGTATCGTGTAAATAGAGTTGCTGTGTTCCGTATTACGGTAACGGGGAAGAGTGTGACATGTGGATTTGGAGAAATATGCCGAAGATTATACGACCACATTGGGTGAAGATAAAGAATTTCTCCGGGTACGCGGGGCATTCAGTAAGTAATGCACCAGATTTTTTTTCTGTAAACTGCTTTGTTTTATTCAGGATCCCTATACACCTAACAATTCCTCACTATTTTAGCTAGAACTCCCTGTTCTTCAACATAATCTCCGTTCAATGCGACGGCGTTACGCCACGTTACTGGGAGATTATGTACGCCCGCATGGTACCATTCTGCTAGTCCATTGTAACGTTGTTGCTTTAATTTGTTATGAAAGCAGTGCTGTTATTCACGACCATAAAAGTGGGTTAAAAGCTGTGACCTGTTTAGGGAAGTAAACCTTGCATTACTGCGCAACTGTTTCACCAGGTATCCAGTCTAGCTTACCAAATTCCCAACCAGGCTAACATTAATTATAATCTTTTAATAGTCATACAACAACCGGTGGTATATATATATATATATATATATATATATATATATATATATATATATATATATATATATATATATATATATATATATATAAAAGAGAATTTAAATAAAAAGAAGTTAATCAGTTTATATTTGGAAATTTATTTTAACATTGATCATTGAAATTTCAGCATATTAAACTTGATTCATAACTAAACTGGTGCCTTATTTAGGACTGTGAAAATGTGAGATTGTAATCTTACGAAACACATCAAATATGGAGCCAAGATTGGGAGACTGCATACAACACTGCATTCATAAAATAAGAAGAACGAAGAACGTTGAAACATATGCAAGAGGAAATTAACGAGAACCAACCGATTCAATTTTCACCCAAAGAAGTTACGTTCGTAGCACAATCATGTCCGTAAAGTAATTACCACACACTGGTATACTAAATTCATACTAACTCCCTGTGAAATCTTCCCAAAAAGAGTAGCTGAGGGCTACTTTGATGATTACACCACATGCTTCACGTGGTCAACTTGGTTTACACAAAGAGTGTAACTCCACAATAATTTTGATAACTAAAATGAATTAGATCGAAAAGCAATTTACAAAAGAAAAACCTCAAACTGGTTACTATCGTCCTACTATTAACCTGATGGGTCAAACAATTGTATAAGCACGTGGTACTGGTCTCACAAAGTACACCCCACGTGGGTTAAACATAAAGAAAAGTTGCTATATTGAAAAATATTGTCAAGACGAGACGTTATAATCTCACGCACATTCGCATTGAAGATTGATGATGCTAGTTAGAGTTACTGATCAACACGTGGTTCCACTTTACTCATAAGGTAGTGACAAAGAACTACCGGAATATATTCTGAACTTCACACACGAATTACACTGCGTTGCAATTTAAGCTAACATTAGATATTTTAGAGCTAAACCTGAAATAAAGGTGATTAAATTTTCAGTTAGGCTGAAGTTAAGAAATCCATTGTCCTACGGACTTAGCAGACACGCGCTTAGCTGGTGATCTTACCACTTCAGATGCTCGCCGCGGACAGACTGACGTGGTCCCTTCCTGAGGGTGGCTCATAAATACAAACGGAAGTGGCCAGAGGGGCAGCTTCCTATACCAACATGACAAGGGATGGACAGGGCCAAACTAAGAATAGAAACCTCTCTGCTTTTAGAAAGTGTAGCTACCTGTTCCGACGTTGGTCCTACTGTTCTCTAGCAGACAGGCTTGTCTGCTACCCTCAAGCATGCAACTAGAAATACGTTTGCTCATTCATCCTCTCACACAGAAGGGAAGGGGGGTGACATTATGTTATCATATACAGTATATAAAAGAAAGCGGATGTAGGTTCCGTATGAGACTGTGTGACATAAATTACATATAAACTGTGTTTTAAAGTGTAGTAGTGTGACAGATCGTTCTTGTTTATGTGTAAAAGTAACACGTTCCACTACTCAGTCTCCTCCCAGATAGTCAGAAACGCCACAGTAAATTGAGAAGAGGAATTTATGCCATAAATGACAACAGATTTAAGAAATTAACGTGAAAGGAATCCAGCAGGGATCTTTCACCATGTCGGAACTAATGTCATGCTGCATCAAAAACCTCCTCATCTTGAACGCGTACTTCTTCCCGCGGAGTGCATCCTCCGTTGCGCAATACAGATGGAAGTCGAAATTGGGAGATCCGGGCTGTAGGACGGATGAGAAAGAACACTCCAAAGAAGTTTTGTGCGCTCATCTCCGTTGCACAGGCTTGTGGGAGGCCTTCGTTCTCATAGAGAAGTCGAAATGTCGTGTGACTAGGGCCTCGCGTTGGGAAGACCGTTCGCCGGGTGCAAGTCTTTCGATTTGACGTCACTTCGGCGACTTGCATGTCGATGGGGATGAAATGATGATGATAAGGACAACACAACACCCAGTCCCTGAGCGGAGAATATCTCCGATTCAGCCGGGAATCGAACCCGGGCCATTAGGTATGACATTCCGTCGCGCTGACTACTCACCTACCAGGGACGGACCATAGAGAAGTAGCAGTCCGTTTGGGTTTTTGTGTCGACGAACGCGCTGAAGTCGTTTCTTCTGTTTTCTGATGGTAGCGCAGTGCGTTACAGAGTTGATCTTTGCATCCTGTCGGCGAACATCAGACAGGACAACCCTTCAGAGTCCCAGGAGACCGTCGGCATGAGTTCACCGGCTAAGGTTGCCGCTTTGCACTTTCTCTTCGGAGGAGAAGTGCTGTAGCGATACGACGTGTATTGCCGGTTTCTTTCCTGTTCGAAGTGATGAAGCCATATTTCATCGCCTGTGTAGATCTTCGACAAGAAATTGTCTCGCTTTCTGGTAGTGTGCAAGCAATTGCGCGCAGATGGGCCTTCATTACTGTTTATAGTCTTCTGTCATCGGCGAGAAACGCAGTGCGCACACACGTTTTCTTACCCCAACTCGTGGACGAGTGTGATGATGATGATGATGTTTAGTTTGTGGGGCGCTCAACTGCGTGGTTATCAGCGCCCGTACAATTTTCCAACCTTTGCTCAGTCCAATTTCGCCACTTTCCTGGATGATGATGAAATGATGAGGACAACACAAACACCCAGTCATCTCGAGGCAGGTGAAAATCCCTGACCCCGCCGGGAATCGAACCCGGGACCCCGTGCTCGGGAAGCGAGAACGCTACCGCGAGACCACGAGCGGCGGACATGGTGGTGGTGGACGAGTGTGTCATTAATACCAAAAGAGGCGTCCCGTTCAATAGCTAGGTGTTTCATTGTGATCCGTCTATCACCTCGAATGAGAGTGTTCCCACGTTCCAACATTACAAAAATTATATCTGTGGGCGACCGGCTGGCACGGGGCTATGGGACCAGTTTGCGCGACTTTGTTACGAGGATGGCAGCTGACACGCCCAACGACTTACCTTGCTGTCGTTCACCTCCTGGTCGTCGTAGACATTCAGCAAGCTCCTATGAATACCTGTGGTGCTCTCTGTTTGTAAGTCACGTCCGTTACGTACGTCACTTTCAAGGCTACATGTAGTGCCACGCCTATCAGAATTTCATTAAACTATACTGACTGAAGGGGGAATATTTCACTATGTCTCACAACGAATTCCATGTTTCTTCAATCGAAGTTAACCTAGAAACAGAATGTGATCCATAACTTATTAAGCACATCTCGAACATCTGGAGAAATCAAAGATAAAAAAGTTTATATTGATTCCGGCATCTAAGTACGAGAAATGGTTATCTAAATCGTTAAACCAGTTTTGATAACTGTTTCGTCATGTAAGGGAGGTACAGTAGACGAACACAGAGTAGGGGAAGATCGTGCAGTAGAAATAAAAGCAGAGTAAAAGTGGATAAAAACGATTAGCTATTATTGTTTGTTGTGGTCTTCAGTCCTGAAACTGGTTTGATGCAGCTCTCCATGTTAATCTATCCTGTGCAAGCTCCTTCATCTCCCAGTACCTACTGCCACCTACATCCTTCTGAATCTGCTTAGTGTATTCATCTCTTGGTCTCCCTCTACGATTTTTACCCTCCACGCTGCCCTCCAATGCTAAATTGGTGATCCCTTGATGCCTCAGGGCATGTCCTACCAACCGATCCCTTCTTCTAGTCAAGTTGTGCTACAACTTCTCTTCTCCCCAATTCTATTCAATACCTCCTCATTAGTTACGTGATCTACCCACCTAATCTTCAACATTCTTCTGTAGCACCACATTTCGAAAGCTTCTATTCTCTTCTTGTCCAAACTATTTATTGTCCATGTTTCACTTCCATACATGGCTACACTCCATACAAATAGTTTCAGAAACGACTTCCTGACAGTTAAATCTATACTCGATGTTAAAAAATTTCTCTTCTTCAGAAACGCTTTCCTTACCATTGCCAGTCTACATTTTATATCCTCTCTACTTCGACCATCATCAGTTATTTTGCTCCCCAAATAGCAAAACTCCTTTACTACTTTGAGTGTCTCATTTCCTAATCTAATTCCCTGAGCATCTACTACATTCCATTATCCCTGTTTTGCTTTTGTTGATGCTCATCTTATATCCTCCTTTTAAGACACTGTCCATTCCATTCAACTGCTCTTCCAAGTCCTTTGCTGTCTCTGACAGAATTACAATGTCATCGGCGAACCTCAAAGTTTTATTTCTTCTCCCTGGATTTTAATACCTACTCCAAATTTTTCTTTTGTTTCCTTTACTGCTTGCTCAATTTACAGATTGAATAACATCGGGGAGAAGCTACAACCCTGTCTCACTCCCTTCCCAACCACTGCTTCCCTTTCATGACCCTCGACTCTTATAACTGCCATCTGGTTTCTGTACAAATTGTAAATAGCCTTTCGCTCCCTGTGTTTTACTCCTGCCACCTTTAGAATTTGAAAGAGAGTATTCCAGTCAACAATGTGAAAAGCTTTCTCTAAGTCTACAAATGCTAGAAACGTAGGTTTGCCTTTCCTTAATCTTTCTTCTAAGATACGTCGTAAGGTCAGTATTGCCTCACGTGTTCCAACATTTCTACGGAATCCAAACTGATCTTCCACGAGGTCAGCTTCTACCACTTTTTCCATTCTTCTGTAAATAATTCGTGTTAGTATTTTGCAGCTGTGACTTATTAAACTGATAGTTCGGTAATTTTAAAATCTGTCAACACCTGCTTTCGTTGGGAATTGAATTATTATATTCTTCTTGAAGTCTGAGGATATTTCGCTTGTCTCGTACATCTTGCTCACCAGATGGTAGAGTTTTGTCAGGACTGGCTCTCCCAAGGCCGTCAGTAGTTCTAATGCAATGTTGTCTACTCCCGGGGCCTTGTTTCGACTCAGGTCTGTCAGTGCTCTGTCAAACTCTTCACGCAGTATCTTATCTCCCATTTTAGCTATTTTTAGCTATTATCATTTTAAAATTTTCACAGTGAAAAATGTGTTCTGCCCTGGTAGTGGTGAAATACTGAAAATTACGAAGGGTAGTTCCGACCAATATCGGCTCTTTGTCACAGATCTAAATGGTGAAAGATATTTTCTGATTGACAGCGTGGAAAAGAGATAGGAATACATAAATAAAATCATTGTGGACGTGGGCAGCATGTTTTCCTCTGAGATGGATAGATTGACACATCAGAGAAATTCATGACGGGCCGCATAAAATTAGTCAGAATACTAATGATTAAAAGAAAATGTGTTGCTGATTCTTCTGATATACAAGTTTCAAAAGGCAACAGATTTAAAATCTCCAGCCTTTACGCCGAAAACGGATCAAAGACAAAAACTTGTGCTAAGCTATTAATCATAGATTTAGGCCTCAAACGTGATCTTCTAAGTCCATTCATACACTCCTGGAAATTGAAATAAGAACACCGTGAATTCATTGTCCCAGGAAGGGAAACTTTATTGACACATTCCTGGGGTCAGATACATCACATGATCACACTGACAGAACCACAGGCACATAGACACAGGCAACAGAGCATGCACAATGTCGGCACTAGTACAGTGTATATCCACCTTTCGCAGCAATGGAGGCTGATATTCTCCCATGGAGACGATCGTAGAGATGCTGGATGTAGTCCTGTGGAACGGCTTGCCATGCCATTTCCATCTGGCGCCTCAGTTGGACCAGCGTTCGTGCTGGACGTGCAGACCGCGTGAGACGACGCTTCATCCAGTCCCAAACATGCTCAATGAGGGACAGATCCGGAGATCTTGCTGGCCAGGGTAGTTGACTTACACATTCTAGAGCACGTTGGGTGGCACGGGATACATGCGGACGTGCATTGTCCTGTTGGAACAGCAAGTTCCCTTGCCGGTCTAGGAATGGTAGAACGATGGGTTCGATGACGGTTTGGATGTACCGTGCACTATTTAGTGTCCCCTCGACGATCACCAGTGGTGTACGGCCAGTGTAGGAGATCGCTCCCCACACCATGATGCCGTGTGTTGGCCCTGTGTGCCTCGGTCGTATGCAGTCCTGATTGTGGCGCTCACCTGCACGGCGCCAAACACGCATACGACCATCATTGGCACCAAGGCAGAAGCGACTCTCATCGCTGAAGACGACACGTCTCCATTCGTCCCTCCATTCACGCCTGTCGCGACACCACTGGAGGCGGGCTGCACGATGTTGGGGCGTGAGCGGAAGACGGCCTAACGGTGTGTGGGACCGTAGCCCATCTTCATGGAGACGGTTGCGAATGGTCCTCGCCGATACCCCAGGAGCAACAGTGTCCCTAATTTGCTGGGAAGTGGCGGTGCGGTCCCCTACGGCACTGCGTAGGATCCTACGGTCTTGGCGTGCATCCGTGCGTCGCTGCGGTCCGGTCCCAGGTCGACGGGCACGTGCACCTTCCGCCGACCACTGGCGACAACATCGATGTACTGTGGAGACCTCACGCCCCACGTGTTGAGCCATTCGGCGGTACGTCCACCCGGCCTCCCGCATGCCTACTATACGCCCTCGCTCAAAGTCCGTCAACTGCACATACGGTTCACGTCCACGCTGTCGCGGCATGCTACCAGTGTTAAAGACTGCGATGGAGCTCCGTATGCCACGGCAAACTGGCTGACACTGACGGCGGCGGTGCACAAATGCTGCGCAGCTAGCGCCATTCGACGGCCAACACCGCGGTTCATGGTGTGTCCGCTGTGCCGTGCGTGTGATCATTGCTTGTACAGCCCTCTCGCAGTGTCCGGAGCAAGTATGGTGGGTCTGACACACCGGTGTCAATGTGTTCTTTTTTCCATTTCCAGGAGTGTATTTGCAGGCGCATAAAGAAGCATAGTGGGGGCTGATGTCCTCCATCATCATCGTTTTCTTGTTGATCTCAAAAATAAAAATTTGAAAGATAGGGCCCCCCATCAGCAAATAGAAAGTTGTAGCAGAGGTAACCATTGTGAATGCGTAAGACTCTGTAAGCTCATTCTATGCTACAGTGAGCTCAGTATATGCAACATGTCAGTTTTCCAGACATTTGAGATATTTCGTGAACGATGGTACCAAATTCGAAGTGCACCGTTATATCTCTGTATCAATTGGTCTACCAGCAGATTTAAAGCTGTTAGACGGGATCCACATCAACTGAAAAATGGTGAAAAGGCATTTCAGTTGCTGTTATGTAATGGTACTACACGTCCATTACAAACACATTGGGCTAATCCACTACACCTTGTTGTGAAGCCAAATAGTCAGTGCCCAATTTCTGGAGATAATCCCCGTCTGAACGACAGGACTCTCTTAGAGCGATATCCAGATCCACGACTTGACATAAATTTTGTGCTTCAAAATAAAAATATTTTCTTCACAATTGACCTACTAAAAGACTGTTACTAGATACCATTAGCCGAACAAAAAACAAAGTAAAATCCACAGTTATTATGTTTTTCCACCTTTATGAATTTACTTACAGTCCTTCGGACTTCGTAATGCACTTAGCACGTACCAGAAGTTTGCAAATGAAGTTGCAAAAGAACTAGATTTGTATTTCCTGTATTTGGATGACGTTAACAGCGTATGAGTCTCCAGAACAATATGTCGAGCATCTACATTTACTCTTTAAACAGATGAATATGTATGGCCTCGTAATGAATGTTGGAAAGTTTTTGGTGTACGATAGCTAACATTATAAGAACATTTAATTACACCTGCAGAAACAAAGACAGATCCAAAAAAGTTTCGGCGTAACGAAATGCAAACGACCGGAAACAGTTCGTGAACTTAAAGCGTTCTTAGGTGCCATCATTCTATATCGTCGGGGTTTGTAACGTACTGCAAAAACCAAGCTTCGCTGTATTATTACCCAGAAACTACGACTAAAAATGACCGAACACGAATTGACTGGACAGAAGAAGCCATTGCTCAGTTCTAAAAATGCAGAGAGCTAGCAACTTCTTCGCTTTGGACATTTATTCGCTTCTACAATAAACTTGCATACTTTGTGGAAGAATCAGATTTGACGGCAAGTGCCGCTCTCCAGTAGTGGCGAGATAAACAGTGGAAGCCGATTGGAGTATTTCTTTTTTTTCTCAAAAAAGTTCACAACGCCACAGAATAAGTATTCCATATACGTACGAAGTGCACCTTCTTAGTATATACATGGCTGTCAAACGTATCTGTTAGAAGGAAGAGACTTCATTATTTGTACCTCCCATGTGAATCCAACTGCGGTATCTCCACAATACTGCATTTTACACTGATCTCCGATATATATCTGATAAAAAAGTGTTGTTTCTGAGAGCTTATCAAGGTTTGAAGAATTAGTTCGAATTAACTGTGTAGATATAGGTCAAGCACAAGAAGGTGACGAAGACCTCAGTTAGCACTGTCCGTCCTCATACACCACTAACATTTTAATATCATTTGACACATGGAAGAAAGCAACTGTTGTGTGATGTGACACAAATTATTCACCCTCATATTTGAGACGCACTTAAATATCCTATTTTCCAACAGTATAATAATTTCCTTCACCCAGGCGTTAAGACGACTGTTGTGGCGTGCATACTGTAAGACCTTCGGTACACACACCATCAGACTATTTGACCTGTCGCTCTAACGAAGTAGGCGAGTGTCAGCAATATGTCTCGTGGTCTTATCGTGGCGTGTTTATCTTCTGCCGTTAGGTCAGACGATAGAAATTCCACTTGCACGCTTAGAGTAGCAGATTGACGGTGACCAACTTTAAACAGAACTTGATTAATTTTCACACACATTTATTAAAATAATAAAAAATATAGACATTAAGTAACTTGATTCTGGATGCTGTTTACAATTGACAATCTGAAGTTCCTTTGGTCTTGGTACGTTAATCTTATTCTCACATATCTCTGATACTTGACAAAGTGTCTATTCATTTATCTTCATGGTTATGTACAGGAATATGATAATCTTATTAGGCGCAGACTGAAACTTAACCATAGACTGGTACAGACTAATGCAGACTGGTACAGACTAATGCATACTAATGCAGACTGACTAATCGGAGGTCTGTTCACTCGTTTTAACACCACGCGCATTCAGGTATCACTACGCGAGTGTGATCCGCGAGGAGAAAAGGTTTACGTTAGCAGCAATCTCATTGGCTGCGTTACATATTAATACGCGGATCGGCGAAAGCAGAATTTGGTCCGTCTCTAAGGTAGCTCCATCTCGTAGTGCGGAGACGGACGAGCGCTGCGCCTGCGCTGTTGTGCTTAGTGGGGCGCGCTCTAGAGCGAAATCTGTGTACGCGCTGACTACGCGGAACTATGTACACAGCAACTGTAAACATGATCTCATCAAGGTTTACCTCTATCGTATAAAAGATGATGCCCGAAATTCGGACAAAAGATGTACTGCTTGTCAGAGAAAATGTTCAAGGGCCATTACAACACTTTTCCTAGTAATGGTGAACGCTTCGAAATAGTTCACTTTGACTAGACAGGACCATTGTCTTTTTCTGATGAAACGGTCTCCGATAGAGTTTCAAACTGGATAGTGGTAGTATCTTTTCGTGACATAAAGCAGAATCAGTAGCACGAGGATTTTTCAAACGCCATACCAAACAGTGACCGACCGTGAGTGACAGTTTAGCTCTGAGGTATACAAAACGCCATAAAAGGTATGTGGTTGAAACCAGGCCCAAACTACACCATATCGTCCTCAGTGACATGGAAAAATTGAAGGATTTCATCGGTCACTTACACCAGCCATCTGTGCAAATGCCACTCTTAAATGCATTCCATTTACTGATGAATGAGAATGATAAGCAGTCTGAAGACACTCCAGTTCAACCGTCAGCTCAGGACTAACAAACAAACACTACTGAGTGAAAGAAAGTGAAATTCGATTTCCATCAAAATTAGCTGATGTTCTGCACTCACTGTGGTACTAAAGGGGTTGATACGTGAACATGACAATTAACTATCTCTGTTTCTGTGTGTTAGTAGAATGTTTGCCCTGGTAATGCTGACGTGATAGTGTTACTAGTATTTGAAGTTTAATAAAGGAATGGTTGTCACTCAATAATCGTTGTTGTTAAGTTTCATTGTGAGATAACAAAATAAAATAAATGGGAAAATCGAAGTGAGACTAAATGCAGAAAGTGAAAGGAGTATGCAACAATCTCACTGTAATTTTATTTGATGTTTATCTGCAATGTATTGAATCGAATCACCAGGTTACTCGTCAAAGTCTTCAATTTTGTAAGTATGATGATGGTTGTATGAGTTCTACCAGATGTCAAAATATATTCTGAAAAATTAAAAAATATGAAACAACAATAAGTAAAAGGAGGAACAGAAGTTGTTACGTGACCCTAGCTATTCAATACGAAGATCAAAATACACTACTGACCATTAAAATTGCTACACCTCAGACGCGAAATTTAACCGACAGAAGAAGATGCTTGATATCCAAATGATTAGCTTTTCAGAGCATTCACACAAGGTTGGCGCCGGTGGCGACACCTGACATGAGAAAAGTTTCCAACCGATTCCTCATACACAAACAGGCGTTGCCTGGTGAAACGTTATTGTGATGTCTCGTGTATGGAGGAGAAATTCATATCATCACGTTTCCGACTTCGATGAAGGTCGGATTGTAGCCTATCGCGATTGCGGTTTATCGTATCACATTGCTGCTCGCTTTGGCCAACACCCAATGACTGTTAGCAGAATATGGAGTCGGTGGATTCAGGAGGGTGATACGGAACGCTGTGCTGGATCCCAAAGGCCTCGTATCACTAGCAGTCGAGATGACAGGCATCTTATCCACATGGCTGTAACGGATCGTGCAGCCACGTCGCGATCCCTGAGTCAACAGATGGGGACGTTTGCAAGACAACAACCATCTGCACGAACAGTTCGACGACGTCTGCAGCAGCATGGACTATCAGCTCGGAGACCATTGTTGCGGTTACCCTTGACGCTGCATCACAAACAGGAGGGTCTGCGATGGTGTACTCAGCGACGAACCTGGGTGCACGAATGGCAAAACGTCATTTTTTCGGATGAATCAGGTTCGGTTTACAGCATCATGATGGCCACATCCGTGTATGGCGACATCGCATTGGACGCAGATTGGAAGAGTGTATTCGTCATCGCCATACTGGCGTATCACCCGGCGTGATGGTATGGCGTGCTATTCGTTACACGTCTCGGTCACCCCTTGTTCGCATTGACGGCACTTTGAACAGTGGATGTTACATTTTAGATGTGTTACGGCCCGTGGCTCTACCCTTCATTCGATCCCTGTGAAACCCTACATTTCAGCAGGATAATGCACGACCGCATGTCGGAGGTACTGTACGGGCCTTTCTGTATACAGAATATGTTCGACTGCTGCCCAGGCCAGCACATTCTCCAGATCTCTCATCAATTGGAAACGTCTGGTCAATGGTGGCCAAGCAACTGGCTCGTCACAATACGTCAGTCACTACTCTTGATGAACTGTGGTATCGTGTTGAAGCCGCATGGTCAGCTGTACCTGTACACGCCATCCAGGCTCTGTTTGATTCAATGGCCAGGCATATCAAGGCCGTTATTAAGGCCAGAGGTGGTTGTTCTGGGTACTGATTTCTCAGGATCTATGCACCCAAATTGCGTGAAAATGTAATCGCATGTCAGTTCTAGTATTATGTATTTGTCCAATGAATACCCGTTTATCATCTGCATTTCTTCTTGGTGTAGCGATTTTAATGGCCAGTAGTGTAATAAAGAAACGGTTGTTAATAATCGTTGTAGTCAAGTTTCTTTGAGTGTGAGATAAAAAAATAAAATAAATGAGAAAGTCCAAGTGAAAGTGAATGCAGAATGTGAAAGTAGTATGCAACTATCTTACTGTAATTTTATGTTGACGAATGTGTGCAATGTATTATGTTCGAGTAGAATTACATTTCTGGCGACTAGAAATCTACTCTGTAGGAATCAGCATGGGTTTCGAAAAAGACGATCGTGTGAATCCCAGCTCGCGCTATTCGTCCACGAGACTCAGATGGCCATAGACACGGGTTTCCCAGGTAGATGACTTTTTTCCTGACTTCCGCAAGCCGTTTGACACAGTTCTCCACAGTCGTTTAATGAACAAATTAAGATAATATGGAGTATCAGACCAATTGTGTTATTGGATTGAAGAGTTCCTAGATAACAGAACGCAGCATGTCATTCTCAATGGAGAGAAGTCTACCGAAGTGAGAGTCATTTCAGGTGTGCAGCAGGGTAGTGTCGTAGGTCCGTTGCTACTCACAATATATATAAATCACCTTGTGGATAACATCGGAAGTTCACTGAGTCTTTTTGCGAATGATGCTGTAGTATATCGAGAGGTTGTAAAAATCGAGAACTGTACTGAAATGCAGGAGGGTCTTCTACGAATTGACGCATGGCGTAGGGAATGGCCATTGACTCTCAATTTAGACAAGTGTAATGTGCTGCGAATACATAGAAAGAAATATCATTTAGCTGCAATATAGCTGGTCAGCCACTGGAAGCAGTTAATTCCATAAATTCTCTGGGAGTAGGCATTAGGAGTAATTTAAAATGGAATGACTATATAAAATTAATCGTCGGTAAAGCAGATGCTACATTGAGATTCATTGGAAGAATCCTAAGTAAATGCAGTCCGAAAACAAAGGAAGTAGGTTAAATTACACTTGTTCCCCCACTGCTTGAATACTGCTCACCAGTGTGGGATCCGTACCAGATAGTGTTGATAGAAGAGATAGGGATTCAACGGAGAGCCGCGCGCTTCGTTACAGGGTCATTTAGTAATCACGGAAGCGTTACGGAGATGATAGATAAACTCCAGTGGAAGACTCTGCAAGAGTAGCTGGGTACAGGTTTTTTTGAAGTTTCGAGAACATACCTTCCCGAGGAATCAAGTAGTATATTGCTCCCTCCTATGTATATCTCGCGAAGAGACCACGAGGATAAAATCAGAGGGATTAGAGCCCACACAGAGGCATACCGACAATCTTTCTTTCCACGAACAATACAAGAATGGAATAGAAGGGAGAACCTATAGAGGTTCTCAAAGCACCCTCCGCCACACACCGTCAGGTTGCTTGCGGAGTATGGATGTAGATGTAGGTATAATGAATGCAATGACCAAGTTGCCCGTCAAAGTGTTCAATCTTATAAGTATGATGATGGTTGTATGAGTTCTACCAGATGCCAAATTAAAAATTGAAAAATTAAAAAAAAATGAAACAACAATAAGTAAGGAGAGGAACGGAAATTGTTACGTGACCCTAGCTGATCAATACGAAGATCAAAGTAAGTACATAAACAAAAACAGCATCGATATGAAAGACCTACTTAAAATGGATTAGTCAATTATTCAATGCCTCCCAAGTTACTGTTAGTGTTCGGTGGGTGCAGGTAGGCCTGGAGTGCTGTAGCTACGCCCCGCGAGCAGGGTACTGTGAATATCTGCTGTTATCTGAGGGCGTCGCCCCACTGTATCAGAGCTGCCCCAGATATCGCCAAATTAGACAGCTCCATCTCCGAACAGTTCTGTTGTCTTTTTTATCTTCCTGTTGGTGTTTCTGTCATATCTGGTTGATAAAACCGCTATCAGAAACACAGTCCCTTTTTGCTCGCATTCCACGGGCAACGAACAGTAAATAGGATGTCAGAGGATCTTTGCGAGAGTTGTACGCACTAGCTGCCGTTACACTGTTTTGCTCCTCCCGACCTGGACTCTCTAGTCTGATCGCTGAAAGGTTTCTTTTCTCTTTTGTTTTAGCTTTATGAGTTTCGTAGCTGTGTCTGTTCCGGAGTTCGTCCTGGATGTGAAAAAATGTTTCGAGTGTGGACACGTTATTTTCTTTCAAAAGTTCGGCAGTTCTCCCTTCCTGAAACGTATATGTCCATTTCTCTGAAACTGCCGTAATGTCTGCCTCTATCCTTTACGTGTACTCTCCCGAACTGTTGTCGGATGCAGCTACTATTATGATTTCCTTCTATAAAACATGCGTCTAAAGCAGAGTTATTACTTGAATAGGAGTGTTCTGTAAATCCCATACCGAATGTGCTACTTATTTGATTTGACTAATATGGCACAAAACCTTAAAAATTCAGGTGGTTTTGTGCTTGTTTTCTTTCTTGGTAATTAGTGGTGTTTTAATGCACAATAAGTAACACTGATCCCTTCAGTCCTGAATTTTTTATGTGGTGATTTTCTAAAATACTTTTAGATGCAAGATGTATATAAAAATATTTACATTTCTCGAAAAATATGAGAGCTATTCGGAAAGTAAGGACCGATTAATTGGGAAATCGGACCCACCGTTACAATCAAAAACGTTTTATTTGCAACAGTTAGCTACACTCTCCAGCTACTTCTCTACATAGTCGCCGCTCCGACTTAGATACTTGTCTTAGCGTTGTACCAACTTTCCATCACCGTCGTGATAGCCGCTTGTGCCTTCCACCAATTCCCTAGGCTGGTCTTCAGTTCAAAATGTTGTCTCCATAGCCAGTAGTTCAAGTGAGCAGAGATGAAACTCAGGAGGAACTAATTACAGGCTCTATTGTGGGTGACCGACCACTTCCCATCGAAATCCCTACAGGAGCATCTTCATTGCACCTGCAGACTGCGGACGACAATTGTCACGAAGAAGGAAACGTATGGCTGTTACGTTATGTGGTCTGTATGACACCAGGCGAAATATCTCACCTGATCCTCATACTTTGCGGGGGCTCTGCTTTCTAGTCAGAAAAAGAGTGGCGTGATGCGGTCGACGGCATACTGGGGACTCTGCCCAACACGTCTCTGCAAAGTTTCATCGGATTGTCTCTGTCGATTCCATTTCCCACCAGATCGGACCTTACTTTCCGAAGAGCCCTCGTAAATTGTACACTTTGTGGACTACAATAACTAATTACGAAATATTCTCTATTTAATAAATAGTAAAATGATCATCCAATAATTATCATGCCAAAATAACAATAGCAACATACAATTATACAGTGGAATACAAAGAACCAAACATATCTGTGTATTCGGGTGGTCGCTAACTGCTACGCACTGCTACACTGACTTGCTGACATTTTCGTAGCGATGCCCAACAGTTGGCAGCTCTTGCTCATGATGAAAAAGTTGGACATACGCAAATATGTAGCCCAGGTTTTCGCTGAGAAAAAATACTTCTGTTTCAGCTAGGGCACAGTAAAAACTGAAGCAGTCAATTGTAGCCAGGGGCTCTGAAAGGGTTAAAACACGTCATTGACGCACAATTAATTTATATCAATAACAATGAGGCTGAGGTTAACGCTATTGTTCATATTGCAGGTAATAATTGTTGCTCATCTCTTGCAAATGAATTTTATTTCGCATCTATCCAAAAATCTTCTGTATGATTGTTTCAAGAAAGTTCTGTGGTCTAGAACGGAAATAGTTATAATAGTAATGCCTTAAGTGACTTTGATTTGAGTAAGCTAGTGTGTTCCATTTAGGAAGTGTCTCAGATTAGGTACTTATTTGTGTTTGGTATAAAATTTGAGGACTTTCTCCAAAAGAAAATTCTTCGAGAAAAGTTTTTGTATGTCAGGTGCCTCTGATAGGAGTATTTAGTCGCATTTTCTGTAACGCTCCTGCAAACAGTTGAAATTTGAACTACCAATGTATAGATGGAGTGCGGGCAAAGAAGCAGTGCTCATACCATGTCTCATGCTGCGGCCAGCATCTACCGAAAATGTGGATTCCATGTCCCCACAAACAAAATATTTTTGGAAGTCTAATTTTCTGTGCCAATCGATTCAATGATCCAGAATTAGTCTAGCGCGATTTTTCCTCTAACGGCGTGTGATAGCATCGATAGCGAAACCTGAAAAATAAACATTTGCTCGTGTAAATTCCGTGTCCTGCGGAAACATGCTTTGTACTGTTCAAACACACCTGACCTCTACCTTTACATCACCTCTGTGCTCTGTAACAGAAGAGACACATCAAACACAGCTCATACAGCATGTGAGACGATCTCGCCATCCGGCTCCCAACCCAGAATAAACGAATCAAAGCCGAAAACACACAGATTCCTTGTTAATGCTGTTTCTAACAATCTGCAGTACATTTTCTCAATTAGCTTCATTGAAGCACTATTCGTATCTTATAATCTACTATTTCACTCTAAAATGTGCAGTGCGCGAATCGTTCTGCATTGAAGAAAACCAACACCAGTGGAACAGAGTTATCTGTACGCAACATTTAAGAAATGTTGTGAGATGTCGTTGCTCATGGATACTCGTGAACAAGTACCTTTCAAACGGTATGTCTCCTGACCAGCTCACACAACAACGTTTGTGCGAAGCAACAGTGACTTGTACTCCTGGCCGCTGTACTTCTGCCTTTAAAGCAATTTAATATTCTAGTGGTTTAAAAAAATTGTTCTTTCTTTGTGGCTTGGCAGGACACTGACTCCCTCTGCCTAATGATCTTGAAATTAGAGCACTTTTGTCCTTTAGAAAATAAATAAGATAGACAGTACAGCATCTGTTGGACCCTGGTGAACATTCATTGTGGGTAGCCCAAGGCATATACATATAAATTGATTCAAGGCATATGTGCAATGAACAGTCGAAGACACATGTGGGTCATTCAAGGCATATACACAGTGAGAGGAACAAGGCCTATATGTGCTGGAATATCCAAGGCACATGCATGGTGGACCACCCAAGTTATACCAATAGTAGTGTGGTGGGACATCCAAGGCTAATGTGTCATGCGCTGACGAAGGTATATGTATCACCATACATATCTCTTTGTGGTACATCTAAGACATATGTGTGGTGGGCCAAACAAGGTATCCAAGTCATAAGTGTGGTGAGCCACCAAAAAAAAAGCATATGCATGGTAGGATGTCCAAGACATATACATGGAGACCAACTAAGATGCATGTGTGGTAGGATATTCAAGGTGCTTGCATGGTGGGACAAACAAAGCACATGCATGGTGGGATGTTCAAGGCATATGCGCTGATGGATGTCCAAAATAAATGCGCGGTAGTGTGAGCATGGTGTAAATATGGTGTCAGTCCAAGATGTATGATTGGTGGGCTGCCCAAGACATATTTGTGGTGGGTTGTCCAAGGCACTGATGAAGGTGTAAGAGGGTTCAGCCCAAAGCAGACTTTGGCACACCAGGCTGCATAGATAGTTGTCCCTACTGTGGTCAACAGTTATGTCTTTTACCAGCCTCCTTCAGTACAGGATAGATCATGTGTGAGCAGCTGTTTTACTCCTTAAAATCTTTTGTCAGCCTGCCTCCTTCTGCACCAACATTTTTCAGCGTAAACACAGCAGTAACCATTAGACTTCTTGTTAGTTGTGCGATCTATTCCATTACATACTTCAGTAGATAGTGAGTATGTCACTGCACTGCTGGATGGTGTAATATATACTACCTTATCAGAAGTATGGAGACAAGTATTACGTTCACAATGGTTTCACATTTGCTGCTGTCACTTACCATGAGGTATTCCAATGGGTGTGGAGGAATGACAGCCGAGTTTTTCTCAAGAGCTGAAACCAGAGAAGTTGGTGATTTAGGACGCTGAGGTCTGGAGCGAAGGCGACATTCTAACTAATCAGAAAAGTGTTCGTTACTCAAGGCTGGCCAGTCCACTTCAGAAAATTTCGTGTACCCAAATTATTGTCTCACTTACGCTTTCATGGGATCCAACGTCATACTGAAACAAGTACTCATAATCTTCGTACTCTTTCTGTATTGTACACAGTAAACGTTGCTGTGAAATATGTTCATATCCTTCTGCACTTAGTGCTTTCTTAAGAGCAATAAGGGAGACACGCAGAATCACGGAAAACGCTCCTTTAGTGTAACACCAACTCCTTCATACTTCACTGTTCACACTGCACAGGTAACGATCTACAGGAAATCGCTAAAACTAAGTTCTGTCTTTTGGATTATCTTAGAGTATAGCGTTACTTATCACGCCAAAATACTGGTTTCTATAGGCGTAGCTCTTAACCTCACCTGAAGTGTAGCTAGTCATAGACTACTTAAACGCTTGGTTTTTGAAGAGCTGCCTCATCATTCTGTGCCATTCTTCTTAAGTCTGCATACAGTCAATGTAATATAGCGGATATCACGAAACTGGCTACTGTAGGTCAGCTCACCGTCTTCAGCTAATTTCACATAGAAATGTTGTGACTCGAATCTTTGGTAGGGATGTGACTCTCTTTCACGGCATCTCCGTTTTAACAACCAGTTCATATAAAGACGATGTGGTTGGGACACACCACTTCATGGTTCGCCTCCCGTCCGTTTGTCACCACTAGTAGCGCACCAAAGAGTCGCTGATGAACCACAAAGTCAGCATGGGTGCATGAACGAAGCTCTTGCTGTGGAGACCCATACACAGCAATGTTCACTGAACGTTCATTGAGCAGACATTGTTAATAGCTCTTTGGTATACTTGGGCGGTTAGCTGTACGTTCATTCGCCTGTCATCCATAGGCCGAGATGCACCACATTTGTCACAGCGCCAATTACGAATAGCACCATTTTCTGTGCACAGTATGCTGTAACCTCGGCTGCTCGAGAGCAATTTACAAAACTTAGCCGTTTCGGAAGTGCTTCCACCCTTAGCCCGAAAGCCTGTGATCATGCTATTTAGGACGTAGATAAATGGCTCCGTTTCCGCTTTACGACAACGACTGAATTCTTGTCCGCATCATCCCAACACACTTTGTGCACCCTCCACTCATAGTACTGCTATCAGCGTCTGTGAGTCGTTATTGCACTTGACGTCTAAGATAGACAAGGGGTACCTTAATGTGGCTGTTCTGTGCATTGCCATAACCCTTGTGTCGTAGGAAATGCTGCTCAAAAAAATGGCTCTGAGCACTATGGGACTTAACATCTGAGGTCATCAGTCCCCTAGAACTTAGAACTACTTAAACCTAACTAACCTAAGGACATCACACACATCCATGCCCGAAGCAGGATTCGAACCTGCGACCGTAGCGGTCGCGCGGTTCCACACTGAAGCGCCTAGAACCGCTCGGCCACTCCGGCCGGCAAATGCTGCTCGCGCAGCCTCCAGTTTCACCATTAAGTGAACCGTCAGTCGCTTAATCTCCCTGTACGTTCTGCAATATTGCTATGGACAACTTCTCTGTAGATATTATTGTGTTGATATATTGTTCAACATATTATTGTCTTCACAGTCGTACAATGTATGCCAACTTGTCAGTAATATGTACACACTCATTCGAGCTTAACGCAGGACATCTAATCTGCCGTCGTGTATCCACCCTTGTCCCAGCTGCCATAACCAGACACTTGAATCTGCAACAACGCCTGACTGATCACTCGTAACTTGTTCACGAATACACAATTATGCACAGTTCTACAGTTTGAATCCGTATTCTCATGATAAATAAGCTATATTCCTGGATGTAACATAAGTTCAGATACTTTTATATGTAGTACCTTCATATGAACAGATATAAGTGATAGTGAGCATCCTTCCCACAAATACGTCAGAAACTTATGACGTGATGTTTTCAGCATTGTCGCATTAAACTAAGTGTACTACAACTGTCACTATATAGACTAACCATTATGTATCCATATACCCACAGTATTACAACTGACCTGCTGCCCACCGGAAAATAAGCATTATTGGCTTCCTCCTGTCACATGTACTTGAAGGTAGTAGCAAACGTATGACGTGTAATCGCTGTAATTAGTAGTCTGTAAATGACATAAATTCTGATGTAATGTTGTTCGGTGTATCGTCCTCAGTCACCGACAGAAATATTGGCACTTCACATGTTACACCTTGTATAACGGCCAGTAAAAGGAAAACGAGACGTTGGAGAAAAGTAAGGCGCTCATTATTTTAAAACAAACCGCTATATCTCTTAATACATTTCTCCCAATGAAAGACAAGACGGTCACTGTCTTCATACAAAAATGTTTGTGGTGACCTAGGGAACTATGATTGCTCCTAGGAGTGGGCAGGTCCACGTGCTACCAAGGTAGTTTCGAAAATTTCGCTGCGAAGCATTTATGTATCCTCCGTTCAGTCCTGATCTCTCTCCATGAGATTTTTGTACTTTTGGTGGTCTGAAAAACGATATCGTGAACGTCGATTTGCTTCATACAATGAGGTTGACGACTGGGTACAGTCATGATACTGTAGCCAACCACCAACATCCTCCCATGAAGCCATTCGCGTCTTATTACAGAGTGGGATAAATGTATTAAAACTTGTGGTCAATACTTACCATATGCACCCTGGTGACAAGAGACTTCGTATACCTCCTAACATCGTTTCAAACCTCCTTTCGCATGGCGTAGTACAGCAATTCGAGGTAGCATGGACTCAACAAGTCGTTGGAAGTCCCCTGCAGAAATACCGAGTTACGCTGTCTCTGTAACAGTCGCTACTCGCGAAACTGTCACCGATACCGGATGTTGCTCACGAACTGACCTCTCGATTATGTCTCGTAAATGTTCGAATGGATTCTTGGCTAAAATGGTTCAAATGGCTCTGAGCGCTATGGGACTCAACTGCTGAGGTCATTAGTCCCCTAGAACTTAGAACTAGTTAAACCTAACTAACCTAAGGACATCACAAACATCCATGCCCGAAGCAGGATTCGAACCTGCGACCGTAGCGGTCTTGCGGTTCCAGGCTGCAGCGCCTTTAACCGCACGGCCACTTCGGCCGGCGAATGGATTCTTGTCGGGTAGTCTGGGTACCCAATCCACGCGCCCAGAAAGTCCTTCAAAACGAGTCCGTGGTCCGGTGATATGGAGCATTGTGATCTACAAAAATTCCTCGTTGTTTGGGAACATGGAGTTGATGATTGGCAGCAAATGGTCTCCAAGCAGCCAAACATAACCATTTCCAGTCAATAATCGGTTCAGCTGGGCCAGAGTACCCAGTCAGTTCCGACACAGCCCGCATCATAATGGAGCCACTACGAGATGCACAGTACTTTGTTGGTAACTTTGGTCCACGGCTTCGTGGGGTCTGCGCCACACTCGAAATTTACCACCGTCCCGTACCAATTGAACCAGTAGTCTAGCGTCCGACAGATGTGATCAAGGGCCCAGGAGAGATGCTGCGACGACGTGATGGTAGCAAAAGCACTAGCGTCGGTCGCCTCCTACCGGCATGTTAACATAAAATTTGCCGCACTGCCCGAGGGGATGTTTGATTTGGGTGGTTATTCCACGCCTGTTTTACTTGTCCGTTAGCAATGACAACATTACGTAAACCCCGCTGCTCTCGGCCTAAGTCAAGGCCATCTGTCACTTCGTTGTGCGTGATGAGAAGTAACGCCTGAAATTTGGTATCTCACCACAGTCGTGACACTGTTGATCTCGGAACATTGAATTTATTAAAGATGTGAGGAATGGATGTCCCATGCGTCGAGCTACAGCTACCATTCGGCATTGAGAGTCTGTTAAATCCCGTCGAGCGGCTACAATCACGTCGAAAACCTTTTCACACGAATCACCTGAGTACAAATGACAGCACCACCAGCACAGTGGCCTTTTATACCCTGCGTACGCGACATTACGGGCATCTGTGTATGTGCATATCGCTTTCCCATGATTTTTTGTGACCTCAGTATACTACACTACTGGCCATTAAAACTGCTACACCACGAAGATGACCTGCTACAAACGCGAAATTTAACCGACGGGAAGAAGATGCTGTGATATGCAAATGATTAGCTTTTCAGAGCATTCACACACGGTTGGCGCCGGTGGCGACACCTACAACGTGCTGACATGAGGAAAGTTTCCAACCGATTTCTCATACACAAACAGCAGTTGACCGGCTTTGCCTGGTGAAACGTTGTTGTGATGCCTCGTGTAAGAAGGAGAAATGGGTACCATCACGTTTCCGACTTTGATAAAGGTCGGATTGTAGCCTATCGCGATTGCGGTTTATCGTATCGCGACATGGCTGCTCGCATTGGTCAAGACGGTGGGTTCAGAGGGCTAGTACTGAACGCCGTGCTGGGTCCCAACGGCCTCGTATCACTAGCAGTCGAGATTACTGGCATCTTATCCTCATGGCTGTAACGGATCGTACAGCCACGTCTCGATCCCTGAGTCAACAGATGGGGACGTTTGCAAGACAACAACCATCTGCACGAACAGTTCGACGACGTTTGCAGCTGCATGGACTATCAGCTCGGAGTCCATGGCTGTGGTTTCCCTTGTCGCTGCAAAACAGACAGGAGCGCCTGCGATGGTGTACTCAACGTCTAACCTGGTTGCACGAATGGCAAAACATATTTCGGATGAATCCAGGTTCTGTTTACAGCATCATGATGGTGGCATCCGTGTTTGGCGACATCGCGGTGAACGCACATTGGAAGCGTGTATTCGTCATCGCCATACTGGCGTATCACCTGGCGTGATGGTATGGGGTGCCATTCGTTACACGTCTCGGTCACCTCTTGTTCGCATTGACGGCACTTTGAACAGTGGACGTTACATTTCAGATATGTTGCGACCCGTGGCTCCACCCTTCATTCGATCCCTGTGAAACCCTGCTTTTCAGAAGGATAATGCACGACCGCATGTTGCAGGTTCTGTACGGGCCTTTTTGGATACAGAAAATGCTCGACTGCTGCCCTGGCCAGCACATTCACCAGATCTCTCACCAATTGAAAACGTCTGGTCAATGGTGCTCGAGCAACTGGCTCGTCACAATACGCCAGTCACTACTCTTGATGAACTGTGGTATCGTGTTGAAGCTGCAGGGTCAGCTGAACCTGTACACGCCATTCAAGCTCTGTTTGACTCAACGCCCAGGCGTATCAAGGCCGTTATTACGGCCAGAGGTGGTTGTTGTGGGTACTGATTTCTGAGGATCTATGCACCCAAAAAATGTAATCACATGTCAGTTCTAGCATATTTGTCCAATGAATACCCGTTTATCATCTGCGTTTCTTCTTGGTGTAGCAATTTTAAAGGCCAGTACTGTACGAGGGCTATTCCGAAAGTAAGGAGCGATAGGTCGCGAAATGTAAACCACAGCTAAAATCAAAACTGTTTCATTTGCAACAGCTAGGTACAACATCCAGCTACTTATCTCCATAGTCACCGATCCGACTTAAACGTTTGTCATAGCGCTGTACCAACTTACCAGTACCCTCGTTATAGAAGGCAGCCGCCAGTGCTTTCCACCAATTCTCTACGCTCGCCTACAGCTCATTGTCTGTGCCAAAATGTTGTCTTCATAGCCAACGATTCAAGTGAGCAGAGATGGAACTCAGAGGGAGACAATGGCGAGCTGTATTGTGGGTAATCAAACATTTCGAATTGAAAATGATGCAGGAGCATCTTCATTGCCCCTGCAGAATGTGGCTGAGAATTGTCTTGAAGAAGAAAACGCACGACACTTATATAATGTTGGCTGCATAACTTCAGGCGAAATTTTTCACCAGGCCCTCGTTCTTGGCGGGAGACACTATTGTTCTAGGTACATTATTTAAAGGCAAGAAAAGCGTTACTTTGATGGATGTCGTGGACTTTCCGAACGTTGAATTTTAGACCCCTGATTTGAATGTGGTTTTTGTGATCGCTAATATTTTGTCTGTAGCTTACCCGAACGTCGGAGCAAGCCATAACAGTTGGGAAGGCTCTGATCAGAAATACCACGGTGTAAAACTGGTAGCCGTTAGCTGTGGATTTTCAAAAAGATGGTTCAAATGGCTCTGAGCACTATGGGACTCAACTGCTGTGGTCATAAGTCCCCTAGTACTTAGAACTACTTAAACCTAACTAACCTAAGGACATCACACACATCCATGCCCGAGGCAGGATTCGAACCTGCGACCGTAGCGGTCGTGCGGTTCCAGACTGTAGCGCCATTAACCGCTCGGCCACTTCGGCCGGCTGTGGATTTTCCAGCCGTTTTATAGCAAGAACATTCCTTGCAATTTTATCGAGATTTAGGACTGCTATGCCAATAGTATCCTTGCTGCAGTGGTAACACCGTTCCCTGTCAGGTCACCGAAGATAAGCGCGGTCGGGCTGGGCTAGCACTAGGATGGGTGACCATCCGGTCTGCCGGGTGCTGTTGGCAAGAGGGGTGCACTCAGCCCTTATGAGGCAAACTGAGGAGCTACTTGAATGAGCAGTAGTGGCTCCGGTCTCGTAAACTGACAGACGGCCGGAAGAGCGGTGTGCTGACCACATGCCCTTCCTTATCTGCATCCCGTGACGCCTGTGGTCTCAGGATGACACGGCGGCTGGTCGGTACCGTTGTGCCTTCCAAGGCCTGTTCGCACGGAGTTTAGTTTTGTTTATGCACATAGTACACGGGCATGCTTAAATCGACAGTTCAGAGCAATACTATCGTAACTATAATTTTGATCAAAATGTAGTTACAATGCCACTGTGTTCCCCAAGCGAATGTTTTGCCTCAGAAATTAAATAAACTCTGTATACTTCCCGTGTAGTACAGTCGCAACTGCTCTGTATACTTCCCATGTAGTACAGTCGCAACTGCTCTTATGATTCTTTTGCAGTTATACCTTCGGCACCTTGTGTGTCCTATTATCCTTTTATTTTTACGGTTTTGTTTCACGAAACAAGAAAATCAAGTTTGTATATCACGGCACAGTTACGTTGACATCCCTGAACCCTTTTGTCATTGTAATGGGCGTGCAAAGGAGTTTAGTGGACCAACAGACCGTGTTTGAAGCTTTTTATCTTATTTGTGTTGTGGTTATTCTCTAATATCACCCAGTCATTAGTGCCATAAGTATGATTACTGCATTAAGATGATCATGTATAGATATGGTAGTAACAATCAATGAATCAGGTTACAGGACAAGGTGCGGTATTCTATATAGAGTAACCCAGCTTTCGTTTTATCTTTTTTGCTGGCAGCATAAAATGAGACGTTCCAGATTAATGTCACAAATTCCTTTAGAGGAAGCAAGAAAAGACGATTTCCTGTTACCGGATTCTTCACCAGGTAACGCTGGACATGAAGGTGTACTCTGTGAGAGTCATCGTTAATCTGTACAGCAAACTAACAACTATCAAGAAGATAATAGTACGGTTGTAGGGGAAACATTATTACACAGAGTGAGCTAAAATATTATTATTATAATTATTATAATTTAGATAATGACGATGGCGAAATTGGCGATTCTCCTGTAGAGGACACTCCAGTGTCTGATGGTTCATCGGAGTATCAACCATCATGCCATTCTTACACTGAAGATGGAGAATCAATAGTTTAAGGTACGGAGAAAAACGTTTTTAAGCTTAATTTATTGGACTACGTTAACACATTTAACAGGATTGCAAACATTTATACTAGATCAGCGGAGTTACTCTGCCATGAGAAATTATTATGATTATTATTATAGGAATTACACATGCTTACAAAAAGTGCAAGATCTCATAAATAAGAATTCAGATTGGATAACTAACGGTGTCCATCGTCAGCCAGCAGACAACATAAACAACTGTAAATAAAAGCACAGGCAAGTGATATTGTGGAAGTATAATTAGCCTTCTACATTTGAACTAAATTTTCGGATTCTTTAAATAGATAGTCCAGAACGGTAACTAATTATTACAGGGACAACTCGTAAACGAAAAAGTGAAGAGCGGAAATGGAGGACAAGCATTAGCAAAGAAGCTTATCGGAAGGGGAAAAGCATACATTTATTCAAGCAATGAAGAAGCGCAACAAAAGCTGATGAGTCGAAATTTTGGAATAATACGAAGTTCAAGTGTAAAGATAAAACATCATTAGATCAAAGAGAGTATAGGTTTGAGATATTATATGGCTTAGAAGGTACAGATAGGAAACGATCATCTGAGCAAGATGATCACGAAAATTCCAACAAAAAGAACTTGTAACAGGCTGGAAGATGGTATCACGCCAAGGCTTACTTGCCCATTAGAGTATACATTTATTCTTGAAAATCAAGTAGTAAAGGTATGCAAGACTACGTTTTTGTACGCATTTGGTATTACCGATCAGTGGGTAAAGCCAGTTTTAGGAAAAAGTGGTCCAAAACGTGCAGCCAGTGAGAGCAAATGTGGGCTGCATTTTAATCGTCAACGAACATCAAATGACATTATCGAAGGTTTAAGAACTCATATATATGTTCGTTTGACAAAGAAGATCAAATTACACTAAAAAGGATAGATCATGGCAACACATACAACACATAGATAGCATTCCCCATTTCGAAAGATTTATTGAATGTACATCGAAATGTGCCAAGAGAAGGGGGTTGTCAGATCTAAAAAGGATGCATGTGATGAGTATGAGACCTACAAGAATGCTGAACGACAAAATGACACTACTTTAGAAGAAAAAAATACAGAGAGATCTGAAAAATAGAGACATGACACGAGCAAAAAAGATGCTGAAAAGTTGAAGGTGCCAACTGATAGTACATTTCTGTGTACCTGTTTCGATTTACAAGAGCTACTCAGCATTCCACACTATGAAGTATCCTTGCTCTATTACAAAAAAAGCTGAGCACCTACAGCCTGACTATCTACAACATGGGAATACGAAAAGGACTGTCCTTCATGTGGTATGGAAGAATTGGACATAGACGGAACAAAGACATAGCTAGGTGCATCGACAAATTCCTAAAGCAGCAAAGTGAGAATGGCTACAAAAATTTTTCTTTCTTTTCTGACAATATCAGTGGTCAGAACCGATATATATATATATATATATATATATATATATATATATATATATATATTTCATGTATCTGTACACTGTGAATTTTCCGCAGATAACTACCCATAAGTTTGTTGAGAATGCGCACACCTATAATGAAGGAGACAGCATCCACAGTGTTATCGAGAGGGCAAAAAAAAAAAAAATGCGTTAACATGTGTGTACCAACGCAATGCAGTGGTATCCTCTAGGAGCTACAGCCAAGCGAAGCAGAAAAAGTGCATGTGATACGACAGAAGGATTTCTTTGATTTCAAATGGGCAGTATTGATAGTTAAAACTGGAGAAAGGGCGAGATGATCTGATATCTGAGTAATAATGGTGGTGTATGAAGAATTATGGATGATGTCACTTAAGTATGAATATGATTTAGACTACAATCCGACTGAATTAATGCTCAAGTTTCGCGGTTGCAGGTAAAGTGTACAGTATGCTGTTGAGAATTTCCAAATGCTTATTCGTCACCATGGTAAGTTTCAGGGGGAAATTTTCTGAGCTGATGCTTCTCTGCCAGAATAACATTATTCCAATGGTTTACCATGAATTCAGCTCCTAATATTGAAGAAAAAAAATGAATAAAGCTTTAAAACTATTTTAATGTCAACATTAATTTTAACATACAGTTATTATTTTCTTCTGAAAAAGTATATCTGTTTTTGCGTTGTGCTTACATACTACCATATACGTATACTAGAAAGCTTCGGAAATAAGAAATTCGATACAGTCATTGTTACTGCCTAGAGAATTTATGAACTAAAGATATTCACATTTGTAGCTACAGCCTGATGTAGTACAGTTTCAGTGAAATATGATCACAATTGACATTAACACCAGACATCAATACATTCATCAATAATCCCATGCAAAAATAATTTCTTGCGACTTTTTTGATACAAAGGACTTATCGACAATGGAACAACACGACATTTCAAGCACCATTTTAAAATGTACATTTGCAGGTTGACCTAGGGGAAATAAATTACTGGAACTTTCAGTTTGTCATACTGTAAACTTTAAGAAATACTAGTTACAATAATATATCTCTGGACCGTCCAAATGCTCTTTTTTATTTTTAGGGTATTTAAAAAAAGAAAGTTAAATTGCTCTGAGTGCTTTTCAGAATTATTTGGCTCTTTATTGCCTAATGTGTTGTGATTTCTGAGGGTTTGCTGAGGTAGGATCCTGAGAGTACAGCATAACCCAGCTAGTACCAGTATTTTATTGTTTCCCTCGGTACAACTGCGGTCATGAAAGCCGCAAGTAATTTACCCAGAATGTATTAACAGTATTGTAATGAACTAACAGTAATATGAAAACATACATTATAGCTGTTCAATGTAACAGTCAGTATTCTATTTTAATGAATATAGCGTTCAAGAAAGAAAAAGAAAAAGTCATATTGACCTCAGTGGTACTCATGGCAAAAAATTGTAAATTTTTTTTTAATGTGTTGTAGATATGAAAGCGAACGAATCATCATTGGATACAATTGACTCAGAGAGAGACAGTCATATGTTACGAAAATAATAGCTTTGAAAACGAAGGAGACATACAACTCCAATCTGTCCATCGGATCATGTTGACTCCAGTGGTAGCAGTGAGGTTCAACAACAGCTAAGGAAAGACATACTAACAATTTGTACAAAAATAAGAGATAAATAATAATTTCACAGTTGCAGGTGTTTCGTATAAAAGCTGTTCAACGTTAATAGTCATGATACTGTTTTCATAGATGTCACATTAAAAAAAAAACAAAGAAACAATTTACATTACCATCATATTGACTTCAGTGGTACTCAGTGCAAAAACGATGCATATAATTCAGTCGCGTGAAAATATGGAACTGAAGAAAACAACATTGGATACGTTTGACTCAGAAGCTGGAAAACATGTTTGAAAACAAATTTTTTAAAGCAGGGAGATAAATATTTACAATGTTCTTGTGGGATAATACTGACCCCGGTGGTATTATGAATGAAACGAACGGCCATGACAGAACATCTTTGTGTTGCCACATCAAAGGAAGTCGCCACAAGAGGGGAAATCTCACAGCTTTCGGAAATGTCACGCTACTTGCGGCATCTGCAAAACGTTTCGAAATTCCACGGTCGGGAAAGGCACAGAGCCCTTTGATATGAAGCTTTAGTGTCAGAGGAGTACGAACACACTGGAATCCTCTTGTAAGAAGATTAACCGTGTGGTTGTGGGCGACGCGACTTAGTGCTTATCTCTCTGCGTACGAATACGGTTGTTGCCCTCTGTGCCTTCACTTCTGTGAGAGCTGTTGTGTCGACGAGCTACTTTCCGTGTTTTGGTGCGTCCTTCATGAGTCTTGTTAGCACTTGGTGGTATAACAGACCTCTGTGTGGTTAACGTTACAAGTTCTCACCGAGATCATTTCTTGTGCCAGATAAAACAGGCCTAGAAAGACATCTGATACCAGAAATAGACCTTCAGAGAGGTACGTTGAAATAATTAGCACCAAGTGATACCAGTTCATCTGATATAGAGCTCAGTAAATGGGGGAGTAGCGAAGAAGATAATGTTCTCATTGACCGAAAAGGAGACAATCATTTTGCGACAGGATCTGCAAATGAAGACGAAGTGGTGTCTCAAAGAAAAGTTACTTGTGGAAAAAACGGACATAAGTGGTATACTACACCCTCCCAGTCAAAGATCACCAAATGGAAATATGTCCTGACTGGAAAGAAGCCACAGTGTAAATTTAGTGAGAAGCGCAAGTCGAGGGAATTAAATGGTTAAATAGATTAATAATTCTTATATGTTCACATACAGTTAAAATGATTTGTTCTGGTTTATTATTCAGCAATAGTTAGTACAATATGGTTTGGAAATGTTAAACTAAGTAACACTTTACTTCTTAGTTCTTTATTTTGGCTGTAAATTAACCTTTTAGCTTTTCCTTTATATTAATCATAGCGTTCTAACTACGAAATGAGATGAGAAACGCTCTTCTTTGTAAGTGAAAAGTTTTTTGAAAAGCAATGAAAAGATTAAATATGGGGCTTTATTTTTGTGGTCGCGTGTATACACACAGTGAGGAATGTGTCCCAAAAATTCACACTGTGGTGCCACGGTTCAGAAAGAGATGCGTCAAAGAGGTATTGATCGTAAGTGGCGACCATACACCGTATTGAACCAACGGCCTCCAGCATCACTGCAAGTCACGGTATGTAATATTTTCGTTGAGATTGTGGATAACTTTATTTGTCTCCGTCTCACGTAATTGTGGATCAACTGCGATGCCGCACAACAAGTAAATACAGTTGTTCGATGCATGTAACATAGTTTTTAGAAATTTGTGGTAAGTTCCTATGGGACCAAACTGCTGAGGTCATCGGTCCCTAGGCTTATACATTACTTAATCTAACTTACTTACGCTAAGCACAACAGACAAACCCATGCCCGAGGGAGGACTCGAACCTCCGGGGGGGAACTGCGCGAACGCGGACAAGGCGCCCTAGACCGCACGGCTACCCCGCGCGGTGTAAAATGGGAAGATTCCATTCAAAACAAAAGTTGAATAGTTCTAAAGTGAGTGAAAAACTTACCCCAAGCCTGCATTTTAATTAATACTCATGTGAAGTTGGATGAAAAATGGTTCAAATGGCTCTGAGCACTATGCGACTCAACTTCTGAGGTCATTAGTCACCTAGAACTTAGAACTAACTAAACCTAACTAACCTAAGGACGTCACACACATCCATGCCCGAGGCAGGATTCGAACCTGCGACCGTAGCGGTCGCTCGGTTCCAGACTGTAACGCCCAGAACCGCACGGCCACTCCGGCCGGCAGTTGGATGAAACTTACTCCATGTATCTCCCCGTGGGACCTTCCTATGGAAATTGCTACAACGTGGGAAAAGTATCACGAAGACTCGTGTATTCGGTAAAATTAACAGTTTGGCTCGTTTAATATTGTCCAGCACGCACTTGGCACGCGTCCTGCCCTGTTCTGCATCTACCGACACTTGTTCTGTGGTGTATTTGTCTTGGCGCTGGGTGGGAAGTGAAGCGCGTGTGGTAGTGAGGGGAACACCCGCTTCCCAGAATCACCCCCAGCCTCCCCTCAGGGTAATCCGCGCCAGCTGCCTTTCGCATCCCACTGAACACATCCCTCAACCCTAGCCGATAACAAAGCTGAGAGGGATTACAACCACAAATCCTCTCCCCTATCTCACTCCGTCCGCTTCTTCCAGTTTAAAACGATGTATCTCATACGAAATTTAAAGGAAAAGAAGGATAGTCAACTTAGGGGAAATCGAATATGACACAATTTTATATACAGGGCGAGTCACCTAACATTACCGCTGGATATATTTCGTAAACCACATCAAATACTGACAAATTGATTCCACAGACCGAACGTGAGGAGAGGGGCTAGTGTAATTGGTTAATACAAACCACAAAAAAAAATGCACCGAAGTATGTTTTTTAACACAAACCTACGTTTTTTAAAATGGAACCCCGTTAGTTTTGTTAGCATATCTGAACAAGTAAACAAATACGTAATCAGTGCCGTTCGTTGCATTGTAAAATGTTAATTACATCCGGAGATATTGTAACCTAAAGTTGACTCTTGAGTACCACTCCTCCGCTGTTCGATGGTGTGTATCGGAGAGCACCGAATTACGTAGGGATCCAAAGGGAACGGTGATGGACCTTAGGTACAGAAGAGACTGGAACAGCACATTACGTCCACATGCTAACACATTTTTATTGGTCTTTTTCACTGACGCACATGTACATTATCATGAGGGGTGAGGTACACGTACACACGTGGTTTCCGTTTTCAATTACGGAGTGGATGTGCTAACAAAACTAACGGGGTTCCATTTTAAAAAATGTGGGTTTGTGTTAATAAACATACTTCCGTGCATTTTTTGTGGTTTGTATTAACCAATTACAGTAGCCCCTCTCCTCACGTTCGGTCTGTGGAATAGATTCGTCAGTATTTGATGTGGTTTACGAAATATATCCAGCGGTAACGTTAGGTGACTCACCCTGTATAAAAACTTATACTGGACGTAATTTAAAAGTCTCTTGAGACAAAATACAAAATACGTGAATGGTAATAAGTAATGCAGGGAATGTAATACCAGTGTTAATTTCTAAAATTTTAGGTGCCGGGACGTACCTCTTCAATCATAGTTTCCCTCCCTCTCCCCCCCCAACCACCCCATATCGCAGTCATAAAAATCACAACTTTCGATTTCTTAAAACCTGAGATACAACTTACAATTACTAGTCATTTCTTACACAATACTGGTCTGAAATTCGGGTTATTAAAACAAAATTTCTTATAACGGATTTAATATAAACAGCTGGTACTACCGTCTCCTACCGTGACAGAGTGGATTTGCTCCTTTATTCTGTCCGCTACATACCGGCGCATAACTGCGACCTCATGTTTTCAACTGCTGCCAGGCACAATGTTCAAACATTTGCGATGCAGTTGTTTGCTGAGAGTTATTTATTTCTCGTTGACGCCCATAATACGAAACGTCACTACTAGATCGCTAAGATTTGCTGGCAGTGGTAAGCAAAAGGCGATATTTATCGATCACAAGTTCGGAGCGAATCCGAACTTGTCTTGATTATACCGTGGTAGAGCTCATAGGCTGCTGGCATTCGTAAAAAGGTTATCTTCGCTGTAGTGTACACATACACACACACACACACACACAGACACAAACAACATACACAGTCCCTTGTCCCTTGTCCATGGATCAGCCTGATCACTCACTGTGACGTTAAGCGGTGCAAGCACAGCGGCAAATTATGGTAACGCTGCGATTTCATACACTTGTACTACACTGTTGGCAAGCGTTTTCAAATACAGAGATATGTAAACAGTTAACGATGGAGTGGGCTTTTCCCGTACGACCATTTCACGAGTGCACCGTGAATATCAGGAATGCGGTAAAACATCAAATCTCCGACAACGCTGCGGCCGGAAAAGATCCTGCAAGAACGGGACCAACGACGACTGAAAGGAGTCGCTTAACGTGGCAGAAGTGCAGCCCTTCAGTAAATTTCTGTAGATATCAATTCAGTGCCATCAACAAGTGTCAGCCTGCGAACCACTCAACGAAACATCATAGATATGAGCTCTCGGAGCTGAAGGCCCACTCGTGTGCCAATAATGACTGCACAACAGAAAGCTTTACGCCTCGCCTGCGGCCGTCAACAGTGATATTGGACTTTCGAAGACTGGAAACAGGTTGCCCGGTCGGACGAGTCTCGTTTCACATTGTATCGAGCGGATGGACGTGTACGGGTATGGTGACAAGCTCATGAACCCATGGAACCCCGCAGGTCAGCAGGGGACTGTTCAAGCTGGTGGGGGCTCTGTAATGGTGTAGGGCGTGTGCAGCTGGAATGATATGGGACCCCTGATACGTTTACATACGACTTTGACACGTACGTAAGCAACCTGTGTGATCTCCTGCGTCCATTAATGTCCACTGTGCATTCTGACGGGAAATTCCAGCAAGACAGTGAAAAGACAATGCGACACCCCAAACGTCCAGAATATCTACAAAGTCGATCCAGAAACACTCTTCTAAGTTTAAATACTTCCGCTGGCCACCAGAATCCCCAGACATGAACATTACTGAGCTTATCTGGGATGTCTTTCACCTTGCTGTTCAGAAGAGATCTCTACCCTCTCGTACTCTTACAGATTTTTAGACGGCCCTCCAGAACTACGTCATTTCCCTCCAGCACTACTTCAGACATTAGTTGAGTTCATGAAACGTCGTGTTGCGATCTCGCAGGGGCCCTATAAGATATTAGACAGGTATACCAGATTCTTTGGCTCTTAGGTGTATTTTGTAACCCTTGTGACGACATTTTCCAATGAACTGAAAAAAAAATAAATCCCTGGCAGATATGGGACGCTATGCAAGTATATCACCATAGCCCTTCTTTTCTAAACACTTTATTGATTAATACTGGACATATATTCACCGAGCAGCTGCAGTGCTACCGTTAGAACGCTGCCACTGGCAGTTGTTGACACATGAATATCGATTTATGCCGATACGTATCGAGCACACCTAGGGAGCAAAGTGACACTTCTACGACGACAAAATACAGCACTTGTTGTTTACATTATATCTTTTGGTTATATTGTACTGATTATAATGAATTATGTTTTAAAATCCAACATTTCAGAATAGTTTTTTTTTTTTTTTTTTTTGAGCGAAGGTGGGGAGGGCTGTGTGGCGGGGGTTGGTATGTATGGTTTGCATTCCGGCACGTAAAATTACAGAAATGAACTATTGGTCATAGTGAGATACTCAGTGTGAAGAATTGCATTTATTCTTTTCCTCGCAACAACAGGTTATAGAATGGAGAAGAAAATGAGGAGGCACAATTTAATTGGTTAACATAGGAGTGTAAAATATTAGAATCTAGTCACATTTCTTTTTCTTAAAATTTTCGCAGGATTTGTCTCCATGTAAAAAGTCTAATAAGTGAAGAAAGGACGCCTTAGGGAATCCACGACCTGTGTTACTGTAATGCAGGCATACACTGCTCCAATCACTCAATTTTTTTATTTTGATTAACGACGGCGATCTGATGGTCAGGTCACCTTCATATTCTAAACTACACCTGCATCGGAATGGCAAAGTGACTGAGGGCTTATTGTTTACAAGTCCATTGCCGTAGCAGCAACCAATGAGATAATGAGGTTGATCACGCCATCTGTACTGTTAACTGTTGTCATTTCGCTCTGCTGTCTCAGGTGCCAGTTACCAAGGTCACCTAGACACGACGCTAGTGGCCAGTATCATAACAATCCAGATATGTTTTGATTGGCGAGTTGTTTTTTGTGTCTGGCGTATTTATTTTACGAAACAGAATATTCTAAACTACCCAGAAAAATGACAGGACTATTACCAGCCTGCTAATCGAACCTACTACGTTAGCAAAAATGGCTCTGAACACTAAGGGACTTAACTTCTGAGGTCATCAGTCCCCTAGAAGTACTTAAACCTAACTAACCAAAGGACACCACATACATCCATGCCCGAGGCAGGATTCTAACCTGCGACCGTAGCAGTCTACGTTAACAGGTAGCATGTGGAAGCATCCATAACGGATACACAGAGCTGTTACTGTCGCAGACATAGTGTGTGTGCACACAAACGTGGAACGACAATTTCACCCACTCATTGCTCAGCTGTCAATCAAATGGTTGAAATGGCTCTGAGCACTATGGGACTTAACATCTATGGTCATCAGTCCCCTAGAGCTTAGAACTACTTTAACCAAACTAACCTAAGGACAGCACACAACACCTAGTCATCACGAGGCAGAGAAAATCCCTGACCCCGCCGGGAATCGAACCCGGGAACCCGGGCGTGGGAAGCGAGAACGCTACCGCATGACCACGAGCTGCGGACATCTGTCAATCACTTTCTTCTTTTGGTGGAGGTATAATGCTCCAGTTATATGTCTGTAACTCATCTGTGCGAGAGATAATTTAGTGATGGTATCCGCAGTAATCTTAGATTTGGGGAGGATCTACGTTCCAGATAGTATTACGAGGGTTGCCCGGAAAGTAACGCCCCTCATGTTTTTCACAGCTGAAAACAATGTTACGAATGTGGAACGTTACGTTTCTGGTATATGAAGTCTCCTGAGTCGGCGCGCCAAGTTTCCGTCACTTCCGACAGATAGCGTAGCTGCAGGACATTTTGAAAATGGCGTCTGTAGGTGATTTACGTTACAAGCAACGTGCCGTCATTGAATTTCTCAGTGCAGAGAAAGAAACTGTGGAGAATATTCACAAACGCTTGTGCAGAGTCTATGGAGGATCTGCTGTCTACTGAAGTACAGTTAGTCGTTTGGCACAGAGGGTGAGGTCATCAGAAGGCGGGTAGGCGGAACTCCACGATTAGCAGCAGTCGGAGGGATCATCCACGGCAGTCACACCTGACATGTTGCAGCGAGCTTCCACTAATCTGAGCCATTGAAAGATGCCATTCGTGGAAGGCATTTTGAGGACGATGAGGAGGTGATTCACAAAGTGAGCTCCGCCACCAGGAAACGATTGGTATCGACAGGGCATATGCGCTCTTGTTTCGCGCTGGAGGAAGGCCATAGAAATGGATGGAGATTACATGGGAAAATATCTTGAACCCCCTCACCCCCTGCTTGGTCCTCTCCTCTCCCATCCCCGCCCCCTGCCACGTCTTCACTGTTGTATCCCCCCTACCATCCATCTCTACACCCTACATCTCCTTCCCCAAGGTGGCTTCCATCAACTCCCCCTCCCGGATGGTGCCCTCTCTCCCTCCATTTATCCCTCCTATCAACTCTGATCCTCACCCCCCTCCTTTCCTCCGTCCTTTCCCTGGGCTCCCTCTTCCTGCCCCCTTCCATCCTGAGTTTTCTCCCCACCTACCCTCTCCCTATCTCCTTTCTCCCCTCCCCCCCCCGAGTCCTTTTGTACTCCCCTCCTCTGCCTTCCCCACTCCCTGGCACGTCTGCTCAGCACCCCCCACCCCTCTTATGGATCCTCATCTTCCATTGGCTCCTTTCCCCCCTCCCCCTTTACTTTTCCTCTCCTTCCCCCCCCTTTTTTTCCCGTCATCTGACCAGTTTCCCCCCACCTGCTCTCGGGTGTGGTATGTCATATTTGTGCCAACTTTTTAGTGCAGTGTTTAAGTGAGTGTTCAGTGTTGTGCGTCTTTCCACAGTGTTGCGAACAGAAATCATGCTGTCGCTGGGTGTGCATTTTATATCTCTTGCGAACGGAACCCAGACTGTCGCCGTGTTTTTTAATTGTCTGTCTCTTATTTTTCTGCTTCCTGTGCATTTTATTAGCATCATCAACCCTGTGTTTTATATTTTAAGCTCCAGCATTTTCTGAGATTTTACCTTTAAGTCACCGATTTTATCGCCAACCGTTATTATTTTTTTATTATCTTCATCTTTTTAAAACAAATTCTGTAGGCTGAAGAGCGGCGTAATAAGCTGCTGCCAGCCCGCCCCCTTTAAGGGGAATCGAAACTCAATAAAGGAAAAAAAAGTGGGAAAATAGGGTGTGTAGATGAAACATCATTCTTCCGTGTGTGTGCGCAATGCTCATTGTGGTCATAAAAGAATTGTTGTAGGTAAAAAAAATGCGAAGCATTACTTTCTGGGCAACCTCGTATATATGAAGGTATCAGTGCACCAAATAGTTTTAGATCCGAAGGTGATCTGCCGAAGGGATCGCCACATTGAAATGACAGAATTAGTAAAGATCTCTTGGCAAAAGGATTTGCTGAGGTGAGGGCTGAGGGTGAACGCAACAAAACGCATACTAAATACTAAAATATATAAAACTGAAAATGTCTAGTTTGCTTTTGTTCTACAATATTAATTTATTGTGATAATCGCTTTTCGAGTTACAAGGCCATCATCAGACGTTTTTTGACTGTTGTTGCCAAAGAAGTTACAGTTACAATATTGGAAAAGAAGTTACACACCTAGATTGAAGCACAAACGCACAGTAAATGACAGTGTGATGGTAATGCAATGTAAGAAGTAACACATTGAACAATAAATAGTCATAAAGCGAGTAAGGAATAAAAACTTTAACACAAAACTGGAAAAGCAGGCCTACATTACATTTTATATTAATAAACGAAACCAATAGAATAATTTAAAATTACTACGTCACAAGGCTACTTCAATAGTTATATAGCATGGAGAGCGATACACAAGCCAAATAAAAGAAAGAGTTATCAGTTGTAACTACAGAACATATGAACCACTTAAGCCACATCAGTAAGATAAACAGAAATGAATAAAATCAGGCGAATGGAGGATTGTGAAGGAACATACAGTAAACGCATCTCTGAGAGTGTGGTGGTACTGTATTTTAAAAAGCAAAATGTTGAACACTATACAAGTTCATTATAACGCTGTTCTACCAAGAGCCGGCCAGGGTGGCCGAACGGTTCTAGGCGCTACAGTCTTTAAACGGGCGTCCGCTACGGTCGCAGGTTCGAATCCTGCCTCGGGCATGGATGTGTGTGATGTCCTTAGGTTAGTTAGGTTTAAGTAGTTCTAAGTTCTAGGGGACTGATGACCTTAGAAGTCCCATAGTGTTCAGAGCCATTTGAATCATTTTGTTCTACCAAGAACTGACGGAAGATTCAGTTAACTAAAAATTGTGTTTATTAATGCTATTTACAGCTTTCAATAAACCTCTTTATCTTTATTTTCTTGATAAAAGCCACTGCATGCTGCAAACTTCAAATTACAACGAATAACTAATACTGCTTTTCCCATACCGATATTCACTTTGTTCATGTGACTAATGACTCTTTTGACATTGGCATAGCTGCATGGATGCAGCATTATCCTTTTCTCATTTTAAAAACGGTTCCCACAAAAACGAGTTTGTGGACGTAGAAGCTTGCCTTCGTAATTCTTTCAAAGTTTTTTCAATGTAGGCCTACGGATGTCTATGCGTATATTATCTTTATCAGTTTGTTTTTCAATAGTGACCACCTTTCATGTTTGTACACAGTTTTACATTGAATATGCACATGAAATACTGCACACAATACATTCATATCGCAACCGTGTTGAAGTCTGAGGTTCAACTGATTCACCGGCGCACATTGCTGGTTGCTGACTCGGGCGGAGGCAGTGGCGGTGGCGGTGGCAGCCGAACGCGGAGAAACAGAGAGACGGACCGCGATTAATCAAAGCGAGGAATGCAACACGCGCCGGTTGGCGAGAGCACACCAAATGTTCAGTGATCTGATTTTGCGAAGCAATTGATAAATTAGTGATATTAATGGAATTCTGTTTGAGTGAATGGAATATTGCGTATCGGATACTACTAGATATTGGAAAATACCTGTCGAATCAAAGATCATGATGTAAATGTCATGTTCTCTGGCAATTTCGAGCTACGGATAATAATGTTGTACGTGGACGTCTACGATCTGAGCGGAGAACAAGCAATAGCGGTGCGCTTTCACGAGGGATGTTCGATAAGATGGGGCCGGATAAGGAATGAAATAATATGAAACATACTGCATATCAGACTCCTAAAAGAAACTGTGGAGAGTAATATCCTTCAATGGTTGAGCCACCTCAAAAGAATAGGACAAAACACTCTTCTGAGGAGGGCCCTAGAATGGACACAATCTGGACGATGACCAGGTGGAAGACCACGAACAAAATGGAGAGACCAGGTGAAGGTTGATGTGAATGGAAGAGGACTGCAATGAAAAGATACTCTAAATGACATGCGGTGGGGGAGAAAGGAATGGGAACAGAAAAACTTCCAAGAAGAACCCTAGAATGGATAGAATCTCGACGAAGACAACTGGACGACCACAAACAAGAAGGGGGACACCAGGTGAAGGATGATGTGAGCGAAAGACGACTGCTATGGCAGGAGATGGTAAATGATAGACAGTGGAAGGAAAAGAATGGGACCAGAAACACTTCCGAGAAGAGCAATAGAACGGGCAGAAACTGGGCGCAGACCAACTGGAAGACCATGAACAACATGGAGAGACAACGTGAAGAATGATTTCAGTGGAAGAGGACTGCAATAGCACGAGATGCTAAATGACTGTGGGAGAGAAAATAATGGGACAAGAAAAAATTGCGAGAAGAGCCCTAGAATGGGCAGAATCTGGAGCAAGACCAACTAGAAGATTGCAGTGGCAGTAGATAGAGTATGGCAGAGAAAAAAGCTTGGACGATGGTCTTTGAAGACCTGTACAAGCAGAAACGTGTGAGAAAGATGAAGAATGAAATTCTAAAAATACCGAACCACTCATACTTCGGTACCGAAAACCAAACACCAAACAGTTGGTGAAAAACGTACACCTGACCACCTAGTCTGCCAATCAAATAGGTTTGGATTGCGAGTTAATCTGTATACCTGAGAATCCTAGAACTGAAGATGAGCTGTCCGCCAAATTGTTTTATATCTGAATACAATCTGCGCAAAAATAGTATTTTATGTGAATATGAGCTATGCCCAAATTGAAACTAAAACAAAAACTAATGTGGAGTGATTAAGAACTTTTTCATTAAAAGTAGATGTGCTGGTTAACTTTGTCCAGTAACGTATTCCGACTCTCAGTTGTTTTTTTTACGAATAGTTAGGTTTGTTCTGTGTTTTTTAAGTAGTTGTACTTTTTCGGGTGTTACGTTCAAGAATATATAGGGAAACGTAATTCCATGACAAAATTCATTGTTTTGGTGAGTTTGTTACCGACTAAATTTGTAATGGAAGTTTGTAAGTCAGCTCTTATCATCATTCAAGTAATAGCTAAAATCAAGAGGTGACAAACGAGGAGGTTATTCTAAAATTACAAACGCAGTCGGAAACATCGTGAAAGTTCAAAAAAGGTTCAAATGGCTCTGAGCACTATGGGACTTAACATCTGAGGCCATCAGTCCCCTAGAACCTAGAACTACTTAAACCTTACTAACCTAAGGACACCACTCACATCCATGGCCGAGGCAGGATTCGAACCTGCGATTGTAGCAGCAGCGCGTTGCAGACTAAAGCGCCTAGAACCGCCTGACCACACCGGCCGGCCTTCGTGAAACTGCTGGACGATTTCGGATTAAAGATGTATGACATACATAAGCCACTGGCGTATCACAAGAAAACCATAGACTAACGTAAAGAATGTAGTATGAAAAAACTTTATGCAGGGAAGGTGTTGCATTTGTTACTTTCTATGCCAAAGGTTGGCGCAAAGAAAGTACATGCATGCAGGAGACTGTCTTGTTTCCATTGTTTATGTTATTATCTATTTGTCAGTCCATGTGAGGGAGAGAGAGGCTTGGTTGTAGCGTGTGGAAGGAAGCGGATGTGTATTGGTACGGAGTCCTAATTTGGAGTCCTGTAATTTGGAATTTATAAAAGAAGGTAATATCGAGCTGCGTGCACCAGCTTTGCAGAAAGTGTGATCTCGCATGTAACGAAAATTTTTAGTTTTGGTTTATGAGTTTACTTAACTCGCATTGTACAGTTGTTTCGTTAACTCATAAATGTACACTCCTGGAAATTGAAATAAGAACACCGTGAACTCATTGTCCCAGGAAGGGGAAACTTTATTGACACATTCCTGGGGTCAGATACATCACATGATCACACTGACAGAACCACAGGCACATAGACACAGGCAACAGAGCATGCACAATGTCGGCACTAGTACAGTGTATATCCACCTTTCGCAGCAATGCAGGCTGCTATTCTCCCATGGAGACGATCGTAGAGATGCTGGATGTAGTCCTGTGGAACGGCTTGCCATGCCATTTCCACCTGGCGCCTCAGTTGGACCAGCGTTCGTGCTGGACGTGCAGACCGCGTGAGACGACGCTTCATCCAGTCCCAAACATGCTCAATGGGGGACAGATCCGGAGATCTTGCTGGCCAGGGTAGTTGACTTACACCTTGTAGAGCACGTTGGGTGGCACGGGATACATGCGGACGTGCATTGTCCTGTTGGAACAGCAAGTTCCCTTGCCGGTCTAGGAATGGTAGAACGATGGGTTCGATGACGGTTTGGATGTACCGTGCACTATTCAGTGTCCCCTCGACGATCACCAGTGGTGTACGGCCAGTGTAGGAGATCGCTCCCCACACCATGATGCCGGGTGTTGGCCCTGTGTGTCTCGGTCGTATGCAGTCCTGATTGTGGCGCTCACCTGCACGGCGCCAAACACGCATACGACCATCATTGGCACCAAGGCAGAAGCGACTCTCATCGCTGAAGACGACACGTCTCCATTCGTCCCTCCATTCACGCCTGTCGCGACACCACTGGAGGCGGGCTGCACGATGTTGGGGCGTGAGCGGAAGACGGCCTAACGGTGTGCGGGACCGTAGCCCAGCTTCATGGAGACAGTTGCGAATGGTCCTCGCCGATACCCCAGGAGCAACAGTGTCCCTAATTTGCTGGGAAGTGGCGGTGCGGTTCCCTACGGCACTGCGTAGGATCCTACGGTCTTGGCGTGCATCCGTGCGTCGCTGCGGTCCGGTTCCAGGTCGACGGGCACGTGCACCTTCCGCCGACCACTGGCGAAAACATCGATGTACTGTGGAGACCTCACGCCCCACGTGTTGAGCAATTCGGCGGTACGTCCACCCGGCCTCCCGCATGCCCACTATACGCCCTCGCTCAAAGTCTGTCAACTGCACATACGGTTCACGTCCACGCTGTCGCGGCATGCTACCAGTGTTAAAGACTGCGATGGAGCTCCGTATGCCACGGCAAACTGGCTGACACTGACGGCGGCGGTGCACAAATGCTGCGCAGCTAGCGCCATTCGACGGCCAACACCGCGGTTCCTGGTGTGTCCGCTGTGCCGTGCGTGTGATCATTGCTTGTACAGCCCTCTCGCAGTGTCCGGAGCAAGTATGGTGGGTCTGACACACCGGTGTCAATGTGTTCTTTTTTCCATTTCCAGGAGTGTATGAACTCAGGAAAGACAGACATTACTCCTAACTTATTTTCGCTTTTAAATACTGAATACAAATTTTGTTCATGGAACGAAGTTTCAAAAACGTTTTGTCGAAGAGCTAACTTTCCTAATTTACAGTTGTAATATTGTGCCCTGCCCGCGATGTGTTAACATACTATTTTCCTTTCCTATCGAAATTTCAAGAGTTGAAGATATGATTTAGCCATTGAGACAATGAACTGCACTGCAAGTCAGGGAATATATACGTCTAGGATAATGAGAGCGGCGTAGCGCTATCATCTGTGTTTTGTTCTATCAGACTCTTATTTTCTTCCATTTTGTTCAAGTAAACTGAAATTGTATTCCTGTTAGGAATTTGCTTAATTGTGCCATTATTATCGCCTGTTGCGATTACTGATATGACTTTAGTATGAATACATTTCTCTTTCGCTCCAGAGTCGGACTAAGACTATTGTAAATTCTACGTAATTGTCCAGAATGCGGAAAGAATTCTTTGTTATGTTCAAAACTGTGACATTAATGCACGAGATGTCAGGTGTCTCTATAAAAAGCTTCTTTCGTTAAGTAATAATTGTTTAATTTGGAATTTCTGCTTTCATTTCGTCTAACGATCATCAATCCCCGATTTTTAATGTTACAGATTTTGCTTTGCTACAATTTTTCTTACATTGCTAACGCGTTACCTACAAATTAAATTAAACTATTCTGAATTTTCTCGCAATGCGGGAAGAGAGTAATTTCTCTGAGATGATGGAAACCCGAATTAAGCGTTTTTCAGCACGCCACGAGCCTACCGACCTTCACTTCAAACAATAAAAAGGGTAAAAAAGAGTAGAACTGACTAAGGAGTGGTTTTTTTTCGCAGTCAGTAATATCGTATGCATCTTCAGACAAAAAATAATTTTCAGTATAGAGACTAAGAAAGTGGCGTGTGTGTGTACGTCTGTAATATTTAGGTTTATTTTACTTTCCATTTACTAGATTCCCTTTTAATTAATTATTTATTTAATTATTACCAATTATTATTATTATTATTGCTATCATAAAGTTTATTTCCAATTTTCAATCATTTGTTAATAACAATGTCCTACGGTGTAGGTATACTCGTATTTGGTTCCTGCTTAAGCAATACAAAATTCTAGTGCAATCAGTTTTCAAATAATTCGACGATAGGTCTTCACATCTCACACGCTGTTTAAAAGCTTCAGACCAGAATATTGCGGACTCGCATTGCAGTTCACGTGATACAACTGATATTTGTGTGTTAAACTGACACTATATCTTGCACTGCAAATGGCAAGATTATGCAAATGAGGGCAAAGCAGCACGGTTTGTTTCAGATTGCAAGCACAGCTGATAATCCGATGTGAAACAGGTAAGCCAAAGTGATTATTAGCGCCAAAGCTGAACATCGTTTATGCACTTAGAGTACAGTGATTGTCTTTTAATATTGTATTAACATTCTAATTTCATTTAGTTCAGTGGCTGTGTAGATGATTTACATTACAGATCGAACTATTGAGATAATTCACATTTGATAGGTCGGATGTGGTTTCTCCATGAGGACTGCATACAGTGTACGTAATTATCCAAGTACGTACTTTTAACATAGAAATTCATACGCAAAACAATTAATGGATTGCACACAGGCACTAATGAGGATGAAGTTACATCACTTACGCAATTTGATTAAAGGTTTCATCGAGGCGTAAAAGGAAAAAGTCTTTTTTGGTAAGTCACACTTAGACATTCGCATGGAAAGGAAATTAGAATATTAAGGTGATTATGGGGATAGCAATAAACAGATTCTGAGAGGCCAGCAAGCTTACACTGATTATCGGTGTCTTTAGAAAATTCATACTAAAATCATCATCATATGGGACAAGTTAACTGCTAACGTTGATTGACGCTCAAGGAGTTTTGTTACGACACTTCCTCCTTTTTTACATTGAGGAGCCATTTCGTCACGTGAAACACAAAATAAGTTTTAGGATGTTTCGGTAACGTGCCACGTGAAGCCAAATTAGTAGGAAGCAAGAACGCCCCCTGCGTCACAATCAAAAAGCAAACCACCACATTGTATTTGTCGCGTCCGGTTGAGGACCAAATTTTGTGGGTTCTATGTTACACCTTACACCCCTCAAACAAAAGCTGAATCTAAGCACCAGTCCATTGAATGCCTCGAGAAACAATCGTTATTGGTTCGATTTGTTACAATAAGATGAAAGGAAACGTCATTTTGGTAGTTAGAATATTTCAGTATCTGGTTGTTTTCGCGTTATAACTCACATGTTATGAAAGTAAGCCATTTTATGGCAACGTCACATTGAAGGTTCATGAAGAACTTGTCGTTCCTGTAATTGAAAGTCAGTATACAAATTTCGGCGATGAAAGCCTTTACAAGACAGTAAAACAAAACAGATGTGTGATCACTTGTCGCAAATCTTCAATGTGGCGTAGTTATTAGGGTGTCATGTTATAGAACAGTACCCAATCCTTTTTCACTTTCGCGTTTTGTAAATGGTTGTTGGGCTTTCTTATGAAATTAATAGAAATAATTTCTGCATTATTTCTTGTTATTTAAATGTAAGTGTGCTCTCTGTCAGAAATGGGTTTGGTCGATTTTGTGATTTTTTATAAGCTTTACTGACCAGATTTGTTTCTTTCCTTTTTGTCATAATAAATGTTCATCCACACCGATTTTTTTATTTATGTACACCTCCGACACAACAACATGACAAGTGTATGGACAAGGGAGAAAATGTGAGTCTTGATAGAGCCAACGAAGGAATTTTACGTGCGTCTATTTTTAGGGACAAACCGTATTGTTTGCGAGCGAAGTAAGGCCGACAACTGTCGTTGGGGAGCGCTGAGAGCGCAAAATCACGTTAACCAGCTCGTCCCGTGTGACGACTGCGCTGTGTCTCGCAACGTTAGATTTCCTGTCGGCGCGCACGTCAATGGTAGCTGCTCGTCCTCTCTGACTACGGCTTTACACTTTAGAAAACCTACAAAGCTTTCAGGCTTTCAAGACTGTCGACACTGAAGGTGAAACCTCTTGGCTGTCCAATGGCCAGCAAACACCTGACAGTGATTCAGGTTCAAATGGTTCAAATGGCTCTGAGCACTATGGGACTTAATATCTGAGGTCAACAGTCCCCTAGAACGAAGGACTAGCTAAACCTAACTAACCTAAGGACATCACACACACACATGCCCGACGCAGGATTCGAAGCTGCGATCCTAGCAGTCGTGCGGTTCCGGACTGAAGCGCCTAGAACTGCTCTACCACAGCGGCCGACCAGTGACTCAGGAAGACTGGTCTAAACGTCGAGTTTTGAGGAAGTTTGAATGTGAATATGCTGTGGCCTAGCCACTCAGAAGATTTTTGTTTCACTATTTCGGCACCTTTAGAAAGATTCTTTCAGATTTTAGCCAAATATTTTATTTTGTTGGAAGTTTGTATCTGTACCTTATAATCAGAAACATCGTGACCACGGTGACTACCACAGAAATGGATGGCTGCCAGTAGAGTTAAAGCCTGGAAAAAAAATACATGGTTTTCCATAAAGGGTCATCTTATTTCACAATACTTCTATATGAATGAAGCTAGAAACTTGGGGCGAATTTAACTTGTATATAAGCCTGAGAAGTTTTTATTTTCATTAGGATTATTTTATTTTGCAATGCAGGCTTTGATCTTGATGATCTTGCGAATAAATTGGACAGTTATTATGAATCTCTGATACGGGAGGTAGCTACACGCTACAAATTTTTCAGAACGCGTAGGCAAACTAACCGATCCTAGGAAGAACGAACAGCTGAACTTAAAGATTTGACTAGAAATTGCAAATATATTTGTACAATAAGAGTTTCATTTCACAACGAAATCCACCACGATGCTTTTATCCAAAGTACTGCAGTCAAGAAAATAAGTGCGAAAATGTTGAGGCATCGCAATCCCTGTCAGGACGACGTAACAAGAACTGATTGAAGTACAGGACGTACGAGATTACGGAGAATAAGATTTTCAGAAGCCCTTAGTTGCTGCTGCGGGTGGTAAGTGTTCTATACGAGCACACGGGCTGCTAAAGTCTGGGATGCCCAATGCCACCAACGCAAACAATTTACAGCGCGACCGATCTTTCAATCTGCCCTTGCGCGCAGGCCATGCGCGCAATGCTATGTAACGCACGACCGTAAACATTGCTTTTTCCGCCAGGCAGAATTCTTACACTGTCATAAAATCGGGCACTCGCTGAGCGTGCTTACAGAAGAGTCATAAAGTAAATAAAGTTACACGTACAGCTCAGTTGCAGAATGTGGAGGTATGCATGATTTCACTATCTGAATTCAAAGTGGTTCTTCTAGAAGAACTCAATTCGAACGAAAGAGAAATCTCACGAAGCTAAACCTAAAAGTTCACAACAAAACTCTTAAAATGTCACATCAGCTGTCCCCAAACAAACTAAAATGACATTTTTCGGTCAACTTCATTCAAAGCGTAATCATATTGCACGACAGTGTACCGCCACTCACCTTAAACGGAACATCGCAAATTGTGCATTACGCTACAAATACCTGATGTCAAATTTCCGCTAGAATCTGGTCCTTGAGGTATTTCACTTAATCTGCAAACACACGAACAGTTAATGACATAGAAATTGAAATTATGCTGAGAAGGACAGTTCAAAAATGGTTCAAATGCCTCTGAGCACTATGGGACTCAACATCTTAGGGCATAAGTCCCCTAGAACTTAGAACTACTTAAACCTAACTAACCTACGGAAATCACACACACCCATGCCAGGGGCAGGATTCGAACCTGCGACCGTAGCAGTCCAGCGGTTTCGGACTGCAGCGCCAGAACCGCACCGCCACCGTGGCCGGCGCGAGAAGGACAGTTCACAAGGATCAGTACACAGAAATGTTGGGTGGAAGAGTTAGCCCAGCAACTGCATCATCATTCACTCACTGAAGTGCCAAAGAAACTGGTATAGGCACGCGTATTCAAATATAAAGATATGTAAAAAAAAGGCAGAATGCGGCGCTGCTGTCGGCAACGCCTTTATAAAAGGACAAGTGTCTTGCGCAGTTGTCAGATCTGTCACTGCTACTACAATGGCGGGTAATAAGATTTTAAGTGTGTTGAACGTGGTGTTATTGTCGGCGCACGAGCGACGGGATATAGCATCTCCGAGGTAGCGATGAAGTGAGGATTTTCCCGTAAGACCATTTCACGAGTGCACGGTGAATATCAGGAATCTGGTAAATCATCAAAGCTCAGGTATCGTTGCAGACGGAAAAATATCCTGCAAGAACGGGACAAACGACCACTGAAGAGAATAGTTCATTCTGACAGAAGTGCAACCCTTCCCCAAACTGCAGCAGATTTTAATGCTGGGCCATCAACTGGTGTCAACGTACGAGCCATTCAGCTAAACATCATCGATATGGGGTTTCGGAGCCCAAAGCCCACTCGTGTCCCTTGATGTATGCACGACACAAAGCTTTACGCTTCATCTGGGCACATCAACACCGACACTGGACTGTCGATGACTGGAAACAGGTTGCCTGGTCGGACGAGATACAATTTCAAATTGTATCGAGCGGATGAACGTGTAGGGGTACGGAGACCACCTCATGAACTCATGGAACCTGAATGTAAGCAGTGGACTGTTCAAGCTGATGGAGGCTCTGTAACGGTGTGGGGCGTATGCAGTTGGAGGGATAGGGGACCCCTGATACGTCTAGATACGACTCTGACAGGTGACACGTACGGAAGCATTCTGTCTGATAACCTGCATTCATTAATGTCCACTGTGCATTCCAACTCACTTGGTCAAATCCACCAGGACGCTCCACACACCCAGAATTGCTACAGAGTGGGACATCTACATCTACATCTACATTTATACTCCGCAAGCCACCCAAGGATGTGTGGCAAAGGGCACTTTACGTGCCACTGTCATTACCTCCCTTTCCTGTTCCAGTCGCGTATGGTTCGCGGGAAGAACGACTGTCTGAAAGCCTCTGTGCGCGCTCTAATCTCTCTAATTTTACATTCGTGATCTCCTCGGGAGGTATAAGTAGGGGGAAGCAATATATTCGATACCTCATCCAGAAACGCACCCTCTCGAAACCTGGCGAGCAAGCTACACCGCGATGCAGAGCGCCTCTCTTGCAGAGTCTGCCACTGGAGTTTGTTAAACATCTCCGTAACGCTATCACGGTTACCAAATAACCCTGTGACGAAACGCGCCGCTCTTCTTTGGATCTTCTCTATCTCTTCCACTGGAGTTTGTTAAACATCTCCGTAACGCTATCACGGTTACCAAATAACCCTGTGACGAAACGCGCCGCTCTTCTTTGGATCTTCTCTATCTCTTCCGTCAACCCGATCTGGTACGGATCCCACACTGATGAGCAATACTCAAGTATAGGTCGAACGAGTGTTTTGTAAGCCACCTCCTTTGTTGATGGACTACATTTTCTAAGGACTCTCCCAATGAATCTCAACCTGGTACCCGCCTTACCAACAATTAATTTTATATGATCATTCCACTTCAAATCGTTCCGCACGCATACTCCCAGATATTTTACAGAAGTAACTGCTACCAGTGTTTGTTCCGCTATCATATAATCATACAATAAAGGATCCTTCTTTCTATGTATTCGAAATACATTACATTTGTCTATGTTAAGGGTCAGTTGCCACTCCCTGCACCAAGTGCCTATCCGCTGCAGATCTTCCTGCATGTCGCTACAATTTTCTAATGCTGCAACTTCTCTGTATACTACAGCATCATCCGCGAAAAGCCGCATGGAACTTCCGACACTATCTACTAGGTCATTTATATATATTGTGAAAAGCAATGGTCCCATAACACTCCCCTGTGGCACGGCAGAGGTTACTTTAACGTCTGTAGACGTCTCTCCGTTGAGAACAACATGCTGTGTTCTGTTTGCTAAAAACTCTTCAATCCAGCCACACAGCTGGTCTGATATTCCGTAGGCTCTTACTTTGTTTATCAGGCGACAGTGCGGAACTGTATCGAACGCCTTCCGGAAGTCAAGAAAAATAGCATCTACCTGGGAGCCTGTATCTAATATTTTCTGGGTCTCATGAACAAATAGAGCGAGTTGGGTCTCACACGATCGCTGTTTCCGGAATCCATGTTGATTCCTACACAGTAGATTCTGAGTTTCCAAAAACGACATGATACTCGAGCAAAAAACATGTTCTAAAATTGTACAACAGATCGACGTCAGAGATATAGGTCTATAGTTTTGCGCATCTGCTCGACGACCCTTCTTGAAGACTGGGACTACCTGTGCTCTTTTCCAATCATTTGGAACCTTCCGTTCCTCTAGAGACTTTCGGTACACGGCTGTTAGAAGGGGGGCAAGTTCTTTCGCGTACTCTGTGTAGAATCGAATTGGTATCCCGTCAGGTCCAGTGGACTTTCCTCTGTTGAGTGATTTCAGTTGCTTTTCTATTCCTTGGACACTTATTTCGATGTCAGCCATTTTTTCGATTGTGCGAGGATTTAGAGAAGGAACTGCAGTGCGGTCTTCCTCTGTGAAACAGCTTTGGAAAAAGGTGTTTAGTATTTCAGCTTTACGCTTGTCATCCTCTGTTTCAATGCCATCATCATCCCGGAGTGTCTGGACATGCTGTCTCGAGCCACTTACTGATTTAACGTAAGACCAGAACTTCCTAGGATTTTCTGTCAAGTCGGTACCTAGTATTTTACTTTCGAATTCACTAAACGCTTCACGCATAGCCCTCCTTACGCTAACTTTGACATCGTTTAGCTTCTGTTTGTCTGAGAGGTTTTGGCTGCGTTTAAATTTAGATTGAAGCTCTCTTTGCTTTCGAAGTAATTTCCTAAGTTTGTTGTTGTACCACGGTGGGTTTTTCCCGTCCCTCGCAGTTTTACTCGGCACGTACCAGTCTAAAACGCGTTTTACGATTGCCTTGAACTTTTTCCATAAACACTCAACATTGTCAGTGTCGGAACAGAAATTTTCGTTTTGATCTGTTAGGTAGCCTGAAATCTGCCTTCTATTACTCTTGCTAAACAGATAAACCTTCCTCCCTTTTTTTATATTCCTATTAACTTCCATATTCAGGGATGCTGCAACGGTCTTATGATCACTGATTCCCTGTTCTGCGCTTACAGAGTCGAAAAGTTCGGGTCTGTTTGTTATCAGTAGGTCCAAGATGTTATCTCCACGAGTCGGTTCTCTGTTTAATTGCTCGAGGTAATTTTCGGATAGTGCACTCAGTATAATGTCACTCGATGCTCTGTCCCTATCACCCGTCCTAAACATCTGAGTGTCCCAGTCTATATCTGGTAAATTGAAATCTCCACCTAAGACTATAACATGCTGAGAAAATTTATGTGAAATGTATTCCAAATTTTCTCTCAGCTGTTCTGCCACTAATGCTGCTGAGTCGGGGGTCGGTAAAAGGAGCCAATTATTAACCTAGCTCGGTTGTTGAGTGTAACCTCCACCCATAATAATTCACAGGAACTATCCACTTCTACTTCACTACAGGATAAACTACTACTAACAGCAACGAACACTCCACCACCGGTTGCATGCAATGTATCCTTTCTAAACACCGTCTGTACGTTTGTAAAAATTTCGGCAGAATTTATCTCTGGCTTCAGCCAGCTTTCTGTACCTATAACGATTTCAGCTTCGGTGCTTTCTATCAGCGCTTGAAGTTCCGGTACTTTACCAACGCAGCTTCGACAGTTTACAATTACAATACCGATTGCTGCTTGGTCCCCGCATGTCCTGACTTTGCCCCGCACCCGTTGAGGCTGTTGCCCTTTCTGTACTTGCCCGAGGCCATCTAACCTAAAAAACCGCCCAGCCCACGCCACACAACCCCTCCTACCCGTGTAGCCGCTTGTTGCGTGTAGTGGACTCCTGACCTATCCAGCGCAACCCGAAACCCCACCACCCTATGGCGCAAGTCGAGGAATCTGCAGCCCACACGGTCGCAGAACCGTCTCACCCTCTGATTCAGACCCTCCACTCGGCTCTGTGCCAAAGGTCCGCAGTCAGTCCTGTCGACGATGCTGCAGATGGTGAGCTCTGCTTTCATCCCGCTAGCGAGACTGGCAGTCTTCACCAAATCAGATAGCCGCTGGAAGCCAGAGAGGATTTCCTCCGATCCATAGCGACACACATCATTGGTGCCGACATGAGCGACCACCTGCAGATGGGTGCACCCTGTACCCTTCATGGCATCCGGAAGGACCCTTTCCACATCTGGAATGACTCCCCCCGGTATGCACACGGAGTGCACTCTGGTTTTCTTCCCCTCCCTTGCTGCCATATCCCTAAGGGGCCCCATTACGCGCCTGACGTTGGAGCTCCCAACTACCAGTAAGCCCAGCCTCTGCGACCGCCCGGATCTTGCAGACTGAGGGGCAACCTCTGGAACAGGAGAAGCAGCCATGTCAGGCCGAAGATCAGTATCAGCCTGAGACAGAGCCTGAAACCGGTTCGTCAGACAAACTGGAGAGGCCTTCCGCTCAGCCCTCCGGAATGTCTTTCGCCCCCTGCCACACCTTGCGCTCCTGGTGGCTCCTGGAACAGTCGTTTCAGTTTAAACGCTTCCTCTGGTCACCAAACTCCCCAGACATGGGCATTATTGAGCATATCTGGCATCCCTAGCGACGTGCTGTTCAGAAGAAATCTCCCCCAACCCCCACCCCTCCCCTCCCCCAACCCGTGCTCTTATGGATTTATGGCCAGCCCTGTCGTGGTGCGGCATTTCTGCGTGCTCGGGCGGCCCTACACGATATTAGGCACGTGTACCAGTTTTTTTGGCTCTTCAGTCTAGTTTACACTCTGACATAAATATATTGATACAATTTTTATCAATTACTCCATGGATGAGGATGAAGCAAATTTCTTTCTTTCAAAACGGCTAAGAAACAGCAACAGTCGTAAAGACTTAAATCACACATTTTACGGAATGGTCCACAATACTCAAATTATTGGTTATCAAGCAACGGTTTAACCAATATCAAGATTAACCATAATTTTAGTATCAACATCTGTCCCAAATAAGATAAAATATTTTCCGAATGCTTACTTCATTCATTGGATTTCTCGTTATTCAGCGTAGTTTCAGCGACATGAAGTTTCTCGAGAATTATTAAAATAAATTTGTGTTTAAGAGAAATGCACTGCAGCGCCCACTAGGTTATCAGTTACCAAGTGTAGCTTAGTCAAATCAATATATGTCCAGCAATTTACATCGAGTGTTTTGTTGGAAATGCGCCACAGCTAACTTCACTTTCCCACCATGAAGATTTCTTGATAACACTTATACTACATACCATTGTACGACTTATACTAAAATTAGTTAAAATGCCTCTGAGCACTATGGGACTGAACGGCTGAGATCATCAGTCCCATAGAACATAGAACTACTTAAACCTAACTAACCTAAGAACATCACACACATCCATGCCCGAGGCAGGATTCGAACCTGCGACCATAGCGGTCGCGCGGCTCCAGACTGTAGCGCCAAGAACCGCTCGGCCCCTCCGGCCGGCCACTAAAGTTAGTATCTAATGAAAATGCTGTACCAGTGTAATTACACCGTTAACTATTAATCGTAAGTTGGCAAACGTGGAAATCTGGTCATAGCCCTGAAATGAAAACTGTATTCAGGAAAAATGTACCACAGCGCTGACTAGACTGCTTTGTTCAAAACAATTTAAATAAATGAAACATGGGCCACACAGCTCACTAGGATAATTTGTTCATAAAAATGTAACTTACAATTGTACTAAGAAAAACGGTCTACAACGCTCACTAGAACAGTCTGTTCAGATGAGTTCCGATTTCAGTTGGGAAGAGCTAATGGTAGGGTCCTAGTGTAGCGGAGACTCCACGACGCCACGGATCCAAGTTGTCAAGAAGGCTCTGTACAAGTTGGTAGTGGCTTCATAATGGTGTGGGCCGTGCTTATTTGGAATGGACAGAGTCGTCTATTCATGTTCGGCTACTTGGGCACCATTTTCAGACGTTCCTTGACTTCATGTTCCCAAACAATGGTTTAGTTTTTCTGGATGTCAATGCGCCATGTCCCCGGGATTTGCTCGCGACTGCTTTGAAGAACATTCTGGACAGTTCCAGCGAATGATTTGGCCACCGAGTTCGCCCGACATGCACCCCACAGAAGACTTATGGGACATAATCCAGAGGTCAATGCGCCTACAAAATCTTGCAACACTTCCGCAATTATAGACGGCCTAAGAGGCAGCATGGCTCAACATTTCTGCAAGGAAATTGCAACTACTGGTTGAATCGTTGCCATATCGAGTTGTTGCACTACGCCATGCAAAACGATGTCCTACATGATATTAGAAGGTTTCCCATGTTGTCACTCATTGTATAATCTGTGCACGTTGTAAAGCAAGGCCGCGCGGAGTAGCCGCGTGGTTTGAGGTGCCATGTCACGAATTGCGTGGCCCCTCCCGTCGGAGGTTCCACTCTTCCCTCGGGAATGGGTGTGTGTGTTGTTCTTAGCATAAGTTAGTTAGTTTAAATAGTGTGTGAACCTAGGAACCGATGACCTCAGCAGTTTGGTCCCTTAGGAAATCACAGACATTTGATTTAAAGGAAGCGTGGATGCTCAAACAGTGATAGTTACATTCTCGCTACCACGTACCAGGGTATACATGGGCATATTAGGAGGGGGAAGCTTCTTTACGGTAATAGATACAGCAAACGCATATCTGCAGCTTCATCTTGGCAGCGAAACAAAGAAATTTATGGTAATTAATGCCCATGATGGCTCGTATCAGTACCAGCGACTTTCCTGTACCTGTGTCTCTGGTTTGTTCCAAAGTTTTTAAGGACAGGTGGCCGGGCGAGGTCCTGTCATTTTCTAATTATCTGACTGATGTAGTATTGTCAAGAAACACACTGGAAAAACACCTCAATGATACTGAATGCGATTTTCACGTTTTAAGGAACGCGGGGTCTCTGTTTAACAGAGACATTAAATATTTGGAACATATCATTGTCGCTCAGGCCGAGCGTACCACGACCAAGGGCTTAGCAGCCATACAAAAACTACATTCTCCTCCAGATGTACATGAATTACAAGCAGCTCTTGGCATGGTTAATTATTTTAAAAAATGGTTCAAATGGCTCTGAGCACTATGGGACTTAACTTCCCAGGACATCAGTCCCCTAGCACTTAGAACTACTTAAACCTAACTAACCTAAGAACATCACACACATCCATGCCCGAGGCAGGATTCGAACCTGCGACCGTAGCGGTCGCGCGGTTCCAGACTTTAGCACCTAGAACCGCTCGGTCACCCCGGCTGGCGGTTAATTATTATTAAGATTTACCACAATAAGCACAAATTTGGCCCCCATTACATCGAATCAGGCTTAAAAATGATTGTTTCAGATGGGCTCAGTAGGGCGAGTAATAATTTATAGAAATTAAAGGCTCTTATTCCAACTTGTCTTACCCACTACCATCCGAGCAAACCAGAGGTTCAAGCAGTCAACCCCTCTTCATATGGTGTCCGTGCAGCTGGATCACACAAGGAAGGTAACGCCAAAGGCCCCACATCGACTAATATCTTGATCAAGACTCAATTAGATTACCGTAAGTTAACACGAAGACGAATGTTGAAAATTAGGTGGACTGATAAGGTAAGGAATGAGGAGGTTCTACGCAGAATCGGAGAGGAAAGGAATATGTGGAAAACACTGATAAGGAGAAGGGACAGGATGATAGGACATCTGCTAAGACATGAGGGAATGACTTCCATGGTACTAGAGGGAGCTGTAGAGGGCAAATACTGTAGAGGAAGACAGAGATTGGAATACGTCAAGCAAATAATTGAGGACGTAGGTTGCAAGTGCTACTATGAGATGAAGAGATTAGCACAGGAAAGGAATTCGTGGCGGGCCGCATCAAACCAGTCAGTAGACTGATGACAAAAAAAACAAAAAAATTAACACAAGTAATCTCGGCAATCATTAACGAAATTATGGATTTTCGTTAGTACCTGTATTTCTGAAGGGTCTTTCTTGTCACTGATCACAAAGCGTCGGGCACACATTTTCATCCTGCAAAAGATGCAACAGATGGAACGTCTAAAAAACTACACTAATGGTCGCTAGTGCTTTCTAATAATCTGTTTGCGTTAATCGTCCCATTTAGAAAGTATGCTAACTATGAAAATGTCTCTCTCTTACAATCTGGCAATGGTTCGGAAATTGGTGCATCGTAAGCATCTTATTTTCAGGTAGATCTGTCTGAATCAGGAACTCTATAACCCTTTACCGTTGGTAACCGGCGAATCACTCAAAAAGGAGGCAGTCATTATTCCAACCTTTGCTCAAAAATTACAATCGGGTGCGTTGGCCTGATAGTATGAATCCACTCTCAGTTTCATTGGTTCGATGATACCCTGCGCAACGTGACAGTTTGTCTCTCTAAACGGGTTTGATTTTGTTACATACGTGAAATCAACAAACAAATGTCCCCTCTCTTACAGCATTACAGCATAATATCTTACGCCTTCTGCACAAAGAGAACAGGGGTTTATTAAAAACAAATCTACCACTCCGCCAACGTACCACCTGGCATGGGACGGACAAACAAAAGGAACGGATTACTTCAAACTCCAACATTTGCCTGAGAAATCAGGCAACAGCGAGCCATAATTGTCACTTGCACTTTATCAACGGTCCTTGGAAACGCGTTCATATAGATTTGTCTGGCCCGATTTAGAATACACGGTAGCTAACAATCGTCGGTGCTATTCCGTAAATATCCTTTCATTGTTCTCATGATCTCCACAACTAGTGCAAGGATTAACTGAGAAATCACTTGTATACACATAAAAAAAGTTATGCATCACACCGGTTCCCAGAGCTGCTGAAAACAGACGTTGACAGTGTGTATTGTATCACACAGTCCCTTTGACTGTTGAGAAATGTCACTAAACCCAACCAAAGATGTAAATAACCATGCGTGAGCTGCGCCAATTAGCGGAGAGCGTCCGACAGGCGATCAGTTCCAATCATTCCACCAGGAGGGAGATTCACACCTCGTGTTGTCTGTAGTTCAACCATGCCTAGACGGTCAATACCGCGGTACGATCGCGTCCACATTGTTACCTTGTTCCGGGAGGGGCTCTCATCAAGGAAAGTGTCCAGGTGTCTCGGAGTGAACCAAAGCGATGTGGTTCGGACATGGAGAATATACAGAGAGGCAGGAACTGTCGATGACATGCCTTGCTCAGGCGGCCCAAGGGCTACTACTGCAGTGGATGACCGCAACCTACGGATTATGGCTCGGAGGAAAGCTGACAGCAATGAGCCACCATGTTGAATAATGCTTTTGGTGCAGCCACAGTACGTCGTGTTACGACTCAAACTGCGCGCAATTGGCTGCATCATGCACAGCTTCACTCCCGACGCCCATGGCGAAGTCCATCTTTGCAACTACGATAGCGTGCAGTGCGGTACAGATGGGCCCAACAACATACCGAATGGACCGCTCAGGATTGGCATTAAGTTCTCTTCATCGATGAGTGTCGTATATGCCTTCATCCAGACAATCGTCGGAGACGTGTTTGGAGCCCACCCGGACAGTCTGAACGCCTTAGACACACTGTCCAGCGAGTGCAGCGAGATGAAGGTACCATGCTGTTTTGGGGTGGCATTATGTGGGATCAACGTACGTCGATGGTGGTCATGCAAAGGCTGTGCGATACGTTAACGCTATCCGCCGACCGATAGCGCAACCATATCGGCAGCATACTCGCGAAGCGTTCGTCTTCATGGACGACAATTTGCGGCCCCATCGTGCACATCTAGTGAATGACTTCCTTCAGGATAACACCATCGCTCGACTAGAGTGGCCAGCGTTTTCTCCAGACATGAACCCTATCGAATATGCCTGGGAAAGATTAAAAATGGCTGTTAATGGAGCACGTGACCCACCAACCACTCTGAGGGATCGACGCCGAATCGCCGTTGAGGAGCTAGACAACCTGGACCAATGGTGCCTTGATGAACTTGTAGATAGTATGCCACGACGAATAGAGGCATGGATCAATGCTACAGGACGTGCTACTGGGTATTAGAGGTACCGGTATCTACAACAGTCTGGACAACCACCTCTGAAGATCTCGCTGTATGGTGGTACAACATGCAATGTGTGGTTTTCATAAGCAATAAAAGACGGCGGAAATGATTCTTATGTTGATCCCTATTCCAATTTTTCGTACAGGTTCCGGAACTCTCGGAACCAAGGTGTTGCAAAACTTCTTTTGATGTGTGTAGTTTGCGAGTAGCGTGCGAGAAAATGTGGAAATCTCGCGCTTGGTTCATGAAGGCTAGATATAACATTACGGGTTGTATAAAACGACAGTGGTATTGGCAGTTGAATCACCATGTATATAGAAAACTTTTCTGCAAGGCGTGTTGCAAATAGTTAGTGGTAGACAAGTACTAAATTAAAATGTCATAGCTGGTGGTGGAGATTTAATTAAAGCTAGTCTTCCACACATCCGAATGTTTATGATGTCATATCTTCTCAGCTATGGATAAAAAATTGAAACGTCGCGCCTGGTGCTGAGACTGCATTAACAGCTAAAACGTAATAATCGATACACTTTTTTTCTTTGCATCATTTTGTGCAGGTTGTTAGCGAGAAAATATTTCTTAAAAGTTTGAAATTATGTATAAAGTTTGCCTGAAGTTTCAAAGTGTTTTCATTGGATGAATGAAGTCCGGGAATGAGCGCTCCGTCAATTACGCAGCCGCACGACAAACAGACAGTTTCGAACTGCAATACGTTTAACAAGGGATTACGTTAATCCTTCTCAATTATCAGGTTACCTTCCATTCGGAAAGTGGGTGCACTCAGCGACTGCTATGTGGCTTATAAATTATAGAGTGCAGCCATCAGTCGACTGATTGGTGCACTCTCTACTTTATAACCCTCTGAATTAATTAATCCGTCAATCAACATTCCAACGTAAGAAATATATTTCCAGCACATGACATACATTCTCCATGGAAAACAAAATGGATTACGCCTCTTACTCAGAGGACTGTGACAGCATTTCACTGTCTTAAATTCGGTAAATAACTACACGAAATAATGAAATATATAATTTTCGTTGCCGCAGAGGCCATTAGATAACAGTAACTGATACAGTGCTCCGGGTTCAGGTAACAGAAATTCAATAATGTAGACAGTCAGAAACATTATTAGGTTCGAGTACAACGGTCTAACACTTTATGAACATCATCTCTCAACAGTGTCAATAGCCTTTGTACCCGCAAGGGGTCAGCAGCGCAGCATTTACAAGTGTAAGAGACACAGTCTGGAAAATATATTTCAGGAATTATGTTCGTGTGTTTTAGTACCCCCTTTCCTTCACAATACTTTCGAAGAATTAGAGAGGTTCCGTTATACTGAAAGTTTGCGTACTGCCATCGTCGCCAACACATTTCAGCACTAAAATGTGACAGACATTAATAATCACTTACGAAGGCAAAAATATTTACTTCGAAGATATATTCACTTCATTTCACTTACTGCGTATTTAAATACCTGCTGCCTGATGTTTTAAACAGTTGGTAGTACATTATACGATTTTACATTGTACCACGTTACTAACAAAATCTGTTTTGAGCCATACAACAAGGGTAATAACTAGGAGCACTGTAACAAAGAAAAATAGGTTTGTTGTAGGAAATGCCATGTTATAATTACAAATGTTAGTAATTCAGGAGAAAATAATAAAAAGGTACAAAAAGGACGATCAGAATATTTTATTTTACTGTTGAAAGATGTTCGATGATATATTTGATGTTGACATTGTTTCTCCGATGTATTAACATTGGCGCGATTCCCCTGCGAACTCCTTTCGTATGACACACTTCCTGTAGGAATTGTATACATCACATTCTTCACTTATAAAATCGAAAACAGTACGCACAGCTTTATTATATAGTCGCCTTTTCTCTTTTATTTGGGGCATAAATTTGACTTCAAAAGGTAAAGAACGAATGAGAGTGTTTTTTTTCGGATATCAGTTTTCTCTTCTCTCCGCAATAACGTGTTTATGCAGCCACAGCTTGTTTTTCGATGGAAACTTTGGAAAAATATACAGATAAAGGAAACACGTGAAAGGTATTTCTGTGCTATCGTATAAGACTAATGAACAACACCACTAACAGGTGATATTTTAAAAACTACTCTCTTGCAGTAAGACACATTCGTCGTTTTCGTGTGTGAAATTATATGCTGCGGAATCGGTGGGCGTGATTTTGAAAAGAAATTCTGCAGCAGCGTACCTTACAAGCCCGCACATGTACACTCTCTCTTTCATATCAACCGCAGAATGCCATCACAAAGCGTAGTGCGTATTATTCCAGCGTGGCGCCACAGAGAGCACTAAATAACGTGCGACAATGTATGTATGCGCGTTCTGTCTCTTTGCAAGCAAGTACAGTAACCCCACGTCACCAAAAGTGGTCGCTTCACTCGCTCCGGACTCTTCGTCACTCGCCGTGATGCGTGGCGCACAAAAGCAGATATAGGTGCGCCCCTGTTATCACCACGTCCTCAACGGAGGAATCGGTATTCTTCCGCACCTCCTCGTAAGTCAGCATCATAAGACACCACAGTCATTATCCACTGGAAGCAACTGATAAGCCGAACCAAGGACGTTATTTGTCAGAGGAACAAGTGTCAGTGCATCAGCAGAAATAAAGTATTTGCCTTTGCCAGCTTGGCAACGTAAAAATATTGCAAATAAAAGTGTGCGAATTTTGCCACTACAAATGTATATTTCGGTGTGTTAGGATATAGGTCTACGTCGTATCAACCTCCAACAACTCCAGACACAATGGAGCTATTGCTTATGGCAGTAGAGAGCTTCAAATGCATCGCTACATTCCTCATAACTTCAGTGTCCAATTTTCCTTCCATACTACTTTTTCCGTACAATTCTCTTAAATTTCATTCTCCTCCTCACCATTAGCGGATTGTGACGTGTCTCTGTACCTGGTTCTGTATATGCCCTACGATTCATCATCTCATTTCCGAAACTGTGTCGGGTACGAAGTGATCCAGCTGGTATTTAACTGTATCCCACCCCGTCTTTTTCTTGTACACCTCCACCTAACGTGATTTCGGAAAAGCGTATTCGCAATTACCAGTCGAAGCTTACTGAATAACTTATTATTTATTATTATTATTATATTGAGATTTTCCTCCTTACAGAGGCTTATCTCCCACATAGTTTACATGGAAATTACAATACAAACAATAAACGTTCTTAAACTATATTTTCAAAATATTCCTCCATGTGTTTCGATTTTTTATGTCCTCTTCCTCTGCGCCCACTCTCCTCATTGTGTGCTGTACCTGGAGCCAGGAGCCTGGAACCAGGTGGTCATGGGTCGTACTCCTCCTCCCCTCCGGTTCGCACTCCAGTATCAATTTTGGTATTCTGGTTTTCTCCATTCATCGCACATGCCCGTACCACTGTAATTTCTTCCTATCCACTACGTCATATATTCTTTCTTTTATTTCCATTCTCCTCGTTATTTCGGTGTTCCTTTTCTTTCCTGGAGATTCTTGCCGATCTTCTCCAGAAGTCCATCTCTAGAGGTTCTAATTTTTTAATGTGCTTCATGTTAATTGTCCAGGTCTCCGTTCCATAGAGAACCACACTCTCTAATATGGATTTGAAGAACTCGATTCGTATTTTTCCTTTCTCATTTCTCCTACAGTGCTCAGTCTCCCGTAATTCTAAAACTTCCTCTACTACCGCATTTGAATCTCACATGATTATTAGATTTTCATCGATCCTTTACATGCTGAATTACCGCATTTGAATCTCACATGATTATTAGATTTTCATCGATCCTTTACATGCTGAATTACCCGTTGAGTATCCTCACATACTGCCTCTATCTAATTCTCCCCTACTTGCTTACATGTATACGTGAACTACTGTTGTTCCCTTTGATTTGCTGTTGATTATAAGGAAAAGAATACTATCACTCAGTTTTTGAAGTATCTCACTCCTGTCCTACGCTCCTGCTCAAAACAAATCCCTCTCCGGTTACGTCATATTCTGCTGATGTAGACATTACACTATATTTGTCTGACTAAACATTATCATCCTACTTCCATTTTACTAAATAGATAAACTTTATGCCTAGACTGAGTTTTCTCATTTCCCTTTTCGGATACTCCGGCACCCCTTCTATGTTCAGACTTAAGACATTCGGCTGTCTGACTTGTAGAATATTACCCTTTCGTTGGCTATCCAATCCATTTCTCATGCTCGCTTCCCCCTTGGCAGTTCGCTACGGAAGTTGCGAATGGGAAACTTATCCGGAATCTGTTTCAATGGAGAGATCGCTATGGACATTTTCAGATGCGGGTCACACGTGCTGTAAGTACATATTAAGTGTCTTTCATTCAATGATTTCCATTGCCTTCTCTATCCTCCTGCCTTCAATCCCTTCCTGCCGCTTTCGCCTATTAAGGACAGTTTCTCGTGTCAACACTAAGAAGGTGCCTGAACTTCTTTACTCTCGTCCGCTACCTTTGACAAGATCGTCTGCAGAGGGAGGTTAACTTGTTATGCCGGTAATTTTGGACCGCCATTGCATATTTAAAAAGTGGCTTAGATTCATAGTCAAAGACGCTACTCCTCTCGTGTTGCTTTACTGCGTCTTTTTACTTCTTCCTATAGCGCTTCCTTTGACCTTATCCTTGTCACCTTCTCGGCTTGGTTTCTGGGACTTTTATCTAGTACGTCGAAACATAATACTTCTCCACAGTTGTGGAAGAAATCGACTAACGTAACCATTCCGTTTGATCAGTTAATATATTGTTTTTATTTCTTATTTAAATTAAATTTCATTTCGGTTTTAAAATGAGATGGGAAAATTTTGATTTCGAGGAACTGGGGAAAACTATAACATTGCACAGTCGGTTTTGATGACCATATAATTCTCTGGTCTTACAATGTAATTTTTCTATGTTTTGTAATCCTGTACATCTGTATTTGATCTACAAATTACATTTAAGCTATAAATAGATGACTTCTGAGATACATTATGTACTCTCATCACTTCGACATCTATAGAAACTGAAGTGGTTCTTACCTCCTTAGAGTATGTAAGCTGAGTTTAAAACACGAGTAAAGTTAATGGGTAAGAGTGTTCATTTTAAATACAAAATGAAAATAGCAGGAGTCAGCAATCTTACTATAATACAGTATCTCATATACAGGGGTCCCATGCTCTTGCGTAGTTTGTAAAAATTTTTTGATAATTTCGTTTTTCCAGCAGTTCATAGCATAACTTTCTCAGTCTACACCTAAAATCTGTTAAACTCAGTGCTTCAGATTTTATCGCGTAGTATACCAATTGGTCTGTTAGCAATTATCATAGTTTTTCGGCCACTTAATCGCGTTTTGTTTAGTACTGTAACTTCTTAGACCTCCTTCGCCCCATACAGAAATCATATTCTTCTTCATGAGATATATTCTCCATTAAATGAATCTCTCAATTTACATTCTAACAGTAACCACTAGTTTCACTTTTAAACATTCCCACACAGTGTAAGACCTCACATCGAGGTAGTCATAACATGAATTCTTGACTTTTATCTTGTACATGTTTATTTTTTGTTACTTTCCTTTTTAAGCACAGAATATCGAAGAACAGCAATGAAACCGCCGGCTGGTCCTCCACCAGGAGAATGTCGAAAAGAGTTTACTGACATGAGACATAGATCATACACAAAGTAAAAATAGATTCTGTGATTTTTCAGGCGCGTTTGATTAACGACAACAAGTTTTTATCGGTTGCTCGCAGCAGAATAAATAGCGAATTATCTAATTAGCGCCTTCGGTGAGTGTTTCTGACATCGATTCGCTCGTCACGTTGCCTGTCATTACGATTTTTGATGAGCGTAGTGTGTGTCCAGGTTCTGGAAAGGGAGACATACACTTTGTGATCAAAAGTATCCGGACACCCCCAAAAACATACGTTTTTCATATTAGGTGCATTGTGCTGCCACCTACTGCCAGGTACTCCATATCAGCGACCTTAGTAGTCATTAGACATCGTGAGAGAGCAGATTGGGGCGTTCCGAAGACCTCAGGTACTTCGATCGTGGTCAGGTGATTAGGTGTGACTTGTGTCACGCGTCTCTATGCGAGATTTCCACACTCCTAAACATCCCAAGGTCCACCGTTTCCGATGTGGTGGTGAAGTGGAAACGTGAAAGGACACGTAAAGCTAAAAAGCATACCGGCCGACATCGTCTGTTGACTGACAGAGACCGCCAACAGTTGATTGGTTTGTTGGTTTGGGGGGGTTGAAGGGACCAGACTACAAAGGCCATCGGTCCCGCCGATAATTGAAGAGGGTCGTAATGTGTAATTGGCCGACATCTATCCAGATATTACACAGGCATTGTAAACTGCATCATAATCCCATGCAAGTACTATGACAGTTAGGCGGGATGTGAGAAAATTTGGATTTCATGGTCGAGCGGCTGCTCATAAGCCACACATCACGCCGGTAAACGCCAAACGACGCCTCGCTTGGTGTAACGAGCGTAAACATTGGACGATTGAAGAGTGTAAAAACGTTGTGTGGAGTGAAGAATCATGGTACACAATGTGGCAATCCGATGGCAGGGTGTGGGTATGGCGAATGTCCGGTGAACGTCATCTGCCAGCGTATGCAGTGCCAACAGTAAAATTCGAAGGCGATGGTGTTACGGGTGGTTTACACCCCTTGTTGTTTTGCGTGGCACTATCACAGCACAGGCCTACATTAATGTTTTAAGTGCCTTCTTCTCACTGTTGAAGTGCAATTCGGTTATGGCGGATGCATCTTTCAACACGATAGAGAACTCCATAATGGACGATCTGTGGCGTAGTGGTTACATAACAATAACATCCCTGTAATGGACTGGCCTGCACAAAGTACCGATCTGAATCCCATAGAACACCTTTGGGATGTTTTGCAACGCCGACTTCGTGCCAGACCGCAGCGACCGACATTTATACCTCCTTTAGTGCAGCACTCCGTGATTAATGGGCTCCCATTCCACAAGAAACCTTCCAGCACCTGACTGAACGTACACGTAAAGGCTAAGGGTGGGCCAGTACCATACTGAATTCAAGCATTACCGATATAGGGCGCCACGAACTTGTGAGCCATTTTCAGCCAGGTGTCAGGATACTTTCGATCACATTGTGTATTTCCGGAACACTGCAGCAAAGGAACGTGTAATGTGATCGACACATAAAATTTGTGCCAGTACTTAGCTGTTTTAGCCCGGTATCCATCTGCATATCTGTGGCATTTGGAGCTGGTCGCTGCGTTGTTGTGCGATAAACTTTCTAAACCCCGTAATTGTCTCTCACTGCGGCGCAGATGTTTGGAATTAAGTTGCCTACAAGCTTACTCTACAGAGATTCGAAAGCATAGAGCCTTGTGAGGTCACGTTTTGTCAGCTCTGGGTCGCTCCAAATAGCAGGGCGTCGACAAATGCGAAAAAAGAGTCCAGAGCTCTGAAATTCAAGTGAGGTGTAAAGTGGGTTAGTGGTGTTACGTTAGCACTAAATGTAACCACAGTTGTGCACAACTAAACGAAAGAGCAACACAGTAACAATCCGATCCGGGCGCTCTACATTTCGAGTTTAGAACTTTCTCAGAATTTTCGCATTCAAAAAATGTCGTTAATAGTCAGTAGTATTACGCATGCTACGAATTTTGCGTGTTCGTTCGCATATTATCATTAATCGAAAATCTTTTTGCGAAATATTGAACCGTTTAGGCAATAAAGCGGACGGCGTGTTATATCTTACGTCACACACTCTGACATACGTAATGTGTTAGCATCTTCTTAAAATTCAAACGGCGTTTAGACACATTGCCCGATGTCTTACCAACATCAAAATTACTTTGAAAGATCCCCTCCAATACAGTGGACTGCCTCTACGATAAAAGAAATAAAAGATATAAAGTGAAAGAGATGTAACTCTATTTATGTAGTTTGTGCTTGACGTTCTGAGAGAAATACCAGTAAACTGCAGGAAAAGACGAATAATATACGTGACGTACAAGGATCAGGAGGGAACAACATGAATGGAAGACCAAGATCGAAGTGTTCTTGTTAAAAAGTGTGGAAAGGAGGGGCACGGTTTCTCATCTCTAATGTTTAGTCATCAAAGAACGAGCGTCGAAAATAAAATTAAATTATGAGACTGAAATTAAAATAGTATTGAGGGGATATTAGTGGTAAGTTTCGTTGCTACCCTTAGGACTCGTTGAATGCAATGAACAGTGTAATGAGTACAAAACATGGACTGCCAATAAACTGAAGACAGATGATAGTAATGAGAAGTAACATAAATGAGAGTTGGCTGGCTCTGAGCACTATGGGACTTAACAGCTATGGTCATCAGTCCCCTAGAACTTAGAACTACTTAAACCTAACAAACCTAAGGACAGCACACAACACCCAGCCATCACGAGGCAGAGAAAATCCCTGACCCCGCCGGAAATCGAACCCGGGAACCCGGGCGTGGGAAGCGAGAACGCTACCGCACGACCACGAGATGCGGGCATAAATGAGAGTAGTGAGGAGCTTAACATCGAAATCCGTGGTGACGAAGTAGACAAAGTTGAAGCAATTCCTCTACCTTGGGCGGAAAATAATGCATAATTGACGAGGTAAAGAGGAGATGAGGACATGAAACGCAGACAAACACAGGCAAAGAGGGGAATCCTGGTCATGAGCAGTCAACTATTATCAAACGTGGACCTTATCTGATGAAGTACACTACTGGCCATTAAAGTTGCAACACCACGAAGATGACGTACTACAGACGCGAAATTTAACCGACAGGAAGAAGATGCTGTGATGATTAGCTTTTCAGAGCATTCACACAAGGTTGGCGCCGGTGGCGACACTTACAACGTGCTGACATGAGGAAAGTTTCCAACCGATTTCTCATACACAAACAGCAGTTGACCGGCGTTGCCTGGTGAAACGTTGTTGTGATGCCTCGTGTAAGTAGGAGAAATGGGTACCATCACGTTTCCGATTTTGATAAATGTCTGATTGTAGCCTATCGTGATTGCTGTTTATCGTATCGCGACATTACTGCTCGCGTTGGTCGAGATCCAATGACTGTTAGCAGAATATGGAATCGGTGGGTTCAGGAGGGTAATACGGGACGCCGCGCTGGATCCCAACGGCCTCGTATCACTAGCAGTCGAGATGACAGGCATCTTATCCGCATGGTTGTAACGGATCGTGCAGCCATGTCTCGATACCTGAGTCAAAAGATGGGGACGATTGCAAGACAAAAACCATCTGCACGAACAGTTGGACGACGTTTGCAGAAGCATAGACTATCAGCTCGGAGACTAAGGCTGCGGTTACCCTTGACACTGCATCACAGACAGGAGCGCCTGCGATGGTGTACTCACCGACGAACCTGAGTGCACGAATGGCAAAACGTCATTTTTTCAGATGAATCCAGGTTCTGTTTACAGTATCATGATGGTCGCATCCGTGTTTGGCGAAATCGCGGTGAACGCACATTGGAAACGTGTATTCGTCACCGCCATACTGGCGTATCACCTGGCGTGATGGTATGGGGTACCTTTGGATACACTTCTCGGTCACCTCTTGTTCGCATTGACGGCACTTTGAACAGTGGACGTTACATTTCAGATGTGTTACGATCCGTGGCTCTAACCTTCATTCGATGCCTGCGAAATCCTAAATTTCAGCAGGATAATGCATGAACGCATGTTTCAGGTCCTGTACGGGCCTTTCTGGATACAGAAAATGTTCGACTGCTGCCCTGGCCAGCACATTCTCCAGATCTCTCACCAACTGAAAACGTCTGGTCAATGGTGGCCGAGCAACTGTCTCGTCACAATACGCCAGTCACAACTCTTGATGAACTGTGGTATCGTGTTGAAGCTGCAAGGGCAGCTGTACGTGTGCATGCCATGCAAGCTCTGTTTGACTCAATGCCCAGACTATCAAGGCCGTTATTACGGCTAGAGGTGGTTGTTCTGGGTACTGATTTCTCAGGATCTATGCTCCCAAACTGCATGAAAATGTAATCACATGTCAGTTCTAGTATAATATATTTGTCCAATCAATACCCGTTTATCATTTGCATTTCTTCTCTTTGTAGCAATTTTAATGGCCAGTAGTGGAATCTCTGGAAAAATACGTTCGGAGCACAGCCTTGCATAGTAGTGAACATGGTCTGTGGGGAAAGTGGAACAGAAGAGACTCGAAGTGTATGAGGTGTCGTACTACATAAAACTGTTGAAACTTGTCTGGAAGGAGGGAAGAGGTTGTCCGCAGAATCGGAAGGTCGGCAAGGAATGAAATATATAGAATACACTGCCAGAAGGGTAGGATGTCTGGTAAGACGTCATTGAATAAACTCTATGGTACGATAGGCAGCTGTCGATGGTAAAAACTGCAGAAGAAGACAGAGATTGTAACAGATCCAACAAATAATGGATGACGTATTGTGAAAGTGCTCAGGTGAAAAGTTTGGCACAGGAGAGGAATTCGTGGTGGGCTGCATTGAACCAATGAGAAAACTGATTATTAAAAATAATATGAAGCTATATTTACTGTCACTGTCTATAATATATAACATCATGCCTGTTTCGCTAGCCTAACCCAACTTGTATTACCAATTACTCAGTGTCACAGACGGTGCGTAGTGATTCGAGTATTAGAACGCGTATTACTTAAAACCGAAAAAGTCTATTCTACTTGTCTGAACTCTATCGCTATTAATTCGCGTCAGCGCACCGTTGCCGTCGGAACCCGCCACCCACTTCCCTGTTAATCACGTTGCTGGTTGAGTAATTTCGTTGGCAGTTTAATGATTACTTCTTCATTGAATTATACATAACGAGCGGAGTTAATACCGGTCCCCCACCGAACCGGTCTGTAATAGGAATGAACAGCCCGTTAACATGCATTTGCCGCTCGCTTGGTGCTGCTGACAATATTTGACACCCCCTTGTCTGGGTCGTTGAAGTGGAAGCTTCGCCAAAGGCAAATCCACTAGCAGTAAGTACACTGGAAATGTTACTCAATATATGAATCCCACAAATACTATCTAAGGCAAAAAAAAAAAAAAAAAATGCACCACCAAGAAATTTTCCAAATGGGACAGAAATCGGTAGATTCGACGTACATGTAGAGACGGACAAATTATTACAATTTCAGAAAATTTGGAAGATTTATTCACGAGAAATGGTTTCACAAACTGAGCAAATGAATGCCGGTTAGTCGACCTCTGGAAATGATGCAAGCAGTTATATGGAGTGACACTGGCTGATAGAGTTGATGTGTGTCCTCCTGAGGAATATAGTGCGAAATTCTGTCCAACTGGCGCGTTAGAAGGTCAAAATCCCGAACTGGATGGAGGGTCCTGCCAGTGATGCTGCAGATGGTAATTGGGGACAGGTCCAGCGATCCAGCAGGCCAGCATAGTGTTTGGTAAGAACGAAACCAAGCAGTAGAAATTCTCCCTGTGTTTGAGCGGGCATTATCTTGCTGTAATGTAAGCCCAAGATGGTATGGGTGCCGGGGATGGCAACGAAAGCGATTCTGCTATGAAGTGGTGTCCTTGACCAGTACTCCTGGTTTAGGTTCGTATGCCGTTCCCAGACTCGTCTTCCTGTGGTCAGTGGGGCTCAGTTAGGAGAGGGAGATATCACTGAAAAATAGTTCGACACCAGTCACGAGATTTCAGGCCAAAGAAGTGTCTGGAGAGACGGACATTGATGGGATACATACCTAAATGCCACCCACATTTGGCCCGACAACCGGGAGTACGGGTGTGGGGTGTCATTTCACAGCAGGACCCATTTCGTTGTCAACCACGACACCCTTCCAGCACAGTGGCCCGTCAACTATATTCTATGTTTTCCTGTCCTTCATGGCAAGCCATCTTGGGATTACGTTTCAGCTAGATAATGCCCGCTCGTACATGGCGAGAGATTCGACTGCCTCTTTTAGTGCTTGTCAAAGCCTACTCTGGCCAAGGCTCCTAGACCAGACGCGGATTTTGACGATCTAAGAGGCCAACTGGAGAGACTTTGGCACGCTGTCCCTCAGGCGGACACACATCTCTGTCGTCCCAAGCCAAATAACTGCTTGCCGTTAGGTCTATGGGCTATACCCAATCTGTGAAGTTCTTTCTTTCGAATAAATCATTCAATCTTTCAAAAATTTTTATCATTTGTATGTCTTCTCATCTATCGATTTCCGATCCATTCGGACAATTCTGTCGTGATGCGTCGTTTTTCCCCTGTTAGTGCATTTTTTGTTTAGAAAATATACATGCGTGAACTGAAGAAAAATTTCAGGAAATCTTCTTGTTTTTCATAGTGCTAATACCGTCTAGTAATGGTTCCACTGAACTGAGATTTGGGATATTTATTCTACTTTATCTGTCAGATGACCTTCCTGTAACATCATAGATTAAGGAGGAGGAGGAGATTAGTGTTTAACGTCCCGTCGACAACGAGGTCATTAGAGACGGAGCGCAAGCTCGGGTGAGGGAAGGATGGGGAAGGAAATCGGCTGTGCCCTTTCAAAGGAACCATCCCGGCATTTGCCTGAAGCGATTTAGGGAAATCACGGAAAACCTAAATCAGGATGGCCGGAGACGGGATTGAACCGTCGTCCTCCCGAATGTGAGTCCAGCGTGCTAACTCATAGATTAAAGGTTGACCTGCGACAGCAATCGCACAACTTGCGTACGGGCCGCTAGACGCCGCCGCGAGCGCTGAGAGTGCATTGCGGTCGCAGGCGTGCGTGTTGCGTACGGGCCGCGAGGTACTGCCACGAGCGCAACCGTATATTAAGTGCCGACGGAGTTGGGCCATCGCTCATTTTGTTGGCATCTAATTTTTGCCTATTCTCTTATTTGCTTAGTTGCTCAGCTCTTATCCATTTATAGCTCATGTTATTGTGCTCTCTTTCAGCCATTCTGATTGTTTTGATTTACTCCCAATTGAGAAGTACTCATTCTGGCATTTCACTTTTGCACATTTCTCATTTTGCTAATAATATGCTCCTTAGCTTGTAACAGTTGAATTAATTAACATAGTCTCATGTACTGTTTGTTCATTTCAGCCTGTTCATATATGTTCTTTAAATACTGTAATTGTTGTGGGTTGGCAGGAGAGCCAATACCGGTATGAGAGGAAGCCGAAAGACACGCGTTTCAGCTCACGCAGGCTGGCGTGAGGTCTGGGACAAAGAAATTAGACTTTAGCAAAAAACGTACGTAGCTGCTGGAATACTTAACTTTAATCCATAAACGGTGAACATCGCTCTTGACGGTACATTATTCATAATCTGAATAGTAACTGGTAATGGCGCCTTGCTAGGTCGTAGCAGATGACGTAGCTGAAGGGTATGCTAACTACCGTCTCGGCAACTGAGAGCGTATTTTGTCAGTGAACCATTGCTAGCAAAGTCGGTTGTACCACTCGGGCGAGTGCTAGGAGGTCTCTCTAGACCTGCCGTGTGGCGGCGCTCGGTCTGCAATTACTGATAGTGGCGACACGCGGGTCCGACGGATACTAACGGACCGCGGCCGATTTAAAGGCTACCACCTAGCAAGTGTGGTGTCTGGCGGTGACACCATAGTAATAATTATCGGAAGCATTTCTTCCCTTAAACCTGTGCAAAGTATTCTGGATGTAGAATTTGTTCTGTGACACAGGTGTAAGGTTTTGAATATAAATTATATATGAAGCTGTGCTTTAAAAGGAATTTATTTTTTCAGTTTGTACTATATCAGACGACAATTTTGTGATATGAGGGAGAAATTTGAGGGGCGAACCCATGGAAATAGTCTTAAGTGATCACCTTTAAAAATAATAATTTGTGTGACACTGAAAGACGTGACACTGAAAGACGTGACACTGAAAGACGTGACACTGTACGCACCGAATATATATATATATATATATATATATATATATATATATATATATATATATATATATATATATATATATATACGTCACACTGTCGCCTCAGTGCCTACAGGGGGGCCCTCCAAATTGTAAATCACGAATTTTGATGCGCTTCAAATATGTTGCAAGGGCATTCACTCTCAATATCTGCCTATGTGGTTTTTTAGCGACGAGCCTTGGATTTTGAGAAAATCTATTTGAATTTCATTGCTCGCTTTCTATACCCGTAACGTTACTTTTGTTCCGATCGCGTCAGCGTAGCGCAAAGTTAAAGATTCGCTACTACCGCGCTGAAGGTACCGTGTTCGAATGCTGCTGCTTTACTTTTTTTTCGAAATGGACCGAATTTTTCAATTTTATTTTAAAGAATATAAACAAACTGTGTATGGTGTGTAAAATTATAAAGATATATTCAGTTATTAATTTTTTCTGTTATATGATGCTACAAAATCTTATTTTTCATCGTCCACATTTCTTGATGTGCCAGAACAATATCGGAAACTACCGAAGCACACATTTTCGCAGCACCACGCGGATTTTATGAAAGCAGCCGTCTTGCAGGCGCACCGTTTCTTCATGAGCGATACCGAGAAACACAATTCTTTTGCATACAAAAAGATTTCTCTTTCATCCACTAATTTCGATGTGAACCATGCGTATCTAATCATGCTTTCAAAATTAGGTGCCCTGAATTGCTGTAGGATCAGCGAATGTAATTTTGTCGAATCTTCCCCAGAAGCAATCTTTCTATTGTCTTTCATCATTTCGGGAGCATTCTGAATAATTTTCGTGAAGATTTACACCCGTCGGTAAAAATAAACATCGCAGGACTGGCAATAAGGCGTGCATTTTGGTGGGACACCTTAGACTGTTTGTTGATTTTCTTTGAAATAAAATTCAAAAATTCGGTCGATTAGTGCACTGAGCAAGATTCGAAAACGTTCCCCTCGGCGCGTTGGCCGTGAAACTTTACCGCTGCGCTATGCTCACTTGCTCGGAATACATGTAATGTTACGGGTATAGAGAGCTCGCAATGAAATCCTAAATCGATTTTCTCAAAAACCAAGGCCCATCGCTAAAAAACCGGATAGCCAGGTTCTCAGGGTAAGAGCCCCTACAACATATTTGAAGCACATCAAAATCGGTGATTTGGAGTGTGGAGGGTCTCCTTCTTAGTTAGCTGACGAAGGAAAATCGTATGCGTCCCTTGTCTGGCAATCGTGCAAACTTCCACGTATGTGAGATCGTATTGTAATTGTTTGTGTGTCGTGTTGCTTGAGGCGGAAAGTCGAAACTAGACCGACATTTGTCCAAGAGAGTGTGGTAAACCTTCTAACAATCATACTCAGACTGGTCGGTACGTTGTCGTTAATCGACTGCGCGAATTCGATCCGCGTCTGCTTCTCTTACTTGTCTGCTCTCCGAGTTACGCTATACGAACGAGTCTATAAAATCTTACGAACGGATAACTGCAGTTTCAACACACTGCCGAGCCAAGTGCTTGGCAGACAAACGATACTAGTAAATTGTAACCAATCCCAATTCAGTGTAAAAATTTTTCAAATTAAGTATGTGCTATTCCCGCTCAGTTGCCTGACTAGTACCTATAAGACAGCAGACTGCTGCAGACAAGCTGATGTCTCCTTCTCTGCCCTCCAGAAGGCGTTCGACAGATATTCGCGCTGTCACATAGTGAATGAAATACACGGTCCAGTCACAACAACGTGACCGCCGCCTATGTTCGACATCAAAGTGGAATAACCAATCATAGACGACAGATGTCAGCTCTAGCGTTGTTGCAGAAAACATGTCGTGGGAAATGCAGAGAACAGTGCATTCCGTTGTGATCGTCGTGTTCTGTAAGCGCAGTGGATCAACGCAAGGATGCATCTTTCCTTGGGGACCATGTTTATTATTCCTGAGCACGATGGTATCTTCCAGCAGGACAAAGGAAAGTATTACACAGCTGGCAGTGTACGTGCGTGGTTTGAAGAGCATCAGAATGTATTTACCCCAGTCCCCTGATCACCAGACTCCGCGGATTTAAGCCCAGTCAGTAATCTGTGGAACCACACAGATCTGCCTGCTCGTGTCACGGATCCTCAACCGAGGAACCTAGCACAGCTGTCTGTGGTACTGGTGTCGCCACGGCTCCAAATTCGTGTCGTTACGTTTCAGAACCTCACTGAGTCTCTTCCTGCAAATCTTTCAGTGGTCTGCGCTGCTAAAAGTTGATTAATCAGACTTTCGACAGTTGGTGACTGGACAGGGTACGTGATGCCAATCAACGTATCTCTTCAGACACCGTGAAAGGGTACAGTACCGCCCGACATTGAAAATAGGTACAGCGCACTTCATTATTTTTGTCAGAACAACACATTTTTTTTGTAAAATAACTCAATTTCAATTAATACAGCGAAGCCGGATACCAGTGTAGGAAAGAATGACAATTTATTTATTTAATTTATCATATGTGCACTCCCACAAAATAAATCCCTACATCCAGTTTGGTGAGATCTTTTGAAATGAATGAATGTATGGTCGTCTGCTAACCACAGATAGTGAATGTGAATATATGATCATCTTTGAGTCGATCCTTTGGCCACCTTTGGTGGGACCAAAGACATGAAGTTTACCAGAGCTTTGAGCGCCTGAAATGTAGCTGGCCAATAGGGTAGTAAGGTGCTCCCCCACTTCAGCAGAGGTGGAGAGGACCTCGAAAACGGCCATGTTTCGGCACTCTGCCGCTGGATCCTGTGCTGTTAACACCTGTTTTAGTTGTGCTACGTAATGACGAAAGAATGGAGGCATGGTATGCATGTGGAATATTTAAGAGTAGTTTGAAATAATAATTTCTCTATTTCAGGATCTTTTGTGGGGAGAATTAAATGTCAGGCAGGTAATATTAATGGGATTGTAGTAATCTTCGGAAGTGACCAACGGTCACAAAGAAACCACGTGTAGCAATAAGTTGAAATACTTCCGTGTGCTTAAGCTAAGCTGAATTACTAGCGTGTGTACAATAAGTTGAAATATTTAAGAAATAGCGTGTGTACCATAAGTTGAAATATTTAAGAAATGGCGTGTGCAGGACTTGAAATTAGAGACGAGTACTTCCACGTGGTGAGTACTGTGTGAGTCTCAATCTGTGTATGAGACAAAGGATAAAGAGAAGTACTCGTCCATGGCATCAGTTCGCGTGTGTGATGAATACATTAATACTACATTGCGTGTGACGCTAGATTCAAACTCTGAGAGAGAAGTAAGGTGAGTCGGCCGTCTATCCAGCAACGCCACATGGCTTGCATTGCACAGGAAGACGTGCATTTATCTCCAGAGTTCACAGTAGGAAAGTAGAATTACAAAGTGGGGCAGTGTCGTGTGAAACTGGGATCAATATTAATTGAAGTGGGAAAGCTGAAAGTGATAATGTTGTAACCATTCTCTGTGTAGTATTTCATATTGTTGTGTGGTGTATGTCATGTAATTTGGGTATGTGTGGTTTCCATGGGTGTGTAGCGAAGTAGTTTCAAAAGATTAGTGGGTTATGCTTGTTCCTTCTGTACCGCTCGGTCTGGAGGAAAGTTTCGTGATGATGATTGTGAGAGTCGAAGTGTGAGAGATAATAAAAGATCCACCATCCTATCCAGAAAGTGCACTGTAGCGTTAAATAAATTACGAGACCATAATATAGAGATTCACTAATGTAAAGCCATGCCCACTGGGCGGAATTTCTCATATGTTATTGTTGTAGGTTATAGCATTTGTGTGTTTAGGTTAGGGAATTTATCAGAATAAATCAGTTAGTGAAAAGAAAGAGATTGGTAGACTATTCCTTCAAATTGTATGTTGTCATAATGTCCCGAATTTATCATGTGTGCGCCATTCATATTCAGTGGGATGGCCACGTGTTAATAAAAGCCGTCAAATAAAAGACAAAAAGAAAATGTGGTACTGCCAGTGCGTAGTGTACAGTCAGAGTTCTGTAAATCACTGATAGTCAGATATGCGTTTCCGTTGCGTAGTAATCATATAGGAGGATAACTTGTAACGAAGTGTGAGTACTAGAGTTCATGTTACTCGTTAAATTAAGAAAGAATCCACTCGCTTGGCAGACCACTCATCTTGCAGGCCTGACTGCTTGATGCCACAGTATGAGCAAGGCATGTGGGTGCCTCTCAACCGAATATGTAAAAAGTGGTTTCTGTGGTGTCACCGCCAGACACCACATTTGTTAGGTGGTAGCCTTTAAATCGGCCACGGTCCGCGTGTCGCCACTGTCAGTGATTGCAGACCGAGCGCCGCCACACGGCAGGTGTAGAGACACTTCCTAGCACTCGCTCCAGTTGTACAGCCGACTTTGCTAGAGAAGGAACTGACAAATTACGCTCTCATTTGCCGAGACGATAGTTAGCATAGCCTTCAGCTACGTCATATGCTACGACCTTTGTCGTCATTAGCTATCATTTGATATTTATCTTGTGATGCATGTACCGTCAAGAGAGATGTTCACCAACTGTGGATTAAAGTTAAGTATTCTACCAGTTGCCTCCTTTTTTAACTAGACTCAACTCCTATAACTGTTCCAGACCTCACGCCAGCCTGTGTGAGCTTAAACGCGTGCCTTTCGGCTACCAGTCATAGTGGATTGGCTGTCGGGCCAGTCCACTACAGTTTCGCCTTAAATTCAGAAGAATTTGTGCTTGCATATTTTCATGTCTATTTATAAGAATGACAAAATGCTACTCATCCCCTGAACGAGTCAGTTTGCAGGGTTGTAGATGGTGTGTACTAGGCACTCACGTGATGCTGCATCGCTGACGGTAACCAAGTGATGTACACACATCAAAAGTGTTTTGCATCACCCTAGTTCCCAGAACTCCAGAACATAGACGTTGACTTTGGATACTGTATTCCAGACACATTCCCTTTGACTGTTTAGAGATGTCACTGAACCCGCCCAAAGATGTAAACAACCATGCATGAGCAGCGCCTATTAGACAAAGGAGGTCCGACAGCCGATCAGTTCTAGTCATTCCAACAGGAAGGAGGTACACGGCTCGTGTTGTCTGCAGTTTAACCATGCCTAGACGGTCAACACCGTGGTTCGATAGCATCCGCATTGTTTCTTTGTTCCAGGAAGGGCACTCAACAAGAAAAGTGTGCAGGCGTATCGGAATGTGAACCAAAGCGATGTTGTTCGGACATGGAGGATGTACAGATAGACAGGAAGTGTCGTTGACATGCCTCGCTCAGGCCGCCCAAGGGCTGCTGTCGATGACAATTACCTAAGTATTATGGTTCGAAGGAACCCTGACAGCAACGCCAACATGTTGAATAATGCTTTTCGTGCAGCCACAGGACGTCTTGTTACGACTCAAACTGCGTGCAATAGGCTGCAGGATGCGCAACTTAACTCCTGACGTCCACGTCGAGCTCCATCTTTGCAACCACTACACCATGTGGTGCGGTAGAGGTGCGCCCAACAACATGCTGAATTGATCCCTCAGGATTGGAATCACGTTCTCTTCACCGATGAGTGTCACATATGCCTTCAACCAGACAATCGTCGGAGACGTGTTTGGAGGCAACCCGGTCATGCTGAACGCCTTTGACACACTGTCCAACGAGTGCAACAAGGTGGGGGTTCCCTACCGTTTTGGGGCGGCATTGTATGGGGACGACGTACGCCGCTGGTGGGTACGGAAGGCGCCGAAACGGCTCTACGATACGAGAATGCCATCCGCCGACCGATAGTGCAACCATATCGGCAGCGTATTTCCGAGGTATTCTTCATGGACGACAACTCACGCACCCATCGTTCAGGATAACGACATCGCTCGACTAGAATAGCCAGCGTGTTCTCCAGACATGAACCCTATCGAACATGCCTGGTACAGGTTGAAAAGAGTGTGTGCGTATAAATTTCTAGTTTTTTCTTTGTTCAAAACGTTGACCTTTTGGTATCCTATGTATAATTTTTGGATACGAGCGTCGGCTTTTACCAGTGCATAATAAACACGCGACAAACGCGCTAAACAGTATAGCCACTATAAACCGATGTTAGTGGAGATGTTTTCAAACGATCTAAGCTACAGTTCAGGCTGTCACCACCAGGTTTTCTTAATTTCACGTTCGTTGTCTTTGCCAATTCACAATCAAACCGTCATCTTCCCACCTAACCTACACCTCGGGCAGGCTACAGATCAATCTGTCACCACAGTCAGATTTATTCTCTTTCACATTCGTTGGCTTCGCCGACTCACAACCAACTTTCGAACCTGATCGGATCAACAAGCCACCACAAGCAGTTTCTTCCGCTTTCATATTAGTTAGCTTCGCCAACTAGCAATAAAACTGTGAATATATTTACCAGAATATTACGTGACAGCAGCCATTAACATTAAGTCACTAGCCAAAGGCGACGACTCGTATCGAATACTCCGAATTTTCAAAGCGTTTTTTAATTCTAAAGTGTACGTAGAAACCTAACTGTCTGCTTTCGATATGTCTCGTGTGTTCAGAAATGTTATACTAAAACTTTGTTCGGTTTGTCTACTGCAATAACTATTCCAGACGTCAAAGGAAATTTTGTATAAACATGAACTAGAAAAGATAGTGGCATAATTTTTCCTGGTCTCAGCTTTGCTGGCAGGTTGTCGGTACTTCGAAATGCTATGTGTATTTTCTTATTATTTAACTATTAGTTTGTTTTGAGCGACGTGTTGCCTATATACAGGCAACACAGCAAAGAATTTTGCATCGACTCGGATCCGAGAGTTCCGGAACCCGTACAGAAAATTGAAATAGAGATCAACATAAACATCATTTCCGCCCTTTTTTGTTGCCCATGAAAACCACACATTGCGTGTTGTACCACCATACAGCGAGACCTTGGTGCACCAGATTGCCATATACATTGGTATCTCTAACGCATGCCTGTATTCGTCGTGGCATACTATTCACAAATTCATCAAGGCACTGTTGGTCGAGATTGTCCCACTCCTCAACGGCGATTCGGCGTAGATCCCTCAGAGTGGTTGGTGGGTCACGTCGTCCATAATCTGCCCTTTTCAACCTATCTCAGGCATGTTCGATAGGGTTCATGTCTGGAGAACATGCAGGCCACTCTAGTCGAGCGATGTCGTTATCCTGAAGGGAGTCATTCACAAGATGAGCACGATAGATGCGTGAATTGTCGTCCATGAAGACGAATGCCTCGGCGTTTACTATTTCTTCAGGGATTTCATATGCAGCTGCAATATGCTGCCGATATAGTTGCGCTATCGGTCGGTAGATGGCATGCACGTATCGAACAGTCCTTACGGCGCTTTCCATGAACACCACCGGTGTACGTCGGCCCCTTAGAATGCCACCTCAAAACATCAGGGAATCTCCAACTATCTGCACTCGCTGGACAGTGTGTCTAAGGCGCCCAGCCTGACCGCGTTGCCTCCAAACACGACTCCGACAACTATCTAGTTTAAGTCAAATGCGACACTCATCGGTGAAGAGTACGTTATGCCAATCCTGAGCGGTCCATTCGGCATGTTGTTGGACCCATCTGTACCGCGCTGCATGGTGTTGTAGTTGCAAAGACGGATCTCGCCATGGACGTCAGGAGTGAAGTTGGGCATCATGCAGCATATTGCGCACAGTTTGAGTCGTAACACTAAGACCTGTGGCTGCACGAAAAGCGTGAAACATGGTGGCGTTGCTGTTAGGGTTCCTCCGAGCCGTAATACGTAGGTAATGGTCATCCACTGCAATGGTAGCCCGTGGGCGGCCGAAGCGAGGCATGTCATCGACAGTTCCAGTCTCTCTGTATCTCCTCCATGTCCGAACAACATCGCTTTGGTTTCACTCTGAGACGCCTGAACACTTCCCTTGCTGGGAGCCCTCCCTGGCACAAAGTAACAATGCGGACGCGATCGAACCGCAGCACTGACCGTCTAGGCATGGTTGAACTACAGACAACACGAGCCGTGTACCTCCTTCCTGGTGGAATGACTGGAACTGATCGGCTGTCGGACCCCCTCCGTCTAATAGGCGCTGCTCATACATGGTTGTTTACATCTCTGAAGTGTCAAAGGGGCTATTTCAGTGATACAATATCCACAGTCAAGGTCTGTCTTCAGAAGTTCTGGGAACTTGGGTGATGCAAAACATTTTTGGTGTGTGTATATGGAAAAAAAAAACGTAAATGAGTTTCAAACTACGGCGGGCACACACTTTATTCAACATGTAAACGTCGTTACAAATTACAATAGATTAGGTTATATTAGTACTTGTTCCATAGATCACGAATACGACACTGCGCAATGATGTGGAACGTGTCATGTCAATAAAAGGTGTCTATACAAGATATTACATTACACAAAATATTACACGACACTTAATTTTTATTTTTTTTGGGGGGGGGGGGGGAAGGGGGGCAGTTCATATTTACGTTATGACATGTTCGATATGCCTTGCATCATTGGCGATGAAGTGGCGCAGACGAATAGCGAAATTCTGCATGACCCGCTGAAGTGTCGGAACATCGAAGCGTCGATGACCTCATGAATAGCAGTTTTCATCTCAGTTATGGTTTTGGGGTTATTGCTGTACACCTTGTGTTCAATATAGTCCCACAAAAATTAGTCACATGTGTTAAGATCGGGAGAATATGGCGGTCAATCGAAGCTTATGCCAGTGGCGTCTGGATACCCCACAACCAGAATGCGGTCCCAAAAGTGCTCTTCCTTGACATCATTCTCCTGCTTGTATGGGGTCGAGCTCCGTCTTGCATCAGCCGCATCTTGTCGTGATCAGGTTAACGTTGGGTAACGGGGATGAAATCAGCTTCCAAAACCTTCACGTACCGTTCGGTAGACACCGTGCGTCAAACCGCACCGATTACTGCATGACTGGACAATGCACAACACAAAGTCACCCGTTGAGGGTGAAGAAACTTCTCGATCGCGAAATGCGGATTCTCAGTCCACCAAATGAAGCAGTTTCGCTTATTGACGAACCCATCCAAATGAAAGTGGGCTTCGTCGTACACCAAACCATACAGCACGTCATGCCCCGCGACCATCCGTGTAGTTTGAAATGTTTACATTTACAGATAAATAACGCTAACGGTTTTGAGATAATAGGTATGGATCAATGCTGAAAAATTCTGCTAACACGTGGTGCGTCCTCAACGGTCGGCAATGCAGGCGCTGATCCTGGCACCCAGTCGCTGGTACAGATGGCGAGTACCGTTGTGCCACGCCTGTTCGACCTGTTCACGTAGCTCTGTAAGGGTTGTTGGTTGACAGGTCGCACGAGTCACTCCTCGCCCCATCATATCCCACACGTGCGAGATTGGGAACAAATCCGGCGATAGTGCCGGCCAGGGAAGTTTGTGCACGTCTTACAAAGCGCGTTGGGTTTCACGGGCAGTGTATGGGCGAACATTATCCTGATGGAACAACACATCAGCTTTCTGTTGCAAGAAACGAGTCTAACAACATTCTGCACGTACCTAGCGCTGGTCAGCGTCCCCTCCAGAAACAGAAAGGTGAACGAATGTTCTAGCTTATCGCATCCCAGTCCATAAAGCCTCTGGCGGGGATAGCATGTCTTTGGCGAATTCAAGTTTGCACAAAAAATACGCGTTGTAAGTATTATTGCAATCTTTTTAGTGGCTAACAATACGAATCCATGGCTATTAAGCCATCATGTGAAATCGCACATTCCATTTGCGCAATATTTGCGGTGCAAATTTTTGATGATTCACCATGTATACGTAAATGACCTGACGTACAAGGTAGGCCGTTGTTTACTGGTGATGCTGTGTTGTACAGGAAATTGTCGTCGTTGAGTGACTATATGAGGCTCTAAGGTAACTTACATAAAATTTCTAGTTTGTTTCATGAATAACATCTGCACTAAACGTAGACAAGTGTAAGCTCGTGCAGATTTGTACGAAAACAGTACCGTAATGTTTGGCTAGAGCATTTACAGTATGCTGCCTGATACAGTCACGTCTATTAAGTATGCTGTCATAAAGTTACAAAGCCTTATTAAATGGAATGTACACTTTAATATGATAGCAGGCAAGGCAAATGGTCGACTTCGGTCAATTGGGATAATTTTAGGAATGTGTAGCTTACTTATAAAGAAGGTCACGTAGAGAATGCTAGTGCGAGATATTCTAGAGCACTGTTCAAGTAGGGATTCCCACCACGTTGGATTAAAGGAACATATCGAAGCAGTTAAGAGACACGCTGTAAGATTTGTTACCGATAAGCTGGATCAACACGCGAGTACGACACTTTTTGTAATGTCAAATGGATACCCGCGGAGGGCAGAAACTCATTGTCTCGAGTAGTCAGCACATGTAACAATTGTAGCCGGCCGGTATTCCTCGCCAACGTTTGAAGTGCAGACGTAACAGACACATTACTTCATGGGGGCAAACGACTGTAGCCACAAAAATTCTATCTAAAGCACCTTAGTTGCAACACGGCCGAGAAAGCCATCACAAGTATCAGAACAGTATCTACTGGACGCGATGGCATCACTGTGTGAATGATGAACATTATTATTGACCCACTATTGCCCACTGTAACAGGTATCTTCAACCACTCCTTGACCACAGGAGTGATCCCTGAAACCTGGAAACAGAGACTAGCTAAGCCACTACACGAGAAGAGCGCAGCAACCTCTGATTAACAACTCAATTGCATTTTCCCGTGTTGCCCAAGGCCTAGGAAAACACACTATGTAGCCAAAAGTATCCGGATACCCACAAAAACATACGTTTTTAATATGAGGTGCATTTTGATGCCACCTACTGCCTGGTACTCCACATCAGCGACCTCAGTAGGCATTTGACAACGTGAGAGAGCAGAATGGGGCTCTCCGCGGAACTCACGGATTTCGAACGTGGTCAGGTGATTGGGTGTCTCTTTTGTCATACCTCTGAATGCAAGATTTCCACACTCTTGAACATTCCTAGGTCCACTGTTTCCGATTTGATAGTGAAGTGGAAACGTGAAGGGACACGTACAGCACAAAAGCGGACAGGCCGAACTCGTCTGTTGACTGACAGAGACCGCCGACAGTCGAAGAGGGTCCCAGTATGTAGTAGGCAAATATCTATCCAGACCATCACACAGGAATTCCAAATTACATCAGAATCCACTACAAGTACTATGACAGTTAGGCGGGAGGTGAGAAAACTTGAATTTCATTGTCGACCGGCTGCTCGGAAGCCACACATGACGCCGGTACAATGAAAAAGATGCGTCGCTTGGTGTAAGGAGCGTAAACACTGGATGATTGAACTGTGGAAAACGTTGTGTATAGTGACGAATCACGGTGCACAATGTGGCGATCCGATGGCAAGGTGAGGATATGGCGAATGCCCGGTGAACGTCATCTGCCAGCGTGTGTAGTGCCAACAGTAAAATTCGGAGGCGGTGGTGTTACGGTGTGGTCGCGTTTTTCATGGAGGCAGCTTACACCCCTTGGTGTTTTGGGTGACACTATCGCAGCACAGGCCTACATTGATGTTTTATGTATCTATTTACTTCCCACTGTTGAAGAGCAGTTCGGGGATGACGGTTGCATCTTTCAGCACGATCAATCACCTGTTCATAATTCACCACCTGTGGCAGAGTGTTTACACGACAATAACATTCCTGTAATGGTCTGGCCTGCACAAAGTCCTGACCTGAATCCTAGAGATCACCTTTGGGATGTTTTGGAACGCCGACTTCGTGCCAGGCCTGACCGACCGAAAGCGATACCTCTTCTCAGTGCAGCATTCCGTGAAGAATGGGCTGCCACTCCCCAAGATCTTCCAGCACTTGATTGAACGTATGCCTGCGAGAGTGGAATTTGTCATCAAGGCTAAGGGTTGGCCAACACCATTCTGAATTCTAGAATTACCGATGGAGGTCGCCACGAAGTTGTAAGTCATTTTCAGCCAGGTTTCCGGATAGTTTTGATCACATTAATGTATAGTCCACGACAAGGTAACAAACTACCTGATTACAACGTACTAGTCGTTAACAATCCGTGTTCTGCAAACATCGCAGCATAACATCTGTCTTAATGAAGGTAACAGACGACCTGAAAATTGCTGTGGATCACAAGACGGAACTATCATATCCTTCCTAGACTACAGCAATGCTTCATGTCCGGTATCACAAAGAAGACAGGTAGTATGATGCTTAACCCCGCGCTCGGTATTAGGTCCTACGCCCTTTCCATAGCACGTAAATTTTGAGTCCACATGTTTGTCTTATTGTAAGTAACGAATGTGCGACTGTTGACATAATTGTATATAAGTGCAAAACCGATAAAACTAAGGACGGAGTGCGAGAATCGCAATAGCGACCATTGTGCAATGTCAAAATTGGCGCCGGATGTAGAGTTAAAGCTCAACCCATCCAAAACGTTGGTCGTTCAAGGCTCATTCGTCCAAAATATTGTGAATCCATACCGACTTTATACATAAATAGGACACATAACAACTTCTCTCTTTCAGGGAAGCGTCCAGGAGTAATAATAGATGAAAATGTAAATCGGACTGAGCACATAACTGTAATGTGCAAGAAGGCATCAGCATCTCTCCACGCTCTACAAAAGTGTAAAAGACTATTCCCTCTCAACCTGAAAAAGAAACTTGTAGAAAGATTTATACCACCAATTAGTGATTACGGCGGTGTTATACTACAAAGCCTTTCTCAACAAAGCTCACGGCACCTGGAACCGGATGAATACCTTTGCTCGTTATATCTGTGATGTTATGTTATTTGATCACACTTCACCATCCGGTTTGCCTGCAGACACTCGCAGAGATTTCCATACCCTGTGTCTCCCCGATTGTCTAATCAACGAACACTGTCCCTCATATCTGTCCCCGACCTTATCGCTCTTGTCTGAACAACAAGTCAAAAAAATGGTTCAAATGGCTCTGAGCACTATGGGACTTAACATCTATGGTCATCAGTCCACTAGAACTTAGAACTACTTAATCCTGACTAACCTAAGGACAGCACACAACACCCAGCCATCACGAGGCAGAGAAAATCCCTGACCACGCCGGTAATCGAACCCGGGAACCCGGGCGTGGGAAGCGAGAACGCTACCGCACGACCACGAGATGCGGGCTCAACAAGTCAGAAACATCTGTTCCCATCAGAGTAAAATCCTTGTCTATCCCACTCCAGCTACTTTCGAAGGCCCTCTCAGCAGCAGGAACACGACTCTGGAACTACCTTCCACATTATTTTAGAAAACTGAATAGCGTCTTCCATTTCAGAAGAAAGCTAATGACATATCCCTTAAAGCAACAATAATAATCAGCATTGTCCCTGTATGCTCTCGTTGCCATCGTACACCCCTCTTTCCAATCTGATCTTCCTCATTTCCCCGTATTCTTAGCTTAAGTGGTCTCCTTAAATTCTCTTTTACCAAAATTCGCTATATCTGAAACCATCTGTTTTGTAGACATAGCACCACGGCCTACCCTAATGCAATGCATATAGGGTACCTGTACTGCTACAATGGTGCAATGGGTAACACATCTGTCTATTAAAGAGGATACCCGGGTTCAAGTGCCGGCCGCAGTGGCCGTGCGGTTAAAGGCGGTGCAGTCTGGAACCGCAAGACCGCTACGTTCGCAGGTTCGAATCCTGCCTTGGGCATGGATGTTTGTGATGTCCTTAGGTTAGTTAGGTTTAACTAGTTCTAAGTTCTAGGGGACTAATGACCTCAGCAGTTGAGTCCCATAGTGCTCAGAGCCATTTGAACCATTTGAACCCGGGTTCAAGTAACGGCAGTGGTACAAATATTAATTCATTTCTTCAGCTTCATCGATTATCGTCGATAAAGTTGAGACTCATATGTCTCAACGCAATTTCAGACCAGAGTTTTTATTTCTTAAGGTACTATGATGTTATAGATAGTGAGCCGCGCATAGCTTGTGTTCATCCCATTAATTGTTTGTCATCTTCTGCCACGGTAGTGTCGCCTCGTTTTCTTATTCCATTTACTGGCGTCACTAACTTCCTGCCTGCCTTGCCCATAAGTGGCAGCAGCAGCGCGTATCGATAAGTGCACTGTCGTACCATCTCTGGAGCGACCGGTAGTATTTCCGGGTCGTCGTGTGTCTGGCAGTGACAGAGTGGGAGACGCACCGGCAGTGCAGTTGCGACGGAGCAGCAGTCGCCGACGGACCAGCAGTCCGGCTGGTCGGTTGGCGTGGAGTAGCAAGCAAGTCCCCATCACGCGGAGTCGGGCTGGAGCCGCTGGCGGTGTGTACGCGCAGTTGGAGTGTGAGGGGCTGCTTGCGAGTGCTACCAAGTTCGTCGCCCACCGATCTTGGACACGAAAGTGGAGTCCTCACTGTTTACATTTCTTTGTTTGATCCTGGTTGTCGCTTTTGGGACATTCCGGCGGGCAACAACGTGTGTATATTTAAGTCTGTTAAAATTCCAGCCATCTTTTTGTGAAATTTAACTTAATTTATTCCCTGTTCTGGAAGTTCACCAGCGGTATCTGCTGCCTTGTGTGCGTTTGTTAATTTTCAGTTGCTACCGACTGGTGAGCTGCTAGCGAGCAAGGAGGACATCAACAGCAGACTCGCTATGGCAAAAAAGGCATTTCTGGCCAAGAGAAGTCTACTAATATCAAATACCGGCCTTAATTTGAGGAAGACATTTCTGAGGATGTACGTCTGGAGCACAGCATTGTATGGTAGTGAAACATGGACTGTGGGAAAACCGGAACGGAAGAGAATCGAAGCATTTGAGATGTGGTGCTATAGATGAATGTTGAAAATTAGGTGGACTGATAAGGTAAGGAATGAGGAGGTTCTACGCAGAATCGGAGAGGAAAGGAATATGTGGAAAACACTGATAAGGACAAGGGACAGGATGATAGGACATCTCCTAAGACATGAGGGAATGACTTCCATGGTACTAGAGGGAGCTGTAGAGGGCAAAAACTGTAGAGGAAGACAGAGATTGGAATACGTCAAGCAAATAATTGAGGACGTAGGTTGAAAGTGCTACTCTGAGATGAAGAGGTTAGCACAGGAAAGGAATTCGTGGCGGGCCGCATCAAACCAGTCAGTAGACTGATGACAAAAAAAAAAGCGACTACACGTAATTGACAAGATGGCAGGAAACTTTTGTTTGGAGCAATGCAAGTGGATTTTAAGGCTTTATTGAAAAAGCTGAAACGATGAAAGAAGTTCAAAGATAATGGCCTCCAGAGTTTAATATGACGCCTGTCATGTGCAACAATAACGAAACTACTCGACAAATCTGAGAGGGGAGAGGGGGAAGTGTCCATCATCTGAAGAAGGGACTGTGTGACAGGATGAAATCTGTAGCGGATGTAAGAGGGATCGACGCAGTGGTACAAATTTTCAAGAGATCCCCAAAGAAGTCCACACAGCAAGCTTCGCGTGAATCACATGTAAGCAAATCTGAAACTGAGCAAAGTGGGACGCATACGTTCACATGTTACTTCACGTGATGAAAGAGGACGATCAGGATAGGCGTCTCGAATTTTGTGAATCGCTTTGCGATGATGGTGGTGGTGGATAGTGTTTAACGTCCCGCCGACAACGAGGTCATTAGAGACGGAGCGCAAGCTCGGGTTAGGGTAGGAAATCGGCCGTGCCCTTTCAAAGGAACCATCCCGGCATTTGCCTTTTGCGATGATGATAAGTTCACTGATGTCGCTGTTTCACCAGATGAGGCGACATTTAAATTGATTGGGACCATCAATCGCCGTAAATGCGTGCACTGCGCAATAGATAACAGCCAAGTTACAGAAGAACGAGCTGTTAAATTTTCCTGGTTTATCAGTGTGGTGCGGTATGTCTGTCAGAGAACTTGCAGAGCCATTTATTTTGTAAAGAACTGTGACCTGTGTTAAATAACTTACCACGTTGCAGAAACCAACTGTGCCAGCTGTTTAATAAGTGCACCGAGAATAAGAATATTTAAAAAAATTTTAACATGATAGTACGCTGTCACATTACCATAGTCACTTGCGGCAATTCCTTGGTGAAACATTTGTTGATTGGTGGATAGATCCACGAGGAAGTCATGAGTTTCCACCCAGACCTCCGGGTGTAGCGCCGTTAGACTTCTTCCCGTAGGGGACTTTCAAAGACCTGTCTGTATACACCACAAAGCAACTTACGCAGGTCGACAGGATAGAGGGTTCTGTGACTGCCTATGGCAACCATAACACGTGTGCGTCGATCTCTTCCGCAGCGGTCCAGACGCCATATTGCTGCAGATGGAGGAAGCTTTTTTCATCTTCATCATCAGTAATGTCGTGACCATAACAATTCGTAGTTTCTGTTATTTTTGTTCGAGTTGTTGAAGTTCAGACAGTCTAACTCATTCGTAGGACACCCTTTATCATCGAAAATGTAGTTGTATATGTTAGTCCAAAATTCTTAATCTCTCCGTGCGCTGACACTGTAGAAAAACTCTTCTGTCTGAATATTTGGAAGGATCTCTGATAATCTCACTATAAATGGTGTTTGTCTGTGAAGTACTGCAGCGCAGAAGAGAAATAACAGCCACAGACGGACGCCGTAGTTATTGCAACTTCTGTTCGCTAGACTGCGATGAGAATGGCCACGTCGATATGCTGTCCCCTTCCTTCCGTGAGTTGCCACTTCAGAAAGCTCCGCCAGCAGGTCAGTAATTGCTTCTTTATTAAATTAAATATCCTTAGCATTCGAAATCCCCCTTCGCTCACCAATCTTCGTTTTAATTGCAGTGGGGAGAAGTTCGGCATCCCTTCGCCACTAGACCACATCAGCTCTTGTGTTAAGAGCCATCGTCTTCGATACTGATGTGAACCTGGCACAAGAAATTTCTGATCTTATCCGGGTGAATGTTACTATTGTGACTGTTAAGTCGAACAGTTCATGGTGGCCATGCGCTAAAAAATTAATACTAAAGAGTTATATAGCTCCGTTGTCGTAAATATATCATAAATAATTATAAAGTCTTCTCTGTCTTTGTTATGTTTCGGTACCTCAACCGATAGGAATGGAACTCTTACAGGATCAGTTCGCTGTCCGTCTGTCTGTCTGTCCGACTGTTTAAAACTTTTTTTCGAGGAATGGGTAGCTGTAACAAGTTGATATATAGCCACGTATTAACGTCTGTGATCCTTTGGTGATGTAAAATATTGAAGCTTCTAAGTCAGTGCAATCAAAAGATACGTCCGTTTATGTCACATATTTTGATTCAAACTTACTCATCTAAGGCTATAGTGTGCTTCCAGGTCACTCAGAATCACTAAATGTATACTAAAAAAATACAAAATTTCTCGGTATAACTAAGCAAAAAATCTGGGTATTGTTAATTTGTGATTATATCACACGATCATTTCTGTTTTTGTTATTTGTAATCAGACTCTGTCAAAAATGGTTCAAATGGCTCTAAGCACTGTGCGACTTTACATCTGTGGTCATCAGTCCCCTAGACTTAGAACTTATTAAACCTAACTAACCTAAGGACCTCAAACACATCCATGCCCGAGGCAGGATTCGAACCTGCAACCGTAGCAGCGGCGCGGTTCCGGACTGAAGCGTCTAGAACCGCTCGGCGACAACGGCTGGCTCAGAATCGGGCCATCGCCCGTCTGTCCAGACCCCTATTCTCTTCAAGCTGAAGTTTGTGTCACATGCTATGGTGTGTGGTCTGTTGGAGGTAGAATAAATCTGAGTCAGTGCATTCAAAAGATACAACCATTTATTTCACATATTTTGATGCTCCCCAACTGGGTAATCAAAACATGTACCGCACTTCTCATTGGTACAGAGTCGTAAAATTCGGCCAGAAGCAATGTTTTATAACACACCCAAAGGCAAACACATTAGAAAATAGTGAATTTGTAATTGTCTCGCTAGAAAATTCTTTTTTCTAATCTTTTTATGAGGATATCTGTCCGTCCGTCTGTGAAGACTTCTTTTTCTCAAGAAGGAGTTGTCACGTAATGTTGGAAAATTCACATTTGTGTCACATTTTAAGATACGTAGTCACTTGGCAGACTAAGAAACGTAAGCTACTAACTCAATGCAACCAAAAGATACGGCTATTTATGTAGCATATTGTGATACTCGAAAATTCACTCGTCGAAACTTATAGATTACTTACCGTTTCCCTAAAATCTTGAAATTTTGCAAGAAGAATGGTTTCGTAGGACAAGTATATAGAATAATTATTTAATTATTGTGTAAATCACTTTTTTGTCATTTGTTATCCGACTGACTGTCTTTATATCCGTTAGTTACAGCCTTTTTTTCAGTTGAAATTTATGCCACATCCTTAAATCTATAGTCCTTTGGTGGTTTCAGAATGTTAAGCTTCTAAGTCAATTCAGTCAAAAGACACGGCCATTTATCTCGGATATTTTGATACTTACAAACTCACTCTTAAAATCTATAGGGTACTTCCCCCCTAACGTAGAATCACGAAATAGTGCGAGAAGAAAGGTTTCACACTATATGTAAAGGCAAGAAAATCAAAAAATTCTTAATTTGTAATCATAGGCTAGAATAAAAACATTCTCGAAAGTCTTGGAATCCCTGGTACCGCCATCTATCAATGAGAGGCAAAATTCGTCGGGATTCTCGATGCTCAGACGCACATAATTAGGTCTGTACGGAACCCTTTTTAATGTTCGTGGTTAATTACCACTTTAAAGATAATATGCTCGATACCGCAGTAATACTGTACATGTGACCGAGAAAATACGCAGTACACTATCGCTGACCCAGCACATCTGACACCATTCTTGCATCCTAGTAATATTTTTACACACAAATTCACAGTTTTCTCCATTAAATTTCATTTATGCAGCCGCATAAATTCCGCTTCTTCTTCTTCGAACATTTCGGCTGTACATCGTTCAGCCATCTTCAGAGTGAGCCGAAAGACTGACGCTCTAGCACTCGATCCGTCCTTTTAAACTAGTGGATCACGTCGCATGTGGACACAGAGATTCTACTTATTTGTTTATTTATTTATTTTCTATGTTCGTTTAGGCATACCACGGGTCATACACTGAGGAGTCAAACTAACTGTTACACCTGCCTAATAACGTGTACCGCCCCGCGAGCATGCAGAAGTACTGCATCACGACGTGGAATCGACTCGACTAATGTCTCGAGTAGTGCTGGAGGGAATTGACACCAACACCCCTGCCGGGCTGTCCCTAAATCCGTACGACTACGAGGGGTGTTGGGATCTCTTCTGAACAGTTCATTGCAAGGCACCACAGATATGCTCAATAATGTTTATTTCTGAGGAGTCTGGCGGCCAGCAGAAGTGTTTAAAATCAGAAGAGTGTACCTGGAGCCAACCTGGACGTCTGAGGTGTCGCATTTTCCTGCTGGAATTCCCAAGTCCGTCGCAATGCACAATGAACGTGAACGGATGCAGGTGATGAGAGAGGATTGTTAGGTACGTGTCACATGCCAGAAACGTATCTAGACGTATTATTGGCCGCATACCACTACAACTGCATCATCCCCACGCCATTAGAGCCTTCACAAGCTTGAACAGTCCCTGTTGGCAGTAGTGTCCATGGATTCATGAGCTTGTCTCCCTACCTGTAAACGACCATCCGCACGATACAATCTGAAAGTAGACTCGAATCGAGGCCACATGTTACCAGTCATCAACAGTCCAATTACGTATTATGGGTCGCATTTCACTACAACTGCACCATCCCCACGCCATTAGAGCCTTCACAAGCTTGAACAGTCCCTGTTCGCAGTAGGGTCCATGGATTCATGAGCTTGTCTCCCTACCTGTACACGACCATCCGCACGATACAATCTGAAAGTAGACTCGAAACGAGGCCACATGTTACCAGTCATCAACAGTCCAATTACGGTGTTGACGGGCCCAGACGAGGCTTGCACTCGTGAAATGGTCGTACGGGAAAATCCCCACTTCATTCTCGACTATAACACAACGTTCACGCTCATTTAAATCTTGATAATCTTCCATTTTAGCTTCAGAAATCGATCTAACAAGTGCGCCAGGCACTTGTTGTTTAACGAGGGTTGGAACTTTCTTAATGGTAGCATCTATTTAATTACAGCTCGTACAAAATAGATACGTGTTTCAAAGTTTTACTGACCTTCAAAGTAGCTAAGTGCTATACCATCTACTACACCCCCCTGACTTAAGCGCTCGTGAGTTAAACTCGATTTCTAAATTGAAGGAAACACTTCACGGTATTCGCTTCAGAACTGCTACAGATTCGTCAGAAAACAGACCGCGCCGCTCGAACTGTCAACACAACTGCACTGCTAAGGGTATCTTACGATTTCCACATCGCTGGCAACGGGATATACACAATGATGGTGACTACTCTGGAGGTCAGTAAAACTTTGAAAAAAAAATGGCTCCGAGCACTATGGGACTCAACATCTTAGGTCATAAGTCCCCTAGAACAGAACGACTTAAACCTAACTAACCAGAACCGCTAGATCACCGCGGCCGGCAAAACTTTGAAACACGTATCTATTTTGTACGAGCAATAAGTAAATAGTTGCCACTATTAACGTTCCAACCCTCGTATATAGGCGTTGCCGACCGTCCCGCCGTATTCTGCCCGTTTACATATCTCTGTATTGGAATTCGCATGCCTACACATGTTTCTTTGGCGCTTCAGTGTAGACTGTAGCATTACCAAAGAGTTTCCTTTTTTTTGTGTCATCAGTCTTCCGACTGGTTTAATGCGGCCGGCCACGGCCTCTTCATCTCAGAGTAGCACTCACAACCTACGTCCTCCATTACCTGCTGGATGTATTCCTATATCTGTCTTCCTCTACATTTTTTGCCCCTTACAGCTCCCTCTAGTAGCATTTAAGTCAATCCGTCATTCTTTAACAAATGTGTTATCATCCTGCCCATTCTCCTTGTCAGTGTTTTCCACATATTCCTTTTCTCTCCGATTCTGCGCACAACCTCCTCATTCCTTACCTTATTAGTCCACCTAGTTTTCAACATTCTTCTATAGCACCGCATCTCAAATGCTTCAATTCTCTTCTGTTCCGGTTTTCCCACAGACCATGTTTCACTACCATACAATGCTGTGCTCCAAACGTACACTCCTGGAAATGGAAAAAAGAACACATTGACACCGGTGTGTCAGACCCACCATACTTGCTCAGGACACTGCGAGAGGGCTGTACAAGCAATGATCACACGCACGGCACAGCGGACACACCAGGAACCGCGGTGTTGGCCGTCGAATGGCGCTAGCTGCGCAGCATTTGTGCACCGCCGCCGTCAGTGTCAGCCAGTTTGCCGTGGCATACGGAGCTCCATCGCAATCTTTAACACTGGTAGCATGCCGCGACAGCGTGGACGTGAACCGTATGTGCAGTTGACGGACTTTGAGCGAGGGCGTATAGTGGGCATGCGGGAGGCCGGGTGGACGTACCGCCGAATTGCTCAACACGTGGGGCGTGAGGTCTCCACAGTACATCGATGTTGTCGCCAGTGGTCGGCGGAAGGTGCACGTGCCCGTCGACCTGGGACCGGACCGCAGCGACGCACGGATGCACGCCAAGACCATAGGAGCCTACGCAGTGCCGTAGGGGACCGCACCGCCACTTCCCAGCAAATTAGGGACACTGTTGCTCCTGGGGTATCGGCGAGGACCATTCGCAACCGTCTCCATGAAGCTGGGCTACGGTCCCGCACACCGTTACGCCGTCTTCCGCTCACGCCCCAACATCGTGCAGCCCGCCTCCAGTGGTGTCGCGACAGGCGTGAATAGAGGGACGAATGGAGACGTGTCGTCTTCAGCGATGAGAGTCGCTTCTGCCTTGGTGTCAATGATGGTCGTATGCGTGTTTGGCGCCGTGCAGGTGAGCGCCACAATCAGGACTGCATACGACCGAGGCACACAGGGCCAACACCCGGCACCATGGTGCGGGGAGCGATCTCCTACACTGGCCGTACACCACTGGTGATCGTCGAGGGGACACTGAATAGTGCACGGTACATCCAAACCGTCATCGAACCCATCGTTCTACCATTCCTAGACCGGCAAGGGAACTTGCTGTTCCAACAGGGCAATGCACGTCCGCATGTATCCCGTGCCACCCAACGTGCTCTAGAAGGTGTAAGTCAACTACCCTGGCCAGCAAGATCTCCGGATCTGTCCCCCATTGAGCATGTTTGGGACTGGATGAAGCGTCGTCTCACGCGGTCTGCACGTCCAGCACGAACGCTGGTCCAACTGAGGCGCCAGGTGGAAATGGCATGGCAAGCCGTTCCACAGGACTACATCCAGCATCTCTACGATCGTCTCCATGGGAGAATAGCAGCCTGCATTGCTGCGAAAGGTGGATATACACTGTACTAGTGCCGACATTGTGCATGCTCTGTTGCCTGTGTCTATGTGCCTGTGGTTCTGTCAGTGTGATCATGTGATGTATCTGACCCCAGGAATGTGTCAATAAAGTTTCCCCTTCCTGGGACAATGAATTCACGGTGTTCTTATTTCAATTTCCAGGAGTGTAAATTCTCATAAATTTCTTCCTCATGTTAATGCATATGTTTGATGCTAGTAGAATTCTCTTGGCCAGGAATGCCCTTTTTGGCATAGCTACTCTGCCTTTGATGTCCTCCATGCTCCGTCCATCATTGGTTATTTAGCTTCCTAGGTAACAGAATTCCTTAACCTGAATTACTTCGTAACTATCAATCGTGATGTTAAGTTTCACACTGATCTCATATCTGCTACTTCTCATTACCTTCATCTATCTTCGATATAATTTCAATGCATATTCTCTACTCATTAGACTGTTTATTCCGTTCATCAGATCATGTAATTCTTCTTCACTTTCACTCAGGATAGTAATGTCATCAGCTAATCGTATCACTGATACCCTTTCACCTTGAATTTTAATTCCACTTGTGCACCTTTCTTTTATGTCCACCATTGCTTCTTCGATGCACAGATTGAACAGTAAGGGCAAAACACTACAGCCCTGTCTTTTACCCTTTCTAATCCGATCATTTGGTTGTTGCTCGTCCACTCTTATTATTCCCTCTTGTGTCTGTTGTGTATTACCCGTCTCTCCCTGAAGCTTACTCTTATTTTTCTCAGAATTTCCAACATCTTGACCATTTTACATTTCCGAACGTGTCTTGATGTTCCTTTCGTCTTGCCTCCATTATAAACCGCAACGCCAGAATTACATCTCATGTGCCTTTGCCTTTCCTGAAGCCAAAGCGATCGTCATTTAACACATCCTCAGTTTTCTGTTCCATCCTTCTGTAAATTAGTCTTGTCAGCAACTTGGATGCATGAGCTGTTAAGTTGAATGTGCGATGTTTATAGCACTTGTCAGCTCTTGCACTCTTCGAAATTGTGTAGATGATATTTTTCCGAAAGTCAGACGGTATATTGCGCGACTCGTACATTTTACACACCAACATGAATAGCCGTTTCGTTGTCACTTCCCCTAATGATTTTAGAAATTCTGATGGAATACTATCGATGCCCTCTGCAGTATTTGATGTTACGTCCTCCAAAGCTCTTTTAATTCTGATTCTAATGCTAGATCCCCTATCTCTGGAATCCTATTTCTTCTTCTATCATATCCGCCAAATCTTCCCGCTCATAGAGGCCTTAAATGTATTCTTTCCAACTATCTGCTCTCTCCTCTGCATTTAACAATAGAATTCCAGTGGCAATCTTAATGTTACCACCCATGCTCTTAATTTCACTGAAGAATGTTTTGACTTTCGTATATGCTGATTCAGTCCTTCCGACAATAATTTCATTTTCTATTTCTTCATATTTCCCATGCAGCCATTTCGTCTTAGGTTCCCTGCCCTTCCTATTTATTTCATTCCTCAGCGACTCGTATTTTTGTACTCCTGAATTTTCCTGAACATTTTTGTACTTCCTTCTTTGGTCGACTAGCTGAAGTATTTCTACTGTTACCCTAGCTCTCGTAACAGTTATCTTCTTTGCACCTATGTTTTTCTTTCCAGCTTCTGTGATTGACATTTTTAGAGATGTCCATTCCTCTTCAGCTGTACTGCCTACTGGCCTATTCTTTATTGCTGTTTCTACAGCCTTATAGAACGTCACGCGTATCTCGTCATTCATTAGTACTTTCGTCCCCTACTTTTTTGCATATTGATTCTTAATGAATTATCTCTTCAACTTCAGCCAACTGTTCATCACTTTCTTTACTACTACATTGTGATCTGAGTCTATATGTGCTCCTGGGTTCGCCTTACAATCCAGAATCCGATTTCAGTATCTCCGTCTGACAATGATGTAATCTAACTGAAATTTTCCTGTATCACCCGGCCTTTTCCAAGTATACCTCCTCCTCTTGTAATTCGTGAACAGAGTATTCGCTATTACTAGTTGAAACCTCTTACAGAACTCAATTAATATTCCTCTTCTCTCATTCATTGACCCAAGCCCATATACTCCTGCAACCTTTTCCTCTACTCCTTCCCCTACAACTGCATTCCAGTCCACCATGACTATTAGATATTCAGCTCCATTTGCGTATTGTATCGCCCTTTCAGTACCCTCATCTACTTTCTTTATCTCTTCATCTTCAGCTAGCGACATTGGCACGTAAATTTGTACTATCGTTTTCGGTATTTGTTTGCTGTCGAATCTGGAAACAATAACCCTATCACTTCACTGTTCACAGTAACACACTCTCTGCCCTACTTTCCTATTCATAACGAGTCCTACTATTTTCCGCTGCTGTTGATATCACTCTATACTCATCTGACTAGAAACCCTTGTCTGCTTTCCATTTCACTTCACTAACCCCTGCTATGTGGATTTAGCCTTTGCATCCCCTTTTCAGATTTTCTAACTTCCCTGCCTCATTCAAGCCTCTGACGTTCCAGGCGCCATCTCGTAGAACGTAATCCTTTCGTGGATTATTCATGGTTTCTCTCATGGTCGTCCCCCCCTTCCCCCCCCCCTCCCACAGCCCTTGGTATTCTCCACCAGGAGATCTGAATTGAGGACTATTCCGGAATCTTTTGCCAATGGAGAGATCATCATGACACTTTATCAATTACAGGCCATGTGTCCTGTGGATACACGCTTTGTGTCTTTAATGCAGTGATTTCCATTGCCTTCTGCATCCTCCTGCCGTTGATCATTGCTGATTCTTCTGGCTTTGTGGGCGGTTTTCCACCCCAAGGGCAAGAGTGTGCCCTGAGACTCTCTCCGCACCTCTGCCCTTCTTGACCGGGCCGTTGGCAGAATGAGGCTGACTTATGGCGGAAGTCATCGGTCACCACTGCTGATTATTAATCAAAATTTGAGCTTTGGCGGGTTTCGAACCTGGGACCGAAGGTCTTTTGATTCCGAATCAGAGGCGCCACCACCTTTTTTTTGTTTTGTTCGGTGTTGTCATTGCGTTTAGTCTGGGCGTAGGTCACAGGCCAGCGCCTCTCTGAACGAACACGATCCGTAGAGCCCGGGACCACCTGTCTTTTACATCTTGTCTCATGGCACATTCCCAGACGATGTGATCAGGGGTGCCTACTGCTCCACATTCACAAGTGTCTGTGGTGCACTGACGTATTTCTTAGTGGATCGGAGCGAATTATGGTCGGAAATATGGTCAGAAGGATATATGTCATTCTTGTCCATTCTTTTATTTTAGGAAGGAACTGGTAGGCTCTCCTCCCATTTTCTACCCTGTCCCAGATTACATAGCATTCTCTATCAATGCGTACTTTTTTTCCTTGTTCGATACCGCTATTGTGCCTAGTATCTTCTCTACCTTATAATATTCGCACTTTCTGAGCCTATAATGTCAAACTCTGTTTGTTATTGCTACGTCTAGGGGTTGCAGGGCTAATATCACGAGCAGCGCCTCAGTCAGTGTTGTTCTACATGCGTGTGTCAGGCCCATGCGTACACTTCTTAGAGCTCGCCGTAGACCCTGCACTGTCCTCGCCTTCCTAGCTCTATGAGCGCAAACGCACGACCCGTAACCCACATTAGAGTGTAAGGTTGCGTTGTATTACGTTCTTACTGCACTCGGTGGCAACTAGAAACATTTTTGGCCTATTTTTGCTATTTTATTGAGGATTTTAATACCTCTCTGGCACACGATATCCACTTTTGCATGAAAGTTTTGCTTTTCGTCGATATTATTTTTCAAGGTACCTATACACCTCTTTTCTTTTCATATGACCGAGCGAGGTGGCGCAGTGGTTAGACACTGGACTCGCATTCGGGAGGACGACGGTTCAATCCCGCGTTCGGTCATCCTGATTCAGGTTTCCCGTGATTTCCCTAAATCATTCCAGGCAATTGCCGGGATGATTTCTCTGAAAGGGCACGGCCGACTCCCTTCCATAATCCGATGAGACCGATGACCACGCTGTCTGGTCACCTTCCCCAAACAACCAACCAACCAACCTTTTCATATGTTGCTCATTTATTCTGACTGTGGGATTTCTTGCTGTTGGTAATGTTTCCTTTACAAACATATAGACTGTCTGGTGAGCTGCTACCATTAGTTTGTTTTCAAAGCACTAATTGCTTTGTATTTGAAGAAGTACCCTACTTTTTTCCCCTCTTATTTAGCCCTTGTGTGTTGATCGCCGACCAAGAAGTGCAATACGCATGAATCAGATATATGACTGTGCTGTCGATCCACGCTGGGATTGCGATGTATCATCGTGAGCTGAACCGTGGCGACGATTCCGTAATTATATTACAGAAGGCTCCGGGTTTCATCTTTTATTCAAGATGTAGTCATTATCTGTATTGATTAAATTCGTATCAATCGAATTGTAATTCCCTCTTTCGCCACCGTGTCCCATAAAGATGAAGTAGACGGTGGAATTTTGACATTTCGGTAGTACATACATTGACTAGTATCAAAACAGTGGTCTGCTACAGCCGATTTATTGGCCTGTAACATTCGGATGTACTTGCTCTGTTCCATACTTCTGTCCGATGAACGGAAGACCGCATTTATAGCAGTTTCTGAGACCCGTAATCGAACGATATGTAGCCCAAATATTAGCTGAAGAAGCAGAATACATGCGGCTGCGCGCCGAGAAAATACGGAGACGCAAACAAATTTGACAATTTATTTAATGTTCTACATTGGAAATGCGGCCCTGCAAACATCGACGTCACTGTGGTGTTTCCATAGCTCCGACCAAAAACTACTTCTCAAATTTTTTCGTACTTTCCTCGGGAAGTTGGACTACATTCGTCCAAAACTGCATGCATATTTCTAAAACACAACAAAACGCAACCTCAAGTTGTAAAACTGTGGTGCACATGTGTCAGTACGTAGAGCTGTCTGTGTGTGTATGTGTGTGTGTGTGTGCGTGTATGTGAAATGAATTCAATTCCGCTGAAAGCGTGTGTCCTCATTTGGCCTGCAGAAAGGCGTACATCAGCCTTTACATACCGCACCCATCACTACACAAGATAAAAAACGAATAAAAAATGGGAGCAAGCTGTAAACAAAGTCAAGGAAGGGGATTCCCGTACAGCATGTGTGTGTGTGTGTGTGTGTGTGTGTGTGGGCACGGTATTCGCAATCTGGGGGGCTCGGCTGGTCGGGACGGCTGTGAAATATTGCTGGAGGCACCGCTCTTCTCCCAGGCACACCCTGGCCCGTCGCGAGATTTATTTTCCCCTGTCACACTCCACAGAACTCGTCCATCTCTCTGCCTTTCCATACTAGCTCCCTCTCCATCTCCCTTCTCTCTCTCTCACCAATCTCTCCCTGTCTCTGTGGCATAGACGGACGCGCTCTCTCCAAACTAACACACACCAATACTCTGTCTCACTCTCCCCTCTACTCTCTCGCCCCCCCTCCCCAAACACACATTATTCCTTCTCTCTATTCCCCCCCCCCCTCTCACACACACATGCTGATACACCATCACTCAACGGCAGAACTGCATCCTCTCCCTGACTGTCTTATTCATACATATGTAAGTACACAGAAAGGACAACCATACGCACATGAGTAAGGGCAATGCGTTTTCCTCCTAAATGTAAATCCACATCGCTGTAAAGTCTGAGGGTGCCGACATATTTTATTGTACTGTATAGTGTGTGCATCCAAATACAGACTTGTTATGTGCACTATTTTCCTTACTTACTCTGCATTTATTAATCCACAACAATAAGCATCAATTGGCCTCTGTACTCACTATTAACGCATAATATACATGTGCAGACTGTAAGACCTTCGGTACACACACCATTACATTATTTGACTTGTCGCTCTAACGAAGTAGGCGAGTGTCAGCAATATGTCTCGTCGTCTTATCGTGGCGTGTTTATCTTCTGCCGTTAGGTCAGACGATAGAAATGCCACTTGCACGCTTAGAGTAGCAGATTGACAGTGACCAACTTTAAACGGAACTTGATTAATTTTCAAACACATTTATTAAAATAATAACAAGCATAAAAATAATTCAACTTAGTTCTGGATGCTATTTACAATTGACAATCTGAAGTTCCTTTGCTCTTGGTACGTAATCTTATTCTCACATATCTCTGATACTTGACTAAGTGTCTATACATTTATCTTCATGGCTATGTACAGGAATATGATACTCTTATTAGGCGCAGACTGAAACTTGACTGCCCGCATCTCGTGGTCGTGCGGTAGCGTTCTCGCTTTCCACGCCCGGGTTCCCGGGTTCGATTCCCGGCGGTGTCAGGAATTTTCTCTGCCTCGTGATGGCTGGGTGTTGTGTGCTGTCCTTAGGTTAGTTAGGTTTAAGTAGTTCTAAGTTCTAGGGGACTTATGACCACAGCAGTTGAGTCCCATAGTGCTCAGAGCCATTTTTGAAACTTGACTATAGACTAATGCAGACTAATGCAGACTGACTAATCACAGGTCTGTACACTCGTTATAGTACCTCGAGCGTTCAGGTATCTCTGCGCGAGTGTGATCCACGAGGAGGAAAGGTTCTACGTTAGCAGCAATCTCATTGGCTGCGTTACATATTAATACGCGGATCGGCGGAAGCAGAATTTGGTCCATCTCTAAGACAGCGCCATCTCGTAGTGCAGAGACGGACGAGCGCTGCGCCTGCGCTGTTGTGCTTAATGGGGCGCACTCTATTGGGAAAGTTGTGTACGCACTGACTACGCGGAACTATGTACACAACAATACACTTACAATTTAAGAGTCTATGTAAAATCTGTGGCTGCTATCAGCCAAAAATATGCGCAGACAACGGAAAAAGTGTAGTTGGTATGGATATTGTTAGTTGTATACTGAACAAATAAAAAAAATTATGGTATTAGTGGCCGTTATGAACTAATAATGTTTACAGATTATATATTATAAAGTATGTGTTACATCTGTGATAACATTCAGGTGATAAAAAGGTGTAAAATCTATGGTATTCATCCTGTGGCAACACATATAACACACATGAAGAATATATGGCCATTATCTAGTGAGTTTATATACAGATAACTTGTGACATCATATGTGTGAATTTCTGTACAGACAGCATATAAAAATACTTGTCAAAACTACGGCCACTATCAAATAATAATATGTGTAGATTGAGCCGTGGCACGGCTGATGCCAGTGTTCTCACACTTACAATGGCATCGCTGCCATAGATTATAGGGTCACCATCTTTGCCTTCCACGATTCAGGCCGGTGGTCGGGTGGTTAACGGGGAGAGAAAAGAGACAGCGGAGTGGAGATTCGCAGGGTCGGAGGTGGCTTGTTGACGTTCACCGTGAGGCTTGTGGTACGACGCCTGTAAGCTATGGGCAGGGTCAGCGAGGGATCCCGGCAGTGACTTGATGGGACCTCGGGTTTGGCATCGCGGTGGTGCACCGTTGTGTTTTGGTGCTTTTCCGCTGCGAGGGCATGTATAGGTTGTTGTTACTGGCCATTGAAATTGAGATGTGTCTATGGAGTTACGGAGGAAATGTGTGATGCTCGCCGCTGTTGCATGTGAAAACGCTTCGTGTGTCTTGTGTCTGTGCAGGAAATTATGTGAAGTAAATACAGGGTGTTTCAAAAATGACCGGTATATTTGAAACGGCAATAAAAACTAAACGAGCAGCGATAGAAATACACCGTTTGTTGCAATATGCTTGGGACAACAGTACATTTTCAGGCAGACCGACTTTCGAAATTACAGTAGTTACAATTTTCAACAACAGATGGCGCTGCGGTCTGGCAAACTCTATAGTACGATATTTTCCACATATCCACCATGCGTAGCAATAATATGGCGTAGTCTCTGAATGAAATTACCCGAAACCTTTGACAACGTGTCTGGCGGAATGGCTTCACATACAGATGAGATGTACTGCTTCAGCTGTTCAATTGTTTCTGGATTCTGGCGGTACACCTGGTCTTTCAAGTGTCCCCACAGAAAGAAGTCACAGGGGTTCATGTCTGGCGAATAGGGAGGCCAATCCAATCCGCCTCCTGTATGTTTCGGATAGCCCAAAGCAATCACACGATCATCGAAATATTCTTTCAGGAAATTAAAGACGTCGGCCGTGCGATGCGGCTGGGCACCATCTTGCATAAACCACGAGGTGTTCGCAGTGTCGTCTAAGGCAGTTTGTACCGCCACAAATTCACGAAGAATGTCCAGATAGCGTGATGCAGTAATCGTTTCGGATCTGAAAAATGGGCCAATGATTCCTTTGGAAGAAATGGCGGCCCAGACCAGTACTTTTTGAGGATGCAGGGACGATGGGACTGCAACATGGGGCTTTTCGGTTCCCCATATGCGCCAGTTCTGTTTATTGACGAAGCCGTCCAGGTAAAAATAAGCTTCGTCAGTAAACCAAATGCTGCCCACATGCATATCGCCGTCATCAATCCTGTGCACTATATCGTTAGCGAATGTCTCTCGTGCAGCAATGGTAGCGGCGCTGAGGGGTTGCCGCGTTTGAATTTTGTACGGATAGAGGTGTAAACTCTGGCGCATGAGACGATACGTGGACGTTGGCGTCATTTGGACCGCAGCTGCAACACGGCGAACGGAAACCCGAGGCCGCTGTTGGATCACCTGCTGCACTAGCTGCGCGTTGCCCTCTGTGGTTGCCGTATGCGGTCGCCCTACCTTTCCAGCACGTTCATCCGTCACGTTCCCAGTCCGTTGAAATTTTTCAAACAGATCCTTTATTGTATCGCTTTTCGGTCCTTTGGTTACATTAAACCTCCGTTGAAAACTTCGTCTTGTTGCAACAACACTGTGTTCTAGGCGGTGGAATTCCAACACCAGAAAAATCCTCTGTTCTAAGGAATAAACCATGTTGTCTACAGCACACTTGCACGTCGTGAACAGCACACGCTTACAGCAGAAAGACGACGTACAGAATGGCGCACCCACAGACTGCGTGGTCTTCTATATTTTTCACATCACTTGCAGCGCCATCTGTTGTTGAAAATTGTAACTACTGTAATTTCGAAAGTTTGTCCGCCTGAAAATGTACTGTTGTCCCAAGCATATTGCAACAAACGGTGTATTTCTATCGCTGCTCGTTTAGTTTTTATTGCCGTTTCAAATATACCGGTCATTTTTGAAACACCCTGTAGCTGATACCACGGCGACGTGTTGCTCTCACGCGTTGTTGAATATATTTCGGAATTACTGAATGGTGAAGATATCCCACGTGTAAAGCAAATGAAGCCGTTTGCGCCATACGAAGGTACTGTTTTATTCTGCTTAAATCTGTGTCAGTTATGTGCATTTATACGCCCTTCTTTAGTTGCAGAAGTTATAGAAGTATGTAAACACAGAGCTATGTGCAAAGGGATGTAAAGTTAGAACCCTTCCAATAAGTGAACACAGTCGAACTCTGTGTTACTAAAGGTGCCTTTCGATACCAGCACCTACCTTCGGTAATAAGTGTTATTCGGAGGTTGTCATGGTACTGTAAGCAATTATTATACACAAAATTGTTTATTCTGATTATACTAAATTGGAGATGTAAGGTCGGTTGTGTGCCGCTGTAAATTACTATTGTCTCCCCTGTGTGGCAGCCTAGCATTGTCAGTGGCTTCAATCACTATTCCTGTCATATTTCGAGTTTTGTATTAGCGGGTTTGCTGAAGTTGACACTGTTGAGTTGTAAGACCTATAAACAGGCAAGTCAAACTTTCTATGAGCTCAAGACAATATTCTATTACGTGGTACCTTAGTTTGTTATAGGTTAGAAGTATTTTACGTGTTATTAATATTCTGCTGCTTGCTTTGTGTAAAGAGAAGCTAGTTCTGTGAAGTAGTCGTTTATATTTTGTTAGTGTGTTATGCGTTGTGCCTTTTCATGTTAATTGTTTTTAAGAAGCTACAGATGACTGTATATGTTGCAGGTAGCTGAAAACTGACGTGTTTTCGGGAGTCGCGTCCGGACGGGGTTGACAGTGGCCCTTTTTACTACGGAACATCCGGCTATACTCCTGCACTACATTTGTCTCGCTTATATCGTTACTTCGTTTGTCGAGAGGAATTAGCGCTTACTGTAGTCACCTAATATGTTGAAGTTAAGTATCTCCCCTGGCAGGGCGCGAATCTTCGTGGATATAGTCGTATTCTCATCTGTATAGATTGATAGTGTTATTCATTTGTTCTCGTTACATGTATAATTATTTATCTTGTTATAGTTAATGTCAGTAAAATGGAAGTGTTACCGAGGTCCGAATTGGGACGTTGTCTTCTCCTCTTGTGGAAACAAATTTAAGTGATTTTACTCCTTTTTTAAGTAGCCTTTAGATGCGTACATTTTGCCTCCATTACAATAAAGGTACATTTGGCAACAGAGGGTTTCGTGTATTTGTTAGTTGCTAAGTGGATCCTAAGTTCAATGCAGCAACCCTACCAAAGAACACACACATTTGGCCAGGTGGAAGAAGTATCAAGCACTGATGGTTCTATACAATCTGAATTCCGTATACAGACGGTTAATCTATTCCGAGAATCGAGAGTCACCCATTTTTTTCCATTTATCGACGTTGATAGGCAAGTCCGCCGCTCGTGGTCTCGCGGTAGCGTTCTCGCTTCCCGAGCACGGGGTCCCGGGTTCGATTCCCGGCGGGGTCAGGGATTTTCACCTGCCTCGAGATGACTGGGTGTTTGTGTTGTCCTCATTATTTCATCATCATCCAGGAAAGTGGCGAAATTGGACTGAGCAAAGATTGGATAATTGTACGGGCGCTGATAACCACGCAGTTGAGCGCCCCACAAACCAAACATCATCATCATCATCATTTGATAGGCAAGATGTCGGTCCCAGGAATTCCGAGACTTTCGGGAATGCTTTACCCATTCCTGAGGAAAACGGGTCTTACGAGACAGACGGAGAGATAGGCAGTCCGACATGAAATGACACAAAGTTCCGTTTAGTGTGATATAATTACAAATTCAAAATTCTCGTTTTTTATTTAGTGTGAAACCTTGTTTTCTCCCAAATTTCATGATACTACGTCAACGGAAAGTATCCTGTAGGTTCTGATGAGTGACTTCACGAGTATTAAAATATGTGACGTAAACGGTCGTATTTTTTGACTGCATTGGCTTAGAAGCTTACTTTGATTACTGCCAAGGAACGGTAGACATTAGTATGTGGCATACATTTGAACTTCATACGTCCATTCGTTCCTGAAAAAAACGGTTTTGAACAGTAGGACAGACAGACAGACGGATAACAAAGTAATAATGTAAGGGCTACAATTTTACCAGTTGAGGTATGGAACCCTAAAAGTTGATTCAAAATGTGTTTATCAGGTAATAACTTGCACAGGAAGCTTATAAGAATATATATAGAAAATATATGGCGATTATCGAGTGGTAACACGTTTAGGTAAAAGTAACTTTGGCACATGTGTGTAAAATTCTGATTTTCGTATGCACTTTTATAATCTGTAAAGATTCATCACTTGATGATAGATATAGAAGCCAAAATCAGTTAATTAGGGATTATTATATAGAAAAACTTCATTAAAGAGATGTCAGTTGATGACTTCGTACAAGCAATAAAACCTACTTAACCTGTTGAATCTTTGGGTATTCATTGCTGTGAAATGACTCACCATGAGGACGGCTCATTCCCTACGCTTACTATACAGGGTGTTACAAAAAGGTACGGCCAAACTTTCAGGAAACATTCCTCACACACAAAGAAAGAAAATATGTTATGTGGACATGTGTCCAGAAACGCTTACCTTCCACGTTAGAGCTCATTTTATTACTTCTCTTCAAATCACATTAATCATGGAATGGCAACACACAGCAACAGAACGTACCAGCGTGACTTCAAACACTTTGTAACAGGAAATGTTCAAAATGTCCTCCGTTAGCGAGGATACATGCATCCACCCTCCGTCGCATGGAATCCCTGATGCGCTGATGCAGCCCTGGAGAATGGCGTATTGTATCACAGCCGTCCACAATACGAGCACGAAGAGTCTCTACATTTGGTACCGGGGTTGTGTAGACAAGAGCTTTCAAATGCCCCCATAAATGAAAGTCAAGGGGGTTGAGGGCAGGAGAGCATGGAGCCAATAGAATTGGTCCGCCTCTACCAATCCATCGGTCACCGAATCTGTTGTTGAGAAGCGTACGAACACTTCGACTGAAATGTGCAGGAGCTCCACCGTGCATGAACTACATGTTATGTCGTACTTGTAAAGGCACATGTTCTAGCAGCACTGGTAGAGTATCCCGTATGAAATCATGATAACGTGGTCCATTGAGCGTAGGTGGAAGAAACTAACATGGAAATTAATCGTTTGCAGACACATGTCCACATAACATCTTTCCTTTATTTGTGTGTGGGGAATGTTTGCTGAAAGTTTGGCCCTAACTTTTTGTAACACCCTGTAGAACTGACTGCTGTCTGGTGTTTTGGAAGCGAAGTGGCAGCTTGGAGCCAGCATCGAGCCACCGTGAAGAGCTTGTGACAAGCCTTCGATGTATCACCAGCGCCAAGAATGCTGCTATCGCAACTTGTTCAGGTATCAGCGGGGCTCGCCCAGAAATGGCCGGCATGAATGCACTTCCGAGTAGATAAAGGGTAGGCAGCCACAACTGGGGCTGGTCCAGGGAATGCCGGCATGAATGCCGTTGTGTGTGGTCAAGGATAGGCGAAAAAAGTCCCAACCGATGACGGACTGCCATGATGGAGCAGAGGAACTCGACTTGGCGAGCGGAAGAAGAAACAGACAGCAAGTTGGTCTCCTTGAGATGGAGCTTGAAGTGTTGCATAACAGCAAGGAGTCAGGTTCTTGGGCGGCCAAGGTTGGTAGTAGTAGTAGTATTAGTAGTAGCTTTATTTGTCTGTGGATCTCTTTTTACAAGGATATAGGACATGTCAACGTATTTACAAATTTAGATCAATTTGAAATAAGCTAATTCGTGTACACATATATTTATACAGACTTCTAGTTACAGACAATCATTAGATTTACTCCTGATATACAATAGTTCTTTTACAAATAACTTATTAAATAATGTAGTGCCACACTGTTCACATATCTCACTATTAGTCACTGCACACCCTATACACACATTGTTTCATAACACATCACTCACTAAATTAAATACACACACACACACACACACACACACACACACACACACACACACACTGGTGAACTCTGGGCCATTTTCTGTACCGCAACTTCCCATTGGCTATCCCAAAAAACTGAGTTAGCATTCCTCCAATAATGAGTAAGGTGTTGACCTTAGAAAGTGGAAGAGGTGTTAGTATTGTGCTATGCATAGCTTGGGGGTAAGTATTTCTAGAAAGGAAAAAATAAGGAAGAAAACATAAAGTGAAGGTGTTATGTGGAATGTTGGATATTTTATAATCATCGTTATTATTCATTTGTATAACGTTTTTTATCAAACCCTTATTCTGTTTTAGCTAAGTAATCATTCAATGTATAAAATGTATTGCTTAACAGATAGTTTTAGCTGCCTTTTTTTTAAAAACAGTGTGTTTTTGCAATTTCCTTAATCTCTTTTGGAAATTTATTGTACAGTTTTATTCCTTAGTAGAAAGAGCTGTTTTGAGTTTTTTTTTTTTTTTTTTTTTTTTTGGTAAATGCAATTTGAGTCTATCTCTTGTTGCATGGTCATGGACAGAGCTGTTTGTGCCGTAATTTCCAAAGTTATTTTTGTGATAAATGTATTCACAGGGAGCAGTTAAAGTCCCTAGTGTTTTGAACAGATCTTTACATTGAGCTTGACTAGTATTTTTGCTTATTATTCTTGAGGATCTTTCCTGAAGTTTGAAAATTGTGTACGTATTTTGTACATTTGCTCCCCAAAAAACAATGCCATAGTTAAGAATTGAGTGTACATATGGATAATGTAACTAAAAGACACTGCATGTTACACACTGATGATATGATTATAAGGGAATAACATGCTGATGACATTCTGTTTGCAAGTACCTTTGTGTGTTCACACCACTTCAACTGAGAATCAATATTCATTCCCAGAAATTTTGCATTTGTTACGCAGTCTATAGAGGTGCCATCTACATATAATTTAACATTGTCATTTTACCTCTTCAAACTGAAATTCATGGCATTAGTTTTCTTTATGTTCAATGTCACTTTATTGCTTATTGAGCAATCATAAACTTCCTTGAGAGTTTCATTTGCTTTCTCAGCAAGGAGTTCTCTTGTTTTATGATTGACTGTAATATTGCTGTCATCAGCGAAGACAATTTTTTCACTGTGAGTAACACTACTGGGAAAGTCATTGACTTATATCAGGAACAGTATTGGTCCTATTATGCTAATTTGCACAACCCCTATATTAATGTATTTTGGTTCTGATAAGTGTTTTAATAAATGTTTGGATCTATTTGAAGTATGTGTTATCTCTGCTCTCTGTACCCTATCTGTTAGGTATGATCGAAACCAGTCATTAGCTACCCCACTTATTCATAATGCTTCTAATTTATTTAAAACAATCTGGTGGTCGACTGTATCAAACGCCTTAGAAAGATCCAAAAATATACCTGTGACTCACTCATGTTTATCAAGAGCATCAAGTACAACTTAGTGATTTATACTATGGCTGACTCTGTATTTTTGCCACTTCAGTAACCAAACTCTGATTCGCTGAAAAGATTCTATTTATTCAGTTAATTCATTAATCTGTCTTTCATAACTGCTTCTATTATTTTTGAGAATGGTAACAGCAGGGAAATGGGCCGGTAATTTTCTATGCCTTCTGCATTATCTTTCTTAAGCAAAGGTACAACTCTTGCCTGTTATGTACAGGTGTACCTAGTGTTGGTGGACTTGAAAGTTTTGTTGATAGAGACATTATTATCAAAACTGGACATGGTTGTCTCACTGGGAATTCCGCGATCGCTCATGAAATAAAATATGGCGTTTCAGTCTTCGATCGCTATTCTTTTATTTTCAATTACCGGTTTCGGGCTAGCTGCCCATCTTCAGATCTGTTAGACAATGTTAAAAATGTAATTAATAAGAGAGATACAGTTAGTGATAAAAATATCTTAGTTTACAAAAAGAAATTTTGGAACGTATTAAATGCCAACATACCATGTGTTGTAGTTACAGAGTAACTTGTCCGTACAGAACACACAGTTCACTGTCATACGTAAAGTAAATTTCAATCTGTTAAAACATTATATCGCAGTATTTAAGAGTAACCTGATTGGTAACAGTAAAAAGTGCCCTCTACCTAAAGCAACTGTGCATCTGTTATTATTTCGCCGTATATATTAATGGCGAATATTATTTTTAATAAAACAATTTTTAAGGTAATAACATATGAATAATCTTTTTGAGTGGACCATGAAACGAAAGATTTTTACATTAATTTAAAATTTCTTTATAAAGAAACATAAAATATAATTAAAATGTAGATATTCTTCCGAAAATGTGCGTTTCCTCTTCTTTGATTTTGATTGGTGGTGGAGTGGATTTCCCTACGTCAGAAGGTATACAACGCCACGCCGAGTCTTCTTGCGCCGCGCCCAATTCACCTCGCCGCCAGTACGCTGAGGGCCGTTCCGCTGTAGCTGTTTCCTACTGGGGCGTGCTGTTGCATTCATGAGTAAGCCTAAAACAGGTCTTTAAAAATCTCATAATAATTCCTGTGCATAAAATCACTTTGTTCATTAAGTAGTAGGCCTGGGGTTTTTCTTTGATGTGCGTATATTTCAATCTCTTCGAGCACGTTGAGATAGAGACTTTTTGGAGCTTTATGTAGCACCTCAATTTGTTCATTTATATTACTCAATTCATGTCTACTCTCTTTTACATGTGTTCCAAATGCTGTTCGATTGCTATGACTGCAATGTTCCCTGTATCGAATTTCAAAATTCCGCCCTGTTTGTCCTATATAATAACTGTCACATTCAGCACATTTAATCTTATATACTCCGGAATTATTGTATTTCATTTGTTTCGTCGTTGCTGGTTTATGTCTTAATCTATGTGCCATTTGCCCTTCGTTCTGAAATGCCACTGCGAGATATCAAGAGAATGAGCGCAGAAGTCAAGGTAGCATGTAGGGATGCTAAGTTAACTAAATTCCAGGAGACATGTATCGCTATCAAAGCCAAAGAGGCAATTGAAGGCCAGAAAACTTTACATAACGGTAAATATAATGAGATGAGGTTAGTGAAAGAAATTAACTTAAAACTGGATTCTAACAACGCAATCGTGATTAAGTCAGATAATGGCAGTACCTCAGTTTTCATTTACGAAAAGGAATATATAGATAAGACAATGCGGTTTTTTCAGGAAAATGGAATTAAAGAAGTCAAAAAAGATTTAACAAAGAAGTTTCAGACAGATTTAAAGGCAAGGATAGAAGCAATACAATTTTTATTCACTCCAAATGAAAAAGCTAGATTAATAAAGATGAATCCAAGAACACTAGTAGCATTAGCGCAAATAAAATTGCACAAGGAGAACAAACCAATGCGTGTTATTTGCAATGGGAAGGAAGCCGTTAATGAGCTCTTGAATAGGGCTTTGTACCGTAAGTTAAAATCTGCGTATAAATACGAGCAAGTTTACAACGTAAAAAATAATGTGTGTTTCGCGAACGAAGTAAAGGACATTGCAATCCCAGAGGATGCAGTCCTAGCCTCATTGGACGTCGTGAACCTCTACACTAATATACCAATACCGGAAACTTTGCAAATTATAAAGAAAAACCTGATAAAAAATAAGTCAATGAGCATGGGTGAAATCGTCGAACTCGTAGATATGCTAGAGTTCACACAGAGTTTTAATAGTTTTATCTTTAACGATAAAGTTTTTATTCAAGATTAAGGTTTAGCTATGGGTAACAGTCTATCAGGCATTTTAGCTGAAATTTTTATGAATGACTTTGAGAACAAAGTTTTTAGCTTTTTTCCAGAAATTAAGGAGAAGTTAATTTATTACAGACGGTATGTTGACGACACTATTTTATTATTCAAAGGGGAAAAAGAAGACGTAGAGGAAATGGCTGAAGTTTTAAACGAGCAGCATCCAAAAATTCAATTCACACTAGAAATGGAAAACAATGGGGCGATTAACTATTTAGATTTGACCGTCAGAACGGAGGGAGGCAGGCACGTTTTCGGCGTCTATAGAAAAGACACTTGCTCCGACAACATCATAGTAGCGAAGTCGCACCACCCGGCACAGCATAAAAGAGCGTACTTTCATGCAATGTGCAACAGAGCCCTCAGACTGCCGTTACAGGAAGATGAGTTGCAGAAAGAACTAGGTATTATTAAGCAAGTAGCAGCAGCTAACGGATACAGGACACAAGATGTTACACGTATGTTTAACAAGATCAAAAACAAATCCGCGGGCATCAGTAGCGATTCTAGGAAAATTAAAGTTAAGAAGAAGTTTGTCACCCTGACATACAAAGGGCATGTGTCGGAAAGAATTGCTAAATGCTTTCCAAAAAACATCGCAGTGGCATTTCAGAACGAAGGGCAAATGGCACATAGATTAAGACATAAACCAGCAACGACGAAACAAATGAAATACAATAATTCCGGAGTATATAAGATTAAATGTGCTGAATGTGACAGTTATTATATAGGACAAACAGGGCGGAATTTTGAAATTCGATACAGGGAACATTGCAGTCATAGCAATCGAACAGCATTTGGAACACATGTAAAAGAGAGTAGACATGAATTGAGTAATATAAATGAACAAATTGAGGTGCTACATAAAGCTCCAAAAAGTCTCTATCTCAACGTGCTCGAAGAGATTGAAATATACGCACATCAAAGAAAAACCCCAGGCCTACTACTTAATGAACAAAGTGATTTTATGCACAGGAATTATTATGAGATTTTTAAAGACCTGTTTTAGGCTTACTCATGAATGCAACAGCACGCCCCAGTAGGAAACAGCTACAGCGGAACGGCCCTCAGCGTACTGGCGGCGAGGTGAATTGGGCGCGGCGCAAGAAGACTCGGCGTGGCGTTGTATACCTTCTGACGTAGGGAAATCCACTCCACCACCAATCAAAATCAAAGAAGAGGAAACGCACATTTTCGGAAGAATATCTACATTTTAATTATATTTTATGTTTCTTTATAAAGAAATTTTAAATTAATGTAAAAATCTTTCGTTTCATGGTCCACTCAAAAAGATTATTCATATGTTATTACCTTAAAAATTGTTTTATTAAAAATAATATTCGCCATTAATATATACGGCGAAATAATAACAGATTCACAGTTGCTTTAGGTAGAGGGCACTTTTTACTGTTACCAATCAGGTTACTCTTAAATACTGCGATATAATGTTTTAACAGATTGAAATTTACTTTACTTATGACAGTGAACTGTGTGTTCTGTACGGACAAGTTACTCTGTAACTACAACACATGGTATGTTGGCATTTAATACGTTCCAAAATTTCTTTTTGTAAACTAAGATATTTTTATCACTAACTGTATCTCTCTTATTAATTACATTTTTAACATTGTCTAACAGATCTGAAGATGGGCAGCTAGCCCGAAACCGGTAATTGAAAATAAAAGTTTAGAGACATTATTGCCTATCGTACGTACCATGTGGCCGAACTTGCAAATAAAGATTTTGGTAAATCTGCATATATGTCTCCATCGCTATTGTCTTCGTATACTCGTAGCAAGAGAAAGATATCTGTAAATGAGTCTGTGTTCATTTGGGTTAAAGGTAAATGAGTATGTGAGTATGTAAAATTTGTTGATGACTGTACTTTTTACTTTCATAAATTCCCCGATGTGAAGGATTCATTTATTATATTTGTTCTCTACAGGACACCTCGCTCCAACTGTAGACGCGGAAAGTGTTTGCCTTTGTACATCCGAGCACCACTTTGCAGCTGGGTGCAAGGAAGAGCTACCTGAAATGTTGTTTCTGATACGACCAGTGGAAGTCAGTATGTAGAAGTGACTTGTGCTATCTTGTGTAACGTATAAGCAACTGATATGTATCGTAGCTACAGCCGATATTACTACGTTCGTCTGTGGAAATGGACTCGATAAGCAATCTGAGCTATCATTAAACAGTATCTAACGTGCATAACGCTGTGCACGTGTTGTATGAGTGTCAGTTTCACTGTCATTTAAGCCCTCAACAGATCGTTAGATGGAAAACTTTAAAATAACATTTGGATAAGCTATCTGACTACGCATTTGAATATGAAAAATTACAGGAGCAAATGAACCTGCAACAATGACATCTATACTATCTGACAGCGCTTTTGAACATGAATTTGTAAGTGATACAGAATTTGACTTGTGCAACGAAATTTACTGGACTCGATCACATGACATGTTGCGGTGTGTCAGTGTCTCTGTTTTGGCTCTGCGTTTTGCACTCACCTCTTTAGATGACTGCCTTTTTCAGTGTGGTTTACAGCAATTCGCAGCAGCATGCAGCAGCAGCGGCTAAAGTTTATCGTTAATAAGAATGAATTTAATAAAAAGGTGTTTGCTTGGATCCTGTTAACTAATAAACAACTTTTGAGGAGTGATTTCATAATTAAGTCTATTTAAAACTTCTGAATCATCATGAACAAGTATTGATAATGACAATGACAAATGAGATGTGTATAATAATGGCTGAGTGCCAGATTAACACAATTTCAAAGTTGCATTAACATTCAGCAACCACAGCGTACTATTTAGATGTGGAGAATAATTATTATTATTTGGAGGATAAAGCGGCTTCTTTCACTGGCAAGTAAACCGTGGGATTATTGCAAACTCGGACTAACAATCGAGAGCCTAAGCCTGCAACAGCGTTTGCGTTCTGCTGGCGAATTTTACCTTCAATCTTCAAGGGTAGTGAAGCCATCCAAATCTCTCCTAGCTATAGAAATGATACCAGGCCTTGAGTGTGGTGAGATCTGCCATCACCGATGTGAGGACAGCTGAGACGTCTTCCGTCTCCGAGCTCTCGACCGATACTATTCTTCCACTCTCACAACAATCGCACTCCCATATTTCGCCCTCAGATTGTTACTATCGATATCTGAGTGATTACACAATGCAGAAAATAGCTTTAAGTTGGATATATTGTTTTATGCAGTGGAGAGTTCTGAAACACTCCTTACACTTGTCACGCTGACTGCTGGGCCTGTGCTGGCGTCCTACGAATGGTAGCCTGCTCGTAGGCTGATAATTTTTAGTACAGTGCTTTATCTGACTGAATGACGTTTCAAGAATAAGTTGCCTGTTATAGATGTTGGTATGCGTTGTGCCCTTGCCAGAGCATTTAAATTTGGTTAATACATTACTCATTGATTGTGTCTGTCTGTCTGTGTTGTCTGTCCGGTGTCTCCTGCAGATGTCAACATTGATTCCTTATGTTTCATGGTTAGGTTCTAGAACAAGATGTTTTGTTGGGTGTCCTTGTATTCTCATGTTGGAGGGTGTGTTGTTTTTCTGTGTCACAACTGGCCTAGGGCCCGCTGCTTTTGTATTTATTTATTCGAAGTTTTATGTTGTTCACAAGATGCAGCATCTTCTACCCTTTTCACGCTAATTAACGTCATATAAGCATGGTCTTTCTCGACTTTAACACACACACACACACACACACACATATATATATATATATATATATATATATATATATATATATATATATATATATATACCATATTTCGTGACGCTAAAAAAATTTTGAAACAAAATTTATGAAAACTGGTATATCACTACTGTGGTATATATATATATATATATATATATATATATATATATATAGCGTCACGAAATATGGTCTTAAAAATTTTCATTCCCTATCACAGTCCCTTAGGAGCTGCATTTCTAGAAAGATGTACTTTTATTTCTAAGAAAAAGTCAAGTTCCCTCACAGATGTAGCCTTAAAAACCCTTTTAGTAGTTCTTTACTAATATTTTTATTTAAAAATCTTTCACCCACTATTTCATCCCCATCGTGATTGAATTTCCAAAAGTGCCGAAAGTAAATTTTTTATTTTGCGACTGAGATACCTGATACCACTTTTCATAATTCTAGCTTCCAAATTCCCTTAATAGCGCCGTACTTTCAGAAAGTCTTTCATCCCCTACATCACCCCCTTAGGAGTGAAATTCCACACAATCCCTTTCCAAACTATGCCTACAATATAACAGCCACGCCCTCTTCTATCCTTAGCGATTTGTGGAGCTGGATGGATAATTGGCTCAGTCTGATTCTATTTCCTCCGCTTAAGGGTTCAATTTACAAAAACAGTGAAAAACATTTTTTTTCATCTCTAACCTTATAAAGCACACCGTCTTCAGGCTACAAGTGGCCCATGGGGACCATCCGACCGCCCTTTCATCCTCAGCTGAGGATGTGGATAGGAGGGGCGTGTGGTCATCACACAGCTCTCCCGGTCGTTATGATGATTTTCTTCGACCGGTGCCGCTACTATACGGTCGAACAGCACCTCAATTGGCATCACGAAGCTGAGTGCACCTCGAAATATTGCAACAGCGCATGGTGGCCCGGATGGTCACCCATCTAATTGCCAGCCACGCCCGATAACTCTTAACTTCGGTGGTAGAACGGGAACCGTTGTATTCACTGCGGCAAGGCCGTTGCCTCAAACCCTTAAGCCAACCACATATTTTCAAAGGGTTAGCTTCATAAATGCTTTTACAATGAAATATTTCTGTAAAACATTTCACCCCCTATTTCTGACTCTTAGGGGTTGAATTTCGCAAAAGCAGTGATAAGCATTTATTTTGTTGCTAACAGCGAAGCTGAATACAAATTTTCATAGATTTATCTTTAAAAATGCTATCGTAATAAAATACTGACATAAAAACTTTCATCCCCTGTTTCACCTCCTCAGCTCTCAATTTCCAAAAGCAATGGAACACGTATTTACTTATTTGTAACGCAGAAATGCCAATGTTCATAGATGTAGCTTCAGAACTACTTTAGTAGTTCTTCAATAAGGACATAGTTTCAAAAATACGCGTTCACCTACTGTTTCACGCCCACGAAGTTAAATTTCCAAAAATTCTGAAACACGGGTTTATTTCTGACAGAAAAGCCGAGTACGAATTTTCGTTGACCTAGCTGCAATACAATAACGACATTTTCTTTAAATAAACCCTTCATCCCCTATTTCACCTTAGGGTTGGAATTTCGAAAAAATTCTCCTTAAACGACGGCTACCGTATAAGATCCACGCCTCCAAATTTCGAGTTTCTGACGTTAACTGTTTGGGCGGGACAATGATAAGACACTCGACACTTTGCCTATTACACGTAGATATTTGTGCCCCGTTGACTGTATGGCATTGGTCTCAGTGGGGTTGTAACACAGTAACTTACACACTACATACTCTTTGTTGATGCATTTAGCTTTCTGTTATGTTCAACATCCCATCGTTGAACTACTGTAATTAGTGTATGATTAATTCGATACTGTAATGAAGTGTAATCGCAAAAATAGGCACAATATGAGCAAATGATATGTTTTGTCTTTCTCACATACTCTCTTTGGTTGTCTTTAAAATTAAATAATTTTGTGTAGAACTACCAATATGTGCAAATGTTCTGTTTTATTTAATATGTTTAGGTTGTTGCTATGTAATTGCTGTTCCTCACTTAGGGTTCTTAGTTATTTTGTATGTAAAAGGTGTTGTGGTTCCCCTCGGGAACGGAAGCATGCAGCGCGCGCAAATTGTGGTTGGCTTAGGTAGAAAAGGTGGAACCAAGAGTCAGTCGTGTACGATCTACCAAACTATCAACTGCTCATGTAAAAGTTGTGTATTGTGCTGGTTCCGAGAGAGGCTTTTCCTGACGCTTTCGAATGCCTTGGGTGGAGGGATAAAGAGCTGGAACTATTCTGGAATCGCCACCAAGAAATGACTGACTCCAGCAATTCTACCTGCAAATCCACCTACCAACACGCAATCGACACCACATTGCGCACTCACTGTAATGGAACACTATAGTAATGTACAGTGAAGGATAAGCTCAGTGGATGATGTAGAGGGCACAAATATAAGGTAACTTGAACTCTTATACCTATCTTGATTTTTTATCCCTAGTCACACAACCACTTAGGGTCCTTCCCATGCTAAAGTGATTACCGAGTGTCTTATTGGAAGAACATTAAAGCTCAGTGTTTTAGCAGAACTGAGTAATACAGTAAATAATGCTTGCTGAAAATAAATTTTCGATTAAAACTGCTCATTAAAATTTCGTTGCCAACTTCTAAAGTGAAAGTTCTGAAAACTGAGGCTTATAAAGTTTTGCTTAGTAAATGATCACCATGCAGTCCGTTGACAATCAACCAGCGGTGAGCTATTGTCTTATAACCACATCAAGTTGTGTTCTACTGCAGTAAGAGTTGAGAACTAATACTGTTGAACGCTACATCTTCAGACTTGTTAAGGCTTGTTTCTTTAGTGTATTGAAAGTGTGTTTAATATGCTCTGCTACAATGGTAACATTAAAGGCCCCCCTCCACTGAAAGTATTTCAAATGCACAAAGTTACTTAATTTTAGAAAGTTTTAATTACTCTTGTTATTCAAGTCCATCTCTGTACAATATTGGATTCATCTTGTGTATGAAAAGTGAATATTAATGTTGTAACAGGATCCATAGTTTGTCTATTGTGCTCATGCTACATAACGATTAATAGAAAGACAACTATCTACGAATACAGTAACTTCTTTATTCAAAAGACAGTGAGAAGTACCAGTAATCTTTTAGTGAATTACATTTAACTTTCATTCTAAATGGAAAAGTATTTAGCTGAGAGAGACTTAACCTGTCACCAGTTCATAATTTTTCAGTGAACTACATTTACAATTTTATGTCAGATAGGAATATGAAAAGTAATTTTCAACCTAAGTCCAAATTACGATCCTGCAGTGGATATTAATAGTAATGTTATGTGTTATATTTATGCAAATTGTTCTGATCTGTTAGCTCCAACCTTAATGTGAACATACTGTATGCAGGTGCCAGAGTTCATTGCACTCGCATGTGGCAAAGTATAGGTTGTGTTTGTACGGTAAAGTTACTCACAATTATTTTCCTGAACAAGAATGTTACTCATTCTTATGCCTAATTAGGCTGGCGACCGTTTTCTTCATTATCATTTGGATGCTGTGGAGAAGTAAATTGTTGTTTGTTACTGTTTGAATACTTACATAATTCTGACGTTCACTTCCAATAAGTCATCTCCGTTTGGTACAAAACGGTCAACATAACAAAATTCCTTTCAGAGCGTAACACTGCGCTGTTGCTTTATACCATAATTGCTTTAATTAGATAGTTTTATTTCACGACCTCCCTCAACTTTATGGTATAGCAGTAGAAGAAGGTAGTGTTATATGGTATGCCAGGTATAAGGTCAAAGCTTTGAATTTGTGCGTTTGTTTGTGTCAATTTTGTAACGATTGTTATTTGGGTGGGGCAAGAGTTTTATAAACGCTTTATTTTATTGGGCTAGGTATGAACGTCATTCGATGAATTGAAGACTAGTTCCTGGCTTGCCAACGGTCTTGTCGCAGTGGTAACACTTGTTTCCGCCATATCACCCAAGTTAAGCGCTGTCCGGCTGGGCTAGCACTTGGATGAGTGACCATCCGGTCTGCCGAGCGCTGTTGGCAAGCGGGGTGCAGTCAGCCCTTGTGAGGCAAAATGAGGAGCTACTTGATTGAGAAGTAGCGTCTCCGGTCTCGTAAATTGACATACGCCCGGGAGAGCCGTGTACCGCAAGTCTCTAGAGGAACAGAAGGTTCCAAATGATTGGAAAAGAGCACAGGTAGTCCCAGTCTTCAAGAAGGGTCGTCGAGCAGATGCGCAAAACTATAGACCTATATCTATGACGTCGATCTGTTGTAGAATTTTAGAACATGTTTATTGCTCGAGTATCATGTCGTTTTTGGAAACCCAGAATCTACTATGTAGGAAGCAACATGGATTCCGGAAACAGCGATCGTGTGAGACCCAACTCGCCTTATTTGTTCATGAGACCCAGAAAATATTAGATACAGGCTCCCAGGTAGATGCTATTTTTCTCGACTTCCGGAAGGCGTTCGATACAGTTCCGCACTGTCGCCTGATAAACAAAGTAAGAGCCTACGGAATATCAGACCAGCTGTGTGGCTGGATTGAAGAGTTTTTAGCAAATAGAACACAGCATGTTGTTATCAATGGAGAGACGTCTACAAACGGTAAAGTAACCTCTGGCGTGCCACAGGGGAGTGCTGTGGGACCATTGCTTTTCACAATATATATAAATGACCTAGTAGATAGTGTCGGAAGTTCCATGCGGCTTTTCGCGGATGATGCTGTAGTATACAGAGAAGTTGCAGCGTTAGAAAATTGTAGCGAAATGCAGGAAGATCTGCAGTGGATAGGCACTTGGTGCAGGGAGTGGCAACTGACCCTTAACATAGACAAATATAATGTATTGCGAATACATAGAAAGAAGGAGCCTTTATTGTATGATTATATGATAGCAGAACAAACACTGGTAGCAGTTACTTCTGTAAAATATATGGGAGTATGCGTGCGGAACGATTTGAAGTGGAATGATCATATAAAATTAATTGTTGGTAAGGCGGGTACCTGGTTGAGATTCATTGGGAGAGTCCTTAGAAAATGTAGTGCATCAACATAGGAGGTGGCTTACAAAACACTCGTTCGACCTATACTTGAGTATTGCTCATCAGTGTGGGATCCGTAGCAGATCGGGTTGACGGAGGAGATAGAGAAGATCCAAAGAAGAGCGGCGCGTTTCGTCACAGGGTTATTTGGTAACCGTGGTAGCGTTACGGAGATGTTTAGCAAACTCAAGTGGCAAACTCTGCAAGAGAGGCGCTCTGCATCGCGGTGTAGCTTGCTCGCCAGGTTTCGAGAGGGTGCGTTTCTGGATGAGGTATCGAATATATTGCTTCCCCCTACTTATACCTCCCGAGGAGACCACGAATGTAAGATTAGAGAGATTAGAGCGCGCACGGAGGCTTTCAGACAGTCGTTCTTCCCGCGAACCATACGCGACTGGAATAGGAAAGGGAGGTAATGACAGTGGCACGTAAAGTGCCCTCCGCCACACACCGTTGGATGGCTTGCGGAGTATATATATGTAGATGTAGATGTAGAGCGACGTGCTGACAATTTGCCCCTCCATATCCGCATCGAGTGAGGCCTGTGTATGAGGACGACACGGTGGCCGGTCGGTACCCTTGTTCTTTCCAACGTTTGTTCGGACGGAGTTAAGTTTTTGGTTCCTTCCTCACGCATACGCCCTGTGCCGGTTGGTCTCCTCCCCCGCCAATTTGCAATTCGCGCCATCGCGCCACCTGGTGTAGTTGCTCTGTATTCCACGCAGTGTTTGACATCCAATTTGCGCGCGTTTCGGCGCGGTGGCGCTAGCGGCGCCTGCGGTGGGCGCCCGTGTTTACCAGCACTGCGCTGGATAGGGGCACTACTGCAACGAGGAAGAACTGGGGTTGGCCGGGTTTGTGAGTTTCGATTGCTCGGCTGTAGTCTGGTAATAAGCTCAGCGGACTGGTGTTATCGAGCACGTCGTTGTCTGTAAAGTCCTGACGTCGTTGGTCGCTGCTTTAAGGTATTGCATTGGCCACAGCCTAGGTGCAGGCTTTGCGTAATTTGTAACCAAGAGTGGTGGTTTTTCAATAGTCCGTCACTCCCTGTTGTATGTAGCTTCACTCTTGTCAGCAAAGTGCTTCACGTTGGCGCAAGGCGGTGAAAGATGACTCGAAAACGTTTACTTCAAGTTAAAAGAGGAAAACACAGATACAGTGCGCAGCTGCCAAGAAATCGCGTGATGCTGCCGATCAGGATTACTGTAAGGACTAGCTACGACACCAGCATGAGTTGTTTAGGTCTACTATCTGTCATGGAGTGTTACAATGGATAATATTTGCTGTGTAGAATACTGACGCGTTACTGTGGTGTGTTGTCGTATCGTCAGACTGTTCCTGCTAGTGTCGGGCGTTGTGACGTCAGCTGTCCTGTTTGTAATTGGTACGCGTTCTGTTGAGCTGATTTTAAAGGTTTTTATAGTGTTATTTTCTCGCCTCTGGTAGCGGTTGTTACTGCCGAGCAAGTTTGTGTGAAGTAGTTAGTTAGTAGCTAGCTATTTTTATGAAGCATGCTCGACTGCAAGTACTGATCTGTGTGGTCGCATTGTCTCATCACTCGCCCTGCACAGCTCCCCAGATTCAGTTGCGCTAAGGTCCGTCTGGTGGTTGTCCTCGCTTGCACGGCCGTGTCCGGTTATTTTTGAGTAGCATTTGTAGCTGATTTTGTGATTCTGTGAGCGTACTGGGCAGCCTGTGTGGCAGTGAGTTATTTATATTTCAGCACAGTAGTTACGGGCTTGGACAAGCTTAAGCCTTCCTTTTTTTAGTGCAGTAGATTTTAAGTTTTGTTGTTAAAGATTTAGCTCTGCTTCTCCCGCCACTAAAGTAGTTCGATAGATTTTAATTCTGGTATTGAAGTTGCCTGTCGCTTTCGAGGTCTATGAGGTGTGTTGTTGGGTTCGTGACACCAGAGGCCTTAAGGGGCATGCACTATTTAAAGGAAGACCGCGTTTGGCTATCCTCGTTTATTACACCACTTATAAATTCTTTTCTGTCAATTGCAGGACGAAAATAATAATTGAGGTTGTATTTTCGGAGAACCTCCCGCAGCCACCTGAAATTTCGCCCAGCGTGAAGTCTCACTGGCCGATGCTTCGGGATACCTCCATGAGATTCGACTCATATTCAGGATCGTGCCAGCAGGACCACGAGGGCACCTACCATCTTTCCAGCGGGTGTCGGGCACCGGCCGTCCTGGGGAGCTTTATCTTTGTGTTATGCCGAACTGTTTGAAGAAGTACAGAGATTCCGTTCAATTCAACTTCGACATTAATACCCGGTACCAGACTTCCACCGAAACTGGGTTCGCCTCTGATTTTATATTGCTTTGTGTTACATTTACTTTTTGTATTTGGTTGAGTGTCTACACCTACACAACCCCTATTCACTAGCCACATCCGCCATTATTCTGCACCACAGTCAATAAAATGGAAAGCGATTGTGATAAAGCAAAGGTAACTGGAATACAGACAAAAGTTCACAAGACGCATTACCACGATGGTCTCTTCAGAGTCAGTACATTTTCACGCGTTAAATCGCCGCCCTTGACATTTGTAACCACACACTAATATACGTGACAGTGGTTGTACAAAAATGTTGCTCATATGCTTAAGATTACTGCAGTTCAGTTTTAATCAAACTCGTCTCCATAATTTAACCAATTCAATAAAAACATCTCGATGTAGTAATGAAAAAATTGAACTGCCCGTCATTTTGTTAATGAAGCATATCTTGGAAACTTTATGAAATTGTGTAAGACGCGTACAGTAGCTTGAGCATTATGTCGTCGTTCTGTTTTTGCGATCTCCACGCCAGTGTACACTGCTTGACAAATGCGACCCACATCCACTTCAACCTGCTTACTGTACTCAGTCCATGATCTTCCTCTTTGACTTTTAACCCTTACATCTCCATTACAAAACTAACGAGTTCTTGAAGCTTCAGATTGTGTCCTGTAAACCGGATCCTCCTTTTAGTCATGTTGCGCCATAAATTTCCTTTTTTCCCAACTCAGTTAAGTACCTCCTGTTTTCTTATTAAAGCTGCCCCTATAATTTTCAATATTGTTTTGTGCCGCCAGTTCCAACTATTCATTTCCTTTCTTGTCTGAGCGCCTTAATGTCGAGTTTCATTTCCGCACAAAGCTACACTCTGCAGAAATACGAGTACCTTCACAAAATTATTCCCAACCCTCAAATTTATGTTCAAGTTAACATAATTCTCTTCTAAGAAGTACCATTTTTGGTAATGCTAGCCGGCATTACGTATCGTCTCTACTTCGTTCATTGACATTTATTTTGCGGCCTAATTTACAAGACTCTATTTTTGACTCATTTTCTAATCATCAGTACCACCTGATTTAATTCCACTACGTTTCTTTAACTTTGTTTTGATATTCTTGAAATTAATCTCATAACCTCCTTTCATGACACTTTCTATTCCGGTCGAGTTCTCTTCCTATCGGTTTGCCGTCTGTCACATAACTGCAATCTAAATGGCAAACCGCAATATTTTATTTTCCCCCCCATAACTTTAGTCCCCTTTCCAAATTTCTACTTGGTTTCCTCCGCTGCTTGCGAAACGTGAAGGTAAAAAAGTCAGGGAGAGACCTCATCCCTGAGTCAACTCTTTCGCAGCTATTGTTTCCCTTCCCTGCCCTTCGTCTTATAGCTAGTGTCAGGTTCCCATACAAGTTGAAGACACCTTCAAGCTATCTTCCTTTTACTACTGCTATAGTCAGAATTCCAAATACCGTTGACCATTGTTAAAAGCTTTTTGTAAATCTACCAACTCTGTTCGTAGGTTTGTCATTCTGCAACCTTTCTTTTAAGATAAGCGCAAACTTAATTTTTTGAGGTAATATTCCTCCACATGTTTGAAGTTATGTCCTGTGAAATCGGAATTATTACATTATTCTTGACGTCTGAGTTTTGTGCGCGAATGATACATTTTGCGTATATATGGGTGTAATTGTCTCAAAACTGGTTTTTCCAAGGCAGTAACTAATTCCAAGGGACTGTCTACTCTATGTGACTTTTCCGATTGTTTCAGGGCTAATTCTTCTGGAAGTGTAATTGTTTCCCATCTTAACATTTACTTCGTTTGTTCCCCACACACAGATCCTCTGTAAATTGCTTCCATTTTTTTGGCTTACCTTTTCTTAATACAGGCTATCTGAGCTATTAATATTCATATATGCGCTTGCCTTTTCTTCAAGAGTTTCTTTACTTTTGCTATAACTTATATTTATATTTCTGAACTTCATGTCTGTTTCAAAAGCCATGCATTTGTCGCCGAGCATTCCTGCTTTGCCAGTTTGAACTTCTTATCAATCTTTTCTTAGACGTCTATAGTCCCATTTTACTGGTTCATTTGTTTCTTTAATGTTTCTCCGTTCGTAAGTTAGATTCAGTATCTCGTGCACTATCGAAGGTTATTTGATTTCCACGATTTTATAACTCGCTTAAGGCAAATGCCGGGGTAGCTCCTTCGAAAGGGCAGGGCTACTTTCCTGCCCCATCCTTCCCCATTCTTCTCCATCCTTCCCTAATCCGAGCTTCTGCTCCGTCCCGAATGATGTTGTCGACGGGGCGTTACACCCTAAACACCTCCTCCTCTCCCCCTTCCGTTATTTAATCTTAACTTGGTTGCATCTTGTTAATTTCCTACCTTTGTGCAGTTTCTTCGGTTTTAATCTGCAGCTCATAGCCAACAAATTATTCGTTTGCACTTTATGATTTGGCTCCGAAATCTCAGTATTAACATTATGAAGTCAATCGTTGGATGTAAGGTCCGTCAGTTAGGCAATACACCTTTTTTCCACTTCTGTGCCATCATTAGTGGATTTCTGTTTTACTTAATCTGTAATGTGAACATTTTTACTAAATAATTATAAAATTATGCGAATATTTAGTTCAAACAATAATTTGCTTCTTTTTGTTAATACCTTTACACTCGGTTAGCATGGTTTTTCAGGATTACTTATTACAGGTAGCTTGACATCTGCAACCAAAGGATGTTGATGAGAAATTTTGTTGGGAGTTAACATACCATTTTATGCTCTAAACGTAGTCTGTCGCGATATTTCACGCCTATATTCGTTTTTACTTGCCTTTTGGTGTCCCAAGCCCTTTTATTCTCAGGATCTTCGTGGGGTGTTCAGAAGCACACGTAAATATAACACGTATTTTCACAAGTAAGGTCGTAAAAGCACTTTGCACGACACCAAAACACAGTGTAATCGTGGTTGTTGTGTTTTCCAGCCAATTCAGTGTTCATATGCTCACCAATGAGTTTGACGCCAAATTTGAACTTTGTTTACTTTCATCTTTGTGTGTGTGTGTGTGTGGGGGGGGGGGTAATTTTTGTGGCCGGCCGCGGTGGTCGAGCGGTTCTAGGCGCTCAGTCCGGAACCGCGCGACTGCTACGGTCGCAGGTTCGAATCCTGGCTCGGGCATGGATGTGTGTGATATCCTTAGGTTAGTTAGGTTTAAGTAGTTCTAAGTTCTAGGGGACTGATGACCACAGATGTTAAGTCCCATAGTGCTCAGAGCCATTTGAATTTTTGTGCTGTTTACATATATATTTATTTTATTTGTCTTCATGAGGGTATTATAATCATTTACTACTGCTATTTGTATTATTGTGTTTGGTTCTTGTGTGTAGTTTTGTTTGTTCATGGGTGTTCTGTTTAATCTGTGGTGCATGAATCTGAAGTTTGTTTTCTCATGTCTGAATGGGTGGTTCGATACGTTGTGAATGTTGGTGCTTTTGGTTGTCGGTTTCCTAAATATTGTGAAGTTGTGTGTGTTGTTCGTTTTATGCATGGTGAGACTTCACCATACCGACAGCGACAAGCACTGCCATTCACAACCTATCGAACCACCCACTGAGACAGCAATAGGCTCTTCGTCACTTGTCACATTGATGTATTCCTATAGATAAACTTCTACCAAGAACTCCAAAACTAATGACTCATTCAGTTATAAGATTGTTCTTGTGGAATACGTAAAATGTGTATATTGATTTTTCTTTTCTAGGTGTGTGGGAAATCTGTCACTTCTGTGAGTTGAATGATTCCTCACAATAGACCAGCAAATTGTTTCATAATCATTCAAGGGGACAATGTAAGTCCTCCTTAACACTGGGGACCTTACATTTTTGTCTGCCTCTACGACAAATTTCTCTCATTTGGACTTTTCGGTCGGTACTGTTCCGCTAGCTCGGCGCTTCGAATGGTTTGCTCTTGCTGATACACACTGGAGTGACCACTGTCCATGTGTCCTTACATTGCAGCCACAACTGCCGTACATGCACGCGAGACGCTGGAAGTTTGCCCAAGCCGATTGGACACTTTTTTCATCTCTAGCGACATTCGATGACCGTCACTTTCCTAGCGTCGACGTTGAGGTCACACATATTACGGCTGCGGAGCGTTCAATACCTCGCACCTCCTAGTTGCCCCGGCGCCCCCCACTTCCTTGGTGGAATGAGGAATGCCGTGACGCAATACGTGAGCGGCGACGTGCTCTTCGCGTTTTCCGGCACCATCCTACTTTGGCCAAGTGTATCCGCTATATGCAGTTCCGTGCGCGATACCGTGTCGTCATCCGCGATAGCAAGAAGGCAAGCTGGAACTTCTTTACTAGCTCATTTAACACCTTCACTCCCTCCTCAGAATGGAGTCGGATTCGACGGTTATCAAATGGCTCTGAGCACTATGCGACTTAACTTCTGAGGTCATCAGTCGCCTAGAACTTAGAACTAATTAAACCTAACTAACCTAAGGACATCACACACATCCATGCCCGAGGCAGGATTCGAACCTGCGACCGTAGCGGTCACGCGGTTCCAGACTGAAACGCCTTTAACCACGCGGCCACACCGGCCGGCTCGACGGGTACCTGGCGCGCCTAGTTTCTCCCCGATTTCTGGGCTCACTGTCGCGCGTGATGCATTAGTGGATCCCGTTGCAATTTATAACTCATTGGGTCAGCGCTTTGCTGAGATTTCGAGCTCTTCAAATTACCCGCCAGCTTTTCTCCAGAAGAAACGTGCAGCGGAAGTGCGACCTCTTGCTTTCTCCTCTCAAAATCGCGAAAGCTACAATACTGTTTTCTCCATGCGGGAACTCCAACACCCTCTCGCTCTTCCGCCGCAGGACTGGATGGTATCCTCATCCAAATGTTGCTGCATTTATCATACCGTACGCTGATCTGTGGTCTAGGGGTAGCGTCTTTGATTCATAACGTCTTCGGTCCCGGGTTCGGTCCCCGTCACTGCCCAAATTTTGATAAATAATCAGCATTGGCAGCCGAAGACTTCCGGCATAACAAGTCAGCCTCGTAGAGGTTCAGGGCACTCTCTTGTCCTAGGGGCGGGAAATTGCCTCTAAAGGCGGAAGAATCAGCAATGATCAACAAAATGAGGATGCAGAAGGCAATGGAAACCACAGCATTAAAGACACGTAACGTGTATCCACAGGACACGTGGCCTGTATTTGAAGAAGTGTGATGATGATCTCTCTATTGGCAAAAGTCCCCGGAATAGTCCCCCATTCGGATCTCCGGGAGGGGACTGCCAAGGGGGAGGTTACCATGAGAAAAAGATTGAATAATCTACGAAAGGAGAACGTTCTACGAGACGGGGCGTGGAATGTCAGAAGCTTGAACGAGGTAGGGAAACTAGAAAATCTGAAAAGGCTCAATCTAGAAATAGTAGGGGTCAGTGAAGTGAAGTGGAAGGAAGACAAGGATTTCTGGTCAGATAAGTATCGGGTAATATAAACAGCAGCAGAAAATGGTATAACTGGTGTAGGATTCGTTATGAATAGGAAGTACGGCAGAGGGTGTGTTACTGTGAACAGTTCAGTGACCGGGTTGTTCTAATCAGAATCGACAGCAGACCAACACCGACAACGACAGTTCAGGTGTAGATGCCGACTTTGCAAGCTGAAGATGAACAGATACAGAAAGTGTATGAGGATATTGAAAGGGTAATGCAGTATGTAAAGGGGGACGAAAATCTAATAGTCATGGGCGACTGGAATGCAGTTGTAGGGGAAGAAGTAGAAGAAAAGGTTACAGGAGAATATGGGCTTGGGACAAGGAATGAAAGAGGAGAAAGACTAACTCAGTTCTGTAACAAGTTTCAGCTAGTAATAGCGAATACCCTGTTCAAGAATCACAAGAGGAGGAGGTATACTTAGCAGATATAGACTCAGATCACAATATAGTAGTGACGAAGAGTAGGCTGAAGTTCAAGACATTAGTCAGGAAGAATCAATACGCAAAGAAGTGGGATACGGAAGTATGACGAGATACGTTTGAAGTTCTCTAACGCTATAGATACAGCAATAAGGAATAGCGCAGTAGGCAGTACAGTTGAAGAGGAATGGACATCTCTAAAAAGGGCTATCACAGAAGTTTGGAAGGAAAACATAGGTACAAAGAAGGTAGCTGCGAAGAAACCATGGGTAACAGAAGAAATACTTCAGTTGATTGATGAAAGGAGGAAGTACAAACATGTTCCGGGAAAATCAGGAATACAGAAATAGAAGTCGCTGAGGAATGAAATAAGTAGGAAGTGCAGGGAAGCTAAGACGAAATGGCTGCAGGAAGAATGTGAAGACATCGAAAAAGATATGATTGTCGGAAGGACAGACTCAGCATACAGGAAAGTCAAAGCAACCTTTGGCGACATTAAAAGCAACGCTGGTAACATTAAGAGAGCAACGGTAATTCCACTGTTAAATGCAGAGGAGAGAGCAGATAGGTGGGAAGAATACATTGAAAGCCTCTATGAGGGTGAAGATTTGTCTGATGTGATAGAAGAAGAAACAGGACTCGATTTAGAAGTGATAGGGGATCCATTATTAGAACCGGAATTTAAAAGAGCTTTGGAGGACTTACGGTCAAATAAGACAGAAGGGATAGATAACATTCCATAAGAATTTCTATAATCATTGGGGGAAGTGGCAACAAAACGACTATTCACGTTGGTGTGTAGAATATATGAGTCTGGCGATATACCCTCTGACTTTCGGAAAAGCATCATCCACACAATTCCGAAGACGGCAAGAGCTGACAAGTGCGAGAATTATCGCACTATCAGCTTAACAGCTCATGCATCAAAGCTGCTTACACGAATAATATACAGATGAATGGAAAAGAAAATTGAGAATGCGGTAGGTGACGATCAGTTTGGCTTTAGGAAAAGTAAAGGGACGAGAGAGGCAATTCTGACGTTATGGCTAATAATTGAAGCAAGGCTAAGGAAAAATCAAGACACTTTCATAGGATTTGTCGACCTGGAAAAAGCGTTCGACAATATAAAATGGTGCAAGCTGTTCGAGATTCTGAAAAATGTAGGGGTAAGCTATAGGGAGAGACGGGTCATATACAATATGTACAACAACCAAGAGGGAATAATAAGAGTGGACGATCAAGAACGAAGTGCTCGTATTAGGAAGGGTGTAAGACAAGTCTGTAGCCGTTCGCCCCTACTCTTCAATATGTACATCGAGGAAGCAATGATGGAAATAAAAGAAAGGTTCAGGATTGGAATTAAAATACAAGGTGAAAGGATACCAATGATACGATTCGCTGATGACATTGCTATCCTGAGTGAAAGTGAAGAAGAATTAAATGATTTGCTGAACGGAATGAACAGTCTAATAAGTACACAGTATGGTTTGAGAGTAAATCGGAGAAAGACGAAGGTAATGAGAAGTAGTAGAAATGAGAACAGCGAGAAACCTAACATCAGGATTGATGGTCACGAAGTCAATGAAGTTAAGGAATCCTGCTACCTAGGCAGTAAAATAAGCAATGACGGACGGAGCAAGGAGGACATCAAAAGCAGACTCGCTATGGCAAAAAAGGCATTTCTGGCCAAGAGAAATCTACTAATATCAAATACCGGCCTTAATTTGATGAAAAAATTTCTGAGGATGTACGCCTGCAGTACAGCATTTTATGATAGTGAAACATGGACCGTGGGTAAACCGGAACAGAAGAGAATCGAAGCATTTGAGATGTGGTGCTATAGTCGAATGTTGAAAATTAGGTGGACTGATAAGGTAAGGAATGAGGAGATTCTACGCAGAAAGGAATATGTGGAAAACACTGATAAGGAGAAGGGACAGGATGATAGGACATCTGCTAAAACATGGTACTAGAGGGAGCTGTAGAGTGCAAAAACTGTAGAGGAAGACAGAGATTGGAATACGTCAAGCAAATAATTGAGGACGTAGGTTGCAAGTGCTACTCTGAGATGAAGAGGTTAGCACAGGAAAGGAATTCGTGGCGGGCCGCATCAAACCAGTCAGTAGACTGATGACCAAAAAAAAGAAAAAAACGTCTGCATTACCTCCTCCGCCTTTATAATCGAATTTGGACCGACAGTACTTTTCCCAGAAGATGGCGGGAAACTATCGTCGTTCCTGTTCCGAAACCTGGAAAGGACAAATATCTCCCTCTAGCTATCGCCCCATTTCTCTCACGAGTAGTGTATGTTAGGATTTGTAGCGTATGGTGAATTGCCGTTTAGCCTGGTGGCTGGAGTCCCGAAGTCTTTTAACACCTGCCCAATTCGGATTCCGAAAGCATCGTTCTGCCGTTGACCATCTTGTTGCTCTCTCCACTTATATCATGAACAATTTTCTCCGGAAACGCCAACAGGAGCAATATTTTTTGATCTGGAGAGAGCATACGATACCTGTTGGAGGACAGGCATCCTCCGCACACTCTTCTCTTACTTTTTCCCAAGAAAACGGGGTACCCCAGGGTTCCATGCTGAAAGTTGTACTGTTTGCCATTGCCATAAATCCAATTATGGATTGTCTCCATCCTGATGTCACAGGCTCCCTCTTTGTGGACGATTTTGCGATCTACTACAGGTCTCAACGGACCAGCCTTCTTGAACGACGTCTTTAAGGACTCCACTCTTGGAGCATCGAAACCGGCTTCCGCTTTTCTCCCAGTAAGATCGTTTGTGTGAATTTTTGGCGTCGTACAGACTTTCTTCTTCCTTCCTTACGTCTAGGCGCTTTCAACCTTCCGTTCACGGACGTCGCTAAAATCTTGGGTCTTATGTTTGACAGAAAATTGTGCTGGTCCTCCCACGCTTCTTATCTTTCGGCTCGCTGTCTGCGATCCCTCAACACTCTCCGTGTCCTGAATGGGATCTCCTGGGGAGCGGACCTTCTCCGCCTCTATCGCGTCTTAGTGCGCTCGAAATTGGACTGTGGAAGCACAGTTTACTCTTATGCTCGGCTGTCTATTCTTCGGCGTCTCGATTCTATCCACCACCATGGATTACGTTTAGTGTCTGGAGCTTATTACACCAGCCCTGTTAAAAGCCTTTAAGCTGAGACTGCTGAACCTCCGCTGTCCAATCGGCGAGCTGTCCTTCTGAGTGGTTAAGCAAGCCATCTGTCTTCCATGCCTGCTAATCCGGCCCATAACATTCTTTTTCGACGGCGCCTTGGATTTAGGTTATGCAGGCCGCCCTTCCTCCCTCCTACCACCTGGAGTCCGCTTCCGTCAACTGCTACATTCCTTCCTTCCACTTTCCTAAGACTTTCTTGACAACTTGGGGTACAAAACCACCTTGGCTCCGGCCCCGGACCTGCCTGCTCCGTGACCTTTGTCAGTTTCCCAAGGATCGTACCTCTTCTCTTGTTTATCGTCGGGTATTTGCTGCTCTATGCGCAGAAATGAAGGATGCCACATTTATTTACACTGATGGCTCAGAAACATCGTTTGGTATTGGGAGTGTCTATATCGTTGGCGACACCCCAAATCGATTTCGGCTTCCCGACCAGTGTTCGGTTTTTACTGCGGAGCTTTACGCTGTTCTCCAGGCTGTCCAATACATTCGTCTCCATCAGCGGAGACAGTATGTTATCTGCTCAGATTCGCTCAGCTCTCTCCTCAGGCTCCAAGCTCTCTACCCTGTCCAACGGATTCAGGACTGCCTCCTCTTGCTCCACTTGGGGAACGTCTCTGTGACGTTCCTCTGGACCCCAGGACATGTTATCTGTGGAAATGAGGCGGCTGATATAGCGGCCAATGCTGCAGTCTCTCTTCTTCAGGCTGCTATTCGCATGATTCCCATCGCCGATCTACGGTTTTTTTTTATGTCGTCGTGATGCTCTTCTATGGCACGCACATTGGTGGACGCTTCTCAACAATAAATTGCGGGACGTGAAAGCTCTTCCCTGTGCCTGGACTTCTTCCTCCCGAACACGTCGTCGGGAGGAGGCATTTTTAACTAGACTCCAGATAGGCCACTGTCTTTTTAGCCATCGACATCTTTTAAGTGGCGATCCACCCCCACTCTGCCCCCACTGCTCTCAGCTGTGAACGGTAAGACACCTTTTACTCGAGTGCCACTATTTTAATCCGTTACGCTTCCGTCTACAGCTGTTTTCCTGATATATCTTCCATTTTAGCAGATGACACGCCCTCAGCCGATCTCGTTCTCGAGTTTATTAATGCCAATGAGATGACGTCAGTCATTTGAAGCTCTTTTTGGGGACAAACAACCCCCCTTCCATAGTGGTTTTTTAAGTTTTCCTTCTGCTTTAAGTTTCCCCACTTTTTTGAGTTTCGCTCCCATTGCTGCTGGTTTCCAGTTTCGTTTTTTTACCTTTTCCTAAGTCATAAACCGGGCGCTAATGACCGTAGCAGTTTTGCGGCCTAAAACCATAACAAAAGAAAACCATGAATCCCGCAGGCTTGTCCATAAATATTGAAAAGTAAAAAGCGTTTTCGTCACATCACATCTGTATTTTCCCAGCCTTACCTCAGTATCTGTTCGGTCTTTCTCTCACAAGGGGACCATCAGACATGTTGTTAACGTAGAGGAAGGTAATAGTGATCATAAGGTTGTGACAGCATCTATGGCGACGGGTCCTACAAGGTATGTTAAGAAAGGTGGGAAGATATATTTGCTCAGCAACGGTGACAGGATTTCAGATCTCAGAAGTGAGCATCAAATATTCTGTGATAACGAAGATATGGAGAACAAATGCAAAAATTCAAAGGCATCGTTCAGTATGTCCTAGAGAAGTATGTTCCGAATAAGATTATAAGGGATGGGAAAGATCCACCATGGTTTAATAGTCGTGTTAGAAAAGCGCTACGAAAACAAAGCGCACTTCATCTCAGATTCAAGTGAAGTATATACCTACATCAAATTAATGTCGGGTTTCCAGCCGGATCAAACTGTCATCTGAGCACAATATTTCAGCCTTCCACCTTGCCGCCATCATCAGGTTTGTCCATTACGCAAATACAAAAGCGGCGAATTGTATTCAGAGGTGAGCCAGTCTGGCCTTAGTTAGAGAACACATCTGTTTTACTCGTAGACGATTGGATACTATTTCCAAAGATTTATTTTATCTTCAATTTGAGATTTCTTCACTGCTACCTACAATATCTTGGGAGTCGGTTGATCTCTCTACCTGGGATTTATCAGATTCGGTGCACAGTAGTGCTTCTAGTAGGCAGTGATTTAAATTTCAACGTCTTTGTCGTCAACACTCGATATCGGAAAAAGATACTTGTCGATGGACTATGTTTAATTTTACAAGTAAGGAAATGAACGATGTCGCGGTTTCAGTCTTGGAAAAAGGTTTAAACTTCGCACGCACGCCTAGAAGCATTCCCAGCATGGAATTCATTTCTTCTGTTGAACAAGCTGTGTTTCGTGTTCCGGAAGAACAGGCGGAAGAGATTAGGCAGGAGGTCTCACCTTTTGCTTCGGGCCCGGCCTCCACAGAGTAACATTTCTTCAGCTGAACGAGCAGCCATTCGGTCTATTAGAGAGGACCCTGAATTGTCAATTTCACCAGCAGACAAAGGTAATGCTACCGTTTTAATCTCAAAGGCAGATTATGTGAATAATGTGTATGATTTACTTAAGGATCCGTCATATCGTATAGTACAGATGGATCCCACGGATTGCATAAAACGGACGACGATTTAACTTCTGAAGAAGAGTTCCTTACCTGAGGACACTATCAAAAAAACTATGTCCTGGTGCGGCTGTTCCACCTAGATTATACGGTTTGCCAAAGATCCACAATGATGGGGTCCCATTGTGCCCTATTGTTTCTAATTTGGGTGCACCAACTTACAACTAGGAAAAATATTTAGCGTCGGCTCTCGCCCTCATGTCGCTAAATGTGAACACCATGTTTGCAACTCCATGAATTTTATTCAGCGTTTAAAATTTCTTCGTCTTGGTCCCTCTGATTAACTTGTTAGTTTTGATGTGGTGTCACTTCTTACTTCGGTCCCTCTTGAAGAGTCATTGATTAATTAATGAAAAACTTGATATAGAAATAGCGAAGCTCTGCCGTCATGTTCTGACGTCCACCTACTTTTTATTTGATGACAAATATTTGGAACAAACCGACGGTGTGTCTACTGGGGAGTCCTTTAACCCCCATAATCGCTATTTTATGGAGGACTTTGAGGACATGACCCTGAAAACATCTTTTTTGAAGCCTTCGTGTTTTTTGAGATATGTTGACGATATGTTTCTTGTTTGGCCACATGGAATAGACTCTTTGCACCGGTTATTGGACCATTTTATTTGTCTTCATCCGAACATCAAATATACGATGGAAATTGAAAAGGAGGGAAAGTTACCTTTTTTGGATGTACTAGTTTATAGAAAAGAATACGGAACTCTTGGACACAGTGTTTATAGGAAACCGACTCATACCGACAGGTATTTATTTACATGCTATCAGTTGCCATCCACCTTCCCAACGTACAGGAGTCCTTCGGACTTTCGTTAAACGAGCATACGCTGTCTCGGATTTTGAAAATTTACAACAGGATCTGCAACATCTTAAGGAAGTGTTCAATAATAACGGCTATACGGAGCTACGAATTCGACGTTCTTTTGAGTTTAGACCTCTAAACCTTCTGAAGACACCTTTAGGTCTGTGGCTTTTCTTCCGCATGCTGGGAATGTGTCCGTCAAGATAGACTTTTGAAGAAATATGATATCAGATGTGTTTTTCGTCCGCCAGCTAAGATTCGAACACTTCTTGGCTCTGTCAAAGATGATTTAGGTTTGAGGAGGTCTGGCGTTTACAGGTGAGTACGGGAAAATTTACATTGGTCAGACTGGTCGTACCGTCAACGACAGGTGTATTGAACATCATCGCCATACACGATTATTACAACCAGATAAATCTGCGGTGGCTGAGCGTGGCCTTACAGAGGGACACAGGATGCTATACAATGAGGTGCAAATGTTTCTCGGCACTGGGATTGTGTTTTAAAAGAATCTGTCTAAATCAGACTAGCAGAGGCGCTGCTACTCATTTTGCACCAGGGGGCAGCAGGAATGATTGAGAGCGTGCGCACTGGATTTAGAGCATGCGGTGTTGTACTTCCGATGCATATAAAGGTACAGTCATTTACGAGTGGAATCAGTTATCGGCGAGAGCAGTGTAGCTTTTCTCACCTGATGATGGCGGCCAGGTGGACCGCTGAGTTATTGTGCTCAGATGACAGTTTGATCTGGCTGGAAACCCGACCCCGGAAAAGTCTACATAGTCACTAGTAAATTCCTAGTTGACAAACAAAAGCTGAACTAAGCGAGAATGAGTAAGGAAAGCAATGAGAGGAACGTTCAGTGATTATGAAGTACGCGTAAGATGTCAACCGACCCGAATAAAAACCCTAAGAGATTTTGGTCGTATATAAAATCAGTAAATGGGTGAAAATCATCTATTCATTCTCTCAGAAACCACACCGGCACCGAAACGGAAGATAACAGAGAGAAGGTCGAAATACTATATTCGGTCTTCCGAAGTTGTTTCACCGCCGAAGACTGTATCACTGTCACTCCTTTCAAGTGTCGAACGAACGTCGCAATGGTAGATATTGAGATAACCGATCGCGGAATTGAAAAGAAGCTACAATCGCTTAGTAGTGGAAAGGCGTCATGATCAGATGAGATACCTATAAAATTCTATAAAGATTGTGCGAAAGAACGTGCTCCCCTTATAGCAGTAATCCATCGTAGATAGCTTGGGCAACGAAAGGTACTGAACATTATAAAAATCTCCATGGATTCCGGAAACAGGGATCTTGCGAAACAGTTCGCTCTGTTCCCCCATGAGATCCATGGCGCTAAGGTTGATAGTGTGCCTTGATTTCAGTAAGACACTTGACACCGTCCCGCATTGCCGGTTAATGAAGAAAATACTAGCAGAAGAGTATCGGAGCAGACTTGTGTTTAGATTCAAAACTTTCAAAAAAATGGTTCAAATGGCTCTGAGCACTATGGGACTTAACATCTGTGGTTATCAGTCCCCTAGAACTTAGAAGTACTTAAACCTAACTAACCTAAGGACATCACACACATCCATGCCCGAAGCGGATTCGACCCTGCGACCGGAGCGGTCACCCGGTTCCAGACTGAAGCGCCTTTAACCGCACGGCCACACCGGCCGGCTCAAAACTTTCTTGCACATAGAACTCAACACGCCGCTCTTAACGGAACTAAGTCGACAGATGTAAAGGTAATATCCGTAGTAGCACAGGGAAGTGTGATAGCACCGTTGCTGTTCACAATGTATATAAATGATCTAGTAGAAAGCGTCGGATGCTCTTTAAGGCTATTCGCAGATGGTGCAGTTGTCTATAGGAAAATAGCAACACCAAAATGTAGTAAGAATTTGCAGAACGACCTGCAGAGAATTTATGGATGATGCAGGATCTGGCAGTTGACCCTGAACGTAAATAAATGTAACGTACTGCGCGTACAAGGGAAAGGAAATCCACTACTGTACAGTTACACTATTGATGACAAACAGTTGGAGACAGCGTCTCTCGTAAAATATCCAGGCGTAACTATCCAGAGAGACCTTGAATGACCTCATAATACAGATAGTAAGAAAAGAAGACACCAGATTCAGATTCACCGGGAGAATCTTAAGGAAATGTAACTCATTCACGAAAGAACTGACTTATAGGGTGCTTGTTCGCCAGATTCTTGAGTATTGTTCATCTACCTGGGATCCATATCAGCTGCGACTGGTAGAAGAGATGGAGAAGAACCTACGAAGGGCGGCGCGTTTCGTCACGGGATCGTTAAGCTGGCGAGAGAGCGTTACGGAGATGCTAACCAAACGCCACTGGCAGACGTTACAAGAAAGGTGTTGTGAATCACGGAGAGATTTGCTATTGAAATTTCTGGACAGCACGTTTCAGGAGGGGTCGGACAACATATCAGTCCCCCAACTTACATCTCACGTATTGACCACGTATTGACCACGAGGAGAAAATGAGAGAAATTAGTACCAATTTAGTTTACCGACAAGTATTCTTCCCGCGCAGTATTCGAGAGTGGAACAGGGTTGGAGGGATCAGATAGTGGAACCGAAAGTACCCTCCACTGTACACAATTAGGTGGCTTTGGAGAATGATATAGATGTTAGTCATGGGTTTAGTTGAGTTTTAGGTATGCTGTGGAGGAGCCAGTCCTCAATACCTAGCTAGCATCATTTCATGTGACGGTCCCTAGTTTTCGAGAAGACTGTAGTGAAGTTTTATCCATACGTCCTGTGTAATGAATGTTAGTCACGTTTCGTCAAAGCGATGGTAGCGCATCGGATAAGCTGGCGGTACGGGCTTAATTGCTGCCCGTATGATTTTTATTTCGATCGTTTACATGTCTGACGATCTAAAATTTTCCACGTACAAAATGGCTTCCTCCATGTTTAACATTATTTACCCAGCAACAGGGAGACGCGACTTCAAACTCCTCAAACTCCGTTTTGGGTAGGTAAAGTGAGAGCGACTGATCTTTTCATACGGTAGACGAACATAATATGCCAGATGTTGTGTGGATTATTCGTAGACGGAGTCATCTTCCTCTACTCCCATTCACGGCAGAGTAAATTGTTTCCTATGTTTTTCAATATGTCAATCTGACAAAAACAGCCACATAAAGGTAAAACTTACCACCAGATATCGTTGCTCTTCTTCTGTTGGGTCAGTACCTGTTAATTCATCCACAATTACGATTCGTCTTTTAGCAATACATCTTGTGTTGCGCTGGATATCGCATCGCCAGTTACAACGGATTTAGCGTAAATCGTTCTCGGAAATGTATTTGTAAGATGGAAGGAATCTTTCGGTGTATCTGAAGGCGGTAGTGCGTTAGCAATTCGATTGCTCTCCATACTTCTTTACACTGATGGATCTTGTTTTGTCTCTCCTGTAGAAACAATGGCTTCTTCATTTCTGTGTACTCTTCTGACAAACTGCACTGACGACGAGTTATGAACAGCAGAACCTAGTGACATATACCGGCCGGCGGTTTACAGGGAGAAGGGGACAAAAGACGAGATTACTTCTAGCAAAGGCAGGAAGCGAATGCTGTCGAAATATTTTTAATTCGAACTACGAACGACAAACGAAATAAACATTTGAAGATACTATAACATCATGATTCATTTATTGAAGTTACTACAACGAAAATAACAATTTTTAATAATTTTGCTTCAGATATAGTACTTAATGATATTCCGTATGATTAAACTGGAAATACAAAATGCAGGGGCCGAAACTCAACCCATACCGCTAGCATTGTATCCGTAACTGGTAGGTATAGGAGGTTGGGGAAGAAGGGGAACAGTATAAAAGAAGTTATTTCCATACATTTTGAGAATTATGTTTGTCCATACATAGTTCTTTATAAGTATTTTTATTTAATGATTCCTAAGTTATCATCTAAAGGTCACAAACTCGGCGTGGTTTTGAAACTGATATACTTATCGACAATATCGAGTATGAATGTAAACTGTTACAGTGGGTCCCAGAATGGGTAGAGTGGAACACATACTGGTGCACAGCATAGATAGCATAAAGAAATAAGTTCATTTTGTATTATCCAAATGCTTCAGAATACAAGATACAAATAAATTATAGGCAAAAAAATGTACAAAGTCTTTGAAAATAAGTTCAGCTCTTTTTTGGAATTTGCAACGAATATTTAAACTTAACTGTTTAGATTGAAATCAAATTTTATGACATCTGGGGTGCCTTTTGGTTTTCCCGAAAGATACAGATTTCGGTCAAACCGTAATTACACTGTTATTCTGACACACATGTTGTATCAGTTATGTGAGAATGTACAAATGCATCTGGATATTTGTCACCACATCCCTACATAAATTGTCACTTCATTGCCACCACTATCATTATTCTTATTCCTGATCAGTTACCCCATATACTGAAATGGATTAATGCCAGTGAATCTCACTAAAACATAGTTATCTTGCACAGGTGTTTTCATGTGTCCTCCTTTGCCCTAATTTTGACTTTAAACATCTTCATTCTCTGAGCAATCTAATGTATCACACATTTTGTGCATCTTTCTCAGTTGGTGTATTAAAATTGTCTTCCTAGACTCACTTCGACACTCATCACTGCCAGTGGCTCCTAGAGCAGGTGCTGCACTGTTCCCATCACTATAATAGTTAACACGATGCCCCATATTAAATTGTTACTCTGTGCCTGATACGGCAATTTTGTATAATTTCTCAAGTTACTGAAAAAGTGCAACATATTATAAATTTTTTGAAATGGAGTGTGGTACACAAGGATATTACTAAGGTCGTAGCTCTTAGAATTACTGCAGTTGTTCATGATGTAAACAATAGAAAGAATAGTATAACAAAAACTTTCTTCAGAAGTCTCAAAACATATTTATTTTCTTAACATGATAAAGATCAATTTGAATCATTTTCAAAGTATATTGGCCAAATGACAATTGTAAATACGGTAAAGACAAGGCTATCAACTTGATAAGCTTCTTGCAAATCCAAATGGTACACTGTGCTCCCTGTTATACTGTACCCCACCTTCACTACACATAAAACTTGAACATCGAATTCCTGGGAAATCGAAAAGCCACCAACCAGACGCTCAGGACTAGTTCCTCTAGAACATTCCTAAGACTCATCAAAATCAGTCATTACTAGATTGATGGCCCACTTGTAAGTATATGCAGCATCTTAGTCTGTCCCAGATTCAATGGATCATAACTGTAATGTTGGGAAGTATACTGTCTAATAAATGAACAGCGCGAAAAAATTACCTGATTTCACACAGTAAATCGCTAAGTTCCATCCAACATGATCTTATTTTAAAAATGAAGTGCAGCTCGCTGTTATTAAACTTACAACAATATATGAAATAATGAGATGTTTACATCTACACATAGCTGTTATTAAGATTTCGTAGCTGCAGTGAAACAAGGGGGGAAACAGTAGGATGGAAAGTGTCTTTGCTCAAGTATTCCATAATTTATTGATGGCTGGTAATAGCGAGCAAAGTTGCAGCGAATAGCTTGAGCAGTACCGTAAAGAAAAAATGATAAATGTTTCGCAGAGCGAGGAAGAAACCTCATTTCACCAGTCGCAGTGGCGGAACCGCATAAACACACTGGCAGCGAGCAACCCCAAAATTATATTGCATATGTGAAGAAACATACATCACTTTCGCCATTCGTTGCCGGCTTAAAACAGTTAGCGAGGAGGAAACTGCGGTAATATCGGTGCAGAGTGAGAGCTATGTAGGGCACGGTACGGACAGGAGGAGGGGAGGGTTAGGCAGTAAATCAGAGTTAATATCGCTGCGGCAATATCTGGGCGACGGCAGCGCCGCGGCGCGGAGAAACAATTTGTCAGCGTGCAGGGGATATGGCGGTGGCATTCCGTAGCAGAACACGCGTGAGGCGCACACGCACGCGTGAAGGAGTGCGAAGCGGGTAGCCAGTGCAGTAAGAGAGACGCTGTGTGTGTACCCGTGTTGCGCTGTGCTGGGCTGATAGGCGGAATGGAGATGTCTGTCTCCCTCAGATCGCTCCAGGCGTCTGATTAGCAATGCCCCGTGTGATTTACGGCCAGACATGTGTCATGCATATCCAGAGGCGGAACATTGCGGTAATCGCGTCGCTACATCTCCAGACTGTCTGGGCCTGTATCTACATCTGCATCGATGCTCTGCAAACCATTGTGATGTGCGTGGCAGTGGCCACTGCCCATTGTACCGCTTATTAAGGCTAGTTCCTGTTCAGCTTAAATACGGAGCAGGGGAAGACTGAACGCTTAAACGTCTCCGTGCGCACTGTAATAGATTATTCTTGTCCTATGATCCCTGCGGTAGTGATATGTGAAAGCTGGTTGTCAAGGAAGGCATGATCCGGTCACGATTGTAGACTGGGCTGTAATTAGGTACTATTGGTTTTCTTTTGCAATTACACACATTTATTTTTTAAATGGTAATTCCAGACTCGGCAATAAATAAAGATATCACATGTTATTAATGAAAGAATAAACAACTGTGTATTTAAGTGTTTTCAGTGCGTTACAATTTACCAAATGGGCATAAAATACAAACAAATAATGTTTTAAAACAAGCTAATGTGATCCCAATTAGAATTTTAAAGCAAGTAACTACAGTCAAATCTGAAGGCCTTTAACGTCAAGAACGGCAGTTTAAAAAAAATTACAAACACACTGTAAAACAGCAATGCAATACCAAAGGTTAATTTAGTAAGACAGGCAACTGATCACCAAACGGTTGAGACAAAATGGTGGTCAACTTGGCAGCACAACAATTTGAACCTGCTGTAATGACCAGAATAGCAATTATATTAAAAAAATTAAAAAACATACAGTACAACAGCAAATACAACTGTTAAACACTAGGGCCAGTCACATCAGTGCACCAGGAATCGACCTCTAAGTAGGTCCGGCAAGAAACACTTTCTCAAGCGATGAGATAGGCAGCCTAGAGTTGCATTCTCTTCACAAGATGGTTACTCAGACTAGTGATAGTCTAACGAATGACTAATGACAATCTTGCTGAGGCTACCTGACGTCCAATAAAAAATAATACAAATACGTAAAAATACGCCAAAGCCGGAAACGGTGGTCTGGACTCTGTCTGCAGAAAACTGTGCTTAGAGCGCTCAGAACTAGAAAGGAATCACTACCACCAGAGAAGGAGAATCGCCAACCAACCTACAATCAATAAAGCTGTCAAAACTACATGCCTCACCAGACAGCAGCGACAAGGCTGCAGTTACATAAACTAACCCCCAGGGCAGGTAATTGGCAAGAAAAATACCACTGGTTGAACTTAACAAATGCCGCGCAGGATTAGCCGAGCGGTCTAAGGGGCTCCAGTCGTGGACTGAGCGGCTGATCCCGGCGGAGGTTCGACACCTTCCTCGGGCATGGGTGTGTGTGTTTGTCCTTAGGATAATTTAGGTTAAGTAGTGTGTGAGCTTAGGGACTGATGACCTTCGCAGTTAAGTCCCATAAGATTTCACACACATTTGAACATTTTGAACTTAACGAATAGTAACAACAAACAGTAACAAACAGAACGCAATAAATAGAAACTAGAACTCCAGGAAAGCTAATCAGATCCGCCTTCCCCTAGCACTCCACTTGCTGCTCTTTCCCTCGGAAATACTAAGAGCAGCAACAAGACCCAAGTAACTGGAGAGTCTCGAGATGTCACAATGGTGGAGGTTTCTCTACTTGAATTGAAATGCATTCATCTTGAAGCCCGCTGGATCTGGTTTACGACGAAGTCGTGCACCCTCGTGACCACAGGCCCTCGATCTGGCAGTCTATGCACGCTGCCAGCAGTCCTGGCGTGTTCTCGCACCATGCAGACCTGGCTCCTCCTGAGTCCCCAACCGATTACACACTGACACGACCCGGAAGAACAACGACGTTGTCCCAAAGATAGGGCCACAGTTACTACATATCGATAACCGCCGCTGCTGCTCGGCTCAATATGTATGAGGCTCTTTCTTCTTTCTTGAAATTGTGTAAGTATGCTTACACGAGATAGTTTGGAGCTATTATGAAGAGTTTGCCAGTTTAGTTTCTCCAGTATATTGAGACTCTCCCATTAGACGAACCTGTGACTCCTCGTGCTAATTTTTGCATACGTTCTAGAGGGTGGTTACAATTTGGGCCAGGCGGAAAACTATTCATCGTCCGGGTGTAACCTCCCACTCATTTATCGACCTTAATGTCAGTGAAAAATTAAACCACGTGCACCTAATGGAAATTTGGAAAAGCAATCGTCACCGAAGTTAATTTGTCGGTAAAGAGGGAGGAAAGGGTTTCATCTAAATGAAAGGAAAAATGCAAATGAAATTGGTGGAAATTAATTTTGAAAAGTTAATAAAGTAAATGTGCGGTCGTTACGTTAACAATTAATTGGCGTTAATTAGATATTTGAGATTTGGGGAAAATAACGGTCGCCAGTCCTATGGACAACTACTATAATAACTGAAAATGAAAGATTATCCTATATTGTTCACATTCATTAGCTGTAGAATCTTGAAGACACACCAGTCTATATCCCTGTCCTAAATCCATCCTATATTGTTCACATTCGTTAGCTGTAGAATCTTGAAGACATTGTGAGTTAAGGTATCTCATTACATCTGGAACAGAATGACCTCTGGCATCGCAAACAGTGATAATGAAAACATCGTCCACGTGAATCCCACTTCGCAGTAGTCTCAAAGATGGTCCTATCCTGTAAGATGTGAATCAAGGTAGTGAAATAGTTGCAGTATTTCGTAATTTTCGGGAAGCTTCCAACTCAGTACCTACGCTTGCTATCGAAAGCACGTTCCTTTGGAAAATCAAGCAGCACTGTAACTGGATTGGGGATTTCTTGGTAGGTTGGACACAGAATGTAGTTTCGGATGGAGAGAAGAAGTAGCTTCAGAATTGTCCTAGAAAAGAATATTGGGACACTTGCTGGTCATTTTACATAGTAATGACCGTGCACACAATGTTAAAAGCAACTTCCCAGTTTGGGCAGATGCAGCTGTTATCTATAATTAAGTACTGTCTGAAAAATGCTGCACAAATAGTCGGACCTCGATGATATTACAAGATGGTTCTAAGACTGACAATCGCTTCGAATAAAGAGAAATGAAAATTTTCCGCCTCACAGAACGAAGAAAATTAGTATCTTACAACAATAATATCAATGAGTCACATCTGGAACTGGTCAACTCGTACAAATACCTGGGTGTAACACTATGTAGTGATATGAATGGGAAGGATCTTAGAGGGTCAGTCGTAGCCACTGCAGGCGGCAGACCTCGGTTAATTTCTGGTATTCTGGGCAAATGCAGGCAGTCTGCAAAGGAGGTTGCCATCGTAGTATACTAATCAAGTGTTTGGGGACCTGCATCATACAGCATTAACACGAGGTGTCCTGGGTGCTTATAATTAAACTGTCGCTAATTGAGAGGGTTCCAATGAAAAACGAGTGATCGTAGGACAGTGAAATTTCGTGAAGAAATTTGTAAGGAAGGTAAATAACGAAAAACCACTGAAAGAAACACATTTTAATTTCCACATGAGCGGGTAACACTTGTTAACTGCGTACCATTTTACGTTCCTGGTTACAAACCTTCAGTGTGACGGCCATCTGCATCCACGGCAGCCTCGAATCGTAAAAAAAGGATTTTCTCAGCAGTTTTCGAACTGTGGAACATGAAATGTTCACTTATCGCGACACAGCTCGTGCACTATTTGCAAGTCTCACATTGCGTCCAGTATTCTCAGTCATTGCAACAGTAACTTCTTCACACTTTGAGGCTCCATTGACCGTCGGCCTTCCCCTGGAGTGCTTCCCAAATCGCCAGTAATCCCAACTGCCGAATCGTGTTCTCAACTCGACCCATTTCTTTAATGGGTCGATACTCTCAAAGTTCAGCTGCACTATTGCTGTTGTTTGGATAAAACAGCTTTACGAGTAGGACCTGTTGACCTTGTACAGACCTTTGTTGACTGTCTGGAGATGTAATATCCACTGATGCCTGTGTTTCAGCTCTATATCGCCGTATGATTATCGACGCCTATCGGCAAGTCAATATACGAGGGCAGTTCAATAAGTAATGCAACACTTTTTTTTCTGAAACAGGGGTTGTTTTATTCAGCATTGAAATACACCAGGTTATTCCCCAATCTTTTAGCTACACAACACTATTTTTCAACGTAATCTCCATTCAATGCTACGGCTCCGTGCGACATTTTATCTGTTTCCAAGAGTCAAAACGCCTATCAAAGGACACCACTTTCAAACAACACAAGAAGCCCAAAAATCTGTGACGACGATCTTGGAGGATATTACCGAACATTAGTTCCAGAAATGTTACTATCAACGGCAAAAGCGCTGGAAAAAGTGTGTGCAATCAGAATGTAACTACTTTGAAGGAGAGAACGCTAAACTTGACTAAAACGGTAAGCAACATTTTTTTTCACATCTGTCTCATTACTTTATTGTCGCACCTCGTATGTCCCTCATAAATGCTACTACTGTTTTTGAAAGTGATGGCATAGAAATGGCCTGGTAGTTGTACAGCACTTTTCTTTAACAGATACACAACTCTTGCTGGTTTTACTCTGGAAATTTTCCTTAATACGTTTGTAATGGGAGCTTCTATATTCTTTACACATTCTTACACACACAGGCTGGTAATTGCTCTAAGTCTACTGAAATTATGCTAATATTCTCATGATGTTCGCAGGACAGATATGTAGGTGTTGCATTATACTGCTCGAACAAGAAAGTAACCATAAGGTAAAGCACTACCAGTGGAAGTTTTATAAATTGAGACATTTATATAACACGTCCTCACGTCAATGTGCTATGTGTCGAAGTCTATCAAATTAAACATTTTCACCACCACAAAATGAGTTGGTAGTTGTTACTTCAAAAACAACATCATGTGGTACGCCATAATTGTCTGTGTCACTAAAGCTTCAAATACCTTCCCCAAAAGTTGACTTCGTACTGTGAAGAAATTTAGCAATACCTGAAGGGCCACACAGTAACGGCGATCTCCACTCCACGCAAAAATTACCACGAAGCTGAAGAAGGACCAACGAAAGAGAAAATGGGAATGAAATACTCAAAACGAAAGCTTTTTAAGAGGAAGAACCGAAAGGATCAAGTTGTAAAGAAGATCAAGCAGCAGAAAATGACAACTAGAAAGACTAAGAACAAAAAGAAAAGAAGATACTTCCACTGCATCAAAAATACAAAAAAAACCTTGAATATTTGAAAAGGCTATATCCAGACTCGTTATCTAACATATGAATGGACCCAGTGTCATAACTTGTCGTGGCTGGGTTCGTGATCAATGTTCCAATCCTGAGGAAGATGACACATATTTCGTCTACAATTTGTGCTCTTACTAACGTACATTTTGGTTTTTCGTTGGGAATAAGTTTTGAGAACTTTGACTATGCTATTGTAATAGTCTGCAAATTTGTAGCTCTTCGTTAAAAACCAGTTTTGATGCCTAAAATAAACTTATGGATTCCTTTTTTAATAGTTTTAATGATTCACAAATATTGCCCTACTTTTTTACAGTGCAACAGACCTTTTTCTCTTTTTTCATGTTTTTTAAATTGATGTTAATTGGTTACCCTACTTTCTCCCACTGGTGTGAAAAACTAGTTATTTTTGTACCTAATGGGGTTATTACCTTTTATGATAATATGATTTATGATAAGCTGAAACGGGACTATTTCAAGTTGGAGATACAGTGTCCCACAAATATTCTGGTAAACTTTGAGGAGTTTTACAGAGTATTTTGGAAAGAAATCGAGAATAGGAACCTGTGTGCGGAAACACCATTCATGGACGCTACAGGACATTGAAATTATAGGCGCCTGGCACTAGGCCAGCCCTTCAGCACCAAAAGTAACTTTCTATGTTGACGGACCGTAGGCAGTGTAGTTTGTCATTCAGTGATCGTGGTTGATTGTCACGATCGCCAGTGGAGGAGAAGGAGCTAGCTGCTACGTAGATAGGCCTCGTCTCCTACTGTAAAGTTCTTTTTGTTTATTATTTTGTTTAATATAAATAAGTTTGTTAAGGGATATGCAATGCGCAATGTTTGTCTAACGAAAATTTATTGTGTAACGTGTTGTTGAGCAAATGGTGTGGTTAATCAGTTTAGCTGTAATCCAAAGAAAAATTAAATAACTTAACCTGGAAAACCAGTATGTAATGCCTATAATGAAATCAATCCTTCTGAAATTTACTCAGTCTCCTGAGCACCGAGTTCTATGGCTCTGTGCAATAAACTGATAAAAATCCCTACGCAAATAAACAATAAAATATATTTTCCTTAGCTCTTGAGTCGCAACGGAGGTACTATTGGTATTCTCTTCCCTCCACAGTAGGCATACCAAATATTCTATCTTGGCACAGCGAAGTGCAATGCTGGCCGTAAAATAGCTTCATACAAAAATTGTCAGTGGATTAGTTGATAAAAATACCTTGTCGTTGACTTTGTAAATATTCAGTGACAATTTTGAATATTGGATCAGCGCTGCGCAATCCTGCCCGCATTGATGCTGTTACAAACATTAATACTTTTCTGATTCTAGCGCATTAATATTTTTTTGATTGTGATTGAAAAATCATATCTTCTAAAAATACTCATTGAATTTAAATGAACACGATGTGGAAGAGGATGAGGTACGGATAAGGCGATATGCTAAGACCGAATGATTCAGGTTGAAGCTCGTATTCAAAACAAAATTTCTCCTTCACAAAATCTGATATGAAACATTTTACGCTAACTTCAAAATCAGTGAACTGTTCTACAATTCTCACTTACTGACGTAGTTAAAAATACTTGAGTTGTTGCATGACAAAAGGCCTGACATATTTTGACAAACTAGATTCCACAATTTAACTTCCTTGTATCAGGTTTACAGAATACACAAAATATTACAAATCGGGTATACCTTATAAACCTACACATTAAATCTGATCTACATCTACATCTACATTTATGTAGGTTTGGAATCCTTTGAAACTAGGGAAATCTTAGCTTACCGTACTATACCTGTTTCTGAGATTATCATTGCTAGTGAGGGTTCCTACCTTTTTCCGCACGGGAGTTTGTCTTTGTCTTGTCGTAGACGTTGTAAGATAAATTCTGATTATAGCGTTCACTTATGGGTGAAGGCGAGTGGTCCTTCTTCTTTGGAAGATTGTCGCATTGTGGGTGATTGTACTTTATATAATCATTGAAAGTAGTAGTTCTCAACAAGATGGAAGGTATTTGGTTGCTACATTCAAGGGGTGGTACTATTAGCAAAATCCACATTGCATCGCTGCATACGTAAAAATAAATATCCAAACTTTCAACACATCACAAAAGTACTATGCTGCGTCCATAGGCCAACAGCTAAATTCTCACAGGTAGCCACTAGCTTAAAGTCTTGCATCCCACCTTTAACAGAGTGCAACGGCAACTAACTTTGTGCTCCGCGCGCCCCTACTTACAATCGATTCTGCCACTCAGGCAACATCTTTGGGTCAGGGGTGTCAAAGATACAATCTCTTCCACATGTAATAACCATTTCATGTCATTTCTCACGAAATATGTTACTAAATCGGACTCCACGTACATGTGCCCCCCCCCCTCCCACCACACACACTATGAATGCGATGTTCTGTTGCATTGGTGGATGGTAATTTCATACATGGGTTTTCATTGGCAGTTTATTTTTATCCTGGAAGATTGGAAAGACTAGAGGATGTCATGAAAAAAATTGCCTTTGGAAATCCATGTCCGAAATCGTCATCCACTAAGAAAACAAAGCATCGCATTCTTAGGAGACCAGGCGTTTCTTCGTAGCAGCTAGGTCCACATTCTACACTGACGATCGTGGCAATGAATCAAGATCACTGAATAAGAAACAACTATTAGAGACGTTCCACCTACTTTTCGTCAGCGTACGAAGTCACGTTTCCTGCCGAAGGGGTGGTCTAGCTGCATCTGCTGGCACCTACAACTACGACGCCCTATTCTTACAACGTCGTAGGAACCCGCTCCAGGCACCAGTCCCTATCCTCGATTTGTTCCCCGAAATACCATCTACAACCCGTCGAAGTTTGTAGCAACTTTTCTGGGACACTCTGTATAAGATATACTAATAACCTTAATTTGCAAATTTACTCATCATTGAAAATAATTTACTTGAATTAAAATGAAGGCAGTCGGCTTTGCCCAATTTTCCCTTATCCCCCGTTAGTCCTGTTTGGCGCAGGTCTAACACACTTGGGCAATATCCTACGATGTGTCACACCAACATTTTGTGAGAAATCCTACTGTAAACTGTATGTTCCCCACAACCTGCCAATGAACCAAAACCTGCCATTTGCGATACATGTGACTCTGGTCATGGGGAGCTGCGATGTTGTAGAGGATTATCTATAGTATGAGATGGTGGGCAGGTCGGATACAGTCGTATTTCAGAGAGCACACTAGCGCTCAGCCACTGTGCCCCGTGTGCTGTGTTCGGCGCACGCGGCGGCGCAGTACTGCTGCTGCAATACGTCAGGCGCGGGCCTCTGCCCCTGCGAGCAGGCATCCTGAATAACGGGGCAGCTACGCGGGTAGCCGCCGTGCGGAACTGCAGGCGCAGCGCAAGCTAGGCAGGTGAGGGCTGCCTGGTGTACCGTATGCAGTGTGGTGGGCGTGCAGCGAGCGGCAGCAGATTTATCGAGCGACAGTGCGAGCTGCGATGAGCTGCCACGGCCGCCTAGATAAGCCAGCCGTGTGACGCCGAGAATCCGCCTGTCCGCCGAGGGAGATCTAGTTCCTCCGCATAGCTTACCTCTCATACACAATACGGATGTTCGTCAACGATATTCGTCGCGTATAGTACATCACAATTTCAGAGCAATTGTGATGTGCGCGGCTATAACATTACAAGAAAAAACTGGTCAACCGCGAATAGGTCTCGAGTACCCAGAGCTCTGTACAAGCTTTAATACGTTCGAGTAAATAATTAGTTCATCCACCCCGAAAATCGAGAATCCCGGCAGTTTTTCGTTGTTATCGATGACGATACTGCGAAATATCAGTTCTGGGAATTCCAGGACACCATTAAAATTCTGACGTAGTTCCTGAGACCAGCCCAGACATACAATAAATAAGCGAGCCGGAGAATTCATTTCACTTATGCAGAGTGTGTAGATTTAATAAAATATATTTACTAAAACATGACTACAACTTGTATTTTATGTTTGGATGCAGTAATATTTTTTGTTTGCTTTTTAGGGACGACGAATGCAATTTCTAACAGCAAAAATTTATTGTTTATCTGGTATAACTGCAGTTAACCATTTTCTTCCTTTACATTCCTTACCTCCTGCCAAATCTTATAATTCTAAGTCAATGGGAAATACCCAATAGATTTTGATCAATGAGTTTGAGAGTGTAAGAGTATGTGACATAATTGCGTGGACTTCGTATCTTCGTTTTTTTACGCCAGCAAGACACTAGAGACTTCAGTGTGAATCATAAGTTTCAGCTTAACACGCCTACCTATAGCTAAGAGAAAGGGGTCTTAGCTGACAGGCGGACAGACAGACAAATAAAAAATTACAACAAAATATTTTTCGCGTGAAATAATTACAATTAAAAATTTTCGATTTTTTCTTTTACTGTGAAAATTTGCTTCTGGCCACATTTTACGGTTCTACGTTTGGATGAGTGAGTTTGCTTATACCTAAATATGTGACATAAATGGCCGTATATTTTGATTGCATTGCCTTAGAAGCTTAAATGCTTTACACCACCGCGGAAACGTGGACCTCCGTCTGTGACATAAATTTCAATTTGATACTTATGCTCGATCTTGACAAAAAGGATTCCCAGCAGTCGGACAGACGGATAGATAGACGGACAACAAAGTGATCGATTAATGGTTCTGTTTTTATCGACTGAGAAAAGGAGCCCTAATAATTACTTGTATATCTCGTTATTAAATCACATTACGCCCATAGGATTTGCCGATCTAGGAAAAGCGTCCGACGGTATGAAGTGGTGCAAGGTGTTCGAATTTCTGAGAAGAAGAGCAGTAAGCTACAGGGAGAAATTAGTGATACGGAGTATTTACAATAACCAAGAGGGAACGATTACCCAGAACGAAGTGCTCGGATTATAAAGGAAATAAGACAAGAATTTAGTTTGTTGCCTTCGTGTTCAATCTATACAACACAGAAGCAATGATGGAAATGAAGGAAAGGTTCAAGAGTGGGATTAAATTAAGGCTGAAAGGATATTAGTGATAAGATTCGCTGATAACGCTTCTATCCTCAGTGAACCTGAAGGAGAATTACGAAGTCTGTTGAATGGAATAATCAGTCTAAAGAGCAGAGAATATGTGCTGAGAGTAAACCGAAGAAATAAGAAAGTAATGAAAAGTATCAGAAATGACAACGGTGTGAGACTTAGCATCGAATTTGGTGGTCATGAAATAGACGAAGTTAAAAAATTGTGCTACCTTTGAAGAAAGATGAGCAAGGAGGACATAAGTGGAAGACAAGAAGAGGCCAAGACGGCATTCCTGTCCAAAAGAAGTCTAAGCGTATCAAAAATAGGCTTTAATTTATGGTAGAAATATCTGAGAGTACAGGGTTGTACGGTAGTGAATCATGGACAGTGGGACTACTGGAACAGAAGAGAATTAAAGTTTGCGAGTTGTGGTGGTACAGAAGAAATGTTGAAAATCAGGTGGGGTGAAAAGGAATGAGTAGATGCGAAGATGCAAACATACGGAAACCGCTGTCAATATGAAGGAACGGGATGAACGGACAGGTGTTAAGACTTCAGGGTAAAGTCACCATAGTACTACAGGGACCTGAATAGGGTAAAAACTGTAGGGGAAACAGAGATTGGAATACATGCAGAAAAATATTTGAGGATGTCGGTTGCCAGTGCTACTTTGAAATGAAAAGCTTGGCACAGGAGAGGACTTAATCAAAACCAGTCAGTGTTAATGGCTGATAAAAAATTTAGTGGGTCAGTGTAAGACAACTACGTAGCACCCAACACGAAATGGGTTCAGCGGTATTCGTGTTTCACATTTTTAAGTACGTTAGAAAAGCATTCGACAAGATAAATTTGCGCAAGTTGTTCGAAATCCTTAGGAACATCAATGAGAGCCACAGGTATTCAAAAGAGGGAAAAATATAAATGGAACACGATGAACGAAGTGCCCCATTAGAAAGTGTGAGAGAAGGTCAAATGGCTCTGAGCACTATGGGACTCTGAGGTCATCAGTCCCCTAGACTTAGAACTACGTAACCGTAACTAACGTAGGGACATGACACACATCCATGCCTGAGGCAAGATTCGAACCTGAGACCGTAGCAGCCGAGCGGTTCCTATGAGAAGGGGTCACAGATTTTATCCCTTACGTTCAATCTATACATTGAAGAAGCAATGATGGAAATAAAAGGAAAGTTCGGGGATGGAATAAAAATTCAGTGTGAAGGGATGTCAATGATAACATGAACTGATCACATTGCTGTTCTAAGTGGAAATGTGGAAGTATTTCAGGGTATGTCAAATGCAGATGTAAGCACAAACTAGCAGCAGTAACACTTATTCCAGTCGAACTTACAAAAAAAAAAAAGTGTGTCGAACCCTGATCACGAAAGGGTTACAAGCGTGCTGCGGAAATGCCAGTACAGCATTGTCACACAGCCTGTGGTTACTCTTAGTGGTATTATTGGGGAGAGACAGTGGGGACTCATCTGCTCGCTCTTCAGTTTACAAAGAACAAAAATGGTTCAAATGGCTCTAAGCACTATGGGACTTGACATCTGAGGTCATCAATCCCCTAGACTTAGAACTACTTAAACCTAGCTAACCTAAGGACGTCAAACAAACCCAATCCCGAGGCAGGATTCTAACCTGCGAACGTAGCAACCGCGTAGTGCCATACAGAAGCGCCTAGAACCGCTCAACCACAGCGGCCGACTACAAACAGCAAACGCGGATTTTATTGACACCATTTCAAAGCCATACAGACGAATCCAAACGTACTGAAACATTTTTCCGATATCTCCACACAACCAAAGTCCTAGGAAGAAGCTCCACTTACAGCTTTCTCATGCAGAGCACAGAAATTCCTACTTAGTGCTTCGGGCTATGAGAAAGAAACGAAAACCATTAAATTCACTTAGCATTAAGATGGCTATCATGAATGTGAAACAAAAGGACATTCACAACACATAAAAAAGTCAAAAACAAAAGAAAACTGATAAGGTCATTACACACAACAACATACAAAAACCAAGGTATATAACAATACTATATTTTTCGCTCGTTTAAGACAAAGGCGCAAAGTTGTTTTAAGAAAAACGGATATCAGAATCACTTTAGGCGCCACCAACAAGTTAAGGAACAAGCTGATGCTGGGCGTTTCACCACTAGCTGAGAAACTGAGCAAGTCAGGAATTTATAATGTGACACTTATTTATTATAGCCAGTGCTACATTCGCCAAATAGGTAGAAATTTTAACTACCAATTGCTACAGCCAAGCGTGTAGATGAAACCGGACACTGTGTTGTAAGGCATATTTTAACGCTTTGCACACTTTAGAGAGGAGGCGGAGAAGAGACATCTTGAAGGAAATGGAAATTTTCTTCCACAGCCAAAAATAGAAAAATGAGATTGTAGACGAATTTACAGGTTTCCAGGACTCTTTCTTCAACTACTTCAGTTCGATTGTGTTAAAATAAAAACTACGTATCGATTATGAATTACATGCGGTACCTTGTATTGGTTTGATACACTGGTAAAGGATATTGTGGGTACGTTGCCTCACGAAGAGCTGAAGGGCTAGTTTGAGGCTACTATGAGCAACACAGATACATTTGTTTAACGCATCTGAGTACGTAGGCCGCCTCTATTAATATTCATTTTTACTTTTAACCTTCATCACAACCTAATCACAAGAAGACTGCGCTCCCTCACCTGAATGAATGAGTCTTTACTTGCGGCTACCATTAAGCCTCGACTTTTCTTCTGTTCTGAACAAACGATTTTTCATCTGACTGTTAGCGATTTCGAAGGTGCAATGGTCGTAACGTATCGCAGAGATTAGACAGGGCCCTGACAATGTAACGCGGGATCCGCAAGACCTTTTGAAAACCGACTACATAGTTGATTTGCTAATTGATTTTCCCAGCAAAACATCGACAAGGGGGTTTGCAAAATTGTACATATTTATACGATAGATCTCAGAGATCAATATTACATTTTATTACGTCTCTTTAATGCAGAAAAAGTGATCATGTTACATTCGTACCTGATACGATTTCTTTACAAAGATAAGCTTCATCTTGTACAGACATCGTCTTAGCACCGTACTCAGAGTTTTCGTCTTACAACTGGGTATCTTTTTTTCCTAATGTTAAGCTTCTCGCTGTTCTTATTTCTGCTACTTCTCATTACTTTCGAATTCCTTCGATTTACTCTCGATCCATATTCTGTACTCATTAGACCAATCCATTCAACAGAACACGTAATTCCTCTTCACTTTCACTCAGGATAGCATTCTCATCAGCCAATCGTATCATTTATGTCCTTTCACCTCGAATTTTAATACCACTCCTGAAGCTTTCTTTTATTTCCATTACTGCTTCCTCGGAGCGCAGATTGAACAGGAGGGACTAAAGAGTACATCCCAGTCTTACACCCTTTTTAATACGTACACCTTGTTCTTGGTCTTCCAGTCTTATTATTCCCTCTTGGCTCTTGGACATATTGTGTGTAATCCGTCGCTCCCTATAGCTTGCCCCTATTTTCCTCAGAATTTCGAACATCTTGCACCTTCATTTGTGTGGAGAAAATATTAATTCAGCAGCCCGGCCTTTCCATAATGGAGAGAGGAAAAGTAACTGGAGAAGAAAACAATGGATCTGATGATGTTATCGTTAACTTATAGCACAGCACGTGAGTGAAAGGATCACTAATGAAGATTAAACAGAGGTCGGTATCAAAATAGGAAATAAGCAAAGGGTCTCCCATCTGCAAACTAAGAGAAACTCAAAAATATCCAGTACATTTAAGCACTTAATAATGTAGATATAATCACCATGAATATTAGGAATAGCTATGGGGCCATCTGAATGTAAAGTCAAAAACTAGCCACGTGGTCGCATGATCTAGTGCAAGGGGCAATGAGTCTATCTCGCAAAAGCTTAACTTTATGAATTCTTATTTCCATACACATATTACGAAAAGCAAATGAAAGGGTGTAAAAGGTGGAACTACAACTTTAAAAGCAGAAATATAGGCCCTCGTCTGAACTACAGCTGTCTTCACGTACTTGAGTTACTTAATGGCTTGCAGTCGGACATCAAATCCATAACCGCTGGGGAACCAATGAATCTACGGAAAAAATTGCAAAGTAATAGGAAAACTATTGTTCGCTACCTAACGGGTCTCCTAATACTCTAAAGGCATCCCAGTTAAACGCATTTGGTGCTCATCGAGAACACTATTGCTGACTGACACTATTGCTTCCATTCTGAGTGGCAACCCGAACAAAGAGCAGAAGGCTCGTGGGTGGCTAGAAGTTTGTTGAGAATCATCAGGCAGACATCTTTGCGACAGAAAATGTGTGAGCAGAGTGAAGATTCAGAGTTGGCACTACGACTAGTGGGGCTAAGAGAAGGAACAACTTTGGCCTCTACACACTATTCAAATTGGTAGCCCGCGCCTACGAAAACAACGGTGTAGATAGGAAAGGGAAGACGTGATGGCTACAAAGGCGAGCCTGCTGATCCGAGTGTAAAATAAAGCAAAATATCCTACTCCCATCCTCTCTCACTAATCAGTGTGGTAATAGTACCAGAAATCATCTTGCAATTTGCACTTACTGCTACAAATAACAAGGGGAAAGAATAACATATAATTTTCATTAGTAAAGAATGGGATGTACAGTGAATGGGAATGAACAAGTGTGAAAATCTTGCATAATAAATGATTGTCTTCATAAATATATTTGAATGAATATTCAAATAGAAATATTATTGGTAACGTCGAATTGTGCCAGTCTTATTGTAATATAATGGGTGATGAAGTAAAATGCTTTCAGAAATGATGGAAAAGGGTAAAAGAATATGAGGCTTTCTGATATTTCTGATCCTCGAATATGTGAATCTGTATGTGGTTGCTAAGGCTACAGTGTAGGAAAGTTTTAGACTTGGTAGTACGGACCAAAAGAAGAAAAAGAAAGTATCGTTCACATGGGCTCATCCTCGCTAATGTTAAACACATATCTTCTACTGAAGAAGTACCCTCAGGTCTCAGGTTATGCGTTTTCAAGCCCGTATTTATCAGGGGCTTTTTCTTCTTTTGGTCCACACTACCACTTCTGGGACTTGACTACACTGAAATCAAGTGACAACAGTAACAGTAGACAGATTACATTGTGAGAGGCATCAAAACTCTTTTCGCTTACAACATTTCACTGTGTCCTGTCCGGACCATAACCCGTTACTTCAAACTGATATTTAGCCTTCGCCATTATTTCCTGCAACTTTTTAACATAGTCACGGAATCATTCTGTATTTCGTCGACCAACGTCAGAGATACGTCAGCAATGTGTGCGGATGACATTGTAAGACAGAGGTAACTAAGAATCGACATATCGATAGTTAAGTAGAAAGAAACTCTTTTCTCGCCACAATCGTTTTTGTAAGCGTCCTTTGCAAGTTTATAAACAATGGTTAATAGTTCCAAGGACCTAGAGGAATAGATGTATCTGAACGCACCACAGGAAGATAGTAAACTCACATGAAAAAAATAGGTGATTATTTCTTTAAGAAAGCGCACTCGAAGAATTTAAAAACTGATTGCAGTATCTATATTTACTTCTGTCAGATGTTTTTGTATTGGTATTGTATGCTGAAGATGAGCTCTCTATCTCGAAACATTGTGCTTTTATTAAGTAAGTAACGGAAGCCAGCAGACGTTATCCTGCCTGTGTCTATTTACTTACTTCTGCGCATATAAAAAAGGAAGATCTGTATGTTTTCTAGAATCTATGATTCATTACACAAACGTATGGAAAAATTAAAGGTAGTTCATACTGACGAGACCCTATTATTTCTATTGGTATAAATTTTTTATGAACTATACACATATTTTTTTTTAAATATATCATGTGAATAAACATTATATTTCACTGCTCCATTCGCTACATAACTAAAACAGCAAAAACAATTTTAAGTAATAATAACATTTAGCATAACGCGAGTGAATAAATAATACTTTTGGTTATTTTAACTTTGGGTATAGATGCCAAGACTTTTTGGATTTCCTACTTTGGACCACGAATTGACCATGACAAGAATATGGATTTTCAAACTTTAATCCCGCAACGGGCAGTGACTGGTTTTGAGTTTTGCTCATTCTCATTGCGAAAGGGAGACATAAAAGAAACTCTAGTCGTTTGAATTTGAAGAGCAAATTTGTGAGAATCTTTGGAATAAGTGAAGTGATTACATCTTCTCCTTTACATTTGTCGTTAATTAGAGTTGCTTCGATCACATTCACAATGATTCCCGTCCGGAGTCTCTCTCCTCAGATGTTTGAGCAGGCTGCTGGCTGATATTTGCCACACGTTTGTGATATGTACACCAGTGTTTTGGGTGGTACTTCAAATACTTTCCAGTATTTTATGTTTAGTGACTAGAGTTCTGCCCTACCAAAACTAAGGTTCCTGTAGTTTTGGTATACTACATAAATGACATAGGAAATAGTAGGATCACTGGTAGTATTGACAGGATTCGTATGGAAAGAAATATAAAGAGATGAATGAGAGGGGAACAGAGAGGCCAGGACTTAAAGCTAAGATCTCCTTGGGGTTAGGCCAAGAAATATTTCCTCTAAAATAATCAACGTTTTGGCCCCTCTGTTGGGATCTTCTTGAGGGTCTTCCATTGTCCACTAGTGTTCTAGTAATAGTGGACACCGGAAGATCCTGATGAAGATCCCAGCAGAGGGGTCGAAACGTCGATTATTTTAGAGGAAATATGATGCGGCCTAACATCGCAGAAGATTTTAAATTTAGAGACAACGGCCACGAGAGCCTGCAGACTTACAGAACCTAGGACACTTACCTTTGATTTTTTTTAAATAGTCATAAGCGCGCGTCGTCTAGCATTAGTCCATTGTGTGTTTTATACCCTTACAAAATATAATAAAAATCGTATAAACTGCGTGTTAAAAGTAATTAAAGTTAGTTGCTCGCGTAACTTGTGCGCTTTTGTATAACCAAAGCAATTTCTTTTGACGCAAATACATTTTACCACGCTCGTACATGCACAAACACCTAAAGTGTATATAATTATTGTTGTTATGTTGTACTCAGTAGAGCATTTTCAATAATGTTAAGTTTCCTGTTATTATTGATAAGTGCGAAAGTAGTTTAGCAATAACAAAAACATGCTGTATAAGAGTTCGACGAAGTATAGCAGCGACATTTGATATATATACATATAATTTTTACCTCTTTTTGATTAAATTACATTTTCTAGGGCGACATGTTAAACCTCATCAGTTAGTACATATCATGAAAGAAAATTCCTTCAAGTTTTGTTTTATGTTAGTAGATTAGAATGTGGGATCCATTTGTTGCCCTCCACACGTCGAGAAGATATTCCACTCCTCGCCACGCATTCACCAACATTTCAGGTGTAAATGTCCCAAGCGCCTCGACCATTTTATTCCGTAAATGACTGATGTCTCTGATTTTTTAATTGTACAAGTCTGGGTTTCGTGGTGGCCAAGGTATTGGGCCAGCCCTACCTATCCACCTTAGCGTAACTTACGTTTTTTACCCCCAACATCATACACAGTACCTTTAGGCACTCCTAAGTGTAGACTACGTATGGCCAATGTCTCCTTCCAGCTCCAAACACACGAAACACTGTTCTGCTCGACAACATTTTCAGAAGTTCTCGGTCTACCTGGTGATTTTGCCTTTAAAACGCTACCGGTTTTCTTGAAAGACTTTAGCCACTAACGGATAATTTTTGCTGTAGGTGGTTCACCACCATACTGACGTCTAAAATTACGTTGCACTGTTATAACTGACTCAGTTTTCACAAGCCAAATAATACACTGCACTTCCTGTTGCTGAGTACACGTTATTGCTCAGTTGCTCTACATTGCGCTCCACACACACCTGGAGTGAACTGAGGGAACAGAGGAAAAAAAACAGCACTGGTGCCGTCTCAAGGTCAAGCTAGCTGCCAACTGCAGGGGAGCCAAACTTGGAAAGTTGATGAATCAAACACCACAAACTAGAATAGGATATGTCACTTTGTATAGATTTTAGGACGCATTAAAACTAGGGAGTTCTCTTTCTAACACAGTGTACTGTTTATTCTTAGGTATAGCATAGGAAGATAACTACGTATAACAAAAGTTATGAGGCCCTGTATATTGTAGTAAGACACCGATCGTATATGCAAAGAAAGTTTCAAAATAAGATAACGCCTGATAGATATGTAACACACCTAACAGGCAGGTAGTGCAGTTGCGACCTTATCTGACCAACCCCACTAGGATAACTACAGTAGTCTGCGTTTACTTACGGTAGTCTACAGTAGATTACGGTAGCTTTACAACTCGACTGGTGACAGACGAGGCATCCAAAGATAGTTTAGTTACATGTGGCATAAATTACATTCTCCTGTAAACAAAAGAAAAATGTAATATCATTCGCCTATAAACGAAAGAAGAATAGTTATTCTGGGCCGTGGTAAAAATTTGCTGTTTTGAAGAGAGCGCCACAGCGCGTAGTGTGAAGCAGTCGCCCTCCGTTTCTGGCGGTGGCGCCGCTGTGGCAATCGGAGCTTTGGTGTCTCCCGATGGTGGGAAAGGGGAGAGGTGGCCTGTTCACGTCCATTTAAGTAGCGAGATGAGCTGGCTAGGGCGAGTCTGGTGAGTTGGTCAGCCGGGTCAGTGTGGGGCAGTCAGTGCCTGTCTGTCGTCCGGAGTGCTAGTATGTGCTAGGCCAACAGTCTGCTCGAGTTTGTTCAGGCAACGGTCATTGGCGGTTGGATCGATCGGTTGGTCGGTCGCACACTGAGACACAAGACGATTTGTCCGCCTTGAGCCTCGGCGCATGAGAGGTCGCCACGTGAGTCCAGTGGGCCGCGCCGTATAGCGAGGGGTAGTGGCTTCGCGGTCGACACGAGAGCAACAGGAGTCAACCCACGACATCGGTCTGGCCGGCGCGAGCTGCGACGCCGTGAGACGGGAGATCGGCGCGCCTTCCTGCGCCCGTTGAAGCGGCTGGTAGCGGACGGTTCGGGAGAGCGTTTTGGGGGTGCTGCGCCAGGTCTTCGCCAGATATCGCAGTTTATTAGAAGTTAAGTGATTCGTGATACGTTGTTTCATTTACTTGATAAATTCTACTTGTTTTCTTGGTCAGTCTCTCGTCCCCAGCTTGCTTGTCTGTCTCTCGTCCGCATTTGTTGGGCAGTTAGTATCTGCCTATCTGTCTGTCAGTCTGCCGTAAGTTATTAGCTGCCTCTGCATGTTTGTCGGATTCGGTGTTAACGAATTTATTGCTTAAGGTGTAAAGGCCGAATTCCTGAAATATGTTTTTATCTTGCCTATCATCTTGAGAGGCGGTATATTTGTAATGTAGAGCATGTTTGTAAATTTTATGTAAGACTGCATTTCATGGGTTTTTATTGAAATGGTCCTTTTAGTATTTAAAGTTGGCACCCATCCACCGTAAGAGTTTCCTTTTAAAAACAAGTTGCACTTTAGGTGGGAAGTAATGTTTTTTTAATATGAGCGTTTTGTACCATTTCCATCCCTCCTACGGGGTGCATAGTTTATGTGTTTGTGTGAGTTGTTAAAATTTTAGTTTTAGTTTAAATTAATCAAGTGTGTTGCAGATTTGCACCAGTGTAGTCTTTCAGAAGTTGTTGTGAGCGGTCGTGACTACGGCCGTGTTAAAAGGGAGCGGCAAGGTTCTCAGCCCGAAAGCTCATACAGTAAAAAAAAAAAAAAAAAAAAGTTATTTCTGTCTCTGAATAAATTGTAACTTGATATTTAGAGGGTGCTTTCGGATTATAATTTTTAAATCTGTTTTTTTTTTAAAGAAAGGGTTTTTAGGAATAAAATTTCCATTTATTTAAAGAAATTTGTTTTCATCAGTTACCCACTGACAGCTACTTCCACGTTCACATAGTGTGATTAAATGTGTTAATGTTCTTGATGAATCGTTAGTAAATAAATTCTTTAGGAAAAGATTTTGAAAGTAATTTCGCGGTTCATATTCATTCGGTGAACAGCTCTCAACAAAATCAATTTGGTATTCCGCTTCAAACTCAATCACCAATTAGTAATCACCGTCACAATCACTCCTCGTTTTTACTATTGACGGTCAAGGCTTTGCACACAGCTCGAAGTGTGGCCTCAACAAATATTTGTGATGATGATAGCGTCTGAAAAACCTCTTCCAAGTAAAAGAAAATTGGGCCCTGGTAGAGGCATGCGGGCGGGCTTGAAAGAAAGTGGATTTTCGATACACTGTTGGCACGCTTTTCACACACGCAGGTGGTACGGCTTGTGAGAGCACAGCTACGGGAGTCGAGCAAGTGGTGGGATAGTGCTTTGCGGTCTGAGAATATGCGCCGCCCCCGCGCTGGCGTGGAGGGCGTGGCCGGAGCGGGATCGCCGCCTCTGCGGCGGCCAACTAGCGGCGAGCCGGGCAGGCGGGCCCTTTGTTCTGGCCGCGCAGCCACGTGCCTGCGGTCGGCCTGTCTGGAAGAGTCGCGGACCGCCGTCCAAAGTGCGCCGGCACAGCAGTAAGTCGCCGGGTGCGGCCCCACTCAAAGCCGGCCCGTCTTGGAGCCACAGCTCGGACTGCGGACACGGATTCCCAACATTCTCCGGTCGACTCCGGTCACCCCCCCTCCCCCACTCTCTCTCTCTCCAATGGATGGCCACGAAGTGCTTTCTCCGAAGTTCGTCTCCGAGAAACTGCCAACAAGCGCAGAGCAGGGTGGAGCGTTTTCTGGTGCAAAACCCTAACTCTGTCACCACCTCTAACAACAGTAGATCCAAAAGCCCATGACGTCACTACACTGAACCGACGTCTCGGTCATCTGAATAGTGGCGGCATCCATTTCCAGGTGAGTTTTGGGATAGTGTTCAGTTTATTATTCTCTTAATTCCTGAACCTCCACTGAAACATTGGTAAAACGTTGAGAAGCGTTTGGTTAAAACGACACTTGCATTAAAGGCTCTGAGCACTATGAGATTTAACTTCTGAGGTCATCAGTCCCCTAGACTTAGAACTACTTAAACCTAACCAACCTAAGGACATCACAGTCATCCATGCCTGAGGCAGGATTCGAACCTGCGATCGTAGCGGTCGCTCGGCTCCTGACTGTAGCACCTAGAACCGCACAGCCACTGTATTAAAGGAAGCAAAACTTCGTACCACAGGAGGAGGTCTATTAAGAACATAAAAATATTTGCAAATAGTATTCAATTTTTGTCAAATTTCACGCTGAAACCTTCAGCTGTCCTTTATTTTGCACAATTCGCTACCAGTTTCGGTCAAATGACCATTATCAAGCTGATATAAACAGCAGGAATGCTATATCATAATTTGAACAAAACTTAATTGCTCCTTTTTCCCAAGATAGTGCATAAAAATTTCTTACGATAATAATTGTGTACAATTGTTTTTGTCAAGAAGCAATAGTTTTACTCACGAATCGATAGTTTTTGCTTCTTGACGAAAACTATTGTACACACTGATTATTATAAAAAATTTTACATACTATGCTGGCCACAAAAGAGCAAATTACTTTCGTTCAAATTATGGTGTAACTTTCCTGTCGTTTATCCCTGATCAGCTTGGCTTGGTCATTTGACCGAAGCTAGTAGTGAATTATGCAAAATAAAAGAGAGCGGAAAGTTTAACCATGAATTTTAACAAATATTTGGCCGGTGTATATCCCCATCTGCAAACATACATAATTAGTATTCCATTTCAAATGCAATCACCAATTAGTAGCCATGATCACAATCAGCATTTTCTGTTATTGAGAACTGAGGCGTTGCGCAGAACTTGGGGTGTCGCCTAAACAACAGTTTGTAGCTGGTGACAAGTAAGAGGAGCGCACCTGCTCATCATCACCGATTTAGTCCAAATTTATGGTATATGTAGAGCTTTGTCAGAAGTTACTGACATAGCGAAGTGCTTAAAAACAATGGCTTTTTGGTGTAAATCGGGATAGACATATGTCTTTCTTGTTACCGCAGGTACCGGCGGTTGTGGCCTCGCGGTTCTAGGCGCTTCAGTCTGGAACCGCACGACCGCTACGTACGGAGGTTCGAATCCTGCCTCGGACATGGATGAGTGTCATGTCCTTAGGTTAGTTAGGTTTAAGTAGTTCTAAGTCTAGGGGACTGATGACCTCAGCAGTGAAGTACCATAGTGCTCAGAGCTATTTGAACCATCTCTTGCTAAAGAATAACAAATGAAATCTGTTGTGGGTTGGCAGGAGAGCCAACACCGGTTTACTAGAGGAAGCCGAAAGGTACGCGTTTTAGCTCACGCAGGCTGGCGTGAGGTCTGGAACAGGACAAGGAAATTAGACTTTAGAAAAACGGACGTAGCTGGTGGAATACTTAACTTTAATCCATTAATGATGAGCGTCGCTCTTGACTGTACATGACTCAGTATCAATAGTAACTGGTAGTGGCGCTTTGCTAGGTCGTAGCAAATGACGTAGCTGAAGGCTATGCTACCTATCGTCTCGGAAAATGAGAGCGTATTTTGTCAGCGAACCATCGCTAGCAAAGTCGGTTATCCAACTGGGGCGAGTGCTAGGAAGTCTCTCTAGACCTGCCGTGTAGCGGCGCTCGGTCTGCAATCACTGATAGTGGCGACACGCGGGTCCGACGTATACTAACGGACCGCGGCCGATTTAAAGGCTACCACCTAGCAAGTGTGGTGTCTGGCGGTGACACCACAAACTCTTCCCTTTGAAATTAATTCTCTTTCTCAATCTTCGCATACAAATTTAAATGCTGTTTATTAAAAGTGATTTTCTGATTATTTCGACGCAACACAGTCGTAGTTTCCCTCAGTTGTTACCTGCAATAACCCAAAACCATTCCTTACCTTTTTCATTGTTACTGGATCGCCATCTGACTGCTACATCGAACTGCGACATGAATATACTTATTCTGTTTTACTATACTCTATGAGCTGCTGGTGGGCTGTCATAATAAATGGCTCTATTTATAGCCAAAGCTGACGTTATTCTTTAATATTACAGCTGACGTTATTCTTTAATTAATTTGACTGAAAGTACGTAATTTATAGTTGAACTTTTTCTTGACAACAAGAAAATTTTGCAAACTTTTACGTTGATAGTTTTTGGGATGGATTATAATCAGTAATGCAATATTTCTGGCAAAAATTAATTATATTCTGAATGAAATGATTTTCCAAACGTTCATATGGGACTTACGTTTTACAATAATCTTACAACTAGCATTGCGCAAACATACCTTCAGTAGTTTCTCAAAAAATAATTAAATAATATTAGTTCCTCTTGTGACAATAGTTAGCTGATGTCTCTGTACATCCGTTTATAATCTCTTGTAAATCATAGCTGGTGGCTGGCAGGCATACCGCTCCTCTTAACCTCTCGCTTCAGACCTGCTACCGACTCGCTTCACTTCTCGCTCACTACTACGAACGCTAAAGTGCGGTCTCTCCCGCCAACAATGTTTTCTGGTGTAGACAATCCCTGCTACCATTACAAAATGTACCAATGCGCGGTCTTTCCCGCTCTTTTCTTAAAATGTATCCATAGACAGTTTCTCCCGCCCTTTTTAAAACTATTTTAATGTACGGCCTCTCCTGCCAACAATACTTTGTTGCAGACAATCTCTGCTACCAAAATTATTCCCAACATAACAAATATTAATTATTCCTAATTAATCCTATTAATAGAACATAAACATCTTTCATAAATTGTTGTTTGACAATAGACAAATGGTTCAAATGGCTCTGAGCACTATGGGACTCAACTACTGTGGTCATAAGTCCCCTAGAACTTAGAACTACTTAAACCTATCCAACCTAAGGACATCACACACATCCATGCCCGAGGCAGGATTCGAACCTGCGACCGTAGCGGTCGTGCGGTTCCAGACTGTAGCGCCTTTAACCGCTCGACCACTCCGTCCGGCATACAATAGACAATAGAAATATACACGTCTTACAGAAGTAAAACTTCGTACCACAGGTGGACGTCTATTAAGAACATAAAAATACTAGCGAATAGTATTCCATTTATGTTAAAATTCACGCTGAAACCTTGGGCTATCCTTTATTTTGCACAATCCGCTACCAGTTTCGGTCAAATGACCATTATCAAGCTAAGCTGGCACAAACAACAGGAAAGTTACACCATAATCTGAACAAAAGTTGATAAAATCTTCTCGGGTTGACAGCCGAGTCAATGTGTTGTTCTCTAGCAACGTTCGAGCGGCTATAAAGATCCGGGCGAGACGTGAACCCAACACTTTGCGTGAAGATGCCAAGTAAGAAACTTGCTGAAACGTTGCTGGAGAACAACACATTGACTCGGCTGTCAACCCGAGTAGATTTTATCATCGAGATTCGCCTAGACTGCCTGCATTCTGATGAACAAAAGTTAACTGCTATTTTATTCCCAACATAGTACATAAAAATTTCTTACGGTCATAACTGTGTACAACAGTTTTTGTCAAGAAGCAATAGTTTTTATCAAGAAGCAATAATTTTTCTTTCATGACAAATACTATTGTATACCGTGATTATTATAAAAAATTTACTTACTATGGTGGGCTCAAAATAGCAAATTACTTTTGTTAAAATTATGGTGTAACGTTCCTGTCGTTTATGCCAGCTTAGCTTGATAATGATCATTTGACCGAAGCTAGTAGCGAATTGAGCAAAATAAAAGAGAGCGGAAGGTTTCACCACGAATTTTAACAGGTATTTGGCGGGTGAATATCCCCATCTGCATACATACATAGGTAGAATTCCATTTCAAACACAATCACCAATTAGTACTCATGATTACAATTAGCGTTTTTTGTTATTGAGGATTTTGTCCGCCCTATTCTGGTGTATTGCAGTGAGGTGTGGAATCCGCAACGGATCTGACTGATGGATATCGAAAAACTACAAAGAAGGGCAGCTCGTTTTGTATTACCGGGAAGTAGGGGAGATAGTGCCACTGACATGATACGTGAATTGGAGTGGCATTCATTAAAACAAAGGCGTTTTCCGTTGCGACGGGATCTTCTCATGAAGTTTCCATCACCAGTTTTCTCCTCCGTTTGCGAAAACATTCTGTTGGCACCCACCTAAATAGGGAGAAATGACCATCGCTATAAGGGAAATCAGGGCTCGTTTTTCCCACGCGCCATTCGATAGTGGAATGGTAGAGAGACAGCTTGAAGGAGGTTCATTGAACCCTCTGCCAGGCACTTAATTGTGAACAGCAATCACCTAGATGTAGATGTAGACTGAGGTATTGCTCAGAACTTGTGGTGTAGCCTACACAACAGTTTGTAACTGGTGACAAGTAAGAGGAGCGCACCTGCTCATCATCACAGATTTAGTCCAAATTTATTGTATATGCAGATTTTTGTCAGGAGTAAAAGTTCATAAAGAGAGCAGCGTTTACGAACAATACCATTTTTGGTGTGGATCGGGATTGACGTAAGTCTTTCTTGTTACAGTAGTTATCAGGTAGTGGTTGGCGTAACTGGCAGAGAACAGAACGGTGACCCGAGGGTAGTGGGACCCAGACCGTATGCGAAAACTTTATTTCTTTCTCTTTTCATGTCTTACGTTCCATGTACCACATGGTGCTCCAGTAGGTATATAAAACACTCATATTTTAAATCAAGGTTATGTGAAAATTTCAAAGCAATCAGTGAAGAACTTTTGGGGATTTACCATTTTGAACAAACGAATATCTAAACTACTGGCCATTAAAATTGCTACACCAAGAAGAACTGCAGATGATAAACGGGTACTCATTGGACAAATATATTATACTAGAACTGACATGTGGTTACATTTTCACGCAATTTGGGTGAATAGATCCTGAGAAATCAGTACCCGGAACAACCACCCCTAGCCGTAATGACGGCTTTGACACACCTGGGCATTGAGTCAAACAGAGCTTGGATGGCGTGTACAGGTACAGCTGACCATGCAGCTTCAACACGATACCACAGTTCATCAAGAGTAGTGACTGGCGTATTGTGACGATGTGGTGTCATCGCCAGATACCACACTTGCTAGGTGGTAGCCTTTAAATCGGCCGCTGTCCGTTAGTATACGTCGGACCCGCGTGTCGCCACTGTCAGTGATTGCAGACCGAGCGCCGCCATACGGCAGGTCTAGAGAGACGTCCTAGCACTCGCCCCAGTTCTACAGACGACTTTGCTAGCGATGCTACACTGACAAAAACGCTGTCATTTGCCGAGACGATAGATAGCATAACCTTCAGCTACGTCATTTGCTACGACCTAGCAAGGCGCCATAGCATTTGATAATTATCTTGTGAAGCATGTACAGTCAAGAGAGATGTTCCCCAATTGTGGATTAAAGTTAAGTATTCTACCAGTTACCTCCTTTTTTTACTAGACTCAACTCCTATAACTGTTCCAGACCTCACGCCAGCCTGCGTGAGCTTAAACGAGTGCCTTTCGGCTTCTTCCAAACCCCGTCAATTGGCTCCTGCCAATTCACAACAGACGAGCCAGTTGCTCAGCCACCATTGACAGATGTTTTCAATTGGTGAGAGATCTGGAGAATGTGCTGGCCAGGGCAGCAGCCGTACATTTTCTGTATCGAGAAAGGCCCGTACAGGATCTGCAACATGCGGTCGTGCATTATCCTGCTGAAATGTAGGGTTTCACAGGGCCGAATGAAGGGTAGGGCCACGGGTGTTAACAGATCTGAAATGTAACGTCCACTTTTCAAAGTGCCGTCAATGCGAACAAGAGATGACCGAGACGTGTAAAGAATTTCACCCCATACCATCACGCTGGGTGATACGGCAGTATGGCGATGACGAATACACGCTTCCAATGTGCGTTCACCGCGATGTCGCCAAACAGGGATGCGACCATCGTGATGCTGTAAACAGAACCCGGATCCATCCGAAAAAATGACGTTTTGCCATTAGTGCACCCAGGTTCGTCGTTGAGTACACCATCGCAGGCGCTCCTGTCTGTGATGAAGCGTCAAGGGTAACCGCAGCCATGGTCTCCGAGCTGATAGTCCATGCTGCTGCAAACGTCGTCGAACTCTTCACGCAGATGGTTGCTATCGTCTTGAAAACGTCCCCATCTTTTGACTTAGGGATGCCTGTCATCTCGACTGCTAGTGATACGACGCCGTTAGGATCCAGCACGGCGTTCCGTTTTGCACTCCTGAACCCACCGATTCCATATTCTGCTAACAGTCATTGGATCTCGACCTACGCGAGCAGCAATGTCGCGATACGATAAATCGCAATCGCGATAGGCTACAGTCCGACCTTTATCAAAGTCGGAAACGTGATGGTACGTATTTCTCCTCCTTACACGAGGCATCACAACAACGTTTCACCAATCGACGCCGGTCAACTGCTGTTTGTGTATGAGAAATCGGTTGGAAACTTTCCTCGTGTCAGCACGTTGTAGGTGTTGCCACCGGAGGCAACCTTGTGTGAATGCTCTGAACAGCTCATCATCTGCATATCACAGCATCTTCTTCCTGTCGGTTAAATTTCGCGTCTGTAGCACGTCATCTTCGTGGTGTAGCAATTTTAATGACCAGTAGTGTACATTTTTATTTTGTAGATAAGAATTTCCCCGTTACGTGACACTGCAGTTCCGTGTGGTTAAATGAAAACGAAAGAAAAGAGAAAGCACACGATCCTAATATGTATTGGATTTGGATATTCATCCGAATATCCTTCATTCCTTTACACCCCTCTCCCCTCCACCAATAACCACCCTCCCGTTTATAGATATTTAGGCATTCTTGTGGGCGAGAAAAGAATCTTTGCAGAATACTTAAAGTCTGTAATTTAAAAACCAACCATATTTACTCATAAGTCTGCCCGCGCTTGCACTGCTGACTATAAATTACCGTTGCTTGCGTTGTGGTCATATCACGAAGCTATCTTAAGTCGCCTTCCATTAGGAATGTGGGTGCACTGTGCACTCAACGACTGTGATATGACTTTCAGATGGTAGAGCATATCAATCAGTCGTCCTTTCCTTTCAGGTTTCATTAGACAAATCTCGATTATCAAAGCACTATTTCAAAGTATCACTGCATGTCCTAGTACGTCAGTCCCTTTTTGTTCACACTTCTGTCACAGGTCGCTCAATACTACTGGAGTAGTTATGACGGACTCATGTCAGAGATCGTTGAAGGGTACTCGAGTAGTCTAGAACGAGCTGTGACAGAAGCACGAAGAGAAAGTGACTGACGTAGTAGGACATGCATTGATACTATGAAATAGTGCACTGAGAATGGCTAGGCAGTAGCCGAAATCTAGATTTTCCTAATAACAGCTGAAAGAAGAGGACGATTGATTGCTGTGCTGTAGCACTTGAACGAAGCTACCCTCAACGCTATTGCGGGATTCGCTACCAGCGGCTGGGCGCATCGCGTTAGACAAGGCAGTTACAAACCAGTACTCCGACGATTTCAGCGTGCATCTGAGGCGCACCGGTGCCTTTCGCAATGCACCTGTAGATGGCTTATTGGTAATCCTTGAGATACGTACGATGGATATCGTGGTAATCAAAGGGCGGCGCCCTATTTGCAGGGACGTCAGCAACATGATCGTGTGTTACGAAATCACAAGAATGCATTTTACTGATACAAGACAATTACGAGCCTGGAAGTTAGGCCAATGGCCGTCTGACTGGGATACTAGCAGCACTGCAAAGTATATTTACAGTATTTTCTCAAGCATGTGGGAAAGTTTCGAACTTCGCGACATTGCCCCTACTCGAGGTGTGGTGCACATATTAACAGGTCACGGTCCATATCCCAACACCTACACCTAGCGGGATGTAGTAACACACCAATATGCGAATATGTAGAGGATGATTCCACTGATCGTGTCTTTTACAGATGCCTCTTTCTTCGGACAGGGACTGCAGACAATTAGAGTGAGATTTGCAAAGAGTTGTAAGTGACTAAAAGTAGTGGACTAAAGTCAGTATGATAGCATACGGATATCTAAAAGGCAGCTGCTTAACTTTCAGTCTACAAAAACAAGTGGACGCTCCGAATATCAAAACAATGTCAACAGGTCACAAGAAGCGTTTCCTCAATTGTAGATAATGATAGTTCCTCTTAATTAGAGTTATATGCCCCTATCGTTAACTACTTATTTCCCTGTCTTAAAGGGAGTATATATATGCCTCGGGCATGGATGAGTGTGATGTCCTTAGGTTAGTTAGGTTTAAGTAGTTCTAAGCCTAGGGGACTGATGACCTCAGATGTTAAGTCCCATAGTGCTTAGAGCCATTTGAACCATCTGCGCACGAAAATGCTCGAAGAAAAAGGACTGACGTAATAGGACATGCATTGATACTGTGAAATAGTGCATTGATAATCTATATTTGTCTAATAAAACTTGAAATAAAAGGACGAGTAATCGATGCGCTCTACCATCCGAAAGGCATATCACAGTCGTTGAGTGCACCCATATTCCTAATGGAAATCTCTCCCCCAGCGGATAATCAGAAGCAACTGGGAAAAGCGCAGGTCGTTCGTATAAAAACGGGTAGAAGAATCTGTTGACTGACAGAGACCATCGACAGTTGAAGAGGGTCGTAATGTGTAACAGGCAGACATCTATCCAGACCATTACACAGGAATTCCAAACCGGATCAGGATCCACTGCAAGTACTATGACAGGTGGTACGTGAGAAAAATTGGATTTCATGGTCGAGCGGATGCTCAGAAGCCACACATCTCGCCGGTAAATGCCAAACGACGCCTCGCTTGGTGCAGGCACCTTAAACATTGGAAACGTTCTATGGAGTGACGTATCATGGTACACAATGTGGCGATCCGATGGCAGAGTGTGGGTATGGCGAATGCCCGGTGAACGTCATCTGCCAGCGTGTGTAGTGCCAACAGCAAAATTCGGAGGCTGTTATGTTATGATTTGGTCGTGTTTTTGCGTGGGACTGTCACGGCACAGGCCTTCACTGATGTTTTCAAAAAATGTGTGTGAAATCTAATGGGACTTAACTGCTAAGGTCATCAGTCCCTAATCCTACACACTACTTAACCTAAATTATCCTAAGGACAAACACACACACCCATGCCCGAGGGAGGACTCGAACCTCCACCGGGACCAGCCGCACAGTCCATTGATGTTTTAACCACCTTCTTGCTTCATACTGTTGAAGAGCAATTCGGGGATAGCGACTGCATCTTTCAGCACGATGGAGCACCTGTTGATAATGCACGGCCTGTGGCGGAGTGGCTACCCGACAATATCATCCCTGTAATCGACTGGCCTACACACAGCCCTGACCTGAATCCCATAGAACACATTTGGCATGTTTTGGAATGCCGACTTCGTGCCAGGCCTCACCGAGCGACATCGATACCTCTCCTCAGTTCCGTGAAGAATGGCTGTCATTGACCAAGAAACCTTCGAGATTCAACGTATGCATGAGAGAGTGGAAGCTGTCATCAAGGCTGAGGGTGGGCCAACACCACATTGAATTCCAGCATTATCGATGGAGGGCGCCAATAACTTGTAAGTTATTTTCAACCAGGTGTCTGGATACTTTTGATCACATAACGTATATTTTTAATGAAAACGTAATTTACCGCTTAATAATATGAAATATTACTTAATATTGAATAATATACACTCCTGGAAATTGAAATAAGAACACCGTGAATTCATTGTCCCAGGAAGGGGAAACTTTATTGACACATTCCTGGGGTCAGATACATCACATGATCACACTGACAGAACCACAGGCACATAGACACAGGCAACAGAGCATGCACAATGTCGGCACTAGTACAGTGTATATCCACCTTTCGCAGCAATGCAGGCTGCTATTCTCCCATGGAGACGATCGTAGAGATGCTGGATGTAGTCCTGTGGAACGGCTTGCAATGCCATTTCCACCTGGCGCCTCAGTTGGACCAGCGTTCGTGCTGGACGTGCAGACCGCGTGAGATGACGCTTCATCCAGTCCCAAACATGCTCAATGGGGGACAGATCCGGAGATCTTGCTGGCCAGGGTAGTTGAGCACGTTGGGTGGCACGGGATACATGCGGACGTGCATTGTCCTGTTGGAACAGCAAGTTCCCTTGCCGGTCTAGGAATGGTAGAACGATGGGTTCGATGACGGTTTGGATGTACCGTGCACTATTCAGTGTCCCCTCGACGATCACCAGTGGTGTACAGCCAGTGTAGGAGATCGCTCCCCACACCATGATGCCGGGTGTTGGCCCTGTGTGCCTCGGTCGTATGCAGTCCTGATTGTGGCACTCACCTGCACGGCGCCAAACACGCATACGACCATCATTGGCACCAAGGCAGAAGCGACTCTCATCGCTGAAGACGACACGTCTCCATTCGTCCCTCCATTCACGCCTGTCGCGACACCACTGGAGGCGGGCTGCACGATGTTGGGGCGTGAGCGGAAGACGGCCTAACGGTGTGCGGGACCTTAGCCCAGCTTCATGGAGACGGTTGCGAGTGGTCCTCGCCGATACCCCAGGAGCAACAGTGTCCCTAATTTGCTGGGAAGTGGCGGTGCGGTCCCCTACGGCACTGCGTAGGATCCTACGGTCTTGGCGTGCATCCGTGCGTCGCTGCGGTCCGGACCCAGGTCGACGGGCACGTGCACCTTCCGCCGACCACTGGCGACAACATCGATGTACTGTGGAGACCTCACGCCCCACGTGTTGAGCAATTCGGCGGTACGTCCACCCGGCCTCCCGCATGCCCACTATACGCCCTCGCTCAAAGTCCGTCAACTGCACATACAGTTCACGTCCATGCTGTCGCGGCATGCTACCAGTGTCAAAGACTGCGATGGAGCTCCGTATGCCACGGCAAACTGGCTGACACTGATGGCGGCGGTGCACAAATGCTGCGCAAGCTAGCACCATTCGACGGCCAACACCGCGGTTCCTGGTGTGTCCGCTGTGCCGTGCGTGTGATCATTGCTTGTACAGCCCTCTCGCAGTGTCCGGAGCAAGTATGGTGGGTCTGACACACCGGTGTCAATGTGTTCTTTTTTCCATTTCCAGGAGTGTATTTATCACTAATGTTAATTCACAAAATTTCCAAATGTGGGTTGGTGACAATACTATCTTTTGATAGCTTCACAGCTCTAACTTTTGTACAGTACTTAACTCGACAACATAAAGTGCACATACTGAATGGTCCACGCTCAGAATTACGACCTATTACTACTTTCCATGGTCCTCGTTATCATCATTTTCAATAAGCATATTCTGTGTCTCGACTTTCAGATAAAACAGCGGACTTATCTCCGATTGTGAATTTTACTGTGAAATAACTGATGCAGACCCTACATTATGTCTCATATCAATTGTTCAGCGTATGGCAACAAAAATATCATTTTGGTCAACATGGAAATGAATATCGGAGATACCAGGGAAAGAGCTTTTCGAGGATTTTCCCATTCCGTCGTGGCAGGCTGTTACAGCCACCGATTTAAAAGTGTTTCAGAATGGAAACATTTAATTCCATTTAACCGTTTCACCCTTTTCGGTGCATCAGCAGATTGTCTGCAAAAAGGAAACAAATCAATTAGTTACAAATGGAGGAAAAGAGCATGATTCTCTCCTGCGCGGCTGCAGGAATAATGTGGACTTAAAGTAATAAAAACTTAAGTAAAGGTAGCTGGATACGTGGCCTGTCAGTCATAAAACCATACACAATGTAAAATAAACACTAGGGTAACCGTATACATAATCCATCCCCATCAAGCATTTGAACCGTGAAGTGGACCTAGTGAAGGAGAGAAGCAGCCGGAATAAGACAGAGAAAGTAGGAATATGTGGCAGGAAAATACGCCACGATTATGGTATGTTACCTTGAGCACACCAGCCTGCCCATCCGTGGCAGTACAAGATAGGGCCACGCTTACAAAACCGCGCTACAAGCTGCACACCACACACGATCTGTACTGGCGCGCACGCAACCATTACTCCCATGACAGACTGAGATGCAGGTGCCGGGTATAGTGCGACAAGAAGTATACAGGTGGGGCGCGTGATAGCCTAAAGACACATCTTCAAAAAAGAAAAGGTCGTAAAACTATTAATTAAAATTCATAAAAGCAATATAATTCATACACATAAAACGCAAAAATAAAATAAAATAAATGTATCCACATATAAAGAATAGGTAAAATGATTATTGGAGAAATATCTTATCAAAATATGTCAATAAATCACAGTCACAGGGGGTAGAACGACCAAATTTTGGATTACCTTCTAAGCGTGAGCATTCTGAATTAATGAAGCTTCAAGATACACGGATGACGAGCAGCCTCAAGCATCTCAAACAAGAGACAAAAATATTCATATTCGTTGAAATAAATAAATGTAAGTTAGAAAATCTAATATGTAAAATGACCACGTGCCACCATGGCTAAAGTGAATGGAGTATGGAAAAATCACGCTATCCAAAGCCGGCGTCGAGGCAACTTTGAAGCACCACGAGTCATACACTACTGGCCATTAAAATTGCTACACCACGAAGATGACGTGCTACAGACGCGAAATTTAACAGACAGGAACAAGATGCTGTGATATGAAAATGATTAGCTTTTCAGGGCATTCACACAACGTTCACGCCGGTGGCGACACCTACAACGTGCTGACTTGAGGAAAGTTTCCAACCGATTTCTCATTCGCAAACAGCAGTTGACCGGCGTTGCCTGGTGAAACGTTGTTGTGATACCTCGTGTAAGGAGGAGAAATGCGTATCATCACGTTTCCCACTTTGACAAAGGACGGATTGTAGCCTATCGCGATTGCGGTTTATCGTAACGCGACATTGCTGCTCGCGTTGGTCGAGATCCAATGACTGTCAGCAGAATATGGAATCGGTGGGTTCAGGAGGCTAATACGGAACGCCGTTCTGGATCCCAACGGCCTCGTATCACTAGCAGTCGAGATGACAGGCATCTTGTCCTCACGGCTGTAACGGATCGTGCAGCCACGTCTCGATCCCTGAGTCAACACATGGGGACGCTACCAAGACAACAACCATCTGCACGAACAGTTCGACGACGTTTGCAGCAGCATGGACTATCAGCTCAGAGACCGTGGCTGCGGTTACTCTTGACGCTGCATCACAGACATGAGCGCCTGCGATGGTGTACTCAACGACGATCCTGGGTGCACGAATGGCAAAACGTCATTTTTTTAATGAACCCAGGTTCTGTTTACAGCATCATGATGGCCGCATCCGTGCTTTGCGCTGTGAACGCACATTGGAAGCGTGTATTCGTCATCGCCATACTGGCGTATCACCCGGAGTGCTGATATGGGGTGCCATTGTTTACACGTCTGTGTCACCTCTTGTTCGCATTGATGGCACTTTCAACAGTGGACGTTACATTTCAGTTGAGTTACGACCCGTGGCTCATCCCTTCATTCGACCCCTGCGAAACCCTACATTTCAGCAGGATAATGCACGACCGAATGTTGCAGGTCTTGCACGGGCGTTTCTGGATAAAGAAAATGATCGACTGCTGCCCTGGTCAGCACATTCTCCAGATCTCTCACCAACTGAAAACGTCTGGGTAATGGTGGCCGAGCAACAGGCTCGTAAAAATACGCCAGTCACTAATCCTGGTGAATTGTGATATCGTGTTGTAGCTGGATGGGTAGCTGTACCTGTACACACCATCCAAGCTCTGTTTGACCCAATGCCCAGGCGTATGAAGACCGTTATTATAGCCAAAGGTTGTTGTTCTGGGTACTGTTTTCTCAGAATCTATGCACCCGAATTGTGTGAAAATGTAATCACATGCCAGTTCTAGTATAATATATTCGTCCAATGAATACCCCTTCATCATCTGCATTTCTGCTTGGTGTAGCAATTTTAATGGCCAGTAGTGTAGATGACGGGGATGAACGACGACCGAGGAGATGTGTACAGGCGAATAGACATGCAGCTTACGGTCCAGTTGATCAAAGGGGCTACCGATAGTGTCTCCTTATCGACCAATTAGCGAACATTGTTGCGTATTGGTCTCCAAGCACACACCTCGTTAACGCACGCATGCTGACTGCTGTTCATCGGCGACGAAGGCTGGAATTTACACACCAATATAGCAACTGCATGTACCGTGAGAAGCGACAGATAATCTTTTTAGATGAATCACGTTTGATATTCCATCGGCGTAAAATATATGAAAGCAAATACCCTATCACAGTCTTCGGAAGTGTCGAGGCCGAAGCAGGAGCATTAAGTGTGGTGTCACCGCCAGACACCACACTTGCTAGGTGGTAGCTTAAATCGGCCGCGGTCCATTAGTACATGTCGGACCCGCGTGTCGCCGCCATCAGTACTTGCAGACCTAGCGCCACCACATGGCAGGTCTAGAAAGACGGACTAGCACTCGCCCCAGTTGTACGGACGACATTGCTAGCGACTAGACGTACGAAGCCTTCCTCTCATTTGCCGAGAGACAGTTAGAATAGCCTTCAGCTAAGTTAATGACTACGACCTAGCAAGGCGCCATTAGCCTTACCTACTTTGAGAGTTATAGTATAAATGTCTCAAGAAGAACGCTGTATTCATCAGAGAATAAAAGTTAAGTATAAAGCAACTACGTACTTTTCTTGCTACCATTCAATAGTTATCCTGTTCCAGAATTCACGCCCGTCTGCATTACATCGCGTGCCTTTCGGCTACCTCAGAGTGGCGTGGCTCTTGCTACGCCACAACATTAAGGTCTGGGGAATGTTTTCGTGGCATTCCCTGAGTGATCTCATGATTCTATAAAGCAAAATGGATTAACGCCAGTATAACAGTGGGGATCATGTCCACTCATACACGCAGTTTGTTTTTCTTTGGCATGATGGCGTCTACCAGCAGGACAATGCAATGTGTCTCACCGGTCGCAGCGTAGAGTCGTGGTTGGAAGGCACCAGAGTGAGTTAACCTTACAGCCCTGGCCTCCTAGTTTTGTGTTTACAGAAGAGCCAACATCGTGTTGCTAGCAGAGGCCGAAATCCACGCGTTTTAGCTCACACAGGCTGGCGTGAGGAGGAAAGAACTATACCGACGTGAGGTCTGGAACATGACAAGGAATTAGAATTCACAAAGCGGACATAATTAGTTTTATACTTAACTTTAACCCATTAATGATGAACGTCGCTCTTGACGGTACATGATCCACAATATTATCTGTTCAGGATACATAGTAACTGAATATGGCGCCTTGCTAGGTCGTAGTAAATGACGTAGCTGAAGGCTAAACTGTCGTCTCTGCAAATCGGAGCGGATGCAGGCAATGAACCGTCGCTAGCATAGTCGGCTGTCCAACTGGGGCGAGTGCTAGGGAGTCTCTCTAGACTAGAAAAATAGTTCAAATGGCTCTGAGCACTATGGGACTTAACTGCTGTGGTCATCAGTCTCCTAGAACTTAGAACCACTTAAACCTAACCAACCTAAGGACATCACACACATCCATGCCCGAGCCAGTATTCGAACCTGCCACCGTAGCGGTCACTCGGTTCCAGACTGTGGCGCCTAGAACCGCAAGGCCACTCCGGCCGGCTTTAGACCTGCCGTGTGGCGGCGCTCGGTCTGCAATCACTGATAGTGGCGACACGCGGTTCAAACGTATACTAAAGGACCGCGGCCGATTTAAAGTCTACCACCTAGCAAGTGTGGTATCTGGTGGTGACACCACACATAGCTTCCTGCGTTTAAATCTAATGGAAGATCTGTGAGACCACGTTGATCAGGCTGTTCGCCCCATGGATCCTCAACTGAGAAACCTTGAGCAGCGGGCCACGACACTGGAGTCGGTATGGTTCCACATCCCTGTCGGTACTTTCCAGAACCTCACTATCTTCCAGCTCGTCTCGCAGAGGTCAGCTCTGAAAAGGAATTAAACCTTTTGCCAAGAGATCACAATGATGTGACTGGAAGTTCATGCGATAATAAAACAATCAGGAGGTATTAAAATACATTCTGTTCCATTTGGTAGGAAGTCAACTAATACCCTCATAACTGTGAAATTTTAACGTGATTTCAACTTATGAAGCCAAGTGGTCGGATTGGTAACTCAACAATCGTTCGCCATCAACACATTATTGTGTTTAAATTTACGTTTGCCCCAGGTGAACCTGTAACCTATATTTCTAACGAAGTCTTATTATCAGTGTTATTATAACGTAAATAATTTGTTTCACTGAAACACAACATCATCATGATCCCGTGTCACCAACTTTATCACTTGCCAATTCCAGCACGTGACCATTCCAGCTTTTAAAGCTATTAGGTATTTAATGATGAAGCAACAAAAGACGTTTTTTATTTTTATTATTGATTCAATAATGTACAGCTCCTCATTGTTATTATTATTACAAGGCGTAATTGGAAAGTGAGGTCTGATTAGTCATGAAATGCAAAATACTGTGAAAATCCGATGGAACTTTGGACAGATGTGTTGGTAAGTGTCGTTAGTATGCCTTTCGATTACTTCACGTCGCTCTTTTCAGTTCAAGCGCAAAGTGATCGCGTAGAAATGCCTAAAACAACATTGTCTCCCGCCAAGTGTGTGAATCTGGTGAAAGATTTCGCCTGAAGCTATGCAGTCTGCATAAATGTCATGCAGTTCTTTCTTCAAAACAATTATCATCTGTAGTCTGCAGGGGCAATGAAGACAATAATGCAGCGTTGTCGATGGGAAGTGTTTGATCATCCACCATACAGTCCTTAATTGGCTACCTCCGCTGTTCATCTCTGCTCACATGAACTGCTGTCCACTAAGACAACATTTTGGGACAAAAAACGAAAGGCGGACCAGCGTAGACAATTGGCGGAGTTTCTTGTTGGTGTGATTATTGTTGTTTTTGTGATCTTCGTTCCGATGAACGATTTGATGTTTATCTACACGCTAGTTTACCCCGTGCAAACCTAGTCATCTATGTGGAACTACTGCAGCCTAAATCCATTTTAACTAGCTTACTGCAATTGAGGCTTGGTTTTCCTCTAACACTTTTACCCCTTTCATTTCCTCAAACACCTGACTGACGTTTCGTTGATGTACTATCAACGGATTCCTTCTTTTGGTCACGTTGTGCCACAGATTCCTTTTCTCAGCACTTTGATTCATTCACTTCTCGTTAGTCATTCGGTCCAGCCCTCTAACCTTCAGCATTTTCCTGTAGAACCACATTTCAAATGTTTATATTCTGTACTGGTTTGAACTGCTTAGCATCCAGGTTTCATTTTGACAAAAACCGTCACCAGACAAACATGTTTAGGAAAGACTTCGTGACAAATTTATATCACATCTTAACAAATTTCTGTTTTTATCAGTAATTATTTTCTTTCTGTTTCCAGTCTACATATCATATCCTCCCTACTTCTGTCTTCGATAGACAAAATTTTTATCATTATTATCAGTAAAATTATTCTTACCATCATTATAATCAGTGTGTAGAATGATTCAGCTAGCTCTGCCGATGTCGTTTTACGCAACCCCAAACGACAGTACACTGTTGTAGGCCAGTTCACTCTTGAGATGTGAAGCACATTGTCAAAATACCGGGGAATGACTGTTAAGTGTATGAAGACATCTGAGACTTACTGTACAATTTTTCTTTTGTTATACTATTTTAGCTCGTTGCCTGGAACCGCGCGACCGCTACGGTTGCAGGTTCGAATCCTGACTCGGGCATGGATGGCAAGTTCTAAGTTCTAGGAGACTGATGACCACAGAAGTTAAAGTCCCATAGTGATCAGAGCCATTTGAACCATTTTTTTAGCTCGTTAACGCTGCAAGTCATATATTAATCTTTTCATTGCGTTATGTTGCAAAAATATGGTTCAAATGGCTCTGAGCACTATGGGACTTAACATCTCAGGTCATCAGTCGCCTAGAACGTAGAACTACTTAAGCTTAACTAACCTAAGGACATCACACACATCCATGCCCGAAGCAGGATTCGAACCTGCGACCGTAGCGGTCGCGCGGTTGCAGCCTGAAGCGCCTAGAACCGCACGGCCACCTGCGGCCGACTGCAATAATATGTCAGTTACACACTTTGCCCTTTGTTACCTTCTGTTAATTTCGCTATTTCTGACGGCGAAACACGCATTATAGGGCAAAGGTTCTGAACCATTTACGAAAATTAAATACTAAAACAGAGTAAACTTACAGAGACCTCCATGCCGGTAAGACTACGCCGCTAATTACACAAAGAGAAATTGGAGGCACATGGATGAGTACGGCAGAAGTAAGAATTATCTTCGTCCAGAAATACCGTGTAACACATGGACCATCCTCACTTGTACACTTGTATTTTTAACAGTATGATTCCTTTTTGCTCCTGGCCGCCCAATGCCCTGAGAAGAACCTTGCGATTATGTGGCTGTCGCCTATCTAGATACCGTTTCTGATGCTGCTGTAGTGCGGCTTGCATAAAACGACATCGGTGGGGGAAGCTGAATGACCGTGTATAGCACTCATGTTCTAATCTCATTGTAATTTTGACTCAGCAACGACGTGTGGTTAAATGTAAGAGACGGCCCGAATGCTCCAGTAATATCAGGTGGAAAAACTATATTAAAAAATTAACATATTAATTCAGTAATGACATAGAAAATAAATTTGGATCAAATGTCCAAATGGCTCTGAGCACTATGGGACTTAACTTCTGAGGTAATCAGTGCCCTTGAACTTAGAACTACTTAAACCTAACTAACCTAGGGACGTCACACACATCCATGCCCGAGGCAGGATTCGAACCTGCGACTGTAGCAGTGGCGCAGTTCCAGACTGCAGCACCTAGAACCGCTCGGCCACCGCGGCCGGCCATTTGGATCAATTGTTGAGTGAGCATGTTTTTAAATTTAGAGTCACTGAGCCTTGTAATGGCCATTAGAAAGAGCGGAATGCTATATTTAAAACCACAGTTGTGGAGTGAATTTCTAAATCACATTCCACCCACAACGTTTAAACAAAATGTCTTTCTCCATCGGCAGCAATTGGAAACGAGCACCTAAAAATTTGCGACACTTCTTTTGAATTGTTCGTACCGGAGTTGGCCGATACGGCGAATCTGAAAGAAATAACGCCCAACCGTTTCCAGAGCTCGTTACACACAGCTGCATTTGAAGTAATTCCGACAGCGGGCCCGTGGCACAGCCAAGTTCCCAGTTAATACCACAATTAAACTAATCACCCCTCCTCTGTCCCACCGAGCTGTACTTCTCCCTCCTTTCCTCAGACTAACGCGGCGCCCTTTCTCAGAGACCGTGAAATTTTCGGCGAAATCTCCTTCCCTTCTCCCCCCCCCCCCTTCTCCCCCTACCCAATTCGGTCTGCTCCGCCCGCACAGCTGTTCCCGAGACGTAGCCAAATCCGTTATTTCTTGCCGCCGCAACTTCTGTTCGGATGTTCTTCGCCGCCGCTGCGAAGTTCCGGCAAAGTCGCCACGTTCCGTTGGAAAACCGATCTCACTGCTGTGCCGCTGGCTGGAGTTGTTATTTCCGTACAACTGGGAGCAAAGGAGGTTCACCCTCCGTCGCGGTAAATCGCGTTTATTGTTTTCATAGCTGCTGCCTCTCCGCTAGCGCCGTTGCCCGGAGTTAAGATGGCCGCCCGTGTCGCGAATATTAAACGGATTAGCACTGCCGCCGGCGCCGACTTAACCAGCTCGGAATATCGGAGTTCTGTACAGGAGTGCGAGGCAGTGGGGGACTTCTGCAGGGCTTAACGCAACCGTGCGGGCCCGCTTCGTTATTGGAACTGTTTCAATACCGTCCTCGCCGAACTCGCGCTGATGATAGTAACCCAGTATTTAGCATTATACACGGTAGTTCCCTCTGTTCTCTAGCAGCCAAAAAGGATTTACACCTATTCGGTTTTGAGACGACCACTGGTATTGTTACAGCGATGATATAGTGCATGAAGATACACGAACAGTGGAAGCGCCGAATTTCACAGGTTGCACCATTATTCAAGTCCGAAAACCTGAGGAAAGAGTCTGATGCTATGCAGTACAGCACTTCTCTTACTGTACATAACTTATTAATATTTTTATAAAATGGAAAGTATTGTGATACCATAGAATTAGGCTGTCTACCTAATCACTTCAAAAATAACGATACAAATTGTAAAATAAAAAATTTGTTAAGATCATTCTAAGTGCCATTCCAGGAAACTGACTGATTGTATGTGCCAGTAAGAATGTATTGTTCCACATTCCATTAATAAAGATGCACTAGGTTTTGTTTGTCATAATACAAGTTCAAAAATACTGTAGAAGTATTTGAAATAGTAAAACTGCACATGATTTTAAGAGAAAGGTCTCACCTGAATTGGGCACTGAATAAAATCCAATAGCAACAAGGGAAAGTCTATCCCGTAGCGGGAGTCCAACACATCTCTACAGCTACATCGATACTCCACAGTCTGTCTTAAGGCGCCTGGTGGACGGTACCCTGTCCAACTGCTAGTCATTTCCTTGACACACTCGCAAATAGAACGAGAGAAAAACGAATGTCTAAATGCTTCGTAAGAGCTGTAATTTCTCGTATCTTACCTCCATGGTGGTTACTTGCTTTGTGTGTCGAAGGCAATACACGCACTACAGTCAGCTTCAAATGCCGGTTCTCTTAATTTTCTACGTAGCGTTACTGGAAAAGAACGTGATCTTCTCTCCAGGTATTCATATCTGAGTTGGCGAAGCATCTACGTAACATTTGCGTGTTTGGCTTGAGGAGGAAGATTAGAGTGGCTATAGAAATAGCGGCGCGGTGGAGGGTACACACAGCGCTGACGTGCCCTAGTCGATACTAGGCAGTCAGTAAGCAACGCTACGCTGTAGGCGCTGCTCACTCTCCTATTCGACAATTTCCACCAATGGCAAGCATTAAAGGAAATTCCAATGGAAAACGCCTATTTCCGCCAATAACAACACGCAATACAAAGACCAATAAAATGAACTCCAAATACCCTTCCTCCACACCCTCACATCCAATGGCAGCACTCATCCATAGTATATAAGTATCGCCTCGGGCATGGATGTGTGACCATCCAAAACAAAGCTCACAACAGCCTCCGCCTCCTGAAGCTCCTGTCCGGCCGGACGTGGGGTCTGCATCCTTCCACCATCCTTCACACCTACAAATCCATGATCCGCCCCATCCTTTGTTATGCCAGCATCGGTTGGATTTCCGCCCCTCCCCGGTTCTATAAAGCTCTCCAAATTCTCGAACGCCATGCACTCCGCCTCGCCTTCCGCATCCGCCATCCGTCCCCCACGCGCATCCTCTATGACCTCATCCCCTTCCCCCACCTTCTCCTTTTCCTTGAACACATCCACACACTATATATTGTCCGCCGCCTTGATCCCCCTCACCCCTGGTGTCTCCCTTCCTCTCCACTCCCAACCAGTTGCCGTGCCTTTACCGTTGTATCCCTCCCTCTCTCCATCTCCACACCCTCCATCTCCTTTTCCAACACAACTTCCACCGTCTACCCCTCCCGGATGATGAGCTTCGCCCTGACATCTACCCTTCCTACCAACTCTAACCCCCTCTTCCTGCCTCCTCCTCAGGGCTCCCTCTCCTCCCCCTCCCTCCTTCTGAGCGGATTTCCCCTCCTACTCCCCCTCCATCTCTTGTGCCTTCTTTCACTTTCTCTGTGCTCCCTCCTGCCCTGTCTTCCCTTTTCCTCTCCCGCCCCATGTGTCTCCTGCCTCTTCGTGAACCCACGGTTGCCCCTCCTCTCTTCATCCCGCCGCTTCCCCAGCTGCCCCATGCTCTCCCCTCCTTTTCCATCCTCTCTGACCTTTCCCTCGGCAGGTCCCACCTGGTAGTTTTATTCTTTGTCGTGTGTGCTCCAAGTGGGTTTTAAGTGTGTTGTTTCGGAGTGTTTTTAATACTGTGGCCAACTTCTAACCTGTGCATGAGCATCCAGTGTCTTCTCTGTGTTTTAAGAATCGCCAACTGTGTTTTTTAACTTTCTGGTGACTTTTTAACTGCCCCCCATGAACGTCTACATGTCCATGTCTTTTTACCTCCATTTTCTCCCCTTACTCTGTTTTATGTTCCCCTTTTTTATCTCCTTATGTATGTATTATTTTATTCTTGTTTTAGTTGTCGTGTCACTCGGCTGAAGAGCGGCGGATTGTGCTGCTGACAGCCCTCCCCTGCCCATATGTGGCAGGGGAATGAAATCACAATAAAGTAAAAAAAAACATGGATGTGTGTGTTGTCCTTAGGTTAGTTAGGTTTAAGTAGTTCTAAGTTCTAGGGGACTGATGAGCTCAGCAGTAAAGTCCCATAGTGCTCAGAGACATTTGAACCATATATAAGTATCAAAACTAGTGCTCATTCAGCAGTTAGCAATACACCCTGTGGAAGGCGCGTTGCAACAGTCGCCGAAACGTCGTAGAATTTTACAGATGACAATGCGGCCTCACACCCAAAAGAATTTTATTGACTGTGACAACGGCCGCGGAAGCCTACGTTTACATCTTCGTGTTGTTCGAACCTCCAGTAACAAATCTAGCATCTGCCTCTGAATTACTTCGACTTTTTCTTTTAATCCGACCTGGTACGGATCCCAGACACTCGAGCAGTACTCAAGAACAGCTCGCGCTAACGTGCTATATGGGATCTCATTTACAGATGAACCACACTTTCCTAAAATTCTCCACCGAGCGAGGTGGAGCAGTGGTTAGCACACTGGACTCGCATTCGGGAGGACGACGGTTCAATCCCGCGTCCGGCCATCCTAATTTAAGTTTTCCGTGATTTCCCTAAATCGCTTCAGGCAAATGCCGGGATGGTTCCTTGGAAAGGGCACGGCCGATTTCCTTCCGCATCCTTCCCTAATCCGAGCTTGTGCTCCGTGTCTAATGACCTCGTTGTCGACGGGACGCTAAACAGTAATCTCCTCCTCCTAAAATTCTCTCAACAAACCGAGATCGATCATCCGCCTTCCCTAGCATAGTCTTCACATGCTCGCTCCATTTCATGTCGCTTAGCAATGTTACATCCAGATATTTAAGCGGCGTGAGTGCGTGTCAAGCAGGGTGTGTTTTCCCTGCTCCTTGGCATTAGCTTGGATTTTTATAGATTCCTAACTAGCTACCATTCATCGCACCAACTAGAAATTTGGTCTAAGTCATATTGTGTCCTCGTACAGTCATTCAACATTGTCACTTTATTGTACACTGCCACATCATCGGCATATCACCGCTGCCTGCTTCCCACCCTGTCCGACATATCATTTACGTATGTAACGAATAATAGCGGTCCTGTTACACTTTCCTGGGCGAATCCTCACGATACCTTTGTCTCACCATCGAGGTAAATATACTGGGTTCTATAAGTTAAGAAGCCTTCGTGCCACTCACATATCTTTGAAACTACTCCATACCCTTATACCTTCTGCAACAGCCTGCAATGGGGCACAGTGATAAACGCTTTTCGGAAACCTAGAAATATGGAATCTGCATGTTGCCCTTCATCCACAGTACACAGTATATCATGTGGGAAAAGAGCAAGCTGAGTTTCTAAAACCATGCTGATTCGGGGACACAGCCTGCATCTCGTGGTCGTGCGGTAGCGTTCTCGCTTCCCACGCCCGGGTTCCCGGGTTCGATTCCCGGCGGGGTCAGGGATTTTCTCTGCCTCGTGATGGCTGGGTGTTGTGTGCTGTCCTTAGGTTAGTTAGGTTTAAGTAGTTCTAAGTTCTAGGGGACTTATGACAACAGCAGTTGAGTCCCATAGTGCTCAGAGCCATTTTTGATTCTACATATACATCTACATCTACATTTATACTCCGCAAGCCACCCAACGGTGTGTGGCCCCCCAGGGGGTCCACAACTCTTTTGTGGATACGTGCGTAGCGAGCACGGGACCCCGAGCTAATGTGGCCTTCCTTCCTTTCCGGGCTGCATACCTTCCCATTCCGCATCCTTCCCCATCCCTATCTTCGCCCCTCCTCCCCTCACCTCTGGCTCTTTCCTTCCCTTTCTCCCCATCTGGGAGTATGGTTTGTGCCTACGTCCGGAGACGGACGCTCGTAAATGTACTGCATTCTTTGCCTTCCTTGCTTTTATGTCTTCTTCCTTCCTTTGTCCTTCTCTGTCTTCCTCATTCCTTTGTCCTTCTCTTTTCCTTACCTCTTCTCTTTCCCTTTTCTCCGCTGCGGCGTTTGAGACCTCTCTTCCTTTCTTTACCTTTCTCTTTCTTCCTCCCTGTGCGTGTCCGAAGGCCGACCCACGCCCTTCGTGCGTAGCCGGTGACGGGGTAACGCGTAATTCCCCGCCCCGGGTAGACAGGTAGGACACGTGCGTACCCCCTGGTAACGGCCAGGCCCAGGGAGGGGTGATTACCCGAGCTGATACCTTCCGAAAATGCCGATTGGTCCCTCCGTCCGTTTGTCGGGAGGTGTGACCTGAGGTGTGAACAATCACCTAAGGCGGGAGTGCCCTCAGAGAGGGCCCCCACAAGGGAGGAGCGCGCCATCGGAGACGCCGGTAATCATGGGGGATTCTTCCGCAATGGTTTCCTCACTTTCCACTAAGTCTGCTCACAAACGTAAGTATACTGAGTCTCAGCCACAGACGATTCTTCCATCGTTGCCACAGTTCCTTGTTGTTTCTCGGTCTGATGAAGGTCACGACTTCTCCACGGTCAACCCTTTCATTATTCAGAAAGGTGTCGACGCAATAGCAGGTCCTGTAAAGTCTTGTTCCAGATTACGGAATGGCACCCTGTTGTTAGAAACACACAGTGCCCTCCAGGCACAAAAATTGCTGCGTACTTCTCTGCTCCACACCTTCCCTGTCCAGGTGGAACCGCACCGTACCTTAAATTCTTCGCGTGGAGTCGTTTATACACGCTCCCTCGATGGATTGTCTGACGAAGAAATTCAGCACTATCTGTCTGACCAGGGCGTAACGGCAGTTCATAGAGTAATGAAACGGGTTGACACGAACATCATTCCAACCCGCACTGTCTTCTTGACATTTGACACAGTTCAACTCCCATCGCAAATCAAAGCAGGCTATGAGATAATTTCCGTTCGCCCTTACGTCCCAAACCCTACGCGTTGCTATCGATGTCAGCGGTTCAATCACACCAGCCAGTCCTGTTCCAATCCAGCCAAATGTGTTACGTGTGGCAAGGATGCCCATGAGGGTGCTTGTCCACCTCCATCCCCTCGCTGTATCAACTGTATGGGTGACCACGCTGCTTCCTCTCGAGATTGCCCCGTTTTTAAGGACGAGAAGCTCATCCAGGAAATAAGGGTGAAGGAAAAGGTGTCGACCTTTGCTGCTCGAAAATTATTCGCCAGTCGCAAGCCCACCGTGCCTCAGACAGGAAAATACAGCACTGTCCTTGCTTCTCCTCGGCCAACAAAGGAGGCGGCCACGCAGACTTGCGACCTCACCTTTAGTACCACGGTCGTCAGATCGGCCAGCGCAAAGATCGCTCGTTCAACCTCACCACTTTCGCCTGCCCACTCTGTGGCTCACCCTTCGTCGGGTTCTGCTACATCTCGAGCCCAAAAGTCGGACGCCAAGTCTTCAAAAAAAGAGCATACTCGTGAAGAGTTTTTACGTACCGCAACTTCACAACCATCGGTTCCTTCTTCATCTAAACCACATTCTTCCAAGAAGGCTACAAAGAAACCCAGTTCCTCTCCTTCTCCGCCAAGGCGTGCCCCCTCTACAGCACCACCTGGCGGAAATCGCCCTCGGCCATCTTCTGTGTCGCCGAGGCGCACTGCTGGTGGCCGGTCAACCGGCCGATCGCTGGTGGCAGGGACTGCTCCTGACCAACCTATGGATCAGGATCTTCTGCCTTCGGCTGAATGCCATTCCATGCTGTCGGTTGCTAGCTCCGAGCAGTCTTTGAGTTGACAGCAACTTTGGTCACATTCCTCCATTTTCCTTTCACCCCATGTCCATTATCCACTGGAATATCCGCGGCATTCGAGCCAATCGGGATGAATTGTCGGTCCTCTTACGCTCCTACTCGCCGGTCATCTTCTGTCTTCAGGAAACAAAGCTGCGTCCCCATGACCGCTTTGTTCTCCCTCACTTTCAGTCCGTCCGATATGACCTCCCCTCTGTTGAAGGCACTCCAGCCCATGGAGGACTCATGATTCTTCTCCATGATACTCTCCATTATCACCCAATCCCCCTAAACAGTTCCTTCCAAGCTGTCGCCGTCCGTCTTTCCCTTTCTGGATACACGTTCTCTCTTTGTACTGTATACATTCCATCATCCACACCAATGGCACGAGCTGATCTCCTTCATCTTCTTGGTCAGCTTCCACCCCCCTATTTGCTGGTTGGGGACTTCAATGCCCACCACCCGCTTTGGGGATCTCCACATCCTTGTCCACGTGGCTCTCTATTGCTAGACGTCTTCCACCAAGCGGATCTAGTTTGCCTCAACACTGGGGTCCCCACATTTTTGTCTGCCTCCACGACAACCTTATCTCATTTGGACCTTGCGGTCGGTACTGTTCCGCTAGCTCGGCGCTTCGAATGGTTCGCCCTTGATGATACACACTCGAGTGACCACTTTCCATGTGTCCTCAGACTGCAGCCTCAACTGCCATATATGCGCCCGCGACGCTGGAAGTTTGCCCAAGCCGATTGGACACTTTTTTCGTCTCTCGCGACATTCGATGACCGTCGCTTTCCCAGCGTCGACGATGAGGTCACACATATTACCGACGTTATCCTTACAGCTGCGGAACGTTCAATACCACGCACCTCCGAATTGCCCCGGCGCCCCCCAGTTCCTTGGTGGAACGAGGCATGCCGTGCTGCAATACGTGAGCGGCGACGTGCTCTTCGCATTTTCCGTCACCATCCTACTTTGGCCAACTGTATCCGCTATAAGCAGCTCCGTGCGCGATGCCGTCGCGTCATCCGCGATAGCAAGAAGGCAAGCTGGAAATTCTTTATTAGCTCATTTAACACCTTCACTCCCTCCTCGGAAGTTTGAAGTCGGCTTCGACGGTTCTCAGGCGCGCCTAGTTTCTCCCCGGTCTCTGGGCTCACTGTCGCGCATGATACCTTAGTGGACCCCGTCGCAATTTCTAACTCGTTGGGTCAGCACTTTGCTGAGATTTCGAGCTCTTCAAATTACCCGCCAGCGTTTCTCCCGAAGAAACGTGCAACGGAAGTGCGACCTCTTGCTTTCTCCTCTCAAAATCACGAAAGCTACAATACTGTTTTCTCCATGCGGGAACTCCAACATGCCCTCTCTTCTTCTCGCTCCTCCGCCCCGGGACCGGATGGTATCCATGTCCAAATGTTGCTGCATTTCTCAACCCCTAGTCTGCGTTACCTCCTTCGCCTTTATAATCGAATTTGGACCGACAGTACCTTTCCCAAACGGTGGCGGGAAGCTATTGTCGTTCCCGTTCCGAAACCTGGAAAGGACAAACATCTCCCCTCTAGCTATCGCCCCATTTCTCTCACGAGTAGTGTCTGTAAGGTTTTGGAGCGTATGGTGAATTACCGTTTAGCTTGGTGGCTAGAATCCCGCAGTCTTTTAACACCAGCCCAATGCGGATTTCGGAAGCATCGTTCTGCCGTTGACCATCTTGTTGCTCTCTCCACTTCTATCATGAACAATTTTCTCCGGAAACGCCAAACGGTAGCAATATTTTTTGATCTGGAGAGAGCATATGATACCTGTTGGAGGACAGGCATCCTCCGCACACTGTTCTCTTGGGGCTTTCGAGGCCGGCTGCCCCTTTTTCTTCGCGAATTTATGGCAGAGCGCACTTTTAGGGTGCGGGTGAACACTACTCTCTCCCGTACTTTCTCCCAAGAAAACGGGGTACCCCAGGGATCCGTGCTGAGTGTTGTACTGTTTGCCATCGCCATAAATCCAATTATGGATTGTCTCCCTCCTGATGTCTCGGGCTCCCTCTTTGTGGACGATTTTGCGATCTACTACAGCTCTCAACGGACCAGCCTTCTTGAACGACGTCTTCAAGGATGTCTCGATCGCCTCCACTCGTGGAGCATCGAAACTGGCTTCCGTTTCTCACCCAATAAGACCGTTTGTGTCAATTTTTGGCGACGTAAGGAGTTTCTTCCGCCCTCCTTACATCTAGGTCCTGTCAACCTTCCGTTTTCAGACGTCGCTAAATTCTTGGGTCTTATGTTTGACAGAAAACTAAGCTGGTCCTCCCACGTTTCCTATCTTTCGGCTCGCTGTCTGCGATCGCTTAACACCCTCCGTGTCCTGAATGGTACCTCCTGGGGAGCGGACCGAGTGGTCCTTCTCCGCCTCTATCGCGCCTTAGTGCGCTCGAAATTGGATTATGGAAGCATAGTCTACTCCTCTGCTCGGCCGTCTATTCTTCGTCGTCTCGACTCTATCCACCACCGTGGATTACGTTTAGTGTCTGGAGCTTTTTACACTAGCCCTGTGGAAAGCCTTTATGCCGAGACTGCTGAACCTCCGCTGTCCAATCGGCGGGCAGTACTCCTGAGTCGTTATGCTAGCCATCTGTCTTCCGTGCCTACTAATCCAGCCCATGACCTTTTTTTCGACGCCTCCTTTGATGTAGGGTATGCAGGCCGCTCCTCTTCCCTACTACCCCCGGGAGTCCGCTTCCGTCAACTGCTCCATTCTCTTTCCTTCCGCTTTCGTAAAACCTTCTGGACAACTTGGGGTACAGCACCGCCTTGGCTCCGTCCCCGGATCTGCCTGCTCCGTGACCTTTGTCAATTTCCCAAGGATGGTACCCCTACACTTGTTTATCGTCGGGCATTTGCTGCTCTATGTGCAGCAATGACGGAGGCTACATTTATTTACACCGACGGCTCGAAAACATCGTTAGGTGTAGGGAGTGCTTATATTGTTGGCGACACCCCAAATCAATTTCGGCTTCCCGACCAGTGTTCGGTTTATACTGCGGAGCTTTACGCTGTACTCCAGGCTGTCCACTACATCCGCCGCCATCAGCGGATACAGTACGTAATCTGCTCAGATTCTCTCAGCTCTCTCCTCAGTCTCCAAGCTCTTTACCCTGTGCACCCTCTGGTCCACTGGATTCAGGACTGTCTGCGCTTGCTCCACCTGAGGGGCGTCTCGGTGGCGTTCCTCTGGCTCCCGGGACACGCTGGTATCTGTGGGAATGAGGCGGCTGATATAGCGGCCAAGGCCGCAGTCTCTCTTCCTCGGCCAGCAATTCGGTCGCTTCCCTTCACCGATCTACGGAGCGGTTTATGTCGCCAAGTTGCTCATTTATGGCATGCGCATTGGTCGGCACTTCCCTGTAATAAATTGCGGGAAGTGAAAGCCCTTCCTTGCGCTTGGACCTCTTCCTCCCGAACGCGTCGTCGGGAGGAGGTAATTTTAGCTAGACTCCGGATAGGGCACTGTCGTTTTAGCCATCGACATCTTTTAAGCGGCGATCCTCCCCCACTCTGTCCCCACTGCTCTCAGCTGTGGACGGTAAGACACCTTTTAATTGAATGACCCTATTTTAATCCGTTACGCTCCCGTCTACAGCTATCGCCTGATCTATCGTCGATTTTAGCAGATGACACGCGCTCCGCCGACCGCGTTCTCCAGTTTATTAGTGACAGTGAAATGGCGTCAGTCATTTGAACCTTTTTTTGGGGACAATCACCCCCTTTCTGTAGTGGATTTTTAAGCATTCTTCTATTTTTAGTTTCTCAAATTTTCTGACTTTGTTCCCATTGCTGCTGGTTTTAAAATTCGGTTTTTTACTGTCTTAAGTCACGGGCTGGGCGCTAATGACCTTAGCAGTTTTGCGCCCTAAAACCACAAAAAAAAAAAACAAAAAAAAAACCAACGGTGTGTGGCGGATGGCACCCTACGTGCCACTGTCATTACCTCCCTTTCCTGTTCCAGTCGCGTATGGTTCGCGGGAAGAACGACTGTCTGAAAGCCTCTGTGCGCGCTCTAATCTCTCTAATTTTACATTCGTGATCTCGTCGGGAGGTATAAGTAGGGGGAAGCAATATATCCGATACCTCATCCAGAAACGCACCCTCTCGAAACCTGGCGAGCAAGCTACACCGCGATGCAGAGCGCCTCTCTTGCAGAGTCTGCCATTTGAGTTTGTTAAACATCTCCGTAACGCTATCACGGTTACCAAATAACCCTGTGACGAAACGCGCCGCTCTTCTTTGGATCTTCTCTATCTCCTCCGTCAACCCGGTCTGGTACGGATCCCACACTGATGAGCAATACTCAAGTATAGGTCGAACGAGTGTTTTGTAAGCCACCTCCTTTGTTGATGGACTACATTTTCTAAGGACTCTCTCAATGTTCCACTTCAAATCGTTCCGCACGCATACTCCCAGATATTTTACAGAAGTAACTGCTACCAGTGTTCGGGGACACAAGCTCCTCAGTCTCAAAAAAAAAAAAAAAAAAAAAAAAAAAAAAAGTATTGTACTCGAACAGAGAATATGTTCAAGGATTCTGTAGCAAACCGGTGTTACGGATATCGGTCTGTTATTTTGCCGGTCTATTCTTTCGCCCTTCTTATACACAGGAATGACCTGCACTTTTTTTCAATTGCTTGGATCTTTACGCTGGGCTACTGTCTCGCGATAAGTGCAAGCTAAGTAAGCGACCAGTATCTTAGAGGACTCTTTGAAAAACCGAACTGGGATTCCATGTGGATCTGGTTATAACACTCCCCGTCTGCTAACTACTGTACCATAACCTCAACGCTAAAAGCAGATTGTAACATAAAACAATTTTGTAAAAGAAACTATGGCACAAAGCAACAGAGTAGTGTTACCCTCTGAGAGGAATTTTGTTAGTTTGACCGTGTTGTTCCTAACGGAGGTGGCTTATCGGAAATGAAAGTAAGAATTACGTAAATATTTGTATAGTGACAAACAAAATTTTGCCTAGCTATACTATTCCTAGAATAAGGGAAACGGTCGCCAGCCTAATTAGGCAAGAGAAAGATTAACATTCTCGTTTATGAAAGTAGGTATAAGTAACTATAATGGACAACACAACAGACACAACCTAGACTTAGTAACACGCGAGTGCAATGAACTCTGACGCACATATGTTTTAAGATTGAAGCTAACAGTTAGAGCAGCAGGAACTATTTTCAAAATTATAACAGATACCGAAACACAATATTACTTTCAGGGTTTACACAAAGTGAATGGTCTTTATAACATTATTATTACTGTGCACTTCTAATACACAAGAGAGACAAACACTTGGCAAACACGAGAATGTAACGTTTCACAACTGCAGCTTTCTCACTTTTACTACAACGAAACACAATGTTGACAAAATTGCAAGAACTGACTCTCCTTTTTAGAATTTACTACAGGCAACAATGTGTTCATTTACTTCATAAGCCTCAGTCAATCTTTTAAGTTTGAAGTTGGTAACAGCACTTTAAATAGCAGTTCAATAGGAAAATTATTATTGGACAAATAACATTTGCTTTAACTCACTCTGTTACCACATTAGCTTTAACTATCTTTTTAATAAGTTCAAGAGGCATTATTAAAAAAAAACTGAGTTTCAATGTACTTTCAGTAAGGACACTCGGTAATCACTTTACTTCAAACGGAGAGGACCCTGAGAGGTGTTATGATGAGGAGTAAAATCTAGGTAGGTAAATAAATTCCGATATGAATTACCTTATATTTCAGCACACTAACAAATCCATTAGGCTGATCCTTCACTGTACATCAATATAGTATTACGTTACAGTGATTGCGCAATGTGGTGGCTACTGCATGTTGGTAGGTGGATTCGTAGACAGAATTGCTGGACTCTGTCATTTCTTCGTGGCGATGATTCATACAAATTCCAGAATAGTTCCAGCCATTTATCCACCCATCCGAGGCATTGGAAAGAAGCAGGAAAAGCCTCTCTCTGAATCAGCACGATATGCACCTTTACAATGACAGTGCACAGACTCGTAGCTCCTTTCCGACTGGTGGCTCGTCTCCGACTGACTGCTCGTCTCCGACTGTTGTCTCATCTCCGACTGTTGTCTCATCTCCGACTGTTGTCTCATCTCCGACTGACTATCAGTTCCACCTTTTCCACCTATGCCAACCACAATTTGCGCGCTCTGCACATTTCCGTTCCCGAGGGGAACCACTACACCATTTACATACAAACTAACTAAGAACCCTAAGTGAGGATCAGCAATTTACATAACAGCAAACAAATACATTAAATAGAACAGAACATTTTCACATATTAACACTTCAACAAAAAATTATTCACACAAAATTACAATTACCTACAATAAGTTCTGTTCCCTCCAAATGGGACAAAGAATATAAATTGCAGATACACTACTTTGCATAGAATCAAATCACGACATCAAAGGTTTGACAAAGAAAAGAATACACAATTTTATGTTATCGATTTAAACACATTTACAGAAGATCAACAATGTGACCTTAAATAAAGCAAAAGGAAAATAAATTCATACAGCATTAAGAGCTGTGGTGTTACATGGTGACCTATTTTTTTCCAGCTCTCTCAGTTGTTTTCTGCGCCAGGTATGCTTATTACTATGTCGGCCATACAGGAGTCTGTTCGATACTGAAACCCATGGTAGTGTCAACAGGAGCCACTCGGTAGTTGAAAAGATATCGACACGCTTAGTCGGGCATCAAGAGTGTGACATCAAGACATCTGCTTGTGCATGTGAGTGGCCTGTGTGGGAAAGTGTAAGACAAGTGCAGATCAACCTGCCTGCAATAGTGTCTTAACATTATGTAAGAAGCTCTAGGCAGGACTCAGCAACACATGTGTCTGACAAAGCAGCTATGTTACGGAAAGAAACTGGTCCATCCCGTGCTATCACACACCTATCCGCCGGAGTCTTTAGGCTGCTATCACGTATCTCTCTGCTTGAGTCTTTAGGGTGCTAATGGTAATGCAAGTTCTCGTTAGACGCCGATGGCGGTCGCGGGGGATCTAGCAGACCCAGTGGTGCACGCAAACTGAGCCACACATCCAGCGGCTCCGCAGCAGGTGTGTCGTCTGCTGTCACTACATAGGATGGCTGGTGGCATCCAGTTAACCCACTTGCATTTAGGGTCTCGCCGCTACGAAACCATCCTTTGTGCTTAGTGGAAGAGCTGCTTCCTCGTTGGCATTGTGCTAGCTGAACTCTATCTCTTTCCGCATTATTTCTAATGAGTCGTCGTACACTTAGAAAAATACAAGTAAAAGTTCTGTTTGCCATGTTAACTTGCTCGCTGATCATTTCTGCCCCTGTGCAACTTTCCTACAGCGCAAATCTCCTTACCATTGTGTGTGAAGCCATACACCACAAAGCCCAAACAGGAAAACTGAAGAGCATTGACTACTTGTAATGAATGAGACTGATTCGGTGCGTACAAATGACGTCGTGCAACAAAGCCACTCTGTTGCAATAAATACTCCATAATCCTAGCCTAGAGGCAGTCGATCAGTGTGGTCGATGGCATGCATTTCGTTCACACAATCTATTCTCTAGTTATTACATTCTAACATCTTGTGTGATGGGATGAGGAGTTCCGCCTTATGCAAGACACCTTTTTTCTTTTGTTTCACCCATACATGTTTCAGCACTTTTGTGCTATCATCAGTGGGTTCTATTTATATTTTTAACTGTAAATTTGTTGTTCACATATTAACATTTTCGTCGTTTACAACTTTATGTAAAAGTTGCATTTATAACTTAATTGGCGAAAAGTAACATACCTTACATTATATTATTGTCCTCTTGTTTTGGTAGCTGTTATGCTACGCAATATGGTTCAAATGGCTCTGAGCACTATGGGACTCAACTGCTGTGGTCATAAGGCCCCTAGAACTTAGAACTACTTAAACCTAACTAACCTAAGGACAGCACACAACACCCAGCCATCACGAGGCAGAGAAAATCCCTGACCCCCGCCGGGAATCGAACCCGGGAACCCGGGCGTGGGAAGCGAGAACGCTACCGCACGACCACGAGATGCGGGCGCTACACAATATACAACATGTCATCTGCAAACAGCAAAACGTAATTAATTTTCTATTTGTTATGTATTTACGAACGGAAATAAGACTGTATCACGTTTTCTTTCTGTATCTTACAGTTTTGAAGTTGTGGTACGTTTTCCTGTTTTGTTGGCGAAGTAAATGGGCTTACTTCTTTGCCTGTGTTCGTGTGGCAATGCAGTTTATCGATTATTCAAAACATAGGCGGAGTTTTCGCTGCCATTACGTCTTGTTGTGGTTGTGTGGCGTTCACTTGTTTCGTAGCGTGTTCTGTTGGCTGCGGCGCGCGAGTTTGAATTGTATTTGGTGTTAGTTGTGTGTGGTTTATGTGGGTTTGTCTGTGTGTGATGAGTACTGGGGCAGAGAGGGAGTGTGTGTGTGTGTGAGAGAGAGAGAGAGAGAGAGAGAGAGAGAGAGAGAGAGAGAGAGAGAGAGACTGAAAGAAAGAAAGAAAGAAAAGAGAGAGGATTTATGTGTGTGTGTGTGTGTTTTACTTGTATAGTTCTTCTATTGTGGCGAAGAGAGTTTTGTTGCACAGTGATGTGTATTCATTGAGTACTTTCTTTCCTTGGGCTATTGATTTTTGGATGTGGTAGTTTTCTTCTATAGTTAATTTTTGGTATAGGCTGCTGCTAGTTTTTAGGATGTGAAGGTCAGTTCCAATGTTTGTTGGGTGGTGGTTGTGTGCTACCAGGTGGTCTGAAAATGTTGAGTGTGTGCTATTGCTTTTCAGTGCTCTGAGGTGTTCATTATATCTGGTTCTGAAGGTCCTGCATGTTTGGCCCACATATACAGATTGACAGCAGTTGCAAGTAAGTTGGTAGATGCCAGACTGGCTGTATTTGTCTGTGTTGGTGGTGATTCTTCCAAGTCTGCTCTGTATTGTGTTGTTGGTTCTGTATGCTATGTTGAGTCCTTGTTTCTTTAGTATATTAGCCACCCTGTGTGTGACTTTGTTCTTGTAAGTCATTATGTGCCATTTGTTGCTTACTGTCTGCCGATTTGTTGTGTGATGAGTTGTGTTTGTATGTGTGTGTATTTCATGGTTATGTGCTGTTGGTTTTTGTATTTTTTGGTTTATTTTGTCTACTCTCTTTGCATCATATCCATTCTCCTGTGCAATTTGTTTTATTGTGTTCAGTTCTTGTGTGTAGTCATGCTTATTCATGGGTATTTTGTTCAGCCTGTGAAGTAAATATCTGAAGCTGGCTTCTTTGTGGGTTATGGGGTGATTGGATTGGTTATGAATAATGGTGCTGGTGAGTGTGGGTTTTCTGTAGATTGTGAATTCATGTTTGTTGTTTCTCTTGTGTATAGTGAGATCTAAGAAATTAAGTTTTTCATCTGTTTGTGTTTCTATGGTGAATTGTATTTCTGGGTGGATGGAGTTTATGTTATCATGAAGTTCTTTTATGCGGGACAGTGGTTCATCTATTAAGCAAATTATATCTACGTATCTGTACCAATATATTATTTTGTACTGTTTTGGTATTACTATTTTGTCAAAGATTTGTTTTTCTATCTTGTTGAGGAAAATGTCAGCTAGGAGGCCACTGATTGGGGATCCCATGGGTAGTCCACCTTGTTGAGAGTAAAATCTGTTGTTGAATGTGAAGTAGTTCTGTTCTGTGATGAGCCTGAGTATGGCTGATATTTCTTGTATGTTTGTTGTGGGTATGGTTCCTTGCAGTTGGAGGTTTCTTTCTATTATGTTGATGGTTTCTTCTGTTGGGATGTGTGTGTACATTGAAATTATATCCAATGAAACCAATGTGGCTGTGTTTGGTACGTTTTCATTTTTTATTTTTTCTATTAAGTCACTTGAGTTCTTTAGGCTTCTGTTGTCAGTGTATTTGTATATTGTCTGTAGCAGAGTGTGTGTGTGTTTGAAGAACTGCACCACAAGATGATCTTGTGTGATGTTGTTGCAATAGTGGTCATAATTTAGCTGCCTGATATGATGACCACCGATCCGTAGGCACGGATTACTGTTAGCCTGCATGCAGTACTGAAGCCGTCACTGGTAGGTAGTCCCCGAGTCTACCGTTTCAATTCAGGCACCAACTGCTCCGTGACTTCTGCATCATTCATGATAGACAGCCTACCGAACCGAAAGGCCAGCATCGGCATTTAACATATCACAGAATGAGAATCTCATTCTGGAAACATACCCCAGGCTGCGGATAAGGCATGTCTCCACAACATTCTTTCCTCCAGAAGTGCTAGTTTCGCAGAGAAGCTTCTGTGAAGTTTGGAAGGTAGGTGGCGAGGTACTGGCAGAATTGAAGATGTGAGAACGGGGCGTGAGTCGTGCTTCGGTAGCTCAGATTGTAGAGCACTTACCCGAGAAATGCAAAGATCCCGAGTTCGAGTCTCGGTCCGGCACACAGTTTTAATCTTCCAAGAAGTTTCAACTCTCAGGATGTTTTGTCAGCCAAACACATGCGCCATCGTCACATTCGTAGCGGAGTAGCCAATAAGAAGCACTTAGCGAACCAATGGGTGGGCAACATGCACGTGTGGTGTTTTTCAGCAGCCCTCAGTCTGCCTATGGATACAGAAAATTCTACTCCAGCTTACGAAGACACCAGCCGCCGCCGAATACACGGCGAAAAGACGCGTTCTAAGGAATAAAAGCAGCAATATTTAATCTTGTTTTATTGCGTCTGGTGAGACCCCACAGGTTCTCCATCCTGATGAAACAGTAGGGGTACTAGGCTGGGAGTGGGCAGCACTTACTGCGTGATACTGCCGTGAGCATCTGGAGAATGTACTCCAACTACAGTTAACAAGTAATACAATTTGGTTCAGAATTGTATTTGGAGGATACTTAATACATAGATATTGGCAGCCAAATGTAGGCTAATTGCAGAACTATATAAGGTGAGAAATTTCATTTTAGGCCTAACATTTCGGTATGTGTTCGTAATATACAAGGTGTTTATAAATGAATATCGGGGTTTTAACGCATTAATATATTTATTATATTAAACTTACAGTTATAAATGACATATCAAATGAAAGAGCAACTGAAACAGTTTTACAAATGTTTAATGTGAGCACCATCTGACACACCGCACACATCAAGTCTATAGCCGAGTTCTTCCCAAACGTTGATAAGTGTGTCTTCAGTGATTGTAGCAACAGCTGCTTCAATCCGGTTTCTTAATTCAGCGAGCTCTGCTGGAAGAGGAGGCACGTACACACGATCCTTGATGAAGCCCCAAAGGAAAAAAATCGCATGGCGTTAGGTCTGGTGAACGTGGAGGCCATGCAAAGCAAGCCCTGTCATTGGGCCCCTTGCGACCTGTCCAGCGCTTGGGTCCAGAGAACTTCAACCAGTCGCGTACTTCGCTATGCCTGTGAGATGGCGCACTGGTGCGAAACACAGCTGTTTCAGTTGTTTTTCATTTGACATATCATTTATAACTGTAAGTGTAATGTAACAAATATTATAAAGCGTTAAAATACCATGTACTATTGGCAAATTCTGATAGTCAGGCTGTAGCACATACTTTATTATAGAGTACGACTTCTTATTTTATGTATGTGACGTAAGATAAAGTGATGAGCACGAGATATAGTACATGACATAGCAAATGTGCTTGATAATGGCTCACGGCCGAAATCACCTACCACGGATTCGGTAAAGTACAGTACATCCTACAACGGACGATACACTATTTTATTAAATCCTTATTAGTTCCAGATGACAAAATGGAGTAAAATATCAGCTGCACTGCAAATGTCAGAGAACAGTAGTTACATCAGTATATGATACTGTCACGGCTTATTAATGGAGTCCAAATCCTGCAGTAGGGTCGTTGACGAAGTATAACGGCTATCACTGAAAGTATGTTTATTATGTACAGCAAAGTATAGACCGAATGGAACAACCGCCTGGGCAGTTTATACAACAATTGAAATGCGTACATTACAAATATATGAAATTTTGAGAAACATCAGTACGTGATAAATACCAGATAACAAATATTTGCTGGTTTTTACCTTTGAAGTTAAGACTCGCAGTAATCCTGCCAGCGACGCTAGCCGTTACTTGAAGCTCGATGCAGCACAGTTTGGTGCATTAATGACGTATATATTTCGTTAGTAATGTTATGAACATAAACTCCATATTCCAGAAATGTATATATTATCTTTTACCTGTTTACCTGTTATTCGACATGAAAGAAGATGAATTCACTGGCTGTAGTGAAACTTCATCGAAACAGGAAAGGATGTTAATGAACAAAGTAGTATTTCCGCAGGCAGAACCTTGTTACGGTAAGTATAGATTTTAAGGTTGTTGTTGTTGTTGTGGTCTTCAGTCCTGAGACTGGTTTGATGCAGCTCTCCATGCTACTCTATCCTGTGCAAGCTTCTTCATCTCCCAGTATCTACTACAACCTACGTCCTTCTGAATCTGCTTAGTGTATTCATCTCTTGGTCTCCCTCTACGATTTTTACCCTCCACGCTGCCCTCCAATACTAAATTGGTGATCCCGTGATGCCTCAGAACATGTCCTACCAACCGATCCCTTCTTCTGGTCAAGTTGTGCCACAAATTTCTCTTCTCCCCAATCCTATTCAATACTTCCTCATTAGTTATGTGATCTATCCATCTAATCTTCAGCATTCTTCTGTAGCACCACATTTCGAAAGCTTCTATTCTCTTCTTGTCCAAACTATTTATCGTCCATATTTCACTTCCATACAAATACATTCATAAATGACTTCCTGACGCTTAAATCAGTACTCGATGTTAACAAATTTCTCTTCTTCAGAAACGCTTACCTTGCCATTGCTAGTCTACATTTTATATCCTCTCTACTTCGACCATCATCAGTTATTTTGCTCCCCAAATAGCAAAACACCTTTACTACTTTAAGTGTCTCATATCCTAATCTAATTCCCTCAGCATCACCCGACTTAATTCGACTACAATCCATTATCCTCGTTTTGCTTTTGTTGATGTTCATCTTATTTCCTCCTTTCAAGACACAATGCATTCCATTCAACTGCTCTTCCAAGTCCGTTGCTGTCTCTGACAGAATTACAATGTCATCGGCGAACCTCAAAGTTTTTATTTCTTCTCCATGGATTTTAATACCTACTCCGAATTTTTCTTTTGTTTTCTTTAATGCTTGCTCAATATACAGGTTGAATAACATCGGGGAGAGGCTACAACCCTGTCTTCATCATGAAATTACATTCGTTCCAATCAATCTAAAGCTTCCTCTGTATACTTTCGTGATCTGGAAATAAATTTCGCTTCTTACGAAAAGATGTACCTCGTTCAGGAAAGCCGAACTGGGTAGCCGCGTGGTCTCGGGCGCCTTATTACGGTTCGCGCGGCTCCCCATGTCGGAGGTTGGAGTCCTCCCTTCCGCATGTGTGTGTGTGTTGTCGTTAGCGAAAGTTAGTTTACGTTAGATTAAGTAGTGCGTAGTCCTAGGAACCGATGAACTCAGCAGTTTGGTCCCATAGGAACTTACCACAAATTTCAAAAAAAATTGTATAGAAAGACAGTGCAAGAAGTCTATTTCAGTTGCGGCTTGCTCATTAATTAGAAACTAAATTTGGAGAAAATAATATAAATTCAGAATGGGAAAAGATAAAGGCATTAGTAATCCAAGCTGCGTCGGAAGCAGTAGAGAAGACAAATTAATTTAGGAGGAGAAAGTGTCCAAACATGGAATGAAGATTTAATAAATTCATATGAAGAGAAACAAAAAATTTGAGTTATAAATCTGCAGCACAATACAGAAGAAACGACAGCGTGAAGAAAACAACGTAACTAAACGTAGACAATTTTGAGACAATCCCATCACGAATATTGGGATAGACCGTTATCAAACGTTGAAACTAATCCCGAAGGTACACAAGGAATGCCTTATAAACACCTGAAACAACTTTACAAATACTCCCTTTAGTTATTCATTTCTCATACAAGTTATGACTTCTCCAGTAAGTTAAAGACATCTTCAGTATGTTAGGCAAGATTCTATTGGTTTGTGGTACTATAAATACAACATTATCCATTGAAACTGGAAAAGGCACAAAACCAAGTTTCTGCTAAGTGGTGGCGACACCTACGCTCACACACGGAAGTTAGGGCTGGACTATAACTAAGAAAGACAAAAGAAGGATACTCTCAGCAAAAATGAAATTTTTAAGGAAAGTAAAGAGATGTAGTTCACGACCGAATAAAAACGTCTAAAATAAGGAAAGAATTAAATAGATTTTACATGAATGAAAGAATAGAGTATGGAGGTGACAAAATGTACACGTGATACAGACGAGAAGGAAAGACTGGTACAGAAATGCGAAGAAAAGTGAGGATGGAAAAGGCTATAAGTCTACCTCTTGAAGTGAATAAGAAGAAAGAGGCGGAGGAAGACAACAACGACTACAAAACCTCATAGTCGCGTTCGCACTACAGTGGAAATGGGGTAATTATTGATATAGACAATAGCATATCAGTTATAGGAATGTAGATAATGGAACAAGAAATTTTCCGCACTGCTCGATACCAATCGCGACTACTTGTATGTTTACATTAATAGCACTGAAAGCGATCACGGTGCCTTTTGTTGGGTTGTGGCTTAACAAGGCTACTCCCATTGCTATAGACCCGTGTGCTCTGATCCATGACGGGGAGAACTCGCCTATCACACTCGCATCACCCACGCTTGTATCGACCCTAACACATTTGCCGCTGCACACATGAACCGCCCCTTCGCGCCCCTGCTGTCAAAAGGAAAAAAGAATGAAGAATTTGTAGCAAGCACACAGAGTGGCAAGGCGGGCTCGCCAGCGAGCAGGCTTTTATTTAGCTAATTGAAAATAAATCCAATTAGATCCTAAAATGAATAGGGCCGTGATGCAGAGCTGGGGGATGAAATTTTTACGAGGCACGACCACCCTAGCGTGGGAGAGGGGTGTGTCTCTCCTGGCGTCCCATGGGACTGGGGACGATGACCGAGGGCGGAGCAGTACGGCAGTGCCAGCTGATGAAGGAACAGTCACGGCTGAAACATCGCCAGAGGCGATCGCGGAAGAGAAGAGAAACTACAGTCGCTGACTAGTGGAGATGAATTTTGCCACGATGAGCTACCAGCGATTTTTATACGTAGGTCACTCGAGTAACAGAGCATGCCCCCGAATGGAAGAAACGCAAGTTGGTAGTGCCTTCAAAAAGCGTCATCGAACGGATGGAAGTTATTAGATTTTACCGCTGAAGTCACTGTGTTCTACATACACGGTCAAAATTAATAAAACCGACAAACTGCTGTGACGGTTTCCTCACTGGAGATGTAGGAAAAGGGGTCCGATCAACATATGTCCGGAAATGCGTTGTTACCAAGGTAGATGGCGCTGACGAATGACAGTTCCTGTTTCCACGTGCTGTGTGTTACTTGTATGTTGCAGGGGACGTGCTTGACGCCTTGTCCTGTAAGCAACAGAATGGTCTGTTATTCATGCCGGTAACAAGCAGAGATGGTGTTTGTGTACCGCGAAACAGATGGAAACGGTCGAAAGGCAGCACGAAACAAGTACCCTCAAAGACACCAATCACATCACACAACATTTTAAGGCCATGTTCATGGGTCCTTTCGTCCTTTCAGACGAACACGTGCTGGGGAGGGGGGTGGGGGGTCTCGCACTGTATGTACACCAGATTTCGGCGACCCGTTTTCTACAGGATATTGAGACGAACCCTGTTGCAAGCTACAGGCAAGTGCACCGCCAACATGGTTGAAGCCAAAGTTTATATCCTGCATAATAACCGCTACTGTACCTGTCACCTGCAATCACGTTCAAACCACTTTGAACATACGTTGTAACGTGTACTGTGTTCCGGGACTATTTGTAGTCGTTTCATGCACATCGTCTATTTATGGTCAATGTTCGTAGGACGGTTTGTACACTTCTTGCCACGATCGGTCCTTGCAGTTTGTCGGTTTTATTAATGTTCATCATGTATGTGGATCGTGCGTAAATATGCATTATGTCGTATTTTACGAACTGTTATGTGTGAGGAAATCGAAAAAGAAATGATTGTTGGAAGGACTCCATCAGCGTGCAGAAAGTCACAACAACCTACGGTGAAACTAAAAGCAACTGTGCTAACATCAGGAGTAAAAGGGAATGCCACTGTTAAACGCAGAGGAGAGAACGGATAGACGGAAAGAGTACGCTGAAGGTATCTATGAAGAGGAGAACTTGACTGATGACGAGATAGAAGAAGAAGTCAACAGGGCATAGATAGGAGACCCATAGTATCAGAATTTAAAACAGCTTTGGACGACTTAGCCTCAAATAAAAGAGAAGGGCTAGATACTATTCCATCAATATCTCTACAAACTGTGGAAAGTGGCAACAGAAAGACTACTGTATTTTGCGTGTAACATGAGTCAGGCTGGCGATATACCATCAGATTTTCTGAAAAACGTCATAGACACAATTCCGAACATAGCAAGAACCAACAAGTGCAAGAATTATCGCATCATTAGCTTAACAGCTGATGCGTCCAAGACGCTGACATGATTAGTATTTAGAAGAATGAGAAATAAATCTGAGGACCTTTTAGATGATGATCTGTTTGGCTTTAGGAATAGGAAAGGCATCTGAGAGGTAATTCTGTCGTTGAGGTTGATAATCGAAGCAAGACTAAAGAAAAATCAAGACATGTTAATATGATTTGTCGACGTAGGGAGAGCATTCGACAGTGTAAAATGGTGAACATATTTGAAATTCTCTGAAAAATAGGGTAAGCTACAAAGAAACACGGGTAATGAACAATATATACAGGGACAACGAGGGAATAATAAGATTGGAAGACCAAGAACGAAATGCTCTGATTAGAAAGAATGTAACACGAGGATCTAGCGTTTAGTCCCTATTGTATATACATCGAAGACGCAATAACGGTAATAAAACAAAGATTCGAGAGTGAGACAGAAACTGTAGGTGACAGAACATAAATGATAATATTGTCTGGTGACATTCCTATCCTCAGTGAAAGTAAAGGGAAATTACAGGATTTGTTGAACGGAATGTGGAGTCTAGTGAGTACAGAACTTGGACCAAGAGTGAATTGAAGGAAGACGAAAGTAATGAGAAGTATCAGATGCGTCAGCAGCGAGAAATTGAACATCAGAATTTGTAATCACGAAGTAGATGAAGCTAAGACATTGTGCTACCTGGGTAGCAAAATAATACATGACGGACGGAGCAAGGAGGACACCAAAAGCAGACTAGTACTGGCAAACAGGGCATGTCCGACGAATATAAATTTGCTAGTATCAAACGTAGGCTTAATTTGAGGAAGAAGTGTCTGAGAGACTGTACGTCAGGGGTAAAGCATTGTATGGTAGTGATTGTGGGAAAACCGGAAGAGCATCGAAGTATTTGATGTGTGGCGCTACATAGGAATGTTGAAAAACAGGTTGATTGAATAGTCGAGGAAAGGAAAAATGGAAAACACAAATGAGAAGAAGGGACGGGATGGTAGAATATCTGTTAAGATATCAGGGAATAACTTCCGTGGTGCTAGAGGGAGCTGTAGAGGATAAAAACTGTGGAGGAAGAAAGAAATTGGAAAATATCCAGGAAATAAATGAGAACTTTGGTTGCAGTTGGTGATATGTGATAGAAAGATTGACCAGGAGTATAATTCATGATGCTGCATGAAACGACCAGGAGTATAATTCATGATGCTGCATGAAACCAGTCACAACACTGAAGGAACCGCGTGACCTCTACGGTCGCAGGTTCGAATCCTGCCTCGGGCATGGATGTGTGTGATGTCCTTAGGTTACTTAGGTTTAAGTAGTTCTAAGTTCTAGGGGACTGATGACCTCAGATGTTAAGCCTCATGGTGCTCAGAGCCATTTGAACCATTTGAACGACACTGAAGACAAAAAAAAATTGTCTCTCCCCAGCATCAGTGTAAATTCCACGAACATACATCTTACGAAATTCAGCTCGCTCTTTTCGTCAGTGATATCCAGAGACCCACACTCAAAGGCGCTCGTGTTGTTCTTGACTTTCGGAAGGTATTTGATGCAGACGCTGACTGCCGTTTAGTGGACAAAATACGAGCTTCCCCAGTGTCAGACCAGATCTGTGACTAGACTGAAGCTTCCTTGTCGATAGGACTCGACAGTGTATTCGAAGTGTAATAAATACACTCATGCTCATAAATTAAGGATAGTGCTGATACATTGTGAAACAACGCTCTAGTGGGCGGTTTGCGGGTTTAAATCACCTCGGTGTACGACCATGCGGTGCATTTGACCCGCGATCACCGTACGGTGGCGCTGGTAGCAGTCCACATACGCAGAGGTGTGTTGGTGCATGTCACAGGACGGTGCAGCGAGTAAGTATGCAGACGTTTTCATACGTACTAATGATGACTGTGTGTTGAAAATGGCTCAAAGAACACATATTGATGACTTTATGAGGGGTAGAATACAAGGGCGACTGGAGGCTGGTCAAACACAGCAGGTCGTAGCACGAGCTCTCCGTGTGATCTCAAGATAATGGTAATAATTCCAGCAGACAGGAATCGCTTCCAGGCCCTACAGTATTGGACGACCACAGTGTACAACACCACAAGGAGACCGATATCTCACCATCAGTGCCTGCAGGCGGCCACAGAGTACTGCAGGTAGCCTTGCTAGGGACCTCACTGCAGCCACTGGAACGGTTGTCTCCAGACACACAGTCTACAGACGACTGAACAGACATGGTTTATTCACCCGGAGACCTGGTCATAGGAGAGCCCGTAAACCCTGCAGTCACGAACACAGTACATGGTCACTGGAACAGTGGTCTCAGGATATGTTCACGGATGACTCCAGGTGTGTCTGAATAGTGATTCTCGCCGGCTTTTCATCTGGCTTTAACCAGGAACCAGATACCAACCCCTTAATGTACTTGAAACGGATCTGTATGGAGGTCGTGGTTTGATGGTGTTGGGTGGGATTATGATTGGTGCACGTGCACCCGTGCATGTCTTTGACAGAGCAACTGTAACCTGTCAGGTGTAACGAGACGTCATTTTGCACCAGTATGTCCGCCTTTTCAGGTGTGCAGTGGGTCCCACCTTCCTCCTGATGGATGATAACGCACGGCCCCAGCGATCTGCCATCTCGGAGGAGTTGTTGTTGTTGTGGACTTCAGTCCTGAGACTGGTTTGATGCAGCTCTCCATGCTACTCTATCCTGTGCAAGCTTCTTCATCTCCCAATACCTACTGCAGCCTATATGCTTCTGAATCTGTTTAGTACCTTGAAACATATCAGGCGCATGGAGTGGCCTGCCTGTTCTCCAGATCTAAACCCCATCGAGCTCTCGGTCGACGTACCGCTGCACGTCTTCAAACCCCTGCGGCACTTCGGGAGCTCCGACAGGCACTGGTGCAAGAATGGGAGGCTATACCCCAGCCTGATCCAGAGTGTGCCAACCCGTTGTGCAGCCTGTGTACGTGTGCATGGTGATCTCATCCCATATTGATGTTGGCGTACCTGCGTAGGAAACAGTGCTGTTTTGTAGCACATGTGTTTCGGGACGGTTTTCTCATCTTATCACCAATACCATGGACTTACAGATGTGTGTCGTTTATATTCCTTATGTGCCTACGCTATTAGCGCCAGTTTTGTGTAGTGCCACTTCGTCTGGCACCACATTCTGTAGTGATCCTTCTCAGATAAAAAGCTTGGCATATTTGAGTTTCACGACTAAGAAGACCAGTTTCACCATACGGATTTGGTGACTGTGTACTTCACTGGTCTGAGGATGACCTTGCTATGCCGTGACTGGTCATTTCCTTTGATATTTGTGTTATTGCTTCGGGAAATAAATCATGTTGAAAACAATCAATCACTGCGCACTTCAATCTTTGCAAACAGTAACGAGTCCCTTCCTCTATCTGCAAGGACGTCATGAATCGGATGAAAACTCTGTTATTCACTAACATGGTATATTGTTCTCTAACTGACAGTACGAAATTGTATTGAAGTCTTATTGGAAGTGAAGGAGCCCCGTATCAGTCTGCGCGTCCTGGCTAAAGACAACTTCTGATACGAGGCCTAAAATTAATGCTGTCATGGCCAGGTATCTGTAATGAAAAGAGACTTAACGATTCCAAACTGTAATTCAAACATCAAAGCAATGAACATGAATACCGTATTGTGTATAACTGACAAAGTCTGACTCCGGACATTCTGACAAGTTTTATACTAAATACAAAGAAAATTACTTTTTTCAGATTTAAACCATAGGAAAGTGAGATGAGAGAGCAAAGAATTTCGTTTAACTAACGTAATTTCTAGAAAGAAATAACGGAGCCTCGGCGGCCGCAGTATCTCCCTGGCTGGACGTCCCTGACGGCACAGCGTAAAACAACGGTTCTGTGAGATTTCTGTGAAACGCTAAACGGATAGTCGAAGCGTTGCCACAAGATAAGATTTATATTTCAGCCCGACATGGAAATTAATTTATCCAAAAAATAAAGAGCTACATTCTTTTCTACCCGAAACTTGAATATTGTTGCTCAACTTATGCCACATGGTTGCTGGAAATAAGAAAACGGTAAATCTCTTGCCTGAGACCAAGTGGGACGATGCAGCGGGTTAAGACCACTAAACATTATATTAAGCATATTTATTTAGGAAACTCTTATCAGCAGTTTGGTGACTGGAATAGAATATTCATTTCATAATTAAGTCATACATCGTTAGAAGATATCTAGGGGAAGTTGCAATAAAATGACGTACCATTAAGGAAAAAGTCTGGTGTGTGTACAATTTTTGATTTATAAGCGATATTTTTTGTACGTTGACATTAAAATATATTAGCTACACAGTGATTCGTGAAAGAAATCTGGATTATACGTTACATTACTATTACAATGTACTATTACAATGCTTCCACAATGTCGTACATTGAGGGTCGTTGGGAAAAATTACATAGTCTCATGTCTTCTATAAATTTGAAATTTTGTATGCAAACGTCATCTGTGAAAATCTGCGCTTTTACTGTGAGCCCACGTTGAGCACTTAATTTTCTTTGGTCTATAAGCATTTCATGGTGATTTCAAAATGTATAGTTTATGGGCATTATCATTTTCCGTAGTTCTAAAATTTAGGTTGAACGTAATGTTGCATAAGGGCCACGCCCATCTGTCAGTTTGAAGTGTGTCAGAATATGTGATGCATTATTTTGTTCATCCGTTTTTTTTCGTCGTTAGTTGCTGATCGTTAACACAGGTGTATTCTAGAAGGCACTGATTCCCGGAACCAAAGTACAGGCATGTCTAGAAGGCCATGGTTCGAATGTAAACAAAGATCTGAGAATATAAGATTTCGGAATTTCGAACACGTGTGGTTTTGTAATTTTGTGTTATTTTGTTTCTCTGTGTGCGTTTCCTGTGCTACAAATGCCCAGCGTAAGGAAATTTATCCCCAAACGAAAGTTTCGCGGTAAACAGTTCCAAACACAACCGAATAGTACACCTCAGTTGCTTCAAAAGTTGCCTGCGGGAACTGTGTCTACAGGCAGTGATTCTAGAAATAAATTTAAGCTTTCTCAATATAATAAGAACAATCATAGTAGTATTGTCAACAGCAATAACGATGGAAAGTTATTGTGAACCTAAATATGCCGCCAAGACTCTTGAAGAGTGCTGTGAAATGCAAATACTGCAATTTTGAAGATAGTATTGACGTTTCTGAGGACATTCCAGCAAGGAAGGGTCTTCCAAGGCGGTTAGTGATTGCCTGTTACTCCTGTAAGGTACACAATGATACTATGACTAATAGTCAACATTACAATGTAAATATTCAGCTTGCTTATGTAGTGATGGATTTGCCTCCACCTCCACTGAGGTTTGACAGACACAATAAAACAATAGATAATGCTTTATGTGGTGTAAGTGAACATTCAACGAAAAGAGCAGCAGAAGAAGCAGTAGCCTCGTCTGAGAATACAGACATTGTAGCAACATTTGATGGATTTTGGCAGAAGAGAGGTCATACTTCTCTGAATGTGGTTGTAACTACCATACATATTGAAACTGGTAAGATACTGTATTATGAATGTCTAACAAAGCGCTGCCAGGGTTGTTCAAGTAAGTTTATTGCCTCCCATGTTTGTGTAAAGAACTTTGATGGCAGAAGTGGAAACGTGGAAACGAAAGGAGTTCTGAACACTTTTAGAAGATCAGATGTCAGTGGTGGTGTGAGGTATGTAGGCTACCTTGGGGATGGAGACTGTAAAGGACACACTACTTTTGTTAATGACAGAACATATGGGGACAATCTGATAGAAAAGCTTGAATGTGTTGGGCATGTACAAAAAAGAATGGGAGCTTGGCTGAGAAAATTATGTAAAGACTTCAGTGGAAAAAAAAACTGTCAGACAGAAAGCAGATAGGTTGTCCAAGTCGTCTTACAAAAACTGAAATTAATTCTTTGACTCAGTACTATGGACTAGCAATAAGGAGAAATGTTGGAGATTTGGAGAACATGAGACGAGCAGTTTGGGTAACATGGTTTCACAGAGTGTCAACAGATGAAACCCCACAATATGGTTTGTGTCCAAAAGAGGAAGATTCGTGGTGCAAGTACTGGTTGAGCAATGCTACAGGCATAGAATATACCCACAAGCATTCCTTACCACTTCCTGTAATGGAGACAATATATATAGGGATCTGGAAAATAAAAATCTATTTACAAAATACACTCCTCTAAATTGAAATAAGAACACAGTGAATTCATTGTCCCAGGAAGGGGAAACTTAATTGACACATTCCTGGGGTCAGATATATCACATGATCACACTGACAGAACCACAGGCACATAGACACAGGCAACAGAGCATGCACAATGTCGGCACTAGTACAGTGTATATCCACCTTTCGCAGCAATGCAGGCTGCTATTCTCCCATGGAGACGATCGTAGAGATGCTGGATGTAGTCCTGTGGAACGGCTTGCCATGCCATTTCCACCTGGCGCCTCAGTTGGACAGCGTTCGTGCTGGACGTGCAGACCGCGTGAGACGACGCTTCATCCAGTCCCAAACATGCTCAATGGGGGACAGATCCGGAGATCTTGCTGGCCAGGGTAGTTGACTTACACCTTCTAGAGCACGTTGGGTGGCACGGGATACATGCGGACGTGCATTGTCCTGTTGGAACAGCAAGTTCCCTTGCCGGTCTAGGAATGGTAGAACGATGGGTTCGATGACGGTTTGGATGTACCGTGCACTATTCAGTGTCCCCTCGACGATCACCAGTGGTGTACGGCCAGTGTAGGAGATCGCTCCCCACACCATGATGCCGGGTGTTGGCCCTGTGTGCCTCGGTCGTATGCAGTCCTGATTGTGGCGCTCACCTGCACGGCGCCAAACACGCATACGACCATCATTGGCACCAAGGCAGAAGCGACTCTCATCGCTGAAGACGACACGTCTCCATTCGTCCCTCCATACACGCCTGTCGCGACACCACTGGAGGCGGGCTGCACGATGTTGGGGCGTGAGCGGAAGACGGCCTAACGGTGTGCAGGACCGTAGCCCAGCTTCATGGAGACGGTTGCGAATGGTCCTCGCCGATACCCCAGGAGCAACAGTGTCCCTAATTTGCTGGGAAGTGGCGGTGCGGTCCCCTACGGCACTGCGTAGGATCCTACGGTCTTGGCGTGCATCCGTGCGTCGCTGCGGTCCGGTCCCAGGTCGACGGGCACGTGCACCTTCCACCGACCACTGGCGACAACATCGATGTACTGTGGAGACCTCACGCCCCACGTGTAGAGCAATTCGGCGGTACGTCCACCCGGCCTCCCGCATGCCCACTATACGCCCTCGCTCAAAGTCCGTCAACTGCACATACGGTTCACGTACACGCTGTCGCGGCATGCTACCAGTGTTAAAGACGGCGATGGAGCTCCGTATGCCACGGCAAACTGGCTGACACTGACGGCGGCGGTGCACAAATGCTGCGCCATTCGACGGCCAACACCGCGGTTCCTGGTGTGTCCGCTGTGCCGTGCGTGTGATCATTGCTTGTACAGCCCTCTCGCAGTGTCCGGAGCAAGTATGGTGGGTCTGACACACCGGTGTCAATGTGTTCTTTTTTCCATTTCCAGGAGTGTATATCCATGGTCTCTCTCAGAATGCAAATGAAAGCTTCAACAGCTGTATATGGGAGAGAATACCCAAAACTGTATTTGTTGTGCTAACAGTGCTGAATAGTAGTGGAATGGATGCAATATGACATTCAGTGATGGTGTAATTCAAGGATCAATGAAGAAATTGAACATCCAGAAGGGAAGGAATAGGCTTCAGCTCAAACTGCTATTGACTAGCGGCGGGTAACCGAAGCTGAGACAGCTGTAGAAGCTGCTACCAAAGAGTGAAGGATAAAGAAAAGAATGAAGAGAAAATGGATGATAAGGAAACAGGAGGACGAATGGAGTATGCAGCTTGAATGTTCCAAGCGAGCACAGTGGTAAGTTAATAAATCTGTAAATCTTCATTTTCGATTTACCGAAAACTTGAATTTTCCTCATTCAGGTACACTTTCTTCCTAAAGGATTGAAGTTAAACTCACAAAAATTAGTACAGATCTTTGGAATGAGCTCCTCTACTGCCCTTGCTTACTATTTCCTCAACAATTTAAAACATGATGATGATGTCGTTGATATTTGAGCTATATTTCTAAATATTTCTATTGTAGTAAAACAAATTACTTGTCTTTTTCAGAGATCAGCATCAGTGAAGGAAACTAGATGCATAAAACACTTATGTGAATATAGTCTGTACTCTGACTCTTTTTCCAAGCTGTGCAGTCAGTGGTTCTAAATAAAATGGTACCGCAGTGAAATAGTGTTCCGTTCTTTATACTATTGTAAATATTGTTGTCAGTGCCAAAATATAATAAATATATAAATGATTTTTTGGGAAATGCTTTGACTAATGGCTCTATCTGTGTGTAAGACTTTTGAGCTATCTCCCATTTATAAACCAGTTGCACTGTGAGGGTGAAGATAATGCTAAAAATGCACCCCGTTCAGGGGCGTGTCCACTTAATACGCCCCGTCCATACCATTTTCGTTTAGAGTGACTAAATAAGTCGTGACAATATGGACAAGGAACATTATTAACATGATTGCCAGGTTCTTTGCACTGAGCTAAATCAGAAGTCGGTTTTCTTATATTATTCAGTGTAAGTCCCAATGGCCTGGATTCAAAGTCCTTAATGTGCTGTATTGTCTCACATTTTTACTCAGTTGGAAGTGTTTGGTGGAACCGACATCGAGGTCCCTATCAGCTTCTATCGTTTACTTGCCCTTGTCCAGTACTCATTACCTAAAGTAGCTTCAGGGACACCAAACATTCCTGAGTCACACTGCCAATGCGTGTACTTGTTATTAACAGGGTCAATAGCCTTTAGCATGCTCTGTCAATCTCATCACTTGATGAATATGCAACCTCTATGATTAGTGCTAACTTTTTGTCCAGATATTTCGATAATTTATTCTGCTGCAAGCCATCAATCTTCTGAGACAAGTGAATCATCACGTGCCCACATTAGTGAGTTTGATACTCTTACCGGACACCTTGTGCGGTTACGGTTGTTCACTTTCTGAAAGTAAGATTCCGATCAAACATCACTGTTCTTAAGTACTTTCTTCGAATGAACATGGCACTTCAGCTGATACCTCAGACTTTCTCTTTTCTTATTTGCTAACCGTAAAATGATTAACACTGTTCACAAGCTTACTCATAACACAACAGTTTGTATTCTGTGGATTATTTATTTAATTGTATGGCTAGGGCTCCCCGTCGGGCAGACCGTTCGCCGGGTGCCGGTCTTTCAATTTGACGCCACTTCGGTGACCTGCAGTCGATGAGGATGAAAGGATGATGATGAGGACAGCACAACACGCAGTCACTGGGCGAAGGAAATTCCCCGACCCAGCCGGGAAACGAACCCAGGCCCAGAGGATTGACAGTCAGTCAGGCTGACCGTTCAGCTATCGGGGGCGGACATTCTGCGGATAAGCCGTTGCCACCACTTCATATCAGTTTGATTGCTGAATGACCCTCGTGCATACACTACGTGACAAAACGAGTGAAGTACACTACCGGCCATTAAAATTGCTACACCAAGAAGAAATGCAGATGATAAACGGGTATTCTTCGGACAAATATATTATACTAGAACTGACATGTGATTACATTTCCACGCAATTTGGGTGCATAGATCCTGAGAAATAGGTACCCAGAACAACCAAACAAATGGTTCAAATGGCTCTGAGCACTATGGGACTTAAAATCTATGGTCATCAGTCCCCTAGAACTTAGAACTACTTAAACCTAACTAACCTAAGGACAGCACACAACACCCAGTAATCACGAGGCAGAGAAAATCCCTGACCCCGCCGGGAATCGAACCCGGGAACCCGGGCGTGGGAACCGAGAACGCTACCGCACGACCACGAGATGCGGACCCAGAACATCCACCTCTAGCCGTAATAACGGCCTTGATACGCCTGGGCATTGACTCAAACAGAGCTTGGATGCCGTGTATAGGTGCAGCTGCCCATGCAGCTTCAACACGATACCACAGTTCATCAAGAGTAGTGACTGGTGTATTGTGACGAGTCAGTTGCTCAGCCACCATTGACCAGACGTTTTCAATTGGTGAAAGATCTGGAGAATGTGCTGACCAGGGCAGCAGTCGAACATTTTCTGTATTCAGAAAGGCCCGAACAAGATCTGAAACATGTGGTCGTGCATTATCCTGCTGAAAAGTAGGGTTTCGCAGGGATCGAATGAAGGGTAGAGCCACGAGTCGTAACACACCTGAAATGTAACGTCCACTGTTCAAAGTGCCGTCAATGTGAACAAGAGGTGACCGAGACGTGTAACCAATGTCACCCCATACCATCACGCCGGGTGATACGCCAGTATGGCAATGACGAATACACGCTTCCAATATGCGTTCACCGCGATGACGCCAAACACGGATGCGACCATCATGATGCTGTAAACAGAACTTGGATTCATCCGGAGAAATGACGTTTTGTCATTCGTGCACCCAGGTTCGTCCTTGAGTACACTATCGCTGGCGCTCCTGTCTGTGATGCAGCGTCAAGGGTAACCGCAGCCATGGTCTCCGAGCTGATAGTCCATGCTTGCACACGCGTGAAGCATTGTGTTCAGATCAGAAAGGTCATGAAGATTGATGGCCACTTTAATATTGTCTGTGCTCGAAATTAATTTCATAAAACAATAAGGTATTATAAGGTACATTTCATTAATTAAATGGTTGGCGTGATATTTTGATTGTCTTCCACCCTTTAAATGATTTTTCGTGAGATTTTGAACCCATGTGTTTAATGGGAGCCGGAACGATCCATCTCCTCCATGTTAATTTTAGCAAATAAAAGGAACAATTTTTCTAAAACCATTGAACATATTGCTCTGAAATTTGGACTACTCGTTCAGTGAATATTTCTCTACAAAGTTATAATGCCACGTTAAGAAATATTTATTGGTTTTTGTTTTTCAATTTTTTTTTTTAAACCCCACTTCATCGCTACGTCGGAGACGCTGCGTCGCATCGCTCAAACGCCGGTTATAACATCACGTTTCAACTCACTTAAATATTGATAACCTGCCATTGTAGCAGCAGTAACCGATGTAACAAACACGCCAAACACTTGTTGTCTTATATATGCTTTTCTGACCGCAGCGCGGTGTTCTGATTGTTTACATATTTTTGTATTTGTATACACATGCCTAAACCAGTTTCCTAGGCGCTTCATTGTAGAACGACTGTGTTGTTCCGAGTTGGGTCGAGTAGAACTGACTGCGGAATCTACAATTCTTCGGCGGCATAATTTTTCCACAATGACATGGTGAGCTACTTTTGTGATTACATTGTGCGTCAATGGGAGAGGGATTTTTTTATGGCACTTGGAGACCAATGGCTGGCATGTATACTGGCCGCATTTTTATGTAGTGGGAATCAATGAAGGAATCATTACGCGACCTTGAGAGACCGCACACATTCTGCCGCTCGGTAAGGGCTGAAGGAGAAAGCAATAGAAAAATAATGAAGACATCTTTTCGGCGAGGTTCTGTGACGCGTCATACCCATCTTGATTGCAGACTACTGCTGAAACCTTGCCCATATCAAGAAATTATTGTAATATCACATGACTGGAGTGACAGTTAAGAAAACCCAAGATCTACAGGTTGTTAGGGATAGAAGTGCAGATAGTTTTAATGACTGAGGACAATGCACTGAACAACATTACATCGGTATTTACGCCACGTGCAGACTAATATTTATAGCTATTAGGAGTTATGTTTTTAGGTACCTCCAAGTACATGTGGCAAGGGAAGCTGTTAACTCTTTCGCAGGTTCGAATCCTGCCTCGGGCATGGATGTGTGTGATATCCTTAGGTTAGTTAGGTTTAAGTAGTTCTAAGTCTAGGGGACCTATGTCCTCAGATGTTAAGCCATATAGTGTTTAGAGCCATTTGAACCATTTTTTAACTTTTATTTTTCCCATGGGCAGTAGGTCAGAAGGTGAAGCGTCGATACATGGACGAAAAACGGGTAGTCTACAATGGCAGGCGTAGTACAGTTAGGGATGCAGTTACGACGGTGCAGGAAACATCAGGTAATAAGTTGTATGGGGTGACTCCGGGAAAACTGTTGGACTCAGAGAAATAAGAGGTACACTGAACTGGGTACATATTAAGGTACCAATGATCTCACTTATACCCCAACACCCTGCATATAATGTAGAAACGGTGTTAGCAATGTTAAATCTTTAGTTTACCCAAGTCAGAGACAGTGATTATTGGAAGTTTGAGAGCATTATTTAATGAATAAAGAGGCTATACTCAGATTCCAATAGGAGACAAATGCCTCTTCATTCCTTATTTGGACGTCCCCTCCCCCCCCTCCTAAACGTCCCTTGCCTCCTTGCGGACACCAATGCCTACGAGAACGTCTGTCCTGGACCAAAGGAACTCAACGGCAGAGCTTGGTTATCTTAGAACAAATTGGCATGACGTTGCCTCCCGCTGGGCATGTTCCGAATATTCCACAGAACCAACCACATGCATGGAGTAAGACTGAGCACGTGAAATTACTATCGATATTAATGCCACATAGAGTTGGTGACAGTGAAGTGAGAGGTTCCAATTTCACACTGCGCAACAAAATCGAGAGATTACTTTTTTCGAAACCCCGTAATTGTCTCCGATTGTGACGCGTAAGTGTGACACTTGGCTCAAAGGCGCCTACAACCATCCTCTGTAACGGTGCCAAATTGTAATACTCTGAGACGTCACCCACCACCACGGTGCTTCAAACAGCAAGGAAAAAATATCCATAGGTCAGAAGTTCATATGAAGAAGAAGGTGTCTGGCATCAAATGTCTCCAGGATTCTGCAGAACCCCACCGTGGACGCGTCACACGATGGGAACGTCGTCACACCCCATTTTACCCCCATTTCGCCCCTCCTTTTCATGCCTCAGCGACAGAGATCAGAACCGCCGTTTTCTTATGAGTGGTCGAGAAAAACATTTCAGACATCCAACCGGTCAGAATAGACACGAAAAGGCCTCGGAGATTAGAATAAATGCATCAATGAAACCACCCCTTTCCCCGTGGCGGATTCCCACAAATTTCGTGGTCGAACACGACATTTCACAATGCAGTAAGCCCTGAAAGAAGTTCTTCTCAACCTTTGGTACCGCCGACACCCTCGGACGTTGCAGTCATTCTGTATGGACATTGTGGGACACATAATATGGCCGTACCCCTTTGGAATGCAGCGTTAGCGCAGTTTTTGCTGTCGTGTACAGGTTGGAAACACCAGGGACCGTACAAAGCAATTCCGAGAATTCTGAATTTAATCCGAAACAGGAAAGACTGATTCTTATTTTTCTGCCCTCCAGTTTTTATCCATCCTGTGACGTAATCATGGGGTAGTGCAACGTTAGCCGGCCGGAGTGGCCGAGCGGTTAAAGGCGCTACAGTCTGGAACCGCACGACCACTACGGTCGCAGGTTCGAATCCTGCCTCGGGCATGGATGTGTGTGATGTCCTTAGGTTAGTTAGGTTTAAGTAGTTCTAAGTTCTAGGGGACTTAGGACCACAGCAGTTGAGTCCCATAGTGCTCAGAGCCATTTGAACCATTTTGCAACGTTAACATGTGTGTGAATAAAACGGCGGTGTTTCCGTCTAAGAACCTCATTCGGCAACACACTCAGTGTAACACATGCAACTTTGTTCAGTATATTACAAACTTACGAAGTGCGTTCAACGGGAAATGCAATAGATTTATTTTCGTGAGGTCTTTATTCCGGATACCAATATACCATATTACTACCCTCTGTTCTGGCTACAAATGTCTGTTTTTCAACGTAATTTCCGTTCAGTGAGACGGCCTTACGCCACCTAATTCGGAGGACCTATAAGCCCTCATTGACCAACTCTGCTGGTCGACGTGGGAGCCAAAGTCTTACTGCATCAAAAACTTCTCAATAATTCACGTACTGCCTCCCGAGGAGTACACCCTACAATCGGCAAAACAGATGGATGTCGGAAGATGCGACACACGGGCTCTATGGTCCTTAGGAAAAACAGGCCAATGCAGTTTTATGGGCTGGTGTGTTGGTTGACTGGAATGCAGTTGTAAGGGAAGGAGTAGAAGAAAAGGTTACAGGAGAATATGGGCTTGGGACAAGGAATGAAAGAGGAGAAAGACTAATTTAGTTATGTAACAAGTTTCAGCTAGTAATAGCGAATACCCTGTTCAAGAATCACAAGACAAGGAGGTATACTTGGAAAAGGCCGGGAGATACGGGAAGATTTCAATTAGATTACATCATTGTCAGACAGAGATTCCGAAATCAGATACTGGATTGTAAGACGTACCCAGGAGCAGATATAGATTCAGATCACAATATAGTAGTGATGAAAAGTAGGCTGAAGTTCAAGACATTAGTCACGAAGAATCAATACGCAAAGAAGTGGGTTACGGAAGTACTAAGGAATGACGAGATACGTTTGAAGTTCTCTAACGCTATAGATACAGCAATAAGGAATAGCGCAGTGGGCAGTACAGTTGATGAGGAATGGACATCTCTAAAAAGGGCCATCACAGAAGTTGGGAAGGAAACCATAGGTACAAAGAAGGTAGCTGCGAAGAAACCATGGGTAACAGAAGAAATACTTCAGTTGATTGATGAAAGGAGGAAGTACAAACATGTTCCGGGAAAATAAGGAATACAGAAATACTAGTCGCTGAGGAATGAAGTAAATAGGAAGTGCAGGGAAGCTAAGACGAAATGGCTACAGGAAAAATGTGAAGACATCGAAAAAGATATGATTGCCGGAAGGACAGACTCAGCATACAGGAAAGTCAAAACAACCTTTGGTGACATTAAAAGCAACGGAGGTAACATTAAGAGCGCAACGGGAATTCAGAGGAGGGAGCAGATAGGTGGAAAGAATACATTGAAAGCCTATATGAGGGTGAAGATTTGTCTGATGTGATACAAGAAGAAACAGGAGTCGATTTAGAAGAGATAGGGGATCCAGTATTAGAGTCGGAATTTAAAAGACCTTTGGAGTACTTACGGTCAAATAAGGCAGAAGGGATAGATAACATTCCATCAGAATTTCTAAAATCATTGGGGAAAGTGGCAACAAAACGACTATTCGCGTTGGTGTGTAGAATATATGAGTCTGGCGTTATACCATCTGACTTTCGGAAAAGCATCGTCCACACAATTCCGAAGACGGCAAGAGCTGACAAGTGCGAGAATTATCGCACAATCAGCTTAACAGCTCATGCATCGAAGCTGCTTACAAGAATAATATACAGAAGAATGGAAAAGAAAATTGAGAATGCGCCAGGTGACGATCAGTTTGGCTTTAGGAAAAGTAAAGGGACGAGAGAGGCAATTCTGACGTTACGGCTAATAATGGAAGCAAGGCTAAAGAAAAATCAAGACACTTTCATGGGATTTGTCGACCTGGAAAAAGCGTTCGACAATATAAAATGGTGCAAGCTGTTCGAGATTCTGAAAAAAGTAGGGGTAAGCTATAGGGAGAGACGGGTCATATACAATAAGTACAACAACCAAGAGGGAATAATAAGAGTGGACGATCAAGAACGAAGTGCTCGTATTAAGGCTGTAGCCTTTCGCCCCTGCTCTTCAATCTGTACATCGAGGAAGCAATGATGGAAATAAAAGAAAGCTTCAGGAGTGGAATTAAAATACAAGGTGAAAGGATATCAATGATACGATTCGCTGATGACATTGCTATCCTGAGTGAAAGTGAAGAAGAATTAAATGATCTGCTGAACGGAATGGTCTAATGAGTACATAGTATGGTTTGAGAGTAAATCGGAGAAAGACGAAGGTAATGAGAAGTAGTAGAAATGAGAACAGCGAGAAACTTAACATCAAGATTGATTGTCACGAAGTCAATGAAGTTAAGGAATTCTGCTACCTAGGCAGTAAAATAACCAATGACGGACGGGGCAAGGAGGACATCAAAAGCAGACTCGCTATGGCAAAAAAGGCATTTCTGGCCAAGAGAAGTCTACTAACGTCACATACCGGCCTTAATTTGAGGAAGAAATTCCTGAGGATGTACGTCGGGAGTACAGCATTGTATGGTAGTGAAACATGGACTGTGGGAAAACCGGAACAGAAGAGAATCGACGCATTTGAGATGTGGTGCGACAGACGAATGTTGAAAATTACGTGGACTAATAAGGTAAGGAATGAGGAGGTTCTACGCAGAATCGGAGAGGAAAGGAATATGTGGAAAACACTGATAAGGAGAAGGGACAGGATGATAGGACATCCGCTAAGACATGAGGGAATGACTTCCATGGTACTAGAGGCAGCTGTAGAGGGCAAAAACTGTAGAGAAAGACAGAGATTGGAATACGTCAAACAAGTAATTGAGGACGTAGGTTGCAAGTGCTACTCTGAGATGAAGAGGTTAGCACAGGAAAGGAATTCGTGGCGAGCCGCATAAAACCAGTCAGTCGACTGGTGACCAAAAAAAAAAAAAAAAAAAAAAAAATGTTGGTTGATTGATTTGGGGGAGGGGACTAACAGTAAGGTTATCGCTCCCATTGGTTTAGGGAATGATGGGGAAGGCATTCGTCCGTGCCCTTTCAAAGGAATCATCCCAGCATTTGCCTGAAACAATTTAGGGAAATCACGGAAAACCTAAATCAGTATGGCCTGACGCAAGTTTGAAACGTCGTCCTCCCGAATGAGAGTCCAGTGTGCTAACCACTGAATCACCTCGCTCGTTTTTATGAGCTTCTCTTGCGTGCGCATACTTGTGTGCGTAGACTTGTGTGAGGCCTTGAGTTAATATAGAGAAGCTGATTTTCATTTTTGTCGCGATGAACACCCAGAAGTTTCTTTTTGAATACATTGTGGGAGCAACATTAATGAATGTTATTACTAAAATTTACTATCAAAAACCGTTTTGATCAGAAATTATTTATTCCGGTGTCCGGTTTCGACCACAACTATTGTCATCTTCAGACCTACAAGTCATTTACAAAGTTTGGTCAGAGGGCAACATACATTGAAGAAAAATATATAAAGTCACAAAGTTATAAAACGATGAATTTCCAATGAGCAAGAAACTCCTTCTTATGGTAAATCAATACTGGACAAGCCAAGCCGGCCGGATTGGCCGTGCGGTTCTAGGCGCTACAGTCTGGAACTGAGCGACCGCTACGGTCGCAGGTTCGAATCCTGCCTCTGGCATGGATGTCTGTGATTTCCTTAGGTTAGATAGGTTTAATTAGTTCTAAGTTCTAGGCGACGACCTCAGAAGTTACGTCGCATAGTGCTCAGAGCCATTTGAACCATTTTTTGAGAAGCCAGTGTACGTAGTACCATATATACTGGAGGCTGCCCGCCTTCTGACAGAATGCTGTCATCGCTAACCAATGGGTTATAGGTCTAATAACAACCTAGTTAAAAGAACGTTGACAAGAAATAAAAATAAACACACATAAAACTTAGCTTGATCAACAGCTATTGTCACTTAAGAAACGTTAAAAATATTTAAACATGTAGATTAAATTAACATTGTCTTCACAGTACATGAGTTGCCCTTTATAAGCCTGTTAGTGAACCATTTGGAACCACTGGTTTCCATGGTGGGGTTAGACGCCGTTCCAAAGATCTGGCAGCAGGCTTCTCTCCACTGAAAAAAGTTGATAGGCAAACCAGTGGTTGCAATGGTCAGGATAGACCCCATTCCAAAGATGTGGCAGTAGGCTTCTTTCCAACGAAGTTCTAAAACTCGAATGGCAGCTTGGCCGTTCACTTCCCCCAACTCTTTTACTTTACGCGTTTACTCTGGAACGTCAGACGGCAGAATGACGATTGCACGAAAACAAAGGTGAGATAAAGATGAAACTGTATGTAGCCCTCTGATCAAATTTTGTATTTGACTTGTAGGTCTGAAGATGACCACAGTTGTGGTCGAAACCGGTCATCGGAATAATTTGCAACCAAGACCGTTTTTGATAGTAAATAACCGGAATTTGCTTCAAATTACAGAGGGTAGCACAATACATTTCAGTTGATCGTTGCATCATGACGGAGGACATAAAACATAATAACCTCTTCAGAGTCTCAGAAGATCGCCGCCATAAATTTGCCGGCTGAGTGTGAGACTCTGATCTTATTTTCCGGAGAAGAGGTGGCTTAGCGCCACTTCATGTACTTACGGTTGTTTACGGTTAGAAATAATGAACTCGTATTTCATCGCCTGTGACAAAAAATTATCACGATCAGCCTCTGAACGAGCAAGGAACTCCTCACAGATGATGCTTCGTTGCTCTCCACGGTTTTGTGTTATGTGGTGACGGACCCAGTGGACACAAACCTTTGAGTACTCCAACTGATGGCGGAAAGTGTCAGCATTATTAACATGGACGTCCAGTGGTGCAGGGAAGTGTTTGATTCTGAACTATCATTCACGTGGAAGATTGTGTCCGCTAATTCCAACAATGCAGGGGTCACGGTGTCGTTTGCTGTGCCGGCTCAGGAGAGATCGGATAGGTTTGCACGACTTAGTTGCTATGATGGCAGACGCCTCGCCCAACGACTCTCGGTGCTTTTGTTCACGAACAGGTCTCCTACACATTCTGCAAGCGTCTATTAATCTCTAACATGCGCTGGTTTCCCGCCAAAAGAAACTCGATGACAGCTCTGCGCTTGAAACACGCCTCCGTTACAGACGCGGCTAAATATAGCGGCGTCACTTAACAGAACTTTATATATGAAGATAGTAACTGTTCTTGAAAGAACAGATACCACTGATGACCGTGCAGCTTCTTTAGAATAAATGATATTTAATTGAAACCCCCCAGCTGCCGACAGGCGTTGTTGATACGCCTCGATGAGGACAGCTGAAAATGTGTGCCCTGCCCGGGACTCGAACCCGGGGTCTCCTGCTTATAAGGCAGACGCTGTATCCATCTGAACCACCGAAGACACAATGAATAGCGCGACTAGAGGGACTTATCCCTTGCACGCTTCCCGTGAGACCCACATTCCCAACTGTCGACAAATTATATACGTAATGTACGTAGTAGATATTTGTCCATCCACTCACTACTCGCACACACTAAGGTGGCGATTCCCGTAAGAGTTCGGGCAACCTGTCCGGTTTCACACAGACGAAGGTTAATGGCTGGGTAGCCTTTAACTATATAGGAAGATAGTAATTGTTCTCGAAAGAAAATTTATTCTAGAGAAGCTGTACGGTCATCAATGGTACCTGTTCTTTCGAGAACAGTTACTATCTTCATATATATTTAAAGGCTACCCAGCCATTGACCTTTGTCTGTGCGAATGGGCACAGGTTGCCCAAATTCTTGCGGGAATCGTCACCTTAGTGTGCACGAGTAACGAGTGGATGGACAAATATCTATTAGGTACATTACGTGTGTAGATTGTGGACAGTTGGGAATGTGGGTCCCACGGGAAGCGTGCAAGGGATAAGTCCCTGCAGTCGCGCTATTCATCTGTCCTCGGTGGCGCAGATAGATAGAGCGTCTGTCACGTAAGTAGGAGACCCGGTTTCGAGTCCCGGTCAGAGCACACATTTTCAGCTGTCCCTATCGAGGTTTATCAACAACACCTGTCGGCAGCTCAGGGTTTCAATTAATAATCATTCAACAGAACTTCATGAAAGTACAAGGGCTGAATCGGAATCTTTCCACTAAGTCCGACGAACATTTTTTCAAGCGAAACTTGCCGAGAAAAAAGTGTCTTGCATCACTTGCCCACGTACCAGTCGGAGACTTCGACAGCAATTTAGTCTGGCGGCTGCTGTAGCGCCTGTGGGTTAGACAACGCCCTTGGGCACCCCTGGGGTTGGGTTTGCCTACCTACGCTTTTCGACCACTACCGGGGAACGCTGTAGGCACCTTTGAACCGAAATTCACACTTTTGCGTTGCAATGGGAGACAATTACGAAGTTTCGAAAATGACCCTTTAATTTTCTTGTGCAATGTAGTACGAGGAACAGACTACTGTACAGAGAAGATATGAAAGAGTTGTTAATTGGATCTCAAAATCAGGTGATTGCCTTGAGATTATGGTAAGGCTTACCTGAACCTCTAGCAAAGCATTACGTGTCCCGGATTTTCGCCGCGACACATTTACGGGCTCCAGAACGTGCTGGCGACGGCTGCACTATTCAGGTGGGCAAATGGGAGTGCTTCCACCGCGGCGACATTACGTCCACTTTACTCTTTCATCTGGCGCCGGAGCGCCGAATTTCGAGGCCGGGTGCTCGTGAGTACATAATGGCGCGTCTCGTGCACATAGCCGCTGGATCACCAGTGCCCGGAACCGCTCTCTCTTTCTCTCCCGGTACTCTCCCTCCCCCTGCGCTCGTGCCCCCCGCAGGGAGGGCGAGATTATGGAGAAAACGAAGAGGGGGAGGACGCCTTGCAAATATTTGCCGGAGAGCCACTCCAATTTGAAGCAGTGACGACCGCTCCGCGCCGCTCGCGATGTATAATTCAATATTGATGTAATTATTAAGCCGACTGCAGATTACTGGAGTGTGTCTGCCTCGGGCAAAGAGAGAGAGTGAGTGAGTGAGGGAGGGAGAGAGACGAAGCCTAGCGGCCGGATGGAAAAGGCAGGCGGATGGGGAGCCCTTTCCTACAGGGGAAAGCAGCTTGGCCGTTCACTTCCCCCAACTCTTTTACTTTGCGCGCTTACGCTGGAACGTCAAACGGCAGAATGACGATGGCTCAAAAACAACGGTGAAATAAAAATGAAACTGTATTTCCCGTCCAGATCGGTACATAACCAGTGTGTTGAAAAAGTAAAGGGAAACGTACTAATTTTCTCCTGTGTAGTAGCCCTGATAAGTGCAAGTATTCAGTTGCGTTGGTAAATATGTCAGAAAAGTGTCAGTGAACTGTTATCTATGTTGGATATTTCGTCTGTAGTCAGATGTCAAAATGATTATATGTTTCCTTATTGGTGTTCATCCACCTCGCCGCAAAGGGCGGGGGAGTGGGGCTGTCAGCGGTCACAATGCGCCCCTCTTTACCCAAAAGATTTAAAAATGCAAAACATAGTGAAATTTTTACCTGTCGTTATAGAAATGAATGATTTCACGAATGAAAATACTGTTGTATTATGGAAAATAACTGATTTGTTGGAATTGAGGATATATACAAAAATGATGTTTCGGTTGTCCGGCGCTCAACTGCGCGGTCTTCAGCGCCCGTACAAAGTCCCAATTTTTAAAAAATCCACTCCAGCCACGAATGCTGATGATGACGATGAAATGATGAGGACAACAGAATCACCAGTCCCCGGGTACAGAAAAATCCTCAACCAGACCGGGAATCGAACAAGAAACCCGTGATCCAGAGGCAGCAATTGTATCAACTAGAACACGGGCTGCGGACATCTACAGAAATGAATAAATTGATGATGAGCTCATATAGACAGCCAAGTGTCATGGGATTCGTACGAGGATGTGTTGAAAAGTAGTGCCACCGAATCTTCACCGTGAAAAATCTTGAAGCAAGCACTTTAACTAGAAGAAACTTCTCGGACATCTTGCGACGACAGTTCAGGGAAAAACGTCGAGCTTCCGAAGTATAATTCCATCGTCTTCGTCACGAGTAACTGACTGTCTAAACTCCTGCTGTGGGCTTCCGAAATAGCCGATAGAGGACCAGTGAATGATTGACAGTTACATTGGTCAGACCATCCGCACAATTCACGACCATTGTGCAGAACATCAAAGGCATATTAAAAATTGAGAACTGGAGAACTTTGCAGTTACTGGGCACAGGCTTACAAAGAGAAACATAATATTGTTTGATGAAACATGTTTTGACCCAGGCTCCCTCATGTTTGGATTCTATAGAAATTGTGCGAAAAAACTCCAGTCATGACCGCGGATATACACTGATCAGCCAGAACGTTATGACTACCAACCTAACATCCGATATGTCCACTTTTGGCACGAATATCAGCAGCTACACGTCGAGGCATGGAAGCAGTGAGCCATTGGTAGCTCGCTGGAGGGAGTTGGCACCACATCTGCACACGCGAGCCTTTAAATTCTCGTAAATTCCGAGTAGGGAGGATGAGCTCTGATGCCACGTTCAATCCCTTCCCAGATATGTTCAATCTAGTTTTGAAGTGATGAGTTGTGAGTCCAACACACTGTGTTCCTCGAAACACTCCACCACACTCCTGGCCTTGTGACATGCCGCTTTATCTTGTTGAAAAACGCCAATGCAGTCGGGAAACATGAACGTCATGAAGGGGAGCACGCGTTCAGCAACCCGTGTACGCTACACCTTGGCCGCGAAGATGCGTTGCTCGAGCTCCACGGGATGCCCACCCGAATGTTCACCAGAGCATAATGGAGCCACCGCCACCTTGTCTCCATCCAGCAGTTAGGGGTCAAGGAGCTCTTCCTCTGGAAGTCGCTTCACGCCCTCTCATTGACACGATGAAGAAAATGTAGGGATTCATCAAACCGTGCAACGCTCTGCACTATGCCAACTCCCAGTGCCGAAGGTCACTTGCCAATTTCAGTCGTAGTTGGTGATATCATGGTATTATTGGCACGTACATGAATCGTCGGCTGCGGTGGCCCATAGTTAGGAGTATTCAGACACCTTTGTACTCTGCCCATCTGTCCTGTTTTGCCGGCCGTGGTGACCGAGCGGTTCTAGGCGCTTCAGTCTGGAACCACATGACCTCTACGGTTGCAGGTTCGATCCTGCCTCGGGCATGGATTTGTCATGTCCTTAGGTTAGGTAGGTCTAAGTAGTTCTAAGTTCTAGGGGACTGATGACCTCAGATGTTGTCCCATACTGCTCAGAGCCATTTGAACCATTTTTGATTTGTTCTGTTTTACGAGTCCGCCCAACCTGCGACGTGCGGCATCTGTAATCAGGTGTAGCCACCGAGGCCCTTTACGTCTTGACGTGGATTACCTTGGTTTCGCCATGTGTTGGAAACATTCACCACAGCACTCCTCGAACACCCGACAAGTCGTGCAGTTCCTGAAATGCTCGTGCCCAGCCTCCGGGCGATCACAATCTGCCTCAGTCAAACTCACACTCTAGACACGGAGACCACGCTCACTGATTCCACATGCACCGTGCGTGCGTCTAGCTAACAGGCATTCCACGCCAGGTGACGTTTTTTGACCTGTACGCGTTCATATGCGGTGTCTGTCGCTGGTCATGATGCTCTACCCGATTAGTGTAATCTTAGCGGTGCGTGGAAGCGAGCTCTTGATGCTACTGAGTTCATCGTAATGTCTATGCTATTACAAGCGCGATAGTGCCACCAGCGCAGAAGATGACGCCATTTTCAACAATGTTACGTAATTTCCGACCAATCACAAGCCGTCCATGGGATTTGTGAAGAAATCACAGAAGCTGTTTAGATGGTCAATCGCTCCTGAAGAAGACGATGAAGATGATCGGCAAAAGCTCGGGGATCTACCTGAATTAATGCGTCAGGATATCCGAGAATGTTTTATGCAACTGTGCCACTGCGAAAGACTTCGTTCTCATAAAACAAGTTTCATTAACATTCCACTTATTTATTCTTTGTGTCTACATAATTATCGATCTGGTGCCACGCGAGGTTTTGAATCCGCGCCAGACAGCATCGACGTCGGAGACCACTGGAGGTCTCTGCACCGTCACGCCGTAAGCCGTGGCAGCGCGCGCCTCCTGGCCCACGTGTAATGCGAGGGCACCACGGTGGAACACGTGGTCCCAGCGGCCAATAGCGGCGTCCCCGATCATGTATTTGAGCGCCTGCCTCTCGCTCAGCCAGCTCCTCCTCAGGGCTCCCTCTCCTCCCCCTCTCTCCTCCGGCTTCCCCCTCCTACTGCCCCTCCCTCTCTTCTGCCCCCTCTCAGTGTATCTGCATTTCCTCCTGTCCTGTCTTCCCTCTTCATCTCCCACCCCACATGTCTCCTGCCTCATCGTGTACCCGCTGACGCCCCTACTCTCTTCATCCCGCCGCTTCCACTGCTGCCCCTTGCTCTCCCCTCCTTTTCCATCCTCTCTGACCTTTCCCTCAGCAGGTCCCACCTGGTAGTTTTATTCTTCGTCGTGTGTGCTACAACTGGGTTTTAAGTGTGTTGTTCCAGAGTGTTTTTAATACTGTGGCCGACTTTTAGCCTGTGCATGTCCATTCAGTGTCTTCTCTGTGTGTTAACGATCGCCAACTGTATTTTTTAACTTTCTGGTAACTTTTTTAACTGACCCCCATGACCGTCTCCATGTCAGTCTGTTTTTACCTCCATTTTCCCCCTTTACTCTGTTTTATGTTTCCTTTTTTTTATCGCCTTATGTATGTAACATTTTTTTCTTATTGTAGTTGCCATGTCACTCGGCTGAAGAGTGGCGGGTTGTGCCACTGACAGCCCAATAAAGAAACAAAAAAAAAAAGCTCAGCCAGTCAGTTTGGTCTTTGCTTACGTCTATCGACATCTCGCCTACAGACAAGTGGTTTACGTTAATTCGTTCCGTGTACGAGTGGACGTGTTTGATTTGTGGGGTTTCCTTGTTACTCCGTTGCTTCTTGCGTGTTGTTGCTCATAAGGTCTCAGCTCCTTTGTTCTTCGTGTCCGTCCTGTCCCGTTTGTGTTGTTGTTCGCGAGCCGCTCCGTGGGTCCCACCACGCTTTCCTTCACAGCAACCCCGCCACTGTTCCGGTCGTGGTTACAAAAATCTATTTCTCAACATAGTCACCTTGACGACGAACTCATTTCTCCCAATGGCAGACCAGTTTGTTGATGCCATAACTGTAGAACGTTTGACACCGTTAACAGTCGCAGATGTCTGCTTGCACCGCTTCATCACTATCAAAGTGAAGTCCTCAAAGGTGTTCATTACGTTTTGGACACAGATGAGAAGTGGATGGATTTGTTTGGATGTTCGACGACAGTGAATCCGAAAAGTTGGATTTTTATAGATGTCGCAACATAGTGTGTGTTTTGGCACTGTCATGGTTAAGGCTGGTTCAAATGGCTCTGAGCACTATGGGACTCAACTGCTGAGGTCATTAGTCCCCTAGAACTTAGAACTAGGTAAACCTAACTAACCTAAGGACATCACAAACATCCATGCCCGAGGCAGGATTCGAACCTGCGACCGTAGCGGTCTTGCGGTTCCAGACTGCAGCGCCTTTAACCGCACGGCCACTTCGGCCGGCTGTCATGGTTAAGGACAGGGTGCTCCACATGTGAACGAACTCTTCGAATTCGAAACTCTGCAAGCTATTTCTCACGTACCAAAATAGTTACGTGACGGACCACCATGTTATAAACCGCCATGTTACATGCATTTCCGAAAGAACACTGCAGCGTACTTATTAATAATACAAGCACTGCCATTTCGTACTTGAAGTTTTTATTCGGTGTGGAAGTGGTGTGGTGCCCTTCCATAGATTGCTGTTTTGTTTCCGGAGATGACAAGATGTTTGTGTTATCCTCATTATTTCATCATCATTCATGATAATCGCGAGATTGAACTGAGTAAATGTTGGGAATTTGTACGGGCGCTGATAACCGCGCAGTTGAACACCCCACAAACCAAACATCATCATCATTTTGTTTCCGGATAAAAATGATGAAGCTATTTTTCATAAACTGTGAAAATATTCGACAGAAACTGTCATGGGCAGCCTCGTAACGAGCAAGCAATTCGGCACAGATGATGGTTTTTTGACGTTTATGCTTTTCTGTTAGATTCCAAAGAACCCAGTTGTGCACAGATCTCTGAATACAACAGCTGGTGGACGCCCAGTTGTGCTGCACGGTGTTCAGTTGTGATGCTTTGATCACCTCCAATGAGAGTGTCCGCACGTTCCAGCATTGCAGGAGTCACAGCTGTGTGCGGCAGGCCGACACTTAGAAGATCGGACGGGTTTGCGCGACCTTGTTGCGCTGATGACGGACGCTCCATCCAATGACTCACCATGCTTTTGTTCACTTTCAGGTCTCTGCAGACATTCTTCAAGAGCCTGTGGTTATATGCGATGATCTGAGTTTCCTCCAAAAGAAACTCAATGACAGCTGTCTGCTTAGAACGCACCTCCGTTACAGACGCCATTTTGATGGCTACGTATAGCGCCACCAGCTATAGATACCTCATGTAGCTATTGGGGCTGAATCAGGAACGTTCTACGATGTTTCACAACAAATTCCGCATTCTTTAAAGCGAAATTGCCTGAGAACGTAGCGTGTTGCACTAATTACTCCTCGTAGTAACGTCACGCACTGCCATGTTACACGTTACTGTTCGGACCCACATAGAAGCAGAAGGTCCCAACTTGGGTCAGCAAAGCAGTCGACGGAGCAATATGCATGATATGTAATACCTCAACCGATACTGACTGAATAAAAAATTCTAAGCATCACTTTTCCTCACGCCCTCGAGTACTTGATTTTGTGAGTAGGAAGGGGTTGTATGTGTGGGTGGTTGGTGGAGGGATTTGCGGTATTGGTCGCGCTACAGAACCAAGCCTTAGTATGTGAAGGGGAATGATGAGGGAGGACGCCCTAACAATGGAAGGATGTGTGAGGTCTCCTGGGACCGGTAAGATGGTTATGTAAAGTAAGGGGAAGCGATTGAATTTCCGTTGGGAGATGAAGTGGAGCGTGTGGAGGAGCACTGTAAGGATAATGTGATGGTAGAGAATCGGAAGAGTACCAAGACTGCGGAGCAAATGGGAAACTAGAGGGTGGTTAGCGTAGGACATTTGGGGGAGATTTCGAGTGGGGTAAGTAAAGGGTTCGGGTAAATGGTGGTAAGCACATTAGAAGGCCTAAGGGGAGGCCAGGATCTGTAGGGCGCGATAAATGGTGGAGAAGCTTAAATCTGTGTCACACTGGCATAGCAGAGAACGGGTAGGATCAGGGCTCTGTGGCTGTGGAGGATCTGGAAGTGTGCTAACCCGGCCAGTTAGTCTATTTACTATTCTTTCCACGCATTATTCACGAATTGAACATGGTTACAGGGATAGGATAGCATTACCATTAGGGGAAATGCAACAAAGTAACAGGTGCCGCTATACCAGAGTCTTTACGTACTGTACGAGGGTCGTTCAATAAGTAAGGCCCCGTAATTTTTTTCTGAGAACATATTTATTGCTAGAGTCAGTATTTGGTGACAATATACATAACATGTCTTGTCCACGCACTATTTTTCTACGTAATCTCCATCACGTTCTATGGCCATACGCTAACGTTATGGAAGAGCATGTATTCCGTGCTGCTAAAAGCTCTTATCCTGATGGCGTAGCCACGTGTTGACTGACAAACTGCCTATTGGCTTCTGTCTCGGGTTCTTCGGCCGACGTTCATCTAATGATTTTTCTGACGTTTCGCCAGCACGACTGGCTGGCATTGTCAAAGCTTCACCCTCCATTCCCGGTGGTGAAGCTTTGACAATGCCAGCCAATCGTGCTGGCGAAACGTCAGAAAAATCATTAGATGAACGTCGGCCGAAGAACCCGAGACAGAAGCCAATAGGCAGTTTGTCAACAAGTGGCCACGAAAGCCTTAACAATTTTGCATGTGTTGACTGTATGACTGACACTGTCGTCATCATCAAAGTGTGTTCCCTGTATAGAATCCTTAAGCGGAGAAAAGAAATGGAAGTCAGAGGGTGCCAGGTCTGGACTGTAGGGTGGATAAGGCAAGGATGTCCAACCAAATCTAGCTGTGTGTTCCCAGGTTCTCAGACTGATGTGTCAAACACGTCGTAAACGACTCCTGAGTTTATTACGAGTCTGCACGTATGCCTCTGAATTGACGGTTGAGCCTCTAGGCATCACATCCACGAGAATGACGCCATCACAATCCCAGAAGCCTGTCACCAAGACTTTTCCGGTTGAGGGGTTGCCTTGAGTTTCTTCTTTTGTGGTGAATGAGGATGATGCCACTTCATAGACCGCCTTTTCATTCCCGGCGCAAATTTGTGCAGCCAGATCTCGTCCCCCGTAACGATCCGTGACAGAAAGGCCTCTCCGTCGGTCTCAAAACGCTCCAACAATTCAAATGAAACGGCCTTTGTTTGAATCTTGTGGTCCGCTGTGAGCATTCGTGGAACTCATCGTGAGCACCTCTTTGAATATCCGAGAGTCTCGATCACTGCTGACGCACTTCCAATGCTGACCGACAACTGTAGAGCCAGCGTGGCTGATCATGGAGCTCCGTTTCTGCATTTCCTGAGGCTGTAACTTTCTTTAGCCATAGCCTAACTGTACTACCAACTGCAGCATCGCCATACACTGCACGCAAACGTTCATGGGTGTTAACCAAGGTTTCTTTTCGTGCACACAAGAATTTGATAACAGTACGCTGCCTGTAACGTCAGTCGTATGTAGACGCCTTTTTTGACTCTGTACTACCATCTGCCAGAACGGTGCACAGAACAAACATCAAATGTGAGGCACCAACAAGGATGTTTGTCTATCGTATATTAATGACATTTTAAAAAAATGTGGGGCAGCACTTACTGAACGACCCTCGTAAATTCAGGTCTTACGCCGCGTTTCTATGTCTGCATGAGAGGGCTCATCTCAGAATCCAGCGTAGGGATTTTGATACGGTTTTCACTAGCAGATACACAGGTTCACGCGAAAGGCGTGTTTATATCTATCATAATAGTGGATCAAAGTATCCCGCTGTGTTTTTCTATCTCTGTGTTTTGGGTAATATTAGAAAATACCGTAGGGGTTTTAATATTCATTTACGAGGAGGGTTTCTGTATATCTACACATATAGTAAATTACAGTCTTCCGAATCTCAGAAAGTACCGTAGAGAGATACGGCTTGCACCAGCAGAGAGACTGTTTCGCTGGCAATTTTTGTGTATGGTAGTAAATATCATAAACAAGTCATCATGCCTCACTGTTGTGATTGGGTTCGAGGGTCTGCTTTCAAAGACAGAATGAGCCGAAATACGAGACTTTTTTGAAAGAAACCATGAATTTCTGTTACTTGCTAATATTTTTTTATTGGTATGTATCAGCGTTTTTCACAGCATAAAGGGTACCCATTACATATTTTAAACTCGTACCTGCCCTTTTTGCAACACTTTAAATGTCACGGACGGCTTTTAACTCTAAGAGCTATGAGTTTTTAATCTCATCTTTGTTGTGTAAGATATCCTTCCAAGGTTTTCTTTACTTTTGGGAACAGACAAAAGTCACGTGGGACCATGTCTGACAAATTTGGAATGTGGCGCATCATTATAGTATTGATTTTGTTGAAAGAAAATCACTACAAAAGTACGAATGAGTAGCTGCATTATCGTGGCGCAAAAGCCACGTACGATATTACCCTAATTTCGAACTGCTTCACGCAAACAGTGGCGAACGATAGCATGACGCCGTTGTAATCGAACACCGTGAGAATAACATTCGCTTACGTCCGACCTCGTCGAGGCGTTTTGGGCTTCCCAACGCACAAGTGTTCCGATGGTGAGATTGAGTCTTAGTTTCGATGTCGTATCCATAACCCCATCTTTCTTCATCTTTTATTAAAGGTTTCAATAGTACTGAATCGTTGTTGACTTCATCTAGTTACTTCCGAGCAACTTGCAGTCTTCTAATCGTCTTTACCACCTTCTTCACACACACAAAAACTTTTTTTTTCTCGAAATTCTAGGACAAACGTCTGTGTCACACATTTTATACCTGAAGTGTCCGAAACGTTTCATGATAAGAGCCAACTGAGTGAACTGGTAAGCCAGGATCGTCTGTGGATCGGATTTCGTCTATAATCGTTTCTTTGACATTTTATACGCGACCTCATCAGTTGATGACGAGGAGCGACTTCCAGGGCGTCGGTCATCTTCGGCATCCTCACGGCTTTCTTCTAATCCCTTATACTACGCATAAACCCTTGTTTAATTTGTAGTAGACTCGAAGGCAATATATATCGTTTCTTTAACTCTGCTGCACTACATTGCGTTCCTTAAAGCAAGAAAAGAAAATAAATAAAATCTGTTTTCATGCAAGACTAGCGATACGCCGCCTTCTTCCCACAAATACAGAGGTGATGATTTCGCTAAATTACAGCGGATTTTCTAGTGACATTTCTAACGCAATCAGGAGGCTGTTATTGTTTATAGCCACTGAATTGAGAGACAAATTAGTTTTTTTAATGAGAATATTTTTTCAGTGTTAATCGAAAGGGAATTCCGAAAGGACTTCAGTGACACAGTGAACCAACCAATATCCCGCCGCCAACAGAAGAGGTCCCAAAGATGTTTCCCTGTCTGTAATGTAAACAGACACCTTTTCTGACTCAGGTTCGGTTTATGTGATTACCTGTGCGCTTGGGCGCCAATTGGTCTGAGTCCCATTGTTCTCGCCATGTAGCTATTCAGAGTTTACGCTAGCTGATGTGACTTACCAGGACAACTGACAGTGGACATGGGGAACCCATTAGGTTCGAGTATAAACTTTGGTCTATGCATGGAAGTGGTGGCTATTGTTATAATTTTGATGTGAGCTGTGAGAAGAATGTCTCTGAAGATTCTCATCCTTTGGGAAATCGAGACATGAAAAAATACTAGTGTGCATCACTGACCCGAACAGCCGTATCATAAATATTTATAACTTTTATTGTTCATTTTGTCTTTTTGTAGAACTAAAGCGGATGGGGTTCCGTGTCACACGTACACTAAGACAAAACAGGGCTACTCATTATCCTTTCGAAGCCGATAAAATCTTAGAAAATAATAATCGAGCAAGCTATAATTCCCAACTTGGCACAACCAACCAAATCACCATAGCGAGGTGGAGTGACAAAATCTGTATTTCATCGGGAAAATTTTGGATCTAAATGCACCTCTGGTCTCAGTTTCCAGACGACAAAAGGGACAAAATAAAAAAGCCTCATCAAATAGGCTTATCTATTGGACCAGTATAACAAATTTATGGGCGACATGGACCACCATGGCTGCCTTCTGAAGAAACATACGATCGCTGTTCGTCGGAAAAAAATGATATTGGCCAATTTTCATTAGAACTGTTCACAAGGCTGTGTCTAACACGTATATAGTCTCGAACAATCTGCCTCAGGAGGCCAGACGCTTCAAGGGTATTCGAAGATACATTGCCACCTGAAATCTGAAAACTGAGCAGAGTGCAAGAAGAAGCACTGGCGGACCATTGCCATTGCTGACCCTTAGGAAAAAATTCTGAATACTCTAGCTGGATGGGAGAGGTCAAGTTGTTGGAAAAAGCGAAAAACAGAGAAGATACCAGTTGCTACACTTTTCTGGGAATCCTCAAACATGTTATACTAAATGTGATGTAACTTTTTGTTCTCCATGTTTCCTAGAATTTGATAATTCACCAGGCTTCCGAAATAAGTGATTTGATTGTAATTGTACGATCTAACAAGCCATCTCTATAAATACATGTTTTCCAACATTTAGATTTGTAATAATTATATTCAACATTTTTAGTAAATGTAATTCATTGGGCCTGTAGGCTCTAATCACTAACTTCCGTAGATGTTCACAATCACCCTTGTTCACCAAGAGTATGGCTGATGTGGCTCCATTTAGAGACTAACTACTGATATTCATAGGCCGGCCGTGGTGGCCCAGCGGTTAAAGGCGCTACAGTCTGGAACCGCGCAACCGCTACGGTCGCAGGTTCGAATCCTGCCTCGGGCATGGATGTGTGTGATGTCCTTAGGTTAGTTAGGTTTAATTAGTTCTAAGTTCTAGGCGACTGATGACCTTAGAAGTTAAGTCGCATAGTGCTCAGAGCCATTTGAACCATTTTTTTTGATATTCATAAATTATTTCTCACAATCTTTCAAAATTATTGAATTTATTTTCTAATTTTAGCATTTACATAAATCTTTTGCACTATGAAATTTAGTGTTTTGTTTCTTATTTACCTCCTTATAAACGAAGTGGAAGAATAATTGTAAAACAGGAAACAAAGCTGAAGAAAGATAGTTTTCCTTAAAGGACATCGCAAACACTTAGCGTCCTAATTATAGGAAGTGATTATTTTTATTTCTGTATGAGGGAACCAATTTAAACCTCAGCTGTATGTTATTTTATAACTTTTAAACATGCCCTTAAAATTACTATAAAAAATTCACACAAGAAAGGTGCTAATGGGTTAATTGATTTATGAGCATATAACAGGAAGTCCCCTTGAAATTTGGAAGGTAATTTTTTCTTTTTCTCTTTTGGCTTACCTGCGACAATGAAGCATCCAGACAGCAGTATGACCACCAGATGTCACAAGAGACGGGTCCGACAGTATAAAAGCAAGCGGTAGTTAGGACAGCTCATTGACTTTGAACATCACTATATGTCAGTTCAGTAGCAGACCCATTAGGGATATTTTAACCTTTTGTTAAGTTACCTAGTTCAATTGTTGGCCATTTCATTTCGAAAGGGATATGTGAAGCAACAACTATAACTAAACCAAGACCAGACAGACCTCATGGACTGACGGACAGGAATCGTCGAGCAATCTGGAGGGTAATTGTAGAATTTCGCACGATATAATGAGATGGATTGATTCGGTAGTTCAAAACTGCTGCCAACAATACAACTAGCATGAAGACGTAGAGTGGGGTAAGACTGCGCGGAGGGTAAGACTGCGCAAGGCTTGTATCTCAGTTTTATTAATGCAGCAGTTGGCTATTCTGCAGGGCACAAAATAGCCTCTGTGGCTGACCCTTTATTGCCATAGTTTGATTGTTGTCCTAGTGTTAGCGGCTGCGCAATGAGGTAAGAACTGTTACGTTATTTTCATGTAACATTTCATGTTCCGGAAATACGCTATAATTCAGGCAATGATGGTATTATCAATTTAACTTTATTCCATTGTGTACTACGATGCATTCTCAGTCTTGTGGTATACTAACACATTTATATTCCTACAAAGCGTTTCCATGTGCAGTCAAAAGCTGCAATGTCGTAGTGCGAGGAAAGTTTACGCGTTGCAGGTGGGGCAAAACTGCGCAGTGCCTAATCTTACCCCATGCGTTATCATTATCAGCTTTTTCATAGATCTAGATATATTTTTGAACGTTGAGGTGGATATTATACATCGACAGTAGTCCTCTAAGAATCCTTTTTTGTCTTTTAGCTTCTACAAAAGGCAAACCGAACGGAAGCCATGCATTCCAGAAATGCTGGAAGCGGCAAAAGAGGGATTTAAAAATGGCAAGTCTAAACGACAAATAGCGAGGGAGCTTGGAATAAGTGAAGCTGCCCTCAGAAATCGCCTTAAAGAGGTACAAGGCCCTTGCAAGTATACTTTTATCTCCCTATTTTTTATTTTGGAAATTTTTGCCTATGTAGGGATAAGCTTAAAATTAATGCTTCTACCCCCACTTTTTTCAGTGTTTTGGGGTAAACAAACTGGGAATATTCGAAGAACTTTTAATGATTAACAGGAACTGGAACTAGTCGAATCTTTAGACAAATGTTATTATGGTATGACTCTGAAAGATTTCAGATTGGTTCATGACTACTCTGAGAGGAATAACATAAAAACAAAATTTGACAAAAAGACTAAGATAGCCGGAAAGGACTGGGCTTATGATTTCCTGCAAAGACGATATCTTAGCCTTCGGATCCCACAAAAAACTAGTCTAGGACGTGTGATGGAGTTCAACAAACAGAAAACGAGCGTCTTCTTTGATAATCTTTCGTCGCTGATGGAGAGATATAAATTTGAATCTCATCGCATATATAACATGGCTAAGTCAAAAATTACAACTGGTCCTTACAAAGTTCCGAAAGTGATTGCAACATGCAGCAAGAAGCACATAGGAAAATAGCATCTACAGAAACAGGTCAGCTGATAACTGTTGTATGTTGTATGGGAGCTGGCGGGTGTTACATCTCTCCAGATATAATATTTCCTCGGAAAAGGATGAAGGAGAGTTTGAAGAACGGTACCTCTCCTGGGTCACTAATGATGTGTTCGGACACTGGATACATCAACTCCGATTTGTATCTCATATGGCTACAACATTTTGAAAGACATACACAGCCAACAGAAGATAATCCAGTCTTGTTAAATTTGGACAATCACTCATCACATTTGAGTCTGAACGCCGTTCTTTACTACAGGTAACATAACATGCACGTGCTTACCATTCCTCCACACAACAGCCACAAAATGCAGCCACTGAATGACTATTATTCACAGGAATGCGACCAGTGGCTCATTTACCACCCTGGATATGTAATTACGCAAGAATGTATCGCTGAATTGTTTGAAAACGCATATCAAAGGACGGCCACAATGACGAAGGCAACAAAGACGTTCAATATATGTGGCATTTATCCAATCGATCGTCACCTATTCACCGAGAAAGATTTCCTGCCTTCGACTGTTACAGTTCATAGTGACAAATTTAATCATGCATCCACAGTCGGAACTGGATCTCTCCAGAGCCTAAGTTCAGAGACATCTACAAATGAACCACAACCAGGACCAAGTACCTACGTTTCCTCAAAAGAAATAATTCCTTTGCCCAGAAGAAAAGATTGCCAAAAAAGACAGAAGAAAGGAAAGAGGTCACAAATAATATCTGGGACCCCATTCAAGAAGCAACTGGAATCCCAATCAACAGAACTAGAAATAAAGGATCCAATGAGGAAACTGTTTGATTCTGATCAAGCAGACAAAAAGAAAGCAAGGTCTAGGGAAAATTCACAAACTTTTCACTGTCAAGGCTGTACTGAAAAACACAATAATCCACCAACAGAAGATTGTCTCAAGTGCGAGGAGTGATGGCATGAATCCTGATCTTGTTATGAAGGTTCTGGACACTTCATTTGTGATCCCTGTTAAAAATATTTTCATCCGACAGGCATATTTTTGCATGTTTTTGATGATAGGCCCAGATTTGTTCATAAGGTCAAATATTGCATCAACAGTAACTGTTATATGCTGAGAAACAAGGTATATTACGTTTACGTACGCTATAAATTAAATAAAAGACGAAGAACTAAATGACACATATGTTTTTCTCATTTGATAATAATGCGCAAACTTACCCCACTAGAAACGCACTCTTACCCCACGGTCGGGTAAGACTACGCATTTGCATTACTTTTTTACTAAGTGCGAATTACAGTTTAAATTGTTTCTATGAATTTCGGACTCTTGTCATATAACAGGAAAAATTCAGATGAAATGCCAGTTAAAATATAATTGTAATTTGTGACGTTCCCTTCAGTATACCGCGATTTAAACCTTAAGTGCGCAGTCTTGCCCCACTTTACCCCAAGAAGTTAATAAGGGTGGAGTTCAATTGTCGATCAGCTTCTCGGAAGCCATATGTTTCTGTAGTCGATGCTCGAGGTTTTGTACACTGGGGAGTAGGTGACGGAACGAGTGAACTGGTGTGATGGATCACGGAAATTCCATGGAAGTGTTAGGGTCCGTCGAGTGCCCAGATGATGTTACTTGCCAACATGTGTGTTACAAACAATGAAGTATGAAGCAGGTAGTGTTAGGATATGGAGGTGTTTGTCATGGTTGCAATGTGGTCCCATTATTGCGCTTTAGGAAGCGATAAATGCAAAAGGGTATCAACGCATTTACTGCACTGTATGTTTCTTACATTACCGGATCAGTTTGGTGACTATATCAGGTTGACAACGCATTCTCTTATAAAGCAGTACCTTTGAGGCAATCATTTCTGGATAATAACACTCCGTAACTGGATTAGTTAAACCTTCCGGGCTCAAAGGCCGCGGTTGCTCTTTAAAACTACTTCTTCCTGAGGTTTCGTTGCGAACTGCGGGAAACGTCTTCTGCATCTTCTGAGGAGAGTCAACAACTGGCTGACAGGCCGTGGCGATCCCGTTTGTATAGAGTGTATATAGGGCACCACCATACATCACTAGGGGCCCGGAAGTTTTAACTAATGAACACGACGGCCGTGAAAGCCTCCACGGTATGATTCCTTAACTGGCTTAACCTGAACTGCGACTAGAAGCCGGTGGAAAACCTTTGGGACGAGTTAGAACGTTAATTTTCGTCCAGACCCCAGAATCTAACATCATACTTCATACCTGGTTTCTGCTCGTAAGGAGGAATGGGCTGCCAGACTTCCACAAACATTCAGACTCGTAGCAAGCACGGACTTAACAAGAAGAACTACACCACAAGGTGATTACTCAGACTCCTCATCGAAAGCGTCTCCAGTAGATTTCCAGCCGCTATAAAGGAAGGACGACCAAAGTACCTGAGAATTATTTCACCAGTAGAATAAAACTTGACTGGTGCCCTCTAAAAAGTCGATTAATTTTTCGATGGCTCTCCATCCTGGAAAACAATCTGAATACTCCTTATCCAGAAAACTTCTGTCCCGTCGTAAATTTCGCATGAGGTATGATCGAGATGTCGTGGTGTGCTGGGTAAAATGCTTTTTGGAAGTCAAGCAGTAGTGCGTCTCTCTTGCCGTCTAGATCCATCGCTTTCACGACTTCAGGAAATTTTTATTCATAATGAGAGTCAAATTTCTGACCTTGAACCCTCGCTCACATTTGTTAGCATTCGCTTCATTATTATCTACAAAATGAAGCAAAACTTAGTTCGTGGTATCTATTACGTGGTACGGCAAATTTTACAGGTGGCACCATGACATCATCATCTTCAGACCAATACTCTCTGGTTGGGCAATGTGTGGTAACTAGATAAAATTGGAAAACCGATGAAAACTGTGAATCCATCTAGTGAGGTAGAATACTTTTCAGTTTCTTCTATAAGGTACTGTAGTATAAGTTTTAGCGTCGTCATCCTCTGGCACGTTGATTTCTATTGTCCCTGGAATACCCTGCAACATAGGACACTCTGTTTCATAATCATCGCAAATCTTCTCATCCATCGACATTACGTGGCAATGCAATCATATCTACCTCTATCTCCTGAGAAAACATGAATTCTGCAGCCTCTTCGGCCGATTTGAATGTTTCCTGCTTATACATATTAGAGTTCCTGAAAGGAAAGGAAACTGGCCTTAAGTATAAAATTAGCCCAGCGTCCTCTTTATAGGAGACAACTTCCAATTCAAATTTCTAAGTAAGAGATAATTAGTCTTAGTCAGCTATTTCATGCAGCTGGGATACAAAGACTTTCAACATTCAAATACTAAGTAATGTATTTACTTGCCATTCTTGTAAGACTTCTAGAAAAAAACAGAAAGCAAATCGTTTGCACAGGAAGAAATTTACTAATGTTGGCATAAAGACATATAAACGAAGACTTAGAAATTTGGTCTCTAAATGGACTGTAGTTGTGCTTGGAGGCAACAATGAATGCAGGCTGAAATTACGTGGCGTTCATTGTTGCATGATTCAACAGTGGAAAGGAACTTACTGTAACTAGGACGATGGGTTAGTGGGTTAGGGTTTTGTCAAATCTAGTGTCAGCCAAGTAGAGATGTGTGAATCAGTGTGTCCAGATTTCTGAAGGGACCTGAGGGACAAACTGGTTTTCTTTTATAGATGCCTCAGTACATTGTTTAGGAAATCACGCAGTCAGATTAATTTCTGTTTCGAGATATCATTTGCAAAAGACGCAACTTCTGAAACAACCTTTGAGACAATTCAAGCATATCCATGGCCATTGCAAAATCAATAAATAGAAACTTATCATAAACAATAACAATAATTTTTAAAGAAATTCTAAGCCATGTCCAGCCTGAAAGGTAACTAAAGCCCAAAACCGTTACAGCGTGTATTTGAAGCGAACCTGATCTGCATCCTCATAGTGAAGCTACTAGTGCACTAGTGCGACTGGCGGAAAATTTGAATAGTCATCATCTTTCAGATATAGAAACACGCCTACCAACCTTCGTTTATCTCTCACAACTTCTGCTTTGGTGTTCTGATTTTTTTTTTCCGTCTGTGTATTATAGTGGGTATGTCGTTTACTTCACCATACCAAATAAATTATTGTCCACAAGCAACATAAAAAATGTATCATACAGTGTTGTTCTTGGTACCAGGAAAACATTAGCCAGTATGATGACCAGTTCTCGTAGTTTTGTTCCCTACGGAAAAAATGAACAGCTGTACCTCTATTTTAAATATTACCCTGTATTTTTTTATCCCGTAATCCACTTTCCTCTCCTAAGGATCAGTTTAAAAACGTATTGTGCTGTGCCGCATTGTGCTGTGCCATTCACAGATACATTACACTACTGGAAATGCAATGCAAAACTATATTTCATTTTCGTGCAGATGCACACAGTGCGGATTCCCTGGGTAATTCAGCATGTCCAACTGCTGCACTTCGCTGTAAACAAATGTAAACACAACTAAAGTGTACACCGGTCAGTCATTCAACCTTCAATTGGAAGTATGTGTTAGTGCAGTGTACTCCAAGGAACAAAATGAAAGTTAGCACGACAGTGATTGCAACAATGTTATCTGTCTTGTGACATGGGATCTAGAAATAATTAAACCGATCATTGAAAGTTTAAGTCTGTGCAGAGCAAATATACATTGTAGCGTGTACATCTCATTATCGACGAATTCGAACATTACATGGATCCCGTTGGAGAACACTGTCAGGAGAGCTAAAGACATGGGAAACGGGTCTTCTCGCAATATACAGCAAAAAAATAAAAAAAATAAAAATGTGGCCATTTCACTTCCAGGGCTCTTCCGACTTTTCGTGGAAATTTTTCATCCTATTATATAACTTTATTTTAAGAGGGCTTAATATACTTTTCCAAAAGCTAAAAAAAAAAAAATCTCACAGTTCACGAGTAAAATGCCGTTTAACATCAAAGGGACCCTGTGAGATTCAACGACAAATGGTTTACTAAGCTTTCCCCAGACCTCTCTCCATTAGCAGATTGTGCCGCTTGCTGGCGAAGAGTAAATTATTAATTCTGGTTGAAGCTAGGAAAATAAAAGAAGGAAAACAGAATTCTGCATAAATAAACGGAATCAGAAATGAGCTTTTAATACATTTTATTAAATTATACATTTCTGCATTAGGTAACACAGATAGCAAGTCTTTATTAGATGACTGAAATAATACCATTTGTGTGACCAGAGGATGAAAAGTCTATTCTAAATTTTTTCGTTCAAAAGACCATCTATAGCGTAACGTATCCACGCTGTGTACGTTTAAAGTACTTTCTGTTCTTAAGACTCAAGATGCTACAATAGAGGACTGTTGTTACAAAAATCAACGACTGCAAAATCTGCCAAAATGAATTTTATATGTATTCGCTTAAATGGGATGAAACCAATACGGTGAACGGATTTTATGAAAACTTACTATTTTCCTGTTGAATGTTGCAGACAACAGTGTGATACTTTTCTGAACTTGTCATCGAAATAAACGAGTTTTGCTTGTGGAAGATATTTTAGTTAGTTTTTAACAAAGTAGTTCAAGAGTTTACAGTCGAAGATCATAGTTATATCCACCTGATAGTGTGCAGGATGTCAAGAAAAAGGAAATGAGGAACCCTGAAACAATATCATCACACTATTATGAGTTTCAGAGCAACCATGGTACCTGTATGGTTCTCGGCAAGGACTGGCATGTGTATGGTTTCAAGACCACTGATAATGGATTAATGAAAGAGGAGTTTCCATTCAAGATTTCTGAAACTACGGTTCTTATTTATAAGAAACAAACGAAGGTAGCCCATCTCCAAAGGCGAAATAACATTATTTTCCTCTCCACAGTTGAAGTGAAAACCGTCTACACACATAGTTTGAAGAACGTTGATCTGTAAGATGTGAGAAAAACTATACACCATGTGAGTGTCGAAAAAAGTTGACGACGTATAAACACTAAAGAGTTTTTTACATACATTATCAGAAGAATGTCGAGGATTCTATTGGAAGGCCTTCGAGTGTTGCAATGAACTTGCCAATGAAAATAATGAAGTACGTTCCTTCATGAAACACTTTACCAAATTATTATTTGTTCAGTAAGATAAAATAACTAGAACATCACTGATATGAAATAATTAATGTGTAGAAGTTCAGCTTTGGAAATATTTCATTATTTTTACATTTTTTAATTGCAACTGAAAACTTATACAAAGATTTCCATCATTGTCCTCATAGAGGTTAACAGACATAGTATGTTTTAAGAAGGAAAACATGGTCCAGATAGGCTGTAATATATGTATTGTCTCTGCTATTAGCTAATTTTGACTCTTAGTCATTTTCAAGCACTTAACATAAGCCTCGAGCTTCACATTGGTTTTGGCAAGTGCTGGAAAGTGACCAACAGTCGAAATTAACTAACAGAACAGACAGTAAATATGTTACAGCCCATTTGAACCATTTTTTCAATCTTAAAATTGTATTATGTGTCTAGAGTTTATTTGTAAAACGTAATTTTGTAATATATCTGAAGTGTCAATAAGATATGCCTCCTGATAATTTTGTTTTTGGTAGATGTTGACAATTGTTAAAATGGTCCTCAGTCTTATTTAACGTATGACGATGAAAGAAGTAGTGACGAAGAAGTGGTAGCTAATGGTGCATAGAAGGAGTAGAAGAATACTTGTAAAAATATGGGAATTCATTTTGCTAACCACTTCACACAAATTGTATGTGATTTTGATTTCAATGGTAGGAGATAAAAATAATATCTGAATATTTCTGAAGTGAAATAGCAATTTCGTTATAACCTCTTGCCCTGCAGTTTCGACTCTCTATTGCCCCTTCAAATACCATGTAAACTATTCCCTGATGCAATGTTCACGAAAATACTATGTGTCGACGCCGCCATATGGGTGCACTTTTAATATCACTTATGTCTTGACGACATTTTTATTTTTTATCCGCCTAACGTGTTTCGACTTTCCGTCACTTTCAAAGGCTACAAAAATACAACATAAAACTGGTATCAAACGACATGAAAATATGATGCATTTCGCCTTTGATAAGAGACATGTTACAACAACTAGAATTACGCTTCCTGGCTTACCTTTGCTATGTCAATCATATTAAAACATTAGGCACATTGTATCACGTCAATATTCTCGAGAAGGAGGCAAGTACTACGGAGTGAAAATTTTGGAAGCTGAGTGGACTGGACCGCCAGGCGGCGCTGGGTACGTGGTACACGCGGGGCAGCAGCGCGGTCTCAGGCGCCTTGTCACGGTCCGTGTAGCTGCCTCCGCCGGAGGTTCTCCCTCGGGAATGGGTGTGCGTGTCGTCCATAGCGGAAGTTACTTTAACTTAGATTAAGTAGTGTGTAGACTTAGGGACCGATGACCTAAGTAGTTTGGTCCCATAAGACCTTACCACGAATTTCCTAATTTTCTGTTTAAAACCACAGTTTTCATCATTAAAACATATAAAATAAGTTCAGTAGTCAATATGGGAGTTGTTTAAAATGTTTTACAAAACATCTTGTTTTACAAAACAATGTGTTGCAGTTCTTTTTTTTCTAATACATTGAATGAGAGCGCTGATTGTCAAACAAATATTTTGTTTTATTTGCAACATTCAGCACATAAATTACTACGATCAGTAAAAGTTTATAAATATTTAATAAGAGTTAAAATTATATAGATTACTAGAGGGTTGTAAGAGAATCGGTTAAAGTTGGAAAAAAAAATGGTTCAAATGACTCTGAGCACTATGGGACTTAACATCCATGGTCATCAGTCCCCTAGAACTTAGAACTACTTAAACCTAACTAACCCAAGGACATCACACAACACCCAGTCATCACGAGGCAGAGAAAATGTCTGACCCCGCCGGGAATCGAACTTGGGAACACGGGCGCGGGAAGCGAGAACGCTACCGTACGACCACGAGCAAAGTTGGCACACGTAACTTGCCGTACATAAGACCATCTGTAGTTGTATGACAATAAAATTGGTTTCTGTAAATAACAAACCTTGTAGATCGCCACGTCGCAATTAAAGGAAGGGGAGGGGACAAGGGGTATACAATGTTAATCTTCACATTTTAAAAAATCCTCTAAACCGTTTCAAATATTTGGCTACGAATGTTTAAAATGAGAGCTTATATGAGATAACACGAAAGCTATAGTAGCGCTGTTGTCAATAATTTTCAACCTGTGCCATTCAGCCTCAGGCGCTGAGCAGCCGAATACTTAAGATTACGTACGTGGCTGCGTGACCATGAAACTGATTTCCTGTGTATAACAAGCATTGTAGAATGCCACGACGCAAATTAAAAAATGGGGGAAGGGGTACACAGTACTATTCTTGGCATATTGAAATCGTATAAAACTGTTTGTAATACTGAGACAACAAATGATTATAAAATTATAACTTTTTGTAAAGTCGAAAATTGTGATTGTAAACAGAAACAAACTGCAGCGTGTACCACGTACCTAATGCCGTCTGGCGGTATAGTCCTCTTGGCTCTCAAAATTTTCGCTTGGTACCAGTTTGCACTTGTCTTGTGGTCGACAATGTTCACATCATACAATGTATCTAATGTTTTAATATGACCGACATAGCAATGGTAATCTAGGAAGTCACGTTCTAGTCGTTGTAACATGTTTCTTATCAGTAGTCAAATGTATCATATCTTCACATCGTCTAATACCAGCCTTTGAAAATGACGGAAAGTCGAAACTCGTAAAGTTCTTGGAAAATAAGTGTGGTCAAGACATAAGTAAAGTGCACTGTTCCTTAATATCTTCACGCATGTCCTGTCAATGTGTCCCTCCAAGTTGTACATGTCCTCAGCTACCTCTCTCCTTGCTGATCCTACGATGAACCATCTTATCTCATATACCATAAGTCGTCTTAAGTTTCAACACCTTCCTACAAGAATATATCTCAAAAGCTCCTGTTCTTTTACGGTTTTTCCCGGTCCATCATTCCGAATTTGCTGCCCCCGAGGAACACTCTAGCACTCAAATTATACTCCTTACCAAGAGTTGTCTGAAACCCTATGTAGAAAGCGCTAAGATATTTAGCAAGTCATCGAATCTGCGAAAGACAGATTAGATGCCACTGGAGTGAGAGTGTTCATAGTAGTTGACAAAAACATGGTATCTGTTCAGGTCGAATTTCAATGTGACAGTGAAGCTATCTGGCCGCGTATAAAAGGTGTAAGTGAAATGAAGTTGATTGTTTTATGTCTTTATACTGGTGTGTGCAGCAGAAGGCAGCGAAAGAAAGCAGAAGTTTTACATTTCATGTTCAAGAAATCATTGAATTAAGTGAATCGTGCAAACATACTGACGTTTGACCATCTCACAGGTTCCCTCATCGACCACGTAGTAATAGGTATGCCTGGCACAGAGAAACAACTGAAAGAGTTGAAAACAAATACGTCGCTAGGTACGGATGGAGTTCCATTTGGGTTTTACGTAGAGTAACCTATGGCGTTGGCCTTTTAGCTTGCATCTGTCGCGAATCTCTAGCCCAGCGCAAACTACCAAGTAACTGGAAGAAAGCGCAGGTGATACGCAGTGATTTGAACGGACCCACAAAATTAGAGAAATATCCTTAAATTACGTTTACTGCCGAATTATTGAACATCCTCTCAGCTGAAATACACTCCTGGAAATTGAAATAAGAACACCGTGAATTCATTGTCCCAGGAAGGGGAAACTTTATTGACACATTCCTGTGGTCAGATACATCACATGATCACACTGACAGAACCACAGGCACATAGACACAGGCAACAGAGCATGCACAATGTCGGCACTAGTACAGTGTATATCTACCTTTCGCAGCAATGAAGGCTGCTATTCTCCCATGGAGACGATCGTAGAGATGCTGGATGTAGTCCTGTGGAACGGCTTGCCATGCCATTTCCACCTGGCGCCTCAGTTGGACCAGCGTTCGTGCTGGACGTCCAGACCGCGTGAGACGACGCTTCATCCAGTCCCAAACATGCTCCATGGGGGACAGATCCGGAGATCTTGCTGGCCAGGGTAGTTGACTTACACCTTCTAGAGCACGTTGGGTGGCACGGGATACATGCGGACGTGCATTGTCCTGTTGGAACAGCAAGTTCCCTTGCCGGTCTAGGAATGGTAGAACGATGGGTTCGATGACGGTTTGGATGTACCGTGCACTATTCAGTGTCCCCTCGACGATCACCAGTGGTGTACGGCCAGTGTAGGAGATCGCTCCCCACACCATGATGCCGGGTGTTGGCCCTGTGTGCCTCGGTCGTATGCAGTCCTGATTGTGGCGCTCACCTGCACGGCGCCAAACACGCATACGACCATCATTGGCACCAAGGCAGAAGCGACTCTCATCGCTGAAGACGACACGTCTCCATTCGTCCCTCCATTCACGCCTGTCGCGACACCACTGGAGGCGGGCTGCACGATGTTGGGGCGTGAGCGCAAGACGGCCTAACGGTGTGCGGGACCGTAGCCCAGCTTCATGGAGACGGTTGCGCATGGTCCTCGCCGATATCCCAGGAGCAACAGTGTCCCTAATTTGCTGGGAAGTGGCGGTGCGGTCCCCTACGGCACTGCGTAGGATCCTACGGTCTTGGCGTGCATCCGTGCGTCGCTGCGGTCCGGTCCCAGGTCGACGGGCACGTGCACCTTCCGCCGACCACTGGCGACAACATCGATGTACTGTGGAGACCTCACGCCCCACGTGTTGAGCAATTCGGCGGTACGTAAGTCCGTCAACTGCACATACGGTTCACGTCCACGCTGTCGCGGCATGCTCCCAGTGTTAAAGACTGCGATGGAGCTCCGTATGCCACGGCAAACTGGCTGACACTGACGGCGGCGGTGCACAAATTCTGCGCAGCTAGCGCCATTCGACGGCCAACACCGCGGTTCCTGGTGTGTCCGCTGTGCCGTGCGTGTGATCATTGCTTGTACAGCCCTCTCGCAGTGTCCGGATCAAGTATGGTGGGTCTGACACACCGGTGTCAATGTGTTCTTTTTTCCATTTCCAGGAGTGTATAATACATTTCTTTGTGGCGCGAAAGCTTCTGTTCTCGAACGAGCGTTGTTTCGGAAAGCATCGCTCATGCGATACCCAGTTTGATCATTCCTCCCACGATTACGGCGAACTGTGGATGAAGGCAAAGGGCAGAATCCGTATTTCTGAATTTCCGAAAAGAATTTGACAAGTTACTCCAGTCCAGACTGTTAAGAAGCACATGGAACAGCTGAGTGGCTGGAAGAGTGCTTTAGTACATTGTGCTCGATGGAGAGTGTTCATCAGAGGCAAGGGTATAACCAGGAGTGCCACAGGGAAGAGTGAGAGGAATGGTATTGTTTTCAATAGACATAAATGATTTGGCATACGGGATGGGCTGAACCTGCGTCTGTTTAGTGACGATCTCCTGATGCATGGAGGGCGTCATCGTTGAGTGACTGTAGGGAGATACAAGATGACTCAGACAAAAATTACAGTTGGTGTCGTGACTGACTGCTAGCCCTAAATGTAGGAACATCTTAATTAACGCAGATGAGTAGGAAAAACACACCTGTAGTTTTCAAGTACAGAATATGTAGTTTACTGCCTGACACAGCGACAACATTTAAATATCGGTGCAGAACATTGCAAAGTGCAATGAAATGCAACGAGCATGTAAGGATTGTACTACTGAAGGACGATGGTCGACTTCGGTTCATTGGGAACGTGCTGGCTTAAGCAGTCGCCAGCACATCGATCCGCAAAGAAGTTGCAAGAAGATCGATAATAGGCGCCGGATCAAGTGCGCCTATCACGAGAGAGGCCAAAGACAGACTTGCAAGCAACAGGCCGCCAACGCCCTCTCAGCCGCCACTTAGATCGCCGCTGCAGACCAGAAAGCCCAGTCACAGACTCAGTGCTAGCTGCAGTCAGCTCAGTTACTATTCTAGTTGGTATCTGTTAGTTACTGTCTACGATAGTGTTTATAGTGGGACTTGTACTACTCCAGCAGTGAGGCTTATGTAGACTAGTATAGAAGAGCTTCTACCACAGCATATGGTCTAGCTTAAAGATAAGTATCTTTCTGCTCTCGTTAATAAGGAACCTTGTTAACACATGTGTGCAGTTTGTGTTGTAGAATATCGGTAACAAAACAACATCTGATTCCTTGCTTCCACTGGTACAAAACTCTACAGTGTCAACGATGACACAAAAGGGAGAATTTAAGAAAGTGTGGTTCAACTGTAAGGGATAGCGCATATATGGCATTAGTGGGACCTATTCTTGTGTACTGCTAGAGTATTTAGGACCAACACCACATAGGATTAAAGGAACATATAGAAGAAATTCAGAGGCCGGTTGCTAGATTTATTACTGGTAGATTGGAACACCAAGCAGGTTGTATCGAGGTGCTTTGGAAACTTAAATGTGAATCTCGAAAGGGAGGACGTCATTCTTTTCCAGAAAAACTATTCTGAAAATTTAGGAAACTGGCATTTTTGACTAACTGCAGAAAGATTCTACTGCCACCAGCATACATTTCATGAAAGAGCCGGCAAGGTAGAATACGATAAATTATGGCTCATAGGGAGGTATATAGATAGTCGTTTTACCCTCGTTCTATTTGCGAGTGGAACAGGAAAGGAAATATCGAGCAGTGGAAAAGGGTACCATCCGCTATGCACCATACGGTGGCCTGCAGAGTACATGTTTAAATAAACATGTAGATTTACATCCTTCTGTTTGTGAAATTAAAAAGAAAGTGGTAGCGAATGGCTAATATGTTTGTTTTGTGGAGACATGACAGAAATGAACTTGTTTATATTCACGAACATCTCGAGGAGATTAACCCGCCGATCCAGTTCAGTATGAAGGTACCTAAACGAGGATTATTCTAAAGAAATGGTGAAAAATTTCATTGAAAATACATCAATCTTCCGACTGGTTTGGCGGGTAAGGACGACATGCTACATTCACCTACTGCCAACATCCTTATTTATTTCTTGAATTAATTTCTATCTCTTCCTTCCCCTCTAGCACTACAGAAGTTATTCCCTGACACCCTAATACAGTAAGGATCGGATATTAATGTTCCAGTTTACTATAGTGGCAGGGTACTGTGTGCTGCCTTATTGGCATGTAGCTCACCTAATATAAAAGCTAAGATTTTTGAATTCGTGTGGTAGTTTATTCAAAACGGATGCCGCTGTATACAGCACACTTTCTGCACAAGAGTTAAGAAAGTGTGACCCAAATGCAGATTGGATTTCTGCCGAGTATTCAATGAGTGAAAAATGCTAATTCTTAGGAAGAAGCTGATGTTAACAAGAAACGACAGTATATATATATATATATATATATATATATATATATATATATATATATATATATATATATATATATACTCCTGGAAATGGAAAAAAAACACATTGACACCGGTGTGTCAGACCCACCATAATTGCTCCGGACACTGCGAGAGGACTGTACAAGCAATGATCACACGCACGGCACAGCGGACACACCAGGAACCGCGGTGCTGGCCGTCGAATGGCGCTAGCTGCGCAGCATTTGTGCACCGCCGCCGTCAGTGTCAGCCAGTTTGCCGTGGCATACGGAGCTCCATCGCAGTCTTTAACACTGGTAGCATGCCGCGACAGCGTGGACGTGAACCGTATGTGCAGTTGACGGACTTTGAGCGAGGGCGTATAGTGGGCATGCGGGAGGCCGGGTGGACGTACCGCCGAATTGCTCAACACGTGGGGCGTGAGGTCTCCACAGTACATCGATGTTGTCACCAGTAGTCGGCGGAAGGTGCACGTGCCCGTCGACCTGGGACCGGACCGCAGCGACGCACGGATGCACGCCAAGACCGTAGGATCCTACGCAGCGCCGTAGGGGACCGCACCGCCACTTCCCAGCAAATTAGGGACACTGTTGCTCCTGGGGTATCGGCGAGGACCATTCGCAACAGTCTCCATGAAGCTGGGCTACGGTCCCGCACACCGTTAGGCCGTCTTCCGCTCACGCCCCAACATCGTGCAGCCCGCCTCCAGTGGTGTCGCGACAGGCGTGAATGGAGGGACGAATGGAGACGTGTCGTCTTCAGCGATGAGAGTCGCTTCTGCCTTGGTGCCAATGATGGTCGTATGCGTGTTTGGCGCCGTGCAGGTGAGCGCCACAATCAGGACTGCATACGACCGAGGCACACAGGGCCAACACCCGGCATCATGGTGTGGGGAGCGATCTCCTACACTGGCCGTACACCACTGGTGATCGTCGAAGGGACACTGAATAGTGCACGGTACATCCATACCGTCATCGAACCCATCGTTCTACCATTCCTAGACCGGCAAGGGAACTTGCTGTTCCAACAGGACAATGCACGTCCGCATGTATCCCGTGCCACCCAATGTGCTCTAGAAGGTGTAAGTCAACTACCCTGGCCAGCAAGATCTCCGGATCTGTCCCCCATTGAGCATGTTTGGGACTGGATAAAGCGTCGTCTCACGCGGTCTGCACGTCCAGCATGAACGCTGGTCCAACTGAGGCGCCAGGTGGAAATGACATGGCAAGCCGTTCCACAGGACGACATCCAGCATCTCTACTATCGTCTCCATGGGAGGATAGCAGCCTGCATTGCTGCGAAAGGTGGATATACACTGTACTAGTGCCGACATTGTGCATGCTCTGTTGCCTGTGTCTATGTGCCTGTTGTTCTGTCAGTGTGATTATGTGATGTATCTGACCCCAGGAATGTGTCAATAAAGTTTCTCCTTCCTGGGACAATGAATTCACGGTGTTCTTATTTCAATTTCCAGGAGTGTATATGTGTAATAAGGTAAGGAGTAATGAGTAGTGGTTAGGGACTCTGATTGGTGAAGAAGGATGTTGGAAACCAAGAATCGTACTTTGTTGTTGTTGTGGTCTTCAGTCCTGAACTGGCTTGATGCAGCTCTCCATGCTACTCTACCCTGTGCAAGCTTCTTCATCTCCCAGTACCTACTGCAACCTACATCCTTCTGAATCTGCTTTGTGTATTCATCTCTTGGTCTCCCTCTGCGATTTTTACCTTCCACACTGCCCTCCAATACTAAATTGGTGATCCCTTGATGCCTCAGAACATGTCCTACCAACAGATCCTTTCTTCTGGTCAAGTTGTGCCACAAACTTCACTTCTCCTCAATCCTATTCAATTCTTCCTCATTAGTTATGTGATCTACCCATCTAATCTTCAGCATTCTACTGTAGCACCACATTTCGAAAGCTTCTATTCTCTTCTTGTCCAAACTATTTATCGTCCATATTTCACATCCATACATGGCTACACTTCATACAAATACTTTCAGAAACGACAGCCTGACACTTAAATCTATACTCGATGTTAACAAATTTCTCTTCTTCAGAAACGCTTTCCTTGCCATTGCCAGTCTACATTTTATATCTTCTCTACTTCGACCATCATCAGTTATTTTGCTCCCCAAATAGCAAAACTCCTTTACTACTTTAAGTGTCTCATTTCCTAATCTAATTCCCTCAACATCGCCCGACTTAATTCGACTACCTTCCCTTACCCTCGTTTTGCTTTTGTTGGTGTTCATCTTATATCTACCCTTCAAGACATCATCCATTCCGTTCAACTGCCTTTCCACATCCTTTGCTGTCTCTGACAGAATTACAATGTCATCGGCGAACCTCAAAGTTTTTATTTCTTCTCCATGGATTTTAATGCCTACTCCGAACTTTTCTTTTGTTTCCTTTACTGGTTGCTCAATATACAGATTGAGTAACATCGGGGAGAGGCTACAACCCTGTCTTACTCCCTTCCCAACAACTGCTTCCCTTTCATGTCCCTCGACTCTGCCATCTGGTTTCTATACAAATAGCCTTTCGCTCCCTGTATTTTACCCCTGCTACCTTTAGAATTTGAAAGAGAGTATTCCAGTCAACATTGTCAAAAGCTTTATCTAAGTCAACAAATGCTAGAAACGTAGGTTTGCCTTTGCTTAATCTTTCTTCTGAGATAAGTCGTAAGGTCAGTATTGCGTCACGTGTTCCAGTATTTCTATGGAATCCAAACTGATCTTCCCTGAGGTCGGCTTCTACTAGTTTTTCCATTCGTCTGTAAAGAATTCGTGTTACTATTTTGCAGCTGTGGCTTATTAAACTGATTGTTCGGTCATTTTCACATCTGTCAACACCTGCTTTCTTTGGGATTGGAATTATTATATTCTTCTTGAAGTCTGAGGATGTTTCGTCTGTTTCATACATCTTGCTCACCATTTGGTAGAGTTTTGTCAGGACTGGCTCTCCCAAGGCCGTCAGTTGTTCGAATGGAATGTTGTCTATTCCGGGGGTCTTGTTTCGACTCAGGTCTTTCAGTGCTCTGTCAAACTCTTCACGCAGTATCGTATCTCCCATTTCATCTTCATCTACATCCTCTTCCATTGCCATAATATTGTCCTCAAGTACATCGCCCTTGTATAGACCTTCTACATACTCCTTCCACCTTTCTGCTTTCCCTTCTTTGCTTAGAACTGGGTTTCCATCTGAGCTCTTGATGTTCATACAAGTGGTTCTCTTATCTCCAACAGTCTCTTTAATTTTCCTGTAGGCAGTATCTATCTTACCCCTAGTGAGATAAGCCTCTACATCCTTACATTTGTCCTCTAGCTATGCCTGCTTAGCCATTTTGCACTTCCTGTCGATCTCATTTTTGAGACGTTTGTATTCCTTTTTGCCTGCTTCATTTACTGCATTGTTATATTTTCTCCATTCATCAATTAAATTCAATATTTCTTCTGTTACCCAAGGATTTCTACTAGCCCTCGTCTTTTTACCTACTTGATCCTCTGCTGCCTTCACTACTTCATCCCTCAAAGCTACCCATTCTTCTTCTACTGTATTTCTTTCCCCCATTCCTGTCAATTGTTCTGTTATGCTCTCCCTGAAACTCTGTACAACCTCTTGTTCCTTCATTTTATCCAGGTCCCATCTCCTTAAATTCCCACCTTTTGCAGTTTCTTCAGTTTTAATCTACAGGTCATAACCAATAGATTGTGGTCAGAGTCCACATCGGCCCCTGGAAATTTCTTACAATTTAAAACCTGGTTCCTAAATCTCTGTCTTTCCATTATATATACCTGATACCTTTTAGTATCTCCAGGGTTCTTCCATGTATACAACCTTCTATCATGATTCTTAAACCAAGTGTTAGCTATGATTAAGTTGTGCTCTGTGCAAAATTCTACCAGGTGGCTTCCTCTTTCATTTCTTAGCCCCAATCCATATTCACCTACTACATGTCCCTCTCTCCCTTTTCCTACACTCGAATTCCAGTCACCCATGACTATTAAATTTTCGTCTCCCTTCACTATCTGAATAAATTCTTTTATTTCATAATACATTTCTTCAATTTCTTCGTCATCTGCAGAGCTAGTTGGCATATAAACTTGTACTACTGTAGTAGGCATGGGCTTTCTGTCTATCTTGGCCACAATAATGCGTTCACTATGCTGTTTGTAGTAGCTTACCCGCATTCCTATTTTTCTATTCATTATTAAACCTATTCATGCATTACCCCCATTTGACTTTGTGTTTATAACCCTGTAGTCACCTGACCAGAAGTCTTGTTCCTCCTGTCACCGAACTTCACTAATTCCCACTATATCTAACTTTAACCCATCCATTTCCCTTTTTAAATTTTCTAACCTACCTGCCCGATTAAGGGACCTGACTTTCCACGTTCCGATCCGTAGAACGCCAGTTTTCTTTTTCCTGATAACGACATCCTCTTGAGTAGTCCCCGCCCAGAGATCCGAATGGGGGACTATTTTACCCAAGAGGACGCCATCATCATTTAATCATACAGTAAAGCTGTATGCCCTCGGGAAAAATTACAGCCATAGTTTCCTCTTGCTTACAGCCGTTCACAGTACCAGCCCAACAAGGCTATTTTGGTTATTGTTACAAGGCCAGATCAGTCAATCATCCAGACTGTTGCCCTTGCAACTACTGAAAAGGCTGCTGCCCCTCTTCAAGAACCACACGTTTGTCTGGCCTCTCAGCAGATACCCCTCCATTGTGGTTGTACCTACAGTACAGCTATCTGGATCGCTGAGGCACGCAAGCCTCCCCAACAACAGCCAGGCCCATGGTTCATGGGGGGGGGGGGGGGGAAATCGTACTTTATGAGTTATGAAATGTGTGTAAATATGTGAATGTATCACAATGCCGACGAATATTTTTTGTACACTGTTATATTTATAGGATTTTGTTTCTACACATTTGTAAAGCAAATTCTCGACTTGTGAAATTTTTTATATGAGAATGTCGCTGTAGTGCAAACTGCTGTCGTAAATATTTCGATAAGAAAGCCAAGTGACCTAGACGTAATGCGTTGTGAGCGGCCAGCTGTGCCAGCCGCTTGAAAAAAGAAAACCATTAGGTAGAGAAAAAATAAGGATGCCATTATCCTCGCTATTGACATTTCTCTGTAGAAAGCATCGCAATTACGACACGCTCAACTTGAAAACACAAGATTACACCGTGGAGCCCTTAATTTATGATATTTACTAAAATGACTAATGAAATGATGAGACACATTTTACATCTATTGTCTTTCTAGTTGAGTGATTTTTTACTGCCTTTAGAGACGCCATTTGCCTAGTGAATGACGTTTCACGCCTTGCCTTATGTATTGTTTAATATCTAGTTTCTAACTGCACTGCAGCATTGGTTAAAATAAAATTTTATAGATATTATATAAGTTGTAATATTGCATTTGCTCTGATAATTTAGATATACTGCTGCTTGCTTTGCCAATTTGCATTTTTTTGTCATTGCTGTTTGTGTTAATTGTTTTGTACTGCTGCATTGCCTTGTCCCTTAGTATATACACTCCTGGAAATGGAAAAAAGAACACATTGACACCGGTGTGTCAGACCCACCATACTTGCTCCGGACACTGCGAGAGGGCTGTACAAGCAATGATCACACGGACGGCACAGCGGACACACCAGGAACCGCGGTGTTGGCCGTCGAATGGCGCTAGCTGCGCAGCATTTGTGCACCGCCGCCGTCAGTGTCAGCCAGTTTGCCGTGACATACGGAGCTCCATCGCAGTCTTTAACACTGGTAGCATGCCGCGACAGCGTGGACGTGAACCGTATGTGCAGTTGACAGACTTTGAGCGAGAGCGTATAGTGGGCATGCGGGAGGCCGGGTGGACGTACCGCCGAATTGCTCAACACGTGAGGCGTGAGGTCTCCACAGTACATCGATGTTGTCGCCAGTGGTCGGCGGAAGGTGCACGTGCCCGTCGACCTCGGACCAGACCGCAGCGACACACGGATGCACGCCAAGACCGTAGGATCCTACGCAGTGACGTAGGCTACCACACCGCCACTTCCCAGCAAATTAGGGACACTGTTGCTCCTGGGGTATCGGCGAGGACCATTCGCAACCGTCTCCATGAAGCTGGGCTACGGTCCCGCACACCGTTCGGCCGTCTTCCGCTCACGCCCCAACATCGTGCAGCCCGCCTCCAGTGGTGTCGCGACAGGCGTGAATGGAGGGACGAATGGAGACGTGTCGTCTGCAGCGATGAGAGTCGCTTCTGCCTTGGTGCCAATGATGGTCGTATGCGTGTTTGGCGCCGTACAGGTGAGCGCCACAATCAGGACTGCATACGACCGAGGCACACAGGGCCAACACCCGGCATCATGGTGTGGCGAGCGATCTCCTAAACTGGCCGTACACCACTGGTGATCGTCGAGGGGACACTTAATAGTGCACGGTACATCCAAACCATCATCGAACCCATTGTTCTACCATTCCTAGACCGGCAAGGGAACTTGCTGTTCCAACAGGACAATGCACGTCCGCATGTATCCCGTGCCACCCAACGTGCTCTAGAAGGTGTAAGTCAACTACCCTGGCCAGCAAGATCTCCGGATCTGTCCCCCATTGAGCATGTTTGGGACTGGATGAAGCTTCGTCTCACGCGGTCTGCACGTCCAGCACGAATGCTGGTCCAGCTGAGGCGCCAGGTGGAAATGGCATGGCAAGCCGTTCCACAGGACTACATCCAGCATCTCTACGATCGTCTCCATGGGAGAATAGCAGCCTGCATTGCTGCGAAAGGTGGATATACACTGTACTAGTGCCGACATTGTGCATGCTCTGTTGCCTGTGTATGTGCCTGTGGTTCTGTCAGTGTGATCATGTGATGTATCTGACCCGAGGAATGTGTCAATAAAGTTTCCCCTTCCTGGGACAATGAATTCACGGTGTTCTTATTTCAATTTCCAGGAGTGTATTTCTGAGCTCAGTAGATTTAAGTTAGCTTAAGAGGGGGTAGACTATATAACAAACTGACGATGGAGAATAGGGAAAGAATGCATTGAGAAGTTATATGAAAAAGATTTGGGCCAAAATGAGTATTGTAAAATGAGAAATAATTATTTTGAAAGAAATATGAATGGAATACAGCAAAGAGGTATAGATAGAACTTTTTGGGAATAATGATGAATGAATGGAGATTCCAAGAAGTAAAGAAAGTTTTGTTTGCAAAATACTGCAGTAAAACAAACCCTGTCCTTTCCTTTTGTATTATTCCTCTATCTGTCTGTGCACCCTTGTGTATTTGTGTTTTTCCTGTCTTTATGTGTTTAGCTGATAAGAGTTATGTTGTAGGAGTCTTCTAATAAAATGTTATTTACTTTGTAAAGATGTTTAGACAGTATTTATTCTGTTTTGTTTTAATGCTCATGTGTGAAGTTGATGTTTCGAAAGTTATTCTGACCTTTTATGTATTTACTTATGTCATAATTCCTGCAACACTGATGTATATGTTATCTTGATTCTTTTGTAAAGCCTGCATTACCACAAATGTTATCTATATTGTTATTTTCTTTAATGATGTATTTTGTACCTTTGTAATTCTATTCTTATGTTGTAAATTTTTAATTGTATAGACACCAGTTCATCAAATTAAGTTACATTTCACTGCACACGTTTCTGTTGGTCATAGTATATGCACAATATGTGAGAAGTTCGAACTGATAGTGTTTGCACGTGTGTTAATAAATCAGCAAGGCACTGGTCAACAGCATTGCTGGTTCTAAGGACAATTCCAAAAACTTTGTGAGTGCCCAAGTGGTGGTTTATCGACTTGCTATATTGGCTGCAAGACTCTACGATGGTGATTGTGCACCTGCACAATAGCAACAGACGGCTGCTGGCCGTCTCTACAAGACTACAGTGGGTCAGAATCTTTGATGGCTCACCAATACCAATATTTCTACAAGGACTTCCGTGGGTCTGCACCTCTGGTGGCCCACCAATACCATAATCTCTATCAGGGCTACAGTGGGTCTACTCTGTGATGACCTACCTACCAATATTCTTCATAACTTCGACTGACTCTGCTGTGGGTTTGCTCTGTTGTGGCCCTTTACCTGTCTGCATGTCAAGTCAGCATGGTCTTTCCATTGGAAGGACAACACTACTTCTTCAAGACTGCATGGAAATCCACTACTTCCATGTGCATTTTCTTTTACTGCAGCGGGGTCAGGGATTTTCTCTGCCTCGTGATGACTGGGTGTTGTGTGATGTCCTTAGGTTAGTTAAGTTTAAGTAGTTCTAAGTTTTAGGGGACTGATGACCATAGATGTTAAGTTCCATAGTGCTCAGAGCCATTTTTACTGCTCAGACTTTGAGAAAAAAATACGCTGCAATTTTACTGTGATGAATGATCAGGACTGTCTTTATGGACTGTGAGAAAATTTTAGCTTTTGAACAACATTGGATCAATAAGTGTGTGCATTTGATTTCTTTGTCATTGTAATTATGAAAAATTTCTTCAAATATGTATTGGCCACTGCCCAAAACAATTTGTAAATTTTTTTGTAGGAAGCATGGGGGCTCTGAAAGTAGGCTGTTTAGGTTTTTATATTGGTAACGCCACGTAGCGCTCTGTATGAAAATCATTGGCTGTGCTGTGTGCAGTCTGTGGATGGTTGGCATTGTTGAAATGTTCTCTATTGTAGTGGGCAGTTGGGTGTTAACAGCGCGTAGCGTTGCGAAGTTGGAGGTGAGCCGCCAGCAGTGGTGGATGTGGGGAGAGAGATGGTGGAATTTTGAGAGCGGACGATCTGGACGTGCGTCCATCAGAAAGAGTATATTTTTTAATATTGGATATCATGGACATATATATATATATATATATATATATATATATATATATACACTCCTGGAAATGGAAAAAAGAACACATTGACACCGGTGTGTCAGACCCACCATACTTGCTCCGGACACTGCGAGAGGGCTGTACAAGCAATGATCACACGCACGGCACAGCGGACACACCAGGAACCGCGGTGTTGGCCGTCGAATGGCGCTAGCTGCGCAGCATTTGTGCACCGCCGCCATCAGTGTCAGCCAGTTTGCTGTGGCATACGGAGCTCCATCGCAGTCTTTAACACTGGTAGCATGCCGCGACAGCGTGGACGTGAACCGTATGTGCAGTTGACGGACTTTGAGCGAGGGCGTATAGTGGGCATAAGGGAGGACGGGTGGACGTACCGCCGAATTGCTCAACACGTGGGGCGTGAGGTCTCCACAGTACATCGATGTTGTCGCCAGTGGTCGGCGGAAGGTGCACGAGCCCGTCGACCTGGGACCGGACCGCAGCGACGCACGGATGCACGCCAAGACCGTGGGATCCTACGCAGTGCCGTAGGGGACCGCACCGCCACTTCCCAGCGAATTAGGGACACTGTTGCTCCTGGGGTATCGGCGAGGACCATTCGCAACCGTCTCCAGTGGTGTCGCGACAGGCATGAATGGAGGGACGAATGGAGATGTGTCGTCTTCAGCGATGAGAGTTGCTTCTGCCTTGGTGCCAATGATGGTCGAATGTGTGTTTGGCGCCGTGCAGGTGAGCGCCACAATCAGGACTGCATATGACCGAGGCACACAGGGCCAACACCCGGCATCATGGTGTGGGGAGCGATCTCCTACACTGGCCGTACACCACTGATGATCGTCGAGGGGACACTGAATAGTGCACGGTACATCCAAACCGTCATCGAACCCATCGTTCTACCATTCCTAGACCGGCAAGGGAACTTGCTATTCCAACAGGACAATGCACGTCCGCATGTATCCCGTGCCACCCAATGTGCTCTAGAAGGTGTAAGTCAACTACCCTGGCCAGCACGATCTCCTGATCTGTCCCCTATTGAGCATGTTTGGGACTGGCTGAAGCGTCGTCTCACGCGGTCTGCACGTCCAGCACGAACGCTGGTCCAACTGAGGCGCCAGGTGGAAATGACATGGCAAGCCGTTCCACAGGACGACATCCAGCATCTCTACTATCGTCTCCATGGGAGGATAGCAGCCTGCATTGCTGCGAAAGGTGGATATACACTGTACTAGTGCCGACATTGTGCATGCTCTGTTGCCTGTGTCTATGTGCCTGTTGTTCTGTCAGTGTGATTATGTGATGTATCTGACCCCAGGAATGTGTCAATAAAGTTTCTCCTTCCTGGGACAATGAATTCACGGTGTTCTTATTTCAATTTCCAGGAGTGTATATGTGTAATAAGGTAAGGAGTAATGAGTAGTGGTTAGGGACTCTGATTGGTGAAGAAGGATGTTGGAAACCAAGAATCGTACTTTGTTGTTGTTGTGGTCTTCAGTCCTGAACTGGCTTGATGCAGCTCTCCATGCTACTCTACCCTGTGCAAGCTTCTTCATCTCCCAGTACCTACTGCAACCTACATCCTTCTGAATCTGCTTTGTGTATTCATCTCTTGGTCTCCCTCTGCGATTTTTACCTTCCACACTGCCCTCCAATACTAAATTGGTGATCCCTTGATGCCTCAGAACATGTCCTACCAACAGATCCTTTCTTCTGGTCAAGTTGTGCCACAAACTTCACTTCTCCTCAATCCTATTCAATTCTTCCTCATTAGTTATGTGATCTACCCATCTAATCTTCAGCATTCTACTGTAGCACCACATTTCGAAAGCTTCTATTCTCTTCTTGTCCAAACTATTTATCGTCCATATTTCACATCCATACATGGCTACACTTCATACAAATACTTTCAGAAACGACAGCCTGACACTTAAATCTATACTCGATGTTAACAAATTTCTCTTCTTCAGAAACGCTTTCCTTGCCATTGCCAGTCTACATTTTATATCTTCTCTACTTCGACCATCATCAGTTATTTTGCTCCCCAAATAGCAAAACTCCTTTACTACTTTAAGTGTCTCATTTCCTAATCTAATTCCCTCAACATCGCCCGACTTAATTCGACTACCTTCCCTTACCCTCGTTTTGCTTTTGTTGGTGTTCATCTTATATCTACCCTTCAAGACATCATCCATTCCGTTCAACTGCCTTTCCACATCCTTTGCTGTCTCTGACAGAATTACAATGTCATCGGCGAACCTCAAAGTTTTTATTTCTTCTCCATGGATTTTAATGCCTACTCCGAACTTTTCTTTTGTTTCCTTTACTGGTTGCTCAATATACAGATTGAGTAACATCGGGGAGAGGCTACAACCCTGTCTTACTCCCTTCCCAACAACTGCTTCCCTTTCATGTCCCTCGACTCTGCCATCTGGTTTCTATACAAATAGCCTTTCGCTCCCTGTATTTTACCCCTGCTACCTTTAGAATTTGAAAGAGAGTATTCCAGTCAACATTGTCAAAAGCTTTATCTAAGTCAACAAATGCTAGAAACGTAGGTTTGCCTTTGCTTAATCTTTCTTCTGAGATAAGTCGTAAGGTCAGTATTGCGTCACGTGTTCCAGTATTTCTATGGAATCCAAACTGATCTTCCCTGAGGTCGGCTTCTACTAGTTTTTCCATTCGTCTGTAAAGAATTCGTGTTACTATTTTGCAGCTGTGGCTTATTAAACTGATTGTTCGGTCATTTTCACATCTGTCAACACCTGCTTTCTTTGGGATTGGAATTATTATATTCTTCTTGAAGTCTGAGGATGTTTCGTCTGTTTCATACATCTTGCTCACCATTTGGTAGAGTTTTGTCAGGACTGGCTCTCCCAAGGCCGTCAGTTGTTCGAATGGAATGTTGTCTATTCCGGGGGTCTTGTTTCGACTCAGGTCTTTCAGTGCTCTGTCAAACTCTTCACGCAGTATCGTATCTCCCATTTCATCTTCATCTACATCCTCTTCCATTGCCATAATATTGTCCTCAAGTACATCGCCCTTGTATAGACCTTCTACATACTCCTTCCACCTTTCTGCTTTCCCTTCTTTGCTTAGAACTGGGTTTCCATCTGAGCTCTTGATGTTCATACAAGTGGTTCTCTTATCTCCAACAGTCTCTTTAATTTTCCTGTAGGCAGTATCTATCTTACCCCTAGTGAGATAAGCCTCTACATCCTTACATTTGTCCTCTAGCTATGCCTGCTTAGCCATTTTGCACTTCCTGTCGATCTCATTTTTGAGACGTTTGTATTCCTTTTTGCCTGCTTCATTTACTGCATTGTTATATTTTCTCCATTCATCAATTAAATTCAATATTTCTTCTGTTACCCAAGGATTTCTACTAGCCCTCGTCTTTTTACCTACTTGATCCTCTGCTGCCTTCACTACTTCATCCCTCAAAGCTACCCATTCTTCTTCTACTGTATTTCTTTCCCCCATTCCTGTCAATTGTTCTGTTATGCTCTCCCTGAAACTCTGTACAACCTCTTGTTCCTTCATTTTATCCAGGTCCCATCTCCTTAAATTCCCACCTTTTGCAGTTTCTTCAGTTTTAATCTACAGGTCATAACCAATAGATTGTGGTCAGAGTCCACATCGGCCCCTGGAAATTTCTTACAATTTAAAACCTGGTTCCTAAATCTCTGTCTTTCCATTATATATACCTGATACCTTTTAGTATCTCCAGGGTTCTTCCATGTATACAACCTTCTATCATGATTCTTAAACCAAGTGTTAGCTATGATTAAGTTGTGCTCTGTGCAAAATTCTACCAGGTGGCTTCCTCTTTCATTTCTTAGCCCCAATCCATATTCACCTACTACATGTCCCTCTCTCCCTTTTCCTACACTCGAATTCCAGTCACCCATGACTATTAAATTTTCGTCTCCCTTCACTATCTGAATAAATTCTTTTATTTCATAATACATTTCTTCAATTTCTTCGTCATCTGCAGAGCTAGTTGGCATATAAACTTGTACTACTGTAGTAGGCATGGGCTTTCTGTCTATCTTGGCCACAATAATGCGTTCACTATGCTGTTTGTAGTAGCTTACCCGCATTCCTATTTTTCTATTCATTATTAAACCTATTCATGCATTACCCCCATTTGACTTTGTGTTTATAACCCTGTAGTCACCTGACCAGAAGTCTTGTTCCTCCTGTCACCGAACTTCACTAATTCCCACTATATCTAACTTTAACCCATCCATTTCCCTTTTTAAATTTTCTAACCTACCTGCCCGATTAAGGGACCTGACTTTCCACGTTCCGATCCGTAGAACGCCAGTTTTCTTTTTCCTGATAACGACATCCTCTTGAGTAGTCCCCGCCCAGAGATCCGAATGGGGGACTATTTTACCCAAGAGGACGCCATCATCATTTAATCATACAGTAAAGCTGTATGCCCTCGGGAAAAATTACAGCCATAGTTTCCTCTTGCTTACAGCCGTTCACAGTACCAGCCCAACAAGGCTATTTTGGTTATTGTTACAAGGCCAGATCAGTCAATCATCCAGACTGTTGCCCTTGCAACTACTGAAAAGGCTGCTGCCCCTCTTCAAGAACCACACGTTTGTCTGGCCTCTCAGCAGATACCCCTCCATTGTGGTTGTACCTACAGTACAGCTATCTGGATCGCTGAGGCACGCAAGCCTCCCCAACAACAGCCAGGCCCATGGTTCATGGGGGGGGGGGGGAAATCGTACTTTATGAGTTATGAAATGTGTGTAAATATGTGAATGTATCACAATGCCGACGAATATTTTTTGTACACTGTTATATTTATAGGATTTTGTTTCTACACATTTGTAAAGCAAATTCTCGACTTGTGAAATATTTTATATGAGAATGTCGCTGTAGTGCAAACTGCTGTCGTAAATATTTCGATAAGAAAGCCAAGTGACCTAGACGTAATGCGTTGTGAGCGGCCAGCTGTGCCAGCCGCTTGAAAAAAGAAAACCATTAGGTAGAGAAAAAATAAGGATGCCATTATCCTCGCTATTGACATTTCTCTGTAGAAAGCATCGCAATTACGACACGCTCAACTTGAAAACACAAGATTACACCGTGGAGCCCTTAATTTATGATATTTACTAAAATGACTAATGAAATGATGAGACACATTTTACATCTATTGTCTTTCTAGTTGAGTGATTTTTTACTGCCTTTAGAGACGCCATTTGCCTAGTGAATGACGTTTCACGCCTTGCCTTATGTATTGTTTAATATCTAGTTTCTAACTGCACTGCAGCATTGGTTAAAATAAAATTTTATAGATATTATATAAGTTGTAATATTGCATTTGCTCTGATAATTTAGATATACTGCTGCTTGCTTTGCCAATTTGCATTTTTTTGTCATTGCTGTTTGTGTTAATTGTTTTGTACTGCTGCATTGCCTTGTCCCTTAGTATATACACTCCTGGAAATGGAAAAAAGAACACATTGACACCGGTGTGTCAGACCCACCATACTTGCTCCGGACACTGCGAGAGGGCTGTACAAGCAATGATCACACGGACGGCACAGCGGACACACCAGGAACCGCGGTGTTGGCCGTCGAATGGCGCTAGCTGCGCAGCATTTGTGCACCGCCGCCGTCAGTGTCAGCCAGTTTGCCGTGACATACGGAGCTCCATCGCAGTCTTTAACACTGGTAGCATGCCGCGACAGCGTGGACGTGAACCGTATGTGCAGTTGACAGACTTTGAGCGAGAGCGTATAGTGGGCATGCGGGAGGCCGGGTGGACGTACCGCCGAATTGCTCAACACGTGAGGCGTGAGGTCTCCACAGTACATCGATGTTGTCGCCAGTGGTCGGCGGAAGGTGCACGTGCCCGTCGACCTCGGACCGGACCGCAGCGACACACGGATGCACGCCAAGACCGTAGGATCCTACGCAGTGACGTAGGCTACCACACCGCCACTTCCCAGCAAATTAGGGACACTGTTGCTCCTGGGGTATCGGCGAGGACCATTCGCAACCGTCTCCATGAAGCTGGGCTACGGTCCCGCACACCGTTCGGCCGTCTTCCGCTCACGCCCCAACATCGTGCAGCCCGCCTCCAGTGGTGTCGCGACAGGCGTGAATGGAGGGACGAATGGAGACGTGTCGTCTGCAGCGATGAGAGTCGCTTCTGCCTTGGTGCCAATGATGGTCGTATGCGTGTTTGGCGCCGTACAGGTGAGCGCCACAATCAGGACTGCATACGACCGAGGCACACAGGGCCAACACCCGGCATCATGGTGTGGCGAGCGATCTCCTAAACTGGCCGTACACCACTGGTGATCGTCGAGGGGACACTTAATAGTGCACGGTACTTCCAAACCATCATCGAACCCATTGTTCTACCATTCCTAGACCGGCAAGGGAACTTGCTGTTCCAACAGGACAATGCACGTCCGCATGTATCCCGTGCCACCCAACGTGCTCTAGAAGGTGTAAGTCAACTACCCTGGCCAGCAAGATCTCCGGATCTGTCCCCCATTGAGCATGTTTGGAACTGGATGAAGCTTCGTCTCACGCGGTCTGCACGTCCAGCACGAATGCTGGTCCAGCTGAGGCGCCAGGTGGAAATGGCATGGCAAGCCGTTCCACAGGACTACATCCAGCATCTCTACGATCGTCTCCATGGGAGAATAGCAGCCTGCATTGCTGCGAAAGGTGGATATACACTGTACTAGTGCCGACATTGTGCATGCTCTGTTGCCTGTGTATGTGCCTGTGGTTCTGTCAGTGTGATCATGTGATGTATCTGACCTGAGGAATGTGTCAATAAAGTTTCCCCTTCCTGGGACAATGAATTCACGGTGTTCTTATTTCAATTTCCAGGAGTGTATTTCTGAGCTCAGTAGATTTAAGTTAGCTTAAGAGGGGGTAGACTATATAACAACCTGACGATGGAGAATAGGGAAAGAATGCATTGAGAAGTTATATGAAAAAGATTTGGGCCAAAATGAGTATTGTACAATGAGAAATAATTATTTTGAAAGAAATATGAATGGAATACAGCAAAGAGGTATAGATAGAACTTTTTGGGAATAATGATGAATGAATGGAGATTCCAATAAGTAAAGAAAGTTTTGTTTGCAAAATACTGCAGTAAAACAAACCCTGTCCTTTCCTTTTGTATTATTCCTCTATCTGTTTGTGCACCCTTGTGTATTTGTGTTTTTCCTGTCTTTATGTGTTTAGCTGATAAGAGTTATGTTGTAGGAGTCTTCTAATAATATGTTATTTACTTTGTAAAGATGTTTAGACAGTATTTATTCTGTTTTGTTTTAATGCTCATGTGTGAAGTTGATGTTTCGAAAGTTATTCTGACCTTTTATGTATTTACTTATGTCATAATTCCTGCAACACTGATGTATATGTTATCTTGATTCTTTTGTAAAGCCTGCATTACCACAAATGTTATCTATATTGTTATTTTCTTTAATGATGTATTTTGTACCTTTGTAATTCTATTCTTATGTTGTAAATTTTTAATTGTATAGACACCAGTTCATCAAATTAAGTTACATTTCACTGCACACGTTTCTGTTGGTCATAGTATATGCACAATATGTGAGAAGTTCGAACTGATAGTGTTTGCACGTGTGTTAATAAATCAGCAAGGCACTGGTCAACAGCATTGCTGGTTCTAAGGACAATTCCAAAAACTTTGTGAGTGCCCAAGTGGTGGTTTATCGACTTGCTATATTGGCTGCAAGACTCTACGATGGTGATTGTGCACCTGCACAATAGCAACAGACGGCTGCTGGCCGTCTCTACAAGACTACAGTGGGTCAGAATCTTTGATGGCTCACCAATACCAATATTTCTACAAGGACTTCCGTGGGTCTGCACCTCTGGTGGCCCACCAATACCATAATCTCTATCAGGGCTACAGTGGGTCTACTCTGTGATGACCTACCTACCAATATTCTTCATAACTTCGACTGACTCTGCTGTGGGTTTGCTCTGTTGTGGCCCTTTACCTGTCTGCATGTCAAGTCAGCATGGTCTTTCCATTGGAAGGACAACACTACTTCTTCAAGACTGCATGGAAATCCACTACTTCCATGTGCATTTTCTTTTACTGCAGCGGGGTCAGGGATTTTCTCTGCCTCGTGATGACTGGGTGTTGTGTGATGTCCTTAGGTTAGTTAAGTTTAAGTAGTTCTAAGTTTTAGGGGACTGATGACCATAGATGTTAAGTTCCATAGTGCTCAGAGCCATTTTTACTGCTCAGACTTTGAGAAAAAAAAAACGCTGCAATTTTACTGTGATGAATGATCAGGACTGTCTTTATGGACTGTGAGAAAATTTTAGCTTTTGAACAACATTGGATCAATAAGTGTGTGCATTTGATTTCTTTGTCCATCAGACTGTGTTGCCTGTGTCTATGTGCCTGTGGTTCTGTCAGTGTGATCATGTGATGTATCTGACCCCAGGAATGTGTCAATGAAGTTTCCCCTTCCTGGGACAATGAATTCACGGTGTTCTTATTTCAATTTCCAGGAGTGTGTGTATATATATATATATATATATATATATATATATATATATATATATATATATATATATATATATAATGACTTTTGAACACTGTTAAGGTAAATACATTGCTTGATCTCTATCAAAATCTTTCATTTGCTAACTACGCCTATCAGTAGTTAGTGCCTTCAGTAGTTAGAATCTCTTAATTAGCTAGCAGTATTGGCGTTCGCTGTATTGCAGTAGTTCGAGTAACGAAGATTGTTGTGAGGTAAGTGATTTGTGAAACGTATAGGTTAAAGTCAGTCAGGGCCATTCTTTTGTAGGGATTTTTGAAACTCAGATTGCGTTGCGCCCAAAATATTGTGTGTCAGTTTAGTGTTGATCAGAATAGGTAAAGAGAGAAATGTCTGAGTACGTTCAGTTCCGCTCAGCTGTTTGTAAATCAAATAATGTAAGAGGTTTATCTGCATAGTAATTCATTAAGTTTTCTAAGGGGACGTTTCAGTGTGTCAGCAACGGTCGGGCGAGTTTTGCCTATCTGGAGCTCACTGCAGCTCCAACCAGACTCAACCCGATGTCCGCTGGGAACTCGGAGACACGGCGATCCGGGCACACTGGCTCTGACCCAACCATGCAGAGGTAACTCTTACCCACTGGCCACGACGTCTCCGCACAAGAAGGAACCGAGCCACGTCCAGCAAGATGACCCAGTGACGAGGCCAAGAAACGGTCAAAAGACCAAACACACGTCGCCCAAAGAGGCGACCAACTGAACGACCTACCAACGGTCGATCCCGCTCCCATCTTCGTCCGTCGGACAGTTCATCCTGTGTCGCGAGCGGTCGGTGAGTACTGGCTGTCCGCGCCTCCCTAGCGCTCCGTCCCCGACTGTTGCTACATCCCGACTGCACGTCTGCCGCGTTCCAACTCCAACCGCTCCACGTCTGACCTCCCCCCTGGCTGCCAGGCCAGAGATGGTACGACAGTGCACTTATCGATACGCGCTGCTGCTGCCGCTTGCGGGAAGGTAAGGCAGGAAGTTAGTGACGTCAGTTAATTGAATAAGAAAACGAGGCGGCAGTACCGTAATGGAAGATGACAAACAATAAATGGAATGAACACGAGCAATGCGGGGCTCAAATACTTTTCTGCAAGATCAATGACTGAACATCTTTTGGTAGACATACGCAGTTCCTTGTTGTTTCCTTCTAACCGACAATTTCACGAACGCCGACATAGCGCTCGATCGGGAAAAGTGGCCACACTACTCGTCATGGATAAGTCAAGGTGTTTACCCCAATAAGAATTAGTTACTGATACATATCACGCATAATATTACTTACCAGAATTACTCCCAAATGGTTTAATACAGGGTGTTACAAAAAGGTACGGCCAAACTTTCAGGAAACAGTCCTAACACACAAAGAAAGAGAATATGTTATGTGGACATGTGTCCGGAAACGCTTACTTTCCATGTTAGAGCTCATTTTATTACTTCTCTTCAAATCACATTAATCATGGAATGGAAGCACACAGCAACAGAACGTACCAGCGTGACTTCAAACACTTTGTTACAGGAAATGTTCAGAATGTCCTCCGTTAGCGAGGATACATGCATCCACCCTCCATCGCATGGAATCCCTGATGCGCTGATGCAGCCCTGGAGAATGGCGTATTGTATCACAGCCGTCCACAATACGAGCACGAAGATTCTCTACATTTGGTACCGGGGTTGCGTAGACAAGAGCTTTTAAATGCCCCATAAATGAAAGTCAAGAGGGTTGAGGTCAGAAGAGCGTGGAGGCCATGGAATTGGTCCGCCTCTACCAATCCATCGGTCACCGAATCTGTTGTTGAGAAGCGTACGAACACTTCGACTGAAATGTGCAGGAGCTCCATCGTGCATGAACCACATGTTGTGTCGTACTTGTAAAGGCACATCTTCTAGCAGCACAGGTAGAGTATCCCGTATGAAATCATGATAACATGCTCCATTGAGCGTAGGTGGAATAAACTAAAATGAGCTCTAACATGGAAATTAAGCGTTTCCGGACACGTCCACATAACATCTTTTCTTTATTTGTGTGTGAGGAATGTTTCCTGAAAGTTTGGCCGTACCTTTTTGTAACACCCTGTATACATAGCGGTCATGTGTCATTCCATCCCTTTGTGACGATTTGGAATCAATTTGTATATTTAAAATCATTTATTCTGTTTTATTTGTCCTGACACGAAAAATGCGATAGAATGCGGTCTGCTGAAGACGCTTAGTTGTGTTTCAGATATTCGGGCAACAAGATGCGTAGAAATATGTCCATAAATCTGAACAAGAAACATGGACTGCTGTCGTGGTGGTACCCGCTACGTTACACCATTAGGTAGGGAAAAGTGGCAACCATGTAAGCTGTTGTGTCCTACCTGCTCATCGAACATGGGGTGCCGAGGAAACCTGCTCCCTCGGATCCTAGACAACAATTCAAGCAAATCGTATTAATGAAATGAGATTACGTAGGCTTTCCCGGCGTAATAAGTCTTGAAAGTCTCTTCGGGTTTGCTGCCGGATCCTAAAATCAACTTGACTCGATATTTCGGCGATCCAACTGTTTACCATCTTCAGGAAATGCTGCTTCTGCTGATGAGTCCCGCTGATAACTCATCAACAGAAGCAGCATTTCCTGAAGATGGCGAACAGTTGGATCGCCGAAATATCGAGTCAAGTTGATTTTACGATCCGGCAGCAAACCCGAAGATACTTTCAAGACGTATTAATGAAATTTTATTAGTGTAGGATACATGACAATAACTTCGAGCATTTTCTATGATGTGTCGCAAACAATGGGCGACAGGCAAACTACGAAGTTTCATCCGTATAGACAATGCCTAACACAATTGAAACAATACAGTTCCTAAGTCGCTGCTGTAGAGCTCGTAGAAGGGCTAGTATAACACTCGGCCGCGGCCTGGCGGCGCGGAACTTGTGCTCTCTTTGCCCAGAGGCCGCTGCTCGCTGCTGTCCCGTTGTCGTCCTAGAGCGGGGTAAGAGATGGTGCGAACGGCTCTAAGCACTATGGGACATCTGAGGTCATCAGTCCCCTATAACTTAGAACTACTTACACCTAACTAACCTAAGGACGTCACATACATCCATGAACGAGGTAGGTTGCGAACCTGCGACGGTAGCGGCAGCGCGGTTCCGGACTGAAGCGCCTAGAACAGCTCGGCCACAGCGGCCGGCGGGGTAAGATAAAAATGTAAGTAAGTTCTAAATAATTTCCTTTTCACTTACAAATATTTGGCGTGTAACCTTAAACATGTAGATGTATAAGCGGCATGTTTCTATTAGTAACCAAATTTTGGTGAAAACTTTTTTCGCCCTTAGGATGGCCATTTTACAACACCTTCCTCTCCTAAACCAGCAACCACCAATCACCGCCTACCCCGACCACCACTTCCCGGTTCAGATGTCTGATTATATTACAAGTCAGTTTAGCTCCTTTTCATCCAAAAAAGACTAGTTATTCACGAATCTCAACGTTTATGAGGTCATAGCTCCTTTACTATCTGTCGTACAGTGACATAATTTTGGACGTGCTTTGGGTGGTATTAGTGTCTTTCAGTAAGAAATGCAACACATTTTCTTTCTCGGCTGATTTCGCAGAATTCGTTGAGAGTCTCCTGCTTCATCTCCTATAGTTCAATGAAGTTCAGATAGGTGGCGGTCCCACAAGTTCAAAAATGGTTCAAATGGCTCTGAGCACTATGGGACTTAACATCTATGGTCATCAGTCCCCTAGAACTTAGAACTACTTAAACCTAACTAACCTAAGGACATCACACAACACCCAGCCATCACGAAGCAGAGAAAATCCCTGACCCCGCCGGGAATCGAACCCGGGAACCCGGGCATGGGAAGCGAGAACGCTACCGCACGACCACGAGATTCGGGCGGTCCCACAAGTACTCTTCGAAGTAGGCACTGAAAGCTGGCTAAAGCCGGCACTTAAATGTGATTTGCAGAGTATCCATGTAGATGCAGATGTAGATGAAGTGATGTTACGTAACGGAGGGGAGTTCCAGGCAGAGGGATGTGAAGTGTTGGCAGAAGAGCCAACACTGTGTTGCTAGAGGAGGCCGAAATACACGCGTTTAATTACACGCTGACTGGCGTGAGGTCTGGAACAGTTAAGGGAATTAATAGTAGCAAATAAAGTACGTAGTTGATATAATACTTAACTTTAATCCACAATTGGTGTACATCGCTCTTGACGGTACATGTTATAATCTCAATATCAAATGCTATGGCGCCTTGCTAGGTCGTAGCAAATGACGTAGCTGAAGTCTATGCTAACTATCGTCTCGGCAAGTGAGAGCGTAGTTGTCAGTGATCCATCTCTGGCTAAGTCGGCTGTACAACTGGGGCGTGTGCTAGAAAGTCTCACTAGACCTGCCGCGTGGCGGCGCTCGGTCTGCCATCACTGACAGTGGTGACACGCGGGTCCGTCGTATACTAGCGGACCGCGGCCTTTTTAAAAGCTACCACCTAGCAAGTGTGGTGTCTGGCGGTGACACCACATTCCTCCCCCGCAAATCGGCGAACGGTGGTGTGATAAGGCTTCCGCCCGCCGTGGGAAGGACCCCATGTTGACGTATGCGACGAGGTGGGGAGCCTAACAACAGGCAACGCTATGCCACACGCACCCGGCCATTCGGTCCGAGGGGAGCTAGGAAACGCCTGAAAACCTAGTCCAGGGTGCACGCCAACATGCAGTGTATGCGCCCGTAGAGAGTCAGGAGGGGCCGAAGGGTCGACCTCCATCGGGTCGGAGCACCCGACGGGCGAAGACGACAGATGGTCCGGAGCGGGTAAGAGTTCCATGGCGGAGGACAACTGGTCACGGGGAACGATCGGCGGCGCGTGACCCAGGGAGGCGTCCAGCGGTTGCAGCGACACGTCCACTGCGGGCGTCACCGGCGGGAGAACAGGTGGCGGCGTCGGCGCGTCGCCATGGGGCAAAATGGAAGGCAGCGTCGGTAACACCTGGGGATGAGGCGATTCAGTAGCTGGGTCCCCAGGGCGCTGACCGGACGGCACCGTCGCTGAAAGCAGACGGGGTTAGCGGCAGAACCCGAGCGACGACAGAGGCGCAGCTGATTGAGATGCCGACGCACCACACCAGAGGCCCCCAAAACCAGATATATCGCGCGGCCGAGGCAGCGAAGAATGCGCCCTGCGAGCCAACGCCGTGAACCTCGATAGTTGCTATAGTATACAACGTCGCCTGGGGCAAAAGCAGGTGTCTGCCGCTGCACAGGAACCTGATGCGGCGGATGTAACAAAGACATCAAGGTGCGATGAGGGCGACCATGAAGCAACTCAGCTGGCGAGAGACCATCGCGGGGCTGAGAGCGATACGAGGACAAAAAGAGCAACAACGCGTCTAACCCGAGAATGCGACTCTTTCAACTCCAACATCTGTGACTTGAAAGTCCGGACCAAACGTTCAGCGGCACCGTTTGACTGAGGCGAAAACGGCGCGGATGTCAGATGTTGAATACCATTGGCCTTGCAGATGACTGAAATTCGGCGGACATGAATTGTGGGCCATTGTCGGAAACAATAGTCTGTGGAAGACCTTCAATGCAAAAGATAGCGGACAACGCTTGGTTGGTGGTAGAAGACGTCGTGGAAGACATCCGGACAACAAAAGGAAAATTACTGAATGAATCGACCAGAACCAACCATCGAGCATTCCGGAATGGACCAGCAAAATCGATGTGTAAGCGTTGCCAAGGGGAAGTGGCTTTCGGCCATGCAAAGAATTTCCGCGGTGGTGCGGATTGTTGTTCGGCACACGCCATGCAAGAAGAGCACATATTCGTAATCGCAGCATCGATTCCGAACCAAGTACAGTGCTGACGAGCAAGTTGTTTCGTTCGCACTATACCCCAATGTCCTTGGTGGAGAAGCTTTAAGACAGAGGACTGTAACGAACGTGGGACCACGACCCTAGACTGATCATTATCAGAACGCAACAGCAAATCACCACGTCGTCCAAAAAGTCTCTCCTTGTGAGCAAAAACTCGGCGAACCAACGGATCCTCGATCCGTGACTTTGACAAGGGCCATCGCGTAGCAACAAAACGCAAAACGGTAGCAAGGACAGGGTCAGCAGCTGTGGCTGTAGCTACACGACGAAAATCAATCGGAAACGATTCGACCACGTCATCGGTTTCCGAGTCAATGAACATGCAAACTAGTTCGGAGGAATCGAATGCTCTATCCTCTGCAACAGGCAAGCGGGACAACGCATCGGCGTTTCCGTGCTTAGCAGTGGACCGATACAAGATATCGTAGCGGTACTGCGAGAGGAAAATAGACCAGCGAATGAATTTCTGCGCTGTACGTGGAGGTACAGGCTTGTTCGGAGGAAAAAGCGATGTCAAAGGTTTGTGGTCTGTGATGATGGTAAAGTGACGACCATACAAGAAATCATGAAACTTTGTAACACCAAATACGAGAGCCAAAGCTTCTTTCTCGATCTGTGAATAACTTCGTTGCGCAGACGAGAGCAATTTGGACGCAAAGGCAATAGGGTGATCATGCGAGCCATCTTTGTACGCAAGCACAGCACCGATCCCGAAATCCGATGCATCTACCATCAACAAAAGGGGTTTCTGGGGATCGAATGGCGTAAGGCAAGTATTGGAAAGCAACGCCGATTTCAACTGGCGAAAGGCGCGTTCGCATTCCGTCGTCCAGACGAACGGAACACCTTTACGGCGTAAGCGATGAAGCGGAGCTGAAATGGAAGAGGCATGGGGGATATATCGATGGTAATAATTTATTTTACCCAGCACACTTTGTAGCTGGTTCAAATTCTGCGGCGAAGGCAAGTCTTGTATGGCACGGAGGTGCTCTGGACTGGGATGTATGCCTTGGGCATTGAGTACATGTCCCAGATATGGCAAATCACGAGCAAAAAACACACATTTGTCCGTCCGCAAGCGAAGACCATTTTGTCGCAATACCTGAAATAACGTTCGGAGATTGTCTAAATGTTCGTCAGTCGTCTTTCCGGAGATCACAATATCGTCCAGATAGTTTGCTGCAGTAGGGACCGACGCACAAACAGTTTGTAAATATTGCTGAAACAATGCAGGGGCGGATGCACACCCGAATGGCAGTCTTTTGAATCGGTACACACCAAGATGCGTGTTAACCACCGGTATTTGCAAGTACGCATCTGCTAGGTCCCACTTTGAAAAATATTTTCCCGGGTACAGTTTGTCAAAAAGGTCTTCCGGGCAGGGTAAAGCAAAAGTAGCAGTCACAAGTTGTGGTTTCACTGTTGCCTTGAAGTCCACACAAAGTCTCAATTTTCCGGAAGGTTTTGGCAAAATTACTAAGGGTGAGGCCCAGAGAGAAGCCTGCACACGTTCAATTACACCTTGTGATTCTAAATCGTTTAATGTTCTGGCGACCTCATCACGCAATGCGTGGGGAACATTGCGCGCTCTGAAAAATTTCGGTTGCGCGTTTACTTTCAGTTCCAAATGTGCTTCATAGTTCTTGGCGCAACCAAGGCCGGGTGCAAAAATGTCCGCAAATTCTTCACATAGACAAGAAACACTGGCTGAAGGCACAGTCTGGTTCACTGATAGGACATGATTTACGATAGACAAGTTAAACAACTGAAATAAATCTAAACCAAACAAGTTCACTGCAGAAGAAGAACGAAGGACGTAAAATGACACAAGTTTTGTTTGCCCCTTGTATGTTGCAAGAAGGCTGCACTTTCCTAACACAGGGATCTTGTGACCCGAATATGTAGTTAGCTTGTAAGTAGGCTGTTTAGATTTTTATATTGGTAATGCCACGTAGCGCTCTGTATGAAAATCACTGGCTGTGCTGTGTGCAGTCTGTGGCTAGTTTGCATTGTTGTCTGCCATTGTAGAGGGGCAGCTGGATGTGAACAGCGCGTAGCGTTGCGCAGTTAGAGTTGAGCCACCAGCAGTGGTGGATGTGAGGAGAGAGATGGCGGAGTTTTGAAACTACATATATTATGACTTGTGATGATATTAAGGTAAATACATTGTTTGTTCTCTATTAAAATCTTTCATTTGCTAACTATCCCCATCAGTAGTTAGTGCCTTCCGTAGTTTGAATCTTTCATTTAGCTGGCAGTAGTGGTGCTTGCTGTATTGCCGTAGTTCGAGTAATGAAGATTTTTGTGAGGTAAGTGATTTTTGAAAGGTGTAGTTTAATGTTACTCAGGGCCATTCTTTTGCAGGGATCTTTGATAGTCAGATTGCGTTGCGATAAAAATATTGTGTGTCACTTTAGTGAATGTTTGAGTACGTTCAGTTTTGCTCAGCTGTTTGAAAAGCAAATAGTGTAAGAGGTTTATCAGCACAGTCGTGTATAAATTGTCTTAAAGGGAACGTTTCATAAGCTTAACATTTGCGGCACGCAACGGAGGTGCGCCCAGTTGTTTGTACGTGTCGTGATTGAGTAGTGAAACTGTAGCTGTGGTATCGAACTGGAACGGGATCACTTTTCCGTCAAAGTCCAAATCAACAAAAAGTTTATTGTCCTGCTGACGACAAGAGCGACTGTCTCATGCAACGTGAACTGACACTGGTACAAAAGCACTTGTGACTTGGCGGGATTTCCGTTGACGTCGACGCACACTTTTTGTGGGATGAACACTTTCACTGTTAGAGAGAGAAGCACTGGGCGGAGTGGCATTAACTACATGAATTTCAATGGGCGAAGGTTCACGAGCCTGAGTATTCTTGGTTCGATTCCGATTCCGGCGTGAAGCAAAGGGACTAGAATGGTTGTGAGTGTCCGGTCGGAGCTTTTTCTGGCAAACACCTTGAACATGTCCTTTCTTATTACAGAGAAAGCAAATAGCTTGGCGTGGCGGGCAATTCTCACGCGAATGTCTAGTTGCACACCGCGGGCATGATTTCACTGCATTTGCCTGCTGGCGTGGAACACGTGGCTGCGCGGACTGCCGCGAGGGCTGTTTACAGTTCCGTGCAGCTCGCCCTGTGGGCCGGTTAACGTGACACACGGCTGGCGAAGTTTCAAATGATTCCTGAGCAAAGTCAAGTGTGTCTTGCCGATCCAACATGTCCATCACTTGTTGAATGGAGGGATTGACTAGTTTCAAAATCTGTTCCCGTATACGAACATCAGAAACGTTCTGTGCAATTGCATCATGCACCATAGTATCTGAATAAGGGAGTCCACATTCACACTCAAAAGCACAATCCCTAGTAAGGCCTTGCAAAGTTGCAACCCACTCCCTGTTAGTCTGACCGGCCGTACGTTTTGTACGAAAGAAGGTATACCTTTTTGCAACTACATTGACTGATTCTTTGAAATATGCATCTAATGCAGACAAAATTTCTTCGTAGGACTGAATTGCTACGTCGCGTCGGGGAAATAATTTCACTATCACACTGTACGTTTGGACGCCTACACACGAAAGCAAAAAAGGCTGCCACTCGTTACCTTGAATTCTGTAGTCGGCGAGATGGAATCCAAATTGGCGTGACCACTCCGTCCAGCTTTCCATTGCCACATCGAACGGACGAAAAGGTGGTGCAACTGCGTGTTGTGGCTGCGGTAGCGATGAAGCGGCGGCGGCTGCATCGTTTTGCATTGCATGTTGACCCTGGACGAGCTGTCCAAGGGCATCCAATAAGGCCTGCGTCTGCTGATTCTGCAAGCGATAAAATTCGGACAGTACATCTGGAGATTGTGGCGAAGCCATGAAACAAGTAAAGGAGTGCTAGTATAAAGAACAAGACCCTTTTTATACTCGTCGCCATATGAAGTGTTGGCAGAAGAGCCTACGCTGTGTTGCTAGAGGAGGCCGAAATGCATGCGTTTAATTACACGCTGACTGGCGTGAGGTTTGGAACAGTTAAGGGAAATAATAGTAGCAAATAAAGTACGTAGTTGATATAATACTTAACTTTAATCCACAACTCGTATACATCGCTCTTGACGGTACATGTTATAATCTCAATATCAAATGCTATGGCGCCTTGCTAGGTCGTAGCAAATGACGTAGCTGAAGTCTATGCTAACTATCGTCTCGGCAAGTGAGAGCGTAGTTGTCAGTGATCCATCTCTGGCTAAGTCGGCTGTACAACTGGGGCGAGTGCTAGAAAGTCTCACTAGACCTGCTGTGTGGCGGCGCTCGGTCTGCCATCACTGACAGTGGCGACACGCGGGTCCGTCGTATACTAGCGGACCGCGGCCTTTTTAAAAGCTACCACCTAGCAAGTGTGGTGTCTGGCGGTGACACCACAGGATGTCATTAACGTCCTTTTGGCGGCAAACCAGAGCGCTGCAGATATTCATAGGCACTTGTCGAATGGCTACGGAGACCTGGCAGTCAACAAGAGAACGGTGTATCCTTTGGCGAGGCGTCTGCCACCATCGCAACAATGACGCGCAAACCAGTCCGTTCTCCCCGGTGCAGGCAGGCCGCACACAATTGCGACTCTTTTAATCTTGGAACTTGCGTGCACTCTAATTGAAGCTGACCGTCAGATCACAGTCACACACCTCCTCGCTACTTAACAGGAGACCATAAAGAGCAACGAAGGGCCATTTGTGAGCAATTTCTTTCGCGTTGCGACACTGACAGTGATAAATTTTTGTCTAACATAGTCACAGGCGATTTAACATGGGTTCATCACTTGAAATAGTAATTCGTGAAGTGGCGTCACAACTCCTTTCCTTGTAATATAGGTAACTACTGCTATAGTTTATCACGACAGTTAGGACGAAATGTTGCGACCGGTAAAACAGGAAGATAAGAAGGGTAAGGAGATGAAAATGTACAATCGTAACAGCGCGCCAGTGAGATGAAAGGTCTTATGCAAGGCGCGACTGGTATCTACAACACTCTCATTGCGGGCGGTATTCGGCGCTGTCGCTATGGAACAGTAGCGGCCGCTACATTCGAGCGGGCCTTTGTGCTTTGTGTCAGGCGCATGCCATTATCCAAAGGAGCGCCGTAAACCTTTCACAAAATTACGCCGCCCGAACATTCATTCCACTGTGGCAGGGGAACGCCTGTTTTTGCTGTGAAACTGTTTCGCGAATGGACGGTAGCGACACCGCAAAACGAGCGCGTACTAGACGCGGTCTCTATATCTCTGCACATTAGAATCCGCCGCCACGCCCTCTCGCGGTGGGGCCGTCGTCAAAGCACCGCCGACCGGGCACTGCTCGCTTTTACTCGCAGTGATATGGAGTTCCCACTCTCCGGTTTTAGCAAATCACGTGGTAGCCAGGGCACACGGATTTACCGTCTCCTCACAGTGCTGTGATTTTTAGTAAGAGGTTCAGTCAGAAAGTAGTTCCTTTATTTTTATTTTTTTTTGCAAGAAAAATAAATGTCATGTAGGCTACAACGAGATAACACCTACACTAGTAACTTCACAATATGATTACCATCTTTGACCACATTTCTCTTTTTACACACGTTTCTCTTGACAGGATTTATTTATGATAATAAATGATGAAATAAGTTATAAATTTCCTTTAATTTATGGTTACAAAGTCAACGCCAATATATTTGACGATGGTGGCGCTGATTTTGTGTTTAGCATTTGACGGTGCCACTATGGCTCCAGTATATTATGACATGTTTGTATAAAACAAACCTGAAGATGGTCATTAGAGACCGAAACCGGTAGTCTGATGACAAAAAGTTGTGGCCAGAGACGTAAAGTAAAGGAAATTTTTTTCTATATTCAGGTCACTGTTCAATTCGCGACCATGTCGCAGCTTGTGAAATCAGTTATAGTTGAAAACATATTTGTTTCTAAAACGGAAAACACGACCTCGTAAGGGACCTGTGTACCAACTTCAGACGCATCCGCAAAATTATGTATCGGTAGTAACAGCACCCACATTGTTAACGTAAGAAAAGCTAAACAGAACAGAACCAGCAGAAATTCTTAGTGTACATCCACTAAAATAAAGTCCTTAACGATACATGATTGAGGTTAAAATAGATAAAGCATGTTAAAATACGGCATCCGTGGTACATGGCATGTAACAGGATATCCTCTTGAATCCTAGGTCTGCCAGAAAGTCTCCCGCAGAGGTGGACCTGCGTGAATGTACAAATATCTCCCATAAACAGAACCAAAACCATCGATGAATCACATATAGATTATTAATGGCCTGATATCCCAATCCAAATTTAAAAAAAATTATATTAGTTCAGAATTAAGCGCGTGACTCACATGAGTCCGCATGAAGACAGATAGGCCATATTTTGTAAAATGAAACGTCCGAGAAAGGGGGTTATATGTGTATTGTACACCAGCAGGCATGTCTGAAAACACAATGTAATCCTCTGAGTAGACTTAGCCAGTCACCAGACCTCTCTACAGATCCAACAGACCCGTAGCAAGGGCAACACAAAGTTGGAACGTCAGCGAGAGCGGCCGTGTAGCCGTAGCGTAAGTGAGTAGAATGCTTATGGAATCGGGCCGTCTAAATTGGAATGAATTCAACTGCCAAAAACATGAACAAGAAAACAAAAATTATCACTCATGTCCCAGCGAGGCACTAATTACAGAGTACCGCATCTGCACGCAAATACAGTGCAAACCAACCAATAGCATCCAACCAAATGAACTGACATAATTCCTTTAGAGCCAGTCAAGAATTCATATACGAGGTGCATTCAAGTTCTAAGGCCTCCGATTCTTTTTCTCCGGAATGGAAAGAGATAGAAACATGCGCATTGTTTTAAAATAAGGCCGCTTTCATTGTCAATACGTCCCAGAGATGGCAGCACCGTATGGCAGATGGAATTTTACCGCCAGTGGCGGGAATGAAAACTGTTTTAAATACTTAAAATGGTGACGTTTTCCTTACTTTAACAGCGTGCAATCATTCGTTTTCTGAATTTGCGTGGTGTGAAACCAGTTGAAATTCATCGACAGTTGAAGGAGACATGTGGTATGGAGTTATGGATGTGTCGAAAGTGTGTTCGTGGGTGCGACAGTTTAATGAAGGCAGAACATCGTGTGACAACAAACCGAAACAACCTCAGGCTCGCACAAGCCGGTCTGACGACATGATCGAGAAAGTGGAGAGAATTGTTTTGGGGGAACACCGAATGACTGTTGAACAGATCGCCTCGAGATTTGGCATTTCTGTGGATTCTGTGCACACAATCCTGCATGACGACCTAAAAATGCGAAAAGTGTCATCCAGGTGGGTGCCACGAATGCTGACGGATGACCACACGGCTGCCCGTGTGGCATGTTGCCAAGCAATGTTGACGCGCAACGACAGCACGAATGGGACTTTCTTTTCGTCAGTTGTGACAATGGATGAGATGTGGATGCCATTTTTCAATCCAGAAACAAAGCGCCAGTCAGCTCAATGGAAGCACACAGATTCACCGCCACCGAAAAATTTCGGGTAACCGCCAGTGCTGAAAAAATGATGGTGTCCATGTTCTGGGACAGCGAGGGCGTAATCCATTGCGTTCCAAAGGGCACTACGGTAACAGGTGCATCCTACGAAAATGTTTTGAAGAACAAATTCCTTCCTGCACTGCAACAAAAACGTCCGGGAAGGGTTGCACGTGTGCTGTTTCACCAAGACAACGCACCCGCATATCGAGCTAACGTTACGCAACAGTTTCTTCGTGATAACAACTTTGAAGTGATTCCTCATGCTCCCTACTCACCTGACCTGGCTCCTAGTGACTTTTGGCTTTTTCCAACAATGAAAGACACTCTCCGTGGCCGCATATTCACCAACCATGCTGCTATTGCCTCAGCGATTTTCCAGTGGTCAAAACAGACTCCTAAAGAAGCCTTCGCCGCTGCCATGGAATCATGCCGTCAGCGTTGTGAAAAATGTGTACGTCTGCAGGGCGATTACGTCGAGAAGTAACGCTAGTTTCATCGATTTCGGGTGAGTAGTTAATTATAAAAAAAATCGGAGGCCTTAAAACTTGAATGCACCTCGTACAACGCTTAGAGAGCATAGCCATAAATTACTACTTTGTACCTATACAAGGGAAAGAAACTTATAAAACACGTATGCCATACCAGCAATTACAGTAGCAGAAGCAAGAAGAAGTTGGAGTAACACTGGAAAAAGAGCACATGTACCTGTAGGCCTACAGAAAAGTCATGGACCTACCTTCTCAGCCGATAGGGCACAGGCATGGGTGGGTGTGTTGTTCTTAGCATAAGTTAAAGTAGTGTGTAAGCCTAGGGACCGAGGACCTCAGCAGTTTTATCCCTTAGCAATTCACACACATTTAATGTCCCTGATGAGCTACTCTGAACGGTGCGAGCACGTGTTAGTCAGAAAGGGCCACTTCATAACTTTATGGTGAAAGGGGAAAGACTTACCAGGCAGTTTCAGCAGTTTTTCCAATGTTGAGGTGACTAGCGTGTTGTCTTGCATTGCCCTGCTAAATAAGAATATCCACCGTGACTTTTGATGGGCCAAATCGCTGAAGATGTGCTTCGTAAGGGTTACAACGATAAAATAATATGAACAGTTGACTTATTGAAACACATCATCTAGCCGGCCGCTGTGTTCGAGCGGTTCTAGGCGCTTCAGCCTGGAATCGCGCTACTGCTACGGTCTGAGGTTCGAATCCTACCTAGGGCATAGATGTGTGTGATGTCCTTAGGTTAGCTAGGTTTAAGTAGTTCTTACGGGACTGATGACCTTAGTGCTCAGAGCCATTTGAACACATCATCTACCTCCTCTGTGTTACCACGAATTACGTGTTAATGATCCCATTAAATCTTGGAATACTTTACAGACAAGGTGATTAGTTGCTTTCTAATTCTGAGTGAAATGAATAGAGTTCTGTCAGTTTTGACCAACCTGAAGTCTTCTAAAGATGTCTTTGCGCAGAAAGCGTAAGCACGTTGTCTTGAAGCTGTAATGAACTGTTAAGCGAGGAAGTGACATTACCTAAATAACTTGTGTGTTCACTAAGAAAGGAACGCAGAACACGAGAAACAGCCACTTACAAACTAGTCCATTGTCTTTTGAACGAGTGACACGTTATTGATGTAGTTACAAAGTTTATCTTACAACACCAGTAACTGATTCCATGTTACGGATTCTTAATACACTCCTGGAAATTGAAATAAGAACACCGTGAATTTATTGTCCCAGGAAGGGGAAACTTTATTGACACATTCCTGGGGTCAGATACATCACATGATCACACTGACAGAACCACAGGCACATAGACACAGGCAACAGAGCATGCACAATGTCGGCACTAGTATAGTGTATATCCACCTTTCGCAGCAATGCAGGCTGCTATTCTCCCATGGAGACGATCGTAGAGATGCTGGATGTAATCCTGTGGAACGGCTTGCCATGCCATTTCCACCTGGCGCCTCAGTTGGACTAGCGTTCGTGCTGGACGTGCAGACCGCGTGAGACGACGCTTCATCCAGTCCCAAACATGCTCAATGGTGGACAGATCCGGAGATCTTGCTGGCCAGGGTAGTTGACTTACACCTTCTAGAGCACGTTGGGTGGCACGGGATACATGCGGACGTGCATTGTCCTGTTGGAACAGCAAGTTCCCTTGCCGGTCTAGGAATGGTAGAACGATGGGTTCGATGACGGTTTGGATGTACCGTGCACTATTCAGTGTCCCCTCGACGATCACCAGTGGTGTACGGCCAGTGTAGGAGATCGCTCCCCACACCATGATGCCGGGTGTTGGCCCTGTGTGCCTCGGTCGTATGCAGTCCTGATTGTGGCGCTCACCTGCACGGCGCCAAACACGCATACGACCATCATTGGCACCAAGGCAGAAGCGACTCTCATCGCTGAAGACGACACGTCTCCATTCGACCCTCCATTCACGCCTGTCGCGACACCACTGGAGGCGGGCTGCACGATGTTGGGGCGTGAGCGGAAGACGGCCTAACGGTGTGCGGGACCGTAGCCCAGCTTCATGAAGACGGTTGCGAATGGTCCTCGCCGATACCCCAGGAGCAACAGTGTCCCTAATTTGCTGGGAAGTGGCGGTGCGGTCCCCTACGGCACTGCGTAGGATCCTACGGTCTTGGCGTGCATCCGTGCGTCGCTGCGGTCCGGTCCCAGGTCGACGGGCACGTGCACCTTCCGCCGACCATTGGCGACAACATCGATGTACTGTGGAGACCTCACGCCCCACGTGTTGAGCAATTCGGCGGTACGTCCACCCGGCCTCCCACATGCCCACTATACGCCCTCGCTCAAAGTCCGTCAACTGCACATACGGTTCACGTCCACGCTGTCGCGGCATGCTACCCGTGTTAAAGACTGCGATGGAGCTCCGTATGCCACGGAAAACTGGCTGACACTGACGGCGGCGGTGCACAAATGCTACGCAGCTAGCGCCATTCGACGGCCAACACCGCGGTTCCTGGTGTTTCCGCTGTGCCGTGCGTGTGATCATTGCTTGTACAGCCCTCTCGCAGTGTCCGGAGCAAGTATGGTGGGTCTGACACACCGGTGTCAATGTGTTCTTTTTTCCATTTCCAGGAGTGTATGTTTTAGTTCATTATTCTTGCACAAAATCAAGATTGGACCGACAACGCCAGATAATACCGGTGTCCACCATGACTGCACCTTTCCGATCTGATTAATACTTTACATAATTTACATGAAGTTGAAACATACTTGAGCCGTGCATGGCTCGTGTTCCCGCCATCATGTATTTTACACCCTGTTTCTCACGTACTTCCACCTCACTACGTTAATTTAAATTACTACTGTCACTGAGTTGCTGCTTTGCCTAAACGTGAGAAGAGTTAGTAGCTCGTATCGATATATCCCTCTCGTAGTATCTTTGCTCGACTGCTATTACTTCCCGGTCGTCGTCTGTCGTAACTCTGCAGGTGTGCCCCCGGGCTCTGTCCTCTCCCCTCTCCTCTACCTCCTGTACACGGCAGATATGCCCCAACCCCCCCCCCCCCCCCAGTACACCTCTTGCAATATGCTGATGACACCGCATTCCTCGCCCTCGCTACTACCCTCCAACGCCTTCTCCAGAATAACCTTGACATTTTTGCTGCATGGTGTAACCAGTGGCTCCTGAAACTCAATCCTTCCAAGACCCAGGCAATCATCGTAGGTCGTACCACTCGCTCCTTCCGGCTCCTGGATTTCTCCCTTACTGTCTGCGCCTGTCCTGTCCGCCTCACCCCCACCCTCACCTACCTTGGCCTCACCATTGACCGTCACCTCACCTGGATCCCTCTCTCCACTACATCCAATCCAAAGCCCACAACCGCCTCCGACTCCTCAAACTCCAGACATGGGGGTTGCACGCCTCTACCATCCTCCACACCTACAAATCCTTAATCCGTCCCATCCTCTGTTATGCCAGTCCTGCGTGGATATCTGCCCCCCCACATTCTATAAGTCCCTCCAGATCCTTGCGCGTCATGCACTCCGCCTCGCCTTCCGTATATGCCTCCTGTCCCCACGCGGATCCTCTATGATCTCATTCCTTTCCCCCATCTCCTCCTATTCCTCGAACATATCCACATCCTCTACACCTCCCGCCGCCTTGAACCCCCTCACCCCTTGATTGCTCCTCTCCTCTCCCACCCCCGCCCCCTGCCACGTCTTCATTGTTGTGTCCCCCCTACCCTCCGTCTCTACACCCTACATCTCCTTTCCCAAGGTGACTTCCATCAACTCCCCCTCCCGGATGATGCCCTCTCTCCCTCCATTTATCCCTCCTATCAACTCTGATCCTCACTCCCCCTCCTTTCCTCTGTCCTTTTCCTGGGTTCCCTCTCCCCCCCCTACCCCCCCTTCCATCCTCTTTCTTCCCCACCTCCCCTCTAATTTGCCCCCTTCTCTCCCCTGAGTCCTTTTACATTTCCCTCCTCTGCCTCCTCTCATTCCCTCTCGCGTCTGCCCTTCTCCCCCTTTATTGGTCCTCTCCCTCCTTGGTTCGCCCCCCCTTTTTCGTTTGTTCCCTTCCTCCCTCCTTGTTCTTCCCCCTCCTCCAGGTCCCTCCCCCCCCCCCCCACATCTGCCTTTGGCTCGGGAGTGTCATCTTTGTGCCGCCACTTTCGTGCAGTTCCTACATTGAGTGTTCTACAGTGAGTGTTTTACAGTGGGTGTTCCGTGTTGTGTTTTTTGGGAAGTGTTGCGAACGGCCATCATACTGTCGCTGGGTCTGCCTTTTATCTCTTGCGAACAGAAACCAGACTGTCGCCGTGTTTTTTTAAATTGTGTGTGTGCTATGTTCCTTGTCTGATTCCTGTGTCTTTTATTAACGTTGCCAACCCCTTTTTGCTTTCTGTTTTAACTTTCCGCATTTTTCCGCCATTTTACACTTAACGTCACCATTTTATCGCCTGTTTTACTTGTTTCTTTTCTTCATCCGTTTTTTAAAATAAAAGTCTGTAGGCTGTAGAGCAGCGTACTAAGCTGCTGCCAGCCAGCCCCCTTCGGGGGGAATTGAAAATCAATAAAGGAAAAAAAAATCTGTCGTGAGGCAGTTCTGGTCGCGAGTTTGGGCTGCCAGTCAGTTGGAACGCGTCTGGACCGCAGTCCGGACCTGCTAGTCGGGGAGTTGTAATGCGGCACCAGTGCAGTCGGGTTGGAGCAGCAGTGAGGTCTGCGTCGACATTGCTCGCCCGACCACTGCCGCCACGCATCACTTGAGCCGGGCCACGGTCTTGGTGGATCGTCGGTCGGCCGTCCTACCGGAAGACGCGTTTTGGCTCGCCGATCGTTCATGAGTCGGCTTTGTGTGTGCGTGTGTGTGTTAGGTATCGTTCAGGTCTTTGTGTAAGTGTTTGTCAGGTTGTGTGTGTGTAGTTGGTGTTATTACCACTGACGACTATTTTAAATGTTGTCGGCATTCTGCGGCGAGTCGGTCGGTTGTTGCGGACGAGGGAAGTTACCTCCGCGCGGTGCAAGTGGCTGGGTCCGCTGCCGGCCCCTGAGCAGTGTCGCAGCGTGTGTGGAGCTGTCCGATCGCTACTAGCTTCGTGGTTCACCGACCCACGACGTCTAATTTGATTTGTGGTTTCAAGCAACCAAGCCATGTCCATTCATGTTGTGTGTGGTTCGTTTCGGTGGTTTGCTGTTGGGGAGGTTTTCCTGTGAGCAACACCGAGTGCTTCTAATGCTGAAATTTAGCCGCCATGCGGTGCAATTAACTACTTTGGTTGACTACAATTCGAGTGCACCAGTGGGCAATTTCTGCCTTGTGGCCGTTAGTGGTCTGGTTACCTGCCCTGGCCACTAACGTAATTTCAGGAAGCGTCCATTCCCCACCTGTTGTCGCTGTCCAACATGGTGTGCAATTTTGACAGCTAATACATACTCCATTGTGGATTATCATGTTTGTAACGTTTTGTTTTTGAGTTCTCATGTACTGTTTGATGGGAAGCAAGTCGTAGTCGGTCGGTCTGTGGCTGTCCCCTGGTTTGGTACCGACGATCAAGTGTAGTTGGGCTCACCACCTGTCTCGCCTAAGCGAACGAGGGCAGACCGACCACCCTGGAGCTTTCTGAGTGCCGTTGTGTTTACTGACTTTCCCACCGGTGTTCAATTATCTGTTTTCACCTACCCAAAATTTAAGGCTTATGGTCATTTTTTCTTTTTTTTAAAAAATTTAGAAAAATTAATTGTGGGCTTTCAGCCTTGCATCCTTATTTTTTAAAATTATCTTTCAAGCTTAAACATTGCGACCTTCTGCCTTTATAGGATTATGGTAATAGATTTTAAAATTTTGAAACTTACTTGTGGCCTTCAGCCGTTGGTATTGCACCTTGCTTATGTTTGTTCTATCTACGTTGCTTTGAGGCTTTCCTCCTAGCGGCCATTGATTTTTTAAAAATTATTTTATTGCTATTTTAACTGGATTTTTATCTTGTTGATTTTTTTAATATTTCTTGTTTCGAGGACTTCAGCCGTGAAAGAGTTGCATTTGGTAAAGGTTCCGCTGTGTGCCGCTTTCGTTGTAAATGTGTTATTAAATTACAATAAATTGAAATTAGAAGGTGAAACTGACCCCAACCTTATCTCGCCCTTTCCACAATCCTAAATACCTGTTCAGCCCTGTATGATTTAGCGGACGTATCATACGTCTGTCTCGCATTCCGACCTCATTATGCAACACAGCTACTTCGCTCGGGAGCCAGGTGTAGGCGGAGCCAAAAAGCTTAATCTGCCTCTTCGTTTAGCATTTTTATTTTACTTGTAATTCTGACTTTCAAAGTATGTGTGCGATAACCTGCTATTTAGAAATACCTACTGCCGAATGTTAAACACGTTTAAAATGCTATTATTAACGCATTACTGAAAGAAAGTTAGCGTTTTGGTGCGCAGCAACCGAACGTATCATTCAACCACACTGATAGACTACAATTCTGGATGTCTTTGTCACGAGAAAGGTACCACCAGCTACTAGTACCTCACTCGACTGAGTACCTCATAGGCATAATGCTGAAACCTCTATTGCTCTGGTGATAGAATCTTCGAGCTAGGTATGATAGTTACTAAAGCCAAAAATATCACACAGTTTTCACATACTGGATAGAATTAATTGTGAAACATTGCCCAGAAGCTCAATCACAGTGACACCCTCTGAACCCCCAAAAGACCGTCGCTATAACCTTCCCCGCAGAATGAACTATTTCCAGATTTTCGCTTGTTGTGGGACTCCATTATTAATTGAAGCCGTAAAATCTGTAAATGAGTCAGCAATCATTTTTTGGCACATTTAGAACACGTTTCACTTGACGATGATTTACATCAGAATATTTTAATCATTTGAAGATGGAAATTATCCGAAACCGGTTTTAAAGTGTAAAAAAATCTGTGTGATCAAGACGGACTTGTAAAAATGAAGTGTCAAAACCATACATCCCAAGTCACGTCTCCAGTCTTAGTTTTCGCGAAAATTCCATATCTCTCAAAACTGAAGCGCTGGAACAGGTTAGGTGTACTTCTCTTCCGTTACTCTTTATTATGGTCAGGCAAGATTTTCGGTACTCAGCGAGAAGAAACTTTAGATTAGGCCAGTTTCACAATCCAATTACCATATCTTTGTCGATGGATAAAAAATGTGTATGAATTCCTAAGGGAGAAAACGTCTGAGGCCCTCAGTACCTAGAATTACACATTACTTGAAATAACTTGTGCTAAGGACAACACACACACACACGAGGGTGGACTCGAACCTCCGGTGGGAGGGGCCTCGCAATCCATGACATTCCGCCTCAAACCGCACGGCCACTCCGCATTGCTATCGATGAATAACTGGCTATCTGTTGTGTTCACCAGTAGTCGCCACAGTTGCTGTGGCCGATACGCTGAACGTTGCATGGAGCCACTTCTATCGCTGCATTCGGCTCTGCATTGCCTCAGCCAAATGCTTTCGTTCTTCTGCTTCACTGCGCAAACTGACTGCTTCGACATCAACTGTAGCATATCCAAACATATTCTCAGCCTTTCGTGAATGCTATTGGGACTTAGACCTTCACTAGAAAGGAAATCAGTCACAGAACACTGTCTTATACCCATCTCGATCATATTCTGTGCCATCTGCTGATGAAGGACTCTGTTACTGAAATGGGCAGTACAAGAAGGTTTGCGAAAACGCATCATATTCGTGATTACTACGTTATCAACAAAACAACTAAAACTAGAGATAATTTATAGTGAATTAGCTGCAACCGGTCCCTTTTGCAGGCATTTATTTTTCCACAACATTTGAAGATGCCTGTCATTTCATCTATAAATTTTTTCATTTTTTGATGTGTCATGATCATTTTTTCTTTTCTAACGCCGCTACAAAGTTCTGGAATAGAAGTTTTTAATATAGCTATTGTAAAAAGTCGTAAGTAAGATATCAGTGTTCGGTTTCTAACATTTCGCTTATATCAGAGAACTATTTGCTTTGATCCTGTTATATTGCTATTCATAAATGCTGTGTAAATGATTGAATCGAATGAGTGTAACATTAAGGAAGTATCAAAGTGCTGTTTCATCACTGACACCGCTGTTGAGCTTTATTTCGTTTGTATTTTTTAGCTTATAGTCTTAAAATGAAATGCAAAAATTGGTCTTCATCACACACCGAAGATAATTCATTTCATAATAAATCTAAAGCTGCTCAGGTTTACTCATAGTGCATCTGAGGTGTATATACACTCCTGGAAATGGAAAAAAGAACACATTGACACCGGTGTGTCAGACCCACCATACTTTCTCCGGACACTGCGAGAGGGCTGTACAAGCAATGATCACACGCACGGCACAGCGGACACACCAGGAACCGCGGTGTTGGCCGTCGAATGGCGCTAGCTGCGCAGCATTTGTGCAGCGCCGCCGTCAGTGTCAGCCAGTTTGCCGTGGCATATGGAGCTCCATCGCAGTCTTTAACACTGGTAGCATGCCGCGACAGCGTGGACGTGAACCGTATGTGCAGTTGACGGACTTTGAGCGAGGGCGTATAGTGGGCATGCGGGAGGCCGGGTGGACGTACCGCCGAATTGCTCAACACGTGGGGCGTGAGGTCTCCACAGTGCATCGATGTTGTCGCCAGTGGTCGGCGGAAGGTGCACGTGCCCGTCGACCTGGGACCGGACCGCAGCGACGCACGGATGCACGCCAAGACCGTAGGATCCTACGCAGTGCCGTAGGGGACCGCACCGCCACTTCCCAGCAAATTAGGGACACTGTTGCTCCTGGGGTATCGGCGAGGACCATTCGCAACCGTCTCCATGAAGCTGGGCTACGGTCCCGCACACCGTTAGGCCGTCTTCCGCTCACGCCCCAACATCGTGCAGCCCGCCTCCAGTGGTGTCGCGACAGGCGTGAATGGAGGGACGAATGGAGACGTGTCGTCTTCAGCGATGAGAGTCGCTTCTGCCTTGGTGCCAATGATGGTCGTATGCGTGCTTGGCGCCGTGCAGGTGAGCGCCACAATCAGGACTGCATATGACCGAGGCACACAGGGCCAACACCCGGCATCATGGTGTGGGGAGTGATCTCCTACACTGGCCGTACACCACTGGTGATCGTCGAGGGGACACTGAATACTGCACGGTACATCCAAACCGTCATCGAACCCATCGTTCTACCATTCCTAGACCGGCAAGGGAACTTGCTGTTCCAACAGGACAATGCACGTCCGCATGTATCCCGTGCCACCCAACGTGCTCTAGAAGGTGTAAGTCAACTACCCTGGCCAGCAAGATCTCCGTATCTGTCCCCCATTGAGCATGTTTGGGACTGGATGAAGCGTCGTCTCACGCGGTCTGCACGTCCAGCACGAACGCTGGTCCAACTGAGGCGCCAGGTGGAAATGGCATGGCAAGCCGTTCCACAGGACTACATCCAGCATCTCTACGGTCGTCTCCATGGGAGAATAGCAGCCTGCATTGCTGCGAAAGGTGGATATACACTGTACTAGTGCCCACATTGTGCATGCTCTGTTGGCTGTGTCTATGTGCCTGTGGTTCTGTCAGTGTGATCATGTGATGTATCTGACCCCAGGAATGTGTCAATAAAGTTTCCCCTTCCTGGGACAGTGAATTCACGGTGTTCTTATTTCAATTTCCAGGAGTGTATCGCTGCACAATATTTATACTAGAATATTGTTAAATAATCCGAACATACATGATCGAGGGGTTGACATATTATTTACCGTGCTCACATTACTTACCTATACTTCGCGTTGAATAACATGTGAATTTCATATCTCGTTTGCCAATTAAATCCACCTCACCCCTCTTCTTTCACCACCTTCAACGACCCGAGAATAGGACGGCTGAGGTGGTCGCTCTGCTGAACAGTACTTGATGTTTGGGCGGCTGTGTAGGACGGAGAGAGTGACCAGCAACCTGTGCGGGCAAATGTGAAAGCAGTACATCATGTCATCAATCCGTAGTAACACAGGTGTGGCCCAAATTTTCGCAAGGGGGTGATTGCGGGGGCTGAACTCTGGCAGGCGTGCTTTCTGAAGTAATGTTTCATTGTAAGATCACGAATCAGTGAACAATGCATACCTGCAGTTCGGAAAACGTTATATGGTTTGTGAAACGTTGACGATATTTCTTTTCAGCCTGGCAGTGAACAGGAATTACATTGTGAACAATCAAAATTCGTATGTCATTCCTGCAGGCGTACTCATTACTCCACTACATCGTTCTGCCGTTTGCAATTTTATGCAAAAAAGTTCGCATAACAAAGAGAAACGCTGGCATTCCATTTAAACTTTGCAACTCATTATTTCAGTAAGAGAGTGCCTTAGGGTGCTTCTTTGTAGTTTTATGAAAGCTTCAGAGGAGAAGCAGCGGACTCAGGATGTACGTGCCGCCTATGTGCCGGGACACCGACGTCTCTTGAAGGCAGTACTTGGTGGACGTTTTAGAGTATCTGTATTTTGCTTTGACGCAGTAATACACAGCCAGGCCCCCTTTAGACGTCTTGTTCAGCCTGTTCCATACAATTATGGAAAGACAGGAAAGGAAAAAGCACTCGCACAGACGACAAACACTCTTCATATTCAATTACGATCGATATTTATGTTTGCGAGGATCTCTGTAAGCCGTCACCAAAGAAAATCCTTAAGACTGCATCAGTTCCCCGGAAAAATCTCTGCCTACCTGTCGTCCCCGTAGCTTTTTCAGTAGGATTCTGTTATCTGTGGACCAACCAAGTAGCCTCCTATTTGCAGCTTAGTAAATACACCTGCCACTCCTGGTTGTCAACAGGGGACAAACCCTGCCAATAAGTACAGGAAACAAGCCTAACATAGATAGGCCGAAAAGATTTCAGCCAGTGCTTCAGTAGCTGAAAAGTGTGCCAACTAATAGCCGGTGTCATGAGTCTCATTTGACACAATTACAAAATTAAAATTTCTATAAGAAATGTGTTTTATACAGGAACTAGCTGACTACCTGTCACATCTCGGGTATTTAATTTGTCCTCTATTAGTACACCCCCTCCTCCGTCTCTCTCTGCTCCCCCTCCTTCTCCTCTCTCTGTCCTCCAGCCACTCTTTCTGCCTATCTCCACCACCACCCACTCTCTCTCCATCTCCTTCCGCTACTGTCTCTGTCCATCTCCTCCTGCCCCCTATCTGTCTCCATCTCCTTCCCCTCTCCTTCTCAGTCTCCTCATAACCCTCTGTCCATCTTTTCCTCCCCTTCTACCTGTCCTCCTACTCTGCTTTCCCTGATCACCTCCTTTTTTCCACTCTATATCCTCCTCCCCATCTATCCATCTCCTCTCGTTTCCCTGTGCATTTCCTCTTACCTTCAAGCTGTTCATCCCCTCCTCCCCTATCTCTCAGCCTAACTCTTTCTCTCTGTCTCTGTTCTTTCATTTTTCTGTCAAAATCCTGGTCCCCCTATCTCTGTCGTTTTCCTTTTATGTGTGCTTATCTGCTCCCCTGTCCATCTCCACGTTCTCACACTCACCCCCGTATGAGGCTGATGGTTCTTAATGGTTCAGTGTTTCTTTATAGTTTGTAACGAACATGTGTAACAACTTTGACTGAAATGTTCCTAGGGGCTTAGGATGAACGTTTTACCCACGGCTTTTCCCATCTCAAATATATTTCACACGTATTCGTACACATATTTCACCAGCACGACTAGCGAATTTTGCCCTGAAGTTTCATTTCCACGCAGTTCAATGTTTGTGACGTATCGGCTTCAAATGTTCAAATACGTGAATTCCTAAGGGACCAATCTGCTTAGGTCATCGGTCCGTAGACTTACACACTACTTAGACTAACTTATGCTAAGAACAACACACACACCCATGAACGAGGGAGGACTCGAACCTCCGGCGGGAGGAGCAGTGCAGTCCTTGACATGACGCCTCAAACAGCGTGGTCACTGCGCGCGGCACGTATCTGCTAAACTACCCGCTGTACAATGTTAAACTTCTACGGTTACATCCAGTGGTATATGTGCCTAAGGTCTACGAATTGTGTTGTGAAGAGAGTTAATATTACAGAATTAACAAATTAAAATATAATTCATGATGCGGCAGTCTCTCAGGCATCTTAGGGGGTACGACGTTTTATCTCTATGGGTCGCACTATGATATATTTTTGTAGGTACCCTCAGTGTCATACGTGGATACTGCTTGCGAAAAGCGTTGCGATCAGAGTTAGTATCAACGAAGTTATAAATTTAAGTGGATGGTGCGGTAGTTTTACACGCAGTCAGTATGTATGACGCCATATTTCCTGAACCGGAGTCAAGGAGAAGTACAGCCCTGCCACGAACTTGTGAATTCACACTAACAGGCTTGTCTGCCCACTTCAGGAACGCTCGGCCCCTTGTAGGGCACAGGGGAATTCAATATTTAATTGAAAAGTTCACTGTAGATCTTAATTTTGTCGTGTTCTGTCGAGAACTTACATTCATTTAGACGCACAGTTAACAATTGCTAAACCAGTCTGAAATACTTACTCGCTCCCCGTTGGAGACTCCTAAGTCTTACAGTGTCACGTTCTGTGACGTGCGCGCCACAGCCAGCCTTTCTCGTGGGGCTCGTCGTGAAGTAAAAATGGTGTGAAGGGGGGGGGGGGGCTGGCACGAAGTTGGAATCATAGATTTACTTCAAACTTTGTACACGTTTAATAGGCCGTTAGGAAAACATAATGTGCAAGTAGTAAGTTGCACTACCCTAGAAATTCCGGGAAAATCGAAAGAAAAGTTTTACGTGTCTGTTATCTAACGGATGTATCTCTGCATAGTAGTTGAAAGTTAGATTTCACGATGTTCATGTGCACGGTAGCTCAGCGCGTTCCAAACTGAGTGAATAGGTCGATGAACTTCAACTGGTGTCATGGGACGTCCGCCCGGAACAAACACAACGAACAAAATGTGGTAAAGAAGTGGTTAGCGTTCGAGCTACGTGAGACGAACATGCATGAAGCGACGATTTGACTCCATTCATACTTTATTTCTAACCTATATTTGTTTCATCACTGCTCACATTATTTAATTTATATGACATTTGAGAGGTAACATAGTTTTTAAAAAATCACGTGTATTTCGTGACGCCTTAGTGAATTTTGTGTTATTTTACCGCTTACTATTTTTGATTAAATGTATTTATTAGAACAAACATACACTACTCGCCATTAAAATTGCTACACCAAGCATGTGACGTGCTACAGACGCGAAATTGAACCGACAGGAAGAAGATGCTGTGATATGCAAATGATTAGCTTTTCAGAGCATTCACAGATGGTTGGCGCCGGTGGCGACACCTCCAATGTGTTGACATGAGGAAAGTTTCCAACCGATTTCTCATACAGAAACAGCAGTTGATCGGCGTTTCCTGGTGAAACGTTGTTGTGATGCCTCGTGTAAGGAGGAGAAATGCGTACCATCACCTTTCCGACTTTGATAAAGGTCGGATTGTAGCCTATCGCGATTGCGGTTTATCGTATCGCGACATTGCTGCTCGCGTTGGTCGAGATCCAATGACTGTTAGCAGAATATGGAATCGGTAGGTTCAGGAGGGTAATACGGAACGCCGCGGTGGATGCCAACTGCCTCGTATCACTAGCAGTCGAGATGACAGGCATCTTATCCGTATGGCTGTAACGGATTGTGCAGCCACGTCTCAATCCCTGAGTCAGCAGATAGGGACGTTTCCAAGACAACAACCATCTGCACGAACAATTCGACGACGTTTGCGGCAGCATGGACTATCAGCTCAGAGACCATGGCTGCGGTTATCCTTGACGCTACATCACAGACAGGAGCACCTGCGATGGTGTACTCAACGACGAACCTGGGTGCACGAATGGCAAAACGTCATTTTTTCGTTTGAATCCAGGTTCTGTTTACAGCATCATGATGGTCGCATCCGTGTTTGGCGACATCGCGGTGAACGCACATTGGAAGCGTGTATTCGTCATAGCCATACTGGCGTATCACCCGGCATGATGGTATGGGGTGCCATTGGTTACAAGTCTCGGTCACCTCTTGTTCGCATTGACGGCACTTTGAACCATGGACGTTACATTTCAGATGTGTTACGACTCGTGGCTCTACCCTTCATTCGATCCCTGCGAAACCCTACATTTCAACAGGATAATGCACGACCGCATGTTGCAGGTCCTGTAAGGGCCTTTCAGGATACAAAAAAATTTGGACTGCTGCCCTGGCCAGCACATTCTGAAGATGTCTCACCAAATAAAAACGTCTGGTCAATGATGGCCGAGCAACTGGCTCGTCACAATACGCCAGTCACTACTCTAGATGAACTGTGGTATCGTGTTGAAGCTGCATGGGCAGCTGTACCTGTACACGCCACCCAAGCTCTGTTTGACTTAATGACCAGGCGTATCACGGCCGTTATTACAGCCGGAGGTAGTTGTTCTGGGTACTGATTTCTCAGGATCTATGCACCCAAATTGCGTGAAAATGTAATCACATGTGAGACCTAGTATAATATATTTGTCCAATTTATGCCAGTTTATCACCTGCATTTCATCTTTGTGTAACAGTTATGATGGCCAGTAGTGTATTTACTACTATCGACAAGTAAATGTAGAGACGCGTAGATTTTTCCTGAAATATATGCCTGTCATGATTTGCGAAATCTCTTATGCATGCCGTTTGGTTTTGTACGCGGACCTACATTACACCTCAATCATCGAGCTGCAGATACAGAGGCAGGCCTCATTTGGGGTTGTGTTGAGGCGTTGGTGATGAAGCACTAACTAATAGTGTGGGTGCCAGTTTTTTTAATATCACAGAATTTACAGTTGTACTACACAAATGAAGGTTCGAGAGGGTGTCGAACCGTCGCTTCATACACGTTCGTCTGACGAAGCTCGAACGTTAACCACTTGACCACCATGAACTCTAACGTCCAGCATCTACGCACAGTACGTTAGTAACATAATAGAATCGTGAAACGTCTCTTGCGACTTTGTCGGAATTGCCAGAGTAGTGGCCGCAAAGTTTGAAGTAAATCCCAGTATTGTGGCCTCCCCTTGTAAGTCGTCTTAAAATGAAATTTTTCTGATGTATTCAGCGGCATATGTGAGTACTGTCTGCAACATGTTTCACGAATACAATTAGTACTAGAGAATGTAGTGTAACGACGTAAGTTTCTTATAAATGATTTTCTTTCGACATATGACCATGTGTAGACTTCGTCACCTACGTCAGTTACAACCCACTTCTAAATTATTTATATTCTTTCTAAATTGTCTCAGAATGGTTCTTGAACGAAATTGTAAAACATCATTTGAGTGGTATGCACAGAATTTCGTCACTCGGGCCAATTGGTTTGCGTAAACTTCTTCAATTTCAGACGTCGTTTGTTTCTCCTCAGAAATTATGTTGATACACGTTATCTGATTTAATCGATATTAGAACCACTTTGAATAAACTTTTGAGATTCAAAGTCGCGATGAACGCTGTCAAAATTCAATAATCTTGTCAAATATATTATTAATTCATTCACATAATTCTTCATAAATAAATCTAAATAAATCCTCGGAACACGTATTTCAACTTCAGTAGCATCCACTAGTTTATTATCTTCCTACAGACAGACGTGAATCCGAGCTTTGACAAGATAGGACTGACATTTTCAATAAGATTAAACTTCCTATGATATCATTGTTGTACAAAACATAACAAATTCTCAATTATTTGATTTTTAGAAGCACGACCCAACAACTCGGTTTCAGTATCTTCTGTTGCTCTTTGGCTGTCGACCCGCGACGTATAGTGGCCAGCAATATTCTCTCTGGTCCCGGCAGTGAAGATGCTGTCTCCGTTCGTTGCGCCGCCCTCTCCGTACATGAAACATAAAAAATAAATACAAAAACTTTAGGCAAGTCACAACCGTTACAAATATTACAAAAAATACATAAACAAAACTAAATTAAACTTATATTCAGCTGCAAACTGGGCTGACACTGGTGGATGGGTGACGCTTCAATTTCGCGTCCTACTACATACCCCACTCACAAGCTCAGTTTGTCAGGTTTTAACCGAAAATAAAACTTTTTCTATATACAATATTTAACTGTTAATACATTTTCCTCACGTTTTACGTAATCTAGAGTCCTTGCTCTTAGATAGATTTAATCCTTTTACTACGATATTGTTGCGACTATTTGTCATTTACTCTTAATTGTGATATTATGGTAATTCATAACCGAATATATGGAGATTACTCCTTTTCATTTAATAGTTGCTAGTAAATACTAATTTAGTACGTTCTTTAACGTAGTTACATTAGGACAGAGCGTTCAAATTGTGATAGATTAGTTTCAGTTTTATTCATTTACTAGAGTTATTCTTTCCAAAAATGTATATTACTAGTAAATTTCTCACAATAACTAATAGTACTATTTACGTCATTCTTTTCCCTAATGCCTTGTTTATGCCTGAGGTCAAGAAGAAATCAAGCAAAACTTTCTTTAGAATCTCGGCACGGCTTTCTTTACCTTCGGACACCTTGTTGGGTAATGGCAATTTATTTAGGAGAAACAAGCGAGAGAGCCCCGTTTTGTGTGTTCTATATTAACACTTTACAAATATCTGTTAAAGGCACTCTGCTATGTTCTCGTGAGCCATATAGCTCTGGACGCCCATGGTCCCTAAAATTATTAACCATCCCCTTTGGTTCCTACTATCCGAGTAAATATAAAACATACAAAATTCCTTCTGACCTAATAACAAAACTTTCTTCCATATAAATCCCCTTTTAGTTATCTTTCCCTTTTTGAAGTACCGGTAAATTATTGTAGATCACTTGTTTAAACTTTCTGTTATCTCTTTAAAATAACACGTAACTATCACGAAAAACTTCACATGAATAAACTATGAACGCTCTTCCGTATGCAACATATACTAAATATTAACTTATTTAGGAATGAAGGGTTTCATTTGAATGACACTATATAATCCTTTAATTACACGAAGGTTCCATAAGAAGTAATGCTTTGGCCAAGGTAGAGCAGCTAGTAAAGGCTCACCTATTATTTGTTTGCCTAAAATTTCTATTGGTGATAATCCCGTCGTTAGGTGAGGCAATTCATTTAATATCTTTTCGAATTCAGGCATTAGTTTGGCCCACCGAGTATGTTTATGTGCACAATAAGTTATACATAATCGTCCTAATTCCTTCATGACTCTTTCTACTAAATTGCTTTGGGGGTGAAATTTCTAAATTAAGATATGTTTGATTCCATATTGTTTTATCATATCTTGAAATATTTGACTAATAAAGGCACTACCGTTGTCAGACATAAGTCGTTTAGGAATGCCCCAGTTAACAAAGTAATTTCGGGTGAGACAGCGTATAACGCTTGCTGTATTCGCTCATTTCAAAGTATATAGCTTCACATGTTTTGACCAATATTCCATTACAACAAACACATAAGTAAATCCTCCTGAACTACGAGGCAGAGGGCCGAAAAATCTAATGACAGTAGAGCCCAAAGACCTCGAGGAATTACAGCATATATTATTATTATTATTATTATTATTATTATTATTATTATTATTATTAACTTTAACCCTAATAATACTTCTCACAATACGGGACATATTTTTGAAATAATAATACTTCATTAGCTGTTTAATACATTTATGAATTCCAAAATGCCCGTAACCTTCATGAATATAAGTAATTAATTCGTACACAAAAGTTTCGGAATGCAGTTTTTCCATCTCTGGTGTTCCCTCTGTGCTTTCCAATACAACAAGTCGTTGAAATATAACCCCACACCCCGCGTGTTAACTGTTTCGCCACCATTATTAAGGTTTTGTATAAGGTCCCTATATTGATCGTCATTTCTTTGATTGCATCTAATAGCAGTTACTATCCGTTTAACCTTACGTTCGTTCTCCTGAGTTAAAAGGAAATAAACATGGTAATTTGTTCCTGGTTCTTGTGCAATGTTAATATTCTCCATTCCTACTGGAAGTCTCGACAAAGTATCCGAAACTACATTCTGAGATCCTTTTATATACCTAATTTCGTACTGAAATTCTTGCAAGCATAGTACCCAACGTAATAGTCTACGGTGAAGTAACTGACAATTGTTCAAAAAGATTAAAGCCTGATGATCAGTATATACAATTGTTTTTCTTCCCATTAATAATCCTCTAAATCGTTGAAAACCCCATACCACTGCGAGAGCTTCCTTCTCGGTTACAAAATAATTTCTTTCATGTTTATTTAAAGTTCTACTAGCGAATCCAATAGGCCGATATAATCCCTTTTCATTGGTCACATCACCTTGGAATATTACGCAAGACACACCATAATCAGAGCCATCCGTACACATACAAAAGTCCTGATTGAAATCTGGATGGTATAACATTTTGGCTTCTGTTAACGCTCCTTTTATCTTACAACTTATCTCTACAACTTCCTCTTCCTCTTTTCCCCAGAGCCATATTGGCTTCTCTTTTAATAAATCCAGTAATTTAGGATTAACAATATCCTGCCCTGGAAGAAATCTTCTTAGAAATCCTACCATTCCTAAGAATGATATCAGTTGTTTCCGATTTCTAGGACTCGGGCATCGAGCAATAGCTTCAATACGTGCTGGGTGTGGCCTAATACCTTTACTGTCCACTATATGCCCCAAAAATCTCACTTCCTCCTTTCCGAAGTAAGACTTAGATAATTTTAACGTAATTCCTCTGTCAATTAAACGGTCAAACAATTCCCGTAATATCGTTACGTGTTCTTCCCACGTTTTAGTGGCTACCAAAATATCATCTACATATAAAATAATCTGTTGTAATAATTGCTGACCCAAAGCAGAATCTAATGCCCTAATGAAAGTTGACACTGATATATTAAGTCCAAAAGGTAAAACTAGCAACTGATATGATCTGCCTTCAAAAAGAAAAGCCGTATATTGCCGTGAATCCGGGTGTAATATTACTTGATGCTAGCCAGCAGTTAAATCCATTGCACTCGTATAACGAGAACCAGCAATCTTAAGAAGTACGTCCTCCATAGGAATAGGTCTGTCTCTTTCCATCTCTATAATTTTATTTAATTCACGGGCATCCAGAACCAGTCGTACCCCACCAGTAGCTTTTTTAACTACCCACAAAGGACTGTTAAAAGCGCTACATGATCGTTCGATAATGTTTTGTTCTAGCATCTTATTTATTTCTCTACTAGCCGGTTCTTTGAATTGTACTGGAATAGGATAAGGTTTCTTAGAGAATGGTTTTTGATCTTTAATCTTAAGTTTACAAACGTAATCTTTAATTCTCCCCGGTTCATCTGAGAAGACGGCTCTAAATTCTAACAACAAAGATTCCAACTCCTCCTTTTCTTGTTCGGATAGACAATTCGTAGAATAACATTTTTCTTTCGCTTCGGTTCCGATACTATTACTAGCCTCACATTGGTGTACTTCATATTCAAGATCACTAAAATCTGTTAATAGGTTCATGGTCTGTGCGTACTTAATCTGTAAGGATTCGTAGCAATTTTCAGGTACTTGATTATTAGAAAACCTCACTTTAAAGAGTCTTTAAAATCTAATATATTATATTATATTAATTAATATTTACATAGCCAATCTATACCTAAAATTATCGCCACATTTAAGTTGGCTACGACAAGTACAGAGTAAGCAATTAATTGTTTAGCAATTTCAAAAGTTAAATAAAATTCCTCAGTAATATTTTGACTTCTTTTACCAGTAACTCCTATAACTTTCACCCCAGTTACAGGTAAAGTTGGGAAATTCCAATATTTTCTTTTAAGCTGAAATAACACAGCTCTACAAAATAATTTTTTTTTTCGTTGCCAGGGAAGTTTGAACGAAAATGGGATATTGTTATGATACTCATTCCGAGTATATTTGTACTTTTTCCAAATTGGCTCTGGTTTTTGAGATATAGGTTATTAGTGGAAATGAGAGTTTCATGTGGACAATATCGACTGCAGGGTCCATATATGGTGTAATGTATTTGCTACCTGTTTTTTAATTAGTGATATTGTACTATCTTTATTAAACAATTGTGCTCAGGGAGTGCATCTGTGTGGTTGAGGATTACATCATGCAAACATCACACTGTCAGCATGTGTTCAGACCTGTTGTGCGGTGCGTGTGTTGAAGATATTGAGGGTTGTGCAGATTTGAATTCGGCGGTACTCGACATTCATTTGTTGGCCGAGGTAATCCCCGCAACAGCCGATAGGTAGCGTTCAGTGTAAACAAGAAAAATGGCGATGGTCGAAAGTCACACACATGTGCAGTGCAGCTTCAAGGAGATAGAACCTTTTCATCGTGACGTAGCAAATAAGAGGTGAGTATTCATTTCACACAAAACAATTAATGATGTTTGTTGGATGTGATTGACATGCAAATACAAGAAAGTTCTGCATAATATGTAGTATTTGTGCAATTTTGTTTTAGGAAAACATGAGTTCTTCACGCCGTCTTTGCGTGAACCATCCATATGAGTTCTGCTACATTCGTGGTGAATACGTTCTTCAAAAGAACAGGAAGAATATCACTCCTTTTGTGAAGGAAGCGTATCTGGCATATTTCGGAATTAAACTGGGAGATCAAGACAAGGCGTGGGCACCCCATAAAGTTTGTAAATGCTGTGTGGAGTGCTTACGGCAGTGGACAAAACGAAAAAGGAAAAGCTTAAACTTCGGAGTGCCTATGGTATGGCGAGAGCAGAAGAACCATACAGATGATTGCTATTTTTGCATTGTTAATATGAAAGGTTTTAATAGGTTCAAAAAACGAAAGTGGGAATATCCCGATTTGGAGTCAGCAAGAAGACCGGTGGTGCACAGCAACGATGTTCCTGTACCAACCTTCACAACATTACCCACGCTAACATCATCAGATGACGAGGTGCACGGCGAGGAATGTACAAGTAGTGGTTCGGAATACGAAGGACGTGAGACACAACCCCAGCAGTTCGACCAGAAGCTCAGTGACTTGATACGAGAACTCAATCTTTCAAAGCAAGCATCAGAACTCTTAGCATCCAGGCTTAAGGAAAAGTACTGTCTTCATCCAAGTGTTAAAATAACAGCTTACCGGACGAGAGAAGAAAAGCTTCTTCCATACTTCAACCAAGAAGAGGTTATAGTGTATTGCAGCAATATACCTGGACTTTTACTTGAATTGGGGCTGTCGGAATATAGACCAGAGGACTGGCGTCTCTTCATAGACAGTTCCACTAGAAGTTTTAAATGTGTTCTCCTACACAATGGCAATCGTTACGCAACTATTCCAATTGCCCACTCAACAAAACTTTGTGAAGCATATGCTAACATCAAGATGGTTCTGCAGAAAATTCAGTATATGCAGCACCAGTGGTTGATTTGTGTTGATTTGAAAATGGTGAACTTCTTGCTTGGACAACAAAGTGGATACACAAAGCACCCATGTTTTATCTGCATGTAGGATAGTAGGGCAAAGCACGAACATTGGAAGCAGAAAACATGGCCTCCAAGGGAACATATGGCTGTTGATGAAGCAAACATCATTAATGAACCTCTGGTTAGTAGGGACAAGATTGTTCTTCCACCATTACATATTAAGTTAGGACTAATGAAGCAATTCACCAAAGCTTTAGACACAAATGGTAATTGCTTCACATACATCTGCAATATGTTCCCTGGACTCAGTAGTGAAAAACTTAAGGCAGGAATATTTGATGGTCCTCAAATTCGCAGGCTCATCAACGATACCAATTTTACAAGTGTCATGACTGTCACTGAAGCATCGGCCTGGAACAATTTTGTCGCTGTTGTAAAATGTTTTTTGGGCAATCATAAAGCTCCCAATTACGAGGAACTGGTCAAAAACATGCTCACTAACTTTCAAAACTTAAGAGCTAACATGAGCATAAAATTGCACTTCCTTCACAGCCACTTGGATCGATTTCCTCGTAATCTAGGTGATTTCAGTGAGGAACAAGGAGAGCGGTTCCATCAAGATATGAAAGGAATAGAGGAAAGATATAAAGGAAGATGGGACAGGCATATGATGGCAGATTATTGCTGGAATCTGCAACGTGACTGTTCTGAAGAGACCTATAAAAGGAAAGCGTGCAGGAAGCGGTTCGTCATGGACGGAAAATGATATACTTTTCAACTATGTTTTATACGTGGACAAATGCCTATCAGGTTTTCATAGAAGCTATTTATAAAGATTATTTTCTTTTTTCATTGTAGTTTGTAGCGCTCGAGTTCAGTATTAGCAATTTTTTCTAATTTTTTGAATAAATCATGCATTATCTCAAAAACTAGAGCCAAACTGCATAAATGGTTGCTATATTCGTCCTCAGCACCACTAACCCATCCTAAAGCCACTCAAATATCCTTGGCAAGAAAATGAGTGTTGACCAGTGTAATTCTTTAGATAAAATACTTACTTCGCTACCCGAATCGATTATACTATTTACTTCAGTATCTTTAATATAACCTTTAATAACGGGTTTACAAGTTATATTCTCCCTTATCTGATTGTTTTCCTGAAGTAAATCTTGTTGCCAATCACCTTCCTTTTGGGAGCTTAATGATAAATTGCAATTGGGTCTTGTATAATTTTGACTAACAGTTCCCTTTAGTTGATCCATACTAAAGGACTTTACTAGTTTTCCGAACTTTCTATGATAACGTCACCTACAACTTGACCTTCATTAATTACTTGAGGATGATTTATCTCATTATCGTTATTGTGTAATTTCCGCATTTTAGAGTTATTACCACGATTTTGTTGGCTCTCTTTATCTTTAGATTGACGTTTTATATAACAAAACCGGCTATGATTGCTGTTGTTAAATTTTCGTGGTTCTGAATTATTATTATTTCGATGATTGTCATTTCTACCAAATCTAAATTTCTCGTCTTCCCTTTCTCTGTTAAGTATATCTAACTGTTCTAAATATCCTAATAATTCGCAAGATTGTTACCATTCTCTTTCTATCATTCTTTCCTTTACATAATACGGCAACCTCCTAATTAGGAGTCGTATTAGATGACATTCAATAATTGCTTCTTCAATTAATTTAGCACGGTTTAAATGCCATTCGAAATAATTCCTATAACCTCCCAACCGTTTAGAATATGGAGGAGGGTCTAACAACTCTAAAGTTAAGTGTTGTTGTTTTCCTCTTGACCAATAATTTTGTTTAAACTGCTTAACAAAATCATCCTAGTCCCTAAATTCGGTTCTATGCAGTACTGCCCATTCCGCAGCTTCTGCTTCTAAATGTCCTATTACAAATGGAATCCGTTTTTCATTACTCCATTTAGGAGATAATGAAGTTTCAAAAGCTTTTATAAAGATTATAGGGTGAAGTTCGCCTCCTGGTTTGAATACAGGAAATCGACTTGCTACATTTGAATTTGTCGTTGTATCATCCCAACATTCTGCGAGAGACATAGGTGGATTTTGTTTAGATTGCAGAGACGGAGTTGCATCGGATTGGCTTGCCGTGATTTCTTTATTCGTATTGTTGTCGTCCCAGCTAGCAAACTCGATGCGACTGTTGTCTCTGATTACGTTATTGCTTCTACTACTTGAAATGTTTTCATTATTATCTAATTCCGATAACCGTTTAGTAATTTCCTGTATTCGCATTTCTGTATTGGATGTGCGATTATCTAATATCGATTCTTCACTGTGTTCACGATGTGAACGCTCTGTACCTTCGTCAATGTTATTATCTTTGGCAGTCATAAGGTTACTGCATATTTCAGTAATTAAAAATTTCATGTTTTCTATTTCGGTACGATCTCTTTCTACTCGATGAGTTAATATCTCTAATTCTACATTATCTATTGAAGAAATCTCTACAGGTTTGGTAGAAACCTCTTTAATAGATTCTATTAATTCTCTACGAACAGTTTCTGTTTGCATAGAAAATTCATCTCGTAACTTATCGTTATTTTTCTCTATTTCATTTACAACGAAGACATTGACATTATCTAGTCTCTTGGTTAAGTCAATAATATCATTTCGGATGCTAGCTTTTTCCTCACGCGATTCCTGGATATGTTCTTCTAACCTTTTACAATTATCAGCAATCTTATTACTAAGTCCTACTAGCTTTTCCTGCATTTCAACTTTAGAAGCCTCTATTTTATCGCTTAATCCTCGACTGGTTTCATTAAGATGTTCCTGTAACCTGTCTGTAGATTTTGTTAGCTCCCCTTTTAATCTAGCATTAGACTGTTTTAATTCCTCTTTCAATCTAGCAGTAGATTCTTCATTAGATTGTTTTAATTCCTCTTTTAATCTAGCAATAGATTCTTCGTTAGACTGTTTTAATCTAGCAGTAGATTCTTCGTTAGACTGTTTTAATTCCTGTTTTAGTTCCTCTTTTAATCTAGCAGTGGATTCTTCGTTAGATTGTTTTAGTTTAGCGATCGCCCTAAAAAGGGATCTCATGGTCCTATCGGACATAGATTGCTCTTCGTCTGACATTTCACTTCCCGACATTATTGTAAGATATTAACTAGTTACACACGCAGACTTGTAATCAACAAACCTATTAAAAGCCCACTCCCTATGTACAACACTGCACTTCCAACTTGAAACAGACTCACCGGACACTAATATTGTAGTTTGTAGTTCTCGGTGATCAGTGTGCTGCTATGGGCTGCAGATGTAACAGCCGTCGATGCAGCCGCTGAGATGCTGTGACCCCGCTTCCGCAACCGGCAGGACGCTTAGTCGAACACCGGAGACGTCACTGGCTGCAACCACGCCCGGCCGCACTGTAGACAGGCGAAGCCCTCAGCAACACCTCTAATACCAGCCGGAGGAACGCTCCCCAGCTGACGTACTGGGCCTGAGGAGAAAAATGCTTGTCGGGGTTTGCAGCGTTCAGCTGCTGCCCAACAGATGCGCCTTCTCGTGGAATAACTGCGTGACCGTACTGCTTGGCTGCGCTCCGTCAGCTGCCCACACCCGCGAAGTCGCCGATGGCTGGTAAAGGCTCCACGAAGACTCTCGTTGACTTCCGAAGGACTCTTTATGTTTAATTGTTTCGCACCTGTGTGCCTTAGTTGCAGACAAGTCCTGTTTTTAAGGTCGTCACGGTGTAGTGTAACGACGTAAGTTTCTTATAAATGATTTTCTTTCGACATATGACCATGTGTAGACTTCGTCACCTACATCAGTTACAACCCACTTCAAAATTATTTCTATTCTTTTTAAATTGTCTCAGAATGGTTCTTGAACGAAACTGTATACATCATTTGAGTGGTATGCACAGAATTTCGTTACTCGGGCCAATTGGTTTGCGTAAACTTTTTCAATTTTAGACGTAGTTTGTTTCTCCTCAGAAATTATATTGATACACGTTATCTGATTTAATCGATATTAGAACCACAATGAAAAAACATTTGAGATTCAAAGTCGCGATGAACGCTGTCAAAATTCAATAATCTTGTCAAATATATTATTAATTCATTCACATAATTCTTCATAAATAAATCCTCGGAACACGTATTTCAACTTTAGTAGCATCCACTAGTTTATTATCTTCCTACATACAGACGTGAATCCGAGCTTTGACAAGATAGGACTGACATTTTCAATAAGATTAAACTTCCTATGATATCATTGTTGTACAAAACATTACAAATCCTCAATTATTTGATTTTTAGAAGCACGACCCAACAACTCGGTTTCAGTATCTTCTGTTGCTCTTTGGCTGTCGACCCGCGACGTATAGTGGCCAGCAATATTCTCTCTGGTCCCGGCAGCGAAGATGCTGTCTCCGTTCGTTGCGCCGCCCTCTCCGTACATGAAACATAAAAAATAAATACAAAAACTTTAGGCAAGTCACAACCGTTACCAATATTACAAAAAATACATAAACAAAACTAAATTAAACTTATATTCACCTGCAAACTGGGCTGACACTGGTGGATGGGTGACGCTTCAATTTCGCGTCCCACTACAAGAAGTAATAAGTTAAAACATCATGCTGCATATGGCAGTTTTACTGGATGAATAGTGAAAATAAAGTAAGGGATAAACTCTTCTCCTTTTATCATTTTACGGGTGTCATCAGCGAGAATGTTTTGTAAAAGTTTGAAATTATATGTAAAGCTTTTTGCAAGTAGCTGATGGGTGGCGTCGGTCGTCTTCGTTCTCTCTCTGAATTATCGGAAGTCCACCTTCCTCGATATTCCTTCCTTCCGACGTCCCTTCACTGTGTAGTAGGAGATACGTGATAGGCAGTGTAAAGCAGCGTTGATGAAACCACCACCAAATACCTGCCACACAGAGGCCGCGTAAGTCTAGTTTAAAGTCAGTTCCTGAAAGTTCACGATAAAAAAAATCGGGCGTTCGGAGGGTGCAATCTACTTGCAAAAAGGATTTAAAATCTAGATTAAATTTGCTTTTTATTCTGATGGAAATACATGAAATAGCTATCAAGGCCGTATTTAATATGATAAACTTTATCCTTCAAAATTCACTGTCTCTACAACACATTTTACTCGAAAAGCAGCCAGAGTTTTTGCAAGTCCAACCCGACTAATTTTCACGATCTAACAGCCACAGACCCACCACTCTTCGCGAGTTAACATTCGCTCATTTGTGGTCTTCTTAGTAAGAAGTGCTCGCCAAAGTACTTCGTACAAAGCACTAAATATGCCACGCAGAATTGTTACTACGACCAGAAAGTTCACACGCTCATAAAACTCCAACTATTTAATTTAGAAACACCAAACTTTCATTAAAATGCTCGTAATTCGCTTCATTGCGACAAATTCGAACCGAAATTAACTTATTAGTTCTTCATTTTACAGACTATTTTCACGGATCTATCTGAGGTGATGTTACCTGTCGGCTGGTTAGCAAGCGACTTACTCGAGCACCTCTACTCTCTGCCCAGCTCACTATATTCGCGCAGGAACAGTTTAATCCTGATTGACTGTTGATCTAAACGACCAATCAGAATGGAAGGTAGGAGACGAGATACTGGCAGAAGTAAAACTGTGAGTACCGCGCGTGAGTCGTGCTTCGGTAGCTCAGATGGTAGAGCACTTGCCCGCGAAAGGCAAAGGTACCGAGTTCGAGTCTCGGTCGGGCACACAGTTTTAATCTGCCAGGAAGTTTCATATCAGCGCACACTCCGCTGCAGAGTGAATCTCTCATTCTGGAATCAGAATGTTCCTTCCAGATCATTCTCATGGCAAAACTTGCATTATCCAATCACTAACCTGATAGTAATTAATTTCATAAAACTTCATTTTCTATTATATTGTTTAATCAAAATAAGCAAAGTTAAAAACGTTCTTCAAATTGATAAATAAACTTATTCCGCCTCTAAAGTTTCATTCTGGCTGCTTATATATAAAAGCAAGCTCACACCGACAAAATTCATCTGAATCGTGGTTGCAGCATAACTTTCCCACCGTTCGTTTCTACAAGGTCTTACGTAAAATGACATACACTCCTGGAAATGGAAAAAAGAACACATTGACACCAGTGTGTCAGACCCACCATACTTGCTCCGGACACTGCGAGAGGGCTGTACAAGCAATGATCACACGCACGGCACAGCGGACACACCAGGAACCGCGGTGTTGGCCGTCGAATGGCGCTAGCTGCGCAGCATTTGTGCACCGCCGCCGTCAGTGTCAGCCAGTTTGCCGTGGCATACGGAGCTCCATCGCAGTCTTTAACACTGGTAGCATGCCGCGACAGCGTGGACGTGAACCGTATGTGCAGTTGACGGACTTTGAGCGAGGGCGTATAGTGGGCATGCGGGTGGCCGGGTGGACGTACCGCCGAATTGCTCAACACGTGGGGCGTGAGGTCTCCACAGTACATCGATGTTGTCGCCAGTGGTCGGCGGAAGGTGCACGTGCCCGTCGACCTGGGACCGGACCGCAGCGACGCACGGATGCACGCCAAGACCGTAGGATCCTACGCAGTGCCGTAGGGGACCGCACCGCCACTTCCCAGCAAATTAGGGACACTGTTGCTCCTGGGGTATCGGCGAGGACCATTCGCAACCGTCTCCATGAAGCTGGGCTACGGTCCCGCACACCGTTAGGCCGTCTTCCGCTCACGCCCCAACATCGTGCAGCCCGCCTCCAGTGGTGTCGCGACAGGCGTGAATGGAGGGACGAATGGAGACGTGTCGTCTTCAGCGATGAGAGTCGCTTCTGCCTTGGTGCCAATGATGGTCGTATGCGTGTTTGGCGCCGTGCAGGTGAGCGCCACAATCAGGACTGCATACGACCGAGGTACACAGGGCCAACACCCGGCATCATGGTGTGGGGAGCGATCTCCTACACTGGCCGTACACCACTGGTGATCGTCGAGGGGACACTGAATAGTGCACGGTACAACCAAACCGTCATCGAACCCATCGTTCTACCATTCCTAGACCGGCAAGGGAACTTGCTGTTCCAACAGGACAATGCACGTCCGCATGTATCCCGTGCCACCCAACGTGCTCTAGAAGGTGTAAGTCAACTACCCTGGCCAGCAAGATCTCCGGATCTGTCCCCCATGGAGCATGTTTGGGACTGGATGAAGCGTCGTCTCACGCGGTCTGCACGTCCAGCACGAACGCTGGTCCAACTGAGGCGCCAGGTGGAAATGGCATGGCAAGCCGTTCCACAGGACTACATCCAGCATCTCTACGATCGTCTCCATGGGAGAATAGCAGCCTGCATTGCTGCGAAAGGTGGATATACACTGTACTAGTGCCGACATTGTGCATGCTCTGTTGCCTGTGTCTATGTGCCTGTGGTTCTGTCAGTGTGATCATGTGATGTATCTGACCCCAGGAATGTGTCAATAAAGTTTCCCCTTCCTGGGACAATGAATTCACGCTGTTCTTATTTCAATTTCCAGGAGTGTATTTAAGTTTTAACGTATGTCCCGTATACACTCTCTCAATCATTGTCGTGCACTCACACAGTAAAATTATAAGCAAATAATAATTTTGAGCGATTATTATATTACGTAAACTAAAGTTTTGAAAAGGCAATTGTAATTAATTTATTTTATGCACTGATCGCAATGGCTTCAAATGATAATGAAAGTAAATTTTTTATTGTTCCCAACTGAGTTTTAAAACATAAGCGTCGGAGTTAGGACTTTTAACTAATTTTCATTATCCCCGGAATTATAATAAATGAAAATTTGAAATTTTGTCAGAATAGTTACATCAGTAACAAAAAGCTGTGTACTAAATTTGAACTAAATCGAATAATAACTAATATAGATTATTTAGATTCGTAGGGGGTATGAATTTTCGTACCGACTGAATGTTACTCCTTGTAGTTCTCACGTCAGGCAACGTTAGCTGCGCTGTGAGCAAAGTGGAAAAACATGAATCCATGCTGCAGCCACTGTACCAAACGGCTGCTTACCTTACTGCAACGAATGTCATCACGTAATAACTTGCTACGTTACAAAGTCTCCAAGCGCGCACTTCATCAAATGACTAAATTATGGATTCCGTACTTCGTGGCCTACACTGTTTTCTAGCTCCCATCACTTTCATAGCTGGATAGTTCTTAGCCACACAGTGATTATTTCCATACAATAAATGGTATGTGCACGGAGTTTGGCTGAAATTGGTCCAGTGGTTTAAGAGGAGAAGTGGAACATACATACACACATACACTACGAGGGACTGGGAACTGACACGTCACAATTGCTCGCAGCATCGTTAGCCTACAATCCTCGTTTTGTGCTGAGAACTGTCTGCGGAAATCTTTTAGGCCAAAATCATCATTTCGTCTGACACTAGATATCCGTCGGTGAAGGTATGCAGTATGACGTCATCCACATGTGCTTCCACACTCGAATGTCAAACATACTCAACAGTACGGCACAATCACGTGCCACGTCCAGTTATTCCAGTCGGAGGATGCTATCTATGCGCTGGAGCAGCTATCGGCAAACTGAGCGCCCGATCGCTGTACGGGTGATGGGCTACGTTCCAGCGGAGGGGTCGGCCATTGTACGTGGCGGCAGAGCGCCGCCGCGGCTGGAGAGATAACGCGGCCCGGAGATCACAGGCCGTGACGTCAGGTCGATACCACCGGTCCAGAGCCTGGAGTCTGCTGGAGCGGGCCACCCGTGGCATTCTGTTCGCCGTAATCCACTCTGTACGCGTCAAACGCGCCGGCACTGTTGGAGCAGGCGGCGGGAGCCCGGCGCGTCGATTCGCCAGCTTCGCTGATGCACGTCATTAGCAAGCGCCAACAGAGAGCTCACCACCGGAGGCGGACAGGGCAGATAGCTCGTAACAGCCCAGCCGTAACTGAGAACGCCCTATGGGTCAAACGCAATAACGGAGGAATCAAAAAGGAAGAACATACTGAAAGGAGTCTACCAGGCCACATTTTTATGTGGCGCCTGAATATGATTTTATAATGTACGTCTTTGATAGGCTTTTATGTCGCTGACTGTATAAGACTGGAGACCCAGAGATGCTGCTTGTGGTCTGAGATTATAATAGCATTGGAGTAAGAGAGCGCCTGGTGCACAGTTGTAGGTAGCGGTCCGTGAAGGAAAGGCGATGGGGTAGGCAGTTTTTATGGTTTGCTGTGTGAAGCCACCAAGTGTTAGATTAATTTAGGTATGTGAATATTGTTGAACATGGAAGCAGGAGCCTTCATGGAAGCAAGGTAAAGATTTTAACCTTCATGCGCTCGCGCTAGAAATAGTCACAAGAGCGTTCGCGCGGGCTATCGGCCGACCGCCCGACAGTTTTCATCAATCTCTTGAGGTTTTCCGTTTTTAAAGGTCATATTTCCATAAAATATCGACATAGGATATCTCACACAATATTGCAAACACATTTGTAATAAAAATTATTTATTTAACAATAAAATATACAATGGTTACAAAAAGGAAGCCAAATACCCAAATGAAATATAAGAACATTTTTTTTTATTGCAATTTTTTGGGACTATATAATGTAATACTTAAGACTAGAATTCACTGTCTTAACTCGTCACAATGAAAGCTAATTTTGCTTTGAAAACAGAATTTTTGATTGAAAACGTCACAAACATTTATGTCAGATGAAAAAAGGCTGATCAGTCTGCATGCATTTCAATTTCGTTTTGAGGCTGACAACAATTATTGCATGTAACTGTCGTGGTTGAATGTCGTAGACAGACGTTTCTTCCACATTCACCGCATTCTCGCTTTGTTTTTATATTCTTTTTTGAGCCACACAAATAACATATTCCTCTCCTTGTAGGGGTTGATACAGTTGGATAAACTACGTCACTCTCTCAGTAATTTTCCAAAAATACTAACAAATATTTTGGTAAATGCTTCAATTTAGCTCTTTCTTTCAGCTTTTCGCTCATCAGTTCCAAAGATAACGCATGTAAGAATTGTCTTCTCGTTTTTTCTTTCATATTACCTGTGTTGAATTGAAAAATACGTAACTAATTTATTCCTGCCAAGTCAAGTAAGCGGAAAAATATACATGCAGGCCACCTTTGTGTTCTTCTTGATGTTGAAATTTTGGAGCACATGCACATTCACTAGAGAATAGGAAGAGTCTATAAAATTGAAGTAGTGGAATTACAAAAAGAAATACTTACATTCCGAAGTAGACAAGTAGAACAAAGTCTCGTAAGCGCTCGCAAGGCGGTAAACTGACCGCCGAACGTGTTCGGACCTATTTGAACTTGTCCTGAGAGGCAGAGAGGTGCGACTTGGACGAACTTTGAGCAGCATCTGTCGGAAAAAGGTGCAACTATAGAATACATGTCGCTCCCGCCGCCTCGTTACCTTTGTGGAGTAAGTATGGCGCGAAATTGCAAAAAGGCGTTCACTTCACCGCCCGCGCGAGCACGTGAAGGTTTAATAATTATGATTTTTGTTTTTTCCTGGGTGTTAGTATACATGGATTTGCTGATAATTTGTTGGTATTGAGTAACTCAAGAATGTATGTAAACTGTTGTGATAAGAAAGCTAGTTAGATATTTCATTTTTGTAATGCTTCTCAGGTTTGTTAACAGAGGTATATGAAATCTGATGATCTACATTTGTGTTGGGCTGGTGAGGTTAGATAATACTTGCTGCTTAAAACTCATTGTTTGTGTTGAACCAATTGTGAGTAATCTAACTTCAGTTGTCAGATATTTTTGAAAAGCCAAACTTAACTTGCGATACAATTTTGCAAAAGAAACTCAGTGTTAGTAATTCGCTTAACCAGTACCGCCTCCCTTTCCAGGTATAGCGTCCCTTTTGAAATATTCAAGACGATATATTTGAAGTTCATAATAAAAGGACTCTGAATAATATTATATGGACATAAACGACAATTTAATTAGGAAAATGTATTAAATTAGTTTCAAAGAAGGACTATATCCATTGAAATGTCATAAAAAGACATTATTTATGTTAGATGAGATCGTAATGCATAATGGTCTGGAAACTAACATTATTATCTTTGTCATTATATATAGGAAAAAAAAGATATTTGAAGTCACTTCGAGCAAGATCATTTCTTCTGCTGTATGTAAGGTACGCTTGCTATTGTAAAGCGGTAGCTTTTGTTCTATTGGATCTCGTACGTAGCGAATAATTCAAGTGTATAGTCTGTGCTTAGTGGAAATATATTTACAAAAAGTGAGTGCATTGTGTTACTTAAAGAACCCACGCAAACAGTTCCTCCTGAATTAATAACTGCAAGAAATTATTTAGCATTTTTTCAGTCTTTGCGAAGCGGGTAGCGGTGATCTTTGACTGGTAACAATTGGCCGCCATTACGCGCGGTATTTAAATTTATTTTTTGTGTAACCACAGCCGGAGCAGAAAAAATCATTTCAAGTTATTCAATTAACTAACGTGCATAACGTGCAAAGCTTCACTGATTTTATTTTAAAAAAATGCATACTTTCAAAGATTCGATTTATTCAAGGTCAGTGAACTTAGCCTGCATTCCATTTCGCCGAAAGCATCTGAAATAATTTGTAAGGAGCCTGGCGCTCATTTTAAACGTAATTTAATATTCATTTTGGCCACCTACAAATCTACACACTCCTTTTTAAAGGAGTTGGATTTTTTTAAATGTTCTCGTTTGTCAGCCAAAAGGATTTCACGTGCATTTAATGTACACTCCTGGAAATTGAAATAAGAACACCGTGAATTCATTGTCCCAGGAAGGGGAAACTTTATTGACACATTCCTGGGGTCAGATACATCACATGATCACACTGACAGAACCACAGGCACATACACACAGGCAACAGAGCATGCACAATGTCGGCACTAGTACAGTGTATATCCACCTTTCGCAGCAATGCAGGCTGCTATTCTCCCATGGAGACGATCGTAGAGATGCTGGATGTAGTCCTGTGGAACGGCTTGCCATGCCATTTCCAACCTGGCGCCTCAGTTGGACCAGCGTTCGTGCTGGACGTGCAGACCGCGTGAGACGACGCTTCATCCAGTCCCAAACATGCTCCATGGGGGACAGATCCGGAGATCTTGCTGGCCAGGGTAGTTGACTTACACCTTCTAGAGCATGGTGGGTGGCACGGGATACATGCGGACGTGCATTGTCCTGTTGGAACAGCAAGTTCCCTTGCCGGTCTAGGAATGGTAGAACGATGGGTTCGATGACGGTTTGGTTGTACCGTGCACTATTCAGTGTCCCCTCGACGATCACCAGTGGTGTACGGCCAGTGTAAGAGATCGCTCCCCACACCATGATGCCGGGTGTTGGCCCTGTGTACCTCGGTCGTATGCAGTCCTGATTGTGGCGCTCACCTGCACGGCGCCAAACACGCATACGACCATCATTGGCACCAAGGCAGAAGCGACTCTCATCGCTGAAGACGACACGTCTCCATTCGTCCCTCCATTCACGCCTGTCGCGACACCACTGGAGGCGGGCTGCACGATGTTGGGGCGTGAGCGGAAGACGGCCTAACGGTGTGCGGGACCGTAGCCCAGCTTCATGGAGACGGTTGCGAGTGGTCCTCGCCGATACCCCAGGAGCAACAGTGTCTCTAATTTGCTGGGAAGTGGCGGTGCGGTCCCCTACGGCACTGCGTAGGATCCTACGGTCTTGGCGTGCATCCGTGCGTCGCTGCGGTCCGGTCCCAGGTCGACGGGCACGTGCACCTTCCGCCGACCACTGGCGACAACATCGATCTACTGTGGAGACCTCACGCCCCACGTGTTGAGCAATTCGGCGGTACGTCCACCCGGCCTCCCGGATGCACACTATACGCCCTCGCTCAGAGTCCGTCAACTGCACATACGGTTCACGTCCACGCTGTCGCGGCATGCTACCTGTGTTAAAGACTGCGATGGAGCTCCGTATGCCACGGCAAACTGGCTGACACTGACGGCGGCGGTGCACAAATGCTGCGCAGCTAGCGCCATTCGACGGCCAACACCGCGGTTCCTGGTGTGTCCGCTGTGCCGTGCGTGCGATCATTGCTTGTACAGCCCTCTCGCAGTGTCCGGAGCAAGTATGGTGGGTCTGACACACCGGTGTCAATGTGTTCTTTTTTCCATTTCCAGGAGTGTATTATGGTCAGCATTGCACATTGCTGAGCCTGTAGGAAGCATATTTTTGTTTTTCATGAGAGACCAGAATATATCGCGTTCCATCGTTGCTGCTTCAGAGGTAAGACAGTATAAATGTTTGTATGCATTCGACATCATTCAGTGTATTCCATACAAAGCAGGATAATAATACAGAATAATAATACAATAACAATAGCGTGCATACACAGCAGCAATATTTTGCTTTTACTTTACTACATACCGGCCACTGTGGCAGAGCGGTTCTAGGCGCTTCAATTCGGAACCGCGCTGCTGCTACGTATCTCTATTCAAAGTAGTCAACAATACAACCGCCTTACGCTGCCGTGTCAAGGTCGAAAGTGTGAACGTAAACACACAAAAAGCCCTACTGATAATCTTCTATACGCAATCGAGATTTAAAAAACATCCCCCTCGCCGGTTAAAAGACAGAATACTGAATAGAAGTTCGAACTGCAACGCACGCAGCATGTCCTAAAGGCACAGTAATACGAGGTCTTGCCAACAGTACGGGCGTCTTTTTTTCTGCTCTGTGTATTGTTACCAACGGCTCAACAGTGACAGCTCTACAACTACAGATCGTGACCCAGGTGGTCTATAAAAACATCCAATCACCATTTTTGACTGTTATTTGATACTCAGTTTCACCCAGATTAATGCAAATTCACAATCCGCGATAACCTTGCTAGATTTTATCGAATTTTTTTACTGCCAACTAACTTACGGTAAACATTCCCATCTGAACTTAGGATTTCTCTGTCATTGATGTCTGTACATTATAGCCTTTAGTAAGCGCTACTAATTCTGGGACCTTTTCTTGGATGCTCCTGCGGTTTACTAAGATCATATTAATCTTTTCTATTTCTGATCAGCGAGGACCAAGATTCTCTGAGGTCACTGTGACTGGTTTAACAGGAAAATCGTCTTTGATCCCAAGGGAGGGGTTCTCTAACCTAAAAAAGCCCCCTGTGCACGCCACACGTACTCTGCTTTCATGATTCTTAAACCAAATGTTGGCTATGATAATATTGGCTATGATTAAGTTATCTTCTGTGCAGAATTCTACCTGGCGGCTTTCTCTTTCATTCTTTTCCCGCGGTCCATATTCACCTACTACTTTTCCTTCTCTTTGCTTTCCTGCTATCGAATTCAGTCCCCCATGACTCTGTTAACGTTGCTCGTCTTGGATTGGAATGATTTAGTATGTGCAGATGCAATGCAATGTGTTACGTAGACTCAATGTTATTATTTACTGTTTACTCTTAATTCCATGTATGTATGTAATTTCACTGTAATTTTAGGAGCCCAGACCTGTATTATCTGTTAATAATAATACGGAGAGATAGTTTATGAGCGATGCTGAGTTATGTGGGGTTGCAGTTACGAGTTATGCTGAATATTACTAGTGAAATGGTCTATATTCGTTTGGGGCGGTGAGTTCCTTATGGTCTGGTTCGGTATGCTCAAAGCACCATTGCAATCTGTGAGAGGACCGAGCTCCTGAACAGATTAATTTTGATGAAGTGAAAAGTAAACGGCCGGACTGCCCTTCGGCCGTCCAACCACAACTGGTTCAGGAAATCTGCGTTCTGGGTGTTATATTAATTCGATTGGCCTTGTTATATTGTGCTTTTGGACCAATGACAGTTTATTTATGGCGTATTCCGACGGACCGCCAATCGGCGAGACAACGGGGCGTCGGCAACAGTGATCTTGCAGCTGTCGTCACAGCCACAGTCCAACATATAGAGTCGACGCACTCTTTACTATTAAAATTGCTACCACAGTCTAACATAACAGTCGCGACACTTTGCCTCTATTTTGTTGCCTACAGCGCCAGCAGCGCCCCAAGAGGCCGGTAGGTTGAACTGTGAGTTCGGCGCGATCGTGAAAGCGAATAGTGGTTGTTTATTTTGATTTATACAATGGTTTTCACCATCGGGAGCGTTTCTAGCGCAATAAATTGCAGCAACAACAGGACGAAGACACCACAGCTGTCTTTTTTTAGGTTTCCTTAGGATCCTGGGAGGTATATACCATCATGTTACTGAACTGTATCGTCAGGATTCACTTGCAAACTATATGTGTATAAATTATGAATGTTTCGTTTTAGGAACAGAAAATGGCTAGTTAATAGCAGACGAGAAGACCTTATGAAGAAAGACCCAGTTTACCTGTATAATAATACTAGGTTTTGTTCGCTACATTTCGAACAAAACCAGTTCATGAACGCAGACAATAACAAACTCGTTTCGAATGCAGTACCCACACTGTTTGACATTCCAAATAAGCCCCCTCAACTGACGATGAAGAAGAAACTGCCACAAAGATTCGACAGTCAATCTAAAGCTGTAAAACAGTCCTATGACACACAAGCAGCCAGTTCGACTCTCCATGTATCAGTGCCAGATTTATGTGAATCATCAACACAGATCTGCTTTGACGATGAAGTGGTTAAATTAAGTGTAGCTGTTTGTGTCTTACAAAAGCGTGTGAAGTGTCAGAATGTGCAGAAGCGAAACTATTACGGGACAAGGAAAGTGCCTACAGACAGATTGTTTGAAAATTATTCAAGTATTTGGTTTTTCGTGAAATGTAGTGTAATCAGCTCATTGTAATGTTTTCAGCATATGTCTCCCACTATTTGGCAGTTGCTTGTCCCACTTAGAATAATATAAAGATGAAGGTCGTACTTGTGGCAACAGGCGACATTGACGAACACAGTAAGCCTACATAACGATAAACGAGCTGTCGATCACTTTTGCATGTAGAGGTACATGTCTGTGCTTCTTACACGTGAATCTATGTGTTTATATTCTTTTGATATCAACGTGGTAAGCTGAAATTCTGTCCAATGTCACAAGTGTTTCTTTACGAATGTGTTGTAGCTTGCCACTCTATTCATGGTTTTTGTCCACACTTGCGCATAATTTAGAATCATTTTTAGAAACGTATATGCCTTCTGATACTACACAAACTCGTGGAGGCAAGAAAATAACTCCAATAATTCGGAAATTACGTGGGAAATGGATGCAAACAAACATTATGCTTACGACGCGTCTGACGTTCACCTTACCTGCCGCTTGGAGCGCTAGTGTCGCTCCATCTGTCAAACGGCAACAACTTTTACAGCAGTGAGTGTCGCGACTGTTACGTTAGACTGTGGTTGCTACCATCTCACTGTTGGCGCGACAGTAGCTGCGAGAAAGTAGTCGTAAAATTTAAAGTTTGTTTTTAATCATTTTTAGTTAATCATCGAAGCACTCCGTCGTCAGGCCACAAGTGGCCCATCGGCACCATCCGACCGTCGTGTCATCTCCATCTGAGGATGCGGTTAGCAAGGGCCTTTGGTCAGCACACCGCACTCCCGGTCGTTATGATGATTTTCTTTGACCGGAGCCGCTACTATTCGGTCGAGTAGCTCCTCAATTGGCACGAGGCAAAGTACGCCCAGAAAAATGGCAAAAGAGCATGGCGGCGTGGATGGTCACCCATCCAAGAGCCGGCCATGCCCGACATCGCTTAATTTCGGTGATCTGACGGGAACCGGTGTATCCACTGTCAGCAAGGCCGTCGATAATTATTGAAGCAGTTATTAAATTTTAGCGTTAAAAGCTTTATTAAATACCTGTAAGAAGAGCTGAATCGCGCTGATTCAGTGTCTTAACCTACGTCTTACTGAAAAAGAAATACGGGGTGATGCAGAAAAACATAAACACTTCCACAATCCAATAAAGCTAGAAGTGATGAAGGAAAGAGATTGCATTCATAGTAACTGAAACCTTACAACTTCATCATTTACGGAACATTGATGGCATTTATCATTTTTTTAAAAAAATATCACGTCCTTTAGATAGCATCTTCTTGTACGAATACATTCGTGAAATCTGCTGTTGAGATTCCTCACTGCTGAGATACGAGGTGCATTCAAGTTCTAAGGCCTCCGATTTTTTTTCTCCGGACGGGAAAGAGATAGAAACATGCGCATTGTTTTAAAATGAGGCCGCGTTCATTGTCAATACGTCCCAGAGATGCAAGCACCGTACGGCAGATGGAATTTTACCGCCAGCGGCGAGAATGAGAACTGTTTTAAATACTTAAAATGACGACGTTTTCCTTACTTGAACAGTATGCAGTCATTCGTTTTCTGAATTTGCGTGGTGTGAAACCAATTGAAATTCATCGACAGTTGCAGGAGACATGTGGTGATGGAGTTAAGGATGTGTCGAAAGTGTGTTTGTGGGTGCGACAGTTTAATGAAGGCAGAACATCGTGTGACAACAAACCGAAACAACCTCGGGCTTGCACATGCCGGTCTGACGACATGATCGAGAAGGTGGAGAGAATTGTTTTGGGGGATCGCCGAATGACTGTTGAAAAGATCGCCTCCAGAGTTGGCATTTCTGTGGGTTTTGTGCACACAATCCTCCATGACGACCTGAAAGTGCGAAAAGTGTCATCCAGGTGGGTGCCACGAATGCTGACGGACGACCACATGGCTGCCCATGTGGCATGTTGCCAACCAATGTTGACGCGCAACGACAGCATGAATGGGACTTTCTTTTCATCGGTTGTGACAATGGATGAGACGGGGATGCCATTTTTCAATCCAGAAACCAAGCGCCAGTCAGCGCAATGGAAGCACTCAGATTCACCGCCACCAAAAAAATTTCGGGTAACCACCAGTGCTGAAAAAATTATGGTGTCCATGTTCTGGGACAGCGAGGGCGTAATCCTTACCCATTGCGTTCCAAAGGGCACTACGGTAACAGGTGCATCCTACGAAAATGTTTTGAAGAACAAATTCCTTTCTGCACTGCAACAAAAACGTCCGGGAAGGGCTGTGCGTGTGCTGTTTCACCAAGATAACGCACCCGCACATCGAGCTAACGTTACGCAACAGTTTCTTCGTGATAACAACTTTGAAGTGATTCCTCATGCTCCCTGATCACCTCACCTGGCTCCTAGTGACTTTTGGCTTTTTCCAACAATGATAGACACTCTCCGTGGCCGCACATTCACCAGCCGTGCTGCTATTGCCTCAGCGATTTTCCAGTGGTCAAAACAGACTCCTAAAGAAGCTTTCGCCGCTGCCGTGGAATCAAGGTGACAGCGTTGTGAAACATGTGTACGTCTGCAGGGCGATTACGTCGAGAAGAAAGTAACGCCAGTTTCATCGATTTCGGGTGAGTAGTTAATTAGAAAAAAAATCAGAGGCCTTAGAACTTGAATGAACCTCGTACTGTGAATTGCCTCCCGAATTATCTGTTTCAACTCATCCAGGGTTCTTGGTCGAGTCGTGTGGACTTTGCTCTTGAGGTAGCCTCATAAGAAAAAAGTCATTGACGGATAAATCCGGCGATCTAGGGGGCCAGGGAATGTTACCGAATCGTGAGATCACACAGTTGCCAAACAATTCTCTCACATATGCCATTGATTGCCGCGCAAAGTATGATGTCGCTTCGTCCTGTTGAGGCCAGGCTTCTTGAACGTTTGGAAAGTTGTTGAATTCAGGTGTAACGAAAGTTTCTATCGTCTCCACGTAACGATCGGCATTGTCAGTTATTTTGTTTCCCTTTTCATTTGAGAAAAAATACGGTCCGATAATCCCATGTGTTGAAACTCCACACCATACTGTCAGTTTCTAGCGTATCAAGGGCGATCATGAACGTCATTAGCATTTGTGTTCGCCCAGTAACTGTAGTTCTTTTTATTCACATAACCTGTGAGATGGAAATATGTCTCATCTGACATCCACAACTTGTTTAGAAATCCATCGTCATTGTTTATTTTTGTTATCATTTGTTGACATGATCCTAATCGTAACCGGTAATTGTTACTTTCTATTGTTGCACCATCTGTAATTTTTACGGATGAAATTTTAAATCAATATGAAGAATTCTGCGAACACTCTTCCGGCTGCTTGCTTACTAACTGAACGCCGTCGGCTCCGTAACGCATACATCTAGAAGGTCCTGTTGGTTTCTTCTTGGGGGTAGATCCTGTCTCTTCAAAGTTATTAATCCAGCATTCTATTGCGTGTTTCGAGGGAATGGCATCATGGCGCCCGAAATTATAAAAACGTTAAAAACTCCCTCTGCGCCGCTACCAAACTATCACTGTTTTTCAAAAACATTTTTATGACTAACGCACGCTGTTGTCCGTTCCACTTATCCATGATTACTGATATGACGGACTGTTTACTCGCTGTCACGAACCCACAGTGCTGCCACCTGCCCATGTTTGCCACTAATCATTTCTAACATTCCCGTTATTCTGTCCCACCCTGTTCTTTCGAATATGTGTACAACTGCAGCTTACGTCACTGAAAACAAGAGACTATAAACATACAACCGGCCAGAGTGGCCGAGCGGTTCTAGGCGCTACAGCCTGGAACCGCGCGATCGCTGCGGTCGCAGGTTCGTATCCTGCGTCGGGCATGGATGTGTGTGATGTCCTTAGGTTAGTTCGGTTTAAGTAGTTCTAAGTTGTAGGTAACTGATGACCTCAGAAGTCCCAGAGTGCTCAGAGCCATTTGAACCATAAACATACATATACACTGAAGCGCAAAAGAAACTGGTATAAACATGCGTATTTTAATACAGAGATATGTAAACAGACAGAATACGGCGCTGCCGTTGGCAACGCCTATGTATGACAACAAGTGTCTGGCGCAGCTGTTAGATCGATTACTGTCGCTACAATAGCAGGTTGTCAAGATTTGCGTGAGTTTGGAAGCGGTGCTATCGTCGGCGCACGAGCGATGGGACACAGCTTCTCCAAGGTCGTGATGAGGTTGGGATTTTCCGTCACAAAGATTTACACTCCGCGTGGGCCCGTCAACACCGACAGTCGATTGTTGATGACTGAAAACATATTACCGGGTAGGACAGGTCTCGTTTCAAATTGTATCGACCCACCTTATGCATCCATGGCACCGTATGCCAACAAGGGATTGTTCGAGCTGGTGGCGGCTTTGTAATGGTGTGGGGTGTGTGCAGTTGGCGTGATATGGGACCCCTAATACGTCTAGATACTATTCTGACAGGTGACAGGTACGTAATCATCCTGTATGATCACGTGCATCCATTCATGTCCGTTGTGCATTCCGACAGACTTGGGTAATTACAGTAGAACAATGCGACACCCCACATGTCCATAATTGCTACCTACGGGCTCCAGGAACCCTCTTCCGAGTTTAAACACTTCCGCTGGCCACCAAAATCCCCAGACATGAACATTATTGAGCATATCTTGGTTACTATGCAAAGTGCTGTTATTGAGAAAATCTGGGATACTTCGCAAAGTGCTGTTCAGAAGATATCTCCAGCCCCTCGTACTCTTACGGATTTATGGACACCCTGCAGGATTCATGACGTCAGTTCCCTTCAGCACTACTTCAGACACTAGTCCAGTCCATTCCACGTCATGTTGCGGCACTTCTACGTGGTCATTGGGGCCGTACACGATATTAGGCAGGTGTAGCTGTTTCTTTGGCTCTTCAGTGTATCTCATGCACGAGAAGAATATTTTTCCTTGGTTGTCCTTTTCGTGACAGGCACTTTCCTTGACGCGTAACAGTTTTTAGAAAGCCTAATATTTCACACTGCCTTACACTTCACTCGTCTTTCTAATACATATTTATTTTTGTAAATATAATTAATTTCCTTTGAGAATTGAATGCGTTGAAGATTCTGGCAGTTTGTGGCTCAGATGCCGCAGCAGTTGTGTAATTGGTTTAGTATGTGTTGGGAAATAGTATCATTGCTTCTATTGTCACGTCTGTGCGGTTTCTTCTTCAGCTACAGTTGAGGTAACTTGTCTTTTACGTTAAATAATGTAGGTATTGCATTCCACACACAGTAACTATGTTCCACATTCACTGATTTGCCTGGAAGTGTAGAGGAGAAAACTTCACGTTTTGACTAGATATACGACGCCTTTGTGTAAAAGATCAGGTCTTGTACTGTTCACTAGCAGTTTTCCGGTTCTTAAAGTACATGATATTTCTCAATAATTATCTATAGGTTAGTAGAAAATACTGTAGTGTAATGTAGCGATTCACACCTTCTAGAGTAGTTAGGAAACGTAAAAAAAGGCAAATGTGGTGTCTTCTTGTTGTTGTTGCTGCAATTTTTTGCGCTACAGACGCTCCCGTCTATGAAAGCCACTATACGAATCAGTATATACTATTACGATTAGCTTTCGCTTCCACGAGATCTCGCCGAACTCAACAGTATAACTTCATGGCCGCTTACCGCTACAATCGCAGTGGCTAGCAAAAGAGAGACAGAGTGTCGCGACTGTTATTTTAGACTATGGTCTCTGCTAGAAAGCTGCTGAGCATATATCTGTGCAATCACGTGTCGACTCACAACCGGCATTTCATTGCTGCGAAACGTCAGTACAAATCAACTCCTACAGAAAGATATTGTAGGTGTTAAATAGGTTCAAGTCAACTCTCAATTTTCGTTTTTCGGTTCTCCTTCAGGAACACCATAAATTAAAATTACGTTTGTGCTGTTAAGTACAATTTCAGTGTCAGAATTTAACGTAGTCGGCATATAAAAGAGTGTGTTGACCTAACGATTACACGTGAAGACACGAGGGACAATGATTGAAAAATTTTGTTTTACTTATCCTGAGAGCTCGCGTTATGAAAGAAATAACAGAAGAATTTATAGTCAGGTAACAACGATTTGAAGTCGAAACGTTTTACAGCTCCATCATTTCATGCCAGGTCATCACTCATTCGTCAGTGCTGATGTCGACTTTACTTCATTCAGGGATCATTTGCATGCTTGTTGATTGCAGCGCTTTAATTTTATATCTTTCAGCCATGGGCGTGCTGAATTCTAACAGATATATATCGCTATCGAACATAAGCCAAATGGCTCTGAGCAGTATGGGACTTAACATCTGTGGTCATCAGTCCCCTAGAACTTAGAACTACTTAAACCTAACTAACCTAATGACATCACACACATCCATGCCCGAGGCAGGATTCAATCCTGCGTCCGTAGCGGTCACGCGGTTCCAGACTGAAGCGCCTAGAACCGCACGGCCACACCGGCCAGCATTATAAGCCAAGTTTACGAGTATTGTAAAAGACGTTTTTTTATAAAGAGGTTGCACTGTCTACTCACATAGCTATCTTTTGTAGCAAACAGTAACCAAGAGTTATTTATTGTTTCAGCAGCTTTTGCAAAGTAATATTTACAGATGTTTTACCTGTTGATATGTCTCAATTATATGAAATTCATTTTGTGTGTGCCTGAATGTTGCTTGTGTTCCCTATCAGCGATCACAGTGAATGTTAGAAGCAATTTACCAGATAATATCAGAGGCGCATTAGTTCAGGATAGAAACAGACTGTTTATGGGTTGAATTAAACACGCGGGTGCTTGGCGCTTTACTCCCAACTGTTTACGAGGTGTATTAGTGATCATTTTGTTACAGAACCTTCACGAGTTACATGCAGTAAAGGTTTTTCAAATTTTACGAGGTAATTAACAATGTATTTACTTGTTGGACAGTGCCTAAATCATTACAGAAGACGTAACCAAATGACAGTCCCCGTAACTTTTTCATAACAATCGTAAGCGAATAACAGTATTACATCGGAATCAGACGACGTAAAGAAGTTTTACCAAATGTCATAATTGTCTGAACACAATCGATGTAAGCGTCCTGTGCTTTGGTACAACTACAGAAACGTGCCTGTTCCTTTACTGTAGCTATGCCGAGTACAAATTGTGTACGTGGACTTTTTTCAGACAGACATTATAACAGTTGTGTATGCCCTACATCTGGCTGGGTCATGTTTGACGAAAACGCATTTTTCATCCATTGATGTAAACCATTATCTACTGTGAAGATGGTTGTACTTACTGAAACTTGTAGAGAATAAACATACAATTGTACAGCTGATGGCACAAATGTGCCTTTATCGAAATATCCAATAGCGGTAGGTACTCACCTACGGAAGGTTTCACAGGATTTATTTACAAAAGTGTAGGAGGATTAAGGTTCCGTTTTTTCCCTTTGAAAGTTAATCCTGCACAGATGCAACAAAAATCCACTTGCGTTAATTACACTTACATGAAGCATTTCTTCGTCTGAATTGACGTCACATACAAAGATTCACAGGGAAAGCAGCCACATTCAGTAACTATCTCAACACTCAGTGCCGAAATGCTGGCGGCAACAAACAGAACACGATTCTACGTGTTCAAGCATGACATTGCTGCAAAAATATCTTCATTTCCAGGAGATACATTTCAGAACTTATTCTCATGCGTGGTAATATTTTGTACATACTTCGATAAATTTTCAACAATTCAGTGTACAGAACTACAGAAGAACGCCGCTTGTTCAATGATATGCACTGTCTGGGAAGGAGAAGCATTTGTTTATGGTTAACACGAAATGTTTATGTAATAAAACGAACCGTTATTCTGTGTACAAAAGAGTAAGTAAAACATTAATTACCGTACGTAGTGCGACGTATATGAAAAGCAGTATCGATTTTTCATGATAATAGATCCCTGTTTTGCACTAAAGATACTGAGAGCAATGAATACAATATAAAAAGGTTTTCATAATTTTTTTCTCTCCTTTGAATCTTCCTGCGAGAAAGACGTGGACTGAGAAGTCTGTAGATCATAACATATTTCTGGTAAACATATGATGTTTTTGATAACCAAACCACATATTTCACTAGCATAGCATCCCTACACGCATGCAAAATTGACTTGGGCGTTTCAGATATTAATAATGCGTGTTACACTGCGAGTTACAGTTAGTATTGTTGGCCGCCATTTGCAACACTTTTTTAAATTACTCCAACATTACGTGGCCTAAAGCCAAAGGAAGGTGTGTTTACAATTAATGTCTTGAATAAAGAGACCAAAGCCAAGTTAATTTTATTCATCTGGGAAAGAGTAATGTACATCTCAAGTGGTTCAAATGGCTCTGAGCACTATGGGATTTAACATCTGAGATCAGTCACCTAGAACTTATAACTAATTAAACTTAGCTGACCTAAGGACATCACACACATCCATGCTTGAGATAGGATTCGAACCTACGACCGTAGTGGTCGCGCGGTTCTAGACTGAAGCGCCTAGAACCGCTTGGCCACAGCGGCCGGCTGTATATCCCAAAACAGATTCTTGTGGTTGCCGCTTCACCGCTATTTTTTGTTCAAGTGATGAGCTTTTAATTAATAATAAGTGTACCAGGAATAAGGTGTTTCTCCAAGCGAACCTACGACGGTATAAATTATTATTCATCCGAACAGACATTCCATTACAACACTGGTATATTGCCAAAAGCAAAGGAATAAGTTGCTTCACAACAATCTGTTCTTAGTTTATTTTACGTCTATACAGACACTCCAAAGTGATTTCTTTATCGAGCACTTGAATACAGAGAAACTTAACAATGGCAAAAATAAAATTGCTTGCCCATGTAATGAAGCTGTGATGGGTATGTTGCACGTAGCCTAATGTGATTCTACGATGTGCGGCACAAGTGTTCTCAGATCTATTGTTCAGTGACTCTTAAACGCACGCGCACGACACACATACACGTAAAAGACACCAAATTGACGCTGCAACGAATCTACCCCATATACACACAAAAAATGACTACAGGTTTCTGTAATTACAGGGTAGCGTATCACAAGAAAGCTGATTTCTTTTTCCAATTCAGCACTTACGACTAGACGAAGGCCTGCGTTCTCCTAACAGAAATGTTGCTGTTCGATGTTATTAATCGAGCGTAACGTTTCGTTTGCGCTTTTCATTAAACGTAATTTGATGCTCAGTCGATACTGGGTTTATGGTCGATGCTCGGTCGCTGAAAGGTTGTACCATTCATTACACTTTTCTCGGCAGCAGTTGGGCTGTATACGACTCAGGGGTACCTCCCACAAAATACACCCAGCGGACATGTACAGGTAGTTTCCTTAATGAGTGACTCAGTGCGCGCTTCATCAGCGGAGACGAGGCGACGGCAGGACGGGGTAATTTGGCGTAGTGCAGTCTAGTGTAGTGTAGCGTAGTGTAGTGGGTGGACTCCGACTATCTCGTCCTCGACTCTCCTGCGTGGGACAGAGCAGCGGCGGGAAGTGGGGAGCAGTCAGCAATGAGCGCTAATGCCGAGGGGGCACCAGCGTGTGTGTGTGTGTGTGTGTGTGTGTGTGTGTGTGTGTTGCGTAGCGTGGGTGGCGTGCGTGGGGATCCGAGGGACGGCGCTCTAGGCCGTGACCCACTCCAGATTCACAAGGCTAGGCGAGCGAGGGGCCGGACCCTAAAAGACAGTGCAGCTCTTTTGACCACACAGTCGTAGCACCAATTGTGTCTTATACAAATTGTTGCTAGGTGTGAAATACAGTGTGATTCACCAAGATATCGAAATATTTAAATATTTTTGTACAAGTAAAACTAACGGGAAAAGTTCATATAAACGTAGGTCCGCAAATGTTTAGTTGCGGAGTTTCTTTTTTTTTTTTTTTTGTCATCAGTCTACTGACTGGTTTGATGCGGCCCGCCACGAATTCCTTTCCTGTGCTAACCTCTTCATCTCAGAGTAGCACTTGCAACCTACGTCCTCAATTATTTGCTTGACGTATTCCAATCTCTGTCTTCCTCTACAGTTTTTGCCCTCTACAGCTCCCTCTAGTACCATGGAAGTCATTCCCTCATGTCTTAGCAGATGTCCTATCATCCTGTCCCTTCTCCTTATCAGTGTTTTCCACATATTCCTTTCCTCTCCGATTCTGCGTAGAACCTCCTCATTCCTTACCTTATCAGTCCACCTAATTGCGGAGTTATGGCTAATAAAAAATTTTGTCTGAAATTTAGCAACTTCGCTAATGGGAAGCCACCGCAAAACTGTACGAGGTTAAAGTAAAGCACGATTTGCATTTCTTTTGTTGCTATTGATCTTATGAATCTAGCAAAACCTGTCCCAGACGTGTATCTGCAGTAGTTTTCCAGAACATCCAGAGAAGCAATGAAGTAATATCGTAAAAATTTTAATTTATTAATTGCTTGGCCAAATTTGTTTTTTAAATTCCAGACAATTACAAAAAGTTTTCAGCAGAAGTTCTACAGAATTTTGTAAAAATGAAGATAGTAACGTTAACTGATTATGAACGCTAGGTAGAGAACCTCTCTCCCGTAACATTCTAAATACTCCACAACAGGTTCGTGCATTCGGAATCGTCCGAGTTGGATGACGTACGCGACATTCGTCAACTGCAGCCATTGCATTACCATCACATTTGCCATTAATAAACAACATATCGGCGTATTCCTCTGTCGTAAATATGAAAGGCATCCCTATTTCATAAATTATCAACAAACTACAACATTTACTGTGTAGCTTCACCTAAATACACTGTTGTTATTATGTTCTTTCACTGAACAATACATAAAACTAACTCGCTTCAACATTAAAAAACGACCGAAACAACTCACTAACGGTTGCCAACAATGACCATAGAGTAAATATCTCTGGAGTGAGCACTCACATGCGCAGAACAATTTTGTGTTGTCAACATACATTGCCGGCCTGGTCACGTGATCTCGGGACGTCGTGTATTTGTTCGTATGGAGCCCTGTATATTTAGAATGTCACTACATCCCTAGTACAGACGGATTCTTTTCGTACGTGTCGTGGATTATGTATATAAGTTGCGCAGACATTTTAACAGTATCCATTTGATACCGGGAATAAACCAGCTACGTAACTTTTAAGGGCAAGTGATATTACATTCAGATTCTTTGCGATAGGTGTCATAGTTCAGATGCACTCGACTTTTGGTAGTTTTTGGTATGATACCGCACTTTGTAGTCTTACAGAGCCTGAAGTACATTTTTGCAGTGATAGTTCTGCAAAGCGACTTGACAGTACGTTAGTACTTTCGCACGAATATACCACACATTAGCGATTATATCCCTGGTAATTCGTCCTTTTTTCTTGTATTTCTGCGTATTTATTTTCTCGTTTTTGCGACCTAAAGCACAATTTTTCTTGCTGGTCGCACTTTTGAGGTACTTATTTAACGCATTTTAAGTACTTGCTCCCAGTTCATTAAATAAATAGTAGACTGAGTAATCTCTATACATAACTGACAAGTCACTGATAAATGCATGGAGGATAGTATTTACTGAAACAACTAACCTTTCCCTTTCCTGTTCCACTAGCAAATTTACGAGAGGAAGCGATTGTTTGTAAGCTTTTGTACGAGCCGTAATATCTATTATATAGTCATAAAATCGTAGAAAAATAGGTCTACAGAATCAAGTCTTAATTATAATGCGTCTCGAAATTTTTAAACGTATACAGTGTCTCTTACTAAAATGAAAACCATAATTAGAGCTATATGGAATGTACCCATGAAAAGTTACTATCCCACCTTTCACATATTTTTCTTTGCATCCGTAGTAACAACAGTAATTTACCATCGCTATTACACTATCAACGAACGGTGAAACACAACAAAAACTCTTGGTATTATAAACTTCAAACGCTGCAGAAAGCACACACGCACAGCGAAGTCCAGAGATCACGTGACAATCCTGGTTTAATGTTGACAACATGCGCAGAACGCAATGCTCACTCCAGAGATATTTACTCTATGACAATGACAGAAACGTTTCTATATTCCTAATGGAAAGTAAACAAATTTACCCGTACTTGTACAATAATCTTTGCTTCTCTGGATGTTCTGGAAAACTGCTGCAGCACGTCTGGGACATGTTTTATTAGATTCACCACACTAATAACATCAAAATAAATGCAAATCGTGCTTTACTTTAACCTCGTACAGTTTTGCGATGGCTTAATATTAGCGAAGTTGCTAAATTTCAGGCAAAATCTTTAATCCGTAACTAAAAATTGGCAGACCTGTGTTTATGTGAACTTTTTTCTTTAGTTTTACTTGTTGAATAACATATTGAAATATTTGCATATCTTCGTGTATCACCTAAATACAGACGCCAGCTGAAAATGCCAGCATTGCCCGGGCATTCATTTCGCCATTGTTCTATTATAAACGAAAACAAAAATTGAACTGCGTTAGTAGCGAAGTATCGAAAAACATCCCATTACTATGTATTCGTGAAAACACCTCTGAAATTATCAGACAGTCATACAAAGAAATAAGCGCAATGTACAAACGTGTAAGAACAGTATCCAAATTAAAAAACATAAGCGAAGACAGTTTCTGTACCCTAGGCACGGCTGCTTCCCGTGTTCAAACGCCTCTTCATAGCTATACAGACGGCTATCGTTTTCGCTTGCTGACGCTTGCGCTACGCAGTTGAAATATGTCAAAAGCGCATGGATATCCTTAAGCTGACTCGACTAAAGGAGGGTCTTATTTGCAAAGAAGATGGTTCAAATGGCTCTGAGCACTATGGGACTTAACATCTATGGTCATCAGTCCCCTAGAACTTAGAACTACTTAAACCTAACTAACCTAAGGACAGCACACAACACCTAGCCATCACGAGGCAGAGAAAATCCCTGACCCCGCCGGGAATCGAACCCGGGAACCCGGACGTGAGAAGCGAGAACGCTACCGCACGACCACGAGATGCGGGCTGCAAAGAAGAAATGTAATAAAAGATCATGCATAATGTGGGATTTTTTCCACTTATCTCGGTGTTTATGACGTCATATCTCTTCAACTGTCGTGCAATGACATGTTTTTTGTAGGTACATTCAGCAGCATATGTGGATTTTGTCAGCGAAACATGTTGTTGCGAATTGAGTTAGTAGTAAAGAAGTGATTCAGTCCGGAACCGCGCTGCTGCTACGGTAGCAGGTTCGAATCCTGCCTCGGGCATGGATGTCTGTGATGTCCTTAGGTTAGTTAGCTTTAACTAGCTCTAAGTCTAGGGACTGATGACCTCAGATGTTATGTCCTATAGTGGTTAGAGCCATTTTAACCATTTGAGTAAAGAAGTAATAAATGTTAGTAGTTATAACATATCTCCTGAACTATGTATTCTACAATGATACAATTTTGTAGGTACATTCAGCGGTAAATGTGGACACTGTTTGCGAAATAAGTTGTGAATATATTTAGCAGCAAACCAGCATAAAAATAAATGTCATGCACCTTGTGGCAGTTTCTCACGCACTTACTCTCTATTATGTACCTCCTAAACTCTGTGTCGTACGATAACATACTTTTGTAATTGCATTTAGCGGCATATACGGTTTCCGCAAAATTTACTATCGATAGATTAGTGGCACACAAGTAATAAATTTAAATGTTATGCGTGATTCGACAGTTCTTCACGCCACCCATTGTTTATGACGTCATATGTCCTGAACAGTGATAGGTCAGTGTTTCGTAACTCCCACAGCGACTACTGGCTGTCAGTAAGCAATACGTGTACCGAGTATGGCTCATATCGATCCAGAGGTGTAGGAGCGGATGTGGAACTTACACACATACAGATATACATAAATTTTTAAACTGAAACGCCAAAGTAACTGGTACAGGCATGCTATTCAAATACAGATACACGTAAACAGGCGGAATACCGGGATGCGGTCGGCAACGCCTATATAAGACAACAAGTGTTTGGCGCAGTTGTTAGATCGGTTACTGCTGCTATAATGGCAGGCTATCAAGATTTAAATGAGTATGAACGTATTGTTATAGTCGGCGCACGAGGTAGCGATGGAGTGGGGATTTCACCATCGACCATTTACGAGTGTACCATGAATATCGGGAATCCGCTAAAACACCAAAAAAGAGCCTCCAAGAACGGGAGCGACGACGACTGAAGAGAAACGTTCAACGTGGCAGACAAACAATCCTTCCACAAACTGCTGATGATTTCAGTGCCGGACCATCAACAAGTGCGAACCATTCACCGAAACATCATCGATATGGACTTTTGGAACTGAATGTCCGCTCGTGTACTACTGATGACAAAAAGTGTTACGCCTCTCCTAGGCAGGTCAACACTGACATTGAACTGATGATGACTGAAAACATGTTGCCTGGACGGACGAATTTCGTTTTGAAGTTGTATCGTGCGGGGGACGTGTACGAGTATGGAGACAACCTCATGAATCCCTGAACCCTGCATGTCAACAGGAGACTGTTCAAGCTGGTGGAAGCTCTATAATAGTGTGGGGTGTGTGCAGCTGGAGTGATATCGACTCCTGATATGTCTAGATACGACTCTGACAGGTGACACATACGTAAGCAGCCTGTCTATCAACCTGCATCCATTCGTGTCCATTGTGTACTTCGACGGACTTGGGCAGTTTCAGCATGACAATGCGACTCCCTACACATCCAGAATTGCCACAGAGTGGCTCCAGGAACACTCTCCTAAGTTTAAACACTTCCTCTGGCCACCACATTCCCCAGACATAAACATTACTGAGCATATCTGGGTTGCCTTGCAGCGAGCTGTTCAGAAGAGATCTTCACATCTCGTACTGTTACAGATTTATGGACATCCCTGCAGGATTCATATTGTCAATTCCCAGTAGCACTACTTCAGACATTAGTGGAGTCCATGCCACGTCGTGTTGCGGCACTTCTGCTCGCGGGGGCCCTACTCGATATTAGGCAGGTTTACCAGTTTCTGTGGCTCTTCAGTGTATAATACACTCCTGGAAATTGAAATAAGAACACCGTGAATTCATTGTCCCAGGAAGGGGAAACTTTATTGACACATTCCTGGGGTCAGATACATCACATGATCACACTGACAGAACCACAGGCACATAGACACAGGCAACAGAGCATGCACAATGTCGGCACTAGTACAGTGTATATCCACCTTTCGCAGCAATGCAGGCTGCTATTCTCCCATGGAGACGATCGTAGAGATGCTGGATGTAGTCCTGTGGAACGGCTTGCCATGCCATTTCCACCTGGCGCCTCAGTTGGACCAGCGTTCGTGCTGGACGTGCAGACCGCGTGAGACGACGCTTCATCCAGTCCCAAACATGCTCAATGGGGGACAGATCCGGAGATCTTGCTGGCCAGGGTAGTTGACTTACACCTTCTACAGCACGTTGGGTGGCACGGGATACATGCGGACGTGCATTGTCCTGTTGGAACAGCAAGTTCCCTTGCCGGTCTAGGAATGGTAGAACGATGGGTTTCATGACGGTTTGGATGTACCGTGCACTATTCAGTGTCCCCTCGACGATCACCAGTGGTGTACGGCCAGTGTAGGAGATCGCTCCCCACACCATGATGCCGGGTGTTGGCCCTGTGTGCCTCGGTCGTATGCAGTCCTGATTGTGGCGCTCACCTGCACGGCGCCAAACACGCATACGACCATCATTGGCACCAAGGCAGAAGCGACTCTCATCGCTGAAGACGACACGTCTCCATTCGTCCCTCCATTCACGCCTGTCGCGACACCACTGGAGGCGGGCTGCACGATGTTGGGGCGTGAGCGGAAGACGGCCTAACGGTGTGCGGGACCGTAGCCCAGCTTCATGGAGACGGTTGCGAATGGTCCTCGCCGATACCCCAGGAGCAACAGTGTCCCTAATTTGCTGGGATGTGGCGGTGCGGTCCCCTACGGCACTGCGTAGGATCCTACGGTCTTGGCGTGCATCCGTGCGTCGCTGCGGTCCGGTCCCAGGTCGACGGGCACGTGCACCTTCCGCCGACCACTGGCGACAACATCGATGTACTGTGGAGACCTCACGCCCCACGTGTTGAGCAATTCGGCGGTACGTCCACCCGGCCTCCCGCATGCCCACTATACGCCCTCGCTCAAAGTCTGTCAACTGCACATACGGTTCACGTCCACGCTGTCGCGGCATGCTACCAGTGTTAAAGACTGCGATGGAGCTCCGTATGCCACGGCAAACTGGCTGACACTGACGGCGGCGGTGCACAAATGCTGCGCAGCTAGCGCCATTCGACGGCCAACACCGCGGTTCCTGGTGTGTCCGCTGTGCCGTGCGTGTGATCATTGCTTGTACAGCCCTCTCGCAGTGTCCGGAGCAAGTTTGGTGGGTCTGACACACCGGTGTCAATGTGTTCTTTTTTCCATTTCCAGGAGTGTGTTTATGGACTACAGCTGTAGTTAAGGAAGAATGTAATTATTCCTATTTAGGGGAGGCGAGTTGTGTCAGGTGTGAATACTTCCAAAATATCAGTTTCAAAACTACAGAATCTAGTAGGCCTCGTCTTCTCCTGTTCAAATATTACTTATTGTCTCAGGTTCTTCACCCGACATATGTTTGATGGTTATTCTGAAGTTTCGCTAGCACAAGAGGCTCTCGGATCTTCATCTTATATTCCTAGTGGCGGACTTCTGTCTAGTCCACTGACAGAGACAATACGTACACTCAATAGCAAAAAGACTTTCCCACAGTAAATGAAAAGGCAGAAAATTTAGATCACAATAGCAACAAAGAAACTGGGCAATGGCATGACGTCCCACAGGACGTGGGTCATACTTTGGGGATATGAAAAATATACACTGATCAGACAGGACGTTATGACCACTCACCTATTAGTCTTTATGTACACCTTTATTATGGATACCAGCGGCGATGTGTCGTGATATGGAAGAAATAAATCCAAGGTAGGTCGCTGGATGGAGTTGGCACTAGATCTTCCCTCACATGTCACCAAATTCCTGAAAATTGCAGGGAGGGTGTTGATGAGCTTTGAACCCACATTCAATCACATCCTAGATGTATTCGTTCGGATTGAGATCTGGCGAGTTGGGAGAGGGAGGGGGGGGGGGGGGTAAGCATATCAATTGGAACTGCCTCCAACTACGACTACACTTCTGATCTTTTGATATGGCCTTTACCTTATTGAAAGATGCCTCTGCCGTCGGGAAACATGATCGTCATGAAAGGGTAGTCTGCAACGGATGTACGATACACCTTGGCCATCATGGTACCTTGCACGAGTTCTAATGGACCCACGAATGCCCATGTGAATGTCGCCCAGAACGTAATGGAGCCACCACTAGCTTTTCTCTGTCCAGCAATACAGGTGTCAAGGAGCTATTCCCCTGGAAGGTGACGGATCCACGCCTTTCCATGATGAACAGGGTATACGAATTCATCAGACCATGCAACGCTCTGCCACAACAGTGACGTGTAGTGCCGATGGTCATAGTTGCCGATGTCGTGGTATTAACATTGGCACGTGTGTGGGTCTTCGGTTGCTAAGGCGCATAATGTTAGTTCCACCACAGTTCGCCACCTGTCCTGTTTTAACAGTCTGCCCAGCCTGCCAGGAGTGGCCATCGAAACCCTTCGACGTCTGGACGTGGTTTCACCTTGGTTTCGCCACGTGTTGAAGACACTCACCACACCACTGCTCGAACACCCGACAAGTCGTGCAGTTTCCGAAATGCTTGTGCCGAGCCTCCGAGCAATCACAATCGACCCTCGGCCAAACTCAGATACATCGCGGGCCTTCACTACTCCACACGTGGACAGCACGCTCACTGATACTACATGCACCGTGTCTGTGACAGACTAGCAGTCATTCCTCATCAGGTGACACTGCTATCGCCTGTTTCCAGTCATTAACTGTGTTGACGGTCCCAGACAGCCACAAGTGTACATTGCATGGGGGCTTAATTAAATTGTAATAATTTTAGTAGCTGTGTGTCCGGTTACGAAGTCTCGTAACCGGTTGTCGCTGACTAGTATTAGTACGCAATATGACTGCATAAAATAACAATAAAGAATGAAAAGAAATTTCCGTTAACACAACTGATTAATTAAGTCCCCTGCAAATACAAAAGCTACGAAACAACAAAGCGCAAGTGTAACTGTTCTGTGTGTGGAAGTATGATCCAACGTACATGTATCTGGCACGGTTCTTCCTCAATACGACAAGATATTTTAAACGCCATTCTCAATGAACTAATTGAAAAACCAGAATTACAAGTCTAATACACGAACACGAGCCAGATGCTTTGTTGACTGAACCTGTGATCATGAGGCATTGTCATTAAGGAAATGTGAATTAATTTATTTTTTACCTCCATATATATTGACGAAAAATACACTGTGATCATGCAACATCTTCCATCTATACATTACACCAACCGAACAGCATCTACTCTCGCCCAACAGAACAACTGCACACGACGTCCTCTGAACTAGTACTGCTCTCGACATCCTCTCAAGTACTGCCCACGGCAACCTCTGAACTACTACTGCACTAGTGGAGGCGGCCGAATAATAATCTTTGTCGCAATCTCTGGCGCTCTGATTCAGTGTAGCCATCTGTCATATGCTCCTCCTCCACGGGCTAGAATTTGATGGCATTTTTGCCAGCATTGGGGGTGAAAATACCACCAAATTCGTCCAAAAAATAGAGACAAAAATAGAAGATGATATAAATAAGTAAATATCACATAACTAAATAAATTTTGGCTTTGCACTGACCCTTCTGTAACCTAATATATAAGATACAGTAAGGAATACAAATGCTGCAGCAATGACGAATAAGTGCAGGTAAGAGTCTCATAACATTTCATAAACAGTAAATACACAAAAAATCAGTTTATACAAATATTCACATAAAATCTTTTCAATAGTTCAATAAACAAGGAGCACTCCTCAGAGTAGTTGAGATTTCCAACAGTGGCACCCAGCAATGGTTAACAAGGGCAAATGGCAGTCCCATAACATTTCATCAGCAGTATTTAAACAGCTGTAACAGTGGCACCCAGAAGCGGAGAGCAGGTGCAGACACCAACAAATGACATCATTTCAGTAGAAGCAGTTCTTTCAGTGGCATCCAGCAATGTTGAGCAGGTGCAGACTCCAACAAGAAACATTATCTCAGTAGAAGCAGTTCCATCAGTGGCACCCAGCAATGTTGACAGGTGCAGACAGCAACAAGTGACATTATCTCAGTAGAAGCAGTTCCATCAGTGGCACCCAGCAATGTCGAACAGGTGCAGACAGCAACAAGTGACATCATTACAGTATAAGCAGTTTCATCAGTGGCACCCAGTAATGTTGAACAGGTGCAGACAGCAACAAGTGACATCATTACAGTAGAAGCAGTTTCATCAGTGGCACCCAGTAATGTTGAACAGGTGCAGGTAACAGTCCATAATATTCACTATCAATAATTAAACAGTTCATCAGAGTTCATCAGCAGAAATTAAACATTCCCAAGTGGCAGCCATCAGTGATAATAGGTGCAAGGATGAACAACAGTTTAAATGCACGCACAATTGCTTTTACAAAATTATTATCAATGCTCTTACACTAAACATACGAATTATAATAAACACACAAATGATATCAGATAATTGTCATATTATCCATTACAAATACACAAATATCAGTAAACCTATAATATTTATGGGTGTCAGTGCAAGCCACAACAAACAAGTAAAATAATATGTAGGAGGTACGGTGGTACCAATTATTTGGGATTAGGAAAGGAAAACACACAAAACACACTCATTCATCTTTGTAATTGAATAGTGTTAACTGTAAATGCAATTCTGTCAAAATTTGATGTTCAACATGTGTCTCAAGTAGTAGTGGCAACAGTGTATAACAGTCAATAATAGTTAGTTAACGTCATAGTCATCATATGAAGACCAATGTTTGCCAAGCCAAATCAAAATGTACGGTTGCTGAACAACTGTCAGTGTGCCAAGATATGCAAATAATTTCTCTCTCTAAAAAAAAAAGTATTTACTGATTATTGATATAACAAAGTGTGTGTGTAGACAATCTTCCTTCCACTTGAGTGCTCTAGTCTGCCATCTTCATCCTCCTCGTTCCATATAAACCAACAACAAAAATATGCTCCTCACTTAGTTTACCTCTTATCCATCAAATCTCCAATGATCATCAGCATCACCTAATCTTAATACTTCAATAATACCTCTTACGTTGATACATATAAACCTTATCATCAACATCATTTACCTTACCTCTTGTCCACCAAAACTCCAATAATCATCAACTTCACACAATCTCAGTACCTCAATAATACCTCTTCAATATGTCGATACATATAAACCTTATCACCAATATCATTTCACTTCCTTAAAAACTCTTTCCTCTAGTCAGTCTCCTCGAACAAGTACAGATAAAATCCTAGTGCAAACTTCAATTCATCATCCCATACAATCCGAAGACACAATGTCCACACACAACCTCACAGTGTGTACACCACTTCAAGAATCATGGCAAAACAGAAGCAAACATATGTAGTTTTCTTTGTGTCAAGTGTCACTTGCTATTTCAATTGCTCATGAAGAATGCAGCGTAACAACTGTCAATGGTCTAAACCTAGTGTTGGTATTTCATGTCGTTAACTTCCTTTCTATTAGCATAAATTTATAAAGCTTCCATAAAACCTCCAGCTCATGTGACTTCAATGAAGTTTCTTGTACCAATATCGTTGTAGAATTATAGCAGTTAATTTTCTTATCTTAAGATATAAAGCACTGAGCGTAAGCAAAACATGCAATAGCGAGTAAATGTACCAGTAGAGAACAGAATGCCAACAAGTGGATGTAGCACAGTCCCTACAACGAGGCTCTGCCAAGTGAACAATCTCTAATTAATACCATAGTGCGACCTAAACTACATGTTCGTACACAGTATATCAGCATTTCTATATACCAAATTAAAGAGTAGTTATGACAACAAAACAGAAATGTGTAAATATGCAATCCATTCGCAAAGCAGCAAGTATATATCTTACGTAACAAACAGGTCATTAGCATCATATCAGCATCAGCAAATAAATGCCCATATGTAATCTTAATAAGTAAACATGAAGGCGCAAGCAGATAAATCACAAAGTATGACTTATATACATAACCATATCAGCACAACTAATCAGGTGACAATTATAATTTAAATAAATAAGCACAGCAGGCACATAAAAAATATGACATCAGTGAAAAAGCAGAGCAGCCAAGCGGTACCTAATATACATAAGTAACAACCCTGTTCATTAATCAGTCATTGTCAAAATCAGTTAACACAAAGTATAAATCACATAATCGCGAGCAGCAAATTACGTATGAAGTACATACCTAAGTAAAAATGTTACCTGGAAAATACTCAATTAATAGTTACCTTTTTAGTTTATTACTTTCTTCTTAGAAATTACATTCTTCCTGAAATTTTCTCGATAGCAAGTCCTCTTAACGTCGGACACACACAGAATTTACCTGAAGTTTTAAATATTTTATACAACTGTATCCTGAAAAAACTGAATGTTAATAACATAATTTGTCAAGTCACTATAGCTTTATACTGAATTTAACCGGAGAAATTAGACTGTGTATTTGAAACTTCCTGGCAGATTAAAACTGTGTGCCCGACCGAGACTCGAACTCGGGACCCTTGCCTTTCGCGGGCAAGTGCTCCACCAACTGAGCCACCGAAGCACGACTCACGCCCGGTCTCACAGCTTCACTTCTGCCAGTATCTCGTCTCCTACCTTCCAAACTTTACAGAAGCTCTTCTGCGAACTTGCAGAACTAGCACTCCTGAAAGAAAGGATATTGCGGAGACATGGCTTAGCCACAGCCTGGGGGATGTTTCCAGAATGAGATTTTCACTCTGCAGCGGAGTGTGCGCTGATATGAAACTTCCTGGCAGATTAAAACTGTGTGCCCGACCGAGACTCGAACTCGGGACCCTTGCCTTTCGCGGGCAAGTGCTCCACCAACTGAGCCACCGAAGCACGACTCACGCCCGGTCTCACAGCTTTACTTCTGCCAGTATCTCGTCTCCTACCTTCCAAACTTTACAGAAGCTCTTCTGCGAACTTGCAGAAGTTCGCAGAAGAGCTTCTGTAAAGTTTGGAAGGTAGGAGACGAGATACTGGCAGAAGTAAAGCTGTGAGACCGGGCGTGAGTCGTGCTTCGGTGGCTCAGTTGGTGGAGCACTTGCCCGCGAAAGGCAAGGGTCCCGAGTTCGAGTCTCGGTCGGGCACACAGTTTTAATCTGCCAGGAAGTTTCATATCAGCGCACACTCCGCTGCAGAGTGAAAATCTCATTCTGGAGACTGTGTATTTGTTTACGGCTGTCAGTGCATTCGCACTAAGCGCTCGATCTGCTGTAGGTACGCGTGACGTAGGAAGTAATTGTTTGCGATCAACGACTGCCTTGTGCGGAGCGCAGACTTGACTGTTGCTTTGAGTATGCGCCGCCGCCAGAACACGGCGCGGTATCCTTCTGTTCTGTGCGTGTTTACGCGTGTTTCTCAAAAGTATGTCATTCCACAAAAAATTTAACGTTCGATGTATGATGTATTCCCTTAGAGCGCCGTGATTTAAGAGTTTCTACTTCGACAGTGTTATCATGAATAATTTTGCGAACTCTACATGGACCGTTATAAAGCAGAAAACATTTGCGACACAAGCCTTTTCCTTTGTGAGACAAACGGTAAGACTTAATATCTTTTGACCAACTGACAAGGTTTTTAAACGACCAGGACGTTTAGCTGATTTCTCTCTTCTAGCAGCCGCAGATGCAATATTTTGTAGAGCTAGGTTGACAACTTCAGAATGCCGCAGTTTCTGTGTAGGCGGAAAAGGAACGATTTCAGGAATGCGATTTGTCGGTGCTTTATTTTTTAATATCAATGTAGGTGGTAAAGAAGTTGAATCATTAGGGAGTTCATTCAGAATGTTTTGAAAAATATGAAGATACTTATCCAACTTTCTGTGATTCTGATGACAATAAAGACAACACAAGTTACTGATTTCCTTCATCCATCTCTCTGAAGCGTTAGATTGAGAGTGAAAAAGTGAAATGAAAATTGGTTTAATCTTACGACGCCGTAGAGTACGAAGCCAAAATTTAGAGCGAAACTGTGATCCATCATCTGATAAAACTTTATCAACATGACCCACTTCTTTAAGAAAATGTTTTATGAAAGCATTAGATACTGAACGAGCTGTTGCTTTGCGTAAAGGTGTAGAACACACATATTCTGATGTCAATCCCACTGCTACCAAAATGTACGCAAAACCATTAGTAGAACGAACCACTGCACCGAACAAATCGATTGCAGCCATCTCCTTTAATCTCGCTGGAATGATAGGAAACAACGGTGCTCTGTGAGAAATAGTTGGCGGCTTAGCCTTTTGACATAATTTGCATTTGGCAAGAACAAATCGAATACGTTTTTCCATATTACTGAAGTATCAATTTTCTCGTAATTTATGAAAGCATTTTCTGGGACCAAAGTGTGCATAACTGAAATGTGTACACCAAATCAATTTATTTACCCACTCATCAGGAATGCAAACTAACCAAACAGAGTTATCAACCGATTTTCGTTTAAAAAGAATATCATTGAGAACTAAATAATACTTTATAATCGCTACGCTTTCCTCTGTCGTAAGGCTGGTATCTATTGTCCTGTCTGTTTCGTCTGTTATTTCCCAAATTACCGTTATAACGTCCGTTCCGATCATTGTCCCTTTTCTCTGAAAATCTATTGTGATTACCGTTACTGAAAAAATTACGAGAAGTTCCGTCGTCGTTGTCATTCTCAAGTTCTTGTAGCAGAGTCTTAAAAGTTTCAATGTCGTATTTATATCTTACGACTAAAGCATTTTGTCTTATCGATTGTGGCAGCTTAGTTAAACAAATGCGATTTAATTCAGTCGGGCTATGAGGGTTGTAAAAGAATTGATTCTTTCGAATCATGTCTTCAAAGTATTCTGCCGGCGTGCGGAACTCAGACTGTTTAAAATTACGCTGCATAATAAGACCATGTTTGACTCTGTCGTGCGTGTTTTCGAACCAATATGCAGATAGAAATGCATGATAAAAATCATTTAAATCATTACAATCTTTAATAAGTGCGCGTGCGCGTCGCCGGCTGGTTTTTCATCAATATCCTGAAAACTGTCACTTTTGGGTAAAATAGTCATATCCGGTTATTCTTTACTGGCTCCTTTTCTAGATAGATTGGTAGTTGAAGAGTTGTTTTGATATATACAAAGAATAGTAAAAGAGTAGGCAGCAGTGCAGAAAACTAAAAGGGAAATAGCACTACTACAGCTCGGGGCCCTGTGCACGCTACGGCACATATTCACTTAGTGTAGTGAATCCCCTGAGAACGTAAATAGCCACACATAAATTCCAGTTTGTGACTTAGTGGCCAATTTTCCGGAAGTGCGTACATAACTTGATCTAACCATGAACATGGATGTATGTCATTATTAGAATTGCGAAAGATCTTAAATTTCCGAACAGTTAAAAAGTGTTTATAGTCAAAGTTTTTGCTTCGTGGCGACAAAGACCTACCGCGTCTATCCCAGTCCGAATGTCTATTATTGTCAAGGTCGCGCGCCTGGCGCTCTCTTGTTGCATCTCGTAAATGAAATAAATTATTTTCTTCAAAACCCCCCGCTATCGGCGATTCTAAATTTCTTCTGCTGTCTTTTCCTACGTTTTCGCTTTCAATTTATTTAACTTGCTTTCGTAATGCCTCAAATTCCCTTTTAACCCGTTCATTAAATTTTCCCTGATTTTCAACATGTTTATTTATATTCTGGTACTCTTCTGTTTCTGCAAATGGCAATGCAGGTGTATCATCTGAATCTCTGTCCCCATTTAAACTAAGATTTGTCACTTTATTTGAAATCTCCTCATCTCTTCCCGATAAGTCACCTATTTGTCCTTTCTGTTTATTTACGTCTTCCGTAAGTGTCGCGACTCGGGTTTCAGTATTGACACATTTAGTAGTTAACTGTTCATACTGTTGTGCTAGGTTATTTATTCTGTCATTTGGTACGGATTCCTCGATTCTTTCAAATATTTCTTCCTTATCGTGAGCACGTTGTAAATTTAACTCCGAAAATTTTTGTACTATTAAGCGATCTCTTTCGTCCTGTTCTCTATCCCGTTCCTTTTGTCTAATTTCTATTGAAATTAATCTATTATTGTGAGCATTCAAAATCGGTTGTAATTCTTCTCTAATTTCTTTCTTTAATTCATCTTTCATGTTTTTGAAACATGTCCCTATTCGTGAGTCTAACCGTGTTTGCATTGTTTCCATTTCTGTTTTTAATTGAGATCCTAATATTGCACTCATCAACTGCTCCATATTAACTGGTTCGAAATTATTTTCGCCCCTAACATTTCCTGTAAAACTGACTTCCTTTGTCGTAGCTGCAAAGCTATCTGTGTTCGATACTATTCCAGAATCTTCTGTCGTTAATCTCGTATTCTGTGAATTTTTTGGTTGTGAAAAATTTAGAACTGGTTCCGGACTATTCTCCCGGCTTATTAAATTGTTTTCTACTTCATTATTCATCACACTGTTCTCCTGTATTGCCGAGTTCTCCATATTAACAATTTCGTTGTTCTGACAATCCATTATTTTTGCCTTTTTCATAGATCGCGTAATCATTTACAAAACATACAAAACTCGTCACTATACGAAAATAACACACAATATAAAACTTTATCACCAACAATACGATTCACACGAAATGCATCCAGACAAACACGACTAACGAACAATTAATGTCTTCATAACTGCACAAAATTGTCAAACCCATAAATGAGACATCAAAAATTAAATTCTGCAAAAATACCGTTAGAAAAATGATTCGAAGAATGACAAGACAACTACAAATGTTCAATTACCAAATCTGCACATGCAATATAGACTACTATTACTACACTACAAATTACTACAACAATACTACTGTCTGCTATTTTTACTATCAGAAGATTCCAAGGGACGATCCGAAGCAGCGGTCGCCACGTGCATGGGGGCTTAATTAAAATGGAATAATTTTAGTAGCTGTGTGTCCGGTTACGAAGTCTCGTAACCGGTTGGCCCTGACTAGTATTAGTTCGTAATCTGACTGCATAAAATAACAATAAAGAATGAAAGGAAATTTCCGTCAACACAATTGATTAATTAAGTCCCCTGCAACTATAAAAGCTACGAAACAATAAAGCACAAGTGTAACTGTTCTGTGGGTGGATGTGTGATTCAACGTACATGTATCTGGCACGGTTCTTCCTCAATACGACAACACATTTTAAACACCATTTACAATGAACTAATTGAAAAACCAGAAATACTATAATTGCACATAGAAACCAGAATTACAAGTCTAATACATGAACACGAGCCAGATGCTTTGTTGACTGAACCTGTGACCAAGAGGCATTGTCATTAACGAAATGTGAAATAAAAACTTTTTTACCTCCATATATATTGACGAAAAATACACTGTGATCATTGCAACATCTTCCATCTATACTTTACACCAACCGAACAGCATCTACTCTCTCGCCCAACAGAACAACAACGGCACACGACATCCTCTGAACTGGTACTGCTCTCGACATCCTCTCAACAAGTACTGCCCACAGCAACCTCTGAACTACTACTGCACTAGTGGAGGCGGCGGAATAATAATCTTTGGCGCAATCTCTGGCGCTGTGGCTCAGTGTAGCCACCTTTCAACATGAGTGGGCCTGCTGCTCCGAAAGCCCATATCGATAATTATTCGTTGAATGGTTTCAAAAATGGTTCAAATGGCTCTGAGCACTATGGGACTTAACATCTATGGTCATCAGTCCCCTAGAACTTAGAACTACTTAAACCTAACTAACCTAAGCACAGCACACAACACCCAGCCATCACGAGGCAGAGAAAATCCCTGACCCCGCCGGGAATCGAACCCGGGAACCCGGGCGTGGGAAGCGAGAACGCTACCGCACGACCACGAGATGCGGGCGTTGAATGGTTTGCACCCTGACACCTGGTGATGGCCCAACATTCAAATCTGCAGCAGCTTGCGGAAGGGTTGCACTTCTGTCACGTCGAACGATTCTCTTCATCGTCGTTGATCCCGTTCTTTCAGTATCTTTTTCCGGATACAGCGATGTCGGAGATCTGATGTTTTAGAGGATTCCTGATATTCATGGTACACTCGTGTAATGGTCGATCATAAAATCCTCATTTCATTGCTACCTCGAGGACGTGTTCCATCGCACGTGCGCCGACTATAACACCACGTTCAAACTCACTTAGATCTTAAAAGCCTGCCATTGTAGCAGCAGGAACCGATCTAACAACTCCGTCAGACACTTGTCTTATATAGGCGTTACCGACCGCAGCGCCATACTCTGCCTGTTTACGTATCTCTGTATTTGAATACGATTGCCTGTAGCAGTTTCTTTGGCGCTTCAATGTAATTACTAAAATTACAGTAACAGCTACTATATAGGCTAGTTGTGTTCGTGGCCTTAGACGTCGTGGACAACGAAATGACCAAGGTTGTGGACTATTTCAGATTCCTTCAGGTAGAATATTGTAGCACCAGATGGAACGATCTGGATAGAGGGCTTTATAGGTATCTGTTCAGCTGGAAGATATGGAGAACAGAATGTTTTCAAAGACAATGCAGGACCATCTCCGCATGCAAAACGAAATGTGAGTGAGACCTGCTGCAGTGCTGGCATGTTATGGTAACGGACATAATTTTGAAACACATTGTAAAAAGCACTGAGACTGAAGGAAGTCGAGTACTGGGTTCAGATAATTGGAGTCTGAACGTTGAAGAACTGGAAGCTCTTTTAGCCATATTGTACGTACATGGTGCTATATGAGAGAAGAGCTTAGAACTAGACACCTTGTGGCCAATGAAGTGCCGGAAATAATTTTGTGACGTCAACAATGAGTCACGACAAATTCAGAGAGGTATGCATTAGCTCAGATTTGACACTAGATGCACAAGATCAGAACAACTGGAAGAAGACAAGTTTGCTTTGGTATCAGAAACCTGGTTTCAGTTCATTGCAAACGCACAATGTAGCAGCTTTACTGGGTCCATACATAACAATCGACGGACAGGTTTTTCCTTCAAAGTGTCGTTGCAGATTCCCACAGTTCATGGCCTCAGAACCGTACATAGATGGGCAAAACTATTGGATGGCAGTAGATAAAAACTACAAATACGGGGTGTTCAAAAAGTCTCTCCACAGTGCCGTATGATTGTTAGCCGCGCGTGCCGTATGCCGCAGTGAATATACCAAAATGAAACACAGTGAAATACAAGTTAATAATTTACTGAATATTCATTTTTAATTACAAATTCGAATGTTGGGAGAGTCCACCAGAAGGGAAGTAACCCAGGCAAGTGAACAATGATACGGCACGCGCGGCTAACAATCATACGGCACTGCGGAGAGACTTTTTGAACACCCCGTATATTGTGGATGCTTTCCCTTATCTAGGAAAGGATGACACTAAGCTGAGTGTTATCTTGGCGATTTTGTTGTGACAACATTGATGCAACCTTACCTCAACAAGAAAGAAATGTAACATGTGACAATTTTTTCATCTCCTTCACTCTTTCTATGTAGCCAGTGAAGCAAATGCTACATGTCCTACAGACACCATAAATCGATCTCGCAGGGGAATTCCAGTCTGTATCAAGAAGGCAATAATGTTGAAGAAGAGTTATACCACACTGACAGTTTGCCAGCAAACGAGCAAACAAGATTGTCCTGATTCTTAGCACTTTGTATGCTTTTGTTACAACCGAACATAGTTTGAAAAAGATGTCAGATACAGTCACATTTTATAGTGTTTCTAAATATGGAGTGGACGTGGTGGACCAAATCGCTCGCAAATACTCTGCTGTTCACACATTCTACAGCTTGCTCGATTTGGCTGGGATAAATGCCTGGGCATTGTACAAGGAGGAGCTTCCTGAGAAGTACGCAGTAGCCAGGAAGACTAGTACCTCTGTCAACCCGAAGACATTCCTGAGAGACCAGGACACGGTCACTTGTAAAGTAAAGCCGTGAAGGAAAGCAATCATTTCTAAAATGGTCATATCTGCAAGAAAACTGTCTACAAAAAATATACATCAAAAGATAATTATTTGTGCTCATAAAGTGATGGTAGCCAGTAAAGGCACCCAGCAAATGTAAGTTTCTTATAATAATAAGTTATAAAGTGTGAAAAGCTACATTGTTTTTGTTGATTTATAATAAAATTTCCAGCACTTTAAAGAATACATTCACTAGTAGTGTTGTGGTTGGCAGGAGAGCCAACACCGTGTTACTAGAGGAAGCCGAAAGGCACGCGTTTTAGCTCACGCAGGCTGGCGTGAGGTCTGGAACAGGACAAGGAAATTAGAATTTAGAAAAAACGGACGTAGCTGGTGGAATACTTAACTTTAATCCATTAATGGTAAACGTCGCTCTTGACGGTACATGATTCACAGTATTAATAGTAACTGGTAATGGCGCCTTGCTAGGTCGTAGCAAATGACGTAGCTGAAGGCTATGCTAACTATCGTCTCGGAAAATGAGAGCGTATTTTGTCAGTGAACCATCGCTAGTAAAGTCGGTTGTAAAACTGGAGCGAGTGCTTGGAAGTCTCTCTAGACCTGCCGTGCGGCGGCGCTCGGTCTGCAATCACTGATAGTGGCGACACGCGGGTCCGACGTATACTAACGGACCGCGGCCGATTTAAAGGCTACCACCTAGCAAGTGTGGTGTCTGGCGGCGACACCACAAGTAGTAACAATAAGCCGCTGACACAGGATGATAAAAGGGAAAGTTATGGACGTCATTAGTGACCTAAGCCAGCCACCTCCGAACGCACAACTAATCCAACCAATGCTTCAGACACCCCTAAAATTACCACTACGATACCAAGCCAATGCTACGTTACTTCCATTGTCGTTGACAGAGTGATGGCTAGTATGGATTATATGCGACGTAAAAGACGAGGTAAATTGTATTGTCTGCATGAAACAACCTTCCTGGACTCAAAACCAAATATTTGATGACAATCATTTAAAAAAAACGAGTGTAACACAAGCTACACTGACGGCTGATGCCCTTATTAAAAAAATTCGAATTATTTGTCGGATGAAGGCCAAGAGCAATACTTCAGAACAAGTAACGCCTGAAGGCCTGAATTATAAATGACGAAGACAGTTACACGTTAAAAATACGAAAATAACTTTTGAAAACTATCATTTAAAAAAAACTGACTGTAACACAAGCTACACTGAGGGCTGAAGGCCACATTAAGAAGAGTTAAAATTATTGCTCGGCTGAAGGCCACAAGCAATAGGAATCATTTAAACATAGTATTATTATAAACAATTGACCCAATCAGACCAAATAAAGAAGGGAGTGATCCACAGACAGTGCTCCAAGGATAGATCTGAGAAAAAGTCCCTATAGCTACGTAACGGTGAGACAGACATCCAAGAGTTATGCTCAACTAACAGGATAGCAACTCAACTAGGGACAGTTTAAACGCCGACCAGCCCACTCGCAAAATCCACCTAAGATGCGATAACCAATACCACGATAGAATAACCGTTAACATCGTCAAATGTGTGGTGAGGACAGAATCTATTTAAGAGTTTACAGAGATGACACTGATTAAAACTGGGAGGGTCACAGGTCTTCTTTTTCTTCTGCCTGGGAGACCTGGTTAATCCCGTCCACGCTCATTGTGTTTGTAGGATTGTATTTATGAGCCTTATAGAATCACCACAAACTAATGATACGTTGTGTTTCTACCCAGTCTTTGAGCAAAAGTTATTTTAGTGAAAGTTACCTATGGAACCCGAAGTAGTGAGACAGTCACCGTGGAGAGCAATCAGTCATATCCCGTTCAGAGCTACACTATCTAATCAAAAGTATTCGGATACCTGGCTGAAAATGATTTACAAGTTTGTGGCGCCCGCTGTAATGTCTCTTGCAGCGGTCTCTCCGTGATATTTTCAGAAATTTTATAAATTATATAACTCAGTACATATCTCGAAATATCTCTTCTTATCTTACCGATTATCAATGCAAAGTAGTTTCAAGCCCAATTATTCCTTGGAGCGTCCATTTACTCCATGGAATAGCTTCTCTGCTATCTATGTTTTCTCTTAGGAAAAAGAATGGAGACTTCTTGCCGATTAGTCGTGAAAGAAGGATGTATATGTATGTATTGTTGAGCTAGTCGCCATCTTGATGAGATTCTGTACGAGAAGGAATTTAATACATGAACTAAACTAAAGTAAGTGTGTTCGCGTATTATTTAACGGATTATTATTATTGACAGTGTCTGCTTACTACGCTGTGTTGCACGGGATCACTGGGGAACGTCTGATTTTCACTGGACGAACCTGCCGTTTTGTATGCTCAAGATATCCAGTTACTTAAAATAAATAGGCTACACGGTCTTACCAGCAGATCTCCGGTCTTCCCCATGTGATCACCGAAAGTTAATAATTATTACAAATGTTTCCAGGAGATCGACTGACCATTTTCGTCGCACCGACACTTCGAAATTGCTTCACTGCCTTATGGAATTTAAGTTAAGCTTAATTTAATCAGGATAGAACAGTATTGAACTGTGTGAATGTGATAAGCCTGCTTTGTCAATGAAAATTCCCTTAATATACGCATGTTTTTACTATCCTGATCAGTGAAGCTAAATCAGGCCGGTGTGAGAGAGGTTTTTAAATTTTTGATCCAATACAAAATATATTAAACCGCCATCAGTAATTTTGCAATTCAGTATGGTGTCGACCCACCCTTAGCCTTGATGATAGCTTCCACACTCGCAGGCATACGTTCAGTGCTGGAAGGTTTCTTGGGCAAAGGCAGCCCATTCTTCAAGGAGTGCTGCACTGAGGAGAGGTATCGATGTCGGTCGGCGAGACCTGCCACAAAATTGGCGTTCCAAAACATCCCAAATGTGTTCTATACTCTATAGGATTCAGTTTCGGACTCTCTGCGGGCCTGTCCATTACAGAGATGTTCTCGTCGTGTAACCACTCCGCCACAGGCCGTGCATTATGAACAGGTGCTCGATCGCGTTGAAAGAGGCAATCGCCATCCCCGAGCAGTGGGAGGCAAGAAGGTGTTCAGGTTGTGGCAGGCTTGTAGTAATGCCTTGGATTTACACTATTAGAGTCTACATATACACGTTCGGTCACTCATTAATACTGCTCAAATAAGTTCTTGTAGCAGTCTTGTTTCTGAATGCTGCAGTCTGCTAGCTGTCCGGCGTAGGTCTTTGGAATTCTATGGATCAGTTGAAATTACATTAATAGCAGTTCCCAAACTAGGATTTTCCTGTAGTTAATATATGAGTCTTGTAATAATATACCGTATGCCAATAATATATACGGGTTCATTTTGCTTCCATATCGTATTTACAATGACATGTCTTCATTCCACCTAGGGATGCTGTCTGAACGGATATGTGTTAGCCGACTCATAAACACAAATTTTTAAAAGTGTGAGGGTTAAGGAGGAGGCATAGAAGCGTATTTCTTGTTGGTTCAGAGAGGAGATACGACTGTTTGGTGCCTAGACTGTTTGCAATGTTTTTCCGCATTATCGTCCACAGATTTTCTCTTGTGAATGTGTAGGGATATCCAAATTTTTACTGATATTACGTGGCGCGATGCTCCCTTCCTGGATTAATGCTTTCGTAGCAGGATTGCCTTATGTTTCAGCCGCCAGTTTGCAGATGATTACACCTGTAATTATGCATCTTTTTTGGTCGCTGCTGGGTTGCTGGGTTCGCGGGTACACACCACAGAGAGTCTGAAGGGTGTCCTAGCCTGCAGTTTACTTAAGGGGGATGTTTGAGATACCGCTCACCTCTTGAGGCATGCATCTTTTAAGCGCTGTGCCATTCCTTAAGCAATATCTATCTTTGTTTGGAAGCATCAGAATTTTGCTATGACATCATTATTTCTACCATTATGATAGTGAGCTAATTTTAACATAACGTGGTACTGATGGATGGCTTCGCATGAGTTAATATAGCGAGCTGTGGTATTTCTGCTAGGTGTTTCTACCAGGTGAACCTCGCCGAAGTGATGGACAGACACAATTCACATTAGTGTGCAGCTAGATTAACATTTTTCTAAAATCTAATAACTCACAGGAATCAAATTTAGAAATAATGTATTTCTGTCTGGATGCGTATCTTGTAGCGCTCTGCTAGTTGTTATGCACATGCAGTACCTTTGGTTGGAAGCACCACAATTTTCCTAAGCCATCAGACAATTTGCTAATATAGGTTGACTTAGTTTGTATTTGTTTTTCTATCATGGAGTGGTGTTTCCTGTACATATTCTATATTTGCGTGGAAGACAGTAAAACTGCAGTGCTTACAGAATTTATTACGATGTCACTATTTCCAGCAACGTGTCCCTGTCTAAGACATTAACAATGATGTCACATGCACTAGTAATGAAGTGGTGGCGAAACAGTGGTAAGTGGTTCTGGACCACGCTGAATTGTGATTGCCTCTGAACATCATGACGTCAACACAACATGGCGCAACAACGATGTCACATCAAGACAGAGCTCATCGAGTCCGATAAAATACGTAAAATTATGTAAAATAGAAAAACAGTACAAAATAGGAAAAATACAACAAAATGTAAAAATATGTAACATTTTGAAAATATGGAATAATGACTTACACATCTGCCTGGGTGTCATATCCCCTTGTGCCTCGAATTGCGAATATCACATATCATTAAACTGTTATTAAGGAATACCCTTAGACCAGAAGACGAGTAACAAGATTTGATGTAACAACATTAATTTGTTATTACCAACTAGACACAGCCTTCGACGTGACCGGCTTCAGAGTGAGCCCCCAACCATTCAAGTGCCCCAGTTACAAAAGATGGGGGTATTGGTGGGGAAGGCGTTGGCAGTTTCCATAGGTGACCGTCATCTATTCCTGGTTATTCCCTGTTCAGAGGGAAGCGGGGTTCAAACTGAATATAGATCGCCCAAGTGTCTAACCCGAGGCCATATGTATTAAGCTGACGCCATAAGTGATAATATAATTCATAATATTAAAAAGCGAGAGGTGTAAATATCTTGTTTACTAATGGTACAGCATTTTGGTCCTGGGGGATGGGAGGAGAATGGTGAGGGAATTGCCTTGGGTGACGTTGATCGGTTTCACGTGGGTCACTGGGGAGAGAGGAGTGGGGGTGATAAGAAGTCGCCCAAGTGAGTAACTTGACACCGCATGTGTAACCTAATACTCACCTATCTTACCAGTGACCTTAAATAATATCGTTATGTGCATTACAGTGCACGCAGGTTAACTACTCGTGGGAGTGTGAGGGCAACATACTAGTCATCAGGATTATGATTAACAACTTGTAACCCTCAGCATAAAGGAACAATTGATAAGAATAGGGGAAAGAAATACAGTAGAAGAAGAATGAATAGCTTTGAGGGATGAAGTGGTGAAGGGAGCAGAGGATCAAGTAGGTAAAAAGACGAGGGCTAGTAGAAATCCTTGGCTGACAGAAGAAATACTGAATTTAATTGATGAAAGGTGAAAATATAAAAATGCAGTAAATGAAGCAGGCAAAAAGAAATACAAATGTCTCAAAAATGAGATCGACAGGAAGTGCAAAATGGCTAAGCAGGCATGGCTAGAGGACAAATGTATGGACGTAGAGGCTTACCTCACTAGGGGTAAGATAGATACTGCCTACAGGAAAATTAAAGAGACCTTTGGAGAAAAGAGAACCACTTGTATGAATATCAAGGGCTCAGATGGAAACCCAGTTCTAAGCAAAGAAGGAAAAGCAGAAAGGTGCAAGGAGTGTATAGAGGGACTATACAAGGGCGATGTTCTTGAGGACAATATTATGGAAATGGAAGAGGATGTAGATGAAGATTAAATGGGAGATATGATACTGCGTGAAGAATTTGATAGAGCATTGAAAGACCTAAGTCGAAACAAGGCCCCGGGAGTAGACAACATTCCATTATAACTACTGACAGCCTTGGGAGAGCCAGTCCTGACAAAACTCTACCATCTGGTGAGCAAAATGTATGAGACAGGCGAAATAACCTCAGACTTCAAGAAGAATATAATAATTACAATCCCAAAGAAAGCAGGCGTTGACAGATGTGAAAATTACCAAACTGTCAGTTTAATAAGTCACAGCTGCAAAATACTAACGCGAATTCTGTACAGACGAATGGAAAAACTGGTAGAAGCCGACCTCGTGGAAGATCAATTTGGAATCCGTAGGAGTATGGGAACACGTGATACAATACTGACCCTACGACTTACCTTAGAAGCTAGATTAAGAAAAGGCAAACCTCCGTTTCTAGCATTTGTAGACTTGGAGAAAACTTTTGACAATGTTGACTGGAATAATCTCTTTCAAATTCTGAAGGTGGCAGGGGTAAAACACAGGGAACGAAAGGCTATTTACAATTTGTACAGAAACCAGATGGCAGTTATAAGAGTCGAGGGACATGAAAGGGAAGCAGTGGTTGGGAAGGGAGTTAGACAGGGTTGTAGCCTCTCCCCGATGTTATTCAATCTGTATATTGAGCAAGCGGTAAAGGAAACAAAAGAAAAATTCGGAGTAGGTATTAAAATCCATGGAAAAGGAATAAAACTTTAAGGTTCGCCGAAGACATTGTAATTCTGTCAGAGACATAAAGGACTTGGAAGAGCAGTTGAATGGAATGGACAGTGTCTTGAAGGGAGGATATAAGATGAACATCAACAAAAGCCAAACGATAATAATGGAATGTAGTCGAATTAAGTCGGGCGATGCTGAGGGGATTAGATTAGGAAATGAGACACTTAAAGTAGTAAATGAGTTTTGCCATTTGGGGTGCAAAATAACTGATGTTGATTGGGGTAGAGAGGATATAAAATGTAGACTGGCGATGGCAAGGAAAGCGTTTCTGAAGAAGATAAATTTGTTAACATCGAGTATAGGTTTAAGTGTCAGGAAGTCGATTCTGAAAGTATTTGTATGGAGTGTAGCCATGTATGGAAGTGAAACATGGACGATAAATAGTTTGGACAAGAAGAGAATAGAAGCCTTTGAAATGTGGTGCTACAGAAGAATGCTGAAGATTAGACGGGTAGATCACGTAACTGATGAGGAGGTATTGAATACAATTGGGGAGAAGAGGAGTTTGTGGCACAACTTGAATAGGAGAAGGGATCGGTTGGTAGGACATATTCTGAGGCATCAAGGGATCACCAATTTAGTATTGGAGGGCAGCGTGGAGGGTAAAAATCATAGAGGGAGACCAAGAGATGAATACACTAAGCAGATTCAGAAGGATGTAGGCTGCAGTAGGTACTGGGAGATGGAGAAGCTTGCACAGGATAGAGTAGCATGGAGAGCTGCATCAAACCAGTCTCAGGACTGAAGACCACAACAACAGCAACCCTCAGAAAAGAGGCTCACCATATCGTGCACCAAGGACATGATAACTTATTCACACAAACACCTAACACTTGACAACAAATAATGGAGTCAGTGCATCATTCCATGTCATCCCACACTATTGGTTGTAGATTAGCACCAGCAAAACTACAAAACTAATATTCCATGTGCAGGTTATCTTCAGCGATGAGTCGCTCTACTCCACTGTCTGCACGACTCCAGATGAGCGCTGTCGCGAGTATGGCCAAGGTTCCATTCTTCCACTTCCGTGGAGTGAGACATGGCTCTTACTCCTGACACCATGTCGTGCCGACCCATAGGTTACGACTACAGGTAACAGGTGGATGTGATGTAGGGAACTCTGATGCCACAATAGTACGTCACAGATATTCTGCGTCCTTATGTATTGTCTCAAATGTGACAGGCTCATGAGGCCATTTTTAATAGGACAGACACACATGACATGTGTCTCTATGAACCGTTGTTTTGTAAATTGGATCGATTTTTCTGTCACTGAAATATTATCAGGTATCCTCTAAATCATTTCATTTCCCACTCTGCTTCAGGGTTTTATATCTCGTTCAGGTTAATCACTTAATATGCCAGGCAGTCTATATTAGAATATTGCGCAGCGTCTGGATTGAACACATGTACTGATTCGATTGGGAATGTCTCAAAAAGTTGTTGCATTTTCTCCTGAGGCAATCTGGTTCACAGCCTTGGTAACTGGTCACCAGTAACCTAGTCATTGGTTCTGGGACAGGGGCGGGGTGGCCGTGCGGTTCTAGGCGCTACAGTCTGGAACTGAGCGACCGCTACGGTCTCAGGTTCGAATCCTGCCTCGGGCATGGATGTGTGTGATGTCCTTAGGTTAGTTAGGTTTAATTAGTTCTAATTTCTAGGCGACTGATGACCTCAGAAGTTAAGTCGCATAGTGCTCAGAGCCATTTCTGGGACAGGACTGACGTCCGATCTGGTCCCACACATGTTCTAACGGTGTCAGATCTGAGGACCCTTTTGGCCACAGGGGTATCTCATCATCACGCAGACAGTTTACAGATACACATGCAGTGTGAGGCTTAGGTCTGCCCACTGGCGGTAATTCCCTACTGGGGCTGCTGTTGGTATTCGATCAGAATGTTGCAATCATTGCATCAGTTTAAAAGGATTACGGTGTGCTTAGTTCACAGTGCGTCGATGCTCCCTAATCGCTGTCAGATGTGGTTATCAGGAATCTTAACGTAGAGCATGCCTGCCGCGCGGGATTAGCCGAGCGGTGTAAGGCGCTGCAGTTATGGACTGTGCGGCTAGTCCCGTCGGAGGTTCGAGTCCTCCCTCGGGCATGGGTGTGTGTGTTTGTCCTTAGGATAATTTAGTTTAAGTAGTGTGTAAGCTTAGGGAATGATGATCTTAGCAGTTAAGTCCCATAAGATTTCACACACATTTGAACATTTGAAGAGCATGCCTGCCCTCACACTCCCATGCAGTCAACATCCGGCCACTGTCACTTCAGAGTTTGCTAAAAATCTGCGTATCGCGCGGTTCGGTTAGACCACCAAATGGTAACCCACAGTGAGGCCCCTTTCAGTCTCTGTCAGGTGTTGATAACATTGTCTCACAAGAGTAGGCAGCATCTCTATGTTACCGTGATCAGTCGACATTTGACGTTTTTCACGTCCCTTACATACCCTAGCAGAAGTGATAACAACACTGAACACGAGAAACACTAAGGCACCCTATTGCAACTCTAATCATTTACATTCCTCCTGATGGTGTGTACTTGCACGTAGTTATTTTGATATTCCACTATGTATGCTGCGTGCTTCACGTTTATTGTCAGGCAGTGTATTTCATGATTGCTATTGACTTTCCAGACTTTTTCTCTTCCTATTCGGCAGCCTCACACTTGCTCTCTATAATATTTCCAGTATCTCTAATTTACATGAGTTCTAGACATTCATGTGCGTACCGTTCCTATACCGTGTTGCGAACCAGTGTTTCTGCATTTTCTGATATTCTTTATTTACTAAAAATTAATTTTCATCCCACATACTCGTTTCATCTTGTGTATCATCTCTTTTATGGCATATTTTTCTAACTTTTAATTATACTTAATTATTATAATTATATTTAATTATACTTCTAAATATTTTAAATTCTTGGGTTTTTCTTTTTGACCACTTTCTATATGTGAAAATTTTGATGCATTTTTATGTTACTGATAATCTTTAATCTGCTGTGCTGGCTAACTGTTCTAAGAGATTGACTTGTGTCTCTGTATCTACTTATTTCAATTCTGTATCTACTTGTTTTAATTTTCGGATAGAATAACAAAATCCTCTGCAAATGCCAGAGAATTTACTCCAGTATAAATTTCTTTTCTTTTCGGCTTCTGACTTTGTCACTCCAGATTTTTACCTTAAAAAGTACACTGAAGGAGAGAACAGAAGATAAGCTATCACGTTTGCTTACACCTGCATGTATATTGAAGGGCTCTGAAATATCACCCGTGAGCTTTACTGTTGAGACTGTCTGCAAGCTTTTAAGCAACTAGATTTACTCTGTCTAGAATTTTCTTACAAAATAAGTAATGTACAGTCTAAAAATCCACAAGTCACACAAATTACGCATGTGTTTACAGTTAGTTCGCCTCAGATGGATTATAGATTTCAAATTGAAAGTTTGTTCTGAGCAGCACCTATCTTTCCAAAAGCTCCGTTGATGGTCGATAATCTTTTTCAGTTTACTTCAATAGATTTTTTGAAAATAGTTCATATGAAAGTGGTGGGGAAATATACATCTATAGTTACTGATATCTTGCGGTCACCTACTTCTGCAGGCGATAGGCACTGTAAGACAAAGAGAGGAAAAAGACGTACCACGATGGAATTCTGTTTGGCATTGACTAATAGAGCAGCTCTATGTCCTACTGAGGGAGATCGTACCAAATTCTGTCCTATTAGAGTGTTAGATCATTGAAGCCGCGAGCTGGTGGGAGGGCCGTACCATGCACCACGCGTTCTCAGTTGGGGAGATATCTGGCAATCTTGCTGCCCGAGGTGCGGTTTGGCAAGCACGAAGAAAAGCAATAGAAACTCTCCCCGTGTGAGGGTGGGCATTATCTTGCTGAAATATAAGCCCTATTAAGGGCAACAAAATGGGCCGTAGACTATCGTACTACTGTGCTGTTAAGGTTGGCGCTGATGGCAACCAAAGCGGTCCAAGTATGAAAAGAAATGGCGCCCCACATCGTTACTCCAGGATGTCGGGCCGCGTGGCAGGCGTCAGTGAGGTTGGTATCCAACTGCTGTCCGGGAAATCTCCAGGCAGACCTGCCTGGAATCACATGGAACGGAGAATTGTCTTTAGTGGCAAGTCCCGCTTCCACTTGAGCCTCAAAGGTCAGCGAAGAGGTTGTATTCCTCATTTAACCAAAAACAATTACATCATCTCATGCATTTCTTTATAGTTGTGTTGATTCTGTGAAACCCTACCAAATACCTATGATAATTTATATATTTTTATTTTCTTCTACCTCTGCATCTGCATCATACTTCGCAAGCCACCTAATGGTGTGTGGCAGAGGGTACTTTCGATAGCACTATCTGATCCATCCAACCCTGTTCCACTCGCGAATAATGCGTGGGAACAATCATTGTTGGTACGCCTCTGCTGTTGTTGTTGTGGTCTTCAGTCCTGAGACTGGTTTGATGTAGCTCTCCATGCTACTCTATCCTGTGCAAGCTTCTTCATCTCCCACTACCTACTGCAGCCTACATCCTTCTGAATCTGCTTAGTGTATTCATCTCTTGGTCTCCTATGATTTTTACCCTCCACGCTGCCCTCCAATACTAAATTGGTGATCCCACGATGTCTCAGAACATGTCCTACCAACCGATCCCTTCTTCTAATCAAGTTGTGCCACAAGCTCCTCTTCTCCCCAATTGTATTCAATACCTCCTCATTAGTTATGTGATCAACCCATCTAATCTTCAGCATTCTTCTGTAGCACCACATTTCTAAAGCTTCTATTCTCTTCTTGTCTAAGCTATTTATCGTCCACGTTTCACTTCCATACATTGCTACACTCCATAGAAATACTTTCAGAAATGACTTCCTGACACTTAAATCTATACTTGATGTTAACAAATTTATCTTCTTCAGAAACGCTTTCCTTGCCATTGCCAGTCTACATTTTATATCCTCTTTACTTCGACCATCATCAGTTGTTTTGCTCCCTAAATAGCAAAACTCCTTTACTACTTTAAGTGTCTCATTTCCTAATCTAATTCCCTCAGCATCACCCGATCACGCCTCTGTATTGGCTCTAATTCATCGAATTTTCTCCTCGTGGTCAATACGCGAGATGTATGTGGGCGGAAGTAATATGTTGTTTGACTACTCTTGAAAAGTGCTGTCCCCAAATTTCAGAAGTAAATCTCTCCGTGATGCACAACGCCTCTCTTGTAACGTCTGCCAGTGGGGTTTGTTTAGCATTTCCGTAGCGCTCCCTCGCCAGCTAAACGATCCCGTGAAGAAATGCGCCGCTCTTCGTTGGATCTTCTCTATCTCCTCTATCAGCCCCACCCGATAGTCATCCCAGAGGGATGAACAATAGTCAAAAATCGGGCTAACAAGCGCAAGCACAGATTTTCAGCTGTCCCCGTTGACTTATATCAACGTCTCTATGCAGGTAAAAGTATTCATTTCATTGTAAGTGACTTTTATTGAATGCTACATCCACACGCACACATGACACCATTTTTCAACATAATCAGCAAGTGTGGATGAGTCACATTTCTTTAAGATTCTTTCCATGAATCTGAGTTTGTGTCTGCTTTTCCCACTATCTGTTTTATATGCTCATTCCAGTTAAGGTCGCTCTGGATAGTTACGCCTAGATGTTTTACGTCAGACGTTGTCTCCAGCTGTTTGTCATCAATGGTGTAGCTGTACACTAGTGCATTTCTTTTCCTATGTATGCCCGGTATGTTACATTTATTTACGTTCAGGGTCAACTGACAAAGTCTGCACCATTTGTCAATTCTCTGCAGGTCGTTCTGCAAACTCTATCTTCTGGCGTTGATTCTTTGGTATTAACAACTGCATCATCTGCTAATAACCTTAAACAGCATCCGAAACTTTCTAATAGATCAATTATATATATTGTGAACAGCAACGGTCCTGTCACACTTCGCTGTGGTACTGCAGATCTGTCGATTTTGTTCCGTTAATAGCAACGTGTTGAGTTCTATCTGTAATAAAATGCTGAATCCAATCTGAAGTATGCTCCGATACTCCGTAAGCTCGTATTTTTCACTAAACGGCAATGCGGGACGGTGTCAAACGCCTCACTGAAATCAAGGAACACGGCATCAGCCTGAGCCCCGTTGTCCACTGCGCTGTGGATCTCACGGAGGAACACAGCGTGCTGAGTTTCGCAGGATTTCTGTCTGCGGAATCCATGTTGATTTTTATAGAGAAGCTGTTCATTTTCCAAGAAAGTCGTAATTCTTGAGCATAAAACATGTCCCATAAGCCTACAACAGACTGACGTCAACATTATAGGTATGTAATTGTGTGGATCTGTCTTACGGCCTTTCTTAAAAACGGGAATGACTTTCGCTTTTTTCCAGTCGTTAGGTACCTTTCATTGCTCAAGCGGTCTACGATAAATTACTACTAGAAGGGGAGCAAGTTCTTTCGCATAATCTTTATAGAATCTTATAGGTATCTCAGATAGTCCTGAAGCCTTTCCGCTACCAAGCGATTGCAGATGCTTTTAAATTCCGCGATTGTTAAATTCATGGTGAACCTTCAGGTGTCTTTTATTTTGCACTATACGATTCGCTACTAGTTTTGGTCAAATAAGCATTATCAAGCACAAGCTAGCATGAACGGCTGGAAAGCTATACTCTTACTCTTATTACTGGATAGCTTTCCAGACGTTCATAACACCTTATGCTTAATATCGGAGGTTTGACCGAAACTAGTGGTGAAGCGCAAAATAAAGGACAGCTGAAGGTTCATCATGGCTATTATAATTAATGATTAAAAGTAAAATAACTATTTGGAGAATGAAATATTGTTCCGTAAATTTTGGCCTACAGGGAGGAAGAACGGCATCTCCAAATATAGCTTCCTGCTTTATAACATATCTGCCTACTGATCTCTACGTATCAGACGAAGGGACTTCCGAAAATGAGTTACACATGGCTGGCCACGCTGAGACCGATGTTCAGTAAGGGTGGCGTTTTGTCAACAAAGAGTACACATTCCATGTTTACAGCAGACACGGATCTGCTGCGGTACAGGTAACAGATACGTCACAGTTTGGGCTTTGAATGGGAGCAAAGTGAAAACATACTCGAGTGTTTAATTACGCAGTGCAGTACTATTCCTGTGGGCCAAACCGGTAAACTGCACACAGATTTACCGTGTAATTCTGACTGGATATGGACGAAATGCAATGTGGTATCCCGCCGTAGTGAATCGCTGCCAACAACTACACCATCGTCGCACAAACATGGATGTTTCTGATCACGAAGAAACACCAATGCCATCGACCACAGACGACAATGTCGAAGCAATAAGGTGATCTGATTCGCAGATTTTCCTACGATGATGGCGTTCACATAGCAATTATCGAATGGTCCAGCGACAAGGAGCGGATTTCTATCGTTGCAGAACTGAACTATTGGTATAACGTTCGGACCGTTGTTTAGAGACTTGCTGATTATGTTGAAAAGTGGTGTCATGTGTGCGTGTGCATGTGGCATTCGATAAAAGTCACTTACAATGAAATGAATACCTTTAGCTGCATAGAGGCGTTGATATAAGTCAACGGGGACAGCTGAAAATCTGTGCTCTAACTGGGGCTTGAATCCGGGATCTCCCGCTTACATGGCAGGCGCTCCATCCATCTGAGCCACCGAGGACACAGAGGATAGTGCGACTGCAGGGATTTATCTCTGGCACGCCTCGCGTGAGACTCACATTCGCAACTTATTATCCCGCACTATACGCACTATATTCATAGTGCCCCTGCCCATCATGTCTCAAAGAAGAGATGCCATCTTCATATATATATATATATATATATATATATATATATATATATATATATATATATACACTCCTGGAAATTGAAATAAGAACACCGTGAATTCATTGTCCAAGGAAGGGGAAACTTTATTGACACATTCCTGGGGTCAGATACATCACATGATCACACTGACAGAACCACAGGCACATAGACACAGGCAACAGAGCATGCACAATGTCGGCACTAGTACAGTGTATATCCACCTTTCGCAGCAATGCAGGCTGCTATTCTCCCATGTAGACGATCGTAGAGATGCTGGATGCAGTCCTGTGGAACGGCTTGCCATGCCATTTCCACCTGGCGCCTCAGTTGGACCAGCGTTCGTGCTGGACGTGCAGACCGCGTGAGACGTCGCTTCATCCAGTCCCAAACATGCTCAATGGGGGACAGATCCGGAGATCTTGCTGGCCAGGGTAGTTGACTGACACCTTCTAGAGCACGTTGGGTGGCACGGGATACATGCGGACGTGCATTGTCCTGTTGGAACAGCAAGTTCCCTTGCCGGTCTAGGAATGGTAGAACGATGGGTTCGATGACGGTTTGGATGTACCGTGCACTATTCAGTGTCCCCTCGACGATCACCAGTGGTGTACGGCCAGTGTAGGAGATCGCTCCCCACACCATGATGCCGGGTGTTGGCCCTGTGTGCCTCGGTCGTATGCAGTCCTGATTGTGGCGCTCACCTGCACGGCGCCAAACACGCATACGACCATCATTGGCACCAAGGCAGAAGCGACTCTCATCGCTGAAGACGACACGTCTCCATTCGTCCCTCCATTCACGCCTGTCGCGACACCACTGGAGGCGGGCTGCACGATGTTGGGGCGTGAGCGGAAGACGGCCTAACGGTGTGCGGGACCGTAGCCCAGCTTCATGGAGACGGTTGCGAAAGGTCCTCGCCGATACCCCAGGAGCAACAGTGTCCCTGATTTGCTGGGAAGTGGTGGTGCGGTCCCCTACGGCACTGCGTAGGATCCTACGGTCTTGGCGTGCATCCGTGCTTCGCTGCGGTCCGGTCCCAGGTCGACGGGCACGTGCACCTTCCGCCGACCACTGGCGACAACATCGATGTACTGTGGAGACCTCACGCCCCACGTGTTCAGCAATTCGGCGGTACGTCCACCCGGCCTCCCGCATGCCCACTATACGCCCTCGCTCAAAGTCCGTCAACTGCACATACGGTTCACGTCCACGCTGTCACGGCATGCTACCAGTGTTAAAGACTGCGATGGAGCTCCGTATGCCACGGCAAACTGGCTGACACTGACGGGGGCGGTGCACAAATGCTGCGCAGCTATCGCCATTCGACGGCCAACACCGCGGTTCCTGGTGTGTCCGCTGTGCCGTGCGTGTGATCATTGCTTGTACAGCCCTCTCGCAGTGTCCGGAGCAAGTATGGTGGGTCTGACACACCGGTGTCAATGTGTTCTTTTTTCCATTTCCAGAAGTGTATATATATATATATATATGTATGTATGTATGTATCCGCACAGAAGAAGATGGTCAAGTGGCCGGTGAATATATATATATATATTGTGCGGATACACAAACAGTACCCGAACTCTTACGGCAATTGGCGGTAAATCCGCGAGTAATGAGTATAATGGGCAGGAGCGCTATGAATCTCGTACCGGACAATAAGTTGCGAATGTGGATCTCACGGGAGGCGTGCCAGATATAAGTCCCTGTATTCGCACTATCCTCTGTGTCCTCGGAGGCTCAGATGGATAGAGCTTCTGCCATCTAAGCAGGAGATCTCGGGTGCAAGTCCTGGTCGGGGCACACATTTTCAACTTTCCCCATTGACTTATATGAACGCCTGTATGCAGCTACGGGTATTCATTTCATTGTAATTTCATTATAACTAGCTGCATGGTCACCCATAGTATCTGTTCTTTCGGTTATGTCAGAAAGAACAGGTACCATCTTCATAGATAAAAGTCACTTAGCCTCTCAAATTACACTGAAGGAATGGGCTACCGCCTACCTCGACAGAGAGTGATCTCAACACGTCGTAGGAAATCCCTGCTTCTATCGTCGTCCGTATTGGTGAAACAGTTGCCGGTTCGGGATGTTGTGCACGAACAGAGCTCTAGATCACATCCCCTAAATTGAGATAGATGTCGGGCGATCTGGATGGTCAAATAAATCGCTGGAACTGTCCGGAATGTTCTTCAAACCAACTGCGAACAACGGTGGCCCGGTGATGTGATATCGTTGTTTCGAAACTTGCAGTCCATGAATGGCTGCAAATGGTCTCCGAGCAGCCGAACATAATCACTTCCAATCAATGACGGTTCAGGGGAGTCAGAGGATGCAGTCCTTGCCATGCACACCATTATGGAACAGCCACGAGCTCGCACACGGTCTTCTTGACAACTTCGGTCTATGGGTCCGTGGGGTCTGCGTTATCTCGAATTCTAATATCAACTCTTAGAACTGACAAGTGCGAGAATTATCGCACAATCAGCTTAACAGCTCATGCATCGAAGCTGCTTACATGAATAATATACAGAAGAATGGAAACGAAAATTGAGAATGCGCTAGGTGAAGATCAATTTGGCTTTAGGAAAAGTAAATGGACGATAGAGGCAATTCTGACGTTACGGCTAATAATGGAAGCAAGGGTAAAGAAAAATCAAGACACTTTCATAGGATTTGTCGACATGGAAAAAGCGTTCGACAATATAAAATGGTGCAAGCTGTTCGAGATTCTGAAAAAAGTAGGGGTAAGCTATAGGGAGAGACGGGTCATATACAATATGTACAACAACCAAGAGGGAATAATAAGAGTGGACGATCAAGAACGAAGTGCTCGTATTAAGAACGGTGTAAGACATGGCTGTAGCCTTTCGCCCCTACTCTTCAATCAGTACATCGAGGAAGCAATGATGGAAATAAAAGAAAGGTTCAGGAGTGGAATTAAAATACAAGGTGAAAGGATATCAATGATACGATTCGCTGATGACATTGCTATCCTGAATGAAAGTGAAGAAGAATTAAATGATCTGCTGAACGGAATGAACAGTCTAATGAGTACACAGTATGGTTTGAGAGTAAATCGGAAAAAGACGAAGGTAATGAGAAGTCTACTAATATCAAATACCGGCCTTAATTTGAGGAAGAAATTTCTGAGGATGTACGTCTGGAGTACAGCATTGTATCGTGGCGAAACATGGACTGTGGGAAAACCGGAACAGAAGAGAATCGAAGTATTTGAGATGTGGTGCTATAGACGAATGTTGCAAATTAGGTGGACTGATAAAGTAAGGAATGAGGAGGTTGTACGCAGAATCGGAGAGGAAAGGAATATGTGGAAAACACTGATAAGGAGAAGGGACAGGATGATAGGACATCTGCTAAGATGGTACTAGAGGGAGCTGTAGAGGGCAAAAACTGTAGAGGAAGACAGAGATTGGAATACGTCAAGCAAATAATTGAGGACGTAGGTTGCAAGTGCTACTCTGAGATGAAGAGGTTAGCACAGGAAAGGAATTCGTGGCGGGCCGCATCAGACCAGTCAGTAGACAGATGGAAAAAAAAAAAGAACTGAAATAGCGACATGTTACCAGGCCACTGTTTTCCAATCGTCTAGGGTCCAACCAATATGGCCATGAGTCCAAGACGGCCTCTGCAGGTGCTGTCAGGCTGTTAGCAAAGGCGCTCGCGTCAATTGTTTGCTGCCAAAGCCCATTAACGACAAATTTCGCCACACTCTCCTAACTTACACTTTCATGATATGTCTCACTTTAACTTCTGTGACCATTTCACGCAGTGTTGCTTGTCTGTTAGCACGCCACTACCGTCGATAGTTAAGTGAAGGCTACAGGCAACTGCGTAGTTCGTAGAGACAAGTAAAGCCTGAAATCTAATATTCTCGGCATACCTTTGCCATTATGGGCCTTGAATTATTGAACTTCCTAAATGGGAAGTCCCATGTTCTAGTTGCAGTTGCGATTCCGTGTTCTAAGTCTGTTAATTAACCTCGTGTGGTCGTAATCACGTCGGAAACCTTCTCACAACGAACACATAGAAAGAAGGATCCTTTATTGTATGATTATATGATAGCGGAACAAACACTGGTAGCAGTTACTTCTGTAAAATATCTGGGAGTATGCGTGCGGAAAGATTTGAACTGGAATGATCATATAAAATTAATTGTTGGTGAGGCGAGTACCAGGTTGATATTCATTGGGAGAGTCCTTAGAAAATGTAGTCCATCAACAAAGGAGGTGGCTTACAAAACACTCGTTCGACCTATACTTGAGTATTGCTCATCAGTGTGGGATCCGTACCAGATCGGGTTGACGGAGGAGATAGAGAAGATCCAAAGAAGAGCGGCGCGTTTCATCACAGGGTTATTTAGTAACCGTGATAGCGTTACGGAGATGTTTAACAAACTCAAGTGGCAGACTCTGCAAGAGAGGCGCTCTGCATCGCGGTGTAGCTTGCTCGCCAGGTTTCGTGAGGCTGCGTTTCTGGATGAGGTATCGAATATATTGCTATACTTGAAAAAAGAGACAGCATTGGTCGTATATTTTTTACTATCGCAAAATCGATTTTCTGTCACTGAGTGACAGAAAATCGATTTTGCGATAGTAAAAAATATACCAATGCTGTCTCTTTTTTCAAATATACCTGTTATCTGGTCGTAGTGCACAAGACAACATGGAGTCGCCAATGAATAGAATATATTGCTTCCCCCTACTTATACCTCCCGAGGAGATCACGAATGTAAAATTAGAGAGATTCGAGCGCGGACGGAGGCTTTCAGACAGTCGTTCTTCCCGCGAACCATACGCGACTGGAACAGGAAAGGGAGGTAATGACAGTGGCACGTAAAGTGCCCTCCACCACACACCGATGGGTGGCTTGCGGAGTATAAATGTAGATGTAGATGTAGCTGAGTACAAATGACAGCTTCGCCGATGCGCTGCCCTTTTATTCCTTGTGTACTTGATCCTACCGTCATCTGTATATGTGCGTATAGCTGTCCCGTGAGTTTCGGCGTCTCAGCCTGACCCCCTTTTTGAAGTCTTGTCGTAGAAACTTGTGGAGGGGGAACTTTACAAGCACGCAAAATACGGAGGTAGTAACATTTGCAGCGACACGAACAGGAACAACCGAGAATTTGTTTTTGTTATTGCAAAATTATACGCCGAGCGAAATGCAAAACAGCTCGTGGGACGTTAAATACAAGCAGAGTGCGGATTTTAATCAGCGGTAAGCATTCGCTAAACCTGATTTAATGAACCGGACGTCGTTTTTAAGCCCCCTCGCCATCACCAAAACTAAAAATCGGTCGCAACAGTCCGGCACGGCACGGGGCAGCTCATTAATTTTAATTCTGTGGCCACACGCGCTGCGCAGACCGGCTTATTAGCCGGCCGTGTGTGTCCGCGCGGAGACGGCGGAGCGGGTGTTGACGCAAACATTCGATATTCATGAGGCCTGAATAATTCCGAGCCGCCCTGGGCGCGTTCAAGATATAATCGGCGGGCGGGCGCGTGCTAATAACGACGCCATGGCACCTTGCGCTGTACACCTCCGTGCAGTTACGTAGAAGAGGAATCCAGCTATACGAAAGTATCCCCAATTCCAACACCGAAATATTGTTAAAGACACCATCACTCCCATTCCCCTTGCCCCACCCCCTCCCATGAACAATCGGCTGCTTGCAACTTTTTTCTATATTGTATTTCAATTCCCCCCCCAGAGTAGGGGCTGGCAGCAGCGTAATATGCTGCTCTACAGCCTACAGAAAAGTTAAAAAACGTAATGAGAATGGAAACAAACAAGATATACAGGCGATAAAACCGTGACGTTGGAAGAAACTATAAAATGGCGGAAAGTTGTCGAATTTAAAATATAAAAACACTGTGGTAACGATGCGGATGAAGAAACCGAAGAAGTAGACGGCACAATTAAAAAACACGTTGACAGTCCGGTTTCTGTTCACACGAGATAAAAACACAACTAGTGACAGTATGGTGGCTAAACAGTACTAGACGGGTGGCATGGTGGCAGATGGAGGGTGGGGGAGGACCTGGACCTATGAAGGGGAAAAAGGGGGGAGCCGACGGAGGGAGGGGACATAGAAAAGGGGGGAGGGCTGGGCGGACGCGAGAAGGAGTGGGAAAGGCAGCAGAAGGGCGAGCAGAAAGGACTCAAGGGAGGGAAGGGAGGCAGAGAGAGGGTAGGTGGGGAAAATGGGAGGGAAGGGGGGAAGAGGGAGCTTGGGGAAAGGACAGAGAGGAGGGGAAGGTGAGGATCAGAGTTGATAGGAGGGATAAATGGAGGGAGAGAGGGTATCATTCGGTAGGGGGAGTTGATGAAAGCCACCTTGGGAAAGGAGACGAAGCGTGTAGAGATGAAAGGTAGGGCAGAGGCACGGCAGAGGGCGATGGTTGGAGAGGAGAGGAGCAACCAGGGGATGAGGGGGAACAAGGCGGCAGGAGGTGTAGAATATGCAGATATGTTCGAGCAATAGGCGCAGATGGGGGAAAGGAATGAGGTCGTGGAGGATCTGCATGGCGGAGGGGAGGCATATACGGAAGGCAAGGCGGAGTGCATGGTGTTCAAGGATCTGGAGGGACTTACAGAATTTTTGGGGGGGGGGGGCAGATATCAAGGTGGGACTGCCATAAGAGAAGGTTGGGACAGATTGAGGATTAGTATTTGTGGAGGATGGTAGAGGGTTTCAACCCCCATGTCCAGCCAGAGAGGAGTTGGAGGTGGTTATGTTCCTGGGATTGGACAGAGCAGAGATGAGTGATCGAGGTGAGGTGACGGTCAATGGTGAGGCCAAGGGCGGTGAGGGTGGAGGAGAGGCGGGTTGCTTGCAGTTGACAAGGGGTGTCATTTTTGAGTTGAGTATGAACTGAGACGTGATGAGAGTAAACTACCTTCACCCACATTTACAGCAGTTGCCCAAAATGAAATCTCACTGTGACAAGAACAGCATAACATCTTTGTGGTGTGCATACTGTAAGACCTTCGGTACACACACCATCAGATTAGTTGACTTGTCGCTCTAACGAAGTAGGCGAGTGTCAGCAATATGTCTCGTGGTCTTATCGTGGCGTGTTTATCTTCTGCCATTAGGTCAGACGATATAAATGCCACTTGCACGCTTAGAATTGCAAATTAACGGTGACCAACTTTAAACAGAACTTGATTAATTTTCACACACATTTATTAAAATAATAAAAATAATAGATATTACGTAACTTGATTCTGGATGCAGTTTACAACTGACAATTTAAAGTTCCTTTGTTCTTGGTACGTTAATCTTATTCTCACATATCTCTGATACTCAACAAAGTGTCTATACATTTCTCTTCATGGCTGTGTATAGGAATATGATAATGTTATTAGGCGCAAACTGAAACTTGACTATAGACTGGTACAGACAAATGCAGACTGGTACAGACAGGTGCAGATAAATGCAGACTGACTAATCGGAGGTCTGTACACTCGTTTTAATACCTTGCACATTCAGGTATCACTGCGCGAGTGTGATCTGTGAGGAGAAATGTTCTACGTTAGCAGCAATCTCATTGGCTGCATTACATATTAATACGCGGATCGGCGGAAGCAGAATTTGGTCCGTCTCTAAGGCAGCGCCATCTCGTAGTGCAGAGACGGACGAGCGCTGCGCCTGCGCTGTCATGCTTAGTGGGGCGCGCTCTAGTGGGAAAGTTGTGTACGCGCTGACTACACGGAACTATGTACACAACAATCTTCTAATCAGCGGACGATACTAGTCGAGTTTCGGCTGGCGATATTCTTGAAATTACATATCAAGTATATTACCTCTTCGAGCGAATGGAGATGATTTTGTAATGTAATTGTAGAGAGAGCAGTCCATCTTTTTACTGTGAGGGGGCAGTAAGTGCAGTCTATGGCAGCTGTCTCACTTGCAAAAATTGCACTACTTATGCCACGTATCATAACGAAGGTTTTGTTGCTTCAGGATGATCTGAAGAACAATAACGTACAATGAGAGACACTGCATAATCAGTCCAGCTGGGCAGCAAATGAGGCAGGCGGGCGTCGCAGTGAATGACTCTCTGAGTAAAAGTAATGTCTCTTGAATAAGAAACAAGTTTCAGTTGATGATCATCACAATAGTGGCCTCGGAAGAGAAAATAACGGGTGTGCAGGCCTGGTATCTGCATACAACAGCATGTAGGCACCCTGAGTGCGATGCATCTATGGAGGCAGTTCCAAAAATCTACAGGACAGCAGGGGTCAACACAAACGACACGAAATAGGCTCCATGAGCAGGGTTTGCGTGCAATAAGACCTTCCAAGGCCACTTCTGTAAATCCGGTTGGGAAGTTGTGGGGGGGGGGGGGGGGAGGAGGACAACATTACTGAATCTAGTATACCCATCACTTATCAAGGTGATTCAGTCATGGTTTGGGATGGAATCATGTATAGCCACAGGACACCCCTTGTCAAGATGGCTGGTGACTCCATTCTTAGGCGCATTGTGTGTTCGTTTGGTGAACAGTCTGTAGCGGTATTCACGCTGATACACGACAATGCACGCCCTGTAGTCACAATTTTGTGAACACTTTACTAGTGCAGCATGCAAACAGTCGGATGGAATGGCCCCATATTCTTCACATCTTAGCTACACTAAGAATCTATGGGTCAAGCTAAATGAGTTGTTGAAAATCGTCTTGTCCCACAAGAGGACGCTGTGGAGGAATGGATTGACATCCAACAGGCTATCTGGACAATTTGGTAAGGAGTATACTTAACCGCATTCAAAAATGTCTCCAGTTACGAGGGGAGGGGGAGGGGGGGGGGGCACACGAGATGGAAGGCTCAATTGGTTCGTAAATAATGGGCTATCCAGGAAAGAAGAAACTATGGTGTCTACTTTGGAATCTTTTGTGAGATTATGTTTTCGTTCTTCTTTGTTACCGTTTATAAAGTAGAAATATGTTCATCTTAATTTTCATCTTCTTGTGACTGTGTGTGTCGGAACGAAACCAGAGTTGTTTCCTATTATGTCCAGTATTGAGGACACAGCACTAGACTACATTTGCTCGTATCTTACCACTATATATTAGTGAGTCATTAGTCTTCTGACTGAACCTACTTTCACGTCTATTTGTTGTACAAATTCCGAACTCTGCTCTGCCCAGCAACTTTTGTCCTTTACTGCTGCCTCTAATACGATGTAAATTAGTACCAGATGTCTTAACACACATCCTATTTTCCTATCCCGTCTTTTTGTCAGTGTTCTCCATAACATGTTCCTTCGGACACCGAGCCTGTGGAGCGTCTCCACAAGCCTTGGCAAGGGGTGTCATTTTTGAGTCCACCTAATTTTCAACATACTTCTCTAGAAGCAAATTTCAAACGCTTCGATTCCCTTCTCTCACGTTTTTACATTGTCCCTGACTGGCTATCATACAACTATGCGCTTCAAACTCACATTTACGGGAAGATCTTCTTACCATAAAGGAAAATGTATAATGACTGTGGTATCGTTGTGGGCTCACGACTTTGGTGTGGTACTAGCACAGCCAAACAGGTCATACCTGTCCAAGAGAAGACTGATTAGTATCAAACTTCGACCTAATTCTAAGGAAGGAAATAATCAGGACATACGTATGGAGCACAGTATTGTATGGTAGTGAATCACAGACTGCGTTTGAGATGTGAATCATGGACTGCGTTTGAGATGTGAATTATGGACTGCGTTTGAGATATGAAATATGCACTGCGTTTGAGATGTAGTAGTACAGAAGATTGCTAATAGTTACGTGGAAAGTTAAGATAAAGTAAGAGGAGATCACTTAAGAGTAGTAGAAAAAAGGAACTTATGGAAAACACTGATCAGAAGAAAGAACGTGATGATAGGACACATGTTGAGACATTAAGGAATATCTTCCCTGTTACTGGAGGAAGCTAAAGAGGGTGAAAACAGTGGTAGAAACTGAACTACATCCAACAATGATTAAGAACGTAGTTTGCACTTAAGGTGCATTTTAAATGCAAGTCTTTCAAGCGCAAGTATAAGACTCCGGTTTATATGTTTTCCAGTAGGGATCTTCCTGCTGCAACAACAGAAATCACGTATGTTGGAGATCTGCTTCGTGTACTATTGCGAACAGGATATCTGTTGTGCGCCCAGAGCACGCTGAGCTCTTCTGAAAGGTAAATGAATACTTTCATCCTAAAAGAAATTGAAAAAAAATTCTTAATTGGTTTTCCATTACGGCAAGTGGAAGAGAGAGAGAGACATTGATAGCGAGGCGGATTTACCTGTGTGTGATAAATCCATTCCCTCGAAACTTTCTCTTCTTGATACCTCCTCTGTGTTACCATATACATTCCTGGAAATTGAAATAAGAACACCGTGAATTCATTGTCCCAGGAAGGGGAAACTTTATTGACACGTTCCTGGGGTCACATACATCACATGATCACACTGACAGAACCACAGGCACATAGACACAGGCAACAGAGCATGCACAATGTCGGCACTAGTACAGTGTATATCCACCTTTCGCAGCAATGCAGGCTGCTATTCTCCCATGGAGACGATCGTAGAGATGCTGGATGTAGTCCTGTGGAACGGCTTGCCATGCCATTTCCACCTGGCGCCTCAGTTGGACCAGCGTTCGTGCTGGACGTGCAGACCGCGTGAGACGACGCTTCATCCAGTCCCAAACATGCTCAATGGGGGACAGATCCGGAGATCTTGCTGGCCAGGGTAGTTGACTTACACCTTCTAGAGCACGTTGGGTGGCACGGGATACATGCGGACGTGCATTGTCCTGTTGGAACAGCAAGTTCCCTTGCCGGTCTAGGAATGGTAGAACGATGGGTTCGATGACGGTTTGGATGTACCGTGCACTATTCAGTGTCCCCTCGACAATCACCAGTGGTGTACGGCCAGTGTAGGAGATCGCTCCCCACACCATGATGCCGGGTGTTGGCCCTGTGTGCCTCGGTCGTATGCAGTCCTGATTGTGGCGCTCACCTGCACGGCGCCAAACACGCATACGACCATCATTGGCACCAAGGCAGAAGCGACTCTCATCGCTGAAGACGACACGTCTCCATTCGTCCCTCCATTCCCGCCTGTCACGACACCACTGGAGGCGGGCTGTACGATGTTGGGGCGTGAGCGGAAGACGGCCTAACGGTGTGCGGGACCGTAGCCCAGCTTCATGGAGACGGTTGCGAATGGTCCTCGCCGATACCCCAGGAGCAACAGTGTCCCTAATTTGCTGGGAAGTGTCGGTGCGGTCCCCTACGGCTCTGCGTAGGATCCTACGGTCTTGGCGTGCATCCGTGCGTCGCTGCGGTCCGGTCCCAGGTCGACGGGCACGTGCACCTTCCGCCGACCACTGGCGACAACATCGATGTACTGTGGAGACCTCACGCCCCACGTGTTGAGCAATTCGGCGGTACGTCCACCCGGCCTCCCGCATGCCCACTATACGCCCTCGCTCAAAGTCCGTCAAATGCACATACGGTTCACGTCCACGCTGTCGCGGCATGCTACCAGTGTTAAAGACTGCGATGGAGCTCCGTATGCCACGGAAAACTGGCTGACACTGACGGTGGCGGTGCACAAATGCTGCGCAGCTAGCGCCATTCGACGGCCAACACCGCGGTTCCTGGTGTGTCCGCTGTGCCGTGCGTGTGATCATTGCTTGTACAGCCCTCTCGCAGTGTCCAGAGCAAGTATGGTGGGTCTGACGCACCGGTGTCAATGTGTTCTTTTTTCCATTTCCAGGAGTGTATGACGCTTGACTGAACTGATTTGTACTAAGACTGCAGTGCACACGAAATGGCAAGTTCCTTCCACCGCCCTGAGTGGAATGCATAAGTTCTGAATAATGTTCGCCGACATTCAGTCTTCTATAGTTCTCGTCCCATGCGCAGAGAGCAGCACGTAGGTAGTGAGTCCGGTATCTTGAAGCTGTAATAAACTCTTAGCTAGGAACTGGTATTGCATAAATAATTAAATTTTCAACACGTTTATTTAGAAGGGATGCATCTGAAAGCAGAATACTAAAAAACTGCACAATTATAGTTCATTTCACAAATTACAAATAATTTCCATTCTTCACACTTCCAAAGAAAATATGCGAAACAAGAATTGAGTATTTGCGCAACTGTACTCATTTCCATGTGCAAATAAAACCAAAGATTCCAGAATGAGAATCTTCACTTTGCAGCGGAGTGTGCGCTGATATGAGACTTCCTGGCAGACTAAAACTTTTGCTGGACCGAGACTTGAACTCGGGACATTTGCCTTTCGCGGGCAAGTGCTCTACCAATTGAGCTACTCAAGCACGACTCAAGCCTCGTCCACACAGCTTTACTTCTGCCAGTACCTCGTCTCCTACTTTCCAAACTTTACAGAAGCTCTCCCACGAACCTTGCAGAACTAGCTCTCCTGAAAGAAAGGATATTGCGGAGACATGGCTTAGCCACAGCCTCGGGGATGTTTCCAGAATGAGAATTTCACTCTGCAGCGGAGTGTGCACTGATATGAAACTTCCTGGCAGATTAGAACTGAGTCGTGCTGGGGTAGCTCTGTTGGTAGAGCACTTGCCCGCGAAAGGTAAAGGTCCCGAGTTCGAATCTCGGTCCGGCATACATTTTTAATCTGCTAAGAAGTTTCATATCAGCGCACACTCCGCTGCAGAGTGAAAATCTCATTCTGGAAACATCCTCCAGGCTGTGGCTAAGCCATGTCTCCGCAATATCCTTTCTTTCAGGAGAGCTAGTTATGCAAGGTTCGCAGGAGAGCTACTGTAAAGTTTGGAAAGTAGGAGACGAGGTACTGGCAGAAGTAAAGCTGTGAGGACGAGGAGTAAGTCGCGCTTGGGTAGCTCAGTTGGTAGAGCACTTGCCCGCCAAAGGCAAATGTCCCGAGTTCGAGTCTCGGTTTGTCGCACAGTTTTAATCTGCCAGGAAGTTCCATAAAACCAAAGATTGCTAATTAAGTTCTTAACAACATGTCTGCCCTCTGAAAGCGCCGAGAAGCTCTTGCATTTACAAACCAGAGATAACTAATTAAGTGTTAACTGATACTGACCAGGGCAGACAATATGTCTGCCTTTCTAGACTGCCAGTACAGCTCTGATCTCACAGCCGAACCACTTCTCCCGCCGTCCAAGTTACGCGCCATCTGAAGATCTGCGAAGAGATTTGTCTGCCTTTTTGTTTAGCAGTTGCTTATAACTGTGCTGGTAATTAACACTTTGCAAATAAAGGAACGATAGCCTGCTATTGAGAGATACTTTTATATGAAATGCAACTAAATTCACTGTTTAGTGTTTTCTTATATTAATAACATGAGTTTTTAATTTTGACGCGTTATTTCCAAATGCAGCAGCCAATCTCCTAGGAGGACGATAATTTAGGCGGTTTTTATCACGGTATCCGTACCGAACAAACCACCTGTCTTCGGTACCTCACACCACATAACGTCATCTTCCCACTGCTGCCTTCTGAAATTCCCTAAGAAAAGCTTTTTGTAGTCGAACATGATGACATTGATAAACCCTTGTAAAAGACGACGGTCCTACTGAGAGTGAAAATGTTTATGTCCTAAGCATATGTTGATATGTTTTAAAATTGTTTATCTAAATTCGTATTGTTTTATGAAATCGGGCGAACCCTTGGAAACACAGTCTACTTACGGAAAATCTCTGCTTTATGTAAAGTTCTCCTCATGTGACATCTACCACTGGATTTTCATAAGCACGTTTGTATAGCTCTCGCGACTACTAAGAGAACTTGTGACGAAATAAGCGGATTTCCTTTGGATATCCCCTATCAAACGAAACTATTTGGCCGCCACGTTTTGTAAGGTACCTGAATGAGTGGTGAATTACATTTCGTCAGAATTCGGTCTGTTCTATCGGTATTTGAAGGGAACAATAAATACACACAGACGTTTACAAGAAGGTAACAAATTAATAATTTTATTTACATTATCTCCATGAAATATTTGAGTTACACGTAAGTTTGAATGCTGTAGGTTCTTCTGTGGCGCTCAGTTTTATACAAGGACAATAAAGGTCTTTACGGAACCAAGTACTCTTTAGTGCTAATACACACATAAAATTTTTTTTGTGTTTGATATTGACCGCCCATGAGGTACAAATCACACATGAAATCTTGAAATGATTACTAGTTTCGTGTAACAGCCTAGGCATCTTCTATGATAAAAAACTGAATTTTTGCTCGTGTGCAACATGTAACAGCTCACAGAAATGCAAATAACACTGTAGCAGGGTTCAAGAGCATATGCATGAATTAAATACAAAACACTACGAAACATTCTTGATCAGTGCTGGCGTCATTAGTGTTTCAGACACAGTTAAAATTTATCTTGAAATGACAATATCCATACACGACATAATACAAGAGATCCTCATCGTTCTTGGCCAGTTTAATTGCACGCTTGCGGTAAAATAGAAATTATACATTAATATATATAAAAGGGAGTCAAGATGAAATAATATTTCCGTAAGAAACTATTCACTAACGTGACTAAATTTAAAAGATATCGTCTTTTCAAATTCTCTACAACTTAGCAAGTGATACAATCAGTATTTACATAATTTCATAACAGAGATCATCGTATAGACGTTGCTGTGACGTGGCACATGTGAATAGTATGGACTGATGACCATTACAACGTACGAGGAACGCAACGTTCACCATATACGTAGTATACACATTTTTACATACCCACTGTCCTACTCTTTTAGAATTCCAAAGAGAGTTTTTAGATAATTATATGTTCTATAATTTTATAATTACTTCTCTTCTTTACATCCCACCACATTCTCCCTCCTTTTTTCCCTCTCCCTGAGTGTGCCTTACTCGATTCCACCCCCTTCTCCCCTACCTCCAATATATACATATTTAAAATACTAGCCGCAGTTGCAATATGTAGTACAATCATATGTGGTTCTTAACAGACCAGACAGGTTGCTGACGCAACTACGTAGGTAAATTCTACATTGATGAACAAATCTTTTCTTTTGTGTTTATCGTAAAATCTGGGAAGGTATATATTTAGATTTACTTGGTTTTACATCTGAAGATGATCCTGAGTGACCGAAAATGTAAGCTAGTTAAAAATGTGCAACTGAGACAGAACAATAAATGAGAATTATGTTAGGAAAAACCTCAATGGCAAACTGAATTTGGGAACTGACTTGCAGAATTCATATTCAACCATGAACTGCCAGAGTCATAAGGGTGCCCAGCGGAGGGACTCTTCTTCTGGAGCTATGGAAGTCTTCAGATACCTTCTTAGGTTTGTAATTTCTACATGGATACCATCGACAGCTGTCTCATGACGTTTGTGAGTTAAACTTTTTGCATTCATGCGAACTTACAATTTCTGAGGTTTTAATGAGGTTACTAGATTACTGAGCTCTAAAACAGCCAGCGTGCTTGATTTTGGTGCTTGGTTTTGTACTATAACATCGAATTCCTCAGGGCATGGTGCAGAGTCAGAGAGTGTTGACGTCGCTGTCAGTTAGTTAGTAGCATATATCAAGGATCATTTTACAAGATAGACCGTAATGATGCAGAACGAGATAGTTGTGAAATAGGGTGGTACTTATTTATGTATCTCTCATCACCTTTCTTAAAGCGGGGTTTAACAACGACATATTTCAGTCTCTCTCAGGATATGTTTTGAATTAGTGATGTATTACATATTTCGGATAAGACTGGAATTACTACCTGGCAAGAAATTTTTACCATTGGAAAGACCGTCAAAACGAGATGAGGTTTCATTTTTGAAAGAATGTCTAATTTTCGTAATTTCAGAAGGGGAGGTTGGTCATTCATTCATATTATTGAATTTTATGATTTTACATTTTCAACATACTGCTGTCATTTTGCTCTTGAACTATTTGTCCTTGCAGCTTCAACTGTATTTAAGAAATGCCCTTCCATTCGTTTCAGTCGTGATGATGTCACGTTTTGTGGCTGGTTGTCCTGTCTCTCGCTTCACTGCATTCCATATAGCTTTAAGTCTGTTCTCAAAAGCACTGATGTTATTTCTGACATTATATGCATGTTCCTTGATATTTTAATAACCTTTCATAGTAATTTTGAGAATTTTTATATTGTGAAGCTACTGCAGGATCCCTGTTTGTTCTTTGTTTTGTGTTACTATATGTAAAAACTCCTCCTTTTTCCGTGTTAGTTCTGAATTAGTAAATCAACAGTGGAATGTTTTAAGTGTATGTGGTGCTCGGACAGGCACAGGATGGCTATCTTTTCAGAGCTCTCTCAGTTTTCCAAAGAGACAAGATGTTCTGTCTTATTTCTCGGCTCTAATTTTTTGATGAAATAAGGTAACCTTACTCTACATACGTTTTTTTAAATTACCGCTGTAAGTAGGCTGTTTATGTTTTCTTATTGGCAACGTTACGTAGCGCTCTGTATGAAAATCACTGGCTGTGCTGTGTGCAGTCTGTGGCCAGTTTGCATTGTTGTCAGCCATTGTAGTGTTGGGCAGCTGGATGTTAACAGCGCGTAGCGTTGCGCAGTTGGAGGAGAGCCGCCAGCAGTGGTGGATGTGGGGAGAGAGATGCGGAGTTTTGAAATTTGTAAGACTGGATGTCATGAACTGCTATATACATTATGACTTTTCAACACTATTAAGGTAAATACATTGTTTGTTCTCTATTAATATCTTTCATTTGTTAACTACGCCTATTAGTAGTTAGTGCCTTCAGTAGTTTGAGTCTTTTATTGAGCTGGCAGTAGTGGCGCTCGCTGTATTGCACTAGCTTGAGTAACGAAGATTTTTGTGAGGTAAGTGTTTTCTGAAAGGTATAGTTTAATGTTAGTAAGGGCCATTTTTTTGTAGGGATTATTGAAAGTCAGATTGCGCTGCGCTAAAAATATTGTGTGTCAGTATAAGCACAGTCATGTATAAATAGTTCTAAGGGGACGTTTCATATGTCGACCCTTAGCCGAGGATACCTCACTGGAATCTTCAGATTTTTTCTTGTAGTTTGTGTAATTAGTGTAGCTTTTGTTTATTGCTAGCGCGTAATTGTAGAGAGAATCTCCTTTGTAGTTGTAGTTTTTCATTGTCGAACACAGTTGTGGCATGCATGTAGATTTGCACCAAGTATTTCGCAGCTGCGCTTGCAATTAAGTAGATATTATTTTCAGTGCTATGTTAATGTGTTTTGTTATTTTGCTCTTCAAATTGTGCTTTTCTGTGTTGTCGTGTGAAATATTGTGACAATAATGGCGTGTGAAAAACGTAATATTAGGCTTCAAAGTAAACTGAGAAATGACTGTGAAAACGAAAATAGTGTGTTAGCGCCGCAGAGTAATGAATTAACTAATGTTCAAAGTAGTAACTTGGTAATTGTGCATAGGGAAATGGAGCGGGCTGCAAATAATGGTGTAGGCAGTGAAACAATTACTGAACAGGGAAGCATTATCGATCGATCGGTCGGCAACAGCTCGCCTCAGGAATGACACAACACAATATTGCAAATACTGTAGACTCAGGATTTGGGTCCTCACCGTTTTCTCAAATGAGTCAAGACACATTTTCTGCTTGTCAAAACGTGAATGTTGCCGGTGAAAATGCACTGCCAAAAAGCATAGAGAAACACATTCCAGACACTAATACATTCTTATTGCAAATAATGCAAAAAATGGAACAAAATCAGAGACAAACACAGCAAATGCTTCAAAAGTTAGACACAATGGAACAACACCAGAAACAAACACACCAACAGTTAGACACAATGGAACAAAATCTTCGGAAGTTAGACACCACACTTGAACAAACACGTGAAGATTTAACTACCGAGTTACATAACATTGAATCGAAATGTCAAAAAGTCTGTAATGACGTAAAAACACAGATTTGTGAGCATTTTCAACCTATTTTTTCGCGGCATGAAAATGCATTACAGAATCACGAAGCAGCCATAAAAGAACTGCAAACTATTGTTCATGAAAATCATGAGACCTTGCAAGCTAAAATTGACTCAGTTGCATCTACCGATTCGGTTACGCAACTTGCAAAAACTCAGGAAAACTTAAAGGACACAGTAGATACGATTTCAACACAAATGGACACTCTGAAACTTGGTTCAGAAAAACACACAGAGGAAATAATTTCACTATTGGATAAATTTGCCGAACTTTCAGATCAGTTCACTAACTTATCTACGAAGGTAGATGATGATCTGAATGACACAAGACCTGTAGCCTTCATGACACTGAAGAGTATGAACAAATTAGAAAATTCAAACAAAATCAAAATCAAATTAATACGCAACACAAAAGAGAAATCCGGGAAGTACGAGATCAGTTGGCACAAGTAATACAAAAATTAAATAGAGGACACTCGCGATCCAACACGGGAAGAGGGACTTAGAAATACGGAACAACCACAAAATAATAACACAGGACACTTCTGAAATTATGAAAGATATTGGCAAGGCACACCGAATTTTGAAATGGAACCGCCGAAACGACGTAACAATGACCAACATGTGACTCGCCGACATGATGATTTTGACTATAAGCTGTTCATTACTACACGTAAATTCAAAACATTTAAGAATTCTGGCACCGACATTCATCCACGAGCATGGCTTCATCAATTCTCTCATTGTTTTCCTCCCAACTGGTCATTGCAGCACAGATTAGAATTTATGTGTGGATACTTAGAGAATGAGCCAGCTGTAAGAATGCGATCGGTCCTTCACGATTGTCACAGTGAAGGAGAATTTTATCATGCCTTCCTCTCAGCATATTGGTCTCAAGCCACACAAGACCGAGTAAAACATAGCATCATGATGATGAAACACTTTGAACAATCTGAATTTTCCTGTCTTGTCAAATATTTTTAAGGCATGTTGCATAAGAATCAATATCTTTCAAACCCATACAGCCCTTCAGAACTCATCCGCATTTGCTTAATGAAATTGCCTGAACATTTAAGAAATATTATTTTGGCAGGACGTTGCAAAGACGACACTGAAGCTTTTCAGGGACTCTTACTAGAATTAGAAATTGACACTGACAATCGCGGAATGCTAAAACAGGAACACAACAATTACAGGTCACATCCGTCGCAATTCCGCGATGAAAGAAATAATAACTGGACACGACAAGGCTATTCTCACAACACAAATCGTGACCAAAACAGACACCACCCGTATGACAACCACTGGCAGAGTAATAGTTACTGAGAAAGATCGCATTTCCATAGTAATAAATACGACAGAGACAATCACAGAAACAGACAATTTGGCAACCAGAACTATTATTATCACGGGAGACAGAAGAACTTCAGACATGCAGTGATAATTCAGGGAGAAATTCTCCACCACTTAACCGACAAGAAAGAAACTACAGGAACTACCGACATGACGACAGACGATATAATCATAATGACAGACGTGAATTTCGTCAGAACTGGCGGGATTCTAACAAGGCTGGGCCCTCTCGGCAAGGCGAATTTGTAGAAGTTAGGTATCCTAATCCCAGTAACGACGCGCGCCAATAAAGAAACAGACCATGATTCGCACCGCAGGCAGCCACGTGCGCCCGCTGGCTCTGGGAAAAATAACATAGACGCTAACCTTGAGAAAAATTCCAGTATTCTTTACCGACGTATACCATATGATAATTGTGTTAAAGCTGAAACTCTGCATACTAAGAAGAGCAAAGGGTTACACCACAATTCACATGTAAAACCATTTATTGAAAGATAATCTGCTTTTTAACTTAGTCTTTGCCATAAAATTTTTCACTTCACGCTACTAGTACAGTTTGTCACACTGAGAAACTGTTAACATTCAACATAATTTTGAAGTTAACTATCCAGTCTAGAACCTAGGGAACATATCTAGACAGTATTTACGAGTGCATTGTTATAGTGAACAGACGACCCAGTGTTATTGTGCCGGCCGAAGTGGCCGTGCGGTTAAAGGCGCTGCAGTCTGGCACCGCAAAACCGCTACGGTCGCAGGTTCGAATCCTGCCTCGAGCATGGATGTTTGTGATGTCCTTAGGTTAGTTAGGTTTAACTAGTTCTAAGTTCTAGGGGACTAATGACCTCAGCAGTTGAGTCCCATAGTGCTCAGAGCCATTTGAACCATTTTTTTTTGTTATTGTGTGTGTACATTCTTGCTTGTTAGTTGCTCGATTACGTAACGACTATAAGGGTCACATACTTAGAACATTTACCAGTACTGCTAATGAGATTTTAATGCAACATTTTGGTTTACTTGAAAATACATTCTGGATTTAAAGTACTTTCTGTGAGATACCAGATGACATAGTGGTTAGTTTATGTGACAGCTACACGATTTTATCACGACGCTACTAATGAGTGACAATTTTACAATGTTGCTTTTGCGGTGTATCTGTTTCATATCTGCACAGTTTTTCTGAATTCGTCTGAAAAGTAAAACATGTTTTAGTGGTAACTTTTATGGTATAGCTACAAGGAGACAGCCTTTTCCGTAGCACAACAATACGTTACAGAACAGTACTTTCTTCATCACAGCAATAAGTGTAATAACTAAGATATCTATACGCAAAGCATTTCACTTTTGTGTATCATGAGGTAAGTACATTGACTTCTGCAGAACTTAGCTTTCGGAGGACGATAACTATGACACTTCCACAGAGATTATCTTACAACATGACGTACAGTTGAGCGCTATAGTACACGTATTTGAGTGATTAATTTTGTACTTAAAACATTTATTTTTAAAGATATTTGAAGTACAATGATAGAAAGGTTTTCCGTGATACATTTCATTCCATTGCTGTAATCTGTAACACCTGAGGGTATAATTACATTAATCCTCAGGGGGCTACACACCTACTTTGTGTACCATGTGTTTGGCAAGCACAAGGAGCCCTAGCTAATATGGTATTTGCTAATACAACTTGACACATCGGTACCATATTTCTCTAACACACAAATTACACAGCTATCTGGTCATTTAACTGAGAGATAAAATTTTTTTTTACTACATCAGCGACAAATGTTTACGCAATTACACAGTTGGGTAACTTCACAATTATGGAACTGTATTTTGTCTGTACTTTGTGAACTGTTCATATTTTTTTGGAACCATTGTGATACTATGAGAGCTTTGAATGTCGTATTTGGTATGGGATCATGATTTTTAAAGTATGTTTGAGGTAGATGACACTTTTGACATGAGAAGAGAATTTCTTTAGGTTTTGAAATTATTGAAGGAAGCTATGACGATTTTGAGATTTGGCTGAGGTTTAATGATGTTATGATGACGATGTGTATTACGCTGTTGCGGTATGTTTATGATCAATAAGCTGATGCTATATGAGGAATTTGATTATGCTATGTATTTATTATGATGAAATATTGAAGAAGTGTCGACGAGTATGTATATGTGTAATAAGGTAAGGAATAATGAGTTGTGGTTAGGGACTCTGACTTGTGAAAAAGGATGATGGAAACCAAGAATCGTACTTTAAGAGTTATGAAATGTGTGTAAATGCATGAATGTATCACAATGCAGGCGATAATTTTTTGCACACTGTAATATTCATAGGATTTTGTTTCTACACATTTGCAATGCAAATTCTCGACCTGTGAAATTTTTTGTATGAGACTGTCACTGTCATGCAAACTGGTGTCGTAAATATTTCGGTAAGAAAGCCAACTGACCTTGACGTAAAGCGTCTTGAGCGGCCAGCTGTGTCAGACGCCTGGAGAAAAAGCCATTAGTGTGTGCCTTTCAGAGGCACAGGTGGAAAAAAAGAGGCCATTATCCTCGCTATTGACATTTCTTTGTAGAAAGCATCGCAAATACAACACACTCAAACTTGAAAACATATGATTACACTGTCATGTTACATAGTCTTTTCATAAATGCTGTGGTTATCCTTTGGAAGAAGAGGAGACTTATTAAGAGGCAATGTCACTTTGGAAGCTGTACTGATGTTTGCATGAAAATGATTTGTAACAGTCATTCACTTTGTTCTCCTGGCGTGGCAGTTTCGTTGTGATGAGCTGAGGTGTTTCCATTTTCATGGCTCTCCTGGCGTTCTTGATCACTGTTCACAAATTTTCACTTACGTAACAGTAACTTGGAAACACGATCACAAAAATAAATCTGTACTGCAGTGGACAAGATGGCGGTCAAAATACAGCGGGTTTCGATTTGACTACCGATCTGTCGATCTACGTGGTGTCAGATGTTTACATGTCTTCTTCACGTCTTGTTATCGTATTACAGATGTAGGTGGACAAAATACATTACAAATTGAGCACCTGTTATAGTATTATTGTACAAATCATGATATAAACTATTTATTTTACGTATTTCCTGGTGCTTGAGTCAAACGACTGTCATGTTGGGTATCTTTTATTCTAAGAGTACTGTAGTGAAATTGGAAAAGAAATGTGAATTTTAGAAGTCTGTCATTTCATTCAGGCTTTCGTTATTCACCATGTGGCCATGGATAAATATTTCCATTTCTTCCAAGATGTCCATTTTCCAGCTCTTTTCTAAATTATGTAGTACTTTGAGATCGTTGTCTATTGTAACACTATGTCCTGTTTCATTTATTTGTTTTGCTATAGCTGATTTAGTCGGTTTGTCAAATCTGAGACAGCCAATGTGTTCTTTAAAGCAGGTTTTAAAATTTCTTTCCGTTTGGCCAACGTAATATAATTTTATAAATTTCTGACTTGTTAAGTTTCTCTCTGGGATGTGTGATGCCACGTGTGAGTTTCTTCTTTAAGTTGTTGTTGGTGACAAAGGTGATCCTGATGTCTGTTTTTTTAAACTGCTTGGCCACTGAGTCTGATATTAAACCTAAATATGGTAACGTTATGTACTTGGGTTTTTGGATGTCGCGTGAGGGAGCTGTGTTACATTGTTCGTTATTATTTTTAGTTGTGTGTTGTGATACTGTGTCTATTTCATGTACGTGATAGCCATTATTATGTGCAATGTATTTGATAGTGTTCATTTCTGTGTCATAGTTGGCAGTATTAAGTGGGAATTTCTGTGTTCTGTTTAATAAGGACCTGAATGTAGCTTGTTTGCGTGAGTTGGGATGTGTGGAAGATTTATTGATGACTGAGTCTGTGTATGTTGGTTTTCTGTATGCATTGATATTTAGGGTTGGATCTTTGTTAGTTATTGTCATGTCTGGAAAATTAATTTTGTTATCTTTCTCATGTTCTATGGTGAACTGGATATTGTTGTGTAAGTTACTGAATCCGTTTAATGGAGTCGCTGTTTCTTCATGTGTTACACTGTATACAATGTATGTGTCATCACCATATCGGCAGTAGTGTACCATTTTCTGGATTATTATGTGTTTGTTGTTGAGAAGTTTATTTTCAATATTAATGAAACTTTCTGCAATGATTCCACTTTGAGGACTTCCTATTGCTAGGCCTACAGTTTACCATTAAATGCGAAATAATTGTGTGAAATAACAAGCTTTAGCAATTCTATTAATTCAGCTACTTCAGCTGTGGACTTAGTCTGACCTTTTAATAAATTATATTTGATTATATCTGTGGATCCTCTTGATGAGTATGCTGCTATATAAGTTTACTATGTCTGGGGAGATGGGCTTTGCATTGGATGGGACATGAAGAGTTTTACTACTTTCAGTTGCTTGGTATTTATTTTTCACTGAAGAAGAGGTTTTAAATTTATGTTGTTTTCGTAAAATTTGGTGCAGCTTATGCATAACTTTGTAGGCTGGATGATTTATAGCGTTGAAAATTGTTCTGATTGGGATATTAGGTTTATGGATCTTAGTCTGGACTCTTAATTTTGGGGCTGTAGCGTTCATAATTGTTAATCTCTGTGTTTCCGCCCTTGTTAATAAGAAGCATGTTTTATTCAACTGTTTGTTGAATTTCTGTGTGGGATCATGAGAGATTTCTTGTGTGTGGTTATTCTGAAAGAAAAAGTGTTTTCTTTATATATTCATGTTTGTCCATGATAACTACTGTACTGCCTAGTCAAAATGACTTCAAAACAACCTTACTCTATTGTGCATTCTTAAGCATGTTGTGGGGCTCTTCTGTTATTTTCGCTTCTTTCAAAACGGACTTCAGTGTGTGGTGGTGGCCACCTGTTTATTATCTGAAAGAAACTCAGTCAACCTATCTTTCCTTCACCTATACAGGTGTAAGCAACGTGTAGTCTGTCCCATCTCCAAATTTAGCACCTGACACTGCACTCCTATGAGATTTCATTTCAGTCACCAGTGGCCTTGTCAGCTCAGTGTTCACCACGGCTCACAGCAGTGTTGATCCTGGGCTGGTCATGGTGCTGCGGGACCTCCACAGAACTCACTTTTGTGTTTTTAGTTGCTATTCCTATTTCATTCACGGCATCAAAAGTGTTGTAACTACTGTTCCCTGCCAGGCTATTCCCTGCTCCACCGACTATAATATTCTTATTGTCTTTGCCAAAACCTTTGCACAAATTCCCTATGTCCTCCATCACCTGGTTAGGGTCCCCACGTGGCTTCACAATTCTTGTGACCTTATACCCAGTTCGTAATTTGTCCTGTACTGTCTGGTTTCCACACCTCCCATGACTACTACCCAGCAGCAAGACTCTTTTCTTTCAACCCGCTTTTGGTACCGACACATATTGTGTTTTCTTGCTAGCAGTCTACTGCAACCTACTGCGACCTACAGTTGGAAGGGGCTCTTCCCCTCCCACTTAAGGTAACAAGTCAAACTTATTCGATACTGCTATCTCAAATGGAGATGAAGTCGGTGTTCCCCTTTCGGCCATTGCTTGTTACGTTTATCAGTTCCCACCACTTCAGCCTAGCTAGTTAAAATTCAGCGTGGTCCAATTCATCCTGAAGTGAATAAATATTTGCCTCCTGCCCAGTAATTCTCCTGCCATATCTGCTAAGCCTACATTTGTATGGGAGAACCTTCGAAGAGTTCCCCATTCAGTTCTGCTCTACAGTCATTTTAGTAAAAATCCAACCCACAGCCTGCACATACCACTCTTCCTCTTATGAATATCATACGGAACATTCACACTTAACAACCAACTACAACCGGATTACACGGTCAAAAAAAGAATTTAGTCACTTACATTCTTAAACTACACAAATTGTCGTTACTTACGAACAGCAAAAATTATGCCTACAGATCAGCGTCTCAGGTGTACGTTATAACGTAAAAAGTTATTTATTTCTGCTTGCACCAAGAACTTAGTACTCACTCAAAAACAGTATCCGTTAATTATCCTAATCACTACAGAAAGCAATTTTACTTACCCAAAGGACGGAGTAGTGGGAAAGATTAAGATAAACTAAACAAATAATTATTTACATTATTTTCCGGAAATCTGAAGTTACTAATGAATGGACAAGGCGAAATTAAATTGTTGGAATGAAAAACAAATAATTAAGCGGGATTTTGTAAGTTAATACTGCCAAAAAATAAACAAATACACAACCACAACCTGACATTACGATTTTTCGGATTTTCTGGACAAATACGTAAAGGAAAGTGAAGTATTAAATAGTAAGCTAAATAAATGCACTAATATACAAATTTAATGAGTAATTTGTACTAAACTAACTTATTAAAATCTAGATAACTTCTAATTCGGAGACATCTCGCCTGGCGCAGGGCTCTAATCATTCTCGAGTACAAACTGTGAATAATTTTCAGTTGTGCGCATCATAGACCCGTGGCCTAGGGTGCCGCCGAGCTCAGATAGCCAAAGTAGTTCCGCTTCGAGTGCCAAGCGGGCAGGTCCTTGTTTATTTAACTTGCCGCAGCGTCTCTTGTGTGGAGTTTTCGTCGTTAGTGTTGTTCTCTCTGCCGAGTGAGTCGTAGCACCTCCACTCCGCCACACTGTTTGTTCGTGTTCGTCTACTTGCTGTGTCGGCCGCTCCACTATGGCTACCGTGGTTTCCACGTGCATTCCACGAAAAGGTACTGTGACCTTAACTTTCGATAAAACAACGCGAAGCGTGCAGCCCTGGTCTCTAGAAAACGATTGGCTTATCGATGCAATCCATGTGAACTCCCACACTGCTTATGTTGACGCAGACGAGTACGTGTTTTACGTGAAATTTATGGATCCCCTTCACGTTGAAAGAGTATTGTCGCGACATGGTTCTCACGTGCCGTTCAAGCATCTTGATAATTCCGTTAGTATGGTGTCACTCGCAGATGCTGAAATTGTCTATACCAATGTGCGAGTGTTCAACCTCCCGCCGGAAGTTGATGACAACTTACCTTATGGTAACGTGAAAAACGTCCGTCGTGAACGTTGGTCTATTTAACACAGATTACAGTGTTATAGCGGAATTCGTGTGGTGGCAATGCATGTCAGACGTAATATTCCATCACATTTACACGTGTGTGCTTACCGCGTTCGTGTCACGTATACTGGTCTAGAGGTAACCTGCTTCCTGTGTGATGAAAGTGGACACGTTCGGTCTAACTGCCCCCGGGGGTTTTCTGTATTAAAGCCATCATTAATGCAGCGTCGCAAATTGACGGTTGCTGCTCTCGTTCCTTAAACTTCCGACGTCGGACCTACTTCTGCTTGAGTTCATAATGAACCAAATGTCAGTTACTATAATCGTGTAAATGAATTTTCACCTTTACCTCCACGACTGGTTCAGAATCCTATTGGCCCCAAGACAGAACCTGTAACAGTGACAAACAAGCGACGTCGCATTCGAGATGGGGAGTGTGAGGGTTTGACTGTTTCTTCTGCCCCAACCTCCTCCGCACCTATTGTGTGCCCTGCTCCTCTCGCCGGCCGAAGTGGCCGAGCGGTTCTAGGCGCTACAGTCTGGAACGGCGCGACCGCTGTGGTCGCAGGTTCGAATCCTACCTCGGGCATGGATGTGTGTGATGTCCTTAGGTTAGTTACGTTTAAGTAGTTCTAAGCCCTAGGGGACTGATGACCTCAGAAATTAAGTCCCATAGTGCTCAGAGCCATTTGAACCATTTTTTTTTTTTTGCTCCTCTCGATGCAACGATACCTCCCGTCCGTGGTACGGCGAATGGCGAAGTTACCTCCAGCATCCCTCCTGCTCGCGAAGTGGCTCCTCCTGAGTTGACTGTGTGAAGAGGGAGCGAAGTCCCCCCTCTTCCCCTCCTCCCCCACCCCTTAGCCGACAACAGTTTCACGAATTTGCCGCCTACAGCAACTTCCGCGGAGAATAAAATTAGCTACCAAGTATCACCTGTTGCATTGGTAGTGCTACAGAATGTTTTCGCCTTAGTGAATGGACCAGCATTACAAGTCCCTTGTTGTGAAGGGCAGGAAGCTGTATCTATGAGCCCTCCCACACCTCCGTCTGCAGAGGCCGCCAGGCCACGTAGCCGACAGAAACAGCCTATGCGAACTGATCGTGCGGTGACACGTAAGAAATCTAAGAAAAAAGGTCGTGATGACGGGGTTTCTCGTACGCATATGTCTGATTCATCTGTGGACCTTGACGCTCAGCTGTCATTCTAATTCTGCTCGATATGTTTCGTACATTCCTGTACAGCAGTGATCAATGACCCAGGCCTACACGTTCCTTTCCGTAATATTGATCGTGTGGAACCAGAATTGCGATTGACTTCGCTGCGTCAGTTTATTAATGATCTATGTGCGAACATAGTGTTCTTACTGGAGGTGTTGTTTAGGCATTTCCCCTTACCTGGTTTATGTGTGATTTTTAATGTCGTACCCGAATATTCTACGGGGACCACCTTATTCTTTCGCGAAGGCATTCCTAATGCTGAGGTGGAAATGTTGGGTTCTAGCAGGGTTGCCTTTTTAAACTTACCTTGGTTCATTTATCTGCACCTTCTGGCACTGGTCGCACAGTAGATCGTTTGTGTTTTCACAAAGACCCACAAGAAGGCCGCTGCAACCGTGGCCGAAACGTTGATTTTTCTCCAGTGGCAGTAGTTTTTTACATTATGACGCGGTACCATACCCAGAAAACTTTTATGTCGACTGACTCTGTCCGCGGAAGCCTACGCAATTATAAAGAGGAAATTATTTGTAGCGTAAGTGTCCTCCGGGTATTTTGTTGGGCGGTGATTTTCACTGTGTTTTGCATCTTGCAGATCAGTCTCCAAATGTTAATTTCTCTCGTGAATTACATGAACTGGTCCGCTCCTTACCCCTGGCAGACGTCTGCATATGTAAACACCTGACGTTAGTTAAATTTACCCACTTTACTGTGACTTCTAGTAGTAGGTTAGACTTCCTGAGTATTCTTAACGTTGAAGTCATCCCAGCTTCCTTTACGGATCACTGTGCTGTGACAACTCTCAATCCTCAACGGCAACCAGTCAAATTGTTTCGTCCTCCGTGGATGTTAAACGTCGTCAGCCGGCCGGAGTGGCCGTGCGGTTCTACGCGCTACAGTCTGGAGCCGAGCGACCGCTACGGTCGCAGGTTCGAATCCTGCCTCGGGCATGGATGTGTGTGGTGTCCTTAGTTAGGTTTAATTAGTTCTAAGTTCTAGGCGACTGATGACCTCAGAAGTTAAGTCGCATAGTGCTCAGAACCATTTGAACCATTTTGTTAAACGTCACTCACCTACCTGACACCTGTCTCGATGACGTGATGCGAGAACTCTTCCACCCTTGACTCGTGGACACAGCTAGAAAAACCGAGGCTCAGGCAAACTTTGATACTTTTCTGTGCTGCTAAAGAGAGACTCTTTCGGAAAACTTATGGATATTACTATTTCCTGCGTGAACTTTATGCCGCTTCGGATCATACCCCTCTGCGAATTGTAGATGTTAGGCGCGTAAAAGCAAAATTGTTGACCTTGAGAGAATACAAATGGAAGATCTGAAAATCCGATCGAAGCCGTGTTCATTAGTGACGGAACAACTGATTTTCTTGTATCATTTCCTTCGGCATCAGGCCAGTCGTCGAAGCACTTGTATTCATTCTCTGACGACAAGTGGTGAAGGAATGGAAACGGAGCATCTTACACCAGTACTATGTAGATAACGACGACATCGATTAGCCCAGTGAAACCATTTACGACCCACTAGTGGGAATCTATAATACAATTACATAAGAACATAATTCAACGGTGTTAGCTGCCTTTCAGCCTGAGGAAGTTTACAAACTTACTGTGGGATAGCCTTCTCAAAAGTCCCCTAGTCTGGATGGACTTCCCAATGAATTTCACGTGCGCTTTTGGCCGTTTTGGGTGCTATCTTTATCTCTCTTTCGAATCAAGTGTTACAGGGTAGAGTGGTGCCAACCTCGGTCAAAGTGGGAAAAATTCTTTTAATCCCGAAACGCCCTGGACCGGCTGCCTCTGATAGTTTTCGCCCAATTACTTTGTTAAACTTTGATTATAAGACTGTGGCGAGGGCAGTTAGTAGCACGATGTCGGCTCTGATGGAGACGATTGTTGCTAAACATCGAACCTGCGTACCTATAGTCGAGTATCGTGACTTGGTTTCGGTTGCTGCTGTTACGTCCCGTCCCTTGTGCCCTTGTTTTTCTAGACTTCGATAAGGTATTCGGTGATATTAATCACGACTTTTTGCTTCGGATTCAGGAGGCATCTGGTTTTACTGTCGACACACGGTGAGTGCTCTCAAATCTGTTTACGTATATTTCGGCTTTGGTCGTTGTTAAAGGCCAATTTTGTTTTTTCTTTCTTTATTGTCATTTTGAAACCTGTATACAGGCAGGCCTGCAGCAGCATACTATGCCGCTCTTTGGCCGCAGAGAAACACAAAGATAGAATGAAGACAATTTGAGAAAAAAGGGGGTGGACAGATAAACGGAGACAAACACTTTTTACAATACAAGGTGTCATTCCGGGCGTAGAGTCCAAGATAAAATTGTTCAGACACTGGGACACAGACAGAAACGAAAATTGTCACATGTGAACGTAGGTGCACAAAAAGAATAGCACTGAACCACTTAAGCAGAAACGACGGCACACACAGATCACAAGGCGTTGATCTCCGGCGCGAGAATGTTCACTAACCGTGTACGAGTCCGGGTATCTGCCAAGAGAGGAGGAGGAGGGGGGTGGGAGAGGGGAGAGCAGATGCCATGCGCAGGGGAGACAGGGGGAAGGGAGGAAGGGGGAGTGGAAGCCCGGGGGAAGAGGGGTGGAGGGAGGGGATGGGGGAAAAGAAAAAGGAAAGGAGGGGGGAGGGAGGGAGGGTGCCTAAAGGAAAGGACACAGGAAGTGGCAGGGGTAAATGGAGGGGAGGAGGACATCATCAGGGAGGGGGAGCTGGCGGAAGCCACCTTGGGCGAGAGTAAGGAGGGTGGAGAGATGGAGACCGGGTGGGACGTGGGTCTTTGGCCTACTGACACCCCCCAATAAATATCCCGACGGTAGTGCCTCGAGGAATCTCGCTGTCAATGACTTTGTTTGTGTTGTCTCGGGAGCCCCTACTTCGGATGCCAGCATCCCAGCTGACATGTCGGACGTTTTCCGGCGGGACTACAGCTGTTCGTGTACACGTGGATGACGTGATGGTTCTGCTTTACAATCCTGCGGAGATACCTCGACCGAAGGCTGTAATCGATGATTTTTATCGCAGTTCAGGTGCACTACTTAATGAAGGTAAATGCAAGCTTCTTAGGTTGCGAAGTTTTGATGACGTAGTTGTTCCATGGGCTACTGCAGCGGATCGGCACACTTCTCTCGGTATCATCATTGCTCGTTATCCACTCAAAACGGCAACGCTAAACTGGAAGTCTGTTACGGACAAAATTCAGGGAGCAATACTATGAGGTGCATTCAAGTTGTAAGGCCTCCGATTTTTTTTTCTCCGGACTGGAAAGAGATAGAAACATGCGCATTGTTTTAAATTGAGGCCGCGTTCATTGCGAATAGGTCCCAGAGATGGCAGCACCGTACGGCAGATGGAATTTCACCGCCAGAGTGGAGAATGAGAACTGTTTTAAATACTTAAAATGGCGACGTTTTCCTTACTTGAACAGCGTGCAATCATTCGTTTTCTGAATTTGCGAGGTGTGAAACCAATTGAAACTCATCAAAAGTTGAAAGAGACGTGTGGTGATGGAGTTATGGATGTGCGGAAAGTGCGTTCGTGGGTGCGACAGTTTAATGAAGGCAGAACATCGTGTGACAACAAACCGAAACAACCTCGGGCTCGCACAAGGCGGTCTGACGACATGATCGAGAAAGTGGAGAGAGTTGTTTTGGGGGATCACCGAATGACTGTTGAACAATCGCCTCCAGAGTTGGCATTTCTGTGGGTTGTGTGCACACAATCCTGCATGACGACCTGAAAATGCGAAAAGTGTCATCCAGGTGTGTGCCACGAATGCTGACGGACGACCACATGGCTGCCCGTGTGGCATGTTGCCGAGCAATGTTGACGCGCAACGACAGCATGAATGGGTCTTTTCGGTTGTGACAATGGATGAGACGTGGATGCTATTTTTCAATCCAGTCAGCTCAATGCAAGCACACAGATTCACCGCCACCAAAAAAATTTCGGGTAACCGCCAGTGCTGAAAAAATGATGGTGTCCATGTTCTGGGACAGCTAGGGCGTAATCCTTACCCGTTGCGTTCCAAAGGGCACTACGGTAACAGGTGCAACCTACGAATTCCTTCTTGCACTGCAACAAAATGGTTCAAATGGCTCTGACCACTATGGGACTCAACATCTTAGGTCATAAGTCCCCTAGAACTTAGAACTACTTAAACCTAACTAACCTAAGGACATCACACACACCCATGCCCGAGGCAGGATTCGAACCTGCGACCGTAGCAGTCCCGCGGTTCCGGACTGCAGCGCCAGAACCGCTAAACCACCGCGGCCGGCACTGCAACAAAAACGTCCGGGAAGGGCTGCGCGTCTGCTGTTTCACCAAGATAACGCACCCGCACATCGAGCTAACGTTACGCAACAGTTTCTTCGTGATAACAACTTTGAAGTGATTCCTCATGCTCCCTACTCACCTGACCTGGCTCCCAGTGACTTTGGCTTTTTCCAACAATGAAAGACACTCTCCGTGGCCGCACATTCACCAGCCGTGCTGCTATTGCCTCAGCGATTTTCCCGTGGTCAAAACAGACTCCTAAAGAAGCCTTCGCCGCTGCCATGGAATCATGGCGTCAGCGTTGTGAAAAATGTGTACGTCTGCAGGGCGATTACGTCGAGAAGTAACGCCAGTTTCATCGATTTCGGGTGAGTAGTTAATTAGAAAAAAATCGGAGGCCTTAGAACTTGAATCCACCTCGTAAAGCATGAAATGCGATCTCATATAATCCAGAAAGTCCGAATACTGGAAATGTATGTTTTAGGCAACGCTCAATACGTGGCCCAAGTTTATCCGCTTTCCTCGATGATGGCGAAGAAACTACAACTGTTTGGACCTTTCTTATGAAAAAGACAAATATTTACATTAAGGTATGAAGTGATCACGAAGCCTCGTTTCTTTGGAGGGTTTGGTTTGACTGATATACGGATGAAGCAGCAATCGCGGTATGTGCGACCTACTGTTTTGACGATGACCCAAGAAACTCACACATTTACGACCCGTTTATTTCTCTGTGTCCGTCCGGAGAGTCTTGAACGCCCTCTTCATGTTGATCGCATAAATTATAAAACACATTGGTGACTTCTGTCTCGCGGTGCACTATTTAGGGGCTGACATATTATGAAGAGCCGTCCACACCATGAAAATCCAAAAGACTCGTTGGGAAGCAGTCCCTTGCATGAATCTTGTTGAAAGAGAATCGCCGCAAATGACCTGGACGACAGTTTGGTTCAATATCAGTGTTCTGAATCTGCCGATACGCGTAGCGTCCTCATGGTATAAGATAGCAAATATCTTGATTCCAACGAACGAGCGACTTTTCCGTATTGGGCTTAGCGACACGGATTTATGTAGTCGTTGTACGTCTACAGATACGACACGACATCGCTTTATTTCTGGAGGTCATGTAGAATATTGGTCTCGGATTAGGACACAATTGGCCTTCCTTACCCAATCTTCTGAGACTACATACACTAAGGACATCATATTGCGCCCAAATTCTTCCTTCTTTCCACGGTCGAAAACCCATACCGCTATGTTGTTGCTGTGACACTTCGTTCATTATGATGTCGAAGGAGAGAAGGAAGATCACATGGACATCATGCAGTATATGATCACTGACTACTGGACACGCTTGCAGATGCCTCGACATCGAGAACTCTTCGCCAACATGTCCGACGGCAAGGTGTTGCTTAATTTCTTTTTTCTTATGATAGGTGATTTGTTTGTTATGCATGTTCGCATCCGATTTGCTACGGTTTTTTCTCTCCTCGTTTCCCTGTTCGGTTTCTTTTGTGTTTTGACTGAGCATAGCTCAAGTTCTATTGTAAAATGTGTATAGATGAAGTATATATACACATGAGCGTATACAATCCATGCAGTCAAACTGTGATTCTTCTTAGTTTGCTATTTAGAATATAATGTAATTTCGTTGTCCTTCTGCTTTTAGATTCTATATAAAAACTAAACAAATATAAAAAATAAAAATTGAAAAATTATTAAAATATAAAAGCTCTATAAAAATAAATGTTGATAGATATCACGAGAGTTTGATGCTGGTTTGTTGGCTATGTTCCCGACTTTACCATATCTCCTTTTGTTTATTATTCTGTTACCATAATTAATTTTTTTCTACCCATCTGCAGTTTACGTTACATGATGATTTTACTGTGGTCAGTTGAAGTGTCATGATAGTACCAAGTCATTCTGATAATAAAACTGAAGGGATAGCGTGTTTGATTACTAATCAAAACGTCCTCGGTCCCAGGCTTGAATCCCACCCCTGCTAAAATATTGAGTAACAATCAGCATTTGAAGCCGAAGGCTTCCTGCATACGTAGTCACCCTCATTCTGCCAATGGCCTCGTCAAAGAATGCGGTGTAGCGGACAGAGTTTCGGCGCACTGTCTTGTCGTAGGGGTGGGAAACTCTCCCTAGAGGCGGAAGAATGAGCAGTGATCAACGGCATAAGGATGCAGAAGGCAATGGAAACCACAGCATTAAAGACACACAACGTGTATCTATAGGACATGTGGGATGTAATTTAAATAAGTGTCATAATGATTTCTCCATTGACAAAAGATTCCGAAATAGTACCCTATTCGGATCTCCGGGAGAGTACTGCCAGAGGGGAGGTGACGGTGAGAAAAAGACTGAATAACCAACGGAAGCATAACGTTCTACGACTTGGGGCATTGAAAATCAGAAGTTTCAACGTGGTAGGGAAGCCAGAAACTCTGAAAAAGGAAATTCAAAGGCTCCGTATAGATACAGTAGGGGTCAGAGAAGTGAAAATGAAAGGAGACAAGGATTTCTGGTCAGATGAGTATAGGGTAATATCAACAGTAGCAGAAAATGGTATAACTGGAGTAGGATTCATTATGAAGGTGAAGGTAGGGCAAGGAGTGTGTCACTTTGAACTGTTCACTGATAGGGTTATTAGTATTAGAATCGACAGCAATCCAACATCGACAACGATAGTTCAGGTATACATGCCGATTTCGCAGGCTGCAGAGGAAGAGTTAGACAAAGTATATGAGGATATTGAAAGAGTAATACAGTATGTAAAGGGAGAAGAAAACTTAATAGCCATGCGGCACTGGAATACAGATGTATGGGAAGGAGCGAAGAAAAGATTACAGGAGAATATGGGCTTGGGACAAGGAATGGGAGAGGAGAAAGACTGAGTTCTGTAATAAATTTCAGCTACTAATAGAAAATACTATGTTCAAGAATCACAGGAGGAAGAAGTATACTTGGAAAAGATTTCAGTTAGATTACACAATGGTCAGACAGAGATTTCGAAATCAGATTCTGGATTGTGAGGCGTACCCAGGAACAGATTCAGACTCAGATCATAATAGTGATGCAGCGTACACTGAAGTTTAAGACATTAATCAGGAAGAATAAATACGCAAAGAAGTGGGATACAGAAGTACTAACGAAGGCTATACAGGGTGTTACAAAAAGGTACGACCAAACTTTCAGGAAACATTCCTCACACACAAATAAAGAAAAGATGTTATGTGGACATGTGTCCGGAAACGCTTAATTTCCATGTTAGAGCTCATTTTAGTTTCGTCAGTATGTACTGTACTTCCTCGATTCACCGCCATGATTTCATACGGGATACACTACCTGTGCTGCTAGAACATGTGCCTTTACAAGTACGACAGAACATGTGGTTCATGCACTATGGAGCTCCTGCACATTTCAGTCGAAGTGCTCGTACGCTTCTCAACAACCGATACGGTGACCGATGGATTGGTAGAGGCGGACCAATTCCATGGCCTCCACACTCTCCTGACCTCAACCCTCTTGGCTTTTATTTATGGGGGCATTTGAAAGTTCTTGTCTACGCAACCCCGGTACCAAATGTAGAGACTCTTCGTGCTAGTATTGTGGGCGGCTGTGGTACAATACGCCATTCTCCAGGGCTGCATCAACGCATCAGGGATTCCATGCGACGGAGGGTGGATGCATGTATCCTCACTAACGGAGGACATTTTGAACGATTCCTGTAACAAAGTGTTTGAAGTCACGCTGGTACGTTCTGTTGCTGTGTGTTTCCATCCCATGAAAAATGTGATTTGAAGAGAAGTAATAAAATGGGCTCTAACATGGAAAGTAAGCGTTTCCGGACACATGTCCACTTAACATATTTTCTTTCTTTATGTGTGAGGAATGTTTTCGGAAATTTTGGCCGTACCTTTTTGTAACACCCTGTAGATACAGCAATGATGAATAGCTCAGTAGGCAGTACAATTGAAGAGGAATGTACATCTCTGAAAAGTGCCATTACAGATGTTGAAAAGAGCAACATAGGTACAAATAAGGTAACTGCAAAGAAACCAATGCTAAAAGAAGAAATACTTTAGTTGATTGATGAAAGGAGAAAGCACAAAAATGTTTCGGGAAACTCAGGATTACAGAAATACAAATCGCTGAAGAATGAAATAAAAGGGAAGTGCATGGAAGCTAAGACGAAATGGCTGCTTGAAAAATGTGAAGAAATCGGAACAGAAATTATTTTCGCAAGGACACACTCAGCATATAGGAAAGTCAAAACAAACTTCGGTGAAACTTCCTGGCAGATTTAAACTTTGTGCCGGATTGAGACTCGAAATCGGGATATTTGCCTTTAGCGGTCAAGTGGTCTACTACCTGCGCTACCCAATTACGACTCACGCCCCGTCCTGACAGCTTTACTTCTGCCAGTACCTCCTCTCCTACCTTCGAAACTTGACAGAAGCTCTCCTGCTCTCCTGGTAGAGCAGTTGCCCGCGAAAGGCAAAGATCCCAAGTTCGAGTCTCGGTTCGGCACACAGTTTTAATCTGCCAGGAGGTTTCATATCAGCGCACACTCCGTTGCAGAGTGAAAATCTCATTCTGGAACCTACGGTGACATTAAAAGCAATGATGGTAACATTAAGGGTGCAATGGGAATTCCACTCTTAAATGCAGAGGAGAGAGTGGATAGGTGGAATGAATATATTGAAAGTCTCAAGGACAAGGAAGATTTGTCTGTTGTGATAGAAGAAGAAACAGGATTGGATGTAGAACAGATAGAGTATTCGGTACTAGAATTAGAATTTAAAAGAGCTTTGGAGGACTTAAGGTCAAATAAGGCAGAAGGGATAGATAACATCCCACCAGAGTTTCTTAAATCATTGGGAGAATTGCCAACAAAACGACTATTCACGTTGGTGTGTAGTATGTATGAGTCTGGAGACATACTATATGAGTTTCGGAAAAACATCTTCTTCACAATTCCGAAAACTGCAAGAGCTGACAAGCGCGAGAGTAATCACACAATGAGCTTAACAGCTCATGCATCCAAGTTACTGACAAGAGTAATATACAGAAGAATGGAAAAGAACATTAAACAAGTATTAGATGACGGTCAGTTTGGCTTTAGAAAAAGTAAAGGCACGAGAGAGGCAATTCTGCCGTTGCAGTTGATAATGGAAGCAAGACTAAAGAAAAATCAAGAACCGTTCTTAGGATTTGTCGGCCTGGAAAATCATTCAACGATGTGAAATGGTGCAAGATGTACGAAATTCTGCGAAAAATAGGGGTATGCCATAGGGAGACACGGCGAATATACAGTCTGTACAAGAGCTAAGAGGGAATAATAAGAGTTGGCGACCAAGAATGAAGTGCTCTTCTAACATTCTGCGTGGTGTCTGTTGTTCTAAGTCGTGTCTCCCTACCACTATCGCGCAACGACGCTCTGAGCGTGTTTTTTAGGGAATTGACTAATTTGAATCTGGGACCTGTTGCTGGTGAGGAGACGTCAGACCACACATGACATGTAGAATTCAGAGGAGTTCAGTGAGACTAGCGATGATATAACCAAATACTTAATGATTTCAGCGTCAGCACCACTGCACTCCCTGTAATAGAATCTTAATACTAACTAAATTTAGTGGAAGGGGTTCAAGGCTTTCCTATTTTTAGTTAGCTGGTAAAATAACGTCGAAAAAGCAGTTGAATGTTAACGAATATTCCCTGAATGGGTTTCCAAGTTCTACAATGGATCGAAGGATGACCTATGCCATATCACATCTATAATCTAGGTTTAAGTTAAGTTTCATAAAAGAGAAAACTATCAAAATGGTCTAAAGTGACCCTCAATTATCTGTAATTACTTATCTATCTTGTCGTAAATTACAGTGGCTGATGTGGCTTCTAATTATGTAACAGAAAAATCATCGCGTTTCAGATTTTTACTTCAAGTGGCAAATGTGAACACCATGAGATTTAATTGACGATTGACACTAGTATTACGTAAAAAGGGGATGTATCAGATGAGACATTTGCAGTTTTGAGTGAAGCCTTATGCGCGTTTATGAGGCATCGCGTGCGTTCATTACATTGTCGGTGGTTAGCCAGCGTCAGGGAGCGGCGGTCGGCACAGCTCCACGCATCTCGCCGTCTCGTAAGCAACTTCTTTCTAACTTCTCGTTACTACAATTTACCGAAGTTGGTTAAAAAAAAACTATCTGGCTGTGTTTTCATCTGACCAATCAGGGTCTCAATGTTAACCTTAAGCTCCGCCTCCAAGAATTCCGTCTATTCAATGAGAAACGTTATACTGTTCGTGGTGGGGCAATGTTTTTAGAGTTTGCAACGTAACAGAGACGCGAAAAAGTCTCACGCTAAACCTTGCGGCTGGTGTGGCCCTTTTAGTGTTATCGTTAGATCTATACTGTTCTTCTGGAGGGCTCTATCCTTTAACATGGGCTGGTGGGGGGGGGGGGGTGGGTGGTGGTACTGTCAGTTACCTTTCTTGGTGGGGCAATGTTTTTAACGTTTGCAACGTAACAGAGACGCGAAAAAGTCTCACGCTAAAACTTGCGGCTGATGTGGCCCTTTTAGTGTTATCATAAGATATATACTGTTCTTCTGGAGTCCTCTAGCTTTTAACATGGGCCGGGGGGGGGTGGTCCTAGTGGTTAGCTGGAACGTGGGTGTCCGTTCCTTATCGTAGGGCCTTCTAGCTTAACACGGTTCTGCTCTCGGCTTCTGTTCTCGTTTCTTCCCTCGGAACTGCGTCTGTCTCACGGTGGGAAGGTATGACATACATTTAGGCATTCTTGTGTTAGTGTGGTATTCCATTTGCTCACGCGTTACTCGTATTAATTCGGTTAATTTAATGCCAGGATGTATTTGGAGCTATGTGACATACTACTGGATTTGCTTATCATGTCAGGGTTTTCATGGAAGGTGTTGGATTTGCCTGACACCTTACACTGCCGGCCTTTGTGGCCGAGCGGTTCTAGGCGCTTCAGTCTGGAACCGAGCGACCGCTACGGTCGCAGGTTCGAATCCTGCCTCGGGCATGCATGTGTGTGACGTCCTTAGGTTAGTTAGGTTTAAGTAGTTCTAAGTTCTAGGGGACTGATGACCTCAGGTGTTAAGTCCCATAGTGCTCAGAGCCATTTGAACCATTTTGAACACCTTACACTCTGTTTAAAAATGGTGACCCTGCTGTTCAATCTGTACGTCGAAGAAGCAGTGATAGAAATGTAACAAAGGTTCAGGAGTGGAATTACAATTCAAGGTGAAAGGATATCAATGATACGATTCGCAGATGACATTGCTATCCTGAGTGAAAGTGAAGAAGAATTACATGATGTGAATCTTCAGGTTTTGGCGGCCGAAAGACTGAAACAAAACTTACATGATCTGTTGAATGTAATGAACAATGTAATGAGTACAGAATATGGACTGAGAGTAAATCTAAGAAGGACGAAGATAATGAGAAGTATCAGAAATGAGAACAGCGAGAAAATATATGGCTTGATGGTCACCAAGTAAATGAAGTTAAGGAATTCTGCTGCCTAGGCAGCAAAATACCCATGACCGACAGAGTAAGCAGGACATCAAAAGCAGACTGGCAGTGGCAAAAAGGGCGTTTCTGGCCAAGAGAAGTCTACTAGTATCAAACATAGGCCTTAATTTGAAGAAGAAATTTCTGAGAATGTACGTCTGGATTACAGCATTGTATGGTAGTGAATCATGGAATGTGGCAAAACCGGAACAGAAGGGAATCGAGGCATTTAAGGTGTGGTGATACAGACGAATGTTGAAAATTAGGTGTACTGATAAGGTAAGGAATGACGAAGCTCTGGGCAGAATCGGAGATAAGGAGAAGAGACAGTGTGTTAGTACATCTATTAGGGTATGAGGGACTGAATTCTATGGTGCTAGAGGGAGCTGTAGAGGGCAAAAACTGTAGAGGAAAACATATTGGAATACATACAGCAGATCTCCTGCAGCGGATTTACGGTTTCACATCAAATCCCACTTTGCACAGTCATGGGCCAATTCTTGGGAGGCTACTCCCCTGTCTAATAAACTTCGTGCGATTAAGGTGACACCAGGCCCGTGGCGTTCTTCATTTCGCTTCTCCCGAAACGACTCGACCACACTGTGTCGTCTCCGCATTGGCCATACCAGGCTGACCCATGGTTTTCTTTTGCTTGATGAGCCACCCCCACTTTGTGGCTGTGGAGCCTTCCAGTCAGTAGCCCACATTTTGGTTGAATGCCCCCTTCTTTTGGCTCTGCGTTCTAAGTACAGACTCCCCCACACTTTACCTTTGATGTTGGCTGACGATTCCCGGATTGTCTCTCTGGTTCTCGGTTTCCTCCGGGAAAGTGGTTTTTAATCTCAGTTTTAAGGTTTTTAATCTCTCTCTGGTGTTGGGGCAGGGCGGTGAGTGTTTGGGTGTCTCCCACTGTTCGCCGTGTTCGGAGATTCCCGATTCACCTCCCTGACCGAGATCCTCTTTTCTTCCCTCTGTTTTTACCCTTTCTTTGAAGGACTGGTTAGTCTCCTTTTCCCGTGCGTACTTCTACATTCTAGCGGTTGCACCTTTTAAGTCACAGGTGATCTTGCCTATGCTGCTTCAGTATAGCGTTGGGTTCGTTCTCTTGCTGACTTCCCTCATTTTTTTCCCATTGACGACATGTCTGCCCTTTTACGTTTTTAGCTTTTTCCTTTTTATTGTTCTGAATTTCTTGAGATGTCCCATTAGCCGAATGGATCATATTTGAAACAAGGGACTGATGACATTTGGCCGGCAGGAGTGGCCGTGCTGTTCTAGGCGCTACAGTCTGGAGCCGAGCGACCGCTACGGTCGCAGGTTCGAATCCTGCCTCGGGCATCGATGTGTGTGATGTCCTTAGGTTAGTTAGGTTTAATTCGTTCTAAGTTCTAGGCGACTGATGACCTCAGAAGTTAAGTCGCATAGTGCTCAGAGCCATTTGAACCATTTTTGAACTGATGCCTTTTCTGTTTGGTCCCATAAACCTCAAACAACCAACCAACCATACAGCAGATAATTGAGGACATAGGTTGTAGAGATGAAGAGGTTGGCACAGAAGAGGAATTCGTGGCCGTATCAGTCAGAAGACTGATGACCCTAAATGGTGAAATGAGGGAATGCATGAAAATGGATAAGGCACATCCCACGGACCATTTAGTTGGCCGTCTGCTCTGATGCAAGCCAGGAATGTAATGACGAAAGAAAACTTCTTTACAGCTCGTGTGATAGAACCTATCAACCTATCAAATTTTGTCACTGCTTCGGACGTAACCGCCGTATATCGCAAATTCCTAATCCCCCCCACCGTCCTCCCTCTCCTAGTTCCACCACGGTACACTTAGCTGCATGTGTGCCTGAGTCGTTACGGGGCGATCAGAAATCCCATTGCGCAAGCTCTCTCCCTCCCGTTGCCCAGACAGTGCTGCGGATGACCTTCCAATTGTCTGTTGTACGATCGTGGTTTACTTCTGTTTCTTTTATACTTGTATGTTGTTGACGTGTGCGGCGTGAAACGTCTACAACGAAATAAGGAGGGAGGCTTGTGGTCTTTGGAATCTTTTAGTGGTATTCCTTGTCTAATTTCGTCATTCTGGAAGGCATAAGGACCAACGCAAGTATGCATCTATCCTTGGGGATGTGAAACCTGGCACTGAAATCAGCATGGCAACCCATCACTGCTAGTACCTTCCAGAAGCTCATAGACTCTCGTCCTGCATGTCTCGCTCTGGTCTGCGCTGCGAAAGACAGTTATTCGGCCCTGTGACAGGTGGTCACATTGAAACTTCCTGGCAGATTAAAACTGTGTGCCCAACCGAGACTCGAAATCGGGACCTTTGCCTTTCGCGGGCAAGTGCTCTACCATCTGAGCTACCGAAGCACGACTCACGGCCGGTACTCACAGCTTTACTTCTGCCAGTACATAGTCTCCTACCTTCCAAACTTTACAGAAGCTCTCATTCTGGAAACATCCCCCAGGCTGTGGGTAAGCCATGTCTCCGCAGTATCCTTTCTTTCAGGAGTGCTAGTTCTGCAAGGTTCGCAGGAGAGCTTCTGTAAAGTCTGGAAGGTAGGAGACGAGGTACTGGCAGAAGTAAAGCTGTGAGTACCGGCCGTGAGTCGTGCTTAGTAGCTCAGATGGTAGAGCACTTGCCCGCGAAAGGCAAAGGTCCCGAGTTCGAGTCTCGGTCGGGCACACAGTTTTAATCCGCCAGGAAGTTTCATATCAGCGCACACTCCGCTGCAGAGTGAAAATCTCATTCAGGTGGTCACATTAATCTTACTGAACAGTTTGGGTTGTGCTTCATCGATATATTGACCTAACTACTGCCACCCACACTAATGTTGATAAGTGTACAGCTACACTGGATCTGTAACCTAGCCGCTTAAAAATACGCGCAGGCCGATCAAAGACGCATGCATTGTGGTCACGTACTTCCAGCGTCGTCGGGTGCTGTGTAAGAACAGCGAGTGATGGAAGTGCGACGCTCGCCTTTCACGTGCTGGTGGAAGGTTTAGATACCCCAGCGCCGTTTTAGCTGTGAATGGCGTGTGGTGCGACGAGTGCAGTAGACAAACATGACTTTGACCCTGCATTCCTGCGGCCCCCGCAAAATTTCCCACCGTCGTCCCGTAGGGAGGATGTGTGCGATGACAAGAGGAAGGTCTGTAGTGTGGTGCTTCCTAAGGGGTTTACTGCTGGTGCTATGGCCCATTGTTATAAAGCACTGGGAATCCCTGCTGACAAACCAGAGGCAGGACGTCGGCCCGACGGTACAGTTGGTTGTAGCAGCTGATGGAGGCACCATGTTTGTGGCTGCCGATTTTCGAAACAGCAATGTGCTCGTCGGTTACAGCAGCAGCTGCAGCGGTCTGCATAGGCGGGCAGGGGTCGACCTCGTTGGCGGGGTCGTCAGAAGACCCATGCGCCCTGGCGTCAGGCATTGTCAAGGCGTGCATGGAGACACACAAAAATGTTAACTGTAGCCGTAAGGTGCTGTACGTGGTGCACTTTCCTGTTATTCACATTAATACTCTAGTCAATGTGTAAACTTGCTAATGATTTTCCCTTTAAATGGAGTGCGCCTGCCTTGATGTTATAAGTGATTGTTTCATAACCAGTTCATTAACGCGCCTACGCGCGTATTTATATTTATGGGACAACTTAAAGTACGTTCGCCGGTTGAACTTTAACTTACGCGCAGAAAACTGAATCAGGTGTTTATTATAGTTCTAGAGCTATTATCTGTCAAGCGTAACACGCGACATTTTCTTGGTCTGTTATCAAGTGTTACAATAAATGCAAATTGCAGTGAAGTGATGCGCTATTTCGTTTGTTCCCGTGATTTCCTATTTCCGCATATAATAGTTAATTGTTTGATTTAAGACTGATTAAGCCTTTGTTGAAATATTGGAGGGAGGTCCCAATACATAACTGTTTCCTTCGTGTGGAATTGCTTTGTGAAGTTAGGATCAGGAACAGAGCGGTGAGGGGGAAAAGATGCAGTAGGCTTTGGTGCCGGCGACCATCTAAAAGTTCTGCTTGTGAAGCATCATGAGCAGGCACTCAGGAACAAGAACAAAATGTTTTTTCTTCGGAGGTGAAGCACGAATTTCGCACATCTGAGCTTTGAAAGAGCAAACGAAATATGCGGCTTCTCCGTTACATTTACGAGGGAACAGTGGTATTTCGGATATGTTTAATTCTATTTTTTTGGCAAAAGTTGTTGATATTCCGACGAAGAAAACTGCGCAACGTCATATGAAACAACTGTTTGTGACAAATCTTCTAAGCAAAAGACAGGAGCGTGCCCTTTGATAGTGCCAGCACTAGTAGTCAAGTGTGCTGAATTTACAAACGGGTATTTTTTGCATGCGTTGACAACAAAGAGCCATCTTGTCTTCCAGAAAAGACTAGCAAATTAGATAGAAATACATCGCCGAGGACGATTTGGTGGAGGCCAATTGAACAATTCATGCTGCAGACCTGCCCGGCTGTACGAGCATGCGCTGTAACTGATGTCGCATCTTCTATGGCCCGCTAGCAGCTTAGATCTAATGGGTCCCCAATGTTGACTGTATAATAGTTTCAACACGTGTTTTTGCGTGCGATTGTTAGTTAGGAATATGCACTAACATTACATTCCTCAAGAGAAAGGCTGTTGCTTTGTGCATGGTATTACCAAACAACTGCAGCCGAGACTGATTTAGAATTAGGATGCCGACTCTTCCGATTGTAGGATTCAAGTATTCGTAGTGTCCAATGTTCAGCAGTAGCCTTTGTGATCCACTGAGACTCAACGGGAAATACTCGCTGTGTTTGCGAATCATAATGATCAGTAAGAAGCTTTTCATGCACCGTAATCTGGCTGAAAATAGTCATCCGTGGCTTACAATCAGTCACAAGGAAATATTTTCCCACCAAGTACATACTGATGAAATTTTGGCCAAAACATCCTTTTCCATTTCGGAAATCAACGGCCGTGACGAGATGGATAAACTGATTCCTGTCAACTGACTGAAGTTACACGCCGTCAACTGTGCGCATTACTTGGATGGGTGACTGTCCGAGCTGTGAACATTTTTCCATTCCCCTTTATAGCAGAGCGAACACGAGGGGTTAGGCCTTAAAGTCCGTGATCACCAGTCCTTTTACGCAAATGTTCAGTATGGAATTACTCTCCTCAGTTTCCCATGAAGTGAGGGCATGTGACGCTGTTGGGTGTTGATGGTGCCCCTCCTCTGGATGGGTGCGTCATTCTCAGCGCTCCTTTGGTGTTTGTGGAGGGACCTGCGGGAAATTCAACAAATCCGCACTTTTCACAGCACTGCATTGCGGAGTATTTTCTTTCTCGCAGTCGCCTTTGACAGAGAACTTGAACAGTGTTGTTTAAAGAAATATGTCCTATTTACATCAAAGTTAAGTATCTTATAAAAATCTGAAGTAAATCGGTCAAGAACATTTCGAAATTTTTCCTAATAACGATGACCCTTTATGAAGTATACATACATATCTCTATACGTAAAAGAATTCACTGACTCATCGTGACCCAGCCTAAACCGCTAAGGATAGTAACTTGGAATGTGGGGTGGGTGTTAATCTTATACCGTAGGCGTCGTTTGATAAGGAATTTTTCGAAATTCCGCATCTAAGAGGGTGAATTAAGGGATGAAAGATTTTTTGAAAATATGTCGCTAGTAACGCAATTTTTGAAGCTAGAGCTACGAAAATTGGTATTTGATTTATTAGTCAGGAATATAAAAAAATACGTGTTTTAGCATTTTTTGAAATTCAACCTCTAAGGAGATACAGTAGTAGGTGGAAGTTTATTTTGAAAGTAAGTAATTATTAAAGACCATGTAAAGCATTTTAAGCTACATCTATAGGAAAACTTGTATCTGAATTCTCGATTAGAAAAAAAAAATGTGTTTCATGATTTTTGGAAATTCAACCCCCTGAGGGAGTTAAATAGGGGCTGAGTTTTATGAAATTATTTCACTTTCAAAGTAATTTTGAAGCTATATCCATGAAAATTCGTAATTGCCTTTTCCGTTAGAAATAAAGGAATACATGTTCCACCGTTTTTGGCAATTCAACCTCCTAGGAGTGAAATAGAGGATGAAAAGCTTTTAGAAATTACTTTGTTACATTAAAAAAAATTTAAAGCTAAGTAAATTGGTACTTCCCTTCTCGGTCAGTTACAAAGAAATATATGTTTGGGTATGAAAGTTTCTATAGGATTTCCCCACAAAAATGCAAAAGGAGTGATTAACGAAAAACCGTGGACTCTGGCAACCAGAATCGCTTTTTGGTGAGAAGTACATTCGGAGATGACCATATTTCTGTGGCCTTTATTAGCGTGCGAAGTATAGAAGGTGTTGAAATTTCTAAAAAATATTAAAATTGGATTAAAAAACTGTGAAGACGGTATACTCTATGCACACGAACCAGTAGGCGCTGTGCTAGTATAACATATACACTTAAAATACGCAGTGTATTTCGGTCTGAACGTTTATTAGAGTATAATGTAAAAATTTTACCTACATCAGACAAGAAATTTTCCGAAAATGGAACATACACAGGTTTTTTATATAGTAGTATGGATTTTAAAACTGTATTTGTAAACCAAATATATTAAAAATATGTAGCCGAACTTTTATTATAATATCGTATCAGAATATTAAGTAACTCGGTAAAGCACTTTTCGAGATTTTTGGTAAACAACAACTACTCTTTCCATACACTGAAGCTCCAAAAAAACTGGTACGGACATACCTATTCAAATACAGAAATATGTTAACAAGCAGAATACGGCGCTGCGGTCAGCAACGCCTGTGTAAGATAAGTGTCTGGCGCAGTTGTTAGATCGACTACTGCTGCTACAGTGGCAGGTTGTCAAGATTTAAGTGAATTTGAAAGTGGAGTGATAGTCGGCGCACGAGCTATGGGACACAACATTTCCAAATTAGCGATTAAGTGGGGATTTTCCCGTATGACCATTTCACGACTGTACTGTGGATATCAGGAACCCCGAAAACATGAAATCTCCGAATCGCTGTGGCCGGAAAAAGATCCTGCAAGAAGGGCACTAACGACGACTGAAGAGAATTGTCCAACGTGGCAGAAGTGCAATCCTCCCGGAAATTCCTGCAGATGTCAATGCTGGGCCATCAACAAGCGTCAACGTGCGAACCATTCAATGATACCCCACCGATACGAGCTTTGAGCTCAAGGCCATCTTGTGAACCCTTGACAACTGCACGACACAAAGCTTTACGCCTCACCTGGGTCCGTCAACAGTGACATTGGACTGTTGACAGGAAACGTATTGGCTGGTCAGACCAATCCCGTTGCAAACTACACTCCTGGAAATGGAAAAAAGAACACATTGACACCGGTGTGTCAGACCCACCATACTTGCTCCGGACACTGCGAGAGGGCTGTACAAGCAATGATCACACGCACGGCACAGCGGACACACCAGGAACCGCGGTGTTGGCCGTCGAATGGCGCTAGCTGCGCAGCATTTGTGCACCGCCGCCGTCAGTCTCAGCCAGTTTGCCGTGGCATACGGAGCTCCATCGCAGTCTTTAACACTGGTAGCATGCCGCGACAGCGTGGACGTGAACCGTATGTGCAGTTGACGGACTTTGAGCGAGGGCGTATAGTGGGCATGCGGGAGGCCGGGTGGACGTACCGCCGAATTGCTCAACACGTGGGGTGTGAGGTCTCCACAGTACATCGATGTTGTCGCCAGTGGTCGGCGGAAGGTGCACGTGCCCGTAGACCTGGGACCGGACCGCAGCGACGCACGGATGCACGCCAAGACCGTAGGATCCTACGCAGTGCCGTAGGGGACCGCACCGCCACTTCCCAGCAAATTAGGGACACTGTTGCTCCTGGGGTATCGGCGAGGACCATTCGCAACCGTCTCCATGAAGCTGGGCTACGGTCCCGCACACCGTTAGGCCGTCTTCCGCTCACGCCCCAACATCGTGCAGCCCGCCTCCAGTGGTGTCGCGACAGGCGTGAATGGAGGGACGAATGGAGACGTGTCGTCTTCAGGAATGAGAGTCGCTTCTGCCTTGGTGCCAATGATGGTCGTGTGTGTGTTTGGCGCCGTGCAGGTGAGCGCCACAATCAGGACTGAATACGACCGAGGCACACAGGGCCAACACCCGGCATCATGGTGTGGGGAGCGATCTCCTACACTGGCCGTACACCACTGGTGATCGTCGAGGGGACACTGAATAGTGCACGGTACATCCAAACCGTCATCGAACCCATCGTTCTACCATTCCTAGACCGGCAAGGGAACTTGCTGTTCCAACAGGACAATGCACATCCGCATGTATCCCGTGCCACCCAACGTGCTCTAGAAGGTGTAAGTCAACTACCGTGGCCAGCAAGATCTCCGGATCTGTCCCCCATTGAGCATGTTTGGGACTGGATGAAGCGTCGTCTCACGCGGTCTGCACGTGCAGCACGAACGCTGGTCCAACTGAGGCGCCAGGTGGAAATGGCATGGCAAGCCGTTCCACAGGACTACATCCAGCATCTCTACGATCGTCTCCATGGGAGAATAGCAGCCTGTATTGCTGCGAAAGGTGGATATACACTGTACTAGTGCCGACATTGTGCATGCTCTGTTGCCCGTGTCTATGTGCCTGTGGTTCTGTCAGTGTGATCATGTGATGTATCTGACCCCAGGAATGTGTCAATAAAGTTTCCCCTTCCTGGGACAATGAATTCACGGTGTTCTTATTGCAATTTCCAGGAGTGTATATCGAACGAATGGACGTGTATGGTTGTGCAGACAACATAACAAATCCATGGATCCTGCAAGTCAGCAGGGGATTGTTCAAGCTAGTGGAGGATTTGTGTTTGTGTGGGGCGTGTGCAGTTGGAGTGATATATGATCCCCGATACCTCTACATACGATTCTGACAGGTGACACGTCTGAGTGCCTGCATCCATTCATGTCCGTTGCGCATTCCTACGTACGTGGTCAATCCAGCAGGTCAATGAGACACCCCACACATCCAGAATTGCAACAGAGTGGCTCCAGGAACACTCTTATGAGTTTAAACACTTCCGCTGGCCACCAAACTCCCCAGACATGAACATTATTGAGCATATCTGGTATGCCTTGCAACGTGTTGTTCAGAAGAGGTCTCCATCCCCTCGTACTCTGCAGGATTCATGGTGTCAGTTCCCTCCGCCACCACTTCAGACAGTAGTCGAGACCATGCCACGTCGTGTAGCGGCACTTGTGCTTGCTCACGGGGCCCTACACGATATTACCCAGTTGTGCCAGTTTCTTTGGCTCTTCAGTGTAGTAGTTCGACATAAATTTGATATTCTCGCCTCATCAGTTCACAACAGTGAGAAAGCCTGTACTGTGTATTCACTAAAACGTTGTAATACGAAGGATACGATATCTTGCAGGCGTCTACGTACATAGGCAAATTTACTGTGATGTGGCTGTCGCCGCTGTGGCAAAGGCTTGGTAATGCTTCGTTGTAACCCCCTTCCCATGTATTCAGTGTACTCATCGGTTAAGTCTACCTCACCAACCATATACATACCGTTATGTGCCACATTTCGGTTCATCATCGAGAAAGGCAAGTTCAGTACTTTATTTGTGTCATCTTCTATATTAATCCTGTGTAAATGAATGTAGAACTACAATCACTCTTTCCTGGTCGTATGTGGATTCTTTTCTGTTGTTTGTGAGAGTTCATGTTATTCTTGCCTCATATAGCATCACTTCAACATTTTGGTTCTATGATTACCTCTCAGAAAAATTACTTTTAGCTTTTCGAAGTTTGTTATTGTAGATATGCTGTGTAAGATATTACTGCTCTAATTACTGTGTTGTAACGCTGGTCGATTATACATTTGTGACAAAAGTATCAGTTTTGTTGTTGTATCCAACCAAACTGGTTTTAGTTTCGCTGTCTTTCCTTTTTCGATCCTGTACTTGTAATATTTCAATAATCTTACCTAAATATTTGAATTTGTGCACGTGTGAGACTTTCGGGATCATTCGCCTCCACTAATATTCGTAACAGGTGGAAAATTTAAATCTTCTAACCACGTTCTTTTCGAACTCAACCACAGGTCTTTGACCGCTACGCCACCGGTTTGTGCTATCGTGAGCCTGGAACTTGACGGATGAATCTCAAATAAAGAAGTGTTTCGAAGTAGAGTAATGTTTAGTGCTGACGTCACCAGTCTTTGTGGAGTAAATGAGGTTGCCGACTTATCCTAAAATTAATTTGTTCCGTGGTAACCGAAGGCCCGTCACAATTATTGTCTGGCTTCTGCGTCGCCGTTTACCAACGCTTCTTCTCCTCCCAGTTTTTAATTATCTCCTGCTACCTAATTTGTCTGTGTGTTTTTCATCACAGAACCGGTGGTTGTCGGAACGCCCGTGGTACGTCAGATCCTAACCTGATTAAGGTCTCAGCTGGAAGAGAAAAAAAGAGTTTCCTATTCCTTTCCTTTTTTTTTTTTTTTTTTTTTTTTTGCCAACAGAGCGAACGTGCTTAGACTGGTGAACGTATATCGGGACAAATATTTAGGAGGAAATTATTTGTATGGTCATCAGCTTCTTGTGTATGTTCATCTGCAACCCACAAAGCGGAAAGTAGCGGAAGGGAGAAAAATTCCGGTTGATCAGATCATTATGGACGGAGCACAATTTCAGATTGTCTGGAAGGATGGAGCAGGAAACGGACAGTCCCAGCATTAGACTTCAGCGACTTGGGGTGCGCCACGGAAATTACTTTTGCATAACCATACGGGGATTTGAACCACTGTCCACCCGAATGCAAGTTTAGTGTGTGACCACTACGCCACCTCGTTCACTCCCATAATAGAGATAGTATTTACTTTTTTGGCTAAATGACCACGTAGGATTACCGCAAAATTTCATTTTGTTTTCGTCACCCGTAGTTTCGTCTGTTTCCAATATTCCTTCATATGGTCGCTGCGCAGTTACTTTTGTTCTTCTGTTTATGTTCTTCCAATCCTGTAGCTCTTCTTTTGTTCTTGAAATCGTTCCAAGCATCGTTTTCTGTTTCCGAACTTGTCTAAACATGAGGGATTTCAAGCTATTGGACCTCTCAAGGTTTTTATCCAGACTTCTTTGATCCACGTTGGGGTTACCTTGTTCCAGAAATAATGATATACAGGAATCCCGAAAAAATGAATACACTCTTTTACAGCTCATAGTTACAATACTTTTTTTTCTTTTACAAGTGTAACGGCTTCTACAATGGCTGAGGGCAAGCTGGGGGTTTAGAAGAGAAAGTTCATTGTGAAGTGCTACTGGAAGACTGAGAACAGAAGTCAAGTGCAAATACAGTTCAGAACGAAGTTTCAAGGAGATGCACCAACGTGACTCACAATTACTCGTCTGCGAGATACTTTTGACGAGAAAGGTTCAAAATGGTTCAAATGCCTCTAAGCACTATGGGACTTAACATCTGAGCTCATCAGTCCCCTATACTTAGAACTACTTAAACCTAAGGACATCACACACATCCATGCCCGAGGTAGGATTCGAACCTACGACCGTAGCAGCAGCGCGGTTCCGGACTGAAGCGCCTAGAACCGCTCAGCCTCAACGGCCGGCTAGGAGGAAGGACATGTCCACAATAATGCCCACATGAACCATTTCTGGAAGACCACGATCATCCACCGGCCCCACAACTGAAGACATCGAAAGGTTTCAGCAGTCTCCCAGAAATTCCGTGCGACTCCTGAGACACGAGTTCGAAAAATGAGCGTCCATCGCATTCCGAAGGGTGTCCAACGGTAAAGTTTTATTGTTAGATTACTCCACGCGTTGAATAGGGATGATAATCACCACAGAATTAGATTTTGTGCGTGTCATCAAGCGAGATTCTCACAGGTCAAACATTTAACTTACAGGGTTGCATGGGGTTCCAATTTTAAGTGGTCCAGTTAGTCGTCTCAATTGTACCTACTGGGTAGCTAAGAACCGTAACGTAGAATACCGTGTGAACCTACTAAGAGTTACTTGCTATCGTGTGCATCATCGGCATTTGCTGTGGTTGGACCTTTATTTTTTCAGTGTAAGGTCAGTGGAGAAAATTTCCTGCACTTACTACACGAAAATGCCATTACACACATTGAAAAGATGCTTCGGGTTGGAGTGATATTTCCAGCACCGCGGAAGAGCTCCCCACAACCATTGCGACGTAGAGGCCTACCTTGCCGAGCATTTACCACATAGGTGGATAGGATGAAGATGCGGTGCCGAATGCCCTCCGCGCACACCAGATTTGACCCCCTTGGAGCTTTTCTCCGTGGGGGCATGTGAACATCAACGTTTATAGCATAAGACCAGCTACATTCAATGGGTTGTAAGCAACCATTCAAAAGGTGCCACGATGAAAGGTGCCACGATGAAAATAAGGAAACTAGCACAGGAGAAAAGGGTAATCGAAGTACTAGTATCGTACAGAGTCCTTAATTTGAGGAAAATATATCCAAAAATATACATCTGGGTCAAAGCATTGTATAATAGTCAATGTGAGGAAAATATATCCGGAAATATACATCTGGGTTAAAGCATTGTATAATAGTCAGTAATGGACTGTGGGAAAACAGGAAACAGAAGAGAATCGAAACGTTTCATGTGGAATACTATCGCAGGATATCGAAAATTAGAATTGGTGATGACAGGAACGTATGTAAAAATATTATAGAAAGAACGAAGAGGATGCTAGGACATCGTGGAATAACTTCCATGAGAGAGCTACTGTGGGGAGCTAAAGTGGTTAAAAACTGAAGAAATTGGAATGTTTACAACAAATAACGTATGATGCAGGTGCCACTCTGATATGAAGAGTTCGGCACAAGGAAGGAAGTCGTTGCGAGCCACATTAAACCAGTGAGATGTCTGATAACTAAAAATAAAAGTCTGGTACACCGTCCAGCCCGGGAGTCACTTTCGAGAGGCTTTGCACATTACTTTACGCAAATGTTGGGCTGGGTTGCCACACTGTATGGATACAGGTTAAGACTGAAAAAAAAAGTCCACTGATAGTTCACGGCAAAAGGCTCTTCAGTACAGTATTAAGTTATGAAAGCTGAATCGGCAGGTGAGCTCAGTTACTGCTCTGATCGAAGATGTAAGTGGAGAGTAATCGCCTCTCTTCAGCTCCTCTTTTGCCATCGTCACTGTTTGACCGAACTAGGTGGTGGAGCGCTCGATCAGGCATTAGAATGTATTCGTGCGTCTTAAGTTTAAATATCGGTCCAGCCATCCAGATGTTAGTATTTAGAGATGTACGTAATCACTTAATGGATTTTAAAATGTCTGAAAGTGTTTCAGAAGGACACTCTCTTCTGGTTTGGTGGGTCCGACTTGACTTCATCATCTGTGCCACTCTCTTCATCTCAGAGTAGCATTGGCACCACTGTCTTGGTTTATTTGTTCCATATATTCCAGCCCCTGTCTTCATCTACAGCACACGTCCTGCTAGGGTGGGTTGGGTTGGTGTGGGGAAGGAGACCAGACAGCGAGGTCATCGGTCTCATCGGTTTATGGAAGGATGGGGAAGGAAGTCGGCCGTGCCCTTTCAAAGGAACCATCCCGGCATTTGGCTGTAGCGATTTAGGGAAATCACGGAAAACCTAAATCAGGATGGCCGGACGCGGGATTGAACCGTCGTCCTCCCGAATGCGAGTCCAGTGTCTAACCACTGCGCCACCTCGCTCGGTTCACGTCCTGCTACCCTATATGTTCTTCCTATCTGTGATTTCCACAATTTCGTTTGTCCGATGACTCTGTGGAGAATCTCCATATTTCTGATCTTAACAGTGCACGTAATTTTCTGAATCCTTTTCCAGGACCACATCTCCAACCCTTCGATTGTCTCCGTTTCCGGTTTTCCCACAATCTGCGATTCACTTCCATACACTACCCTTCGCCAGACTAACTTTTCCGCACATTTGTTATTCAAGTTAAGATACTAGTACACTTATTTTGGGCAGGAATGGCTGCTTAATCAGCGCTAGTTTTTTCCTTACAAGATCCTTGCACTATTTTGCTTCCAAACTACCGGAAGCTCTTCTGTTTGTCCACAAAGTGGTCTCCCATTTTTATGTTTAGTTTATCGTCAGTTTCGTTGCTGCTACCCCTCATTACTTTCGTTTTCCTTCAATTTACTGTAAATTCATTGTGAGTGATCTTTCTAGTGTTCATTACATTGTTAGGTAGTAGCCATGGAAGAGGTGTGGGCCAGATTTTGCCCGAAAAATTAGGTACCAGGTCACAAGTATTTTCAACCCTAGTGCATGTCTTAGCCAAGTGATAGACGATGTAGGATCATTGTGCAAGGGTTTGACAAAGCCAGATCATGTTGTGGTAGTGGGTGGAGCTGGAAACTGTATTGATAGGGATCAGGGCTACAATATTGAGTGTGACCTGGTGAAAATAGCATCTGCAACGAATCATACAAATTTTGGCTTGGCTCCTGCTTTCATGCAGTATGACTGTCCCGATGGTCAATATGGAGCTAGATCAGCTGCTTCAGGCGGCTACATTGTCAGACATAGGTTTGTTCCTGTTCATGGTATTGGTAGGTGGGACTTCACAAGACATGGCCTGCATCTCTGTAGGAAAGGGAAGGGTAAACTGGCTGGGATGATAGCAAAACCTTTAAGGGTGGGGGGCACTGAAAGTCCTGGGTTACATTTTTAGGCTGAGATCAGTGTCCTATCATCCCACATTGATTGAAATTAAGCTTAGTTAAAAGTTCAGACAGGTAGGTACTAGAGATGTGAAAATATTACAAGATTCTCATAACAATATAGCAAAAATAATGTTGCTATGTCACAAGATTCACATAGAAGCACAGTTAAAAATAATGTTAATATAATCCATCAAAATATCAGGGGATTAAAACACAAAGTAGATGAACTTCTAGTTTGTTTAGAACATTTAGAAACTGGGGGTGGAATAGATGTAGTATGCCTGACTGAACATAATATTGTCACAGGTATGGACTTGGTAAGTGTAGATGGATATAAGCTTTCAGAATTTGTAAGTAGAGACACTATGGAGAGAGGAGGATGTGCCATATATGTTACAATCAGTCATAATGTGAAAAATTTTGAAAGTAAAAAATTTTGCACAGAGCAACATATAGAAGAATGTGCATGTGAACTTAAACTAAATAATGGCACTTTTATAATTGTAGCTATTTATAGGTCCCCATTGGGAAGTTTTCAACTATTTTTGGAAAACTTGGAGTCTTTGTCGTGGGAATTTAAGTGTAGATTTTCTGAAAGAGTCGGATAGAAATCTTGACTTTTATTACTTGGTTCTTTCAGTTTGACATTCGTTATTGATTTTCCTTCTCAGATGGTAAAGGAAAGCAGCACACTGATAGATGGAGTTTTCATAGAGCAAGATAAATTTCATAAAATAAAAGATTTTCTTGTTAAGAATGGTCTATCTGATCATGATGCATAGTTAGTTACAGTTTGTGATATACCTCCATATGGTAATGCAAAACAGTCCTCCAAAATAGTGCATTCCATTAACGATTTAGCAATTCAAAATTTTTGGGAAGCTTGCAACAGTTGTACCCAGATGAGGTAAACAGGGAACATGATGCTACTTAAAAATTTAACCTATTTCATGATACCTTTGTGAGTATATTTGAAAACAGTTACCCTAAGAAAACAGTGAAATACAATTGTAAGAAACCATTCTTATAGCTAGGAGGAGCAATGATCCAAAAACAGTGAAACATTATAAAAACTGCTGTACTATATTAAGAAAAGTTACTAAAAAGTCCAGAAGTATGTGCATTATGTCTGAGATTAGCTCATCTGATAATAAAATTAAAATAATTTGGAATATTGTGAAAAGGGAAACAGGGCAACCGAGAGCACAGGAAGACTATATTTTTATCAAACACTTTGTAAGTATATTTGAAAACAGTTTCCCTAAGAAAACAGTGAAATACAATTGTAAGAAACCATTCTTATAGCTAGGAGGAGCAATGATCCAAAAACAGTGAAACATTATAAAAACTGCTGTACTATATTAAGAAAAGTTACTAAAAAGTCCAGAAGTATGTGCATTATGTCTGAGATTAGCTCATCTGATAATAAAATTAAAATAATTTGGAATTTTGTGGAAAGGGAAACAGGGCAACCGAGAGCACAGGAAGACTATATTTTTATCAAACACTTTGTAAGTATATTTGCAAACAGTTTCCCTAAGAAAACAGTGAAATACAATTGTAAGAAACCATTCTTATAGCTAGGAGGAGCAATGATCCAAAAACAGTGAAACATTATAAAAACTGCTGTACTATATTAAGAAAAGTTACTAAAAAGTCCAGAAGTATGTGCATTATGTCTGAGATTAGCTCATCTGATAATAAAATTAAAATAATTTGGAATTTTGTGAAAAGGGAAACAGGGCAACCGAGAGCATAGGAAGACTATATTTTTATCAAACACAATGAAAAGTTTGTTAACAAGAAATTAGAAGTAGAAAACATTTTTAATAATCGTTTTTAAGTGTTGGAGAGAAAACAGGATCCAGCTATTCATTAGAAAATCAAGGCAATATATGGGAGAAGCAGTACCTATGCAATTTGATAAAATTGAAATTCAACCCACTTTTCATACTGAAATTAGGAAAATAATAAATTCAAACAAAAGTAAAAGCTTACATGGAATTGATGGCGTTCCAACAGACTACTGAAAGCTTCTTCCCAACAAATAAGTAGGATTCTCAGTGACATGTAGTAGGTCAATGAAACAGGGCATTTTCCCAAATAGACTTAAATATGCTAGTGTTAATTCATTACATAAAAAAGGGGATAAATCTGATACTAACAACTACCACTCAATCTTACTTCCGGCAGCTATATCCAAAATTCTTGAAGAAGTAATGTATTCAATAGCAGCATCACATATATGTAAAAATGAAGTACTAACAAAACGTGAATTTGGTTTTCAGAAAGGCTTTTCAACAGAAAACGCTATATATGCTTTTAATGATCAAATATTAAATGCATTTAATAACCGAACATCACCCATTGAGATATTTTGTGATCTTTCAAATGTTTTTGATTGTGTGAATCATGAAATTCTTCAAGATAAGTATTGTGGTATGAGTGGGACAGTGCACAAGTGGTTTGATTCATGCTTAATTGGAAGACTGCAGAAGGTTGAAATTAACAGTACAGATAGTCAGCAAAAACCAGTAGAGTCCTCTAACTGGAGAGGCATCAAAAATGGTGTCCCACACAGCGTTCAGTCTTGGGTCCTGTACTGTTCTTAATATATATCAACGACTTGGCTATATTCATGAAGATGCAAAGTTGGTTCTTTTTGCTGACGATACAAGTATAGTAATTACCAAAGAAGCAAGAATCAGCTGAGGAAATTGCAAATAATGTCTTCCAGAAAATTATTAAGTGGTCCTCTGGAAATGGACTCTCAGTAAATTTTGAGAAAACACAATTTATACAAATCTGTACAGTAAATGGCATAACACCATTGATAAATCTAGACGATGAACGTAAGTCTGTTGCTAAGACACAATACTTAAAATTTCTGGGTGTGTGCATTGATGAGAAATTGAATAGGAAGAAACTCATTGTTGATCTGCTAAAACGGTTAGCTTCAGTTACTTATGCTATTAGGGTTATTGCCAATTTTGGTGATAAACATATCAGTAAATCGGCATACTATGGCTATTTACATTCACTGATTTCATATGGTATCATATTTTGGGGCAATTCGTCATTAAGAGAGAAAGTATTCATTGCATAAAAGTGTGTAATCAGAATAGTAGCTGGAGTCCACCCAAGATGACCTTGCTGACATTTATTTAAGGAACTCAGGATTTTCACAGTACATTCACAATACATGTATTCACTTATGAAATTTGTCGTTAATAACCCACCCCAATCCAAAAATTACAGCGATGTTCATAGCTACAACAGTAGAAGAAAGGATGATATTCACTATTCTGGATTAAATCTCACTTTGGCACGGAAAGGGGTGAATTATGCTGCCACAAAAATCTTTGGCATGTCTCAAATACTATTAAAAGTCTGACAGAAAGCCAATTAACATTTAAAAGCAAATTAAAAGAATCTCTGAATATCAACTCCTTCTACTCAATAGTTGAATTCTTAGATATGAATTAATAACTGTAAGGAAAAAAATTATTATTTTTTGTAAAGAAAACTTATGCTGCAGAGACACGTTCCACATCATTACGAAATGTCGTATTTATGACCTATGGAACAAGGATAAATGTAATGTAATGTTTAATAGGTCTTTCACTTCATTCTCGTCTTTCACTTCATCCTCTCTGAAAGTGACGATAGCAATGTGATCAATGAATCTTATTGGCATCCTTTCACTCTAAAAATTAATCAGACTTCTGAATATTTCATTTACCTTCGTCTTTCCTTCTTTGGGATACAGGCTGAACAGCAGAGGTGAAAGACTAATTCCCTGTCTGCTAACTTTGGCAATCTGCGTTCTTCACACTTGAACTACCATTACTACTAATTTACCTTCTTTGCTATTGTATACATTGTGTATGAGTGTTACCAGTTTTTCCCTACTTATTTTTCAGACAAATTTTAGGCATTTTCGAACTTCTTACGCTGTCGAAGTTTTTTCCAATTTGGCTAATTGCATGAAGGGCTCGACTTTTTTCAGCCTCGCCATTACTATGCTACTTGAAACGCTACTGACACACATCGCTAACCGATATTACTTCATTTTGTGCGGCATCCCAGGTATTTAGTGAGCTGGAGCAGTATGTCCCACAAAGCAAGCCTCAGTCTAGCACAGCTTGTGGTTTGCTCTTGGAAGCGTCCCTATAGCCTCTCTTATTGGCACAATGACCGTCGCTGAATCTCATTTGCTCAAGTGGTGTCCACATTTGGGAGCATTGGCTGTGTCCAAAACCTGGTAAACGACCCAGTCTGTGACAGTTGAAAGCCGGGCTGGTGTCTGCAGTGTACGTTACCGCTGCAGGGAATAACTGAGAGCGAAATTCATTATTTTCTTACTTCAAAAGACAGATGCCGGGCTTCATCTCGCCAGCGTGGGAGAATCTGTTGCATTCGCTCTAAAAATTAGGTTCATCCAATGGTAATCATTGTGTAGCTCTGGACAGAGTTGTCGATGCGTAAGACTGGGCAGTCATGAAGATGCTGCAGCGACGAATTCCCTACTTCGTATTAAAACATGTGCATGTTGTACGCAAAGCAGTGCTGTCTTATGATTTTTCGTGGGTTTAGCAACATTCTCGTCCGTCATATTGGCAACAGCATCACGTCTACATACAATTTTTGAGAGCAGTGAGCTGGGGGCTGTGAACTGGGATTCTGCTTACTCCGGCCCTGCTCATCGAAGAGGCAGCATGTCTCCCGCTGCCGCCCCGTGCTTGTAGGTGTATGGTAGCTGTTTAACCATTTGACTGTTGTGGCCGGCCGGTGTGGCCGAGCAGTTCTATGCGCTACAGTCTGGAACCGCGAGACCGCTACGGTCGCAGGTTCGAATCCTGCCTCGGGCATGGAAGTATGTCATGTTCTTAGGTTAGTTAGGTTTAAATAGTTCTAGGGGACTGATGACCTCAGAAGTTAAGTCCCATAGTGCTTAGAGCCATTTGAACCTTTTTTTTTTTTTTTTTTTGACTGCTGTGGCCGACTCAACTCGTCCTACTCCGCTTTTCCAAAGGTGCTGAGGACTTATTTAAACGCGGTCTCTGGGATTTCCTTAAACGCTGTTGACGTATTTACGTGTCGTCTTCTCCTGACCCTCACTGCCGCGGACGAGTTACTTCCACGTTTTAACGGATAGAGAAGTTTAGAGTATTTGTCATACAACATAAATGCCTCTCTGCTTGCTGTCATTTGCAGGAAACATTGTTTCGATATTTTGAACAATTAATGAGACAATATTGTTACGACCACATAATTCACAAAGAAATTCGGCTGGCCTTGTGCGACGGTCCGCCAGATATAAAAACCAATATCACAAGATGGAAATGGGATACCGCTGTCCTCTCAAATTTAAATAAAATTTCATTATCCTATCTACATTTCATATACGAAAATATATGAACTAAAATTAGCCACACGTAAAGTCTACTCAATGTTCTTTTTACATCTGCAAACTCTAAAAATTTTGTTCCATACTTTACTTAGTTTGATGCAGCACAGTAACTACGACGAATAACGAAAAGAAATTCATCATTTTTTCGAGCGAAGATGTCAGACGCTAATATGTGCAGAAATCAAAATTTTTCAACAAATATTCTTGTTGCAGTTGAATGATATGTATTTCTAAGATGGCAGCAATTCCACATTTCTGACTTCGTGTTGTTAGAGTATCCCTGATTGTGTGAGCTGCCTAGATAACCGGTCCTTGTGTTCTATCTTCATAAAGTCTTCCACACTCTTTTAACCTTTGAACTGTATTAATGTCATTTTGCAGTGTAATTTTAATTTACTGTCTGTAAATCTCTTTGTGATTCGTGTCAATCATTAGAGCGAAATAAATAGTGTTAAACTAAGGCTTGACACAGGATTCAAAAGCCTTCGGGTTGTCTTACAGCTTGTCCTGTGTAGACGAACCATTAAAAATGAAATATTGGGATGTAGTCCCAACTGATTCACATCACTATGTTGGTGTTGCCCCTGAGAATAGTGGTCCAGCTGCAACGACAACATACTTACTATTCTTTCAGCGCAACGAGCATTACATTCGCACGTCCCGCATCAATATGTCGTACTCTTCAATGCTGTTGTGTGAACGCTACGAGCAAAAGGCTCGACTTGGATCACTACACATGCAGAAGAGGTCTACAACGGTAGGAAATGCAGTGCCAGAACTACGTATCTGGCATATTAGCCTCTATTATCCTTCCTCAATACGAAGTTTAGCTTCATGCTAATTACCTCGTCATGCGTTAGGGGTTATTCATCACAGACGGTGTGGTATTTACCCTCTAATTGACTCCCCCTACTCTGCTACTTAACAAAAGACTCATTGTTGAGTACGGCTTCTTACTCCCTATGACATGGATGACATGACAATAATTGTGTAACTCGAAGAGTGTGGATGATGATGAGAAAGAACTGCGAATTATAGTGGAAGAAATAATAAGTGGTAATGGAAAATGGGAACGAAATAGTTACTCGTACAATACCTGGATAAATACTAAAATGTTTGAAGCCGGAATACTGACGTTAGGGTAACAAAATATGTAACAATTTTCAGTGCTCTTAGGACTTTCTGACAACAGTAATGGTTCTAGCACCAAAGAAAAAAATGAACCAAGAGCTGCAGTGAACACAGTACAGATTCTCTCATTTCACACGAAGCCAGATTGATGCGAAATCATTGATAAAATACGGATAAACGGTGAATATGGTTGAGGAGAAATTTGGTTTTAAACGAAATATTAGCACCAGGTATCCAACATGAAATCTGCGTATTTTGGGAGACAACTTTATTGAAAAGGAAATATAACTCTGTATGTGTTTTATAGATCGGGGTAAAGTATTCGGTAAAGCGGAGTGCTATAAGCTTGCAACAGTGATAAGAGAAACGTATGTGATCAGGAAAAGCAGGTGTCTCAAAAACTCATCTTATCTAAATCGTAAATGTAACTGAAAGTGAGAAGAGAAAGTACCAAATGGAGAGAATTAGGAAAAGAAGTAAGACAAGGCTATGGACTCTTCTACCTGATCCACTCTGTAGTTACAAAATATGATTCACCACTGACTACTAGAAGAGAATGGGGTGAAAACTGTAGGAAAAAGAATAAAGCGTTTGACGTTTGCAGAGGCATGGTCCTTCTAGCAACAAATGAAAAAAAGGACAAAGAATATTGCATACTATTGAAGCTGAAAGAAAGAATTATGGAACGAAAATATACACATAGAAAACAAAGTAACGGCACTAGGAGGAAATAAAAGGGTGTAGATAATGTTGAATGGAGAATTATTGAAGTGTGTCCGAAGTTTTAACTGCCTCAGAAGTAGCGTAGAAAACTAGTGGAAGAGCATTACAGAAATTAAAAACGCGATATCTATGGAGAAACAGGCATTTATAAGAAAATATGAGTATTTTGCAGCAATTTGAACAATGGTTTGAGAAAAAAGCACTAACAAAATATTTTGTACGGAGTGTCTACCTGTATGGTGCTGAATCATGAATAACAACGAAGGAAGATAAATCAGTACTAGAGGCTTTTCAGATGTGGACATGGCGAAGGGTCGAAAGATTAAGTTGGATGGACAGACTAAAACATGAGGAGGTACTAAGGAGAATGAGAATCTACAGTAATTTACAGAATTCAACGAAAAGAAGGAAAAGGGCTCATAAAAATGTTTTAGAGAGGTGTGTGGAAGAGAATAGGAGACGACGGAGATAGAGGTTTGAGATCCTGGATGGTAGGAAATACAGCAACATTAAGAAGGGTGGGATGTTGTTGCTATAGTACAAAACTGATGATGATCAGTATCTAGATAAAGACAGGCACGAACCAAAGCCCTCTGAAATCGGAGGTTAAGAAATGAGTCCTCATTGTATTAATGACCGCCCCGATAGCTGAGTGATAGTCTGCTTTCGGCGGTGGCGTGGCACGGACCTGTTGTCCCGGCCGCGGGCACGCGTGGACGAGGAAGTGTTTACACCGCCGGTACTCGCGCGTGTTGTTGTCTGACTCTATCGCCATGGCACACAATTTTCGAAAGACTACTATCCAGTTTACGTTCGACAACGAATATGCCAGACCCAAAGCTTTCGAAATAGAGCGTTTTCTGAGGGAAGAAGTTCGTTTACCTGCTGCAAACGTAAATGGAATACACCTGTCCATTGTAAGCAGTACAATGTACGTAAAGATGACCGATGAAGCTGCGTGTGAAAGAACTCTCTCCGCTGCTCAAAGAGGATTTACATTTCGACACTCCGATGGCCATATCAGCGATGTAACAGTATCTCCTTCACGATTGGGTATGAGGGTCATTCGGATCTTGGAATTGCCGTTTGAGGTGCCAGAATCGATGGTTACTGAATCGCTGCGACCATATGGAACGGTACTTAGTCATACGCCTGAGCGCCGGGCAAGTTTTAGCACCTATCCTGTACTAAAAAGCGTCAGACATGTGATGATCGACCTTACTAAACGTATCCCTTCTTATTTATACATTGGAGGATGTCGAGGTATTGTGATTTACGATGGCCAGCCACGCACCTGTTCTGGCTGTGGTGGAGAAGGACATATCCGCTCGGAGTGCATACAACGCCGCGTCGTGCAACTACCACACGGAGAAGCGTCACAGGGAGAAGTTCCCACGCAACTGCCGATGACGTACGTGTCGGTGGCCCGCCGGGAGGGGTTGCCAAGTTTGGAGCGTGACAAGGACGTTGGAGTTATCAATGACGGGACACGAGCATGACAACGACAACGGACCAAGCATATAAGGTGGGTACAGTGAACATTAACACCCCGTGTTCGCTTGCAAAGATGCAACTTCTCTGGTAGATGATTTACGCCACAGACGTTGATATTCTGCTGATGCAGGAAACCTGCAATGCTGCTTTTTCCGACTTGCATGGTTACAGCACTTATCTAGCGCCGACTCCAGATGGAGGACGTGGCACAGCGATACTAGTCCAGGATGTGTGAGCTCGATTACTTTCCTTCGGCTCGGGGTTTGGTTATGACCGTGAACGGCATTCGTATCATCAACCTCTATGCACCCTCCGGATCTGACAATCGACGGGTGCGTGCACGATTCTACTCGGAGGAGATTGCCCCCCTATTCCATGGGAGGTATGACCACATCTTGGTAGGGGGAGATTTTAACTGTGTACTCGCACCGAAGGATCAAACTCCTAATTTCAGCTCCTGCCACGCTTTGAACACGATCTGCCGGGACATGGCCCTAATGGACACGTGGGAAAAGATCCATGAGCAGCGAGAGGGCCACACGTATTTTACTAGCCACTCGGCGAGCAGGCTGGATCGGATTTATGTTTCTGACAGATTACGAGATCACGTGTTGGCTGCTGAACGTTGGCCCACAGCTTTTACGGATCACCTTGCATATTTATGCACGTTAACCCTCCCACGGCAGCGGGTTTGGCGGAGTCGTAGATCCTGGAAACTTAATTCATCCTTATTGGTGAATCTCGAATGTTGCCAGCGGATCGAAGAAACATGGCAGACATGCACTCGCCGTTTGCCGCTGCACCGTACGGTTCTTTCATGGTGGCTACAATGTGCAAAACCGGCGATACGAAGAGCTCCCGTAACGTATGGCAAGGAAAAAGCGACATGGCTCCGAGATACACTTGATTATTACTAGACCGCGGATTTTAGGTAAAAACATACTTTGTTCCTGAGTTCCTATTTGCATAAAAATTTGTACTTATGCGTTTCATGACTATTTACACTTAATAGCGTTAATTCTATAGGACCTAAAAAGCCTATTTCGACGTTAGTGACTATTTTTGCCTATTTCGGCTTTAATATCTAAAAAAGTGCCTATTTCATCATATAAGACAGTGGCTCCAAGCTTTTCCACACTATACGACAGATGGAAAAAAATATTTTCTGCACAGCGTGCAGCAAGGTTGATATGCGCTCATGCTTCGTATTTGCCTAACACTTCGATCTTTTTTTATTTTTTTATATCGCTATCCCTGTTAATACCAAATACTCTTTATAGGTGTTTTATTATTCATATGTAAAAAATAGATCACGGATCTTTACGTTAAAACCTATTTTTTTTTCCTAAGCTCCAATTTGCGTATAAGTTGGTACTTACGCGTTTCATGACTAACTAAACTGAATACCGCTAGTTCTATAGGACCTAAAATTGCGTATTTCGACTTTGACACCTAATTTAGCCTATTTCGGCATCAAAATCCTAAAAAGTACCTATTTCGTTAATGTGACATAGAGTTCTTGTGTTTTCAAAGATTAGAAAAAGGAAGTAAACTTAGGGCTTTACGTCTCGTCGAAGGCGAAGTTCGTTAGAGACTGTTTACAATTCCTTTGCTTGCCTTACTACCAACAGCACTCGGCACAGGTGAATGGTCATCCATCCAAGTACGCGCCGAGCGCGACTGTGCTTAACTTCGGTGAGCGAATGGGAACCGGTCAAAGATTTGAGTTACACATTAGAATCGAACGTGGGAGTACTAAATGTTGTATTTTAAAATATTTCGTTCGTAGGATTCTGGCCAGCTGTGTATTTTCGCAAAGAAACGGTTTCATTGGCCTTAATCTGAGCACGGATTAAAAAATCACACTGTTAATCGTAGACGCCATCTATAGCTAAATTACTGCCCTTCGCGCATTTTCTCGCTGCTGTCTACAGGCAGTCCTATCAAACTACTCTGTTTCGTGAAAGGTATTATACGTGAATTTTCCGGTTCGAAAAATAATTTGCCAGTAGCGAGATGTTTTCATCTGAAGCACCAGTAGATTCCATTCGCTTGTTCAGAAGGGGCGGCCATCTGTCAGGTGCCATATGTCCAGCAACGAGTACGGTACTTCCCCTACCGCTCCCATGCACTGCAGTAAAAAAAAATCTAGTTTCTGTGTGAGATTACTACGCCATGCCGAAAACAGCTAGTTCAAAGTCTACTCATGTAAGGCAGTGGCTGCAAGATTTTCCGCATTAGCCTATACAACAGGTGGGAAAATTATTTTCTACCGAGCATGCAACGAAGTTTTTGATGTTTTTCTTAGACTTCTTATTTTCTTGTCACTTGGGATTATTTTTTATCGCTATCCTTTAGTAATACGAAATACTCTTTATATGCGATTGTAACTGCATATCCCTTTTCTCTCGTATTAGGTTTCGAGTGTTAAGAAATCTCACTTAACTCAGGATGCAGATGGAATCGCACATAAATCTAATGTTGAACGAAAGTAAAAATTGAAGCAAACTCTTTTAACCAATAAATCTGGTGAATCCTCCGAAAAAAAAACAAGTTCTGCAGTCATTTGTGTCATGCACTTGTGGCAGCAAACATCCCCTTTCGGAAACTAGAAAACCCTATTTTCAGAGGTTTTCTTGAGAAGTACTGCCATCAGTCTATTCCTGCAGAGTCAACTTTACGTAAGAATTATGTGGATTCAGCTTACAATGCTGCATTGCACACAATCCGAGAAGATGTTGGAGAATCTTGCATATCGAGTTCTGTGGATGAAACTACTGACAGTCTTGGCCGTTACATTGCAAACCTGATTATTGGCAAGCAAGATCCAGATGCTCTAGCCAGGACTCATTTGATTTACTCAAAACAGCTTGCAAAAACTAACTAACTAACAAACAATAGCACAGTTTGTGAACAATGGGCTTAAGGTGCTATACCCAAACGGAGTGAATGAGAATAAGGTGCTTCTGGCCGTCAATGATGCTGCTGCATTTACGATAGCACCGTTTCAAATATTAAAAGTATTCTACCCATTGATGCTGCACTTAACTTGTGTAGTGCATGGGATCAACCGCATAGCAGAGCAAGTAAGGCTAAAATTTCCTAAAGTAAGTAAAGTAATATCTATGGTGAAGAAAATTTTTCTTGATGCACCATCAAGAATACAGGCATTCAAATAACAGCTTCCAGATGTCCCATAGCCGCCAGAGCCTGTTGTCACCCGCACGTGGCTGATAGCAGCAGAATACTATAGTACGCATTTCTCAGCTGTCCAGAAGGTGGTTGAAAATATACCGGAGCATGCTGCATGCGTAACTGCGGCAATGGAGTTACTCAAAAATTCTTCTTTAAAACGGGACTTATCGTACATTAGAGCCCACTACACATTTATGACAAGAATAATTTCACAATTAGAAGGCTCAGGGAGACCTATCTACGACAATATTTCTTCGCTTGAAGAAGTCAAAATGAAAGTTAATGAAGCGCCAGGTGAAGTAAGGGGAAAAGTACGGGCAAAAATGCAAACGGTTTTGCAGAAGAACAATAGCCTGAAGGAGTTGTGTGCAGCTGCCGACATACTTAGTGGAAAATCCAGCACCCCTGACTGCAGCATTCCTGTCCAACATGTGCCGAAAATGAAGTACGCCCCTGTCACATCTGTTGATGTAGAACGTTCTTTATCAGCGTATAAATTGATTCTGACTGACAAGCGCCACAGTTTTTCACTAGAAAACTTAGAAAAGATTTTGGTTATTTGTTGTGAAACCAACTATGGTCAGAATATGTGAAACTACGAGTGTATTAATTAAACCAGTGCCACATCTTTTTTACGGAGATCTTTATCTTGCAGGAACTCAAAAATATTTGGAGTTATGTTCAACATTAATGTTGTAGATTGCTACGCTCTGTAACTGTGTAAATATTCATTCCCCTTGTTTTAATGACTAATAAGATGTTCATACTGCAAAACTGTGTATTTTAATTTATTTTTATTTGCTCTGTATCATTTTTATTAGAGCCTATTTTAGGTTTTATATAGCCTAAATGAACTACTGAAGGAGCCTATTTTAGGTGCCTAAAACACACTTTTTTACGACCTAAAAATCCGTGGTCTAATTATTACTACATGGTGCTCCGCGACCTGTCCTCCAGGGCCCCATCGCCCGAGCGTCAAGCGGAAGTCCATGGCATTCAAGCGTGCATTTTATCGATTACGAGACGTCGACTGGAGGGACTTTCGATCCGTGCTCGGTGCTTGGACAACGTCGTTGGAGAACGTATTCGCATGCATCATGTGTCCAACGGACATGCGCGTGATCGCCTATCCCTGATCACAGTGCTCCATGATGACGATGGTCGGCCCTTGACATCACAACAGGACATTCCTACTGAGTTTCTGGACATTACCGCCTCCTTTTCACTGGGACGCCGACGGACAATCGGACAGGAGAAGATATTTTGCGACAGATGCAAACGGAGGTGGATGGTCCGGATGCAGAGGCGCTATTGGAACCCCTAACGGAAGATGACATCCGGGGCGCACTCACGAAGGGTGCGGTGCATAAATCCCCTAGGACAGATGGGTTGACACTCGAATTTTATCGTGCATTTGCGGCTTTAGTGATGTCCCAGTTGGTATTGATGTATAATAAGTTATTGAGCCCGGACGTTCCGTCGCAGTTCACGGCGGGACTGCTTATACCAATACCGAAATAGATAGCGAGTGTCAGCGCCCATCAATTTACACCGCTCACGATGCTCAACACTGACTATAAAATCTTTGCGCGAATGTTGGCGGCAAGGCTCAAGACTGTAATATCCAAGACAATACCACCAAACCAGGCTTGTCTACGGGTTCGGAGCAACATACATTCTACCCTAGGCGAATACCGTGACGTAATTTCCCTGACGGACGCTTGTCGCGTGCGAGCCGTGTTCGTATCGATGGATTTTGATCGTGCCTTTGACAGGATCAACCATGCATAAAAAGTTCTCGGTTTACTTTCCGCGTCAAATTTGGATAAAATCCCAAGCTTTCGATGACTCGGCGGGGTCAGGGATTTTCTCTGCCTCGTGATGACTGGGTGTTGCGTGCTGTCCTTAGGTTAGTTAGGTTTAAGTAGTTCTAAGTTCTAGGGGACTGATGACCATAGATGTTAAGTCCCATAGCGCTTAGAGCCTTTCGATGACTACCTCCGTCATCTTCGTCAGGGGTAAAACTGACTGTCGTGGACCGGTTTTTTTTTTTCTTTATTGTATTTCAATTCCCCATCGGGGCGGGCTGGCAGCAGCATATGCGCTGCTCTTCAGCCGAAAGACATAGAACAAACAAGAGAAGACATTTAAAAATAACGAAGGAGAGAATATGGTGAACATAGATATAAAAAAGGGGGAACATCATGGAAGACAAAAAAAAAAAAAAACGGGGTGACCGTAAAATGGAGATAAAAATCTGTTTGAAAGTAGCACACACAAAATGCCACACACTGCGACAGTTAAAAGAACACAAGGCACAGTATGACTGGAGCATAAAAGGTATCGACGGATGGCGTAGCACATAACAAACACTGACGGCGAACCTCAAGGCAGTACACAATTAAAATCACACCTCTTGACGCACAGGAGAAACAGCACTAAACACAACACTGATGTGGCACACTGACGATGATCAAAACACAGGATCTGCCAGGCGCAAGGAGATGAGGGAGACTGGAAGAAGGGAGGGAGGGGAAGAGATGGGGGAGATGAGCGGGGGGTGCGCTGAAGAGGGCGAGGTAGGGAGGGATGTGGGAAGGAAAGAGGCAAGTATGGGGTGCAGGGTCTCAGGGGATGGGGGGAGAAGGAGGAAAATCCGCTTTGGGAGAAGAAGGGAAGAGGAAAAATGGGGGCCCTGGGGAAGCGGGGGGGGGGGGGTGGAACAAGGCCAGGTTATAGTTGGAAGGAAGGGTAGACGTCACAGCGAAGTTCGTCATCTGGGAGGGGGAGGCATTGGAAATTGCCCTGATGATGGAGATGGATGGTGTGGAGGTGGAGACAGGGAGGGATACAGCGATAGACGTGCGGCAACGGGCGTAGGGTGGAGAGGAAGGAGGAAACCAGAGGGTGGGGGGGATCAAGCCTGCAGACAACGTAAAGGATGCGGAGATATTGGAGGAACAGGAGGAGGTGGGGGATTGGGATCAGTTCATACAGGAGCCGATTGGGGGGAGGAAGGCAGATACGGAAGGCAAGGTGGATCACCTGGCGTTCAAGGATTTGGAGGGCCTTGTAAAAGTGGGTGGGGGCGGAGATCCAGGCAACGCTGGCATAACAGAGGATAGGACGGATGAGGGATTTGTAGGTGTGGAGGATGGTAGAAGGATGCAATCCCCATGTCCGGCCAGATAGGAGTTTCAGAAGGCGGAGGAGGGAATGGGCTTTCTGCTGGATGGTCTGGAGATGGGGGGTCCAGGTGAGGTGTCGGTCAAGGGTGAGGCCAAGGTATTTCAGGGTGTGGGTGAGCTGGATGGGACGACCATAAAGGGTGAGGTAGAAATCATGGAGGCGAAAGGAGCGAGTGGTGCGGCCTATGATGATTGCCTGGGTTTTGGAGGGGTTGAGACGGAGGAACCACTGGTTACACCAAGTGGTGAACTGGTTAAGGTGGGTTTGGAGGGTACGTTGACCCCGTTGAAGGGTAGGATAGAGAGCCAGGAAGGCGGTTTCATCAGCATACTGGAGAAGGTGGACTGGTGGGGGTGGCTTGGGCATATCAGCTGTATACAAGAGATAAAGGAGAGGGGAGAGGACAGAACCCTGGGGGATGCCAGCCGTGGGATAAAAGATACGGGATTTGGTGTTGTGGAGGGTGACATAGGAAGGGCGGTACGAGAGGAATGAAGCGACCAGACCGACAAAATTGATAGGCAGGGCGTAGGTTTGGAGTTTAAAGGGGAGACCGGGATGCCATACACGGTCATAGGCATTTTGGAGGTCAAGGGAAACAAAAATGGCAGAGCGACGGGAGTTGAGCTGGAGAGACAGAAGGTGAACAAGGTTGAGGAGTTGGTCTTCAGCAGAGAAGGAGGGTCGGAAGCCACACTGGGTAAGGGGGAGCAGGTGGTGTTGAGCAAGGAGCTGATGGATACGGTGGGAGAGGATGGATTCAAGGACCTTACTGAAGATGGAGGTGAGGCAGATGGGACGATAGGAAGAGGTGGCAGAAGGGGGTTTGTTGGGTTTGAGGAATAAGAGGACGCGGGAGGTCTTCCACAGGTCAGGGTAGAAGCCAGTAGAGAGGATGTCATTATAGAGATGGGCGAGGACAGTCAGGAAGGTATAGGGGCTTTCTCGAAGGTGACGGTAGGTGACACAGTCGTGACCAGAGGCCGTGTTGCGTTTGGACCGGAGGATCGTGAACTGGTGAGGCTTCCGCTTTTATAAGAAGTGGACGGCTTCTCATTGGCTGGATGACGTCACGGTGAAACCGGCGCGTACTGAGATGGCGGCCCATATGTCCTTTGATTTTGTTTGTGCACTTTGTCCAGCGTTGCTTGCAGCGCCATCCATTGCAACAGGCGGAGAACTGCGAGGAATGTAAGAAGTCTCCCTCTGCGCCCTTTCTTTATCAATTGCGCGCTTCCATGCGTTGCTGAGTGCGTAACCGGAGTCTCTGTTGAAATTATCTTCACGTAGTCTAATTTCAACTGCTTCCCTGATGACAGAGTCCCAATAGTTTGAAGCGTGAGCTTGTAGTCTTGTTTCATCTAATAAAATCTTATGTTTATTTAACAAACTGTGCTCAGCCACCGCTGATTTTTCTAGATACCTGTATTTCAGGTGACGCTGATGTTCCACACAGCGATCGGCGTCATAGACTGGCCCATATAACTTTTGCCGCACTCGCAAGGAATGCTGTAAATTCGCGGTACTCTCAGGCCAAGATTATCTTTCACGGGTCGCAGCATTTCCTTAATCTTCCTGGGTGGCCGGAAGACTGGTCTGATTCCCTGCCGGCTCAGAACTCTGCCGATCTTGCTGGTCGTTGCACCGCAGAATGGTAGCCGCGCGATGTGTTTGTCCTCTTGATCTGTTCGAACAGCGTCCTTTCTTGGTTTCTTCGCCAGAGTAGATCTGATATCACGATCGGAATATTCATTTTTTATGAATACCGTCGTCAGATGGTTAATCTCGGAGCCGAGATGATCCTTGTCCGAAATAGTCCTTGCTCTGTGTACCAAGGTGTTCAGCATAGCTCTCTTCTGAGCTACATCTACATCTATACTCCGCGAGCCACCTTACGGTGTGTGGCGGAGGGTACTTATTGTACCACTATCTGATCCCCCCTTCCCTGTTCCATTCACGAATTGTGCGTGGGAAGAACGACTGCTTGTAAGTCTCCGTATTTGCTCTAATTTCTCGGATCTTTTCGTTGTGATCATTACGCGAGATATATGTGGGCGGTAGTAATATGTTGCCCATCTCTTCCCGGAATGTGCTCTCTCGTAATTTCGATAATAAACCTCTCCGTATTGCGTAACGCCTTTCTTGAAGTGTCCGCCACTGGAGCTTGTTCAGCATCTCCGTAACGCTCTCGCGCTGACTAAATGTCCCCATGACGAATCGCGCTGCTTTTCGCTGGATCATGTCTATCTCTTCTATTAATCCAACCTGGTAAGGGTCCCATACTGATGAGCAATACTCAAGAATCGGACGAACAAGCGTTTTGTAAGCTACTTCTTTCGTCGATGAGTCACATTTTCTTAGAATTCTTCCTATGAATCTCAACCTGGCGCCTGCTTTTCCCACTATTTGTTTTATGTGATCATTCCACTTCAGATCGCTCCGGATAGTAACTCCTAAGTATTTTACGGTCGTTACCGCTTCCAATGATTTACCACCTATGGCATAATCGTACTGGAATGGATTTCTGCCCCTATGTATGCGCATTATATTACATTTATCTACGTTTAGGGAAAGCTGCCAGCTGTCGCACCATGCATTAATCCTCTGCAGGTCTTCCTGGAGTACGTACGAGTCTTCTGATGTTGCTACTTTCTTGTAGACAACCGTGTCATCTGCAAATAGCCTCACGGAGCTACCGATGTTGTCAACTAAGTCATTTATGTATATTGTAAACAATAAAGGTCCTATCACGCTTCCTTGCGGTACTCCCGAAATTACCTCTACATCTGCAGATTTTGAACCGTTAAGAATGACATGTTGAGTTCTTTCTTCTAGGAAATCCTGAATCCAATCACAAACCTGGTCCGATATTCCGTAAGCTCGTATTTTTTTCATTAAACGTAAGTGCGGAACCGTATCAAATGCCTTCCTGAAGTCCAGGAATACGGCATCAATCTGCTCGCCAGTGTCTACGGCACTGTGAATTTCTTGGGCAAATAGGGCGAGCTGAGTTTCACATGATCTCTGTTTGCGGAATCCATGTTGGTTATGATGAAGGAGATTTGTATTATCTAAGAACGTCATAATACGAGAACACAAAACATGTTCCATTATTCTACAACAGATTGACGTAAGCGAAATAGGCCTATAATTATTCGCATCTGATTTATGACCCTTCTTGAAAATGGGAACGACCTGCGCTTTCTTCCAGTCGCTAGGTACTTTACGTTCTTCCAGCGATCTACGATAAATTGCTGATAGAAAGGGGGCAAGTTCTTTAGCATAATCACTGTAGAATCTTAAGGGTATCTCGTCTGGTCCGGATGCTTTTCCGCTACTAAGTGATAGCAGTTGTTTTTCAATTCCGATATCGTTTATTTCAATATTTTCCATTTTGGCGTCCGTGCGACGGCTGAAGTCAGGGACCGTGTTACGATTTTCCGCAGTGAAACAGTTTCGGAACACTGAATTCAGTATTTCTGCCTTTCTTCGGTCGTCCTCTGTTTCGGTGCCATCGTGGTCAACGAGTGACTGAATAGGGGATTTAGATCCGCTTACCGATTTTACATATGACCAAAACTTTTTAGGGTTCTTGTTTAGATTGTTTGCCAATGTTTTATGTTCGAATTCGTTGAATGCTTCTCTCATTGCTCTCTTTACGCTCTTTTTCGCTTCGTTCAGCTTTTCCTTATCAGCTATGATTCGACTACTCTTAAACCTATGATGAAGCTTTCTTTGTTTCCGTAGTACCTTTCGTACATGATTGTTATACCACGGTGGATCTTTCCCCTCGCTTTGGACCTTAGTCGGTACGAACTTATCTAAGGCGTACTGGACGATGTTTCTGAATTTTTTCCATTTTTGTTCCACATCCTCTTCCTCAGAAATGAACGTTTGATGGTGGTCACTCAGATATTCTGCGATTTGTGCCCTATCACTCTTGTTAAGCAAATATATTTTCCTTCCTTTCTTGGCATTTCTTATTACACTTGTAGTCATTGATGCAACCACTGACTTATGATCACTGATACCCTCTTCTACATTCACGGAGTCGAAAAGTTCCGGTCTATTTGTTGCTATGAGGTCTAAAACGTTAGCTTCACGAGTTGGTTCTCTAACTATCTGCTCGAAGTAATTCTCGGATAAGGCAGTCAGGATAATGTCACAAGAGTCTCTGTCCCTGGCTCCAGTTCTGATTGTGTGACTATCCCATTCTATACCTGGTAGATTGAAGTCTCCCCCTATTACAATAGTATGATCACGAAACTTCTTCACGACGTTCTGCAGGTTCTCTCTGAGGCGCTCAACTACTACGGTTGCTGATGCAGGTGGTCTATAGAAGCATCCGACTATCATATCTGACCCACCTTTGATACTTAGCTTAACCCAGATTATTTCACATTCGCATTCGCTAATAACTTCACTGGATATTATTGAATTCTTTACTGCTATAAATACTCCTCCACCATTGGCGTTTATCCTATCCTTGCGGTATATATTCCATTCTGTGTCTAGGATTTCGTTACTGTTCACTTCCGGTTTTAACCAACTTTCCGTTCCTAATACTATATGCGCACTATTTCCTTCAATAAGAGATACTAATTCAGGAACCTTGCCCTGGATACTCCTGCAGTTTACCAACATTACATTAACTTTTCCTGTTTTTGGTCTCTGAGGACGGACGTTCTTTATCAACGATGATAATGTCCTCTCTGGTAAGCCGTCAGGTATTTTATCGTTTCGCCCAAGGGGGGGTCCCTCTAACCTAAAAAAACTGGGTGGTGAAAACTACGCGCGTTTAGATATAAATCTGTATGCGTCGGTTTTCTGTACACACAGAATGTCCGAGACGTCCATCTGATTTTCGCTCCACCAGCACATCTAAGAAGGGTAACTTTCCATCCTTCTCCACCTCCACTGTAAATCTTATGTTCTGATGTATACCATTCAAATGATCAACAAACTGTTACAGTGCCTCATTGCCATGTGGCCAGATTAAAAATGTATCGTCAACATACCTGAAGAAGCAGGAAGGACGTAAGGGAGCACTGTTCAACGCTCGTTCTTCGACATCCTCCATGAAGAAGTTAGCTATGGCTGGTGACAGTGGCGAACCCATGGCTGTTCCGTCAGTCATTTCATAGTATTTTCCACCATACAAAAAATAAGTGGTCGTCAAAGTGTGTCGAAATAACTTCAGTATTTCTGGAGAGAAATGAGGAGCCAACAGTTTTAACATATCTTCCACTGGAACCTTTGTAAACAAAGAGACCACATCTAGGCTGATCATGATGTCATTCGGACCTATCCTCATCTGCTTTATAATGTCAACAAACATTTTTGAGTTTGATGGCTACAGTGGCCGACTATAGGTGCTAATAATTTGGTTAAGTATTTTGCCAACCGATATGTAGGAGACCCAGTAGCACCAACAATAGGTCTCATCCTTATGGACTTCGGGTAGACCATATAACCTGGGTGGCCTTGGTACTCTTGGTCGTAAATTCTTGACTAGCTCTTCTGGGAGGCCAGAGTTCTTCAGTAGCTCCCCTGTCTTCCTACTAAATGCTGCTGTGGGATCCCGTTTAAGAATCCGGTACGTAGATTTTATTAGATGAAACAAGACTACAAGCTCACGCTTCAAACTATTGGGAATCTGTCATCAGGGAAGCAGTTGAAATTAGACTCTGTGAAAATAATTTCAACAGAGACTCCGGTTATGCACTCAGCAATGCATGGAAGCGCGCAATTGATAAAGAAAGAGCGCAGAGGGAGACTTCTTACATTCCTCGCAGTTCTCCGCCTGTTGCGATGGATGGCGCTGCAAGCAACGTTGGATAAAGCGCGCAAACAAAATCTATGGATATAGAGGCCGTCACCTCAGTACGCGCTGGTTTCACCGTGACGTGATCCAGCCAATGAGAAGCCGTCCACTGCTTACAAAAGCGGAAGCCTCACCGGTCCACGACAGTCAGTTTTACCCCTGACGAAGATGACGGAGGTAGTCATCGAAAGCTTGGGATTTTATCCAAATTTGACGCGGCAAGAACTTTTTATGCAAGGACTCCGTCGCGAAAGACTTCGTAGGATCAACCATGATTTCCTTCACTAGACCATGCGACACATGGCGATACCACAGGATTTTATTACCGTCCTCATGCGCCTCCTTCGCGGCGCTTCTTCCACGGAGCTGAGTCAATGACAGGGAGGTGGGAACGATTCCCGTTTGCAGCTCAGTTAGCCAAGGATGTCCCTTGTCGATGATACTGTTTACAATAGCGCTCGAACCATTGATGCAGACTCTTAGACTAACAGGCGTCTGACTCCGTACGAGATCCTTCACGTGTCGTGCATATGCCGACGACTTGATGACACTCGTCCGGTCGGAGAACGAAGTAAGGTGTTTACCCTTCTTACTACGTACGAAGTAGCTGTGGGAAGCAGGGTCAACATGAATAAAACCAAGATCATGCACATCGGTCGAGGGCTGGACGCTCTGCAAAAAATAGTTCAAATGGCTCTGAGCACTATGGGACTTAACTACTGTGGTCATAAGTCCCCTAGAACTTAGAACTACTTAAACCTAACTAACCTAAGGACATCACACACATCAATGCCCGAGACAGGATTCGAACCTGCGACCGTAGCGGTCGTGCGGTTCCAGACTGTAGCGCCTTTAACCGCTCGGCCACTCCGGCCGGCGGACGCTCTGCACAGTCCGTTTACGCCGGTGGACATCTTGAGATGCTTAGGTGTATCATTCACCCGATCGCTACGGCAGTCAGCGGCGGCGCGCTATCGACGTCTCCTCCAGCACTTCCATCTGCACATACGCAACAATTCACTCCGGACGCACGACCTGCTCCAAAGGGTGGACTACACTAATGGTCACCTGGCCTCGCGACTGCCGCATCTGGCACAGTTACTGCCAATGCCACATGGTATTGCTGACAGATTAATGGCGGCCTTTGCATACTTTGTCGGCCAAGGAATGTTGTTTAAGATCAAATACGAGACTTTAACTCTCACACACCATCCTGGAGGACTTAACCTCACGGATGTGCGGAAAAAGGCTCTGGCTCTATACCTGCGAGAGACGCTTCGAACTTGGAACCAACTGCAACACGCCATCAAATCGGCCATCCTGGATGTGCTTCTTCCCACGTCCTTTGAACCGCCTGTGGCGGTAGGCACAGTTTCGCCCTCTTTTTCTCACGTCGCGCGATTCTTTGTTGATTTTAGTTACGTTCAGTTACGGATACCTTCTACAAGACTCCCCACTACCCGTGAGATATATCGTTACTTGCGGCGTCATCATGGCACCAATGTTGTCGAACTTAAATACCCAACGCGAGACTGGAGACAGATTTGGCGAGCTGTCCATGCGCCTCTCCTCACCACAGCAGCGAGATCGTCGAGGTATACATTAATCAACCGCAAGACAGTCAACAGCCAACGATTGTACGACATTCGCATGGTAGATTCCCCGCTCTGCCTTATATGTGGGATGCAGGACACCGACGACCATTCTCCGCAGTGCGGTGAGGCAAAGGATGTTTGGCGGCTAACGCAACGCATCATGGCCCTCCTCCGACGCGCCGACGAATCTACGATCACGACGGACGCTCTATTTATCCCTGACGCTGTCTTCTTCCCCTTACAAAAAACATCGGAAATCCGATGAATTGGAGGACACGCATCGTACTACGTGCTCCCGCGGACCTTGATATCGGGCATGGACTATTGGCATTATCTACTAGAACAACACGAAATCATCCGACGCCACTCTAAATATAAAACGCATATTGGGAACTTTCTAGGAGCATGTTTCATAACCCACCGAAGCGGTGGGGAGTCCCATGTTTATGTTGTTTCGAGGGATAGGATTTACTCCCAGTGAGGTGTCGAGGATGTCACTTCGTCTCTATATTTCTTTCCCTTCTTTTTCATATATGATTTTTCTTTTAGGACATTAAAATTAAATGAATAAATAAAATATTATTGTTACTAATAAAAAAAGTGTAATATCGTAGGCTTCCGCGGCCAGAGTCAGTCGACATAAAAGTTTTCTGGGTTTGGTACCGCGTCATAATCTAAAAACTACTGCTGCTACAGAAAAGCCAACATCTACATCTACATCTACATCTATACTCCGCGAGCCACCTTACGGTGTGTGGCGGAGGGTACTTATTGTACCACTATCTGATCCCCCCTTCCCTGTTCCATTCACGAATTGTGCGTGGGAAGAACGACTGCTTGTAAGTCTCCGTATTTGCTCTAATTTCTCGGATCTTTTCGTTGTGATCATTACGCGAGATATATGTGGGCGGTAGTAATATGTTGCCCATCTCTTCCCGGAATGTGCTCTCTCGTAATTTCGATAATAAACCTCTCCGTATTGCGTAACGCCTTTCTTGAAGTGTCCGCCACTGGAGCTTGTTCAGCATCTCCGTAACGCTCTCGCGCTGACTAAATGTCCCCATGACGAATCGCGCTGCTTTTCGCTGGATCATGTCTATCTCTTCTATTAATCCAACCTGGTAAGGGTCCCATACTGATGAGCAATACTCAAGAATCGGACGAACAAGCGTTTTGTAAGCTACTTCTTTCGTCGATGAGTCACATTTTCTTAGAATTCTTCCTATGAATCTCAACCTGGCGCCTGCTTTTCCCACTATTTGTTTTATGTGATCATTCCACTTCAGATCGCTCCGGATAGTAACTCCTAAGTATTTTACGGTCGTTACCGCTTCCAATGATTTACCACCTATGGCATAATCGTACTGGAATGGATTTCTGCCCCTATGTATGCGCATTATATTACATTTATCTACGTTTAGGGAAAGCTGCCAGCTGTCGCACCATGCATTAATCCTCTGCAGGTCTTCCTGGAGTACGTACGAGTTTTCTGATGTTGCTACTTCCTTGTAGACAACCGTGTCATCTGCAAATAGCCTCACGGAGCTACCGATGTTGTCAACTAAGTCATTTATGTATATTGTAAACAATAAAGGTCCTATCACGCTTCCTTGCGGTACTCCCGAAATTACCTCTACATCTGCAGATTTTGAACCGTTAAAAATGACATGTTGTGTTCTTTCTTCTAGGAAATCCTGAATCCAATCACAAACCTGGTCCGATATTACGTAAGCTCGTATTTTTTTCACTAAACGTAAGTGCGGAACCGTATCAAATGCCTTCCTGAAGTCCAGGAATACGGCATCAATCTGCTCGCCAGTGTCTACGGCACTGTGAATTTCTTGGGCAAATAGGGCGAGCTGAGTTTCACATGATCTCTGTTTGCGGAATCCATGTTGGTTATGATGAAGGAGATTTGTATTATCTAAGAACGTCATAATACGAGAACACAAAACATGTTCCATTATTCTACAACAGATTGACGTAAGCGAAATAGGCCTATAATTATTCGCATCTGATTTATGACCCTTCTTGAAAATGGGAACGACCTGCGCTTTCTTCCAGTCGCTAGGTACTTTACGTTCTTCCAGCGATCTACGATAAATTGCTGATAGAAAGGGGGCAAGTTCTTTAGCATAATCACTGTAGAATCTTAAGGGTATCTCGTCTGGTCCGGATGCTTTTCCGCTACTAAGTGATAGCAGTTGTTTTTCAATTCCGATATCGTTTATTTCAATATTTTCCATTTTGGCGTCCGTGCGACGGCTGAAGTCAGGGACCGTGTTACGATTTTCCGCAGTGAAACAGTTTCGGAACACTGAATTCAGTATTTCTGCCTTTCTTCGGTCGTCCTCTGTTTCGGTGCCATCGTGGTCGAGTGACTGAATAGGGGATTTAGATCCGCTTACCGATTTTACATATGACCAAAACTTTTTAGGGTTCTTGTTTAGATTGTTTGCCAATGTTTTATGTTCGAATTCGTTGAATGCTTCTCTCATTGCTCTCTTTACGCTCTTTTTCGCTTCGTTCAGCTTTTCCTTATCAGCTATGATTCGACTACTCTTAAACCTATGATGAAGCTTTCTTTGTTTCCGTAGTACCTTTCGTACATGATTGTTATACCACGGTGGATCTTTCCCCTCGCTTTGGACCTTAGTCGGTACGAACTTATCTAAGGCGTACTGGACGATGTTTCTGAATTTTTTCCATTTTTGTTCCACATCCTCTTCCTCAGAAATGAACGTTTGATGGTGGTCACTCAGATATTCTGCGATTTGTGCCCTATCACTCTTGTTAAGCAAATATATTTTCCTTCCTTTCTTGGCATTTCTTATTACACTTGTAGTCATTGATGCAACCACTGACTTATGATCACTGATACCCTCTTCTACATTCACCGAGTCGAAAAGTTCCGGTCTATTTGTTGCTATGAGGTCTAAAACGTTAGCTTCACGAGTTGGTTCTCTAACTATCTGCTCGAAGTAATTCTCGGACAAGTTGTCTTGAGACAGCCAGAGTGAGAGCAGCAGCAGCAGCGAGTACTGTTTGTATAAAGCGTTTATTTTGCATTTTGTTTACGACCTTCCACTAAGGAAGGGACTCTATTTGTGTTTATCTGCTCTGCATAGTAACTAACAGTTCTTGATAAAACTTTACGTAGTTTTCGTGTTAGATTTATTAGTGTTTTCTTGATCGTTTAGAACAGAAAGCGCCCTAAAACCGTCTTTTGTTTGTTTCGCGGCCGTTAGCCACTAGTCACTTGAATCAGCAGTTGTCTTGTGACAGCCAGAGCGAGAGCACCAGCAGCAGCGAGTACTGTTTGTATAAAGCGTTTTTGTACTTATTTGCTGCGCTTAGCTTTTAAATAGTTTTTCTGGGAAAACCTAGCGTAGTTTTCGCGTCTCGTATTTCAGTGAGTGTTTCTTGATTATCAGAGTAGCTCATCAGAAGATTATCTTGGGAATTTGTCACCGTATAGGGTAGGGTAAACATAGTCATGTGTAGGGACTGTGGTTGTTGTGAGCGGACGCAAGGAGAATTGGCCACTCTTCGGGGGCAGGTGGAGGCTTTGTCTGTTAGGCTCATCGAGCTCGAGGCGCAGGCGTCGGCTCGTAGTGGCGTTGGGGCAACTGTGGTGAGACCTATGCCTACTTCGGTGGCCTTGGAATCACATGGAACCCCTGATGTCGCTGCGTCTTCCGGCAGTGAGCATCTTACCGGTCAGCCATCACTCCAGGGTGAATGGCGGACAGTGGTGGGCTCGCGCGTGCCTGGCCGAAAGGCGAAGGTGGGATCTGGCCGCGTGGCAGCTGCCTTACCCCTTTCCAACAGGTACGGGGTGCTTCCTAGTGGTGATGACATCGTTTCCGAGCCACCACAGGATGCCTCGCCTGTTGGGCCAGTGGCCGATTCTCCGGCAAGGTCCCGACAGTCACAGAGGGCGGGCCTATTAGTTATAGGGAGCTCCAACGTTAGGCGGGTTATGGAGCCCCTCAGGAAAATAGCGGGTAGGTCGGGGATGAATGCCAGTGTGCACTCGGTGTGCTTGCCGGGGGGTCTCGTCCGTAATGTGAAGGAGGCCCTTCCGGCAGCTATTGAACGCACTGGGTGTGACCGGCTGCAGATAGTAGCACATGTCGGAACGAATGACGCCTGCCGCTTGGGTTCTGAGGCCATCCTTGGTTCCTTCCGGCGGCTGGCTGATTTGGTGAAGACAACCAGCATCGCACGCGGAGTGCAAGCTGAGCTTAATATCTGCAGCATAGTGCCCAGAGTCGATCGCGGTCCTCTGGTTTGGAGCCGTGTGGAGGGTCTAAACCAGAGGCTCAGACGACTCTGCGACTATAATGGTTGCAAATTCATCGACCTCCGTTATTGGGTGGAGAACTTTAGGGCCCCCCTAGACAGGTCAGGCGTGCACTACACACCGGAAGCAGCTACTAGGGTAGCAGAGTACGTGTGGCGTGCACACGGGGGTTTTTTAGGTTAGAGGGACCCATTAGACCCATTAGACCCAGAAGAAGGCCGCTGCAATGGTGGCCGAAACGTTGGCTTTTCCATAGCAGCAGTAGTTTTTACATTATGTCGCGGTACCAAACCCAGAAAACTTTTGTGTCGAAAAAAAAAAGTGGTCAGCGTGACTGATCGTCGTCCTAGCGGCCTGGGTTCAATTCCCGGCTGGGTCGGGGATTTTATTCGCTCAGGGACTGGGTGCTGTGCTGTCTTCATCATCATTTTATCCCCATCCGGCGCGCAGGTCGTCCAATGTTGCGTCGAATTTAATAAGACCAAGGCGGTCGGACCTACCAGGCAAGGGGCCTCTCGGTCAATGACGCCAAACGCTCATTTGCATTGTAATAATGTAGAGAACATGAGATCGAGGGTATCACTGGGAACGCTGTCACGTTGATCACATGATCGCACATTTAGAGAAATGTCAACCAGTGCCTTGGTTCTTCGTATGCACATTTCGCAAAATGACCAAGAAGTTACGAGGAAGGAAATTCGACCTCAGATGGATGATAAGCAACAGTCGATTTTCCTGCACATGATTTATGACTTGAACTACCCAACGTACCGTTCGCTACACACCATAGTGGCTTGCAGAGTATGGATCTAGGTATAATTGTAGATGGTGATGGCGTGTTCCTCGCTTTCCGGAGGGCATTCGTCACTGTCTGGTAGTGAGCAGACTAAGATATGAGTAACTCGAGGGCACACTGTGTGCAGTTATTCCTATTGGACAGAAATAAACACCTCGTTCTTAAAGGAGTGAAATCGTAAGGAAGTAATTTATAGCCGTTAGTATTCATTAAAGTTACACATGATCTTTCGCATTCGGGAGGACGACGGCCATTCTGATTTAGGTTTTCCGTGATTTCCCTAAATCACTGCAGGCAAATGCTGGGATGGTTCCGTTGAAAGGGCACGGTCGACCTCCTTCCCCGTCCTTTCCTAATCAGATGAGACCGATCACCTCCCTGTCTGGTCTTCTTCCATCCCCCTCCCTCCCATACAGGCTCATGCTCATGGTCTTTTGGGAGGTTAGAATGGCTCTATGGGACTTTGGGACTTAACATCTGAGGTCATCTACACTTAGAACTACTTAAATCTAGCTAACCTAAGGACATCACACACAGCCATGGCCCAGGCAGGATTCGAACCTGCGACCAGGGAAGTAGCGCGGTTCTGTACTGAAGCGCCTAGAACCGCTCGGCCACCGCGGCTGGCCTTATTGTGAGGTTGGCGGCTTATATGTTGTGTACACAATGCCCTAGCAACGCCAAAAAGCGGTAGGAATAAGTCGGGAAGTCAGCGGAATATCGGCGCTTGAAACAGCGACTTGCGGTTGACCTGCACCGTCTGGGAATCTTAGCTCATAGGATTAACATTCGCGATAGACAATATGCTACGATGACTTCCGTCTAGCGGTCGGTTAGCAAGACCGAAAGTCTTAGAGAGATGCTCAATGCGCTCCATTGCAGACGCCATAAGAGATGCGTTGTGCATCACGAAGCAGTTTAGTGATAAAATTTTAAGAGCTTCTGTTATAAGAAGGGGCTGGCATCGTATTACTTCCGCCCGGGAACATCTCACGAACTTACCACGATGTTCATAACCCGATAGGGATCACACAGAGTTGAAAATTGTCTGTCAGCATCCCAGATTCAGTAACGATTTTTCTTTCGCATATTATCAGTCGCAAACATCCTTCAAAGATGATTCTGTACCGAACAATGAATGTCTGAAAGCGTATCTGCCTTTGACACAGTAGAGGTTTACACTGAGACGACAAAAGTCATGGGATGGGGATATGCGCATCTACAGAATAGGGTGGTATCGCGTTGAAGGGCCGAAGGTACCGACCGGTCGCCGTGTCATCCTCAGAGCTTAGGCGTCACCGGATGCGGATACGTAGAGACATGTGGTCAGCACACTGCGCCCCCCCCCCCCCCCCCCGCCGTAGTCAGTTTTCAAGACCGGTGCCGCTACTTCTCAGTGAAGTACCTCCTCAAATGGCCTCAGAAGGGCTGAGAACTCCACTTGCCAGCAACTCTAGGCAGACCTTGACAGTGACCCATCCAAGTGCTAGCCCAGCCTGACAGTGCTTAACTCCGGTGAACTGACGGGAACCTGGGTTACCACTGTGGCAAGGCCATTGGTCAGTATCGCGTACACAAGGTATACGAGGTACTGTCCAACATTTTCGGGACTGGTGCTGCCATCTGTTGAAAACCTTACCTTTGGTCACACCCTCGAAGTAGTTCCCATCCGCATGTACACTTCGATCCCAGCATTTCTGCCACCGGTCAAACGTATTCTGGAAGTCCTGTTCTTTGAGGGTGTTTATCACCACCAGCGATGCTTCTTGAATCCTCTCTAGAGTGTGGAACTGACGGCCTTTCAACTTCAGCTTTGGGAATAGCGCGACGTCGCAAGGTGCCAAATCTGGCGAGGACGTTGCGTGGGGGTACAACCGCCAGCTTGTTTTTTGCCAGAAAGCTTCTGGTGAGTAAGGACGTGTGAAAGGGCGCGTTGTCGTGAGGCAGCAGCCAGTTCCCAGTTTGGGCCGTCGTCACCACACGTTTCCATGGAGCCATCGCAAAACGTCACAGCAGTATGTGGAATTCATTGTTTGGTTGGGTGGGACGAATTCTTTGTGCACAATTCCCTTGGTATCAAAGAAAACGATGATCGTGGTCTTCACTTTTCTCTTCACCTGTCTCACTTTTTTTGGGTCTTTGATAACTCGTGACAAGAAGATTGGATCATCAGATGCGGTCTGACGAAGGTCCGTGCACAATTGAACACGCTGTACCTTCTGATTGACAGTCAAGATCCTTGGCCCAAATTTTGTGGCGACGCGATGCATACCCAACACATCAGTCAACAATCGTTGACATGTCCCATAACCAATAGCCACTTCATCTGCATGGTCTTGAATTGTTCAACACCGATCCGTACGAAACAGTTGTTGAAGTTTGGCAACAAAGTCTGGCACAGTGTGGCTAACGGGCCTTCCAGTGTGAGCATCACCTTCGACATCTGTACGGCCGGCCCTGAACCGAGCATACCACTCAAACAGATGCCTAAGACTCATGCTCTGTCCCCCAAACACTTGTTGATTCATTGCAAGGGTCTCAGTAGCAATTTTAACAAGGTTCGCACAGAATTTGATACACACGCACTGTCCTGGAGGCGGATCCATCGTAAAATCGCCACACACCAAACACAGAGTATTACGAAAATCACTGTGGATACGTAACACGTCGTCCCAGCTGAATGCCACTCCGCACACTGACTCATCAGATATACAGCTCTCACCACCTAGCGGTGCAAAGATCTACTACTCCTACTTTCCAGTTGGTAGCACCAGTCCCAAAAAGTTGGGATTCCACCTCGTGAAAGGCCAATGCATTGCCGGAGTCGTCATTTGTCCTCAGGCGATTCGAGTGAAAAGGTTTCCAACGCGAATATGGGCGCACGAATGGAATTTACATGCTCTGAACGCCGAATTTTAGTTACAGCTAGACCGACGGCACATTCCGTTTCAGATATCGTTAGGAAATTCAATAGTGCAAGATCCAGAGTGTGCTGAGAATACCAAATTTCCGGCATTACCTCCCACCGCAGACAGCGCTGTTGCCGACGGTCTTTACTTAAAGACCGAGAGCCACAGTTTTCCGAAAACTTGTCTGTAGAATTTGAGCGAACGATTTGTCCACCAATATTTCCCTACATGAATACCATCAAACCTTTACGGGACATAGTCGAGAAGACCATGCACAACATTCGGCACCCGCAGGTCATTCGCTATTATGGACGGCAATAGAGGCAGCATGGCTGAGTATTTCTGCAGAGCACAACCGTTGAGTCCACGCCACGTCGTACTGTTGCACTATTCCTGGAAGAAAGAGGCCCTACACAGGTACCCCATGAATTTCGTAACTACAGCATGTAAGGAAATACTTTGACCATTGCATATGGTGGCCAATCAGAGTCAAACGTGCCCCCTCGTCCACTGGGGACATTTACTTTAAACGAACAAAAGGGTGCACTAGTTCGGGACAATATATAGCTCGGCCGGTCATGCGTTGGTGGGAGACTCAGTGGCTGGACGTGAGGGATAATAAGTTGCGAGCGGTGAAGAATTCTGTCCGACCGTGGCTCACCTCCTTCCGACAACGACGCGCTGAGGAAGTAGCCCTTACACTGCTTAGAATAGGACATTGTCCTTTGACGCATGGTTTTCTGTTACGTCGTGAGGAGCCACCAACGTGTCATACATGTGGGACACAATTGTCGATACGACATATTTTAACTGAGTGTGTTTTATATGCGGGTTTGAGGGAAGATTTCAGTTTCCCACCAGACCTACCCTCTCTTTTAACTAATAATGAGGCGAGTGTCGCTAGAGTTTTACGTTTTTGTGTGATGTCTGCCCTTCTTCCCAAAATATTGGGATTGAAGTCTTAATGTGCTGTCCAGTGGTTTGGTCACCCATTATTTGTAAGTGGTCACTCAGCCACCGTTAATTATTTTTACCTGTTTGTACTGCTATTTTATTTTTAGTTTTATCTCCCTGTTTTGATGTGCTGTGTCCAATCTTGCAATCTAACTAATACCAATTCTCTCACAATTCGGCTCTGAATTGAACTTTTGGGAACGGGTGCTGATAACCTCGCTGTTGTGCGCCCTAAAACACTAATCATCATCATCATCAAGAATATATAGCCATTGTTTGGTGAGCAGAAACGCTGCTGTTGTTAAGATATTAACCATGTAACTACGGGCTATTTTCAGATTTTCCGAAGCAACAGAAATAGATTTGTTGGGTAAATAGCAGCAGCCTACGATCCAGAGTTACAGAAAAGTGTACGACAGGAATACCGCGACTTCCGACGTGTAAACATATGAGAGATAACGACCAACGCGATAATCGCTTTTGTCGTGACATTGTACGGAGATATGGGTGTGGAAGAGCACGCCTGCTTCTCCCGTCGCTGGAGGGTTAAGCAGAATTGAAGTCAATTTCTCCTCAGATCTTCTTACATTCTAGTGTTTATTGAAAGGCTTCATATAGTGACATTCACACCCTTTCCGTAACTGTAACGAGCCCTTATCAGTGCTCAAACGAAACCTTTGTTATTTGCTGAGATGGATAGTCTTTTGAAGCATGGTACAAAATCGGGATTAAATTAGTCCACCTGAATAAGAGGGCAGTTGAATTCATCACTCTCTCATTTAGCGATCTGCTTTGCAGTGCTTTCATATATTAGTAAGGGTGTTACTTACAGGACTGTATGAATGGGAACACACAACATTCCTTGGTTGGCACTTTACTCTATTGACAGATATTAGTCACATGAATTAAATGGCTAAACGGTTCAAATGGCTCTGAGCACTATGGGACTTAACTGCTGTGGTCATCAGTCCCCTAGAACTTAGAACTACTTAAACCTAACTAACCTAAGGACATCACACACATCCATGGCCGAGGCAGGATTCGAACCTGCGACCGTAGAGGTCGCGCAGTTCCAGACTGTAGCGCCTAGAACCGCTCGGCCACTCAGGCCGGCTCACATAACTGAATGCGCACTAAGAGTCCGAGATAAGCACGTTCGCCATTTTCAACAGTTCGTGCTCATGTTCTGCATCATAACGTGCTTTCTGTAGTATTTGTAAATATTTCGGTGTAAACATGTTAACTGCTCTATCATATATTAAGCCGTAGCTGGCTACCGTCATGCCTTGTTCTTTTATCATTGGTTGCAGTCTAGTGGTGTCTTATTTCTTCTTCAGTTACTGCCATAAAGTTGCTGTTTTCTCTCCATGAGTGGCAGCAGCAGCGTGTATCGAGACTAGTACTGCTGTACTATCTTTGGTGTGGCGGATGTGTTTTCCGGGTGTGCTGAGTGTGGCAGTCGGTCGGTTGCGGCAGAGCAGCGAGGAAGTCTCCGTAGCGGGCAGTCAGGCCGGAGCCGCTGCCGGCGTGCACGCGCGGTTGTGAGGCGCTTCTTACGAGGGTTATGAATTTCGTCACCCACCGATCCTGGACACTAAAGTCAAATGCTGACTTAACCTATTATCTAGCCTCAACTGCTTTCACTTCTCTTCGTTTGGTCCTGGTTGTTGCTTTCTGGCAGATTCCCGCGAGCAACAATGTGTGTGCATTGAAGATGGCTAGAGTTGCAGCCGCTTTCCTATGTTGTGTTTAACTTAATTTAATTAATTCCTTCATTAATGAAGGCCGTTGACGTTCTGTTTCCTGCCATGGGCGTTAACGTAACTTTCGGCAGTGCATTTTCCTCATTATGTTGATGACGTCCAGCATGGCGTGTAGTTAGAAAGCTGAGGTGTGTTGATAATTTTGGGCATTTATTCTGACTTGGCTGGATTGGGCACCAGTATCCGGAACGTTGTGCTTTTGACACCTTGTTGTCGTTTTGCTGGTCGGGTGGAGCAGAACTGATCTTATTGGTTGGTTTGTCAGCTGGCTTCCGGTTGGGTTGCCTTCCGATTAACAGGTTGTCGGTCTGGCTGCCTGCCTCACTTAAACGTGTGTTAGTGTTACTTCCAAGGTCGACCCTTGGAACCTTCTGAGCGCCGCTCCTTGTGTTTTACGTACTGATTTCCTTTTTAGTCTGAGTTTTAGCATAATAAAATTGCAAAGCTTCTTTTTAGACTTTAAGCAGTAAAAAAAAATTGTTTCTTGTTTTGGTATGTGGCCTTCAGCCGGGTTTCAGCCTTTCAAGATTAGAATTGAAAATTCCTTGCGTCTAGGCCTTAAGCCATAAGTATGTTTCGAGTTGGTATGTGCCCTTCAGCCGAGTTTTCAGCCTTTTCAAATCAAAAGTAGAAAATTTTGTCCATGCCTTAAGCTGTCGGAAATATTTTCTAGTTTGTATGTGGCCTTTAATCGAGTTTTCCAGCTTAAATTAAAAATTGGAAACTTCTTTGTCTGGGCTTTAAGCATTTTAGGATAAACCCTTAACCTAGTCAAGTTGAAATTTTGAAGCTCTTCCCTCTAGGCCTTTAGCCGTAAAATTGTTTTCTGCTTGGTGTGTGGCCTTCAGCCGAGTTTTAATCTCTCTTAGATTAAAAATTAAAAATCCTTGTCTTGCCCTTAAGTCATAAGATTGCCTTTTTTTTTGTGTGGGGTCTTGAGTCGAGATTTACATGAAATATTTTAAGATAAGGCCTTCAGCCTTTTCAAATTGAAAGCTCTTCTTCCTAGGCCTTAAGCTATTAAATTGTTTTGTTGATATGTGGCCTTCAGCCATGTTGTCAACCTATCTAGATTAAACACTGAAAATCTTTTTCTCGACCTTAAGCTTTAACACTGTTCCTTATTAATATGCGGCCTTCAGCCTAGTTCTATGGGAAAAATTTAAGCTAAGGGTTCCAGCCTATTTATATTTAAGATAAAAAAATTTCTTTCTAAAGAATTGGAACCTCCAGAAGAACTCCTGTACCTCAATTCCATGCTTAGGCCTTGTGCCTTGGATTTTCGATGTGGCCTTCAGCTGATCTAAGTTAAATCAAAGGAGGTCTTTCGTTAAAACATTGAGAGCTTTTGATTCTTGCTTGTGTGATTGTATGTTTTAACAAATATAGTAACTTATTTTGGCGACTTTCCACGAATATAACCTCATCCGCTCTGTCCTGCTAGCCCTAGGATTTCGTTAATGAATTTTGGAATAGATTGTTAATTTCTCAGGTACAGAATTTTATGGTAAGTAAAATGCCATAGACTTTTACAATTCTTTATGTATCATGCGGACATTTAAGTCGTACTTCATTGGTCGTGGACCACCTTGTACATTGAAACACGCGAACATCTTTTACCACGGAAAAAGTTATATCTGCAAATGAACTGAATTTGTATAATGTCTTAAAAATCTTGCCTGTCTTGAAAATGGAAACTGGTTTTAGTTTCCAAAAGCTTCCGTTTCGAGTTGCCTTTAACTTGTAACTTGCTACTGATAATACCTGTGCTTAATTTGATTTTACTTACTGATAGTTGGTGTGTAGCAGAGTGATAAAATAAGAGATAGACGATTACAGAGAATGCTGAAAAATTTCATCGACTGCAGCGCTTGTAATTTTCAGGAGGGTGTTTGTTGCTAGGTACATGATCATGTTGTATCTTAGAAGATGTTTCCACATTTGGAAAAACTGTAATTTTCCAACATACTTTTTGTAACAACAGAGAAAGGGTGCACCAGTAAAAAAGTGTATTTTATTATTTAGATTTGGAGTAAGAAAATACGTTAACTTGAGCATATGCTGGATTTCTCTGATTTTCTGGTCGTGGTTATTTCGTTAGACGTGTGTGAGAGGAAGTAATCTTCCAGTATACGTGCTCTGATTTACTTTACATAAAATTAAATTCGGGATGACATGGAAATCTGCCTTGTCAAAACATTCTGGCATACAATACTATAAGAGTAATATGGCAACGAGGACCATATCTACCAAACATTAAAGTACATGTGTATAATGTGCAGATGTTGGCGACGTGACAGTTGATGGGCACGTGACAGTTCAATCTATGACACATTATATTAAGGTAAACATATAGTATACGGGGCTGTCTAATAAAGGAGAATATTTGTTATACTGTTGTCTACTCTGTTATATATCTCGTTTCCCTCGAATTTTCCATTGTTAGTGTCTGTGAGTGCTACAGCACTGTTGGTGCATGTAGCTATCAATTTCTAAAGGTTTCCTTAAGCATCGTTCATCATATAATCGGGTAAGTACCAGAATACAATTTAATAAAAGTCATTTATGCAAACTGTAAATAATAGTAGAGGTTCGTCCAATTAATGCTGTATAACCTTTCCAAGTTTTCAACCTTAAATATCAGAGCGCTCAGAAAAGAGACATTCTGTGCCTGTTTGAGAACCACGTAACCACTGGCTTAGATGTTACACGTGAGAGATTACAGTAATTTAGCTTATTTGTGCAGAACTAACGTGGTAAAAGGAGGAGTTAGTACATATATTGAGACAGAATACATGTTCAAAAACACTAAGACAAATCGTGTTCGTAGTGATCAGCACACAGAAGCGTGTGATTGTGAATTAATACTGACTAGTACTTCACTTTCCGAAATGGTGAATTTTGAACTGTTTTCGAGCAATCTGGATTCCTTTATAAGATCTCTGCAAGAGAGCAACAAGCAGTTAGCAGTGATTTCATTTTAGATTTTATAAATGATTCTGATGCAAAAAATGACCTGGAAACTTTTTTTATCTACAATTTGATCTCAATAACGAACTTTCCGTCACTGGTCGATAAAGACAGTTAGACCCTAACTGACGTTTTCTTTGATGAAGTTCAAAGCAAGAGAATATCTGTTGACCCAGTAACAAATGCTATCTCTGATGCACAATCAGTTAAGGCAAATAACATAGCACCTAACAGTATGAGTACTACTTAGAGGAAATAAGTAGGAATATTTTATGACTGGAGGACAAATGTTTTAAGAATATTTTACAGGAGATGACGTCAGAAGTAATCTATAATGAACCAAATGCTAACATAAAATTTAATCTGCTCCATGATAAATATATATCATTATTTGAAGCAGCTTTCTGCATAAGCTAATCAGAAAGGACACTAAACAGCAATGTAAAAAACCGGGGATCAGCAGAGGATTTGGACTAGAACATGTACGGATCCTGTAGCAGTATCACACTACAAAAATTGCTCAAAATTACTGAGAAAGGTTGTTAAAAAAACAAGGAACATACACATATCGGAAATCAGTACCTTGGACGACATATTAGTGCTCTATGGAATATAGTGAAATGAGGGACGGGACAATCAGCCATAGAAAAGACACCATCACTATTAAACTTAAAGGAAGTGCTATAAATGATGAGTCACACGCAGCAAATGCATTTAATAATCATTTCATAAATATAATGGAAACCATAGGAACAAACAGTACAAGAGCAGAACCACAGAAGTATGTTGAAAATGTAACTCTCATAAACTACTGACTGCCTTGGGAGAGCCATTCCTGACAAAACTCTACCATCTGATGAGCAAGATGTATGAGACAGGCGAAATACCCTCAGACTTCAAGAAGAATATAATAATTCCAATCCCAAAGAAAGCAGGTGTGGACAGATGTGAAAATTACCGAACTATCAGTTTAATAAGTCACGGCTGCAAAATACTAACTCGCATTCTTTACAGACGAATGGAAAAACTAGTAGAAGCCGACCTAGGGGAAGATCAATTTGGATTCCGTAGAAATATCGGAACACGTGAGGCAATACTGACCCTACGATTTATCTTAGAAGCTAGATTAAGGAAAGGCAAACCTACGTTTCTAGCATTTGTAGACTTAGAGAAAGCTTTTGACAATGTTGACTGGAATACTCTCTTTCAAATTCTGAAGGTGGCAGGGGCAAAATACAGGGAGGGAAAAGCTATTTACAATTTGTACAGAAACCAGATGGCAGTTTTAAGAGTCGAGGGACATGAAAGGGAAGCAGCGGTTGGGAAGGGAGTGAGACAGGGTTGTAGCCTCTCCCCGATGTTATTCAATCTGTATATTGAGCAAGCAGTGAAGGAAACAAAAGAAAAATTCGGAGTAGGTATTAAAATCCATGGAGAAGAAATAAAAACTTTCAGGTTCGCCGATGACATTGTAATTCTGTCAGAGACAGCAACGGACTTGGAAGAGCAGTTGAACGGAATGGATAGTGTCTTGAAAGGAGGATATAAGATGAACATCAACAAAAGCAAAACGAGGATAATGGAATGTAGTCGAATTAAGTCGGGTGATTCTGAGGGAATTAGATTAGGAAATGAGTCACTTAAAGTAGTAAAGGAGTTTTGCTATTTGGGGAGCAAAATAACTGATGATGGTCGATGTAGAGAAGATATAAAATGTAGGCTGGCAATGGCAAGGAAAGCGTTTCTGAAGAAGAGAAATTTTTTTAACATCGAGTATAGATTTTAATATCAGGAAGTCGTTTCTGAAAGTATTTGTATGGAGTGTAGCCATGTTTGGCAGTGAAACATGGACGATAAATATTTTGGACAAGAAGATAATAGAATCTTTCGAAATGTGGTGCTACAGAAGAATGCTGAAGATTAGATGGGTAGATCACATAACTAATGAGGAAGTGTTGAATAGATTGGGGAGAAGAGAAGTTTGTGGCACAGCTTGACTAGGAGAAGGGATTGGTTGGTAGGACATGTTCTGAGGCATCAAGGGATCACCAGTTTAGTATTGGAGGGCAGTGTGGAGGGTAAAAATCGTAGGGGGAGACCAAGAGACGAATACACTAAGCAGATTCAGAAGGATGTAGGTAGCAGTAGATACTGGGAGATATTGAGGCTTGCACAGGATAGAGTAGCATGGAGAGCTGCATCAAACCAGACTCAGGACTGAAGACCACAAGAACAACATAAAATTCAGTCACATGAATTTCTTCTGAAGTAAGACATATATACATTCCTTCAAAAATAAAAGTTCATCCGATTGTGATGGTGTTTCCAATTGAGTACTTACCTGAAATATTTCATGTATCACTAACTAAGGGCATTTTTCCTGAGTGACTGAAATATGCATTTGTCAAGCCCCTCTTTCAGAAAGGTTGTAAGAGAGATGACTGTAACTAGTAACCTGTTTCATTTCTGACATCATTCTCCAAAACTTTTGAGAAGATGATGTATTCCAGGATAGTATCTCACCTTAGCAACACAGTATCCCTAGTAAATCACAGTATTGATTGAAATAGGGTTACTCTACTGAGAATGTCATTTTCACTTCAACTTATCATATTTGAGTCGTGTTCATGCCATTTATTGTTTGTCATCTTCGATTACGGTACTGCTACCTCGTTTTCTTATTCCATTTACTGGAGTCAGTAACTTCCGACCTTACTTGCCAGTGAGTGGTAGCAGCAGCGTGTATCGATTGTGCACTGCCGTATCATCTCTGGACCGACCTATTGTATTTCCGGGTCGTCGTGTGTTGGGAAGTATGTTGGAGTGGGGAGCTAAGTCGGGTTGGCAGCAGCAGTGAGGTGGGGGACGGAGCGCTGGTGAGGCGCAGACAGCCAGTACGCACCAGACCGCTGGCGACGCACATGCGTTGTCCGACGGAAGGAGATTTGAGCGAGGACGTCCGTTGGTTCGTCGTTCGGTCGATCGTCTCATCGGGAGACGTGAAACTGGTTCCCTGACCGTTTCTGGGCCCCTTTCATTGGTTATCTCTGCCGGACTTGGGTCGGTTCCTTGCCTGTGCAGAGATGTGGGAGTGTTCCCTCTGCGTGAGTTGCGGACGGATCTGCAGTGGAGTGAGTCCGAAACGGACCAGCAGTGCACTCAGTCGGTTGGCGCAGAGCAGTGAGGAGGTCCCCATCACTTCTGTCCTCTCTTGAAAGCCACCTTAGATAAACATGTGAAACAAGAAACCCTAAAAAAATGGTTCCAGACCTGTGATCTAGCCCCTTGGAATGCAGACGCAGTGGGTTTCACAAACTGTCTTGACAGGTCAAATATTAGACGTGTGACAGCTAAAGCAAATGAAATGGGTGAAATGTGCTGATTAGATTTTGAAACTTTCAGTAATATTGCTGGAGATCAGTTAGGACAAAAGTGCCCCAACATAGTAACTGAATGTGCAGAGGAACATACAAATGAATTTTACGTTCTATTTTGTATGTAGAACGAAAAAACTAATAATAGCATCCCACAAACTATATCAACTACAATTCAAGAATGTGGACCGGCGATAGAGCAACAGAAGGGCTCTGAGCACTATAGGACTCAACATCTTAGGTCATAAGTCCCCTAGAACTTAGAACTACTTAAACCTAAGGACATCACACACACCCATGCCCGAGGCAGGATTCGAACCTGCGACCGTAGCAGTCCCGCGGTTCCGGACTGCAGCGCCAGAACCGCTAGACCACCGCGGCCGGCTAGAGCCACAGAAACAGCCACAGCCACAGGTGATCACTGATAATGAAACTGCCCTCTTCTTCGAGGCTACTGATACAGTTCCAAATATAGATGAAGCAGTCCAGAGTTCATTTGTGTCTTTTATAGCCAGAGGATCGTACTGGAATGAAAAACAGTGCAGCTGAGAGAGGAGAAGCCACTTTGCCAGAAGTTAATGATACGATAGGAGATGACTGTGGCAAATCAAAGCACTCTACCAGTCAAGCGGAAGTTGCTTGGTAGTCCTGAAAAGCGTACCCACTCTCCACTGTTATATGAAACTTTGGTATGACCTGGATCATCTACAAGAAAGGAAAGTGACAAATACAACGACTTCCTTTTGTTGTATCAAGCGAAGCCTGGAGAATAATTTAGCAAGAAAAGGCAATAAAAAAGAAATAAGAAAAGGAGAAGAAACTTGAGAGGAAAAGGTAAAGTGATGAAAAGAAGGACATGAAAGAACAGAATGCCAAGAGTAAAAAATCAAGGATCTTTAAAAGTAAATATGCATACTAATAACTGTCCGGAAATTGGCGCAAAAAGCATGAAATCCTATAAGCAAGATTTCTGTTATATGTGTGCTAAATACAAAGAAGATTCAGTAAAGCAGTCCATGTGCAACAAACGTTTTTTTGAAAAGTATATATATATATATGTATATATATATATATATAGGATGAGGCGCATACTGTATGTATAATTCTTGTGTTAAACAAATACGATTGTAGGAAACATCTTCATAGTAAATTACACATTGTAAATTTCCTTTCATCTTGTAACACACAATACGTGCTGGAATGTATTAGGTTAACATACATTTACTTAAATGTTAATAATTATTTTTATTTTATGCTGCAAGAGTCTCCACTTCATTGTGTCAATGAGCCGAGCACTGAGTTGTACATATATTACGTGACTACGCGTTTCCACGTGGCGTCCTCTGTATTTGTTACGCGCATTTTATGTCATTCTCATCTTCACTGACAAACTGCACTTTGCTGCACCTGATTTGAATCAATTCATGATGTTTTGATTCTATATGTGTTGTCAGTAACCGTATTATTCATATCGTTGCACTTACAATTTTTTTTTTTTTGTTTCAGTTCTATTTCCCTTTTCCAAACTTGGATTGAAGATGAACTGCTGGTCAGATCGAAACGAGACATCATTAATAACAAAAATTATAATCGAGGCTTACGCAAAATGGTCACATGATCATTGTGCTCGGTACAGAGCACTGATAAAAGTATCTCGCTGAAACTAAAAGAAAAAAAAACTGTGGACAAAGATAATGATGATAGTAAGCTTAAATGAGACACTAACGAGGTAAATAAAATGAAAGAATTAAAGTTTATCTGTGGAATTCCTATAAGAAATATTCATCTGTTGTATTATGGCTGAGAAACAACAACAGAACTCGTTTGGGTATGCTAAACTTGGGATATTCACCTATTCTAACGGTTAGTTTCAATATGGACACTCTCACAGATGGAGAATGGACATAGATAGTAAAAATTCAAAACTGAAACCGAAAATGAGGGCAAATGTTTCCAAGGTATTAATTTCGAATGGAAGAGACAATTTCACCCAAGAAGCTGGGCGGGTGGCTTGAAATAGCGCGAACTGAAATTCTTCCTCCGGCCTCCACCCAGTGAATTCCCCGACAGAGCTGGGAGCAGTTTGAGTCAGTTTTTCACTTGTTTCGGCCAGTAACCGACCACGGCTGGCGGCGGCGCCTCCCAAGTCTCTTTCGCATCTCCGGAGGGAAGAAAGTTGCGCCGCCTGCGGTGGGCAGCCGCTTCTGGAGTTGCCAATAACAAAGTTGGCAGCCTGGCTACATGTGTCGCCCTCCCGCCAGTTGCAGGACAGTAGCATCACAGTGGGACGGACCTGGCCGCTTCCTAGTCACCCTCCCCCACCGCCACCCCCCTTAGCTCTGTAACTACCCTACCGCCGGGAGGACAACTGTTGAAAACGATTTCATTTTTTTTAATTTTTTTTTTTTTTTTTGAGATCGTTAGTCTTCTGACTTGTTTGATGCAGCCCGCCACGAATTCCTCTCCTGTGCCAACCTCTTCATCTCCGAGTAGCATTTTCAAACTGCGTCCTCAATTATTTGCTGGATATATTCCTCTACTGTTTTTGTCCTCTACAGCTCCCTCTTGTCGTAATAGATGTCTGTCATACCGTTCCTTCTCCTTATCAGTGTTTTCCATATATTGCTTTCCTCTCCGACACTGCTCATAACCTCTTCAATCGTTACCTTATAACTCCACCTAATTTTTAAAATTCGCCCATAGCACTTCATCTCAAATGTTTCGAGTCTCTTGTCTTCCGATCTTTCGACAGTCCATGTTTCATTACCACACAATGCTGTACTCCGGACGTACATTCTCAGAAATTTCTATCTCAAATTAAGGCCTATGTTCTCTTGACCAGGAATGTCCTTTTAGCCAGTGCTAGTCTGCTTTTGATGTCTTCCTTGCTCCGTCGTTCATTGGTTATTTAGCCGCCTAGGTAACAGAATTCCTTAACTTCACCTACTTTGTGACCCTCAATCCTGATGTTATGTTGTCGCTGTTCTCATTTCTGCTACTTTTCATTACTTTCGTCTTCTTTTATTCACTCTCAGTCCATATTTTGTACTCATTACATTGTTCATTCCATTCAGCATAGCATGTAACTGTTTTTCACTTTCACTCGGGATAGCAATGTCATCAGCAAATCGTATCGCTGATATTCTTTCTCTGTTTCACGGCTTTTTTAATGAACCAGAACTGGATCACAGTGGTTTGAAGAAAGCATTGAAAACTTGTACCACTTCGTCGAAACAATGTATCGTGGCGTCGAGTACTTACAAGTAAAAACTGTATATTTAGTGAATCTGTGTGTGGGCCATCGAACATCATACAGAGACCAACTCTATAAGGTTCGTAATGGATGCCACAAATAGAGATATTGCGAAACTCACTCCGTTCCTCCATGAGATCTACAGCGTTGTAAACGTTGGCGCTTATGTTGATGCCATGCCCGTTGATTTCAGGAAAGCGTCTGACTCCGTCCCGCTCTGTCATTTAACGAAAAAATACGATGTTATCGAGTATGAGAACGGTGACTGGATTCAAAACTTCCTAGCAGATAGAACTTCATATGTTGCTCTTAATAGAACAAAATCGATAGATGTAAATGAGATTTCACGAGTATCCCAAGGAAGTGTGAACTGACCGTACCTGTTTACAATATATATAAGTGACATAGTAGAAAACGTCAAAGCGCTGTAAAACGCGGTTGTCTACATGTAAGGAGCGATGCCAGGAGACAGTATCGATTTACAGCAGAACCTAGGAGGATTACTGAATGACGCAGGGGCTGGCAGCTGATCCTGAACGTTCATTCATAGAAGTAGAATTCCTCTTCGGTACATTTCCGCTACTGATGAAAAATTGGTTGAATCAAGATATCCGTAAAATGTCCAAGAGTAGCCACTCGGGTTGACAGTAAGTGCGACGACTACATAAAACAAATTGCAGTGAAACCGGATGTTCTTCTTACGTTTTAAAAAGTCTGTAGGCTGCAGAGCAGCATAATAAGCTGCTGCCAGCCCGCCCCCTTCGGGGGGAATAGAAATTCAATAAAGAATAAAAAAACAGATATTGGACTGACATTCATGGAAAAAATTCTAAGGAAATATTACTCATCCACGTAAGAACGGGCTTACAAAACATTGTGGCAGAAGCGGGAATATTACACCATGTTCACAGAAAAGTCTGCATTTTTCAGCCGAATCTGGCTGCAGAAAAACTATTGCGGTACTCATTGAAAGCTCCTCGTAGTTCCTGTGGTCGCTGTCCGTCTTTGTTGACATGCGTTAAGCGACCAAAAGAAAATGTCTGTTTAGACGTTTTGGATATTATTTTCGAGCCTATACTTTGTTGACCTCTGTAGGCTGTCTATCATTTTAAGTTATCACGACACTTATTCAGCTATGGTTTCAGTATCCTAGCCTGGTTGTTTCGCAAGCCCTTAGTCTTTAACATCATGCAGTTCGGGCAGTGATGCCACGGTGGTGTACGGGAGTAAGGAAAGAATTTTAACGTGGCCGGAATGCGTTTTATTTTTTAGATGGTTGGTACAAGAAACGAGCTACAGATAAAGCGAAGAGGACTGAAGGACAGCTTAATGACGCAATTCGTGTAGTCTCAGAGGGGAGATATGTGAATAGCTTCTAAAATCTGTTGTGTCTGCTACTGTGGGAGACAGCACCGATAGAGATAAGAAAGGAGAGAAGTTGTGATGACCGGTGGTAGGAATGTAAAATCGTCATTACAAATCGCTTTAAGATTAATTGAACTCTTCATTTCTAAAAAGGAAATGAAGTTAACCCAATTTCTATTGATTTCTGTGCTTCCTTTGTCGCCTACATACAAGCACTTTAGCTACTGTTACTATTCGCAGAACGCATGCTAAATAATATATTCTTATTATTCAGTACTGATGCTCTCGAAGACTGCGACCGAACTGGGGCGATCAGCGATGGCTACTGGTTAAATCAGCGTTGACAAGGGGCGCTGAAATCTATCTTTTTGGAAATGTGGCGATGTTCGCTCTTTCCATTGGTATGCGGGTCAGCGCTTTCTTTATGCCGTTTCGCGGCGCTGCAGTGGTCGGTGTGGAGTTGATGCTTTAGGTTTTGCAATAAATCGATTTGGCATTGCCAGGACGACTCTGCAAGCCCGACTGAGAAATCATAGTAAAATTAATCAGTCTTTGGGAGCAAATACATTGTTAGGCTCTTGATCTAGCAAATGTCATTTCTTACATGACATTGTATGTACTTAGACGAGTAGCATACCACGTTACGGAGGGGCCCAAATTAAGCACAGTTTAGACAGGTAAATGGACATGAAGGTGCTGATTGGGCAGCGGGAATCCGTCAAAGTGAACATTGAGGAAGCCGTGACCAAGAAACATGGGTAGGATTGTGGGATTCGACGTTGGGATGGACATAATTTTTTGTTATTAAGCTTCTATAATGGACAAGCGTAAGTTTCCAGCTAACAGAGTTTACAACGTGGACGAGACAGGTATCTCAATTGTCCAGAAACGTGCCAGATTCTGCGTCTAAGGGCCGAAAACGAGGATGGTGTTTGTCAGCTGGGAGAGCGGGAGGAACATAACTGTGACTTGGTGCTCCAGTGCATCAGCTTCTTATGTCCCATCTACGAAAACTCATTCCAGAAAGAGGATAACGCCTCTACCGTAGAGAGGCGAGCGAATGCGTTTCATTCATCAATGGGTGGTCGAAGAATTATTTCTCAGCCTTTGGAGCGTTCCAAGAAAGTCTGAAAACACACTCAGGTCGATCCTTTTCAGATGTTGCTGGACGAACAACAGCATTCGTATTTCTTTGTGTACTTATCACTTTTATCGGACAAATCACATAGATGTAGTGGCCATACTTACCCATAAATCTCATAAAATGCAGCCTCTGGACGTGTTTTAACAGTGAATGTGGTAAACTGGTGAGAATAAACACGTATAATAAAACCGCCCCTAACAATATCGGCATCGCATTTAATAATTCCGATATGAGTTTTGCTATCCCGGAGCTGGATGTTCGTTGATTTAAGCGCACAGGCATATATCCACTGAATGCAGAGATTTTCCACGCGTATGCATTTATTGCAGTACATCACCGGAACACACAACCAACTGACGGCGCAGAAAAAATTACACAAGAAGCTGTTTAACCTGAAACCAGGCTTCTGTCTCAGGAAAATATGAAAGAGACAAAATCGACTGTCATTGAAACTAAATTAAAAATTCCAGGTCGATTTGATTAAAATTTTGCAGAATCACTGAACAAAATTTTACATATTTTCAAGATCACAAAACAGAAAATCTAAATAAATAACATTGGACGGCGCTTACAGTAATCCCAATGAAAACTGTCGAGACAAAGAAAAGAGAGAAAGGTGTAGTAAAATTAGACACAGACCGAAAATGTGAACGAAAGAAAATAAAAAAAACAGCAAAACAAAACAAGGACGCCTACAGAAGGAAAAGTAACACAGACGCCTATTGAGTTTTCATTACGTTTAACTAGTAAGCAAAATAATGTAGGTCCCGGGCTCTACTCCCGACACTGCCGAAATTTTGAGTAATAACCACCACCGGCGTCCGAATGCTTTCGAAACAAGACGTCACCCTCATTCTACCAACAGCCTTGTCAAACAGGGCTGGGATGGGAAACCATGAGAAAAATATGGAATGAAAAAGGCTGAATATCCAACGAAAGGATATCGTTCTACGAGTCGGAGCGTGTAATGTCAGAAGTTTCAACGTGGCAGGGATTATAGAAAAATCTTAAAAGGGAAATGATAAGACTCAGTCTAGATATAGTGGAGGTCAGTGAAGAGAACTGGGAAGAAGACAAGGATTTATGATCAGATGGGTATAGGGTAATATCAACATCAGCAGAAAATGTTATAACAGTTAGGTTCGTTGTGAATACGAAGGCAGGGCAGAGAGTGGGTTGCTGTGAACAGTTCAGTGACAACGTCGCTCTTATCAGAATCGACAGCAAACTAACACCGACAACGACGTCACAAACCGAAGATGGTGAAATAGAGAAATTATATGAAGATGCTGAGCGGGAAATGCAGTGCGGAAAGGGAGATGAAAATCTAAAAGTCACGGTAGACTGGAATGTGGCTGTAGGGGAAGGAGTAGAAGAAGAATTACCGGAGAAAGTTGGCATGTTTGTAGGAATGAGAGAAGAGAAAGACTAATTGAGTTTTGTAATAAATGTCAGCTAACAGCCTTAATTCTGTTTAAGATTCACAACGGGACAGGGTAAACTTGGAAAAGGACGAGAGATAAGGGAAGATTTCAGTTACATTACATCTTGGTTAGACAGAGATTTTGAAATCAGATAGTGCATTGTAGGTGTACTTAGCAGCAGATATAGACTCAGATCAAAAGTATTAGTTACGACATGTAGGCTGAAGTTTAAGAGATTACCCAGGAAGAATCAATACGCAAAGAAGGTGGATAGGGAAGTACTAAGAAATGAAGAGACACGCTTGAAGTTCTCTAAGGCTATAGATATTGCAATAAGGAGTAGCTCAGTACGCAGTACAGTTGAAGACGAAAGGACATCTCTAAAAATGACAATAATAGAAGTTGGAAAGATAGAAGAGAGAAGGTAACTGTGAAAAAACCTTGGCTAACAGAAAAAATACATTAGCGCTGATCGATGAAGTAAGGAAGTACAAAAACGTTAATGGAAATTGAGGACTGCAGAAACACAAGTCGATGAGGAATGAAATAAATAGGAAGTACAGGGAAGCTAAGACGAAATGGCTGCATCATGAAGAATGTGATGAAATCGAAAAAGAAATGATTCTCAGAGGGCCTGGCTCAACTTATAGGAAAATGCAGAGACGAGAGCGGATAGTTGGAAGGACTACATTGTGGCCTCTTTGAGGGGGAGAAGTAGAAGAAATTTGAACGGCGAGAAACCTTAACATCGGATTGATGATCACGGAGCACCTAAAGTTAAGGAATTTTGCTATCTTGGCAGCAAAATAACCAATGACGGACGGAACAAGGAAGACGTCAAAAGGTGACTAACACTGGCAAAAAGGGCATCCCTGGCCAAGAGAAGTATCAAACATAGTCCGTAATTTGAAGTTTCTGAGAATGTACGTTTGGAGCATAGTTTTTTATGGTAGTGAAACATGGACTGAGGGAAAACCGGAACACAAGAGAATGGAAGTATTTAGAGATGTGGTGGTACAGACGAATGTTGAAAATCAGGTGGACTGATAAGGTAAGGAATGAGATGGTTCAGTGCAGAATCGGAAAGGGAAGGAATTTATGGAAAACACTGACAAGATGAAAGGAAAGGGTGATAGGACATCTATTAAGACATTAGGGAATAACTTCGGTGGTACTAGAGGGAGCTGTAGAAAGTATAACTGTAGGGAATGTGTCCAGTAAATAATTTAGGACATAGGTCGCAAGTGCCACTCTCAGATGGAGAGGTTGCCACCGGAGAGGAATTCGTGGTGGGCCACATCGAACCAGTTAGAAGATTGATGACTAAGAAGTGGATACAGTTTATCAGTTACAATTTATTGGTAAGTCATCTGCCTTTCGTCAAAGAAAAAATGATGACACATAAAGTATTTTTAAAGACGAGGTTCAAATATGGATTTTTTTATGGAGAATCTGGAAAAAATTGAGATTTGTACACACTCATATATTGCGTGAAATGGCCACATGAAAAATGTAGTGGTTTTGTTAGTGCAGAAATATATATTTCTGATGTTAGGCGAAAGTCTTGCCAAGCCTAAGATAGAAAATGCATTTTTGTTCAAGTATTATGTTGACAAGATATATTAGGCCTTCTCATTGTCTCAGAGAAAAGAATGATAAATGTAAATTACAAGTTATTATACGTATTTACTGATTCTCTTTCAGTAGCTGCGTTTCTTTACTTCCGTATTATTGCCTCAATGCTCAAGGGACATTACGTTATTACCATGGTATCCACGGTAAAGGCGCCACTGCGTATAATTTTATAATATCCTTAACCATAAAACCTGAATACGTGTATGTCTGAAAAAATTGTAATAACTAGCATTAGTTCGTGAAGATACAGTATTATTTGGTAAGAGAACGACACACTTTTAAGCAGGCAGGAGATTAGTTTTCGCTAAGATGGTATCACTAGCCCAGTCTCCCTCACTCCTTTTAGCGTCTCTTTTCGTAGTCCAATTCCACATTCCGATTTTGTTGGAACACATCCAAGCTGAGTCAGTACTCCTGTAATGAAATGTCACTGTGAAATAAACTTTCATAATTCGATAATTACACAAATAAGTACTCCTACAGAAATTTGGCTTCCACTGAAGCTCCAACTATCAAAGAAGCAACTGAGACATCAGTGTCATATATTAAGACCAAAACATCTTCATATAGTTAAGGCTAAACGGCCATTCACCTTCTTCTTCTGTGCTGGACGCACATGCATTGCCCAAACTCTTAACGGGGCTCGGTATGATTGTCTGCCACGAGTAATGAGTGTAATGGGCAGAGGAACTACGAATGTAGTGTGTGGACATTAAGTTGGGAATGTGGGTCTCACGGGGAGGGTGCGAGGGATAAATTCCTGCCATCGCACTATCCTCTGTGCCCTCGGTGGCTCAGATGGATAGAGCATCTGCCATGGAAGCAGGAGATCTCAGGTTTGAGTCCCGGTCAGGACACACATTTTCAACTGTCCACTTTGATGTATATCAACGCCTGTCGACAACTTAGGTTCTTTATGTACTTATCATTTCAATGTCATATGGATATTAAGACCATCTGATGTTTGTAGCGAACCTTAGTTGCATAGTAGTTTAAATTATCTATTTAAAAATGTGAAGTATGGGACAAAACTATGTGCTCTTCGCATATAAACTAAAGAAGACAATCAGGTAGAAATACGTCTATTGTAACAGGCAATATACTCGAACGCAATAGAATCTTTGGTCTGACAAACTAATATATTAATACATCAGACGTGTTCGCAGTAGCGAATATGGATAACCAATAGCTGTATTATGGAATCACGGCAGTGAAAATCTGTGCCCGACTAGGACTCGAACCCCGATTTCTTGCTTATCACGAGCAACCCCTTACTATTTGGCTATGGTTCAAATGGCTCTGAGCACTATGCGACTTAACTTCTAAGGTCATCAGTCGCCTAGAACTTAGAACTAATTAAACCTAACTAACCTAAGGACATGACACACATCCATGCCCGAGGCAGGATTCGAACCTGCGACCGTACCGGTCACTCGGTTCCAGACTGTAGCGCCCAGAACCGCACGGCCACTCCGGCCGGCTATTTGGCTATCCGAGCATGTTTCCAACAATGTGTCTACAACCTGTACTCGCACATCCTTTATGCCTATCGGCGTACAGGTGTACGTTTTACTTCAGAGTCGCTTACACGGTGTCGGCGCATAAATACGATTTTGCAATGCCTCTGCTATTCCGAGCCCAGCGAGATGGCGCAGTTGTTAGCACACTGGACTCCCACTCGGGAGGACAACGATTCAGACCTGCGACCGGCCAGCTTTTCCAAACTTCTCTATATCTCCTCAGGCAAATACCGGGACGTCAGTTTTGAAAAGGCAGGGCCGACTGCTTCATCAACCCTCCCTACTCCGATGGGACCGATTATCTCGGTGTTTGGTCCCGTCCCAAAAATCCATCAGCCAATGTCACTCCAAATTTGGAATAACACACACACTGCAATAGTGTATCGTATCGTATTATACGAGGTGCATTCAAGTTCTAATTCCTCCGATTTTTTTTCTCTGGACTAGAAAGAGATAGAAACATGCGCATCAATTTAAAATGAGGCCGCATTCATTGTTAATACCTCCCAGAGATGGCAGCACAGTACGGCAGATGGAATTTTACCGCCAGCGGCGAGAATGAGAACTGTTTTAAATACTTAAAATGGCGACGTTTTCCTTACTTGAACAGCGTGCAATCATTCGTTTTCTGAATTTGCGTCCTGTGAAACAAATTGAAATTCATCGACAGTTGAAGGAGACATGTGGTGATGGAGTTATGGATGTGTCGAAAGTGCGTTCATGGGTGTGACAGTTTAATGAAGGCAGAACATCGTGTGACAACAAACCGAAACAACCTCGGGCTCGCACAAGCTGGTCTGACGACATGATCGAGAAAGTGGAGAGAATTGTTTTGGGGGATCGCTGAATGACTGTTGAACAGATCGCCTCCAGAGTTGGCATTTCTGTGGGTTCTGTGCACACAATCCTGCATGAGACCTGAAAATGCGAAAAGTGTCATCCAGGTGGGTGCCACGAATGCTGACAGACGACCACACGGCTTCCCGTGTGGCATGTTGCCGAGCAATGTTGACACGCAACGACAGCATGAATGGGACTTTCTTTTCGTCGGTTGTGACAATGGATGAGATGTGGATGCCATTTTTCAATCCAAAACCAAGCGCCAGTCAGCTCAATGGAAGGACACAGATTCACTGCCACCAAAAAAATTTCGGGTAACCGCCAGTGCTGAAAAAATGATGGTGTCCATGTTCTGGGACAGCGAGGGCGTAATCCTTACCCCTTTTCGTTCCAAAGGGCACTACGGTAACAGGTGCATCCTACGAAAATGTTTTGAAGAACAAATTCCTTCCTGCACTGCAACAAAAACGTCCGGGAAGGGCTGCGCGTGTGCTGTTTCACCAAGACAACGCACCCACACATCGAGCTAACGTTACGCAACAGTTTCTTCGTGATAACAACTTTGAAGTGATTCCTCGTGCTCCCTACTCACCTGACCTGGCTCCTAGTGACTTTTGGCTTTTTCCAACAATGAAAGACACTCTCTTTAGCCGCACATTCTCCAGCCGTGCTGCTATTGCCTCAGCGATTTTCCAGTTGTCAAAACAGACTCCTAAAGAAGCCTTCGCCGCTGCCCAGGAATCATGGCGTCAGCGTTGTGAAAAATGTGTACGTCTGCAGGGCGATTACGTTGAGAAGTAACGCCAGTTTCATCGATTTTGGGTGAGTAGTTAATTATAAAAAAAATCGGAGGCCTTAGATCTAGAATGCACCTCGTACTTATATGTACGTACTAGACAGCGGGCCAAGATGAGAACAAATATCCATTCAGTTCAACTCTTATTGCAAGTCACTTCCCTCTCTGTGAGAATTTCAATGTCGTTTGCTAACCTCACTGTTTATTTCTATTTTCTCCGGGAACATTAATTTCAAATTTCTCTTGGGTTCCCTATGAAGCATGCTCAGTGTGCAGATTGAATGACTTTGGGACAAGCTACAACTTTTCTTCAGACCATTCTCAGCTACGAGCCCGTCTTATTTAGCTTCGACTGCTGCGAGGGGCGTTTGAAAAGTCCGCGCAAAACTAAAAACTACTTACCTCTTTGGGGTAAAGCGTTTTTATTTTTCGACACAGTCTCCTGTTAGACTTATACACTTCGTCAAATGCTGTTCCAATTTGTTGATCCCTTCCGAATAAAAGGAATTGTCCAAGTCTGCAAAATAGCTATTAATTGCTGCATTCACCTCCTCGTCTGAATATAATTTTTGTCCCGCCAGCCACTTCTTCAAATTGGGGAACATAGTCCGAGGGAGCCAAGTCTGGAGAATAGGAGGGACGAGCTGGAATCCTAGTTCCATTAATTTAGCGATCGCAACTGCTGAGGTGTGTGCTGGTGAATTGTCGTGTTGGAAAAGAACATTTTGCGGTCCAATCGCCGGCGTTTTTCTTGCAGCTCGGTTTTCAAACAGTCCAACAGCGATGAATAATATGCACCTGTAATAGGTTTACCGTTTTCCAGATAGTCGATGAGGATTATCCCTTTCAAACCCCAAAAGACAATCGCCGTAACCTTGCCGGCCGAAGGAATGGTCTTCGCCTTTATTGGTGCAGATTCTCCGTTGGTAACCCATTGTTTAGATTGTTCTTTGGTCTCAGGAGTAATGTATCCATGTTTCATCCACAGTGACGAAACGACGGTTAAAGTCCTGTGGATTCTTCCTGAACAGCTGCAAACCATCCTTGCAACACTTTACACGATTCCGTTTTTGGTTAAGCGTGAGCAATCACGGAACCCATCTTGCCGATAGCTTCCTCGTGTCGAAATGTTTATGCAAAATTTTATGTACCCGTTCATTCGAGATGCCATATCACTAGCAATCTCACGCACCTTAACTCTTCTGTCATCCATCACCATGTCATGGATTTTATCAATGATTTCTGGAGTCGTAACTTCCACAGGGCGTCCAGAACTTTCAACATCACTTGTGCCCATATTGCCACTCCGAAAATTTTGAAACCACTTATGAACTGTTCTAATCGAAGGTGCAGAGTCACAGTAAAGTTTATCAAGCTACTCTTTAGTCTCCTGTGGCGTTTTGCCTTTCATAAAGTAATGTTTTATCACCACACGAAATTCTTTTTCGTCCTGTTTTTGACATTCACTCGACTCACTTGTCAAACGCAAAGAAATAGACCAATATGGCTGAAACTCGGTGTGCGTTCTTTCCAAAGATGCTACCAACTAAACATGATCTCGATACGTGCCGGTGGACTTTGCAAAGACTTTTCAAGCGCCCGTCGTATAGGCCCTAGTGCAGTCTGATTTTTGTACAGCAATGGATGATCACGTTTTTTCCACTTTAACCCTTCTACCTTAAGAATTTCAGATGACATTGTTATAAGGCACCGTTTCGATCTATAAATGACTGAAACGTATTACAGTGACGGGAAACAAATCCCAACACAAAGACTGAGTTGTGCGACATAAACGACAGTGAGAACGGGTTTTTCTACAAGTGAAAGACGACGTATATTCAGATTTCGCATAAGGATGGCGTCAGTAGAGCCACTATGAAGACGTGCACCAGGTTTGCTGTAACGGTCGTGAGTTTAATTAGCTTTGAGATTGGTCATAGTGCGCTGAAGGATGGCTTTAAGATGACGAAGACGCTATTATCAACAACTCACTGCTTTTGAATGAAGTCATATAATAGGATACGAGTAACTAGATGTTCCTTCTGCGATACTGGCGAAAGACTTGGCAGGACACCGACTGCTGCCAGCGATGGTTACGAGAATGTACGGCCGCAAGAAGACCGGACACCGCACGGCCATGTGGCACTACCTAGAGGGAACACCGTCGCGTTCAACGTATGGTTGTATCAAATCACACTGCATCTGCAGGAGCAATTTGAGCAGTGATTGGCACCTGAGTGACACAAGGAAATGTTAAAAATCGGTTATTTCAATGACAGCTCGGAGGCAGACGTTCTCTAGCGTGCGTTTCACTGAGAGCAAACCAGCACCGTTTGTAACTTAGTGGCCTCAAGAGGGTGGAGTGCTGGTCTGTTGTGTTTGCTGGTGAAAGCTGTCCTCCATCTGTGCCACTGGTGCCCGTGTGTTGGTTAGAAGGGACCAGTTGTGTGTCTTCAACTAACATACGAGGTGCATTCAAGATCTAAGGCCTCCGATTTTTTTTCTCCAGACTGGGAAGAGATAGAAACATGCGCATTGTTTTAAAATGAGGCCGCGTTCATTGTCAATACGTCCCAGAGATGGCAGCACCGTATTGCAGATGGAATTTTACCGCCAGCGGCGAGAATGAGAACCGTTTTAAATACTTAAAATGGCGACGTTTTCCTTACTTGAACAGCGTGCAATCATTCGTTTTCTGAATTTGCGTGGTGTGAAACCAATTGAAATTCATCAGCAGTTGAAGGAGACATGTGGTGATGGAGTTATGGATGTGTCGAAAGTGCGTTCGTGGGTGCGACAGTTTAATGAAGGCAGAACATCGTGTGACAACAAACCGAAACAACCTCGGGCTCGCACAAGCCGGTCTGACGACATGATCGAGAAAGTGGAGAGAATTGTTTTGGGGATCGCCGAATGACTGTTGAACAGATCGCCTCCAGAGTTGGCATTTCTGTGGGTTCTGTGCACACAATCCTGCATGACGACCTGAAAATGCGAAAAGTGTCATCCAGGTGGGTGCCACGAATGCTGACGGACGACCACATGGCTGCCCGTGTGGCATGTTGCCAAGCAATGTTGACGCGCAACGACAGCATGAATGGGACTTTCTTATCGTCGCTTGTGACAATGGATGAGACGTGGATGCCATTTTTCAATCCAGAAACAAAGCGCCATTCAGCTCAATGGAAGCACACAGATTCACCGCCACCAAATATGTGGTGTCACCGCCAGACACCACACTTGCTAGGTGGTAGCTTAAATCGGCCGCGGTCCATTAGTACATGTCGGACCCGCGTGTCGCCGCCATCAGTACTTGCAGACCTAGCGCCACCACATGGCAGGTCTAGAAAGACGGACTAGCACTCGCCCCAGTTGTACGGACGACATTGCTAGCGACTAGACGTACGAGGCCTTCCTCTCATTTGCCGAGAGACAGTTAGAATAGCCTTCAGCTAAGCACATGACTACGACCTAGCAAGGCGCCATTAGCCTTACCTACTTTGAGAGTTATAGTATAAATGTCTCAAGAAGAACGCTGTATTCATCAGAGAATAAAAGTTAAGTATAACGCCGCTACGTACTTTTCTTGCTACCATTCAATAGTTATCCTGTTCCAGAATTCACGCCCGTCTGCATTAAATCGCGTGCCTTTCGGCTACCTCCGAGTGGCGTGGCTCTTGCTACGCCACAACAAAATAAATTTCGGGTAACTGCCAGTACTGAAAAAAATGATGGTGTCCCTGTTCTGGGACAGCGAGGGCGTAATCTTTACCCAATGCGTTCCAAAGGGCATTACGGTAACAGGTGCATCCTACGAAAATGTTTTGAAAAACAAATTCCTTCCTGCACTGCAACAAAATCGTCCGGGAAGGGCTGCGCGTGTGCTGTTTCACCAAGACAACGCACCCGCACATCGAGCTAACGTTACGCAACAGTTTCTTCGTGATAACAACTTTGAAGTGATTCCTCATGCTCCCTACTCACATGACCTGGCTCCTAGTGACGTTAGGCTTTTTCCAACAATGAAAGACACTCTCCGTGGCCGCACATTCACCAGCCGTGCTGCTATTGCCTCAGCGATTTCCCAGTGGTCAAAACAGACTCCTAAAGAAGCCTTCGCCGCTGCCATGGAATCATGGCGTCAGCATTGTGAAAAATGTGTACGTCTGCAGGGCGATTATATCGAGAAATAACGCCAGTTTCATCAATTTCGGGTGAATAGTTAATTAGAAAAAAAAGCGGAGGCCTTAGAATTTGCATGCACCTCGTACATACGGCCTAGACACGGTGGACGTGCAGGATGCTATTTCGTATGAAAGCAGGAGCACTCTTGCTTTTATCCGAGACATCCTGAGTGCAAATTTACACTCTAGTCATTCGGCCTGTTGTGCTGCCATTCATGAGCAACATTCCAGGGTGTGTTTTCCAACAGAATAACGCTCGCCCACATACCGATGTTGTAAGTAAACACACTGTGCAGATATCTGAATGATGCCTTGGCCTGCTGGATCACCAAATCTATTTCCAATCGAGCACATATGAGACATGATTGGACAAAAACCCACAAACAGCATTAACTGTATCTGCATTGACCAAATGCAATAAGCGTCTCCTCTACAGGGTCTTAGAAAGAGGTACGGCCAAACTTTCAGGAAACATTCCTCACACACAAAGAAAGAAAATATTTTATGTGGACATGTGTCCGGAAACGCTCACTTTCCATGTTAGAGCCCATTTTATTACCTCTCTTTAAATCACATTAATCATGGAATGGAAACACGCAGCGACAGAACGTACCAGCGTGACTTCAAACACTTTGTTACAGGAAATGTTCAAAATGTCCTCCGTTAGCGAGGATACATGCATCCACCCTCCGTCGCATGGAATTCCTGATGCGCTGATGCAGCCCTGGGGAATGACGTATTATATCACAGCCGTCCACAATACGAGCACGAAGAGTATCTACATTTAGTACCGGGGTTGCGTAGACAAGAGCTTTCAAATGCCCCCATCGATGAAATTCAAGAGGGTTGAGGTCAGGAGAGCGTGGAGGCCATGGAATTGGTCTGCCTCTACCAATCCATCGGTCACCGAATCTGTTGTTGAGAAGCGTACGGGCACTTCGACTGAAATGTGCAGGAGCTCCATCGTGCATGAACCACATGTTGTGTCGTACTTGTAAAGGCACATGTTCTAGCAGCACAGGTAGAGTATCCCGTATGAAATCATGATAACGTACTCCATTGAGCGTAGGCGGAAGAACATAGGGCGCAATCAAGACATCACCAACAATGTCTGCCCAAATGTTCACAGAAAATCTGTGTTGATGACGTGATTGCACAATTGCGTACGGATTCTCGTCAGCCCACACATGTTGATTGTGAAAATGTACAATTTGATGTCGTTGGAATGAAGCCTCGTCCGTAAAGAGAACATTTGCAGTGAAATGAGGATTGACACATTGTTGGATGAACCATTCGCAGAAGCGTAGCCGTGGAGGCCAATCAGCTGCTGATATTGCCTGCAAACGCTGTACATGGTACGGAAACAACTGGTTCTCCCGTAGCACTCTCCATACAGTGACGTGGTCAACGTTACCTTGTACAGCAGCAACTTCTCTGACGCTGACATTAGGGTTATCGTCAACTGCACGAAGAATTGCCTCGTCCATTGCAGGTATCCACGTCGTTCTAGGTCTTCCCCAGTCGCGAGTCATAGACTGGATTGTTCTGTGCTCCCTAAGACGCCGATCAATTGCTTCGAACGTCTTTCTGCCGGGACCCTTTCGTTCTGGAAATCTGTCTCGATACAAACGTACCGCGCCACGGCTATTGCCCCGTGCTAATCCATACATCAAATGTGCATCTGCCAACTCCGCATTTGTAAACATTGCACTGACTGCAAAACCACGTTCGTGATGAACGCTAACCTTGAAACGTCCCCTTATGAAAATTACACTTGACTGTGCTTAAACTGACACACAATATTTTTAGCGCAACGCAATCTGACTTTCAAAAATCCCTACAAAAGAATGGACCTGACTAACATTAACCTATACCTTTCACAAATCACTTACCTCACAAAAATCTTGGTTACTCGAACTTCTGCAATACAGCGAGCGCCACTACTGCCAGCTAAATAAAAGATTCAAACTACGGAAGACACTAACTACTGATAGGCATAGTTAGCAAATGAAAGATTTTGATAGAGAACAAACAGTGTATTCACTTTAATAGTCATAATATATATAGCAGTTCATGACATCCAGTCTTACAAATTTCAAAACTCCGCCATCTCTCTCCCCATATCCACCGCTGCTGGCGGCTCACTTCCAACTGTGCTACGCGCTGTTAACAGCCAACTGCCAAACGCTACAATTGCGAGTATTACAACAATGCAACCCAGCCACAGACTGCACACAGCACAGCCAGTGATTTTCATACGGAGCGCTATGTGGCGGCGGCGTTACCAATATAAGTGCCTAAACAGCCTACTTACAACCTCATGATGCTATGTGCTGATGTGCTTGATGATAGTACTGTAGAGCAGTGAGTCGCATGTCAACAAAAGCACCGAAGTCAACATTACCTTCCTTGGGCCAACTGGCGGTGAATCAAGGAAGTACAGTACATACTGACGAAACTAAAATGAGCTCTAACTTGGAAATTAAGCGTTTCCGGACACATGTCCACATACCATCTTTATTTGTGTGTGAGTAATGTTTCCTGAAAGTTTGGCCGTATCTTTTTGTAACACCCTGAATACGGCCTAGACACAATGGACGTGTAGCATGCTATTTCGTATGAAAGCAGGAACACTGTAGCTTATAACCGACACATCCTGAGTGCAAATTTATTTCTGGTGATTCAGCCTGTTCTGCTGCCATTCATGAGCATCATTCCAGCACATGTTTTCCAACTGAATAACGCTCGCCCACGTACCGATGTGGTAACTCAACCTGCTTGTACATATGTTTGAATGTTGCCTTCGCCTGCACGATCACCAAATCTGTTTCCAATCGAGCTCATACGGGACATGATCGGATGAAAATCCACAGACAGCATTAATTGTAACTGTATTGACCAACTGCAACAGGCATAGAACTTCAGACCACAAATTAACATCCGACACTTGTATAACACAATGAATGCAAGTTTGCATACTTCCATTCAGTATTATGACGGTTACTCCGGTTATTAATGAAGCAGAATTTTAAATTTGCAATGGCTTATCTGGCACATACATTAACTGTGGTGTCACCACCAGACACCACACTTGCTAGGTGGTAGCCTTTAAATCGGCCGTGGTCCGTTAGTATACGTCGGGCCCGCGTGTCGCCACTATCAGTGATTGTAGACCGAGCGCCGCCACACGGCAGGTCTAGAGAGACTTCCTAGCACTCGCCCCAGTTGTACAACCGACTTTTCTAGCTATGGTTCAATGACAAAGTACGCTCTCATTTGCCGAGACGATAGTTAGCATATCCTTCAGCATTTTTATATTTTCTCCTTTCATCAATTACATTCAATATTTCTTCTGTTACCCAAGGATTTCTACTAGTCCTCGTCTTTTTACCTACTTGATCCTCTGCTGCCTTCACTACTTCATCCCTCAAAGCTACCCATTCTTCTTCTACTGTATTTCTTTCCCCCATTCCTGTCAATAGTTCCCTTATGCTCTCCCTGAAACTCTGTACAACCTCTGGTTCTTTCAGTTTATCCAGGTCCCATCTCCTTAAATTCCCACCTTTTTGCAGTTTCTTCAGTTTCAATCTACAGGTCATAACCAATAGATTGTGGTCAGAGTCCACATCTGCCCCTGGAAATGTCTTACAATTTAAAACCTGGTTCCTAAATCTCTGTCTTACCATTATATAATCTATCTGATACCTTTTAGTATCTCCAGGGTTCTTCCATGTATACAACCTTCTATCATGATTCTTAAACCAAGTGTTAGCTATGATTATGTTGTGCTCTGTGCAAAATTCTACCAGGTGGCTTCCTCTTTCATTTCTTAGCCCCAATCCATATTTACATACTACGTTTCCTTCTCTCCCTTTTCCTACACTCGAATTCCAGTCACCCATGACTATTAAATTTTCGTCTCCCTTCACTATCTAATAATTTCTTTTATTTCATCATACATTTCTTCAATTTCCTCGTCATCTGCAGAGCTAGTTGGCATACAAACTTGTACTACTGTAGTAGGTGTGGGCTTCGTATTTATCTTGGCCGCAACAATGCGTTCGTTGTGCTGTTTGTAGTAGCTTACCCGCATTCCGATTTTCCTATTCATTATTAAACCTACTCCTGCATTACCCCTATTTGATTTTGTGTTTATAACCCTGTAGTGACCTGACCAGAAGTCTTGTTCCTCCTGCCACCGAACTTCACTAATTCCCACTATATCTAACTTTAACCTATCCATTTCCCTTTTTAAATTTTCTAACCTACCTGCCCGATTAAGGGATCTGACATTCCACGCTCCGATCCGTAGAACGCCAGTTTTCTTTCTCCTGATAACGACATCCTCTTGAGTAGTCCCCGCCCGGAGTTCCGAATGGGGGACTATTTTACCTCCGGAATATTTTACCCAAGAGGACGCCATCATCATTTAACCATACAGTAAAGCTGCATGCCCTCGGGAAAAATTACGGCTGTAGTTTCCCCTTGCTTTCAGCCGTTCGCAGTACCAGCACAGCAAGGCCGTTTTGGTTATTGTTACAAGGCCAGATCAGTCAATCATCCAGACTGTTGCCCCTGCAACTACTGAAAAGGCTGCTGCCCCTCTTCAGGAACCACCCGTTTGTCTGGCCTCTCAACAGCTACCCCTCCGTTGAGGTTGTATCTACGGCACAGCTATTTTTATCGCTGAGGCACGCAAGCCTCCCCACCAACGGCAAGGTCTATGGTTCATGGGGGGAGGGGGGGGGGGTATGACGGTTACTCCGGTTATTAATGAAGCAGAATTTTAAATTTGCAATGGCTTATCTGGCACATACATTAACCTGTAATCAGGTACACAGATGTGTCCCGTCAATTTCATTATGCTACGTCTGCGGACCTAACCAAATCACGCGCGCCCTGCCGTCGCTCTGCCCGACCGCACCTGCGCGGTGGTCGGCCTCAGCTTCACGTCGCGGCCGCCGGAGGTCCATGGCGTTATCTCCGGCTGAAGACGTCGCGCCATTCAACAGTTCTTGCCTGCAGCTCCCTCTATGGCCACCAGAAATAACGGGTCCACAGACCTGACGCCGTGGCCACTCGCTCTTGCTCGCTAGCTGTGTTAATATCGAAGTGTTATTGTATAGATCTCATATGACAACCTTGGGCCTAGAACTTAGTTACGATTTGGATTGCACTGTGAATTTGTGAATTGTATTGTGAACTTAATTACGTAGCTACTTGCTATGAGAGCAATAGACGGTGCCTGCTTCAGTGTGGAGAATAAAGATAAGTAATCTACCTGATCGCTGGCGCCTTGCTTTGAGACTTATCTTTTCTCGGCCATCAAATCTTGCATCACACCCCGGTCACGTTGTAACGGAATATATTGAAGGCTTTGCTTTACCGAAGTATGCGATACCCTCCAAATTCAACCAGTTTAACGAGTATTTATGATTATAGAAAAGTTATTGTGTATGTTAACAATGATTGCATAACATGTCTCCATAAACAGTCAACCCATTAAATTATACTGAATAACTGACCCACACAAAAGTTAATATCAGGTGATCACTGATACAGCAAATGTCATCATGTAAAAACACTAAGTTCATCTTTAATAATTAATATGAAGTACGAAAAATAGTGGCCAACTTAGGTATTTTGGATCTCCTTAAATAAAAATCACCCAGTGAAACCTATTTGTTCACTAAGAGCATTTTCACTCAGTATTCATGTAATCAATCCTATTTTAGACGATAACCAATGTAATTCTTAATAATTCATGTTATTTACTTATTTATGCAAATTAGAGAAGTCAATTGACAAACTTCTAAAAAACGGCCTCTTTGTAACAAAGAATTATTGTCAAGTCAACAAATCTGTCTGTCATTTTAATAACACGTTAAATTATGTCACTCGATGCAAATTAATAACTTTTCTGCACAAATTATGATGACAGATGTACATGTGACTAATAAAGTATATCTCTTTTTAGTAGTTCTTTGACAATGTTATAAATACCAGCAGCAAGAAGGGTCAGGGGCGCAGTCGGAATGTCATTTTGGTAAAGTGTGTTTGTGTGTTACTGCTTGAGGTGGATAAACAATGCAAAGAATATGTAAAGGAAGTACTACTTTGTGTTGTGTCATGGTCTTTGGTGGACAGTGGAATTAAGATGGCCACCAAAGTAATAAATATTTGAAGTTTATATATTTGTTGGTTTCGCTCGTTCTTTATCATCAAAAGCACATAAAAAACACGGGACCTCATGTTTTTAACCCTAGACAACCAGATTTAGAGCCAGCATCACCATCGAGACACAGCAGCGATCCAGCAAGCAGCAGCGATTACCACAATGCATTTTAATGGTGCCAAACCAACATCAAGTGCTAACAAGCTCCGTAAATGGGAGTGAAATAGTGCGATTATAGCAATTAGGAATATCTACGACTAGGCGACCATTACAACGTCCTGCTACCAATTCCAACTTCTGTTTACCACTCCAGGCAGACATAAAACATTACTTCACGTTAATTACAACTTGGTATTAGGATTTTTTCTGTCACTGTATTAGGGATATGTGAAATCCGTCTGTGCAAACACACACGCAAAAAAGGAAAAAAAATGCTTATCATCATAAGCTTTTCGTTTTGTTATTTTAAAACACCGTCGCTGTCGGATTACATTTGGAGGTATCATCTGTATAGATTTATCCAGGTATTCCTCCCATTGCCAGCATGTTTTTGACACAAATTTCACGTTGCTTTGCGCCTCGACACGCTTATTGACTTTCCTAAACGTTTAGCTAAGAGCACGTAATCAAATACTAGTGGTGTTGTAGTTTACTGTGTTTGGTGTGAAGAACTGACGAGTGCTGCGTATGAACGTTATCAAAGATGTTCTAAGGCATTAAAAATTATGCCTATGGGAATATAAGTATGCATTTTGTAGTAACTGGAAAGATGGAATTTAAATACCTTTCATAACTCCAGCACGCTCGGTATATTGAGACTGCAGCTTATTTTAGATTGTGATGCAAAAGGAGACAGCCAGAGTTGCAACTAAGATGGATGTTTATTTAGTTAGTGACTGCTTTTGGGCTATACCTGCTCTCAAATGAACTTACGTTTGCCACGTAAAAAGTCTTGTCCAAAGTAGCAGTAAATTAAGTGGGTACATATGCATATGGTCCAAAAATTAGTTACTGTAAAACGTCCATCCCAAATAGTAGCAAGTAAATCAGGCATGTGTGTGTATGGTTTGAAAATTAGTTGGGACAATACCCATATGTACCCAGTTTATGTGCTGCTATTTGTATGGGAAACATTCGTTTATTTGAGAGAGGGCATAGCCCGAAACCAGTCATGTACAAAGTTAACATCGAGTTGCAACCTCTGGTTGTCTCTTTCTGCATCACATATTAATTACCTTTAGTTACTGTAAAACAAGAACTGACTCTCGAGGCAGACGAATGAAAGCTATAAAGCTGAGTTTGCGCTTCTTCGAAGTTTCTCACAGAATAATAGTTATGTCTTCTTCTAAACTGGGAAGGATTTGGAAGCATCCAATGGGGTGCTCGATTGAGCTAATTGATTAAGGTACCTGTTCCCGATAAACAGGAATTCCGCGAGTTGGAACGCTAATCCTACAAACAATTCCATTGGAGGCGACAGGAACGTGCCCCATTACAATCAGGGAGATGATAACTGACCGTACTGACACATACCAACAAACACTACGGCAACATTTCGCATCGTAGCCCACATGTAGCGCTTGCTGTAATTTTCGTTAGCACTGCTATTAAGTCCGTTGTTGTGCCTGTATAGCGCAGTACCACCGTCTAATCGGATGGCGACTGCAAACATTCACAGCTTCCCCTGTCCAGCGCAACGCTGCCCATATAGGGCAGAACCACCGTCTAATCGGATGGCGACTGCAAACATTCACAGCTTCTCCTGTCCAGCGCAACGCTGCCCATATAGGGCAGAACCACCGTCTAATCGGATGGCGATTGCAAACGTTTACAACTTCTCCTCTCAAACGCAACGCTGTCTCTCTTTCTGCTGCACACTGCACGACCGGGTAGTGGTGATGCCAGGGGTGAAGTGCAACGCTGCACACTGTGTGTGTATGTGTGTGTGTGTACGTGTGCATGTGTGTGTGTGTGTGTGTGTGTGTGTGTGTGTGTGTGTGTGTGCGTGTGTGTATGTGTGTGTGTGTGCACATGTATCCTTGTGTGTGTGTCTGTGTCTGTGTGTGTGTGTGTGTGTGTGTGTGTGTGTGTGGGGCGACATTAGCATGCTAACGCCGGCGGCTGGCACGACCCAATTAGAACGCCGCCGACGCCTACATAATGAGAGAAGCAGCAGTAGGGCGCCTGTGCCCTGTGCGGCCAATTTGTCGCCGGGACTTCAGGCCGTCAGTTGCGGCCGCGTCAGCCGCACGCACATGACACGCACACACACACACACACACACACACACACACACACTTGGTTACATCGGCAGCAGTTGGCCGGCCCTGTGGAAAGTCATTACCATTCACCGGCCATCCGCTAGCCTCATTCACACACAGACACACACACACACACACACACACACACAGACACACAGACACACACACACACGAGCGCGCGCGCGCGCACGCACACACACACAGACACACACAGATGGTCCACCTGCAATGACTCTTTGGCCACAAACTTCCGATGTAAAGGAGTGAACCACCTTAGATGCGAGACAATGATCACAGATCTGCCGTTGATGTATGTGCAGTTCTGGTTCCGCAATAATGGTGCATGTCACACAGAAATATAATTCATATGTGAAGCTTGTGAAGCATGCAGTTTTCCGTAATTCTTTCACGAAAGGAGAAGTAAATATTCCAGAATTCGTAACAGGAACAGCTGTTAGCATGAGTCACATAAAACTAGACATCTTACGTGTTGCGAAACAAGTCAAAGCACTTAAGAAAGGAAAGTGTTCCGGTTCAGGTGGTATACCAGTCGGGTTCCTGTCAGAGTATGCAGACACAATAGCGCCTTTCTTAGCAATCATATACCACCCCTCACTTGACGAAAGGTCTGTCGCTAAAGACTGGAAAGTAGTACTGGTCACACCAATATTCAAGAAAGGAAATACGAGTAAGCCATAGAATTACAGACCCATATCACTGACATTTGCAGTAGGATTTTGGAGTATACACTGTACTCGAACATTATGAATCACCTTGAAGTATTTTAATTATTGCTTCATACGCAACACGGATTCAGAAAATATCGTTCTTGTGCAAAGCAGCTAGCTCTTTATTCCCATGAAGTAATGACTGCTGTCGACAAGGGATCTCAGATCGATTCCATATTCCTAGATTTCCAGAAGGCTCTTGATACCGTTCCACACAAGCGACTATTAATCAAATTGCGTGCATACGGAGTATCGTCTCAGTGGTGTGACTGGATTCGTGATTTCCTCTCAGAGAGGTCACAGTTCGTTGTGGTGAAGCGTAAATCATCGAGTAGAACAGAAGTGATGTCTGGCGTTCTGCAAGGTAGTGTTATAGGCCCTCTGCTGTTCCAGATTTACATAACTGACGTAGGTGATAATCTGAGCAGCCCAGTTAGATTGTTTGCAGATGACGCTGTAATTTACCGTCAAGTAAAATCATTAGACGATCAATTCCTATTACAAAATGATCTAGAGAGAATTTCTGTATGGTTCGAAAAGTGGCAATTGGCACTAAACAAAGAAAAGTGCTAGGTTATCCACATGCGTACTAAAAGGAATGGGATAAATTTTGGGTTTACGATAGATCGCACAAATATAAGTGGCTGTCAATTCGATTAAATACCCAGAAATTACAATTACGAGCAACTTAAATTGGAAAGACCACACAGATAGTATTGTGGGGAAGGCGAAACAAAGACTGCGCCTTTGTTGGCAGAACACTTACAAGATGCTACAAACCCACTAAAGAGACAGCCTACATTGCACTTGTCCATCCTCTGCTGGAATACTGCTGCACGGTGTGGGTTCCTTACCAGGTAGGATTGACGGAGGACAACGAGAAAGGGCAAAGAAGGGCAGCTCGTTTCATGTTACAGTGCAATAGGGGTGAGAGTGTCACTGGTATGATACCCTAGTTGGGATGGCAGTCATTGAAACAAAGGCAGTTATCTTTGCGGCGTGATCTATTTACGAAATTTCAATCACCAACTTTCTCTTCCGAATGAGAAAATATTTTGTCAACACCCACCGACGTAGGGAGAAATGATCATCATAAGAAAATAAGAGAAATCAGAGCTCGAACGGAAAAAATTTTGGTATTCTTTTGTACCACCAGCCATTCGAGAGTGATACGGTAGAGAAGTAGTATGAAAATGATTCGATGTACACTCTGCCAGGCACTTCAGTCTGAATTACAGAGTAACCATGTAGATTTAGATGTCGATGTAGATTTTAGTCACTCTGTAAATTCTGTTTCTTACGTAAATATCGGTATGCATAGCTCACACACAGCAAAACCTGAGTAACCTTTGGTTAGTGCTATAATATCTTTGTGTTGCTACACCGCCTCTAAATGAGAGCGATAGCTAAGTTACACGCATTCTAAGTTGAGCAATGTCGAGTAGCAGAAATATCTTGAAGAATACTAAGGAAATTTTCTTTATAAGAGTTATAAAAGATTGCTGATATTGGAGTACGAAGCTAAAAGGATTATTGTAAGTTTTTGTGAAATGCTGAGAGACTGAGGTAAGCATATGTATGTGTAGCGTCGCTTTGTGTTATTAATATTGTAGTAACGAAGTTAAAGTAATGGGACTGTTATACAGATTGCTGTGAAAGGAAGATGAGATTTCCTTTGCTTCAAATAATTTCTTGATGTTATGTTATGCAAATACTATTCAGTTGATTTTTAAAGCATCGCTTTTGAACATAGAGTTTCACTTGAGTTTTGTCAAAAATCATTTCTTACCAGTTTGAATTACCACCATTCAATCAATTTATTATGTATGTACACACATTGGTAAAGGATTCCGGATCAGTTCCCCATTCGGATCTTATGGTCATTGCTTAATAAGAGCAAGTTTTCTCGTCCGGATTGTATACCAGTTAAGTTCCTTTCAGATTATTTTTATGCAGTAGCTCCGTCTTTAACATTCATACGACGGCTTGTTCGACAAAAGATACTGTGTTCGGACATTATGAATTGCCTCGAAGAGAACGCTGTATTGACATATAGTCAATAGGGATTTAGAAGCCATCATTCTTGTGAAACACCACTTGCTCTCTAGTCACACAAAGCGTTGAGTGCTGTCGACAAAAGGTTTCTTATTGATCCGTGTTTCTAGATTTCCAGATGGCCTTTGACACTGTAGCTCACGATGGCTTGTAATCAAATTGCGTGCTAATGCATTATCATCTGAGTTATGCGATTGGCTTCGTGATTTCCTGTTGGAGAGGTAACAGTTCGTAGTAAGTGACGGAAAGTCATTGACATAAACAGAAGCCATTTATGGAGGCCCACAAGGTAGTGTTACCGGACCTCTTTTGTTCCTGATCTATATAAACGATTTAGGAGACAACCTGAGCAGCAGTCTTCCATTAATAACACTTGATGCACCTGTTTATCGTATAGTAAAGTCATCAAAAGACCAAAAGGAATGCCGAACCGATTTAGATAAGATATCGGTATTGTGCGAAAATTGGCAGTTTACACTAAATAATGAAGTGTGAGGTCATCCACATGAGTTATATAAGGCATCCGTTAAACTTCGGTTACATGATAAACGAATGAAATCTTAAGGAATTACAACTATGAACAACTTAAACTAAAATGAACACACAGAAAATATTGTGGTGAAGGTGAACCAAAGACTGCGTTTTATTGGCAGAATGCTGAAAGGATGCAACAAGCGTACTAAAGAGACTGCCAACACTTCACTTGTCCGTTCTCTTTTGGAGTACTAGTGCACGTGGATAGTATTAACAGAGTACACTGACAAAGTTCAAGGAAGGTTAGCACATCTCGTACAGTCAAGAAATAGGGGAGTGGGAGTCACGGAAATTATATAGGATTTTGCGTGGATATCATTAAAATAGATAAGTTTCTCATTGTGGAGGGATCTTCTCACGAAATTTCAATCACCAAATTTCTCCTCCAAATGTGAAAATATTTCGTTGACACCAGCCTACATAGGAAGAAACATCATCATAATAAAATAAGGAACACCAGAGTTCGCACAGATATAGATGTTCGTTTTTTCTCTCAATATTCGCGAGTGGAATACCAGAGAATTATTCTGAAGGTGGTTCAATGAACCCTTTACCAGGCACTGAAGTGTGTTTTTCAGAATAGTCATGTTGACGCTCATCAACTGCCAACGTAAGAAAGTAACCAATCTACGATACGATGCGACTGTTAAAGAGGTGAAATAGAAGTGCGTGTAGTTGTGATTTCGCTGTTATGGTACAAATCACACATAAATGTATCTCTGATTGGAAGTTTGTGATGTAATGATACTATGCAATTTTGTCATATGATGATATGTTGGAGACCGTGGCTGTTTTTGAAGACAAATGTTGATGGTGTTAGGACAGCATCCAGCCACAAATTTACTTTGAGTTCCTTTATTCAAAGGAAACCGTTACCGGTTTCGAATAGTTGCGATTCATCATCAGACGGTTTACACGCTTTCTTTCTGACATTTGGTGTGTTTTTATAGATTAATTGTCGTGAAACGTAGGTTTCGATTCGATTCGATTCGAAACCGGTAACGGTTTCCTTTGAATAAAGGAACTCAAAGTAGATTTGTGGCTGGTTGCTGTCCTAACACCATCAACATTTGTATTAATATTATTTTGGTTATTCTATAAATTTCGTTTCTTACGTAAATTCCAACATGCATAGATCACCCAAAGCTGAAACATATAGCCTTTGACTATCGCTACAATTCTTTGTGTTGCTTCACCGCCTCTACTTGAAGCGCTAGCAAAGTTACACACATTTTAAGCGAGACAATGTTGAGTAGAAGGAAATTTTGTTTATAAGTGAGAATGAGATTCATGGAAGTGGTGTATGAATAATTTTGATGTAATTAAAAGTTAAGGACATTATTTGTGAGTTTGTATAGAATGTTCGGATATTGAGAAAAGCACGCAGGTGCGTAGCATTGTTTTGTGTTATTGAGACTGTAGTAACGAAGTTCAGATAGTAGCAATATCATAATGGATTGTGCGATGGGATTATAAGATGCCCCTTCCTTAAAGGTGTTTCTTGCAGTCATGCTATTTATATACTATTTCTTAACATTCAGTTGTTTTTAAAAGCATTAGTTTGAATGGAGAGTTTCATCTGAATTTTGTCAGATGTCAAGTATTATCAGTTGCAACTTCAAAACATCATTAACTTAATTATGTATGTATGCACATTGCAATTTGTGCTATGAAATTTTCAATATTAGTTTTCAATACTGCTTTGCTCTTATATGTAGTGCGCTGCTTTCGAAAAACGTGCAAGTATATTTCTCAAAGCATGACCAGTTGCAGCTCTAGCGGTGCATCGAAAGCTAAGTACTAATTAATTGTTTGTGTATAGTGGTTTATTTAGGAACTTTAGTAGTCTTCAACCGGTGTTTTTTGTGTTTTCTGGCGAAATAATTTCAGAAGAACCTTTTGGGAACTGTTTTCAGCTTCGTTACTGTGTCATTAGACGTTTGATTCTCTTTCTGTATTAGTCTTTTGTTGTATTCACATTTGTTGTTTATTAATACTGTTAATAATAGTAGTTACTTCCCTTGTAGAGTACGTTTGTGATTATTGTAGTCAGGTTTTTAACATCTTCTAATTGTAGTAGCGGAGCTTAGAAAAAGTAAAATTTTACCATGAGTGAGAAGTGTGGGCTTTGCCGTAGGTTCGTGAGTAGTGGATTGCGGTGTGAGACCTGTTCGAAGTATTTCACTGGGGGGAATGCAGTGGGGAAGCCAGTGGGCATTCTGGTGAGATCCTCTCCTGGAACTGCAGGTTATGTAGCAAGAGTAAGTTGATAGAGGAGCAGGAGCGTAAGATCTGTGCCCTTTAGGTGCAGTTGAAAAACACACAGGAGGAGCTAGATAGGATGAGGAGGGAGAAGGGGGTTAGGGAATGGGAGCTGTCTATTGGCAAGAGATCTGCTAGGAGAAGAAGATTTTCAGATAGTTTTACTATTGGTGTTTACAATAGGTATGACCAGCTGTCAGAGTCTAGTAAAGAGGAATCTCTAGTAGCTGTAGATGTAGGAAGTATGCAGCAGACCTCAGTAGTTACGGTGGCTAGGACAGTAGCAAAGAGGAAGAAGAACGTTCTGCTGTTAGGTAGTTCTCATGGCAGAGGTGTAGACCAGCAGTTGCAGGAAGTGCTGGGTAGTGAGTACCAGGTCACCAGCATTGTGAAGCCTAATGCAGGATTGGCTCAGGTGACTGTTAACATCGGGGGGTTATGTAGGGATTTTACTATAGAGAATCAGGTAGTGATTGTGGGTGGGGCTGTTAATAGTATTGATAGGGATGAAGAGTATGACATAGATGGTGACCTGCAAAAGATAGCCACTCAGACTGGCAACACGAATGTGCATTTCGTGGAACTGTTTCAGCGTCGGGATCGGCCTCATCTTAATACAGCCGTCGGGCGTAATAACATGAGACTTGGGGGTGCGCTGATGACAGAAAGCATGGGTCACATTTCAGTGGTGTCGGTGGAGTCTATCAGCAGGACGGGTTTCACTAGACATAGCCTGCACCTCAACAGGTATGGGAAGGGGAGATTGGCAAAGCTTATAGGTGACAGCATAGGTGGGGTTGGTGGGATCACTCATGGGAAAATTCCTGCAGTAGTGGGTGTTAGAGCTGCACCTTTTTTAGATTGAAGTCAGGTGATAGGTATTCCTGCTTAAGGGAAGTCTCTCTAACAAAGGAACCACTTCTGACTAAGCTTAGGTATCTGAGTAATGGGGGAATTAGTATATTTCATCAAAATATACAAGGTATTAGAGATAAAGTTAGTGAACTGCTTATAGATGTTGACTCTGAAATTCTTGGTATATCCGAACACTTCTTAAATAAGGAGATAATTCAGAGGCTTCCTTTACCAGGATACAGGTTGGCTGGCAGCTTTTCGAGGAGCTCTTTGCGGTGTGGGGCAGTAGCCATGTATGTGAAAAAAGGCATCCCATTTGAGTCAATTGATGTTTCAAAGTACTGCACTGAAAAGGTGTTCGAATTTTGTGCAGGTGTGGTTAAATTTAATGGAGCTAAACTTCTAACTGTTGTTATTTATAGCTCCCCAGACTCCGATTTCACAATATTTTTGCTAAAGCTAGAGGAGGTTGTTGGTTCACTTTATAGGAAATACAAAAAGTTAGTTATATGTGGTGACTTCAATATTAATTGTAAAAGTGATTGTGCAAGGAAGAGGATGCTGGTAGACCCCTTTAATTCATATAATCGTATTCAAACCGTTTTCGTTCCAACGAGAGTGCAACAGGGAACAGTAGAACAACCATAGACAACATTTTTGTTCATTCCTCATTACTAGAAGGGCATTCTGTTAGCAAAAAGGTGAATGGCCTTTCAGATCATGATGCACAAATTTTAACTTTAAAAGATTTTTGTGCTGCAGCACGTGTTAAATGTAGTAATCAGCTGTTTAGGAAAGCTGATCCAGTTGCTGTAGAGACCTTTGTAAACCTTGTCAAGGAACAAGAGTGGCAAGATGTTTATAGCGCTGATACAGTAGACGATAAATATAATGCTCTTCTCAAGACTTTTCTCGTGCTCTTTGAAAGTTGCTTTCCGTTAGAACGTTCAAAACAGGGTACTAGCACAAACAGGCAGCCTAGGTGACTGACTAGAGGGATAAGAATATCTTGTAGAACAAAGTGGCAATTATATCAAAACGTTAGAAACAGTTAAAATCTAAATGCAGCAGCCCATTACAAACAGTATTGTAAGGTGCTTAAAAATGTTATTAGGAAGGCAAAAAGTATGTGGTATGCAGATAGAATAGCTAAGGCTCAGGATAAAATTAAAACCATATGGTCAGTCGTAAAGGAAGTGGCTGGTCTGCAGAGACAGGTCGAGGATATAGAATCAGTGCGTAGTGGGAATGTCCGTGTTACTGATAATTCGCATATATGTACAGTATTTAATAATCACTTTCTGAATATAGCTGGTGTACTAAATAGAAACCTAGTCCCAACAGGGAATCATATAGCGCTCTTAGAAAAAAGTGTTCCAAGACTGTTACCTGAAATGCACCTCCATGATACTGACAAGAGGGAGATTGAGTTAACAATTAAATCACTGAAGACCAAGAACTCTCACGGATATGACGGGGTATCTAGCAGAATACTGAAGTATTGTTCTGTGTATGTTAGCCCAGTAGTTAGCCATATCTGTAACTTTTCCTTTAGGAGTGGTCGGTTTCCTGACCGATTAAAGTACTTGGTAGTGAAGCCACTTTATAAAAAGGGAGACATTGATAACCTTGACAATTTTAGACCTATTTCTATGCCATCGGTGTTTGCTAAAGTTATCGAGAAGTTTGTATATACAAGGTTACTGGAGCATTTAAATTCACATAATTTGCAGTCAAATGTTCAGTTTGGCTTTAGAAATGGTTTAACAACTGAAAATGCTATATTCTCTTTTCTCTGTGAGGTTTTGGACGGATTAAATAAAAGGCTGCGAACGCTAGGTGTTTTCTTTCATTTAACGAAGGCTTTTGACTGTGTTGACCACAAAATATTACTGCAGAAGCTGGACCATTATGGAGTAAGGAGAGTAGCTTACAATTGGTTCGCCTCTTACTTTAAGAACAGAAAGCAGAAGGTAATTCACCGCAGTATTGAGAGTGGTAGTGATGTTCAGTCCCAATGGGGCACTGTTAAATGGGGAATTCCCCAAGGGTCGGTGGTGGGGCCACTGCTGTTTCTTATTTATATAAATGATGTGCCTTCTAGTAATACAGGCGATTCAAAAATATTTCTGTTTGCTGATGACACCAGCTTGGTAGTGAAGGATCTTGTGTGTAATATTGAAACAGTATCAAATAATGTAGTTCATGAAATAAGTTCGTGGCTTGTGGAAAACAATTTGATGCTAAATCACAGTAAGACTCAGTTTTTTTCAGTTTTTAACTCAAAACTCAACAAGAACCGATATTTTGATCAGACAGAATGGGCATATTATAAGCGAGACGGAACAGTTCAAGTTCCTAGGCGTTTGGATAGATAGTAAGCCAGGGCTTCACAACATACGTGCTCGTGGAGCAAGCTGTGAGCAGCAAGGCGCGAGCACGGAGCAGCGCGAGCACGCTACCCCCACTACCGGACCAGAGCGGAGAGTGCGGAGAGTCACGTGGGACACACAACAGCTGCCGCCAGTCGATGTTAATCCACGGCCACCTGCAGGGATATCACTCACGAATTATTACTGCGACAAATGAAACAAATAAAGGAGAATGTATACGTGCCACATAATTTTACTAGCTTAGTGTATGCCTCTACCATCTGTAGACACTCAAACTAAAGAATTCCACGACAATCCTATATTTTCAACACTTTCTTCAACACTACTTAAAATATCACCTCCGGTTGTAGTGTTCTTCATGGCTACTACATCGAGGAGCTCCTCCCTCACCTGCTGATCTCTATTAACACCTCTAATAAATATGGCAAGCTGCGATGTTCCAGTGATATCAACACTTTCGTCCAGAGCTAGAGAATACGCCATAAAATCTTTACAGATATTTGCAAGCTGGCTCTGGATGTCGTCTGCCATGTCCTGTATGCGACGCGTAGTGGTCATGATAGATAATGGCACAATCCGAAACTGTTCAACTTGAGATGGACACAAATGTTCCGCTGCAACTACCAAACATTCTTTTATTATATCGCCATCAGTTAAGGGGCGCAGGGATTTTGCTAAAAGCAAAGCAATTTTGTAACCCACTCTGAGAGCTGCCTCAGTTGATTTTTCTTCGTTGTCCAGATCATCTTCGGATAGCTTCCTTTTAAGTTTAATAACTTCCTGTGCACGATCTGGTCAATCACATTTTCCACGTCCGTAGTCTTTCGCGTGGTACGACATATAATGTCGCTGCAAATTAAATTTCCTAAAAGAATTCAGCGTTTTGTGACATACTAAACATTTTGCAACACCATCTTTTTCAGTAAACAGATACAATTCCTCCCAATGGGGGTTGAACTGCGAAAGCATGGTTGGGGTTACACAACGGCGACTTGACATGATTCCTAACCAGCGAAGTGACTGTTAGAACTGATCGTAGTACTTTTAACGTTACACAGTCGGCGCGAATTCAATAGGCACGCTGCGGCCCTATTCATACGTGCGCGCGCATTTCCCCTGCCTCCCCTCCCACCCTTCTTACTCCGCGACCTTGCAGCTGCTCGCGAGCACGTGCCTGAGCAAACGCGAGTACTCGCGCTCAAAACAGGCCAGTTGTTAAGCCCTGTAGTAAGCTGTTGTGGAAAGCCCATGTCCAGGATCTTGTTCAGAAACTAAATGCTGCTTTATTTACCATTAGAACAGTATCTGAAATAAGTGACACTTGAACACGAAAAGTAGTCTACTTCGCATATTTTCATACGCTTATGTCGTATGGTATTATTTTTTGGGGTAATTCTTCTGATTCAAAAATTGTATTTTTGTCTCAAAAACGGGCTGTTCGAGCTATATGTGGTGTAAGTTCGAGAACCTCTTGTCGACCTCTATTCAATAGTCTGGGAATTCTGACATTGCCCTCACGGTATATATTTTCTTTAATGTTGTTTGTTGTTAGCAATATTAGCCTATTCCCAAGAGTTAGCAGCTTTCACTCAGGTAATACTAGGCAGAAATCCAGTCTGCATGTGGAATGCACTTCCTTGACTCTTGTGCAGAAAGGAGTGCAGTATTCTGCTGCATCCATTTTCAATAAGCTACCACAACAACTCACAAATCTTAGCAGTAGCCCAAATTCTTTTAAGTCTAAACTAAAGAGTTTCCTCATGGCTCACTCCTTCTATTCTGTCGAGGAGCTCCTGGAAGAGCTGAAAAATTAAGCAAATTCCACTGTTACATTGTTGATTTTCTTTATTTAAACTTACGACTTGTCACCTGAATATGTTTTTATTTATATTTCATTTTATCTGTTTCTAATATCGTTTTATAATTTCATGTATTGACTCGTTCCATGATCATGGAGACTTCGTCTTAATTTGGTCCCACGGAACAATAAATAAATAAATAAATAAATAAGTAAATGAAAATACAGTTTACAGCTAGGAATTTATTCGTAATTTCAATGGTTCGTTTATTACAGAAGCCAGATTACATACGGCACAGCTTTGCATATTTATAGAAACAGTATGTTTCAGTTTGTAGACAGTGTTGAGCAAATCATACTTAGTCTTTGTATAATTCAATATAGTGGCTGTTGTGCAACATGCACGAGTTTAAGTTAGGAATTACTTTATTTGGCAATCATTTAAGAGAAATTTTGGTAGACAGTTTTGGGAAGATTCATTCAGATAGACAGAAACACAGAAGCGGCGAAGTTACAAGTTGATTTGAATAACATTTCAATTAGCAGCTTGATACATGCTCATTTAAACTAATAAAATAGTGTCTTGTAGATATCAAAACGTCAAAAGGATGCGGATGAGAAATATTACAACAGAAGGGGCTAAGAAGCACATAGATATGAGACAAAGTAGTATAACTGACAGAGACTGTGTAACTTAAGAAATAGCAAAGAAGATGAGGAGAGAAGGAAATGAAATAGTATACCGACAGACTGAGGGACAGAAATGTATAAAAGGCTAAGTAATGAACTAAAAGGAGATATAGCCGTAGAAAAGGAGAAATGGTGAGGAAAGATAATAGACAGTCGAAGCTAGTACAATATAATGTACGGTCTTTAAAGGAAATAAGATATATAAAATTGGAATTACGATTGATACCAAGGATTGGCTTCCAGTTAGTAACTAACGAGAAGTGTTGGTCACATGGACAGTGTAGACTGATGAACAATATGAGCCAAAACAAAGACCATTTGGCATGTATGTAGATGAACAGACAGCGAAAGAAGATTAAACAAACATGGAAGATGAAGTGAGAAAGGGTTTTAATAAAATGAAAATTCGAGGAGTAAATAGAATGACTGACTGCAAACAGAATTATTTAAGGGCAGAGGAGGTAAGTAAATAAAGGATACTAAACACTAATGCAATGACATATATGCATGTAAAAAATGCCCAACACTTTTCTGACAACAGATATTACAGACCTACATGCTGAAAAACAGAAAAATCCCAATAAAAGTGAAGAGTTACATAGTGTGTTGAAAAGGCGATTATAAGAGTAGAAAACTGAGCTGTGTACATGAAAAACACTACAATTTAAGAAGGCTTTCAAGATGCAATATGCTTACTAAGAACTACACGACAGAGCAATATCTAAAAGGAGAGGGACATTGATCTATGGCGATCTGGAGAAAGTATTTGATACAGTGCAATAGAAATCCCACAAATTTTAAGACGAAAGAGATGACACTGGACTAACAGCAAGCTAATTAAGACCGTAATTATTCTACGAAATAGGGTCTCGAACAAGCATGCTGTTTCTCACCCACCTTGTTCAATATATGTTTGTAGAACGTTGTAAAGGAATTCGTGTAAAAGGAAGTAATGTATAAAATGCGCCAGCGACAAGGTGCCCGTGGTTGAAGATGAACTAACAATAAGCTGCCAATAGTATGGGATGGCAGTTAACCATAGCATTACTGAGGTAATTTTTGTTACATGTATTATCAACCATTGTGGTTATGGGGGGGGGGGGGATGGAGGGGATCAAAGGCTCAGGAAGAAAAGGGAAATTTAATTTGTCATAATGCAGTGTTATTTACTTCTGAAACCATTCAGAACACTTAGAACTGCTTAGACATTGTTTTTGTATACTAGAACTGAATAAGTCAAACGTTCAAAAGATTAGACACCTTAATGAAGGAGTTTGTGTCATGTACCCATCAAACGAAGAAACTACTATGAAGACAACTTACCAAGCAGCTGAGAAAAAGTCTTTTTACATGCTTCATGTAGAGAGTCGTCTTTGAATGGCTCTGGGAAGTGTTAAATAAGGAGGACGAAGAAAATTGATTGGAGCCCGTGAGATGAGGGTGTGGATGAGGATGGAATAGATAGTAAAACTAAAGAATGAAGAACTGTTAAGAAGCACTGATCAAACCAGAGACACACATTACAGGAGATCTGGAAGAGAAAAAAACAACATGTTAGGAGATACTGTAAGAAGACAACGCTTATAGATATATAAGGAGGAAGGAAGACTTAAGTTTCTTCGTAGGCTTGTAGGAAAGCGCATGAGAGCTGTAAAAAAATTGCGTACAAGACGCTGCTATGGTGACTTATAGGATACTGATCCCATGTCTGGTGCCCTTCTCAGATAGATCGAAAAATAGACATCAACGAGATCAGAGACTTCCTCCTTCATTCGTAAGAGACTGGTGTACCTGGCACGTAAGTGTAACAGAGTTAAATGCGTAACTTTTAAAAAAAAAGAAAGACGATGTAATTAAAACAAAAACCTGTTGGTTGTATTTAAAGAGCCTATATACGATAAAGACTTTCTGACGATTAGTGCCATTGTGTAGGGTGTCCATAGATATCGGCTTGCATTTCCAAAATTATAGCATGGAAACCATTAGAGATGATGCTTTGCTGTAAGACATTTAGTAGCTGCCAAAGTTGTTTTCCTCTCATTTCGTTGCAGATTGTACTTGGATAGCACAAAAATGGTGACCGACCAGGAGGAGGCACAATCGTTTATATGATTTTCCAAATCCAAATCTGTGACAAGAGTACTGCGAAATTATCGACGCTAGTATAGGAGGCCACCACAGGCGAAAACAAGCATAATAATTTGCTTCAAAAAAGAGATTGATGATGTTAAAGACATTCCTCGAACTGGACGACCTCCCGTGTCTCAAACATGTGTTACCAGAGTCCAAGGTGCGTTTCAACGCAGCACCCTGAAGTCGTGGATCAGGCGAATTGTGGGAGAAAGACCAACAGTCCATAACGTGCTACATAAACAATCACACCTTTTTGCGGAAAAACTTAAATAGTCCAAGCATTATAAGCAACCGATCGCCCTCTACAGTATGTATCCGCGTGTTGCAAGTTTGTCTCTCTAGATGCTAGTAATGGTTACCTGAAAAAGTTATTCGTTTCGGATGAAGCAACGACTAACATTTTTGCACATGTAAATCGTCGCTAAGTTAAGATTTCTGAAAAACTTACTCAAGTGAACACGTCAGTGATAGCCTGAAGCTTGAGGTCTGGTGTGGCCAAATGCACAATAGAGTGGTAGGTTCACTTTTCTTCCCAGAGAAAACTGTAGCGCAGAATTTCCGTGGAAGTGAAGTGAGGCTGGAGAATGTCCCGAGGCAGACTGCATCAAAGCCTCACTGTGTTTTGATGTCTTTATGTCCGGATCCCCGCAAAATCCAATTACGACCAACCCACCAACACATGTCACTCTTGCTTCCTACACTGGGTCATCATAACGGAAACCCTCTTCCTCCCTTCCTCATTCTCAGCTGCTGTCTCTTTTGCACGCTGAAAAGAAAACAGCCAAATGGTGTCCATGCTACAGTTGGCCATACCATCTGTTGACCTCCTCAATAAAACTACTTGCAGCGTCAATGCTCTGTTCTCCAGGGTCCTCTTCCAACATCTACTCTGCCTTGCCTCCTTGTTCTGACTATAGAGGCGCTTGTAGCACCTCTCGTGCTCTGCTGGTACCCTCTTGTGTAGTCACATAACTATAGCACACTCCATCAAGCGCATGAGGTCCTCATTGTGGTCTCATCCAAGGATGCTGGTCCCACACAAAGTTGTCAATGCACATCGGTACCACAGAAATTAGCAATGTCTCGCTGCAGACTGCTACGATGAATGAAAGAGGCTAAAGAAGACACACCTGTTCAGTACAGCACTGCCGTCATACCGAGGTCAACATAGAGGATGAAGTGCTCTGCCCCAGATCGTGACCTCAGCTGAAGTAGTCAGCATCTTCGTGGAGGGTTAAGGATTATTCAAATCTCAAATGCAAATGTAATTTTGTAAAAGTTGAGCATTGGATACCAAGTGATAAGTCCGTAAATTTGTTCTTAAAGTGATGCTTAAATAGTCAATAATAGTTGTAAATTATCCAGCAGTTCTGTGGCAAATGGTTGTATTGAGTCAGGTACGCCTTTTTATTCATTGACGTAATAATGTTAACTTATATCTCATATGTTGCAGTTGGAATGTGCCATCTCCCAGAGTGACCAAAAAACCCACAGTTGTTGCTGGATGCTTGTGCACTTAAGCGCCAAAGAAACTGGTATAGGCATCCCTGTTAAAATACAGAGAGTTGTAAACAGGCAGAATAAGGCACTGCGGTCAGCAACGCCTAAGTAAAACAACAAACGTCTGGTGAAATTGTTAGATCGGTTATTGCTGCTGTAATGGCAGGTTATCAAGATTTAAGTGAGTCTTAAAGTGGTGTTATACACGGCGCACGAGCGATGGGACATAGCATATCCAAGGTAACGATCAAGTGGAAATTTTCCCGTACGACCCTTTCACGAGTGTACGGTGTATATCCGGTAAAACATCAGATCTCCGATATCACTGCGGCCGGAGAAAGATCCTGCAGGGACGGAACCAACGACGACTAAAGAGAATCGTTCAAAGTGACAGAAATGCAACCCTTCTACAAACTGCTACAGTTGTCAATGCTGAGCCATGAACAAGTGTCAGCCAGTGAACCAGTCAACGAAATATCATCGATATGGGCTTTCGGAGCCGAAGGCTCACTCGTGTAACCTTGATGACTCCACGACACAACACTTTACGCCTCGTCTGGCCCCGTCAGCACCGACATTGAACTTTTGATGACTGGAAACGTGTTGCCTGGTAGGACGAGTCTCGTCTCAAATTATGTCAGATGGACGTGCACCGGTACGTAGATGACCTCATGAATCCATGGAGCCTGCATGTCAGCAGACGATTTTTCAAGCAGGTGGAGGATATGTAATGGCGTGAGGCGTGTGCAGTTGGAGTGATATGGGTTCCCTGAAACGTCTAGATGCGACTCTGGCAGGTGACACTTACATACGCATCCTGTCTGATCACCTGCATCATTCACGTCCATTGTGTACTCCGACTGTCTTGGGCAATTCCAGTAGGACAATTCGACAACCCGCACATCCAGAATTGCTACAGAGTGGCTCCAGGAACATTTTTCTGCATTTAATCACTTGCGCTGGCCCCCAAACTCCTAGACATGATCATTATTGAGCATATTTTCGCGTAACTCGTAAATTACTCTTTTCTATTTATTGTGTTTTGTTTTATTATTATTGTGATTATTATTATTTGCGTAACAACGCATATACGAAAAGAGCCGCGAAATACCTTTTAGTAATGCTGTGCCAAGAATTTCTTTATAATCATTAATTTTCAACAACACAGAATATATTGGATTCTTATTGTTCTGTATCTGGCTTTCTATCAAAGGAACATTTTTGGTTACTGTAACTCACTATAAAAAAATCAACATATCTTCCCTACTTTATAGTTATTGAAAAATGAAAATTACTTTGTTATGAAATACTGATGTTACAGTTCGCAAAGATTGTTCAACATTTTGCAGTGGATTTTTGTTAAGCGTAAAACACCAATAATTACCACGACTAGCACAAGAACATGAGACTATTGTCGGAGAAAAATACGTTTTCACTATAAGGTTTGCCAGACCAGAACTAAGCACAACAAAATTCCTATTTTGTTACGAAGGTAAATTATCTCTTTTGTACTGTTAGCAATATATTATCAGCAGCCCGCGTCAACCTGCAAAACACATCATAAAATCTGCTGCTCTGCTCTGCAAGTCCGGAAGCTGAAAGAGATGATTTTATTTCACTATTACCTTCCCGCTTCTTTGCGGTATGATCGATTTCTTTTAATGCAGTTTGAATGCGCCGCGGCAGCGGCTTGTTCGTTCGTAGCGCAGCTCTGCACCACGGATAATATTTAAATAACTGAAAATGTCTTAAAAGGATGGGATAATAATTTAAGCAAGCTACTACAAATAATAATGCAAGGTTCCATTAAATAACTCTATTCAAAACGTTCAAATATGTTAACTTATCTACAATACACACCTTTTTTAAAAATGAGTACGTAATGGCGTACATCGATTAACCATGACAAAAGAAGACTACGTTAGCTTGTACAACTGCGACACAGGCTATCTTACTCCCGTAACTCCAAGAGGAAGACAAAGAAATTACTGTTCGTTCTGTATTATTTATACTAGGGATATTTTTCATCTCTGTATGATATTTATCGTCTGTGCGGTTTCAGTACTCGCCGACACAGATATTATCTAAAATAAATAATAATAAAAAAAATACATAATTCCATACAACAACAGAACACGATGCACAACACCTTCTCTCTACTACAAAATATGTCCTTTGCTAAGGGACGTTACAATATCCAGGGTGCCTTGCAACGTACCGTTCAGAACAGGTCTCCACCTCCTCGTACTCTTACAGATGTATGGACAGGCCTGAAGGATTCATGGTGTTAGTTCCTTCCAGCACAATTTCAGACATTAATCAAGTCCTTGCGACGTCGTTTTGCGGCGCTTCTGCGTGCTCGCGGGGTTCTACTCGATATTAGGGCGATTTACCAGTTACTTTGGACACTCAGTGTAGTTTCGCGTGGTCATAACACGAATGTGTTGGAATACACCGCACAAATCCACAACGGGTAAAATTTTCTTGGATGTGATCGAACTAATCTTCCAGCCAAAGATCGAAGCGCTGCTGCTCTCCATCATCTTCTAGCAATACGGTGTAGCACAACACTGGAGTTTTAACGAGCAAGATGGGCTGAAAGGCATGTTTTTTTTTGACGTGGATGAGTCCTGATGGGCCTATCCCACGGGCTCTCCCTCTCCTACTTTCACGCCATGAAACTTTATTTTCTGGGATGTCAAGGATTGCGTTTACACACCGTCAGTAACACTGCTACCGCTCGTGCACAAATCAGTGGAGGAATCAGAACTGTTGATACTGCAGTGCTGACCCGTACAATGTCAGAACTGGAAACCTCCTTGATGTTCTATGAGCGACTGGGACAACAGAAGGAAACTTTGAGAGCTGCTAACCAAAATCCACAATGCTCCGTTTCTAATGGTGCCAGGTACTTTTCCAAGATGATAACGGGGGTTTATGAATGCCGGCTATATCTCGTATAGGCATTATAAGTACATGGTTTCCATAATTAAAAAGTTTCGCTTTCAAAACGCACTAGGAAGACAACCACATGTCAAAATTTCGTCAAATTTTAACAGCATATTAGTGACGCAGTATAAATGATAGAAGAAAAAGAAATCAACGAAAATTTTACCGGTAGATGGCAGTGTAAGAGTCAGAATGTGTGCACCAACAGACGCGCGGCTTCTGTGACCCTCTGCATGAACGCCTCCGAGAAGGATGGAGCGCTCGTGATAAGACTCTTTCACAGGTACTTTGACTGTGCGCCGTAGCCTTGTAGAAGATCCGGACAGTCAAGGTATGAAAAAAGGCATTGGTCCAATGTCTGCTAAGTGTCTGCAGTAAATGATTAGAAAATTCGAAAAGACAGGTTCTTTTGGAGAGCAGAGTGCTACAGGGAGGAAAGCAGTTTATTTGATGACTGTCGAAGATGTTGCCACAGCACTGCAACAGTGATCGGGCGGTGGTCTGAAAACATGCAGTTCATTATGCGAGCATAATGCGTAAAATCCTCCGAAAAATGCTGCTTTGCTATCCATAAGAAATGATCCATGATCAGAAGTTGCTTCCTGCTGACCTGCCAGCAAGACAAAAATTCGGTGTGGAATTTCGTGCTCGCATTAAAATGAACGGTCATGGAAAATTCTAGGGACAGACGAACCCCTTACCCATCACCAATGACATGGCAGTGCGCGGAAATGCAGCGGAAAATCCGCACGCACATCAAATGTTACCACGTCAATGTGCAGACGTCGCTTTGTAGTCCGTACTTTTTCGAGGAGATGAGTTCTCTGTGTCCTGTTACCAGTATCGTCACTGGTAAACGCTAGAAGAGTCTTTTGCGCTCCACAGTCATTCCGATCCTTCAACGGAGTGGATGTACAGCTGGGATCATTTTCATGCAAGACGGCGCTTCTCCCCACATTGCACAGCCAGTGAAGCGGCTGCTGCAAAGACGAGTCGAAAATGTTAGAATTATCAGCTTCGTTTCCCAACAGCGTGTCGGTCCACATCAACTGTTCTTAATCAGTATGATTTCGGATGTGGGGTTGTCCGAAACATGTGTTCAGTGCTCCAACTACCAACTCAGCCGACCTGACGGCACGCACTGTGCAATGTAGTCTGAACTTGTTCTCCGAGATGCTCTGATGTGATGTTTCTCGATTTCAACTTGTGGCAGGAAAAGGTGGACAGCAAAATGAACATGTCTTGTGCCAGTCTCAAGACAGTTACACACAGATGTTTTGCTTTCCATGTGGTGTTTGCCCCCAGAACAAGCAAAATACGACTTTACCCATCCGATATGGTACGACCTTGCCGTCGTGGTAGGGCTTACCTATGTAACCGTGCCACAACTTTTTATCTTCGAAATTTTGCAGTCATTCATACTGCACAAGACAGATGATGTACTGTTCAGCTGAAACCACAGCCGTGGTATTGCAATTCACCTGTCATTTGTAGGCCATGACATTTACGTTAGGATACTTACAGTGTCAACTATTGGTACAACTGTCCTTAATTTATTTTGTTGCATGACATTTCTGCCTGCGTCAGTAAAACTTGAAATCATTCTGAGCAGTGATTCTCTTTCTACAGCGTACTCAACTAGAACTTTAATTATGGACGTCATGATTACAATTAGGCATTTTCTTTCTCTTAAATAGCGAGGAGGCATAGTTCATTTTTTTTCTCACAAATTTACGTGACATAGTTGTGAGACGTAGTTGTAAGACATAGGACTCATATTCGAGAGGACGTCCATCCAAAACCCCATGTTTCGAAAGGCCAAATCCTGCCAAATCCGAGCTTGTGCTCAGTCCGTACGTCTATAATCCACGCGTGCCTCGTGAGAAACGTGAAATGAGTAATGGGCTGTCGATTGCTACTGTATTGGGAAGTACCTTCAGTCATGATGTGATGCTTCTGATGAATTACATAGAGGAGCCAAAACATTACGACCACTGCCCATCGTGACAATGAATGGCGCTCAGAACTATTAAGGGCGCGTGATTCGGTATGGAGGCGAAACTGACAAGGGGACGGTACCTACTCGTCATCACCGATTACGTCTATTTTACAGAATACTTAGGCAGTCGGCGTTGCCCGGATATGTATTTATTCCGTTAGTACATCTCCTTTCCTCTCTCTTTGTCCAACTCTTCCGCCTTCCTCTCCGTCCATCTCCTTCCCCTACCTGTCTCTCCGTACTTCCTCCACTCACTATCTCCTCCTGTTTCTCTCTCTGTTTATCTGCTCTTTTCTCCTCTGCCCATATCCCCTCCCCCCTCTGATTTCATCTCCTCTTGGCCCTCTGTCTCCTCCTCACTTTCCTTATCTCTTCCTCCTGCCTCTCTCTAACTCCTCCTCACTTCATCTATCTCATCCTTCACCTTCTCCAACTCATCCTGCCTCGTTCTCTCTTTCCATCTCCCCCTCTTTCCTTCCTCTGGCGCGACCAATAACCACCTCTACCAATAACCACCTAATAATTGAATAAACAAGGCATCAATAAAGAACATTACGCGAGCGCCTACTCTAAAGTTATAAAACGTGACTCTAAGCAGCACAGCAGAGCGCAGCTGCACCTAATTAACTACAGGAAGTGAGAGGAACGCGACCGCTATCAAGAGTTATATTCTATTGAGGCTATATATGTCTAGCCTAAATCAGTAACTTTATGTCAAATAAAAAAAAACATCTCACGGAGCGGTCTGGCGCGACCAATAACCACCTCTACCAATAACCACCTAATAATAGAATAAACAAGCCAGACCGCTCCCTTCCCACCTTTCTCCGTCCCTCTCCCTTTCTCTGTTTGCTGCACCCCATCTTTCCTTCCTTCTCCTCCACCCTCTCTCAGTTCATCTCTTCCTCCCCCTTCTGTCTATCTCCTCGTTTTTCCTTAGCTGTCCATATCTTCCTCCATCTCATGCAGCGGTCTACTGCCAGTCGAATCTCTGTAACAGTTCTAAAGCGAATGCCGCGAAGTGGTTCCTTCATTTTTGGAATCAAATCAAAGGCATAAGGGGAGTATGGTGGATGGTGGATGGTACAGTACTTCCCAGTCCCATCGACCGAAGAGAGCAGCAACAGTTTGCGCTGTATGCACCCGCGCATTGTCGTGCAGAATGAAGGGTGGCTTACGCAGAAAGTGTCGCTGCTTCTTTCGGAAAGCAGGTCGCAGGTGATGCTCCAAAAACGAACAATAATACTGTGCACCGACGGTCTGCCGCGGAGGAACGTAATGCGTTAGTATAAGACCATCACAGTTGTACACGAGAATCACCACACCATATTGGGGCTCTGATGCACTTTCGACATTCGTTGTGACCCGTAATGGCGCCATTCGTTGGATTGGCGTTTCAGTTTTGGCTCATACGATGTGGCCCATGTCTCACGCAGTGTTACAATTCGGCGTAAGGAAGCCTGTCCTTCGCACTCATAGCGCTCCAAGTGCGTCTGAGGAGCGTCAAAACGCATCCACTTATGCATTTCCGTCAAGTCATGCGGAACCCATCGTGACGCAATTTTTCGCATGCCCAGACGTTCCGTCAGGATGCGAAGCACAGTGGTATGTAATAATCCGGTTTCGTGGGCGAGCTCACAAATCATATGGCGTCGATCACTGTCCACTAACGCGGCAGCAGCATGCACTTCTTCTTCAGAGACGCTAGGACGACCTGCCCGATGCATGTCTGCCGCAGTTTGCCGACCTTCGTTGACGGCTTTTACTTAATGTGCCACTGTTGTGTACGGCAATGCCGATTCCCCGCACACCTCTTGAAGACTTTGATAATACTGTCGTGCTGTACGACCTCTGGCACATTCAGTCTTGATCCAATTGCGTTGTTGTTGTTCCTATAACACAGTGACACCGTTACGTTAAACGGCTCGCTCACAAGTGACTGTGTTTCCCTCGACTGTACGCACGGGAGTGACGTGGGACGGGCGAGTCCATTTGCTCGGAGGTAAGGCAGGTATGTCAACAACGTGTGCTACCAGCGACAGTTGTAGATTCTATTGCATAGTGTCTCCACAGCAATGTTGCCACTGTTTAAGTTCCAACATACGAACATTCATTTTTATAATATGTATGGACACAGATATTGGCCAGAGATGAAAGTGACAGAAGCGTGAGCTCCAGAAGACGAATCGTTTCGAAAAAATAGCTTATTTGGAGCGGGTAGGGCGCGGTATAAGCCATCTATGTTAGTGTAGCTGTAGGTAGTGGCTGGCGCAGCGGAGAGGATAAAAAACGGCAATACGAATGTCGGGCAACCGAGTCCATACGAGGAAACACTGTTCAGATTTCACGTTAGGTACATTGCAAAGAATCCGAAATAATGCTCAATATATTGGATTTATTATTATTTCCATGAATGACATGAAAGGGATAGCCAAATTAAAATTTTGGACTGCAATTAAATTTCCACAAACAGATAGTAATTCGTGCACGAGAACTTCGTGCACAAAATTAGATTATTGATTTACAATTGACGGTTTGCATGCGCTGGGGTGATATTCATTGTTAATACAGGGTCTGATGAAGTTTTCGTGGAATCTGCACTGGCTGCCTGGTATTCACATACTGTTGCCGAGATTGCCAGAATGTGAAAATTGAACTAACGAAATGCGAAGTCCTGTACGCTTTCAATACAGTTTTTCTCTAGAAAATTATTTGCAGGGCACTCGTGGACATTGCAAGTACAATTCATTCCTCGAAATTTATCTGGAATCCCAAATATTCCTTCACCTTTCTCCTCCATTCCTTTTATGAAAAAAGTTGTAAATACATTATATTGAACATCACTTAGCTTTCTTTACAGTCTAAGTAATGCAGAAATGTAAAAGATAAAAAAAAAAATTTCTTTATAGGTACTCGACCCGACAACCTGTGATGAAGCAAGCTGGGATATTTTTCCTTCCTCTCTTGTTTCGCAATCTGCCTACTTACATTCAATTTCTCAATTTTGAATTAAGTACCATTAACGTGCGCGAATTTAATCTGTATTTTCATAAAAGAGGAATTCCTCAATTTTAAAGGATATAACATAAGATCTAATTTTTTGCTTAGTTTTTTGTATGTAATTGATTTTCTGATTTATTTTAAATATTTTTTTATTTTAAATATTCCTAGTTAGTATCTTTCATTATAAGGCGGAATCAGTAATAGTCTTGTAACTTAAATTCTATTGTAGACATGTAAACAAATATAAGTTCTGCGCTAATTATATACGTTTGGAAGACGAAATTGTAGTAATCTTAAAGTATCTATTTGGCTCTATTCGAAAACATGTTAGCAAAGCTAGCCCATAATTAAGTCCAAATAAATTCACAGTTATGTCCAAAGTATTGTTAGCATGACTATATTTATTAATTTCATGATTTAAACAAATAATTCGGCTTAACCCTTGTAGTAGAAGAAACTATTAAAAAGGCGGAATTTTTCGATGTAGTCAGTTAATTTAATGAGTTAAGTTTTAAGTTTTAACTTTAATTTCTGTAAATTAACGTCGAACAATGTTTAGTTTCAGCACCTATTATTGTGAGGATATATAAGGGCCTGATTTTTGGTCACGAGGTAGCAAGTCCACGGACGAGTTTCAGGCGAGAAACCTGTGTTGGTTAGAACAGCAACAATGCTTTAACTTAACTGTGGAATAAATGTTGAACAATTAGGCTGTGTGTAAAAACAAAGTGTCTGCTCCATACGTGCCTGATTATTCTTCAAGAACTGTGAACTTTGTCGTTAGGTTTTACTGTTCGCAGATGTTCAACAGGAAGCTATTAATGAGGCTTATCAAAAGTTAAACAATAGTGCACTGGCCATATAAATGTGTATATGGGGAGGGGGGGTTGTGAAAAGTGAAAGTAAAAGACAGTAAAACGTAACTGTGCATCTGTCGGCTACATTATTTACAGTAGCCAGTGTCCAAATTACAAACCCCATTTTTCAGCCAGTGTAGCAACGGAGTACGTCGATACCGAGGACAACAAACGAAATAAATAAAGTAGGCACAACCGCTACAGAACCTCGGATGATTGGTCTGCGCTGTTTCCCCATTCTACCGCTGCCTAGATATTACGCTTACGTAACAGGCTCATTCCTCGCACGACCCACTCGAAAAACGCAATTTTTTCGAAATCCCCGGCCGTCTTGAAGTCCTATATCTGTCGCTTTCATTCCTTGTAAAGGCCCTCACATACCACAAATTCTGACGCAATCGACGATGACGGGTGGGCACGGTCCCTTCATGATATGAATTTGGAACCATTTAATCGACAGGGAAATGCACTGACCCTAGCAACTCTAACAAAAGGCAAGGTGTTATGAGTACGCACCTGACAACTGGCACTTTGCAGGTCACGAACCTGTTCAATTGTTAGCGTGCTGCGGGTATGAGCATGTATTGAAAGTGATTGATGGATGATGAAACCAAGAGTAGGGGACAAGATGTTGGATGTCCACACATCATAACTGAACGTGAAGGCTGGATGCCTGCTCCCTCTGTAAAGCATGATAACTGGCGATTTATCGCCGATTTGACGTCAGTTTTCAATGCGAGGCATACAGCTAAACATAGCTTGTTGAACACGGCGTTAAGCAGGAGACATACCCTGAGTGTTCCCATGTGGACCCTACGACTCTGTCAGTTACTATTCCAATGGGCACAGAATCATCTAGATTTGCCCATCGATCCCAGTTATACGTTTCTCGTAGCAGCAAGCTGATAATCTGGATACTCCATCATCCACGCAGAAGCCTGCTCAAAACATGATTCACGCCATGAAGGTAGGCCAATGAGGGCAGTGTTACGATGTGCTCCACATTCACGATGGCTTTCATGGGCTTGTGGGAGACACACAAGACTGCATAACAGCTGTAGTCTAAGTGAACTTGATTGCAGACCACCTGTGTCACTCTATGCTTGATAACTACCAACAGGTAACTCTCCAATTCACAGTACCAGAAGCAGGCTACACTGGTTTGAGGAGCGTGGTAGTGACCTCACGTTGCTATCGTGGAACTAAGCTCACCGCATCTGACTCCAAAGAAAGACGTCGACGAAGTCAAAATGTTAGAAGTAGTCACTGTCGAGCTACACTAGCTCCGTTACAAACAGTACTGTAAGGTGCATAAAAACGTCTTTACGAAGGCAAAGAGTATGTGGTATTCAAATAGAATAGCTAATTCATAGGATAAAAGTAAAACCGTATAGTCGGCCATGAAAGAAGTCTCTGGTCAGCAGCATAAGGTCATCAACATAGTAGATTCGTAGTAAAAATATTTCTTTACTGTTATGTCAAATATATGTATAGTATTTAACAATCACTTTTTCAACATTGCTGCTGACTTAAATAAAAAGCTTCTACCTGGAAACATGTCATGGAAACATATATCTCCCTTCGAAAATGTCTACCCGAGACTGATGTCTGAAATACTCCTCTATGATACTGACAAGGGGGAGATTGAGTCGCTTATTAAATCGCTGAAGTCTTAGAACTCTCATGGACATTATCGATTACTTAGCAGAAGATTAAAGTACTGCTCAAGTTAATCCTGTACTTAGCCATATTTGTAATTTTCCCCTTAAGAATGGTCAGTTTCCTGAAGTACTCAGCAGCAAAGCTACTTTATAAACGTGGAGAAAGGAACGGTGCAGACAATTTTAGACCTATTTCTATGCCATAAGTGTTTGCTAAAGTTATTGAAAAGGCTGGTAACACTTCACTAACAGTGCATGGTCTTTCTGCTTGGTACCAATTCTGTCCATTCACGTTATGTCATGTAAAATGATAATGTGGATGTCATACTATCATACAAACAGCATACAGCGTCAGATGTGCACCTGGTGGCCAAAATCGGAATTAACTTTTTTTCAAGCGTAAATCGGTTCCGTATTAACGCATTAGCATATCGTTAAAGTTTCGTTCCCATACGCTAATTACAGCCCAAAGTGGACATTCGTGGGTAACGGCACAGTCATTGTCTGCGACAGGTGTGTGCGTTGCCTACTTTGCGATAAATGAAACAGGTTCCGAGCTAGTTTTGTTTTGTCCTTCCCTACCTCTTGCAGCCCAATATAGGTGCTGAAGGTTCTCCATTCTTTGTCTGACTGGTCAGCACTTAGCGCTAGCCGCCATGCCGCACTCAGTAGAGACATACTGGGCTATGACAGCGCTGAAGAGAGAAAAGGCAGCTCCATTTGGAGCGCGGAGCGCTTCTTTCCGCGGCGAAATTAGGGCTAACAGAAGTACATCACCCCTTTCGGCTGCAGACCAAATTGCCCGTCCCGCAAAAGCCGGCGGAATTCGCAGGAATCCTTTGCAGCGGAGAGAAATTTCATTTCGCGTTGCTGATCCATAAAGGGTCATTCTTGCGGTGTGTGTGTGTGTTTCTTCCTCCTTTTTTCTCGGTTCTTGTTCCTCTTTCGGGAATTCAGCGCGGAATCTCTTTCCCGGAGCCGCAGCACATAAACTATTCTCGCCCGAAGGCGTCGAAATAACGAGGGCAGCCCCCGCAGGGAGTCGGCGACTTATTTTCCCGCCCACTTTCCTCGGGCTTTGCGGTAAAATACGGCCAGTGTGCCGGGAGGTGGCTGCTGCCTTCCTTGAAACGAAAACCGACCTGCGCGGATGCTTGAGCTACGTCCGCGGTCGCCAGATAATGGGAACGCGCCTGCGGTATCATGTGTCCTAGGAGAAACGGAGTGAGGCGGCCAAGGTGTTTTCGCGAGGGCTGCTATGCGGCGCATTAATTCGCAAAAAATACTCGCGTTCGGGCCGGGCGATCCTTCCGCGACTTACAACCTCTAAACCTCTCACTGTGGGCAGTTTTTCACTCTGAGAGCTTTTACGAGTAACACGTTTACTGCAAACAGAACCGAGGGTCAACTCGCCGGCAGTGTCCAAGAGTGGTGCGAAAACACAGATAGTCGCGCTCTTCGATTTTACGAGGTGCATTCAGGTTCTAAGGCCTCCGATTTTTTTACACCGGGCTGGAAAGAGAAGAAACATGCGCATTGTTTTAAAATGAGGCCGCGTTCATTGTCAATACGTCCCAGAGATGGGAGCACTGTACGGCAGATGGAATTTTACCGCCAGCGGCGAGAATGACAACTGTTTTAAATACTTAAAATGGCGCCGTTTTCCTTACTTGAACAGCGTGCAATCATTCGTTTTCTGAATTTGCGTGGCGTGAAACCAATTGAAATTCATCGACAGTTGAAGGAGACATGTGGTGATGGAGTTATGGATGTGTCTAAAGTGCGTTCGTGGGTGCGACAGTTTAATGAAGGCAGAACATTGTGTGACAACAAACTGAAACAACCTCGAGCTCGCACAAGCCGGGTTGGCGACATGATCGAGAAAGTGGAGAGAATTGTTTTGGGGGATCGGCGAATCATTGTTGAACAGATCGCCTCCAGAGTTGGCATTTCTGTGGGTTCTCTGCACACAATCCTGCATGGCGACCTGAAAATGAGAAAAGTGTCATCCAGGTGGGTGCCAAGAATGCTGACGGACGAACACATGGCTGCCCGTGTGGCATGTTGCCGAGCAATGTTGACGTGCAACGACAGCATGAATGGGACTTTCTTTTCGTCGGTTGTGACACAATGGATGAGACATGGATGCCATTTTTCAATCCAGAAGCAAAGCGCTAGTCAGCTCAATGGAAGCACACAGATTCACCGCCACCAAAAATAATTCGGGTAACCGCCAGTGCTGAAAAAATGATGGTGTCCATGTTCTGGGACAGCGAGGGCGTAATCCTTACCCATTGCGCTCCAAAGGGCACTACGGTAACAAGTGCATCCTACGAAAATGTTTTGAAGAACAAATTCCTTCCTGCACTGCAACAAAAACGTCCGGGAAGGGCTGCGTGTGTGCTGTTTCACAAAGACAACGCAACCGCACATCGAGCTAACGTTACGCAACAGTTTCTTCGTGATAACAACTCTGAAGTGATTCCTCATACTCCCTACTCACCTGGCCTGCCTCCTAATGACTTCTGGCTTTTTCCAACAATGAATGACACTCTCCGTGGCCGCACGTTCACCAGCCGTGCTGCTATTGCCTCAGCGATTTTCCAGTGGTCAAAACAGACTCCTAAAGAAGCCTTCGCCGCTGTCATGGAATCATGGCGTCAGCGTTGTGAAAAATGTGTACGTCTGCAGGGCGATTACGTCAAGAAGTAACGCCAGTTTAATCGATGTCGGGTGAGTAGTTAATTAGAAAAAAAATCGGAGGCCTTATAACTTGAATGCTCCCCGTACAACCTCTAAACCTCTCACTGTGGGACGCCTTAGAGTTAATAAAACACCTGGCAGTTTTTCACTCTGAGCGCTTTTACGAGTAACACGTGTACTGTAAATAGCACCGAGGGTCAACTCGCCGGCAAAGAGTGGCACGAAATCACAGAGTCGCGCTCTTCGATTTTAGACCTATCTTGCAGAAGCACTCTCAGTCTCTCTAGAGCTGATCGCCGTAGCTCTCAGCCAAGAGAAACTGTACTGGTTGAGCCGTGGGGGGGGGGGGGGGGGGGGAAAGTTGCTGGTGCCAGTGATTCTCTTATCTGCCCTATGGGTAGTAATCGCGTTCGTTCTGGCATTCGCGTTTTCTCTTTGGTATTCCTCTTCTGGCCGCTGTTTAAGCGCGGCGCTTCCAGGTATGGCTCTTTTCGGGTTGGGTTGTTTGGGGGAAGAGGCCAAACAGCGAGGTCATCGGTCTCATCGGATTAGGGAAGGATGGGGAAGGAAGTCGGCCGTGCCCTTTCAAAGGAACCATCCCAGCATTTGCCTGGATCTATTTTGGGAAATCACGGCTAACCTAAATCAGGATGGCAGGACGCGGAATTGAACCGTCGTCCTCCCGAATGCGAGTCCAGTGTGCTACCATTGCTCCACCTCGCTCGGTTTGGCTCTTTTGTTTTCCGCTCCAAGGCCCTAGTGGTCGTACTTGCCCGTTGCTTGGGTATACGTTGTGTTGGTGAGCCATGGAGAGACCGTTACGGAGGAGCGCTGTGTTATGATTTGAGGAGTGAGTCGGCGGCGGGCTGGTGTTGATGGCCTCCAATGAACTAGCAAGTGCGTACGTTGTAGTACCTGATGCTGGATGCTTATGTATGCTATGTGGATTCTCGTCGTTTGCTGCCACTAACAGTGGGCATCTGTTATTTCTTTGAAGTTGTGTTTTGTGATCAATCTGATCGTAATATATTTTCACGGCCGCAAACGGTGACCTATATGTGATTATCCCCGTCGTGGCGGGAATAAGGAATTCGCTCTTGGTGCCGGTATATGCTGCGATGTAGTGTTAAGAGAGTGAACACTGCTCGGTGACGGGAGCACTAAGCTGGAGTAGCGTGATGGCAGCATTAGTCATTCTAGGATAGTGCGCAAGCCATGTGTGCTTGTAATGTTAGTTGGGTATCTTATGATTTATTATGTGGTCTCCGTTTGAAGGGTCTGTGACATAGGGGTCCTGTCTTGGTTTCACAGGCCGTTAACTTCTCCAGACGCTTGTTGTTGGTGTCTGCCTGTAAGATTAAAGAATTATGAGCTGTAAGAAGTTAATAATTTTCCATGCTATTTGCTTGAGGGTTTGCATGTGTTAAGGGTATTAAATTTAGAGAGGAGGCATAACTCTGAAATAAGAGGGTTCGTGTTGTGTCCTTTGGTTTCGTTGTCTGTCCTTTGCTTTTTTCAAACGTTACGGTGTTCTACGAGCGGCGGGCGGTCTGGATTGACGAATAAAGGGGGCGGCGCCTTGACTGAAATATATTTGGACCGGCCAGCTATGCCTTGGTGACTCTGGACTGTATCCTGTCAGAATCGCTGCTCGCCCGAGTAGTTGACAGAAGTCTAGTATTCTCTCTTGTAATTATTTGGAGATTCCTCTCGTTAAAGTGTTCGGGCTGCGCCAAGGTGCGTCCTCTGTTCCTAGTAGTTTGGTCACTCTTGTTTTGGGGTCGGTCATCCGATGAGTTGTGCCCGCTATTGTGTGGAACTTCAACTAACTATTAACTGTCTTTCCTGCCCAAATATTATACATGAGAGGGATTTCACGAATGTGTTCAGTGGAATAAGTCACTATATAGTTGGTGGAATTCGGTTGTTATATGACCTGTTTATTGGTCTAAGGTTCCCGTCGGGGAATTCCCTCTTTTACTAAAAATTGGTTATTTAATATGCCACACTGTTGCTTGTTTTACTAATGGGAATTTAGTCCCGGAAAAATTCGTGGTAAATTTGTGGGCTGCTATGCTTGTCATCAATATTTATCTGGGGCTATTTGTCGTTAAGTTAAAAAGAAGTATCTTTACGTAAATGGTTCAAAAGGCTCTAAGCAGTATGGGACTTAACATCTGTGGTCATCAGTCCCGTAGACGTAGAACTACTTAAACCTATCTAACCTAAGGACAGCACACACATCCATGCCCAAAGAAGGTGAGACGCACTGCTGAACCCGCAGGACAGGACAGGACAGGTAGTTTAACTTGTGGAAAGGGGCCAAAATAAGTGGCTGTCAGTTACAATCGAACATACAACTTTATTTATTTGACCCAACGATACAAGAGCCAAGAAATTAAAAAAAAAAACATAGCATTAATCTTTAGAACTTAATAAACGGCTGAATGCTCTCTACAATCTCATGCCTTAAGGGCAAGACCACTTTTATTAAAAATCGGCTGAAAGTCAATAGCTTAAATCTCAAACAAAATCAGAAATTTAAAAGGCAAGCCCTTATCTTAAAACAGTTCCCTAATTAGGCTGAAGGCCCAAACTATCTAACACTTTAAGAGCAAAACAACTTAAATTCAAAATCGGCTGAAGGCTCAACACTTAAGACTCACCAACATTAATTTTAAAAATGCCAAAGGCTTTACGTAATACAGTTCATAAATCAGGCTGAAGGCCCACATCATCTGACGCCCTAAGGGCAAACAACCTCAATCTGAAAATCGGCTAGAAGCTACGCAAGTACAAACAACATGAACAAGCCTCAAAAGGCAGTACACCCAAGGGTGCTCAGAGGTTCCGAAGGTCGGCCTGGAATTCAGGCACTAACGCTCGCTTAGATGGGATAGGCAGTCGGCCGAACCATTGTCGATGCGACGTCAACGCAACCGAGACATTCAACGGACCCACCGACAAGATAACCTCCGCTTCACCCCTCGCTGCTCCACGGCAATCGACCAACTGCCCAGGCTCGGAAACGGTGAAAGGACCAAATATACGTCGGCCGGTGAGACGACCAACCGAACGACCAACCAACGGTCGTCCCGCTCCAATCTCCCTCCGTCGCACAGTGCATGTGTGTCGCCAGCGGTCGGCGAGCACTGGCTGTCGGCGCCTCGTCGGCGCTCCGTCCAGACTGCACTGCTGGTCCGTGCCGGCCGAAGTGGCCGAGCGGTTAAAGGCGCTGCAGTCTGGAACCGCAAGACCGCTACGGTCGCAGGTTCGAATTCTGCCTCGGGCATGGATGTTTGTGATGTCTTTAGGTTAGTTAGGTTTAACTAGTTCTAACTTCTAGTGGACTAATGACCTCAGCAATTGAGTCCCATAGTGCTCAGAGCCATTTGAACCATTTTGCTGGTCCAACTGACTGCCAGACACACGACAACCCGGTAATACTATCGGTCGCTACAGAGATGGTACGACAGTGCACTTATCGATACACGTTGCTGCTGCCGCTCACGGATAAGTAAGGCAAGAAGTTAGTGACGCTGCAGTACCGTAATAGATGACGACAAAAAAAAAATGCCTGAACACGAGCCGTGCACGGCTCAGCATGATTCGAACTTGTGACCGTAGCGGCAGTGCGGTTCCGGACTGAAGCGCCTAGAACCGCTCGGCAACAACGGCCAGCAACCTTTACTTAACTTGTTTCTTGTAAACACTATATAAGGTGCATTTTCAACTTCTCGCGGCGTAATGAATAATCCATTAAATTTCGGGCATGCAGCCGCGCAAATAAAATTTCATGCCAGTAGCTGCCATCACCCTTCTCAGAGCATGGGTGTCCTTAAGACCTTAGTGCATCGGGCGCACTGTGTATCCGATGAAGACAATTTACAAGGAGAGCTAACATACCTCAAGAGTATTTTTAAATCGAATGGATATTCTCCGCAACAAATTCGTAGAGCATTCGATGTAAAACCTAAAAAGAAGGTATACGATGCGGAAGAAGATAGTAATTTCTTCAGATCTAGGGCGTTTCTGCCTTATGTGGTGCTCTTTCTTCAAAGATAGGCCGTATTCTAGAGAAACACTGTGTTAAGGTGATCTTCCGGCCCCCCACGAAGATTGCGGCTTTACTCGGCTCTGTAAAGGACGATTTATTGCTTCGTAAGGCGGGTGTGTACCAGATTCCTTGCGGAAATTGTGAGCAGTCATACATAGGTCAAACAACACGCACCGTTCATGAAAGGTGTGTGGAGCACCGAAGATACACACGCCTATTACAACCAGACAAGTCAGCTGTGGCCGAACATTGTATTGATACGGGTCATTCCATGAATTACAGTGATGTGAAGATTTTAACATCCACCTCTTCTTTTTGGGATTCTGTATTCAAGGAAGCCATAGAAATTCGATTAGCCAACAATTTAATAAACAGAGATAAAGGTTTCAATTTGGACAAAGCATGGAATCCGGCTCTTGGACTAATTAAATTGCAGAGAAGTCGTCACCGTGTCATCGCCGCCGATCAAACATCGATAAGCACATCGAACGTCCGTACGCTTTCGCCACAGGCGGCGCAGCATCTGTGACCCGCATGCGCAGTACCGCCGCGGTGGAGCATATAAGGCCGCGCTTGGCACCTTGTCATCAGTCTTGTGACTCGCTCTGAAGATGGCCGGACGATACGCGGCCGAAATATCAGTAGAAGAAATTTTATTTGCGCGGCTGCATGCCCGAAATTTTATGGACTATATAAGGTTTTTAATCACATTGGTCATGATAGCTATTGGAAGGCCGGTTTTGTAAAGGATTTTGTACAACTAATTTTGGGGATATGTGTATAAATCTTTGTGAACTACAAGTCTGTGTTTGCGTTTTCTTGTGACTGCAGTTTCTGACTGGTTGGAGGATTGTAAATTTCACGTCGCAACTGAGCCGGAAGCGCCGCACTTAAATAGCGGCCAAAAGAGGAAAACCAAAAAGAAAACGCGCATGGCAGAACGAAAGGAATTACTACCCCTACTAGATCAGAGAATCACTGGCGCCAGCGACTCCTCCAAGGCTCACTGGTGTCGTCGGGAGAGGTGAGAGTACACCGAAAACTGGCGAGCGGCCGTATTGCGTCCGGGAATTGTGCCGTGTAGTGCGGTTTCTACACTATCACAGCTCGGTAATATACGCTCATGTTCAGAATAATCAGAGCATCTTGAACGACTTAGAGATAGGACGTTCATACTCACATGACGTGTACAGTAGTATGTCCTGTCAGAAATGATTAGCATTTGAACCGCAGGTTCAAGGTCATCGTCGATATCGCGATGCAACACCACCTATTGCTAAAATGTGCCAGCATCTCTCATTGTCACTATAAACCGAAGGTAATTGATCAGTGACTACTGGTGCCTCCTAGACGTATGCGCGAACCGTAACATCAAATCAGATAGTTGGAAAAATGCGCGCACTATTGGCATAAGAGAACGTGATGCATCTACACTATTGGCCATTACAATTGCTACACTACGAAGATGACGTGCTACAGAAGCGAAATTTAACCGACAGGAAGAAGATGCTGTGATATGCAAATGATTAGCTCTTCTTAGCATTCACACAAGGTTTGCACCGGTGGCGACACCTACAACGGGCTGACATGAGGAAAGTTTCCAACCGATTTCTCATACACAAATAGCAGTTGACAGGCGTTGCCTGGTGAAACGTTGTAGTGACGCCTCGTGTTCAAATGGTTCAAATGGCTCTGAGCACTATGTGACTTAACTTCTGAGGTAATCAGTCGCCTAGCACTTAGAACTAATTAAACCAAACTAACCTAAGGACATCACACACATCCATGCCCGTGGCAGGATTCCAACCTGCGACCGTAGCGGTCGCTCGGCTATAGACTGTAGTGCCTAGAACCGCACGGCCACTCCGGTCGGCGATGCCTCGTGTAAGGAGGAGAAATGCGTACCATCGCGTTTCCGACTTTGATAAAGGTCGGATTGTAGCCTATCACAATTGCGGTTTATCGTATCGCGACACTGCTGCTCGCGTTGGTCGAGATCCCATGACTGTTAGCAGAATATGGAAACGGCGGATTCAGAAGGGTAATACGGAACGCCGTGCTGGATCCCGACGGCCTCGTATGACAGGCATTTTATCCGCGTGGCTCTAACGGATCGTGGAGCCACGTCTCGATCCCTGAGTCAACAGATGACAACCATCTGCACGAACAGTTCGACGACGTTTGCAGCGGCATGGACTATCAGCTCGGAGACCATGGCTGCGGTTACGCTTCACGCTGCATCACAGACAGGAGCGCCTGCGATGGTGTACTCAACGACGAACCTGGGTGCACGAATGGCAAAACGTCAATTTTCGGATGAATCCATGTTCTGTTTACAGCATCATGATGGTCGCATCCGTGTTTGGCGACGTCGCGGTGAACGCACATTGGCAGCGTTTATTTGTCATCGCCATACCGGCGTATCACCTGGCGTGATGGTATGGGGTGCCATTGGTTACACGTGTCAGTCACCTCTAGTTCGCATTGACGGCACTTTGAACAGTGGACGTCTACCCCTCATTCGATCCCTGCGAAACCCTACATTTCAGCAGGATAATGGACGACCGCATGTTGCAGGTCCTGCACGGACCTTTCTGGATACAGAAAATGTTCGACTGCTGCCCTGGCCAGCACATTCTCCAGATCTCTCACCAACTGATAACGTCTGGTCAATGGTGGCCGAGTAACTGTCTCGTCACAATACGCCAGTCACTACTCTTGCTGAACTGTGGTATCGTGTTGAAGCTCCTTGGGCCGCTGTACCTGTACACGTCATCCAAGCTCTGTTTGACTCAATCCCCAGGGGTAAAAAGGCCGTTATTACGGCCAGAGGTGGTTGTTCTGGGTACTAATTTCTCTCTGGATTTATGAACCCAAATTGCGTTAAAATGTAATCACATGTCAGTTCCAATGAATACTCTTTTATCATCTGCATTTCTTCTTGGTGTAGCAATTTTAATGGCCAGTAGTGTACCTGGGAAATTGGAGTTCCTGTGGGACGAAATCTTATACAACGGGTGTCCGCAGAATGGTTCACGGAAGGCCGTAGAACACGACGAGGTGGGTCACGTCGCACCACCGTGACCACCACCGAGAAGATCGACATCTCATCCGAATGGCTTTGCGGGACAGATGTGCGTCTTCCTCGGCTCTGGCCCAATAGTGGAATGGTATGACATCGTAGAGTAGTAGCGTTTATTATGGCATGAATTACGTGCGCAGCCCCCACTTCCCCACCTAACCTGGACGAAAGTGCAGGAACGTGCTAGACGGAAGTGGTGCATGGAACGACGTCAATTCAGATAGTGTTTTCAGACGAATCCATGTTCTGTTTGTTGGAATATGATGCCTGCATTTTGGTTCACCGCAGACAGGCGTAGCGTCGTAGTGACTGCATTCGCACAGGGCATACAGCGCCAACTCAAGGCCTTATGGTCTGGGATGCGTCTGGTGCGTGTGGAGGGCACTGTGACCAGTATGATCTACGTGAATGACATCCAACGACCTGTAGCCACACCCGTTCTCCCATTTTTAGCAATCCAATGCACGACCACATGTTGCTGCGCTAACACATGCCTTCTTGGCGTCACTGGATGCCAGTCTTTTACCCTGGCCCCTCAGATAGCCAATCGGAAATGTGTAGGGTTTGCACAAGCGACGGATGGAGTTCTGTGATCCAATGCCAACCACCACAGATGGAGTTTGAAACCAGGTGAATGCAGCGTAGAAGGATATACCACAGGACACCATTCGCGTCTTACACACGTCGACGCCATCACGCATGAAACAAGTTATCAGGGTCCATGGCGGACCTTGTGCCTACTAGGCAACAGGACACATGCTGAGCCGAGGTGACTGAAATAATAATCACTTCTGAAGAACATGCTAATGTACATGTCCTTTGTGTATGAACTTCCTGTCTATAGTCGTTCAAGGTGCTACGTTATTTTTCTGAATATCAGTGTATTTTGCTGTACTTCCGCGCTAATCAAATAAAAGTAACCACTGAAGTGGGTGTTTCGAGACAAGAAATCGGCCTAAGCGAACAGCACGAGCAGTTAGACTAATTCGAAAATTGTAAACAATTCTGCGTAGCAAGTAATATATAAAAATATCACAGTCATATTATGTACATCAGCAAACAAAAATAAAATAAATGTTATTGACAGGACTCGATCCCTAGTTACTAAAATGCGGATGTTGTACTGGCACACTGCCCACGGCACCACGCCAACACTTCAGCAAAGTGTCGTACAGTGAGGAGACAAAACTCAAGGAATAGCGATATGAACCTATACAGATGGCAGTAGTGTCACGTACACAACGCATAAAATGGCAGTTCGTTGGCGGTGCTGTCATTCATGTGAAAAGATATTCGATGTGATTATGGCTGCACGACAGAAATCAACAGACTTTAAATGCGAAATGGTAGTTAGAACCAGACGCATGGGACATTCTGTTTTGGAAATCGTTAGGGAATTCAGTATTCTAAGATCCACAGAGCCAAGAGTGTGCAGACAATACCAAATTTCAGGCATTACTTCTGTTGTGTACATAGTTCGGTGTAGTCAGCGTGTAGTCACAACTTTCCCACTAGAGCGCGCCCCGCTAAGCACAACAGCGCAGGCGCAGCACTCGCCCGTCTCCACACTACGAGATGGCGCTGCCTTAGAGATGGACCAAATTCTGCTTCCGCCGATCCGCATATTAATACGTAACGCAGCCAATGAGACTGCTACTAATGTAGAACCTTTTCTCCTCACAGATCACACTCACGCAGTGATTCTGGAATGCAGGAGGTATTATAACAAGTGTACAGACCTCCAATTAGTCAGTCTGCATTTGTCTGCACAAGTCTGTACCAGTCTGCATTAGTCTGTACCAGTCTATGGTTAAGTTTCAGTCTGCACCTAAGAAGATTATAATATTCCTGTACATAGCCATGAAGATAAATGAATAGACACTTTGTCAAGTATCAGAGATATGTGAGAATAAGATTAACATACCAAGACCAAAGGAACTTCAGATTGTCAATTGTAGACAGCATCCAGAATCAAGTTACGTAATGTCTATGCTTTTTATTATTTTAATAAATGTGTGTGAAAATTAATCAAGTTCTGTATAAAGTTGGTCACTGTCAATCTGCTACTCTAAGCGTGCAAGTGGCATTTCTATCGTCTGACCTAACGGCAGATGATAAACACGCCACGATAAGAATACGAGACATATTGTTGACACTCGCCTACTTCATTAAAGTGACAAGTCAAATAATCTGATGGTGTGTGTACCGTAGGTCTTACAGTACGCACACCACAACTTGGCCGACGTCCTTCACTTATCGACCGAGAGCAGTGGTGTTTGCGTAGAGTTGTCAGTGCTAACAGATAATCAAAAATGAGTAAAATAAATGCAGAAGCGAATCAGATAGGATAGTGCGCCGGAATTTGGTGTTAATGGGTAATGGCAGCAGACGGCCATGTGGATGCCTTTGTTAATAGCATGACGTCGTCTGCAGCAAACCTCTTGGACTCGTGACCATATCAGTCGGACCCTAGGCGACTGGAAAACCGTGGCCTGGTCACATGATGCGCAGTTTCAGTTGGTAAGACCAGGTTTCGAGTACCGCACAGACCCCACCAAGCCATGAGCCCAAGCTGCCTACAAGGCACTGAACAAGCTGATGGTAGTTACCAAATGATGTGGGCTCTGTTTACATAGACCAGCTCTTCTGGTCAAGCTGGACCGATCATGGACTGGAAATTGCTATTTTCGACTGCCTGGAGACCATGTTCCGTCTATCTTGGATTTCATGTTCCCAAACAACGATGGAATGTATATTGATGATGCCGGTGAGCTATGTTGCGAGGCCAAAATTGAACAACATTCTGGAGAATTAGAGCGAATGTTTTGACCACCCTGACCGCCCAATATGAATCCTGTCGAACATTTATGGGACATAATCGAGAGGTCAGTTCGTGCAGAAAATCCTGCACTGGCAACGCGTTTACAATTATGGACGTCTGTACAGGTAGCATGGCCTGGTATTTCAACAGCAGACTTCCAACGACTTGTTCAGTCCATGCCACGTAAATATGCTGCAATATTCCGGGGAAAACGATATTCGGAGATATCCCACGACCTTTATCACCTCTGTGTACGGTGAACCTGAGAATTACCACTTACTGTACATTCTGATCAGAGGATAAATTTATATAACGATTACAGAAGAAGAATTAGATACAGTCACTTACATTTTGACCAACATTCACCCTGAATTAGTTTCAATGTTCTTGAACTGCAGTGATAAATATTGTTTCACAATTTACAGAAAGCCAACTCCATGTAATGTGAACCTAAATGATCTTGTCACCCACATACGCGGAAAAAAAAGAGTTTTTCCCTCTGTGATTCATAATTGCTGAAATTCCCCTTTGAATCCATTGACGTCCAGGGAGAGCAAGATAATTTTTAAGCAAATTGCCCCCACCAATCATTTTAACACTAATTAATTTGACACGTTATTTCATAAATTATCACAGTGCAATTCCACTCCTGCAACTCATAACAGAAAATCTATTAAAATAACTCATATGGGAACTACTTCTGACAGAAGAAACAGAATATTTAAAAATACCTAGGTGGCCATTGCTTTCGCTACTAACGATCTACTACAAACTAAACTGGGACATACTATTTGCAAGTGCATTAATAAGTATTTAAATTCAGGTGCATCTAAAATATCGTGCCAAGATATTGGCCACACAGGAAGAAATAGTTCAAGGAACACACAGTAGGTACTTTTCGCAACAAATCACTGTTAGATCAACATTTGACGCAGGATAAGCACTCACAAGGATCCACCGACCATAGCATGAGAATTCTTCACAACGCACCTAAGAGATTTATACATATTTTAAAAAGGAATTACTATCACTGTTGAATGAACAGCTTGTTTTTAGGGAAAGATACTGTTTTGAACTTTTTAATGGTTTATGTAAGGCCTCTGTGTTCTTCTCATTATACTTATGTGTTAAAAAAAAAGTTGAGCTCCATTAATTATCAGTTAAATTTGGTACCAACAATACTAGTTAAGAAGATTATGTCTCTATATGTTATCGTACCGTTGTTACATGTAAGGGTGGTTGTAATGTTATGTGAGCCTCACTCCCTTTTTATTAACGAATTTCTGACTAATTTCATTCTGAGAAGCTTAGTAATGTATGTAAATACCGTAAAAAAGTACTTGAAGTGAAGCGAAGCTCAGCTGGACAGCAAAGAAACTCTTTAGCGAGCAATCCCCGCAACGATAGTAGTTGTGAATCTCTAAAGCAAAACAAAAAAAAAAACAAAAAAACAAAAAAAATTGAGTTATTAAAAAAAGAGGACTCTTAACCTGTATCTTGTGGAAAGCGCTCAGAACGTGCTGTTACATTTAATGAAAATTGCGGTTTCAATGATAAAACCGAGTAAAGTATGTGTAAGAGTTGCCAAACGTTTATGTATACAAATTTTCTGGAAGTTAATAATAGAAATATCTTGTATTTGGAAAAGGAAGTGAACTTCATTGTCGTCGTCGGATATCAATCGACAGAACTGTAAGCGTACAAAGTTCACTAAAGTACAGGAAAGGAAATTCATTCTTTATAGTTTTCATTCAATACGTAATAAACTCTCACCATTTCTTAATTGCAGTAATTGGATTATTTTCTTGTAAATATTATGGTGCCGAACTCTCCTAACCAATTTTTATGCAACAGGACGTGTAGTTAGAAGGAAGTTTGTGTGACAAGCAATGTCCTTTTCTCACGAAAAGCAGTTTGCTGTTTGATCTTATTTACTTACAACAGTGGTCCCTTAGCTATGAAAAGCTACGAAAACTTGGGCTCAAAGCTATGCGCAATACGGCCAAGTATCCAACAGAGTCGTATTTTAAATCTTAAAGAACAATAACTTCCTACAAATTATAACCCGTTACCAACTGGTGCAGATGCTGATCAATTAAGGAGGCAGCAACCTAAATTCAGGTACCAGTTACAACTTAAAGTATACTCTCAATCAAAAATCAATCTCTCTCTCTCCAGACACATATATAAAATATTCATATTATTAAGATAAGTCATTTTTTATGGTCACTCAAATTCTCTCTCTTTTAAATAGATATTTTGAGATTTTAGTATTTTCAATGTAAGTGCTACGTGCTTCAACAGTTTTCTATAACAGACATTAATTCTCTTACTTATGTAACTGACGCGTATCTTAGATATACCAAATGTGATTCTTTTATGTACACTGTTTCCTTTCGACAGTTAGCTTGACAACAAATTTGTATTGTTCCACACAGCATTTATTTATAAGACCAATGTACTATTATATTATTGGAAATATTTCTTTAATGCTAAACAATAGGTAGATTTTTGGACCAAGTACTTGTTCGAGTTTATAACGAGGTTCAAACAATGGAAAATCCAGGAAGGAACGACTACAATTTCATGAAAAGAATGGATTGATCCTCGCCATGTACTGGAGATGTTGAGTCGCATACAGGCTCAACAAAAACACTGCTAAAAAAGTAAACTTTCTGCCAAAAGGCTTTCTTCTGAAGTAGACAAAATAAACACTTACACATACATGCCAACGCAACGTCGTCCAAATGTGTGTGTGCTAGTTGCGTTCACGAGAATGTGTGTGAATATGTGCAGTTCATAAGAAGGCCTTTTTGGACGGAAAGATTATCGTTTAGCAGTCTTTACAACCAAGTTCTTTGACAGTAGTGTGCAATCCATGCTATTGATCGCTTCAGTAGTTCATTGAGACCACTGGAGGCCAAACTGCGTCAGGCAGTATCTTCGATACTATCATCTACATCTACATCTACATCTATACTCCGCGAGCCACCTTACGGTGTGTGGCGGAGGGTACTTATTGTACCACTATCTGATCCCCCCTTCCCTGTTCCATTCACGAATTGTGCGTGGGAAGAACGACTGCTTGTAAGTCTCCGTATTTGCTCTAATTTCTCGGATCTTTTCGTTGTGATCATTACGCGAGATATATGTGGGCGGTAGTAATATGTTGCCCATCTCTTCCCGGAATGTGCTCTCTCGTAATTTCGATAATAAACCTCTCCGTATTGCGTAACGCCTTTCTTGAAGTGTCCGCCACTGGAGCTTGTTCAGCATCTCCGTAACGCTCTCGCGGTGACTAAATGTCCCCATGACGAATCGCGCTGCTTTTCGCTGGATCATGTGTATCTCTTCTATTAATCCAACCTGGTAAGGGTCCCATACTGATGAGCAATACTCAAGAATCGGACGAACAAGCGTTTTGTAAGCTACTTCTTTCGTCGATGAGTCACATTTTCTTAGAATTCTTCCTATGAATCTCAACCTGGCGCCTGCTTTTCCCACTATTTGTTTTATGTGATCATTCCACTTCAGATCGCTCCGGATAGTAACTCCTAAGTATTTTACGGTCGTTACCGCTTCCAATGATTTACCACCTATGGCATAATCGTACTGGAATGGATTTCTGCCCCTATGTATGCGCATTATATTACATTTATCTACGTTTAGGGAAAGCTGCCAGCTGTCGCACCATGCATTAATCCTCTGCAGGTCTTCCTGGAGTACGTACGAGTCTTCTGATGTTGCTACTTTCTTGTAGACAACCGTGTCATCTGCAAATAGCCTCACGGAGCTACCGATGTTGTCAACTAAGTCATTTATGTATATTGTAAACAATAAAGGTCCTACCACGCTTCCTTGCGGTACTCCCGAAATTACCTCTACATCTGCAGATTTTGAACCGTTAAGAATGACATGTTGTGTTCTTTCTTCTAGGAAATCCTGAATCCAATCACAAACCTGGTCCGATATTCCGTAAGCTCGTATTTTTTTCACTAATCGTAAGTGCGGAACCGTATCAAATGCCTTCCTGAAGTCCAGGAATACGGCATCAATCTGCTCGCCAGTGTCTACGGCACTGTGAATTTCTTGGGCAAATAGGGCGAGCTGAGTTTCACATGATCTCTGTTTGCGGAATCCATGTTGGTTATGATGAAGGAGATTTGTATTATCTAAGAACGTCATAATACGAGAACACAAAACATGTTCCATTATTCTACAACAGATTGACGTAAGCGAAATAGGCCTATAATTATTCGCATCTGATTTATGACCCTTCTTGAAAATGGGAACGACCTGCGCTTTCTTCCAGCTGAAACACGAGATCGAATTCCAAGGTGCATCACATTGCTCCTAAAGGTACAGAACATTCACAACATCCACTCCTATAATGAACAAGATTAATAGGCTAACGTCATTGTAACATGCAAACTGAACCTGCATGTCTCAAAGCAAGTAGCGCGCGAGGCTAAAATTGTACATTCCAAAGGAAAATATAAATGATTACAAATCGCGTAAATTATTATATCTGTTTTCGCCCTTTAATAGCACAATCATAGATAACGATAAAACCCAGACTAATGAACCATCTACCACTAAAATGCTACATCACGGTCCAAAGCCAAAACTCCATATCGAAGTCTCAAATGGAGCCAAAATAGAATACACATAGTGCCTTCATCATGGCGGGTGGATAATTTCGGATTATTGAATGTGTATCAAAAGGTAAATAAAATCGTCAGCTATGAACTCAATTGGAGTGATGTACCTAGGATGAAGCAACAGCTCACGAGAATGAAGCAAGTTAAACCGTTCCCATGTTTACACACAAAAATGGTCGGAGTTTATAGAACAAAGTTCCTGCCTCGTTTCCGAACACCTTCCTCGACCTCCCTTTTATATTAAAGTGAAAAATTTCATTCCGGGCCCCACTTTATTCGCCAGCGCCTCGAGATCCAAAAAGTCGTAAAAGTAGGCCTTCATAACGGATGAGGGAGAGTTTGTTTTCTCTGCTTTCACCGCTCCTCAGCGTGGGTTATCGTCGCAGTCTTCAAAGCTATAGCTCGCACTTTTTCAGAAGATTACTTGTTATTCACTCGATCGCACTTCAAAGGCTTCATTTTTTCCTCAAAACGTTGTAGAAAGTATTATACTATTCGTTAAACATGATACTTCTAATTCAGAATTCGCAAAAGCCGTGGTAGATAACCCGAAGGTTGATATAAATTTCTTCATTCATGTAGCATAGAAGCTTTCGTCTACAAATTCACCAGTCTGCTTTATATACACTGAAACGCCAAGGAACCTGGTATAGGCATGCGTATTCAAATAGACAGATATGCAAACAGGCAGAATACGGCACTGCGGTCGGCTACGCCCGTATAAGACAGCAAGTGTTTGGCGCATTTGTTAGATCGGTTACTGCTGCTACAATGGCAGGTTATCAAGATTCAAGTGTGTTTGAACATGGTGTTATAGTCGACTCACAAGCGATGGGACACAGCATCTTTGAGTTAGATCAAGAGAATTATTCAACGTGACAGAAGTGCAACCGTTCCGCAAATTGCTGCCGATTTCAGTGATGGTCTATTAACCAATATGAGCGTGCGGACCATTCATCGCAGGCGAAAGCCCACTCGGGTACCCTTGATGACTGCATGATACAAATATTTACGCCTCGCCTGAGCACGCCAACACCGACATTCGACTGTTGATGACTGGAAACATGTCGCCTGGCCGAACGAGTCCCGTTTCAAATTGTATCGAGCGGATGGACGTGTACGGGTACAGATACAACTTTGAATCCGTCACTCTGCATATCTGCAGATTTAGGAAGAGCCGTGCAGGATTCACGGTGTCTGTTCTCTCCAGCACTACTTCAGACATTATTCTAGTCCATGGCACGTCGTGTTTCGGCACTTCTGTGTGCGTTCGCGGGGACCCTACACGATATTAGGCAGGTGTAGTAGTTTCTTTAGCTCTTCAGTGTAGGCACTTATATTAACACTTCCTTTAAAAGCAGTTTTCATCAGTTACTAACGTTGTCAAAGGATTAGGTCCACCAGCTGTACAGATGAAAAAAAAATGGTTCAAATGGCTCTGAGCACTATGGGACTTAACATCTGAGGTCATCAGTCCCCTAGAACTTAGAACTAATTAAACCTAACTAACCTAAGGACATCACACACATCCATGCCCGAGGCAGGATTCGAACATGCGACCGTAGCAGTCGCGCGGTTCCAGACTGAAGCACCTAGAACCGCTCGGCCACTTCGGCCGGCTGTACAAATGTAACTATAGTACATTTTAATGGCTTTTATTTTTACAAAACCCATCTACCTCTGGACTACAGCTACTTTTCTTCCGAGTAATTGACGTATTTATATCAGACACTAAAACTGATCGAATTGGACAATAATACACAAATATTGTTAACAAATATCTCAGAGTCCCTTTCAAGGTTGCTAGACTGTACCTCATGACAAATGTAACCCGGGCTTTTACAAGGGTGCCGCAGTGCTTATCATTACAAGGCTATGATTGTCGTATGAAGATGGCAGCAGGACTGGATTGTGTGTTGACGGCAAATGGACTCCGACAAAAATTCATCAGCTGTGGTTTTCTTTTTGTGTTATCTTTCTTCCGATTAGTTCTATTCGACTCGCCATGAATTCCTCCCCTGCGCTAACCTCTCCAGACCAGAGCAGTACGTGCAGTCTACCTCCTCAATTATTTGTTAAATGTGTACCAATTTCTGTCTTCCGCTACAGTTTTTACCCTCTACAGTAGCGTCTGGTACCTTAGAAGTTATTCCTCTCTGACTTGACCGTGTCCCATTATGCTGTTCCTTCTTCTTGTCCCTGTTTTACATATATTCCTTTGTTCTGCAATTTTGTGGAGAACCTTCTAACCTATTTTCGGCATCCTTAGAAAACACCACGTTTGCAATGCTCCGATTCCTTTCCCGTGTTTCCGAACTCCATGATTCACTACCGTACAATTCAGTGCCCCAAGCATACATTTTCAGAGACTTCTTCCTGAGATTAAGGCGGATATTTCACACTATCAGATTTCTTCGACTGTTGTAGTCTACTTTTGATCTTCGTTTGTCTTGTATTAGCGCATTTCCAGGCTGGCACAAACCTTTCACTTCGCGATCTTACTGACCATAAATTATGACTGTACATTTACCGCAAACTTCGTTTCGGCTGTTCGTCATTACTCTCGTCTTCTCTCGGTTTACACTCAGTCGTTATTCTGCACCCATTACAATGTTGATTCCAATCATCTTCATTTTCACTGAGGATACCAGCAACGCCATCGGTGAATATTGTCCTTGATATGTTTCCACTCTGAGTTTCAATCTTACGCTTGAACCTTTCTTTAATTACCATATATACTTCCTTGATGTACGTCCTGGACAGCTGGGGTAAACAATTCATCGTTCTCTTATCATCTTTTCTATCTCATTACTTTGTGATTCGATTCTTATCATACCTTGTTAGTTCTTGCGCCTACTATATATTATCCGTCTTTCTTTATAAATTACTCCTTTTGTTATCAGCATTTCGTATATCTTTTCAATATTCTTTTCCATTCTTCAGTATCTTAACCTGCGCAGTAGCCTGAATGATCCGCCATTTAGCTTATTATGACAACACAGACGTTAAATAGTAGAGCAAGGCGCCTGATTGTGATCCGTCGAGCACATCGAATGAGAGTGTCCGCACGTTCCAACACTGTGGAAGTCACAGCCATGTGTGGCTGGCCGGTGCGTAGAGGGTCGGACAGGGCTGCGTGACCTTGTTGCAATGATGACAGATGCCTCGCCTAACGACTCGCTGTGCTTTTGATCACTGCCAGGGCTCCGTAGACATTCTGCAAGCGCCAACGAATAATTGAGATTTTTCCGCCAAAGGAAAGTTAGTATCAGCTCACTGCTTGGTACGCACGACCATTGCAGACGTCATACTGAAGGCTACATCTATGTCTGCATAGATACTCTGCAAAATTCACTTAAGTATCTGGCAGAGGATTCATCCAACCACATTTACAATAATTCACTACTATTCCAATGACGAATAGTGAGTGTAAAAACGAATACCTATATCTTTCCGGGCAACCTTTGATTTCCCTTATGTTATGATGATCGTATCTCTCTATGTACGTCAGCGTCAACAAAATATTTTCTCATTAGGAGGAGAAAGTTGGTGATTGAAACATCATGAGAGGACTCTGCCACAACGAAAAACACCTTTGTTTTACGTCCACCGCAAATGTCAATGACTATCTCTCCTCTATTTCACGATTATACAAAACGTCACGCTTTTCTTTGAACTTTCTCGATCCGTTCCGTTAATCCTGGTAAGCATCCCAGACTGTGCAGCGGTACGACAAAATAGGACAGACAAACGTATTGTAGGTAGTCTGTTTAGTAGGTCTGTTACATTTTGTAAGTGTTCTGCTAGTAAAACATTCTTTGGTTTGGTGTTCTTTCCAATTTAAGTTGTTCGTAATCTTAATTGCTAGGTATTTACTTGAGTTTACGGGCTTTAGATTTGACTGATTTATCGTATAATAGAAGTTTAACGGATTCGTTTTAACACTCGTGTGGTTGACCTAACACTTTTCACTATCGAGGGTTAACTGCCAATTTTCGCACCAGACAGATACCGTTTCTAAATCGTTTTGCAATTTGGTTTCTACTTCAGTGACTTCTGTGGTGTCACCGCCAGACACCACACTTGTTAGGTGGTAGCTTTTAAATCGGCCGCGGTCCGCTAGTATACGTCGGACCCGCGTGTCGCCACTGTCAGTGATTGCCGACCGAGCGCCGCCACACGGCAGGTCTAGAGACAGATCCTAGCACTCGTCCCAGTTGTACAGACGACTTTGCTAGAGATGGAACTGACACATAGCGCTCTCATTTGCCGAGACGATAGTTAGCATAGCCTTCAGCTACGTCAATAGCTACGACCTAGCAAGGCGCCAGGATCATTTAATATTTATCTATGGATGCCTGTACCGTCAGACCGATGTTCTCCAATTGTGGATTAAAGCTATTCCAAGAGCTTCGTACTTTATTTATTAGACTCAACACCTTTAACTGTTCCAGACCTCACGCCAGTCTGCGTGAGCTTAAACGCTTGCATTTCGGCCTCCTCTAGCAACACGATGTTGGCTCTTCTGCCAACACATTAACTTCACTAGACAACATACGTCAGCATCATCTGCAAACAACCTAACACGGCTGCTCACGTTGTCTAGTAACCGTGTATACATATAGATAGGAGACAGCAGAGGGCCTAACTTGAAGAACGGCAGAAATCACTTCTGCTTTCAAATGGTTCAAATCGCTCTAAACACTATAGGACTTAACATCTGAAGTCATCAGTCCCATAAACTGAGAACCACTTGAATCTAACTAACCTAAGGATATCTAACACATCCATACTTGAGGCAGGATTCGAACCTGCGGCACTAGCAGCAGCGCGGTTCCGGACTGAAGCACCTAGAACCGAACAACCACAGCGGCTGGCACTTTTGTTCCTCGATGACTTTACGTCAGTTACTATGAACTATGATCTGAAAGGAAGTAAACAATCCAGTCATAACTGACACGATACTCAATAAGCGCGAAATTTAACTACAAGCCGCTTGTGTAGTACAGTGTCAAAAGTCTTCTGGAAATTTATAAGTATGTTATCAATTTGAAATCGCTTGTCAGTAACACTGAAGACTACGTGTGAGTAAAGAGCCAGTTGTGTTTCATAAGAACGATGTTTCCTAAATCCGTGTTAACTGTGTGTCAATAGCCGGTTCTCTTTAGGGTAATTCATATTGTCCGAACATATGTTCAAAATCCTGCTGCACATCGACGTTAATCATATGGGACTGTAATTTAGTGGATTACTCCTACTACCTTTCTAGAATATTGATGTGGCCTGTCCAACTCTCCCGTCTTTGCGTACAGATCTTTCGTCGAAGGAACGGTTGTATATGTTTGTTAAATATAGAGCTATTGTATCAGCATACTCTGAAAGGAAACTAAATGGTATACAGTCTGGACCAGAAGGCTTGCTTTTAAGTCGTTTCGCTCTTCCAAGGACATCTTCTGAGAAGTGACTCATGCTGCCACATACTCTTGAGTAATTCTGGATTATTTATTTCGTCTTTTTTGTTGAACGAATTTCGGAAGGCTGTGTTTAGTAGCTCTGCTTTGGCAGCACTGTCGTCTATAATACTTCTATTGCTATCGCGCATCTAAGGCATTGACTGTGCCTTGCCGCTAGCACCGATTCCAGTCAGGGTTCCGTCCTTGTGGTTTGTCCGTTTTATTAATGTTCATCCTGTACACATACGTTAAAACTATTAAAATATAAAAGTGAATGGAAGTCCAATAGTCCGGAGTAGCTGTTTTTATATCGGTCGATTACGCACACACACAACCGATTTCACAAGTTCTACGTTGCATCTTCTGGTGTATTTAATGCTGTGTCGTGTGGTATAGGAAGCTATTACAGAGTGCTGCAGAGTAACAGCTGGTGTGGTTGCGCAATTTTCAATATTCTCCTGGATAACATTTACGAATGGTGTCGTGCGTTGCTTGATTTACGCCCACAGCAATATACACTAAAGAGCCAAAGAAACTTGCACACCTGCCGAATATCGTGTAGGGCCCGACGAGCACGCAGAAGTGCGCAACACGACGTGGCAAGGACTCGACTAGTTTCTGGAGTACTGCTGGAGGGAACTGACACCATGACTCCTGCAGGGTTCTCCATATATCCGTAAGAGTACGAAGGGTTGGAGAACATTTCTGAACAGCACGTTGCAAGGCATCCCAGATATGCCCAATAATGATGATGACGAGTTTGTTGGCCAGCAGAAGAGTTTAAACACAGTTTCCTGAAGCCACTCTGTAGCAATTCTGGATGTGATGGATGTCGCATTGTCCTGCTGGAACTGCCCAAGTCTGTCAGAATGTACAATGATCATCGATGGATGCAGGTGATCAGACACGATGCTTACGTACGTGTCATCTGTCAGAGGCGTGTCTAGACGAATCAGGGGTCACATATCAGTCCAAATGCACACGTCCCACACTATTACAGACCCTCCAGAGTCCATGGATTCGTGAGGTTGTATCCGTGCCCGTACACGTTGACTCGTCGGACCAGGCATCATGTTTCCAGTCATCAACAGTCAATGTCGGTGTTGACGGGCTCAGGCGACGCGTTTTGTGTAGTGCAGTCATCAAGGGTACACAAGTGGGCCCTCGGCTCTGAAAGCCCACATCGATAATGTTTCGTTGAATGCTTCGCACAGTGACACTTATTCATGGCCCGATACTGAAATCAGCAGCAATTTGCGGAAGGGTTGCACTTCTGTGACGCCGTCATTGCTCCATTCCTCGGAGGATCTTTGTCCGGCCTCATTGATGTCACAGATTTCATGTTTCACCGGATTCCTGATATTCACGGTAGAGTCGTCGAATGGCCGTACGTGAAAATCCTCACTTCATCGCTACCTCGGAGATGCTGTTTCCCATAGCTCGTGCGCCGACTGTAACACCACGTCCAAACTCACTTAAATCTTGACAACGTGCCATTGTAGCAGCAGCAACCGATCTAACAACTGCGCCGGATACTTGGTGTCTTTTGTAGGTGTTGCTGACCGCAGCGTCGTATTTTTTTGGTGGCGGTGAATCTGTGTGCTTCCATTGAGCTGACTGGCGCTTTGTTTCTGGATTGAAAAATGGCATCCACGTCTCAATCATTGTCACAACCGACGAAAAGAAAGTCCCATTCACGCTGTCGTTACTCGTCAACATTGCTCGGCAACATGCCACACGGACAGCCATGTGGTCGTCCGTCAGCATTCGTGGCACCCACTTGGATGACACTTTTCGCATTTTCAGGTCGTGATGCAGGATTGTGTGCACAGAACCCACAGAAATGCCAACTCTGGAGGAGATCTGTTCAACAGTGATTCGCCGATCCCCCAAAACAATTCTCTCCACTTTCTCGATCATGTCGCCAACCCGGCTTGCGCGAGCTCGAGGTTGTTTCAGTTTGTTGTCACACAATGTTCTGCCTTCATTAAACTGTCACACCCACGAACGCACTTTAGACACATCCATAACTCCATCACCACATGTCTCCTTCAACTGTCGATGAATTTCAATTGGTTTCACGCTACGCAAATTCAGAAAACGAATGATTGCACGCTGTTCAAGTAAGGAAAACGGCGCCATTTTAAGTATTTAAAACAGTTCTCATTCTCGCCGCTGGCGGTAAAATTCCATCTGCCGTACAGTGCTGCCATCTCTGGGACGTATTGACAATGAACGCGGCCTCATTTTAAAACAATGCGCATATCTCTATCTCTTTCCAGTCCAGTGAAAAAAAATCGGAGGCCTTAGAACCTGAATGCACCTCGTATGTAAACATCTGTATCTTACTGCATGAATTTGTCAGTCTGTTTTTTTAGCTACTTTAACTGGGGCTGTCCTAGATTTAAAATTATCTTCAAGTCACTTTTCAAATAATGTTAGTGCCTAAGTGAGGGGAAAATGCCATCTGTTCGTCAACTACGTCGAATTCGGCGTACGATTTCAGGGAAGGATGGCTGTATCTCTGGACTATTTCTGCCTCATTTAATGTTCCTACGATAATGATGAAATGCACTACGCTCGCCCGGTAATTTCGTTATTCCGCTGAGTAGAAAATTTCATTACAGTCCACAACTCGATTGTGTTTTGCTTTAGCCATCACTCACGATCCTGTTTATCTTATTACCGTAGTATATCTAATTTTAAAATGCTAATTGACTGTCAAAAGGTCGAAAGGTACTTCCACGAATTTATTCCCACTATCTGAATTCCATTTGTCCATAAATGTCATAGTTCGCATATGCTACGTAAGGTCAGTGCGGTGTATGCGCTTAGCACAGCTGCTGTTTAAAACATATTGTTCATTACTAATTTTCTGCTAAGAAAGTTACAATCGCGTGGAAAATTTTTCTTTCTTGTTCCACGTAGGAACAGCTGAGCGTTTCAGGCGTGGTCAAGTACTGAGCCATTGAAGCAGACTCCGGGGAGAGATTTGCGCCGTCATAATTGTCATCCATCCACACAATTCCGAAGACGGCAAGAGCTGACAAGTGCAAGAATTATCGCACAATCAGCTTAACAGCTCATGCATCGAAGCTGCTTACAAGAATAATATACAGAAGAATGGAAAAGAAAATTGAGAATGCGCTAGGTGACGATCAGTTTGGCTTTCGAAAAAGTAAAGGGACGAGAGAGGCAATTCTGACGTTACGGCTAATAATGGAAGGAAGGCTAAAGAAATATCAAGACACTTTCATAGGACTTGGCGACCTGGAAAAAGCGTTCGACAATATAAAATGGTGCAAGTTGTCCTAGATTCTGAAAAAAGTAGGGGTAAGCTATAGGGAGAGACGGGTCATATACAATATGTACAACAACCAAGAGGGAATAATAAGAGTGGACGATCAAGAACGAAGTGCTCGTATTAAGAAGGGGGTAAGACAAGGCTGTAGCCTTTCGCCCCTACTCTTCAATCTTTACATCGAGGAAGCAATGATGGAAATAAAAGAAAGGTTCAGGACTGGAATTAAAATACAAGGTGAAAGGATATCAATGATACGATTCGCTGATGACATTGCTATTCTGAGTGAAAGTGAAGAAGTATTAAATGATCTGCTGAACGGAATGAACAGTCTAATGAGTACACAGGATGGTTTGAGAGTAAATCGGAGAAAGACGAAGATAATGAGAAGTAGTAGAAATGAGAACAGCCAGAAACTTAACATCAGGATTGATGGTCACGAAGTCAAAGAAGTTAAGGAATTCTGCTACCTAGGCAATAAAATAACGATTGACGGACGGAGCAAGGAGGACATCAAAAGTAGACTCGCTATGGCAAAAAAGACATTTCTGGCCAAGAGAAGTCTACTAATATCAAATATCGGCCTTAATTTGAGGAAGAAATTTCTGAGGATGTACGTCTGGAGTACAGCATTGTATGGTAGTAAAACATGGACTTTGGGAAAACCGGAACAGAAGAGAATCGAAGCATTTGAGATTTGGTGCTATAGACGAATGTTGAAAATTGGGTGGACTGATAAGGTAAGGAATAAGGAGGTTCTACGCAGAATCGGAGAGGAAAGGAATATTGGAAAACACTGACAAGGGACAGGATGATAGGACATCTGCTAAGACATGAAGGAATGACTTCCATGGTACTAGAGGGAGCTGTAGAGGGCAAAAACTGTAAAGGAAGACAGAGATTGGAATACGTCAAGCAAATAATTCAGGGCGTAGGTTGCAATCTGAGATGAAGAGGTTAGCACAGGAAAGGAATTCGTGGCGGGCCGCATCAAACCAGTCAGCAGACTGATGACAGAAATTGTCATCCGCCACTCGTTTTTCGTCAAAGAATCGCGAAATACTTCATGGTGTTATCCCTAGGTGTCTCTGTTGGGCCATGTTGACTAACCGTTTCTTTAGCAGTTAACAGCGTGATTTCCGTTGTGCACAGTTGCATAACGTTTGATAAGAAGACTTAAAAGCCTGATGATAACATTTTCTCGGTGCTGAGGATGGTGTATTTTATTGCACGCAATTGTGTAAAGGATAATGCCACGAATTAAATACTGAGATGAACTATTTCTTCCACAGACAGGATTGTGTGTCATGCTGCGTTTCACTGTTAGATTCAAAAAGCTGAAATCGGTTACCTTAGCATACATACACTGAAGCGCCAAAGAAACTGGTGAAAAGATATGCGTATTCAAATACAGAGATAAGTAAACAGGCAGAATACTGCGCTGCGGTCGGCAACGCCTATATAAGACGGAAAGTGTCCGGCGCAGTTGTTAGATCTGTTGCTACGTAGGCAGGTTATCAAGATTTAACTGCTTGAACGCGGTGTTATAGTTGGCACACGAGCGATAAGACGCAGTATCTCCGAGGTAGCGCCGCAGTCGGATTTTCCCGTAGGACCGTTTCACGAGTGTACCGTGAATGTCAGGAATCTGGTAAAACATCAAAGCTCCAAATCGCTGGGGACGGAAAATATACTGTAAGAATGAGACCAACGACGACTGAAGAGAATCGCTCAGCGTAACAGAAGTGCAACTCTTCCGCAAATTGCTGCAGATTTCAGTGCTGGCCTATCAATAGCTGTCAGTGTGCGATCCATTCAACGAAACATCAACGATATGGGCTTCCAGAGCCGAAGCGCACTCTTGTGTCCTTGATGACTGCGCGACAAAAACCTTTACGCCTCGCCTGGGCCCATCAACACCGACGTTGGACTGTTAATAACTGAAAATATGTGGTCGAACGACTCTCGTTTCAAATAGTATCCAGTGGATGGACGTGTATGGGTATGGAGACAACCTCACGAATCCACGAACCCTGTTTGTCTCTAGGGGACTGTTCAAGCCGATGGAGGCACTGAAATGTTGTGGGTGTGTGCAGTTGGACCCCTGACATGTCTATATTCTGACAGGTGACAAGTACGTAAGTAAGGATCGTGTCTGATCACCCGCATCCACTCATCTCCATTGTGCATTCCGACAGACTTGGGAATTTCCAGCAGGACAATGCGACAACCCACACGTCAAAAATTGCTACAGAGTGGCTCCAGGAACACTCTTCTGAGTTTAAACGCTTCCACCAGCCACCAAACTCCCCAGACATGAACATCATTGAGCATATCTGTAATGCCTTGCAACCTGCTGTTCAGAAGAGATCTCCATCCTCTCGTACGAGGTGCATTCAAGTTCTAAGGCCTCCGATTTTTTTTCTCCAGACTGGAAAGAGATAGAAACATGTGCATTGTTTTAAAATGAGGCCGCATTCATTGTCAATACGTCCCAGAAATGGCAGCACCGTACGGCGGATGGAATTTTACCACCAGCGGCGAGAATGAGAACTGTTTTAAATACTTAAAATGGCGACGTTTTCCTTACTTGAACAGCGTGCAATCATTCGTTTTCTGAATTTGCGTGGTGTGAAACCAACTGAAATTCATCGACAGTTGAAGGAGACATGTGGTGACGGAGTTATGGATATGTCGAAAGTACGTTCGTGGGTGCGACAGTTTAATGAAGGCAGAACATCGTGTGACAACTAACCGAAACAACCTAAGGCTCGCACAAGCCGGTCCGACGACATGATCGAGAAAGTGGAGAGAATTGTTTTGGGGGATCGCCGAAAGACTGTTGAACAGATCGCCTCCAGAGTTGGCATTTCTGTGGGTTCTGTGCACACAATCCTGCATGACGACCTGAAAATGCGAATAGTGTCATCCAGGTGGGTGCCACGAATGCTAACAGACGACAACGCGGCTGCCCCTGTGGCATGTTGCCGAGCAATGTTGACATGCAACGACAGCATAAATGTGACTTTCTTTTCGTCGGTTGTGACAATGGATGAGACGTGGATGCCATTTTTCAATCCAGAAACAAAGCGCCAGTCAGCTCAATGGAAGCACACAGATTCACCGCCACCAAAAAAATTTCGGGTAACCGCCAGTGCTGAAAAAATGATGGTGTCCATGTTCTGGGACAGCGAGGGCGTAATCCTTACCCATTGCGTTCCAAAGGGCATTACGGTAACAGGTGCATCCTACGAAAATGTTTTGAAGAACAAATTCCTTCCTGCACTGCAACAAAAACATCCGGGAAGGGCTGTGCGTGTGCTGTTTCACCAAGACAACGCACCCGCACATCGAGCTAACGTTACGCAACAGTTTCTTCGTGATAACAACTTTGAAGTGATTCCTCATGCTCCCTACTCACCTGACCTGGCTCCTAGTGACCTTTGGCTTTTTCCATCAATGAAAGACTCCCTGACCGCACATTCACCAGCCGTGCTGCTATTGCCTCAGCGATTTTCTAGTGGTCAAAACAGACTCCTAAAGAAGCCTTCGCCGCTGCCATGGAATCATGGCGTCAGCGTTGTGAAAAATGTGTACGTCTGGCGGGCGATTACGTCGAGAAGTAACGCCAGTTTCATCGATTTCGGGTGCGTAGTTAATTAGAAAAATAATCGGAGGCCTTAGAACTTGAATGCACCTCGTACTCTTACGGGTTTATGGACAGCCGTCGAGGAATCACGGCGTCAGTTCCCTCCAGCACTACTTCAGACATCAGTCGAATCCATGCCATGTCGTATTCCGGCAACTTCTGCGCGCTCGCGAGGATCCTACACGATATTAGCAGGAGCACTAGTTTCCCTTCAGTGTAGTTCTCACACTGTAATCTTACGTAACATTAATTTTTAAGTTTATACATCTTTGGAGGGCACTGATTGCGCAACTGTTGTTCAATTAATGCTTTATTAAATCCACATAACCAGTGTCGACCGTAGTATTTGGCCTTTGTCAAGCTTATCTGAAAACTGTGCTGTGTAGAGTGCAATATGATCATTTGACATTACATTAATTTTTCCAGTTTTCTTGTCAGTTTCCTGAAACTGTCTGTAACACAAAATTATTTTTTGAACTAAAACGAAAACGAGCACTGTGCCCATACGATCTGTCGAGCAATTACAATTGACAAATCAGGAGGGTCACCATTAGTTGCGTTGAGCCTGTGAACTTTCCGCTTGCTTAATGTCGTCTTCCAACACAATCCGAGTGCACCATACAAGCTATTAAACAATACGGCACTGCTTTGGATACACACTGTGGAGAACGAACCACGAGCTGAGATGGTACAGCACTATATAGTACTATACGCTAACTTCAAAAGGAGACGCAGCTGTGTGCGCGCGTTTTGTTGTAACGGGAAAAGCATTCTCGACTAGAACGGATGTGAACGGGAAAACGCAGCTCTAAACCATTTACGAGAATTCCCGGTTTCAAAACCTTAGATGTGCTCGTATACTTTGTGTAGTCGTTGGCACTAAAGCAGACTGCTGCAGAGCGAGTAAGCGCCTAGTTCCATAAGCGCGATGTCTCTGGATCAGATCCCACTGCCGGCATTGCTTTTATTATTCGTTGCCACGTAAGCTTCTCTACATCTACATCTTACTCTGCAAGCCACCTAGCGGTGTTTGGCGGAAAGCTCTCCTCGTACCCGTAGCTGATCCCCCTTTCCTCTTTCATTCGTGAATGGTGTCTGGGGAGAATGAGTGTCGGTAAGCCTCTTTCTTAGCACTGTTTGCTTCGTCCCTCATGGGCTATTTTGCTGCCAAGGCAACAGAATTCCCGACTTCACCTACGTTGTGAAACCCATTCCTGATGTCAAGTTTGTCGGTTTTATCATTTTTGCTACTTCTCACTGCTTTGTCTCTTTCAGATTTACTGTCATTCAGTATTCTGTACTCATTAGACTGCTCATTCCATTCAACATCCTATAATTATTTTTCGCTTTCACTGAGGATGGAAATGTCATCGCAGAATCTTATCATTGATGTCCTTTCACCACGATTTTAACCCCCACTCTTGAAGCTTTCTTTCATTCCTTCATTATTCCTTCGATGTATAGGTCGAACAGTATCGGCGAAAGTCTGCTTTCCTGACTTACACCATTTTTAGCCGGGGCACTTCACTATTCGTCACCGAGAGAGGTGGCGCAGTGGTTAGACACTGGACTCGCATTCGGGAGGACGACGGTTCAATCCCGCGTCCGGCCATCCTGATTTAGGTTTTCCGTGATTTCCCTAAATCACTCCAGGCAAATGCCGGGATGGTTCCTCTGAAAGGGCACGGCCGACTTCCTTCCCCATCCTTCCCTAATCCGATGAGACCGATGACCACGCTGTCTGGTCTCCTTCCCCAAACAACCAACCAACCACTATTCGTCTTCCAGTCCTATTTTTCCATCTTGGTTCTTGCACATATTGAATAGCACCCAATTTTCAGCCGGCCATTGTGACCGAGCCGTTCTAGGCACTTCACTCCGGAACCGCGCTGCTGCTACGGTCGCAGGTTCGAATCCTGCCCCGGGCATGGATGTGTGTGATGTCCTTAGGTTATTTAGGTTTAAGTAGTTCTAAGTCCAAGGCACTGATAACCTCCCATATTAAGTCCCATAGTGCTTAGAGCCATTTGAACCATTTTGAACACATCTTTCCCGTCTGCTCACTTCTATTTTAGTCGCAGATCTTGCATCACTTTACACTGTCCCACGCTCTATTCTAGATCAGCGCTCGGCAACTTGCGGACCGCGGTTCAAAGTCCGAACAGGGGAAAGTCAAAAACTGGCTCAACAAAAATATTTTGAAAGTATAAATTACGTACTCATATTATTTAAAAAATTATATTTCTGTAGATTACAATTCGTTTGAGCGCAACATCTGCAACTTTTTTCTAGTAGTTTACAATTAAATGTTGAATAATTATAATTCGTCAAGGTCACTTATAGGCAGATGAAATACATAATTGCTATGGTGTACAGCGAAGGAATAGAAGAGCAGGATCGGAAGGGAGGAAGCTGGCCAGCCGGCGCAACGTCTTGCGTCGATCCCCGTAAACATTCTGTACACACGAGTGCAACACAAGATTTTATTTAATGAACAAGGAAATTTTGTAGATCTATTTCAGACTGTGTGGCAACCTCTGAAAGCGGCCGCGGTGGTCTAGCGGTTCTAGGCGCTCAGTCCGGAACCGCGTGACTGCCACGGTCGCAGGTTCGAATCCTGCCTCGGGCATGGATGTGTGTTATGTCCTTAGGTTAGATAGGTTTAAGTAGTTCTAAGTTCTAGGGGACTGATGACCACAGATGTTAAATCCCATAGTGCTCAGAGCCATTTGAACCATTTTGAACCTCTGAAAGCTCTGTTAAATCGGAGAACGCATATTCATTTAAACACGATTTCTTGTGCTCGTAACTCGAACGATAGCTTAAGCTATTCAATGAAATTTCGGGCGAGTTGACTCTGAGGCGGAGACCTCTAACAACGAAACGCCTCCTTTGTGGTGCGGCTGCTTTGTGATGCGGCAGCGTACCCTTTGATACGGAAGTACTGTAGCTGCTCTTGTGATGCGTCGGTACGTGCTTCTTGCCGGGCGCCGGTATTTTATAAAGAATTGATCTAAATAAAGTACGAAGGGCGACCCAAAAAGTAACCGGAATCGTAATGCTGCACATCGTGTACTTGTAGTAGCAGGTAGCGCCGCCAGAGGGTTGTAGTAGGAGCCCTGCTGAGTCATTCTGCCACGCGGCGTCAGCCAACAGTGAGAAGTGTGGTTTCTTTGGCAGATCTTTGAGTGTGCGTACAGTGCAGACGTGACAACAGCAAATGGCTAGTTCTTAACGAATAGCGTGCGCCAGTGAAGTTTTGTTTATAGCTCGGCAAATACGCAGCAGAAACTGTTGCGACGATTCTGACAGCCTACAATGACCACGCTCTTAGTAAAACGCAAGTGTATAAATGGTTTTCTTGGTTTAAAAACGGAGAAACGGTGGTTGAAGATCAGCCCCATTCCGGTCGACCTTCAACTGCTCGAAGTGAAGACAACATCGACAAAAGCCGTGATCTCATCAGTGAAGATCGATGCAGGACAATCGACCAACTCGAGAACTTGTCCAGGTTGTCCCAGATCTCAATTCAGTGCATCTGGACCATTGATTTGGGGATGCGAAGAGTGGCACCAAAATTCGTGCTGAAGCTTCTAACTGGAGGTCAAAGGGACCGTCGCGTTCAACCCTGTCTCGAAATGAAGGACGCTTTCAAAGATGATCCACATTTTTTCAAAATAATCATTACAGGTAATTAGTCATGGTGCTATGGGTACGATCCAGAAAGTAAACAGCAGTCATCACAATGGAAGTCTTCTGGCTCACCTCGACCAAAAAATGATCGACAAGTGCCGGCCGAAGTGGCCGTGCGGTTAAAGGCGCTGCAGTCTGGAACCGCAAGACCGCTACGGTCGCAGGTTCGAATCCTGCCTCGGGCATGGATGTTTGTGATGTCCTTAGGTTACTTAGGTTTAACTAGTTCTAGGGGACTAATGACCTCAGAAGTTTAGTCACATAGTGCTCAGAGCCATTTGAACCATTTGATCGACAAGTGAAATCGAATGTGAAAACGATGTTGATGTGTTTTTTTGACATCAAAGGGATCGTACACTCTGCATTTGTCCCTGAAAACCAGACAGTAAACCAACAATTCTATTTGGAGGTTATGAAACGGTTTCGCAGAAGTATTTCGGGAAAACGTCCGGGTTTGTGTCGTTCCTACATCACGACGACGCTCCCGCGCACACGGCTCTCAGGGTTGGCCTCAGCAAAGAGGACTACCTTGACCCACGCTCCCTATTCGCCGGATTTAGCACCCTCAGACTTCTTCCTATTCCCGAGGATGAAGAGAGGTAAGCGTTTTGCGGATGAGGAAGACGTAAAACGCAATGTCATGAAAGTGCTAGCAGGTATCAAAGAGGACGAATTTAAAAGGTGTTTCAAGCACTGGAATGAACGTTTGGACAAGTGTATTAATGCTAATGGAGAGTACTTCGAAGGACATTAAGGTGTATTTGAAACCAATAAAGTGTATGCTTTCTAGAAAGAAATTCCGGTTATTTTTGGGTCCCTCCTCGTACACAAATTCTATCGCCATTTGTTCAGTAGCTGCTGAAATCTGGTACGGACCGTTCCGTTGTTATCGAGGCTTACAACGCTTCTGTTAATCTGATATGGATCCTAAAATGCGTAGGGGTAATAGTAGAAATAGGAAGTTTTTGACAGTGAACTAGGCAATATTGTTTTAAGCTGCCTGACAGGGCTGGAGATGTTCTGCTTTGCCATATATGCAACAGCACTGTCGCTCTTCATAAAAGTGCCAATTAAGAGCACCACGACGGCCGCGGTGGCCGAGCGGTTCTAGGCGCTGCAGTCCGCAACCGCGCGAATGGTATGGTCGCAGGTTCGAATCCTGCCTCGGGCATCGATGTGTGTGATGTCCTTAGGTTAGTTGGGTTTAAGTAGTTCTGAGTCTAGGGGACTGATTACCTCAGATGTTAAGTCTCATAGTGCTCAGAGCCATTTCAACCATTTTAAGAGGCCACAATGGAAAAACTCATTTGCAGTTCCACAAAAATTTTCCTACGGGTAGTGAAGCTCATCAAGAAAAACTCCACAAGAAAGGCAAGGCCCTCCTAGTTCATTCCATGAGCGAGCAAGAAAACCCTGCAGAAGCAGCGATGCGTTTATGTTGGACGTCTAATAAACACGAGAAGCCATTTTCATACTCTGAGATAGTAAAAAAAAGTGGCCGTGGCCCTTTTTGTAGCGAGAGAGAGAGAGAGAGAGAGAGAGAGAGAGAGATGATGCTATTGCCACATTTCAAGGTATTACACTGTCGGCAAGAGCTAATACAAGAAGAACCGAAATTTTGGCTACTGAACATAAAATTAATTTGCTCGATCTTTCATAGAAGGCGCCTTGCTAAGCCATTGCATCAGATGAATCACGCCACGTTGTTAATGAAATGCAAATGTCCATTTTCTTGCGATTTTTGGATACTGAAAGTAAAGAATTTAGGGAAGAATTGCTAACAATATTGCCTTTGAAAGGCAAGACTTCTGAAGAAGATATATTCAAGACCTTAGATGATTTCATGAGAAAATCAAACATTAATTACGATAAAATGGTGTCTCTTTGAACTGACGGGGTCCCATGCGATGATCGGCAAAGGAATCAAGGGTAAGAATACTGAGCTACTACCTTATCACCGTACAGTTCACCAGGCAGCCCTTTGTAGAAAATTTAAGTGTGAGTCTGAAAGAAGTAATGCATAGGTTGGTGAAGTTGATTAATTTTATAAGGTTTCATTCTGCTCTTCAGCACAGACAGTTTGTTACTGACTGTGATTTGGAGCATTCTGACTTACAGCAGTCCGACAGTAATCGTTGTCTAAGTGAAGGTTAAGTGACTGAATATTTTTGCAAATAAAATAAGTAGCGTACTTCTTAGAAAACTTGTGTTCACTAGAGGCTAGAAGCCATTCGGATTTCCTAGCAAACGAATGCAGTGCGCTATCTGTGGCTTTCTTGTAAGACATTCTGAGACATTTAAATGCTTTCAATACCGACCTACAGAGAAATGGGAGATTATTATCTGATCTCATACGAAGTGTGTCTTCTTTTCGTCGCAAGCTGGATATTTGAGAAAGACATAGCAAGACAAGTACTTTTTCGCGTGCTAACGATTTTTGAATACAAAAACAATTCTGAAATAAACAATTCAATATTCTCAGATTTTATGTCAGATCTTAAGAAGGAATTTGCAGCAAATTTCCAAGACTATCCAGCGATAGAGAAGCTGTCGCGAGTCTTAAGATCGCCTTTCGAAGTCTCACCAGCGGCAGAATCAATGGATGTGGCTGCGAAGTTGTTCTGCCTTTCAAAGTCTTTAAACGGAGATAAGAAACTTGCTGGAAGACATCGACTTGTAAACGTATAAAACTGCGTCCGCTGAAGAATTTTGGAGTGAACACGTCCCAGAAAAATATAAACCTTGCAAAATGTTAGTGATATACCTGGCTGTTTGGCTCCATCTGAGACATTTTATTTTGTGAAATGAATATTTTGTGGAACAAGTATCGTTCAAGATTAACGGACACCCTCCTTGAAAATATTTATTCGCATAAGCTCCCCACGTGAACCTAACTGTAAGAAATTGGCTCAATACAGCAAATGTAATTTCTCCCATTGGTTCATAATAAAAAATACGCCTATCTATTATATTTCGCATTTTGTGAGTGAAAATTAAAATAAATAAATACTACTGAATATGCGTTTTTCTGAATTTTTCAATACACAGAGCCATGTCTATTGCATTTCATATCTTTTGTGAGTGAAGATTAAAACAAAAAATTTGTAGATCACTTGAGATTTTTCTTCTGTACCTCAATAAAAAATATTAGAAGTATCTGCGCCCCATCTAACATTACTTGTCGTCCCTGTTCTAGATCACTAAACCTTAGGAGCGTATATTTATTTTCATTCCGTCTTGCTTGTGATGTCAAGAGCAAAGTCAGAATTGCCTCTCTGGTACTTTACCTTTCCTAAGGTCAGACAGAATGTCGTCTAACAAAGCTTCAGTCTTCCTTTTATTCTTATTTATATTATTCTTGTGAGAAGCTTGGACGCATGAGATGTTCAATTGCCCGTGCGATAGCTTCCGCATGTATCTGGGCTTATTACATTCGAAATTACGTAGACGATATTTTTGCAATAGAGTCATAGTACGTTACCGGTCTCCAAGATTCTACACACCATCTTGAATAGTCATCAGGTTGCGACTGTCCGAAATGATTTTAGAAATTATCTGTCCCTTCTGCCTTATTTGACCCTAACAAGGTCTTTTAAATTCTGACTCCAATAATGAAGGCCCGATTTCTTCCCTATCGACTCTTGTTTCTTCTTCTGTCACGTTATCAGACAAGTCTTCCCCCACATAGACTGCTTCAATGTACTCTTTCCTCGTATCCGCTATCTCCTCTGCATTTAACAGTGGAATTCCCAAGGCACCCTTAATTTTCTCGCTTTTAATTTTACGAAAGGTTGTTTTGTCTTTTCTATATGTTCAGTCAGGCCTTTCGACAATCAGTTCTTTTTCGATTTCTTCACATTTTAGTGTATCAATTTCAACTTAGCTTCTCTTCGCTTTCTGTTTGTTTCATTCCTGATTGACTTGTGGAAGATTTATACACTTCCTCCTCTCGTTGATAAACTGATTTCTTCTACTACCCAAGCTCTATTCGGTGTTACCTCCCTGGTACATATATTTGTCTGGTGTAACATCTGTGTTTACCCCATTTAGAGATGTCCACTCCTCTAAAGCTGAAATGTGTGCTGTAGTATTTCTTATCACAGTGTCTACGTTTTCAGCACACTTCACTTGCGTTTCATCATTCCCCAGTACTTCAGTATCCCACTTCCTTCCACACTTGTTCTTCCTGACCAGAGTCTTAAACTTCAGTCTACTCTTCATCACTACTAAATTGTGATGTGAATCTATATCTGCTTGGATATGTCTTAGAATCCAGTATCTGATTACGGAAGCTCCACCTGACTATGACACAATCTAGCCGGTATCTTCCCGTGTCTCCGGGTCTTTCACAACTATACTTTCCCTGTTCTGATTATTGATCAGCGTATTCGCTATTAGCATCTGAAATGTATTGCGGAACTCAATTGGTGTTTCATCTGTCTTCTTCTTACTGCCAAGCAGTTATTCTCCCATAACCCGTTCTTCTATCGCTTCTCCTACAACTCCGTTCATATGCCGAATTACCCGTTCTGTGTCCTCATATACTTCCCATATCACTTCAGCTTCTGCTTACTAAGTTACCATTTATACCTGAACTATCACCTTCGGCATTGACTTTCTGTCGATTCTGATGAGAACAGTCTTGTCACTTAACTGTTCACAGAAGCTCAATCTTCACCCTCATTCATAATGAATGCTTCTGTAGGTATTACCCTACATTATGGAATCCTATCGTATTTCTGTTTCACTGGCACCCACTACCTTTAGAGTGTGCCTATACATCTGCCTTTTCAGATTTTCTAGTTTTCCTGCTACGTCAAACTTTTGACATTCTATGCCCAGACTCTTAAAATGTCATCCCTCCACGTTGATTATTCCACCTTTTTCTCATCGTCAGTACTGCAAGGTTAACATAACTTGAGTGTCGTCGCACAAGATAGTTAGAAGCCGCACCATTCGAAACACTTTGTGTCGATTATACAGGGGTAAGTCAATTATTATCCGCAAACAAGTTATAAAATTTTCTTGTAATGAAATAGGAAACTTACAAGAACATCACTTTTCGACATAATCTCTTTGCATTTCAACGCACGTGGTCCATCATTGTACAAGCTTCCTGATGCCCTCATAAAAGAAGATTCTCGATTGAGGTGCAAACCAAGAATGCACTGCTTCTTTCACTGCTTCGTCCGAGGCAAATCTACGTCCCTTTAATGCCTGTTTGAGTGGACAAAAGAAGTGATAGAAGGGGATGGATCGGGACTATATGGAGGATGGTACAGTACTTCAAATTGGAGTTTCTGGAGCATTTTAGCAGTGTGGGCAGCAGTGTACGGACAGGCATTGTCGTGCGACAACATAACACCTTTAGAAAGCAATCCTTGGCGTTTACATCGAATTCCAGGCTTCGGCCTGGCAGTAAGCATCTCACTGTAACGTACACTGTTTATTGTTGTTTCCCTTTCCCCATAATGTTCCAGTACTGGACCTTGTGCGTCTCAAAATACCGTAAGCATCAGCTTTCTTGCGGACGGTTGGGCCTTGAACTTTTTCTTGCACGGCGACTTTGGATGTTTCCATTCCATACTCTCCGGCTCGGAATGATGGATCCATGTTTCGTCACCAGCAATGATCCTGTGAGAAGTTGTCCCTTTCGTTACCATAGCGATCCAAATGTTTTTTGCAGATGTAAAGGCGCGTTTGTTTATGCAACTGTGTGAGTTGTTTTGGGACCCATCTTGCACAAACTTCATGAAACCCAAGTCTGTTGTGAATCATTTCGTAGGCTAAACCGTGACTAATTTGCAGACGATGTGCCACTTCGTCAATACAGGGTTATTACAAATGATTGAAGCGATTTCACAGCTCTACAATAACTTTATTATTTGAGATATTTTCAAAATGCTTTGCACACACATACAAAAACTCAAAAAGTTTTTTTAGGCATTCACAAATGTTCGATATGTGCCCCTTTAGTGATTCGGCAGTCATCAAGCCGATAATCAAGTTCCTCCCACACTCGGCGCAGCATGTCCCCATCAATGAGTTCGAAAGCATCGTTGATGCGAGCTCGCAGTTCTGGCACGTTTCATGGTAGAGGAGGTTTAAACACTGAATCTTTCACATAACCCCACAGAAAGAAATCGCATGGGGTTAAGCCGGGAGAGCGTGGAGGCCATGACATGAACTGCTGATCATGATCTCCACCACGACCGATCAATCGGTTTTCCAATCTCCTGTTTAAGAAATGCCGAACATCATGATGGAAGTGCGGTGGAGCACCATCCTGTTGAAAGATGAAGTCGGCGCTGTCGGTCTCCAGTTGTGGCATGAGCCAATTTTCCGCAGGCTACGCGTGAAACTTGCCCGCACGCGTTCAACCGTTTCGTCGCTCACTGCAGGCCGACCCGTTGATTTCCTCTTACAGAGGCATCCAGAAGCTTTAAACTGCGCATACCATCGCCGAATGGAGTTAGCAGTTGGTGGATCTTTGTAGAGCTTCGACCTGAAGTGTCGTTGCACTGTTATGACTGACTCATGTGAGTGCATTTCAAGCACGACATACACTTTCTCGGCTCCTGTCGCCATTTTGTCTCACTGCGCTCTCGAGCGCTCTGACGGCAGAAACCTGAAGTGCGGCTTCAGCCGAACAAAACCTTATGAGTTTTTCTACGTATCTGTAGTGTGTCGTGGCCATATGTCAATGAATGGAGCTACAGTGAATTTATGAAATCGCTTCAATCATTTGTAATAGCCCTGTAGTTATTCGTCTGTCTAAGGGAATCGTTTCACGTGAACCCTCAATGATTCCTTCATTTGTGGCGGTAAACGGTCGTCCGGCTCCTTCATCGTGCGTAACACTTGTGCGACCATTTCGAAATTTTTCAGTCGATTCGTAGATACTGTTCCCGTATTATACCAAATGTCTTGGATGAATTTCGGCCCCTGATACGCCTTCCGACGGCAAAAAACAGATCACTGAACATCGCTCGTCTTTGGTGCAAATAGACAGCGGAGCAACCCTGATTAATAGCACGGCAACGATAACGAAACTAACCTAGGAGCTTGAAAATTACAAAGACATAAAAACAAATAAACAATGCGTGCGTCATCAACGTAAAACGACAGTACTACCAAAATAAACAAAAATGTAACTAAATTGCGGATAATAATTGACTTACCCTCGTAATTGCACGAAAAATTGTGTTTCCTATGTGAGCGGACGACTATTTGCTTAATAGCTATACCCTGTGGTCTAGGGGCGATCATTACACTTTCGCACACCGGGTGAGAAGGTTCCGTCTGTTCCCGTCTCTATAAGTGCGCTGCGAGAGCTTCCTGGTTTGCCCTTAGTGTCGTGTGAGTCGTTGTGAGAGTCCATTGTTTGCCTATCGGCGTCTCGAGTTTGTGATTCCGTTTTGACGCGGACTTGACTTGCGCCGTGATGTCGTCCAGGGCTCTCAGGAACATTCCACGCACAGGTACCATCAGCTTCAGTTTTCCACGCGTCATGTGCAGCCGAGTCCGCAAGAAATTAATGATTGGCTGGTAGATACGATGGAGATCACATCAGAACGTGTTCGCGCGGCTTACTTTGATTATGAATCGTATGTGTTTTATGTCAAGTTCGTAGTCCAGTTTCCGACTGACAGGCTCCTTTTGCGGCACGGAGAGCAATTCCCTTTCGTTCATCGCGATGGCTCGAATAGCATGGTTATTGCGGCGAACGCGCAAGCACAATGTACGAATGTTAGGCTGTTTAACCTTCCACCCGAAATTGATGATAGTTTCTTTAAGTCCGTCCCGCTTTCGTTTGGTACGGAATATACGGCGGGAACGCCGGTCCGGTCAACATCGTTTACAAGTTGAAAGACGTATGCATTGCCGGCGATGGGCGAGGCATGACAGAATCTCTGACCAGAGAGTAGTTTATAGTTAGTTTTTGCTTGTCGCTAGTCTGCGCGAGTCGTCAGTCCAGTAGTTGTTGTCTGTCGACAGCAGTCGACAGTAGTCGTCAGTCCGTGCTAGTCCGTGCTAGTCGGCGGGAGCCGGCATGCGTCGGCTGTGTGCTCTGCTCGCGACTCTGGTCAGGACTCTGGAGGATGAGTATTGTTGTAGAAGGTAAAGAAGCAGCCTTGCGCATATTTAATAATGTATGTTAATTGTAATTTAATTTGTTGAAAGAAATACCCCAATAATAATTTTTATAATATGAAGCAACTCTTGTAAAGAAAAGCATTCATTTCAATTTAAAGAATTTCCAATGCATTATCATTGCATCCATGAATTAAAAAAAATATATACGCCAGCATTGCACGAAGTTGTGTCGAAAAGTGACTAATTTAAGAGCAGATATAATTGCGGTTTTTATTGAACTAAGAATTTTTTATTCAGAATATGGGGCCGAAGGGCAGCGCTGCTGTCCTCATAAAATTTATCAGGTTACTAAACTTTTTTTTATTATTTTTGGAGTTTAGGAATTTTTCTGTTTCGAACTTGACATTAAATGAGAAAAGAATTTTGTGGGAATATTAAGTGTGAATGCATTCTTTGCACAGAGACTATAAATTGGAGACAATTTTGTTCAGAGGTTACATTAAAATCAATTTTGTTCAGAGATTACAATATTTAAAAATTCATTTAATTATAAATTATTATATTTTGTGGGAAGGTTACTCTTGGCTCACATTTTCATTTAATCATTAATTCTTTTGTGGGAGGTTACACTTGGCTCACACATTTTCATTTAACTATCATTCTCTGCGGGGAGGTTACAAAGTTTATAGCGGAGTTCGATCCATGGATATGGTAGTGAAACGGAATATTCCTTCTCATTTGCGGTGTGCCGATACCGGGTTCAGAACGGTTCAAATGGCTCTAAGCACTATGGGACTTAATATCTGAGGTCATCATTCCCCTAGACTTAGAACTACTTAAACCTAACTAGCCTAAGGACTTCACACACATCCATGCCCGAGGCAGGATTCAAACCTGCGACCATAGCAGCACTGCGGTTCCGGACTGAAGCGCCTAGAGCCGCTCGGTCACAGCGGCCGGCCCGATACCAGGTACATATAATTTACACAGGACAATAAGGCACCTGTTTTATATGGATTCCTCAGTACACTGTGCGGCTGGTCCCTTCGGATGTTCGAGTTCTCCCTCGGGCATGGGTGTGTGTGTTTGTCCTTAAGATAATTTACGTTAAGTAGTGTGTAAGCTTAGGGACTGATGACCTTAGCAGTTAAGTCGCATAAGATTTCACACACTCACACACACACACACACACACACACATTCCTCCGTACAAATTGACCGCGTGGTGTTACGAAATCAAGTTATGAACAACGTAAGAGGCTAACTTTAGCGGGTCTGGTTCCCCAAGTGACAGCCATTGTAGCTAACCACGTTTCTGATGGGTAAGGCGAGCCATGAGTGGTGGTCCTAGCGCATTTCCGCCCTTAGCCTCGCGTCGGGTCTTCGCCACTGTAGCTCCCACGCCGCCACCACCTTCACTTCAAAACAAGCGTAGACTGACGCAAGGCGGTGATTAATCAGACGGGTCCGCTTCTCGGCTCTGCTGAAAAGATTCCGATGGAGGAGTCCCTCCCTTCCCTGAGTTCAGACCGGATTATAACATGTCGTTTGCTGTTCAATATTCGGAAGCGTCCAGCATTCCCTCCGACCTGACTCCCGAGACCGGAACAACCTCTTCAAATGGTTCAAACGGCTCTGAGCACTATGGGACTTAACTTCTGAGGTCATCAGTCCCCTAGAACTTAGAACTACTTAAACCTAACTAACCTAAGGACATCACACACACCCATGCCCGAGGTAGGATTCGAACCTGCGGCTGCAGCGGTCGCGCGGTTCCAGACTGTAGCGCCTAGAACCGCTCGGCCACTCAGGCCGGCGACAACCGCTTCGGAATCACATGAGGATACACCTGTTCCGGAGGTCTGCACTATATCTACGGATTTCCCGGACATCCCTGAGTCTATAACGTATGCCCAGACTTTTTCTGCGCCCCCGGAATGGGGAAAGCGTACCACAAATCGCTGCTGATCGAACCCCGATTGGACCACTTGCACCAGCGGCACATGTGGTCACGGTAAAAGCCGTACCTTCAGTTTCCTATTCCACTGATTCCCAGGAGCCACAATGCCCACCTATTCCTGATACTGAATTTCCGCAGGACCCGCCAAATTTCCCAATGCGGAAGTCGGCTTCCCGCACAGCGCACGAGCAACGTATTGAACCGGAGCGCGCGGCATCGTGAAAAAAAAAAGGAGAAACAGAAATAGGGTCGAAGAGGGTCCTACCGCTTTACTTTCAGATTCATCCGTTAACTGTGCCAGGGACTGTTAAGTGTCATTTTCGAGTAATCAACTGCATAGTTTTTGTAAGCGATAGATGCAGGCCTGTACCTTTCTTACCTTGAACATGAACAGAATTGGTTCGAAGCTTAGACTTGCGGCGCTGCGACAATTGACGGTTCAGGGGCAGACGTGATATTTTTGCAAGAAGTGTTGAAAATTTTTCTATTCCCGGCTTTTCTACTTCCTTTAATGGGGCTCCTGAACTATCCACTGGCACTGCGTTATCTTGCAATCCCACTGACTAATTTCGAATATCTTGAGGACGGCCGAGGAATAGGCTGCACTTTTTGTGACCGTAGTTTGATTCTTATTTATTCCCCTTGAGAATCTGGACATTCCACTGATCGAGCACGTTTTTTTATAAAAACGATATAGAACTTTTATTTCGTAAAACTCCGCAGAAAATTCTGTTAGGCGGAGACTGTAATTGTGTTTTGCGTCCTCTGGATCAGATCACTAATTTTAATTTCAGTAAGGAACTAGACGATTTGGTGCTTTATTCGAAGATACGAGATGCATGGATCTGTCAATATCCCCCTCTCGTCAGCTACACGCACTTTAAAGCTGCTTCCAGGTGCCGACTAGATCGCTTTTAGCTTTCTAACTCTGTATGTGAACAGCTGTTAGGTACAGACATGATACGCGCTTATTTCACTCAATTAAGTGGCTGAAATACAATCGGAGAAACCTTCTCGGTACATGCGTACGCGGATGATGTTTAACTATTGCTACGTCATATCGATGGAAATGTATCCTGTTAACATTGCAGTGGTTTTCAATACGTTGTCGTTCCATGAGCAACGGTCGTGACAAAAATAAAAACACCTACAGCCGTACTTATGATTTTATTTCATTTTGTCGCTACCAGTTTGAACCCTTCATTGCGTCATCTTCAGGCTGTTTCTGATGCGGTACAGGTTCATATGATCTCCATGCTTATCCCAACAGTTCCCAACATTACTGGATAGGCAGATAATGTGTCAGCACATGGGTGGAGTGCTGACATATTATCTGCGTATCCAGTAATGCTGGCAACTGTTGGGATGAGTTCATATGAACCTGTACCGCATCAGAAACAGCCTGAAGATGACGCAATGAATGGTTGAAACTGGTAGCGACAAAATAAAATAAAATCATAAGGACGACTGTAGGTGTTTTTATTTTTGTCACGATAGTAAACGGCCGTTTCCCCAGAGACCTCCTCCTTAAAGGATGGACATACATGGGCGACGGTTATCGCCCGCCACAATTCGTGGGGAATTACCGTGGATCGCTGTCCGATGTAAATGGCTGCACTCAGTTGGCGAGAGGTGACGAATATCATCCAAGGGGCAATTCGTGACCACGAACGCCGTTCCCATAGTATTCTTCACAAAGTGCGGATCTTAGGTTCCTATATTTTCAGCAAAGTGTAATATGTTGCACAAATATTCTCGCTCCCCGCGATGATGGCGTGCAAATTGATGCAAATATCTGGTAATTTCCTTTGGAAAAGCCATATTTTTCGTTTTCGGTATGACGTGGCACCAAGGCCCCGTCCCCTTTGAGGTTTGGGACTTCCCAGTATCAAGGTGAAGTCTTCAGTACTGTTTATAAGGCGTACCGTTTTAACATGTGATCGAGCAACTCAATTACATCTTCGACCGGCCAGCCTGACTCCACCCGCCGAAGTTGTCCTGATCAACTCTAAATTGCTGCATTTACATGAATTTTATATTATAATGAGTTTTCTGGAAGCTGACATTTTATCATCTACATCTACATGATTACTCTGCAATTCACATTTAAGTGCTTGGCAGAGGCTTCATCGAACCACAATCATACTATCTATCATTCCACTCCCGAACAGCGCGCGGGAAAAACGAACACCTAAACCTTTGTGTTCGAGCTATGATTTCTCTTATTTTATTATGATGATCATTCCTACCTATGTAGGTTGGGCTCAACAAAATATTTTCGCATTCGGAAGAGAAAGTTGGTGACTGAAATTTCGTAAATACATCCTGCCGCGACGAAAAACGTTTTTGCTTTAATGACTTCCATCCCAATTCGCGTATCATATCTGCCACACTCTCTCCCCTATTACGTGATAATACAAAACGAGCTGCCCTTTTTTGCACCCTTTCGATGTCCTCCGTCAATCCCACCTGGTAAGGATCCCACACCGCGCAGCAGTATTCTAACAGAGGACGAACGAGTGTGGTGTAAGCTGTCTCTTTAGTGGACTTGTTTCATCTTCTAAGTGTCCTGCCAATGAAACGTAACCTTTGGCTCGCCTTCCCCACAATATTATCTATGTGGTCTTTCCAACTGCAATTTTAACACCCAGGTACTTAGTTGAATTGACAGCCTTGAGAATTGTACTATTTATCGAGTAATCGAATTCCAACGGATTTCGTTTGGAACTCATGTGGATCACCTCACACTTTTCGTTATTTAGCGTCAACTGCTACCTGCCACACCATACAGCAATCTTTTCTAAATCGCTTTGCTACTGATACTGGTCTTCGGATGACCTTACTAGACGGTAAATTACAGCATCATCTGCGAACAACCTAAGAGAACTGTTCAGATTGTCACCCAGGTCATTTATATAGATCAGGAACAGCAGAGTTCCCAGGACGCTTCCCTGGGGAATACCTGATATCACTTCAGTTTTACTCGATGATTTGCCGTCTATTACCACGAACTGCGACCTTCCTGACAGGAAATCACGAACCCAGTCGCACAACTGGAAATGAAACACCTTACCACCTTACCACCAGATCGTTGCTTTCTCCCAAGCTGGAAAACAGTGTGGTTCCTCGTTAGCCTTCGTATCTTCCCGACGGAAGTCGCCTCGTCGTGGTATAGGGTCGGTCATTCGCAATCTGATCCCAACCAATGAACGCCTCCATCGCGTTGGTCTTAATCCGACTGATGTGTGCGACGCGCGTCATCAAGCTGGTACAGTACCACACAGGTTTGCGTCTTGTGGGCGAGAACAGTTGCACTGGATTGGCTGACAACTGACTTTCCTTACTCGATCAGCTGAAGCTGCATTCTCGGTTGATCTTCTTCTGTGTCCCAACTTTTTAGTTTTCCCTCGGACCAAGAATAATTCGATAGTATCGCTCTACAGATACTACTCCCGCTATGTAGTCCAGTGTGAGAACGATCCCGACCCCTCTGTTCTTCGTCAATGTATGGTGAATGCTCTTTGGAAGTGCAGAGGATTCCGTGTTATCGTGTTTTATTTGCTAATATGTGGCTTCTTGCTTTTAATCGACAAGGAATTCGTAGCTTCTCTTTCCCCTTCTAGAACCTCCTCTCAATGTGTTGTTCCCATGAAAAAAATTTGTTTCCTTTTGAGTCTGGGAATTCTGGAACTTTTGTCTATCATATTACCATTCCAGAAATCAAATTACCACGAGAATAGAGAAGAAATTTAAGAAAATATAGAAAATGAAATAAAATGAATTGAAATAAAAACAAATCACCCCAATACCAAGTCCAAGTGAAGGACAAGCACAGTGACAGGCGGAGCGACGGGAGGCGGGTGGGGGTGGTAAGGGGGAAGGCATCGTGGCCAGGCCTCGATTTTCCACCCCTGTCCACCTCGTCTCCACCCGGCCTGAAGCTGACTGTCCGTTCATTCCAGTAGATAAAAATCAAAAAAGGTGGTTACCTGTAAAAAAAAGTGATTAGCTTTCTAGCTTCGTAAGACGATGAGGTGACGGTTCGACTTCCTTTCAGACTTTTAATCTATTTTTTTTCATCATTGGAATTTTGAGAGGTAATATAATGAAAAATAAAGAGGGATAGGATATTTGATTAGTAATCAATACCTCGGTCCCGAGGTCGAAATCCGCCACGGCTTACATTTTGATTAAGAATCAGCAATGGCGACCGGAGACGTCTGGAAGAAGAAGTCACCCTCATTATTCCAACGGCCTTGTCAAAGAGGGCGGAGGAGCGGCCAGAGGTTCGGGGCACCCTCTTGTCCTAGCGGTGGGAAACCGCCCCTAAAGACAGAATAATCAGCAATGATCAACAGAATGAGAATGCAAAAGGCAGTCGAAACTAGTGTATTAAAGACACATAACATGTATTCACAGAACATGTGGCCTGTAATGCTGTTGTTGTTGTGATCTTCAGTCCTGAGACTGATTTGATGCAGCTCTCCATGCTACTCTATCCTGTGCAAGCTTCTTCATCTCCCAGTACCTACTGCAACCTACATCCTTCTGAATCTGCTTAGTATATTCATCTCTTGGCCACCCCCTACGATTCTTACCCTCCACGCTGCCCTCCAATACTAAATTGGTGATCCCTTGATGCCTCAGAAGATGTCGTACCAACCGATCCCTTCTTCTGGTCAAGTTGTGCCACAAACTTCTCTTCTCCCCAATCCTAATCAATACTTCCTCATCAGTTATGTGATCTACCCATCTAATCTTCAGCATTCTTCTGTAGCACCACATTTCGAGAGCTTCTATTCTCTCCTTGTCCAAACTATTTACCGTCCATGTTTCACTTACATACATGGCTACACTCCATACAAATACTTTCAGAAATGACTTCCTGACACTTAAATCTATACTCGATGTTAACAAATTTCTCTTCTTCAGAAACGCTTTCCTTGCCATTCCCAGTCTACATTTTATATCCTCTCTACTTCGACCATCATCAGTTATTTTGCTCCCCAAATAGCAAAACTCCTTTACTACTTTAAGTGTCTCATTTCCTAATCTAATACCCTCAACATCACCCGACTTAATTCGACTACATTCCATTATCCTCGTTTTGCTTTTGTTAATGTTCATCTTATATCCTCCCTTCAAGACACCATCCATTCCGTTGAACTGCTCTTCCAAGTCCTTTGCTCTCTCTGACAGAATTACAATGTCATCGGCGAACCTTAAAGTTTTTATTTCTTCTCCATGGATTTTAATACCTACTCCGAATTTTTCTTTTGTTTCCTTTACTGCTTGCTCAATATACAGATTGAATAACATCGGGGAGAGGCTACAACCCTGTCTCACTCCCTTCCCAACCACTGCTTCCCTTTCATGTCCCTCGACTCTTATAACTGCCATCTGCTTTCTGTAAAAATTGTAAATAGCCTTTCGCTCCCTATATTTTACCCCTGCCACCTTTAGAATTAGAGTATTCCAGTCAACATTGTCAAAAGCTTTCTCTAAGTCTACAAATGCTAGAAACGTAGGTTTGCCTTTCCTTAATCTTTCTTCTAAGATAAGTCGTAAGGTCAGTATTGCCTCACGTGTTCCAGTATTTCTACGGAATCCAAACTGATCTTCCCCGAGGTCGGCTTCTACTAGTTTTTCCATTCGTCTGTAAAGAATTCGTGTTAGTATTTTGCAGCTGTGGCTTATTAAACTGATGGTTCGGCAATTTTCACATCTGTCAATACCTGCTTTATTTGGGATTGGAATTATTATATTCTTCTTGAAGTCTGAGGGTATTTCGCCTGTTTCATACATCTTGCTCACCAGATGGTAGAGTTTTGTCAGGACTGGCTCTCCCAAGGCCGTCAGTAGTACCAATGGAATGTAGTCTACTCCGGGGGCCTTTTTTCGACTCAGGTCTTTCAGTGCTCTGTCAGACTCTTCACGCAGTATCGTATATCCCATTTCATCTTCATCTACATCCTCTTCCATTTCCATAATATTGTCCTCAAGTACATCGCCCTTGTATAGACCCTCTGTCTGCCTGTAATGCATTGTGCAAAATAAGATACGATCACAAATCCATACATATCATTGTGTATATATGTATGCAGGTATGATCACATCTCTCCCTAAAACACCGGACCGATATGAACCAAACATGGTCCACAATTACTTACAGTCTCGAAAGAACCGCTGAGGAGATTAGAACCACCTACCTATTAAAGGGGTTAGGATGGGGGTAAAAAAGATGTGTAGCTCAGGGATACCCAGAATATTTTTCACCCAGTATTTGAGATTCAGTGCACTTAGTCACTTGTGAAAACTTTGCACACAATTTCAAACCCCTACGAGATTTTATCTGACAGCCAACTGCCACGAAATTTGGAAAGGAAACAGTTCAGCGCTTTCTACATTTTCGCAGTTCGGGCAGTAAATCTCCCACATCAAGCGCGGCGTTTTATTTAGTATTACTTTGTTGTTAATGTATTTGCAACGCATTTCGGAGACAGTATCCACATATGAAGCTGAATCTACAAAATTATAATACGACGTATAAATCAGGAGACATGATGACGAAAGCATCAGCTACATGGAAACGAAATTGCGAGGCGAACTGCTTGTACAAATACACTCATTTTCAGAAAAAACACTGCACGTTCAACGACTAGAGGAAATACGTACATACACACAAGACGTGTCCATTAGTATGTTCTGTAGATATGATTTCCATTACAGTCGCCTCGGTTCAGCGTGTGTCCAGTTGCCTACTGGGCACAAGGTCCATCATGGGTGCTGATAACGTGTTCCACGTGGGATAGCGTCGCCGCGTGTAAGGCACGAATGGCGTCCTGTCGTATAGCCATCCATATTGCATTCACCTGATTTCAAAGTTCATCTGTGGTGACTGCCATTGGTTCACAGCAGTGCACTTGTAGTTTCTCCATTTCCCACACATTTTCAATTGGCGACTAGTCTGGTGATCTGGTGGGACAAGACGAGAGTCTGACATCCTGTGACACCAAGAAGGCACATGTTCTTGCAGCAACATATGGTCGTGCATTGTCTTGATGAAAAATGGTTCAAAATGGTTCAAATGGCTCTGAGCACTATGGGACTTAACATCTGTGGTCATCAGTCCCCTAGAACTTAGAACTACTTAAACCTAACTAACCTAAGGACATCACACACGTCCATGCCCGAGGCAGGATTCGAACCTGCGACCGTAGCAGTCGCGCAGTTCCGGACTGAGCGCTTAGAACCGCTAGACCACCGCGGCCGGCTGATGAAAAATGGGGTTTGGGGTGTCGTGCAGAAAGAATATGGCTACAGCCCGCTACAGTGCCCTGGACACGCACCAGCTGCCGTTTTTGTTTGTACACAATGGCACACCACACCACTGGGCCTTGACTTGGCTATGTATTTCCAGTGCGAATGCAATGACTGTGATGCCGCTCTTCCTGCCTGGGGCTAACCAATATGCGGCCATCATTTTCGAACAAACAGAACTGGGATTCGTCCGGAAACACTACCTGTTGCCATTCCTGCCCCAGTGATGGCATTCCATACACCATTACCGTCTAGTATGATTCCGCACATACGTCAAAGATAGGAGGAGAAGTGGTACAACACGCACGTAACCAATTGCATAATAAACGGCGACGGACTGTCACCCCGGCTATGTACAGTGTGTTACACTGATCCACTCTTGGATCAGGGCCGAGGGAGACGTAAATCTGTCCTTTAATGCCATTCGCATGAGGTGTAAGTCTTCTCTGGGTAGTGCGACATGACCCCACCTCGTCCTGTTCTGTGGTCTGCCGAGAGCCATTCTGCACACATCCATTGCACTGCCGAAGCACTTTGTCCCACAAGAGTAGCAGTTTCCCAAATGGGTGTATCGGTCTCTCATCCTAATAAGGCGCCCTGTTTCAAACTCACTGATCTGACGGCACGGTTCACTCGATGTCGGCCAGGTATCCTGCACATCTGCTGAAGTCACACTGATCCATTGCCTACGGTTTATAGCGACAACTAGAGCCGTAGTCACATTTTACCGGTAGGTGGTGTTTCACCTCGATGTCGATGTTCATCTTGAACCCGCTGACAGACACGGTTCAAATGCTAATCATTTGTGCAGAACATGCTAAGATGAACGTCTTATTTCTACTCGTTGAATGCGTTATGTTTTTCCTGGACATCAGGGTAGGTATGAAATATGTTAAAATATGTGAAATATGTGGCATGTTCTTACGCAGGAAAAGCAGTGGGTAAAATACTCTTTCTGAATCCTTGGACCGATTTCAATTGAAAAACCAGAAAATTCCTATTGCGGCAGGGCTGATAACAAGGAGAGAGAAGGGATAGAAAGAGATGGATGGGCAGAGAGGGGGAAGGTGGAGAGGGACACAGAATTGGCAAGCAAGATGAAAAGAGAGATGGGGAGGGGGACAGAAGGGGAAGAGGAAGAAATGGAAGGAGAGACGGGGCTAAAGGGGACGTACGAAGAAAGAGGAGTAAATTAACAGTTCGAGGGGGAAGGAGCAAACGTGCTTAGGGGAGGGAGAGGAGGAGGTAGTGTGGGGAGGATGAGATGGACAAAAGGAGAGGGGGGAGGAGGAGGAAGAGGTCTTCAGAGTGGAGGGATGAGATAAACAGAGGGGGAATAACGAGACATACTAATACAAGAGTAGGAACGCCGGACATAGAGATAGTTTTAAGTATATGTTCGAATCTTATTTTCCTTCTATTAAATGCACTGTACAATAACAGCCTCAATTTAATTTCATATTCCTTGTTATAAACATCAACCGCATTTGAAGCATATCTCTTGTAATGCAAATTCTGGAATATGTGATACTTTCGTTTGGAACTTATGCCGTCATAGCTCATCCTTACGAGGAATACACGCCGATGATGTGTCAGCATTGGAAGACAAATAAGAAAAGATTCTCCCACCTCAATCCTCTACCCCACACTGGCCGTGTCACTTAATGCTCTACCTCTGAGATAAGTAGTCAACATGACTTAGCTCATGACCAAATCCACCAGCGTGAAGAAAATTAAGCACGTCTTTGGTGTCTATTATTGTTTGTTACTAAGCAGGAAACTCTTAACGTTAGTTAACGTTTTCGAATTCGGCTGTTGGTTGATAGATCCATATTATTATGAAATACCTCTGGGAATCGTGGGCCGCAGTATGACGTGTAGGACACACACGGACTCGAAAATGCGACATTAGTATTTACGAGACAATGCTTATAGTCCATGACAGAAAGGCGATAAAGAACGTATCTTCGGGGCTGAGACTAGGTTAACGCTACTCGGCAATCGCCACATACGAAGTAGTGTGAACACAGTGGGGCACTTACGGGGCGCGAACTGCGACGCGTTGGGGCATAACGGCCAGGCGTGTGTGTGTGTGTGTGTGTGTGTGTGTGTGTGTGTATGTGTGCGCGGCCTCAGTTGCGCAGTTATGCAAACGGCCGCGGCGGAAAATTTGGCCGCTGCACCGCACGTGGCCGATTATGAGGGCAGTTAGCATGCAAATGCAGGAGCGGGCCTGCGTTTCAGGGTCGATGCCGGCCGCCGGTGTGCAACCCAGCGGCAGGTCACACACTCAGAGGCACTCCTGTCTCACAGGGCGTTCTCAGCAGCACTGGTTGGCGGGCGGAACATTTCGCAGCTTTCGCTGGAATGTACACTGAAAGATGCTGACAAATTAAAACCTTGTGCCGAAACTCGACAGCAACCCAGAAGCAGGAACGGTAAATAACCTACTTAATGCGGACGTAAAAATTTAACTGGTCATTGCTCCCAATTTACTAGACTAAAAAATCTTTGATGTGCGACGAAAATTTATCATTTGTATAGAAGTTTCATGTGTACCATAGCTGAGTGCTACAGCATTCATTTTGGATTCTTTTTTATTAAATTTATAATGTCGCTGTTTAGTGTAGTAATAATTTCGGACGACTATTTTAGCAATAGAAGTTTTTTCAGTACTACCACATATGTCAATAATTAGCGCCCAGTATCCTCGCCTACTGCATTTTCAAGAATCGTCGAGAAAGTAATGTACTCAAGAGTGGTTAGCTAGCCTGCCGCTGTTGCCGACCTGCTCTAGGCGCTGCCGCCCGGAACCGCGCTGCTGCTGCGGTCGCAGGTTCGAATCCTGCTTTTGGCATGAGTGTGTGTGTGATGTCCTATATCTACATCTACATCTACATTAATACTCCGCAAGCCACCCAACAATGTGTGGTGGAGGGCACTTTACGTGCCACTATCTTTACCTCCCTTTCCTGTTCCAGTCGCTTATGGTTCGCGGGATGAACGACTGCCGGAAACCCACCGTGCGCGCTCGCATCTCTCTAATTTTACACTCGTGATCTCCTCGGAAGGTATAGTTATGGGGAAGCAATAGATCTGATACCTCATCCAGAAACGCACCCTCTCTAAACCTGCACAGTAAGTTACACCACGATGCAGAGCGCCTCTCTTACAGAGTCGGCCACTTGAGTTTGCTAAACATCTCCGTAACGCTACCACTCTTCCCAAATAACCCTGTGATGAAACGCGCTGCTCTTCTTTGCATCTTCCCTATTTCCTCTGTCGACCCGACCTGGTACGGATCCCACACTGATGAGCAATACTCAAGTATAGGTCGGACGAGTGTTTTTTAAGCCACCTCCTTTGCTGATGGACTACATTTTCTAAGGACTCTCCCAATGAATCTCAACCTGGTACCCGCCTTACCGACAATTAATTTTATATGATCATTCCACTTCAAACCGTTCCATACGCATACTTCCATATATTTTACAGAAGTAAATGCTACCAGTGTTTTTTCCGCTATCAGATAATCATACAATATAGGATCCATTTTTCTACGTATTCGCAATACATTACATTTGCCTATGTTAAGGGTCAGCTGCCCCTCCCTGCACCAAGTGCCTATCCGCTGCAGATCTTCCTGCATTTCGCTGCAATTTTCTAATGCTACAACTGTACAGTACAGCATCATCCGCGAAAAGCCGCATGGAACTTCCGACACTATCTATTAGGTCATTTATATACATTGTGAAAAGCAATGGTCCCATAACACTCCCCTGCCAGAGGTTACTTTAACGTCTGTAAACGTCTCTTCATTGAGAACAACATGCTGTGTTCTGTTTGCTAAAAACTCTTCAATCCAGCCACTCAGCTGGTCTGATACTCCATAGGCTCCTACTTTGTTTATCAGGTGACAGTGCGGAACTGTATCGAATGCCTTCCGGAAGTCAAGGAAAGTGGCATCTACCTGGGAGCCTGTATCTAATATTTTCTGGGTGTGGGTTTCCTCAAGTTAGATAGGCTTAAGTAGTTCTAAGTTTAGGGAACTGATGACCTCAGATGTTAAGTCCCATAGTACTCAGAGCAATTTGAACCATTTAATGGTTAGCCATCTCGACAGTGATGCTATACTTAGTAAATCAGGATTTCAGAAATGCTGTTCCACTGAGACAGCAACATACAGTTTCACTGCCCACATAATAGTCTTTGAATAGTAAAATGTCACCAATAGGAATTTTCTGTTACTAATCCAAAGCATTTGATTCAATGAACCATTAAATTATGTTACAGAAACTACACATGCGTGGTTTAAATCATATCTTCAGATGATGATGGTTCAAATGGCTCTGAGCACTATGGGACTTAACATCTGTGGTCATCAGTCCCCTAGAACATACAACTACTTAAACCTAACTAACCTAAGGACATCACACATATCCATGCCCGAGGCAAGATTCGAACCTACGACCGTAGCAGTCACGCGGTTCCGGACTGAGCGCCTAGAACCGCGAGACCACCGCGGCCGTCTCAGAAAATGAAGCAAGAAGTTTAGTTATATTGTTTAAGTGATTTAAGTAAGTTTTTTCAGATGTGTGTGAACTCTTATGGGACTTATCTGCTATGGTCATCAGTCCCTAAGCTTACACACTACTTAACCTAAATTATCCTAAGGACAAACACACACACCCATGCCCGAGGGAGCACTCGAACCTCCGCCGGGACCAGCCGCACAGTCCATGACTGTAGCGCCTTAGACCGCTCAGCTAATCCCACGTGACTTAAGTAAGTTTACCACTTCATCTACACTCCTGGAAATTGAAATAAGAACACCGTGAATTCATTGTCCCAGGAAGGGGAAACTTTATTGACACATTCTTGTGGTCAGATACATCACATGATCACACTGACAGAACCACAGGCACATAGACACAGGCAACAGAGCATGCACAATGTCGGCACTAGTACAGTGTATATCCACCTTTCGCAGCAATGCAGGCTGCTATTCTCCCATGGAGACGATCGTAGAGATGCTGGATGTAGTCCTGTGGAACGGCTTGCCTTGCCATTTCCACCTGGCGCCTCAGTTGGACCAGCGTTCGTGCTGGACGTGCAGACCGCGTGAGACGACGCTTCATCCAGTCCCAAACATGCTCAATGGGGGACAGATCCGGAGATCTTACTGGCCAGGGTAGTTGACTTACACCTTCTAGAGCACGTTGGGTGGCACGGGATACATGCGGACGTGCATTGTCCTGTCGGAACAGCAAGTTCCCTTGCCGGTCTAGGAATGGTAGAACGATGGGTTCGATGACGGTTTGGATGTACCGTGCACTATTCAGTGTCCCCTCGACGATCACCAGTGGTGTACGGCCAGTGTAGGAGATCGCTCCCCACACCATGATGCCGGGTGTTGGCCCTGTGTGCCTCGGTCGTATGCAGTCCTGATTGTGGCGCTCACCTGCACGGCGCCAAACACGCATACGACCATCATTGGCACCAAGGCAGAAGCGACTCTCATCGCTGAAGACGACACGTCTCCATTCCTCCCTCCATTCACGCCTGTCGCGACACCACTGGAGGCGGGCTTTACGATGTTGGGGCGTGAGCGGAAGACGGCCTAACGGTGTGCGGAACCGTAGCCCAGCTTCATGGAGACGGTTGCGAATGGTCCTCGCCGATACCCCAGGAGCAACAGTGTCCCTAATTTGCTGGGAAGTGGGGGTGCGGTCCCCTACGGCACTGCGTAGGATCCTACGGTATTGGCGTGCATCCGTGCGTCGCTGCGGTCCGGTCCCAGGTCGACGGGCACGTGCACCTTCCGCCGACCACTGGCGACAACATCGATGTACTGTGGAGACCTCACGCCCCACGTGTTGAGCGATTCGGCGGTACGTCCACCCGGCCTCCCGCATGCCCACTATACGCCCTCGCTCAAAGTCCGTCAACTGCACATACGGTTCACGTCCACGCTGTCGCGGCATGCTACCAGTGTTAAAGACTGCGATGGAGCTCCGTATGCCACGGCAAACTGGCTGTGTGATCATTGCTTGTACAGCCCTCTCGCAGTGTCCGGAGCAAGTATGGTGGGTCTGACACACCGGTGTCAATGTGTTCTTTTTTCCATTTCCAGGAGTGTAATTGGGGTGAAACTGTATCTTAGGTCCCCTTTTGTTCTTGAAATGTGTGAATGACCTCCCTTTTTATCCGAAAGTAGAAGCTAAACTGACCCTGTTTTCTGATGATACAAGCATCATTATTAATCCACTAAAACTTCAATACACAACTATACAAATAATGTCTTTGGAAAAGATATTAATAGGTTTGCTGTGAATAGTCCTGCTCTGAACTTTGAAAAAAAAACAAAGTATATCCTATTTTCTGCTGCAAGGAGTACAGTTACTTCAATAAATATAACACATCAACAGAAGTCAGTAGCCAGGATAGAGCATACTAAGTTTTTGGGTGCAGATGTAGATGAAAATCTTTTTTGGAAAATTCATAATTAGGATCTCAGCAACTTTTGCATTGCCAATTTTGGGGATACAGCAATTAGTAAGCTAACATATTTTGAATAATTTCATTCTCTGATGCCATTTCGAATAACATGATGCGGTAACTAAACACTCAGACAAAAAGTATTCACTGCTCAAAAGAAAATGATTAAAATAATCTCTGGGGCTCATAGCTGCACATCTTGCAGGCATATGTGGTTAGGAATTCTTTCAACAGTCTCATAGTACATTTACTCAGTAATGAAATTTGTTCTCAACAAGATATAGACCAATTTAAAAACAACAGTGACATTTATGATTATAACACCTGGAGAAAGAAATACTTACACTATCCTCTATTTAACCTATCTTTGGCACAGAAAGGGTTAAAATAATCTGCTGCAAAGCCTTTCGATGAATTATCGGATGTAATAAAATGTCTGACAGACAGCTGTAATAGTTTCAAAATTAAATTAAAATCAAAACCCCTGGACAAATCCTTCTATACAACAGACGAATTCTTGAGTGGTAAAGATAAATCTATAGGTATAATATATTCATTTTGTGCTATTTAAGGAAATGGGGTAGGCAATAAAAATTTTATTATTATTATTTCTTTCTTTCTTTTCTCAGACGTTATGTCTGGTCAAAAATGGAAAGTGACGCCGACCTTGATCAAGCGTGACTTCCTTTTAACTGTACGGTATATGTTATATTGCATTTAGGAACTTTCGGGTAATTGAACATGTATCAATAATTACGGATTTCTGTAGTTGTATATATAAGTTTGGATGTAGCTGTATTGGATTGATGTACTGGTGGATATTGTGTGGTATAACTCCTGTAGTTGATAGTATAATTGGTATAATGTCAACTTTATCCTGATGCCACATGTCCTTGACTTCCTCAGCCAGTTGGATGTATCTTTCAATTTTTTCTTCTGTTTTCTTTTGTATATTTGTTGTACTGAGAATGGATATTTCGATTAGTTGTTTTAATTTCTTCTTTTCATTGGTGAGTATGATGTCAGGTTTGTTATGTGGTGGTGTTTTATCTGTTATAATGGTTCTGTTCCAGTATAATTTGTATTCATCATTCTCCAGTACATTTTGTGGTGCATACTTGTATGTGGGAACGTGTTGTTTTATAAGTTTATGTTGTAAGGCAAGCTGTTGATGTATTATTTTTGCTACATTGTCATGTCTTCTGGGGTATTCTGTATTTGCTAGTATTGTACACCCGCTTGTGATGTGATCTACTGTTTCTATTTGTTGTTTGCAAAGTCTACATTTATCTGTTGTGGTATTGGGATCTTTAATAATATGCTTCCTGTAATATCTGGTGTTTATTGTTTGATCCTGTATTGCAATCATGAATCCTTCCGTCTCACTGTATATATTGCCTTTTCTTAGCCATGTGTTGGATGCTTCTTGATCAATGTGTGGCTCTGTTAGATGATATGGGTGCTTGCCATGTAGTGTTTTCTTTTTCCAATTTACTTTCTTCGTGTCTGTTGATCTTATGTGATCTAAAGGGTTGTAGAAGTGGTTATGAAATTGCAGTGGTGTAGCCTATGTATTTATATCAGTGATTGCTTTGTGTATTTTGCTAGTTTCTGCTCGTTCTAGAAAGAATTTTCTTAAATTGTCTACCTGTCCATAATGTAGGTTTTTTATGTTGATAAATCCCCTTCCTCCTTCCTTTCTGCTTAATGTGAATGTTTCAGTTGCTGAATGTATGTGATGTATTTTATATTTGTGGCATTGAGATCGTGTAAGTGTATTGAGTGCTTCTAGGTCTGTGTTACTCCATTTCACTACGCCAGATGAGTAGGTCAATATTGGTATAGCATAAGTATTTATAGCTTTTGTCTTGTTTCTTGCTGTCAATTCTGTTTTCAGTATTTTTGTTAGTCTTTGTCTATTTTTTCTTTTAGTTCTTCTTTAATATTTGTATTATCTATTCCTATTTTTTGTCTATATCCTAGATATTTATAGGCATCTGTTTTTCCATCGCTTCTATGCAGTCGCTGTGGTTATCCAATATGTAATCTTCCTGTTTAGTGTGTTTTCCTTTGATTATGCTATTTTTCTTACATTTGTCTGTTCCAAAAGCCCTATTTATATCATTGCTGAATACTTCTGTTATCTTTAGTAATTGGTTGAGTTGTTGATTTGTTACTGCCAGTAGTTTTAGATCATCCATGTACAGCAAATGTGTGATTTTGTGTGGGTATCTTCCAGTAATATTGTATCCATAATTTGTATTATTTAGCATGTTGGATAGTGGGTTTAGAGTAAGGCAGAACCAGAATGGACTTAACGGGTCTCCTTGGTATATTCCACGTTTAATCTGTATTGGCTGTGATGTGATATTATTTGAATTTGTTTGGATATTAAGTGTGGTTTTCCAATTTTTCATTACTATGTTTAGGAACTGTATCAATTTAGGAACTACTTTATATATTTCCAATATCTGTAGTAACCATGAGTGGGGTACACTATCAAAAGCTTTTTGGTAATCAATGTATGCGTAGTGTAGCGACCTTTGTTTAGTTTTAGCTTGATATGTCACCTATGCATCTATTATCAGTTGCTCTTTACATCCTCGTGCTCCTTTGCAACAGCCTTTTTGTTCTTCATTTATAATTTTGTTCTATGTTGTATGTGTTCTTAATTTCTGTGTAATGACTGACGTTAATATTTTGTATATTGTTGGTAGGCATGTTATGGGGCGATATTTAGCTGGGTTTTATTATTATTATTATTATTATGTAGTATTCTGCCTAGTGGCAGGTCCATGTCTTCGTACAGAGAATTTCTGATTCCACTGTTCCCTGTCTTCTGCTTCTTCCTCCAGTCTGTTGTATCTCCTTCCATCTTTCACGTCGTCCAGATGTTGAATTCTTCTTCTTCCTCGTCCTGCGTTTCCTCTGACTTTCCCTTCGACGACATCATGTATGAGTCCCTCGTGTCTAAGTGCATGTCCAATCCAGTTGGCATTTCTCTGAATAATTGTACGCCGAATGCTTCTCTTCTCTCCTACTCCTCGCAATACATCATCATTTTTTATGCCCTCTGTCTACTTGATTTTTCCATTCTCCTGCAGCACCACATTTCAAAGCCCTCCAAGTATTTTATCTCCTTCTTTCTCATGGTCCACGTCTCTGCTCTATACAGTGCAATGCTCCAAATGTAGCACTTTATCAGTTTTTTCCTCAATGCCAAACTCAACTTGCTAGTCAGCAGAGTCCTCTTCCTGTTGAAAGCAGCTTTGGCCATGGCGATTCTTGCTCCGATTTTGTTGGTGCAGTGGGCATCCTTTGTGATAAAACTTCCCAGGTACTTGAACTGATTCACATTCATTTTCCAGTTCCCGATTGTCCACATTTATCTTCAAGCGCTTCTCACGTTTTGATATGCGCATCACTTTCGATTTTTCGAAGTTGATTTCCATGCCGTAAAAAAAGAACCTTGATTCATGTTCGCATTTCTTATGCGCTTGACACGTTCCACATCATAACGGCTACTGTGAGATTGAGCAATGGAACATGTAACTAACTAACTAACTAACTAACTATCTTGCAATTCCTATTGTTCACAACGAATTTCATTCATATTACCCTGCTTGTGTGTGTGTGTGTGCGCGTGTGTGTGTGTTTTTATGTGCCATCACAAGCCATCATTTAGCAGTGGCACTTTGAAAAACCCATAGGAACAGAGTTGCATGTGACTGCGGCAGAGAGAATCTGTGAGATAGAAAGTGAGCGGCGACCCCATCGCTGGTGCGAGTCGGCTTGCGTTTCCAGCTAGACACATGAGGCAGAACTGGGAGTGCCTAGCCGGTTAGCCGAGCGGTCGAACGCACGACTCTCCGGAGTGGGAACGGAGGCGGCCAGCCTGTGGATGGTTTTTAGGCGGTTTTCCATCTGCCTCGGCGAATGCGGGCTGGTTCCCCTTACTCCGCCTCAGCTACACTATGTCGGCGATTGCTGCGCAAACAAGTACACCACCATTACTCTACCAAGCAAGCATACTCGTCTGGTGTGAGACGTTCCCTGGGGGGGGGGGGGGTCAACTGGGGGCCGAACTGCACAGTAACCCTGAAAGAGTCATCCGGTGTGCGGTGGCGGAGTAGTGAAGTGGACTGCGGTAGTCATCGTCGGGTTGTGTACCACTGCGGCTGCGGCGGGGACGGAGCCTCTACGTCGTTTCTAGGCCCCCGGTTAACATACAAAACAATATGATACCCTTGGAGTACCACCGAGCTGCTGAACAGAATGGATGTAACCGGTAGCCGGTTGGTAGCCGTGTGGCACATGACTCACTGGCCGAGAAGGAAATTGTGCGTTTCGAACAGTGGAAGTAAACCAGGCTGGTTCCGTTTGGTGTACAACTGTCTGTTTCTTCCAGTTCCTGGAAAGCACGAATTGGGGAAGTGTCTTGAGCTGTGTGAGTTTCTTGTCAAACAGCGCTTCTCACATTTCTGGTGCAAATTGTTGTTAACTCTCTCCCATATAGCGGATACTTACTAATACAATACAACTACTCATGTAGGGCCAGTGTGGGCTGTAATTATCGTATGACGGTGAAAGTTGGTAAACATGCTAATGCGTTAACGTGGAACTGACATATGCTGGAAAAAGTAAGTCCCATTTGTGAACACCAGGTGCTAATATGGAGCTTCACACAGTTGGTATGGCATTCACGCTACCATTTCACAAGATCGATCTGAGGCGGATCCGGTGACATTAAATAGTTTAAGTAAGCTGATAATGAAATTCGCTAACGCTGTTAAGCTTGCGGCAGCAAGTGGAAGAAAGAGTCTTATCCCGGTGGAGGTTATTGACGAGGTCGCCGTTGCTGCAACTGACCATGCAGTATTCAACAAAACAGAAAGTTTTGCTGTCTACTTTGCGCTTGTACCTGTACAAGATCCAGACGGTGCAGCAACTAAACCATGTTCAGCAGCAACGTCCAGAACATGCTCATCGGTTTCTGGCACTGATCGAAGTTAACAACATGTGGCTGGACAGTATTCTATGGAGTGACGAGACACATTTTACAATACTGGGTCAAGTGAATACACAGCAGTGCGGAATTCAGGCTCCTGCTAAATCGCGTCTTCTGAACGAAGAGCAATTACGCTCGCAGTACTGTCTGGTGGGCAGTCACCAAGCACCTTTACTCCCTGTCCCTCATTCCTCGAAATTTTAACACACAGAGGGCCTGTCAGGTGTACTATGATGTCTGTAGATTACCGAGACTTTCTTGTACAGCAAGTGATTCATGCCCCAAGGATATCTGGTACGCTAACAGAATTAATTTAATAATTATCTTGAGAAATTTCTCGCTGAAAAATTCCCACAAGTTCCTACAAAACGAAAATTCGTCAGCAACGATTCTTTTCGTCATACAGGCGAAACAGTTTCACATCTCTCATAGTATCTTATTTTTTACCTGATAGTACGTACAAAAATATTTTATCACCTATAACTACTATGGATTTGTGATTAAAGCAGGTATTTTGTTTTGAATAGTCTACCAAATCCCTACTCCGATATTAAAAAGTGCAAACTTGTAGACTAAACGAATATGTTTTGTATTTGATTGATTGTTCGCCAAGAGAGGCGTGGATGACTATTCACAACACTGGTGTGCCTTTACCTAAGACGGTTCCATTCGAATAGACCTTATTCCTTCAGCAGAAGGTGTCACAGTCAGTTCGCATTAGTTTACACTACTGTATGCATTTATCAGTGTGTTTGTATAACTGATCAGGTTCATATCATGTTACCTCCTAAGGGCATGGAATCACGAGATTGGAACTGAAAATAGTGAATAGTAGTTCTGCATCACGAAGGCTATTCTAGTTGGACAATACCAACAAACATCTACATCTACATCAATACTCTGCAAGCCACCGTACGGTGCGTGGCGGAGGTTACCCTGTTTCACTACTTGTCATTTCCCCTCCACTCGCAAATAGAGCGAGGGAAAAACGACTGTTTATATTTGTAAATTATAGAGCACAGAAATAAGTAGTCCTTTTTTTGTAGGTTTTATTACGAAAATCCTGATTTCAGCTAATGCCTAGCCATTAACAATGCAACAAATTCTAATCTCGATGCATGTTGGTTTCTTGTTGTTCGGGCGTCAAAGATCTATGACTGACGCCCGACCAACAGGGAACTAACATGCAACGAGATTAGAAAATGTTGCACTGGTAATGGTTAGGCACTAGCCAAAATCTGCGTAATAAAACCTACAAAAAAGGACGACTGATTCCTCTGGTCTATAATTTATAAAACACGTAACAGTCGCTGAGTGCTCTTTCCTAGAGGAAAGTAACCTGACTGTTTATATACCTGCGTATGAGCCATAATTTCCTTATTTCGTCGTCCTTAAGCGCAATTTATGTTGGCGACGGTAGAATCATTTGGCTGTCAGCTTGAAATGTCAGTTCTTTAAATTATCTTAGTAATATTTCTCGAAAGGAACGTCGCCTTCCGCCTGGGGATCCCCATTTGAGTTGCTGAAGCACCTCCAATAATACGTACGTGTTGTTCGAACCTACCGGCAACAAATCTAGCAGCCGGCCTCTGACATGCTTCAATGTCTTCCTTCAATACCACTTGTCACTGATCCCAAAAACTCGAGCAGTACTCAAGAATAGATCGCTCTATAAGCGGTCTCCTTTACAAGTTAACCACTCTTTCCTAAAATTCTCTCAATAAACCTATCATTCGCCTTCCGTACCACAGAGCTGACAAGTGCGAGAATTATCGCACAATCAGCTTAACAGCTCATGCATCGAAGCTGCTTACAAGAATAATATACAGAAGAATGGAAAACAAAATTGAGAATGCGCTAGGTGACGATCAGTTTGGCTTTAGGAAAAGTAAAGGGATGAGAGAGGCAATTCTGACGTTACGGCTAATAATGGAAGCAAGGCTAAAGAAAAATCAAGACACTTTCATAGGATTTGTCGACCTGGAAAAAGCGTTCGACACTATAAAATGGTGCAAGCTGTTCGAGATTCTGAAAAAAGTAGGGGTAAGCTTTAGGGAGAGACGGGTCATATACAATATGTACAACAACCAAGAGGGAATAATAAGAGTGGACGATCAAGAACGAAGTGCTCGTATTAAGAAGGGTGTAAGACAAGGCTGTAGCCTTTCGGCCCTACTCTTCAATCTGTACATCAAGGAAGCAGTGATGGAAATAAAAGAAAGGTTCAGGAATGGAATTAAAATACAAGGTGAAAGGATATCAATGATACGATTCACTGATGACATTGCTGTCCTGAGTGAAAGTGAAGAAGAATTAAATGGCCTTCTGAATGGATTGAACAGTCTAATAAGTACACAGTATGGTTTGAGAGTAAATCGGAGAAAGACGAAGGTAATCAGAAGTAGTAGAAATGAGAACAGCGAGAAACTTAACATCAGTATTGATGGTCACGAAGTCAATGAAGATAAGGAATTCTGCTACCTAGGCAGTAAAATAACCAATGACGGACGGAGCAAGGAGGACATCAAAAGGAGGCTCGCTATGGCAAAAAAGGCATTTCTCGCCAAGAGAAGTCTACTAATATCAAATACCGGCCTTAATTTGAGGAAGAAATTTCTGAGGATGTACGTCTGGAGTACAGCTTTGTATGGTAGTGAAACATGGACTGTGGGAAAACCGGAACAGAAGAGAATAGAAGCATTTGAGATGTGGTGCTACAGACGAATGTTGAAAATTAGGTGGACTGATAAGGTAAGGAATGAGGAGGTTCTACGCAGAATCGGAGTGGAAAGGAATATGTGGAAAACACTGATAAGGAGAAGGGACAGGATGATAGGACATCTGCTAAGACATGAGGGAATGACTTCCATGGTACTAGAGGGAGCTGTAGAGGGCAAAAACTGTAGAGGAAGACAGAGATTGGAATACGTCAAGCAAATAATTGAGGACGTAGGTTGTAAGTGCTACTTTGAGATGAAGAGGTTAACACAGGAAAGGAATTCGTGGCAGGCCGCATCAAACCAGTCAGTAGACTGATGACCAAGGGGAAAAAAAAAAAAAAGACCGCAGTTCCCACATACTCGTTCCACCTCATATCGCTTTGTAACATTATTCCCAGATATTTAAACGACTTGACTGCGTCAAGCAGGACACTACCAATAATATTGTATCCCAACATTACAGGTTTGATCTTCCTATTCATCATCATTAACTTACATTTTTCCATGTTTTGAGCTATCAGTCATTCATCACACCAACTTGGAATTTTTCTAAGTCCTCTTTTATCTCCCTACAAATACTCAACTTACTGTTCACCACGTTATCATCAGCAGCAACTGTCATTTGGACTAGCCCATTATGCAGTTGTGTATACAGCGCAGTAGACCAAGTAGGTTCAAATGGTTCAAATGGCTCTGAGCACTATGGGACTTAACTTCTAAGGTCATCAGTCCCCTGGAACTTAGAACTACTTAAACCTAACTAACCTAAGGACATCACAAACATCCATGCCCGAGGCAGGATTCGAACCTGCGACCGTAGCGGCCACGCGGTTCCAGACTGTAGCGTCTTTAACCGCTTGGCCACACCGGCCGGCAGACCAAGTAGTCTTGTGACAATGGAAGACATTGTTTTGCAACCTGGAAGATCCTGACTAACATCATACAAGGAATATCAATCCATTCTGGTATAGAGTAAACGCCAGATGACTCGTACTACACATGAATTTCGCGAGGTAGTAAATAGTGTAGAACGCGAGCAGCTCCGATCTCTGTCTCGAATGTGCAATGCCGGCTTCGTGAACAAGATTTAAAGTGGTGCGTAGCGACCAAAAACCCATTACGGAATAAGGTGAAAAATTTGCAATGGGCAACATAAAATTGGGGAGTGTACCAATGAAGTGTCTGTGCGTAACACCAACGGTGGAGTATGGTGGAGGTTCGGTCATGGTGTAGGGATGTTTTGTGGGTGATGAAGTCGCTGATCTAGTGAGAGTTAATGCAATATTCAAGAAGGTAAGATATCACAAGATAATGATCAACAATGCAGTTCCAACTGGCAAGATACTTATTAGTCATGGGATTGCTCTACAACAGGACAAGAATTCCAAACATGCCTGTGAGTTGGGCAGCGGTATGTCAATAGAAAGGGAGAAATGTGATGAACTGAAAAATATGATTTGGTGAAGTCAGACAGCTAAATTAAATACCACTGAGCTCCTATGTGATGAACTTGACAGGGAGGTTTGGAATCTGAGCTCACACAATGTGGAAGATCTAAGGAATACCTTACATACGTGTTGGACTGTAATATCTGCAAGAACACTCATTTCTCCAGAATACAAATAGTGTGTGCAGCAACTCTGTGGGCAAAGGGTTGATACTTTGAAGACGGTAAAATGTAAGCCATATTGTAGTGTAATTAGTGACAGAATGAACAAATATTAATTTTCTGGTCTACTTATCTTGTGCATTCAAATAAAGTACATAGCTCACATCATGGGTAATCGAATACTTTTGACCAGTGGCGCACGTGTTTTCATCTATTATGTATTCATGCACCCGCAAACTTTGAGAAGGTTCTTTTTTTCTGTCAAAATATGTTAACGATTCAGTCTTTCACCACAAGCTCAAATAAATAAATAAATATTTTTCTTGGAAATTTCTTGTTATGTTAGATTTAACGTGAAAATATCACAAACTAGTAGTTTTGTAAGTACGCGAGATGACTTTGACACGCATCATTTTGTGACGACCGCTATGGTAAGAGAGAAGTTTCTAGTGTGGAGGGAGGAATTTTCATGACCGCCATAGGCACACTCATTTGGGTCTGCGGCTGACGTAGTCTGACCTTTCTGACGGCAAATCATGAATACAGTCGCTTAGCAGAGACAATACTCCATGGGCACATAATTTAATTACCGGCATTTTTTGAGGTACTCTGTTTAATGCGTTCAGAAAACGTAGGATTTTGTCGTATTCTTTGGATCCTCTGCCGACAACACTGATGATTTCGCACTTAAAACACGTGTAGTGCATCTCATATTGAGTAGATTTGACTACAACCCTGTAGTTGATATTTTCGCCACAATAAAAGTGGAAAGTCATATGCGGTTTATTATTCAAGAAGATTCAAGGTGAACCCCAAATTTTGAATGATAAACAACTACATTTCCGAATTTACTTTGAAATGTTTCCTTTTACGACGCGCATTTTCTTGCATACTAAGTGCACTTTTTTGGTTGATAACCACGTCTGCCGCGTGTTGCTTACTGTAAACTTGCCTTTCTCTAAAAAAATATCGGGTAATGAATTAAGGATGGGTCCATCTTTTTGCAAGAACACGAATTATTGTATTCTGTTAACACCCAAACGGGTTTCATTATACTAATGTCAACCTCAGTGTGTGTATTCTTTTAACTGTATGAAATACGTACATACGGAATATGCTTAGGTTATTAAATATAATAAATGGAATTTTGCTGTCAATTAAATCGTATTTGCACTTTAATGTTTATTTTACATTTCGCGTGTCCTGCGGCTGCCAACCGAATCAGCCACAGTTCTAAATTACTGCATAATGTGATCACAAAACACTGAAACTTTGTTTGTAATATAACCTTTAAACTGTATGTTCATGTAAAAATCGTCGCATATGTCCTTTCTTGATCTTACCATTGTAATATTTGGCTGCTATTGAGCTGCGACAAATTTCTTTTTCTATACAATACGTGTTTTTCTGTAGCTGGACTCGCTTGTAGGCGTAGATAAAATCCTGTAAAGCTTTAGTAAGGAGAACTATTCGCTGCTTTCAGTTATTCATATATTATTTTTGGTATTTTGACAGTGGTTACGAACATCTTCTCTTGCTTATTTGTGAATTATATGTCTTGCTACGCTTTCTGTGGCTGGGACTTACGTTTCACAGAACAAATTTGGGTTTCTGATACGATTCCGACAATTGTTTGTTACCTGTTGTGTTTTGATTTGACGCATGCAAACCCTGAGTCCGTTTCGATTGTTTTCATTCTGCATGTGTGCATGTGTGTGTTTTATTTTGTGTTTTGAGCTCAAAACTCCAATATGACAATAAGAAAAAAAGCTGTAACCTTATTTCTGTTTTACCGATTGCGTTCAATCTTTCTTTGTAATAAGACGTGCTTTGTGCATGACGAAGCAGCCATGGCTCAGATGGTTCCACGGCACCTGAGATAGTAAATAAAATTTTAAAAGTAATATCTTCCAAAGTACAGTTCACCGCTATCGCTGGTGAATTTCTCAGCCATGAATGTAGGAGTGTTACTACAACTGCTGTTAGTACGATCATTTACTATAATGCAAGATAATAAATAAGTTTTGGTAAACTCTCTATGCGGTTTACAGTGTGCAACTGAAAAAAATTATTTGTGGTCAGTAGGGTGGTAATTATTATATGTGTCACATTCAGAAACAGCAGTTTACTAAGGTCTAAAATGGTAACAGTAGTACACTTGTTTGTAGCCTACAAACAGAAGACAACTTATGCCTATATGTTGCGTGCATATTACTGTGGTAATTTGTAGGGTTCTGTGTCTCGGTCTATACAACGGAACCCTTATAGAACTATTTTGTGTCTGTCTGTCTGACTGTCCAATTGCTGAGAACTATTTTTCTCGGGAGGGGGAATAAAAAGTTCAAATGTGAGTGAACTCCTAAGGGACCGAACTGCTGAAGCCATCGGTCCCTAGACTTACACCCTAATTATACTAACTTATGCTGAGAACAACACACACACCCATGCCAGAGGGAGGACTTGAACCTCCGGCGGGACGGGGCCACGCAATCCGTGACATGGTGCCTGAAACCGTGCGGCCACTCCGCGTGGCTCTCAGGAAGGGACACACGTATCAAGTTCATATTTATATCACATATAAAGATATATAGTCCATTGTCAATGTAAAAATTTTAAGCTTCTAAGTTAATTCAGTCAAAAGTTACAGCCATTTACGTCAGCCAGCGGCCGCCAGCTGAAACACAAGCAGCTACAGAGAAGTAACCGATTTTGTGACATTTTATGAGTTCATTGTATAGTTTCATCTGCCTGCTTCCGTAGTTTACTGATAATGTTTTCACATGCTTCCAGACGCATGCAGTGTTTTAAAAATTCATGAGGTTTCAGCCGAGTTCTCTTAGGATATTGGCGAGTGGTGAGTCGCCGCTTGACAATGACTGAGGAGAACTCGGCCGAAAAAATGTTTCAAATGGCTCTAAACAGTATGGGACTTAACATCTGGGGTCATCAGTCCCATAGACTTAGAACTGCTTAAACCTAACCTAAGGAGATCACACACATCCATGTCCGAGGCAGGATTCGAACCTGCGATCGGAGCAGCAGCGCGGTTCCGGACTGAATCGCCTAGATCCGCTCGGTCACAGCGGCCGGCTCTTTGCCGAAAGCTCGTGGATTTTAAACCACTGATTGCGGCTGGAAGCCCAAGAAAATTTTATCAGTGTATAACGCAGCGAAACTATACATTAATATATTTGATAGTTTAGTTTCATGAGTTTCTACGTGTTAATTCACTACTTAATAGACACTCTTCCCGCGTTTTCGTTTGTGTCGGAAAATAGACCAATATTGTGACGTAGTAGAAGTTTGTGATGAGTAACGAATTACTTAGTCTCATATGAGTGCTTTATTAGTTCAGTTTCAGAATTTCTGCGTGTTACCCTGTAGCGAATTATTTAGTCTCATATAAGTGCTTTATTAGTACGGTTTCAGAATCTCTACGTGTTACCCTAATTTATTAGATACAGTTGCGTTTCCGTCAGTATCCACAGTAGAGCTCCGTAGTGCGTGTTGGTAGTCTTCTATTTGTCTGTGTAGTGTAGCTCTCCACGGTCTGTAGCAGCGGTCGGCAACTGACTGATCGCTGTCCATGTCCAGACCGCGGCAGGTCAAAACTGGCCCGCCAAAACATTTTGAAAGTATAAATTATTTACTCAAATTATTAAAATACTATTTTCTGTTGACACCAATTCGTTTGAGCGCAATCCCTATAATTTTTTCTAGTATACAACTGTTGTTGTTGTGGTCTTCAGTTCTGAGACTGGTTTGATGCAGTTCTCCATGCTACTCTATCCTGTGCAAGCTCCTTGATCTCTCAGTACCTACTGAAGCTTACATCCTTCTGAATCTGCTTAGTGTTTTCATCTCTTGGTCTCCATCTACGATTTTTAACCTCCACGCTGCCCTCCAATACTAAATTAGTGATCCCTCGATGTCTCAGAACATGTCCTACCAACCGATCCCTTCTTCTAGTCAAGTTGTGCCACAAGCTCCTCTTCTCCCCATTTCTATTCAATACCTCCTCATTAGTTATGTGATCCACCCATCTAATCTTCAGCATTCTTCTGTAGTCTACAACTAGTTGCCGCATAAATAGAATTCTTAATAGCTAATTACAGGTAGATTTAATACGTAGGGGAGAACCCAGAAGAGTGGAGCCGGAAGGGAGCAAGCTGGCCGGCCGGCGCAGCGTGTTGTGTCGATCCACGTAAAGGCTCTGTACACACGAATGCAATACAAGATTTTATTTAATGAAAAAGGAAATTTTATAAATCTCTTTCAGACTTTGGCAAACTCTGTAATCAGAGAAGGCACGATAATTTAAAAATTTTTCTGTGCTTGTAACTCAAACGATAGCTTGAAGCTGTTCAATGAAACTTCGGGCGAATTCACTCGGAGGCGTCGATCTGTGAGAACGAAACACCTCCTTCGCAGCGCGGCTGTTTTCGTGTGTGGAAACGTAAACTTTGACACGGCAGTAGCTCCTTCAGCGGCAAGTCGACACATGCTGTTCGCCGGGCACCGGCATTTTATAAAGAATGGATCTAAATAAACTTTACAAATTTTATCTCCACTTCGTCTGTAGTTGTGAGATCTCGTACGGAGTGTTTCGTTTTTATCGGGCCTTATAACGTTACTTCTGCATCGATATACATACTAAAAAGCGTAAAATAGGAAGTTTTTGACTGAGTGGACTGAACAATATTGTTTTACACTGTCTAACAGGGATGGGGATAATCCAGTTAGCATGGTATGCAACAGAAAGGTCGCTCTCCTTAAAAGTGCGAATTGAAAGCGCCACAACCAAACAACTCATCAGATATTCCATAAAAATGTTCCTCTGGGTATTGAGGCTCGTCAAGATAAAATCCAGGCAACCTAGTAGCTTTTTAAAGTCACAGTCTTCCTAGTTCGCTCTACGAGCGGGCAAGAAAAGTCTGCAAAGCAGCGATGCGTTTGTGTTGCACGCTTAATAAACACCAGAAGCAACTCAGACTCTAAGATAGGAGAGAAAAGAATGTCGGAAATATCCGTGGCACGTTTTGTAGAAGAAAGTATATTGTTGTCACAATTCAAGATATTCCACTGTGGGCAAGAAGAACCGTAATTTTGGTTACTGACAATAAAAGTAGTTTGCTCGAAATTCTGCAGGAGGCGCCTTGCTAACGCCCTTGCACAAGATGAATCATGCGACGTTGTTGATGAAGAGAAAATGTCCATCTTCGTGCAGTTTTTGGACATTGAAAGCAAAGAATTTACGGAAGAATTCCTGACATTGTTGTCCTTGAAAAGTAACGCTCCCGCTGAAGATTTGTTGAAGACTTTTAATGATTTCACGAGAAAATGTAACGTTAATTGCGATAAAATATTGTATGTTTATTCTGATGGGGAATCATGCGAGGAACAGCAAAGCACTGTTAAAGAGAATCAGTGATATGCATCATTGCATAATTCACTGGGCGGCCCTTTTCGTAAAACTTCGTGTGACTCTGAAAAGGTTGATCAAGTGGATTGACTTTATGAGGTCTCATTTCAAAGAGTTTCTTTCTGCGTGTGTTTCGGCGTATTCTGACTTACAGCAGTACTACAATGTTCGTTGGCTATGTAAACGTATGATTGAAAGTTTTTGGCAAATCTAAGAAGAAGTCATATCGTAAAATTTTGTACATGGCACCACTTTCAGAGACCGTGAATAGTTACAATGAAAAGAAAACAGCCCTCGGTCACTAATTTTTAACGAATTAAGAGGGTTTCAACACTGCTAGGAGTATTAAAAGGAAGGTCAGCGTTGGCAGAAATATTGGTGTTTTATTGATAACAAAATCGATTTTAAATCACATAGTGATCATCTTCAGTGCTGTGGTGTACAAATTAAACTTAGACACGGGTATCAAGTCATCAGTAACCAAAACTGAGAAGCGATCAAACACTGAAGTTGTTTATTTTGTAGTGTAATTGACGGAGATAGTTCCTGTGAGTTAGTATGGGCAGATGTCATTGTTGGAAACTCGAATAAAATAATAATTGGGTCTTTTTACCGACTTCCCAACTCAGAAGATACAACTACTGAATAGTTTAGAGAAAACTTGGGTCTAATTTTAAACATGTCCTGACTCATAAAATTATAATTGGTGGTGACTTCAAACTACCCTACGTATGTTGGTAAAAATACGTTTAAATACGAAGGTACGCACAAAAGATCTTCCGAAATCGTGCTAATCGCATTCTCTGAAAATTAATTCGAGCAGTTACTTTATGAGCTCACTCGAATAGTAAACGGTTGCGTAAACACACTTCATCTCTAAGCGACAAATGATCCTGAGCAGAAATGGAGCAATAGAACAGATACAGGGATTAGGTTTGTCGTAGCGAGATTGAATATTGTAACTCCAAAATTTTCCAAAGGTAAACGTAAAATATATGTGTTCAAAAAAGCGGATAAAAAATTGTTTGCTGCCTTCCTGAGAAACAATGCACACTACTTCCAAATTAATGGTGTAAGTGTAGACGAGATAGGGACTGGAATTCAAAGAAATAGTATCGACAGGAATTGAAAGATTTATAGGAAAAAAAATAAAAAACGGTGAAGCTGAGCTACTTAGTACACAAAACGAGTCAGAACACCGTTGCAGAAACAACGAAAAAATGCATGCCAAATTTAAACGAATGCTAAATCTCTAAAATTGGCGAACATTTACTGAATCTCGAAAGCTAGCACGAACTTCAGCGTGAGGCACTCATAACAGTTTCCATAACGAGACTGTCTCCAAACCCTGGCGGAAAATCCCAAGATATTCTGGTCATATGTAAAATACGATAGTGTTAAGGCACAGTCAATGCCTTCTGTTCACGACAGCAATGGAACTACACTCCTGGAAATGGAAAAAAGAACACATTGACACCGGTGTGTCAGACCCACCATACTTGCTCCGGACACTGCGAGAGGGCTGTACAAGCAATGATCACACGCACGGCACAGCGGACACACCAGGAACCGCGGTGTTGGCCGTCGAATGGCGCTAGCTGCGCAGCATTTGTGCACCGCCGCCGTCAGTGTCAGCCAGTTTGCCGTGGCATACGGAGCTCCATCGCAGTCTTTAACACTGGTAGCATGCCGCGACAGCGTGGACGTGAACCGTATGTGCAGTTGACGGACTTTGAGCGAGGGCATATGGTGGGCATGCGGGAGGCCGGGTGGACGTACCGCCGAATTGCTCAACACGTGGGGCGTGAGGTCTCCACAGTACATCGATGTTGTCGCCAGTGGTCGGCGGAAGGTGCACGTGCCCGTCGACCTGGGACCGGACCGCAGCGACGCACGGATGCACGCCAAGACCGTAGGATCATACGCAGTGCCGTAGGGGACCGCACCGCCACTTCCCAGCAAATTAGGGACACTGTTGCTCCTGGGGTATCGGCGAGGACCATTCGCAACCGTCTCCATGAAGCTGGGCTACGGTCCCGCACACCGTTAGGCCGTCTTCCGCTCACGCCCCAACATCGTGCAGCCCGCCTCCAGTGGTGTCGCGACAGGCGTGAATGGAGGGACGAATGGAGACGTGCCGTCTTCAGCGATGAGAGTCGCTTCTGCCTTGGTGCCAATGATGGTCGTATGCGTGTTTGGCGCCGTGCAGGTGAGCGCCACAATCAGGACTGCATACGACCGAGGCACACAGGGCCAACACCCGGAATCATGGTGTGGGGAGCGATCTCCTACACTGGCCGTACACCACTGGTGATCGTCGAGGGGACACTGAATAGTGCACGGTACATCCAAACCGTCATCGAACCCATCGTTCTACCATTCCTAGACCGGCAAGGGAACTTGCTGTTCCAACAGGACAATGCACGTCCGCATGTATTCCGTGCCACCCAACGTGCTCTAGAAGATGTAAGTCAACTACCCTGGCCAGCAAGATCTCCGGATCTGTCCCCCATTGAGCATGTTTGGGACTGGATGAAGCGTCGTCTCACGCGGTCTGCACGTCCAGCATGAACGCTGGTCCAACTGAGGCGCCAGGTGGAAATGGCATGGCAAGCCGTTCCACAGGACTACATCCAGCATCTCTACGATCACCAGTGGTGTACGGCCAGTGTAGGAGATGGCTCCCCACACCATGATGCCGGGTGTTGGCCCTGTGTGCCTCGGTCGTATGCAGTCCTGATTGTGGCGCTCACCTGCACGGCGCCAAACACGCATACGACCATCATTGGCACCAAGGCAGAAGCGACTCTCATCGCTGAAGACGACACGTCTCCATTCGTCCCTCCATTCACGCCTGTCGCGACACCACTGGAGGCGGGCTGCACGATGTTGGGGCGTGAGCGGAAGACGGCCTAACGGTGTGCGGGACCGTAGCCCAGCTTCATGGAGACGGTTGCGAATGGTCCTCGCCGATACCCCAGGAGCAACAGTGTCCCTAATTTGCTGGGAAGTGGCGGTGCGGTCCCCTACGGCACTGCGTAGGATCCTACGGTCTTGGCGTGCATCCGTGCGTCGCTGCGGTCCGGTCCCAGGTCGACGGGCACGTGCACCTTCCGCCGACCACTGGCGACAACATCGATGTACTGTGGAGACCTCACGCCCCACGTGTTGAGCAATTCGGCGGTACGTCCACCCGGCCTCCCGCATGCCCACTATACGCCCTCCCTCAAAGTCCGTCAACTGCACATACGGTTCACGTCCACGCTGTCGCGGCATGCTACCAGTGTTAAAGACTGCGATGGAGCTCCGTATGCCACGGCAAACTGGCTGACACTGACGGCGGCGGTGCACAAATGCTGCGCAGCTAGCGCCATTTGACGGCCAACACCGCGGTTCCTGGTGTGTCCGCTGTGCCGTGCGTGTGATCATTGCTTGTACAGCCCTCTCGCAGTGTCCGGAGCAAGTATGGTGGGTCTGACACACCGGTGTCAATGTGTTCTTTTTTCCATTTCCAGGAGTGTATACGAGGTGCATTGAAGTTCTAAGGTCTCCGATTTCTTTTCTAATTAACTACTCACCAGAAATCGATGAAACTGGCGTTACTTCTCGACGCAATCGCTCTGCAGACGTACACATTTTTCACAACGCTGACACCATCATTCCATGGCAGCAGCGAGGGCTTCTTTAGGAGTCTGTTTTGACCACTGGAAAATCGATGAGGCAATAGCAGCACGTCTGGGGAATGTGCGGCCACGGAGAGTGTTTTTCATTGTTAGAAAAAGCCAAAAGTCACTAGGAGCCAGGTCAGGTGAGTAGGGAGCATGAGGAATCACTTCAAAGTTGTTATCACGAAGAAACTGTTGTGTAACGTTAGCTCTATGTGCGGGTGCGCAGCCCTTCCCGGACGTTTTTGTTGCAGTGCAGGAAGGAATTTGTTCTTCAAAACATTTTCGTAGGATGCACCTGTTACCGTAGTGCCCTTTGGAACGCAATGGGTAAGGATTACGCCCTCGCTGTCCCAGAACATGGACACCATCATTTTTTCAGCACTGGCGGTTACCCGAAATTTTTTTGGTGGCGGTGAATCTGTGTGCTTCCATTGAGCTGACTGGCGCTTTGTTTCTGGATTGAAAAATGGCATCCACGTCTCATCGATTGTCACAACCGACGAAAAGAAAGTCCCATTCATGCTGTCGTTGCGCGTCAACATCGCTTGGCAACATGCCACACGGGCAGCCATGTGGTCGTCCGTCAGCATTCGTGGCACCCACATGGATGACACTTTTCGTATTTTCAGGTCCATGCAGGATTGTGTGCACAGAACCCACAGAAATGCCAACGCTGGAGGCGATCTGTTCAACAGTCATTCGGCGATCCCCCAAAACAATTCTCTCCACTTTCTCGGTCATGTCGCCAGACTGGCTTGTGCGAGCCCGAGGTTGTTTCGATTTGTTGTCACACGATGTTCTGGCTTCATTAAACTGTCGCACCCACGAACGAACTTTCGACACATCCATAACTCCATCACCACATGTCTCCTTCAACTGTCGATGAATTTCAATTGGTTTCACACCACGCAAATTCAGAAAAGGAATCATTGCACACTGTTCAAGTAAGGAAAACGTCGCCATTTTAAGTATTTAAAACGGTTCTAATTCTCGCCGCTGGCGGTAAAATTCCATCTGCCGTACAGTGCTGCCATCTCTGGGACGTATTGACAATGAACGCGGCCTCAGTTTAAAACAATGCGCATGTTTCTATCTCTTCCCAGTCCGAAGAAGAAAAATCGGAGGCCTTAGAACTTGAATGCACCTTGCACGTCGGACCCGCGTGTCGCCACTATTAGTGATTGCAGACCGGGCGCCGCCACACGGCAGGTCTAGTCTAGAGAGACTCCCTAGTACTCGCCCCAGTTTTACTGCCGACTTTGCTAGCGATGGTTCTATTGTGGCGGCGTTCGTAGCGACAAACACTTCGCTGTAGAAACGGCTTACGAAGTCACCGCCACACTTTTAATAGCGGGCCGACCGGTCCGCTGGAACAGTGAACAGAAAGATGAAAACCCAAACACTCTGATTAAATAAAAGTCGGTACTTATCTTTATTAACGAAGATACAGAAACACAGTAGTGAACTCCGTGTCTACATAAATCTGTCTAGTTCGAGTCGGAGCGGCTAGGTCAGCGTCGGCTGACGACAAACAACAACTCTGCTGCGATGAACACACAACTGACTAGCAAGTACACAAATCGGTGGCGAGTATACAACTGAGCGGCGAATACAGAACTGTCCTAGCGCTCGCGACTCCAGCGCTTAAGAAGCCAGAAGCCAGCGGCGGCGCGCGCAGACTTGCGGCGATTTCCTGTATCGCTGGCGCTGCTTATGCGGACGGCGTCCGGACTTTGATGCTGCCAACCTTTTGGCAGCGGGCTCGGTTGGCATTACTGGCTAGAATATAACAGGTTCACTGTCTACATAGGCTCTCATTTGCCGAGACGACAGTTTAGCATAGCCTTCAGCTACGTCATTTGCTACGACCTAGCAAGGCGCCATATTCAGTTACTATGTATCCTGAACAGATAATATTGCGAATCATGTACCATCAAGAGCAACCTTCATCATTAATGGATTAAAGTTAAGGTTCAAACTAATTTCGTCCGCTTTCTGAATTCTAATTCCTTGTCACGTTCCAGACCTCACGTCAGTATAGTTCTTCCCTCCTCACGCCAGCCTGCGTGAGCTAAACCGCGTGCATTTCGGCCTCCTCTAGTAACACGGTGTTGGCTCTTCTGCCAACAGAACACTATTGACACACAGTCAAAATGGAAGTAGAAAACATTGCTAGTGTGAAACACAACTAGCTCTTTAGATACGCGAAGTATTGAGTGCTAATGACAAAGGATTTCGAATTGATTCCGTAAATCAAGATTTCCAGAAGGCTTTTGACACTTTACTCACAGGCGGATACTAGACAAACTGCGTTGTTATGAACTATCGTCTCAGTTATCTGAGTGGATTCCTGCCAGAGAGGTCAAAGTCCGTAGTAACTGACGTCATCGAGTAATGCAAAAGTGATTTCTGGTGTTGCAGGCCCTTTGCTGTTCCTTATCCATATAAACGATTTAGGGAAACATTCGAAGCAGCTGTGTTACGTTGTTTGCAGAAGACGCTGTCGTTTATCTTCTAGTCAAGTCATCAGAACAAATTGCAAAACCATTTAGAAGAGATATCTTTATGGTGCGATTATTGGCAGTTGACCCTAAATAATGAAAAGTGTGAGGTTATCCGTCTTCGTGCTAAAAGGAACCCATTGAACTTAGGTTACACGATAAATCAGTCAAATCTAAAGGCTGTAAATTTAAGTAAATACCTAGAATACAATTACAGACCACTTAAACTGAATAGAACCCATACAAAATGTTGTGGGGAAGGAGAGTGAAAGACTGCGTTTTATTAGCAGAATACTTAAACGATACGACAGGTTTACTAAAGAGACGCGGTACACTACCCTAATACCCATGTTCTTCTTCTTTTGGAATACTATTGCGTGGTGTGTTGAAATTACCACATAGGATTAATGCAGAACATCGAGAAAGATCAAAGAAGAGCAGCACGTTTTGCATTATCGATAAATGAAGTGGAGACTGTTACTGACGTGGCACAGGATTTGGGGTGGTCACCATTAAAACAAAGGCATTGTTCGTTACGGCGGAATCTTCTCAGGTAATTTCGATCAGCAACTTTCTTCTCCGTTAGCGAAAATATTGTTGACGCCTACCTACATGGGGAGAAACGATCAGCATAATAATACAAAGGAAACCAGGTCTGTTACGGAAGTGTTCGTTTTTCTGCACGCTGTATAAATAGAGAATTATTGTGTAGGTGGGTCAATGAATCCTCTGCCAGACACTTAATTGTGATTTGCAGAGTATCCATGTGGATAGAGATGCAGATGTAGATATTCATCTACATTTGAAAAATCTGTCATCAAAACCTTTAAGGTACTTCCTATTCACCTGAAGGAAGCAGAGTCTTACAGTACAAGTAAAGGAAAAAGATTATAAAATTGTTAATTTGAATTTACATAAGGTGACAAGAGATTTTTTTTATGTTTTTAACTCGTCTGTCTGCCTACTAAGACTTCTTTTCCTCTGGAACCGGCTGGTGTATCAAGTTTAAACTTACGTTACAAATTAAAGTCTGAGATCCCTTTGTAAAGCATTCAATTTTCAATTCAGTGAAAAGATTCAGCCATATGTCACACATTTTGAAACTCGCAAGACCACTCAACAAACCCAATAGGGTACTAAGTTCTATGGTCCCTTAGCGGCGTAGAAGATTCGGCCACTTATGTCCTATTTTGATACTTTCAAACTCATTCACCAGATAGTTAAAAGTCATGATGAAACCTTCAGCTGTCATTTATTTTGCACAATTTGCTACTAGTTTCCTTCAGTGACCATTATTAAGCTTAGCCGGCATAAACGGCAGGAAAGTTATACATTAATTTCCCACCGTTTATGCCAGCAAAGCTTAATAATGTTCTCTGACCGAAACTAGAAGCAGATTGTGCAAAATAAATGACATCTGCAGGTTTCACCATGAAATTTAACAATTATTTGGCGGCTGAATATCCCCCTTGAAAACATACATATATCATTCACCAAAACCTATAGGGTACTTCCCGTTGACTTAGAATCATAATATTTGGCAAGATGCAAGGTTTCTCAGCACAGATAAGAGCAAAAATCCGAAAATTGTTAAACTGACAGCATAAGATAAAAATATCTTTCTTTCGATTAAGAACGTAGTACATGAACATTACTGCATGTTTTTGTAAGTAAAGAAAAAAAATTATTAAATCTTGTATATCTACATATATAAACTGAAGCTCCTGCTCCCTTATTGTTGTATGTCCGGGCTAGTCTGAGCAATGTTGTGTTGGCAGCCCTGATGCCAGCTACGAGCGCTTTTCGCTTGCTGTGTTACGAGCTAAGTAATTTCGCTAGTAATTAATTGTTTTGCTGTATATTCTATAGTATTTACGTGCATTTGTGTCAGATAGACTTGATAAATTGAAAGTTTCAGTTTTTATTTGCGTCCGCGTAGGAAAAACAAAGTTTCTGTTTAGGAGAGTTTCGCGTGTAAGCAAAGGTCTGTTTATATTCTTAACCGATGTCAAATACGCGGGATTATCAATTACGCCAGTGTACAATACTGAGTATTTACGTTTATTAGTGTCATTTAGACTCGATACATTGAAGTAGCAGTTTTTATTATACGGTTTATTAGGAAAAGTCATATTGACAGTAAATACTAACCTCACTTGTATACGTTTTACTTGCGCAACCTGCGAGCGTTAACAGATAAGCAAACGTAAAATACGTGGTAAATTAGTGTTGCACTACAATATATGAGTAAATCAATGTCATAATACAACTTCTGAGCCCTTCTTATATGCGGTTTAGTTAGCAGAAAGCTAAAAGTCACCTCGCCGTCTGCTTAAATTCCGTACCTTATGGTGGGCTTTAGTGATCGTGTACTGTAAGCACATCGATTCCTATAAAGTTGAGTTCGTACTTGTGCTTTACATTCTGAACTCTTATTGTTAGCTAAATGGTTTGTTCTGTACCTGCATCTGTCAGTGTGCAATACTCAGTATTTACGTTTATTAGTGTCATTTAGACTCGTTACATTGAAGGTAGCAGTTTTTATAGTTTTATTAGGTCATTTTCGCGTGTCTGTAAACGTTTGTTTACATTATAAACACGAGGGATAATCAGTAGGTGTAGCTTACCACAGGGAGCCCCTAGCAGTTTACTCTAGGTCACTGTCATTTTTCTTTAGTACTCACTAGAAAGCCTCTAGGAGGAAAATAAGCACCAGATCTTCTACCATAGATTATTTTGCTTATCGTTGTTGAGCGTCCTTTCTACCAACCAGAGTGTAGCTGTTAACCTTGTGTCGCTGCAGGTTTCCTGAAGTTTCTTATAGTGAATCACATATTAGCTATATGGATAGGGACTGTGTGTGTTGTGTGCGGATGCAGGAGGAAATGGTTCAAATGGCTCTGAGCACTATGGGACTTAACATCTGAGGTCATCAGTCCCCTAGAACTTAGAACAAACCTAACTAACCCAAAGGCATCACACACATGCATGCCCGAGGCAGGATTCGAACCTGCGACCGTAGCGGTCACGCGGTTCCAGACTGTAGCGCCTAGAACCGCTCGGCCTCCACGGCCGACATGCAGAAGGAGTTGGCCACAGTCCAAACGAAGCTGGAGGCTTTGTTGGCCACAGTCAACAGGCTCCAGAGTGCCATCTTGAGGTGCGGTGGGGATGGGGTGCCTGGGGCAGCCTCTGCTGTACTAGATGAGCAGGGGGGGGGGAGATTTCACAGCTCTCTGTCACTAAGCCGACCTCAGGTGCGTCTGAGCCGGCCGGCCATCTGTTGGTGGCGGCATGTGTCGAGGCCTCGAGCCTCAAGGCGAAAGGATAGTGGGCGCTCCTTCAGCAAGGTGCAGACAGGCACGTGGGGATAGGGGTTTGTTAGTTATTGGGAGCTCCAATGTTAGGGGGGTCATGGAGCCCCCAGGAACACAGTGGGAAGAAGTCCAACGTTCACTCGATGTGCTACCCGGGGAGCCTTGTCTGGGATGTGGAAGAGGCTCTTTGGCGGCTAGCGAGCGTGAGGGGTGCAGCCAGCTGCAGACTGTTGCACACCAACGATGCCAGTCGTCGGGGTTCCGAGGAAATTGTTGGGTCCTTTCGACGGCTGGCTAAATTGGCGATGGCGGCCTCCATCAATCGAGGAGTGGTAGCCCAGCTGACGATTTGCAGCATCGTACCCGGGGTGGACTGGGGTCCTCTGGTCTGGAGTCGAGTGGAGAATCTAAACCTGAGGCTACGTCGACTCTGTGACGCCAATGATTGTAGATTCCTCACCTACGCTTTGGGGTGGAAGGTTGTAGGACGCCCCTCGATGGGTCAGTGGTGCACTACACCCAGGAAGTAGCTACATGGGTTGCACAGTATTTGTGTCGGGCACATGGGGGGTTTTTAGATTATGTTCCTCCCCACGGGAAACAAACAGTTCGTGACACTGATTGGGGTGCGCCAACTGTAAAAATTGTTAGTTCACCTAAACAGGTCTTTTCAAAGGCTTTAAATATGCTAAATTTCGTGTTAGTAAATTGTCGAAGTGTCTGTAGCAAGATTCCCGAGTTACTCTCCGAAATAAACAGTGGTAATACTAACCAAGAGTGAATAATAAGAGTGGACGTTCAAGAACGAAGTGCTCGTATTAAGAAGGGTGTAAGACAAGGCTGTAGCCTGTCGCCTCTACTCTTCAATCTGTACATCGAGGAAGAAATGATGGAAATAAAAGAAAGGTTCAGGAATGGAATTAAAATACAAGGGGAAAGGATATCAATGATACGATTCGCTGATGACAATGCTATCCTGAGTGAAAGTGAAGAAGAATTAAATGATCTGCTGAACGGAATGAACAGTCTAATGAGTACACAGTATGGTTTGAGAGTAAATCGGAGAAATATGAAGGTAATGAGAAGTAGTAGAAATGAGAACAGCGAGAAACTTAACATCAGGATTGAAGGTCACGAAGTCAATGAAGTTAAGGAATTCTGCTACCTAGGCAGTAAAATAACCAATGACGCACGGAGCATGGAGGACATCAAAAGCAGACTCGCTATGGCAAAAAAGGCATTTCTGGCCAAGAGAAGTCTACTAATATCAAATACCGGCCTTAATTTGAGGAAGAAATTTCTGAGGATGTACGTCTGGAGTACAGCATTGTATGGTAGTGAAACATGGACTGCGGGAAAACCGGAACAGAAGAGAATCGAAGCATTTGAGATGTGGTGCTATAGAGGAATGTTGAAAATTAGGTGGACTGATAAGGTAAGGAATGAGGAGGTTCTACGCAGAATCGGAAAGGAATATGTGGAAAACATTGATAAGGAGAAGGGACAGGATGATAGGACATCTGCTAAGACATGAGGGAATGACTTCCATGGTACTAGAGGGAGCTGTAGAGGGCAAAAACTGTAGAGGAAGACAGAGATTGGAATACGTCAAGCAAATAATTGAGGACGTAGGTTGCAAGTGCTACTCTGAGATGAAGAGGTTAGCACAGGAAAGGAATTCGTGGCGGGCCGCATCAAACCAGTCAGTAGACTGATGACCAAAAAAAAACAAAAGAACAAAACAAAATGCTCACGACTCAGCACGTGAACATTTGACCAACTCCGCCGTTCTCATGCTCTACGTAATAATAATTTGCCCCCTGTCAAAGTCGCTAATCTTAGTGGATTTCCCCGTTGGTTGACTGATGACCAAAAAAAAAAAAAAAAAAAAAAATACTAATATTGTATTAGGTACCGAAAACTGGTTGAAGCCAGACGTAAATAGCAGTGAAACTTTGAACTCGGATTGGACAATGTTTAGTAAGGATAAGACTGATGCTATGGGAGATGGTGTGTTCATTGCAGATAAAAGCTGTTTAAAGGCAGTTGAGATCGATACTGGGTCGGACTGTGAAACAGTCTGGATAAAGCTGTCAATCAGACAAGGAGTGACCATTGTATAAGGATGTTTTTGTAGACCACCAGCATCCGTAACAAACGTCGTAGAACGTTTCAGGGAAGGCCTTGAGAACATAGGAAATAAATATCCGAATCATCCATTAGTTACAGGTGGAGACTTTCATCTGGTGTCCATTGACCGGGAAAATTACACGTTTATCACAGGCGCCAGAAGCAAAGATGCATGTGAAGTTATTGTAGGAGCGCTCTCAACGTAGAACCTTGTGCAATTGGTTAGAAAACCAACTCGAGATTGGCGACAAACAGACAGGATCTTTTTGGGAAGTTAATCTAGAATAAGGTACTAGCGACCATAATGTCGTTGTGGCTTCTATGACAGTAAAATTTGCAAAAAAAAACTAAAGAAACATCGTAGAGTTTTATTGTTTGGGAAAGAAAATAAAAGTGTCATTAATGAATATCTTCATAGCCAGCTCCAAGGATTCACCGCGGGACGCAAAGATATTGAGCATCTTTGGTCGGAGTTTAGAGGTATTGTCCACCATGTGATATAGAAGTATGTGCCTAGCAAAAGTATAGGGGAGGGAAAGGATCCACCTTGGTACAACAAAAATATTAGGAAGTTGCTGAGAAAGCCGAGAATTTTGCACAGTCGTTTTAAACGTAGTCACTGCCCCGCAGACAAACAGAAATTATGCGAAATTAAAGCAGCTATCGAAAGGTCAATGAAAGAGTCTTTTAACGAATTTGGAAGCAATATTTTATCTGTAGATTGTAAAAATAACCCCAAAACATTTTCGTCGAACGTAAAATCTATTAACGCTACAAATAATTCAATACCTTCTCTTCCTGACAGTGCGGCTAAAGCAACGGATGATGATAAACAGAAGAACGAAATTCTAGACCTAGCTTTCAACAACTCGTTTACGGTAGAGATCTGCAGCACCATTCACTCTTTCAGTTATCAAACAAGCGCAAGGATGGCTGACATAGTGTTTAGTGTATCTGGGATTGTAGAACAGGTAAGATCCTCAGACGCCAGGTAGGCATATGGCCCAGACGGTATCCCCGTGAGGTTTTATGTTGACTAACGTCCCCTTTTGAACATTTATACAAGACTGTGCTTAAACTGACACACAATATTTTTAGCGCAACTCAATCTGACTATCAAAAATCCCTACAAAAGAATGGCCCTGACTAACATTAACCTATACCTTTCACAAATCACTTACCTCACCAAAAATCTTCATTACTCGAACTACTGCAATACAGCGAGCTCAACTACTGCCAGCTAAATAAAAGATTCAAACTACGGAAGTCACTAACTACTGATAGGGATAGTTAGCAAATGAAACATTTTAATAGAGAACAAACAATGTATTTACCTTAATAGTCATAATATATATAGCAGTTCATAATATCCATTCTTACAAATATCAAAACTCCGCCATATCTCTCCCCACATCCACCACTGCTGGCGGCTCACCTTCAACTGCGCAATGCTACGCGCTGTTCACATCCAGCTGCCGCTGCCCAACACTACAATGGCAGACAACAATGCAAACTTGCCACAGACTGCACACAGCACAGCCAGTGATTTTCATACAGAGCGCTATGTGGCGTTACCAATAATAAAATATAAACAAATTTTGAAGTAAGTTCAACAGCGACTAGAACGTACGAAAATTCATTCGATGTTCTGACAAGGGGTCCCAAGAGATCAACAGCAGCAAATTCTTTTAATTTAGAAGGAATAATAGGAAACAACGAAGCATGAGGTTTCGCCTTTTGACAATTTTTACAAATAGACAAGACTCTTCAAATTCGCTTTTCCATATTGTTAAAATAACAAGTCGTTCGAAGAATATGATAACATTTTCGTGGGCCAAAATGTGCATAGCTGAAATGAATGGACCAAATGAGCTTATTAACAAAATCGTCTGGAATGCAAAGTACCCATAGCTTGTCATCAACAGTGCAGCGTTTGAACAGTATGTTGTTTCTAACCGGGTAATAATGCCGAATCTGAGTGTGTGTCTTTTCATGCCATTTACTTTTGATGTCTTTCCAAATCGGATCTTTATCTTGTTCATGAGCAATGTCCTTTAAAGATGTGGTCATGAAGTTTTCAAAGGCGACTTTCTGAATGTAAAGAATACTGAAATTTTTCTCGAGGTTGCCTTCTGTGTTACTTTTCTCAAGCCTAGCTGGTGCGCGTGACAGCGCGTCCGCAACAATGTTCTCCTTGCCGGGAATGTAGACTATTGTGAAGCGGAATTCTTGCAGAAACAATGCCCAACGTTTTAACCTGTCATGATTTAATTTTGAAGACACAAGAAATTGTAATGCACGATGATCACTGTATACTTTTACGTGCTTACCAGAAAGAAAGAAACGGAATTTGTGAAATGCCCAAACGATAGCTAAAGCTTCTAATTCAGTAACGGAATAATTTTTTTCAGATTTTGTTAGCACTCGGCTAGCAAAAGCAATGGTTTTCTGAACAGTAGTGTCATTTACTATGGTTTCTTGAAATAAGTGGGCACCAAGACCGACTTTAGAAGAATCCGTGCTAAGGCAGAAATCTTGTGACAGATCTGGATGAGCTAGTATTGGCGCGTGAAGTAACGCTTCTTACAAAGAATTGAATTCCACCTGTGCTTGTTCGTCCCAGTTCCAAATAGTGTTTTTTTCCAGTGAGAGAACAAAGTTTTGGTGTAACTAGAATTTGCATATCAGAAAACGACTGTAAAAATTTACGAGACTTAGAAAACTGCGGACCGGTCTTTTTGTGGATGGAACTGGAATGGCTCTGATTGCTTCTAACTTTTCAGGATCCGGCTGAATGCCTTCAGAAGAAATAATATGTCCCAAAAACCTCACCTTTGACCTACCGAATTTAGACTTTTCCAAGTTAACTGTAATTCCAGATTCTGCAAAAATACGCAACAAACTGTTGAGGATGCGATTGTGTTGTTCCCATGAAGCTTCTGCTATCAGAATAAGGTGATGTGACGTTTTAAGAACTCAGGTAATATGGAATTTAACCCGCGAATGAATGCTGCCGAAGAAATGTTCAAACCAAAAGGAAGTTTCCGAAACTGATAACAAACGCCGAAACAAAGGGAAGCTGTGTATTTTCTACATTCTGGATGAAGTTCGATCTGATAAAAGTTGCATCTGAGATCAATGGAAGACAACACTTTTACACCATTAAAGTTTTGAAGAAGTTCTTCCATCGTCTGCGGCCTGTCTGTTTCAGGAATAATGATAGTATTAATTTGTCTCGAATCTAAGACAAGCCTGATCGATCCATTTTTCTTCTCAACAACATGTAACGGATTGTTGTATGAGCTTACTGCAGGCTCAATAATGCCCTCGTCAAGCATAGATTGTATTTCTGTTCTAACACGGTCCGTATAATCTGCTGGAATTACGTATGGTCTAACACAAAATTTAGTATACTCACGAACACGTAATTGGTATTGAAATCCCTTGATTGTTCCTGTTTTGTGAGTAAAAACTGTGGAATGTGCTTGTAAAATCTCAAAAAGGTCCTGCCTATCAGTGTCATTACAATTCTCAATTGTTTGAGTTTTATTCTGAATTAACTCATTAGTTTCAAATATGCCGTTGATATCATCCCTGTCAGTACTTGCAGAGTGGTTGTTAGTGTCTGGTTCCGTAGAAAATTCCGAACTGTTGTCTAACAGAAGGTAAAGCCGATTAATTTCCTCATCATGGTTTGAGAGCCAGTCTTCAAATTTCAAAGCTATTGACTTACCTTCTTTCTCTAAACTTATTTCAGCATCGTGAAAGCTTAAGATTGCTTTGTATTCATTCAAAAATTCTACTCCCAGTATAATCTCCGTCGACAATAATGGAACAATAAGAAAGTTCATAGAGAAGCTGTGGCTTTGACAAAAGAATTCTAAGTTGGTTTGTTGGCATACATCTACACTTTTTCCAAAGATTGCACCTTGTAATTTAATCTTACGTAATGGAAGTGTGGGGCAATCGTTCGATTTGTTGCATTTGCTAAAAGCTGTTTCACTAATTACTGAAATGGACTGCCAGAGTCAAGTACTGCTGTAAATTTTACATCATTTACAGTAATGTGAATCACAGGATATGCAATGTTTTACGTCGTGTTCCTGGAGTAAGATGTCCCTAATGTCTTCCATTTTTACGGCAGCTGTGTCGTCAGTTTCATAAGTACGTTTTGTGGCTGCCAGCAGTGTGAGTCATTGCCTATTGTCTCTTTGTTGGCGCGCGTCGTTGTTGGGATTTGGAGACCTAACTTCTAAAAATTCACCATGACGAGAGGGTCCTGCCCTGTTGAAATCCCGCCAGTTCTGATGCAGTTCAGGTGTGTCGTTACGATCATATCGTCTGTCGTCATGTCGGTAGATTCCATAGTTTCTTTCTTGTCGGTCATGTGGTGGAGAATTTCTCCCTGAATCGTAACTGCGCGCTGGACCATTGCGTCTAAAGTTATTCTGTCTCCCTTGATAATAATTATTTTGGTTCCCATATTGTCTGTTTCTCTGATTGTCTCTGTGATAGTCATTACCGCAGAGAGGTGATCTTTCCCTGTAATTATTACTACTCTGCCAATGGTTGTCATACGGGTGGTGTCTGTTTCGGTCACGATTTACATTGAAAGAATAGCCTTGTCGTATATTATTTCTGTCATCGCGGAATTGTGACGGATGTGATCTGTAATTGTTGAGCTCCTGTTATCGCGTTCCGCGATTGTCAGTGTCAATTTCCAGTTCTTGTAACAGTCCCTGAAAAGCTTCAATGTCGTCTTTGCAACGTCCTGCCAAAATAATATGTCGTAAATGTTCAGGTAATTTGATAAAGCAAATGCGTATGAGTTCTGAGGGACTGTATGGGTTTGACAGGTACAGATTCTTGTGCAACATGTCTTCAGAATATTTCACAAGACTGGAAAATTCAGATTGTTCGAAATGTTTCATCATTATGATGCTATGTTTTACTCGGTCTTGTGTACTTGAGACCAATATGCTGAGAGGAAGGCATGATAAAAATCTCCTTCATTGTGACAATCGTGAATGACCGATCGCATTCTTACAGCTGGTTCATTCTCCAAGTAGCCACACATAAATTCTAACCTGTGCTCCAATGACCAGTTGGGAGGAAAACAATGAGAGAATTGATGGAGCCACGCTTGTGGAGGAATGTCGTTGGCAGAATTCTTAAACGTTTTGAATTTACGTTTAGTAATGAACAGCTTATAGTCAAAATCATCGTGTCGGCGAGTAGCATATCGGTCATTGTTACGTCGTGTCGGCGGTTCCATCTCAAAATTCGGTGTACCTTGGCAATTTCTTTCATAATTTCCGAAGTGCCCTGAGTTATTATTTTGTGGCTGTTCCGTATTTCTATGTCCCTCTTCCCATATTGGAGCGCGAGTGTCCTCTGAAATACGTAATTCTTGTATTACCTGTGTCAGCTGATCTTGTACTTCCCGGATTTCTCTTTGGTGTTGCGTATTAATTTGATTCTGATTTTGTTTGAATTTCCTAATTTGTTCGCACTCTTCTGTGTCAGTGATGGCTACAGGTCTTGTGTCATTCAGATCATCATCTACCTTTGCAGATAAGTTAGTGAACTGATCCGAAAGTTCGGCTACTTTCTCCGATAGTGTACTTATTTCCTCAGTGTGTTTTTCTGAACCAAGTTTCAGAGCGTCCATTTGTGTTGAAATCGTATCTACTGTGTCCTTTAAGTTTTCTTGAGTTTTTTCAAGTTGCGTAACCGAATCGGTAGATGCAACTGAGCCAATTTTAGCTTGCAAAGTGTCGTGATTTTCATGAACAATAGTTTGCAGTTCTTTTATGGCTGCTTCATGATTCTGTAATGCATTTTCATGACGCGAAAAAATAGGTTGGAAATGCTCACAAATTTGTGTTTTTACGTCATTACAGACTTTCTGACATTTCGATTCAATGTTATGTAACTCAGCAGTTACATCTTCACGTGTTTGTTCGAGAGTTTGTTCCAATGAGTCTAACTTTTGAAGCTTTTGCTGTGTTTGTCTCTGATTTTGTTCCATTGTGTGTAACTGTTGCTGTGTTTGTCTCTGGTGTTGTTCCATTGTGTTTAACTGTTGCTGTGTTTGTCTCTGATTTTGTTCCATTGTGTCTAACTTTTGAAGCTTTTGTCACATTTGTTGCATTAATTATAATAACAATGCACTGGTGTCTGAAACATGTTCCTCAGTGCTTTTCGGCAGTGAATTTTCACCGGCAACATTCACATTTTGACAAGCGGAAAATGTGTCTTGACTCATTTGAGAAAACGGTGAGAACCCAAAACTTGAGTCTACAGTATTTGCAATATTGTGTTCTGTCATTCCCAATTCCTGGGGCGAGCTGTTGCCGACCGATCGATCGATAATGCTTCCCTGTTTACTACCTGTTTCACTGTCTGCACCATTATTTGACGCCCGCTCCATTTCCCTATGCACAGTTACCAAATTACTACTTTGAATATTATTTAATTCATTACATGGTGCCGTTAACACACTGCTTTCGTCTTCACTGTCATTTCTCAGTTTACTTTGGAGCCTAGTGTTACGTTTTTCACACGCCATTATTGTCACAATATTTCACACGACAACACAGAAAAGCACAATTTGAAGAGCGAAAATAGGGGAACACATTAACATAGCACTGAAAATAATGTCTAGTTAATTGCAAGCGTAGCTGCGAAATACTTGGTGCAAATCTACATGCATGCCACAACTGTTTTACTGTACAACAAAGAAAGGCTGCAACTACAAAGGAGATTCTCTCTACAATTACGCGCTAGCAATAAACAAAATCTACACTAATTACACAAACTACAAGAAAAAAATCAGAAGATTCCAGTGAGGTATCCTAGGCTAAGGGTCGACATATGAAACGTCCCCTTAGAACATTTATACACGACTGTGCTTAAACTGACACACAATATTTTTAGCGCAACGCAATCTGACTTTCAAAAATCCCTACAAAAGAATGGCCCTGACTAACATTAACTTATACCTTTCACAAATCACTTACCTCACAAAAATCTTCATTACTCGAACTACTGCAATGCAGCGAGCGCCACTACTGCCAGCTAAATAAAAGATTCAAACTACGGAAGTCACTAACTACTGATAGGGATAGTTAGCAAATGAAACATTTTAATAGAGAACAAACAATGTATTTACCTTAATAGTCATAATATATATAGCAGTTCATAATATCCATTCTTACAAATATCAAAACTCAGCCATTTCTCTCCCCACATCCACCACTGCTGGCGGCTCACCTCCAACTGCGCAATGCTACGCGCTGTTCACATCCAGCTGCCGCTGCCCAACACTACAATGGCAGACAACAATGCAAACTAGCCACAGACTGCACACAGCACAGCCAGTGATTTTCATACAGAGCGCTATGTGGCGTTACCAATAAGAAAATATAAACAGCCTACTTACATGATAGAAATATAGCACCATTCTTATCCATCGACTATCACAGGTCACTGGAACAGCGGAAAGTTTCACGGTACTGGAAGAGGGCCCAGATCATAGCAATCTATAAAAAGGGTAGAAAATCGGATGCACATAATTACCGACCAATTTCACTGGCATCGATTTGTTGTAGAATCATGGGACATACTTTGTGTTCAGACATAATGTGACCTTTCTTGACTTTGAGAAGCTCATCTGCAGAAACCAGCACGGTTTTAGGAAACAGCGGTAATGCGAGACACAGCGGGTCCTCTTTGTGCGTGATATACAACAGGCTCTAGGTACCGGATTCCAGGTTGATGCAATATTCCTCGACTTTCGAAAAGCGTTCGACTCAGTTCCGCACTGTCGATTGCTCCAAAAGGTGCGCGCTTATGGTCTGTCCGATGACATATGCTGCTGGATAGAAAGTTTTCTAAAAGACAGAGAGCAGTATGTCGCCTGAACGGGGTGACTTCAACAGAAACAAGGTGTGCCCCAGGGCAGCTTAATAGGTCCGATGCTTTTTACAATTCACATAAACAATAGGGTTGATGGTATTGACAGCGGCATTAGACTGTTTGCCGATGATGCTGTAGCCTACAGTAAAGTAGTATCACACGAAAGTTGTGAACAAATCAATGAAGATTTGCAGAAAATAAATGTGTGGTGTAATGACTGGCAGTTATCTCTCAATATTAGCACGTGTAACCTCCTGCGTAAAACAAAGCGAAAATCCCCATTAATGTATGAGTTCTAAATAAATGCCAGACTTTGGAAGCGGTAACATCCGTCAAGTATCTGGGTGTGACTATTCGATATGATCTCAAATGGAAGGATCAGATTACACTAGTAACGGGTAAGGCGAATTCTAGATTGGTAGAATCCTGAAGCGGTGCAGGCCTTCAACAAAGGAAATTGCTTACAATATTTTAGTTCGTCCAGTCTTATTGTTCGTCTGTATGAAACCCCTACCAGTTGAGTGTGATTCAAGAGATTAAGAAGGTCCAAAGAAGAGCGGCAAGATTCGTGACTGGTGTATTTAACCAGCCCAAGAGCGCTACAGATCTCATAGAAAGTTTGAAGTGGGTCACACCTGCAGACAGACGACGCGCCAAATGCAAAGGACTGCTCATTAAATTTCGAAATGTGATCTTCGCCGAGGACGTAGATCATATATTATTACCACCAACTTTCAAATCGTGCAACAATCGCCATTAAAACATAAGGGAAATTAGAGCTCGTACTGAGGCGTTCAGACAGTCGTTTTTCCCTTCACGAATGGAGAAGAGGGGGGAATACGACTCTGTCGCGAATAGTGCCGTCCACTACACACCGCTTGGTGGCTAGCGGAGTATATATGTAGATGTATAATTATTGTAGAGGTTGTAATACGGTCTTGGAATTCCAGGGACCAATACCTTGCCTGTATCTATACCTAAAATAGGCAACACCCGTTCAGATTCTCGATTCCGAGGACTGATGTGCTTATAATTAAATTTTCACGGAACCCTCAATGCGTGATTCCCACACGCACTTGGAAAGCTGTTCTTTTTTCTTTTTTTTTTTTTTCGCCCAACTATACACGGAAAAATGTTTCCTCCCCGGCTGCATTTTAAAAACATGCGAGTACGTGGTAGCAAGTAGTGTGTTGGACGTTTCCGAAAAGCTGACACCTTATACCGAATGGTATTTATTGGCACTACCGCCAGTTTCCACGCCTGTTTTTTAACGCCACCAGTATTATACGCGAAATGATAAGCCGCACGCCTTGCTTTAATTCCGCTCAGTTATTGAAATATTCAACCCGCTAAAGCTTCCCCCCGACTCGTATAGGCACCGACGTTGGGAAGTTTTGGATAAAAAGCGCCGGGAGAGAGTTAAATAAAAAGCGCACAGCAGCTGGCAACTCGGCAGGTTGTGGTCAGCACCATACGTTTCAAACTTTTTCCGCATATGTTGAAAAAATGCTTTAATTTCTCCGACATGTTCCCCTCTTTTATCCTTCATTATGTCTGCGGTTAACAAGAACTGCGCCCTTCTGGAATTAAAATACACGATGGAAATTGATGAACATCATCATGAATTACATTACGTGTCCTAAAGAAGGACTTCAGGTCGAATATTAATACAACTGCTGTGACTCTCATAATACATGTTGTCCTTGTACCAATAAATAATGCTGTGTCTTATTTTAGTACGAAAGCCGGGTGAGGAACCGGAGCAACATCTTACTTGGTCTCCATAAATAAAAATAGATTGAAACATCATTGACTCAGAATGGCTCGATCGATTAAGCTGATTTTGTTTTCTTTATGTGCGTGTGTGTGTGTGTGTGTGTGTTTGTGTGTTTGTGCGTGTGCGTTTGCGTGTGTGTGTGTGTGTGTTGTGTGTTCATAGTTGGGGTGTACGTGAAATAAATTTTTTTGGAAAATCCATGGTTGTCAGCAGAGGGGGTGTATGTGAAAGAAAATTTTTTCGAAAATCATTGGGAAAAGTCAGAAATTTGGATTGTATTTTTGTATGAAAATCTTAATGTAGGGAATGTGACGGTCAGTTTGACACTCCAGCAGCCACATGTTATCATAATAACAAAAAATTCCGTATTGAATACTAATATTCAACGAATAAGAATACTATTCAAGACGGTATTTCAGGGCGTTATCGATGGTCGTCACATCTTTGTTGTGCTGCAAAGACTGAACTGATGTCAGTTCGTTGTAATTTGGTGTGTTGCAACCATTCACTGGGTTTTAGTTTATGATTTGTTTCTGTGGGAAAGATGCCACCAATGTGGCGTCGAAGTATTGGTCGGCGTACTCGCAACACGGGCCAGGTAAATGACCGCCGAGTCAGTGAGACTGGTGAAGAGCGTGAACAGTATTTGGAGGCAAATCCAATAAGAATGTCTCAAGCGCGATACATTGTGTCTCCGGAACAACGCATACAGCCGAGTTCGACTCGCTCAGATGGAGCTCACGCACTATATCATTTTGGAACGTCGGCAAAACTGACGGCCAATCGTGACGTCTTCAACTGAACGTTCGGAGTTCACATATCAAGCAACAGTCGATTACGCCGCCGAGATATTGGTCGACTTCGGAACAGTGAAGAGTATTTTTCAGTGCCGCTGCGCTTTGAGGATTCGACACAAAGCGACCGGATTATGTTGTGCGGGTAGGAATGGTCAACTTAGGACCACTGACAACATTGCCACAGTCACTGCGAAACATGCGGTCTTGTTTTCCTTTTGCGGCTGGAAAGGTCTCTTTCATATTCTGTGTGCCAGTGATTCCAACAGATTTACCCGTTCATTTTGATTCTGTGCCCAATCAAGATTCCGTATGGAGTAACAATAAATAAGGTCAGAGAGAGGGAAGAGGAGGAGATGGACAGAGGAGTGGTGAGGAAATAGCCGGCCGCTGTGGCTCACCGGTTCTAGGCGCTTCAGTGCGGCACCGCGCTGCTGCTACGGTCGCTGGTTCGAATCCTGCCTAGGGCATGGATGTCCTTAGGTTAGTTAACTTTAAGTAATTCTAAGTCTGACGTTCCATAGTGCTTAGAACCATTTGAACCATTTTGGGGAGGAAATGGATACAAAGAAAGGGAAGAAGAATATGGAGAGAGCTGTGGACAGAAAATGTGTAGGATAAGAAATGCACAGGAAGTGGAGCAAGATGATGGACAGAGATATGGTGGAGGGCAGGAGAAGATGGACAATGGGAGGTGGGAGGAGAAGAGGGATAAAGAGAGGGGGTAGCCGGAGAATGGAACGTATTTCCAATTCCCAAAGATACTCAGTAATTACGAAAAATTAATGGGCTGCTAGTGTTTATTATTTCTACCTTTTGTAACGTCAGACTAACCTTAAAAACAAAAACAAAAAAATTACAACTATCCCATTTTCGGTTTCAGGAATCATTTTACCCCTGTGCTATCGTTTGTCAAGGTTTCAGTTAGTTTGAGTAAATTTGAAATGATATTTCCTTAAATCAGATTCCTACTTCCGCAAATCATAGTATCACCTAATACGCGAATTTATGGGCATATGTTATGTAAGCCGTAAGTTTTACGCGCACACGAACTGCATAATCAACGCGTTCGTATGTAATTCACCCAGACATGTCGTTGGAAACCGCCTGAATAGAGTATACTGGTTACTTTGGAGCATTGTAGATGCTGCAAGACTTCGATCATGCGGCCATTTGACTCCTCACCAATGATATACTGGGGTGGAAAAAAGTGGAGGAACCCTACAAACACAACACTTTACCACATCTAGTAGTGTGTAGGAAAACCGTTTGCATTGCAAACAGGTTACAGTCGGATCTGGATAAATACTGGGGCCCTGCGTGGGAATCTTCCACCATACTGACGGCTAAATAGGCCCAATTTCATGTAAAAATCGAGGACGGACCGTGCGTAAGCGCCGGCTGTAAGGCGTGTACAGCACGACCGATAAACCTAAACTTCACTTTGTCTGTGTTATCATACGAGCGTCACTCGGAATTCACGCCGGTGACAGGCGGTACGATGTGTCTGTTACAGACATATGATTTCGCGGGTCCATTAGATAATACTGTTCGCGTCTGCGGGTCTTTATACACTCCATACAGTCCGGTGTGATAAATCACAGAGCAAATAACTAGAATGCGAGTCGCGTCCATCATTCATCAGCGCGTACTGCCGATGTTCATTAGTCCGCATGTGCCACCGACGGTTCGCTCTGCCGCAGGCAATAACTGTCGGACGGCTTAAAGCAGCACAGTGACAAGCGGTGCGCCCTCTGAGCAGCACGTTCGTCATCGCACACCTACGGGAGTCCTAACTCTGCGAGACGATTTCGATTCCTTTCCCTTTACTGGAAAGAAGTTGTAGTTGGATGAACTGAATGTCGTGGGGAATCCATTCATGTCATACATTACTGGCCATTAAAATTGCTACACGAAGAAGTAATGCAGATGATATACGGGTATTCATTGGACAGATATATTATACTAGAACTGACATGTAATCACATTTTCACGCAGTTTGGGTGCATAGATCCTGAGAAATCAGTACCCAGAACAACCACCTCTGGCCGTAATAACGGCCTTGACACGCCTGGGCATTGAGTGAAACAGAGGTTGGATGGCGTACAGCAGCCAATGCAGCTTCAACACGATACCACAGTGACTGGCGTATTGTGACGAGCCAGTTTCTCGGCCACCATTGACGAGACGTTTTCAATTGGTGAGAGATCTGGAGAATGTGCTGGCCAGGGCAGCAGTCGAACATTTTCTGTATCCAGAAAAGCCCGTACAGGAGCTGCAACATGCGGTTGTGCATTATCCTGCCTGGATCGAATGAAGGGTACAGCCACGGGTCGTTACACATCTGAAATGTAACATCCACTGTTCAATGTGCCGTCCATGTGAACAAGAGGTGACCGAGACGTGTAATCAATGGCACCCCATACCATCACGCCGGGTGATAGGTCAGTATGGCGATGACGAATACACGCTTCCAATATGCGTTCACCGCGATGTCGCCAAATACGGATGCGACCATCATGATGCTGTATACAGAACCTGGATTCATCCGAAAAAATGACGTTTTGCCATTCGTGCACCCAGGTTCGTCGTTGAGTACACCATCGGAGGCGCTCCTGTCTGTGATGCAGAGTCAAGGGTAATCGCGGCAAGGGTCTACGAGCTGATAGTCCATGCTGCTGCAAACGTCGTCGAACTGTTCGTGCAGATGGTTGTTGTCTTGCAAACGTCCCGATCTGTTGGGTCAGGGATCGAGACGTGGCTGCACGATCCGTTACAGCCTTGTGGATAAGATGCCTGTTATCTCGACTGCTAGTGATAGGAGGCCGTTGGCATCCGGCACGGCGTTCCGTATTACCCTCCTGAACCCTCCGATTCCATACTCTGCTAACAGTCATTGGATCTCGACCAACGCGAGCAGCAATGTCGCGATACGATAAACCGCAATAGCGATAGGCTACAATCCGACCGTTATCAAAGTCGGAAACGTGAAGGTACGCATTTCTCCTCCTTACACTAGGCATCACAACAACGTTTCACCAGGCAACGCCGGTCAACTGCTGATTGTGTATGAGGAATCGGTTGGAAACTTTCCTCCTGTCAGCACGTTGTAGGTGTGGCCACCAGCGCCAACCTTGTGTGAATGCTCTGAAAAGCTAACCATTTGCATATCACAGCATCTTCTTCCTGTCGTTTAAATTTCGCGACTGTAGCACGACATCTTCATGATGTTGCAATTTTAATGGACAATAGTGTATGTGTGTATGTTCCACATCTCCTCCTAAACAAATGGACTGATTTCAACAAAACTTTGTGCACATATCGATTACTGTCAGAAAACAATTTGCTATGGGGCAAAGAACGACCTACCTATCATAGTTTAGCATATATGACGTCATAAACAATGTCGGATTACTGTGAACTGTTCAGTGATATGATTTTCTCAAGATAATCGACAGCAGACAACTTGAATAACAATAGTTCAAGTTTAGATCGCAGTGTCATAAACTGAGGAGATGGATAAAGGATATGAGGATAATGAATGTGGAATACGTTATGCAGAGAGAGAGAGAAAAAATTTAATAACCATATGTGACTCCAACGCTATAGTAGGGGAAATAGTAGATGACAATGTTACAGAAGAACTGTATGTTTGTAGCACAGCATTCCATAAGGGAATCATGGACTGTTGGAAAACCGTAAAACAAGAGAGTGGAAGCGTTCGAGATATGGTGATAATGACAGATGTTGAACATTAGGTAGGCTGATAAAATCTGAAATGCTTTTCTGTGAAATTGGTGAAGAGAGAAATATATGGAAAACACTAACATACAACATAGAAACAGAGAAAATGTGTTGAAACATCAGGGAGTAACTTCTATGGGGCTTGAGAAAGCTGTAGAGCGTAAAGAAATTTGTGAAAGACAGAGACGACAACTACACTCCTGGAAATTGAAATAAGAACACCGTGAATTCATTGTCCCAGGAAGGGGAAACTTTATTGACACATTACTGGGGTCAGATACATCACATGATCACACTGACAGAACCACAGGCACATAGACACAGGCAACAGAGCATGCACAATGTCGGCACTAGTACAGTGTATATCCACCTTTCGCAGCAATGCAGGCTGCTATTCTCCCATGGAGACGATCGTAGAGATGCTGGATGTAGTCCTGTGGAACGGCTTGCCATGCCATTTCCACCTGGCGCCTCAATTGGACCAGCGTTCGTGCTGGACGTGCAGACCGCGTGAGACGGCGCTTCATCCAGTCCCAAACATGCTCAATGGGGGACAGATCCGGAAATCTTGCTGGCCAGGGTAGTTGACTTACACCTTCTAGAGCACGTTGGGTGGCACGGGATACATGCGGACGTGCATTGTCCTGTTGGAACAGCAAGTTCTCTTGCCGGTGTAGGAATGGTAGAACGATGGGTTCGATGACGGTTTGGCTGTACCGTGCACTATTCAGTGTCCCCTCGACGATCACCAGTGGTGTACGGCCAGTGTAGGAGATCGCTCCCCACACCATGATGCCGGGTGTTGGCCCTGTGTGCCTCGGTCGTATGCGGTCCTGATTGTGGCGCTCACCTGCACGGCGCCAAACACGCATACTACCATCATTGGCACCAAGGCAGAAGCGACTCTCATCGCTGAAGACGACACGTCTCCATTCGTCCCTCCATTCACGCCTGTCGCGACACCACTGGAGGCGGGCTGCACGATGTTGGGGCGTGAGCGGAAGACGGCCTAACGGTGTGCGGGACCGTAGCCCAGCTTCATGGAGACGGTTGCGAATGGTCCTCGCCGATACCCCAGGAGCAACAGCGTCCCTAATTTGCTGGGAAGTGGCGGTGGGGTCCCCTACGGCACTGCGTAGGATCCTACGGTCTTGGCGTGCATCCGTGCGTCGCTGCGGTCCGGTCCCAGGTCGACGGGCTCGTGCACCTTCCGCCGACCACTGGCGACAATATCGATGTACTGTGGAGACCTCACGCCCCACGTGTTGAGCAATTCGGCGGTACGTCCACCCGGCCTCCCGCATGCCCACTATACGCCCTCGCTCAAAGTCCGTCAGCTGCACATACGGTTCACGTCCACGCTGTCGCGGCATGCTACCAGTGTTAAAGACTGCGATGGAGCTCCGTATGCCACGGCAAACTGGCTGACACTGACGGCGGCGGTGCACAAATGCTGCGCAGCTAGCGCCATTCGACGGCCAACACCGCGGTTCTGGGTGTGTCCGCTGTGCCGTGCGTGTGATCATTGCTTGTACAGCCCTCTCGCAGTGTTCGGAGCAAGTATGGTGGGTCTGACACACCGGTGTCGATGTGTTCTTTTTTCCATTTCCAGGAGTGTAGTTAACAAGATGTTCTGTGGAAGTGTGACTGGAACATCACGAGGTTAATATGGCAGTGGCGCAGCGCTCGTGAAACCAGCCATAAGACTGCTGACGGAAAAAATTGAAAATTGGTTTAATGTTGTCAGACATCTCTCAAAGCTATCAAAAGTAATTTGAGGTAATCTACGGACACCTTGGCGATAGTCTATAGAACCACACTGAATGTCCCCTTTGACGCAGCTGTGGACATGTGTGAGATGCGAGACTGATAACACTATAGTTCACTGTATGTATCCAGAGATACGTTTTTTTAACAAAGGTGCGAGAGTTGTTGCTTGTAGGAAAATATAAATTGACTACGTACTATTGCAAGTACTTGGGCATTCAAAAAACTTCACGAGTTGTGGATTACAGATGTGGCTTAAAACGACTAGGTAGCACTGTGTATCCAAGCGTCGCCAAGTTTTGGAGTAAATTTGGACAGGGACAGTTTTTTAAAATCATCTCACAGTTCCCGACTTTCTAACGGTGAGTGTTTTGTTTGTACAGTAGAGGTAACAGTTTGCTTAACGAGGCAGGCGAAACGGTGAGCGACAGATATTGTCATCGTCACGCGTTGGAAGCCCGCTTTGTATATTTATGCTTGGTGGAAGAGTTAAGATCAAGCGCTGAAGACCGAGTAGGGGGTGCCACCCACTCGGTGTGTTGGAAAGCGTTGTCAGTGGGCGTGTTAATGCAGCTTATGAGAGCCAGTTTACGTGCGCTCGCTAAAGCAGTGAAACGCATCGTTTCAGAATGTCCTTGTCCACGTGCTGCTACTAATCCAATGCTAGACAGACAGTACATATAATCTCTTAAAGTATCGAGACTACTAGGTTGTAGCTTCCACGACGCGGGGAATTGCAGACGCAAGCTCTTAAGTAATTTACTGAAGAAACAGATTAATTACCGCCTTATTATTTTTTCCCCGCTTAGCGATTTTTACTGTTTTCTGTCTACAAACTATTTGTTTCTAAACTAAAGGGCTTCATCTTCAGACACAGAAGCACGGTAATTGATTTTGTACACCACATCAGAACTATCCAGTAATCGTATTCCAGCATCCTGGCTGATAAAACTTTGTGCCATTTCGGAATACGAACGCAGCACACAGTTTTAATATGCCAAACCTGTTTCAGAACAGTAGAAGCTCCGCTGTAGAGAGATTGTTTGATAGAAAACCATCCGATCGTTCGAAATTACGTAGCTGCTGGCGAGGGAATTATTCCTCACTCTGTCCCTATGGACAAACATGATGATTCCGCAGTAAAGTCCGAAGACCAGGAAAAAACATCGAAGGAAAAAGGAAAGACATACCTACAGAATTTTACGGCGCAGTGGGGACCATTGGCCAAACATGTACAAAGGAAAATTTCGAATTCAAACACGTGTTTAAGTTTTCGTAGACAGCCACAACTCCCACTTCGTATTATTTATTGACCGGCTTCGCCTCTTCAAATGAGCAAGAGCATCAACAGAATATATACCGTAAAAGATACAAATGGAGACAATACGGAAAACATACATTGACGTTACGTGAAGCACATGTTCCACTTGCAGTATGGTGTCTTACGTATAATGCTGGCTGACAACATTAAACACTCACTTTAGAGTTGGGTGACAGGTCTAAAAATTAATCTGGCTGTACCATAGTACGTAAACATACGTCTGAAGTACGTTTAAAGTACAATAGTAAGTGAGGACATTGACACTGATAGCGCCAAAGATGAAACTGACTTGTAGAACAGTACTTGCAATGTCCATTGTATAGTCTAGTGAAATGTAATTTACAACAACAGAAAACGAAAGTTACCTCAATCAAATGGTTCAAATGGCTCTGAGCACTATGGGACTCAACAGCTTAGGTCATAAGTCCCCTAGAACTTAGAACTACTTAAACCTAACTAACCTAAGGACATCACACACACCCATGCCCGAAGCAGGATTCGAACCTGCGACCGTAGCAGTCCCGCGGTTCCGGACTGCAGCGCCAGAACCACTAGACCACCGCGGCCGGCTTACCTCAATCGCCTCTTTTATGTGCGTGTGTATAGATAACCAGATCTGTACCTTTAAAAAGTACGAGTACATATATAAAAATTGATTATATGAAAAATACGTATTTAAGAAGTCTACGCAAAAATGCATTTTGGAGCTCCGTCGTGTTGGAACTACATTGCAGTCCTCGGGTCCAAAGGAAGTTCCCAACGGTAGTCAACAAACGAATGTTCCCAGAATGCAGGTAATTCTGTCCCATCAAATGGTTCGAATGGCTCTGAGCACTATGGGACTTAACACCTGAGGTCATCAGTCCCCTAGAACTACTTAAACCTAACTAACCTAAGGACATCACAATCATCCATGCCCGAGGCAGGATTCTAACCTGCGACCGTAGCGGTCGCGCGGTTCCAGACTGTAGCGCCTAGAACCGCTCGGCCACCCCGGCCGGCTGTCCCACCATTTGCTCTTCTAATGTGACTGGACCCATCAACATGTTATCGATCATCCCGCACCGAACATTGATCGGAAAACGAAGCTTTAATATTGTTTCCACAGTAGCGTGAAGATTTTTCTGCAAGCATCGACCAACATTACGTGTCTTATTGATTGCATTCCGCGTAAACGTTGCTTCATGTGTCAATAGCATTAACATAACCAAATTATTGTCATTTAACGAGTGAAAAATTTCAAATAGAGTGGTACTATCCCCAACGTGAAGATTGTGGACACGCTACAAGTTTTCCGTGTGTAATGTTCGCCATACGCGTGTTCGTGGGACATTAATACGTGCAGAAAGTCGCCTTGGTCTGGTAATAGAAATGTGCTGCACCATTTCAACATTGTGCTGTTGTTCCTGTACAAGTTGTTGAACTACACGTCCAGAAGAAACATGTGAACTGGCAAGATTACCTGTTTCACTCAGTGTGCAGAGAACTGTAGTAAATCCTGTTGAAACAGGAATGCGACTTGTCGGAATGCGCGGGGGGTACTCTTCGACACCAGCAGATATTGTAAACATGCAGTACACCTACTTATTGTTCATTACTGTAGCTGTGTGACATTTAAGCCATCGCGTGTACAAACACAGACGCTTCTACCCGGAAGATTCTCAATCTCTCGCACTACCTCTCTCGCAACACGTAACTTAGAACCGCACGTTGAACGGGCTAGTTTGATGGCAGAAAGGAATACTGAACGAAGTGGTAGAAAGCAACGATGTTGATCGGATTAGAATAAAAAGTCAAAGAAGATGAATGGGTGAGACACAAGAGTGCGCGCCACTAAGCCGAAAACAAAAATTTGCATTAAATGTGTTCGATCTCGAAAATCACTCAAAATGCAGAATATGTCCGCATGAAAATTTTGCTTCAAATGAGTATTCCTGTCATCTCCATGACATCCCTTATATCATAAACTGAGCAACCGAATATTGCAAAGTTACCATATGGAACTGGACACCAAAGGAGATGGTCAACAAGTAAATGTAAAAATTACTATACATGTATGGCCCCTTGTAATATTTTTTATTGTTGCTGTTGGTTGATCGGACGCACACTGAAGCATTAAACAGTGGGTAGATTGAAGGGTAAAAACCGTAAGGGGAGACCAAAGTTAGAGCATAGTGAACTAATTGACAGAGACGAAGGTTGCAGCAGTCCACGCAGAGCTAAAGTGGCTAGCGCAGTCGTGGGGGTTGTCATAAAACCAGTTGTCGGGTCGGACTGAAGACCACAAGAACAATGTTTTATTAATGCTTTAAATGATGATTTTATCTGTAGCTCTCAATCGAAAGATAATAAACGGTATGTAGCCAAATACACCTTGCTCACCCCTTGATACTTCCCAGATGTTGTAGGCTTCATGTGAAGACAGGTTTGATGTTATTCTGTAAGCTAGTCTGTCCTGTGCAGACACATCATTTGTGCGTAACTTCCTCAACTAGATCCAGAACAAGCTTCTAAGTGTACAGACTGAGCCGTGTGTGGCTCGTGTTCCCGCCATTACGTATTTTACACACTGTTTTCACCGTACTTCCATCTCACTACGTTAATTTAAATTACTTCTGTCACTAGCCGCGCGGGATTAGCCGAGCGGTCTCAGGCGCTGCAGTCCTGGACTGTGCGGCTGGTCCCGGCGGAGGTTCGAGTCCTTCCTCGGGCATGGGTGTGTGTGTTTGTCCGTAGGATAATTTAGGTTAAGTAGTGAGTAAGCTTAGGGACTGATGACCTTAGCAGTTAAGTCCCATAAGATTTCACACACATTTTTTACTACTGTGACTGAGTTGCTGCTTTGCCTGACCGTGAGCGGCGTTAGTAGCGCGTATCGATATATCCCCTATTGTAGTATTTTTGCTTGAGTGCTATTACTTCCCGGTCGTTGTCTGTTGTAAGGAAGTTTGGAGTCGGGTTCTGGTCGCGAGTTCAGCTGGAACATGTCTGGAGCGCAGTCCGGACCTGCCAGTCGGGGAGTTGCAATGCGGCACTAGTGCAGTCGGGTTGGAGCAGCAGTGAGGTCTGCGTCAACATGGCTCGCCCGACCACTGCCGCCACGCATCACTTGAGCCGGGCCACGGTCTTGGTGGATCGTCGGTCGGTCGTCCTACCGGACGACGCGTTTTGGCTCGCCGATCGTTCATGAGTCGTCTGTGTGTGTGTGCATGCATCTACTCCCGATTTGTCATCGTGCCTGCTTAGTTACTGTTGGGTATCGTCCTGATCTTCGTGCAAGTATTTGTCAGGATGTGTTTGTAGTTGGCGTGATTTCCTTTGACAAGTTATTTTAAATGTTGTCGGCACACTGGCTCTGATAGGTAGGTCGCCTCATTGGGCGACGTGTAACCGGTTCTCTGAGCGCTTCTCGCCCCCTTCAATTAACCATCTTGTGGAACTTGGGTCGCACCTTTCCTGGTGCAGGGATGTTGTTTAGCCTGTGGGCGTGTTTCCTCTGCATGGTTCGGTCCGAGACAGTATTTCCGCCGTCGTGTGTCTGGAAGTGAGTCGGAGCAGTCGCGGACGGACCAGCGGGCAGTCGGTCGGTTGCTGCGGACCAGCGAAGTTATCCCCGCGCGGTGCATCGGCTGGGTTGCTGCCGGGCCCTGAGCAGTTTCGCAGCGTGTGTGGAGCTGTCCGATCGCTACGAGCTTCGTGGTTCACCGATCCAGCACGTCGAAGTTGAGTAGTGCTTCCAAGTACTCAAGGTTTTGACAGCTAATACATACTCCTTTGTGAATTATCACGTTTTCAATATTGCCGGTTTGAGTTCTCATGTACTGATTCACGGGAAGCAATTCGATGTGTCGCTACGAAGTCTTTCGCGACGTATTTCTTGAATAAAAATCTCTCGGTGTACATGCCGCGTCAGTTCAGAATAAAACTCCAAGCTTTCGACTACTACCTCCATGGTCGTCGTAAGGGCTAAAACTGAGTGTCGTAAACTAGCGGGGCTCCCACTTTTATATACAAAGCACGGCTTCTGATTGGCTGGAATACGTCATAGCAACGGCAGTATGGCGCGTAGTGAAGTGGTGCCCTCTACTTCCATAGATGTAATTTCTATCCCAGTTGATTGCAACGCCATCCCTTGAATCAGGAGGTAAACTGCGGGAAGCTATTCTCTGCGATTTTTCTTTGTCCAGTGCACTCTTCCAGGTGTCGCTAAGTGCATAGCCGTTGTCTCTGTTAAAGTTATTATCGCTAAGTCTAATTTTGGCTGCTTCCCGTGTCACAGAATCCCAGTAATTCGATGCGTGGGCTATTACACTCGTTTCTTCAAATAAAATTTTATGCTTGTTGAGCACGCAATGCTCAGCCACCGCTGATTTTTCCAAATACCTGTACTTCAGGTGGCGCTGGTGCTCGTGTGCACCGGTCCGCAACGGTTCCCACGCAATTCTTGCCACATTCGCAAGGAATTCTATAAATTCCCGGCGCTGCATTATGGATAGGTGCTCGATCGTGTTGAAAGATGCAACCGCCATCACCGAAATTGTCTTCGACAGCGGGAAGCAAGAAGCTGCTTGAAACATCAATGTAGGTCTTTGCTGTGATATTGCCACACTAAACGACAAGGGCGCAAGCTCCTCCACGAAAAACACGACCACATCGTAACACCACCGCCTCCGAATTTAACTGTTGGCACTACACTCACCGGCAGTCGCTGCACCATGAAGCTCAAGTTTTCTCACTTCCCACCTAACGGTCATAGTACTTGCAATGGATCCTGACGCAGTTTGGAATTCCTCTTTGATGGTCTGGATAGATGTCTGCCTATTTCACATTACGAGCCTCTTCAGGTGTCGGTGGTCTCTGTCAGTCAACAGAAAAGGTCGGCCTGTACGCTTTTGTGCTATACGTGTCCCTTTACGTTTCCACTTCACTATCACATCGGTATCAGTGGTCCTAGGGATGTTTAGGAGTGTGGAAATCTCACGTACAGACGTATGACACAAGTGATACCGAATCATCTGACCACGTTAGAAGTCCGTGAGTTCCGCGGAGCACCCAATTCTGCTCTCTCACGATGTCTAATGACTACTGAGGTCGCTGATATGGAGTACCAGGCGTTAGGTAGCAACATAATGCACCTAATATGAAGAAAAAACGTATGTTTTTGGGAAGGGGTGCGGATTCTTTTCATCAGATACTGTAAGTAGGTTTGAACTTCATGTTACAAAATGGCTCTGAGCACTATGGGACTCAACTGCTGTGGTCATCAGTCCCCTAGAACTTAGAACTACTTAAACCTACCTAACCTAAGGACATCACACACATCCATGCCCGAGGCAGGATTCGAACCTGCGACCGTAGCAGCAGCGCGGCTCCGGACTGGAGCGCCTAGAACCGCACGGCCACCGCGGCTGGCCAAACGTCATGTTATAGTCGGCGCACCAGCGATAGGGCACAGGATCTCCGAAGCAGCGATGAAGTGAGAATTTCCACTTCATGAGTATACCGTGAATATCAGCAATCAGGTAAAACATTAAATCTCCAACATGGTTGGGGCCGGAAGACGATGCTCCAAAAAGGGCCCAACATCGACTGAAATGAAACATTTCAAACTGACGGTAATGCAACCCTTCCACAAATTGCTGCAGATTTCAGTGCTGAGCCATCAAAAAGTCTCAGCATGCGAACCATTGAACGAAACATCATCGACATGGACTTTCGGAGAGGATGGCCCAGTCGTGTACCCTTTATGACTGCACGACACAAAGCCTGAAACCGTCAACTCCGACATTGGACTATTGATGAGGGGAAACATGTTGCCTGCTCGGAAGACTAGTTTCAAATCGTATCGAGCGGTGGACGTGAAGGCGTATGGAGACAACCTCATGAATCCATGGACCCTGCATGTCAGCAGGGGACTAATCAAGCTGCGGGAGAGTCTGTAATGGTGTGGGGCGTGTGCGGTTGGAGTGATATGGGACCCCTGATACGTCTAGATATGGCTCCGACAGAAGACGCGTACGTAAACATGCTGTCTGATCACCTGCCTCCATTCATGTCCTTTGTGCATTCCGACGGACTCGGGCAATTCCAGTAGGACAATGAGATACCCCACACGTCCAGAATTGTACAGGGTGGTCCCGGAAACACTCTTCTCAGTTTAAACACTTCCGCTGGCCACAAACTCTCCAGAAATGAACATTATTGAGCATATCTGGGATGCTTTGCTCCGTGCTGTTATGAAGAAATCTTGAGTCCCTTGTTCTCTAACAGATTTCGGACAGCCATGCAGGATTCATGATGTCATTTCCCTCCAACATTACTTCACACATTAGTCGAGTCCATGCTATGCGGTGCTGCGGTACTTCTGCGTGCTCGTCGCGTCCGTACACAATATATGGCAGGTGTACCAATTTCTTTGGCACTTCAGTTTACGTGCAACTTCCGGAATTCTGGAATTTTGCTATTCGTTCCGAGAATTTCTTCAAGTGCTCCTTGCCTGCAAATTTGGCACAAGGTGCTTATTGATGTACAGGACAATGAATACTGTCTCTCAGTCGTTGTAATTATTTTGTTCATTATCATTTAAATGCTTAAATTCACTCTTATCGTACCGTAATATCGTTTCACAGCAAATAAACAGTTCCTGTCACTTATGTGAATTCTCATCCCTCTCTTTTCTTATTCCCATTCATTTTAAGGGATTATGAAGATCGCTAAACTGCCTCTTCTTGCACAAGCAGCCACTGGATCTGTTTACCCCTTCACATCACTAACGAATAGTGAAGGGTCAACAGCCCTAGTTGGCCAGGGTGGCTGAGCGGTTCTAGGCGCTACAGTCTGAAACGGCGCGACCGCTACGGTCGCAGGTTCGAATCCTGCCTCGGGCATGGATGTGTGTGATGTTCTTAGGTTAGTTTATCTAGTTCTAAGCTCTTGGGGACTGATGACCTCAGATGACCCATAGTCAACAGCCCTGACACGACGATTCTGCAGGATAGCTGTGCCGACCGAAAAATGCAGCACCACAGTGCTAAATGAAATGTCAGGCTTTTGCTAATACTTCCGAGAATGATCGATTAAACCCGAGTAATAAGCAGGTGCGGCCCGCATACGTTGTACGTGTGAAGTTTGGCACGAGGTGGCCGGCCCTGTGTACAGCATACATACATACTTCCGTTTTTATGATTTGCATGGATGTAGAATGAATGTTAAAATAACGTATTTCCATTATTACAAGAACTAGCAAATAAAAGTTGTGTAATGACCGTGTTGTCATTAAACGGGATGGGATGGCCGCGCTATCGTCCCTGAAAAGGTGGTAACGAACTGCGTGTGTCGAGCACACAGCGCACGGTGGGTACGCCACACACTCGCCCGCTCGGCCGCCGGATGTTCCCTCACGCACCGCTACGCACGCCACCATGTGTTTGCCGGGCCCGCGCCATACGTTCGCCGCTGTCGGGCTGCGGTCTGTGGACATTCCGTCCGCGGCAGCGGAATCGCCAATAAAGCAGACGGGAAACAATACGAGAGGAGAGCCTGGCATTGCACCACGTGGCCCCCGAGCAGCGGCCAATAAAAGTCTGCAATGTAATCACGCAGAGAGAAACCGGAGGACACGGCACCTCGCCGTAATTGATACCACGCCCCCCCCCACTCTCTCTCTCTCTCTCTCTCTCTCTCTCTCTCTCTCTCTCTCTCTCTCTCTCTCTCTCGCGGATCACACTGTCTTGGATTATACCAACACCGTTTCGCCGACGTAGCAGTCGCCAGCGATGCGGTTCTCGGCGAAAACAACTCGTTTCGTCGCGGGAAAATACATTCCTGGAAATGGAAAAAAGAACACATTGACACCGGTGTGTCAGACCCACCATACTTGCTCCGGACACTGCGAGAGGGCTGTACAAGCAATGATCACACGCACGGCACAGCGGACACACCAGGAACCGCGGTGTTGGCCGTCGAATGGCGCTAGCTGCGCAGCATTTGTGCACCGCCGCCGTCAGTGTCAGCCAGTTTGCCGTGGCATACGGAGCTCCATCGCAGTCTTTAACACTGGTAGCATGCCGCGACAGCGTGGACGTGAACCGTATGTGCAGTTGACGGACTTTGAGCGAGGGCGTATAGTGGGCATGCGGGAGGCCGGGTGGACGTACCGCCGGATTGCTCAACACGTGGGGCGTGAGGTCTCCACAGTACATCGATGTTGTCGCCAGTGGTCGGCGGAAGGTGCACGTGCCCGTCGACCTGGGACCGGACCGCAGCGACGCACGGATGCACGCCAAGACCGTAGGATCCTACGCAGTAACGTAGGGGACCGCACCGCCACTTCCCAGCAAATTAGGGACACTGTTGCTCCTGGGGTATCGGCGAGGACCATTCGCAACCGTCTCCATGAAGCTGGGCTACGGTCCCGCACACCGTTAGACCGTCTTCCGCTCACGCCCCAACATCGTGCAGCCCGCCTCCAGTGGTGTCGCGACAGGCGTGAATGGAGGGACGAATGGAGACGTGTCGTCTTCAGCGATGAGAGTCGCTTCTGCCTTGGTGCCAATGATGGTCGTATGCGTGTTTGGTGCCGTGCAGGTGAGCGCCACAATCAGGACCGCATACGACCGAGGCACACAGGGCCAACACCCGGCATCATGGTGTGGGGAGCGATCTCCTACACTGGCCATACACCACTGGTGATCAAATGGCTCTGAGCACTATGGGACTCAACTGCTGAGGTCATTAGTCCCCTAGAACTTAGAACTAGTTAAACCTAACTAACCTAAGGACATCACAAACATCCATGCCCGAGGCAGGATTCGAACCTGCGACCGTAGCGGTCTTGCGGTTCCAGACTGCAGCGCCTTTAACCGCACGGCCACTCGGCCGGCACCACTGGTGATCGTCGAGGGGACACTGAATAGTGCACGGTACATCCAAACCGTCATCGAACCCATCGTTCTACCATTCCTAGACCGGCAAGGGAACTTGCTGTTCCAACAGGACAATGCACGTCCGCATGTATCCCGTGCCACCCAACGTGCTCTAGAAGGTGTAAGTCAACTACCCTGGCCAGCAAGATCTCCGGATCTGTCCCCCATTGAGCATGTTTGGGACTGGATGAAGCGCCGTCTCACGCGGTCTGCACGTCCAGCACGAACGCTGGTCCAACTGAGGCGCCAGGTGGAAATGGCATGGCAAGCCGTTCCAGAGGACTACATCCAGCATCTCTACGATCGTCTCCATGGGAGAACAGCAGCCTGCATTGCTGCGAAAGGTGGATATACACTGTACTAGTGCCGACATTGTGCATGCTCTGTTGCCTGTGTCTATGTGCATGTGGTTCTGTCAGTGTGATCATGTGATGTATCTGACCCCAGGAATGTGTCAATAAAGTTTCCCCTTCCTGGGACAATGAATTCACGGTGTTCTTATTTCAATTTCCAGGAGTGTAGGTTGCTATCAATTCTGAGGGCCGCATTGTTTCGTCAAATTAAAATCGGCATCGTTCGGGAGCAGAGTTATATCTACAAAATATTGTCAATATCGGCTGGAGCCGTTGGGTAACTACACGAGACCTGATCCGTGCATGGCTCGTGTTCCCGCCATCATGTATTTTACTGTTGTGTACATAGTTCTGCGTAGTCAGCGCGTACACAATTTTCCCACTAGAGCGCGCCCCGCTAAGCACAACAGCGCAGGCGCAGCGCTCGTCCGTCTCCGCACTACGAGATGGCGCTGCCATAGAGACGGACCAAATTATGCTTCCGCCGATCCACGTATTAATATGTAACGCAGCCAATGAGATTGCTGCTAACGTACCACCTTTTCTCCTCATGGATCACACTCGTGCAGTGATATATGAACGCCTGAGATATTAAAATGAGTGTACAGACCTCCCATTAGTCAGACTGCATTTGTCTGCACCAGGCTGTACGAGTCTACATTTGTCTGTACCAGTCCATAGTCAAGTTCCAGTCTGCACCTAATAAGATTGCCATATTCCTGTACATAGCCATGAAGATAAATGTATAGACACTTTTGTCAAGTATCAGAGATATATGTGAGAATAAGATTAACGTATCAATACCAAAAAGAACTTCAGATTGTCAATTGTAAATAGCATCCAGAACCAAGTTAAGTAATTTTTATGCCTGTTATTATTTTAATAAATGTGTGTGAAAATTAATCAAGTTCTGCTTAAATTTGGTCACGATCAAGCTGCTACTCTAAGTGTGCAAGTGGCATTTCCATCGTCTGACCTAACGGCAGAAGATAAACACGCCACGATAAGACCTCAAGACATATTGCTGACACACGCCTACTTCGTTAGAGCGACAAATCAAATAATCTGATGGTGTGTGTACTGAAGGTCTCACAGTACGCACACCCCATTTACACCCTGTTTTTCGCGTACTTCCACCTCACTACGTTAATTTAAATTACTACTGTCACTGAGTTGCTTTGCCTGACCGTGAGTGATGTTAGCAGCACGTATCGATATAACCCCTCTCATAGTATCTTTGCCTGACTGTTATAACTTCCCGGTAGTTCTCTGTCGTGACCAGTTCATGTCGGGAGTTCGGGACTGCCAGTCGGTTGGAACGCGTCTGGAGCGCAGTCCGGACCTGCCAGTCGGTGAGTTGCAATGCGATGTGGCACTAGTGCAGTCGGGTTGGAGCAGCAGTGAGGTCTTCGTCGACATGGCTCGCACTACCATTGCCGCCACACATCACTTGAAAGGGTCCACGGTCTTGGTGGATGTCGTTCGGTCGTCCTACTGGACGACATGTTTTGGCTTTCCGGTCGATCCTGAGTCGGCTGCGTGTGTGTCCATCGACTCCCGACTTGTCTTCATGTATGCCGAGTTGCTGTTGGGTATCGTTCAGGTCTTTGGCGCAAGTGTTTGTCAGGTTGTGTGTGTAGTTGGTTTGGTTCCCTTTGAGAAGTTATTTTAAATGTTGTAGAGGTACTGCATCTGAGAGATCGGTCGTCTCATCGGTGACGTGTGACTCGTTCTCTGTTCTACGTTCTTGGGCCCTTCTATTACCATCTTTTCCACAGCTCGTCGTCTTGCGGTAGCGTTCTCGCTTCTGGCGCACGGGGTCCACGGTTCGATTCCCGGTTGGGTCAGGGATTTTCACTGACTCGTGATGACTGGGTGTTGTGTGTTCTTCATCATCATTTCATCATCATAGACTCGCAAGTCGCCGAAGTGGCGTCAACTAAAAAGGACTTGCAATACGGCGGCCGAACTTCCCGCATGGGGCCTCCCGGCCAACAATGCCATACGATCATTTCATTTCATTACCATCTTGTGGAACTTGGGTCGGTCCTTTTCTGGTGCAGGAATGTCGTTTAGCCAGTGGTCGTGTTTCCTCTTCGTGGTTGGGTCTGAGCCAGTATTTCCGCCATCGTGTGTCTGAAAGTGAGTGGGAGACACACCAGCAGTGCAGTCGCGATGGGGCAGCAGTCGCGGACGGACCAGCAGGCAGTCGGTCGGTTGTTGCGGACGAGGGAAGTTATTTCCGCGCGGTGCAGTCGGCTGGCTCCGCTGGCCGTCCCTGTTCAGTTTCGCAGCGTGTGTGGCGCTATCCGATCGCTACGAGGTTCGTCGTACACCGACCCAGGACGTCGAAGTTGAGTAGTGGTTTCAACTATCCAAGCCACGTCAATTCATGTCGTGAGGTTCTTTTGCTGTTGGGAAGGTTTTCCTGTGAGCAACACAGAGTGTTTATATTGCTGAAATTCAGCCACCATGCGGTGCATTACCTACGAGGTGCATTCAAGTTCTAAGGCCTCCGATTTTTTTTCTAATTAACTACTCACCCAAAATCGATGAAACTGGCGTTACTTCTCGACGTAATTGCCCTGCAGACGTACACATTTTTCACAACGCTGACGCCATGATTCCATGGCAGCGGCGAAGGCTTCTTTAGGAGTCTGTTTTGACCACTGGAAAATCGCTGAGGCAATAGCAGCACGGCTGGTGAATGTGCGGCCACGGAGAGTGTCTTTCACTGTTGGAAAAAGCCAAAAGTCATTAGGAGCCAGGTCAGGTGAGTAGGGAGCATGAGGATTCACTTCAAAGTTGTTATCACGAAGAAACTGTTGCGTAACGTTAGCTCGATGTGCGGGTGCGTTGTCTTGGTGAAACGGCACACGCGCAGCCCTTCCCGGACGTTTTTGTTGCAGTGCAGGAAGGAATTTGTTCTTCAAAACGTTTTCGTAGGATGCACCTGTTACCCATGAGCCCTTTGGAACGCAATGGGTAAGGATTACGCCCTCGCTGTCCCAGAACATGGACACCATCATTTTTTCAGCACTGGCGGTTACCCGAAATTTTTTTGGTGGCAGTGAATGTTTTCGCATCTTCAGGTCGTCCTGCAGGATTGTGTGCACAGAACCCACAGAAATGCCAACTCTGGAGGCGACCTGTTCAACAGTCATTCGGCGATCTCCCAAAACAATTCTTTCCACTGTCTCGATCATATCGTCAGACCGGCTTGTGCGAGCCCGAGGTGGTTTCGGTTTGTTGTCACACGATGTTCTGCCTTCATTAAACTGTCACACCCACGAACACACTTTCGACACACCCATAACTCCATCACTACATGTCTCCTTCAACTGTCAATGAATTTCAATTGGTTTCACACCACGCAAATTCAGAAAACGAATGATTGCACGCTGTTCAAGTAAGGAAAACGTCGCCATTTTAAGTATTTAAAACAGTTCTCATTCTCGCCGCTGGCGGTAAAATTGCATCTGCCGTACGGTGCTGCCATCTCTGGGACGTGTCCGCCGCTCGTGGTCTCGCGGTAGCGTTCTCGCTTCCCGAGCACGGGGTCCCGGGTTCGATTCCCGGCGGGGTCAGGGATTTTCACCTGCCTCGAGATGACTGGGTGTTTGTGTTGTCCTCATCATTTCATCATCATCCAGGAAAGTGGCGAAATTGGACTGAGCAAGGACTGGGTAATTGTACGGGCGCTGATAACCACGCAGTTGAGCGCCCCACAAACCAAACATCATCCTCATCTCATCTCTGGAACGTATTGACAATGAACGCAGCCCTATTTTAAAACAATGTGCATGTTTCTATCTCCTTCCACCTCCGGAGAAAAAAAATCGGAGGCCTTAGAACTCGAAAGCACCTCGTATATTTGTTGACTACAATTCGAGTGCACCAGCGGATTTTTCTGCCTTGTGCTTGTTAGTGTTCTGGTCACCTGCCCTGGGCACTGACGTAAATGCAGGCATTGTTCCTTTTGGATGAAGTTAACTATATTAACGTATTTCAGATTCAAGTGTACCAACGGAATTTTCTGCCTAGTGGTCGTTAGCGTTCCGGTTACCTGTCCTGGCCACTAACGTAATTTCTGGTAGCTTCCTTTCCTCACCTGTTGTCGCTGTCCAACGTGGTCTGTAATTTTGGCAGCTAATACATACTACGTTGTGGATTATCACGTTTGTAACATTTCCGGTTTGAGTTCGCATGTACTGACTGTCGGGAGGCAAGTCGTTGTGTCGGTCGGTCCGTGGCTGTTCCGTGGTTTGGTTCCGACGGATCAAGTGTAGATCGGCTGACCACCTGTCTCGCCTAAGTGAACGAGGCCAGACCGACCTCCCTCGAGGCATATGAGTGCCACCGGTGTTTAATTATCCGTTGTCAGCTACTTTAAATTCAAGGTTTATGGCTCTTTTTTTGTTTTCATAAGAATTTTGCCAAATTAATTTTTAAATTTATCTTCAAGCTGAAACATTGCGTCCTTCAGCCTTTAAAGGATTTTCGTAATATATTCTAAAATTTTGAAATTCAGTTGTGGCCTTCAGCCATTGGTGTTGCACTTTGCATGTGTACGTTCTATTTGCTTAGCCTTAAGGCTTTCCACGTAGCTGTGATATGTTTCTTTATTCGATTTGCCTCTAAAATCGCATTTTAATCTTGTTGATTTTTAAGATTTCTTGTTGTTAAACATTCTGGCCTTCTGCCTTTAATATTTTAAACAATGGTTCAAATGGCTCTGAGCACTATGGGACATAACATCTGAGGTCATCAGTCCCCTAGAACTTAGAACTACTTGCACCTAACTAACCTAAGGACACCACACACATCCATGCCCGAGGCAGGATTCGAACCTGCGACCATAGCGGTCGCGCAGGTCCAGAATGAAGCGCGTAGAACCGCTCGGCCACACTTGTCAGCCTTTAATATTATTTATTCCATTTAACGTATTCTAAAATTTTGAAATTTAATTGGGGCCCTCAGCCATTTGTATTGCATTTTGCATATGTTTGCTGGTTTTCATTTTAAAATTATTTTATTGCTATCTTAATTAAATTTTTATCTTGTTGATTTGTTAAGATTTCTTGTTTGGAGGTCTTCAGCCGTGAAAGAGTTGCATTCGGTAAAACTCCAGCCATCTGTGCCGCTTTGGTTATAAAGGTTATCAAGTTACAATAAATGACAAGTAGGAGGAGAAACTGACCTCAACCTTTGGCCCTTTCCACAATCCTATTACCTGTTCTGCCCAGCGGGTTCACCTGGCGAATCAAGACCTGTTACTGAAAATCATAAGCCTTATTTATTTAGTACACATTCGTGAGCAATAAGCCCTTTCATTGAGACGGAAACACAAGCGGTGGCACACCAGTCAGGAACGATAGAGCAGAGATGGCTATGAGAAGACGTCAGCCCATCGCAAACTGACCGACCCCATTCTAGTACGACGACGAGACAGCAGCGTCAACTACGTCAAGAGGACATAGTGCGGCGCCCGACTGATCGCGGTCCAGTTGAACAGTAGCTTCAAGATTAGGCACTTCTGCAGCAGCGACGTAGGATTGTTCCTACTGAAGAAGACGGCCTATTTTGCATGTCGCCCTTTACTTGGGACACATCTGTCTAATTGACAAAGTTAAGTATTGTGCAGGTGGCGACTATTGGTAGGCGTGGCAGATGGTGTGTCGGTAGGAACTCCCAGTTCGCCACTTGTCGGTTCCTCAGGGAAGAGGAGGTGATTGTAACCTGTGTACGCAGTAAAAGAAGAGGGTGTTTTAATATTTCTGCAAAATACTCCTCTGGTTTATCGATGCTAGGGCGGTCCCTCTGCCGCAGCTTGTCCGCGTGCGCCGCGAGCGCCCGGCAGTTGCTCTGGAAGTGGTCGCTGCGTCTCCACCCTCCATACTCGAAAGAAAGTGGCGGGTGCATATGTGGCTTACACACACTAGCCTAGGGCGTCCTCTATCCCCTCTCGTTACTGTGGCTCGTCTCTGCTCTGTGAACCGCGATGACAGTTGTCCTGTGGGAGAGAAGTTCGCCGACCATGGCCTGCCGTGCAGGTGTGCCCCGTGGTTCCCCTGATGTACTAGGAACGCTGGTATCCTGGCCCAAGAGGACACGGAAGACCCCCGGCCACCCATTTGCGTTGGAAGCTGTCAGTAGCGCCGAACTCGTGACTGGTGCTTAGGAAGCGGCGGCTGTTGGCGGTGTTGAGTACGAAATCTACAACAGGCTAATACCCATCGTTAATACCTTGTCAAGGAATCGAGTACGGGCGTCTTGTACACGGTCGATCCTTCTGAACAACTACATTCTTAACTCAAGTGCTGGAGTATTTATAATGTGAAACATCGGCTGGTATTGTCCCAACGTCCCTTTATTGACCGTGAAGGCTTTCCTGGTACGAATGTGTCAGCGATGCTCCGTATAACAGTTGAAACGTCCCCTTTGAACGATTACACCTGACTGTGCTTAAACTGATACACAATAGTTTTAGCGCAACGTAATCTGACTTTCAGTAATCACTACAAAGAATGGCCCTGACTAACATTAACCTATACCTTTCACAAATCACTTACCTCACAAAAATCTTCGTTACTCGAATTGCTGCAATACAGCGAGCGCCACTACTGCCAGATAAATAAAAGATTCCAACTACGGAAGGCACTAACTACTGATAGGCATAGTTAGCAAATGAAAGATTTTAATAGAGCACAAACAATGTATTTACCTTAATAGTGTTGAGAAATCATAATATACACAGCAGTTCATGACATCCAGTCTTACAAATTTCAAAACTCCGCCATATCTCTCCCCACATCCACAACTGCTGGCGGCTCAACCCCAACTGCGCAACGCTACGCGCTGTTCACATCCATCTGCCCGACACTACAATAGCCAACAACAATGCAAACCAGCCACAGACTGCACACAGCACAGCCAGTGATTTTCATACAGAGCGCTATGTGGCGTTACCAATAAAAAACCTATACAGTCTACTTACACAGTGTCTGGCGACAAGGGACTGATCTACAAGCTACTGCCAGTTGTACCAAGTCGATAAATTGTGGATATAATATCCAGCATGCATAGTAAACGCAATTTGAAGTGTTTCTAGGCAGCTCTAAAGGCCACAAACGGAAACTAAATAATGGACTACCATGGGGATCTGTTTTAGCCCCATCACTATTCAATTTATACATAAATGATTTACCAGCCACAATATCAACTAAATTCATCTATGCTGATGACATCGCACTGGTAGCACAGAGCAGTAATTTAGAAGATGGTGAACGAATTCTTCAACTTTCTTTACGACCTGGAGATTGATCCCAAGCACATCAAAAACTGAAGTCTCTTGTTTCCATCTAGCGAACCGTGCTACGAATTACAAACCAAGAGTTCTGCTCAATGGACAAACGTTGAGGTACAATCCTTTCCCAAAATATATCGGAATCACTCTAGATACAACACTGAGCTACAAAGAGCACATCACCAAGCTTTCTCATAAAGTTGCTGCAAGGAACAACATACTACATAAGCTCAGTGATACCACTTGGGGAACCTCTGCTGATTCTCTGCGTTTAAGTAGCATCAGTCTTGTGTACTCTGCTGCCGATTACTGTGCACCTGCCTGGTTGGAAAGTGTACATGTAAAGAAGGTAGACACAAAACTGAACGAAACAATGTGCTGCATTACTGGTTCCATCAAATCAACCCAATGCCACTGGTTACCTGTACTGAGTCACATCCCTCCACCACACTTAAGGCGGAAACAAGCTCTACTGTGGCAGGCCAAGAAAATCTCTGCATCACCCTCTCTACCACGGCACCGGGAATTCTGTCATTCGCCACAGCACCTAACACCAGCAACTGTTACTGCAGGACAATTTCTCGTGGGTGGTTTTGATCTAAATGAAAGCTGGAAGCATGATTGGTCAACAAAGACATTGGGAACAAGAGCCCATCACCTTGATCCTACAAAGAAGCCAAAAGGTTTTAACCTGACGAGGAACCTCTGGTGCCGCCTCAACAGGTTAAGGAGTGGATATGGTTGTTGTAGCTACTTTAGGTACAAATGGGGCTTGATCAGTTCACCAATGTGTGAATGTAATCAAGAAGAGCAGATAACTGAACATCTTGTCCAACGCTTTTCACTTCATTCATACCTTGGAATTCCCGACGACTTATTCACTCTCACACCCAGCTTAATTAATTGGTTGAAAAACACGGACTTTAAGGTTTAATCTTATCTTATGTCACATGTATATTGTATAAAATCACCATACGATTAAATAAGCGATTCCTATGGCGCCTTATTTGCTTAACACATTTGTAACAATATTCACTACGCCTTCCCAGTCGTATTGCTTTTCAAAGCTTCTGCTGATGCTAGCTACCCAGTTCGCGCAAAGCGCTGATGTCCTGCTTTCTCCCCGCCATGATAACGTGATGAAGCGATGTCGTTTCGTGTCGCGCCTGTTGACACTGCCGCAAGGAGCACAAAGTGAACGAGGTCTCGCAATTATCAAATTCTGCGTCCGGCTACCTGATACAGGGTTGGTACGTAACAGTTGTAATCTGTACATTTTGTAACAAAACTCATTAATACGATTTGTTTCAATGTGTTATGCATGCTTCCTAGACACCCAGTATTTGACGGCTATGTTTGATTTAACATCTTTGCCCTTTAATTTCGAATCGTGGAATGCTACCGTGCTTCCTGCGACACATATCTATGCCCATTCAACTTTACACGCTACTACAGTTCTAAAACTACCGAAAGCTGCCGTAGAATCTTATAAATAAGGGTAGACTACGGCAGATCGTAATCGTATTACATGTCCCTCAGGTGGGTTCAAGACCTATCGGGAGTTGTTTCATTTCGATCACTTTGTCTGCGTATGTAATCAGTGGCTTGCTAGATAACCCCAGAAAGCAGAAGTGATGAACCATCAAAAACTGAGGAAGGAAACATTAAGGACTGTGTAGTCTGTGGAACATTTTTGTTCTACACACTTATCTTCCTTTCTGTTACTTAAGAATTAACAGTATTCACAGAAAAATTGTAACTGTCAATTCTTCATTTCTAACGTGAAACAGGTGAATGTAGTTCTAAAAATAAAAATACAATACAGATTTGTCACGTAGCGCTAGAACACAATTTCCTATAAGAAAGTAAAATTAAAATAAAGAAAAACCGCAAAACAAAAAAATATGAAAAATTGCTTCAATAGTTCGTTGAGCTTATATGAAACATGTTTCTGATGTCTATAAACAACTATCGCACTTATCAGTCTCAACAGGATTCTGATTGATTGGAATAGAATATCTTTATTGATGAGCCCGAATGACTATCGAAGACGTGTCTGATGGTGGTGGGATACCAACCTGAATCTCATCTGCCGTACGGCCTGACAATCAGGAATGATAGTCTGGGCTACTATTTGGTTTAATAGAATTTACGTCTACATACGAGGGTTGGAACTTTAATAGTGGTAACTATTTATTTACAGCTCTTACAAAATAAATATGTGTTTCAAAGTTTTACTGCCCTTCAGAGTTGTCACCAGGATTGTGTGTAACCCGTTGCCAGGGATGTGGAAGTCGTAGGATACTCTTAGCAGTGCCATTTGTGTTGACAGTTGGAGCGGCGCGGTCTATTGCCCGATGAATTTGTAGCAGTTCTGAAGTGAATGCCGTGAAGTGTTTCCTTCAGTTTAGAAACCTGGTCGTAGGTTGTGTTCCAATAAGGAACAGCATAGAGTTAGAAGAGATGACACTTTCTGCAGGACCTGACCATCATTTTTCAGGACAATGTTCAAGCACGTAGAGTGCAAGCTGTTACTGATTTGTTTCACTGATGGGGCTGCGAAGTGCTATACCACCTACTGCACTCCCCTGACTTAAGCCCTCGTGAGTTCAACTCGATATATAAACTGAATGAAACACTTCGCGGTATTCGCTTCAGAACTGCTGCAAATTCGTATTGCACTATTGCACTTATTGCACTTATCACTGTTAACAGGAAGCACATCTTTTTGATTTCCGTGAAAAAGTTATACTGAGTGCAAAGTAGCAACAACAATTATATGGAATTTTTATGTTTGCATTTGTAAACTTTACTTGCATCAGAAGTGTTGAATCCCGCCAAGTCTTGAATTATTGAGTGGCTAGGAAACTTGCGTTCTCGAATCTCTGGATATCAAACAAATCGTATTAATGAGTGTTATTACAAAATGAATATACACAATACTTTGTCTTACACAGATGCGTCTGAAGCAAAGACCGTCAGACAAAATAAGAAATGTCTTCATTATAACAACTTCCAACTGCGTGTTACGTAGACTGTTCAAGCAATTTATTAGAGTTGACGTTTCTATCCATGTTGCTACTCTTGAAGCTGCTGTAGAACTGGGCCGCGATCGGTCTGGCGATGCGTTTATGTCCTCTTCTCACAGGTGCCGCTGCTGTCACGTTGTCGTATAGGACAGGGGTCGGTCAGCGTTCAATTGGCTGACGTCTTCTTCACAGCCGTCTCTTCTCTTTCGTTCTCGAATGGCGTGCCGGCGCTTGACTTTACGCCTTAAAAAAAGTAATTGCTTTGGTTACATAAAAGCGCTGAAACTACGCGATCTGCTTCTTTTTATTACTTACAGAATGAAATTTATATATTGTAGGGATATACAGTACACTATGGACTGACAGTGAACGATGTGCGGCTTCAGTTATGTGCAAAACTAACAAACAAAAAGAATTCGTCGGCTCCCAGTTTCTGTCTTGCACATTCTTTTGTTTCTATCTCTGCCAATACTATGGATACTACGGGTTATCCTCTCATTTACGACGTCATTTATGTGGTGTACCAAAACAACAGAACAGCAGGTTGAGCGCCATTCTAAACACTGCATTGTCTCTCCCAGTGGAATTCCAGCGGACTCCCTGTTCCTAAGAGTGTCGTTCAGTAACTAGTGCCCCAAATACTATACAGCTGTTAGTATATACAGAGAATTATACATTTAGGAGATCCAGATTTGACGTTTCGTCTGCATGAGTGTGACGTTTCGAACAATTCCGTCGTGCCTTCTGGGAAGGAAACTCGTTGCTGTCATTGTCCCGTTATGGAAGTCTTGGGTGCGGACAACAAAACTGGTGAACACCCATGAACATTATTGTGCTGCGCATGGTAATGGTGCAGTTGATAGGAATAGATTAGACGATGAGCGAAGGCAGTTAAGGCATCGGTAATTACAGAAGCTGAGCTATATGGTCGCCAGTGTTCGGGATGTCATGTCGGGACTACGCCTCCCAAAACGTTGAATCGAGCGAATGCCTTTATTCGTGCAGACCTCTGGTCTACATTTAGAAAATTCAGTGCGTAACTGTAGGTGAGCATTGTAAATGCATGTGCGTGTCCACTGATAGAGAGTGTAGGATTTTCAATGATGTGCTCAAGATGGAATCTAGGAATGCCCTCAACGGGCCACAAGATTCAAAGAAATGCTTTATACGAGAATGAACTGTTGGAACAATTTGAGAGTAATGGAAAGGTGTTCCTGTCACAAACTGTTACAGTGACTAAATTTGAGTGCATCACTTAGAGCTGGAAACGAAACGGCATTCACTGGTGTCACACCATCCAAGTTCATCTGTTTGGGTAAATTAACGATTCTCTACGTGGGATACACTTGGAAGATCATGAGAGAATAATTCAAGCAGAAAAGACATGGCTAAGTGCACAGGACCAGATCTTTTACTAACAGGAAATCTACGGTCATGCACAATGCTGGAGTAGGGCAACTGAATGTGGTCAACACAATATGGCAGATTAGCACGTTTATATTTTATACTAATAATAAAACTGCAAAACAGTCATTTCTGTCTATTTGAACACACTTATCTCCAAAACTATTAAACGAATATTGATGCGGTTTTCACAGGAATCTTGAGCATAGTTATGGATAGCATATAGGCTTGATTTCCTCATACGCGAACCACGGTAAAAATTCGTAATTTAAAATTTTATCTTTTGTCTGTCTACTCAGCTTACTAATTTACACGAATAATCATTACAGGCTAATACACCAAATAACCAACAGATGACGCTGTTAGTTCTGTAGAACGTCAAAGAACCAACAGCTGGCGCTGTCAGTTTTAGTAACTCTTTGTCAGAGACGGATTTTCGAATGTATATCTCAATCACAGAGTAAGCGACGTAGTCTTATGCATACAAATAAAAACTAAGAGCTGGTTTTCTTGTTTATGATATATGGATTTATTGGGTTTGATTTATGCATTAATAATGCAGAGACTACTGTTTCGGATGAGTTAGGTTTTACATTTTTATTGTCATGGTCTTCTGCCAGATGTTCCAGGGTTGCAGTCAGTTTCATTTCTTCCTCCTTAAACGTTCTTCCTTGAGCTGCATCTGCAGAGTCATTGGCGTAAATGAAAGATGTCATTGTTCCGACAGGTTGGTCATTGGTGTAGCAATTATACACGAACGGTGCCAGCACACTGCATTGAGGAACACTGCTCTTCTGGATCCTTCAGCGACTATTGGTCTTCTTCAGGGCGATAATGAATCGCCTGTCCTGTAGTAGGCTTTGCATTAACATACACAATGTTTTTCAAAGATGTTACAGTCGTAAAGATGTCAGGTTACGGACGCTGTGAGACTGAATAGACTTAGTAAATTGCTACTGTAATGAAATTAACTTAAAAAACGGAAAAAAGAAGTAAACGTATTTGCAATAGTTTGTAATATGCTGAAAGGTTCGGGTTACACGTACAGAGCTTACATACTCGTATTATAAACAATACCAAACACTGTTTAGGCTTATGTTACATAAGCACAATAAGATACGTTTTCTGTTATAGTGATGAAGCTAAGTCTGAACATTGAATCTATGGCTGAATTTTCCATTGTAAACAGTAACGTTTCATTTAGTTATTAATTTAACAGAAAAAGTGTAAGTAGTTTGTACTGCACTTATACAAGGTGGATAAAAATACTTTTATGAAATTACTTGCAAAAGTACTAGGGTTATCTTGAATATTAGGTCGATTTAAAAGATAGGAAGACCTCTCGGAAAATATTTAGTTAGGATCTGTTGGAAGACTCTGTTTGCTAATTCAGGATGAGACCAGGAAAAGTGTTCTTATGTATATTAATCTCAGTCCCTTATCTGTAACATATATCATCCTTTTCGGGCATTCGAAACGTGGACTACACTCCAAATGTACCTGTTTCCAAAAGCACAGTCTTGTTAAGTTAAACAACTTTACCCCCCATTAATGATTCCGAAATTAAATAATTCAGCTGAAAGGAACACTACAGGAACTGAAGAGCCAAAGAAAGTGGTAGACCTACCTAATATCGTGTAGAGCTCCCGCGAGCACGCAAAAGTGAAAAGTGCCGCAACGCGTCGTGGCATGGACTCGACTAATGTCTGAAGTAGTGCTGGAGGGAACTGACACCGTGAATCCTGCAGGGCTGTCCATAAATCCGAAAGAGTACGATGGGGTGAGGATCTCTTCTGAACAGCACGTTGCAAGGCATCGAAATACGCTCAATAATGTTCATGTCTGGGGAGTTTGGTAGCTACCGAAAGTGTTGAAACTCATAATAGTGTTCCTGGAGCCACTCTGTAGCAACTCTGAACGTGTGCGGTGTCGCATTGTCGTGCTGGAATTGCCCAAGTATGTCGGAATGCACAGTGGACATGAATGGATATAGATGATCAGACAGGATGCTTACGTACGTGTCACCTGTCAAAATCGTATCTAGACGTGTCACGGGTCCCATACCACTTCAACGGCCCACGATCCACACCATTAGAGAGCCTCCATCAGCGTGAAACGTCTCCTGCTGACACGTAGGGTCCAGGGAATTCATGCGCGTTGACGGGCCCACGCGAGTCGTAAAGCTTTGTGTCGTGCAGTCATGAAGAGTACACGAGTGGGCCTTCCGATCCGAAAGCCCATCGCGATGATGTTTCGTTGCATGGATCACGTGCTTACACTTGATGACCCAGCGTTGAGATCTACAGCAGTTTGCGAAAGGGTTGCACATCTGTCGCGTTGAACGATTCTCTTCAGTTGTCGTTTGTCCCGTTCTTTTTCCGGCCGCAGAGATGTCGGAGATATGTTTCATTGGATTCCTGATATTCACAGTAAACTCGTGAAATGGTTGTAGGGGAAAATGCCCACATTGTCGCTACTTCGTGGATTCTGTATCCCATCGTTCGTGACCCGACTGTAAGACCACGTTCAAAGTCACTTAAATCTTGATAAACCGCCATTGTAGCAGCAATAACCGACGTAACAACTGCGCCAAACAGATGTCTTATGTAGCCACGCCTATAAAAGTTTTTTTGGCGCGTCAGTGTATAATGAATACCATGACCTCACAGTCCAATAGAAAGGGAGACAAACCTAAATTGCAATTGACTTCAGTGGATATTAGACTTTTCAGTTGGAATGAATGTTACTCGAATGTTTAGCTAAATCTTAACGTGCTTCACAAAGAAATTTTTCCCCTTAATTAAGATTGCCTTTAAATGGATCTGAGCTTTCAGAAGTGTCCAGTATGCCAATGTTTAATACGTTTACTTGTATGGTGTAGATTCGCACAGCCTCCGTAATGATCAAAAGGTAGTGACAAGAAATCGTAGGCTCCACATACCACACCGCTCCAGTTGCACGTAGCTCTACTGAAAAACTTATTTAAGTGTATTTGCCACGTTAGACATGGGTGGCCACCTACCTTCGTAGCACACTCCTGGATGTATGAATGTAGTCGTCTAAGTTTTTGGGGGAGAAAATAAATTATACTGAAATGCATACTTTCACAGCCGGAAATGTCATGTCCATTATAATTATCCGGCTGTTATGCCGTGATCGGTTGGTGAATTCTTTGTGAAATCCCAACGATTCGTCCCCGTCTGGTGGTTCCCTGGCTGGAAAGCATGCTCCGCAGCAGCTGATCGTTCCGTTTCTCCTCTTCTCCAATTGCCCTTGTGCTAATAATTTCAATCGTAAAGAGGAGGGCGTGACATTAAAAGGTATATGGATGCCGGTGTTAAAGAAGATGTGTACCACCCGTCCACTACTGGGTGATGGCAACGGCGATCGACGGCGACGGACAGCGGCCAATTGCACTGACGTCTTCAAAACACGTGGCGTCACGCCGCGGCACGGGAGCGCGCGGACACGGAATTTAGCGGCAGTCAGTAGCGAGCCAGTGGGTGTGTTGGACCTTCCATCGAGCTACAGACCCCCTTGAAAATGTCTCCCGCAGACTGGGACAAAACGTTGGGATTTGACAAAGAATTCACCAACCGACCACAGTGTAACAGCCCGGATAATTATAATGGACAAGAAAATAAATTACAATTCCAACGCAAACCTGGCTTATTGGGATAGAACCGGACCGCGTGCAGTCTCGAACTAACACTAATAAAGCCACAAAGACGAGTGTTTAACAGTCTGTATTTGTAAACTTGAAACACAAATTTTCAAAGTTGTTAAAATAATGGAATAGCTAATCTCGGAATAAATATAATTTGTATGATAAGTTCTCTTTAACAAAACAATCAGTTTCGTTTTTCTGTTCACAAGGTATTACGACTCAGCTTTTCATTAAACTTACTATTCTAATTAATTTTGTAACGACTGAGGTGCAACAATACGGTTATATCCGCTCCGACAGCACGTCTTGCTGTTCCAGTGTCTGAAGCCGCAGTAGAAAGTATTCATACAGTGTCAAGAATGCTGTCTAAGGACAGAGTACCATCTCCTTCAGAGAGTCCATTCTCGCAGTCACTTCCTTTCCCTGGCGCAAATACGTTAAATCTCAAACGCATGACGGTAACTGCTGATAAATCTTTTTGCGGAATTCTGTAATTCACATTTCTTACCTTCCTTCCTGTGTGCCATATTAAATTCAGCTGTCGTCGCACATGTGAAAGTTGTCACACTGTGGTGTGCGTACTGTAAGACCTTCGGTACACACACCATCAGATTATCTGACTTGTCGCTCTAACGAAGTAGGTGAGTGTCAGTTATATGTCTCGTGGTCTTATCGTGGCGTGTTTATCTTCTGCCGTTAGGTCAGACGATAGAAATGCCACTTGCACGCTTAGAGGAGCAGATTGACGGTGACCAACTTTAAACAGAACTTGATTAATTTTCACACATATTTATTAAAATAATAAAAACATAGACATTACATAACTTGATTCTGGATGCTGTTTACAATTGACAATCTGAAGTTCCTTTGGTCTTGGTACGTTAATCTTAATCTCACATATATCTGATGCTTGACAAAGTGTCTATACATTTATCTTAATGGATATGTACAGGAATATGATAATCGTATTAGGTGCAGACTGAAACTTGACTACAGGCTAATGCAGACGAATGCAGACTGATGCAGGCTGACTAATCAGAGGTCTGTACACTCGTTATAATACCTCGAGTGTTCAGGTATCACTGCGCGAGTGTGATCCGTGAGGAGAAAAGGTTCTACGTTAGCAGCAATGTCATTGGCTGCATTACATATTAATACGCGGACCGGCGGAAGCAGAATTTGGTCCGTCTCTAAGACTGCGCCATCTCCTACTGCGGAGACGGACGAGCGCTGCGCCTGCGCTGTTGTGCTTAGCGGGGCGCGCTCTAGTGGGAAAGTTGTGTACGCGCTGACTACGTGCAACTATGTACACAACACACGCAGAGTCAGGAATCTACCATAAAACTTTCAAGTATATATTCCCAATTCCCTAGACCTAATATACAGTACGTAGATGTGTTGCACATACATAACGTTTCATAGCACCATTCACAGTTCTCTAACGGAAAGAGAGTCCAAGAAGTCTACTTCAATTGCGGTCGTCACTCAGTTGATTGAGGAATTTCTGATGAAATTCAATCGCAGAAGAGCATCTCAATTGTAAGTACCGTGGTCAACAATGAAAGATCACATTAAAAAAACTGAAACAATATAATTCATATGGATGGTACTGAATGAATTAGATGCCGTGTTTCCTTGAATGAATGTCCGACATATAGCCGTCTACACAGGAGGATCTAAGTTAATATCTACAACGTGCAAAGAGTTGAAAAGGAGTCTGTCTCAATTTATGAAACGGGCTGCAATGTCACCACGATACCAGTTCGGACAATATTTTTTTAAAAGGTAGGTGCACGGAAATTTTTATTTGGGGACGGTACACTGGCCATTAATGCAGCAGCCCGAATACAAGGGAAGCATTAATGAAGTTTAGCTAGAGTAGGACAAAGCCTCAGCACACTTCGCTATTCAGGTCCGTCAGTTCCTTCATGTAAAGCCTCGATGGCATTAGATTGGGTATGAAACGACCACCATGAGGCCCACTCTTTCTTACACTTGACAATTCTTTATGGCGACCAGTCATGTGCGGAGCTCAACCTTAGTACAAGACTAATGAAGAACTGCGTAAACGTATTGAGCAAGTCTTATGCAGTATCATTGTGTACATGTCAAGGAGGACATAAGTAGGCATAGCTCTACACTAAGGCAGATCCGCTGTCTACTTCGGTTTTATACGTAATTACTTCATCATCATCATCATCATCATCATCATCTTCCTTTCAAGGATTAAGCTGTAGCCTGTTCCGAACTTTCAAACCAAACCATTCTCATCTTTTTGTAGGTCTCCCAGTAACTCTTTTCCCATTCGGCTTGTAGTTCAGGATCCTCTGAGGAATTCTCTGACCTGACATTCTCATGACCTGTTGTTTACAATCTTCATCATATTTTTGAATTTTTTATTCCTGTTGAAAGTATTGAACTCTTTTCTAATATCTTTGTTTCTAATCACATATCTTCTTGTGTAGCCCATCCCCTTTCTCAGGAACTTCATCTCTGCTGCTTAAATTTTATTTACTTTTTGGCAACTTAGCTTTCACTGCCGTAAGACAACCCAAGGATCGCTATTACTTTAAGGAATTCATAATGGTTTCTTTTTGTACTTTATGGTCCAATATTCTGCTAATGGTAGCACAGACCACTTGGAATTTGTGTATTTTATTTTCAATATCAGGGTCCAAATCAAAACTTATTGGCACAGTCTAAATAAGAGATTTGAGACATTTGTTCTAAAACTGAATTGTCCAAAACTATTTTTGATCTGACTGGATATTTTCCTCGGAGTGCCGTTACTGTTGTTTTGTTACTAGGCATTTAAAAGTTGAACATCTTGCAAAATTCGTTCATCTACTATACTGATCTTTGGAGATCATCTTCATTCTTTTGAATATTAAAATTAAGCAAACAAAAGTACATTGAGGTATTCCTCATTCGTTACCTTAGGGCCATTGTTTACTTTACATTGCCATTTGCGAAGAATTTAGTCAAGATAGATATCAAACAGTTTAGATGATAGTCCACACCCTTGTCTAATACCTTGGTTAATAATTGTTGCTTCTAATCGATTCCTACCTGTGTATATTACAGTGTGTGTAGTTTTATAAAGATTTTGCATTACCTCTATCAGGTGATGAGGATATCCACAATCAGGCAATCTTCCATAGGGTACCACGATTCCCACGATAAAAGGTCTTCTCAAAGACGATAAGGCACTTACAGGTTTCTATAATAAATTCTCTGTGTTCTTCTATGACGTTTTTAATTACAAACACTTTGTCTGTGCATGAACGATCTGATCTAAATCCATTTTGTTATTCAGAATGCGGCTGATGAAGATCTTCGAGTATAGTCTGTAGCCAATGTTGAGAAGACTTATGCCGGAATAGTTCTTGTAGTCATTATGTTTCCCCTTTTTGAAAAGAGAGACTACTTCTGGTTTGAAACGAAAGCCTGTTACTTTTATTGAGTAAACAAATCCGATTCGGTGCTCCATCTTTCCTATTATTACATTTTAGCGTTTTTACATACGTGAAGTCCCAGTTCCGATAGGACAATTACGTATATTGTGCACTGAAGTAACTACGTACCAGACCCTTCGTATTTAATTAATTCAATGCACAATATATTTTTTTGTCCTAACGGAAGTGAGACTTCTCATAGGTAGAAACGCTAAGATTTGAAGATGTAGCAACGAATCGGCTTCGTTTATTCAAAAACAGAAGGTGACAATCAGTTCACGAGAGCGATCAGGTTATAAAGTGACTCAAAACCTTAGACGTCGAGAGAATCCGCTAGTGTGATGACACATGGATCAGTATTCACGGCAGTGTTGATTCTGTTACGTATAAATCGTTTGCCACTACGAGTACTGTTTTGTTGAAAGTCATTAACTGACTAGCCACAAACAGTCATTAATTCGGGATCGACGTTTCTCGTGATTGCATGCTTCCATTAAAATATCTTCACATTATTTCCGCCCAGAATTCGAAGAGAGAGGTTTTCAATAGGCTGATGCGCAGAGATACGACCGTTTCTCACAATAACTACCTGAACACCGAAATAAAACAATTTAAGCACATGCTAAGAAAGTACGGTAAATAAAGGCATTAAGAATGAATAAACGTAAAAATGATGTTCAGCATCGGCAATACGATCCACCTATTGAGCCCGTTCCTCTCTCTTCGCGCTATGCCTCACAGAACAAACAGAATCGTTGGCGAATAATGTAAGAGAACTAATTACCGAACGGCCAGCAACGTTAAAGAGGTGGTTCAAGTAATTATGGACCGTCTTGTCTTCAAGGTCCTTTGAGGACACAATGTCGCTTATTAGTACGGAAGTAAGTACATTAAGTGGCTAAGGGACATCGACAGCGTTCCGGCATAACATCAAGCGCCGGCATGTTGGCCTGGAACGTTACAGCAGAGAGGGCTGTGAGGCGACATCAGCCAGAAGTAGGTGACGGGCCGCTCTCTAGAACGACACCGGGACAGATGTTGTCTCTAGGAGAAGGGAGTATAAGCGCCACCCCCGCGTATACTCGATCCGAATTAAAGACGAGCCGTCCTACGAACGCTACAGCAGCGACTTATGAACTGTATTGTTTTGCTTGTATTGGAGTTGTAATATACTGAAGAACACTGATTATTTGCATGTCACCATTCGCTTACGACACACCTACGTGATTAAGTTAAGAATTCTAATTTATCTTCCTGTAATGAACTTCATTAATACTATTTGCTTGAATTGTTGCCTAGCGATCCGAGAAAGCAGGTTTCCTAGGCACCCTATATTAGACGAGCGGGCAGAACACAACGGACATACTGGAAATATCAATACACTGTCTTAGCCTATGCAGCTTCGCTCGTTTAGACTGTTTGGTCTGTACAGATTTTTTTGATTTTTCTTCGATTGAATGTGTATGTTGTCATGACTACTACATATCTGCAACTCTACACACTATAGAAGAGTCAGCCATTCTTTGCATAATTAAAGTGTTCCAATGTGTTTAATTTATAAGGCGAGTTAAAAGGAAAAAAAAAGAGAGAGACAAATCGGATAAATGGTTCCATATTACGCCAGTCTTACACCCGGGACTGAATTCTCTCTCATCTCAAACGGATATTCCTGTACGTGTAATCGGATTCAAATATTTAAACGCGATTACTAATTCATTATCAATAATAATTAATTTGCGTAGAAATTACAGCAAATATAATTTTATAAGTATATATTAAGCCTCCTGAAAAATTAATGTATCCAAGATGTGTTTCTTTTTTGTGTGTAATTCTGACACAGCTCATTTATCATGGTTATTGTTAAACAGCTTTCTTTCATTTCGATCACAAATTGTGCCACGCCATACAGCCGAGCGGTCTAGGCACCTTGTCATGGTCCACGCGGCTCCTCCCGTCGGAGGTTCGAATCCTGCCTTTGGCATTGGTGTGTGTTGCCCTTAGCGTAAGTTAAAGTTAGATTAAGTATCGTGTAAGCCTAAGGAACGATGTCCTCAGCAGTTTCCCATAGGAATTTACCACAAATTTCACAAAGTGTAACACCTTTTGAACTTTTCACGCCAATTAGTGCCATAGGAACATGGTCCTTACTGAATACACTTCTGATCAGATAGCTATTCTACTTACAGCATGAAATATTTGCGAACCATCTTTCACCTCTAATTTCATCTCGTTACAATTTGTATTTGCAAAAATGTTGAAGCACATATGTTTTAGTTTCTGATCAGAGAACCAAACACCAATTTCGTAGTTCTAACTTCAAAATTGCTTTATCAGTGACATTTTTCAAAAAAGATTTCATTCCCTATTTATACCCCCTTAGCGGCGAATTTTTAAAAAATCTCTTCTTAAACAATGCCTACAGTATAAGATTAATACCCTCTCCTAATTTCAAGTTAGTAGTTTGAGCTGGGCTATGATGAGTCACTACTCAAGGTTGTTGTGCCGCTGTCTGAGGAGTCTGCAGACGCGTCTTCGGGCTGGATTGTCATTGACTGTAGTAGAATTGTCCCCACTTCGAAATGAGCCCCTATGATCACTGAAGGTGTCTCTGGAGATGCCCCGGACTGCAGTAGGATCCCAAACTGATTGTTGCCTACCATACGGCCTGACAAGCAGCAGTGATAGTCTGGTATGACATTTCACAGCAGGACCCCTTTGGTTGTTATCCGTGGCACTCCTACATCACAGCGGTATGACGACGATGCTCACGCCCCTTTTGTTGCTCTTCACGGCAAGCCAATCTACGTTTACATTTCAACAAAATAATGCCTGCCCCCCCCCCCCCACACACACACACATAACGAGAGTTTCTACTGCTTTTCTTCACGCTCGCCGAATCCTATCTTCGCCAGTAAGGTCGCCGGATCCCTCCGGAACTGAGCACTTTTGGAGCACTATGGGCGTGGCCGTCCAACCTGCTCCGGCTTTTGACGATACCCCCGAGGAGAACATTCAGCAATTCTGACAATGAATGCCAAGCCGAATAACTGCTTGGATAGTGGCCAGAGGTGGGCCAACGTGTTATTGACTTGCTTACTTTTTTAAACACTTTCTCTTAAATCACCTAATTTTCCTGAAATTGTTATAATTTGTTTCGCGGTACATCTTCACAAATCTATCCATTTCCGTCCCATTCGGATACAATGGATGCCAAGTGTAAATCTACTGTATGGCATTCTAGCACCTAACTTCCTTTTCTGGTGTTCAAAGCATCTTAATAAACATATTTCACTTGTGAATGTGAATCACGACATACGCACGTAATTATTGTATCTCTGACTTCGACAACAGGAAAAACTAAGCCTTACGCGAGAAGAACACCTCAGACTTACTCAACTTTTAGGTTGGAGTTTTGTATGATTTTTGTTCCCAGCGTACTTTTAACAATTATCTCAGTATAATAATTATTTGTTAACTTTTATATTGTCTGCTTTCAAATTTCTACTCTTTGAGCCTGCACTGATCCTGGGTATTGTGCAGAGGTTTCAAATACCATTTACCAATGAAAAGGAACATCGTTATCTCTGATATCCGTGTTGAAACTTTCTATAATAATGTCCTCTCTCAATTAGTTGTAAGAAAGTTTTCTTATCAGAATTAAATTAATTTCTTGACAAAACAAAATTACAGTATATTACAAAGCCTCCTGCTTGAGACCTTACTTCTTTGTCACGTAAGAGTGTTAGTTGTTGATATTTCGAAAACTTCAATAATTTTTATTCAAGTGTGACATATCAGTACTTAAAAATTCTGTCATCACTAACTATATCAGTCAGTCATTTCGTACAGTTAACGAACGTTGTGCAGAACAACTCCATATTATAAAAATCACAGCTCAACATGAAATTACTACGAAACAAAAATATTGTCCGACACTCTATCCACTGGAAATCTGTCGTCAAAAAGCGAACGTAGATCACGAGATTTAGTAATAGTATTGATTGGACAGCAAATATAACTCAAGGGGTGTTCATGAACCCTAAAAGTGCGTGCATAAATTCACCATGTTGTTTATGTTTCTGTAGAAGCCATTAGTATTACAGACGCCGATACGGTCTCTGCTTGTATGCTTGGAATACGAATAGCAGCATGACGACGGACAGGTGACCGTGGGGAACTGGATGCAGGTTATTTTATTCCAATCCTAGGTATTTTATTCTAGGACGATGCGTTAACGATACCTCAAATAACTGATACACAACTGTCATTAACCTATTGTAACACACGTTACACTAAATTCTGTTGCTCAAAAATCGTCGCCACGGCTAAAAAGCCACATACAAATGTAAATGTAGGGGGTATTTATTTAAATACAGTATTTCCACTTTACGTGTGATGAAGTAACCTGTGCAGCAACTAACAGACGGCACCCATATGTTTATATGATGATAAAGATTACATTTATTTGTGGTAACGATCCCAGTACTTTTTAAATTATTTAATATGTCGGTAATGCGAATAGTAGCGTGGTCTAGGGGTCGCCGGCACGGTAGCTCAGCGTGTTTGGTCAGAGGGTTAGCTGCCCTCTGTAATAAAAAAACTGAGTGATTCAATCAATAATGAACTTCAACGGCCGTCAGGGGACGTCCGCCACGAACATTTACAACGAACTATAACGAACAAAATGAGAACAAAAAAAAAGGGGGGTAGCGTCTTTGATTGATAATCTAAACGTCTTCGGTCCCGGGTTCGATCCCCGCCACTGCCTAAATTTTGATAAATAATCAGCATTGGCGGCCGAAGACTTCCGGCATAAGAAGTCAGCCTCATTCTGCCAACGGCCTTGTCAAAGAGGGCGGATGAGCGGATAGAGGTTCATGGCACTCTCTTGCCCTAGGGGTGGGAAATTGCCACTAAAGGCGGAAGAATCAGCAATGATCAACGACATGAGGATGCAGAAGGCAATGGAAACCACTGCATTAAAGACACGTAATGTGTATCCACAGGACATGTGGCCTGTAATTGAAGAAGTGTCATGGTAATCTCTCCATTGGCAAAAGATTCCGGAATAGTCCCCCATTCGGATCTCCGGGAGGGGACTGCCAAGGGGGAGGCTACCATGAGAAAAAGATTGAATAATCAACGAAAGGATAACGTTCTACGAGTCGGGGCGTGGAACGTGGTAGGGAAACTAGAAAATCTGAAAAGGGAAATGCAAAGGCTCAATCTAGATATAGCAGGGGTCAGTTAAGTGAAGTGGAAGGAAGACAAGGATTTCTGGTCAGATCAGCATTGGGTAATATCAACAGCAGCAGAAAATGGTATAACAGGTGTAGGATTCGTTATGAATAGGAAGGTAGAGCAGAGGGTGTGTTAGTGTGAACAGTTCAGTGACCGGGTTGTTCTAATGAGAATCGACAGCAGACCAACACCGACAACGATAGTTCAGGTATACATGCCGACGTCGCAAGCTGAAGATGAACAGATAGAGAAAGTGTATGAGGATATTGAAAGAGTAATGCAGTATGTAAAGGGGGAGGAAAATCTAATAGTCATGGGCGACTGGAATGCAGTTGTAGGGGAAGGAGTAGAAGAAAAGGTTACAGGAGAATATGGGCTTGGGACAAGGAATGAAAGAGGAGAGAGACTAATTGAGTTCTGTAACAAGTTTCAGCTAGTAATAGCGAATACCCTGTTCAAGAATCACAAGTGGAGGACGTATACTTGGAAAAGGCCGGGAGATACGGGAAGATTTCAATTAGATTACATCATGGTCAGACAGAGATTCCGAAATCAGATACTAGATTGTAAGGCGTACCCAGGAGCAGATATAGACTCAGATCACAATATAGTAGTGATGAAGAGTAGGCTGAAGTTCAAGACATTAGTCAGGAAGAATCAATACGCAAAGAAGTGGGATACGAAAGTACTAAGGAATGACGAGATACGTTTGAAGTTCTCTAACGCTATAGATACAGCAATAAGGAATAGCACAGTAGGCAGTACAGTTGAAGAGGAATGGACATCTCTAAAAAGGGCCATCACAGAGGTTAGGAAGGAAAACATAGGTACAAAGAAGGTAGCTGCGAAGAAACCATGGGTAACAGAAGAAATACTTCAGTTAATTTATGAAAGGAGGAAGTACAAACATGTTCCGGGAAAATCAGGAATACAGAAATACAAGTCGCTGAGAAATGAAATAAATAGGAAGTGCAGGGAAGCTAAGACGAAATGGCTGCAGGAAAAATGTGAAGACATCTAAAAAGATATGATTGTCGGAAGGACAGACTCAGCACACAGGAAAATCAAAACAACCTTTGGTGACATTAAAAAAAGCAACGGTGCTAACATTAAGAGTGCAACGGGAATTCCACTGTTAAATGCAGAGGAGAGAGCAGATAGGTGGAAAGAATACATTGAAAGCCTCTATAAGGGTGAAGATTTGTCTGATGTGATAGAAGAAGAAACAGGAGTCGATTTTGAAGAGATAGGGGATCGAGTATTAGAATCGGAATTTAAAAGAGCTTTGGAGGACTTACGGTCAAATAAGGCAGAAGGGATAGATAACATTCCATCAGAATTTCTAAATTCGTTGGGGGAAGTGGCAACAAAACAAACTATTCACGTTGGTGTGTAGAATATATGAGTCTGGCGATATACCATCTGACTTTCGGAAAAGCATCATCCACACAATTCCGAAGACGGCAAGAGCTGACAAGTGCGACAATTATCGCACAATCAGCTTAACAGCTGATGCATCGAAGCTGATTACAAGAATAATATACAGAAGAATGGAAAAGAAAATTGAGAATGCGATAGGTGACGATCAGTTTGGCTTTAGGAAAAGCAAAGGGACGAGAGAGGCAATTCTGACGTTACGGCTAATAATGGAAGCAAGGCTAAAGAAAAATCAAGACACTTTCATAGGATTTGTCGAACTGGAAAAAGCGTTCGACAATATAAAATGGTGCAAGCTGTTAGAGATTCTGTAAAAAGTAGGGGTAAGCTATAGGGAGAGACGGGTCATATACAATATGTACAACAACCAAGAGGGAATAATAAGAGTGGACGATCAAGAACGAAGTGCTCGTATTAAGAAGGGTGTAAGACAAGGCTGTAGCCTTTCACCCCTACTCTTCAATCTGTACATCGAGGAAGCAATGATGGAAATAAAAGAAAGGTTCAAGAGTGGAATTAAAATACAAGGTGAAAGGATATCAATGATACGATTCGCTGATGACATTGCTATCCTGAGTGAAAGTGAAGAAGAATTAAATGATCTGCTGAACGGAATGAACAGTCTAATGAGTACACAGTATGGTTTGAGAGTAAATCGGAGAAAGACGAAGGTAATGAGAAGTAGTAGAAAAGAGAACAGCGAGAAACTTAACATCAGGATTGATGTTCACGAAGTCAAAGAAGTTAAGGAATTCTGCTACCTAGGCAGTAAAATAACCAATGACGGACGGAGCAAGGAGGACATCAAAAGCAGACTCGCTATGACAAAAGAGGCATTTCTGGCCAAGAGAAGTCTACTATTATCAAATACCGGCCTTAATATGAGGAAGAAATTTCTGAGGATGTGCGTCTGGAGTACAGCATTGTATGGTAGTGAAACATCGACTGTGGGAAAACCGGAACAGAAGAGAATCGAAGCATTTGAGATGTGGTGCTATAGACGAATGTTGAAAATTAGGTGGACTGATAAGGTAAGGAATGAGGAGGTTCTACGCAGAATCGGAGAGGAAAGGAATATGTGGAAAACACTGATAAGGAGAAGGGACAGGATGATAGGACATCTATATCTACATCTACATCTACATCTACATTTATACTCCGCAAGCCACCCAACGGTAAGAGGTTGAGGGCACTTTACGTGCCACTGTCATTGCCTGCCTTCCCTGTTCCAGTCGCGTATGGTTCGCGGGAAGAACGACTGTCTGAAAGCCTCCGTGCGCGCTCTAATCTCTCTAATTTTACATTCGTGATCTCCTCGGGAGGTATAAGTAGGGGGAAGCAATATATTCGATACCTCATCCAGAAACGCACCCTCTCGAAACCTGGCGAGCAAGCTACACCGCGATGCAGAGCGCCTGTCTTGCAGAGTCTGCCACTTGTGTTTGTTAAACATCTCCTTAACGCTATCACGGTTACCAAATAACCCTGTGACGAAACGCGCCGCTCTTCTTTGGATCTTCTCTATCTCCTCCGTCAACCCCGATCTGGTACGGATCCCACACTGATGAGCAATACTCAAGTATAGGTCGAACGAGTGTTTTGTAAGCCACCTCCTTTGTTGATGGACTACATTTTCTAAGGACTCTCCCAATGAATCTCAACCTAGTACCCGCCTTACCAACAATTAATTTTATGTAATCATTCCACTTCAAATCGTTCCGCATACTCCGCATACTCCCAGATATTTTACAGAAGTAACTGCTACCAGTGTTTGTTCCGCTATCATATAATCATACAATAAAGGATCCTTCTTTCTATGTATTCGCAATACATTACACTTGTCTATGTTAAGGGTCAGTTGCCACTCCCTGCACCAAGTGCCTATCCGCTGCAGATCTTCCTGCATTTCGCTACAATTTTCTAATGCTGCAACTTCTCTGTATACTACAGCATCATCCGTGAAAAGCCGCATGGAACTTCCGACACTATCTACTAGGTCATTTATATACTGTACATTGTGAAAAGCAATGGTCCCATAACACTCCCCTGTGGCACGCCAGAGGTTATTTTAACGTCTGTAGACGTCTCTCCATTGATAACAACATGCTGTGTTCTGTTGGCTAAAAACTCTTCAATCCAGCCACACAGCTGGTCTGATATTCCGTAGACTCTTACTTTGTTTATCAGGCGACAGTTGAAACGTCCCCTTTGAACAAATTATACATGTGAAACGTCCACTTAGAACAATTATACAAGCCTGTGCTTAACCTGACACACAATATTATTTAGCGCAACGCAATCTGACTTTCAATAACCCCTACAAAACAATGGCCCTGACTAACTTTAACCTATACCTTTTACAAATCACTTACCTCACAAAAATCTTCGCTACTCAAGCTACTGCAAAACAGCGAGCGCCACTACTGCCAGCTAAATAAAAGATTCAAACTACTGAAGGTACTAACTACTGATAGGGATAGTTAGCAAATGAAAGATATTAATAGAGAACAAACAATGTATTTACCTTAATATTCATAATTGACATTCAGTATTACAGATTATCAAAACTCCGCCATCTCTCTCCCCACGTCCACCACTGCTGGCGGCTCACCTCCAACTGCCCAGCGCTACGCGCTGTTCGCATCCAGCTATAGCAGTTCATGACAACAATGGCAGACAACAATTCAAACTTTTCATATAGAGAGTGCTACGTAACGTTGCCAATAAAAAAACATAAACAGCAAACTTACATAAAGAAAACATAAACAGCCTACTTACATAAAAACATAAACAGCAAACTTACATAGCCCCCATGCTCCCCACAAAAAATTTTTACAAATGGTGTTGGGCACTGGCCAATACAGATTTGAAAAAATTTTTCATAATTACAATCACAAAGATATCAAATGCACACACTTATTAATACAATGTTGGTTAACAGCTAAAATTTTCTCACAGTCCATAAAGACAGTCCAGATTGTACATCATAATAGTAATTACAGTTTCTCATTAGTAAAAGAAATTGCACACAGAAGTAGTGGATTTCCATGTAGTATTGAAGAAGTAGTGTTGTCCTTCCAACGGAAAGACAGTGCTGACTCTTGAAATGCTGACAGGTAATGGGCCACAATGGAGCAAACCCACAGCAGAGTCATTCGAAGTTCTGACGAATATTGGTAGATAGGTCATCACAGAGCAGACCAACTGCAGTCCTGGTAGAGAGTAAGGCATTGGTGGGTCATCAGAGATGCAGACCCACTGTAGTCCTTGTAGAGATGGCCAGCAGCCATCTGCTGCGACTGTGCAGGTGCACAATCACCTTTGAAGAGTCTTGCGGATAATATAGCAAGTCCATAACCACCACTTGTGCACTCACAGAGTTTTTGGAATTGTCCTTAGAACCAGCAATGCTGTTATTCAGTCCCTTGCTGAATTATTAACACACGTGCAAACACTAACAGTCCCTACTTCTCACATATTGTCCATATACTATGACCAACAGAAACGTGTGCAGTGAAATGTAACGTACAAGGTACTTAATTAGATGAACTGGTGTCAATTACAATATTATAACATGAGAATACAATTACAAAGGTACAAAATACATCATTAAAAACATAACAATACAGATAACATTTGTAGTAATACAGGCTTTACAAAACAATAGAAATAAACATATACATCAGTGTTACAGGAATGATGACATGAGTACATACATAAAAGATCAGAATCACTTTTGAAACGTCAACTTCACACATGAGCATTAAAACAAAGCAGAATAAATAAAGTCTAAGCATCTTTACAAAGAAAATAACAGAGTATTAGAAAAATTCTACAACATAGCTCTCATCAGCTAAACACATAAAGACAGGAAAAACACAAATACACACGGGTACCCAAACACATACTGGGATAACACCAAAAGGAAAGGACAACACACAATTACATATTGGGAAAAAGCAGCAAAGAGGAAAGGACAGGGTTTGTTTTACTGCAGTATTTTGCTTGGAGATCTCCCTTCATTCCATAGATCGTTCGTCTTATTTCAACCTTTGCTTCCACCAAAAAAAATCCTATCTAAGCATGCTTTCTGTATTTATATGTTCACATATTGCTTACCCCATCATTTATTTACAAGAAAATCCTACCTATACCTCGTTCCTGTATTCTATTCATATTTCTTTCAAAATAATTATTTCTGATTGTACAATACTCATTGGGGCCCAAATCTTTCTTCGCAATGCATTCTTTACCTATTCTCCATAGTCAGTTTCTTATATAGTCTACCCCCTCTTAAGCTAACTTAAATCTACTGAGCTCAGATATATATACCAAGGGACGAGGCAATGCAGCAAAAAAAAAATAATTAACACAAACATCAATGACAAAAAATAGAAATGGCAAAGCAAGCAGCATAAATTAGCAAAGCAAGTGCAATATCACAACTAATATAAGGCAATGCAGGAAACAAGAAAAACTAGCTTAGAAGAGTAACACAAAGTCAAATTCAGTAACACTATGCCTGACAAACAGCAGCAACTTATACCTAAACATGACATAGCGCAAGCAGAAAAAATATTACAGGAAAAACAACAATGCAGACAAGGGAAATGTCTATTCACATCTTAATGTCTATGTAATTAAAGTGGTGCACCATAACAACTTATTGTAAAAAAATATTACCATGTACTTGAAAAGAAAATCATGTTTTACTGTTACGAGTTCCTTCGTATTGTTCTTTCCTTTCCAAGTGCTCCTTTTTAAAGAATGTGGATCATAAAATAATTATTTAATAAATCTGTTGACAGAAAGAGTTCACATTAGCAAATGCATTTCATTTTATAAAAGCAATGCTGCAACACAGCTGGAAACCAGATATCAAATGAAATAAGCAATTACGCAAACCAAAGCATAAAAATGTCATTCAGTAGTCATGTGACATTTCATTTCATAAGTTAATTGCTCTCAACTCTCGTACAAAGACTCTTGTCATAATCAGGTGTGCAGATGTAAAAATATTTCTTGTCAATTCATAAGCATTTCAATAATTAGCACAAAGTGCGAGTAATCATATGTTTTTAAGTAACGAGGGTGTCGCATTAGCGATGAAAGGCACAGCTTAATGGCTTGTTCTCCAGGTGTTTGACACAGCTGTGTGCCCACAACGCATTACAAAAATCATATGTTTTCAAGTAACGAGCGTGTCGCATTAGCGATGCCCTCTAAACAGGGGTATAGGCCTCTCTTTGTCCTTCTCTTCCACCTGTGCCTCTGGCACACCCTAATGGCTTTCTTTTCTACCTGAGCGTCTGAAAAGGCTTGTTCTCCAGGTGTCTGACACACCTGGGTGCCCACGTCACATTATGTGCAGGTGGTCACTTAACTTTCTTACGGAAATATTTACGACAGTAGTTTCCGCTACAGTGACAGTCTCATATAAAAACATTTCACAGGTCAAGAATTTTATTGACATAAACATACCTCAACAGCATAATACACATCGTCGTCGTAAAAATAACATCATAACACCTCAGTCAAATGTCAAAAACGTCGTAGCTTCCTCCAATGATTTCAAAACCTAAAGAAAATTCTCTGCTCATTTCAGTAGTGTCATCTACCTCAAACGTACTTTAAAAATTATGATCTCATACCAAAATACATCATTCAAAGCTCTCATAGTATCACAATGGTTCCAAAAAAATATGAACAGTTCACAAAGTACAGACAAAGTACAATTTCTTAAGTGTGAAGTAATCCAACTCTGTAATTGCGTAAACATGTGTCACTGACGTAGTAAAAGGATGTTTGTTTCTCTGTTAAATGATCAGATAGCTGTGTAATTTATGTGTTAGAGAAATATGGTACCGATGTGTTAAATTGTATAAGCAAATACCATATTAGCTAGGGCTCCTTGTGCTTGCCAAACACATGGTACACAAAGTAGGCGTGTACCCCCCTGAGGTTTGTTGTAATTATACCCTCAGGTGTTACAGATTACAGCAATGGAATGAAATGTATCACGAAAAACTTTCTTTGTAATTCAAAAATCTTTAAAAATAAATGTTTTAAGTACAAAATTAATCACTCAAGTACGTGTCCTGTAGCGCTAAATGTGCGTTTTGCTCTAAGATAATCTCTGGGAAGTGTCGTAGTTATCGTCCTCCAAAAGCTAAGTTCAGCAGAAGCCAATGTACTTACCTCATGATAAACAAAAGTGAAATGCTTTGCGTATAGATAACTTAGTTATTACGCTTATTGCCGTGATGAGGAAAGTACTGTGCTGTAACGTATTGTTGTCCTACGGAAAAGGCTGTCTCCTTGTAGCAATAGCACAAAAGTTACTACTAAAACATGTCTCACTTTATAGAAGAATTCAAAAAAAACTGTGCAGATATAAAACAGATACACCGCAAAAACAACATTGTAAATTGTCACTCATTAGTAACATCGTGATATAATCGTGTAGCTGTCAAAGAAACCAAATACTAAGTCATCTTGAATCTCACAGAAAGTACTTCAAATCCTGAATCCACTCTCAAGCAAACCAAAATGTTGCATGAAAATTTCATTAGCAGTGCTGGTAAATGTTCTAATCGTGCAACTAACAAGCAAGAATGTACACACACAATTACACTGTGTCGTCTGTTCGCAATAACAATGCATTCGTAATTTCTGTTTAAATAATTTCTCTTGGTTCTTGACTGGATGGTTAGTTAGCTTTAAAACATAGTTGCATGTTAACAGTTTCTCAGTGTGACAAATTGTACAAGTAGCGTGAAGTGAAAATTGCAAAGACTAAGTTAAAAAGCAGATTATCTGTCAATAAATGGTTTTACATGAGAAATGTGGTGTAAACCTTTACTCTTTGCTCTTCTCAGTACGCAGAGTTTCAACTTGAATGCAAGTATCATGCGGTATTCGTCCGTAAAGAATACGGGAATTTTGCTCAAGGTTAGCGTCAATGTTATTTTTCTCGGAGCCAGCCGGCGCACGCAGCTGCCTGCGGTGCGAGTCATTGTCTGTTTCTTTGTTGGCGCGCGCCGTTACTGGGATTAGGAGGCCTAACTTCCACAAATTCGCCTTGCCCAGAGGGCCCAGCTCTGTTTAAAACTCGCCAGTTCTGATGCAATTCAGGTCTGTCGTTACGATCATATCGTCTGTCGTCATGTCGGTAGGTTCGATAGTTTCTTTCTTGTCGGTCATGTGGTGGAGAATTTCTCCTTGAATCGTAGCTACGCACTGGACCGTTGCGTCTAAAGTTATTCTGTCTCCCTTGATAATAGTTATTTTGGTTCCCATATTGTCTGTTTCTCTGATTGTCTCTGTGATAGTCATTACTGCGGAGAGGTGATCTTTCCCTGTAACTATTACTCTGCCAGTGGTTGTCATATGGGTGGTGTCTGTTTTGGTCACGATTTACGTTATAAGAATAGGTTTGTCGTGGCCATTTATTGTTTCTGTCGTCACGGAATTGTGACGGATGTGACCTATAGTGATTGTTTTCCTGTTTTCGCATCCCGCGACTGTCTGTGTCAATTTCCAGTTCTTGTAACAGTCCCTGAAAAGCTTCAATGTCGTCTTTGCAACGTCCTGCCAAAATAATATGTCGTAAATGTTCAGGCAGTTTGATTAAACAAATGCGGGTGAGTTCTGAGGGGCTGTATGGGTTTGACAGGTACTGATTCTTGTGCAACATGTCTTCAAAATATTTCACAAGACTGGAAAATTCAGATTGTTCGAAGTGTTTCATCATCATGATGCTATGTTTCACGCGATCTTGTGTAGCTTGTGACCAATATGCTGAGAGGAACGCATGGTAAAATTCTCCTTCACTGTGACAATCATGAATGACCGATCGCATTCTTACAGCTGGTTCATTCTCCAAGTAGCCACACATAAATTCTAATCTGTGTTCTAATGACCAGTTGGGAGGAAAACAATGAGAGAATTGATGGAGCCACGCTTGTGGATGAATGTCGTTGCCAGAATTCTTAAATGTTTTGAATTTACGTGTAGTAATGAACAGCTTATAGTCAAAATCATCGTGTCGGCGAGTAGCATGTCGGTCATTGTCACGTCGTTTCGGCGGTTCCATCTCAAAATTCGGTGTACCTTGCCAATTTCTTTCATAATTACCGAAATGCCCTGTGCTATTATTTTGTGGCTTTTCCGTATTTCTAAGTTCCTCTTCCCGTGTTGGAGCGCGAGTATCCTCTGAAATATGTAATTCTTGTATTACCTGTGTCAACTGATCTTGTAATTCCCGCATTTCTCTTTTGTACTGTGTGTTGATTTGATTTTGATTTTGTTTGAATTTTCTAATTTGTTCATACTCTTCTGTGTCAGTGAAGGCTACGGGTCTTGTGTCATTCAGATCATCATCTACCTTTGTAGATAAGTTAGTGACCTGATCCGAAAGTTCGGCTACTTTCTCTGATAATGAACTAATTTCCCCCATGTGTCTTTCTACTGTGTCCTTTAAGTTTTCCTGAGTTTTTGCAAGTTGCGTAACCGAATCGGTAGATGCAACTGAGTCCATTTTAGCTTGCAAGGTCTCATGATTTTCATGAACAATAGTTTGCAGCTCTTTTATGGCTGCTTCGTGATTCTGTAATGCATTTTCATGCCGCGAAAAAATAGGCTGAAATGCTCACAAATTTGTGTTTTTACGTCATTACAGACTTTTTGGCATTTCGATTCAATGTTATGTAACTCAGTAGTTAGATCTTCACGTGTTTGTTCAAGTGTGGTGTCTAACTTCCGAAGATTTTGTTCCATTGTGTCTAACTTTTTAAGATTTTGTTCCACTGTGTCTAACTTTTTAAGATTTTGTTCCATTGTGTCTAACTTTTGAAGATTTTGTCCCATCTGTCTCTGATTTTGTTCCATTTGTTGCATTAGTTGTAATAACAATGCATTAGTGTCTGGAATCTGTTCCTCTACTCTTTTCGGCAGTGCAATTGCGCCGGCAACATTCACATTTTGACAAGCTGAAAATGTGTCTTGACTTATTTGAGAAAACGGTGAGGACGCAAAACCTGAATCTACAGTATTTGCAATATTGTGTCCTATCATTTCGGATTCCTGAGGCGAGCTGTTGCCGACCGACCGATCGATAATGCTTCCCTGTTCACTACCTGTTTGACTGTCTACGCCATTGTTTGACGTCCGCTCCATTTCCCTATGCACAGTTACCAAATTACTACTTTGAACATTAGTTAACTCATTACACAGTGGCGCTAACACATTGCTTTCGTCTTCACTGTCGTTTCTCAGTTTACTTTGGAGCCGAGTGTTACGTTTTTCACACGCCATTATTGTGACAATATTTCACACGATAACACAGAAAAACACAATTTGAAGAGCAAAAATAGGAGAACACATTAACATAGCACTGAAAATAATATCTAGTTAATTGCAGCTGCGAAATACTTGGTGCAAATCTACATGCATGCCACAACTGTTTTACAGTACAACAATGAAAGACTGCAACTACAAAGGAGATTCTCTCTACAATTACGCGCTAGCTATAAACAAAATCTACACTAATTACACAAACTACAAGAAAAAAATCAGAAGATTCCAGTGAGGTATCCTAGGCTAAGGGTCGACATATGAAACGTCCCCTTTGAACTAATTTTACATGTGAAACGTCCACTTAGAACAATTATACAAGCCTGTGCTTAACCTGACACACAATATTATTTAGCGCAACGCAATCTGACTTTCAATAACCCCTACAAAACAATGGCCCTGACTAACTTTAACCTATACCTTTTACAAATCACTTACCTCACAAAAATCTTCGCTACTCAAGCTACTGCAAAACAGCGAGCGCCACTACTGCCAGCTAAATAAAAGATTCAAACTACTGAAGGTACTAACTACTGATAGGGATAGTTAGCAAATGAAAGATATTAATAGAGAACAAACAATGTATTTACCTTAATATTCATAATTGACATTCAGTATTACAGATTATCAAAACTCCGCCATCTCTCTCCCCACGTCCACCACTGCTGGCGGCTCACCTCCAACTGCCCAGCGCTACGCGCTGTTCGCATCCAGCTATAGCAGTTCATGACAACAATGGCAGACAACAATTCAAACTTTTCATATAGAGAGTGCTACGTAACGTTGCCAATAAAAAAACATAAACAGCAAACTTACATAAAGAAAACATAAACAGCCTACTTACATAAAAACATAAACAGCAAACTTACACAGTGCGGAACTGTATCGAACGCCTTCCGGAAGTCAAGAAAAACAGCATCTACCTGGGAGCCTGTATCTAATATTTTCTGGGTCTCATGAACAAATAAAGCGAGTTGGGTCTCACACGATCGCTGTTTTCGGAATCCATGTTGATTCCTACATAGTAGATTCTTGGTTTCCAAAAACGACATGATACTCGAGCAAAACACATGTTCTAAAATTCTACAACAGATCGACGTCAGAGATATAGGTCTATAGTTTTGCGCATCTGCTCGACGACCCTTCTTGAAGACTGGGACTACCTGTGCTCTTTTCCAATCATTTGGAACCTTCCGTTCCTCTAGAGACTTGCGGTACACGGCTGTTAGAAGGGGGGCAAGTTCTTTCGCGTAGTCTGTGTAGAATCGAATTGGTATCCCGTCAGGTCCAGTGGACTTTCCTCTGTTGAGTGATTCCAGTTGCTTTTCTATTCCTTGGACACTTATTTCGATGTCAGCCATTTTTTCGTTTGTGCGAGGTTTTAGATAAGGAACTGCAGTGTGGTCTTCCTCTCTGAAACAGCTTTGGAAAAAGGTGTTTATTATTTCAGCTTTACGCGTGTCATCCTGTGTTTCAATGCCTTCATCATCCCGGAGTGTCTGGATATGCTGTTTCGAGCCACTTACTGATTTAACGTAAGACCAGAACTTCCTAGGATTTTCTGTCAAGTCGGTACATAGAATTTTACTTTCGAATTCACTGAATGCTTCACGCATAGCCCTCCTTACGCTAACTTTGACATCGTTTAGCTTCTGTTTGTCTGAGAGGTTTTGGCTGCGTTTAAACTTGGAGTGAAGCTCTCTTTGCTTTCGCAGTAGTTTCCTAACTTTGTTGTTGTACCATGGTGGGTTTTTCCCGTCCCTCACAGTTTTACTCGGCACGTACCTGTCTAAAACGCATTTTACGATTGCCTTGAACTTTTTCCATAAACACTCAACATTGTCAGTGTCGGAACAGAAATTTTCGTTTTGATCTGTTAGGTAGTCTGAAATCTGCCTTCTATTATTCTTGCTAAACAGATAAACCTTCCTCCCTTTTTTTATATTCCTTTTACCTTCCATATTCAGGGATGCTGCAACGGCCTTATGATCACTGATTCCCTGTTCTGCACATACAGAGTCGAAAAGTTCGGGTCTGTTTGTTATCAGTAGGTCCAAGATGTTATCTCCACGAGTCGGTTCTCTGTTTAATTGCTCGAGGTAATTTTCGGATAGTGCACTCAGTATAATGTCACTCGATGCTCTGTCCCTACCACCCGTCCTAAGCATCTGAGTGTCCCAGTCTATATCTGGTAAATTGAAATCTCCGCCTAAGACTATAACATGCTGAGAAACTTTATGTGCAATATATTCCAAATTTTCTCTAAGTTGTTCTGCCACTAATGCTGCTGAGTCGGGAGGACGGTAAAAGGAGCCAATTATTAAACTAGCTCAGTTGTTGAGTGTAACCTCGACCCATAATAATTCACAGGAACTATCCACTTCTACTTCACTACAGGATAAACTACTACTAACAGCGACGAACACTCCACCACCGGTTGCATGCAATCTATCCTTTCTAAACACCGTCTGTACCTTTGTAAAAATCTGCTAAGACATGAGGGAATGACTTCCATGGTACTAGAGGGTGCTGTAGAGGGGAAAAACTGTAGAGGAAGACAGAGATTGGAATACGTCAAGCTAATAATTGAGGACGTAGGTTGCAAGTGCTACTCTGAGATGAAGAGGTTAGCACAGGAAAGGAGTTCGTGGCGGGCCGCATCAAACCAGGCAGTAGACTGATGACCAAAAAAAAACAAGCGTGAATGTAACTGGCTGACTGTTAACGATAAAATGTAAACATTGAAGTGTGGATAGCTGGGAGCGTTGGGTAGTTACGTACATTTTTGACAAGAAAAGAAAAATGTGTGTGAATTCCTAAATTACCAAACTGCTGAGGTCATCGGTCCCTAGACTCACACACTGCTTAAACTAACTTACGCTAAGGACAACACACACACACAGGACTCGAACCTCCGGTGGGAGGGGCCGCGCAGTTAGTGACATGGCGTCTCTAACCGCGCGGCCACTCCGCGCGGCACAGTTTTGACAATTTACGACTTACAACCGTAACTGAAAAAAAACTGGTATTTAGATTTTCTACTTTACCATTTCACAGTAGAATTGAAAATATTCGTACTAGTAAAAATTTAAATTATATTATAGATTGTTGTATGAGAAGAGTACGTACATTTCACTTGCATGTATAATGCGAGGAGCGTTCAATAAGTGAACCAACAATTTTTTTCCTAACAGCATGTTCGTCTTATTCAGAATTCCAATACTTCTCTCCACTCTTTTGGCTATAAAACACTATTTTTCAACATAATCTCCATTCGGTGCGACGAAGTAACACCACGTTAATTGGAGAGTATGTATGGCTGCATGGTATCAACTTACCGGCCGATGTCGGAAGCAACGTTTTCCACTACCAACAGAGACATCTAGCTGAAGTGCAGCGTGTTTGATGGTTAACCGTCGGTCGCGTCGAATGAGAATATTCGCACGTTCCAACACAGCAAGGATTCACAGCTGTGTGTGACCAGCCGTCGCGCGATCTCGTTTAGATGATGACAGATGCATTGCCCAACGACTCACCGTGGTTTTGTTCACTGCCATGCTCTAATTTCAGCTTCCTGCTTAGAATGCACCTCCGTTACAGACGCCATTTTGAATTCTACGTATAGTGTCGCCACCTATCAGAACTTCATGAAAATATAGAGACTGAAGCGGGGAAAGTCCACTAAGTCCCACAGCAAATCCAGAATTTTTTCAACAGAAATTGCCTAAAAAGACGGTATCGATTTATTTATGGAACGACTTTCGTATTATTAATAGTTATGTTGTTTGGTGATAGTTTCGTAGCAACGAGGGCTGTTTGTATGAATTGCCCAAAAGTGAAAATAGAGAATACCTCGTCAAAGCTACACGTGTGGTTTATCGTTGTAAAACAGTACACCTAAAATGTAAGCATACGTGAACTGAAAATTATGTGAACGGAAAGTAAAGTTATTCTGAAATGAAACGCCGAGGCGGCAGAGACTTTCATAAAAGGGTAATCAGTTACAGACACCAAGAGAAAAGTAACTTAATTGGAAAGCAAAAAAGCATTTGCGTTATTCTGAAGTTCATGCGGTGGAAATAATATTTTAAACTCTGGGAGCAACTCGACGGCGTCTGAAATGAAACGTTAATGCAGCTGTAAGACAAGGAAGATCCCTTTCACTCCGTCGAGCAGGTCTACGTCACGAATTAATGCGGAAGTGGGGTGGAGTAATTAAGAGGACCATTTATCGGAGAGGGGCTTAAAAACACATTTGTCGCTCGCTCGATATTATCGACTTCATTTAACTCGGATACAGTGTCCGCCGGCGTATAATTACGGGAACAAAATTTAAAATACAGTGGCTTTAAATTATTTCGGCCCCAGAGTGTTCCGCGCTCGTTAGAAAGTTTGATTTCGTCGAACACAAGAGGGAGAACTTTGATGTGACATCTTCCGAAATGTTCTTAAAAATAGAAGAGCGGAGCGAAAGAATTCCGGAGACTCGTAAACAGCGCCTTGAGGGAGGGTAATGGCACTCAGTCAGGCGACTGACTTCCGAGTTTCGTGTTTAATGGAGGCGCATAATTTGCCCCGAGGAAGCACTTCGCCTCACTTCGCCACCCCCCCCCCCCCCCCTCTCTCCACTGCACTTCGCTTTCGCATTCGTGATTTACTGCGTCGGGCCGGAAACAAAAGCCGAAGGTCTGGTAGCAGATTAGATTGCCGTAGTGACACGCGAAGAACGTATACCATTAGAGTTCGGAATACGTCACTCCTCGGCATTCTGTTCGTGCTTGCGATTTTGTAACGAACATCGCCTTGTAAATAGGGGTAGTACTTGGCCTCTTCTTGTTGTAACACTTCACCTCTCTGCTGCAAATTGGAGTCAGAAATGAAGAGTGTAGCTAGTGTAATCTACTCCATTAGCATCTGATTACTGTTTGCGAGATTTGAGCTGCTTCCACAAACTTCCAGAAATATTTTCTTAGCTAACGCTAGTCTCTGTTTCACATCCTCTCTACGTGAACGATCATCAGTCATTTTGCTGCCCTATAGCTAGTGCGACTTACTTCTTTTAGTGTCTCATTTCCTAACGCAATTCCCTCAGCATCAGCTCATTTATTTGGTCCACATTGCCTTACGGTCGTATTATTTTAGTGAATGCTTCTCGGTAGGAAATTAACGTGATCGGATCTGAACTGAAAGAACCAGAGGTAATTCACAGACGGAAAGGGGGGACTAAGCAACGATTTCCTACAGCAAGCAGAAGCAGTAGAGAATGAATGTGTGTGTTATGGAATCGAAATCGTGAAAGCAATAAAAGCAGCAGAGAGTCAAGTAAGAAAAGCAAGGTCCAGTAGGAATCTTCGGATAAAACAGAGGTACTGACTAACGGGCGAATAAAGAATGAAACGAAGATCAGAGTTCTGTCGACATCGACGTCATTAGAGACGTTGCGCAAACTCGGTTTGTCTCAAGGATGGTGAAAGAAAGTGGGCGTGTCCCTTTCAGAGTAACCATCTCGGCATTTATCTGGAGCACTTTGTCTTGTTGGGAGGTCTCAAATTTGAACTAGCGTCACCAGTCTCCGAATGCAATGTGTTAATAGCTGGATTTAATCAACGAAGGGAAAATATACAGGAAATGATCCACGTAAAAGGGAATGTAGTCCACCAATATGTATATACTGGGAAAATACAGTCAGAATTTACTGAACAATCATACGAGACCTCCTAAAAATCGGTCAAGTTTGTGTGATGCAACAAAGATGTACAGACGGATACTGAATGTGTGCAGAGAAGTCCACCACGCATTAGGACATGAGATACACGTACGTTTTCACGGATGTGCTGAAAAACTTCGTTTGTAAGATTCTGCAGATGGACGCCACCTGACCCGCGAAACATTATTTACAGTGATTCAAGAACGGTAATTAAGCGAGGAATCTAGGAATACACTACTGTCTCCTACGAATCGACTAAAGTCTAAACTACACTAAAGAACAAAAGAAACTGGTACACCTGCGTAAAATCGTGTAGGACCACCGCGAGCACGCAGAAGTACCGCAGCATGACGTGGTATCGACTCGACTAACGTCTGAAGTAATGCTGGTGGTAATTGACACCATGAATCCTGAAGGGCTGTCCATTGATCCCCAAGAGTACGAGAAAGTAGAGATTTCTTTTGAACAGCACGTTACAATGCATCCCAGATTTGCTCAATGATGTTCATGTCTGGGGAGTTTGGTGTCCAGCTGAACTGTTTACACTCAGAACAGTGTTCCTGGAGCCACTCTGTAGTAATTCTGGAAATGTGGCATGTCGCATTGTCCTGCTCGAATTTCCTTACTCCGTCGGAATTCACAACGGTGATGAATGGATGCGGGTGATCAGACGGGATGCTTACGTACGTGTCACCTGTCAGAGTCGTATCTACACGTATCAGGAGTCACATATCATTCCATCTGCACACGCCCCACAACCTCTTATACCAGGCGATCAAGTCTACCTCCTGGGAGGCCGTCGCCACACGACATTTAATTTGGATTAGAGAGACTCCACCAGCTTGAACAGTCCCCTGCTGACCTGCAGGGTCCATAGATTCATAAGGTTTTCTCCATAGCGGCACACGTCCATCCGCTCCATACAATTCGAAACGAGACTCGTTCGACTAGGAAACTTGTTTCCAGTCATCAGTAGTCCAGTGTCGGTGTTGACGGCTCCAGCAAGCCCTAAAGCTTTGTGTCGTGCAGTCATCAAGGGTACACGAGTGGGCCTTCGGCCCCGAAAGCCCATATCGATGATGTTTCGTTGAATGGTTCGCACGCTGACAGGTGTTGATGGCGTATCACTGAAATATGCACCAATTTGAGGAAGCGCTGTACTTCTTTCACTTTTGATTACGCACCGTTAATGGTCTATGGGAGCCATGTCGGACAATCTGGGTAGCCAAGTCATACCTTGCAGTTGTCCAGAATGTTCTTCAAACCAATCGCGAAAAATGCGGCCCGGTCACATGGTGCATTGCCACTTGCCATAAAAATTCCGTCGTTGTTTAGGAACATGACGTCCATGAACGGGTGTAGGTGGTTTCCATGTAGGCGAACATCCGCAGGACACAGTCCACTCGATGTAAACAGAGCCCACACCATTATGGCGCTGCTACCAGCTTGCACAGCGCCTTGTTGACAACTCTGTCGATCGCTTCGAAGGGTTCACAAATGGTTCAAATGGCTCTGAGCACTATGGGACTTAACATCTGAGGTCATCAGTCCCCTAGACGTAGAACTACTTAAACCTAACTAACGTAAGGGCATCACACACATCCAAGCCCGAGGCAGGATTCGAATCTGCGACCGTTGCAACAGTGCGGCTCCGGACTGTAGCGGCTAGAACTTCTCGGCCACAGCGGCCGGCGCTTTGTAGGGCTCACCAACTGCAATCGGGACATGTAACCAGTCCACGGTTTTCCAATAGTCTAGGGCCCAACCGCTATGGTCACGAGCTCAGGAGAGGCGCTGAAGGCGATGTCGTGCTGTTAGCAAAGGCAGTCGCGTCGGTCCTCTGCCACAGGCCATTACAGCCAAATTTTGACACTAAATCGTACGTCCCACATTGATTTCTGGATTTTTTTCACGCGGTGTTGCTTGTCTGTTAACAGTGACACCTCCACGCAAAACCCGCTGCTCTGGGTCGTTAAGTGAAGACCATCGGTCATTGCGTTGCCCGTGGTGAGAGACAATGCCTGAAATCCAGAATGAGATTTTCACTCTGCAGCGGAGTGTGCGCTGATATGAAACTTCCTGGCAGATTAAAACTGTGTGCCGGTCCGAGACTCGAACTCGGGACCTATGCCTTTCGCGGGCAAGTGCTCTACCAACTGAGCTACCCAAGCACGACTCACGCCCCGTCCTCACAGCTTTACTTCTCCCAGTACCTCGTCTCCTACCTTCCAAACCTTACACAAGGCCTCCAGCACACAGTTTTAATGTGTCAGAAAGTTTCATATCAGCGCACACTCCGCTGCAGAGTGAAAATCTCATTCTGGAAACATCCCCCAAGCTGTGGCTAAGCCATGTCTCCGCAGTATCCTTTCTTTCTGGAGTGCTAGTTCTGCAAGGTTCGCAGGAGAGCTTCTGTAAAGTTTGAAAAGTAGGAGACGAGGCACTGAGAGAAGTAAAGCTGTGAGGACGGGGCGTGAGTCGTCCTTGGGTAGCTCAGATGATAGAGCACTTGCCCGCGAAAGGCAAAGGTCCCGAGTTCGAGTCTCGGTCCTGCACACAGTTTTAATCTGCCAGGAGGTTTCAATGCCTGAAATGTTACATTTTCACACTGTTGATCTCGGACCATTGAATACCATAACGATTTTCGAAATGGGATGTCCTGTGCGTCTAGCTCCAATTACTATTGCACGTTCGAAGTATGTTAATTCCCGTCGCGTGGCCATAATCACTTCGGAAACCTTTTCGTATGAATCACCTGAGTACAAATGACATCCCCGCCAATGCGCTGCTCTTTCATGTCTTTTTTCCGTGATACTACTGCCATGTAGATGTGAGTATATCCCTATCCCATGACTTATCATCTCAGTATCCATAACTTTACAACAGATTGAAGTCACCCATACAGATCTATAATCGCATTACAACAAAATTTCATCAGGTAGAATGTGTGGCACAGCTTCAGGCTAGGGTCTATAAGTCCGAGTACGACCCTAGCGTAACTTACAGGTTTCTGTGATGAGTGCGTATGGGTCATTAATCACATAACTCTGTGGCGCTATTACGTTTACAGGCCGGTGTGTCCCAGTGATTTGCATGTTTCACATCAGAGGCGAGTGACGGCGCACATTCAGGACGCTCTCGTGGAGTTTTATCGGGGTGGCCTCTGCCGCTACCTGGGGCTGGCGCTGGAATCTTGTTGAACGCGCCGCTAGTGGGCGACCTCTCCGTCTGGCACACTGCCAGGCGCGCCCTTCTGCATCGCAGAGGCTCAATTTTGCGGCGTGTTGCGGCTTCCGGGAGCTACAAACTGAAAAAGAAGATTGTAGGCTACGCTGCTGCCGGATATTTGCCTTTATACCAGCTGCGGGCGGCGGAGTGAAATATTCCCATCGACAAAGTGCGCCACTGCATCGGACCGCTTATATATGAATCCTGAATGTGAATTCTTTCTCTGTCTTCGTTTAGAAATGAAGGAGGCACACTATTATTGGCCTACAGCGCTGAAGTCAGACTGTTGTAGAATTATGCGACATGTTTTACACTCATGCGCTACGACGGCTTTCGAGCACTACAATCCCTTCTACAAAAATCAAAATGGATTCCTCGAACTAGTCTTTGTTCCTTCCTGGCAGATTAAAACTGTGTGCCGGACTGAGACTCGTACTCGGGACCTTTGCCTTTCGCGGGCAAGCGCTCTACCATCTGAGCTACCCAAGCACGACTCACACCCCGTCCTCACAGCTTTAAATCAGCCAGTATCTCGTCTCCTACCTTCCAAACTTCACGGAAGCTCTCCTGCGAACCTTGCAGAACTAGAACTCCTCAAAGAAAGGATATTGAGGAGACATGGCTTAGCCACAGCCTGGGGGATGTTTCCAAAATGAGATTTTCACTCTGCAGCGGAGTGTCCGCTGATATGAAACTTTCTGACAGATTAAAACTGTGTGCTGGAGACCTTGTGTCAGGTTTGGAAGGTAGGAGATGAGGTACTGTGACAAGTAAAGCTGTTAGGACGGTCCGTGAGTCGTGCTTGGGTAGCTCAGATGGTAGAGCACTTTCCCGAGAAAGGCAAAGGTCCCGACTTCGAGTCTCGGTCCGGCACACAGTTTTAATCTGCCAGGAAGTTTCATGTCAGCGCACACTCCGCTGCAGAGTGAAAATCTCATTCTGGAAACATCCCCCAGGCTGTGGCTAAGCCATGTTTCCTCAATATCCTTTCTTTCAGGAGTGCTAGTTCTGCAAGGTTCGCCGGAGACCTTCTGTAAAGTTTGGAAAGTAGGAGACGAGGTACTGGCAGAAGGAAAGCTGTGAGGACAGGGCGTGAGTCTTGCTTGGGTAGCTCAGGTGGTAGAGCACTTGTCTGCGAAAGGCAAAGGTCCCGAGTTCGAGTCTCGGTGCGGCACACAGGTTTAATCTGCCAGGAAGATTCACATCAGCGCACACTCCGCTGCAGAATGAAAATATCATTCTGGTAGTCTTTGTTCGTCAGTAAAATTCAATGCTCCTTAGGACAAGGCGGACGGTTTGACATCATATTCCTTCACTTCAGATGGTTGCATAAGTTCGCAGCGTTTCTGTTTTGGGTGTTAGTATTATTGTTGCTATGGCTTTGTTTACCCACTGTCATTTCTTCATTTATAGTTCACTGTTGCTATTTGACATTACATACTGTCTTTTGCCATTTGGAGAGAGTATATGGAACTGCGAGAGCTAGAAAACGGAGTTCCAAGTGGAAAAATTGTAACATTTTCGGCATGTTCTTTTGTTTGACTTGAGTAGAGCTGTGACAGCAACGGAAGCAGCCATAAACATTTGTATCATGTGTTGATAATGCCACTGGACAGAGCACGACAAGAAAATGGTTCCGTCTTTTTAAGGAGGGACATTTCCATGTTTGTGACTTTGAACTTTCAGGAAGACCATTGCGGTTGTATGGAGATCGTTTAAACGCATGATTACACGATATTCTATATCAGTGTACTCGAGAAGTGACAAATGGTATGGTCTGTGACCATTCCACCATCGTCAGAAATATGCATGCAATGCGGTAGGTTAAAAATGTGTACAGGTACCGCATGTTCTGCACCAAAATAAAAATATCAGCGCGTGACCACATGTGCATCTCCGCTTGCTCGTCATCGACTTACTCGTGATCAATACCGACCATTCCTTTCCTGTATCGTTACGTGTGAAGAGAAATGGTGTCTCTATGCTAATATAAGCAAAAGAAAGGATGGTTCAGGCCGAACAAAGAAGGAACTCCCCTTAAAAACACCAGCGTGCGTCCATAAAAGATAATGTTATACATCTGATGGAAGAGCGACGGTGTGGTGAATTACGAATTACTCTACTGGCCGTTAAAATTGCTACACCACTTAGATGACGTGCTACAGACACAAAATTTAACCGACACGAAGAAGATGCTGTGATATGCAAATGATTAGCTTTTCAGAGCATTCACACAAGGTTGGCGCCGGTGTTGACGCCTACAACGTGCTGACACGAGGAAAGTTTCCTACCAATTTCTCATACACAAACAGCAGTTGGCCGGCGTTGCCTGGTGAAATGTTGTTGTGATGCGTCGTGTAAGGAGGAGAAATGATTACCATCACGTTTCCGACTTTGATAACGTTCGGATTGTGGCCTATCGCGATTGCGGTTTATCGTATCGCGACATTGCTGCTCGCGTTGGTCGAGATCCAATGACTCTTAGCAGAATATGGAATCGGTGGGTTCAGGAAGGTAATACGGAACGCCGTGCTGGATCCCAACGGCCTCGTATCACTAGCAGTCGAGATGACGGGCATCTTATCCGCGTGGCTGTAACGGATCGTGCAGCCACGTCTCGATCCCTGAGTCAACAGATGGGGACGTTTGCAAGACAATAACCATCTGCACGAACAGTTCGACGACGTTCGCAGCAGCATGAGCTATCAGCTCGGAGACCACGGCTGCTGTCACCCTTGACACTGCATCACAGACAGGAGCGCCTGCGATGGTGTACTCAACGACGAACCTGGGTGCACGAATGGTAAAACGTCATTTTTTCGGATGAATACAGGTTCTGTTCACAGCATCATGGTGGTCGGTCGCATCCATGTTTGGGGACATCGTGGTGAACACACATTGGAAGCGTGTATTCGTCATCGCCATAGTGGCGTATCACCCGACGTGATGGTATGGAGCCAGCCGGAGTGGCCGTGCGGTTCTAGGCGCTACAGTCTGGAACCGAGCGACCGCAACGGTCGCAGGTTCGAATCCTGCCTCGGGAATGAATGTGTGTGATGTCCTTAGGTTAGGTTTAATTAGTTCTAAGTTCTAGGCTAATGATGACCTCAGAAGTGGCATAGTGCTCAGAGCCATTTGAACCATTTGTGATGGTATGGGGTGCCATTGTTTACATGTCTCGGTCACCTCTTGTTCGCATTGACGGCACTTTGAACAGTGGACGTTACATTTCAGATGTGTTACGACTCGTGGCTATTCCCTTCATTCGATGCCTGCGAAACCCTACATTTCAGCAGGATAATGCACGACCGCCTGTTGCAGCTCCTGTACGTGCCTTTCTGGGTACAGAAAATGTTCGACTGCTGTACTGGCCAGCGCATTCTCCAGATCTCTCACCAACTGAAAATATCTGGTCAATGGTGGCCGAGGAACTGGCTCGTCACAATACGCCAGTCACTTCTCTTGATGAACTGTGGTATCGTGTTGAAGCTGCATGGGCAGCTGTACCTTTAAACGCCATCCAAGGTCTGACTCAATGCCCAGGCGTATCAAGGCCGTTATTACGGCCAGAGGTGGTTGTTCTGGGTACTGATTTTTCAGGATCTATGCACCCAAATTGCGTGAAAATGAAATCATTTGTCAGTTCTAGTATAATATATTTGTGGAATGAATGCCCGTTTATCATCTGGATTTCTTCTTGGTGTAGCAATTTTAAAAGCCAGTAGTGTACTTCCCTGATTTGTGACCATCACTGTTGACATTTATTGCCAACAACTGAAACGTCTTGCAGACGCAGTCAAAGAACAACGACCAAGGATATTTCGTGAAGTGATGCTATCCCACGATAACGCCCGTCCGCATTCTGCTAGACCGACAAAAAAGAAAATACACATGAACTGCGCTTGAAAATCATTCCGCATCCAAGTTATTGCTTGATCTTGCGCCCTCAGACTTTCTTGTTTTAAGGTCTGTATCGGGCAACCTTCAAGTAACTTTAGTTCCAAACGAAAATGCACTCCGAACACGTCTCGACGTTCTCTTCGCCTCAAAACCATGTGATTTCTATAATCGCGGTATCGAAAAGCTAACCCACTATTGGAAGACTGCCGTAAATAGTGAAGGACGACTAACGTGTTTGTCATGAAGTCTTCTCGGGCTATCAGTCTAGTGAAGCCGCCGTTCTGCGGCAGAGCGACGCCTAGACTGTCCTGATAATCCGAGAAGACTAGCGTCATAGAGATTCGCGGAGAAAGTCTAAATTCGCATATAGGATTGGTTCAAATGGCTCTGAGCACTATGGGACTCAACATCTTAGGTCATAAGTCCCCTAGAACTTAGAACTACTTAAACCTAACTAACCTAAGGACATCACACACACTCATGCCCGAGGCAGGATTCGAACCGGCGACCGTAGCAGTCCCGCGGTTCCGGACTGCAGCGCCAGAACCGCTAGACCACCGCGGCCGGCCCGCATATAGGAATAAAGTGTCTGTTACGTGTATCTATGTTTATTAAACTTGTGGAAAACCGCTACGAATCTGTGTAGCATCCTGACATGTTGTTGTGGTCTTCAGTCCTGAGACTGGTTTGATGCAGCTCTCCATGCTACTCTATCCTGTGCAAGCTTCTTCATCTCCCAGTATCTACTGCAACCTACATCCTTCTGAATCTGCTTAGTGTATTCACCTCTTGGTCTCCCTCTACGATTTTTACCCTCCACACTGCCCTCCAATGCTAAATTTGTGATCCCTTGATGCCTCAAAACATGTCCTACCAACCGATCCCTTCTTCTAGTTAAGTTGTGCCACAAACTTCTCTTCTCCCCAATCCTATTCAATACCTCCTCATTAGTTACGTTATCTATCCACCTTATCTTCAGCATTCTTCTGTAGCACCACATTTCGAAAGCTTCTATTCTCTTCTTGTCCAAACTAGTTATCGTCCATGTTTCACTTCCATACATGGCTACACTCCATACAAATACTTTCAGAAACGACTTCCTGACACTTAAATCTATACTCGATGTTAACAAATTCCTCTTCTTGAGAAACGCTTTCCTTGCCATTGCCAGTCTACATTTTATATCCTCTCTACTTCGACCATCATCGGTTATTTTACTCCCTAAATAGCAAAACTCCTTTACTACTTTAAGTGTCTCATTTCCTAATCTAATTCCCTCAGCATCACCCGACTTAATTTGACTACATTCCATTATCCTCGTTTTGCTTTTGTTGATGTTCATCTTATATCCTCCTTTCAAGACATCCTGACATATCACGAACTAAAAGCGAGCTTTCATGTGTTACATTTGCTTCAAAATTTTAAGTGCTGTCGTTCTCAAATACTGCATGATTAAATTGAAAGTAATCGCGGGTCGTGGGCTACACTGCTTTTTCAACCCTACCCCAATCCCTTTCATAAGTATTAGAGCAAATAAGCCCTCGGTCACAAAAATTGAACGAAGAAGCATACCATTTGTACTCAAATATTACAAACACTTATCGTGTTAACTATAATTTTAATATTGACGACATGCGGACGCAAATTAACGAACATCTAGAGTTTTGTAAAATAGGTATAATGCAGAAACATGAGAAGAAGCTCAGCAATCTGTTTTGTTTGCTTTCTAATGAAAAATGCTCTCATAATACATTTCAAAAAAGCAGTCACGTCTTTCATGAAAGAATTTTAAATAAAACCAACATCGTCTTTACTGAGAATGAAAATGTCCTGTTAGGAAAAGGACTAAAATACAATGTCAGGCCTAACCTGTAGACAGAAATGTGAGAAAAAATATGCTTGTTGATTTAAAAATCGGTCTCGATTATAATAAGACAGATAAGGCTTCTCAAACCAGAATTGCGTATGATGTAACCCGCATGCTACAGAAAAATGCAGCTACTTTGTCTAATGCTACGCATAACGACATAATTTTAGTAACTTCCATTGATAATAAACTTAAAATAGCAAATGCTTTAATAACTAAATCCGATAAAGGTAGTTGTCTAGTCATTGCTTATATTTCTGAGTACATTTCTAAAACTGAAAATTTCTTCAGTGAAAACAACATATCGGAGCTGCATGATGATCCGACTCCTAAATTACAGAAAGAAGTAAGGTCAGCCATTAACAATGCAAAATTTCTTATAAAACCTTTCCAAAAGAAACTACTCATCAGTATGAACCCTCAGCCCCCTAAATGTCGGTCCCAGTTCAAAATATCATAAACCTAATCATCCAATACGTCCAATCTCCAATAGCATGAATAACGCATATCACGATTTGGCCCGATTTCTACACGAAACTTTGAAAAAATCTTTCGTTTTCGAAAATGATTATTCCGTTCCTAACAGCCACGTTTTGTCAAAAATATTAAAAACTTAGTATGCAGGTCAGACACCAAGCTCTTTTCCATAGATATTAAAAATCTTTATACCAATGTCCTGGTACATGAGACACTCATCATTGTGGAAGAAAATTTACGTAAATATAAAAAAGATCTAGCAGATTAACAGTTTACCGATTTTATGAATCTCATTAGTGTCGTTGTCAAGTACAATTACTTTGAATTCAACGGACAACTGTACCAGCAGTCTGATGGGCTCGCTATGGGCAACCCTTTAGTCGGCAGCCTTGCCTACATCTTTATCAATTCCTTGGAGAAAAAGCTGTTTAACCTTATCTCAGCCGCTTGACTAGGTATCCTTTCTTACACAAGATACGTTGATGATTTTCTAGTCATCTACAACGGACCCGCCGATAGAATTGATCATATATTTCAAATTTTTAACGACCTCCATGAAAAAATTTATTTCACTATTGAACTCGAAAACGAAAACCGCCAATTACATTATTTAGACTTGACGCTTACAATAGAAGACAATAACATCACCTTCAATATTTTTCGAAAAGAAACGTATACTGACCAAATCGTGCCTGCATCTTCTTTTCATCCACAGCCTCATAAAATGGCCTTTTTCACTCTGCCGTCCTCCGACCCACCTCCATACAACTTTCAATAGAAAGGTTTAATGAGGAGATTAATTTACTTAAAACCATAGCAGTCAATAATGAATATGAGTAACATAGTGGACGATATCCTAAAAAAGAAAACTACAAGAACTACCACGCTCAACACCTCATACGCTGAAATTAACTCCAAAAAACGTTTTTCTATTCCTTTCATAGGACCCATTTCCTATCAGATTCAGCGCATGCTTCGCAACAAATACAACTGCAATGTTGCCTTCTCTTCTAATAATAATCTAAAGAGAAACTTCATTCATAATTTGAAATCCATTCGCTCCCCTACAGAAAGTTCTGGCGTTTATAAGATCATCTGCGATACCTGCTCCTCCTATTATATAGGGCAAACCGGACGTGCTTCCACCATCAGATATAAAGAACATCTTTTGAGAAAGAACGGCACCAGTCCCCAAAATTCATCCTTTGCCGATCATCTCTTAATTACTGGACACGTGCCTAAAGCGATAGACGATGACAATATTCTGCATACTGAAAATAAGGGGCGTATGTTAGATGTCTTAGAGGAATTGGAGATTTTCACACATCTCTCTCGTCACGATGGCCTCATTCTCAACGAACAGCTGCAGCTGCGAAAGAAAAACTTTTTCGACTGTATAAAGCCATTGGTTGACCTTTGATTCAGATTTTCTCATGCAGTTTACCGAAATGTTGTTTTCCTGTCACATCTTTGCTGTTTTCTTGTATGCCATAACTAACGTTTTATACGTTACATAATGTTTCTCTATTTAAAGCAGATAAATATGTAACTTCATCCTCTTATTATTAATGCTTACGTTATGCCTGAATCAGCTGCATCACAATTTCATGTGTCTAATTTTGAATGTACAGTAGCAAAGTTGTTTCTGCGGCTACTAAATGGCGCTCGTAGCAACACCATGTTTACTTGCCCATACTTTCTAACGTGGGCACCTCAGTCCTGTTGCCACCGTTGTTCACAGTACGAGCAGCCCTTAGCGGCTCGCCATCTCACTTACAACTATTCATGACGTCGCCTTTCCGGCTTAGATCTTTTTTAATATGTGACTTGTAAGTACTGCTTCTTTTTCCAGTCAGTACAAACTTTAATTTTATTAATGTATTATATACCTAATATGTTTTAGAACAGTTAGTCTAATTCTGAAGACGACGCTCATGGTAGCGTCGAAACCTGGTCAATTTTGACTTAATATTTGTGACCGAGGGCTTATTTGTTCTAATATAATTCTGAAACGGTCACTCAACCTTAGCAGCTATGTTCAAAGTTTTACGTTTGATAAGTTATTGGTTCTTATCCACGCAGCAATGATTTCCGGACAGTAAGTGATATGTGTGCTAAATTTGGTTGAAATCAGTCCAGTGGTTTTGAAGGGCATGTGGAACGTGCTTGCATACATACAAATACATCTAAACGCGTTTTTATGACAGGTATGGATTTCGACAGCACTACATCTACACATCTACATCTACATGATTACTCTGCTATTCACAATAAAGTGCCTGGCAGAGGGTTCAGTGATCCACCTAAAAGCTGTCTCTCTACTATTCCACTCTAGGACGGCGCGCGGGAAAAGCGAGAACTTAACTTTTTCTGTGCGAGCCCTGATTTCTCTTATTTTATCGTGATGGTCATTTCTCCCTATGTTTGTGGGTGCCAACAGAATGTTTTCGCAATCTGAGGGGAAAACTGGTGTTTAAAATTTCATGAGAAGATGCCATCGCAACGAAAACGCCTTTGTTTTAATGATTGCCACTCCTATTCACGTACCATGTCTGTGGAACTATCTCCCCTACTTCGTGATAATACAAAACGAGCTGCGCTTCTTTCTACTTTTTCTATGTTATCCCTGAGTTCCATCTGATGTGGATACCACACACCGCACAGCAATACTCCAGAATAGGGCAGGCAAGCGTGGTGTAAGCGTTCTCTTTAATAGACCTGTTGCACCTCCTAAGTGTTCTGCCAATGAATTGCGGTCTTTGGTTGGCTCTACCCACAACATTATCTATGTGATAGTTCCAGTTTAGTGTATTTGTAATTGTAATCCCTAAGTATTAACTAGAATTTACAGCCTTCAGATGTGTGTGACTTAGCGCGTAATCGAAATTTAGCGGATTTCTTTAAGTACTCATGTAAATAACTTCACACTTTTCTCTATTCAGGGCCAATTGCCGCTTTTCGCACCATATAGATACCTTACCTAAATCATTTTACAATTCGTTTTGGTCATCTGAGGACTTAACAAGATGGTAAATGACAGCATCATCTGCAAACAATCTAAGACGGCTACTCAGATTGTCTCCTATGTTGTTAATATAGATCAGGAACAACAGAGGGCCTATAACATTTCCTTGCGGAACGCCGGATATTATTTCTGTTTTACTCGATGACTTTCCGTCTATTAGTGACCTTTCTGCCAGAAAATCACGAATCCAGACGTCCGTAGGCACGCAGTTTGGTTGGAAGACGCTTATGAGGAACGGTGTCAAAAGACTTCTGGAAATCTAAAAATATGGAATCAATTTGACATCGCCTGTCGATAGCACTCTTTGCTTCATGAGTATAAGGAGTAGTTGTGTTTCGCAAGAACATTTTCCGAATCCCTGCTGACTACGTGTCAATAAATCGTTTTCTTCGAAGTACTTCAGAATGTTCGAAGTACGAAGAGGCAACGCACTGATTCCTACCACATCATTGTGCAACTAATGAAATGACCACAATGAGTTAACATTAGAGAAATTAGAGCTCAGACAACGGTTTATGGAGAGGCATTCTGCTAACGCACTATCGACAGTCATTTTATCCATGCACCGTTCGTTAATTGAACTGGGAGTGATACAGTTACGAGAATGAGATTTTCATTCTGCAGCGGAGTGTGCGCTGATATGAAACTTCCTGGCAGATTAAAACTGTGTGACGGACCGAGACCCGAACTCGGGACCTTTGCCTTTCGCGGGCAAGTGCTCTACCAACTTAGCTAACCAAGCACTACTTATGCCCCGTCCTCACAGCTTTACTTCTGCCAGTAGGAGACGAGGTACTGGCAGAAGTATAGCTGTGAGGAAGGGGCGTGAGTCGTGCTTGGGTAGCTCAGTTGGTAGAGCACTTGCCCGCGAAAGACAAAGGTCCCGAGCTCGAGTCCCGGTCCGGCACCCAGTTTTAGTCTGCCAGGAAGTTTCGATACAGTTACGGTTGCAGAAGTGCCCTCCTTAACCCTATGTAACGTGGCTTATGGAATATGGGTATGGGTGTAGATATTATATGTTTAAGATACTGTTTAATATATGTCGAGAAACCTGTTATGAATTAAATGAGTACTGAAGACCATTTATGCAGACATTGCCCCCACAGTTGGTAAATTTAGGAATAATATGGTAGTAAAGCACGAGGAGCATCCAACTCTGTAGCTGAGTCAGTCTGCCTTTGGCCGTGGTGCGGTGAGCACGTCTTATTTACGTCTCACCTGTTGTGCTGTGTGCGTGCGAGCTCGTGTCTTTGTTTCATTCTGCATATCAGCTTGTCTTTGGATCCGAATCCGTCGACCATCATGGCGGTTTTCTATCACCAAGCCACGATTAAATTAACCTTTCATTCGGATCATGAATGACCGAAGTATTTGAAATAGAATAGTTCATATGTGATGAAACGTGTTCCCCATTGCAATATGTTCACAGAATTCATTTTTCGATCCTTAGAACTAGTGTACATAAAGTTGGCGAATGAAGAGCTGTGCACCGACGTTGGGCAATGCCATGCTAACGATCCCAAGTTCTGGTACTCTGATGGCAATACAGAGGCTATCATGGTTGACCACTCTGGTTTCGGCTTCCAAAAGTTGATAATTTCGAACTCCTATTCGAGGAGCCGTCGGTTGTTGTGGTGGTCACCTTTCAACCTTAGGGCAATTTCGTCAGTCACATCGCTGAATCGTGGAAGACCTTCGAAACCTACCATGTTGTTAATGGTATCCTACAGATAAAAACTGAACTGAGATAAAACGTGAGTTCCTAATTGATTATAGCTGGCTGTAGGGCAGTCATCAGTATGATAGCCAGCTGCACTTTGTGAGGTTCTTGCCGGGAAGACTTCTCCATTCTGTACGTCTCCAATGTAGACACTGATGGGAGACGTCACACTCCCTGAGGCACCCACCATGTTACCTTTATCTTATGAGTCTGCAGCCGGCCTGCCTTCTGCTGTGGCCACTCTGAACTAGCGTTGATGTCTTTTGAGAATGTGATGGGCGTTTTGCCTGTTTCTCCTACACTGACACCAGCATCAGTGCCAAATGGACAATGGCCGTCAGCAGACCCCTTCTGATGACTGCCTCTATGAGATGTTGCATAGGACGACAACCTTCCTACAGATGATGCCTCTGGTGCTGGACAACCCAACGTCTCTCTCTGTCTCCGACTTGGGTCAGCATCCACATACAGACCCAATTTAACCTGACCTACATTTGATGTGGTTGCCCCCGTTCTTGTGTCTGACGCTGCCAGTGGGTGCTGTTGTGATAGTGTCCCGCAGACCTGGCCCAATTTGAGGACGGCGTCGATGTTGAGGATTCTGGAAGTCTATAGTGTTGTAACCACGACAGGAATGGTCACTGGGTTGCCGTTAACGAAACTGGCGGTGGGACAAAAAGGGAGCGGCCCACGAACAAACAAGACGGACGAACGGGAACGAAGGACAAGCACGACGGCAGACAAACGAGCAAGACACCAAGATCAATAACAAAGTATTAAGCTACGGGGTCACAAGAGATAACCTCACGAAATCAAAATAACGTTCACTCTTAAACGGGAAGTAAGCACATGCAACGTGAACACGATGTCAGTAAGCGAGATATCAACCGACTCAACGCAAATACCAGACTGCCTCGCTGAGTTTTTTTTTTCCCTTTATTGATTTTCAATTCCCCCCGAAGGGAGCGGGCTGGCAGCAGCTTAGTACGCTGCTCTACAGCCTACAGACTTTTATGTTAAAAAACGGAAGAAGAAAAGAAGCAAGAAAAACAGGCGATAAAACGGTGACGTCAAGTGTAAAATGGCGGAAAAATGCGGAAACTTAAAACAGAAAGCAAAAGGGGTTGGCAACGTTAATAAAAGACACAGGAATCAGACAAGTAACATAGTACACACACAATTAAAAAAACACGGTGACAGTCTGGTTTCTGTTCGCAATTGATAAAAGCCACATCCAGCGACAGTATGATGGCAGTTCGCAACACTTCCCAAAAAACACAACACGGAACACTCACTGTAAAACACTCACTGTAGAACACTCACTGTGGAACACTCAATGTAGAATACTCAATGTAGAACACTGCACGAAAGTGGCGGCACAAAGATGACACTCCCGAGCCAAAGGCAGATGGGTGGGGGGGGGGGACCTGGAGGGGGGGAAGAACAAGGAGGGAGGAAGGCAAAAAACCAAAAAAGGGGAGGACCAAGGAGGGAGAGGACTAATAATGGGAGAAGGGCAGACGCGAGAGGGAATGAGAGGAGGCAGAGGAGGGAAATGTAAAAGGACTTGGTGGAGAGAAGGGGGCAAAGAGAAGGGAGGTGGGGAAGAAAGAGGATGGAAGGGGGGGAGAGGGAGCCTGGGAAAAGGACAGAGGAAAGGAGGGGGAGTGAGGATCAGAGTTGATAGGAGGGATAAATGGAGGGAGAGAGGGCATCATCTGGGAGGGGGAGTTGATAGAAGCCACCTTGGGAAACGAGATGTAGGGTGTAGAGATGGAGGGTAGGGGGGGACACAACACCTCGCTGAGTGAGAGGCAGCCGCCTAAATACACGACAGGGTGTGTCGCTATTGGCCGCTAGGATCACGTGCTGCACCGTGATACCCTCACGTTAGAGTCGGGGCCTGGAGCATGCGCAGCCACGAGTTACAGTGTGACTGCTGCAGATGTCTCTAGTGGTCATCGAGTTCCATGCCCTCTGGCTCGGACTCGAAACCCGCGGTGCTTGGTACCATATATAATGTAGTGGAACACCTTAGGTAATGTTGGCTCCCTCCCTATTACAGTGATGTGCCCTTCCACAGTGGCCTAATAGGAGCTCTGCCCTTCTGACCATAGCAGCTTTTCGAACTTACTGCATAGCCACGTTTAGTGTCAATACCAATCCTACGTCCCATAAACTCATGTTGCTCACTGTGGACGTAGACGTTGCCCTCCTTCAGGAGGTACATATTGCAGCTTCTTGTGCTCCCTTGACTTTATGACATACATCTTCCACGCTTCCCCTACTTGCAGTGTGGTGGTGAGCCTCTTACGTGACTGTATACCTGCTCATGCAATTGTCCACGTCCTGAAAGTTAAAAGTATGGCTCTCACGTCTGGTGGCGTCAGAATCATAAAAGAAATGGTTCAAACGGCTCTGAGCACTATGGGACTTAACATCTATGGTCATCAGTCATCTAGAACTTAGAACTACTTAAACCTAACTAACCTAAGTCATCACGAGGCAGAGAAAATCCCTGACCCCGCCGGGAATCGAGCCCGGGAACCTCGGCGTGGGAAGCGAGAACACCATCGCACGACCACGAGCTGCGGACTCAGGATCGTCCTCTATGTACCTTTTGTAACTTTCAGCTCTCTTCTATGAGACGATCACACTCTCTCCCTGGGTTGGCAGGATGAATTGATCATGGGAGCCTACTTCAAGTCAACCCAGGCGCCCACAGACCAACTGTGCATTGATACCTGCAATTGTCTAGCACCTCAGCCTTGCGAACTGTTGGCAGCATATTATGGTGATCAGCCAGGGCCTATGCATTTCATTAGCCATTCTTCCAGTCGCCTCGATCGTGTTTGTATCTCCTGCGTTATGGTCTGTGGGGTTCAGGCAGATCAAGTCAGATCCAACCATGATGCCTATACTGTGCTGTCAGTCTTTGCCACCAAATGGTGGCCGGCCACGGTGGCCGAGCGGTTCTAGGCGCTTCAGACTGGAACCGCGAGACTGCTACGGTCGCAGGTTCGAATCCTGCCTCGGGCATGTATGTGTGCGACGTCCTTAAGTTAGTTAGGTTTGAGTAGTTCTAAGTTCTTGGGGACTGAAGACCTCAGATATTAAGTCCCATAGTGCTCAGAGCGATTTGAACCATTTTTGAACCAAATGGTGTATGCGGTTGGGAGCTGTAAAAACTGGACATGATCCTTGTTACTTGACCTGAGTGTCGGCAGCTCATCGAGACCATGTGTACAGCAGGTCGTTGATGCCGCGATGCTTATCAAATCTGGCATGGTGGATACTCTGTGCACAGCGTATAGTCTGCAAGGGCCCTGATTGGTTATTGAAGGGATGGCTGGCGTAGCGGCGACAAATCTGGGATTTCAACGTCACTGTTCATCAGGAATGTACTATGATCCCACATTCACCAGAGTGGCAGGCGATGGTGAACCATGCCAAGGTACAGATCTGCCTTCTGTTGACGTTAGCTTGAAGGAGCTATCGCCAGCCGGTGTGATCGAGCGGTTCTAGGCGCTCCAGTCTGCAACCGCGCGACCGCTACGGTTGCTGCTTCGAGTCCTGCTTCGAGCGTGGATGTGTGTTTGTCCTTAGGTTAGCTAGGTTTAAGTAGTTCTAAGTTCTAGGGGGCTGATGACCTCAGATGTTAAGTCTCATAGTGCTCAGAGCCATTAGAACCATCTGAAGGAGTTATCGTCAGGGCTCGCATACATAACAGCTTAGTGTAGGAGCGTCCGTCTATGTACTACATGGTAGTGGAACAGCGCTATCGTCGGAGGTTAATGTTCTTACAACTGGTGATGGGCAGCGCATTGATACCCAACGCAATGTACGGTCAGCCCTCTACATTATATTACGCTTTGCTCTGCACATCATCATCATCTTACCGACATCATGACAGTCTCTCGACTCACGTTTGGCTAGGTTATGTGGATGCAACGATGAATTTTTCTGCCGACGTCATGCAGGACGAAGTTGATGTCGCTGTCCAGGAGGGTACTACCAAGTCACCTGGCCCTGATGCAACCCATTGGAGTTTTGTCGTACGTTTCTTCCCCTACTCGCTTCGATGAGGACAGAAATTTGTCAGTACTTAATGTAGCTTATCTTGCAGATTACAGACAGTTCCCTTGTCATTCCCATATTATCGCCCTTTGATGTTGCTCAACAACGACACCAAGATCTTTACCCAGGTGTTGGCTGTATGGCTTAAACAGACGGCCTGGTACGTGGTTTTCCTGATTAAATCTTTGGGAGTTGCCAATAGCATATGCACTGCCCTTGTCACCATCGAGACATAATCGCATTTGCTCATGCTCGTCGTGTGCCTGAACGTTTGGCTACCCTTCAGCCAGGTGTTTGATCAGGTCGATCACAGTTACCTTGAATACGTGCTCTGCAGTATGGGGTGCTTTGATACTACCGTCAACGTCGTAACCAGTCTCCTCCGTGGAGTGACGTCCCCAGTCAGTGCGTCGAGGCTTCCCGCTTTCAGCCCTGTCGTATGCTTTCATCTTGGAACCGTTTCCCTGTGGCCTTCGTCGACACCTGTCTGGGATATCTTCGATGGCCATTTATTTTGCTGTAGCCCTACTGCTTATGTGGACGATCTCTTCCTCATTGTTCGTAGTGGAGCGTAGACTGAATCATTGGCATGAGTTACAACCTAAGGCGAAGCTTTTGCAGCTGCCTTAACGCCTGCTATTTGAGCGCTATCGCTATAGGTGCGGAGTTTCTTGAGGACACCGCGGCTCCACTGCGAGTAGCTGCTGCTATCCGACCTTTAGGACTCGATTCCACTCTCCATCTTCTGCAACGAACACCGTAAGTTAGCATACATTTGGCGTCACTCACCCCCACGTGGCACAGGCATTTCCCACTCCGTCATCCAAGGCCCACTGCATGCTAGTGACATTGCATTACGAGGTGCATTCAAGTTCTAAGGCCTCCGATTTTTTTTCTAATTAACTACTCACCCGAAATCGATGAAACTGGCATTACTTCTCGACGTAATCGCCCTGCAGACGTACACATTTTTCACAACGCTGACGCCATGATTCCATGGCAGCGGCGAAGGCTTCTTTAGGAGTCTGTTTTGACTACTGAAAATCGCTGAGGCAATAGCAGCACGGCTGGTGAATGTGCAGCCACGGAGAGTGTCTTTCATTGTTGCAAAAAGCCAAAAGTCACTTGGAGCTAGGTCAGGTGAGTAGGGAGCATGAGGAATCACTTCAAAGTTGTTATCAGGAAGAAACTGTTGCGTAATGTTAGCTCGACGTGCGGGTGCGTTGTGTTGGTGAAACAGCACACGTGCAGCCATTCCCGGACGTTTTTGTTGCAGTGTAGGAAGGAATTTGTTCTTCAAAACATTTTCGTAGGATGCACCTGTTACCGTAGTGCCCTTTGGAACGCAATGGGTAAGGATTACGCCCTCGCTGTCCCAGAACATGAACACCATCATTTTTTCAGCACTAGCGGTTACCCGAAATTTTTTTGGTGGCGGTGAATCTGTGTGCTTCCATTGAGCTGACTGGCGCTTTGTTTCTGGATTGAAAAATGGCATCCACGTCTCATCCATTGTCACAACCGACGAAAAGAAAGTCCCATTCATGCTTTCGTTGCGCGTCAACATTGCTCGGCAACATGCCACACGGGAAGCTGTGTGGTCGTCCGCCAGCATTCGTGGCACCCACCTGCATGACACTTTTCGCATTATCATGTCGTCATGCAGGATTGTGTGCACAGAACCCACAGAAATGCCAACCCTGGAGGCGATCTGTTCAACAGTCATTCGGCGATCCCCCAAAACCATTCTCTCCACTTTCTCGATCATGTCGTCAGACCGGCTTGTGCAAGCCCGAGGTGGTTTCGGTTTGTTGTCACACGATGTTCTGCCTCCATTAAACTGTCGCACCCACGAACGCACTTTCGACACATCCATAACTCCATCACCACATGTCTCCTTCAACTGTCGATGAATTTCAATTGGTTTCACACCCCGCAAATTCAGAAAGCGAATGATTTCAAGCTGTTGAAGTGAGGAAAACGTCGCCATTTTAAGTATTTAAAACATTCTCGCCGCTGGCGGTAAAATTCCATCTGCCCTACGGCGCTGCCATCTCTGGGACGTATTGACAATGAACGCGGCCTCATTTTAAAACAATGCTCATGTTTCTATCTCTTTCCAGTCCGGAGAAAAAAAATCAGAGGTCTTAGAACTTGAATGCACCTCGTATTTTGTTGGCCATGGGTTGCTGTTCCAGAAGGTACGAGACCCTCGACCTCCCTCATTTCAAGGGCGGATTAACTCTGCACACGGCCCTGACAGAGCGAAAACCCGTCAGTTTTGAAATGATACTGTGCCGCTGTTGTCCAACGTGCCTCGCCAGACTGTCGCTGGAGGCTCTTGAACACGCTCTCTCTCAGCCACTATCCATATTTCGGGCGTCGCGCCTCCCTTCTTTTATTTACGCCGTGTTTTTCCATAAATGGACCTACATCCGTAGGGCGATACTAGCAACGTGCTTGATATACCCAAAGGTGATCTATAACTTTCTTCAGAAGAACATGTCACCAAATGTGGTTAAGAGGAAGCTTCCACAGGTCGACTTACGTTCCGTCTGTCGATCGCTGAACGCTTCTTACCTTGCCACTGACATCCAGCCCGCATGGTACCTTACGATCAATGGGAAACAATTATTCATCTTGCAGACACACTGCTGTGTGTCGGCTGTGATATCCTGGGCACAGAGGAGCTTCGCTCTTGGTATGAGGATCGGCGATTGGTGGCTGGTTCTCGGTTGTGACTGATGTTGGCTTTAATTGCCTCTAGACTCCTGATCTGCTTCTCTTTCTGGACTCGGGATACTTCCCACCAACGCAGACGAACGTGAAGTCGATTTGTGGACATCACTATTCATTTGCAGATGACGCGAAAAATATTCTTCATTTTTTTCACTTACTTAATGAACAATATTGTGCATTTGTAAGCAATCCCAAATATAGACAATTTTCCTCTAATTTTCTTTGTAGTGTTTTTCTTGACCCAGTCTGGATTGGCGATGCTAATGCAATGAGGAGTTGATCCACGCATTTCCACTTGGTAGCGGTTATTCTCTTGCCATTGGAATGTTCTTCACAGAAAAACGATGCGTTGAGTAATCCGACTAAGTGCGGCAAATTTCCACAACATCCTCCTCGTGACGTCGGTTACCTGCCAGACTCGGTGGTGTGAAAATAAATAAATAAATAAATAAAAGTTGCTTCACTGATGTGCTTTGTACCACGACCCCACGTTTCCTATACTTTGCTCCCACTCCCCCGTTTTGGCGTGAGGAAAGTCCAACTGAAAAAAAGAAAAAGGAAAGTGGTCAGTGTGGCTGACTACCGTTCGGGAGAATCAGTTCCATCCCCGGTTACTAACGGCGATTTATTGTTCACGAATGCCCCAGGGAGAGCGATGTGCTGACCAAATGATACCCTTTACCATATCCATTGCCAAACGATGACCTAGCGGATGAGCGGGTCCCATGAACCCGTCTAGGGCCACGACGCGGAACTGCACCTTCTTTCTTAAATTACCAGCAAATGCTGAATGAACCGTATTTTACTGACTACTATTTAAAATCATTATGATCGTCATACAGCAGTAGAAAACGACACTAAAGTGCATCTTATATTGCAATAAAATGGAGTGAATAACAAAACTAAAAAATGGGAATCCATTACATATGCTTTCGATTGGCTTTCGATTGGTGCAAGTACGCTACACATTATTGACATAATACGTAGTTTCTTTCATTTTTTCCTCCGAGACTTAAGAAATACAGCAGCCAGCTAGTTTTTCTAAATTCTAGTGGCACAACCTTCGAATCGCTTCCAGCTCCTTCGTGTCGAGACTGTGGCCACAAATTTTGTTATGACCGCATTTAACTGCAGTCGTACAGCTATAACGGTTCTTTGGCTTCTCTGGGGGATGGCTCATTGCAACTACAGCATACGAAAATTAACTGGATAACTGATGTGTGGCCATCAAGCAACTACTATTCCAGAAATACTGAGGATATTCAGCCAAGTAGTCAATTGTGCAGTTATTGCCACAACATGTTTCGAAACAAAATTATCCCATTTTCAAGTGCTAAAAACGAGGAAACCATATAAAAAAAGTCCTCTTCATACCGTCAGACGTATATGGGTTACAGACGTCCCGATTGAAAAACAACTTAAAAATGTTTTATGAGATTAGGTCTCGTAGTAACTTAAAAACAAGCTGCACACTTGCATTGTCAACTCAAACCATAAAACGTGAAACATCCCAAGCCGGTCCATTGATCGTTCCCCAGGTGCCGTTGCGAACTGAAAGCTGCAGCCACCATCTACCAACGATGACATTCACTTCAGGCCTAATGCTCAGCGCCAACGACACTACTGTCTGTCATAAAATATTTCAGAAATGCCTTTTGCAAGGTTGGCCTCAGTAGACGTAGCTAATTTGTATGCATTTGTGACAGTTGTGGAAACGATAGGCATTATAGAAATCAACTTTCGTGAGCGTAGTAAAATATCTGATGTGGAAATTAATGAATTTATAATGTCATTAAAATAAATGTCGTGTGACAAGGGCCTACCGTCGGATAGACCGTTCGCCGGGTGCAAGTCTTTCTATTTGACGCAACTTCGACGACTTGCGCATTGACGGGAATGAAATTATGATGATTAGGACAACGTTACACCCAGTCCCTGAACAGAGAAAATCTCTGACACAGCCGGAAATCGAACCCGGGCACTTAGGATTGACATTCTGTCACCCGCATCTCGTGGTCGTGCGGTAGCGTTCTCGCTTCCCACGCCCGGGTTCCCGGGTTCTGTTCCCGGCGGGGTCAGTGATTTTCTCTGCCTCGTGATGGCTGGGTGTTGTGTGCTGTCCTTAGGTTAGTTAGGTTTAAGTAGTTCTAAGTTCTAGGGGACTGATGACCGTAGATGTTAAGTCCCATAGTGCTCAGAGCCATTTGAGCCATTTTTGAACATTCTGTCGCGCTGACCACTCAGCTACCGGGGGTGGACAATAGGTCTTTAAAGCTTGTTTTATCGTTCAACTATTTAAGTTTAATGGTACGTTTGATGCACAGGATAAAGATTTAGCAACTGGATGTGCATTACCATGCAGATGGGACACATCTCCTTGAATAAGTACGAAGCGGCTGTTTTAAGCGCAAATGTTACGTACAGCGATAAATACACATGCAAAGATGATACGTTGATGATATTTTCATAGTGTATCAAGGATCCGAGGAAGAAATGAGTGAGTTGGTGAATGACTTCAGTAAGATGCATGACGTAATTGTTTTTGCAGTAGAGCATGAGCAGTACAGAGTCTTAAAAATACCTAGACCTGAGGATCGAGAGTAAGAATAACAAGCTCAAGATATGAAATTTTAGGAAACCCAAGTTCACAGAGGCGGTTACTGATAAGTCCTCATGTCACCTTATAAACATAGCATTTTTTTAAAATGAGGTTCACCTCTAAGTCTCCTAGACAAATAGCGGTAGAAAATGGTTTTCACGCTGGTTTGATATATCGATTGGGTAGAGCAGTTACGCGTGGTAATCAGCCACATGATAAAAATCCAGACAAATATAGAGTCACGCCGTATTGGTCTACCACCTCACGTAAATTAGCGAAGTTGTTTAGCAAGAAAGGGTTTAAAAATGCTTTCAAGACGAACAACAAATTAGGACAGAGACTGAGGCATAAGATCCACACAGATGAGAACTGGATGACGAAATCCGGAGTGTATGAAGTAAACTTTCAATGCGGTGTGTGGGGCAGACGGGAGGAAATTTTAATGTAGGATTTCCAGATGACAATAACAGAGTCAATGGCTCGTCAGCTGTAGCGAAGCATCTCAAGAATGAGCAGCTTTCGTTGGCGGGGGGGGGGGGGGGGGTGTAACGGAAAGCATGAGGGTGTTGCACTTTTAATAAAAAGAGCAGTTGCTATGAAACTAGGAGGAGGAAGAGATTTATTATGCCTCGAAAGAGGCGACGTCGTTTTAAATGAGAGGTCGGAAGTGTATTAATTCTTGTACTCTCGAAGGTTGGAGAATATTTTAATAAAAAAGGAAAAGATTTCCTGCACCCTGATATGCCGCCCCCTTCCTTACGGCAGCGGAAGGAGTTAACTGTAAAGTTACCTGTACAAGCTGTAACTCTTCATGACACAGTTTTGACATGTTTTTCACTTCTTCAGAAATACCATTTTTTACTATGTTACGTAAGTCTGGAAACGATATGTTCTATATTTTTTGCGTTACCCTAAAAATTGTATAGTCCCTGTATTATACATGAGTGTAAATTTGCTTTTCTGTTCTGTAGGATTATTTGAAACTGGGTGTCGCTCCGAAACCAGTCATCGAGTGAATAAAAAACATGAAATTTGCAACTTGGGACTGGTTTTTACTTGTACTGATTTACAGAAGATGATGAGCCACAGCTACTCCAGCATGCTGGAAGTTGGTACATTTCTAAAAGGTTTTATGGCAGACAGTGGTATCGTTGGTGCTGAGCGTTAGGTTTGAAGTAAACATTGTCGTTGCTAGGTGATGGGAGCAGCTTTCAGTTTGCAACTGTATTTCGGGAACGGTGGACTCACCGCCTTGTGATGTTTCATGTCTTATGGTTTATGTAGAGAATGCACGTGTGCAGCTTGTTTTTAGGCTGTGAGGAGGCATAATGGCATAAGAAATTTGTAAGGTACGTTTTAACTCAGTACGTCTGTATTCCTTATATGTTTGTCGGTTTAAGGAGGATAGTTTTATGTGGTTTCCTTGTTTTTAGTACTTGACAATGGGGTAACGTTGTCCCGACACATTTCGTGGCAATAATTACAAGATTGACAACTGGGTTGGATATCCTCAATATAACTTACTTCAAAATTACTTCACAGTAAGATTTACTTCACAGTAAGATTTACTTAACTTTATACAGTCTTTGGCCACATTACTGCTTGGTCGTTTGTACATGTCACTGACTATTACAGTGTCACTTGATACACAATTTAATAAACTGTTCTCTTGGAGTACAGTGTTCAACATTTACAAAAGTAATTTTCCGTCTGAGACTTGAGTAACTCTTTGGTCCTACTCAGTTACGTCGACTGCTAGAGCTGACGTCAGCAATGGAGGGAGTGAGTTTCCATTGTTAACTCTATATTGACCCCGTACGAGGGCGATTCTGTGCTGAGAGATGGAAGGAGTGCTTTCTTTAGCCTCTCGCGTCTGTCGTTCAGGATCCCAGCGACCGCTACGGTCGCAGACTCGAATCCTGCGTCGGGCATGGATGTGCGTGGTGTCCTTACGCTAGTTAGGTTTAAGTAGTTCTATGTTCTAGGGGACCGATAACATCAGATGTTAAGTTCCATAGTGCTCAGAGCCGTTTGAACAATGCCAATCACTTGATCCCAGCGAAACATCGTTATTGTCTGTGGTCTCGATATGTATTGCCGACTGTGATGCGGCACTGTCATTTTTGGGCGCTACCACACGTTTAATCTGCATCGCTAAACGTCTAAAACCGCCACCGGTCTTAGTGACAGGCTGCATATGGAACAGTTTCCAGGGCTAATAAAATCAGATTTTCACCCTTTAATGCAATTGTTGACCGAATTTAAAAAACTAAAAGCTAGCGTGCTCTGTTCTTTAAACAGTATAATCTTACATTAGTTTTATCACAGAAAGTCATTTATTAATGCTAGAATGCTTCTTGAGATAGCATAACTGACAGCAAATAACCACAAGAATTACATTCATCCAGTATTTGAGAACGAGAGTCCCTAGTAAGTTTGAACATAATTTCAAACCGCTCTAACACGTTTTCTCTCTGACACCACCTATAATACACTCCTGGAAATGGAAAAAAGAACACATTGACACCGGTGTGTCAGACCCACCATACTTGCTCCGGACACTGCGAGAGGGCTGTACAAGCAATGATCACACGCACGGCACAGCGGACACACCAGGAACCGCGGTGTTGGCCGTCGAATGGCGCTAGCTGCGCAGCATTTGTGCACCGCCGCCGTCAGTGTCAGCCAGTTTGCCGTGGCATACGGAGCTCCATCGCAGTCTTCAACACTGGTAGCATGCCGCGACAGCGTGGACGTGAACCGTATGTGCAGTTGACGGACTTTGAGCGAGGGCGTATAGTGGGCATGCGGGAGGCCGGGTGGACGTACCGCCGAATTGCTCAACACGTGGGGCGTGAGGTCTCCACAGTACATCGATGTTGTCGCCAGTGGTCGGCGGAAGGTGCACGTGCCCGTCGGCCTGGGACCGGACCGCAGCGACGCACGGATGCACGCCAAGACCGTAGGATCCTACGCAGTGCCGTAGGGGACCGCACCGCCACTTCCCAGCAAATTAGGGTGCTCCTGGGGTATCGGCGAGGACCATTCGCAACCGTCTCCATGAAGCTGGGCTACGGTCCCGCACACCGTTAGGCCGTCTTCCGCTCACGCCCCAACATCGTGCAGCCCGCCTCCAGTGGTGTCGCGACAGGCGTGAATGGAGGGACGAATGGAGACGTGTCGTCTTCAGCGATGAGAGTCGCTTCTGTCTTGGTGCCAATGATGGTCGTATGCGTGTTTGGCGCCGTGCAGGTGAGCGCCACAATCAGGACTGCATACGACCGAGGCACACAGGGCCAACACCCGGCATCATGGTGTGGGGAGCGATCTCCTACACTGGCCGTACACCACTGGTGATCGTCGAGGGGACACTGAATAGTGCACGGTACATCCAAACCGTCATCGAGCCCATCGTTCTACCATTCCTAGACCGGCAAGGGAACTTGCTGTTCCAACAGGACAATGCACGTCCGCATGTATCCCGTGCCACCCAACGTGCTCTAGAAGGTGTAAGTCAACTACCCTGGCCAGCAAGATCTCCGGATCTGTCCCCCATTGAGCATGTTTGGGACTGGATGAAGCGTCGTCTCACGCGGTCTGCACGTCCAGCACGAACGCTGGTCCAACTGAGGCGCCAGGTGGAAATGGCATGGCAAGCCGTTCCACAGGACTACATCCAGCATCTCTACGATCGTCTCCGTGGGAGAATAGCAGCCTGCATTGCTGCGAAAGGTGGATATACACTGTACTAGTGCCGACATTATGCATGCTCTGTTGCCTGTGTCTATGTGCCTGTGGTTCTGTCAGTGTGATCATGTGATGTATCTGACCCCAGGAATGTGTCAATAAAGTTTCCCCTTCCTGGGACAATGAATTCACGGTGTTCTTATTTCAATTTCCAGGAGTGTCTAATGAAATTAAAACAGCGTACATCATCAATCTGTTCAGAATATGTTCTTTGTTCAAGCAGTAAGACTTCATTATCAAATGTGATGTTTTACTTTAATATTTCGTTGCTACTTACTTTATTCTCTGCCTATTTCGCAAGCAGTGTTCTCATATATCTCTGAACATGGCTGCAAACTTGTGTCATTTTAGGGGACAGCTACCGCTGCTTCACTCGCACACAGCGTATAGCCAGTTTTTATTTAATGGAAATTATATGCCGTTTTCACATTGCAATACCTTCTAAGCTTATCGCACTAATTAAGGCCATAAAAGCATGGTCTTTCTCGGAAGACTTCTGAGCAAAAACGATTCTGGTAGCTGGAATCCAAGGTTTTTGTTAACCACGCCTTTTGCGTTCATGTGCAGCTATTTCCATAGGAACTTTCATCTCCTAACAAATGTTTCTTTATAGCTAACAGAGAAGTGAAATACCAATTTTCATAAATTAACTTCTAAAACTATTTTAATGCAAAGAAATTTTTTCTTAAAAATTTCCATCCCATGTTGCACTAATTTTTTTTTTCAATTTCTAACCGAAAATAATTGTTATAGATGTAGCCTTAAACTCATTTAGTACCACAAATATTACAGAAGCTGCAATTGAACGTGACAAATATTAAGCTTAATTTCTAACCCTCATGTTCATTCTCAATTCGACAGCGGTGGATCAAATGTCTTCGGTACAAAGCCTGTCCCCCTCATCTTTAATTTTACGGTACGATGTGCTTTTGTAATTGAAATTGTAGACGATATGACTTTTAATTTTTACTGACTTTAATGAAAAGAGATTATCATTTTTGAAAACACTATTGGATGTATCAGCGATCCAGTTATATTCTTTGAAAATAATTATGACAAAAAAAATGGTTCAAATGGCTCTGAGCACTATGGGACTCAACTGCTGTGGTCATAAGTCCCCTAGAACTTAGAACTACTTAAACCTAACTAACCTAAGCACATCACACACGTCCATGCCCGAGGCAGGATTCGAACCTGCGACCGTAGCGGTCGTGCGGTTCCAGACTGTAGCGCCTTTAACCGATCGGCCACTCCGGCCGGCATAATTATGACAGTCTATATAGCAAGGCGCATTTATTCAAAGGTGACCAGTTTCGATCAGCGGTGGATCAAATCTCTTCAGTGCAGAGTCTGTCTCCCTGAACTTAAATTTCGCGATATGATGTGATTTTGGCTATATCTGAAGGTGATCACGTAATCATCGAAACCGGTCACATTTGAGTCAATGTGCCTTGTAGTCTAGACTACAATAATAATTTCTAAAAGTGATTGTTAGAGATTTACACATGGTTTGAACTGTAACTGCGCTACACTCACACTGTCTTGAATTGAAAACATGGAACAGAACTGCTTTGGCGAACGGAAAGGCCGATCTGTAAGTTTTGACTTGATGCTCTAAACAAGTCCGTTTATTGTTTATATTACAGTGTTAGTAGAACTACGGTCATTCAAAGTAATAAAAATAGTAATGTCTTTTTGGTGGTATAATAAAGTGTAAAATCAGATCTGTAATTCAGGAAAAGGTAATGTGCAAAGTTTGAGTTTCATATTTACAAAACGCGTACTTCAAACAAACCGGATATATTAGATATTAATTGAATGACTAATTAGTTCACCAGCTGCGTTGCCACATACATAGTGTAAGATAAAGTTACACTTAGTTAATGTTGGATTAACGAAGTCAAGCGGTTTCACGCTTGGCTAGCACGTGGATACGAGACCATCAGTGTCTACTGAGAGCTGATGTCAAGCGGGGTGCGCTCAGCCCTAGTGAGGTCAATTGAAGAGCTACTTGATTAAGAGGTACCGCAGTACCGGCTCCACTCACAAAAACTGACAAAGGGCGGGAGAGCAGTGTTCTTACCACACGCCCCTCATATCCGCATCCAGTTACGCCTATCGATTAGGGTGACAACGATGTCGGTCGGTTGGTAGAGTCGGGCCTTCCGAGGCTATTTTTAGTGTAGTTTTACCATTAAATGCATTCAGGTAATGCGTTTGTTATATTTGATGTTACATAGAAGTTGAAAATATGACAAAGTTTACATAGTAAACAAAAAAAACGCTTACGTTTATAAAAAATAATGACGCTGTTTGTATTAAAAATGATATAATGATCAGCGGGTGACATAAATGAACACATAATTTCATGACTTTGAATATTTACAAACGTAATAAAATATGGTTCGTATAGTGTCCTTAGTATTGTATTACATTCTACATCTACATCTACATCTACATCCACACTCCGCAAGCCACCTGACGGTGTGTGGCGGAGGGTACCTTGAGTACCTCTATCGGTTCTCCCCTCTATTCCAGTCTCGTATGGTTCGTGGAAAGAAGGATTGTCTGTATGCCTCTGTTTCGGCTCTAATCTCTCTGATTTTATCCTCATGGTCTCTTCGCGAGGTATACGTAGGAGGGAGCAATATACTGCTTGACTCTTCGGTGGAGGTATGTTCTCGAAACTTTAACAAAAGCCCGTACCGAGCTACTGAGCGTCTCTCCTGCACAGTCTTCCACTGGAGTTTATCTATCATCTCCGTAACGCTTTCGCGATTACTAAATGATCCTGTAACGAAGCGCGCTGCTCTCCGTTGGATCTTCTCTATATCTTATATCAACCCTATCTGGTACGGATCCCACACTGCTGAGCAGTATTCAAGCAGTGGGCGAAAAATCGTACTGTAAGCTACTTCCTTTGTTTTCGGATTGCATTTCCTTAGGATTCTTACAATGAATCTCAGTCTGGCATCTGCTTTACCGACGATCAACTGTATATGATCATTCCATTTTAAATCACTCCTAATGCGTACTCCCAGATAATTTATGGTATTAACTGCATCCAGTTGCTGACCTGCTATTTTGTAGCTAAATGATAAAGGATCTATATTTCTGTGTATTCGCAGCACATTACACTTGTCTACATTGAAATTCAATTGCCATTCCCTGCACCATGCGTCAATTCGCTGCAGATCCTCCTGCATTTCAGTACAATTTTCCATTGCTACAACCTCTCGATACACCACAACATAATCTGCAAAAAGCCTCAGTGAACTTCCGATGTCATCCACCAGGTCATTTATGTATATTGTGAATAGCAACGGTCCTATGACACTCCCCTGCGGCACACCTGAAATCACTCTTACTTCGGAAGACTTCTCTCCATTGAGAATGACATGCTGCGTCCTGTTATCTAGGAACTCCTCAATCCAATCACACAATTGGTCTGATAGTCCATATGCTCTTACTTTGTTCATTAAACGACTGTGGGGAACTGTATCGAACGCCTTGCGGAAGTCAAGAAACACGGCATCTACCTGTGAACCCGTGTCTATGGCCCTCTGAGTCTCGTGGACGAATAGCGCGAGCTGGGTTTCACATGACCGTCTTTTCGAAACCCATGCTGATTCCTACAGAGTAGATTTCTAGTCTCCAGAAAAGTCATTATACTCGAACACAATACGTGTTCCAAAATTCTACAACTGATCGACGTTAGAGATATAGGCCTATAGTTCTGCACATCTGTTCGACGTCCCTTCTTGGAAACGGGGATGACCTGTGCCCCCTTCCAATGCTTTGGAACGCTATGCTCTTCTAGAGACCTACGGTACACCGCTGCAAGAAGGGGGGCAGATGACCTCAGAAGTTAAGTCCCATAGTGCTCAGATCCATTTTGAAATAAATGACCAAAGTGACTTAGATGATTTCTTGAAGATGGTACCATATACCATTCTTCAGAACGTGGTTCCCAGTCTGTTATATAATAATGTAGAGTATATGTGTGGTTCTATTACACTTTCACAGGGCACTTCTGACAGGACTTGTTGAAAACCATTCAAAACCTAAAATGGCACAAAATATGTCTTTATCCAAGACAACAGGTTTCAACAAGCTTAGCTGTGATCTTCAGGTCTTAAACATATAATGTTTAGGACCTGAAGATGGCAGCTAGGACAGTGGGAACCAGCAGCCTTGAACAAAAAATATTTAGTGCGATCTTCGTTTTGAATGATTTTTATAAGAACTAAAAGAGCTCGTCCTTCAGTACTCTCATAATGAGAAAATTCAATCACGAACTTGTATCATTGATTCTGAGGAGTCCCTCTAACATACGTTGGAAACGCTGATTTGTATAAACGTGCCGGCTGGAGTGGCCGAGCGGTTCTAGGCGTTGCAGTCTGGAACCGCGCGACCGCTACGGTCGCAGGTTCGAATCCTGCCTAGGGCATGGATGTGTGTGATGTTCTTAGGTTGGTTAGGTTTAAGTAGTTCTACGTTCTAGGGGACAGATGACCTCAGAAGTTAAGTTCCATAGTGCTCAGAGCCATTTTGAAATAAATGTCAAAAGTGACTTAGATGATTTCTTGAAAGTGGTAACACATACCATGGCTTCAATTATGAATGTTCATGTGCAATTCTATGAACAGAGGGCGCAAAGGTACTCTCAGAATTCTTTGCGATGCCGTCCTAATTCGTTCAAATAGAAGCACCACCTGTGACGATCCGAGCTACGGGCCTGAGCATTGATCCGCTGTGGGATCTCGCCTCCTGGGTGTTAGTTCTACTAGTTCCCGCCGAACATCAGACAACGTAGTCGTGTCGGAGAAGAACCACGCATTACAATCGACCGGCGGAAGAGGTCGGCGCTTGGGCCACTCTGATAACTCCCCCGTCGTGATGAATTTCCAGGTAGCGCAGTACGGAGTTACCTCCGGCGGGATTCAGAAATCTTGTTTCGTCTCCGGGACGCGTCGCAGACACGACTTCGTCTTCGTCGGATGCTCGTAAGCCGCTTACGGCGTAACTAAATTCTCGCGCTTCGTTAAGCCCTCTTTTTTCCGCGACTGGCTACAATCCCATCCCGTCGCAGTGACGGGACAGCCCATTACACCTGATTCCTCCGCCATTTCTCTTCCCGCGTCGCATTTCGCTGCGAGGACGAGAGTACGCCAGACCGCTGCTTCTTATTTTCCTCCTACGTCGAAGACGGATTTCGGCTGCAGCTTTATTCTGCACGACGTGAAACGATCGGCTCTCTTGCAGTCGGAAACCAGATACCGGATAGAATGCTAAGAAAACGCAGTGTGTTTCAGGAAGCAGCCTTAGCCTACAGATGCACTTAAGCTAAATAGTTGTACTAAAATGTCCCTCAAGAAGCACACAGTTTTGAATCACCATTTACTGTGTTTTGTTTGTCAATCAACCACGTTCTTTTATATTATATCACCATTTAGTGTATTTTATTTGTCGATCAACACGTTGTTTTGTATTATAACGGTGTTCTTCAGTGACTGCACTTTGTTTTTTTTTGCCATTTTGGGGAAAAGAATTTTTGGAAGGAATTTTTGGGGAAACAGATATCTTGGGAAAATTTTTGGGGAAGAAAACTTTTGTACCAGGAAAACTGTGGAAGCATTTTATCCGACTACCCTTAACTTCATCATTCCTTATCTTATCTCTCTTCCTAATTTTCAACATTATTCTGTAGCACCACATCCCAAATGCTTCGATTCTCTTTTGCTCCAGTTTTCCCTATGTATCGCTATTATACAATAGTGTGCTCCTCAGAAATTTCTTCCTCGAATAAGGCCCTTTTTTAATACTAGCAGAGTTCTCTTGGCCAAGAATACCCTTTTTGGAGTACTAGTCTGCTTTTGATATCCTTCTTGCTCCGTCCGTCATGGGATACTTTGCTGCCTAGGTAACAGAATTACTTAACTTCATCTACTCCGCTATCATCAATCCTGATGTCAACTTTCTAGCTGTTCTCATTTCGGCAACTTCTCATTAGTTTCGTCTTTCTTCCCTTTACTCTCAGTCATATTCTTTACTCATTAGACTGTTCAATCTCTTCAACAGATCCTGTAATTGTTCTTCACTTTCGCTGAAGATGTACGAGCCCACGATCAACACAATCTCCACGCCAGCCTGTATCCAACCCAGCGAGCGGCCTACATCCACGCCTACGTCGCGAGAAAACTCGTACACGTCGCCCAGATATACTCCCTGCCGATGGTCCCAGATCCTATCGGACTTTGGTACCTCGTATGGGCAGGAACTATGTTTAAGGTCCGCTACGACACTCTCACCCTCCCGACTTCAACAGGAGGACTCTATCCATACTTAACTACTTATATTTAACTACCATTAAAGGCGTTGGCAAACGCCTTCCACGTTGTTCACACAGAGCCTCTTGGAAGTTCTTACGCCAGCCTTCCCACCCGTTTCACTTCTAGCCAATGATATGGGTTAACCAATAACAGCAGGAGGAATTTTAAGCAATAAGTATTCTTCAGAACACGTGCAGTAAAAATCCGTTTCTAACCAATGATGTAGACCCATCAATGGTAGCCAGAGATGCTTTAGTCAATAACTCTCTTCTTCGGTATTATCAAGGGAAAACTTCTCTTACTATCCATTTGCGTGGATGGTTCAGCAACGGTAACCCAAGATTTTTACCCAATAATCCTACTTCTCCAGCACAAATGCGGTAAAACCACCATTTAAAACAGAAGGTGATAATGGTATCTAACAGCGGCCGGTCTGCAATGGATGCCACAAGATCCTGGAGGATCCATTGTTTGAAGAAATATTAGACAGCCTAACAACCCAGGAGATTTTTACTTCGTTACACAAATTGTTTATCCCCTATAATTATCGGCAATGCTCAAAGCAACAAGGTGTGAAGCACACGAAGAAAAAGTTCATATCTCGCGAGTTCATTTGAGTGTAAGGCTGGTTAATGATTTCATGTTGTGGCCGAGCGGTTCTAGGCGCTTCGGTCCGTAGCCGCGCTGCTGCTACGGTCTCAGATTCCAATCCTGCCTCGGGCATGGATGTGTGTGATGTCCTTAGGTTAGTTAGGTTTAAGTTGTTCTAAGTCTAGGGGGCTGATGACCTCAGATGTTAAGTCCCTTATTGCTTAGAGCCATTTGAGCCACTTTGAATTAGGTAAAGTTTACGATAGATTCATTTCTTATGATGTATATCAAAGTATTTGTGAAGAGGTTTTAAAAGTTACTAAAAAGTAAAATATGGCACTGTCTGTATATAACTTTTGTATTTGTAAATCGAATCATTCAGTCTTTTGGAAAGTGTTGCAAATAGTTCTACTTCTTATTTTTGTTTTAAATTAATTCCACTGCACTAGAAAAGCCATAGTTTACTAAGTCTATACACTGTCACAGCATCGGTAACGTATTTCTGTCTATCCTAGTGCAGCGTTCAGTAATGGATGTAAGGGTATTACAGCCACTGTTTTCATCATGTTAATTTCCCACCAAATAGCGTGGTTCATATCTTATGCCTATCACTATCGATTGATGAAATTATCGTATCTCTCTAGGACAAGTAAATTAAGGGGCCGCACCACACTTCGACAATGAAGCGAGAAAACGTTTAGACAATATTTTCAACAGTTGTTTCTTTGCAAGGGGTGGGCGAATACCGTGGGCATCACATTTCCCCGGGCTCATTCCTACGACCCTTTTTTGCGGGTGTGTGGGATGAAGCATTTGGTGTACGAGACACCGTTATACAACAATTGCTGGTGAAACATCTCGTTATTTATTCGTGTTAGACATCCATCATGACGGAGATTATAAAGGCACATTTGCATGCCGAGCGTGAGTTTCCTCGGAAACGCGAAATATTAATTAAATAAATAATCAGTGACAAATAAATAAAGCCTATGGCACACAACTGCAGCGCTGTGTCGCTGATAAAACAAAAGCACAATTACGTTACTCGTATGTTTGATTAAGAAGGGAGAGCTCTGGTTGAAGTGGTGCGAGAAGCACGTATTTTATTTTATTGTCTGGCACACCGCCATATTTCATGTTATAGAAAATTACTGCGAGTTGCAACCACACTAGGCACTCGATTCTGTAAAGAATTTATATTTATAGAAGTAAGTAGGATTATGAACTGTAGGCTTATTCATTGAATATATCTGATTTAACTAACAGTGTAACTTTTTTATGTTTAGTAGACAATCACCTCTGTACGACGTTTTGGCATGGCTGGCAAATTATTGTAATATTGAGATTTAGATTATGAGTCCGCACCTACCGCAGCAGTCTTTGGAAACGATTTAACTACGAAGTCCGATTATTTCAATTTTATTTCACGGTCAACTACGAGTAACATTGCCTTTACGAAAAAGCCATTGTCAAGCGTCTGATACCGAATAATTATCCAGATAAGCAAATATCAATTACAATTACAATCACCATCATACAGAATAATTAACATTAAAATAATTAATATTTTATTTGATTTTATTTTATTTCTTTTATATTGGCGACTGCGTGTCGGACTTGTTATTTTGTCATTTGTTACATTGTTCTCTTTGTTTCATGTAAAAAATCAACTTTCTGGACCTGGACGTCAATGTATGAGAGATAACAAAATTTGAAGACATTGCAATTCTGAAATTTTGCCGGAAGACGCAAAGAAGCTTCCAGCAAAATAAGGTAAGACGCAGCATCCTTGCATTGGCAGGCTTGACCAGACGTATAATTCAGTGTATTAGCTTTTCAGTAAATTCTGTAGTGTTTCTTTTCCGCATAACAGTTTCAGTGATAAATTTCATTCTCAGTACTTTTCCCTAAACAATAACGTATGCAACAATACCAATACACGAGTGTACAATATGGCCGACTTCTGTACGATACGTAGTAACATGGACAGCAGCCATTACCAATAATCTCAAATTCAGTTTATATTTTTAAATTAATAGACAGCCATTGTTGCTACGAGCGATTCATGCTCAACTGCATTTTATTTTAAAATCAGTGTCAAATATTTTCTTGAAACATATTTCACGTGTGGCATGGTAATAACTAGAAAACAATACGCAAAAATGGAACAGCAAGGACGTACTATTCAGACGCAATCCGACTCGGACGTGAGACAAGTGTTAGAAAATGACTTTACGACAGCAACCGGTAGTGACGATTCATCAAACATTGACGCAAGTGTTGACGAAAATTTTGACAATAGGCCGTCCACCACAAAAATTTCAAGGTCTCAATCAGAGCCCATGTTAATGCATGACGTCACGTCTAATGACGCGGCGGGGGCAGAGACCTTGCAAACGGTAAACATTGCCAACATGTTACAAATGTTAATCAAACAGAACGCCGAAAACATGGCAACCTTAAAGACACAAAATGACGCAATTAAATCTGACCTCATAGCACTCAAGACAGGTAATGACACTTTATGTAAACGTGTGGAACTTATAGACGCCACACTGACCAAACAGATGACTGAACTCAGTACTAAATTTTCCCAGCTTAATACGAGACAAGAAAAGACTACAACTGACGTAGCACTTTTACAGACACAAATAAAAAACCTTAATGTCACGTGTGAAGTTCTTACTGAACAAATTCAAACATATCCTTCAGTACATGACAACCTTGAAAAACGAATTACTGACGTACAGAATAAATTTGACAATGTTGAACAACACCTGACTGACATCTTACAATCTGATGCCACAGCTCATTTTGAAAATATTAATAAAGAATTTAATGATTGGGTAGTGAACAAAGACAAACATTTTGATACATGCTTACGTGAAAATTTACCAACAATTGTGCACGACTCCGTAGCGCAATACATTACTAATAACAAACAGCTGATCAGTGACGCAGTACAATCCGTCACTGCACCCATGGGACAATTCACCGATCGACCACAGTCTGAATGTAACGAAAATATCAGTCAAAATGTACAGTTCAGAAACCAATATACATTCGAGTATGATACACACATTCCGCACACGACAAATACACAAGAACAAAACGCACCACGACTACAACACATACCACGATGTGCAAACACAAACACAAGCTATTATCATGGTAAACCACAGCAACATTATTGTAATTACTCGCCAGCTGGACATAGCAGTAATTACAGTGGGACAAATCCATATCATAATGCAAAGGAAGACGAAAGCTTAATGAAACACAGGCAATTTCAGATTTTTATCCCAGAAAAACGAACCATTCATCCGGTGATTTTTCTTAAATCTTTTAGTGACGCATTTCCACGCACTTGGAGTGACCGGAAAAAGATTTCATATATTGTCGGTTACATCCAAGGCGATGCAGCTGTCTGGGCATACAGTCAAGCTGACGTATGTACCACGTACAGTGAGTTTGAGCGTGCTTTTCTGAACAAATTCTGGTCGCAATCCGTCCAGGAGCGACTCAGAAGACAAATTTTAGAACCTGAAACTTTTAACAGTAAAAATGGCAACTTACGCAGATATTTTGAAAAATACTTGAACATGGGACACTTTTTAGACGAACCAGTCGCAACGCGTGATATACTCCGTGCGTTGAAGGCCAAATTGCCTTTCAACATTAAAGAAAAACTTCTACATATCCCGGATGACGATTCAGATTATTTTTTAACAGCTTTAGATTCGGTTGACATGTTACTTGAAGACCAGCGCTTCGCGCGGCAAAACAGCAGCCACAATGTTTACACTAGTGGTATGCAAAACATGCAGGCTTGCCAACACAATTCTGGCGCGCCCACAGTTGGATACGCGGTACAACAAAAACAGCAAACTCACATGCCGTCTCAGTACGGAAATCAAAATCAACACGCGTATTCCAATACAAACAATAGTTACAACAGTGATAACACTTCATGGGGCAATCCATACAAAAGGCACCGCGGTAATAACTACAACGGTAACAACGGATACAAAGGTAATAACAAAAACACAAACAGAAATAGAAATAATAATAACTACGAGCCAAGACAGCATCAAGGTTGGACTCGTAACGATCAGTACTTTCATTCAAACTCTGCTTTACCACAGCAGCCACCAGGACAAAATTGGAGCATACCTTACGACCGACAGGTAAGTTATAATGCGCAACAGCAACAACAACCGCAAAAGTTTGGAGATCATAATAGGCAATATCCGAATGTGAATATAATAGAAATGACACCTGATGCACAACCTCAATCTGTGTCAGTACCTAGTACAAATGCTAAGCCAACAAACTAGAAACAGTCACTACTTTGCCCCAGGTCGTGGCTGAAGAATTCTTGGGGGGCGGCTTCAATGTTAATCAGTTATTTGACACCACACTTGAACAACAGAATAATGATATGCCGAGTAATTCTAAACAAAAACTACCTGTTTTATTTATAAGATACAACCACAATAACAATATATCAGATGAACTTTTACAAGACAGTACACAATGTCGTTTAAACACAAATGAAATTGTTTTAGCATCCACTACTGGTGTAGTAGGTGGGATTCCAACTACTATTGTCCTAGATACAGGTGCAGCTGTGAGCGTTTTATCTTTTAATTTTTATAAAAAGATGTGTGAATTGGAACCTGTGCCTGAGTTTCCTGCCCAAAACTGTAAAATAACTACTGCACTAGGTAATAAGTCATGTAGGGTTACGAAGCAAGTTTTTGTAAACGTTAAAATAGGTAATGGAACCGTACAATGGCCATTCCTGGTTGTACAAAACCTTGTGACTAATTGCATATTAGGAATAGATATTATGAGCGAGAAGGACTGCATTATAGACTTCTCCAAAGGTAAATGTATTTTAAATGATAAAAGCAGGGTAATTATTATTGATTTGGACAGGAGAACTCTAAAGCATGACAAACACTGTACAGGGTACAAGGTTCAGTTAGTACTTGACAAAGACATTCAAGACATGCAAACACACTCATCTGACGCAGAGCTAATGGACTTGAAAACATTGCTTGATCATAAGATAAGTGAAGCTACAGCTCTCAGTGTACATGAACGTATAAAACTACAGGAAGTGTTATCCAAATATTTACAAGTTTTTACCAAACGATTAGGTGTTATCAACACGTATGTGTACAAGATTGAAGTTAAGCCTCACAAGATCTTCTACCATAAGACATATAACGTACCGTTATCTCAACGACCTGCTGTGTGGCAAGAATTAAAACAAATGTTAGACTGGAAGGTCATTGAACCATCCACCTCACCTTACTGTAGTCCTCTACTTGTTGTCAAAAAATCAAATGGAAGCATTAGGTTAGTGTTAGACGCACGAGCTATTAATGAAATAATTTTACCGGTTCACACAAAACCTGAAAATTTAGAAGAGCAATTACAGAAATTTCTAGATGCAAAATATTATTCCACAATAGATCTCGCTAATTCGTTTTGGCAGGTGGGTATCACTCCTGATTCACGGAAATATACTGCATTTATGTTCGGGGGGCGAACCTATCAGTTTTGTGTTCTACCCTTCGGACTGAATGTCAGCTCTGGGGTATTCATTACAGCCCTGGATACCGTGCTTGGCGACGATTTAGTTGAGACAGTCACACACTATGTAGATGATATACTGATAGCTACGCAGTCTTGGAATGAACACGTTGACACACTTCAAAGAATTTTAGAAAAATTTGCACAAGCTGGAGTCACAGCCAACCTAAGAAAATCAAAATTTGGTTGCAGTGAGATAAAATATTTAGGACATATCATTAATTCACAGGGCATACGTCCTGATCCCAGTAAATTAGATGCTATCAGAAACTTTCCTAGCCCTCGAACTAAAAAGCAGTTAAAATCATTCCTTGGGCTATGTTCATTTTTCAGACGTTTTTTGCCACAACCACTTTTGAACAGTAAACATCTGCTAAATCTACTCAGAAAGAATCAAGTTTGGATCTGGTCGGAACAGTGCCAGAATGACTTTAATACAATTAAACATGCTTTAGTGAATGCTAACATATTGAGCCATCCAGATTTCAATTTAGATTTTTGTATGACTTGTGACGCTTCACGTACTGGCTTGGGCTGTTGCTTATTTCAAGTTGTAAAGAATAAAGAAAAGGAACAGATAAGAATTATTGGGTTTGCAAGTCGTACTTTAACTGAATGTGAGCGTACATACTCGACTACTGAGTTAGAAACATTTTCCATAGTATGGGCATTCAAGAAATTCAATTATTATTTATTTGGAAAACATACAGTAATTTACACCGATCACCAGGCCCTGACATTTTTGTTAACTTGTAAACTTGTACATCCTAGACTATCACGATGGGCAGTTACACTTCAGAACTACTCTTTTGAAATTAAGTACATAAGAGGTAAGGACAACACCATTGCGGACACTTTGTCTAGACTTCCACAAGGTATGAATGATACCAACAGTGACTTAGAAAATATAAATGACTACAGGATTCTCTTAATGCAAGACAAGCAGTATCACCAATATTATATTGATATGTGCAGAAACATGGCTGAATTACAAAAATCTGATCCTCACTGGTATAAGATAATAACATTACTGGTAGAAAAACAAAATCATCCTTCGACTAAGTATTACAAGTTACACAATGGTGTGCTATTTTATCGACGACATCCAAATGCTACTAACTGGTGTGTATGCATTCCCGAAGAGTCTGAACGTAATTTAATTTGGCACACACACTTAGTTTGGGGTCATTATGGGACGAAAAAGTGTTTGGCAAAGCTCAGCACATACTGTTATTTTAGCAATATGAGAAGAAAAATTTACAGGGAACTGAAAACATGTGTCATATGTCAAAAATCAAAACCTCAGAATTTATCCACAAAAACAGATTTACATTCTATTTTACCCAGTAAACCCCTGGAAATTCTGTGTACTGACATCAGTGGACCGCATCCAGCAAGCTCTGGAGGCGTCAAATATATCTTAGCTTTTTACGATGTATTTTCTAAACATGTAAAACTTTATGCTTTAAAATCCGCCACTGCAAGTGCTATAATACGAAGATTCTCAAGTGATTACCTGACGCACGTGGGAAAACCTAAAGCAATTCTGTCAGATAATGCAGCATACTACTCTGGGTACAAATGGAGAAATTTCTTGAAGGACAATAACATTAAAAGTATATTTATTTCGAGGTTTAGTCCACAATGTAACGCGACTGAGAGACTTTTCCGAGAATTAAATCGATTCATGAGGACCTATATTTCATCAAAACATACTAATTGGGTGTCCTACCTAAGTCTTTTCGAAGACGTACACAATAACTTAAATATTTACGATACAAATTACACACCTAACGAGATCATGTTCAATTGCAAACAGAACGATCAGTGGATAGAACCATTACCTAAGTTGTCAGACAAGGAAATCACACCTGAACAGAAAATAAAAGAAGTATTAACTACATTGACACATCACGCACAAATACGAAACAAACATCACAGAAACATAATAAAAAGAAAACAAAAATTCGAGGTAGGAATGCTTGTACTACTTCGTACTCATCATAAATCTGTTGCACTCAAACGACGCAACGCTAAGTGGCGTCTGCTATATGAAGGACCTTATATAATTGTTAACATACCGCACCCTGGTGCGTATCTGTTACAACATCGTAGAACTAACAAAATTATTGGGCTATACGCACACCGAGATCTTAGAGCATTTCATGCTGAATAATGTCAAAGTCATACCCATCAAAACATTGCTAAGCAACTCGTTACAACACAGATAATAAGTAGTATAGAAATTTTCATTTCAGCGTTCCAGAGTCGCAGTTGAAGACAGAAGAACTTTTCTTTCAACGCCGCGGCTCCACCGAGAAGACTGAATATTAAAGTAAAATTTATGATTACGTAGCAGTGAATGATATATTAATTTTTCACGGAACATTTGTGACTGTAGGTACCACTGACTTGGTATGACACCTGACGAACTGACAGACGTCATCTGTGAAGCGATCTTTTACTTTGAGAAATAGATTAGACGCACATCTCTCAACACGAAAAGCATCTACCAGTAGTCAAGGCCACACAGACACTCTACACACACGCACAAAACGCGAGGAATCGAACATTTTCTCTCTCTTACTATTTTGAATATTTATTGAGTAGTGAAAACGCCTGGTCTTGCCTACTGATGTAATGAATGTTGTGTCTAACCTATCTTAATTTCAGGTGACATCACAAAACCGATAAAGAGGACGTAAATATCTGCAATTCATGTAATCAAATGTGACACAATGTAATAACCTATAGCGATGTAATGATGATGTAAACATGTTTATGTGCAACTGTATTATGTTTATACTAAGAAAATATGTGACGTGTGTATGTATAATTACTTTTTTTTTTAACTGATGTATCATGTAAAAATTTGAACAAAACGAATGCCAAAAAGACATTGCATAGTGAACCTCTGTTCACGGACATTAACGAACATTACTAACTCTGCAACTACGCAGAAACCTATGTGAAGGAAACGGTTAATGCCATTCATTATGCATCGTACCTATGTAAACGCGATGAACGATTTCCTTGATTAATAACTACGAACATTTAGGTGAGCTATATTCAGCAAAAAACTGAAAATGTGAAGTGCATAATTCGTGCATCGTCTAGTGACATTACTACAGTACCTAACTTCAAGATGTTAACTGGATTAAATGGACACAAAGTGCCTGTCCAGAAAACAACACGACGGGTGGAAGAATTTTGGTTGGAACTTCAGGGAATGAAATGTTCTCGAAATGTGACGGACACTCTTACCTGGACTGTCCAAGGATCGACGCCAGCTATGTGCCGTCCGAGGTTCTACAACCAAGCTTCCACGGAATGTAAAAAACGAACTGCACGTGGACCAATTACTCGGCGGGTCACGTCTGATCTGTAATAAGCAATGCTTTTACTCACAACGAACTGCATCACAACGACTATAATGAAAATAGGAAATGGACACGCTTATGTATTAATCACGTTGTTATACAACGATGTTACTGTGATCAAAAAACTTTACCACGACGATACTAACCTGTAAAAAATTATTGTGCAGCAGATGAATATGAACTGTGATAACGACACGATGTGTATAGGTCAACGCACCTGAAACATACGGACATTTTTCTTTGAAGTATTTCAAAACAATACTATGTAACTAAGAACATTCAACAATCTAAGTTGTATTGTGTTATAACGAATATTGTAAATTTAAAACTAAGTTACCTGTCATAGAATGTAGTCTTCATATGTAATCTTGGTTGAATATTTTCTTGGTGCAACGACTGAGAGACGCGCGCACACGAACAATATGAACTGCAATACTGTGCCGCGTGATCTAACTGTACGCACTCTATCTGCCAACATAAGAACTTTTACGGCGCACCCGCGTCATTCAAATTTTGTATATAATGAGTATAATGTGGGTCATGTAAATAGTTGTAGATAACTTAGATTTTCTTGTGCCTTTAAGTGAATTGCTCGCCTGCAGGTGTGTCCTTTCGCCTCGCAATTCAGGGGGCAATATAAAGGCACATTTGCATGCCGAGCGTGAGTTTCCTCGGAAACGCGAAATATTAATTAAATAAATAATCAGTGACAAATAAATAAAGCCTATGGCACACAACTGCAGCGCTGTGTCGCTGATAAAACAAAAGCACAATTACGTTACTCGTATGTTTGATTAAGAAGGGAGAGCTCTGGTTGAAGTGGTGCGAGAAGCACGTATTTTATTTTATTGTCTGGCACACCGCCATATTTCATGTTATAGAAAATTACTGCGAGTTGCAACCACACTAGGCACTCGATTCTGTAAAGAATTTATATTTATAGAAGTAAGTAGGATTATGAACTGTAGGCTTATTCATTGAATATATCTGATTTAACTAACAGTGTAACTTTTTTATGTTTAGTAGACAATCACCTCTGTACGACGTTTTGGCATGGCTGGCAAATTATTGTAATATTGAGATTTAGATTATGAGTCCGCACCTACCGCAGCAGTCTTTGGAAACGATTTAACTACGAAGTCCGATTATTTCAATTTTATTTCACGGTCAACTACGAGTAACATTGCCTTTACGAAAAAGCCATTGTCAAGCGTCTGATACCGAATAATTATCCAGATAAGCAAATATCAATTACAATTACAATCACCATCATACAGAATAATTAACATTAAAATAATTAATATTTTATTTGATTTTATTTTATTTATTTTATAAGATGCCACTTGTGAAATAATGTAAATCGACGACGTTATGAGCTACGCCTCGAAACCAGTATTTATCACCTGGCAGTTTCACAACGATCTCTGAAAACCACTAGACAAAAAATTCATGGTCGTCTAGCAGGGAGCCAATGCAAATGTTACATTGTCGTACCATAAAAGTTGTTAGTTTTTATCTCCTGTAAATACTGCAAAATTTTGTATAAGTTTTTCTATGCTCTGTGTTATTACTATTATTATTTCTTTCCTTTCTCAGACGTTATGTCTGGTTAAAAATGGAAAGTGACGTGGACCTTGATAAAGCGTGACTTCCTTTCAACTGTACGGTATATGTTACATTTCATTTAGGAACTTTCGGGTAATTGAACATGTATCAATAATTACACATTTCTGTAGTTGTATATATACGTTTGGATGTAGCTGTATTACGTTGATGTACTGGTGGATATTGCGTGATATGACTCTTGTAGTTGATAGTATAATTGGTATAATGTCAACTTTATCCTGATGCCACATGTCCTTGACTTCCTCAGCCAGTTGGATGTATTTTTCAATTTTTTCTCCTGTTTTCTTCTGTATATTTGTTGTATTGGGTATGGATATTTCGATTAGTTGTGTTAATCTCTTCTTTTTATTGGTGAGTATGATGTCAGGTTTGTTATGTGGTGTTGTTTTATCTGTTATAATGGTTCTGTTCCAGTATAATTTGTATTCATCATTCTCCAGTACATTTTGTGGTGCATACTTGTATGTGGGAACGTGTTGTTTTATTAGTTTATGTTGTATGGAAAGTTGTTGATGTATTATTTTTGCTACATTGTCATGTCTTCTGGGGTATTCTGTATTTGCTAGTATTGTGCATTCACTTGTGATGTGATCTACTGTTTCTATTTGTTGTTTGCAAAGTCTGCATTTATCTGTTGTGGTATAGGGATCTTTAATAATATGCTTGCTGTAATATCTGGTGTTTATTGTTTGATCCTGTATTGCAATCGTGAATCCTTCCATTTCACTGTATATATTGTCTTTTCTTAGCCATGTGTTGGATGCGTCTTGATCGATGTGTGGTTGTGTTAGATGATATGGGTGCTTGCCATGTAGTGTTTTCTTTTTCCAATTTACTTTCTTCGTATCTGTTGATGTTATGTGATCTAAAGGGTTGTAGAAGTGGTTATGAAATTGCAGTGGTATAGCCGATGTATTTGTATGAGTGATTGCTTTGCGTATTTTTCTAGTTTCTGCTCGTTCTATAAAGAATTTTCTTAAATTGTCTACCTGTCCATAATGTAGGTTTTTTGATATCGATAAATCCCCTTCCTCCTTCCTTTCTGCTTAATGTGAATCTTTCTGTTGTTGAATGTATGTGATGTATTCGATATTTGTGGCATTGTGATCGTGTAAGTGTATTGAGTGCTTCTAGGTCTGTGTTACTCCATTTCACTACTCCAAATGAGTAGGTCAATATTGGTATACCATAAGTATTTATAGCTTTTGTCTTGTTTCTTGCTGTCAGTTCTGTTTTCAGTATTTTTGTTAGTCTTTTTCTATATTTTTCTTTTAGTTCTTCTTTAATATTTGTATTATCTATTCCTATTTTTTGTCTGTAGCCTAGATATTTATTATTATTATTATTATCATAAAATTTCTTATACAGGGTGACATAGCTGCCCCAACCAATGGTTTTGCGCAACCCACAATGCCTTCGAACAGCATATGTAAGATTTTCTTATTCTCTCACTCGTTACATGCAAATTATTTGTCCTCTGTAAAAAAAAACAGGACTTTTTTATAGGAATTGTAATGTAATTAAATTTTATACTGAGATACATCACACTGGTCGAGAGTGGTTTTGTAGCCAATAAATTAACAGTGAATTTAGAGTAACTTTGTGGCCCTGAATTCTAATATGTCATTCGTTTTGCTAGATTGACTCTATTTGTTGCGATAATATGTAGATAAAGGAACAAACAAAACTTCAAAATATTAATTGAGATGGATGAAAAGAGCCACAAAAATGCAGTTTAATTGTTAATTCAGTATTTAATGCAAGAAGAAAGGAAAAAAGCAGCAGTCTTTTAAGAACATTACAACTAGCATATGGAAACTCTCTGCCTGTGTGATTTCCTCTTGTTTTGATCGTCAGGACAGTCACGCTTAAGATGGCACCGGTAGTCTGTTATCACATGCTTGTTCCATCTGCTTGATATCTTTCTTCCATCACCTAAAAATCTTGATGGAATCTTTTACTTTGTTCCTCACTGTAGTCATCAAGATTGTCCGGGAATCTATCAAGATGGCTATGGAGGTAACTGATCTTAATGCACACATTAGCCCCTAAGGTTTTCAAGTTTCTGAGCGTGTTTTGCAGCAGTTCCTCATAATTATGTGATTTGTGATTACCCAAGAAATTCTTGACAATGGACACAAAACTGGTCCAGACAAATGCTTCAGTGCAGTTCATACCTTTAAAGAATTCCGAATCACGTATAAACTTCCGAATTTGGGAACCATCTAATATACCAGCTTTTAATTTTTCATTACTGAGCCTTGGGAATTATTTGCATGTATATTTGAAACAGTAATTATTTTTGTCCAATACTTTCACAGATTGCTTCATTAGACCAAGCTTGATATGAAGTGGCGGAAGAATGATTTTGTCCCTGTCAACTAATGGTTCTTTTAGGATATTAGCTGCTCCTACAGTATAGCTATCTCTTGATGGCCATGTAACATGTTCCCAGTGATCACGCTTTGCTCTGCTGTCCCACATGCAAATAAAGTGAGGGAATTTTGTGCATCAACTCTGCAGTCCAAGCAAAAAGTTAACCATTTTAACATCAACATAGATAGGCCATTTATGTTGACTATAATGAAGTTTCTCGAGAGTCATCTGGATATTTTCGTATTCTTCATGAAGTTTCGTGGAATGGTCAATTGGAATTGAAACATAGCAATTACCATTATGCAGCAACACACATTTTAGGCTTCTGGTTGGGCAATCGATAAAAAGGCTCCAGTCTCGATGTTGATATTTTTGTAGTCCCACTTTTAGTAGTAAACCATGGGTGTCACTGCAGTAAACAAGTACATCATCTTGACTGGAACTAGATTTTCTTCTCCTGTACCGTGAGCTGTGATTTTAGTTCCTGGTTGTAGCCAATTCTTCTCATTCAGTCTAGATGCCAAGAGTTCAGAAGACTATTTATAAAGACCGAGGTATCTTATCACATCGTTAACTCTTCCTGACTGAAGAGCTGATGTCCTGTGGAACTTCCTTCGTATTAATATTCACTACTACTGGTGTTAAAGTCCTGCAAAGCATCAACATCAGAAGGAATTAGTTTCGGCAGAGAGGTGAACACTGGTACAGGAATGCCATCGCCATGTGGCACAGGTCGCCTTGCTGATTCTAAATGAGGATATTCTCGATTATGCTTCTTGTAGCGATTGAAACCGTTTACGATGATAATGCAAAAATAACAATAATTATGGTGTTTTTTTGGCTCTCCCCTCACCATTGGCACTCCCAAGTTTAAGCCCATTCGTTTATCATTAGTCCACAGTCGTAAAGAACCGACACGGCTTTCGCAAACTTTATGAGAAGCTCAATGTTTATCTTGGCCTCCCACTTTAATTCCAAAATACGCAAAATAGGTCTTTTTCACTAAGTAGGTAATGTTCTTCCGCTGTTCTTGCAGTGTGTATTCTCCACAAGTATAGCAGAAGAGATCAGGAGAGTTGAAACAACCTCTACGTGAAGAACTCATTTTCACCTACGAAAAGAATAAAATTAAATAAAAACTATATTTGCAAAAATGTATTATTATAATTATGATAAGTTGGAACTAATAAGACAATATATATTACAAAATGATCTATAACTTACATTTAACGAACAATAATGCAGTAACCATTCGTGACATACGTTTTACTTGATACAGTGAACGAAAAATTCTTCACAAAGAAAACTTTTAACAGCTATTACACAAATCGCATCCTCTCACATTGTCGTTCCTCGCTCGTCTGTCGCTCTGGGCTCAAACAAGAGCATGTGGGACCCTGACTGTCATTGCAGCACTGTGACCAACTGACTCTCCTTGAAATTGTGAGACACAAGAGGGTGTCTCAAATTACTACCCCGTCCCATAATCTCACCCTCGCCGCTAAAACGTGTAACATTCAAGATATTACATTTATACATACGCAGTCACGTAATATCAAATGGACAGGCATGCACACTATGGAATTCACAACCGATTTACTGATAATTTAACGATTAAGCGCTACACGTCAGAAATAGCCTGTATCTAAGAAACTAGAGCCAATGGGGAAATCTGTTTTCATATTCAGGTTCAGCATACCAAACGTACCCAGTATATGTTCAAATATCCCTGCCAACAAGATATTTTTTTTGTAGACCTGGGTTATCATTAGAACGGCATAGTTTCCTGATTATTCAAGAAAAACACACAAAACTGTCCTTTAAACGTGTTTTTCTTGAGTAACTCAAAACTGTGGTCCCCAGCAAAAACATATCCCAGTACAAACATGATTTACATTAAATTTCCTGCAAATGCCCAGTTCATTTCTCCTCTAGGACTGTTGGTTTGGACAAAGGGAGCGAGAGAATATGAGACTATGTGCATGATTTTTGAAGGCACTGTGTGTTGCTTAAACCTCATTGGTAGGGGCAGCTGAAATACACTGTACACTTTAGAATTAAATTTTCACTCTGCAGCTGAGAGTGCGCTGATATGAAACTTCCTGTCAGATTAAAACTGTGTGCCGGACCGAGACTCGAACTCGGGACCTTTGCACTTGCCCGCGAAAGGAAAAGGTCCCGAGTTGGAATCTCGTTCCGGCACACAGTTTTAATCTGCCAGGAAGTTTCACACTGTGCACTTTGTTTGTACCAGTGCTTAGTACGTAGCTTCAGTACTGTTTTCTTTGCTGTAACCCTATGCGTGCCTTGTGTGGCATCACGTGGTAAGCGACTTGAGGATCTGCGTCCAGGAAGCTCTGTCTAGGGCACGGTGACTTCTTTCCTGCAAGGCTCTCAATGTGTTGTCCTAAAACAATGCTGTGCCTCCTCTAGGCCTTCAGGCGACGTCCTTTGCTTCTATGATTGTTATTTACATTCCCTCTTTTTTAAATTTTGTGGTAAGGTCATATAGGACCAAACTACACTCCTGGAAATTGAAATAAGAACACCGTGAATTCATTGTCCCAGGAAGGGGAAACTTTATTGACACATTCCTGGGGTCAGATACATCACATGATCACACTGACAGAACCACAGGCACATAGACACAGGCAACAGAGCATGCACAATGTCGGCACTAGTACAGTGTATATCCATGTTTCGCAGCAATGCAGGCTGCTATTCTCCCATGGAGACGATCGTAGAGATGCTGGATGTAGTCCTGTGGAACGGCTTGCCATGCCATTTCCACCTGGCGCCTCAGTTGGACCAGCGTTCGTGCTGGACGTGCAGAGCGCGTGAGACGACGCTTCATACAGTCCCAAACATGCTCAATGGGGGACAGATCCGGAGATCTTGCTGGCCAGGGTAGTTGACTTACACCTTCTAGAGCACGTTGGGTGGCACGGGATACATGCGGACGTGCATTGTCCTGTTGGAACAGCAAGTTCCCTTGCCGGTCTAGGAATGGTAGAACGATGGGCTCGATGACGGTTTGGATGTACCGTGCACTATTCAGTGTCCCCTCGACGATCACCAGTGGTGTACGGCCAGTGTAGGAGATCGCTCCCCACACCATGATGCCGGGTGTTGGCCCTGTGTGCCTCGGTCGTATGCAGTCCTGATTGTGGCGCTCACCTGCACGGCGCCAAACACGCATACGACCATCATTGGCACCAAGGCAGAAGCGACTCTCATCGCTGAAGACGACACGTCTCCATTCGTCCCTCCGTTCACGCCTGTCGCGACACCACTGGAGGCGGGCTGCACGATGTTGGGGCGTGAGCGGAAGACGACCTAACGGTGTGCGGGACCGTAGCCCAGCTTCATGGAGACGGTTGCGAATGGTCCTCGCCGATACCCCAGGAGCAACAGTGTCCCTAATTTGCTGGGAAGTGGCGGTGCGGTCCCCTACGGCACTGCGTAGGATCCTACGGTCTTGGCGTGCATCCGTGCGTCGCTGCGGTCCGGTCCCAGGTCGACGGGCACGTGCACCTTCCGCCGACCACTGGCGACAACATCGATGTACTGTGGAGACCTCACGCCCCATGTGTTGAGCAATTCGGCGGTACGTCCACCCGGCCTCCCGCATGCCCACTATACGCCCTCGCTCAAAGTCCGTCAACTGCACATACGGTTCACGTCCACGCTGTCGCGGCATGCTACCAGTGTTAAAGACTGCGATGGAGCTCCGTATGCCACGGCAAACTGGCTGACACTGACGGCGGCGGTGCACAAATGCTGCGCAGCTAGCGCCATTCGACGGCCAACACCGCGGTTCCTGGTGTGTCCGCTGTGCCGTGCGTGTGATCATTGCTTGTACAGCCCTCTCGCAGTGTCCGGAGCAAGTATGGTGGGTCTGACACACCGGTGTCAATGTGTTCTTTTTTCCATTTCCAGGAGTGTATTTAGGTCATCGGCCCCTAGGTCTACACACTACTTAATCTAACTTAAACTAACTTTCGCCATGGGCAACACACACACCCATGCTCGAGGGAGGACTCGAATCTCCGACGATGGGAGCCGCAATGACGGTGACCAGACGCCCAGAGCGAGCGGCTACGCCGCGCTACTCCATTTCCTCTAGCCTTCTGGCAAAGTCACCAGAAGATTTCAACTGATTTCGATTGACAGGAGCAGACAGTCTTGTTCTGATGTCGAGCTGTCTCAGGATTGATTCATTAGTTTCGATGTGCTGTCCATGGTGTTCTTCACTGCGACTTCTGAGAAACTACAAGAGAAATAAATTTGTCATCAGAACAGGATTTTCCAAAAAATTTTAGAGGCGTCTGTGTGCTGCAACTGTTTTAATATCCCCAATAGTAACAAACGTTCAGAATTTTCAGACGTTCAGAAATTTGAGCAGTTCATAACTTATACGGTGTAAAATCGAAGTGAGTGTCACCATTACCAGTTTTTCAGTCGGTTCTAATTTAATGAAAGCAGCTGTGTCAGCATTCAAGTATACAGGGTGATTCAAAAAGAATACCACAACTTTAGGAATTGAAAACTCTGCAACGACAAAAGGCAGAGCTAAGCACTATCTGTCGGCGAATTAAGGGAGCTATAAAGTTTCATTTAGTTGTACATTTGTTCGCTTGAGGCGCTGTTGACTAGGCGTCAGCGTCAGTTGATGCTAAGATGGCGACCGCTCAACAGAAAGCTTTTTGTGTTATTGAGTACGGCAGAAGTGAATCGACGACAGTTGTTCAGCGTGCATTTCGAACGAAGTATGGTGTTAAACCTCCTGATAGGTGGTGTATTAAACGTTGGTATAAACAGTTTACAGAGAATGGGTGTTTGTGCAAAGGGAAAAGTTCTGGACGGCCGAGAACGAGTGATGAAAATGTAGCACGCATCCAGCAAGCATTTGTTCGCAGCCCAGGAAAATCGACTCACAGAGCTAGCAGAGAGCTGCAAATTCCACAATCAACAGTATGTAGAGTCCTACGAAAAAGGTTAGTTATGGAACCTGAACGTCAACTATCCGAGGCGATGGATCGGCCGCCAGGCAGCCCGTGACAGAGCACTTCATCACTGGCCTCCAAGAAGCCCTGATCTTACCCCCTGCGATTTTTTCTTATGGGGGATGTTAAGGATATGGTATTTCGGCCACCTCTCCCAGCCACCATTGATGATTTGAAACGAGAAATAACAGCAGCTATCCAAACTGTTACGCCTGATATGGTACAGAGAGTGTGGAACGAGTTGGAGTATCGGATTGATATTGCTCGAGTGTCTGGAGGGGGCCATATTGAACATCTCTGAACTTGTTTTTGAGTGAAAAAAAAAACTTTTTAAATACTCTTTGTAATGATGTATAACAGAAGGTTATATTATGTTTCTTTCATTAAATACACATTTTTAAAGTTGTGGTACTCTTTTTGAATCACCCTGTATTGTAAGAATTATATCGCTGTGGGTACAAGAACTCCCACCTTTCATCGTTCAGGAGATAAGATGTCATGAACACTGAGATGCATGAAAAACTGCCGCATTGTGCTTGACGTTTCAGTGTATTACTTTTATTCTTGTAACTCTATTCGTAACAAATTTTGCAGACAGTATGCTGCTGAAATTTCCTACAAAATTATATCATTATATGACATATAGATCAGAAGATATGACATCATAAACTCTGAGATGCGCGAGAAACTTCCATATTATGGGTGTCGTTTCAGTTTATTACTTCTTTGCTACTGACTCTGTTCACAACATCTGGGGCACAGTTAAATGCGGGTACCTCAGGAATCAGTGCTTGGGCCACTCCCTTATTTGTATAAGTTGTTCACAACATCTGGGGCACAGTTAAATGCGGGTACCTCAGGAATCAGTGCTTGGGCCACTCCCTTATTTGTATAAATGATATGCCCTCTAGTATTAAATGTGATTCTAAAATATTTCCGTTTGCTCAGGACACTAGCTTCGTAGTAAAGGGTGATCTGGGCAAAGTTGGCTCTGTTTCAAATAGTGCAATTTGTAATCTCCCCCCTCCTTCCTACTTCCATCTATTGTCCACATTAAACAATGTCCAGTCACAGTAATTAATAATCATTTATGAAGATATGAGAGGAGCGAAGACTACAATAAACCTTCGAGTTTACTTAGCTTGTCATGTTGAGATGACTCCAGTTCTTTTTGTCCAGGGGTCTGATCCTTGAAGCTGAAAATCTAACATCAGGGCCTCATGACTGGTTTCAACTAAATAGGTTTGAAGAATGTTTCCGGAATGAGATTTTCAGTCTACAGCGCAGTGTACACTGATATGAAACTTCCTGGAAGATTAAAACTGTGTGCCGGACTGAGACTCGAACTCGGGACCTTTGCCTTTCGCGGGCAAGTGCTCTACCATCTGAGCTACCCAAGCACGACTCACGCCTGTCCTCACACCCTTACTTCTGCTCGTACCTCGTCGCCTACCTTTCAAACTTTACAGAAGCTCTCCTGCGAATCTTGCAAAACTAGCACTCCTGAAAGAAAGGATACTGCGGAGAGATGGCTTAGCCACAACCTCGGGGATGTTTCCAGAATGAGATTTTCACTCTGCAGCTGAGTGTGCGCTGATATGAAACTTCCTGGCAGATTAAAGCTGTGTGCCGGGCCGAGACTCGAACTCGGGACCTTAGATTTTCGCGGGCAAGCTACCAAAGCTACCATTTGAGCTACCCAAGCACGACTCACGAAGAATGATGTTGCTGCATTTTTTACGTAAATATATATTCCACTGGTATTCTCACGTTTTATTATATCAAAAAGTGTTTAGATTTTTCACATTAACGAAGCCGAAATTACGTTGTTCACATCTATTATACAAAAATACGTCCGATCACATCAGAAGCAAGCTTACGACTCATTCACTCTGTGGAAATAACAATATTCCAAAGGGCTTAAAATTCTTCTTAGCAAATTAATCCCTACTAGTTTTCGTTACATTATGAATTTCGATTGTTATTTCATAAATGAATCCAAAAATAAAGATAGTGAACAGTACAGGACAGCGTAATTAATACTAGAAATTTGGAGTGTGCAAACAATTCATCTACTGAGAAAATTCTGACCTGTCCAAAATTCGAAAACTAATGCTGGTATCGACAATTACTGTTGAGGAAAAGTAATGCTAGGAGTGTATGTCCAGATTGAAGTTCAAGACATAAGATCATGGCTTCCAGGAAATAAACTAACGATAAATCACAGTAAGACTTTAACATACAAAGCAACAAAACTCGACGCTTTAATTTCACATATGGGCATATGATTAGTGAAACTGAACAGTTTAAATTTATAGTTGTTCAGACAGACAGTAAACTGTAGTGGAAAGCCAACGATCAGGCTTTTGTTCAAGGACTTAATGCTGCCATCTTTACTACTCGAACTGTATCTGATGTAAGTGGTTCACGCGACAAGAAAAGCAGTCTTCCTTGCTTTTTTCACCCTCATATGACGTACGGTATTTTGTTTTGCGGTAACTCTTCCATTCTGAAAAGATATTTTTGGCTCAGAAACAGGCAGTTCGGGCAGTAAGTGGTGTAAGTTCGCGAACCTCTTGTCGACCCCTGTTCACTAGTTTGAGTACTGCGGAATCGGCCTGTCAATATACGTGTTCTTTAATGTCGTTTATTAACAATATCAGCTTATTCCCAAGAATTAGCAGCTCTTACTCAGTTAACACTAGGCTGAAATCCAATCTGCATTTGGATCGCACTTCTTTGACTCTTGTGCAGAAAGGTGTGCAATATAATGCTGCACACATTTTCAGTAAGTTTCCACAAGAATTCAACAATTTTAGCAGTAATCCATGCGCTTTCATATCTAAACTGTAGAGTTTCCTCATGGGTCACTCCTTCTATTGTGTCAAGGAATTGCTTGAAAATTTAAGCTGGTTCCTGTTTTATGTTGTTGGTTGCGTTTGCATTAACTTATGGCGTGTCTTTTTGGATTCATAAACATTTTATTTTTATCTTTTATTACTTTTGTTTTGTTATTTCATGTACTGACAAGTTCCATGAACTTGGAGATTTGCTCCTCAGTTTCGTCCTACAAAACTAGACCTGGGAAATAAAATAAGAAATAAAAATACATATTTGGTTGACAGTATCGACATACGGCACTAAATGTACTTAACGCTAATACACTCCTGGAAATTGAAATAAGAACACCGTGAATTCATTGTCCCAGGAAGGGGAAACTTTATTGACACATTCCTGGGGTCAGATACATCACATGATCACACTGACAGAACCACAGGCACATAGACACAGGCAACAGAGCATGTACAATGTCGGCACTAGTACAGTGTATATCCACCTTTCGCAGCAATGCAGGCTGCTATTCTCCCATGGAGACGATCGTAGAGGCGCTGGATGTAGTCCTGTGGAACGGCTTGCCATGCCATTTCCACCTGGCGCCTCAGTTGGACCAGCGTTCGTGCTGGACGTGCAGACCGCGTGAGACGACGCTTCATCCAGTCCCAAACATGCTCAATGGGGGACAGATCAGGAGATCTTGCTGGCCAGGGTAGTTGACTTACACCTTCTAGAGCACGTTGGGTGGCACGGGATACATGCGGACGTGCATTTGTCCTGTTGGAACAGCAAGTTCCCTTGCCGGTCTAGGAATGGTAGAATGATGGGTTCGATGACGGTTTGGATGTACCGTGCACTATTCAGTGTCCCCTCGACGATCACCAGTGGTGTACGGCCAGTGTAGGAGATCGCTCCCCACACCATGATGCCGGGTGTTGGCCCTGTGTGCCTCGGTCGTATGCAGTCCTGATTGTGGCGCTCACCTGCACGGTGCCAAACACGCATACGACCATCATTGGCACCAAGGCAGAAGCGACTCTCATCGCTGAAGACGACACGTCTCCATTCGTCCCTACATTCACGCCTGTCGCGGCACCACTGGAGGCGGGCTGCACGATGTTGGGGCGTGAGCGGAAGACGGCCTAACGGTGTGCGGGACCGTAGCCCAGCTTCATGGAGACGGTTGCGAATGGTCCTCGCCGATACCCCAGGAGCAACAGTGTCCCTAATTTGCTGGGAAGTGGCGGTGCGGTCCCCTACGGCACTGCGTAGGATCCTACGGTCTTGGCGTGCATCCGTGCGTCGCTACGGTCCGGTCCCAGGTCGACGGGCACGTGCACCTTCCGCCGACCACTGGCGACAACATCGATATACTGTGGAGACCTCACGCCCCACGTGTTGAGCAATTCGGCGGTACGTCCACCCGGCCTCCCGCATGCCCACTATACGCCCTCGCTCAAAGTCCGTCAACTGCACATACGGTTCACGTCCACGCTGTCGCGGCATGCTACCAGTGTTAAAGACTGCGATGGAGCTCCGTATGCCACGGCAAACTGGCTGACACTGACGGCGGCGGTGCACAAATGCTGCGCAGCTAGCGCCATTCGACGGCCAACACCGCGGTTCCTGGTGTGTCCGCTGTGCCGTGCGTGTGATCATTGCTTGTACAGCCCTCTCGCAGTGTCCGGAGCAAGTATGGTGGGTCTGACACACCGGTGTCAATGTGTTCTTTTTTCCATTTCCAGGAGTGTATATTGTACTACACATAGTTCTAGAGATATGATGTCGTAAACACTGAGATACATAAAATAATTCCGCATCATGCATGGAGTTGTTATACATTTATTCTTTACTACTAAGATAATCTACAGTCAAGTCAACTTATGAAAATCACTGACACCTAACAGCCTTTTAACATCTTTCAACTGCGAAGCGCAAACGGCTGTTAGGAGAAAACGATAGCCGTCTATAGAGCCCTGAAGAGGTGCGGCCATAGACAATTTTACACTCGATACAGCTACGCTCAGCGTATAGAAGCTGTTTGGGATCATATTTCCTAATTTGGATACGTTACATAGCCTGTACATTTGTGCACTGTGCGCATTTCTTCCAACAACTGTTTCATAATTTGAGATGTGTTTTAGAGAATGCATGAAAATTAAATTTTTTTTCATACTTCAGTACAAAGTTCATTCTAGGACGAGGTATTTCGCCTTATGCAAGAGATCTTTTCAGATTTGTTTTAGCCAGACATGTTTCAGCACTTTTTGTGCTATCTTCAGTGGGTTATTTTTTATTTTCTTACTGTAAAATTGTTGTTACATGTTAACATTTAGCGAAACTTCTGGTACATAATATTTACAGATATGAATGAATAATTGTTTTAAAATACTATACATCATTTTTTCATAGTTGTGTTAACGACCTGATGCACTGTGAGTTGTTTATAACATTATGTCTAAAGATCCAGTTATAGCTTAATTGGCAAAAAGAGAGGATGAATGCATTAGTTTATATACCTTACATAATGCTTTGTCCGCCTCCGGTAGCTGATTGGTCAGCGTGGTTGGCTGTCAATCCTATGGGCCCGGGTTCGATTACCGGCTGGGTCGGGGGATTTCCTCCGCCCAGTGACAGGGTGTTGTGCTGTCGTCATCATCATTCTATTATCCTCAACGACTGCAGGTGCCGAAGTGGTGTGAAATTGAAAGACTGGCACCCGGAGAACGGTCTGCCCGACAGGGGGCCCTAGCCATACGATTAAATAAATGAATATAACATAATGCTATTCGACATTTATGTTGGTAGCTAGTCTACTACACATTCTTTCGTTATTGTTCGCAATAGAAAATTGGCGAACTGAATACCCGGACAATGTCATGAATGTCAGCAGGCCTATAAAACTGGGTGCGAGGGTAGCCGAAAAATAACTGTATGTTAAAATATAAACTCTTTTTAGTAATACATTGTTTGAGCAAGGTCAGGATCTCTTTATAGCTTCCACTCCATCGTTATATCTGTACCTCCTGTGGTGGAGGAACCATTGGGAAGGAAAATAGGCCGTGACGTTTTCAAAGGTGTCCTTCCCTCATCTGCCTTTAGCGATTTATGGAAACAAAGAAAAACCCACACCTGGGTCATCGCGCTAAGTTTTGAGACGCCCTGTTCCTTAAGGGGCTCCGGAACGCCCTATACTTGCAATGTTAAAATAACGCTTTTAAATTACATCTTTCCTCACAAAGTATTTGAGGTAGGAAGTTGAACATTTTACAGATTATTTATTGGAATATGGGCTACAACTTAACACAGGGATTTTACAAAATTTTAGTTCAGTTATTAAAGATGATTTTTTTTTCAATTGTAATGAAAATTCCCAACATTTTTTTGCAATTTTTTTTTATATATTCAAAAATATACAGTTTTTTGGAAAAAGGCTGTGTTAAATTATGCAGAAGGTACTGTGTAACATTTACTGAAAGTTTGAAACAAATATGTTTGGAAGATCCTTAAAAAACATGAAATTAGTATGAGAAAATAAAAGTTTTGGGAATCGAGCGACAAAGATTGGATTAACTTTTTAGTGCATGCCAGGTCCATAGGATGGATTATCTTCATCCTCTGCAAACTCCTCCTCCAGCTTCCTCTTGTTCCTCCTCCTCTTTACTCTTGCTTGTATTTCTAGACTATTTACAGCCCTGTCTGCAGCCCGAAGGCGTTCCTTGTCTAAAGCAAGCATCGCTCGTACCATGTTAGAACCTATCTTCATTCCCATATTTCTAAATACCTTGCATCTTACAATTTTGCCATCATTGAAAGTCGCAACAGCATCATACACACCAAAGTGAAATGTTTCTATTCCAACAAATACAGTCTTGGGGATTCTCGACCATATAACACTATTTACACTTTCATTGGGGTTTTGAGTTTTTCCGTGAATACACTTTTTCAACAGTTCAGGTGCTGCTAAGTCTCTGAAAATAGGTTTTATCACCTCCATTATTGCATGAGGCAGACCTGATGAACACGGACGTTAATAATAACACCATTTGACAGCAGTTTAACAGCGCCACAGTGGGTCACGCGCATGTAGAACACATTTCAAAAAAAATTTAAAAATAGTTGTAGTCTTCGGAATTGAATAAATTATATATCTATTAAAAGGTAATAGTCTGCAGATTCAGAAAACGCAAAAAAGTAAAAATTGAACTTTTCATGATTTTGAGCCTTTCCGGAGCCCCTTAAGGGAGTGGACCAGAATTACACTCAGTCTCACAATCGATATTCAAGTTTTTTCAATTAAAATAACCCAAGAAATTACAAAACTAACTTTAGGCCTTTATTGTACACCTTTAAGATTCTATTATTAAGTTTTTTAAGTACGAAAGTACCCAGAGGACACTACGTCACATCGGCGAAAGGCCTTTGCCGAGTGCGAGGGCCGTTGGTGGGAGCTGTGAACGTTATAGGATTCAATCTAGAAAAAATTTCTAAAACTGCTTTGATACTGATAATATTGTGTAACGTAGTGGGTAAGGGCATTTTTTAAAAAAATATTTTTAACAAAATGGCGGCACTGTCAAATAAAAGTCAGTTTTTTTTACAAAAAAGTCGTTATGAGAATGTGTACCAAATATCGAAGTTGAAATACATCGCAAAAATCCTATTACTGTAGTGGGAAAAACACCGATTAACAGGTTACAAAAAGGTATAATGTAATTGTATGTATGTTTCATGAAATATAGCTCCCACCTACTCGAAAAATATTGTTTTGGAAAAGGAAGTGCTTAAAGTTTCAACTTGTGTTTTTCTAAACTAAAACTGAACAAACTTTTCATCGGCAATGCCGGCACCCTATAATTGGCCTGATCTCGAAATAGTTTGATTTTCACGAAGTAATATCGATTAACTGGCATTCGCTACCAACCGACGCGTTTTTTTACACGACTGGGATTACATTTTGAACTTTTCTATTAGTATAAATGAGTTTGTCATTTTAAAGCAAGCGTGCTACTTCATATAAAAACGAAGACAAATAACAGGTTAAGCAGTCGCGAAACAACCAACTGCTGTCAGCCAGTTCACCATAAACTAATCACGATACGAATACAAATGTTGTTAAGAACAGTACTTTAATTGACACAAATAACGCCTGTGATATTATCTGAAATTAACACCACCTATATTCTGTCGGTAACCATCATAGTATTACATCGGTTACATTCTAGCTTTTCGGATGCGTCAGAGCCCCACGCAGTAAGTCGCGGTTTTTACATACTTCATAACTTATGTGAATTAAGCTTAAAAATGGAATTTATTAAGTGAATTCGCAATTGCGAATAAGGATTACCATCAGCTGTAGAATGGAGTGACGACAAAGAAAATTTGTGCCGGAAAAGTATTTCCCGCTATTCGCGAGCGGTCGCCATGTACGTCTTTTCAATGTCATTTTGTTCGTTCTTGTTGGTTCTATTTGTTCGGGGCAGACGTCCCATGACACCCATTCTGGTTTGTCGTTCATCCATTTACTAATTTTTTGTTGTTAAAGAAGGCGATTAACCCTCTGACCTAACACGCTGAGCTACCGTCCCGGGATACCATTTGGCTCTCCGTGCAGGGCTCACGGCCAGACCCAAGCATCCATAAGCCGTCAACCACGCGTCTATGACCCGTACTCGTACATCCGTTGTGTATATTCCCGTACAGGTCAGGCGTTGTACTTGAAAGTCGCTGCCCGGCATCGGCTCGTAAATAGGATATTGCAGTGCCTGTGTTATTCTTATTCCTGAGCAAAAGCTCATTTGGACATGCATGCATGTCAAATACAACGTCTGACCAGTACGGGAATATTCATAATGCATGTAAGAGTACAGGTCGCAGACATGTGGAACTTTGGGTCCATCCGTGAGTTGTGCACGGATAGCCGAAGGGTAAGGTGACTGTTTGGAAAAAGCGGAAAATCCGGGTTCGAGTCCCGCTCCGGCACAAACTTTCACTCTCGTAATTCCTTTCTACAGCGTGATGGTAGTCCTTATTCGCAATTGCGAATTCATTTAATATGTTTCATAACGGCTGTGGTCACCACAGTGCCTGTCTTTTGGACATACATGCATGTTGTAATCAGAATAACAAAAGCACAGCAATATCGTAAAAATAGAATGTCTGAGGAACAATTCAAACCATAAACAATTAGTCTAAAAAAATTTCCATCCTGGTCTAGCCCTGTAATGAGAATCCAGTGCCTTAATTAAGAATGGCACTGTAGAATTTTCGGACGTCCGCCTGCGTTTAATACTACGTTCACGATGTTTCGGCAGACACACTCGTTGGCATCTTCAGGTTGTCGCTGGTGGATGCTGAGCTGCTCGGCTCGGCGTTCCGAAAAAGTTGGCAGCTCCCCTCTCGACAACTCCGCTGCTGTCGCTGTGTATCGAGCCGCCGCTGTGGGAATGGAGGGTGGTGAAGGCGGCGACGCCCGGCTGCGGATTACGTAGTCACCCGTATCACCGCCACCACCTCCATAACCAACTATCGGGCGACTACATGTTGCTTCCACTCCGGCCCGCGCTAGATACTCTTTGGAGAGAGAGAGAGACTCTCCCATTGGCCCCGATCTAATGCGCATTTTCAGGTATTTCCACAGGCTCTCGGCTCACTTCGCGTTTACAGCTCATGACGCAGACAACAGCGCATGCAGAGCCGTTTCACTACCTCTAGAATTTAACAACAAGGAGAAAGACCTTTCCCGTTTGAGCGCAAACTTTGGGGCCGTGTGCTCACGTGTCTGCTGAGAGCAGGAAAAAAGCTCTATAACTTGAGGGCGTGCGTGGAAAAGTACTTTCACCTGTGGATCAGTGCCTCAACAGACATGAAGTTAGCCGGCCGGGGTGGCAGAGCGGTTCTAGGCGCTATAGTCTGGAACCGCGCGACTGCTACGGTCGCAGGTTCGAATCCTGTCTCGGGCATGGATGTGTACTTCCATGTGGTACTCCGGATGTTACCTTTACATCTGTCGATTTAGTTCCGTTAAGAGCGATGTGTTGAGTTCTGTCTGCAATAAAGAAAGTCTTGAATCCAATGGCAGGTCTGCTCCGATACTCCGGAAGCTCGTATTTTTTTTATTCAATGGCAATCCGGGACGGTGCCAAATGCCTTCCTGAAATCAAGGAACACGCCATCAACCTGAGCGCCGTTGTCCAGTGCGCTGTGGATCTCATGGAGGAATAAAGCGAGCTGAGTTTCGCAGGATCTGTTTGCGGAATCCATGACGACTTTTATAGAGGAGATGTTCATTTTCGGAGAAACGTCGTAATTCTTGAGGATAAAACGTGTTCCATTATTTTACAACAAATTAACGTCAACGGTATAGGTCTATAATTGTGTGGATCCGTCTTACGTCCTTTCTTAAAAACGGGAATGACCTGTGCATTTTTCCAGTAGTTAGGTACCTTACGTTGCTCAAGCGGTCTACAATAAATTACTGCTAGAAGGTTAGCGAGTTATTTCGTGTCGTCTTTATAGAATCTTATGGGTATCTCATCTGGTCCTGACCGCTTTCCACTACTAAACGATTTAGCTGCTTCTCAACTCTGTGATCGGTTTTCTCAATGTCTGCCATTCCGATGTTCGTACGACGATTGCAAGGAGGGGCTGTGCAACATCGGAAGACCAAATTCAGTATTTCGGTCTTCTCTCTATTATCTTCCGTTTCGGTGCCTGCATGGTCGTCTAGAGAATATATCGATAATTTGGATCAACTTACACATTGTCTTAATGATTGACGGTTCTCGGGTAAAGTTCAGTGCTACGTGTTTGTTAATATAGTGCAAGTGTTTTCGTGCCTCTTTTCTGAGTTCATTAGCAAAATGTCTGGCATTAAGAAGGAAAGCCGATGCTGAATTCTCCCAGTTCCAGGAGATATGGACGGAGATTTATTTCTATACCACATACGTAGACAAATATCTTCGTTTGTTCTACACTGAATCACTATGAGTTGTGAAGAAATACTTGTCTATCAAACATGTTGCCCAATAAGTCGAAAGAGCAACTGCAGCTAAACAAAAACAAAGGTAAAACACTAATTTCCCATTTTGACTCACATAAGTAAATGTTTGTCGAACCAAGGACGCAGTTCGACTATTAGGGTAAAGATCGTTTCATAATATGCACAAAAAGTGTCAAATCGTTAGAGCCTTTTGCTGAAGGCGAATTGGTAAATAGAGTTCTTCTTGGACATTGCAGATATACTATGCCCCGATACAGAAAAGAGTAATAAGAAGTAAAAAAAATTATGTCGAAGCACTTGCGATCACGTTGGGTGAAAGCACAGATTTTTCAGACTCAGCTCAATTAGCAATTTTTGTTCGTGGTGCAGATGTGCAGTATAGCGATAGAGTTATTAGCATTACAGTCTTCAAAATAAATCACTACTGATGAAGGTATTCTTGAAAAATAAATACTGAAACTTTCAATCTGACGTGGAGTCAACTAGTTAGACTTTTTCTGATATAGTACTTCATTTAATAAACAAATATCTCGAATTAAGTATTGAGATAGCAAAGTTAACAGTTTTTAAGTGCATTTTTCACGAACAAAGTATTTGCGTGCAGTCCGCCAGCATAAGGGGGTAGACCAGGGTACAAATTTTATTTGAGCCTATTTTTTAAGCTTCATTTATATAAAGTGGGCCATAAATATTAAAATAAGTGAAAATTGCCATTTAGTGCATGGGGTCTGGCGCATCTGAGCGCTCGAATGCATGCGATGTAACACCGTAATATTTACCTACGGAATAGATACGGTGTTAGTTTCGGATAGCACCATAGAGGGCATTATTGTGAATAAAATACTACTCTCAACAAAATTTCTATTTATAATATGATTCGTTTGTTGTAAACAGTCTGACAGCATGTCCTTCTCTCGCGGAACTTACACAAATTAAAACTTGGGTGCTTGAAAATTACGAACAAGCGTATCGAAAAGTAATCCCAATCGTGCAAAAAGACACTTCGATTGGTAAGCCGAAGCATGTAATTTCGGGGAAAAAAGGCAAACTGTACGGTGCTGGCAATACCGATTAAATGTTTCTTTAGTTTCAATAATAAAAACAAAAGTTTAATCTTTAAATGCCTGTTTTCTTCTCAAAACAACATTTTACAAGGTAGTGGGTGCTATAACTCATGAACTGTACTTGTAGTTAGACAAACTTGTGGGTCGTCGTTTTCCGTACAGTAGTAGGCAGGACATTTCCGATATATTTTGACTTTCGATGCAAGTTGCATAACAATATTTTGGTCGGAAAGTTGACTTTTACTTCAGAGTGCCACCATTTCCTTAAAAACCTATTTTTTAAATATTCATAGATCTTACATTAGACAATATCATCTGTTTCAAAGTAATTTTTGAAATTTTGTTCCAGGTTGAGAATTAGAGCTCCCACGAAGTGCTCTCGCACTCTGCGGAGGTCTTTCGTCGATGATATGTAGTGTCCTCTGTGCGCACGCTTTTCACTTAAAAATTACGTAATACATTGTTATGGGTGTACGATAAAGGTCTGAAGTCAGTTTTGTAACTTTTTTGTTATTTTACTGAACAAAAAATCATTAATATGGGTCCCAAAATCGAGTGTGACATCTCTATACCGTTGTGTGAATGAGGGCCGCTGTTCACCAACTTCGTTCATGCTTGGAATAGCGACTGGAGCGCATTAGTGGAGCGGATGGCAGCCGAAAGATCGTAGAGAACGTACGGGGTGACCCGGGCGGACACTCGAGGATGCCATAAGTTATAAATACACCGGAAAAAACGACTGTAAAGTGTCACAAGAGCAAATTATAACCACTATGTCAAGAAGAATTAGGAGGAAGAACGACGTAAATAAGGGACAAACTCACGGTGATATCAACACAGTTGCGGAACTGATGTCTCAAAGTGAACATCTTAAGACACATTCCTTGTCAGCTTCGACATGTGGTCTTTAGAAGAGATTGCTACATGTGTTACGCGTGTGATTGTGCGTCCGTTCCCCGCTGTTCCTCTGCAGATGCATGCACCAAACGCCCGCGCATCCAATGAGGCCTGGCTGCTCCTCCTCCGGGAGATGGGAAGCGCTTCCCAATCAGCGGAAGTCCAATTCCAATAGCGCCACGCAAATTGAAGCCTTCCCCGATCGTGCGGCTTCGTTAACTTGCCTCGGAGGGCCGTACGACGCCGCGTTCCCCGAAAACTCGTTTCAAACGGGACGCCGTGGGACCCCAAGCTCTTTCTGCGTCACATTTCACGTTTGGACTGCACGCAGTTTCGTGGCGGACTTGCCGGTCCCGTATCATTCACTGCACAATTTCACAACAGCGGCTCTACACAGCTGTACAACAGGTTGTGTTCCAAAGTCACAGCGATGCCAGTTGAGCGAAGATTGATTATGCTACCTTGCTTATCCTTCTACGAGGGACTTTCAGTAAATAATGCAACACACATATTTCTGGACAAATTTTGGTTTAATAGATGCGTATTTTATTGTGGTACATCGTCGAATATTCCCGTTTTGGCCCCATTATTTTTGTCAAGTTCCGATAGGTTGCGTATCCCTCATAATGGCGTCTGTAACAGAGGTGCGCTCCAAGCCGCGAGGTCTCATTCAGTTTCTTTTGGCGGTAAACCAGGGCATCTGAGATATTCATAGGCGCTTGCAGAATGTCTACGGAGACCTGGCAGTGAACAAAAGCACGGCGAGTCGTTGGGCAGGACGTCTATAATCATCACGCTAACGTGTCCGATCTCCCGCGTGCCGGCAGGCCGCACACAGCTATGCCTCCTGCAAAGATTTCATAGGCGATTGCAGAATGTCTCCGGGGACCTGGCAGTGAACAAAAGCACGGTGAGTCGTTGGGCAGGGCGTCTGTCATCATCGCACAAACGTGTCCGATCTCCCACGAGTCGGCCGGCCGCACACAGCTGTGACTCCTGCAAAGATGCAACGTGCTGACACTCTCAACCCAGGTGATCAACAGATCACTGCCAGACACCTCGTTTCTCAAGTGGACGTCTCTGTTGTTTGTGACGACACACTCGTACATCAGTTGGGTTCTCAAACGTGAGTGCCGTCTCACCGCCTAACAGAACAACCATGTGTCTGGATTTTCTTGCCCATTACAACGCTGATCGTGACAATTTTTTGTCGAACACCGTCACAAGCGATGAACCATGGTTTCATCACTTCTATCTGGAAAGGAAACGGCAATCCATGGCGTGGCGTCACATGACCTCTGCTTCAAAGAAAAAGTTCAAATCGGCATCCTCGGCCAATAAAGAATTGGCGATAGTCTTCTGGAACTCTGAAGGAATTACTGTGTTTGGCCTCCCTCATGGTGCAACGATGAAGTCTATTGGGCTAGCTTCAGAAAACTGAAAAAAAAAACGATTTCAGCATGTTCGTCCCCTGAAAAATTCAAACGAGTTTTTCCTCCTCCACGACAGCGCAAGAACTCAGAGAAGTCTTCATTCTTGATGGCAACGCTAGGCCACACAGAAATCTGCACACCCGAGAGGAGCCCAAAGATCTTCATTGGACTGTTCTTCCTCATCCACCCTGCGGCCCTGATCTCGCACTGACATTTCTACGGCCCGATGAAGGACGCTCTCCGCGGAAAACAGTACTGGTACGTTATTACTTAACAGCTGTTTCGTTTTTCCTTTATATCTAAAGGGGGTGGAAGGGCTCACCAAATAAAATGAATATTCTAATTCAGTTGGGTTTATTAATTCTCCAAAACGTAAAAACTTTGAATATAGCTGATAAGGTTCAGCGACCGTGTCAGAATTATATTAGAACAAATAAGCCTTCGGTCACAAATATTAAGTCAAAATTGACCAGGTTTCGACGCTACTATGAACGTCGTCTTCAGAATTAGACTAACTGTTCTACAACATATTAGGTATATAATACATTAATAAAATTAAAGTTTGTACTGGCTGGAAAAAGATGCAGTACTTACAAGTCACATATTAAAAAAGATCTAAGCCGGAAAGGCGACGTCATGAGTAGTTGTAAGAAAGATGGCGAGCCGCTAAGGGCTGCTCGTACTTTAGTGAACAAGGGCTGCTACATATGTTTTAGAACAGTTAGTCTAATTCTGAAGACGACGCTTGGAGTAGCGTCAAAACCTGGTCAATTTTCACTTAATATTTGTGACCGGGGGCATATTTGTTCTAATATTCTCCAAAACGATTTAACAGGCACCACTTGGACATGATTTACTTAATAGTCATTCATTGCATAAAATCATAAGTTAATAAAACATTTCCCTTAGACATTAAGGACCGCCAGTCAGGCGAAATATTTAAGAAACTCATTACATAAGATCATAACCGGGTTAACAAGTTATTAGCCCGCAATCTCCCACCAAAATTGACGAAAGCCACTAAGGCTGAATTTAACCATAACTTTAACAAAACTCTAGTTAAGACAAAATATTTAAAACTCTTTCCATTTCTAAACTATACATGTAAAGTAACAGCTGACACAGAGTCCCGACTTTACAGAAACACTCAAAACACATATATACAGGGTGAGTCACCTAACATTACCGCTGGATATATTTCGTAAACCACATCAAATACTGACGAATCGATTCCACAGACCGAACGTGAGGAGAGGAGCCTGTGTAATTGGTTAATACAAACCATAAAAAAATGCACGGAAGTATGTTTTTTAACACAAACCTACGTTTTTCTAAATGGAACCCCGTTAGTTTTGTTAGCACATCTGAACATATAAACAAATACGTAATCAGTGCCGTTTGTTGCATTGTAAAATGTTAATTACATCGCCCGCATCTCGTGGTCGTGCGGTAGCGTTCTCGCTTTCCACGCCCGGGTTCCCGGGTTCGATTCCCGGCGGGGTCAGGGATTTTCTCTGCCTCGTGATGGCTGGGTGTTGTGTGCTGTCCTTAGGATAGTTAGGTTTAAGTAGTTCTAAGTTCTAGGGGACTGATGACCATAGATGTTAAGTCCCATAGTGCTCAGAGCCATTTGAACCATTTTTGTTAATTACATCCCGAGATATTGTAACCTAAATTTGACGCTTGAGTACCACTCCTCCTCCGCTGTCCGATCGTGTGTATCGGAGAGCACCGAATTACGTAGGGATCCAAAGCGAACGGTGATGGACCTTAGGTACAGAAGAGACTGGAATAGAACATTACGTCCACATGCTAACACCTTTTTATTGGGCTTTTTCACTGTGTACATGTGGACGTAAAGTTCTGTTCCAGTCTCTTCTGTACCTAAAGTCCATCACCGTTCCCTTTGGATCCCTACGTAATTCGGTGCTGTCCGATACACACGATCGAACCGCGGAGGAGTGGTACTCAAGCGTCAACTTTAGGTTACAATATCTCGGGATATAATTAACATTTTACAATGCAACAAACGGCACTGATTACGTATTTCTTTATATGTTCAGATGTGCTAACAAAACTACCGGGGTTCCATTTAAAAAAACGTAGGTTTGTGTTAAAAAACATATTTCCGTGCATTTTTTTATGGTTTGTATTAAACAATTGCACTAGCCCCTCTCCTCATGTTCGGTCTGTGGAATCGATTCGTCAGTATTTGATGTGGTTTACGAAATATATCCAGCGGTAATGTTAGGTGACTCACCCGTGTATATAATAACCGTAAATTGTCAATTTTCCAGAGCGAGCAAGTTATGAGATGGACCTTTATGGCATAGAAAGTCACAACTTTGTACAATGATCAATGCGTAACAACGGAAGCAAGGTCCAAGCTTATAAGGTCTAAATTTAACTACGAACGGTGGAACCGACTGAGAGAAGTAATACTTAACTTCAAACCATAGACGCAGCTCCGTTTGCAACCCCACGTCGAGTAGACCAAAATGTGAAGCAAGCAAACGCTACCGAAGAGGACCACGAGCTCAGGTGAAGTCCACCGTCAGTAAGTCAAACTTTTGATCTAAAAGGAAACCCCTGTGCTTCGGTTGCCCACTGCCTCAGCTCACTGAAACACAGATCACACCCGCCAATCGGAAGCAGAAAAACTTTTCTTAACCTTAAAATTGACCAGTCAATTACCGTATAAAATCAAGGCTGAACAATAACTAATGGCCCGCGTCTCGTGGTCGTGCGGTAGCGTTTTCGCTTCCCACGGCCGGGTTCCCGGGTTCGATTCCCGGCGGGGTGAGGGATTTTCTCTGCCTCGTGATGGCTGGGTGTTGTGTGCTGCCCTTAGGTTAGTTAGGTTTAAGTAGTTCTAAGTTCTAGGGGACTTATGACCACAGCAGTTGAGTCCCATAGTGCTCAGAGCCAATAACTAATTACACTCACAAGAGCTTCCTTTAACAGAAACAGTACTTGATAACAACAGAGTGAGAAATGAACAGACTCAGGAAAACCAACACTCACCAAAACTTGTATGGTATGTTAATCGGGGACCTAGAAACGACGGAGAGGCTCCGTCCCCGCCGCAGCCGCGGTGGTCCACAACCCCACGACGACTACCGTAGTCCACTTCACCCCTCCGCTGCCCCACACCGAACCCAGGGTTATTATGCGGTTCGGCTCCCGGTTGACCCCCCCCCCCACCCAGGAAACGTCTCACAGAAGATGAGTGTAACCCCTATGTTTGCGTGGTAGAGTAATGGTGGTTTACGCGTACGTGGAGAACTTGTTTGCGCAGCAAGCGCCGACGTAACGTAACAGAGGGGAAATAAGGGGAACCAGCCCGCATTCGCCGAGGCAGATGGAAAACCGCGTAAAAACCATCCACAGACCGGCCGGTTCACCGGACCTCGAGACAAATCCGCCGGGCGGTTTCGTGCCGGGGACCAGGCGCTCCTTTCCGCCAGGAATGCCGTGCGCTAGACGGTACGGCCAACCGGACGGGCTTCACTAAAACTTAGTAGCACATATCTGCGAATACATCAATATATGCGGAAGCAGAACACACGCCTAGGAAGAGGCCTCGAATGAAACCGAACAAACGTAATGTCACACGTCTTGCAACATATTACTGCACCAAGAGCGATCACAATGACAGTTAACTAAGCGCTCTTACAAGGGAACCTCCCCATCGCACCCCCCTCAGATTTAGTTACAAGTTGGCTCAGTGGATAGGCCTTGAAAAACTGAACACAGATCAATCGAGAAAACAGGAAGAAGTTGTGTGGAACTATGAAAAAAATTAGAATTCTGCACTAGGAAATCTATCGTACTCATCTCAGAGATACAACTGGAGCCAGTCCTGCCACGGCTCAAGTACGTGAACGGTGATGAGGTTATTGATGCAGCTGGACGTTGTAACGTGGCGGTAAATAATAAAGAAGAAGTGCGGTTGCAGAGTTCTAACGCGAATGTGCACATACAATAGTTGGTTAAAAAAATGTTATTGCAAATTTTGGCCCTCACGTAAGTCTCAGGGTCGATTCCCACTCTTGTAACATTAGTACTCTTCCACACCCGCGCATTTGTTATAGTTTTTTAATTAATTATTCACTCAGACATAAGTACAGTTTATGCTAGAGAACAAGAGTTACATTATTATTATACTAAAATCAGTTTCTCACGACAAAGTTCAATCACTATTTATTGGCGTTGTCCTTTTCTTTCATACAATGAAATTAGCACTCGTGAGACGGATTACAGTTTTACTTTAATAATAATTTGACTCCGAGCCCCCAATAGCAGTAATGTAGGCTGCTATTAACGAAACTTATTCAAATAATTCGAACAGAACCACAAATCCCACTGTCCTCTTTGTTCTGGCAGTTCTGGCGCGAAATCACAGATCGCCAAATGTTCAAAAAAATGGTTCAAATGGCTCTGAGCACTATGGGACTTAACATCAGAGGTCATCAGTCCCCTAGAGCTTAGAACTACTTAAACCTATTAACCTAAGAACATCACACACATCCAAGCCCGAGGCAGGATTCGAACCTGCGACCGTAGCGGTCGCGCGGTTCCAGACTGAAGCGCCTAGAATCGCTCGGCCACATCGGCCGGCGCCAAATGTTCACTTACGCCGACGTAAACCTCGTAATTCGCACTCACACAACTAATCGTAGCACTTCCAGTTCACTAAATATATGCTTGTTCACTTGCACTGTTACACAATCATCTTTGTCGAAATAAATCTGCGCGAAAAATTCTTACTTAAACGACCACATGGGCCATCCTCAAGTGGATCTTGCTCGCCACCCACCCTCGAAAACGACTGACCAACGACTGACCCCTGGCTAAGAAGGCCGCTCGCTTATATAGGCTCGGACGTCAACCCCCCTGGTTATTTAAGTACCAGTCTCACCAGTTAAGGTTACAAATTTTGATACATAAATCCCTCGACATAAATAAATTCACCATTGGAACCGCGCTGAAAAGTTCGCCACTCAGCGCAAATTTGTTTCTTGACATCTGTGCTGCAAAGTTTTAACATAGAAGTGCATATAGCACCGTTTTTAGACGTAATCTATAGCGATCTACACATTGCGCTGCTCGAAATCTTCATATCTACAATAATTAATTAATTATGGGCGATAAATGTTAATAATAATTTGCAAACAATGAAAACTATTGCAAGTTAAGTGTATAGTATAGCTTAGCTAGTTTAAAATACGTGTGATGCCACCCAAAATATTATATTGTGCCGTTCTTTACGTCATGAATTGTCCACTGAATTTTATAAACAATTTTTCCTCAAAATGTTTATTGCTGTTTACGGGCTTAATTATTTATGAATCTTAATATATGACTACGGCACTCGATCCACTATGACAAAACGTTTTTAATGAGTGCTCTCTCATCCCTGTAAATTTGTATTTACTATTTTTATTAATCTTTTAGTATTTGTGATATTAGCCGATTTTGAGGTTACGATTACTTTTGCGTCTCGTGACTTGAAATAACGATCGATCTTTGAGGAGGTGCATATTGCTGACCACAATCCACTGCCGCATCGCTCTTCATCGTAAGTTACACACTTTTCGCGTAATGCGCGAAAAACCAAACAATGCCCCAAGCTGCGGGCCGCGGAGACCGACCGTTGCAAATCTCGCGCGGGCGCGCCACGCGCTTCCGCGTATCACGCACCATGTAGCGGGCTCGCTCTCCACAAAGCAATCCTTGCATACTAGAAGCATTCATCCAGTAACGGGGGTTTGTGCTGTCACAACGTTGGCTCTGACGTCGACGAGTAGAGTAGTACCACAGGCCCTCAGAGTACAGTAGAGTGAGGCAGTTGCATTAAACGAAGATTGTGTTGAAAAATAGAGTTTTGTAGCTGAAAGAGTGGAGAATGATACGCTGTATTGGAATACTCAATAACAACAACGTGCTCTATGAAAAAGAAATGTAATGCATTTTTTTTTATTGAACGGGCCTTGTACGTTGGTGAGCACTACAACTGCAACAGATGGAAAGACGGCAACTAATGAAACACACGTTTCTTCACATCGAAACTGAATGCCGGGCCGAAACTCGAGAGCTTTGCCTATGGTAGGCAACTGTTCCACCAACTCAGCTACCCAAGCATAGCTAACGATCAGCGTCTTGTACTGTGTCGTATCGTAGGTCGTGAGTTGTGTTTGGGTAGCTCAGTCGGTGGAGCACCTGCCCGCCAAAGGCAAATGTCCAGAATCTCGGTCCTGCCGAAACGTCAGCGCACACTCCATCAATCAATCAATACATCAATATATTTTATGAATACACCATCAATTTTGCACCAAATATTGACTCTTTCATTAGCGTTAAACCTCCTCCTATTCCTCGTATACAAAGAAAATGGCTTGTCTGTCGTAACAACACAAGTACCATAATTCCTGTCTGCTACAACTCCAATAGCAAACGTACGGAAGGCAATGATGTCTCTGTCATAATATGACTCCAAACCAGCAAGAGGTTTCTCGTTTCCTCTTACTATAGCTAATGTCATCCACGAATTACCAGTCACAACCTCATTTGTAGTGCAAGAAAAGTTAATCTTACAACCTACAAAAGTGAGGGGACCAGTAAGCAGTTCTTGTTGAGAAACTTGATTTGGTGTCATATCAAAACTGCTAACAGTCTTGTACACAGGGATCCTGGCCCTGCGACTATATCTTCTCCTCCTGTATGGCATGGCTGTGTGCTGCGTGCGGCTGCTTCGAGTCGACTGAGCATGCTGTTGCCTCACGAGCGACATATACAGTCCTGTGACGTCATAAAGGTTAAGTTTATCTGGGCGTGGCAGGCAGTAAGTCCGCTCTCTAGCGCAATGGCGGCACCGGAAGCTGATTTTTCCAGCGGATCGCGCTATGTTAAAACTATAGCGCGAGCCACCGCCGCCTAGCGGCAGCCGAGCGAAGCTCGTTCAAGGTCACCCGCCAAGATGGCGGCGCACACAGCCATGATGAAAATGAACCTTTTTATCCCAGCTAGTGAAAGTGCCCCGTGCGCACGTGTCTACTTTCTGCGGACCCAGGGCACATCCGGTGCAACGCAGACAAAAGCGGATCGGTCGAGCTCGCTTAGTCCGTCATGCGCTGCACTATCACCACTTATGGCCTAGGTGTGGTACATCCTCACATTACTCTCTGTGCAACCGACTTAGAAAGTTCTTCTTGGCGCCTTTCCACTTCATGTGCGCATTCTCCAGTGCAGGCCTGACCGTTAACTGCATGAGGTACCCTCGGAGGAAAGTTATCCAGAGTGCATTAAACTCGGCACACGGCACCAAAGTCTACGAAAGGTCATCATAGAGGAAAGTTATCCTGTCAGAACCTTATGACAAACAAGCTGCCATCATCGCTTTGGATCCCACCAGAGAACTGCCATTGCTTAGAGTGGGACGTCCCCAGCGGTGGCACCGGCCTTCTGAAACTATCTATACGGTAATGTAGGTTAACATCCCAAGTATTACACACTGTACCAGTGCACCCTCGTGGGCCCTTATTTGCGATTTATTGATGGAAAAAATTCGAAATTTTGTGTGACAATCAGTAGTGGTAAAAAGTCGCATTAAATAGTTCGGTTGCATCGTGTCATGGATAGGGTAATGTATTTAAATACAGAAGGTTGTGGTTTCGAGTCTTGCCAGGTGCAATACATTTCTCTTATTTCTAAATTTTTATCGAAATTACTCTGATCATCACTTTTATTCAGTTAACTGATTTAAATTTCACTTCTTATGTCAATTCCATTGTCACGTCATTTGCATCATAATATCAGCTTCCCCATTAGCTCTCATTTTTCCTTCTTTTTCCACTTTAAATTTTCTTTCATGTGGTTATAATTAATTTTGTGTATTAATTACGATTTAATTTCTTTTGTTTTATCATCCTCTTTTTTGTAAAGGTTATTGCGTTAATTATGTCTGTTTCTAATTTTCCTCGAGTTTCGTTTTACATATAAACCATTCTTTCATTTCAGTCTCCATCCGCATTAGTTTGTCCATATTACAGTAGCAATTTAGGTTACGTATGGAATGTTCGTATGACGATTACGATGCAAAACAAAAAAAAGAAGAATTCCAAATCTGCGGTTTTCACGCCATTGCACAGCCAGTATAAATATATTATTTTGTCTTTTCTTTTTTTAATTTACAGATCGGAATTTTCAAATAATCGAATATTATAATACATAAATATGATTAAATCCATACTCACAAAAATTCCAATTGCAAAAAGAATGATATAAAGAAAAAAATGAAACAAAAACAATTTGTTCATTCGGTGATTAAAATGATGTGACAAAGGAATAGAAATAAAAAGTTACATTTAAACCAGTTAACTGAATAAAAATTATTATCAAAGTCATTTCGATACGGTTTTAAAATATTTCTGCAGCAGATTAGATTTGAACACAGAACCTCCTGCATGTGTAATTATTATCCTATCCATTACACCGGACAAACGTGCTGCGTAACACGACTTTCTTGACGCTACTGAGCAACATGTATGGCGTTGGGCAGTTGGAGGTGAGCCGCCAGCAGTGGTGGATGTGGGAAATGAGATGGCGGATTTTTGAGTACAGAATGGATGTTATGAACTGATATATATATTATGATTATTAAGGTAAATAAATTGTTTGTTCTCTATTAAAATCTTTCATTTGCTAACTATCCCTATCAGTAGTTAGTGCCTTCCGTAGTTTGAATCTTTTATTTAGCTGGGAGTAGTGGCGCTCACTGTATTGCAGTAGTTCGAGTAACGAAGATTTTTGGTGAGGTAAGTGATTTGTGAAAGGTACAGGTTAATGTTAGTCAGGGCCATTCCTTTGTAGGGATTTCTGGAAGTCAGATTGCGTTGCGCTAAAAATATTGTGTGTCAGTTTAAGCACAGTCCTGTACAATTGTTCTAAGGGGACGTTTCAACATGACCTAAGCAGTTTGCTCCCATAGGATCTTACTACCACCGCGAACTCTAATAGGGAAGAGAAGTGCCGGAGAGATAGAGACTCATTTAGTCTTCGTAGGTTTGCAGAAGGCCTGTGATGCGGAACCACATAACAGTCTGTGGGCAATTGTGAAGAATAGTGGCGTGTCAAATATTTACATCAAATCAGTTAAACGGTTGTATACGAACTGTGCAAGCGCCGCGTAAGTAGGAAATTCACTGTTACCGGAGTGTCCAGTTACAAAAGGACTACGCAATGGGTGTGGTATAGCGCAGACGCTATTTAAAAATCTACGTGTAGAAAGCACTTAATGCCTGAAGGAACAAATGTGGAGAATGAGATTCCCCATGGATGATGAAACTATGTACGTACTTCTCTTCGCTGATGACCAGGTCATCGTAGCAGGAGACCACTACGACGCTCAGTAGATGGTTCGGAATTTAAAAGACGTGTATCAACGATGGGGCCTCGCAATAAGCATGACAAAAAGCTAAAATCTGAGCTCCGTTTGTCTCTTTTCACAGATGGTTGCGGCACCTCGGCTGTTCACTATGGAATGTTAAATCAAACACCTTTCATCCGTCTAAATTTCCTAATTGTTATTTTATTGGGCTACTTGTTTCGGCGATATATTACATCTTCAGGCATCTTTGGTCCCGTCAAAAGAGGGCCCAGCATTCAGTGACTGTTATCCGAAGATTCTGAGACAGCCATCACTTCAGACATCACCTGTTGAGTGTTAACCTTTCAATGTTGCCCCTGTTTTGACTGGACCAAAGAGGCGTGAAGACGGCTTAATATATGGCCGAAACGGGTAACCCAGTAAAATAACAATCTGGAAATTTATACGGCTGGTAGGTGTCTTATCTGACGTTTCGAATATCAGGAGGTTGGCAACAGTACCCTAGAGGATCTGAATGTTGGAGCCAGGGATCTGGGGATGCAAGTCTTCTAAATATCTGGGCGTTCTGATGCCATCAAACGGAAAAATTGAATGTGAAATAAATATCAAAATTGGAAAGGGCAGGACTGAACTCGGTCCTTTAGAAGAAAAGAATATAAAGAAGGATCAAATAGGTGATATATCGTTCAACTATTGAAAACATCGCTACGTACGGAGTAGCGATGTGTAGTAGTGTCAGAGAAACACGTTGCTTGTACTGGAAACTGACCTTTGGATACAACGTTATAGTGTGTCCAGGCTGGACCGTGTACCAAATACCAATATAAGAGAGGGTATGGGTGTCGATAAATCAATAATAGAAATGAAACGTCTAAAATGGTGTCTACATCTGGAAAGGATGGAATACAGCATACGTTTTCAGTGGGACTGACAAGGAGCAGCATCGCTTCTGAAGATGGACAGCTGAATCGCTGAAATATCGAGTGATACTGATTTTGGGATCCGGCAGCAAACCCTAGGCCGCTACCGGTGATTCTGAGGACAAAGAGGACGAGAATTATATTACACAGAGCGCCTCTAGCAACATGAGTGACTCTCACACGTATATTCATCTATAGTAGCAGAAGCTGTATGTAACTCCATGCTGCTTCAACTCTGTTTCAGAGTTCACGAATCCTAGTGCGTGGTGACTGGTGGCATACCAGTTTCTCGGAAGTTTATGACCAAGCGTCGTCAGTGGGATAGCGACTTGGAGAATGTGCTGCTCTAGACAAATACTGAATACCTACTCTACGGCAGCAGGTGGGGATAGCACCAGCAGTATACGGTTTTGCGTTACCTACTTGGAAGGAACTTCGAAGACAGGGTATCAAGTACTGACCTGAACACGCATCAGGTGTAACGGCTGCAATGCGCACTATCGGCAATGCGAATCAAATGATACCGTGTTTTGTCCCGAATGACATGCAATACCATCACACCAGGTGATGGCTCTGTACCATAATGACAAATGCTGTCACCTCCTGGGAGTCTCCACGTAAGGATACGGCCACTGTGATGCTGTACAAGGGACCGAGATTTGCCTGATAAGACTGTGTGCTGACACTGCCACGTCCCATATCGGACAGCCTCGCCGCCTCAAGGAAAGTTGCGAAAATAGCCACCATGACGGCAGTCTGTGATCCTTTGTACATCATTGCATTGACTGTGAGGACACTTGCCTCGCTGCAAACCACAGCGTTAGGATCGTGCACGGCTGAATGAAAACACCCCTTTCCTCTCGAGTGCTAGTCGCGTGGGAACACAGAGATCCTACTTTACTTTGAATACAACCTTACTGAAGGAGTCTATTCGATGCTAGCATGACACTCGTGGAATTACAGACCTATTCGGGCAGTGAGATCACTGAACGGTAAACCACGTTGTCGAGATGACAAGGTACTGCCGCTGCGGATTGCAAGGTTTCCTGCTAACACTAAATCTTCACTGTGTGCATTAGTCATTGAAGCAAGGAAGAGAGGGTTTAACGTCCCGTCGGCATCATGATCGTTAGAGAAGGGGCACAAGGTCAGATTGCTTGTAGGAAATCAGCAGTGCCCTTTGAAAGGAAACATCCCAGCATTCCCGTGGAGAGATCTACGGAAATTACAGATACCTTAATAGTTGGAAGCGGATCTGAATCGTCACCTTCCTAAACGTGAGTCCAATGTGCTAACCACTGCGCAACCTCTCTCTGTATTAGCCGTGGTCTTATTGTATACGTTTGCCTGCATAGTTGTTGAATGACCCTCATGCTGAGGTGTTCGTTTCGCCGATTTTATAAGCACCCTGGACTGGCATTAGTGTTGTATTTAGATTTATCTTGCGGTTGTTTGTTTGACTGTTTGTGGTGACTCATTAGGTATGGGCTCTTCTCACACGTCTTTGAAGTGTGAGACTCCTACTTGGTTTAGCCTTTCACATTAAGAACTAGACTGTAAACTTAAAGGCAACATCGCCGTACTCCTGAATATCGCACACTACAGCAGTGTGGGTGTTTGTGCGTTGAGGTAGAAAGCTGGCCGCTGGCAGTAATGGATATGGATGAAGGTATGGGAGACGAAGAGAGAGAGATTAGCGTGATATAAGGCAAGTTACCAATAGATCAGTAGAAGTTATGAAGCCCATACATAATACTTTTATTGTAAAATTGTGCATGGACTGTTGGGTAGTTTATTCAAGAGGCAGACAGCAGAAAGGAATAGAGGGCTTGTAAGCATTTATGTTTTATGGATGAGCACAGTTATTATACCAGGTAAGATTGTATGGTAATTAAGATGAGATGACACCTACTTCTTATATGTTGCGAGGTACTATAGTACATCCGCACAGATGAGCTGCAGGAGTAGACGAAGCATATGATAATTTTTCTGGCCGCAACAAATCGTACTCGCCATCTTAGCGGATGAAGCACAGACATCGTCAAATAAACGAATGTTGCATATGTAACGGACTTACAAACTCAGTTTTAATTGATGATTAGACCATCGCACAGACTCCAACATGGAGGGAATAGTAACATTCTACATCTACATCTACATACATACTCCGCAGGCCACCAGACGGTGTGTGGCGGAGGATACTTTGAGTACCTCTATCGGTTCATCCCTGACATAGAGAAACAACTGAGAGAGATGTAAACGAGTAAGTCACCAGGTCCGAATAGATACAAGTTCGGTTCCACAAAGGCTACTCTACTGCACTGGCTCCTTTATCGCAAATTTCTGGCCCAGCAAGAACTCTCAAGCGACTTGAGAACAACACAGGTGACTCCTGTATACAAGGAGAAAAATATCTGGACCGAAAAATTACAGATAAATATTCTTTACATAGCTTTGCTGTAGAATTTATGTACAAATTCTCAGTTCTAATGAAATACATTTCCTTGAAATAGAAAAGCTTTTTCCCAAGAATCAGCACAGTTTTAGAAAGCAGTGCTCTCGCGAAACACAGCTTCCACCTTTCTCACATGGTATCCTGTGAACTACGGATGGAGGACAACAGGCAGTTTCCATATTTCGGAAAAGCATATGGCACGATACCCCACTGTAGATTGTGAGTGGATCGAAGACTTCTTAAGTGACAGAACCCAGCATTTTGTCCTCGATGGCGATTGTTCATCAGAGACAAGAGTATCTTCAGAAGTGCCCCAGTGAAGTGTGATAGGATCAACATTGTCTTCTGTGAACGTAAATGAATTGACGGAGATGGTGAGCAGCAATCTGCTGTCTCAGGGAACCATAGAAGAGGCGTCCGTCTAAAAGTGGGCGAGTAAAACACAGTAAAGTAGTTGTAGAAACGATTGGTATTGTAAATTGTCGTAGCTGTGTTGGGGAAGAACCAGAGCTCCAAGCCCTAATACAAAGAGCACTGAAGCTCAAATAGTTGTAGGTACAGAGAGCTGGCTAAAGCCAAAAATAAGCTGAGCCGAAATTTTTTCAAACGATCTAACAGTGTTCAGAAAGGATAGATTAAATACAGTTGGCGGTGGAGTATTTATTGCCCTCAGAGATGGTTTGCTTTGTAGCGAAACTGAAGTAGATAGTTCGTGTGAAATAGTATGGGAAGAGGTTATACCTGACAATCGGACTAAACTGTTCATTAAATCGTTTTACGGACCCCCGACTCACAAGACATAGTTGATGAACAGTCCAAAGAAAAGTTGAGTCTCATTTCAAATAAGTACCCCGCTCATACAATTATCGTCGATGGTGACTTCAATCTACCCTCGATATGCTGGAAAAATTATACGTTTAAAGCCGGCGGCAGGCATGAAACATCATCCGAAGTTGTACTGAATGCTTTCTCAGAAAATTATTTTGAACAATTAGTTCATGAGCCCACTCGAAGTGCAAGTGGTTGTGAAAGCATACTTGACCTTTTAGCAACAAATAGTGAGTGTTGTGACGAATACAGGGATTAGCGACCACAAGATAGTTGCTGCTAGGCTGAATACTGTAACACCTACAACCATCAAAAAGAAACGCTAAGTATATCTATGTAAAAAAGCTGATAAAAATGCTCTTAACGCATTTCTAAGAGACAGTCTTCACTCCTTCCGATCTGATCATGTAAGTGTAGAAAAGTTGTGGAATGTTTTCAAAGAGATAGTATCAACAGCAACTGAGACATATATACCATATAAAATGATAAGTGATGGTACTGATCCCCCAAGGTACACAAAACGGGTCAGATCGTTGTTGCAGAAGCAACGAAAAAAGCATGCCAAATTTAAAAGAGCGCAAAAACCCCCAAGATTGGCAAAGGTTTACAGATGGTTCAAAATGGTTCAAATGGCTCTGAGCACTATGGGACTCAACTGCTGTGGTCATAAGTCCCCTAGAACTTAGAACTACTTAAACCTAACTAACCTAAGGACAGCACACAACACCCAGCCATCACGAGGCAGAGAAAATCCCTGACCCCGCCGGGAATCGAACCCGGGAACCCGGGCGTGGGAAGCGAGAACGCTACCGCACGACCACGAGATGCGGGCAAAGGTTTACAGAAATTCGAAATATAGCACGTACTTCAATTCGAGATGCTTTTAATAATTTCCACAACGAAGTTCTGTCTCAAAATCTGTCAGAAAACCCAATGAGATTCTGGTCATACATAAAGCACACCAGTGGCAAGACGCAATCAATACCTTTACTACGTGATAACAACGGTGTCACTGACGACAGTGCCACTAAAGCAGAGTTATTAAGCACGGTTTTCCGAAACTCCTTCACCAAAGAAGACGAAGTAAATATTCGTGAATTCCAATCAAGAACAACTGCCAGGATAAGAAACATAGAAGTATATATCCTCGGTGAAACAAAGCAGCTTAAATCACTTAACAAAGGCAAGGCTTCCGGTCCAGATTGCATACCAGTCAGGTTCCTCTCAGAGTATGCTCATAAAATAGCTTCATATTTAGCAGTTATATATAATCATTCGCTCACAGAAAGATCCGTACCTAAAGACTGGAAAACTGCTCAAGTCACACCAATATCCAAAAAGGGAAGTAGAAGTAATCCGCTGAATTACAGGCCTATATCACTAACGTCGATTTGCATTAGGGTTTTAAAACATATACTGTATTCGAACATTGAAGTACCTCGAGGAAATCGATTTATTGACATATAGTCAGCACGAATTCAGAGAATGTCGTTCTTGTGAAACAGCACTAGCTCTTTCTACTCATGAAGTAATAAGTGCTATCGACGGGAGATGTCAAATTGTTTCCATATTTTTAGATTTCCAGAAGGCTTTCGACACAGTTCCTCACAAGCATCTTCTACCCCAATTGCATGCCTACGGAGTATCGCCTCAGTTGTGCGACTAGATTCGTGATTTCCTGTCAGGAAGGTCGCATTCATAGTAATAGACGGAAACTCATCGAGTAAAACAAGTAATATCCGGCGTTCCCCAAGGAAGTCTTATAGGCCCTCTGTTGTTCCTGATCTCTATTAACGACGTAGGAGACAATCTGAGTAGCCGTCTTAGATTGTTTGCAGATGATGTTCTCATTTACCGTCTTGTAAAGACATCAGATGATCAAAACGACTTGCAAAATAATTTGGATAAGATATCTGTATGGTGCGAAAAGTGGCAATTGACACTGAATAAAGAAACGTTTGAAGTTATTCACATGAGTACTAAAAGAAATCAGCAAAATTTCGATTGCGCGCTATGTCACACAAATCTGAGGGCTCTAAATTCAACTAAATACTTGGGGATTACAATTACAAATAACCTAACTTGGAACGTAGATAATATTGCGTGTAGAGCAAACCAAAGACTTTCATTGGCAGAACACTTAGAAGGTGCAACTGGTCTACTAAAGAGACTGCTTACACTACGTTTGTCCACCCTATTATGGAGTATTGGTGTGCTGTGTGGGATGCGCATCAGGTGGGACTGACGGATGACATCAAAAAAGTACATAGAATTGCGGCTCGTTTTGTATTATCGCGAAATAGGGGAGATAGTGTCACTGACCTGATACGTGAATTGGAGTGGTAATGATTAAAACGAAGGCGTTTTTCGTTGAGACGGAATCTTCTCATGAAATTTCAATTACCAGTTTTCTCCTCCGATTGCGAAAACATTCTGTATCAATCACCTACATTGGGAGAAATGATCATCACGATAAAAATAAGGGATATCAGGGCTCGCACAGAAAAAATTTAAGTGCTTGTTTTTCCCGCATGCTGTTCGAGTGTGGAACGGTAGAGAGACAGCATGAGGGTGGTTCACTGAACCCTCCGCCAGGCAGTTTATTGCGAATAGCAGAGTAATCACGTAGATGTAGATGTAGATACTCCGGAACATCCCTTATGATAGTCCAGCAGTAATCTGCTAAAAAGTAGGGCTCCACTTTAAAGCATACCTCTTCTCAAATGTGGCAATATCTTGATGAAATCGCTCCAAATGTTCATCACTTACTGCGCCATAATCTTTGGGGAAGAAGTGAAGATGACTACGTAAGAAATGCATTTTCGACGACATTTTGCAACCAAGTTTCTCATAAGATGACAACATGGTATCTACAATCTCCTTGTACTTTATTGCTCGTTTGTACCCTAAGAACTGTAAACAGACTGTCTTAAAACATTCTCATGCATGCTACGCATCACCTTGTATGATTCCATCAAAAGTATGGTCTGCGAAATGCTCTGGACTCTGTTGGCCTACAAAGATGTTCTCCTTTACTTTGGTATCACCGAAGTAAGGTTATTTTTGCCTTAAATACTTAAACGTGTCACCACCTTCGTTTATTCCCTTAACAAAGTTTTTGATGAGACCCAGCTTGATGTTCAAGGGCGGGACTAAAATCTTCTTAGGGTCTGCTAGAGATTCACTCCTAATGTTTGTAACAACAACGACTCTGTACTATTGTACTTATAAGTAATTCTTTTCATCTGATTTTACGATAAACTTGTGTAATTGATGTTCTGATTTCATTTCTTTTTGCTTCATGCCATTATCTTAAGAAAACTGATAATAAGTTTCAATGTGAATATTAATGATTATGTCAAATTTCAAGTAATATTGTAATAGAATTGAAATGAAACAAATGTTGAAACTGTTGTACGATGTTTAAAATTGTAACTGTGCGTCTGGTCCATACGTAGGCAATGTGATAGGATATGTAGAATGCAAAACCTCGGGTGAATACCCGGTCTGTCAGGGAGCGGTAAAAGGTGGATGGCAGGCGAGCGCGGGAAAACGCACGCGGGCACTGCGCGGCACAACGGGGACAGAAGTAGTTGGAGTTGGGCACTGGTTTGAGCAACACCTTCTGGAGCGAGGAGGCTCTCCTGGAAGACATAGCTCGTGTATGCCGTTCCAACGCCCACACAGCATGGCAAAACTCCATAGGCACTAAATGGAAAAGTATTGCGACGCTAAGAAGAATTAAAGTGCCGATACGTCAAGAGCCATAGCTGTGGTTGTATGTGTGCACTGTGCCTCGCCACCTTGCCGCCCGCCAACCGCCGCATCGATACTAGCAGGTTGAAACTTTTAGTACTGAATTCGTATGGATCAGAGAGTGGACTGTATTTGTTTGGTGCAATAATAACCTAAATTTTACCAGAACTTTTCCATCATTTAATTATCCTCACAACTAACCTAGACAGGGTCCTCTCCAAACGTTGTACAATCCGAGTGACCCGAAATGAAAATTAAAAATTGTGTTAATAATAATTATTTGCAGAACTACCTATATTGGAATGTTTGGAATGTTGTTTAAAGAAATGTTTTGTTAATGAATCAGTAATTGAATAGCGAAGGTCTAACGAAGTGGAAAGATAACTTTAGTATTGATATAGTAATGAAGTTCATTATTTCGAGACACATTTAAAGGCATTTAAATGAGCAGTAAATAAGATGAAAAGAGTAGTAACTTATATACTGGTAATCTTGAATGAATAATAAATTCAGTTTTTTTTTTTTTTTTTTTTTTTTATATACAGCGATCATAACAGTTTCAGGGTCCCCCCTTCATTCATTTGAATTCTGAAGTGTTCTAAATTGGTTTGACCAGCGAAAGTTAAAGTCAATATAAAAGTCAAAATTTATCAGTATTTTATCTTTATCAAAATTGACATTTTGAGTGTGGCATGAAAGCACAATTTCTTGGGTAACCTATGCCCGATTTTAATCAGATTAATAGACAGTATAAAGTTTTGTAGTAAACAGTATAGTGTAATGTTATGTATTCATGATTTTCCATATCAGAACAGAACGTGAAACTATCAGTTCAATAGATTTTCTGGTTCTAAAATTCTACTATATTATGGCGTGTTACAACTTGTTGTTTTGCATGAATATATACCAACTTGTACAGGGAAGAAACTCAGTTAATGCCTAATTAGGCTGGCGACCATATTATTGTTACGTTGATAGCATCTTCTGGTTTGCTTTTGATCCGTCCTGACGTGTGATTGATTTCGAACTTACTTGGCGCATCATTGTTATTACAGAGTGGATGTAAGTCTGATTTGTCACCATTCAGGTACACACGGTCGATATCTATGCGAAAATCCTTTCTCATAAGGTGAATCCCTCTCACCTACCATAGCACAGGCCTTAACGAGTACTGTGTCAGGGGTTACATGTTCTTGCAGCAATACTTGGTACAGCCTAACTGTATACCTAACAACAGTGCAACTACTTTCAAGTCACCAGAAATCTCCCACTGAGAGTCATTATACTTTATGGCTTCTAGTTAAATTTTCATGTTTTCTTATGACATTTTCATATGCACGCTACGCCCAACTCTGACAAATCAATAAGGAGTCTGCACTCATCAGACATTCATGTCTACACATGCCACAAGACTATCTTATATGTTAAAGAAAAAGGAGTGAATTTTTGCTGTCTTCTGCGGTGGAATGAAACATTTAATTAGTTTTACAGAAAATTTCGCTGGTGCAGTCTTGATGCTAAAATTTCAGCCTTAGCTTTAGAGAGTTCCAAATCTCTAATGAGCTCCCTTAACGCATTTTGAGGCAATTTTTGTGGATCATTTGAAGATATATTTGGAATAAACTCTGGATCTTGTGATGTACATGATTCAGGACATTCCGGATTCCCATGAGAAGTAATCTCGTAATCTGTCGGTGGTTCAGGTACTGAAAATCCTTCCCCATGTAAACCCGGACGTATGGCTGATGGAATACTAAGATAGATCAATTTCCGCTTCTTCTTCTTGATAGGAGGAACCATAGAAAGGTAGCAGTCACTGACATGGTTAGTTATCTCACGCCACATCATGGGCACTGCAATTCCTGAGATTACTGGTAAAAGTGTTCCAGATCATATGTGGAGCCCAGGGTTTATCCTGATCACCTATTTTGCACCTGAAATAACAACTGTAAGCTTCTTTGATCAATGGACGTTTTCCTGTTTTTGTGAAGCAAATGCCACTTCTCTACACACACAGCAGTATGTGTCAGCACAGTTAACACTAACTCATGACATTTTTGTTCACTTCAATAGCAGTCAACTTGAACAACTGGTATTTAATCTGGGAACAAATGTGCAAAAATTATTACATGCATTAATAAAGCCACTGACGTTGAAGAGGAGGGAAACAAAAAGACCACTACAATTGGTATCAAAACGTTTATATCCAAAATATTGCACACAAGTAAGGCCAGGGACAACTATATAATCCAGTTTCCTAGTTATTGACAATCCATTATAATATTTGATTTAATAATTAACACAAAAATCAGTATATAGCTCTGTCACCGTAATGAAACAGTGTAAAACGGAAAGTAGAGCTAATTTTGAATTTTCTCTGTGATATTTGCGATCAGCATATTATAATTGATAGGAATTGACTATTTTCATTCGATTTACAGTTTAATTGTAGCACAGTGTGGTGGGCCTCAAATGTCAGCTCCCTAAATTTTACCAGCAGCGTTCCTCGAAAAGGACGTTCAATTACCTTCCCTCCATGGACATCAATTTGAGATCCCGAAGCATCTTCGTAATACTTGCGTGTTGTTAACGAATCTAGTAGCACACATCCGAATTGCTTCGATGCCTTCCTTTAGTCCGACCCAGTTCTGATACCAGGCATTGGGGTGGTATTGAAAAATGGATCTGAATACTGAACTAAATATGTGGCACTGGCGTCCTATGTGCTGTCTACTTTATGAATGAAGTACACTTACCTAAAATTCTCGCAATAAACCCGTAATTCTTACATGCTCGTCCATTTCATATTGCTTTGGAACATATGCCAGATAATTAATCGATGTGACACTCTCAAGCGGGACAATACTAAAGTTGTATCCGAATATAACGGGTTTTTATTTCCTGCTCATCTGCATTACCTCATATTTTTCCCTGACACCCCCTAACCTAAAAAACGTTAAGCCAAGCGAAAACAGTCATCTTCTGAATTTATCTCTGAACAAAGTATGTAATTGTATATACTGTACATTTAACGTTTGTAATCCTTTATATACATTTGTGACCAGTTAATTTTATATTATGTGCTTTACATAGTTCTGGTGCAAAGTAGACTTACAAAGTATTTTCATTCATGTAATATTATCTTCATTTTTTTAATATTTTCCTTTTGTACTTCCAGAATGGCACTGAAATTTATCAGTGCATAACGCGTAACATAATTCAAGTAATTATTTACTTAAAATTTGTCATTCTGGTTCCTGGAACATGAATGCATATTTAGTTAGTGAGTTATTTATACGAAAATGTAGATTACTTAAAAAAAACCTAGAGCTAAGTGTACATGAAGATCATGAGTTTGTATCATTTTATAGTGAAATTAACATAACTAACTCAAAATTATGCAATTGACACACACACCCTTCAGATTTGTTGTTCAGTGCCGTAGAACGATTCATCTACTTCCAACGTACGTTTCGTGCAATGACTACGAAGATAAGATAAGGGAAATTAGGGCTGGTACGGAGGCATACACAGTCATTTTTACCTCACTCAGTTTGTGAGTGGAACAGGAAAGGAACCCTCCGCCAAGCACCCTGCGATGGCTTGTGGAACGTACGTATATGTACATGTAGACAGTTCGTACACTCAGGTGTTTTTTTAGAAGTTTTCCAGTATTGGATTACACCGCAGTAGCGAAGGTACGGCAGCACTCGCCATTACGGCAGCTTGCGCTTCACAACCATTGGAAATACATTCCGGAAACACGGTGGGCATAGAAGCTAGCAGTAGTTTCCCTGTACGAGGCGGCAGTGCATCCAGCTCTTATGACGTTCTTCTCTAAAACTCCATTCAAGTTGTTCGCCATTTTATGGCAAGGCATACCTATTTAGATCCCGTCAAAAAGAATGGAAAGCAACTGTTCGTTTGTTTTAGGACTAATTGATTGCTGATGTAATACTTCAGAGAGTATATTACTGAAACTAATAAACATATTACATGACATCTTCAACTTTTATAGTCCTATCTTCCTCAGTTGCGTGTAATAATACGGTATATTTGACAGTCGGTAACAGAAACCAAAACATTGCTTTAAAATAAGCGTTCAGTGCATAGTGTTGTGGAATGGGGAAAAAAACCGCAAATTGGCGTTCATAAGAAGAAGAACAACACCAAAAATGCAACAGGAGCGTAATGTGTAGGAAATTGTCCACGCAACCGGCCACTGATGATGCCTTGCAGAAAATAAAGGCGAAACGCGTATGGTACTAAAATTGTGTTTTATTCAGTTGCTGTCAGACGGTTGTAACCTCCTCACAATGAAAATGAGCCAAGCGTAAACACCCCAAAAACAATAACTAAATGAATTTTAGATATTGTAACCTCTGAACAAAATTAGTTTTAATGTAACCTCTGAACAAAATTGGCTCCCGTTTATAGTCTGTGTGCAGAAACGCATTCACATTTAATGTTACCACAAAATTCTTTTCTCATTTAATGTCAAGTTCGAAACAGAAAAATTCTTAAACACCAAAGTAATAAAAAAGTTTAGTAACCTGATAAATTTTATGAGGACAGCAGCGCTGACCTTCGGCCCTGTATTCTGAATAAAAAAAGCAAAAATTCTTACCTCAATAAAAACCGCAATTATATCTGCTCTTAAGTTGCAATTTTTGACACAGCTTCGTGCAATGCTGGCGTATTTTTTTTTTTTTTTTGATTATTGGAAGGAATGATCATGCATTTGAAATATTCTTTAAATTGAAATGAATGCTTTTCTTTAAAAGAGTTACTTTATATTAAAAATTTATTATTGGGGCATTTTTGGAACGAATTAAATTACAATTAACATACATTATTAAATATGCGCAAGCCTGCTTCTTTACCTTCTACAACAATACTCATCCTCCAGAGTCCTGAAAAGAGTCGCGAGCAGAGCACACGGCCGACGCATGCCGGCTCCCGCCGACTCACGCAGACTAGCACGGACTACTACTGTCGACTCGCGCAGACAAGCGCAGACTCGCGACAAGCATCAACTAACGATAAACTACTCTCTGGTCAGAGATTCTGTCATGCCTCGCCCATCGCTGGCAATGTATACGTCTTACACGGTCCATAGGTAATAATTATTAATATACCGTAATATTAAATAAGTTTAGTTTTTTGATGAACGGGAAACTCAAAAACGTTTTTCATATCTTTTCATAGATGTTCAATATGCCCCACTTGAGATGGGCGGCATATGTCAATGCCGCATTCAAATTGTTCCCAAACTGCAGAGAGCATGTCTTGAGTTGCAGCTTCGACAGCTGCTGTTATGATATGTCTCAGTTCGTTCATTGTTGTTGGTAACGGAGGCATATAAACAGAGTCTTTTGTAAACCCCCATAAGAAACAATCACACACAGCCAGGTTCGATGACCTTGGAGGCCAGTAATGTAGGGCTGAATCATTTGGTCCAGCGCGACCGAAAAGTTGTTCTGCGATCCTTTCATTTAAAAATTTTCGCATTTCCAGATGCTCGTGTGGTGGTGCCCCCTCCTGTTGATAAATGATTCCGCTCGAATCAGTCTACAACTTTGGAAAAAAAAGTTTTAAGTACACTCCTGGAAATGGAAAAAAGAACACATTGACACCGGTGTGTCAGACCCACCATACTTGCTCCGGACACTGCGAGAGGGCTGTACAAGCAATGATCACACGCACGGCACAGCGGACACACCAGGAACCGCGGTGTTGGCCGTCGAATGGCGCTAGCTGCGCAGCATTTGTGCACCGCCGCCGTCAGTGTCAGCCAGTTTGCCGTGGCATACGGAGCTCCATCGCAGTCTTTAACACTGGTAGCATGCCGCGACAGCGTGGACGTGAACCGTATGTGCAGTTGACGGACTTTGAGCGAGGGCGTATAGTGGGCATGCGGGAGGCCGGGTGGACGTACCGCCGAATTGCTCAACACGTGGGGCGTGAGGTCTCCACAGTACATCGATGTTGTCGCCAGTGGTCGGCGGAAGGTGCACGTGCCCGTCGACCTGGGACCGGACCGCAGCGACGCACGGATGCACGCCAAGACCGTAGGATCCTACGCAGTGCCGTAGGGGACCGCACCGCCACTTCCCAGCAAATTAGGGACACTGTAGCTCCTGGGGTATCGGCGAGGACCATTCGCAACCGTCTCCATGAAGCTGGGCTACGGTCCCGCACACCGTTAGGCCGTCTTCCGCTCACGCCCCAACATCGTGCAGCCCGCCTCCAGTGGTGTCGCGACAGGCGTGAATGGAGGGACGAATGGAGACGTGTCGTCTTCAGCGATGAGAGTCGCTTCTGCCTTGGTGCCAATGATGGTCGTATGCGTGTTTGGCGCCGTGCAGGTGAGCGCCACAATCAGGACTGCATACGACCGAGGCACACAGGGCCAACACCCGGCATCATGGTGTGGGGAGCGATCTCCTACACTGGCCGTACACCACTGGTGATCGTCGAGGGGACACTGAATAGTGCACGGTACATCCAAACCGTCATCGAACCCATCGTTCTACCATTCCTAGACCGGCAAGGGAACTTGCTGTTCCAACAGGACAATGCACGTCCGCATGTATCCCGTGCCACCCAACGTGCTCTAGAAGGTGTAAGTCAACTACCCTGGCCAGCAAGATCTCCGGATCTGTCCCCCATTGAGCATATATGGGACTGGATGAAGCGTCGTCTCACGCGGTCTGCACGTCCAGCACGAACGCTGGTCCAACTGAGGCGCCAGGTGGAAATGGCATGGCAAGCCGTTCCACAGGACTACATCCAGCATCTCTACGATCGTCTCCATGGGAGAATAGCAGCCTGCATTGCTGCGAAAGGTGGATATACACTGTACTAGTGCCGACATTGTGCATGCTCTGTTGCCTGTGTCTATGTGCCTGTGGTTCTGTCAGTGTGATCATGTAATGCATCTGACCCCAGGAATGTGTCAATAAAGTTTCCCCTTCCGGGGACAATGAATTCACGGTGTTCTTATTTCAATTTCCAGGAGTGTATATCGAGGTATGTGCTTCCTGTGACAGTTCTCTCGGCAAAGAAAAATGAACCGTACACCTTTTCCCGTGAAACTGCACAAAACACATTAGATTTTGGAGAGACCGTCTCATTTTGTACAGCATCATGTGGTTGTTCCGTACTTCATTTTCTCACATTATGACGGTTCACCTTTCCATTTAAATGGGATGTTGGCTCGTCACTAAACACTAAGTGTGGAAGAATACTGTCATCCTCAATCTTGCAAAGGACGAAATTACGGAACTCCACAAGTTGTTGTTTGTCACCTTCACGAAGAGCTTGCATTGGCTGTACTTCGTATAGTTTCATGTGTAAACGTCGATGCAACACACACCAGATGTACATCGCGGGCATGTTGAGCTGTCGAGCTGCACGGCGAACGGATTTCTGCGGACTCCTTGTGAAACTATGGCGGGTGCGTTGACGGACGGCCGGCGATTTGCCTTTACACAAACAACCTGTTTCTCGGAATTCTTCATACCATCGTCTAATGCTCTGTTCTGTAGCAGGATCCACACCATAACTAGTATGAAAGTCACACTTAACAGTTATTACTGACGCGCACTGCGCAAAACGTAGAACACCAAACGCTTTGTGTTGCCCCGACACCATTTGAATTAGAACTGAAGCGGGCGCACACTGCTGCTACCTAGCAGGAACCCTGTAAAACTCGAAGTTGGCCCGTTCCAATAGTACGTTTAACACGCACATATCTCAAATAACACAATACTTGTGATTTTTTAAATTCGGATGATTCTTTTTGATACACTCAATGTAATAATTACTTGCGACATGATCAATCATGTGGACGATGGCATTCTATAAATGGTTAGGATATCGGCGTTAAAACGAAACCTACATGAGGCTGGAACCAACGAGATGTAATTGTCACTTTACAGGAACGAAGGTGAACGCAATGTTAACCCCAATGGCATAAAAGACAGAACAATCTTCCAGACTGACATTTCATTCCCACTAACTGACCAACTGCCGAAAGTACCTCCTAGGATAATGTTTGTGTTCCTCATAACGTCCAAGATTTACAATCATCTCGTACGTAAAATCTATGAACGCTACAAATAATTCAATATCCTCTCTTGCTGACAGTTCGGGTAATGTAACGGATGATGATAAATGGTAAATGTAGCTTTCAAAAGAGGACTGCAGCACTACTCCCACTTGCAGTTGTCGAAGAAACGCAAGGATGGCTGACATGGTGTTAAGTGTTTCTGGGATTGTAAAACAATTGCAATCCTTCGACGCCAGGAACGCATCTGGCCCAGACGGTATCCTCGTAAGATTTTATGTTGACTATGCTACAAATATAGCACCATTCTTATCCTTCATCTATAAGATATCATTGGAACAGCGAAGAATTCCACGGGATTGGAAGAAGGCCCAGGTCATAAAACCCTATAAAAAGGGTAGAAGATCGTATGCACATAATTACCAGTCAATTTCACTGACATCGATTTCTTGTGGAATCAAGGAACTTATTTCGTGTTCAGACATAATGACCTTTCCAGGCTGTGAGGAGCTCATCTGAAGTAACCAGCACAGTTTTAGGAAACAGCGGTCATGCGAGACACAGCTGGCCCTCTTTGTGCATGATATACAACAGGCTCTAGATACCGGCTCCAAGGTTGATGCCGCCTGCCGTAGTGGCCGTGCGGTTCTAGGCGTTACAGTCTGGAACCGAGCGACCGCTACTGTCGCAGGTTCGAATCCTGCCTCGGGCATGGATGTGTGTGATGTCCTTAGGTTAGTTAGGTTTAATTAGTTCTAATTTCTAGGTGACTGATGACCTCAGAAGTTAAGCCGCATAGTGCTCAGAGCCATTTGAACCAAGGTTGATGCCATATTCCTCGACTTTCGAAAGGCGTTCGACTCAGTTACGCACTGTCGCTTGCTCCAAAAAGGGCGCGCTTACTGTCTATCCGATGACATATGTGGCTAGATAGAAAGTTTTTAACAGACAGAGAGCAGTATGCCGTCCTGAATGGAGAAAAAGAAGCGTAACATGAGGTGTTCCCCAGGACAGCTTAATAGGGTTGCTGCTTTTACGATTCACATAAACAATCTGGTTGATGATACTGTTTGCCGATGATGCTGTAATCTACAGGAAAGTAGTATGAGAGGAAACTTGTGAATAAATCAGTGAGGATTTGCGGAAAATAAATGCATGGTACGAGGGCAGTTCAATAAGTAATGCAACACATTTTTTTTCTCGACCAATTTTGGTTGAAAAAACCGGAAATTTCTTGTGGAATATTTTCAAACATTCCCGCTTCGTCTCGTATAGTTTCATTGACTTCCGACTGGTGGCAGCGCTGTACGGGGCTGTTAAAATGGCGTCTGTAACGGATGTGCGTTGCAAACAACGAGCAGTGTACGGAGCTGTTAAAATGGCGTCTGTAACGGATGTGCGTTGCAAACAACGGGCAGTGATCGAGTTTCTTTTGGCGGAAAACCAGGGCATCTCAGATATTCATAGGCGCTTGCAGAATGTCTACGGTGATCTGGCAATGGACAAAAGCACGGTGAGTCGTTGGGAAAAGCGTGTGTCATCATCGCCGCAAGGTCAAGCAAGACTGTCTGATCTCCCGCGTGCGGGCCGGCCGTGCACAGCTGTGACTCCTGCAATGGCGGAGCGTGCGAACACACTCGTTCGAGATTATCGACGGATCACCATCAAACAACTCAGTGCTCAACTTGACATCTCTGTTGGTAGTGCTGTCACAATTGTTCACCAGTTGGGATATTCAAAGGTTTGTTCCCGCTGGGTCCCTCGTTGTCTAACCGAACACCATAAAGAGCAAAGGAGAACCATCTGTGCGGAATTGCTTGCTCGTCATGTGGCTGAGGGTGACAATTTCTTGTCAAAGATTGTTACAGGCGATGAAACATGGGTTCATCACTTCGAACCAGAAACAAAACGGCAATCAATGGAGTGGTGCCACACCCACTCCCCTACCAAGAAAAAGTTTAAAGCCATACCCTCAGCCGGTAAAGTCATGGTTACAGTCTTCTGGGACGCTGAAGGGGTTATTCTGTTCGATGTTCTTCCCCATGGTCAAACTATCAACTCTGAAGTGTATTGTGCTACTCTTCAGAAATTGAAGAAACGACTTCAGCGTATTCGTAGGCACAAAAATCTGAACGAACTTCTCCTTCTTCATGACAACGCAAGACCTCACACAAGTCTTCGCACCCGAGAGGAGCTCACAAACCTTCAGTGGACTGTTCTTCCTCATGCACCCTACAGCCCCGATCTCGCACCGTCGGATTTCCATATGTTTGGCCCAATGAAGGACGCAATCCGTGGGAGGCACTACGCGGATGATGAAGAAGTTATTGATGCAGTACGACGTTGGCTCCGACATCGACCAGTGGAATGGTACCGTGCAGGCATACAGGCCCTCATTTCAAGGTGGCGTAAGGCCGTAGCATTGAATGGAGATTACGTTGAAAAATAGTGTTGTGTAGCTAAAAGATTGGGGAATAACCTGGTGTATTTCAATGCTGAATAAAACAACCCCTGTTTCAGAAAAAAAATGTGTTGCATTACTTACTGAACTGCCCTGGTATAATGACTCGCTGTTATTTCTCAGTATTAGTAAGTGCAACCTACTGCGCATAACAAAGCGAAAATCCCCATTAATGTACGAGTACAAAATATATGCCCAGTATTTGGAAGCGATAACATCCGTCTATGATATACTGCCAGTTCATAGTGTCCAACGGGCACAATATTTCGGCGATCAGACATGTCGCCTTCGTCAGGTGCGCTGACGAACTGAGCTCCTGAGGACGGGCGGCCCATTTAAATCCCCTCTCAGCAAGAAGTACGAACTGGCGACCAGAGCGGACGCAGCAAGCACATCGAGGCTACGACAGATTCCGACGTCCACGTCTTCGCGACCGCCGGCGCGCGGGCGCGGACGGCGGAGAGAGCGGCCCGCGGGGGGAGGGGAGTTAAATCTGCCGCCCGCCCTCAGGAGCTCAGTTCGTCAGCGCACCTGACGAAGGCGACATGTCTGATCGCCGAAATATTGTGCCCGTTGGACCCTATGAACCGGCAGTACACCCGTGGACTGTTCGAGCAACATCCGTCTAGTTTCTGGGTGTGACTATTCGAAATGATCTAAAATGGAACTCTAGGTTGCGGTTTATTGGTAGAATCCTGAAGCGATGCAGTCTTTCAGCAAAGGAAATCGCTTACAATAGTTCGTCCAGTCTTACACTATTTTTCGCCTGTATGGGACCCTTACCTGTTGGGTCTGATTCAAGAGACTGAGAATGTCCAAAGACAAACGGCAAGATTCGTGATTGGTACATTTAGCCATCGCGACAGCGTTACAAATCCCATAGAAAGTTTGAAGTGGGAAACACTTGCAGATAGACGACGTGTTAAACGGAGAGGGCTGCTCACTAACTTCCAAAATCCGATCTCCGCCGAGGATGTAGAGAATGTATTATTACCACCAGCTTTCAAATCGTGCAACGATCACATTCGAAGATAAGGGAAATTGGAGCTCGTACTGAGGCGTTCAGACAGTTGTTTTTCCCTCGAGCGTTCCGCGAGTGGAAGAAAGGCAGGGAGGACGAGGGGGCGGGGGGGATATGACTTTGGTGCGAATAGTGCCCTCCGCCACACATCGCTTAGTGGCTAGCGGAGTATATATGTAGATGTGCGTATCAATACCTAAAGAAGCCAAGAGCCTAGCCACAGAGATAACACCGGTTCTGTCAGATCACCAAGTTAAGCGCCGTCGGGCGTGGCTAACACTTGGATGGGTCAACGTCCTGGTCTGCCTAGTGCTGTTGGCAAGCGGCTGCCCTCAGCCCTTGTGAGGCCAATTGGGGAGCTACCTGATTGAGAAGTAGCGGCACCGGCCACCGGGAAAGCGATGTGCTGACCACATGCCCCTCCATATCCGCATCCAGTGAGGCCTAAGGTCTGAGAATGACACGGCAGTCAGTCGATACAGTTGGGCCTTCAGTGCCTGTTCTTACGGATTTTTGTTTGTTTTTCAGTACCTAAAAAACTATCGTCATTAGTTTGAACAGTGGCAGTATCGATATTTTCAGGCCCAGCATTATAAGTAAGTCAGGAGATTATCGGCGGAGAAAAGCTGTCTGCGCGAGTACGGGATTGAACAGATGTACTTTACACACGAAAAGAACAATGAGGGGCACAGTACTGACCCCTGTGGCACTTCCGAGACAACTTAATTCCAGGTCAATATTTTTTCCCAGTAGTACGGCTTAACTGTGTTCCATGGGAAAGGGTTCAGATCATTATGCTTACGTTCCTAAAGGTATAATTTTTAAGAAATAGACTTTGACCGTTGCGGTTCATCAGCAAAGCGCGAACGGAGTAGGGCTTTGAACGGCATCGGACCACTATTAAGCGTCAGTTGCAGATTTCCGAGTAGAGCTCATTAATCGGTAACGCACACAGGTGCGCAGCGTCGGAATGAACAGACTCTATCGTCCCTGCTGTCCAAATTTTCGTGGAGCGCTGCCGTCAGGTGACAGACGCTGGCATTGATTGGATTCTGAATAATGGACGCGCCGCTCCGCATTAGAGAAATTTTCCATCAGCACTCGCTCACTTTTAATTTGTGTCTGTCTGCCGCTTTTTCTGCCAGACTGACGGCCTCTCGCCAATGGCTATATGCCGAGAGTGAGTTTGTGTGTGTGTGTGTGTGTGTGTGTGTCATTAGAAGCGACACGTCAAATTCTGGTGCACTACTAGTATTTTGTAAATTTCGTTTTCGCATAATGCAGATCGAGTCGGTCGAAGCATATACTGAGCGTAACGTATTACATGTTGAGCCCAGAATATACACTACTGGCCATTAAATTTGATACACCACGAAGATGACGTGCTACAGATAGCACCGACAGGAAAAAGATGCTGTGATATGCAAACGATTAGCTTTTCAGAGCATTCACAAAAGGTTGGCGGCGGTGGTGACACCTACAACGTCCTGCCATGAGGAAAGTTTCCAACCAATTTCTCATACGCAAACAGCAGTTAACCGGCGTTGCCTGGTAAAACGTTGTTTTGATGTCCCGTGTAAGGAGCAGAAATGCGTACGATCCGTTTCCGACTTTGATAAATGTCGGATTGTAGCCTATCACGATTGCAGTTTATCGTATTGCGACATTGCTGCCCACGTTGGTCGAGATCCGATGACTGTTAGCAGAATAGGAATCGGTAATACGGAACGCCGTGCTGGATCCCAACGGCCTCGTATCAGTAGCAGTCGAGATGACAGGCATCTTATCCACATGGCTGTAACGGATCGTGCAGCCACGTCTCGATCCCTGAGTCAACAGATGGGGGCGTCTGCAAGACAACAACCATCTGCACGAACAGTTCGACGTCGTTTGCAGCAGCATGGACTATCAGCTCGGAGACCATGGCTGCGGCTACCCTTGACGCCGCATCACAGACAGGAGCGCCTGCGGTGGTGTACTCAACGACGAACCTGGGTGCACGAATGGCAAAAGTCATTTTTTCGAATGAATCCAGGTTCTGTTTACAGTATCATGATGGTCGCATCCGTGTTTGGCAACATCGCGGTGAACGCACATTGGAAGCGTGTATTCGTCATCACCATACTGGCGTATCACCCTGGGTGATGGTATGGTGTGCCATTGGTTACACGTCTCGGTCACCTCTTGTTCGCATTGACGGCTCATCGAACAGTGAACGTCACATTTCAGATGTGTTACGACCCGTGGCTCTACCGTTTATTCGATCCCTGCGAAACCCTACATTTCAGCAGGATAATGCACGACTGCATGTTGCAGGTCCTGTACGGGCCTTTATGGATACAGAAAAAGTTCGACTGCTGCCCTGGCCAGCACATTCTCCAGATCTCTCACCAAATGAAAACGCCTGGTCAATGGTGGGCGAGCAACTGGCTCGTCACAATACGCCAGTGACTACTCTTGATGAACTGTTGTATCGTGCTGAAGGTGCATGGGCAGCTGTACCTGTACAAGCCATCCAAGCTCTGACTCAATGCTCCAGCGTATCAAGGCCGTTATTACGGCCGGAGGTGGTTGATCTGGGTACTGATTTCTCAGAATCTGTGCACCTAAATTGCGTGAAAATGTAATCACTTGTCTGTTCTAGTATAATATATTTGTCCTATGAATACCCGTGTATCATCTGCATTTGTTCATGGTGTAGCAATTGTAATGGCCAGTAGTGTATATATACATCTATATCTAAATGAACGGATCGTCCATAGTTAAATTATCAGTCTTTAAACGCTGTAGAAAGAAAACCACTGCGCAGAAAGACGTCAAATTTGAACGGCATATTATCGACGCTGCGAGAAACGTCATGGATCGAAAATAAAGAAATAAATAAAATAAGGAAAATGTAACCAGTAGATGGTGCTGTAAGCGTCGGAATGTGCACACCGGCAGACGCTCGGCGCACGGCTGTTGCTGACATTTCACTCTGCGTCCGAGACATCCAGCATGACTGTCTCCACAAAGGATCGAGCGCTGCGGGTAAACCTCTTTTACAAGAGCGATAACTGTGCCCCAGTAGCCCTGCAGAAGCTCCGGACACTCAATGGTAAGGGAAAAGACTTTGTTCCGTTGTCTGTTGAGGATCTGGAGAAAATAGTTAAAACATTCGAGAAGACTTCTGCTTTTGAACTGCAGTGTGGCAGATGGAGGAAATCAATTGATCCGACGTCTGTCAGAGATGTGGCAACATCATTGCAGGAGGGGTCGAACGATGATATGCAGACGCACAGAGAATTGCCCGAACTTTGCACATGTCTGTGAGCAAGGTGCATAAAAACTGAAATCTGGCTTCGCAGGAGAGAGCGGATCAGGTTGTGGAGAGGCGCCAAGATCAGTTGCTGTTAATTACACAAAAACACACAACTGTATTCCGCGAAAACCAATGCTAAGTTTTTTCTTTAAAACAAGTATCAATTCACGGCTGAGGGCTCAAGTAACTTCTCAATAATAAGGTTTAAATAATTCATTTCAAAACACTAGGATTTGGAGAAATGGCTGAAGGCCTTACTTTAGCAAAATGAAAATATCGTTGAATAATTCCTTTGAAGGCACAATAATTTAGACAAACGGCTGAAGGCCTTACTCAGGTAAAATTAAAATATCTTCTCGTCTAAAGGCCCAAATAATATTTCAGATCAGCAAAGGAAATTCTTCAAAAAGCAAGGCATTTACAAATCTCAGCTAAAAGCCTTATTAAGGAAAATTTAAATTAATTCCTCGGCTGAAACATAATAAAAGGCAACCTCCAAAGACAAGTATTTACACAGTACAACAGAATACCATCTTGAGAAAATTGGAAACATCTTGACAGCTGAAGGCCCAAACAATTACTCAAAATAATTAAAGACAAACCTTAAAATAAGCATTTACACAGTACGGCTGGAGCCATTTTAAGAATTCAAGACAATTAAAGAGAAACCTTACAGACAGGAATTTACACATTACGCCTGAAAGCCACAGATTTTAAAACAAATGCTGCTGAAGGCCTAAATACAGAGCAAACAAAACTTTTAAATGAAACAGGGGTGACGGCCTAATCTTAAAATACTTCACATAAGGTTTGACTGAAGGCCATATAATGGAGCCGGCCGCAGTGACCGATCGGTTCTACGTGCTTCAGTCTGAAACCGCGCGACAGTTACGGTCGCAGGTTCGAATCCTGCCTCGGGCATGGATGTGTGTGATGTCCTTAGGTTAGTTACGTTTAAGTAGTTGTAAGTTCTGGGGGACTGATGACCTCGTATGTTAAGTCCCATAGTGCTCAGAGCCATTTGAACCATTTTGAACCATGTAATGGACATAGAACCGACAAAATTAATACATGGCTAAAGGCCGTCACACACTCACAAAGAGCAGAACAGTGGTGCACAGAAGTGTTTCAAGTGTCGGCCTTGTGAGAAAACGCTAACAACAGTTTAGGTGAGACTGGCAGCCCTGCATGACACTGAAGAGCCAACCAACAACCTAATGCCGGCCGGAGTGGCCGAGCGGTTCTAGGCGCTACAGTCTGGAACCGCGCGACCGCTACGGTCGCAGGTTCGAATCCTGCCTCGGGCGTGGATGTGTGTGATGGCCTTATCTTAGTTAGGTTTAAGTAGTTGTAAGTTCTAGGGGACTGATGACCTCAGATGTTAAGTCCCATAGTGCTCAGAGCCATTTGAACCATTTTGAACCATATAATGGACATAGAACAGACAAAATTAATACATGGCTAAAGGTCATCGCACACTCGCAAAGAGCAGAACAGTGGTGCACAGAAGTGTTTCAAGTGTCGGCCTTGGGAGAAAACTCTAACAGTTTAGGTAAGACAGGCAACCCTGCATGACACTGAAGAATCAACAAACAACCTAATCAATTCCCATCCGCCTGACCAATGGGACGACAACCAAAAAATATCAGCGAGGACGAGGATCGCAGCAGCACTATGTCTTAAGAATTGGCGTCGAAACACAGTCAAAACACAATAACCACTCAAGGAAAAAGGGAGAACAACAACAAACTGTCGAATTACACGCCACGCCGGACAGCATCAACATGACGAGGAAAACACACTGCTGGAAAATTACGTTAACGGCAAGAGCAGGTAACTGGAACATTGGCGGCCACAAGGGAGAAGATACCGCTGGTGCACTTCACTAATAAATTATATAATAATTTCAAAAGTTAATCACCAAACAGGAAGACGGTTACAAAATTTTGCCAACTCGAGCACACCATCAAGTCGCTGCTTGCGGGAACAGCCCAGGAAGCAACAGCCAGCAACCAATGAAGAGATGTGACTGTAGTTGAGGTTTCATAACAGGTTCACTAATTACTCAACTCCAGTATGCAGGTTTGGTGGGTGACGCACTTTGCAGCTCTCAAAGCTAATGCCACACGACTCTGTGTGTGTGCACATCGCCCTGGCCCCGGCCTGACCCCACGCCACGGAGACATTCTCGCTGCTCCGTCGCAACCGACGACACACCACGATAGAAGGTACAGCAGTACTAGTATCGATAAACGCTGCTGCTGCCACTGACGGAGGCAAGTGGGCAACTCTTTCAGGTAGTAACTGAGGGAGCAATAAGAAGTCACTGGATGGTGAGGAAATGCCGTAAATAAACACGGCATCAGCACCAGCCGACTACGGCTCAAAATCCTACAAAACTTCCTATACTGCTATCCATACAGTCCCCTAAGTCTAGGGGACTGATGACCTCAGATGTTAAGTCCCATAGTGCTTAGAACCATTATGTTCAGGAGTTGCTTCCTGCTGACCTGCCAGCAAGACAAGCGTTTGCTCTGGAATTTCTTGCTCGCATGTAGGTTGGCTGTCAGTGGCCATTGACCATTCTGTTGACGAGTGGCTCTAGGCGCTACAGTCTGGAACCGCGCGAATGCTACGGTAGCAGGTTCGAATCCTGCCTCGGGTATGGATGTGTATGATGTTCTCGGATTAGTTAGGTTTAAGGGGGGTAGGACGTCAAACGGGCCGACTTACAGCAGGAGAGGCACCACAGGATATTTTAATTTCCAGTGTCTATACTTTTACAAATAAATTAATAAAACTTTGTCAGCATCACCAGGAAGGATTCAGGATTCACATTCATTGCAGTGGAAGTTCGAAAACAGAATGAAGTAATTTTTTTACATGCGAAATTTCATAATTTTTTCACTTACTAATGGCTGCATTTGTTGCTATAGGTAGACTTTTCTTCATAAGTTAGAGAGATTTTTCGATGAATTTTTCACAGCATACATACCATACTTACAGGAGTATGAAACTCTAGAATTTATTTAATTTATGAAAAAACGAATAAGCTGTTCTATTTTAAACTTCATGTTGAGAAAAAAACACAAATTTTATAGTTAATTACCTCAATTTTTACCACAGTTTTCAATAGATTTGGAAAATTCTAGAGTTTCATACACCTTTAAGTATGGTTCGTATGCTGTGCAAAGTTCATCGAAGCATCTCCTCTTACTTATGAAGAAAAGTGTACCTATAGCAACAAATGCTGCCATTAGTAAGTGGAAAAAATGATGAAATTTCACATGTAAAAAAAAAAATTACTTCGTTATGTTTTCGAACTTCCACTGCCATGAGTATGAATCCTGAATCCTTGCTGGTCATGCTGACAAAGTTGAATGAATTTATTTGTAGTAGTATAGACAGTGGAAATTAAAATGTCCTGTGGTGCCTCTCCTGCTGCAGTTTGACGTCCTACCCCCCTTAAGTAGTTCTAAGTTCTAGGGGACTGATGACAACAGAAGTTAAGTCCCATAGTGCTCAGAGCCATTTGAACGAATTTTGAAGAAAACCATTTCCACCTCCAAGGACGTGACAGCAAGCAGAACTGCAGAATATGGGGAACAGAAAATCTTCACGCGAATCGGTCGATATCACTCCACACTGAAAAAGGTGGCTTCATGGTTTGCATTGACAGAACCAAATACTGTAGGGCCGTACATTTTCGAAGAGATGAGTCTTGGGGGCCGCTTACCTGAACCTTCACTGGCTAATGCTGTAAGAGTCTCTAGCGCGCCAACGCCATCCCAACCCTTAAACAGCATGGTTATCCGGGTAGAAGGATCATTTTTTTGAAGATGGAGCTCTTCCGAACATTGCACAGCCAGTGAAGCGGCTGTTGCAGAGGCGTATCAGAAATGCTAGAATTACCAGCCATCATTTCCCAACAGGCTGGCCCTACAGACCATCTGATCTTAAGGGGAGCCGGAGGTGCCTATGCTGCCCATGTTAAAATCACTAAGTTTGAGGAACATTTATGAATAAACTACCAAATAGAAAAATTTGAAATTTTTACATATAGAGTGGTTTAGTATTGCAGTTATGACAGAGGGATTTTGGAGTATTTTTTCTAGTTTCCTTCCAATTATTTTTTTTTATTAATGAGCCAAATTTTTTTTACAAATAATTGCTTTATAATTAAACTGAAATGAAACTACTGAACATATTGCCAAATGGCTGTGTTACAATGTAAGTTTGACCACTAGGAGTGCTGTATAAAAATTTCATCTCTCTAGCTTGAGTGGATTTTGAGAAAATGTTCCTTATATTCGAAAAATTCTAATTTACGGCAAATGGCTATCAAAGTTTCTCAATACATTCCTGCACTATAGGATGGATTATCAGGGTGTTCTTCTTCATCCTCCAAAAGCTTCCTCTTCTTTTCTGGCCTGTTGTTCCATCATACTTCATATGCCTTTCTCTTCTTTCTGCTCCTCTTATCCTTTCTCTGTCAATAATTCTTAGAGCTCATACAGTGTTCACCCCAGCTGTAAATCCTAATGCCTTCAGAACTTGACACTTCACACTGTTCCCTTGGTTGTAGGTTGCTATTGCATCATAAATGCCAAAGTGCAGTGTTTTTATGCTTACAAACACCCTTTTAGGAATCACTTTCCAAATCAAATTGTTTACGCTCTCATTAGGATTCTGCGTCTTTCCATGTAGACATTTGTGTAACAATTGTGGCTGTGCTAAGTCATGAAAAATATCATCACTGTCACTAACATATTCACGAAATCTGTCACTTCCACCAGTCAGCTTCTTGCTAGAAGATGTCACAGGGCTATGGCCGGCCATGTGTTGCTTAGCAGAAGAACGCACTCTTTCAGTAACTGTAGTATCGCAACTTGGTATCAGTGTTAATTTTCTTTCACCTACGCTCTTCCTCTTCTTATATACGCGGTTACTAAAGCATGGCATCGTAACCAGAGCAACGCTTTACACAAGAAGTATAATACTACCAACAACAGGCGCAACACTGAACTAATTCGAAACGGTAAACAGCAAAGAGACGATGTTCCGCACTGGCATCGTAACCAGAACAAAAGTGTACGACAATATTAAATGAAGCAAGATGTTCGAAATTCTGAGGAAAATAGGAGTAAGCTGTAAGGAAATACGGGTAATATTTGCCACAGAAAACAATGTAGCCCACCCTTACACACTCGCTGTATGCGTAACATAAGGCGCTGTATGCGTAACAGGCCGAGAAAATCCCAAGCAGTTCGCCAGGAGGTCACAAGAGGGTGTTAGATGCATTCAGCGCCCACCCATTTCCTCTGCAGGCATGGGGCAAAATAGTAATAACTCCACTTCCAGGGCGAGTAGAACAATAATTCAAAGTTTACATTAGAGAGGAATGTTCCAGTTAATTTTCGGTAGCAAAAAAAAAAAAAATCGTAATTTTTTGGATTTGACCACCTCCGGCTCCCCTTAATCCGTGTGACTTCTGGCTAAGTGGTTATCTGAAAAACGCTCTGATCTGTGCTCCAATTACGAACGTAAGTGAATTGAAGGTAAGCATTGCGCAACGTATTCTGAATGGGCCTCGCCAGAGACTCTGATCTGCTGTAAAACATGCTGTTTAACGATTGCTTGTGGCGGGAAACGGTAGACAGCATGTTGAACATGTCTTACACCAGCCTCACGTCAGTTAGAAACTGATGTCCCTTTGCTTTTTATGCGGTTTTTGGCCTTAGGACAGTTAAAATGTGTAGAGTCTTGTGCCGCAAGGAATCAAGGTAGAGGTTGTTGTTATCGGTGGCCGGTATACTCTCTCTACAAAACAAATGCGCAGTGGATTAATACAGTTCCTTGTTTACTTGTTCTGCAAACATTTACGGCGTGAAATAGAGTCCATTTGTGGTGGTACAAACCCATCAGTAATAGTCCTCTCGCAGACGATATCGCTAACCTTGCTTATTATGCTAATCTGGTTGCTATGCACTGTCGTAGCCAGAGCGCGTCAGTGCCGATACTGGCAGACACAAACAGGAAGGACAGGAAAGTGAGTCAGTGAGGCCCGGGGCGTCGGTGGCACGTTGCTTGTCAGTGTGTCTGTGGCCTCTCTTCTGATAGGCGCGCTTGATCCAGGGCCTTCGCGCTACATCTTTACCGACTGGTGTACTGGCGACAGCTTATGAAAGCACAAAACCGATACTATTTTGCTTTTTATTCATTTTCTGGTCTCTGGACATTTTTAAAAAATTGTTTTTCCCATCCGATGTGATATGACGTTAGCACAGTGGAAGGTCGTAACTAATTAACAGCATCGCAACTGTTGATTGCTGTACTTAGGCAGCCACGCACATTGAACAGCACAGATGCGTAACTCAAATCATAGTCCTCGTAATGCGATTTGTATGTCATTTCTAGGTGACGCCATTTACATGAACAGCCTTACGGCACCACCTGTTGTCCATATTTTCGTTAATTTTCTCTATCTCTAACATTTTCCTGTTTGTTCCCTGACGTTTTCACCTGCTTGAATAATATTCTGTTAAAAATTGACGTCATTCTGAGCAGTGGTGTTCTTTTTCTATACCGTTTTGATACTGGAACTTTAATTACGGACATCCTGTACATATATTCTCCGTAAAGGAGCCTTGTGACACCATCGCAGCTTCCTTCATTCCATCTTTCACTTGCAGATGGTGTGAGAGAACGACACCTGTCGGGAAACATTGGTATTAGCTCTAATTTCTCTGATTTTATCTTCTTGGCAAACTAGTGAAACGTTTTTGGAAGGAGTTATACGATGCGCGACTCACGTTGTAATACGCGTTTTCGGAATTTGAGCAGAAACTATCTCCATGATGGACGACGCCACTGTAGTAGCGTTTGCCACGGGAATCTGTTCAGCATCTCCGTAACTACACTCCTGGAAATTGAAATAAGAACACCGTGAATTCATTGTCCCAGGAAGGGGAAACTTTATTGACACATTCCTGGGGTCAGATACATCACACGATCACACTGACAGAACCACAGGCACATACACACAGGCAACAGAGCATGCACAATGTCGGCACTAGTACAGTGTATATCCACCTTTCGCAGCAATGCAGGCTGCTATTCTCCCATGGAAACGATCGTAGAGATGCTGGATGTAGTCCTGTGGAACGGTTTGCCATGCCATTTCCACCTGGCGCCTCAGTTGGACCAGCGTTCGTGCTGGACGTGCAGACCGCGTGAGAAGACGCTTCATCCAGTCCCAAACATGCTCAATGGGGGACAGATCCGGAGATCTTGCTGGCCAGGGTAGTTGACTTACACCTTCTAGAGCACGTTGGGTGGCACGGGATACATGCGGACGTGCATTGTCCTGTTGGAACAGCAAGTTCCCTTGCCGGTCTAGGAATGGTAGAACGATGGGTTCGATGACGGTTTGGATGTACCGTGCACTATTCAGTGTCCCCTCGACGATCACCAGTGGTGTACGGCCAGTGTAGGAGATCGCTCCCCACACCATGATGCCGGGTGTTGGCCCTGTGTGCCTCGGTCGTATGCAGTCCTGATTGTGGCGCTCACCTGCACGGCGCCAAACACGCATACGACCATCATTGGCACCAAGGCAGAAGCGACTCTCATCGCTGAAGACGACACGTCTCCATTCGTCCCTCCATTCACGCCTGTCGCGACACCACTGGAGGCGGGCTGCACGATGTTGGGGCGTGAGCGGAAGACGGCCTAACGGTGTGCGGGACCGTAGCCCAGCTTCATGGAGACGGTTGCGAATGGTCCTCGCCGATACCCCAGGAGCAACAGTGTCCCTAATTTGCTGGGAAGTGGCGGTGCGCTCCCCTACGGCACTGCGCAGGATCCTACGGTCTTGGCGTGCATCCGTGCGTCGCTGCGGTCCGGTCCCAGGTCGACGGGCACGTGCAGCTTCCGCCGACCACTGGCGACAACATCGATGTACTGTGGAGACCTCACGCCCCACGTGTTGAGCAATTCGGCGGTACGTCCACCCGGCCTCCCGCATGCCCACTATACGCCCTCGCTCAAAGTCCGTCAACTGCACATACGGTTCACATCCACGCTGTCGCGGCATGCTACCAGTGTTAAAGACTGCGATGGAGCTCCGTATGCCACGGCAAACTGGCTGACACTGACGGCGGCGGTGCACAAATGCTGCGCAGCTAGCGCCATTCGACGGCCAACACCGCGGTTCCTGGTGTGTCCGCTGTGCCGTGCGTGTGATCATTGCTTGTACAGCCCTCTCGCAGTGTCCGGAGCAAGGATGGTGGGTCTGACACACCGGTGTCAATGTGTTCTTTTTTCCATTTCCAGGAGTGTATTTCGCGCCTACTAAACCATCCTGCGAGGAAAGGTACCGCTCTTCATTGAGGATCAACGTAAGGGGTGTTTTGTAAGCCAGGTTTTCGGTGCTGTCTTGTGGCGTTGCAACCTTCTTATGGTACGTAGGTTGCGACCAGCTACCGAAGTTTCCCTATAATAAACAAACAGCTATGGTCCTCTTACCTTCAATTTTCAGGGTAACTCGTGAATGCTGTATGCTAGAGAGTCGTGTCCTGCCACAAACGTCGTCTGGTAATCGGTAAGTCGCATTTTTGTAACTATATATCACTACGTGGAACAGTGTCGGTTTGTTTCCCGTTAGAATCCACATGTATATCAAACTGGTATGATATGTGACCTTTAAAACACTGGCTTGCAGTGCAACGGAATATTCGAGAAGAGATGAAACGAATGTCTAACGATATTTAAACTTACGGTACGTGGTAACGTCAGAAAGCCACGAAAAAAATTCAGTACTCTAGCACCGACTGTCGAGCGCTGTTGCGTGAAGTGTGTATGCGAGGGGCGTTCAGTAAATAACGCAAACGATTTTTGTTCTCCGCCAATTTCGGTTCAAAACAGCGGAAATAATTGTGAGGTTTAGTGGAATATTCCCGTTTTATCCCCTATAATTTACTGGTGTTCCTATACGCGGCGGCGCAATACGTAGCATTCAGAATGATGTCTGTAACGGAGGTGAGTTAGAAGCAGTGAGCTGTCATTCAGTTTCTTTTGTCAGAAAACCAGAGAATCGCTGACATTAATAGTCACCTGCTGCATGTCTTCAGAGACGTGGCAACGCACGAAAGCTCGGTAAGTTGTTGGGCGGGGAGTCTGTCATCATTGCGGCAAGTTCGGACAAACCTGTCCGACTTCCTTCGTGCCAGCGGGCGCACTCAGCTATGATTCCTGCTATTTTCGAACTTGCGGATACTCCTTCACCCCGTTGCTCAACTGGACATCTCTGTTGGTAGCACAGAGGCACTCATCCACCATCTGGGGTACGCAAAATTTGTGCCCACTGGGTTACTGTTAATCATAGAGAGCGAGCGAGGGACCATCTGTGCGTAATCGCTTGCGCGTTATGTGTCGATCGTGGCAGTTGATGTTTCGTTGAATGGTTCGCACGCTGACATTTGCTTGAATGAATTTTTGGTAAGGTCAAACTGCTGAGGTCATCGGTCGCTAGGCGTACTTAATCTCACTTAAAGTAAATTACGCTAAAGACAACGCACAACCATGCCCGAGGGACGAATCGAACCTTCGACGGTGAGAGCCGCACGAACCGTGGCAATGCGCCTAAGTCCGCGCGGTACTTGTAGATGGCGCAGCATCAAACTCTGCAGCAATTTGCGGAAGGGCTGCGCTTGTGTCACGTTAAATCATTCGATTCAGTCGTCGCTGATCCCGTTCTTGCAGGATGTTTTTCCGGCCGCAGTGGTTTGATGTTTTACCGGATTCCCAAACTATTGAAGTAGCTACCTCGGAGATGCTGTGACCCATCGTTCGTGCGCCGACTATAACACCAAACTCACTTAACTCTTGATAACCTCTCAATGCAGCAGCAACAACTGCGCCAGACCATTGTTGTCTTACATAAGCGTTGCCGACCGCAGCACCGTATTCAGCCTGTATACATGTCTATGTATTTGAATAGGTGTACCTATATCATTTTCTTTGGTCTTTCAGTGAATAAAACACGTTTCTGTTATCGTTAAATAACTTACGCACTTATCAATAATAACGGGAAACTCCTGCATTAGGTGATTAAGGAGACCGTTCTGTCGAGTACAAAATACCCGCAATAGTTATATAAATTGTTTTTGTGTTTGTGCATGTAAGCCGGCCGGAGTGACCAAGCGGTTCTAGGCGCTACAGTCTAGAACCGCGCGACCGCTACGGTCGCAGGTTCGAATCCTGCCTCGGGCATGGATGTGTGTGATGTCCTTAGGTTAGTTAGGTTTCAGTACTTTTAAGTTCTAGGGGACTGATGACCTCAGCAGTTAAGTCCCATAGTGCTCAGAGCCATTTGAACCATTTTGTAGTGCATGTAAACTGTAGTTTCGTTATAATTAATTGTTTTCATTACATAAAAGTGCAGGAGCTACGCGAGCACCTATTCCTGTAACTATAAAATCACTTTATTTTTCGTAAGGATACAAAATACGCAATGAACGATTTGCGGTTCTAGCTATGTGCAAAACAAACAAACAAAAGTAATAAGAATGGCATCTGCTCCCAGTTCTTCTCTCACATATTTATTTATACAGGGCTATTACTAATGATTGAAGCGATTTCATAAATTCACTGTAGCTCCATTCATTGGCATATGGTCACGACACAGGTTTCTGCCGCCAGGGCGCTCGAGAGCGCAGTGAGACAAAATGGCGACAGGAGCCGAGAAAGCGTATGTCGTGCTTGAAATGCACTCACTTCACTCAGTCATAACAGTGCATCGAGACTTCAGGACGAAGTTCAACAAAGATCCACCAACTGCTAACTCCATTCGGCGATGGAATGCGCAGTTTAAAGCTTCTGGATGCCTCTGTAAGGGGAAATCAACGGGTCGGCCTGCAGTGAGCGAAGAAACGGTTGAACGCGTGCGGGATGTTTCACGCGTAGCCCGCGGAAGTCGACGAATAAAGCAAGCAGGGAGCTAAACGTACCACAGCCGACGGTTTGGAAAATCTTACGGAAAAGGCTAAAGCAGAAGCCTTACCGTTTACAATTTCTACAAGCCCTGACAACCGATGACAAATTCAAACGCTTTGAATTTTCGGCGCGGTTGCAACAGCTCATGGAAGAGGATGCGTTCAGTGCGAAACTTGTTTTCAGTGATGAAACAACATTTTTTCTTAATGGTGAAGTGAACAGACACAATGTGCGAATCTGGGCGGTAGAGAGTCCTCACGCATTCGTGCAGCAAATTCGCAATTCACCAAAAGTTAACGTGTTTTGTGCAATCTCACGGTTTAAAGTTTACGGCCCCTTTTTCTTCTGTGAAAAAAACGTTACAGGACACGTGTACCTGGACATGCTGGAAAATTGGCTCATGCCACAACTGGAGACCGACAGCGCCGACTTCATCTTTCAACAGGATGGCGCTCCACCGCACTTCCATCATGATGTTCGGCATTTCTTAAACGGGAGATTGGAAAACCGATGGATCGGTTGTGGTGGAGATCATGATCAGCAATTCATGTCATGGCCTCCACGCTCTCCCGACTTAACCCCATGCGATTTCTTTCTGTGGGCTTATGTGAAAGATTCACTGTTTAAACCTCCTCTATCAAGAAATGTGCCAGAACTGCGAGCTCGCATCAACGATGCTTTCGAACTCATTGATGGGGACATGCTGCGCCGAGTGTGGGAGGAACTTGATTATCGGCTTGATGTCTGCCGAATCACTAAAGGGGCACATATCGAACGTTTGTGATTGCCTAAAAAAACTTTTTGAGTTTTTGTATGTGTGTGCAAAGCATTGTGAAAATATCTCAAATAATAAAGTTATTGTATAGCTGTGAAATCGCTTCAATCATTTGCAATAACCCTGTATTTCTTTATCCACAAATGCGACGCATAGTACCCGCAATACTACCATTCACTACGTTACTTATGTACTGTAACAAAATTTCCGAACCATAGTTTTGCTAGAGTGCAACACTAGCTACGTTACTTGGCAATGACATATGATGCAAAAGTAATTTTCGTTCTCAAGTTTTAGACACCAGTGTGCCACTGACCGTCGCACACTTGCGTGCTGCTAGTATGCAAGGTATTCCGTTCTTAATTCCGAGTACGAGGATTTGTCTTCACACAATGATATTTTTTTTAACTTCTTTTCGTTGCCGCTATCGGCTTCTGCCCTTGTCTCTAGCTTCTGCTTCCCACACTGCGCGGCTGGCTCTTGTAGCCTAAGTGCGAGAGCCTGTTGGTCTGTGTTTCGCAGACCCTCCCCCCATCCCTACGTCCACCACGAGATCCAGATCTCACCAGCCTCTGTGCTTTCGGCCGTAATCAGATGCCATCCTCATCTTTTGGGGCGTGAAGATCGAATACGCACTTTTTTGCGTGGGGGGGAGGGGGTGGGGGGGGGTGGGAGAGGGGTGAGTGCGTAGTGCTAAGAGCGAAATTCAGAATACAATGCTAAAGGTGCTCACCACTCACATATTAAATAACACAGGCCAACGGTTTTTTTTTTTTTGAGAGCTTAATCCAAATCTGGCTTTAGTTTTTCTGTATCACCCACAGTTTTCGAGGAATATGCTTTTCACTATGTAGTAAACGGGGAAATAATGAAATGCTTAGTTTCAAAAGAAGCATTGTTTGTATTTACAGTAATCTACTTAAAACAATGAGACCAATAGTAGTCCCCCATCAAGTTGGTATTCCGGAGGCCTTGGTAGCGTTTTTCCATAACTTTAATGTCCTGGTGAAAACGCTCTCCTTGCTCCTCACTAACATCTTCCATATTGTCCAGGACGTAATCAAGGTGACTGTTCAAAAAGTGAAATTTCGGGCTCATTAAAGATCCTAAAGTTTTATACTTCTTAAACATTGTAGCTATAATAGGAACATTGTGTGGGTCATCGTGATGTTCTAAGAACTTTGTAAAGATTTGCTTGAGGGATACCCATGCTTCTTTCTCATTTAAGGTCATTGTGGATTCAAAATTAACATCAAAAATCAATTTTCTAATGACAGGTCCGACAAAGACGCCTTTTAGTTTAGCTTCTGAAAGGTGTGGAAACTTTTGGCAGAGATACTTAAAACATGGTTCACCTTTAGGCAAAGCCCTTACAAACTGTTTCATTAGGCCTTACTTTGTATGTAGAGGTGGTAGAAGTACGGTTTTTGGATCTACAGGGTTCTTGCATAGAATATTCTTCTCACCAGGTTTTAAAGAATCCCTCACAGACCAGTTCTTTCTGCACTAGAGTTGACCCGTAGCCTTAATGTCCCATTCACACAAGAAAAATGGAAATTTGGTAAAGCCACCTTGCTGACCAAGAAGCATACATGTTACTTTTAGATCGCCACATATCATCCAACCATGAGGAGAATAGCCTATTTCATTTGGCACTATTTCTAGGTTTTCATAGCTTTCTTTCATATGTGAAGAATGTCCAACAGGTATAGATGCATACATGTTACCATTGCGTAATGAAATAGCTTTTAAACTAGTTTTGGATGAATCAATTAACAGCCTCCAGTCTTTCTTTTTGTATTCAATACCAAACTCATTCATCTGACTGGGAATGTCTGAGCAGTACACTAAATCACCTTCTTGTTGAAAAAACTTGTAAAATTGCTGCTCTCTCTTTCTACACATGTATATGCTGGTTCCAACTGCCAAAAAGTTCTTTTCTTTTAATATAGAGCCATGCAATTCAGCTTTTTCTTTCGTTAAGCCCAGATCCCTAACCAAATCGTTAAGCTCGGGCTGAGTAAAAATTTTGGCTCTAGACTTTCTGTATTAGAATGGGATTCATCGTCATCCGGTTCATCTAAATCGCATTGTACATCATAAAATACTTCTGTTGGAATAGAATGTAAATTATCTGGTGATTCAGGAACTGGCAAATCTACACCTTGCCCTGCTGGCCGGATGGCGGACGGAAGTTTAGGGTAGCTAATTACCTTCTTGTTTTTCGAATTATGACGAGTAATATCAGCTCTGCAAAAGTAGCAATCATCGGAATGACATCTTTGCTCCCTCCATATCATAGGGACAGCAAATCTAAAGGCTTTTTTCTCATTTTTACACCATTTTATATCTTCAACATACACATAACATACCTTATGCGGCGCCTAAGATTTATCTTGATCGCCATGTTTAGATCCAAAGTATGATAGATAAACCTTTTTTCAGAAAGTCTGTAATGTTTCTTTGATGTTCGTTAATCACAAATTCACCACAAATGTAACAAAAACTGTCACAAGAGCTTTTACAACCAAGATTAGACATTTTACTGAGCACATGTACAGGAAATGGGAAAGTGAGGTTAGGTTGACAGTAAACAGAACACCATCTGTTACCACAAAAATAGAATCGACCTTTTTTTTGCCAGCAAATGTTTTTCACTAGTGCTACCAACGTCATCTACATTCATTACACCACCTTTTTAAATTATATTAATTACATAAAAACTGTTAAATTCTTTAAAAATCACTTAATGTAATAAATTTAACTGTAAAACGTGAAGAAATGGTGGGTATTACAATGTTTTAAGTATCATATTTGGTTTTCCCGCCCTAAAATACATAAGAAAAACGTATTTTCAGCAAACAAGTTTATCCATCGCTGGCCTGTGTAATAAAAGGGCAACATCGGCACTGATCCGTTGCTACCGTTATCACAGTCTCACAGATGGTAAAGGGAGAAAAATTTGAGAACTGCTGAACAGTTACAAGAGTGTGCTGAAAAGTAGTGCCTCTGAATTACAAAAAAAGTCATGAAGCATTTTAGATAAAACAAACTTTATTAACATTCCACATCTTTATGATTCATAATACTCTATGTTGATAATTTTTACTTTGGGAGAGTCTACTCACAACTGAATGAGACAATTTTTGGGTTAGATTTTATTCTTTTCAAGGCATCACCAATGGCATGAAATAAGTACATATTTCGTTTACAACTGAATGAAACACATCTTTTGTGCCATGCGAGTTTCGCCTTTATCCTCTGCAAGGCTGTTTCAGTGGCAGGATTCGAACCTGCGACCGAAGCAGCCGCGTGGTCCTAGACTGAAGCGCCTAGAACAGCTCGGCTGCAGCGGCCGGCATTTATTTTTCCTGATTGCTTGGATGTATTTATTAGTTTCTGAAGGCGCAGTAGGTGCTTGCAACTCGGAATCACATCGTAGGATGCAGGTCAAAGTTTTCATGTGGTAAGGAATAATAGAACACGGATTAATTCTTTTTCTCATGTCCGTTGGAACAGAGCTTTCTCAGTGAGGTGAGTGCGGCTGCTCTTCTATTATTACAGCAGTACATACAGTGTCCACTCACATTAATGTCAACACGTTCTCATGTTCACTACAAGACACTGGCACTTGAATGCTCTCTTTTGTGGTAAACTATATTGCTCATCGACATTAGTTCATTCTGAAAGGCCGAACACAGCACAGACTATTGATGTACGGTGCGACACGCAACGAGAGGATTCACAAATACGTTATCGGCGGCACTGCTCAGTTTTCATTACAGCATTACGCATTTTTCTCTAAATCACTTCCATATTTCATCACTTTACTGTACCAGCGCTCGTAGTAAACCTTGAACTTCCATAATAACAGTGCCTCTCACATGCAGAAGTTACCCACAACACAACCTAACAGTACCGTGTCCCGTGCTCGACTCTGCAAAACGCGGCTGCCCGCAGAGATACTCCGTAGCCAATCCAGCGATTTGACAGTACGCTTACAGTACGCATAGAGTTGAATGACAGCCTCTCAGACTCACAAAAGACGTGATATTACACTCGGAAAGATGAAATTACTAATAACGACACTTGCCACAAAAAGAAGAAAGTTGAAGAATGTGGTGTCACCGCCAGACACCACACTTGCTAGGTGGTAGCTTAAATCGGCCGCGGTCCATTAGTACATGTCGGACCCGCGTGTCGCCACTGTCAGTACTTGCAGACCTAGCGCCACCACATGGCAGGTCTAGAAAGACGGACTAGCACTCGCCCCAGTTGTACGGACGACATTGCTAGCGACTAGACGTACGAAGCCTTCCTCTCATTTGCCGAGAGACAGTTAGAATAGCCTTCAGCTAAGTCCATAGCTACGACCTAGCAAGGCGCAGTTAACCATATCTGGAGAGAGTCTTACTTGTATTCACCATAGAGATGTACCACACAAGAGAATAAAGTTAAGTATATGAGATGCTCCGTTCTTTTCTCTATAGCATTCATCAAGTATCCTGTTCCAGAACTCACGCCAGCCGGCGTGTGTGTACGCGTGCCTATCGGTAACCTCACCCTGTGTCTAGACTGTCTTGTATAGACACAACAAAGAATTCCCAGCACAATGAAATGCAGAGAACTACAATATATCGGGCAGGCAAAGAGGAAAGGAAACAGATATACAACGCCGCAGAATGTTATTCAAAGAATAGCTCCTGCTAAAATATGACGTACAAGAAGAAGAACGTCATATGTCGGAAACTTAAGGACATGATTTCCACAAACGACTAGGAATTTTTGCGAAGGAGCAAAAGTCGTGTAGCCGTTTCACCAACACGCGGAATGGGTAGGCACTAGATGAAGAAGAAGGACTTTCCATAACGTACTCATTTAACAGTGCCATAAAGAATCTGTTACGTATGTGCTATTTTGTCTAAAACTGACATGCTGAGACCGTGGCTGTGTACAGTTAATATAGATTGATTCTTACAAAGAAGAAGACAGCCACCAGCCACTATTAATACTGGTCTTTTTAAAGTAAATAGCGCCGTAACCGGTTTCGAACTGCCAAGTTCATCATCAGACGGCTGTTCACACGATTTACAAGATGTACTTTACATACTTTACATAATCGTCAGTTTTCGATTTTTATTCTCCCACTGTGGCGAAATATTCTTAGTGTGTAGGTGCCCTACGGTAGAAAACAGTGTTAGAAGCGCCCTGTGTAAACATAACTAACCTCTAAACGATCAATACAGAGTGAACAAATATGTGAACTTAAGTGGTTATGGTATTGATATTGAAAATTCTGCCCAATTTTGTTGCGAAGTTGCAGGGTTTCTCAAATATTCCAAAATATATGCAGCACTTATATGATTGGAAGGATTGGAATATTTGAAGAACACAATCTTGTATTTTCGCAACAAAATTGCACGGAATTTTCGATGTAAGTACTTTTACCACTTAACCTCACTCATTTGTTTACTCTGTATTCATAGTTTGGAGGTTAGTTATGTCCACATAGGGCGTTTCAAACACTGTTTTCTACCGTAGGGTACTAACACACCAAGGATATTTCGCCACAGTGGAAGAATAAAAATCGAAAACTGACGATTATGTAGAATATGTAAAGTGCATCTTGTAAATTGTGTGAACAGCCTTCAGATGATGAACTTGGCAGTTCGAAACCGATTACTCTGCTGTTTACTTAAATAAATACCAGTATTAATAGTGCCTGGTAGCTGTCTTCTTCTTTGTAAGAATCAACCTACATGTTATGTAGGTGTTAGAAAGACTTTTTTACAAATTTTATTTCGACGTTCGCTGTTTTCGTTAATTAACGTGAAGTGGACTGCCGGATGATCTGACTTTTTAGAAAGCGGTATCCGTCAGCCGTAGCATGTTACAATAAATAAACTGTCGCTGATTTATTGGTCTGACGAGTTCTTTGTTAGCCTCCAATTAGTTCTGCGAGATTTTTTCCCTCTTTGCTCGGAGATGACGTTCCAGCGACGCCTGAATTGCCTTTTTTAAAAACGTTTTTCTTGTTACTCTGTCGTTCTGAGAGCTAAAAGCGGAAAGTTTAAAATCGAGGTTGACTGTACCTTCAATACAGCATCACTTCAAAGCAGCCTTTTAAAATACAGTGAATAGGCGCATCTTCCATCAGAGGCGACCTTGCTTGACAAAGCTGATACATAATTATTCTCTTACACTACCGCTCAATATACAAGAGCCCCAGGGATACGTTTGCAGTAATTACTAAAAATCACAAAGCGACGTCTTTCACAACAGTTATAAGTCATTCAACCGTGTATTCTTGATGAATAATTGTATATTGCATAAACTCAATGAAATAAAGTTTTAGAATGGTTTTTCATACTGTATCATTAGTATATGACCTAGATTTAGGGTTTTAAGCCCATTTTAAGTACACGACTGATCCAAAAGCCGTGAAACACGCATAGAGAAAAACGACGACTTAATTAACCGATTCATGACTTTCAAAAGCTATCTCTGTCGAAAATTTTGGTGAAGTTACATATTCATCGAATGAAGGCTTTCACGACCGGATGACATAGCTGCTGGTAAGCTATTCGGGATGTGAGGTCGTGGTCCAATGAACTCTTCCGTTCCTAACGTTTCGTCCAGGACTGCGCTGGACATCTTCAGAGGCGCTCTTCCGCTGAGTCTTGCCGACTGACTAGTCGGACGTCCGAGAGCGACGTATATACTGTAGGGAACGGTGTCTGGTCGAAGTAACATTAATGAGCAAACATTATCCTTGCCAAAGATGAAACTTAATTATCGATTGTCGTCTTGTCAAAGATAACATTTTCTAGCGATCCGGCTGAGCTACTGTCCATATGTCGCTAAGTTTCATTGCCTCCTCTTTTCTAGTAAAATTACCCTGGTACTTACAAATGTCAATGGATAATAATTTGAGGTTGTAGATAAATTTTCTGTTTCAGAAAACTTCACTTCGTGATTTCTTGACTGAAGACCATGCTCCGGTACAGCTGATTTCTCTATTTTTCCTAGTCGGCAAAGGCTTTTGTGCTCTTTTAACCGCGTATTTACGTTCCTCTTGGTAGTTCCAATATAAACTTTACCACACGTACACGGATTTTCTCCATATAGAAATTAGCGACATCAGGAGCTAATGGGTTGCTCATTGCTACACCGTCAAGTTGCTCATAAAATTCATCATCCCACAGGAACTGATTCGACGTAAGTCAATGTGCAAAAAGAGCAGTCAAATCTCCGGGAACAATATCCTTTATGAAAATCATAACTTCGTTTAGTGAAATTATAGTGAATAAGGACTCTATGTCAAAACTTACAAGAATATCTTCAGGAGCTAGAATTAGTTTTTTTAAGTTTCTCAATAAAATGACGCGAGTCTTTTATATATGAGTCACTTTTCCCAATATATGGTTGTAAACGAGTTGCTAGATATCTCGCTATTTCATACGTGGGAGAGTTGGTGGCACTAACTATGGCTCTCAAAGGAAAATATTTTTATGGGTTTTGGGTACACCGTACAGTCTAGGACACAAAGCTCCACTCTTAGACGAAGATCTTTTATCTTCCTTTTGAAAAGAGGTAGATGACTTAATCAGACTATTTGTTTTCCTCAGTACGCTCGCTGTAGGGTTCTTCGTAAGTCTTTTTTACTGTCCTGAGGTTAAAAGGTTCAAAATTTTTCTTCGGAAATCCTCTGTATTCATAACAGCAGTAGCATTCCCATTATCAGCAGGAATAACCACTATCCTTCCATCTGCATTTATATCTCCGAGAGCCTTCCTCTCGCCTTTTTAAAAATTACTTTCCAAAGGTCTACTGTGGCATAAGACCCTGATGATTTCGATTCGAATTGCATTGGCAGTTTCCTTGGGGAGATTTCCTATACCTGCTTCTATATTCGCAATAATAGCTTCAATTGCTACTCTGTTAGGTGTTATAGCGTAGTTATTTATTAAAAAAAGTAACGGATCAGCTCAGTAAGATTTTACAGAAACATGAAATCTGACCGGTCTTTAGACCAACAAAGAAAATAAGCCAAGTACTCCGGTGTGTGAAGGACAAACTCCCTCCTCTGTCGACATGAGGTGTATACAAAATTCCGTGTTCGTGTGGAAAAGTTTCTTTTGGAACTACCAAGAGGAGCGTAAACACACGGTTAAAAGAGCACAAAAGTCTTTGCCAACTAGGAAAAATGGAGAAATGAGCTGCAGCAGAGCATGGTTTTCAGTCAGGAAATCACGAAGTGAAGTTTTCTGAAACAGAAATTTTATCCACAACGTCAAATATTTATCCACGACTATGTACAGAAGGTATTGAAATTTATAAGCATCAGGATAATTTTAACAGAAAAGAGGAGGCAATGAAAATTAGCGACATATGGGCAATAGCTCTGCAGAATCGCTAGACAATTTTATCTTTGTCGAGACAACAATCTGTAATTAAGTTTTATCTTTGACAAGGATTATCTCTGCTCATCACCTGTTACTTCGAAAACGCCCCCTTCCTTACAGTATTTATCTCGCTCTCGGACGTCCGACCAGTCATTCGGCAAGACTCAGTGGAGGGGCGCCTCTGAAGATGTCCAGCGCAGTCCTGGACAAAACGTCAGGAACGGAAGAGGTTCTTGGACCACGATTTCACATCCAGAAAGGTTTTCCAGCAGCTAGTTACATATTCATTTACAAAATTAATTAGGAAAGCTTTATTTTACAATAGTCATGACTAAACATACACTGGAAGAGAGCTTTGAGCGGAATGGAATTTTTATCATCCACTCATGAACGAAGACGATGTTCTTCTCCTATGCAGCGGTTGTAACACTGACTAATTAAACTATGTTTGATCATTCAGTAATAAATGTGGGGATACATAGAGCTGTCCTTTAAATTCTAATATCCCTGACTGAGCTTGCACCCCTTTTCGTCTGTGTGTAGGACGTCTATGTTCTATCATTCAGTAATAAATGTGGGGATACAGATACATAGAGCTGTCCTTTAAATTCTAATATCCCTGACTGAGCTTGCAACCCTTTTCGCCTGTGTGTAGGACGTCTATGTTCTATCATTCAGTAATAAATGTGGGGATACAGATACATAGAGCTGCCCCTTAAATTCTAATATCTGTGACTAAGTGAACGTCGGCCGGAGTGCCCATGCGGTTCTAGGCGCTACAGTCTGGAACCGGGCGACCACTACGGTCGCAGTTTTGAATCCTGCCTCGGGCATGGATGTGTGTGATGTCCTTAGGTTAGATAGGTTTAATTAGTTCTAAGTTCTAGGCGACTGATGACCTCAGAGATATTTGAACCAAATAAGTGAGCTTACCACCCCATTCCTCTGTGTGTAGGACTTCTTCGTATACTATGTGTTTATGGTTTTCTTTGTAATTTTCCGTAAATACTGATTGTGGCTTCTTAGATCTGCAGCTTCCATGGTGTTCTCCGAACCTTCTAGAGATTGATCTCGCCGTCTGTCCAACACAGCAACACTGGTACACTTGGCAGATGATCTTATAAATTCTACATTTCCCGATGGCTGGTTATTTATTTTTTGAGTGAAGAAAACACCGACGAAATGCTGTTTAGAAAGCAATCGTAGGGTGCAGAAAGTTAAGAACGATGCCTTTCGCCCGGGTAGGAAATGACCTGTTTATGCTAAAAGACCAGAAATAATCTGCGAATTGGTAGACAATTTGTCTTTTAACATGATGATGCCCTATCCAGGCGAAAGGGGTCGTTCTTAATAAAGAGTATTTCGGAACTTGAGGAAGATTTTTAAATGGTAGCAATAGGAGGTTGCTGCACCACCAAGCTGAGATGGAATAGAATAATTTTTATCTACGAAATGGATGTGAGACATATAAAAACTCAACCGTTTGCCTTTAATATATTTTTATATCGTCTTTGATGTCATACCTATAAAGGATAAATTTCATCATTTCCTTTTCGGGCTATCTGCGTTCTTCACTGGATACAGTAGAGAGCTGGTGTGAAATAGACAAAATTTTCAATAAGAAACTAAAGAAGCGCGCCATATCGCTACTGCACCAAATGAACAGTGTAGATAGACCCAATAAAGGAGTGTAGTAGTTCTCCTTTTGAATGCACAAAAGTCAAAAAAGCCTTCCAGTGAAATTAAAGACAAGGGCGGTACCATTAAATCTGCAAGAGGAATTACACTTTTAAGAGCGCGGGAGAGAGTGGTAAGAGCTCTATGAGGGACAGGACTAATTTGATGACGTGACAAGAAGAAACATAGTGGACGGGGAAGAGATAGGGGATTCCGTGTTAGAATCAGAATTTATTCATTGCAGGAAGCGACAACAAAATGTTTACACACGTTGGTGTGCATTAAGTATGGGACTGCAGATATACCATCGGACTTCTGAAAAGATGTCATCCATACAATTTCGAAGATGGCAAGAGGCGACAAGTGCGAGAACTATCCCGCAGTCAGCTCAACAGCTCATGCATACAAAAAGTTCCTGAAAAGAATAATATGCAGAAGAATGGAAAAGAAAATTGAGGACCTGTAAGATGACGACCAGCTTCACCTTAGGAAAGGAAAAGGCGCCAGGTCGTTGTGACGCTGTTGATAATGGAAGGAAGACTGAAGAATAATCAAGACACGGTCGTAGGATTTTTCGACATAGATGAAGCCTTCGACAGTGTAAAATAGCGCAAGATTTCCACATTCTGAGATAAAGAGAAAGACGGCTAATATGGAATATGTACCAGAACCAAGAAGGAACAATAAGACTAGAAGACCACATAATTCCCGGATTCAAAAGGGGTGTAAGACAGGTGAAATGGTACCAAGGATAAGATTCGGTGATGGCACTCACATTCCAGTGAAAGTGAAGCGGAATTACAGGATCTGTTGAATGGAATGAACAATATGAGGACAGAATATGGACTGAGAATAAATCGAAAAAAGACGAATGTTATGAGAAGTTGCAGAAATGAGAACAGCGAGAAACTTAGATTTTGTCACCAAGAAGCATATGAAGTTGAGAAATACTGCCACCTAGCCAGTAAAATAACCAATGACGAACGGAGCAAGGGGGACATAAAAGGCAGACCCGAACTGGCAGAAAGGGCATTCCTGGCCAAGAGAAGTTTACTGATATCAAATATCGGACTTAATCTGAAGAAGAAATTTCTGAGAATGTACGTCTGCAGTACAGCATTGTATGAGAGTGGAACGTGGACTGTGGAAAATCTGAACAGAAGAGAATCGAAGTACTTGAGATATGGTGCTATAGACGAATGTTGAAAATTAGGTGTTCTGATAAGGGAAGGAGTGAGGAGGTTCTGCACAGAATCGGAGAGGAAAAGGAATATGTGGAAAAGGAGAAGGAACAGGATACTGGGACGTTAAGACATCAGGGAATAACTTCCATGCTACTAGAGGGAGATGTAGAGGGTAAAAACTGTAGAGTAAGACACAAATTGGAATACATTCAGCAAATAATTGAACACGTAAGTTTCCAAGTACTACTCTAAGATGAAAGGGTTAATATACAAGAGAAATTCGTAGCAATCCGTGCGAAGCCAGCTAGTAGACTGACCACAAAGAAAGTACAACTTTTTCTGTGCATTTCTCAGTGTCCCATATACATTAGGCTGACTTAACTTCAGTTTAAAAGGTAGACAACCAGCTGTCACAGAGAGTGTTGTTTCTAAGATCATCTGCCAAGATTGTCTGTCTTGCTATATCGACCACACGGTTACCTCAGTCTATTCTAGACCCAGAGAACACAATAGGAGCAGGAGATTAAAGAAGCCACATTCAAACTTTGCATAACAATGCTTAAACGAAATCTACAAATACATAAAACACAAATAAAAAAAATCTTATATCACCTCGGTTCCGAGAGTTCTGGAACCTGTACAGAAAATGGGAATAGAAAGCAATATGAACATCATTTCTGCCATGTCTATTGCTCATGAAAACCACACATTTCATGTTGTACCACCATACAGCGAGACCTTCAGAAGTGATTGTCTAAATTTCTGTACACGCCGGTACCTCTAATGCCCAGTAGTACGTCCTCTTGCATTGATGCATGCCTGTATTGGTCGTGGCATTCTATCCACTAGTTCATCAAGGCAATATTGGTCCAGATTGTACCACTCCTCACAGGCGACTCGGCGTAGATCCCCCAGAGTGGTTGGTGGGTTACGTCGTCCATAAACAGCACATTTCAATCTATTCCAGGCATGTCCGATAGGGTTCATGTTTGGAGAACATGCTGCCCACTCTAGTCGATCGATGTCGTTATCCTAAAGGAAGTCATTCACAAGGTGTGCATGGGGGCGCGAATTGTCGTCCATGAAGACAAATGCCTCGCCAATATGCTGCCGATTTGGTAGCACTATCCTTCGGATGATGGCATTCACTTATCGTACAGCCGATACGACGCCTTTCGTGACCACCAGCGGAGTACGTCGGCCCCACATAATGCCACCACAAAACATCAGGGAACCTCCACCTTGCTGCACTCGCTGGACAGTGTGTCTAAGGCGTTCAGCATGACTTGGTTGCCTCCAGACACGTCTCCGATGATTGTCTTGTTGAAGGCATATGGGACACCCGTCGGTGAAGAGAACGTGATGCCAATCCTGAGCGGTCCATTCGGCATATTTTTGGGCCCATCTGTACAGCTCTGCATGGTATCGTGGTTGCAAAGATGGACCTCGCCATGGACAACGGGAGTGAAGTTGCACATCATGCAGCCTATTGCGCACAGTTTGAGTCGTAACACGACGTCCTGTGATTGCACGAAAAGCATTATGCAACATGGTGGCGTTGCTGTCAGGGTTCCTCCGAATCATAATCCGTAGGTAGCGGTCATCTACTGCAGTAGTAGCCCATAGGCGGCCTGAGCGAGGCATGTCGTTGACAGTTCCTGTCTCTTTGCGTCTCCTCCATGTCCGAACAACATCGCTTTGGTTCACACCGAGACGCCTGGACACTTCCCTTGTTGAGAGCCCTTCCTGGCACAAAGTAACAATGCGGATGCAGTCGAACCGCGGTATTGATCGTCTAGGCGTGGTTGAACTACAGACAACACGAGCCGTGTACCTCCTTCCTGGTAGAATGACTGGAACTGATCGGTTGTCGGACCCCCTCCAACTAATAGGCGCTGCTCATTCATGGTTGTTTACATCTCTGCGCTGGTTTAGTGACATCTCTGAACAGTCAAAGGGACTGTGTCTGGGATACAATATCCACAGTCAACATCTATCTTTAGGAGTTCTGGAAACTGGGGTGGTGCAAAACTGTTTTTGATGTGTGTGCATGCACAAGTCTTACACATAGACGTGCCATTGGCAATGTAACATAGAGATATTAGAAAATATGTAGGTTTAGCCATATTTAATGTAAATGCTGTCCTAATTAATTTTGTAAGTCCGTATGCAGCTTTCTCAAAGTTATTAGTAGGTATAACTTTCGTAGATGAGATTCCATAAATTAAAAAGTTGGCAAGTATATCTTCGCTTGGTTGTCGTCTTTGCTTCAGTCTGGAACCGCGCGACCGCTACGGTCGCAGGTTCGAATCCTGCCTCGGCCATGGATGTGTGTGATGTCCTTAGGTTTGTTAGTTTTAAGTAGTTCTAAATTCCAGGGGACTGATGACCACAGATGTTAGGTCCCATAGTGCTCAGAGCAATTTTTTTGTCGTCTTTGGCATCAGTGGTGCTCTAGAAAATGGACGTTCAACCAGAAATGTATGTCGCAACGCAGTAATAAAGTTTGTGAAACAAGGCGGAAAAAGTGTTCCGGGTAGTTACTAAAACAAGTTTATCTCAGATTTTTGTAATGGACAGAGAAAATATTTCATAATGAACTAAATAGTATTTTCAATACTGTATTCTTACTGTTATAATTTATAGCAGTTGCTTGTTCAGACGCAGGATTTCTACCATCTGTCATTCATTTTGTAATATTATTTTGTATGACGCTCCATAGTTATATCTGTGGTAAATAGAGGGAACTCATTTTTTTCGGTCATCTGTTTCTTCCATAGAGTGTTAACTACAAGAAAGATTTCTTTTTAATTTTTCGTAACCTGCCTTCTGACTCGTTTGAAACCGTCCGTCGTATGTGCCAACTTCTTTATCGAGGAGTAGCATTTACATCTAACGTCATCATGTATATCTCCTAAATAGCGCTTTGCCTGACTGTCATTCCTGACAGATTCTGCCGTCTGTGGCTCCCTCTAGTAGCATGAAAGATATTCCAGGAAGTCTTAACATATTTCCTATTATCATGTCTGTCCTTTAAGGTAGTCTTTTTCAAAACTACTCTGAGACAAAAAAACACAAAGGAATTATCCGTATGAGACGGGAACCAGTAGATGTGGAGACTGAAACTTCCTGGCAGATTAAAACTGTGTGCCGGACCGAGACTCGAACTCGGGACCCTTACCTTTCGCGGGCAAGTGCTCTGCCAGAGCTCTAGAGCACTTTCCCGAGAAAGGCAAAGCTCCCGAGCTGGAGTCTCGGTCCGGCACACAGTTTTAATCTACCAGGAAGTTTCATATCAGCTCACAGTCCGCTGCAGAGTGAAAATCTCATTCTGGAGATGTGCAGACTAACAAACATGTGATGTAGATGTAAATCAGTAGATGCGCTGTGCATGTGCAGACTAACTAACGATTACAATTTCAGAAAAATTGGATGATTTATCAAGAGAAAGACCTTCACAATCTGAGCAAGTCCATAAAGCATTGATCTAACTCTGGCCCTTATGAAGGCATTCGGCTTGGCATTGACAGATGTCCTCCCGAGGGATATCATTCCAAACTCTATCCATTTGCCGCATTAGATGGTCCAAATCCCGAACTGGTTGGAGGGTTTACCCGCAACGCACGGAACATTGTCAATTCTGAGAACCGGTAACCTAGCTGGCCAAGGTAGGGTTTGGTAAGCACGAAGACAAGCAACAGAAACTTACGCCGTGTGCAAGCAGGCATTATCTGACTGAAATGTACGTCGAGGATGGTTTTCTATGGAGGGCAACAAAACAGCACGTAAAATATCGTTGGTATACCGCTGTGCTGTAAGCGTGCTACGGATGACAGTGAAAACTGTCCTGCTGTGAAAGGAACCGGCATCCCCGACCATGCCTGACTCCTGGCTGTCGGGGCGTATGGCGGGCGACACTTCGGTTGGTATCGCTCTGCCATCTGGGACGTCTCCAGACGCGTCTTCGCTGGTCATCGGGGATCGGTTCGAAGCGCGACTCATCTCTGAAGACACTTCTCCTCCAGTGAATGAGAATGAATGATTGTCATCCGTGTCAAACTTATAGCACAACGGTACGTTGCCTATGTAGCGGTACCACCGTTTAAGATAGGGAATGTTAGTTGTGTGCGATATTCCGAGCGCAAGTCACAGCCAGGTGCGGGCTGCATTGCGGTGAGTTACGTATACCAGCAGTCGCGAAGGCAAATAGAGTCTGCCCCCCCCCCCCAAATTATATAAGTCCCTCCAGATCCTTGAGTATCATGCACTTCGCCTCGCCTTCCGTATATGCCTCCCGTCCCCCACGCGGATCCTCTATGATCTCATTCCTTTCCCCCATCTGCTCCTCTTCCTCGAACATATCCGCATCCTCTACACCTCCCGCCGTCTTGAACCCCCTCAACCCCTGGTTGCTCCTCTCCTCTCCTCTCCCATCCCCGCCCCCTGCCATGTCTTCACCGTTGTGTCCCCCCTACCCTCCATCTCTACACCCTACATCTCCTTTCCCAAGGTGGCTTCCATCAACTCCCCCTCCCAGATGATGCCCTCTCTCCCTCCATTTATCCCTCCTATCACCTCTGATCCTCACTCCCCCTCCTTTCCTCTGTCATTTTCCTGGGCTCTCTCCGCCCCCCTTCCATCCTCTTTTTTCCACACCTCCCCTCTCTCTGCCCCCCTTCTCTCACCCATTTGCAATTCGCTCCTCTGCCTCCTCTCATTCCCTCTCGCGTCTGCCGTGCCACTCTCCCCCTTTATGACTCCTCTCCCTCCTTGATCCCCCCGCCCTTTTCGTTGTTTCCTTCCTCCCTCCTTGTTCTTCCCCCTACTCCAGGTCCCACCCCCCCATCTGCCTTTGCTCGGGAGTGTCATCTTTGTGCCGCCATTTTCGTGCAGTGTTTTACAGTGAGTGTTTTACAGTGAGTGCTCTGTGTTGTGTTTTTTTGGGAAGTGTTGCGAACGGCCATCATACTGTCGCTGGGTGTACTTCTTATCTCTTGCGAACAGAAACCAGACTGTCGCCATGGTTCTTTTTTTAATTGTGTGTGTACTTCGTTACTTGTCTGATTCCTGTGTCTTTTATAAACATTGCCAATCCCTTTTGCTTTCTATTTTAACTTTCCGCATTTTTCCGCCGTTTTATACTTTAAGTCACCGTTTTCTCGCCTGTTTTTCTTATTTCTTTTCTTCTTCCGTTTTTAGAAACAAAGTCTGTAGGCTGTAGAGCAGCGTACTAAGCTGCTGCCAGACCGCCCCCCTTCGGGGGGAATTGAAAATCAATAAAGAAAAAAAAAAAAAGCAAATAGAGGCAATAGGGGCGTAGAACTACCAGAGAAGGCACACACAGCAGTTTGCATGGCGCAAGTCGCATGCAGAAGGGGGCCACTGGCCAGCCTGACGTGTAATGAGTACGTGACGCAAAGTGCACGCTTGCCAAAACAGAGGCGCACAGCCGAATTGACTGTTCAAACAAATTTCGGGCTTGCAGCCGGTCGTCGTTCAATACTTCGCACGATATTTCAACTGGGCACCTGCCAGTCATCTTCAGGTGAGCCGTCGCAGACTGGCGAAAACGTCTTTCTCTTTTTTTTCTTTATTGTGATTTTAAAACCTGTTGAACAGGTAGGCTGGCAGCAGCACAATACGCCGCTCTTCAGCCGGAGATATTACAATGATATAAACAGAGAAGAAACATCACTTGGAAAAACGGCGGGAAAAAACAGTACATACATGAACATAAAAAAAACAGGAAGCCGTACACACTCGATGACAATCCACACTACAAACTGTTGACACGAAGCACAAACACTGAAAATGACGATGGCACTGGTGCACGATGGAGTGTGACGGTGAACTTTGAACACTAAACACGACGGCACACACGAGACACTGATGGCGATGATCTCCGGCGCGCGAATGTCCACTTAGCGTGTGCGAGTCCGGGGACCTGCCAAGAGGGGAAGAAGGGGGAGGAGGGGCGCGAAAACGTCGTCCGTACCGCAATATATAGCGTACTGTAACTATTCTGCGCATGCGTCGAAAACTTGATAGCTGAACCACACTGGCCGCCGGCAGCGCCCTCGCTGGTGGAATAGCGAAACTCAGCCGCCCTCTGCATTGCTGTTTGCCACGGCGGTCGACGCAATCTGTCGTCTTCGATTTGAGCAAATCGTGGAGATGGTGGGATTCCATACACTGTCCAGCTGGTAGCCACTGTCACGGTTTAACAAATTTTCCGCCAGTCGTATTTCTACGGATTCTTTAATAATGGAGTCCCAGAAAGACGTTGCTGTGGACAAAATCATTGTTTTCTCATACTCCATTGAATGTCCAGTAGAAATACAATGTTCAGCAATAGCGGACTTGCTTGGCTGCAAAAGGCGGATGTAACGTTGATGTTCAGTGCAGCGTTCTTTCACGGAGCGTGTGGTTTGACCTATGTAAGCCATACCACATTGGCACGGTATCTTGTAAATTCCGGCCTTTCGTAGTAACAGATTGTCCTTAACTGATCCCACAAGGTCCGCAATCTTCGATGGTGGGCGGAAAACCACTTTTACCTGAAATTTTCGGAGGATTCTTGCTATTTTAAACGAAGTGTTGCCAACGAAAGGAAGAAAAGCTAAAGATTGTTCCGGCATGTTCTCCTCTTTATTCACTTCCTGCTTCTTAGTTTTAACTGTTAGTGCACTGTTAATCGTCCGGATGGAATACCCATTTTCGCTGAATACTGTCTTTAGATGGGCGAGTTCTTGAGGTAAACTATCTAGATCTGAGACAGTATGAGCTCTATGAACAAGTGTTTTAAGCAAACTCATGGTTTGCGATGGGTGATGGTAACTCGATGCTTGCAGGTACAAATCAGTATGAGTGGGTTTCCGGTAAACTGAATGCCCTAGGGAACCATCATTCTTCCTTCGAACCAGGACATCCAAGAAAGGCTAACAACCATCTTTCTCTATTTTCATGGTGAACAGGATGTTGCTATGAATGGAGTTGAGGTGATGTAGAGACTCCATTAATTTATCTTCTCCATGAGGCCACACTATGAAAGTGTCATCCACATACCGCCAGAAAACTGTTGGCTTCAGGGCAGCTGATTCAAGCGCTCTCTCTTCAAAATCCTCCATAAAAAGGTTGGCCACCAAAGGAGACAGGGGACTACCCATGGCGACACCGTCAGTCTGTTCAAAATATTCTTACAAATCTTTAACATATTGCTGCGTGTCAGCAACTGTGAAATGTACAGCAAATAAACAATTTTTTCAGCCTTCAGTTGCAAGGTAATTTTACTCGTTTACCTAGGTTTCGATTCCAGTAATGGAATCTTCTTCAGAACAAAAAATTAAATTATCTTGTGAGCCAAACACTGGCCATGTCACAGATTAAAAATTAAAACATTAAAGACGCATAATCATAAGATTATGTCAGTCATAATTAAAACCATTAGGGCTGCGCCGGCGCAGCTCCGTCTACGTTCGCCCTAATGGTTTTAATTTTGACTGACATAATCTTATGATTATGCGTCTTTAATGTTTTAATTTTTAATCTGTGACATGGCCAGTGTTTGGCTCACAAGATAATTTCATTTTTTGTTCTGAAGAAGATTCCATTACTGGAATCGAAACCTAGGTAAACGAGAAAAAGTACCTTGCAACTGAAGGCTGAAAAAATTGTTTATTTGCAAAATATTCTTGATTAAACATAAAATAGGTGCCATGTTCTAACGGGATTCATTTAAGTGTGGCAGCTCTCCTGGACGGCGGGGCGTATCACATCACCGGGCTACACACAGCAACAGATATCGCGCCCAAATCCCAGTCCACGGCGGGTCGTTGGTTCAACCTTCTGAGGCCGACGCGGGGTTCACAGCCAGCCAGCGGTGGGCCACTCTTCGACCTGCTAACATGGGCAGTGGTCTCATGTACCGACACACGCCAGTCACACCGCGAGGCGAGGGCCGCAGATTCGGACGCCGGATCACGGGCGCTTGCTCGTCGCCGCGATCTCAGCCACACTGACGAGAAGAAGGACACAGCTGGCCTCCTGCGGCTCACTCAGAGCGCCGCTGAGTCGGCAGGGATGCAGACCTCTGAGCCAGCTCCCTGCATCCTGTCGGCGACACACCTCTGCTGGCGTACAAGGCCGGCTGGGGTGCTTCCTCAGCATTGCGGGGCCCTGTGATGAAGACCAGGAGGAACGAGGGCACTGCAGCTAAAAAAACAATAAATGACCTGGAAGGTTCTCTCGGAGTTTTAATATGGCACCTCCTGGCAACACCCACTACATTTTTTTTTTTTGTCCGCCGCTCGTGGTCTCGCGGTAGCGTTCTCGCTTCCCGAGCACGGGGTCCCGGGTTCGATTCCCGGCGGGGTCAGGGATTTTCACCTGCCTCGAGATGACTGGGTGTTTGTGTTGTCCTCATCATTTCATCATCATCCTGGAAAGTGGCGCAATTGGACTGAGCAAAGATTGGGTAATTGTACGGGCGCTGATAACCACGCTGTTGAGCGCCCCACAAACCAAACATCATCATCATCACCCACTACATTTGGTGTCTTCCCACTAAATTTGGTTATCCTGATACATTCGGTGGCAGAAGTCGCCACTACACCTATATTCTGTCTCAGGAGGACATCCAAGAACTCTATCAATCAGTGCCAAGCCGAATAACTGCTTGCATTTGGGACAGAGGTGGACCACCGCATTACGTACTTGCTCGATTTGTGAGGCATTTTCTCTTCAATAAATCATGCAACTGTTCTGAAATTGTATCTTTTGTTTATCCATATTCGTACATCACATCTACCGATATCAGTCCAATTGGGATAATTCCTTTGTGGTGCGTCTTTTCTTCTTTCGTCTTAGAGTGTACACCTTCAGTCGCCGATTCTGCGGATAACCCAATTTTTTTATGCTAACAGGTCACTTAATTTTCAGTACACATTTCTAGAAACGTTTCTCAAACTCTCTGACATCTCCTTTGGTTTCCGAACACTACACGAGCCACTACCACACAATTACAGTTATATGCTTCTTACAATGTTTAATTTATAAAATTTCGTACCTTTTCCCATCGCACAATTTTGGTCAAACATTGTCAGATTTACTGGCGCCGGAGCAGTGGCAAATTATAGTGACACTGTGATTTAATTCACGTGTAGTATTTTCCCCGAGAGATTCCGGAGTACCATTCCAACGATTTCCAGTTGAAATTAAGCACTGCAGCTTCCTACGTATATTTTATGAATAATTTTTCTCAAGTTAGACGTCATGTTTCTTTCTAGTGCGATTCTTCTGGCCAGTAATGCCCTCTTATCCTGTGCTTGTCTGCTTTTTAAATCTTCTTATATTTGTATGCCATGTTTTTTGCTACAAAGATAGCAGAGTTCCAATTACTCTACTTAGTGTTGGCCAATTATTATTTTAAAATTCTTAAGTCTCTGAATGTAAATATGTTTCATCTTGAGCAAAGGCTATTTTTTTACCTAACATCGTTACTTTCTCTGATTTACTTGCAATCTCATTAGAGAGAAAGCCTTCGATAACGTAAAAAGACCTCTTTTGTGGAAAGTATTGGAAATAAAAGGTTTCCCTGAACATCTTAGCCGGCCAGTGTGGCCGAGCAGTTCTAGGCGCTTCAGTCCGGAACCGCACGACCGCTACGGTCGCAGGTTCGAATCCTGCCTCGGGCATGGCTGTGCGTGATGTCCTTAGGTTAGTTAGGTTTAAGTAGTTCTGAGTTCTAGGGGAATGATGCCCTCAGATGTTAAGTCCCATAGTGCTCAGAGCCATTTTTGAACATCTTATTAATACAGTAATGAGTCTGCATGTAAATACAAAAATAGTTAAAAGTTCATGTTCGAAAATGTCACATGAAATTTTGATAAATCAAGGCGTTCGATAGTGGTGGATAATGCAATGGTGGGTAATGAGTTTCAGAGTAAAGAATCAATTCAGATGGAATTAATATTCAATGAGAAAATTTTAGAACAAGTATCCCACATAGTTGTCTAGAATGTGAAATTAATTTTAATTATGGCAGTGGCACTGAGAAAGAGGTTAATGAATATCAAACTATCTGCGGAACAATTGGAAGAATTTTGGGAACAAAACCAAGAAAGGAAACACACATGAAATTCTGTAAATTTACGACTCTTCCTACTGTTCTATATGGTCCCTAATCACGGAAAGTAACAAAACAAGAAAAAATTCATCTATACAGGCAGCAGAGACGAAGCTCATCGGATATGCAAGAGGCTGTAATAAAATGGATAAAAAAAGGAATGAAACAGTAAGAGCAGATTAAAAAATGATTTCAGTTAGTGACAAGAGAGTAGATTCAAATGGATCATGCTGATAGACTGACAGAAGCAGAGTGCCAAAAATTCTAATGAATTATCGGCCGACAAGAAAGAGAATACTATGCAGACCTCGTAAGACATGAATGGGTGGAAGATAGAGACCAGAAGGAAACGATGATGATAATGATTATGGCGATGCCGATTAGACACTTTATCTCGCTGAACAGGTCCTACAATTCTAATTCACTTCCGCTGACGATACCAAGATCGTCTCTGAGGCAACATCAACTTCCTTTCACGTCGAATCATAATCCGACTCCCGAACCAATCTCTTATTTACTTATTGCTCCTTCGATATGCAAATTGAACATTACGGTTGAAGTGCTACATCACAGCCTTACTACTTACTACCACTTCCCTCTAGGTCTTCCATTCGTGGCCGGCCGTGGTGACCGAGCGGTTCTAGGCACTGCAGTCCGGAACCACGCAGCTGCTACGGTCGCAGGTTCGAATCCTGCCTCAGGCATGGATGTGTGTGATGTCCTTAGGTTAGTTAGGTTTAAGTAGTTCTACGTTTAGGGCACTGATGACTCATCTGTTAAGTCCCATAGTGCTTAGAGCCATTTGAACCATTTCTCCCATTCTTATTCTCTCCCATTATCTCCTGTACACATTGCGTATTACCCTTCCTTCAACACAGTTTGTACATGTTTTTCTCGTAATTTCGATCGTCTTCCACCACTTTATAACTTTTAACGCCTTCTACATGTCCATAATACCAATAGAAGACATTTATATCCTGAGTGGAAGTGAAGAAGAGCTACAGGATCAGCTGAATGGAATGAACAAGATCATGAGTACAGAATAAGGACTGATAACAAAGCAAAGAACGACGAAAGTAATGAGAAGTAGCCGAAACAATAACAGCGAGAAACTTAAGATCAGCATTGGTGATCACGAATTAGATGAAGTTAACAGATTCTAGTACCTAAGCTGCAAATAACCAATGACCGACGGAGCAATGAGGACTTCAAATGCAGAACGGCCCTGGCGAAATGGGCATTTCTGGCCAAGAGAAGTCTACTAGCATCAATCATAAGCCATATATTGAGGAATAAATTTGCAAGAATGTTCATTTGGAGCAGAGCATTGTAGTGTACTGAAACGTGGACTGCTGGAAAACCGGAACAGAAGAGAATCGAAGCATTTAAGATGTGGTGGTACAGAACAATGTTGAAAATTAGATAGACTGAGAAGGTAAGGCATGAGGAGGATTTACGCAGAATCGGAGAGGAAAAGAATATGTGGAAGACACTGACAAGGAGGAGGGGCAGGATAATCTGACATCTGCTAAGGCATCAAGCAATGACATCCACGGCACTGGAGGGAGCTGTGGAGGGCAAAAGCTCTAGAGGGAAACAGATATTGGGACACATCCAGCACATAATTGACAACGAAGGTTGCAACTGCTACTCTGAGGTGAAAAGATTGGCACAGGAGAGGAATTCGAAGCGCGCTACATCAAACTGGCCTGAACACTGGTGACTCAAAAAAAAAAAAAAAAAGAAAAAAAAAGCATTTTTACTCTCAACAGCTCCCTCTAGTATCACGAAGGTTATTCACCGATGTCGCCAGCCGGAGTGGCCGAGTGGTTCTAGGCGCTACAGTCTGGAACCGCGCGACCGCTACGGTCGCAGGTTCGAATCCTGTCTCGGGCATGGATGTGTGTGAGGTTCTTAGGTTAGGTAGGTTTAAGTAGTTCTAAGTTCTAGGGGACTGATGACCTCAGAAGTTAAGTCCCATAGTGCTCAGAGGCATTTGAACCATCACCGATGTCTTACCATCGTGTCCCATCTTCTCGTCACTGTTTTCCGCATATTCCTTTCGATTATTCTGCGGAGAAAATCCTTTCACCTTCAATTTTAATTTCATTCTTGAACGTTTCTTTTATTTCCATTATTACTTCTTCGATGTATAGATTGAACAGTAGGGACGAAAGACTACAATCCTACCTTAGAAAATTTTTAATCCGCGTTCTTTGTTCATGTCCTTTAACTCTTACTTTTCTCCCTTCGCTCTTGTACATATTGTATATTACCCGTCTCTCCCTATAACTCAGCCCTATATTACACAGATTTTCGAACATTTGTACCATTTGACTCTGCCGAGCGATTTTTAGAGGTCGATAAATCCTATGAAGGTGCCCTGATTGTTCTTCAGTCTTTCTTCCGTTATCAATCGCAAATTCACAATTGCCTCTTTGGTACTTTTACTTTTCCTAAAACCAAACTGACCGTCATATCGTCATATAACACATCCTCAATTTCTTTCCGATTCATCCGTATATTGTTCTTGTCACCAGTTTCGATCCATGAGGTGCTAAGCTGGTGGTGAGGTAATTCTCGCACTTGTCAGTTCTTGCAGTCTTCGCAAACGTGTGGTTGATGTTCTTCCGTAAATCAGATGGTAGGCCTATATCACCTGACTAATATATTTTACACACGAACGTTAAAAGTCGTTTTGTTGCCATCTACCTCAATGCTTTTCGATATTCTTGTTTAATATTATCTGTCGCTTTTGCCTTATTTGATTTTGAGTCTTCCAAATCTCGTTAAAATTCGGTTCTAATGCTGGATTCCCTATCTCTTTTATCTCAATTCTTGTTCCTTCTCCCATAACGTCACCAGGTTGGTCTTCTCCCTTATACGGGCCTTCAATGTAGTCTTTACACATATTAATTCTCTCCTCTGCTAAGAGTGGAACTCACATCGCATCCTTGGTTTTCATTCCATCGTAGGTTCTTTTGATTTTTCTATAGGCTGAGTCAGTACACTGATGATCCAAAACATTATGGCCACCTAAAGTAACAGATTGTTTGTCCGTCTTTGGAGCGAAATACATCACTGATTCTGAGTATCGGGGATCCAATACTTTCTTGGGAGGTTGGTTCAGGTATGCGGCAGTTGATGTCTCTGCACAGATCATGTAATTCGCATAAGCAGCGGACTGCCGATTTTCGTACGCGGCGATGGCGCCCGAAAGCGACTCAGATGAGTTCAAATGGTTCAAATGGCTCTGAGCACTATGCGGCTTAACTTCTGAGGTCATCAGTCGCCTAGAACTTAGAACTAATTAAACCTAACTAACCTAAGGACATCACACACATCCATGCCCGAGGCAGGATTCGAACCTGCGACCGTGGCGGTCGCTCGGCTCCAGACTGTAGCGCCTAGAACCGCACGGCCACTCCGGCCGGCTCAAATGAGTTCCATAGGCTCTACTTCAAGCATATTTGGAGATCGAGATATTAAAATGAGTCCACTATAATGTTCTTCGGTTCTGGCGGCGAGACACGGACAACTGATATACATCAACGCCCGTTAGCAGCTGAAGGTATTAATATAATTCTAATTACGGACAACTGAGGCGTTCTCTGAGACAACGACCTAATTACAGTATACGGAAATTGAGATACAGAGCGTCAGAAATTTGAGATTGTGTTTTTATTCGTTTGATCACTCTGACGCCGACGAAATTTCAGTCAAACAGAGACTACGTATTGTATAAATGACGCGATAGTGTACTATGTACGACTTACATTGTGATTTGAACTGATAATACATTACCACACTTATTTTGTTTTTCCATAGATCACTGTTTGACTCGAACGAGAAAACAACATTTTCCGTATCTGATTATTTAGCAGTTATTAAATCTACACGTAAACTCTGACAGTAAAGCAGCAAATTATACTGTTATTCAACAAACATAATTAGTTTTCAAATCAACAGAGCACTGTGAAGGTTTGCCTGAAGGCTTTATATATGCCAACGAACATAACACATAATAATTCTCTTTAAAATTAGTATTAATATAGCCATCCGCAAAGTAAAAGAAATGCATTTCTTCAATAACAAACATACATAGGTCACAACACCGAACTCAGCAATTATCTGCAACAGTCTGTGCGTGCTTACTACTGATATCTTGTCTGTTTCGCATCCTGAGCAGTCACTGTTTGTGCCAGATACGAGTACATAACCATCGACAGTATTCTTCAGGATTTCTGCATTGTCGTCTCGAAGGAAGTTCAACAGTGCGAACATTCTTTTCTTCTTTGCATCCGTAATACCAGGACGAGGCGTCTTCGCATTGGCAGGATACAACCTCGTTTCTTTATTCGGTAAGGACTAAACGTTCCTACATAAGTAGACGAGACGAAAAATGCGCTTCCTTTGTAATACGAAGCGACGTGATTTTGCTTTCCAAATAGTGTCTTTCCATTTGGTTTTGTGACGTAGTACGATGATAAAGCTGACGCCCAGCCCTCAGTAGTGTCCACTCCTTTCACGACTTCAATGGGTGCCGAAATCTATCTGCAGCTCTGGAAAACTGAAGTATAATGGCACTCACTCTGAATGTTTTCAGTACTGCTGAGCATTTTTCCTGATAGGCCGCAATTATGAACGCATTGACTGTATAGTGTCCACGAACTGGAAATGCGTGTTGTATGGTTACGTTGTTTGATTGTGAAAAGCAAGTACAAAGTCATACCACGCTCATATTTTTATTTCGGCCTCCAAAAGAATCCGTTGGAAGTATTATAGTCTTAATGTCGTTTGCCTCCTGGAGTTTCCTACTTATGAAGTCATATTAAAGGAACAAACAGAACCTTCGAGAATCCAATATAATGTACTTGACTGGTCATTGCGTAGTGAACGTTAAATACGTACAGAAACAGTAGCCTCTTATACAGGTTGTTACAAAAAGGTACGGCCAATCTTTCAGGAAACATTCCTCACACACAAAGAAAGAATATATGTTATGTGGACATGTGTCCGGAAACGCTTACTTTCCATGTTAGAGCTCATTTTATTACTTCTCTTCAAATAACATTAATCATGGAATGGAAACACACAGCAACAGAACGTACCACCGTGACTTCAAACACTTTGTTACACGAAATGTTCAAAATGTCCTCCGTTAGCGAGGATACATGCATCCACCCTCCGTCGCATGGAATCCCTGATGAGCTGATGCAGCCCTGGAGAATGGCGTATTGTATCACAGCCGTCCACAATACGTACACGAGGAGTCTCTACATTTGGTACCGGGGTTGCGTAGACAAGAGCTTTCAAATGCCCCCATAAATGGAGAGGGTTGAGGTCAGCGGAGCGTGGAGGCCATGGAATTGGTCCGCCTCTACCAATCCATCGGTCACCGAATCTGTTGTTGAGAAGCGTACGAACACTTCGACTGAAATGTGCAGGATCTCCATCGTGCATGAACCAAATGTTGTGTCGCACTTGTAAAGGCACATGTTCTAGCAGCACAGGTAGAGTATCCCGTATGAAATCACGATAACGTGCTCCATTAAGCGTAGATGGCCGAAACTAAAATGAGCTCTAACATGGAAGTTAAGCGTTTCCGGACACATGTTCCCATAACATCTTTTCTTTATTTGTGTGTGAGGAATGTTTCCTGAAAGTTTGGCCATACCTTTTTGTAACACCCTGTAGAATTGCGCAATAATACTCAGTTTAGACAGAGGTAGGTTCTGTGCCTAATCAGACTCCTGCACTAAAGTATCAATGTTGTGAACTGTGGCCGATCTCAGACATTGGTCCTTGACATCACTGTACACCTCAATCTTCAGTTTATGTTGCTCATATACGTCTTTACGAAGATCCTTTGTACTGACATTCAGTATAACTCCACATTCCCGGCAGAAATTGCAGGTATCAGTTCCTGGTTTTCGAACCGAGTACAGACTATTCTCCCCAAGGGACTTATAATAAGTTTTATACTTCATCTGGAGTACCATATCCGTTTTATGCAGAAAATGACCTGTAAATGATGTGAATAATTTTGCAACACTAGGGTCAAGGTTGTCAGAATATCTTTCGGACTTGCCTTGACAATAATGCGATGGTGTGGAAGGAAACTGGTCCCAGTGAGAGAGGACCATGTCCCAAATTTCGTTGCAATTTAATGAGGTCTGTTGTTGTGTTTCCCTCTTTTGTCTTTTACAGTAACAGCAGTAGCAGTGAACGCCTTTCAAATTGACTTCAAATGACTCTCGGTAACTTGCAAGATACGTTGGAATAACGATTTACAGACTACTTTCTTTTTATTGTTGTGTATGGTATATATAAATGGAGCTATCATTCCGCCGAGATCTAGCTGCATTAGATACTCTAGATGGTGTCTTCTTTTCAATTAAACTTAACATCAATGTATCTTGCGTGTTCTTGTCACCTAAAGCCCAAAATCGTTCAGGGGTCTGTTCTTGGACATATTTTTCCATAGCATTCCTTTGCGCAACATTTCTTACTAAATGAAATTTCTTAGAACAGAGTTTCTTGCCGCCGGCCGGTGTGGCCGAGCGGTTCTAGGCGCTACAGACTGGAACTGCGCGACCGCTACGGTCGCCGGTTCGAATCCTGCCTCGGGCATGGATGTGTGTGATGTTCTTAGGTTAGGTAGGTTTAAGTAGTTCTAAGCTCAAGGGGACTGATGACCTTAGCAGTTAAGTCCCATAGTGCTCAGAGCCATTTGAGCCATTTTGAGAATTTCTTGCCGTTTTCGGCAAAACATAACACTGTCCGGAGTTTCTCTTCTTCTTCGCGACCTCCTTCTTCGACTTTCCTTTCTGAATTTTACCTTTCCTTCCAGTTAGGTGGTTCTCATAATCATACTCCGTACTGAATATACTATCACAGTCTCTTCCCATATTTTGTGTACAGTCACTGTTTACTTTCTATGTGATGTTGATAAACGTAAATTCCAACGGTACGGATATCTCGTCAATGGCAGATACGTCTCCGCACAGCACACAGGCAACATTCCTACGAGTGGTGTGGAAGTTGTCTAGTGGCCACGGCGGGCGCTAGAACAACGACTTCGAGCAGCATGGCCGTTAAGGGGAGCCGGAGGTGGTCAAATCCCAAAAATTACTATTTTTTTTGCTACCGAAAATTAATTGGAACATTCCTCTTTAATGTAAACTTTGAATTATTGTTCTACTCGCCCTAGAAGTGGAGTTATTACCATTTTCCCCACGCCTGCAGAGGAAATGGGCGGCCGCTGAATGCATCTAACACCCTCTCGTGACTTCCTGGCGAACTTCTTGGGATTTTCTCGGCCTGTTACGCATACAGCGCCTTATGTTACGCATACAGTGAGTGTGCAAGGGTTGGCTACATTGTTTTCAGTGACAAATGAAGCGCTAAGAGCGCGGAACATCGTCTCTTTGCTGCTTACCGTTTCGGCTTCGAAGGCTCAAACAAACTTTGGGTTCAAGTAAGCTCAGTGATGGAAAGACAATGGGAGGGAGAGGCAGGTTTACCGATGAGGTGATTGAACGTCTACAGAGATACTATGGGTATACTATAAGGCAAAATACTAGCTAGTAATGTTAGTGGCATGCGGAAAGCAGTGTGGGCATTTTTCATACTGCCTCTTCCAATGAATACCCTCAACACAGCCTGTGCCCAAAAGATTCCTGGTGCAAATATAATGCAAAAAAGGACTATGATCATAAACATGGTTTGCCAGCAGCTGTGATAAATGCAGTAAAACCAATTTTTCATGACTTAGCACAGCCAGAATTGTTACACAAATGTCTACACGGAAAGACGCAGAATCCTAATGTGAGCGTAAAAAATTTGGTTTGGAAAGTGATTCCTAAAAAGGTGTATGTAAGCATAAAAACACTGCACTTTGGCATTTATGATGCAATAGCAACCTACAACCAAGGGAACAGTGTGAAGTGTCAAGTTCTGAAGGCATTAGGATTTACAGCTGGGGTGAACACTGTACGAGCACTAAGAAATATTGACAGAGAAAGGATAAGAGGAGCAGAAAGAAGAGAAAGGCATATGAAGAATGATGGAACAACCGGCCAGAAAAGAAGAGGAAGCTTTTGGAGGATGAAGAAGAAGACCCTGATAATCCATCCTATAGTACAGGAATGTATTGAGAAACTTTGATAGCCATTTCCCGTAAATTAGAATTTTTCGAATATAAGGAACATTTTCTCAAAATCCACTCAAGCTAGAGAGATGAAATTTTTATACAGCACTCCTAGTGGTCAAACTTACATTGCAACACAGCTATTTGGCAATATGTTCAGTAGTTTCATTTCAGTTTAAATATAAAGCAATTATTTGTAAAAAAAAAAATTGGATCATTAATAAAAAAAAATAATTGGAAGGAAACTAGAAAAGATACTCCAAAATCCCCCTGTCGTAACTGCAATACTAAACCACTCTATATGTAAAAAAAATTCAAATTTTTCTATTTGGTAGTTTATTCATAAATGTTCCTCAAACTTAGTGATTTTAACATGGGCAGCATAGGCACCTCCGGCTCCCCTTAAACGTTTCTATAGGAAGCTGCGTCGGTCGGAGAGTAATAATAATTTGTGAGAACAAAGACTTGATCGTGCAGATACAATTACTGCACGAAACGGATAAACGACTCTTTTCCAGGGAATGCCGTAGTTATACTGCTGGGAGATGACATTGCCGTTGGGGAATACATCAACCATTAGGGGAAGCTGGTGGTTCGGAACTTCGATTACCACCACAGGTCCCATGCAAGCGCAGGAGGATGTCTCCCACAGCACAGTACTGGTCCCACCAGCCTGCGTCCGTGGCACGCTGCACGTTTGGAGCCGCCGTTCACTTCGATGATGGCGTTTGTGGAGACGACCAGCGTTGTAGTGTAGTACAAATGTGGTTCACCCGAAGAGCCGTCGCGTTTGCATCGATCGACGCACAATTCTCGGTGGTCCCTCGCCCTCTGCGATCGTAACGCGAACCCATGGGGGTGGTCTGATGCGGAGGTCCACATACGGCAATATAATACGAACTGTGCGCTCTGAAACACTTGTGCCTGCACCAGCATTGTGCTGGTTTAGCAGAATGCCACAGATAACTATCTATTCTTCTTTACAGGGAAAGCAAGCTTCCGAACGCCACGTTCTATGAAGAGTCGTGGACGCCCAACCATTTAGCGCCAGGCGGTAGTTTGACTGTCCTTCTTTCTCTTTCCGTAGATGCTCCAGTATTAGAATCGGAATTTAAAAGAGCTTTGGAGGACTTACGATCAAATAAGGCAGAAGGGATAGATAACATTCCATCAGAATTTCTAAAACCATTGGGGGAAGTGGCAACAAAACGACTATTCACGTTGGTGTGTAGAATATATGAGTCTAGCGATATACCATCTGACTTTCGGAAAAGCATCATCCACACAATTCCGAAGACGGCAAGAGCTGACAAGTGCGAGAATTGTCGCACAATCAGCTTAACAGCTCATGCATCGAAGCTGCTTACAAGAATAATACAGAAGAATGGAAAAGAAAATTGATTGAGAATGCGCTATGTGACGATCAGTTTGGCTTTAGGAAAAGTAAAGGGACGAGAGAGGCAATTCTGACGTTACGGCTAGTAATGGAAGCAAGGCTAAAGAAAAATCAAGACACTTTCATAGGATTTGTCGACCCGGAAAAAGCGTTCGACAATATAAAATGGTGCAAGCTGTTCGAGATTCTGAAAAAAGTAGGGGTAACCTATAGGGAGAGACGGGTCATATACAATATGTACAACAACCAAGAGGGAATAATAAGAGTGGACGATCAAGAACGAAGTGCTCGCATTAAGAAGGGTGTAAGACAAGGCTGTAGCCTTTCGCCCCTACTCTTCAATCTGTACATCGAGGAAGCAATGATGGAAATAAAAGAAAGGTTCAGGAGTGGAATTAAAATACAAGGTGAAAGGATATCAATGATACGATTCGCTGATGACATTGCTATCCTGAGTGAAAGTGAAGAAGAATTAAATGATCTGCTGAACGGAATGAACAGTCTAATGAGTACACAGTATGGTTTGAGAGCAAATTGGAGAAAGACGAAGGTAATGAGAAGTAGTAGAAATGAGAACAGCGAGAAACTTAACATCAGGATTGATGGTCACGAAGTCAACGAAGCTAAGGAATTCGGCTACCTAGGCACTAAAACAACCAATGACGGACGGAGCAAGGAGTACATCAAAAGCAGACTCGCTATGGCAAAAAAGGCATTTCTGGCCAAGAGAAGTCTACTAATATCAAATACCGGCCTTAATTTGAGGAAGACATTACTGAGGATGTACGTCTGGAGTATGGTAGTGAATCATGGACTGTGGGAAAACCGGAACAGAAGAGAATGGAAGCATTTGAGATGTGGTGCTATAGACGAATGTTGAAAATTAGGTGGACTGATAAGGTAAGGAATGAGGAGGTTCTACGCAGAATCGGAGAGGAAAGGAATATGTGGAAAACACTGATAAGGAGAAGGGGCAGGATGATAGGACATCTGCTAAGACATGAGGGAATGACTTCCGTGGTACTAGAGGGAGCTGTAGGGGGCGAAAACTGTAGAGGAAGACAGAGATTGGAATACGTCAAGCAAATAATTGAGGACATAGGTTGCAAGTGCTACTCTGACATGAAGAGGTTATCACAGGAAAGGAATTCGTGGCGGGCCGTATCAAACCAGTCAGTAGACTATTGACCAAAAAAAAAAAAAATGCTCATAATCTGCCTTCTGTCAAAGTGGCTAATCTTAGTGGATTTACCCATTGGTTGCTCATACCTTCGCCAATTTGACCGGCAACATCGTCTGCTGCTCTTACATACATTCGTTACCGCGTCACGTGCCCGCATCGCCACCAGACGGCATCCGACGCCGCAGTGGGAGGTGGTCGTAATGTTTTGGCTCATCTGTGTATTTCCGACTATTATTTCTTTTTCGATTTATTCACATTTTCCGTGCCACCATTTTACCTTAGTTTCCGTGGACTTCCTATTTATTTCCTTCCTATGCTACTTGTATTGCTGTGTTCCTGAATTTCCCTGAACATTTTTGTACTTTCTTCTTTCATCGATCAATTGAGGTAATTCTTCACGTACTCAATAGTTTCTTCGCAGTTCGTCCTTTGTACCTGTGTTTTCCTTTCCAAATTGTGTGATTTCCTTTTTTAGAGATGTCCATTCCTCTTCAGCTGAACTACCTGCTGAGCTGACCTTTTTTTCAGTAACTACAGCACAGAAAACTTCAAGCTTACCTCTTCTTTCCTTACAAGGGAACCTCCCCATCGCACCCCCCTCAGATTTAGTTATAAGTTGGCACAGTGGATAGGCCTTGAAAAACTGAACACAGATCAATCGAGAAAACAGGAAGAAGTTGTGTGGAACTATGAGAAAAATAAGCAAAATATACAAACTGAGTAGTCCACGCGCATGATAAAGAACTTCATGGAGAGCGTAGACTAAGGAGCGCCGTGGTCCCGTGGTTAGCGTGAGCAGCTGCGGAACGAGAGGTTCTAGGTTCAAGTCTTCCATCGACTGAAAAATTTACTTCTTCTTTTTCGCAAAGTTATGATCTGTCCGTTCGTTCATTGACGTCTCTGTTCACTGTAATGAGTTTAGTGTCTGTGTTTTGCGACCGCACCGCAAAACCGTGCGATTAGTAGACGAAAGGACGTGCCTCTCCAATGGGAACCGATAACATTTGATCGCAAGGTCATAAGTCAACCGATTCCTCCACAGGAAAACACGTCTGATATATTCTATACGACACTGGTGACGGACGGCATGTGCGTCACATAATTGTCTGAAAATAAAAATTAAAATTTTCACTCGAGGGAAGGTTTGAACCAAGGACCCTTCGTTATGCAGCTGCTCACGCTAATCATGAGGCCACGGCGCTCATGAACTCAGGTTGTCCTTGATGTTGCCTCTCTTGCAAATGGACTACTCAGTTTGCATATTTTGCTTATTTTTTTCGTAGTTCCACACAACTTCTTCCTGTTTTCTCGACTGATCTGTGTTCAGTTTTTCAAGGCCTATCCACTGTGCCAACTTATAACTAAATCTGAGGGGGGTGCGATGGGGAGGTTCCCTTGTTAGTACTTCTGTATCCTATTTCTTTGGGCATTGTTTCTTTCTGACTATTCTCTTCAACTTGCTTGATCTTCATCATTCCTAAATTGTGATCTGAGTCTATATGTCCTCCTGGATACACCTTAGAGTCAAGCAGATGATCACAAAACCTCTGACTGACCTTGATGTCTTCCAGGCCTTTTCAAAGTGAGGGGGTCTTGGGCAGCATCTACACCTACAGAAGTACATAACGCCATCGCTGAAATGGAATAACCGCGGGAATCATCCTCAGTGGGACCAAATTAGTGGTTATTAAGATAGGTCATGGTCTCTAAGACGAAGGTCGCAGCCAGTGCCTACAGTGTACAAACTCCGTTATCGAGGCATCACATTTAAGGCGCATACTTACGGCGGCGTATGGCTACCGTCATTTGCTTCACATGTTATGAGCCCACATACAATACAACCTGCATGTCAGCTTGAACCCAATCAAGCGAGTGGCTACGTCAACATCTACGTCGCGCCCAAGCTTGCAAACGTCGCCCAAATCTTCCCTCTGCCGCTCGTCCCAGATGACAATGTCTGGTGGCCTCTTGGTACTTCATAATGCGCAGAAACGTCCTTAAGGTCCCCATTTCAGCAGGACGACTTGGTCCATGTGAGAGCCAGGACAATCGCTTTATACCTAACTACGACGACTCGATGTTGGCACAGGTCTTCCACTTCCTAACACGCAGTCTCTTGAAGGTTCTTATGCCGGATTCCCCTGCCTCATCGATCAATGTGACCCAAATTGCCCCAACACCTTCCCTCATACCGCCCTACTTTGTCGAACGCGGCTACGCACATGATACCCTTCCGACCAGTGCACACCGCAAGCGAAGGACTCCCACAAGTTGTTTTCACAATGCACCATCTGTAATATGTGGAGAAACTCAGACCAGATATCTATTGGACAATAGTGTGGAAGAAGATCCACATGCCCCTCCTGAAAACTGATGCACGATCCTTATGGTACCGCGTCACTAATGGTAAATAGTGGATCCACCACAATGAATTGGCCGAGTCACCGTTACGTACTCGCTGCCACAGTGATCATCGTCCCTCGTGTCCATCGACGCACGATGCATGATAACTCGTGCGATGGGTACTGTCATGTTACCTCTGTGCCCCACCAACGACTGTCAGCCCGCAATTCGTTCCCCTTACGGAGGACACACGTTTCCCACTCACCAAGCTCCGCGCTGTAACTTCGTTCAAGGGCCTGCCGACTATATAACCCTTCAGTGGCGGGCACACTTCAACCTCAACTTTTGATATTATGTTTAAGACGTTTACGCCACACTTGAACGAACGACATACTACCGCCGTCAGTTTGCTCATTACTTACACAGTGTAATTTACAGGCCCCTGTCAGCTGGGGCGTACCCGACATTCGACGTGCCCTACACCTCACGACCCCTTCTTATAACCGGTGCAGTGTAACAGCCGGGTCCCGGCCAATGAGTGGGAGACGTGCTAGAAACAGTGCTCACTATATATCCCAACTTATCTTAATTTCTTTTCTCGTTTATTCCCCCTTTTGCTTTCTGTTTCCTGTGATGTTCACAATGTCTGCGGCCTTGAGATGTTAGGAATGTATACCCTTACTGTTAACAGCTGGGGCAAAGACAGGAATATAAATAAAGTAGCATAAATAAAACAGATACACCCATACACGCACTTATAAGTACAAAATAAAACAAAATGTTACAAGCATATAACAAAACAACATAAAAATATTCTCTTCATTTCCTACCTTGACACAGGAGTCGCCACAGATGATGGGGACGTGGTGGCCAGACATCGGTTGCGAACCCTGCCAATTTCAACTCTTCCCGCCCCCCCCCCCTCCCCACCCTTATCCCTTGACGGTCTTTGAGCCCCCTCCACACTCCCCGTAAACAGTGGTCTGAACAAAAACTAAATAAAACAAAAGAAGAGGGGTAACGACTTTGATTAGTAATCAATATGTCCTTGGTCTCTGGTTCTAACCACGCCTGATCATAATCATCAGGATAGGCGGTAGAGGACTTCCGGCCTAAGGAGTGGATAGAGGTTCAGGGCTCTCCTTGCACTTGGAGTAGGAAAGTGTCCCGAAAACGAAGAAGAATGAGGATGCAGAAGCCATTACAAGAGACTGCATTTAAGACATACGAGGTGCATTCAAGTTTTAAGGCCTCCGATTTTTTTTCTCCGGACTGGAAAGAGATAAAAATATGCACATTGTTTTAAAATGAGGCCACGTTCAATGTCAATACGTCCCAGAGATGGCAGCACCATACGGCAGATGGAATTTTACCTCCAGCGGCGAGAATGAGAACTGTTTTAAATACTTAAAATGGCGACGTTTTCCTTACTTGAACAGCGTGCAATCATTCGTTTTCTGAATTTGCGTGGTGTGAAACCAATTGAAACTCATCGACAGTTGAAGGAGACATGTGGTAATGGAGTTATGGATGTGTCGAAAGTGCGTTCGTGGGTGCGACAGTTTAATGAAGGCAGAACATCGTGTGACAACAAACCGAAACAACCTCGGGCTCGCACAAGCCGGTCTGACATGATCGAGAAAGTGGAGAGAATTGTTTTGGGGGATCGCCGAATGACTGTAGAACAGATCGCCTCCAGAGTTGGCATTTCAGTGGGTTCTGTGCACACAATCCTGCATGACGACCTGAAAATGCCAAAAGTGTCATCCAGATGGGTGCCAGGAATGCTGACGGATGACCACATGGCAGTCCGTGTGGAATGTTGCCAAGCAATGTTGACGCGCAACGACAGCATGAATGGGACTTTCTTTTCGTCGGTTCTGACAATGGATGAGACGTGGATGACATTTTTCAATCCAGAAACAAAGCGCCAGTCAGCTCAATGGAAGCACACAGATTCACCGACACCAAATAAATTTCGGGTAGCCGCCAGTGCTGAAAAAATGGTGTCCATGTTCTGCGACAGCGAGGGCGTAATCCTTACCCATTGCGTTCCAAAGGGCACTACGGTAACAGGTGCATCCTACGAAAATGTTTTGAAGAACAAATTCCTTTCTGCACTGCAACAAAAACGTCTGGGAAGGGCTGCGCGTGTGCTGTTTCACCAAGACAACGCACCCACAAATCGAGCTAACGTTACGCAACAGTTTCTTCGTGATAACAACTTTGAAGTGATTCCTCATGCTCCTTACTCACTTGACCTGGCTGCTAGTGACTTTTGGCTTTTTCCAACAATGAAAGACACTCTCCGTGGCCGCACATTCACCAGCCGTGCTGCTATTGTCTCAGCGATTTTCCAGTGGTCAAAACAGACTCCTAAAGAAGCCTTCGCCGCTGCCATGGAATCATGTGTACGTCTGCAGGGCGATTACGTCGAGAAGTAACGCCAGTTTCATCGATTTCGGGTGAACAGTTAATTAGAAAAAAAAAATCGGAGGCCTTAGAACTTCAATGCACCTCGTATAATGTGTACCCACCGCATATGTGGCCTGTAATTGAAAAAGTGCCATTAGGACCTCTCCGTTGGCAAAAGATCCCGGAATAGATCCCTCCTCGGATCTCTGGGAGGGACCTGCCAAAGGGAAGGTGACCATGTGAAAAAGATTGAATAAATAACGAAAGGATAACGTTCTGCGAATCAGGATGTGCAATGTCAGAAGTTTGAACTTGGTAGGGAAGCTAGAAAATACGCGAAGGGAAACGCTAAGGCTCAGTCTAGATATAGGGGGGGGGGGGGATTCAGTAAAGTGAAATGATAAGAATTTCTGGTGTGACGAGTATAGGGTGATACCAGCAACAGCAGAAAACAGATAGGGGTATAGTGGAAGTAGGATTCGTTATGAGTAAGAAGGTAGTGGAGAGGGTATTACTGGGAACAGTTCAGCGATAGAGATATACCCATCAGAATCGACAGCGAATCAACACTGGCAACAACTGTTCAGATAGAAGTACTGGGAGGAAAAGAGAGAGAAGACAGTGGCAATGAAAAGTACAGATGAGAAGAGACCATACGGAGGCTTGTGATGTCGGGACCCTTCCAGACGGCGAATTTTAACACATAGGTAAAGTGAAGGCCTATTTTGGACCGAAATTTTAATAATTTGGATCTAGGGGAAAAGGCAGGTTGGCCCCCCAGAATCTATGCTCTGTCGAAGCATGATGGAGACAGTGGAAACGGAAAGAAACGCAAAAGTAGACAGTGTAAGTGAAGAAGGTGACGTGGCATTGGGATACGTTATAAATCCAAAGGAGAAAAAGCAGACAGTGCGGCAGTAAGAGGGGTATGCCGGTTATGACTGCTTAACTACACAGACAGACTGGGTAAAAATTTATGTGTCAAAATGACGCAAATATGTTTTACACGTCAACATTTTGGGTGATTAAGGCGGGATAAGTATTGAGGCATCTAGTTCCCATTTTTTTCTGAGAGAGTCGTTTAGAAAGGATTGTATTCGTCTTGTATTGAGCTCTCACAGGAACATTTTTCCATTGGTTAATTAATACCGGAACGGTAGGAAGGTAATAGTGGAAACTCTGCCCTAAAGAGCGCAATAGCGATTGCAGCATACCGTAGTGGCGGGGAAGGAATACCAGCAGCTTCGCGGACGTCAACAATCAGACGAGAGCATCACGGAAGGTACTGAGGATAGGCGAAATATTGTGAACAGTGGTAATAACGGAATGGTTTGTGTTTGACGGTCAACAAGGCAGGCAAGGCACGTTCGCGCTAGACTGTCCGTGTGCGGGGTGTTTACGAGTAGTGCACACTTCGTATTTGCATTCAAAGGCCGAGTCCGACTTGCAGTGAAAGACCTAACAGAGTTCCAAAGAGGACAAATAATGTGGGTCAGATTAGCTGGAGCATCAGTAACCAAGACAGCCTACACAAAACGTGGAAAGACATCATCGTGTAAACGTAATACCGGGCGTAAATCAAAACTTAATGACAGACATAGTCGTACGATAACAAGGATTGTTTCAAAATAACACAAAAATTCGAGGGTTAAAGTGACTGTAGAGCTCAATAACCATCTTCGAGACCCCGTATCTATCGACACTGTCCACCGAAGACTCCATAAAGCGTGTAGTCATGGACAAGCTGGTATACCGAATCCATTAGTGACGACAACCAAAGCAAATAAGCGTAAAACATGGTGTCAGCAGCATAAATCTGGACGGCTGATCAGTGGAAACATGTCATATGGTCCGACGAGTCAACGTTTTCGTTATGTCCAAAATCGGGCCAGTAAGTCAGGAGAACGCCAAAAAAAGGTTGATTCCGTTGGTTAAGCGTGGAGGTGGAAGTGTGAGGTGTGGGTAGCCATATCGTGGTATTCTGCTGGTACCATCATTACTCTTAAAGGCCGTGTTACAGCCAACGACTGTGTGAACATTTTAGGAGATCAGGTGCGCCACGTGATTCACATGTTGTTCCCCAACAATGATGCCATTTTTCAGGACGATAATGCACCTAATCATACAGCCAGGACAGTAAAATGGTGGTATTAGTAGCATGTAACTGAAATGCAGCGTCTTCTCTGGCCTGCACATTCCCCGGACTTGAACAATTTGGAAACCTTGTGGGCGGTACTACAGCAGATTTCCGCCTCCCTCGTCACAACAGGAGTTAGAATAGGCTCAGAAAGAAGAGTGGCGTAACGCTCTATAGGAGACTATATGATCATTATGTGCCAGTATTCCAAGAAGAATCGCAGTTGTATTATGGGAAAATGGGGGTCCAGTACCTTGTTAATAAATCATTCCCAAGTAAATACAGGTGCTCACATTGTTTTGCCTATACCCTATAAGTTTCACTTTGCTTATGAGCTGGAAACGTCTGGCGAGGGGTTATTTGTGCCTATAAGGATGCTGTAATTATCAGCCACCATGTCGTCTTTCTACATATTCCCGAGGAATAAAGAAATGTAGGTGTGAATGTAAGCTGGAGGGTGGCCCTCAGTGAGATAGATATACTTCGTACAGTGCAGAACGTTATTATTTGTAACTATGCTTCCGTTATTTTTAGATGTAAACTTTGGATTGTTTATAGTAGAGGAGCAGATACTAATGAAACATTTAGCAAAGATGGGACAGACTATTTAAATAGCAGTCATGTAGTATGGTCCGATCATTTTATAGAGAAGGACTTCAGAAATAAGAATTTACTAAGCCAGTGGTAAGTATTGTTTCTTAAGCAATAAATCGTAATTTTAACGTATGTTTATTGATTCGTGACGCTATTGCCGTTACATATAACTTTTTTCTCCTCGTTTCAGCGTTTGGCCTGGCTCTGTTCCTTCAGTTTTGCAAAATAGAAAAGAAAGTAATTTCTGAACATGCCAAAGAAAAGGAAGGGAGAAGAGGAGGTGAAGCAAAAACATCAGTCGCTGACATGCAAGTGAAAGAGGACCATAACATTAGTTCCAAATTTGCAAGAAAAATGTTTGCCGTTAGTGGTAAACTGTAGAACGTTACAGGAAACAGTATCGAGAAAGAAAGAAGTGATTCGTATTTTCAGATCTGAGATGTGTAATTTACGAGTGTTGCCGAAAAACTAATGCACTGCATTTTTTTTTCAACAATTCTTTATTGAACATAATGAGAATTACAGACACGAAGGAATAGTGGTTTATCTGTTTATTTTTTTTTTTTTGTAATCTCCATCCCGTTTTATAGCGAAACAAGAGCGTGTATGCCCTTTCGGTACTAATCCTCGACCTGGTGGCACAGCCAGTGCTTCACTGTGTGAATCACGACCTCATCGTCTTCGTAATGTCTTCCACGAACGTCGTCCTTTAATTGCCCAAACAAGTGGAACACCGAGGGAGCTAGTGTGGGTGCGGTAATACTGTCCAACCCTGTTTTGCGATGTGTTCAGCAGCCATCAGACATGTGAAGGGCAGAGCGCTATTGTGTTGCTGTGAAACGTCTCCTGGGTTGCTGTGGCGCCGATGTAGCGGGAAGGGCGTCCTGAGTTTTGTTAACGTGTTGACGTATGCTTCTGAATTAATGGTACTATGTCTTGCCATCACATCAATGAGAATAGCACCTTCGCAATCCCAGAAGACTGTGATCATGTTCTTACCGGCGGAAGCAGTTGCTTTGAGTGGAGAAAGGAATGGCGCCATTCCATGGACTGCCGTTTAGTTTCGGGCTCAAAATGGTGGATCCAGGTTTCCTACCTGTCACAATCCGGGACAACAAGGCCTCCAAGAGAACTTCAAAACATTGCAAAATATGAAGACAAATGTTTTTCCTGTGTGATTTGTGATCCACCGTTAGACACCAAGTGACTAATCTTGCACACACTTTTGATTATCCGAGAGTGCGGATAATTTTGTCCGTAATTCTTTTGCTGACTGTCAGATGCAGCGCCAACTGCCGAGTATTAATGCGCCAGTCCTCGCGAACGACAACATCAGCTCGTTGCAACATGTCAGGTGTGACAGCCGTGGATGGTCTCCCAGACCGCTGCAAGTCGTGGAGCTCCACCGAACCGCCTTCTGATGACCTCACCCTCCGTGCCCAGCGACTAACTGTCGACAGCAGATGTTCCATTGGCTTCGCAGAAGCGCTTGTGAATATTCCACACAGTTTCTTTCTCTGCAGTGAGAAATTCAATGACGGCATGTTGTTTATAGCGTACATCACCTACAGACGCCATTTTGAACCTGTCCTGCAGCTACGCTATCTGTCAGAAGTGACGGAAACTTGGCACGCTCACTCAGCAGACTCCAAATAACACGTACGTAATGTTTCGAATTCGTTGCATTACTTTCGGCTGAGGAAATAATGCGATGCATTGCTATCTGGGCAACCCATCTAAAACGCAATGTAATGAAGTGCAACAGTGTCTAAGAAGACGCGCCAGGCAAGTAGCCTGTAGGAAATTATAATATACACGAAGCCTAAGGTTCAAATGGCTCTGAGCTCTATGGGACTTAACTTCTGAGGTCATCAGTCCCATAGAACTTAGAACTACTTAAACGTAACTAACCTAAGGACATCACACACATCCATGCCTGAGGCAGGACTCGAACCTGCGACCGTAGCGGTCGTGCGGTTCCCGCTTAGAACCGCTCGGCCACTCCGGCCGGCGGAAGCCTAAGGGAAGATGGTATACGGCACAAGACAGCAGGTTTCTATGGCTCTTCATTTCTGTTCTCGAAAATCGTACATTTCTTTGTGGCAATTATAGGTCTATATGTGATGTAGCCACTAATGGAGTGAAGGATCGCCGGCCGCTGTGGCCGAGCGGTTCTAGGCACTTCAGTCCGGAACCGCGCTGCTGCTACGGTCGCAGGTTCGAATCCTGCCTCGGGCATCGATGTGTATGATGTACTTAGGTTGGTTAGGTTTAAATAGTTCTAAGTCTAGGGGATTGATGACCTCAGATGTCAAGTCCATTAGTGCTTAGAGCCATTGAGTGAAGAATCATGCTGATGCTACACACAGAAGTAAATATAATTATGTTTACTTTCCATGTAAACACAGCCCACACACTTATGGAGCCACTGCCACCTTGCACAGTGCTTCGTTGACAAAATCGCTACTCTTCTGACCAGGCCCAACCAATATGTCTACGGGCCTAAGACAAGCGCTGTTGCCGATTGGCTCCTAGCAAAGGCACTCGCGCCAGCCGTCTGCTGCCATAGGCCATTAACGTCAGATTTCGCCGCTCTGTCCTAACGGATACGTTAATGTCCCAAATTGATTTATGATCTTATTTCACGCATTTTTGCTTGTCTATCAGCACTGACAATTCTGAGCACACACTGCTGCTCTTGGTCATTAAATGAAAGCCGTCGGTCACTGTGTTGTTGGTGATAAGAGGTGATGTCTGAAATTTGGTATTATCAGCACACTCTTGATACTATGGATCTTAGAATATTGAATTCCTTAACGATTTCCGAAATGGAATATCTCATGCGTCTAGTGTCAACTACCATTCCGCGTTCAACGGCTGTTAATTGCCGTCGGGCGGTCGTAATGACCTAGGACATCTTTTCTTATGAATAACCTTAGTACAAATGACAGCTCCACATATGCACTGCCCTTTTATACCTTGTGTACACGACACTACTACCCTCTTTATATGTGTAGATCACTATCCCATGACTTCTGTCGCCTGGGTGTTTACTGGTAGAAAGGTATGAAACATGCAGTTCTTTTTTTATTTTTTAATGAATGTGAAACTTCTTGTTTGATGTCTAAGACGTTTAGGAATCGTTTAGCACACTGGACTCGTAGTCGAGAAGACGACGGTCCAATCCCGCGTCCGGCAATTTAGATTTTCCATGATTTCTCTAAATCTTTTCATACAAATGCCGGGATGGTTTCTTTGAAAGGGCACGGCCGACTTCCTTTCCCATCCTCCGCTAATCCGATGGGGGCGATGACCTGACTGTTTGGACCCTCCCCCAAAATCAACCAACGAACCTTTAAGAATCATTTCAGTAATTTTTTCTGTTGAAAGGTGTCATGGAGTTCGAATGAAATTGGTTGGTTGATTGATTCTCGGTAGGGGACCAAACAGCCAGGTCATCGGTCCCGTCGTATTAGAGAAGAATGGGGTAGGAAGTCAGCCGTGCCCTTTCAAAGGAAAAATCCCGACATTTAAGTGAATTGATTTAGCGAAATCAGGGAAAACCTAAACCAGGATATCCGGATGCGGGATTGAACCGTCGTCCTCCCGAATGCGAGTCCAGTGTGCTAACCACTGCGCTGCCTTGCTCGGTAACAAATTCGTTCATACACTGATGAGAGAAGAAGGTGTTAGTGAAAATTGTTTCCTCTTATTGACCAACAAATATTTTGCGGAGCTGCTTAAATCATATTAAAATAAAATAAACAAGTCTTCTGAATCCCGGTTATCAGAAAAGATTATCAGACTAAAGAATATTATGCACATGTGATTAGATAACTTTTCTGAGATGTAAGGTGTAAGTAATGCTGTAGTCAATCACAAAGAGTCCTATTACACAGAAAATCTTTTTATTCCATATCTAGGCCCCAGGAGAAGACAACATTGCGTTAGAACTACTGACAGCCTTAGGAGAGACAGACATGACAAAGCTCTACCATCTGATGAGCAGGCGAAATACCCTCAGAATTCAAGAAGAATGTAATACTTCCAATGCCAAAAAAAAGCAGGTGTTGACAGGATTGAAAATAAATGACCTATCAATTTTATAAGTCACGACTGCAAAATACTAACACGAATTCTTTATGGAAGAATGGAAAAATTGGTGGAAGCCAACCTCCGGGAAGATCAATTTGAATTCCGTAAAAACGTAGGAACACGCAAGGCAATGCTGAAGCTACGACCTACCTTAGAAGATAGATTAAGGAAACGCAAAACTATGTTTCTAGCATTTGTAGCCTTAGAGAAAGGTTTTGACAGTGTTGACTGGAATTCTGAAGGTGGCAAGGGTAAAAAACAGAGAACGAAAGGCTATTTACAATTTGTGCATAAAAGAGATGGCAGTTATAATAGTCGAGGGCACGAAAGGAAGGAGTGACTGAGAAGACTGCCAGACAGGGTTGTAGCCTCTCCCCGATGTTATTCAATTTGTATCCTGAGCAATCAGTAAAGGAAACAAAAGAGAAATTAGAAGAAGGAAATAAAATGCATGCAGCAGAAAAAAAAACATTGAGGTTAGCCGATGACATTGTAATTCTGCCAGAGACAACAACGGACCTGGAAGAGCAGTTGAACGGAATAGACAGTGTCTTGAAAGGAGGAAATAAGATGAACATCAATAAAAGCAAAACGAATATAATGGAACGTAGTCAAATTGTCGGCAGCTCGTGGTCGTGCGGTAGCGTTCTCGCTTCCCGCGCCCGGGTTCCCGGGTTCTATTCCCGGCGGGGTCAGGGATTTTCACTGCCTCGTGATGACTGGGTGTTGTGTGATGGCCTTAGGTTAGTTAAGTAGGTCTAAGTTCTAGGGGACTGATGACCATAGATGTTAAGTCCCATAGTGGTCAGAGCCATTTGAACTTTTTTTTTTTTTTTTTTGTAGTCGAATTAAATCATGTGGTGCTGAGGGAATTAGATTAGGAAGTCAGTCACTTAAACTAGTAGATGAGTTTTGCTATTTGGGGAGCAAAATATTTGATGATGGTTGGATATAAACTATAGACTGTCAATGGAAAGAAAAGCGTTTCTGAAAAAGAGCAATTTGTTAACATCGAGTAAAGATTTAAGTTTCAGGAAGACCTTTTGGAAAGTATTTGTATGGAGTGTAGCCATGTATGGAAGTGAAAAACGGACGATAAACAGTTTGGACGAGAAGAGAAAAGAAGCTTTCGAAATATGGTGCTACAGAAGAATGCTGTACATTAGATGGGTAGATCACGTAACTAATAAGGAAGTACTGATCAAAACTGGGATAAGAGGAATTTGTGGCACAACTTGTCTAGAATAGAGGAATTGGCTGGTAGGACGCGTTCTGAGGCATCAAGGGATCACGAAGTTGGTTCAAATGGTTCAAATGGATCTGAGCACTAAGGGACTTAACTGCTGAGGTCATCAGTCCCCTAGAACTTAGAACTAGTGGAACCTAACCAACCTAAGGACATCACACACATCCATGCCCGAGGCAGGATTCGAACCTGCGACCGTAGCGGTCGCGCGGTTCCAGACTGTAGCGCCTAGAACCGCTCGGCCACACCGGCCGGCACAGAAGTTGGTATCTGAGGAAAGCGTACAGGGAAAAAATCGTAGAGATGTGAACACTAAGCAGATTCAGAAGGATATAGGTTGCAGTAGTTAATCAGAGATGAAGAAGCTTGCACAGGACCACAACAACAACAGCTAAAGTATTTCCTTTTTACCAAAATTACCAACCTACTGTTCAGTAAATGTCGTCTTATACCAATTACTTTACATATGAGAGCCAAACCCAAGGCATCACATACTCGTTTTTCGTGCAAGGTATTACATGCCAGCAGACGACAACGGTAAAGTTATCATTTCGAATCACTAGATGCCACATCTGTGCGCTGCCTCGTACGAAACTAATGCATTATTGCGATTGTTCAAGCTGTTATTTGTATCCGCTATTTGTTAATGCGTTAGAAGACCATTTCCAGAATAGTCGCAGCATGAGCAGAAGCAGCGCCTCTGACGGCGGGTGCGGCAACTGCCGCTGGCGACAGCAGCCCGCTCTGGCGGCGGATGCGAATGGACGGCGGTGGTTCGCCAGTAGCGCGCGAGACTCCGTCCCGTGAAGTCAACCCGGGGCGGGCTCGTTAATAACGTCCACTGTGTCCGCCGGTCACACCACCACGCTCCGCGGTCCTCACTGACGAGACGACGAAGCGCTCCGTCGACGAGCAATTGCTTCGCAGGCGTAACAGCAGGTCTCAGTCGTCCGGTTACTAGGTGCTGTCCTCCTTTGACAAGCGCGAGACTCTCTGGTAACAGATCGCCGTCATCGGCCAGGTGGGTGAACACTATTACCAAATACAGCTCTCAGTATCTTTTGTAATTAAAAGCCATCTTCTTGCTGCCATGTATTTTATTCACTGCAGACGCGTTTCGCCTTTCCACTTTAAGGCATCTTCAGTGGAATCTAGACTGATATAATTTTATGTTCATACGAGAAATTTGTAGATTGTAAATCATTTCACGTCCAGTTTTTTTCATAAATGAGTGATTACCTATAGTTATTCGAGTTTTTTTGGATGGCGCCTGCTTCTCTCACCTGGTCACATGCTGGAGGTCGTACTATAATTTCACTCACGAAGGATAAGCGCATTTTCAAGTCAGGAATTTTTTCTTCAGAATTTTCGTGTTCATTGCGACATTTGCTTGGATCACTGTCATTCTTCTGTTGCTGGTTGTAGATATTTCACCGAAAATTGTGAATTAAAGTCGTAACTACTGTGTTCACTTTATGCCTCTTGCTATTTGATTTCTTTGCGTATATATTGGCCAGGCATACAAAACCTGGTCGTTTCTCGGTGAGACCAAAGTGTCCTTGAAACTCCTATCAATTTATGATGAAAATTTTCTGAATGCGGTGGCGCGTCATACCGTACAACTGCCGTCAATGAATAACACTGACGTTTCACATACGGTTGTAGTGTCATTAATTTCTGCCATTTTTCCAGAAAATTTTTGTGTGAAATATTTAATATCTTAAGACATTCGACACAAATTTATCTTGATTGCGATGCGAAGAAGCCGCTATGAAACTGCATTCTATTGCTGAACGTCGAACCATTTCCCAATGCACGAAGAGTATAGAGAAAATGGTGATAATTTTTACTTTAGCTGGAGCCACAGTGATGGTGAATTTTTTCAATAATGTTGCCGCCATTTGATTGTAATAATTTTTATTCCATTGTTATGCGATCCAGGTTTCGGCCTCAGACCATTTTCAAGTACATATAAACAACCTTTTGTACTTTAAAAACGCTTAAGGCCGAAATCTGAATCGTATAACTATAAAATAAAAATCATGACGATCAAATGGCGGCAGTGTCATCAAAAAAAGAAGAGAGACAGAAAGGGTAAGGGATATGACATTTCTAAAAGTGTAAGACATTAAAAATTAAATTTTGCGACATATGTAAAAATTGTTTCAGAAATAAACCGCGTTCAGCCGTACATGACGTTTCGAGATATCAGCTCACATCATCAGGTGAACATCTACAGTATAAGAAACATGCGATCGACATTATGATAAAAAGCAATCATTCCTATCCTAATAAACTGCGCTGTATTTGACAATGAATATGAAATATGCACATATCTGTAACATTTTAAGTCCAAGATACTAGAAGGTGGGGGCTCAACCTTCTCAAAATATTAGGTTGGCGCATAAATTGGTAGTGCTTTTGTTTTGCATGTTGGTATTCCGTTTGCTATGGATTTATTTATCTATTACTACATTTATTTGTAGTTCACTGTTGCCTTTCTTAGCTTACATATTGTTCTTTTGTCGTTTCGGAATTGTGACCGGAGATGTGGACGCCGGAAAATGGAGTGCCAAGTGAAGAAGTAGGAACATTTCCGACATATTCAGCAGAGCAGTGACAAGAGCGGATACAGCCAGAAACACTGGCGCCGTGTATGCGGATAATGCCACTGGACAGAGCACGAAAAGAAAATGGTTTTCTCTTTTTAAAGACGAGTGCTTTGAAATTAGTTCTAATGGTTCAAATGGCTCTGAGCACTGAGGGACTTAACTTCTGGGGTCATCAGTCTCCTAGAACTTAGAACTACTTACACCTAACTAACTTAAGGACATCACACACATACATGCCTGGGGCAGGATTTGAACCTGCGACCGTAGCGGACGCTTGGTTTCACACTGTAGCGCCTAGAACCGCTCGGCCACTTTCAAATTAGTGACTCATTCAGCAAGACACATTCAGGAAGACCTTCAGATTTTGATGAACATCGTTTAATAGCGTTAATGCACAATAATTCACATTAGTGTATTCGAGAACTGGCAAATGTGTTGAACTGTGACCATTCCACAATCGTGCACCCTTTTCAAGCAATGGAGAAGTTTCAAAAATCTGTACAGGTACCGCATGTTTTATGCCAAAATCACAGAAATCAGCGGGTGGCTATATCTGCAGCTCTGCTTGCCCGTCATCAATCGGCTCGTATCGTTAATGATGACGAGAAATGTTATCTGTATTAGGAAAAGAAAGGAATGGCAGGGCCCAAACAAAGCAGCAACTCAACGTATAGACCTGCTCGCATCCAATAAAGGTAATGTTATGCATCAGGTGTATCAGGGACGATCTACGATTTGCTTCCCTGAGATATAACCATTACTTCTCACATTTATTGCAAACAACTGAGACGTCTTTCAGACGGAATCCAAGAACAACGGAAAGGAAGAACGCTGTTTTCTTTGTCATCAGTCTACTGACTGGTTTGATCCCGCCCGCCACGAATTCCTTTCCTGTGCTAACCTCTTCATCTCAGAGTAGCACTTGCAACGTACGTCCTCAATTATTTGCTTCACGTATTCCAATCTCTGTCTTCCTCTACAGTTTTTGCCCTCTACAGCTCCCTCTAGTACCATGGAAGTCATTCCCTCATGTCTTAGCAGATGTCCTATCATCCTTTCCCTTCTCCTTATCAGTCTTTTCTACATATTCCTTTCCTCTCCGATTCTGCGTAGAACCTCCTCATTCCTTACCTTATCAGTCCACCTAATTTTCAACATTCGTCTATAGCACCACATCTCAAATGCTTCGATTCTCTTCTGTTCCGGTTTTCCCACAGTCCATGTTTCACTACCATACAATGCTGTACTCCAGACGTACATCCTCAGAACTTTCTTCCTCAAATTAAGGCTGGTATTTGATATTAGTAGACTCCTCTTGGCCAGAAATGCCTTTTTTGCCATAGCGAGTCTGCTTTTGATGTCCTCCTTGCTCCGTCCGTCATTGGTTATTTTACTGCCTAGGTAGCAGAATTCCTTAACTTCATTGACTTCATTGACCATCAATCCTGATGTTAAGTTTTTGGCTGTTCTCATTTCTACTACTTCTCATTACCTTCGTGTTTCTCCGATTTACTCTCAAACCATACTATGTACTCATTAGACTGTTCATTCCGTTCAGCAGATCATTTAAGTCTTCTTCACTTTCACTCAGGATAGCAATGTCATCAGCGAATCGTATCATTGATATCCTTTCACCTTGTGTTTTAATTCCACTCCTGAACCTTTCTTTTATTTCCATCATTGCTTCCTCGATGTACAGATTGAAGAGTAGGGGCGAAAGGCTACAGCCTTGTCTTACACCCTTCTTAATACGAGCACTTCGTTTTTGATCGTCCACTCTTATTATTCCCTCTTGGTTGTTGTACATATTGTATATGACCCGTCTCTCCCTATAGCTTACCCCTACTTTTTTTCAGAATCTCGAACAGCTTGCCCCATTTTATATGCTTTTTCCAGGTCGACAAATCCTATGAAAGTGTCTTGATGTTTCTTTACCCTTGCTTTCATTATTAGGCGTAACGTCAGAATTGCCTCTCTCGTCCCTTTACTTTTCCTAAAGCCAAACTGATCGTCACCTAGAGCACTCTCAATTTTCTTTTCCATTCTTCTGTATATTATTCTTGTAAGCAGCTTCGATGCATGAGCTGTTAAGCTGATTGTGCGATAATTCTAGCACTTGTCAGCTCTCCACGATAACGCAAGCCCGGGTTGTGCTAGATTAACACTACACAGGAGTTGGGTTGGGAGGTCAACCACCTTATTCACCTGATCTTACAAGCTCAGATTTTCACCTTTCCCACTCTCTATCCTACAATCATCAAGGAACTTCCATTCCGGATGAAAATACGCTCCGAACATTTTCCGACGGCTTCTTCGTCTCAATACCAAATGACCTCTACAGTCGCGGAATCTAGACGTTACCCCAGACTACTGTAAGTAGTGACGGAGAATATATTATTGATGACAAAAGTCTCTGTTTTGTGTATCTGTCGTTTTTATTAATCTCATGGAAAAACGCTTTGAACTTACGCACCAAGCCAACAAAATGCTACTGGCAACAAGCAGGGCGTCATAGATCAAACAGATGTGGTGAAAACAGATCAACGTTAAAAGCGCGTTAAGCTACAAGAGAAAGATGAAATAAGAAAACAAAAACATTAAGGAGAGTCAGCTAGTAACGTTGAAAGCCGTGTGGATCAGAAAATTCACTTCGTACCAGGAAGAATCATTTTCCTCTTTTCTTTGTAGAATAATGTGCTTTTAACATGTCAGTTTACCATCTATCCATGACGCCGTGCTTGTTGCGGGCCACAGTTTCTTTTGTAGTGGGCTTTTATCACGGGCTTGATGCATTAGTAACGTGTGAGTATGTAATATTGGTTGTCACAGAGCTTAGATTATTGGGATAACTCTTGGGATTTTTTACGTAATGCTGAGTGTATGTTTCCTATCTTGTATATGTACACCTGAAGATGTGGTTTCCCATCACGAAACGGGTCATCCGCCTGCACATAAAAGTATACGTAGCTGAAAGTGCTTTATTTCTGAAACACTGATTACTTCAGCTGCAGTTGCACTAAACAAAAACTATATGTACAAAACTGCCATCGGGTTTGCCGCACTAGCGGCGTTGGTTCTCATCGTACAGTCGAAATTAGGCACTCTCGATCTTGGCTAACACTTGGATGGGTGAGCGTCTGGATCTGCGAGCGCTGTTGGAAAGGGCGAAGGAGCTGCACTCAGTCCTTGTGGGGACAATGGAGGATCCACTTTAGTAAGAAGTTGCGGCTCCATCTACTTTAGTAAGAAGTTGCGGCTCCCATCACGGAAAGTGACTACGGCCGACAGGGACGTGTGCTGAGGAAGATGACATAGCGGTAGGTCGGTACCGGAGTTTAAGATGAAGACACACACACACACACACACACACACACACACACACACACACATATATATATATATATATATATATATATATATATATATATGGCACCGACCGACCGTCATGTAATAATTAGACCATATATAACGTTTCGACGGCTAACGTAGCATTCATAGATCCGAAGCCGTTTACTCAACAAATGAAACCGGATATTTATCTGGTTCCTTATATTGTGATCATGAGAAGTAAATTTATAGTGAGTGTTTACGGATCGCGTGCTTCGTTAATTGAAAACGTCAGGTTTGAGAAATAAAAACATCATTACAAAAATAGTGAGAACGGTTGCAGTTTTTCCTCTTCAGCGTTGTTCACGGAAACGGCTGAGGTGTTCCGAAGTCAATACCTGAAAATAAAATTAGTCGTCTACCGTATCTGATATTACGTAGCGAGCGTCAGTTCGCTATAACTTTCAACGGTAGTAATGCTGTATGGCATTCATACTTCTTTGTGCAATCAGATCTCTTAATGGCTTCACTAACTCATCCTGTTTCTTTCTCTCTCCATTCTTCTTCTTTTTTTCTTTCTTAATTGTGACCTAACTAAACAGTTTCTGCCGCGCGGGATTAGCCGTGCGGTCTAGGGCGCTGCAGTCATGGACTGTGCGGCTGATCTCGGAGGAGGTTCGAGTCCTACCTAGGACATGGGTGTGTGTGTTTGTCCTTAGGATAATTTAGGTTAAGTAGTGTGTAAGTTTAGGGACTGATGACCTTAACATTTAAGTCCCATACGATTTCACACACATTTGAACATTTTGAAACAGTTTCTCATTTTTACCGAGCTCCTATACTAATCCTTTACTTTTGCCTGTAAAGATCGCGTGATCTGCATACATAAACGCAAGAAAACCTGCAGCAGTATTAAACGCACAGAATTAGCTTTGTTCAGAATAAAGGTACCTAATTTTGGCAGCTTGCCTATCGACCTCTGATTTATAGGTAGCTATTCATTGAAACGCGTTTTAGTGGATCATTAAAAGGATAAAAAAAGTCTGGTCAATATTTCGATTGCTCGATAGCCACAAAGGTGGTGAAATAAATGATTTCGTTCTTAAACTATGTTAGAATATAGATAATCTGTCAACTTCATCCTGTCTTTTTAAAGCGCATCGGATGCAATTGTAAATCCACACGAACAATTTTATTGGGAATCTTTGTTACAACTTCGCTCCACAGTCGCAGTCAATTACACACAACAAATTTTAGCAACTCACTTGCAATTTAGCGAGTTTTACAAGGGACGTTCAATAATTAATGTAACACATTTTTTTCTCTGTCCAGTTAGGTTGAAAACAAGTAGAATTTTTTTGTAGGACATCATGGTATATACTCGCTTCTGCCCCAATACTTTCATGAAGTTCCTATCGGCGGCGCCATACGCAGCCTTCATAATTGCGGTGCGTTCCAAGCAGAGAGCTGTCGCTGAGTTTCTTTTCGCTGAAAACCAGAACTTACCAGATATTCATAACCGTTTGCAGAGAGTCTACGGAGACCTGACGGCGAATAAAAGCACGGTGAGTCGTTGAGCGAGGTGCCCATCATCATCGGAACAAGGTAGGGAAAACATGTCCGATCTCCTGCGTGGCAGCTGGTGACGAAAAGCTGTGACTCCTGCAGTGTTGGAACGTGCGGACACTCTCACTCGAGGTGGTTGAAGAGTCACAATCGAACATCCCGCTGCTCAACTGGACTTCTCTGCTGTTATGAGTAGTACTGATACACTTGACCACTAGCTGGGATTCTCTAAGGTATGTGTCCGTCAGAGGCCATGAAGCATGGGTTCATCACTTCGAAACAGAAACGAAATTGCAGTCCACAGAGTGATGTCACACCACACCTCCGAAGAAAAGTTCAAAGCCACACCCTCAGCCAGAAAAGACGGTCTTCTGGGACACTGAGAGGCTCATTGCGTTCGATGTTGTCCCTGCGTTCGATGTTGTCTCTGAAGTGTATTGTGCTACCCTCAGGTAACTGACATCAGCGTGTTTGCCACAACATGAATGGAAACAACGCAAGGACTCACACAATTTTGCACACCAGAAAGGAGCTCAGAAAACTTCGTTGGACTGTTCTTCCTCATCCACCCTGTAGCCTGGATCTCACACCTTCCGAATTTTATCTAATTGGCGAAATGAAGGATGCACTGTGTGAAGAGAAGTACGTGGATGACGGGGAGGTCACTGATGCAACAAGACATTGGCATTGACGTCGACCAGTAGAGAGGCATGATGATATACAGGCCCTCCCAATAAGGTCGTCACACTGATTAAAGCTAACCTGCTTTCAGAAGGAAAAAAATATTTTGCACTACTTAGTGAATGTTCGTTGCATGTAGAATGGCATAATATGTTGCGCAGAGTTTCAACTGTAAACCAATCCTTCTCTTTCAGCGTCTGGCACTTAAATTGAATGAGCTTCAGTCAGACGCTTTCGTGCTTCCTAAATGAAGTTGGAGCGAAACATGCTGCTACTCTTGGTATCATTTTTATTTCCTGTACCAGTCCAGCCTAGAACAGATCCCAGACTGACGAGCGTTTTGTAAAGTACTTCACTTGTGGGTGGACTGCATTTTATTAGTGTGCTTCGAATGGACCTTACTCTATCTGACTTGCCGTCCTTTAGCTTTTTACGTTTGATCCACTTTAAAACCGCTCTGTACGCATCACATATACCATTTTATGGATATGGTTGCTTGCAGTGATTGTTTAGCTATCGTGTAAACATACAGTAATAAATAGGAGTGCTTGTGTTATGAAGAAGTAAGATGCACCGTTCCTTTAGACATGGATCCATGTGCAGAGAAACAGGCACTGTAGCGACAGCAGCCATCTACAAATACGGGATATGAATGCGCACTTGTGAATACGAAGCACCCTCGGCTGTGTATTGTAATGACGACAATGAAAATTTGTGCCACACCGGTACTCGAACCGGGACGCGAGCGGCCACCTTGCTATTAGGCTATCTGAGCATGATTCACGGGTCGACCCAAACTTCCACAGGTAAATTTCCAAAGAAACTTTGCATCGTACTCCTTATTAACACGGTAACTACTGTCTTTTATTCTCCATTATCAGGCCCTCTGCTCTCAGCAAATATGTTCTTCCTAGACGGTAACATACGTAACGTGTGAGTGCAGGTTGTGTCCGTCCCCGATAGCTGAGTGGTCAGCGCGACAGAATGTCAATCCTCAGGGCCTGGGTTCGATTCTCGGCTGGGTCGGAGATTTTCTCCGCTCAGGAACTGGTGTTGTCCTAATCATCATCGTTTCATCCCCATCGACGCGCAAGTCGCCGAAGTGGCGTCAAATCGAAAGACTTGGACCCGGCGAACGGTCTACCCGATGGGAGGCCCTAGTCACACGAATTGTTTTAGTGCAGGTTGTGACACATGGGTGACAACTTATGGAAGTTTCGGTCCGACAGTGATTCGTGCTCTGATGACCGAAGCGGCTAGGGCGACCGTTCGCATAAAGCGAAAAATCCGGGTTCGAGTCCCGCTGTGGCACACATTTTCGTCATCGTCATTACAATATAAAGTCGAAGGTGGTTCATATTCGCCACTGCAAATGCGTTTGCTATACAGTAATTGGAATATGCCAGTGTATGCGCAGCACCTTAGTTTGGTTTATGATGACCACGCGACGATCGTGTGTAGGTCTTCACGAATTCGCTGCGACCGACCCTTGTTTATATCATCAACGTCAACGATATTGGCTTTTCAGCAGTCAGGAAATCGCGTTTCTTCAAATGAAGATAGAGTATGTCAGTGTATCATTAAGCTAACAGGTATAAGGTTCGTTTGACCTTCTATTATGAGAAACAGAAGAAAACAGGACATCAGAATTAAAAATTAGTTCGGAATCAATTGCAGCAGCTATTTTCTGCACGGTAAGTTATTGGGTCTAGAGATGTTATTGCGTGTATGTCAATCTGCTCATCCTCCTCTTCTTCCTCCACCCCTCTCCCCCGCTCTCTCTGTGTCTTCTCCTTGGCCCTCTGCCCATCTTCTCCTTGGCCTCTACCCATTCTCTTTGTTCATTTCCTCCTGTCCCTTCTTTCTATATCCCTTCGTCTCCCCTCACTCTGTACAATTTCTCCTCTCTCTGTCCATTTCCACTTTTTGCCTTTCTCAGTCTATTTCCTCCTGTTCCTCTGTTCATCTCCTCGGCCACACTTTCTCTATAAATATCTTCCTCTGCCTGCACCAGTCCATCTCCCCCTCTTTCCATCCTCTGCCCCGTCCCTCTTTCTCCCCTTTCTGTGCCCATCACCCCCTTCCCCGTCGCTCTCTTTCCATCTCTTCCACGCTTCTCTCTCACCACGTTATCACCGTCATCACAATAGGAGGCTGGTAGTTCTTACGCCCACAGTATGTTTCTATGAGTTTGACGCAGCCCGCCACGAATTCTTTCTTGAGCCAATGTCTTCATTTCTGAACTCTCTTCATATTCTTTATACCTATTAATCCTTCCTCGTGAGAGTCACATATTAGCGAGAAATGCAGAACATTCGAACGAACAGCGGTTATGTGAGCCACCTCTTTTATCGAGCTGCATACGGAATTATTCAGCTGACCCTACCTGTCTCGTTTTAATTACCTGCAGTGCTATAACTGCCCTTCATAAATTACCTGCGACATTTTCTTATTCTCTCGCTCCCTCAAACTATCAGTCCCATATAAAAAGCGAGCAAGACCTTTTTGAAGCAAATTTAACGTAGTTACAATTTTCGCTAGAGGCCACAGATTCCGAGTTATCCAAGATAAACATACAGAAACAACCTTCAACGTCACGCCCGCTACTTTACTCAGCCGCCATCGTTCACCATTTCTAATGTGTTATTCATGGCACTCTCAGTGTACAAGCATTTGCAACCGTACCAATCCTATTTAGTCTTCATTGACTTGCCTTATTATACCACCAGCTTAGTCAACCATTTGAAGATTGTAAAACTGACATTTGTGTAAATTTTATCTATTAGTTTTGTGAATTTTACAGCATAGAATAAACAATTAAACTGTTGTATTCGTCAGGTTAGCTGCATACGAAACTACTGCGTTTATAAGGGTTACGTTTGGATGGAATTCACAACATAATTAGTTTTGGCGTGACCTTTCCAAAAATAGTTTTCCCTTCATTATCCTCACGAACACGTTTAAATTAATTATGTTAACGAAGTAGCCGTCTATACTGATGGCATAATATACCAGTCAACAGACATCGAAAAGATCGAATGTTGTGTAGTCGGAAATTTTTGTACGGTGGTAGGAGGGAGAGTCACGAACAACATACTAGAATTCCGGACTGCTGAAGGACGAGTGCTGGGTGGACTTGCGTTAGAAGGCCACTTCTTTCAGTACTTTCCTTTAATAAATCGAAAACAGTGGCCACCATCGAAGACGTATCTTCTGACAAAATTTATCTACATTAAATTTCCTACGAAAAGTCTCGTTCATTTTTCCTGTAGTAACAATAGCTTGTGCGTAGCGAGCAGCAGAACATGAAAATTAGCCCGTGGCTTATGAAACCAGCTGTAGCATTGCGGGCTGCATAAGAGGACAGCGGTAGGGGCAGCTGAATCTCCCTGTGTACCCTCAAAACCCTTGCGACGAATCGCCGCCAGGAATCTTGTCATTCTACAATTAGTCACTAACCGGTCGATCCATTTCATGTCGCTTCTAAATATTAACCGGTTTTTACTGTTGCTAGTGATGGCTCGCCAATCTTGTAATCTGATACTAATCGATGTCTTCACCCACTTACGGTCAGTAGAGTACATTTGTCGAGGGTGTCCTGCAAGTAGCAACACCAAGCATCGGACCACTGATTATCTGATATAATTCTTGCGTTTCTCTACAATTTTCTGAAGTTGTGAGTTTTTGGTGTACTACAGCATCATCCTCAAATTGCGTCACCGACCTTCCGCCGTAATGCGCCACGTAATTTATATACCTAGTGAAATGTGCCGCACTTATTACCTTCCCTCAGGCAACTACAAAAGTCCGTTTAGGATCAAACATATTAGACTCGATAGTATAATGCACTTGTATCTATTCACTACATTGATTTTAAACTCAAAATACACTACTGGTCATTAAAATTCTTACAGCACGAACATGACGTGCTACAGATGCGAAATTTAACCGACAGGAAGAAGATGCTGTGATATGCAAATGATTAGCTTTTTAGAGCATTCACACAAGGTTGGCGCGGGTGGCGACACCTACAACGTGCTGACATGAGGAAAGATTCCTACCAGCAGTTGACCGGCATTGCCTGGTGAAACGTTGTTGTGATGCCTCGTGTAACGAGGAGAAACGCGTACCATCACGTTTCCGACTTTGATAAAGGTCGTATTGTAGCCTAACGCGATTGCGGTTTATCGTATCGCGACATTGTTGCTCGCGTTGGTCGAGATCCAATGACTGTTAGCAGAATATGGAATCGGTCGGTTCAGCATGGTAATATGGAACGCCGTGCTGGATCCCAACGGCCTCGTATCACTAGCAATCGAGATGACAGGCATCTTATCCGCATGGCTGTAACGGATCGTGCAGCCACGTCTCGATCTCTGAGTCAACAGATGGTGACGTTTGCAAGACTCAACCATCTGCACGAACAGTTCGACGACGTTTACAGCAGCGTGGACTATCAGCTCGGAGATCACGGCTGCGGTTACACTTGACGCTGTATCACAGACAGGAGCGCCTGCGATGGTGTACTCAACGACGCATCTGGTTGCACGAATGGCAAAACGTCATTTTTTTGGTTAAATCCAGGTTCTGTTTACAGAATTATGATGATGGCATCCGTGTTTGGTGACATCGCGGTGAACGCACATTGGAAGCATGTATTCGTCATCGCCATACTGGCGTATCACCCGGGCTGATGGTATGTGGTGCCATTGGTCACACGTGTCGGCCACCTCTTGTTCGCATTGACGGCACTTTGAACAGTGGACGTTACATTTCGGATGTATTACGACCCGTGGCCCTACCCTTCATTCGATCCTTGCGAAATCCTACATTTCAGCAGGATAATGCACGACCGCATGTTGCAGGTCCTGTACGGGCCTTTCTGGATACAGAAAATGTTCGACTGCTGTCCTGGCCAGCACATTCTCCAGGTCTTTCACCAACTGAAAACGTCTGGTCAATGGTGGCCGAGCAACTGGATCGTCACAATACTCCAGTCACTACTCTTGATGAACTGTGGTGTCGTGTTAAAGCTGCATGGGCAGCTGTACCTGTATACGCCCAGGCGTATCAAGGCCGTTATTGCGGCCAGAGGTGGTTGTTCAGGGATCTATGCACGCAAATTGCGTTAAAATGTAATCACATGTCAGTTCTAGTATAATATATTTGTCCAATGAATACCCGTTTATCATCTGCATTTCTTCTTGGTGTAGCAATTCTAATGGCCAGTAGTGTAATATCCGATCCTGTACTGATATTTTATTTTTTGTTACGAGACGGTGTGGAAGTGTGTGTAACGAATTAGGAAAGCCAAGGAATTTGACGCCATCCTAGTCACATATAAATGATGGCTTCTGGGTCTGTCTGACTAATAGAGCAAGCTGGGTTTCACAACGGCGGTAGATAACTGTTGATTGCTGGACAGGAAAATTTCGCAGTCGAGAACGATGCAGAAAATGAAGCAGTACACGTGTTACTTAATTCTGCAAAAGACTGGCGTGAGCGATACAGACACATCGGTAACTGTCCGATATTGCTTCTTGAAACCAAGAAGGAACTGAGCGTTTCTGCAGTCACTTTGAACACTCCGCAACTCCAACGTCCTACGGCACAGTGAGGACCAATCAACCATTCCAACATGAGCACCGACTAGGACACGCTCTTCAGCAAGTCCGTAGTCCTCACTTCTGAATCCAACAGACCTATGACCACTCGTGCTGCGTTGCCCTTCTCAGTAAACGTACGATATCTGTTCTTCGACATGTCTCGTATGAAATGAAAACTAAAACACCTACAGGCGTCTCTTTTGCAACTTAAGCGACAGATGCATTCGTTTTAATTTTAATTTCATATTGAACAGTCCAAGTCCTTGTAACCATTTATTACAAGGATGTCCATACAAACATTATCTGGTATGAACACCGTACACTTGAGTAAGTCTTTGGTAAATAGTCTCCTTCCATTTCCGCAGTATGCTAAGAAAGAACCTGTCTGCCACATGCCTTACCTGCAACTGACTTTCGTTAGATCTTATATCCCAGTTTACCCTAATACCCCAGTAGTTGTATGAGCCGACCGATTCCAGTTTTTATTCTCTGTTATTGTAGTCGCAGAATACTATGCTTTTACGTTTTCTGAAAGACACAATTTTACACTTCTGAACATTTAAAACAAGTCTTCATTCGTGGTACTTCTTTGAAATTTTATCAAGATTAAACTAAATATTTGAGGTGCTTTTTCAGACATTACTTCATTATAGAATACTAGAAGATCGGGTAACATTCTGAGTTTACTCCCAATTTTGTCTGCAAGGTGATTCCTCCATACCAAGAAATCCTCAATCGAATCACCAATTTTGTTTGACACCACACGTGATATTACTTTCAGTAATAATAGTTTGTGTGGTACAAGGTCAGATGCTTTTCGAAAGCCAAGAGGGATTAGACTTTCTTAACTTCCTGTTTGCTTTGACCCATTATTTTAAAGATTAGAGAGCTACCATGCTTGCACTTATCCCAAAGAAGACCTTTTTAATTCATCGATACAACCTCCCCAACTTTTTACTATTGACATCAATATGTAAGGTCATATGTAAAATTGAGTTGTCAACTCCTTCATCCAGACACTGGAGCTGAGGTTCGAACTCTGTGGTTTTCCGAAGTTGGTTAAAGGGAACGTCTACAACTATAGCAGAGGACGGCACGAGTCTACCTACGATCGACTGACGTTCAACAGTGCTCCCAATGACAATGACATCGATGAAAAGGGAATCCATAAAGCTCCTAGTCTCTCTTCATTCTCCCCTTCATCCTTTCAGCACCAAAATCAGTTATAGCGCTTACCGTAAATATCTGTTTCGAACATTGAGGATTTCAGCCAAACTATGTCAGTACATTTATCAATCTATTATGCAAACCTAAAATTTTCTAGCAAGAAACAAAACTGTCCAAAAAATTTTGCAAGTAATTTAAAAAGGCACTTGAGAGTCATTTGTTAATCAATACACTCAAGGATTACTCAGATAACATAGAGAAGGGCTTTGGTGAAAATCGTAACTCAACTAAATCTTAACACAAAACATCTGTCATTTCACAACATAGTTTTGAAATATAACGTTAGTTTTTCGCTGGGAAACTTTATACCAAACTATAGCAGTGGGTCCTACTAACCTTCTCTCTCATTCCTCAACATCACACCCGCTATATAAGCATGATGACTTAGTTTTTCAAACCAGCAAATGGGGAATTGCGGTGAATAAAATAGAAACCAAACATAATCGCCGTGGTCCCGATGGCAGCTGATAGTATGTGTCTGATCTATGCCGTGCGTGCAGAGATTTGTATCGAGAAATGGAACGACAATGTAGCGCTAGCTTTCTACGTTATTAAATAACTTCTTTGCTAGGGATAAACCTAGTGAGGTGCTGCTGTTTTAAATGGACTACCTATACATTCGATAGGAATCGAATTTCCATATGGCCATTGTGATTTAAGTGTTCTGCAGTTTTTCTTAATTTCTTTACGCAACTGCCGAAGTGGTTCTTAATTTAATACCAATCTAATCAGTATCTAACTAGACCTATAAGTATGTTAATGCCTGTAGGTGTAAGTATGCTTTCTGTTCTTAAACTTCAATACTGTGTGACCCATATACTTGTGAAACTGTATGAATACAACAAATGTCAAATTGTGATGAAGAGAACTCCTTGCTTCAACACACAAGAAAATATTGTGAAGGAGGTTCGCATTCAGAAATCGTTCCATGGCTTCATGGTGAGACAACTTTCGGATCACCACGGATCGTCAACACTGTGACCATCGTTGCGGATTTGGGCTTGACTCTGAGCACTATGGGACTTAACCTCTGAGGTCATCAGTCCACCAGTCTACTTAAACCTAACTAACCTAAGGACATCACACACATCCATGCCCGAGGCAATTTCGAACATGCGACCGTAGCGGTTGAGCGATTCCAGACTATAGCGCCTAGAACCGCTCGGCCTCCCTGGGCGGAGTTGCGGATTTCCTTGACCATAGAAGTGGAGAGATATATGACGGTATGGTATCGATATTTCCAACGACCACAGTGGACACATGTTACCAGTCCGCATCGTTTTCATTAAACGGGACTAGCGCCGGCCGCGGTGGTCTAGCGGTTCTAGGCGCTCAGTCCGGAGCCGCGGGACTGCTACGGTCGCAGGTTCGAATCCTGCTTCGGGCATGGATGTGTGTGATGTCCTTAGGTTAGTTAGGTTTAAGTAGTTCTACGCTCTATGGGACTGATGACCATAGATGTTAAGTCCGATAGTGCTCAGAGCCATTTGAACCATTTTTGAAACGGGACTAGCACTTAGCTCGATGGTATGGGTTGCCTTCGAGTGAACAACACGACAATGTCTGTTTCACATAGCCGGTGATTTGGACAGCAATGTTACACTTCTGAAGTGTTTGTAACGGTGGCTGTGACATTTTTGCCCATTTCATATATTGCCCATACTGATCTGATCTTCCCCGCTATAGAGGTGTTCGACTGTTAGCCCTGCCCAGAATTTAGTTCAGATCTCTCACCTAGAGACATCACGTGGTCGTCCGCTGCTGAGAGACTAGAGCACTAGTACTTGCCAGCCACCATGACTGATGAATTCCGGAGGCGGCTGAAGTTACATGGAATTACGAACCACCATCTGCCATCCAAGCTCAGTTTACGTTGATGCCCAGCCCTGTTAGACCCGTTGCTGTTCCTTTTAGAGTGCTCAATTACCTACAATTCACTCGTGTATTTTTGACATTAAGTTGCGCCGTTATAGGTAAATGAAATAATTTTATGGTATTATTGGTCTGGAGACCCCATCTGGAATGATTCAGCTTCCTAGTTCAAATCTTTATATTTGGCAATACTACGGCGACTTGTGCGTCGATGATGATGAAATGAAGATAGGACACCACAGTAACGCTGTCCCAGAGCGTATAAAACCAATTCGGTGAGGATTCGAGCCTTGGAGATCATGATTTAGAAGCCGCATATGTAAAATTCCGTTATTTAGCTAATCTCCTTTTGATATAATCTCAATGGCCAGGAGGGCACTGACGCGCAGGAATGATTTTAAAGTTTCACACAGTCAGTACAACGTCATTTCAACGCTGTTATAAGGTAAAGAGGGAGTTCGTGCCGTTGTGTGGTACAAATTCACAATTTCGCTTGACTCTGGTTCTACGTACCATCAGTCCGCCAAGGACCATATACATACTTACACCTTTCATTTGTTTTTTAAAGTCTGTAATTCAAAACGTCAACACATCCGGATGACGGATTAGATAGGAGACAAGCCGGGATCAGCATTTACGGCCATTACAGTAGCGCTGTCCCGTGAGAAAGGATTATGCATTTTAATTTTTTTTCCTCTTTCTTGCGAGGACAACAGCGCCAAGTGGCGCCTCGCGCGGGTGTTTCTGTAAGCAGCGCCGCGCTCCCTGCTGGTGAGCGGCGGGTTGCCGTCAGTCGCGCGGCAGGCGTCGCTAGCGGAAGCAGCGCAGTGGGTTAGCGGCAAGTTCTCACGCCGCAGCGCGATCGCTAGAGAAAACGGCGTGCTGAAATTACGTCCGCTGTCCATCTCGCTAATCCTACCGTCACTCGGCGTCCCTAGGCGCTGAAAACTTCCAGCCGGGCTCCGTACGTGAGTACTGAGAGATCCAAAACTGATTTTCGTGCACTATAGAAAAAAATTACTGCAATAACAACGTAGTTAAGTATTGTTTTTACAGTTATACGAACAATTCGCCTAATTCTCAAATTCTCATACGTCGGGCTCTTTCCAGTCACTCGTTCCCAATAACCATGCATTATGTATCTTCAAAAATGTTGTGGAGGGGTTGGAGTGCTTTTCTTAAAGTGAAGATTAAATTTATTTGAAATTAACCAAGTTTTGCCTCAATTCTGAGCACTACTGTTCAAATTTTGCGTATTTCCGACTGCAATTTTATACATGTCAATCACGACAGTAAGCACACTACAATTAAAAAAATAAATTGCCAGTATAAAGATAAAGACTGACACCTTGTATTTTAGCATATGATTGCATAAAAAGTTTGTTCCATGGCTCCCTGCGAAGCTGACAAAACATTTGGAAATCAAATCTGAATTCCAAAGAGGAAATGGTTGTTGTAGCCCGTCACAGAGTTTTAAAAATAGCACCCTAAGCAAAACTAGTGAACATAAAATCGCATGACACGGCGGTGGACTCCGTAATATAAGCAATTAATCGCAGTATATTTCTCAACAGTTTTAAATGCATTGTTCCTCTTAGAATAACTTACTAACAGTTTGCTGTGCCTCCTACAAAACTGTTGTCAGCCTACAATGATTTACATTAATCTTATAAGTAATACGTTCTCTGGAACACGAAGCTTGGAGGGGGCTAGAACGTTCTTTGCGGTACCCATCAATAAATTTTTCTAAAACTTATTAACAAAAGGATCTTTCGGCCTTGTCCCCATCATTCAGCAACTGTTTGATATTCAACATGCTAGCTTTACATTTGAAGTTAATATTTTAATGTATGTAAGTAGACCGTTGTATCGACAGCTGTGGTTCTCTCATCGAAAGAAAATCAAGGGAATCAATAAAACACACACACACACACACACACACACACATATATATATATATATATATATATATAATATTTTAATGTATGTAAGTAGACCGTTGTATCGACAGCTGTGGTTCTCTCATCGAAAGAAAATCAAGGGAATCAATAAAACACACACACACACACACACACACACACATATATATATATTAGTTCTTCTTCTCTGCGTCTAACGGTCTTCAAGAAAGATATTAGTAACTGATGTTTTCTGCGCAAACGGTATTGCACTACTAACTGAGCTACCTCTGCAGTCTAGGCCAACAGTATTTCGTCCCACGCATCCATCCTTCAACACTGACCTGTTCCTCAAAGGAAAATAGCTTTAATGGCTTGCTCTTGCCCCGTGTGCTTGGAACTGCTGTACTTCGAATTATCAGCGATGGCAGTCTAGTTTAAGCTTGTTCTGCTCATCTATGCCACGCATTCTATAAAACCAAACGAGCGTTCAGTAGAGTTCTGAGCGCTCTGATGTGATCGTCGTAGCCAATGCGACCATTAAACGTGGTCTTAGGAACTTATTTAGTGAGTTTTTAATTAATTGCCTGTGAGCTGTCATCACTGATGATGGTGGTAAGCCAGAAATTCTACACAAACAAGTGAGAGACATGATTAGCAGGACACACCTTCTATCCAGCGCAAAGCACATCTATGTACGTACCGCAAATATCGTTAGGAAACGCAATAATGCAATGCTATCTGCGAGGAACGCCATGTTCATGAATCGGACCATAACCAATCTAAAAATATACTACTCCAAACAGCAACAATTATTAGTCCCCACATGACGCCAATACTGATGGAATGTTGTTCAATAAATAATCCTTAGTCGCCAATAAAAATACTATAGTCTCTCACGCGCTACGAGCAAGCTACAAGTTCTACATAGGAATGAGCGGGACCTGTTCTGTAGGAAATTTGATTCAATTCAGTTTTGTACTGGGACACGTTTTCACTGGAGGGGTTGTGGTTTTCGCGTTATTTAAGAAAACTTACAAAAGTGACCTTCAAACGCACCTCCACCCCACACTCATCCTTCGCCACTCAGTATTTCTAATATGTTTTCCATGGCACTACCTCTAACCACTTTTTAAAAAAGCATGAACTATTCCTAGTATTGTACCTGTTTTGGTTTCAATTGATTCGGTGATTACGCCACCAGCATAATCGGCTTTTTTATGATGATTATTAATTTAAATGTGTCTGTGACGATAATGAAGGAAAAACTACTTTTGTTAGCGTTACACTAAAACTAAATACATTAACAGTTCGATGCAAGTTAACCCTTACAAGCAAAGTAATAACCAGAAGGCTTGACGGTTACAACGAGATAATTGTTAATTTGTGCTTTTAAAATTCGCAAAACTGTGTGTAAAATTTAAACAGGCGTTAATTTTACAATCTGTAAGTGCTCGGCTACGCTAATGATGTAATAAGGCCAGTTAATCAAGACGAAATAAGGATTGAGCGTGTGGTCTAGCGGTTCTGGCGCTGCAGTCCGGAACCGCGGGACTGCTACGGTCGCAGGTTCGAATCCTGCCTCGGGCATGGGTGTGTGTGATGCCCTTAGGTTAGTTAGGTTTAAGTAGTTCTAAGTTCTAGGGGACTTATGACCTAAGCTGTTGAGTCCCATAGTGCTCAGAGCCATTTGAACCATTTTTTTTTTTTTTTTTTTTTTGATTGAGCGTAGGAAGTAATTCGTCCAGTCGCAAATATTTGTGTAATGCTAAGAGAGAGCCATTGAGCCATTGACAACATACCAGAAATCCTGACCGGTGGGGGCTGAGTGTGAGTAATGGTGATTTTGAACGCCACATTTCAACGTATTGCTTGAATATCACGAAAACTGCGGCTTCTAGCGGAAACGTATCCCAGCACAGATTTTAACTAAATTAAATTTCATATAAGAAGGTACTCCCCGTTTTTGACTGTACCACTAATAATATTCGTGTAGCATGCGAGGCAAAAAAAAAATTGCGCGTTTTTTTATCGGGGTGGGGATGGGGGTGGGGGTAGGGGTGGGGGTGGGGGTGGGGGGCAGGAGTAACTTTGCTGGTTGCGTAAAATAAAAGCGGCAGAGGCAGCTGAATCGCCTTGTATATACGATGTGGTCAGAAACACTCTGAAGGACTTGTAATGGTGTTTCAGGGTGCTTTGTGCTGAGAAATGATTATTCAGAAGAAAAGATTCGATTCACTGCGACGCTTCCCATTTAATTAGCATTGAAGTTAGTCAATCAGGCCGTTTCGAGCGCAAATTGAAACGGCCCACTAGAGACGGTGACGTCAACGTGTTCTTAGTTTGGTTTCCTAAAACCACACAGGAAAACCACAAGAAATTGGACGTGGGACGGTAATAAGGATCGACCCCAAGCCAAAGGCTGAGCAGTCTCCAGCTCTGTTATCTTTGGTATGAAAATAACTCTCACTAATTGTGTCTGGTGGTTGCTTGAAGTTGAATGCGCAATGGTCTGATTGGCTGATTTCAACGGTAACTGAGTCGGTGTAACGTACTGCATTTTTTCTTAACAATTATTTCTCAGTGCAACCTACCCTGCAACACCCTTACAAGCTTTTCCACTGTTTCTCACCACGCTGATCATACTAATCTTTGAGATTTCCTCAATACAGGTCTTAGTCCAACATGACAGCAATTGAGAAGTTCTGATATAATAGCACACAAGTATCCTCTCGTCAAGTTGTTCTTCCATGTTTTTCCCATCTAGGTTATTCCTTTCATCTTCACTAAGTCTTGTCATTATGATCTGTACTCTTTGGAATCAGTCCGTCGTGCCTCGTACTCTTCTCCTTGTTACCTACGTTTCTTGTCTGACTACAATTCTTGTTTCTTCCGTGTTTCTCAAATGGTGATAGCACAGCAATATTCTTCCATCAAACGCTCCACATTCTCCTTTTTTCACTTCCATTCTCTCCAACGCTTCATTATTTGTTATCATTTCTTTTCTTGATATTCGTAGAGGTCTTCTCTAAAAGATCCCTCTAATACTTTGAGCTTAATACGTTTCTTATTAGTTACCCATATATCTGCTCTATACGAGACTATTCTTATATCGATTTGCAGCTGGTTCTTTTAGTTCTATTCACCACATTCCTGTTGCGACGACTGAACTGAGAATCCCAGTAACTTTCTGGCCGTTATAATTCCTTTATTAATTTCAAAGTTTGGTTTTTCTCTTTCCTGAAGCGTACCCCTAGAAGAAAAAATCATTGATATTTCTTCCTATCTATGTATAGTTCATATACCAGATGGTCATAATTAAACCTTCCTAATTTAACACGTTATAACATGGAAACTAACGACCGTACGAGTACCAAACTTGGTAGCATTAATCTCCAGAGTATGGAGTGCATGATTTCCATGCGTCACAGCGCCACCGTCCAGTTCCAACAATGGCCACCAGGTGCTGTGATCAGTCATAGTGATTCGTAGTCTCACGCACTGACCAGTTGCAGTGCACCTGTTGATGTGTCAATACGAGCTTGGACAGAAGGAGCAGGGTATCATAGGGGAAGCTGTATTATCGAAACAACATTAATGCTCCAGCTACACTTCAAGAATATCACCGGCTAAAAGAGCTGCGGAAGGATCCTTTTTCTCTACCTGCTGGGCGGAGCATGTTGAAGAAGTTCGAATCAACTGGAGAACTGGGAGTCGCTCCAGGAAGAGGTCGACGAACAGTTGCACCACAGGTGGTTGATGAAATCGCTACTGCTATGGCAGAAAAAGCTGTGCGCAACTCCCAATCGTCAGACAGTGCGCGTGCTGTATCACGACAGTTACCTGTATATATCCTGTGGTCCACTGTACAGAAGGTGCTTCGAGCCATTCTCAAACCGTATCCGCACAATATCCATAACGTACAGCAGCTTACACCACAGAACGCACAACGGATTGTTGACTTCGCTCTCCACTTTCTCGCAAGGATTGAAGTTGACGAGGGCTGGCCCTGGACCATACTATAGACAGACGAGGCTCATTTTTCTCTGACATGTGGGGCGAAATACCGAGTGTGGGGATCTTCACCTCAGATCAGTGTGCATAAAATTCCTCTGTATGGTGAACGTGTCACCGTATGGTGTGGCTTGACGGCTATGTTCATCGTCGGCCAACTCTTTTTTGAACAGTTTGGCACTCAAGGACCAGAGTGTTCCGGCGTAAAATCAAGCGCCGGCACGTCGGCCTGAACGATACAGCGGAGAAGGCTGTGAGACGACGTCAGCCAATAGAACGCTGACTAGGACAACACCACAACAGGAGCGGCACCGATACGAAGAGACTGTAAGCGCCGCTCCAGATAGCGTCGGTTGCACTAGAAGAGCCGAACTAGAAGACGAGCCATAAACCAAACGATTTAGCTGTGACTCGTGAACTACAGTAGAATCCCGCTAATCCGAACCCCGATAATCCGAACATGAAAAATGTAAGTCTAAGTTTTGTGTGTGCCACAGACGGCCCCTGCCAGGCAGACTACACACAAGACACCCCTGGGTACCATACAACATACACAAGCACTGGCAGGCGCAACCAAGAGGAAAACAATTCTTCAAAGTAAACAGAACTTGCTAGAGACTAATGCGAACCTTTTTCTGCAGAGGTCGCCTCACAGACACAGGGAAAGTTGGAGTACTCCGCCGACCTCCGCCGGCTTTATAAGGCCAGCGCAGCAGCAGTACAGCCAGTTCCTCGCCGAGCTAGGACCAGCTCTTGATGAATAGTCGTCTACATGTTATTTGTGTATATAGTGATTGTTCGAGAAGTGTAGTTCAGTTTCAATAAACGACATTATACTGAGTGTTCTACAATACTGAGTATTCTTCACTAAGTATGGAAAACTGCACGGTCAGCTGTTTTCCACACATGCCCCATCCGCTACCATCCACTCATCTACGTCTCTTTCACTAGCTTCTTCCATCCAGGGCTTGTCTGTATCATTTGTAGTATTTTCCTCTTCATTTTCAACTAGGTTGTCCTGAGATTCAAGAGATGTCCACACTTTTCTCCACGATTTTGTCAGAGTATTTTCTGAAATATTCTGCCATACCTCAGCCGCCCGATAAACAACATCCTTCACATTGGTCTTTTGTATTTTTTCCACTAAATGAATGCTACCATCTTGGATCAGCAGTCTTAAAAATTGTTTTCTCTTAGTCAGTTTTAATGTTTGCAGCGCGCCCTGGTCCATCGGCTGTAGAAGTATTGTAACATTCGACGGCAAAAACTTCACCACAATTTCTTCAGCACACAATTCCCTAATGCTGGGAAGAGATGGCGCGTTATCAATCAAAAGGATTGCACGTGGAGTTAAGTGACTTTCCTTAGAAAACGGTCGAACAGAGAGACCAGATTGCCCGTGAAACCATTCTTTGAACAGCTTTCCATCCACCCATGCTTTTTTCTGGTTGCGATAATATACGGGCAGGGATTTCATGTTGCAGTTTTTAAAAGCTCTGGGCCCAGCAGATTCGCCGGTCAGCATTAAAGGCAGCTTGTGATTACCATCATCTTTGCTACACGCTAATAAAGTCACACGATCTTTGCACATTTCAAAACCAGGAGCACTGTCTTCTGCTTTTAACACCAGGCATTTTGTTGGCAATGCCCTAAAATTAAAGCCAGTCACGTTAGCGTTATAAATTAGTTGGGGAGAATAGTTTCCCTCTCTTACAATTTTTTCAAACTCACCCCAGTATTCCTTCGCAGTATCATGGTCAGAAGAAAGCTTCTCTCCAATAATTATTAGCTGACGGATTCCATGAGGTTTTTTGAATCTGTCCAACAAACCCGTACTCGAACTAAAAGACTCATCACCATTCATTAACTTGTTCAGGTAAACAGCCTTCCCCTGAACCAGTGCTCCACCCAAACGAGTTCCCCGTTCTCTTTCCTACGTAAACTAAAGGAAAAGAGCGTCATCCACTTTATCGTACTGGGACTGTTTCAAAATCTGCCGAATTTCTAGTGTTTTTCCCTTAGACTTTGTACAGGGCTGTTCAAGCTTCTTCATCCAATCACAAATGGATGCTTTACCAACACCCAGTTCCCTCGCCAGTTTAGATACATTCTCACCATTGTCTATCCACTTCAAGATATTCAGTTTTTCTTTGAGAGTTAATGTTGTATGTCTCCGTTTACTCATGACGAAAATACGTACCCACGACACCTGAACGAATACAGTACAACTGTTACGCGTGCCAGCGATTGATAACTCACATAACCAAGTGCTTTCCGAGCCAACTGGCAGTGCACTGACCTCAGACACTACGAAGGTCTCAACAATGCACAACAGAAAGTGAGCCATTGTTCCCACACCTGTTGCTATTTCTTACCATGGTGTAACTACTTATCTGCTTGGTATATTTCATTCTAGAAACTCGTCCCCGTAATTCCGGCTAATCCTAACAAATTGGTAATCCGAACAAGGTCCGGTCCCAATCAGTTCGGATTAACGGGACTCTACTGTACATTAATTGCTTGTATGGAAATTTTATATATCGAAGAACATTGATTATTTGAATGTCGCTAATTGCATGCGCCACCTCTTTGTATAAAGGTAAGGCTAAATATTGTCAATTTAATTTACTGTAATAAACATTAATAAGATTTGCTTGAATGTTGTCTAGCTATCCCAGAAAACAGCTTCCAAGGCACCCTATATTAGACGAGTGGGCAGTAACCCACACAAAGACGTGGAGCGTTGACTGGCCAGCGCTTCTGTTATATCATTCGTCAGCATGCCGTACCCGCCCAAAAGGAAAGAGAGGCATTGAACTTAACGGTTTTCATGCAAGATAGGGCCGCACCGCAAATCGCTCATGAAGTTGGCCTGCTTCTCCGAAAGACATTTGGAAACGATAGAATTATCAGTCGATCATTTCCAAATGCTTGGCCAGTACGACCACCTGATCTATCTTCCTGTGCGGCTACCTGAAAGTCAGATTTACCATGGGACATTGACACGTGTGCTGATTTGAAGCGCAGCATATAAAGAGAGGTAGCCAGCATAAGTATGGACATGCTTCATTCTACTGTGCTGAATGCAATTCTGCGCTTTCAGACTCTTCTGGACGCTGATAGACATCATAGTGTGCACCTTTTGTAGCAGCAATGGTACTAGTGTGTAATGGTATGATGTACCGTAGCAGCACTTTAAAAGTGTTCCAGTAAAGTTGATTCTTCAGTATTTTTCCTCTACACGTCCTTGACATTAATGCTACCAAGTTTGGTTGGCTCAAATGGCTCTGAGAACTATGGGACTCAACTGCTGTGGTCATAAGTCCCCTAGAACTTAGAACTACTTAAACCTAACTAACCTAAGGACATCACACACATCCATGCCCGAGGCAGGATTCGAACCTGCGACCGTAGCGGTCGTGCGGTTCCAGACTGTAGCGCCTTTAACCGCTCGGCCACTCCGGCCGGTTAAGTTTGGTCCTCGTACGATTATTAGTTTCCGTGTTATAACATGATAAATAGGGAAGTTTAATTATAACCACCCAGCAGACCAGTGGCACGCTATTATGAACTTTTGTGAACCTTCAGACATAAGTGTTTGTTTTCTATTGCTAATAGGTTGCATATGTAACTAGCATCCCCCTTGCCTTGTGCTATGACGATTAGGTCACCAGCAAATACAACGCGATATACATATTTTCCTAAATCTTAGACGGGACGTTATGTCTTTCATCATCCTTCAGTATTACTTCTTCATATGGGATTTCCATCTACAAGTAGCGTTTCTAAATGCCTGTGCACCTATCACAATCGACAGCTCTTTTTGAGACGGTGTCAGCCCTACACATGCAGTGACATAATAATTCTAAGTTTTCGAAAACAGCCACAAGTTCGGAGGAACACAAATTATATCGTGTTACGTTTTCAGCGTTTGATTTCTTCTTAGTGAAGTCAGAGTTACTCTGCTGAAGGTGCCACGCGGGATTAGCCGTGGGGTCTCAGGCGCTGCAGTCATGGACTGTGCGGCTGGTCCTGGCGGAGGTTCGAGTCCTCCCTCGCGCATGGGTGTGTGTGTTTATCCTTAGGATAATTTAGGTTAATTAGTGTGTAAGCTTAGGGACTGATGACCTCAGCAGTTAAGTCCCATAAGATTTCACACACAACTGAACATTTTTTTCTGGTGAAGGTGATTAATGACCATATGTACCGTGTGTGGATGTATCGTATCTATAATACTGAGTGTCGTATCGATTGTATTTTCGTCGATCGATCACAGTGCGTGGCGCTCCGCTATCTCCTCGGAAGAGTGGTGTGTGTTCTGTTGGACATATCCAACAGAATAGGCAACACTCGAATACATATTTCAGTAAGAGCGCAACATTGGTTTCAATGTGTTGCACTAGCGTCGTCTGAACTCCTATGGGAATCAATAATTTGCGACTAGGGGGTTAATGGATGAGCGAAGCAGCATGGAAGTGATAAGTAGGAAATTTGAGTTGCGAACCGTGATCGGATGGTCGAATAGGTTAAGGCAACTGATCACGAGAAACGCTAAATCCGGGTTCGAGTATCGATAAGGCATATTCAGCTTTCGCCACAGCATTACCACAAAGCGCCGACCGGCAGGAAGTCACGCTTTCTCACCCATCACTTCCCTTTCTTTCCCTATTCTCTGTTTCATATAAATTTAATCGGCCTCCGCTAACCGTCGCTAGAGAGGCCACACCAGATGCTGTCGAGTTCGCATTACCTCACTGCCTATATTTGTGAATGGGCCGCGCGTCTTTTTTAAGCCGCCGCACTTGGAGCTCCGCCCTCGGATTATCCTCATATTTTCTTAGGACTAGCTGAGTACCCAGCATTCTATTATCGCATTTCCTCTTCCTCCTTCTCTTTGATCATCTCCTATTGCCTTCTATCTGTCCATCTCCTTCGGCCCTCTCTCCTCTCTCTATCTAACTCTGCAACAGTCCCCCCCCCCCCCCCAAATCAACCCAATGCGCGCGACAGCTGCCTCTGTGTGTCACTGGCTGTCAGTCCATCTGCTGTTCCCCACGCTCTCTGCTCATATACTACTCCCACCTCCGCACTCTGTCCATATGCTTCTGTCCCCTCCATCCATCTGCTCCTTCCCTCTCCAAACCCTTTTCGGAATACATCTTCTCCTCACTCCTAAATCTCCTCCTTTCTCTGTCCTTTTTATCCACACACACTCTCAGTCCATCTCATCCTCCCCATTGTCCACCTCCCTTTTCTTCCTTTTATCAACCTCCCCTTCCATTTCTCTGTTTACTTCCTCCTTCCAGCCTCCCTGACAGTTGCTTCTCAGTTCATGTTCTCCTCCCCCATTCTCTGTCGAGCTCCTCCTTGTTCCTTCCTTTGTCGGTTGTCTCCTCCTTCTATCCACCACCCTTCCGTTTCTCTGTCCATTTCCTCTCCACCTGTTCCCTCATATCCTTGTGCACAACCTCCATCCAAACTCTTTATCTCTCCACCTGTTACTCCCCCCTCCTGTTTCCATGTTGTCAACCCATCACAATAGGAAGTTTCTGGTTCCAACCACAATAATATCTCTTTCCTGACTTTAACATGTCAACCACATTTCGTTAAAATCGATCAATCGAACTAACAGGAGATTTTTAGCTGGGTCTTTGCCATAGAACGCTCATGTCATATTTATTCCACAAATATGTCACACATATGTTCGCACATATTTCATCTGTATGTGTAGCATGTTTGTCGTCCAATTTCGGTTTCATGTAGCTCAATCTCTACAAAGTTATATCTCCTGAGGTATGTGCTCTACATTTACACGATATTGCAGGTACATTGAGTGGTAAATTTTTATTCTGTTAGTGGAAAGTGTTGTGAATAGAGTTAGTTATAAAGACGTAATAAACATCGTGCGTAATGCATCAGTTTTTCATGCATCTCAGTGATTGTGTCATGTCCTGACCTTTGTGTCGTACAGTGATATAATTTTGTAAGTCCATTCAACGGTATAGATGAAAAACATTCTCAAAACCCGTCGCGAATGTTCGGACGCCCCCCCCCCCCAAAAAAAAACATTCGTTCCTCATATTAGGTGCATTGTGCTGCCACCTACTGCCAGGTACTCCACATCAGCGACCTCAATAGTTCCAGGCATCATGAAAGAATAGAATGATGCGCTCCGTGGAACTCGCGGTCTTCGAACGTGGTCAAGTGATTGGATGTCACTTGTGTCATACTTCTGTACGCGAGATTTCCACACTCCTAAACATCCCTTGGTCCTCTCCGATTTTATAGTGAAGTGGAAACGTAAAGGGACACGTACAGTAGAAAAGCGTACAGGCCGACCTCGTGTATTAACTGACAGAGACCGCTGACAGTTGAATACCGTCGTAATATGTAATAGGCAGACATCTATCCAGTCCAACACACAGTAATTCCAAACTGCATCAGGATCCACTGCAATTACTATGACAGTTAGGCGGAAGGTGAGAAAACTTGGATCTCATTTTCGAGCGGCTGCTCATTAGCCACACATCACAACGGTAAATCCCAAACGACACCTCGCATGGTGTAAGGAGCGTAAACATTGGACGATTGAACAGTGGAAGAACGTCGTGTGGAGTGACGAATCACAGTACATAACGTGGTGATCGGATGGCGGGTGTGGGCATGGCGAATGCCCGGTGAACATCATCTGCCAGCGTGTGTAGTGCCAACAGTAAAATTCGGAGGCGGTGGTGTTACGGTGTGGTCGTGTTTTTCATGGAGGGGGCTTACACCCCTTGTTGTTTTGCGTGGCACTATAACACACAGCACCATAGACTGGTGAACAGGCGTCCTCTAGAACATCTGTGAATTTTTTAACTTTTCTTTTGAGTCATCAGTCTGCTGATTGCTTTGATGCAGCTCGCCACGAATTCTTCTCCTGTGCCAACCTTTTCATCTCAGAGTAGCAATTGCCACCTACGTCCTCAGTTATTTGCTACATGTAATCCAATATTAATCCAATCTCTGTCTTCCTCTAAAGTTTTTCCTCTCTACAACTCCCTTTAGTGCCATGGAAGTAATTCCCTGATGTCTGAATAGATGTTGTATCACATTGTCCCTTCCCTTTTTCAGTGTTTTCCATATATTCCTCCACTCTCCGATTCTGCTCAGAACCTTCTCATTCCTTGCTTTATCAGTCCACCTAATTTTCAACATTCTCCTGTAGCACTACCTCTCAAATGCTTCAGTTTCGGTTTTCCCACAGTCCTTGTTTCACTACCATACAATGCTGCACTCCAGACGTACATTCTCAGAAATTTCTTCCTCAAATTAAGGTCTTGTTTGATACTAGTAGACTTTCCTTGGCATGGATGTCCTTTTTGCTGGTGCTAGTCTGCTTTTGATATGCTCTCTGGTGCGTCCGTCACGAGTTATTTTGCTGCTTGGGTAGCAGAATCGTTTAACTTAGTCTTCAGCATGCTTCCGAATTCTGATCTTAAGTTTCTAGCTATTTTCGTTTCTCGTAGTTCTCATTACTTTCTTCTCGCTCTTAGTCGTACTCTGTACTCAGTCTGTTCATTCCACTCAACACAACCTATAATTCTTCTTCACTTCTACCGAAGATAGCAAATTAATCAGCGAATTTGTCTCTGAGAGCTTTCCACCTTCTATTTTAATCCCACTCCTCAGCCTTTCTTTTATTTCCATCATTCCTTCTTCGATGTACAGATTGAACAGAAGGATCGGAAAACTACATCCCTGTCTTACATGCTTTTTAGTACGAGAACTTGGTTCTTGGTCTTCCATTCATATTGTTCCTTCATAGATCTTCTACTTATTGTATATTACACGCAAGTCCCCACAGTTTGCTCTTATATTTCTCAGAATTTCGAACACCTTGCAAATTTTACTTTGCCGAACGCTTTTTTTCAGCACGAAAAATCCAATGAACGTGTCTTGATTTCGTTCAGTCTCGCTTCCATTATCAACCATAACGTCAGAACTACCTTTCTAGTGCCTTTATCTTTCATAAAGCTAAACTAATTGCCATCTTATTAAATCACCATTTTCGTTTCAGTTATTCTGCATATTATTCTTGCTAATAACTTGGATGCATGAGGTTTTGAGCTGATTGTGCGAAAATTCTCGTCCTCTCCGGCCCTTGCAGTCTCAGAACTGTGTGGATAATGTTTTTTCATTCTACACACCAACGTTTTTTCCAGTGGTTGTAGTAATTTCGATGGATTGTTATAAATGTGATGTGCTTTACTTGATTAAGTTTCTAATCTCTTTACTGTCGAGTCCTGTTTCTTCTTCTGTCAACTTCGCAGACAAGTCCTCCCACTCATCTGTTCGATATCTCTTCTGCATTTAACAGTGTAATTCCAATTACACTCTTAACGTTACCGTCTTGCCTTTAATGTCACTGAAGGCTGTTTTGATTTTTCTGTGTCCTGAGTCAGTCCTTCCGACAATCATTTCTTTTTCGATTCCATCACATCTTACCACCTGTAACTATTGTACAAACTACAAACAGTAACATCGCTGTAATACTGCAGTTGAGTACCTCCGAAATTATTTTTACACCTAAGAGATTCGTAACAAGATCATCTGGTTGACCTAGAATATTCTGAAACCAGCCCCAAATCTGCTTTGATATTCGCTAAGCTCATACTTATTCGTTACACGACATACCGGGAAACCAACCGGTGGAATAACTAAATGACTGTATTCGCGCCGTTCCGGTAGCAAACTGCAGCCTGCAAGTTCGAGGTGTTCTGCGGGTTGCCGCTAACACACCTGACAGGCGTCCCCTTTCACGCAGTACCTAAACAAATACCGAGTATCTCATTAAAGAGCCATAACTTTTTCTCCTGTGGTTCGCCAAGGATCTGCAATTCCGTTTTCTCAGTAAGTGAATGTGCTGAGTCGTAATATTGTTGTGGCCTTCCGTCTAATGACTGGCTCGATGCAGCTGGTCTATCCTGGGCAACCTTCTTCATTTTTGCATTCCTATTGAAATCTTCTCCATTTGATTCTTCATCCTCTACTCACCTGATCTCCCTCTGCAATTTTATGCGACACTCGTCCCTCCATTACGAAACAAAACAATTGTTATTGTCTCGGCAAATGTGCTGTCAACTGGTTCCTTCTTGTAATCAAGCTTCGCCCCAAATTTCTTTTCTCCACAACTTCATTCGGCACCTCCTGCTTGGTTATACAGTCAACTAACCTAACTATCTGCATTCTTTTGCAGTACCGCATATCAAAGGTTTGCTGTTCTCGCCATGTCTGAAGTGTTTATCATCCACAATAAACTTCGACACAACGTTATAGCCGGCCGGTGTTGCCGTGCGGTTCTAGGCGCTACAGTCTGGAACCGAGCGACCGCTACGGTCGCAGGTTCGAATTCTGCCTCGGGCATGGATGTGTGTGATGTCCTTAGGTTAGTTAGGTTTAATTAATTCTAAGTTCTAGGTGACTGGTGACCTTAGAATTTAAGTCGCATAGTGCTCAAAGCCATTTGAACCATTTGAACCATAACGCTATACACGAGATATATACCTCCAGATAATAAGCTGAAATTTTTATTCAGAGTTAAGAAATTTATGTTCTTAGGAAACACATTTCTTGCTACTGCCACATCGCATCTTGTATCCTTTCAGTTGGGTTGGCTTGTCTGCATGGAGAAACATTAAATTCAGGATCTCTCGAAAACGCGTCTTTTTATCTGCGATTTTTTTATAATAAAATGGCAGGAAACTACATGTCGGTACATAAGGCTTCCTGCAATTGACGTGTACCGTGCTATAAGTTGTGTGGTACGAAAGTACACCGCTTTCAACGCCGCCGCACAGTGATGATCTGTAAAAAGCGAGTCATTTTGATGGAGGACGAGGAGCAGATCAATGTTCAACGTCTCGTCGACATCGAGGTCATTAGAGATGGTAGGGGTAGACAGTCAGTTGCGCCATTTGAAGGGAACCATCCCGGCATTTTCAGAAAGCGATTTACGGAAACAACTGAAAATCTAAATCAGGATGGCCGAACGAGTGTTTGAAACGTCGATCGCCGGAATGCAAGTAGTGTGTGTTAACCGCTGCTCCACCTGGCTCGGTGTGTTTTTGGTGCATTTTGTTTATGAAGTATCAAATAATGATACCTGTAGGTACAGCCATTAAACAGTGAATACCATATACGGAGGGCCAGTGGCTGTTTCGATATTACAGCGCAGTTGACAGCGTCGTGAACTTGAGAGTTGCGAAAAAAAATGTCCGTTTGGCGTCCACCTCCTTTCAAATACATTCTTTTCGCCTTTCGGTCCGCAGCGTTCTCGCTTCCCACGCCCGGGTTCCCGGGTTCGATTCCCGGCGGGGTCAGGGATTTTCTCTGCCTCGTGATGACTGGGTGTTGTGTGACGTTCTTAGGTTAGTTAGGTTTAGGTAGTTCTAAGTTCTAGGGGACTGATGACCATCGATGTTAAGTCCCGTAGTGCTCAGAGCCATTTGAACCATTTTTCGCCTTTCGTTTTCTAAAAGATTCCAGATCATTGTTATTGATTTATCAGGAATATCAACAGCAGTTGTTGCTCCCATTTGTTACAAAAATGTATTTATTCCAATTATTATTGCAAAGGCGAAGTTTCCTAGTTGTCAGATATCTTAACATGACTGCCAGCCTATCAGAAAGTAAATACGGGTTACACACTGTAAGTTTTTGCTAGCATGAAACTTACTGTAAAACATGTATACCTGTTCTGGTGTTTATGAACTGGCTGTTTGTAACTTGCCGGTAAATATCTATTTCAGTGATGGAGACCAACTGCAAAAAAAAAAAAAAAAAAAAAAAAAAAGAGAAATCTGATGAAGCACATTACTTCATAGTATCGGTAGTTATCGCAACATAGAGAGGAACCGTATTATACACGCACAGAATAACATTAGCCACTACACCTTAACTTTATTCAATTTAAAACCTAAAATAAGATGAAAATTCTAAAAAATGGTTCAAATGGCTCTGAGCACTATGGGACTTGACTTCAATGGTCATCAGTCCCCTAGAACGTAGAACTACTTAAACCTAACTGACCTAAGGACATCACACAACACCCAGCCATCACGAGGCAGAGAAAATCCCTGACCTCGCCGGGATGAAAATTCTGTAGAGGCAACGAATAGCTTCTACTAGTACGTATCTCAGATCGTTGTACAGTAATACGTAGTTTTCCTCTGCCAGTAATTCACCCTTCTTCTACAATCGCTAACAGAATTAACACAGCTACTTTACGCGCGCCCATTTTCGTAAAGAAACTGTACGGTCTGCTAGTAAAAGAAAGCCGACAAGGGCCGCTGGAGAGCGCTGAGCGTGCAAGTCATGTTAACCAGCTTGGAACTGCTTCTTGAGAAGTCTGATGTTCTGTCCGCATCCACGAAAACGTTACCTGCCCCATCCCTTGTGAGTGACAACATTAATTTGTGCTCATTTCTTCGGTGATTAGTCTTCTGAATGCTTAGATGCGGCCCACCACTAATTCCTCTCCTGTGCCAAAATTATCATTTCAGGGTATCAATTGCCACCTACGTCCTCAATTATTTATTAGATGTAATCCAATGTTAATCCAATCTCTATCTTCCTCTACAATTTTTGCCCTCTACAACTCCCTCTACTACCATGGAAATCATTTCCTCATGTCTTAACAGATGTCCTGTCATCTTGTCCCTTCTTCTTATCAATGTTTCGCACATATTCCTCTCCTCTCCGATTCTTTCAGAACATCATCATTCCTTAACTTATCAGTCAACCAAATTCTCAACATTCGTCTGTAGCACCACATCTTACATGCTTCGAGTCTCTTCTGTTCCGGTTTTCCCACAGTCCATGTTTCACTGCTATACAATTCTGTACTCCAGACGTACATTCTCAGAAATTTCCTCCTCAAATTAAGGTCTTGTTTGACAGTAGTAGATTTCTCTCGGTCAGGAAACTCCATTTTACCATTGCTAGTCTCCTTTTGATGTCGTCCTTACTCGGTTCGTCACTGATTATTTTACTGCCTAGGTAGAAGAATTCCTTAACTTCATCTACTTCGTGACCATCCGTCCTGATGTTAAGTTCCTCGCTGATCTCATTTCTGCTACTTCTCCTTTCTTTCGACTTTCTTCGATTTACTCTCAGTCCATATTCTGTACTCAATAGAGTCTTCATTCCGTTCAGCAGATGATGTAATTCTTCTTTACTTTCACCCAGCATAACAATGTCATCAGCGAATGGCATCATCGATATCGTTTCACCTTGAATTGTAATTCCACTCCTGAACCTTTCTTTTATTTCCATCATTGCTTCCGACGTACAGATTGAACAGTAGGGCCGAAAGTCTGCATCGGTGCCTTACACTCTTTTTAATTCGAGTACTTCATTATTGGTCGTACATTCTTATTCCTTCTTGGCTGTTATACATATTGTATACTACCCGTCTGTCTTCCCCTATTTTGCTCATAATTTCGAACATCTTCCACCATTTTACATTGTCGAACGCTTTTTTCAGGTCGACAACTCCTATGAACGTGTCTTGATTTTTCTTTAGTCTTGCTTCCATTATCAACCGCAACGTCATAATTGCTCCTTTCGTATCTTTCCCTTTCCTGAAGCGGAACTGATTGTCATCTAACATAGCCTCAATTTTCTTTTCCATTCTTCTGTATATTATTCTTAACACCAACTTGGATTCAAGAGCTGTTAAGCTGATTGTGCGATAATTCTCGCACTTGGCATGTCTCGCAGTCGTGTGGATGATATTTTGTTTCCGAAAGTCAGATGGTATGTCGCCAGACTTATGCATTCTATCCACCAACGTGAATATTCGCTTTGTTGACTCTTCATGCAGAACCCCTCTCTTGCAACGTCTGTCTTTAGAGTTGACCGAGCATCTCGACGCTTTCGCGCATTTTAAATGAACCCGTAACGAAATGCGCTGCTCGTTTCTGGCTCCTCCCTTATTTCTTCATGAGTACTATCTGGTACGGCTTCCAGATTCCCCAACTATATTCATTCATTGGTCGAATGAGGATTTTGTAAGCTACCACACTTTCAGATGCACTACAATTCACTGAGGATACACCGATTCCCGTGAGATCACCGAAGTTAAGCGCGCTGTCAGTTATGGTCGGTACTTGAATGCGTGACAATCCAGGCCGCCATGCGCTGTTGCAATTTTTCGGGGTGCACTCACCCTCGTGATGCCAATTGAGGAGCTACTCGACTGAATAGTAATGGCTTCGGTCAAGAATACCATCATAACGACCGGGAAAGCGATGCGCTGACCCCACGCCCCTCCTATCCGCATCCTCCACCGAGGATGACACGGCGGTCGGATGGTCCCCGTAGGCCACTCGTGGCCTGACGACGGAGTGAGTACTACACTTCTCTGAGGATTCTTCCAAAGAACCTCAGTCTGGTATTCGTCTAATCTGCGATTAGTTGTATGTGGTCGTTTCACTTCAGATCACTCCTAGATATTTTATGGATGTAATTGCTTCTGCAATCGTATTTTCATACAATAGCACTATGTATCATTGGTTTTATCGTTTCGTTGCAAATGTTATTTTCTAACTTCCTGTGTCTCAGAACTGTGAGAAATACTAATTACTAAATACTAATACTAAATTACGTTTTTCAGATTTGGATAGATGAGAAGACAAATTTCCCTTTCGACAATGTGGGTTTAAAACAAGTGTCCATATCAAATCCCTGTGTAAACAGGGAAACGGTATACACGTGAATTAGAAGGAAGTATCTTTTCCAAATTTACGACTGTACTATAAATCACATTCACGGATCAACCCCCAGATAGAGTCTCCTATAGTTTTTTCGTTATACTCTCCTTGACAGCAATGTTCAAAGACCAGTATATATTGGTGGAAGCGGTCACCTTGCTCTTACGAGCACTCTTCCATGCCTTCTATGAATCTATCTAGATGAGCGTCAAGAATTAAGACTTTAAACGTCTTATATCCCTTCATGTCAAAGTTCCTGACCAGATGCACAGTGATTTCGGCCTTATAACTATCCTAAACTAATGATATAAAGAATTACAATCGCCTTCAAAGTGAGCTTCTTTGGGAATTCCTTATATTGTGTGACCGTCTTTATCTGTGGTTGCACAAACAGGCCAGGTTGCACCTTAGTCTCATGCAGTTTGCGAGAAAGCCTAGGAGGTATCTGAAGGCTGCCGAAACCTTATTCAAACTTCATTTGAAAGATGCAGGAGACACTGTTTCGGCATTCACCGCCATTGTCAAGTACTTGTGAATACAATTTTGGTGAGAATGTGTTATGTTAAAGTGACTACATTAGACTCGCGTTAAGGCTGATGTGACGTCCATATTACGTCAAAATCGAAATGTCTTATTACTCTCACTGTTTTTGTAAGATGGTAAATGACGTAAATATATCGTAACTGAACGTTAATTACGTGTGACAGTAATTGGACAGTCCACGCTTAGGACGCAATTTGTTAACAAAGATTATGCAGATGAACAGCGATGTTATTTTATTAACTAAAATTTGCTACGATTGTCTTTGGTTGTTGTATATGTTACTTCCGATTTATCCATTTCCGTGTTCATAAAGTTCAATAAATTTTTTGAGGTAGTACTTATATCTCAATTCTGTGTGCTGGTTTAATACTTCTTGTAGGTATAATTGCGCAGGTTTCCGCAGCCATAGTCAGTCGACATAAAAGGTTTCTGGGTTTGGTACCGCGTCGTAATGTAAAAACTGCTGCTACTATAGATTTCCAGTATCATGAACGTCCATTGCAGAATCTTTTGTTATTATGTGCAGAATGTGGAGTGGGTTTTCGATCACATCAGCAATTTGATTTTCAATTTTCAAATGTAGAAAGAAGCTCGACTGCTCATTTCCGCTCTCTCTAATTTGTTCCTTGTATCTGACGTCAAAATTTCTCTCTGTTTGGCCAATTTAAAAGTTAATGCTGCAGCCACATGGGATTTATACGTGCCTAGGTTATGAAGTTCGTTCTTCCAGTGGTGGCAGAACGTACTTTTATGAAAGCTTGTTACTAATTCGAGAGACTAGTTGAATATTTGTCGTCTTAAAAAGTAAAGTCTGTTTCTGTCCCTAAAAAAGAAAAATTGTTCACGATATCGCTTTATTCAAACGTCTAACAAAGTGCTTCGTCTAACAAAGTGCTAACCTTATGAGTAACGGAGGCACCAGCGCCGTTGTTGGGTGTACCAGTGGTTCCCACCTGATATCACTTTCTCTCACCAGAATTCGTTTGCCTTTGGTCACTTTCGCGTATTAAAGTGACCTTCGATATCTCTGCTGTCCCAAAACAGAGGACGCTGGGAAACAGAAAAAAAACACACATTTTGGAAGTTTATCAGAAAACCATAATTTTAAAGGCTCCTATTGACAGCCACCCATTCAATAAAATTATTAAATGTTAGTATCGAAGTGAGAAGAGCAAAGCATTTGTCTATTTTTCACACTCTTTACAGATAATCAAGTAGGAAGGAATGGTTCAGACACAAAGGCAATAACATTATGTAACTGATATTTGTGTTCATATATTCGCAATACGTCACATTTGTTAGTGTTGAAGGTCAATTGGCACTTCCTGCACCAGGCGTCGATTCTGTGTAGGTCTTTCTGCATTTTTCTAAAATTTTCCAGCATTGAACTTCTCTATATACAACAGCATCAGCCGCGAAACCATCATGGAACTTCCGAGGCTATCCACTATGTCATTTGCAAATATTATGGATCTGTAACACACCTTTGTTGCACACCCGAAGTTGCTTTTACCTCTAAAAATTTCTCTCTGTTGAGAATGACATGATGTACTCCGTTTGCTAGAAACGTTTCAGCCCAATCGGTAGGCTCGCGTTATGATCATTAGGCGTCAGTGCGGAATTGCATTGAACGCCTCCCGGAAGGCAAGTAACATGGCGTGGACGTCGGCGTTGGTAGCTACTGCTTCTTTTGGTCTCGTGGACGAAGACAGCACGCGATATCTACACGCTGGTTGTTCCTGGAATCCAGTCAGATTCCTACGTAGCGTATTTCCATTCTGCAGAAATGTCAGAGAACGAGAACATAAAACACACTCCGAAATTCTATAAGATGACGCCAGAAATTACAGGCCCATATCGTTAACGTCGATTTTCAGCAGGACTTTAGGATATATACTGTGTTCACACATTATGAATTGACACGCATAGAACACGGATTTACAGAACATGTTCTTATGAAAATAGACTACCTCTTTACTCACACGAAGTTGGAAAATTGTGATAAGATCCTATGGGACCAAACTGCTGAGATCATGGGTCCCTAACCTTACACACTACTTAATCTAACTTAACGTAACTTACGCTAATGACAACACACACACCCGTGCCCGAAGGAGGACTCGAACCTCCGGCGGGGTGAAGCCGTGCGGGCTGTGACAAGGCGCCCCAGACCACGAGGCTACCCCGAACGATTCACACGAAATTTTGAGTGTTATTGACAAGGGACTTCAGGTTGATTCCGTATTTCTATAGTTCCAGAATGCTTTTGACAGTGTGCCTCACAAGCAGCTTGTAGTCAGATTGCGTGCTTAAGGAATATCGTCTCGGTTCAAATGGCTCTAAGCACTATGGGACTTAACATCTGAGGCCATCAGTCCCCTACTGAAACCTAACTAACCTAGATTAGATTAGATAAGATTTACTTTCATTCCAATTGATCCGTAGTGAGGAGGTCCTCCAGGATGTAGAACATGTCAGAAAAACTACAATACATGACAAATATTTACAACTCAAACAAATAAGCTAATATACCATTCCACAGGACATCACACACATCCATACCCGAGGCAGGATTCGAACCTGCGACCGTAGCAGCAACGTGGTTCCGAACTGAAGCCCCTAGAACCGCTCGACCGCAGCGGCCGGCTATCGTCTCAGTTATGCGACCGGATTCGTGATTTCTGTCAGAGCGGTGACAGTTCGTAGTAACTGACGGAAATTCATCGAGTACAGCAGAAGTTATTTCTGTCATTCCCCAAGGTATTGTAACAGGCCCTCTGCTGTTCCTTGTCTGTATAAATGATTTAGGATACAATTTGGACAGCCGTCTTAGGTTGTTTGCAGACGATGCTACCGTTTATTGTGTAGTAAAGTCATCAGAAGATGGAAACAAATTGCCAAACCATTTATAAAAGATATCTGTATGATGCCAAAATTGGAAATTGACCCTGAATAACGACAAGTGAGGTCGTCCACTTGAGTGCTAAAAGGAATCCTTTCGGTTGAATCAAACCTGCAGGCCGCAAATGCAACTAAATATCTATGAATTACTAGCAATTATTTTCATCATGGCAGCGACAACAGGAACCGCTACGAAATTGTCTCGAATGAAAAACAGCCCACAGTAAAATTAAATTCAGATTATTTCTCGTCTTCTGAAGAAGGCTATATAATTATAACAGAAACCATGGTCACGGTTGAAAATAAACAGAATTTAGTGCAACTGTGGGCTGTTTTCCATTCGAGGGTATTACTAGTAACTTAAATTGGAAAGAACACACAAAAAAATGTTGTGGGGAAGGCGAACCAAAGACTGCGTTTTATTGGCACAAGACTTAGAAGCTGCAATACATCTACTAAAGAGGCTGCCTACACTGTGCTTGTCTGTCCTTTTTCGGAGCACTACTGCGCGGTGTGGTACACTTACCAGATAGGATTAACGGAATACAGCGAGAAAGTTCAATCATCCGCTATCTCGTAAAGTTGAAATATTTTCTTGACGCCGACGTACATAGGGAGAAACGATCATAAGGGAAAACAGATCTCGCACGAAAAGTTGTTCGTTTTTTTCCTCGCGCTGTTGGAGATTGGAATAATAGAGAATTATCGTGAAGATGATCCGATGAACCATCTGCCAGACACTTAAGTGTGGTTTGCAGAGCGTTCATGTAGATGTACATGAGAATATGGGGCTATAATTTTGTGTTTTTTCAGCGACCTTTCTGGAAAACAGGAACAAAAAACATAAAGAATATCCAGTACTCCGCCACTGCTGCACGGCGGTATAAGCTCATATTGCCGGTGGATAGACAGCCTGGCAACAAAGACCACAGAGGGCGAGAAAGGAAAAGGTGTGGCGAAAACGTTTCCCCGTGATATCTTTCCTTCCCGAGTGCTAGTTTAACAGACATGAAGCTGAGATTCTGTAAAGTTTGGAATGTTGTAGAGAAGTACTGACAGAATTGTTGCTATCCGTTAGTCGTGTGAGAGCTTCGCATACAAAAGGAGTGATTCTGATTTTGAGTCTTTGCTGTCACACAGTTTTAACGCACTATCGGGTTCAGCAATAGAGGCATCTCAGTAGCTACGAAATTAGAATACAATAAAACAGTTACACGGCCCCATACTGATATATGCATGTGAAGCCACGCGCCGAGTGAAGCCATGGAGACACTGTATAATTCGTTCCGCCTGCCAGAGACCAACACCAGCACACACAACCACGAGTCTACACAGGACACAACAGATCGTTTGTCGTTCCCTGGTTCCAACTCTACGCTGAACAGGGAAGAGCGTTCCCTTCCCGGTCGCGCCACGCAAATTGCAAGCCCCTGCCCTCATTGTATCCCTCCAAGATGCTGGCCTCACTGTCTCCCCTAGTACCACCGAGTTCGGCCTTTGAACTAGCCGCGTCAGATATTCTCTAGTTATCAGACACGATACTAGCGCATGGTACCGAACAAGGGTAACTTCAGACGCTGAAGTAAAGCCAACCGCGCCACGGCTCAGCGGTAAACGTGTGTAATGGATAATACAGGGATGGTGTAATAATTCTGGTAAGTTTCAATGACAGAATGGAATAATTTTGTTGCTTCATTGTTGGTAAGCTTGATTATTTCAAGGACCATATAAAGATTTTCAGCTATGTACAGTGCAGCTCATTGACGACAGCCGTCTGAGTTGGTCAGTCACCACCTACTACAAGGGACTCCCAAAAAGTAGTTCAAATGGCTCTGAGAACTATGGGACTTAACATCTGAGGTCATTAGCCCCCTAGACATAGAACTACACAACTGGCCATTAAAAATGCTACACCACGAAGATGACGTGCTACAGAAGCGAAATCTAAGCGACAGGAAGAAAATGCTGTGATATTCAAATGATTACCTTTTCAGAGCATTCACACAAGGTTGGCGCCGATGGCGACACCTACAACGTGCTGACATGAGGAAAGTTTCCAACAGATTTCTCATACACAAACAGCAGTTACCGGCGTTGCCTGGTGAACCGTTGTTGTGATGCCTCGTGTAATGAGGAGAAAAGCGTACCATCACATTTCCGACTTTGATAAAAGACGGATTGTAGCCTATCGCGATTGCGGTTTATCGTATCGCGACATTGCTGCTCGAGTTGGTCGAGATTCAATGACTTAGCAGAAAATGGAATCGGTGGATTCTGGAGAGCAATACGGAACGCCGTGCTGGATCCCAACGGCCTCGTATCACAAGCAGTCGAGATGACAGGCTGCTATCCGCATGGCTGTAACGGATCGTGCAGCCACGTCTCGATCCCTGAGTCAACAGATGGGGACGTTTGCAAGACAACAACCATCTGCACGAACAGTTCGACGACGTTTGCAGCAGCATCGACTATCAGCTCGGAGACCGTGGCTGCGGCTACCCTTGACGCTGCATCACAGACTGGAGCGCCTGCGATGGTGTACTCAACGACGAACCTGGGTGCACAAATGGCAAAATGTAATTTTTTTGGATGAATCCAGGTTCTGTTTACAGCATCATGATGGTCTCAAAGCTGGCCGGGGTGGCCGAGTGGTTCTAGGCGCTACTGTCACAGGTTCGAATCCTGCCTCTGGCATGGATGTGTGTGATGTCCTTAGGTTAGTTAGGTTTAAGTAGTTCAAAGTTCTAGGGGACTGATGACCTTAGAAGTTAAGTCCCATAGTGCTCAGAGCCATTTAAGCCATTTGATGGTCGCATTCGTGTTTGGCGACATCGCGGAGAAAGCACATTGGAAGCGAGTATTCGTCATCGCCATACTGGCGTATCACCCGGCATGATGGTATCGGGTGCCATTTCTTACACGTCTCTGTCACCTCTTGTTCGCATTGACGGCACTTTGAACAGTGGACGTTACATTTCAGATGTGTTACGACCCGTGGCTCTACCCTTCATACGATCCCTTCTAAACCCTACATTTCAGCAGGATAATGCACGATCGCATGTTGCAGGTCTTTTACGGGCCTTTCTGGATACAGAAAATGTTCGACTGATGCCATGGCCAGCACATTCTCCAGATCTCTTACCAACTGAAAACGTCTGGTCAATGATGCCCGAGCAACTGGCTCGTCACAATACGGCATTCACTACTCTTGATGAACTGTGGTATCGTGTTGAAGCTGCATGGACAGCTGTACCTTTACACGCCATCCAAGCTTTGACTCAATGCCCATGCGTATCAAGGCCGTTATTACGACCAGAGGTAGTTGTTCTGGGTACTGATTTCTCAGGATCTATGCACCCAAATTGCGTGTAATTGTAATTAAATGTCAGTTCTAGTATAATATATTTGTCCAATGAATATCCATTTATCATCTGCATTTCTTCTTGGTCTAGCAATTTTAATGATCAGTAGTGTACTTAAACCTAACTAACCTAAGGACATCACACACATCTATGCCCGAAGCAGGATTCGAACCTGCGACCGTAGCGGTCCCGCGGCTTTAGACTGTACCGCTTAGAAGCGCTCGGCAACACCAGCAGGCCGTAAACACTTTAAAATCGAATGTGAAAATCCGCTTCTAACGCTGGTTTTCCAATTCCGCAATCGATTTTCGCTCCCATGTACATGCAACAGGGTGTGGAACGTGATTTGGTTGTCAGGTTTCATCTTGTTCTTAACATTTTCTGCTAATGTGGACAGAGTGTCTTTTTGCGCAGTGAAGTACAAGTAGAAATTTTAGGCTGAACTAGTTTGCAGCTCGTCTAATTGAAGAGAATTCTTACTGAATCAGTAACTGTAACTGCTGTTTTCCAGGCGCTATATTTCACCGGGCTTGCAAATCCGTTTGAGAAATGAACATGTGAACACGACAGCGGAAAACGGTTTTCGAAATTCAGTTTTCGTCTTACAGAAGATGTGCCGTACTTAAACGTAGTGAGTGTGTCGAGTGAGATTGCGAATGGAGAAACCCGAGTTCAGTGTTGTCATTAAACAATTTCACTTGAAAGGCTGGTCTGCTGCACAAATCAAAGCAGTAGAGGATGAAGTTTACGAGGACTCTGCGCCATACTTGAAGACCATTCACTTTTGGATTAATGAATTTTATCGTGGTCGGACAAACATCGAAGACGAAGCGTACTCCGACCGTCCAGTTGCGGTCACCACGAAGGAAACCATTGACAAAATCCATGATAGCGCAATCCTGAGACAGTAGGCATCTAAACTAAGCAACTGGATAACATCCTCCACGGAGAATTGGCTTTGAGGAAGCTGTGTGCGGGTGGGCGCCGCGATTGATCACAGTCGACCAAAAGCACATCCCACATGGTAATTCAACACAATGTATGGCGATGTTTAATCACAGTCGGCAAGACTTTTTGCAGCGATTTGTGACTGTTGATGCCACCTGGATCCATTGTTACCAACCACAGTCATAACGGCATTAAAAAGAAAGACAAGCGCTTTTGCAGGTGAACCGAAGACGGCAAAGACAGTTTAGTTAACTATTGAGGCGATGTCCACTGTTTATTGGGATTCCAAGGAATAATCCTTGTGGACCACTTAGCAAAAGGCAGAACGATAACTGGGACCCTATTGTGCTTCATTGTTGGATCGTTTTAAACTTGTGTTGCGTGAAAAAAAGACCAAAGTTGGCATGCAAAAAAGTGATTTATCACCAGGTTTAAACACTATACCACATATAAGCGATAACAACAGTGAAAGCGCATGAGTGGGGCTTTGAACAGGTTCCTCATCCACCATATTCACCAAGTGACTTCTTACTGTTCCACAACATTTAGTCAAATGAGAAAGTGGTAATTGATGTCAACGAATATTTTGAAGAGTTGAACAGAACCTATTTTTACGAAGGGATGAAAAACTTGAGGATCGTTGGACCAAAGGAGGCTATGTCGAGAAATAACATGAGTTGGTTACGAAACAAAAATTTTTCTTGCATTTTTTTGTTACCAGACTTATCATTCCACCCTCGGAGGACAAGAAGCGGATGGACGTCTTGGATTTGTTAAAGCGTTCTGGATAAAACGCAATGTATCTGTAAAGGAAATCACATGCATGTCGCTAATCCTTCCAATGTTAAAATACTGTTCCAGTACCTGGAGTCATTATACAGTAGGAATAACAATAGATATCGAACGTAATCATAAATGGGTTGAGACAAGTGCTCAGTGAACTTAAATGGTAATACTTTGACAAAAAGCGACATTGTTCCCGCATAATTATGCTGCGTTAATTTAGAGAAGCCACATTCGAAGAGCCCGCATCTCGTGGTCGTGCGGTAGCGTTCTCGCTTCCCACGCCCGGGTTCCCGGGTTCGATTCCCGTTGGGGTCAAAGATTTCCTCTGTCTCGTGATGGCTGGGTGTTGTGTGATGTCCTTAGGTTAGTTAGGTTTAAGGAGTTCTGAGTTCTAGGGGACTGATGACCACAGATGTTAAGTCCCATAGTGCTCAGAGCCATTTGAACCACATTCGAAGAAAACTGAGCGACCATTACGCTGTCAACGCAGGATATCTCGTGTAGGTTTCACGACAACGGAACTAGGAAGCCTACAGAAGCACACAGGCAGTATCGCCCGATCATACACGTACCACAACACAAATAAGAGGGCTCATGTCATTTAGGGTACTATTGTGATACTCAAGAAGAAACGTTTGTCTACTAATTGGTCGGGCGATATTTAGGTCACAGGAGACTGATTATCCTTGTCGGGTGACGAAGAGGGGGAGGAGAGGGTGGGAGGGCGTAAAATATCGACACCTGTTAATGACCACCGCAAAGTTTTGCGGCATTTCATTTGCGTGGTCGTTATGTCCACAGTTAATCTCCGGGTTAATGACGAATGCAATTATGGATTGAAACAGAAATGAAACGTTTCTCAAATGGTTTATCAATTTTTAAATGTGCCTGCGTAGTTACCATTATTATGCGTCGTTTAAATTGATACTATTAGGCGGGAACCATTACTGACTCTAAAATACAGGTAATTTCTAAGTGGCTTTTATATACGAGTTGAAATAAAAAACTTTAATTCATTCGCTATCCTAATTAACAATCAGTATGAGTTTCACTCTATTAAACATATCGATACCACACATCAGTCCTCTGTGAAGTCGCAGGGTTTCTGACACTGTTTCGCAAACTGGTATGCTGAAGATTTACCTAACTAGAACCGTTACTAAAATAAATGGAGTGTAGGAAATACCCTTTTTGTAATGAAACCCGTATTTGCTCAAGCTCTCTCGATACGGATTTATTGTAGTTTTCCGTAATTATGGAAAGTAGCTGGAGAATATTTCCAGTGAACAAGGTGTACCGATCATAGATCGTTATCAGCGATTTAAAATTAATTACGTTTACAAATAAATATTAAGAAACCAATAATAAAAACTATTGCTGTCACACAGTATAGTAATTATAAATATTATTTACACTTGGTTTTCCAATCTGTGAACTATGTTAGTCACGGTTCTATCTAAAAAGGACTGTTACCTTTCTTCCTCAAAATTGTTTTATAATTTGCCCATGTTTCCTTCATTCCTCTTCATTCAATTTTTCCTTCCTCTCCACTTCTAGTTTTACACATTAATGCCTACGACGAAACACGTTTGTCTTTGTAGAGTCAACATTTTCACTGAGCCAGCACAATACTCGAAACAGCGAAGAACCCCTCGCCTGCAAGTCGACATCAGTTGTCATGCGTTATGCGTGTTTCACAGTTTCTGTGCAACATTCAGTCCTATTTGTTCTTTTGCGCAGAAGTTGTCTTTATACATCAGGTTCGTTTCTAGTTTCAACTTATGTGTTAAGCTCCAACCGTTACTCATCGTCTCTGACTACAGATACGTACTTTCAAATATTGAATGACGTTTTATTCATTTAAAACGTCGTCACCGATCGGGAATCAAAACCTATACTAAATGTTTTTACTGGATTTTCGCCCGATTTGCCTTTACATCTGTTATTGTGGTCGGGAAGGACACTATCCTATTTGCTTTTAGTTCGATTCTTCTTTCCAGTGGTCACACTGGTGACCTGGTTGACGCACTGAATAGATCAACAATAATAACACATTACGCTTCATACTTTCAAAGTGTTTCAAGTCGATTAAATACCGAGAGTAAGTACAAACAGATCGTTTTACAACATTTTTACTTGTTATCCCTTCTCTTCCAAAGCCCCTATTCTAGGGATAGTAAGATGTCTTACCCCCATAGTATTTTTATACAAATAATGACACATATCGATACTAAATTTGGCTAACTTTTCTCCAAACGTTCTTGCTTCTATGTCACCCAATTTTCCATCCCCACCCCCACCCCTATGCAAGGTACATAGTTATTATCTCCTACACTTCTTTTTTGCAAATAGTATGTGGTATCATATTCTAGTTTGGATGAATTCTATCTAACAATTTAAGAGATGACATACTCATATGTGTACATGATTTCATAAATATATAGAAATATAAAATTCTTCTTTCGGTCCGTGGAATATCATATGTGTAGCACGTCATACTTTGCAAAATGCATTTGGGCTCCCTATACACCACAGTACTTACGTTTATGCTGTGGTGTCGTCGTCTGCTATTTCTGGTATTCTCGGTAAAGTTTAGTAGCTGCTTCCACATTAAGATCTCGAGCTTTTCTGTTACCCCAGCGTTCCTTCATTTTCCTTTTGAACACTGTCTTGCGTTCCTTGGACCATATCGTTTTTGTGCTTACCGTCTGTAAGGAGTGTTAAATAGAGTCTGGTTCCAATAGCTAAATGGTAGTCGCTGGTGTCATTTCTCGAGTTTTACCTAATGTAGAATTCTTCCAATCCTCTCTCTATTTTCTTGATCTAAAGATTCTGTAGTTCTAGCATTGTTGTCTATGAGCAGATAGGGTGCTAGGATATGGGAATGTAAAGTGCTCAGCGAAAAATAAAGTACTCTCAGATAAAGTAATCTCCGATAAAAATTATTTATCTACTTACCACACAGATAAATTGCCATAAACCACACACACACAAGTAATACCTATTTGTACATAAATTTGAGCAGACGTTTTTCAAACAGCAGTTTCTGTTATACACATCAGCAGGTTGCTGATACTGGAAATACACAGAAACGTCAAAGAAACTGCTATAGGCTTGCGTATTCAAATACAGAGATATGTACAGAGCTAGAATACGGCAACGCCTATATAAGACAATAAGTGTCTGGCCTAGTAGTTGGATCGGTTATTATCAGGATTTAAGCAACTTTGAACGTGGTGGTATAGTCGGCGCACGAGCAATGGGACACAGCATCTCCGAGGTAGCGGTGAAATGGAGATTATCCCGTTCGATCATTTCACGACTGTACCGTGAATATCAGGGATCCGGTAAAACATCAAATCTCTAACATCGCTGCGGCCGGAAAAAGATTCTGCAAGTACGAAACCAACGACGACTGAAGAAATCGTGCAGCTTGACAGAAGTGGAACCATCCCGTAAATTGCTACACATTTCAATACTGGGCCATCAACAAGCGTCAGCGTGCGAACCATTCAACGAAACATAATCGATATGGGCTTTCGGAGCCGAGGGCCCACTCGTGTATCCTTGATGACTGCACGACACAAAGCTTTGCGCCTCGCCTGGACTCATTAACACCGATATTGGACAGTTGATTACTGGAAACGTGTTGCCTGGTCGGACGAGTCTAGTTTCGAATTCTATCTAGCGGATGGACGTCCACTGCTATGGAGACAAGCTCATGAATCCAGGGACCCTGCATGCCAGCTGGGGACTGTTCTAGCTGGAAGAGGCTCTTTAATTGAGTGGGGTGTGTGCAGTTGGAGTGATATGGGACCCGAGATACGTCCAGATACGACTCTGACAGGCGACACGTACGTAAGCATCCTGTCTGATCATCTACATCCATTCATGTCCATTGTGCATTCCGACGGACTTGCACTATTCCAGTAGTACAGTGCCACACCCCGTTCATATTTGCTATTGACTGGCTCCAGGAACACTCTTCTGAGTTTAAACGCATCCAATGGCCACCAGTCTCCCAAGACATGAACATTATTCAGCATATCTGGGATACTCTGCAGCGTCCTGTTCAGAAAAGACCTCCACCCTCTCGTACTCTTACGGATTTACGGACAGCCCTGCAGGATTCGTGGTGTCAGTTCCCTCCAGCACTACTTCGGACGTTAGTCGAGTCCATGCAACATCGTGTTGAGACACTTTTGTGTGCTCACGTGCATCAGTTTTTTTTTTCTCTTTAGTGTAATATGTAGGTCTATGATAAACAGAATAGACTGTACATCAGTAAATACCAAAATACTTATCTTAAGAATTAACAGCAGTAAATTTATATACACAGCTGTGAAGCAACTATGGATAATGTTACCTAGTTTACATGCACGGTGAGGATGACACGGCGGTCGGATGGTCTCGGTAGGCCACTTGTGGCCTGACGACGGAGTGAGTGCTTACATGCACGGTAGGAAATTTAAAGATATAATTTATTCCTTTTAACAACACCTTCCGTAATATGTATTAACAGTGCCCGGAACCTTTTTTTTTTTGTGGGGTTTAAGGGCGCTCAACTACTGAGGACATTAGCGCCCCCAGTCACAGTTATTAGAGCACATGGAATCTAGTAAAACTCAAGGGGAGGGGGGGGGGGGCACCAGAAAGGCTTGACAAAGATGCAGATAAAATAAGTAAAAAAGTTAGATGTCTTTGGACAAGCCAGTCAAAGTTATAAAACGCAGAACACGAGCAGCTGCTCGAGCGTCATCAGCTAAAATATCCGGTAAAGTAGATGGCAGGGACAGGACAACACGAGATTGACTAAAGCGGGGACACGACAATAAAACATGGCGCACTGTTAATGCCTGACCACAAGGGCACTGCGGGGCTGGGTCACCGGAGAGCAGGTATCGGTGGCTAAACCGGCAATGCCCAATCCGCAACCTGGTCATAAGGACCTCTTCTCGCCGAGATGGTCGGGAGGAGTTTGTCCAAGCAGTTGCGAGCGGTTTTACTGCCCGGAGCGTGTTTCCTTGGAGGGATGACCAAGCATCCCACCACAACGACACAAGCCTCTTACAAACATCCCCACGAATGTCAGATGACGGGACACAAAGGGAGGCTGGCTGAGGCAGGAGGACTGCAGCCTTGGCTGCAGCATCCGCATCCTCATTCCCAGGCACTCCTACATGTCCGGGAACCCACAGAAAGCTGACAGGAGAACCATTATCAGTGAACGAATGGAGGGACTGCTGTATCCGTTGAACCAAGGGATGGACCGGATACGGAGCTCCAAGGCTCTGAAGAGCACTGAGTGAGTCAGAGCAGAGTACATACGATGAATGGCGGTGGCGGCGGGCATACTGAACGGCCTGATGGAGAGCAAAAAGCTCGGCCGTAAAGCTGGAACATTGGTCGAGGAGCCGGTATTTAAAGGTGGCGGCCCCGACGACAAAGGCACAGCCGCACCATCGTCAGTTTTGGAGCCATCGGTGTAAATAAAGGTGTGACCGGCAAGTCGAGCACGAAGTTCGACAAACCGTGAGCAATACACTGCAGCTGGAGTACCCTCCTTCGTGCCCGCAGCATGACAATACTATACACATCTGGGAAGCAGACAAGGCGGACTGTAACATCAATAATTATTGTAATGCGTAGACAAAATTATTAATAAGAATGTAAAAATATTGTGTGTACAGATGCGAAACAACCAGAATCGAACGTTGTCCCTCTAGGTTGTACAACCAAGAAAAGTTAAAAATTTGAAATTTACAGGTCTGTGAAGCAGACTCATACAACAATAAATACCGGGTTGTTACAGTGCAGGTACTTACAGAGGTGAGGTGTAGGCTGCAAATAATTGTATGGCAACAAAATTTGGTAGATACTCTAATGAGTTGATACAGAACCCATCTGCGCTGGTCAGTCTGGAACCGCGCGACCGCTACGGTCGCAGCTTCGAATCTTGCCTCGGGCATGGATGTGTGTGATGTCTTAGGTTACTTAGGTTTACGTAGTTCTAAGTTCTAGGGGACTGACGACCTCAGATGTTAAGTCCCATAGTGCTCAGAGCCATTTTGAACCATCTGCGCTGGAAAAAAGAATTAGTTTCAGTTTTGGCCACCAGATGCAATTATGGTGCAGTATGGCATCTAGTCGATGTCTCCTGTGCTCAGATTGGACTAATTGCGTAACTGGAAGTTAATAATAACATCTACATTATGTCTTTTCTGCCCATGTTCCATTCATAGTGCATTACATATGGAAACATTTCTATACGTCTTTATTCCTGCTATAGTGTGAGATTCGCACCTGGTGGGAATACTGGAACCAATGTCTTCAGCGTAAATAGGTTATGCATTAACGCATTAGAATATCTACAAATTTTTGCTTCCGTAAGATAATTACAGCTCACACTGGACCTCTCTCAGTAGTAGCACGTTATTTATAACCACCCAGTATCAGTCAGAGAGATCACAATATCAGTTGGAAAGAATTAATTGTTTCCATGCACAGCCACGAAGCAGCCATAGGAAATTACTATTTCACTAACATACGTAATCACAAACGGCAGGAAATTTTAAATAATGTCCACATCTGCAGACTTTTGCACAAACTAATATCAGTCACATAGGTGAGAAAATTAGTCTTAAAAGATCTTAACTTTACATATGCGGGTGCACATAGATTAAAAAGAATAGTATTAAAAAATCTTAACTGTACATACACGGATGCATATAGATAGGAAAAAGCAGTATTAAAAATCTTTCTATACACAGGAGTATGTGAAGCAGCGAAAGGGAATTACTACTGCACTATTACGCGTAATCATAGAAAACAGCAAATTTAAAATAATGTGCACGTCTGTGAAGCAGACTGAGAGCATTAGCAATCGCTTTTACGAGCATCAAAATCCCAGGCAGTCTGATGGCCTAGAGCACGTGATTAGGCAGCTACAGTAACGGGTCGGTTTCGGCCGCATTTCCAGACAGTTTGTCGACATGTTATTAAACATGCACACGGAGTACAAATTTAGTTCCTAGAATATATGGACGGTAGACTGTACCCAAACCCCAACCACAAAAGAAACATGGGGGGTATGTAACTGAGTCCTCCCCCTAGTACCCAAGGCTCTTAAATACAGGAAACGACAGACACTGAAACTTTATTGGAGAAAACGTGTGAGCCTCAATAAGTTCATAGCGTCTTAAATTTAAATAACCGTTTGATCTAGACAAATTCTATGCGCCAGGATGCTGATACATATAAAGGAATCGGTTAAACACCGGTAGGAGAGCGACTGAAATCAGTCCACTGTCAAATAACAAGCGAGACTTAGAAGTGACTGAAGAAGAGAGTGTTGTCTCGCAAATCATGACCAACACTTGACGAACACAAGAAATGGTGCTCCCAGCCGTTCCTGTGTCAGGTGAAAGCGAATCGTGGACAACGAACTGGCCGCGTTCAACAGCCAAGACAGCAGACCTGAAGTCCAACTCTATGAGGTGCATTCAAGTTCTAAGACCGATTTTTTTTTCTAATTAACTACTCACCCGAAATCGATGAAACTGGCGTTAGTTCTCGACGTAATCGCCCTGCAGACGTACACATTTTTCACAACGCTGACGCCATGATTCCATGGCAGTGGCGAAGGCTTCTTTAGGAGTCTGTTTTGACCACTGGAAAATCGCTGAGGCAATAGCAGCACGGCTGGTGAATGTGCGGCCACTGAGAGTGTCTTTCATTGTTGGAAAAAGCCAAAAGTCACTAGGAGCTAGGTCACGTGAGTAGGGAGCATGAGGAATCACTTCAAAGTTGTTATCACGAAGAAACTGTTGCGTAACGTTAGCTCGATGTGCGGATGCGTTGTCTTGGTGAAACAGCACACGCGCAGCCCTTCCCGGACGTTTTTGTGGAAGTGCAGGAAGGAATCTGTTCTTCAGAACATTTTCGTAGGATGCACCTGTTACCGTAGTGCCCTTTGGAACGCAATGGGTAAGGATTACGCCCTCGCTGACCCAGAACATGGACACCATCATTTTTTCAGCACTGGCAGTTACCCGAAATTTTTCTGGTGGCAGTGAATCTGTGTGCTTCAATTGAGCTGACTGGCGCTTTGTTTCTGGATTTAAAAATGGCATCCACGTCTCATCCATTGTCACAACCGACGAAAAGAAAGTCCCATTCATGCTGTCGTTGCGCGTCAACATTGCTCGGCAGCATGCCACATGGGCAGCCATGTGGTCGTCCGTCAGCATTCGTGGTACCCACCTGGATGACACTTTTCGCATTTTCAGGTCGTCATGCAGGATTGTGTGCACAGAACCCACAGAAATGCCAACTCTGGAGGCGATCTGTTCAACAGTCATTCGGCGATCCCCCAAAACAATTCTCTCCACTTTCTCGATCATGTCGTCAGACCAGCTTGTGCGAGCCCGAGGTTGTTTCGGTTTGTTGTCACACGATGTTCTGCCTTCATTAAACTGTCGCTCCCACGAACGCACTTTCGACACATCCATAACTCCATCACCACATGTCTCCTTCAACTGTCGATGAATTTCAATTGGTTTCACACCACGCAAATTCAGAAAACGAATGATTGCACGCTGTTCAAGTAAGGAAAACGTCGCCATTTTAAGTATTTAAAACAGTTCTCATTCTCGCCGCTGGCGGTAAAATTCCATCTACCGTACGGTGCTGCCATCTCTGGGACGTATTGACAATGAACGCGGCCTCATTTTAAAACAATTCGCATGTTTCTATCTCTTTCCAGCCCGGAGAAAAAAAAATCGGAGGCCTTAGAACTTGAATGCACCTCGTATAAGAGGAGCCATCACCGCACAGGCAAGAAAGAGTTGCAAATGCCCAGTAGGCAAAGCCTCAGCCGTTGATCTAAACATCAGCTGTACAGATACTATGAGCGACCACCACGAACGGTATAAGCCGCTATACCACGAAAACACCGAAACCCCATAAGATCCCGTGTCACCTGCGGGGCGCTTAAATCTCTTGATGAGGTTCTAGCTCGCACCAGTCGAGATACGAAGGAAACGGTAGCTCAGAACACTAGGCACAGAGTTTCCGCAAGCACAAGAATCGGCTCAGGCTACTAAAGAAATCTTACTTGACAGCCCATGTTGGTGCATCTTTACAGGTGGCAATAGAAAGCTAGTCCTCTTGTTGTGATGGAACCGGCGAGGTGATAGCAGAGATCACGATTAAGTCCGTGCTATCGTTCCCCATCTAATAGGATCCTTGTTCGCCATGCCTTTCGAAGGAACCTCCTCGTACTCTTACGGATTCGTGGACCGCCCTGCAGGATTCATGGTGTCAACTGCCTGCAGTACTACTTCACATATTAGTCGATTCTTTGCCACGGCGTGGTGCAACGCTTCTGTGTGCTCGGTGGGGCCCCACACGATATTAGAAAGGTGTACTCTATTCCTTGGCTCGTCAGTGTATTTCAGGCTGTCTCCGCTTTGGCTCTGTTGAATTCAGACAGAAGAATAAATCCGAAATGTTCCGAGTTCTCCAACCGGCTTCCCAATTCAGACACGGGCAAGGCATGGGCAAGAATTTGAAAACACCAAAACCGCAGCACATTACCGTGAGTAAGAGGGTGCAGAAAAAGCAGCTTCTTGTTGTCTTGCAATTGGTAAATAGAGGTCCTGTATGGTTGTATGGTTTTCAGTTGAAACTTGTACCATTCTTCCTGCAAAATTGTGGCAAGTTTAAGCAATGATGATGGAGGCGGATAGCGATAACTTTCTGGCAAAATCAGATCACGAAGGCTCAATAATGATCAGGTCTGTTGTCTGTGGACGATTCTTGCTGTTTGAACAGAGGCCTTGTCGTCTTGTAAAAGAGTTTTACCGTTGGAGAATAATGCAGCATGTAGTGGATGTTGTTGTTGTTGTGGTCTTCAGTCCTGAGACTGGTTTGATGCAGCTCTCCATGCTACTCTATCCTGTGCAAGCTTCTTCATCTCCCAGTACCTACTGCAACCTACATCCTTCTGAATCTGCTTAGTGTATTGATTTCTTGGTCTCCCTCTACGATTTTTACCCTCCACGCTGCCCTCCAATGCTAAATTTGTGATCCCTCGATGCCTCAGAACATGTCCTACCAACCGATCCCTTCTTCTAGTCAAGTTGTGCCACAAACTTCTCTTCTCCCCAATCCTATTCAATACCTCCTCATTAGTTACGTGATCTACCCACCTTATCTTCAGCATTCTTCTGTAGCACCACATTTCGAAAGCTTCTATTCTCTTCTTGTCCAAACTAGTTATCGTCCATGTCTCACTTCCATACATGGCTACACTCCATACAAATACTTTCAGAAACGACTTCCTGACACCTAAATCTACATTCGATGTTAACAAATTTCTCTTCTTGAGAAACGCTTTCCTTGCCATTGCCAGTCTACATTTTATATCCTCTCTACTTCGACCATCATCGGTTATTTTACTCCCTAAATAGCAAAACTCCTTTACTACTTTAAGTGTCTCATTTCCTAATCTAATTCCCTCAGCATCACCCGACTTAATTTGACTACATTCCATTATCCTCGTTTTGCTTTTGTTGATGTTCATCTTATATCCTCCTTTCAAGACACTGTCCATTCCGTTCAACTGCTCTTCCAAGTCCTTTGCTGTCTCTGACAGAATTACAATGTCATCGGCGAACCTCAAAGTTTTTACTTCTTCTCCATGAATTTTAATACCTACTCCGAATTTTTCTTTTGTTTCCTTTACTGCTTGCTCAATATACAGATTGAATAACATCGGGGAGAGGCTACAACCCTGTCTCACTCCTTTCCCAACCACTGCTTCCCTTTCATGCCCCTCGACTCTTATAACTGCCATCTGGCTTCTGTACAAATTGTAAATAGCCTTTCGCTCCCTGTATTTTACCCCTGCCACATTCAGAATTTGAAAGAGAGTATTCCAGTCAACATTGTCAAAAGCTTTCTCTAAGTCTACAAATGCTAGAAATGTAGGTTTGCCTTTTCTTAATCTTTCTTCCAAGATAAGTCGTAAGGTCAGTATTGCCTCACGTGTTCCCACATTTCTACGGAATCCAAACTGATCTTCCCCGAGGTCGGCTTCTACCAGTTTTTCCATTCGTCTGTAAAGAATTCGCGTTAGTATTTTGCAGCTGTGACTTATTAAACTGATAGTTCGGTAACTTTCACATCTGTCAACACCTGCTTTCTTTGGGATTGGAATTATTATATTCTTCTTAAAGTCTGAGGGTATTTCGCCTGTCTCATACATCGTGCTCACCAGATGGTAGAGTTTTGTCATGACTGGCTCTCCCGAGGCCATCAGTAGTTCTAATGGAATGTTGTCTACTCCCGGGGTCTTGTTTTGACTCAGGTCTTTCAGTGCTCTGTCAAACTCTTCACGCAGTATCTTATCTCCCATTTCATCTTCATCTACATCCTCTTCCATTTCCATAATATTGTCCTCAAGTACATCGCCCTTGTATAAACCCTCTATATACTCCTTCCACCTTTCTGCTTTCCCTTCTTTGCTTAGAACTGGGTTGCCATTTGAGCTCTTGATATTCATACAAGTGGTTCTCTTCTCTCCAAAGGTCTCTTTAATTTTCCTGTAGGCAGTATCTATCTTACTCCTAGTGAGACAAGCCTCTACATCCTTACATTTGTCCTCTAGCCATCCCTGCTTAGCCATTTTGCACTTCCTGTCGATTTCATTTTTGAGACGTTTATATTCCTTTTTGCCTGCTTCATTTACTGCATTTTTATATTTTCTCCTTTCATCAATTAAATTCAATATTTCTTCTGTTACCCAAGGATTTCTATTAGCCCGCGTCTTTTTACCTACTTGATCCTCTGCTGCCTTCACCACTTCATCCCTCAGAGCTACCCATTCTTCTTCCACTGTATTTCTTTCCCCCATTCCAGTCAATTGTTCCCTAATGCTCTCCCTGAAACTCTCTACAACCTCTGGTTCTTTCAGTTTATCCAGGTCCCATCTCCTTAAATTCCCACCTTTTTGCAGTTTCTTCAGTTTCAATCTGCAGTTCATAACCAACAGATTGTGGTCAGAATCTACATCTGCCCCAGGAAATGTCTTACAATTTAAAACCTGGTTCCTAAATCTCTGTCTTACCATTATATAATCTATCTGAAACCTGTCAGTATCTCCAGGCTTCTTCCATGTATACAGCCTCCTTTCATGATTCTTGAACCAAGTGTTAGCTATGATTAAGTTATGCTCTGTGCAAAATTCTACAAGGCGGCTTCCCCTTTCATTCCTTCCCCCCAATCCATATTCACCTAATATGTTTCCTTCTCTCCCTTTTCCTACTGACGAATTCCAGTCACCCATGACTATTAAATTTTCGTCTCCCTTCACTACCTGAATAATTTCTTTTATCTCGTCATACATTTCATCATCTGCAGAGCTAGTTGGCATATAAACCTGTACTACTGTAGTAGGCATGGGCTTTGTGTCTATCTTGGCCACAATAATGCGTTCACTATGCTGTTTGTAGTAGCTAACCCGCACTCCTATTTTTTTTATTCATTATTACACCTACTCCTGCATTACCCCTATTTGATTTTGTATTTATAACCCTGTAGTCACCTGACCAAAAGTCTTGTTCCTCCTGCCACCGAACTTCACTAATTCCCACTATATCTAACTTTAACCTATCCATCTCCCTTTTTAAATTTTCTAACCTACCTGCCCGATTAAGTGATCTGACATTCCACGCTCCGACCCGTAGAACGCCAGTTTTCTTTCTCCTGATAACGACGTCCTCTTGAGTAGTCCCCGCCCGGAGATCCGAATGGGGGACTGTTTTACCTCCGGAATATTTTACCCAAGAGGACGCCATCATCATTTAATCATACAGTAGAGCTGCATGCCCTCGGGAAAAATTACGGCTGTAGTTTCCCCTTGCTTTCAGCCGTTCGCAGTACCAGCACAGCAAGGCCGTTTTGGTTAGTGTTACAAGGCCAGATCAGTCAATCATCCAGACTGTTGCCCCTGCAACTACTGAAAAGGCTGCTGCCCCTCTTCAGGAACCACATGTTTGTCTGGCCTCTCAGCAGATACCCCTCCGTTGTGGTTGCACCTACGGTACGGCCATCTGTATCGCTGAGGCACGCTAGCCTCCCCACCAACGGCAAGGTCCATGGTTCATGGGGGGAGGATGTAGTGGATATGATCATCTAAAATGGTCACAGAATCCTTGGCAGAGATGTGACACCACATGGCTGTCCAAATCGTCACCGAGCCCACGCCCTGTTCCACAACGGACAGCAAATACTATGCATCACTGGCTTGAGATGCCATACGACAACGATTACTGAGAAGCTGGAAACAGTGTGAAACGAGATTCATCCGACCACATTCTTTCTTCCGATGTCCACAGTCCGGGCTTTATGACTGCAGTACCGCCAAAACGCCTGCGCTAGCAGCACAGAGCGGATTAGGTTGTGGAAAGTGGCCAAAATGAGTTCCTGTCAGTCACTCAAAATACAAACTTTATTTATCAACACACAATATTACAACAAGGATGCAAAACACTTAAAACTTTAATCGACCTCCATTGATTAACTTTAGATCGGCTGTAGGTCACACTCAAAATCCAAGACACAAGGCCTAAGCAAGAAACTGCAATACAAGGTTCTTCTGGAGGTTTCACCTAAGAATATTTTCTAAATCTTCTATCTAAACAAGCTGACAGCGTTAGCAATTTAATTTTAATGGAGCTTGCCTGAAGGCCGCATATTAGGCAATAAGAAGAGTTTCAAAAAGGCAGAAGACCTTATCTTAAAACAAAAACATATCAATCTTATGCCTTAAGGGCAAGACAAGGACATTAAGAGATATTAAAACTCGGCTGAAGGCCGCACATCAACTAAATAACTAAATCCCGAACGAGGAAATTACTGTGTAACACAGAAGGAACGGCGCTCAGATGTTTCCAAGAATCGGCCTGGGATTGTAACACTAACGCCCGTTTAGTTGAGACAGGCAGCCTGTCCAACGACTTCTTAATCTGGAGGCAACCCAACCGACAGACAGCCGACGGACCAATCAACCAAATCAGTTCAGTTCGACGCAACCAGCAAAACGACCACAAAGTTTCAGTACAACGACACACAGAAATACTGGCGCCCACAACGACCAGCAACACCTCAGCTGTCGAACTACACGCCGCGCTGGACAGCAACAACACGACGAGGAAAATACACTGCCGAAAATTACGTCAACGATAAGGGAGGTAACCGGGATGTCAACGGCCACAAGGCAGAAGATACCGCTGGTCAATTTCAATAACAGGGAATAAATTAAACTACAGAGGAAGAAGGCTGGAATCTTAGCCGTCTTAAGTAGACACACATTGTTGCTCGCGGGAATGTCCCAAAGCGAAAAGCAGGATCAAACGAAGAAACGTAAACAGATGAGGCTCGATAGTAGATTAAGTGAGGATCCAACCCTCATGTCCAAGATCGGTGGGCGACTAACTTCGTAACACTCGCAAGCAGCACCTCACACTCCAACTATGCGTGGACGGCGCCAGCGGCTCTGGCGCGACTCCACGCCAACCGACCGACTGCCCAGGCCTGGAAACGGTGAAAGAACCAAATATACGTCGGCCAATAAGACGACCAACCAAAGGTCGTCCCACTCCAATCTCCCTCCGTCAGACAGTGCATGTGTGTCGCCAGCGGTCGGCGAGCACTGGCTGTCCGCACCACATCGGCGCTCTGTGCCCCGACTTCACTGCTGCTGCATCCCAACTGCACTGCTGGTCCGTCCCGAACTGACTGCCAAACGCACAATAACCCGGAAATACTATCAGTCGCTCCCGACAGTGCACTTATCGATACGCGCTGCTGCTGCCGCTCACGGGCAAGTAAGACAGGAAATAAGTGACGCCAGTAAATGGAATAAGAAAACGAGGCAGCAGTATCGTAATAGAAGATGAGAAACAATAAATGGTATGAACACGAGTTGGGCACGGCTTAAACACGTTTCCCTGTTAAGGTTAGCTAAACAACTGGTGCGTGGTTTTGGGATTACAGCTCGTTGTGCAACTACAGAATGTTGGAATGAGTGTGAAATCTTATGGGACTTAACTGCTAAGGTTATCAGTTCCTATGCTTACACACTACTCAGCCTAAATTATACTAAGGACAAACACACGCATCCATGCCCGAGAGAGGACTCGAACCTCCGCCGGGATCAGACTCACAGCCCATGACTGCTGCGCCCCAGACCGCTCGGCTAATCCCGCGCGGCGCATCTACAGTTTCGTGTTGTTTTGCTAGTGACAGGTTTCATGAATGTGACACTCATTTCCGCAGTGACTTGCAGTGACGGTCACAATCCTCTCCTCCCACGGTCACTCAACACCAGCTTTCGTCCGCGTTGTGACTTAGCGGATGATGTACTACCCTGTATGTGGCATTAATCTTCGGTACGGTGCTTCTTGAACCATTGAACATTTGGGCTCTCTTGGTTACGGGAGCAACCACCATACGAGTATCAACTGTCTGCCCACCGTCGAATTCACGTAACTCCGATACAGCGTACACACTACCACACAGTACGCTGTTCTGATCACTACTGACACTCGCAATGTATTGAGGACACCACACAGGTGCCGACTGTGATCAAATACGAAACAATCGCCTTTGGATTTGACCAGCACCTGCAGTTACGTTCAAGGATGCGTTCTTCGCGATATTTACTTACCTTTGCCAACTCCCTGCACTTAACTCCAAGTCATCTTGCATTTTAAGTAAAAATTTCTGCGTGAACAGTTTTAAATATGCGAGGGTCGTTCAGTAAGTAATGCAACAACATACTCATTCCCGCTGACTTCATTCTTTTCGGCGAAACAGTTGGAAGTCGGAAGGTGCGAGATCCAGAGTGTAGGATGGATGAGGAGGAACTGTTGCGATGATCACAGATGACCCCTCCAACGACTCACCGTGCTTTTGTTCACCGCCAGTTCTCTGTAAGCATTCTGCAAGCGTCTCTTAATATCTGCGATACTATGGTTTCCTGCCAAAATAAATTCAGTGACAGCTAAGAGAATATTCCACAATCTCGTGCAACATTTTTTCTACTGAAAAAGGCGGAGAAAAAATTGTGATGCATTACATACTGAACGCCCCCTCGTAAAATCAACATCTGCAGACCCACATACCTTGTCAGTAAAGGCGCTAAGCATCTGACTGGTTGAACGCATTCATTTGCAGCACGTAAAAATGAGTTCCAAATCAGACCAGTGCTGTGGAAAGCAGCCATTCCAAGAAAATTGATATTTTATTTCTTTTTTTCCAGTTTAGTGTTACGAAAAGTAATAGCGGAAAATACGCCCCACTCTTCTCCGTATGTATGAATACTTGCATGAATATCGTCACACATTAATAGCTTTACAACCGCAATGCACCCAGCTAGCTTCCTGGACTGCTGTATATGCAAAGTGCTGGAGGTAAATCGCCAAATGCAGAATAGGAAGAAGCGGCATTTGCATATGGCGCGGGCAGAATGATTCAGGAGGGCGATAGCATTCCGTTCCCCCTGCCGTAAATCATAGCAGCCCAGGGAAACGAAGGACACGCCAGCCCATCCCATCCCATCCCATCGCATCGCACTGCGACGATCCGGAACTGCTGGGCGATTAAACAGCGATGGCTGCCTCCTCCCCCTCGGAACCAACTGGAGCCGGGCGATCACTGACGTCACACGAGCTTCTGCCATGGGGCGAGATGTGGCAGTAGCTGTCTCTTATCCCTGCCGGAACACTGCGTGGCTGTCTCTCATATTCCTTCCCAATTTTACCCTCCTAGACCCAAGTGTTGCCAACATTGCAGTCACATCCGAAACAGTATATATATATATATATATATATATATATATATATATATATATATATGCCGCTATTGTATGTTTCCTGTGAGACTCTGCTTGATTACACAATATTATTACTTTTTTTATTATTACTGTCATCATTTTGGAGATGTGGTCCGTCTATTCAACCAAATAAGAAACCTGATTATTTTTAATGCTAAATACGATACGCTTCTATTTATTTCCGAAGAATCATCAGAGAGGGTATTTATGGTTATTGTTACCACAGACACAACCTGATGAAAAGTGCAAACATACCGTCGTTTCACTGCCTCGCAGAATCCCACCCGAAAACCACAGAAAGAGGCACAACTAGCGTAGGGAAACGACTGACAGAGTTGAAAAAGATGATTCGCCACGTCCTGATGGAATCTCAGTTCAGCTTTACACAGAGTAATCTACGGGATTAGCCCCTTGTTTAGCTTGTATTTATCACTATCCTCGCCCAGCACAAGCGACTGGAGAAGAGCGTAGGTGACTCCTGTATACAGGGTGTACGGAAAGTCCCGCTAAACACTTCTAGGACTTGTGGAGGGGAGTAAGCACGTGATATTTTGAAGAGGAACCCATCTCCCTTAACATGCGGTTTCTGTTCTACGACGGTTGCACTTCTGTTCGATGTATCTAATCAGGTGAGACGCAATTCAGTTATTAGGTAACCATTCGAAACGAAACATAACGAAACATTCATTTATCACTGAAGCACATTTGTCTATATTAACACTTAAAAATTTCGTGTTTACATTATTCCAAAATGAAAAACCAGATATTGTAACTTTTTCATAACGCGGGGCGACAATCATAATATATTTCTTTAAAATCAGTCCCACCATCAGACTGTTGTTTATTTGCAGTGTTACATTTAATCTGTCACAATCATGATTTCGGCTTCAAAGTGCCATTATCAAGTGTTTTAAGTGTATAATGTGGGGACACACTTTAAAGTCACTACCGCCACTATACGCTTAAAACACTTGATAATAGCACTTTTAAGCCGAAATCACGATTGTGAAAGGTTAAACGTAACACTGTAAATAAACAATGGCGGTACTGACTTTAAAGCAGTATATTGTAAGTATAGAACGTAATCTTTAGGGGTTAATACAGAAAATGTTATTAAGTGGTAAATGAATGTTTCGTTACGTTTCCTTGCAAATTGTTACCTAATAACTCTACTGCGTCGCGACTAATTCAATTCCTCAAGCAGAAGTGATTGAGTTAAACATCCGAACTGAAACCGTCGTAGTACGGAAACGATGCGTTTCCGAATATGGCATTCTATTCAAACTGTTATTTACTCACTTCCCTCTACAAATCCTAGAACTTGGTACCGGGAATCTCCGAACAGCCTGCGTACGAACGGTAAAAGAACACACCTTCAAAATTACAGACCAATATCTTTAACATCGGATTGCTGCAGAATTCTTGAATGTATTCTGAGTTCGAATGACATAGATTTTCAAGACCATAAAATCTTCTGTCCACAAATCACAACGGATTTACACAGCGTAACTCGTGTTGAACTCACCTTGGCCTTTTTTCGTGTGATATTCTAAAACCTATGAGTAGAGAACAACAGCCAGTTTCCACATTCTCATTCCGGAAAGCATTTTGACACGGTACTCCACTGCAGACTGTTGACAAACCTCCGAGCATACGGTTTACGTTCCCAGACATGTGAGTGGCTAGAAGACTTTTAGTTAAGGAATAAAACTCACTACATTTTCTCAACGGTGAGTGTTCATTTCAGAAAATGATATGATCAGAAACAGAGGGAAGTATGATAGGACCGTTCTTATTCTCTACATACATAAATGGTCTGGTGAACGGAAATTTACTGCTGTTTGCTGATGACGCTATGGTGACCTGGAAGGTGTCGACCTTTAGTGACTGCAAAGGGATTCGAAATGACTTAACCGAGTTTTTTGTTGACTTAGTGAATGACAGGGTGCTCTAAATGTAGATAAAGGTAAGTTGATGTGGTTGAGTAGAGAAAGTAATACTGTAGCTTTCTAATACAGCATCATGAATATGTTGCTTGACACAGTCACATTGATTAAATATCTAGGCATATCGCTGCGAAGAGGTATGAAACGGAATGAGCACGTCAGGTAGATGGTAGGTAAGGAGGAATGCTCGTATAACTAATCTGTAAATGACATGGCGTATAGAAGGCTAATGCTACCCCTTCTTGAATACTGCTCGTGTTTTGGACCCCCACCAGGTCAGATTAAAGGAAGACATCGAAGCATTTCAGATAATTGCTGGTAGATTTGTTACTGATAGATTCAATGAGGACGCAAGTAATACGGAAATGCTTCGAACTCAGACAGTAATTCCTGGAGGGAATGTTGCTGAAATTTAGAGTCCCGGCATTTGAGTCCGGCTTCAAATCGATTCTACTGCTGCTAACGTACATTTCACCTAAGGACGGCTATGATAAGGTGACAGAAATTAGGGATCGGACGTAAGCTTATAGGAAATTTGTTTTCCCTCGCTCTATTTGCCAGTGAGATAGGAATATAAATCACCAGTAGTGATATGTTGTACCCTTCAAGATGCACTGTACAGTGGCTGGAGAACTATGCATGTTGATGTGTATGTAGATTCGGACACCTATTAACGAGCTCCTCTTCCAGGCTTTGTAGACCCAAATGATGTCGACCGGACGCTGTATCATCTCCTACCATGGGGCGTCATGCAGATGCAGAATGGGAGTGCATGTGTACGGAAACATACTCTCGCGGCGATATCCACTAACAAAATATTCTCGCGTTTCAAGCCGCGTCAGGTTGTTGTCTGCCCACGTGCTTTCGACAGAGATCTCCTCTGCCGTTGTCAATTTGCTGACTACCGTCTGAGTGCAGCTGGCGTGCTTATACAGGCGCGTCGCCACCAGTGACGTCTTTGGTACGCAGTCCCGCACGATGTGTGGTAATGTTCTTCTGGCACGACCGTGGCGCCTGCTTCAGTTCCCCAATCTCAGTGGCCCAGGCCATACCCAACTGCAATCCACTGCCCTTATTAAGGGTGACGTCCGATATTTTGATCTCTATTGCCTCATTTATTACGCTATTCAAGAAGCCGTTGGTCTGTTTAGTAACAGAAGTGTCGTCGAATGCAATTCGGTGCCCGTTGTCCAAGTTTATACTCCGCTACAGCTGGTTCAAATGGCTCTGAGCACTATGGGACTTAACTTCTTAGAACTACTTAAACCTAACTAACCTAACGACATCACACACGTCCATGCCCGAGGCAGGATTCGAACCTGCGACCGTAGCGGTCACGCGGTTCCAGACTGTAGCGCCTAGAACCTCTCAGTCACCCCGGCCCGCCGCTACAGCTACTTTTTCGCGATAGTGTAGGCGGAAACACCTTTCGTACTCTACGCGACGAGGTTCAATGGTGCGAACACTCTGACAGACATAAAACTGCCCATATCCACACGGCATTCTGCATATGCCAGGTGTTATGAGGCCTACATCGTCTTTCACAGGCTTCATTAGTTGCTGGATTTTTGGTGGGAGTCTGAGGGCCGTGTCGATTTTATATTTCTTCAGGAGATAATCTTTTCTGTCATTGAGCCACAAAACGGTAAAACCGCAATCTTCTTCGTGTCTTTTACGGAGGCCTTCCGGTTTCGTGGCTTACACGACACTGCTTAAGAAATTTTTCAGTTGCTGTAACTGTTTCCCTTGATAGCTTTATATAAGTGGCTCAGTTCCCTTCAGCGTCTGTGACGGTTTCAGCTCTTTGAACCAAGGTCCTCAGAACAGACCGTTTCTGTGCTGGGTAGTAGTAGCTTGTGGCGCTCGAATGGATTTGTGGTAAACGCTATGACCAAGACACCCTTTGGGTGTACAGCGGACAAGGAATGCAAAGAATGATCCTTCTCTACTTCCATCGTGAGCTTTATGTGGTCGTGGATGTTGTTGATGTATTCCAGAACTCTTCCAGCTTTTCATATCCATGAGGCTACATGACGAAGGCAATGCCGACGCAACGATAAAAACAATAGGCTGTGCAGGAGCCGTGTCCAAGGCGATGTCCTCAAAGTGCTCCATAAAGAGGGTGGCTACAATTGGAGCTAATGAATCCCCATCGCGACGCCGTCTATCTGCTTGAAATACCCTCCAAGATGCAAAATATATTGACGTTGGGTACGTTGAAAGAAATTCATGATGGTATCGCCAAACAGCCGAGACAGCAGGACTAAAGAGTTGACACGTGAATAGGGAAACCACATCAAAACTAACTGTAATATCCCTTCACCATGGTGTAGACGTTTAATTCAATAGATGGTCCCTTGTATCCTGTATACGGTGCGCACAATATGCAATGTGCATCGGGAGGAGGCTGGCCAAATGATTTGTAGGCTCGTAGCTCAGCGATCCGATGGTGCTTACTATAGGCCTTAAAGGTGTATCGTTCCTTTGGCAAATTCGGGAGGACGACGGTTCAATCCCGCGGCCGGACATCCTGATTTAGGTTTTCCGTGATTTCCCTAAATCGCTCCAGACAAATGCCGGGATGGTTCCTTTCAAAGGGCACGGCCGACTTCCTTCCCTGTCCTTCCCTAATCCGATGAGACCGATGACCTCGCTGTCTGGTCTCTTTCCCCAAACCAACCAACCAACCTTTGGCAAATTGTAGAACGTGTGTGGTCCGGGTGTCTGAGGGAGGAGGATTTTAATTACACTCGCTTCCAGGGAACCTCCGAAATTGGATGTTGGGTACTGAGGCAGTTGTTGGTACTTATCTTACTCCAGCATCCGTCAGATTTTCGCCTCATAGTTGGCTCGTTCCATTAGGACGGCAGCATTGTCCTCGTCAGCTTCCGAAAGGTCGTGAGCAGATAACCACTTGATGCAGCTTGAAACCCGAGGTGCATCTGGCCAGAACATTGCACTCCTGGCCGTCCTGACGCCTTTCCGGACTATTTCTCATTAAGCAGCGCCTCAGTCGGCAAGACTCAGCACAACCAGGGGCGACCGGCGGTGTCCTTGGGACACAAAAAGCCTAAGGAGAGAGACGCGTTGCTACGCGACGAGAAAAACGTGACCAGTAGAAGGGCAAGTGTGGGGCATTTGTGCGACTATGTGAAAAACAAACTTATTGACAAACTAATAACTATTGGCTCTTACGTGTCACTGAGGAGTGAGTTCGCCGGCCCGGGTGGCCGAGCGGTTCTAGGCGCTACAGTCTGGAATCGCGCGGCCGCTACGGTCGCAGGTTCAAAGCCTGCCTCGGGCATGGATGCGTGTGATGTCCTTTGGTTAGTTAGGTTTAAGTAGTTCTAAGTTCTAGGGGACTGATGACCTCAGAAGTTAAGTCCCATAGTGTTCAGAGCCATTTGAAACATTTGAGGAGCGAGTTCGCTCACCTTAAGCAGAAGAAAGAGACGATTACGTGAATGAAGATACACTTTCGATATCTGTTTAAGTATCTATTTTATTGTAATTTAAATACGAGGTACAATTTCTGAAACGCAAAAGCAGATATCTCGGCAATGCATTGTGCGACTACAGCAAACAAATCCTCTACGGATACATCCCCGTAGAGCTGCATTGGACAGTCATAGTAGACTCAGTGAAGTTGTACGCATTTTATGCGAAAGGCTTAAATGAGCATTTCACACAGTAAAACAGTTTGCCTTGCTAAAAAAACTATAAAAATCCCAAAAGTAGAGGCAGCGATATAAAGTAGAAATAAATAAGATTAGAATGTATAGTTTAAATTATGTATTAATACTTATTCCTACAAACTTCAAAATCTAAGGATAGAAACAGAAAATTTGTTGTTTATAAAAGACTATGTCAAATAGAAGAAAACAAACAGCATCATGAGATCTGTCCGAAAATTTCGGCATAAATCGATGTACACTGAACAGCCAAAGAAACTGATACACATGCTGAATATCGTGTAGGGCCTTAAGACGAAGCGGCATGGACTCGACTGTTGTCTGAAGTATTGCCGGAGGGAACTGACACCATCAATCCTGCAGGGCTGTCCGTAAATCTGTAAGAGTACGAGGGGCTGGAGATCTCTTCTGAACACCACGTTGCAAGGCATCCCAGATATGCTCAGCAATGTGTATGTCTGTGGAATTTGGTGGCCAACGGAAGTGTTTAAACTCAAAAACGTGTTCCTGGAGCCACTCTGTAGCAATTCTGGACGTATGGGGTGTCGCATTGTCATCCTCGAATTGCCCGTCGGAATGAACAATAGACACGAGTGGATGTACGGGACAGGACACGATGCTTATGTGTGTGTCACCTGTAAGAGTAGTATCTGGAAGTATCATAAGTCCCATATCACTCCAACTCCACACGCCTAAAATAAATGGTTCAAATGGCTGTGAGCACTATGGGACTTAACTTCTCAGGTCATCAATTCCCTAGAACGTAGAACTACTTAAACCTAATTAACCTAAGGACATCACCCACATCCTTGCCCGAGGCAGGATTCGAACCTGCGACCGTAGTGGTCACGCGGTTCCAGACTGAAGCGCCTAGAACCGCACGGCCACTCCGGCCGGCTAGTCGCTACAGTCTGGAAACGCGTGACGGCTACGGTCGCAGGTTCGAATCCTGCCTCGGGCAAGGATGTGTGTGTGATGTCATTAGGTTAATTAGGTTTAAGTAGTTCTAAGTTCCAGGGGACTGATGACCACACATGTTAAGTCCCATAGTGCTCAGAGCCATTTGAACCATTTTTGTAGCGCCTAGAACTGTTCGGCCACCGCGGCCGTCCACACACCTCACACCATTACAGAGGCTCCACCAGTTCGAACAGTCCCCCGCTAACATGCAGGGTACATGGATTCATGATGTGTTCTCTGTACCTGTACACATCAATCCAATCGATACAATTGGAAAGTAGGCTAGTCCGACCAGGCAACATGTTTCCAGTTATGAACAGTCCAGTGTCGGCATTGATGGACCCTGATGAGGTGTACAGCTTTGTGTCGTGTAGTCATCAAGGGCATACGAGTGGGCCTTCGGCTCCAAAAGCCATATCGCTGATATTTCGTTGAATGATTCGCACGCCGACACTTATTGATGGCTCAGCATTAAAATGTGCAGCAGTTTGCGGAAGGGTTCCTCTTCCGTCACGTTGAACGATTCTCTTCAGACGTCGTTGGTCCCGTTCTTGCACGATTGGTGATTTGATGTTTTACCGGATTCCTGATATTTAGGGTACAGTCGTGAAATGGTCGTACGGGAAAATCCACACGTCATCTCTACCGACGGAAGCATAGCCGCTCTTTGTCAATTAAACTAAGTCCCGCAACTATCGACTTAGGCAATTTCGTGGTGGGTCGATTCTAGGAACGTGTGACTTTTGTTCAGTTTGCGTGTGTGTAATTATTCTAGTGCTCAGTCTCGACTTAGAGAATTTTGTGGCTTTCAGATCCGAGTAGGAGTTCCTCATGGAATCTTCATGAATTTCAGGCTCTTGCATCCAGCTACATGTTGGACTTAGAGTAATTTGAGTGCGAGGTCGGTGTATTACTTGTAGTTCTAAGTACTGCGTCGGAACTCTGATATTGTCGGGGAAAGGTGACGGGATTTATCGTAAATTGTGGAAGCCACTGCTGATATATAAATCCTTGATCGGACTGTGCATTATATATATATATATATATATATATATATATATATATATATATATATATATATTTCGTGATTGTGGTAGAAACAATAACCTTGTACCCATAACTTTAACCACCTGGAGTGCTTGCCCAATTTTTAGTGTATCAGTTCTGTTTCCATTTATTTGAAAAATTTTTGGGTACATTGCGTCAGGTGTGGCGCCCTTAGACTTAAAACGGGGTACATTATTAAGTTCAGCTGGATCCTACGGAGGCCCATTAAACTGTATCGTTCTGGGTTGTATGTGAGTCATATTTTCATGCATTAGCTTGTGAGCTAATTTATAGAGGAGATAGACTCTAATTTTGGCACGTTTTACAGCATATTTATTCGTCATCCACCACAGCATTAGCCAAAGTCCGTGGTACGGTTACAAAGTTCACTGGATTGAGCAGCGCAGGAGACCCTAAAGTCGAATTCACTGGACTTGGATGTCCAGGGTACGCTAAAGCAGTCGTAACTATGGTCGCAACCGACATCAGCCGCAAAGTAGGACGAATTTCTAGGGGTCTTTTTTCAAGTAGGTCAAGTAGCCTGTCTCTCAAGCTCCAGTGCTATGGTCTGTTCAGTCACCAGGTATGAGAGGACATTAGTATTTGAAGTGAACAAGTAAATAATCCGCAGGCAGAATTCTGACCCCAAGTGGATATCTTCGCTTAGACCAAATACCTTTCACAAGTGGTATCGATAACAGACATACGCACCGCATATATCTGCTAAGGTTTGCTGGTCGAGTAAGTATAAATTGTAAAATACGATTCTCTAGATTGGAGTTCATTCAAAATATCGTAAGGAAATATTTTTTTCAACGTTTGACGAGGTACCTTACAAATCTATCGTTTCGAATGAGTCTTGGCTATTATTCATGTGAGGCTCTAAAGAGGTAATATTAGCAAGAGGAAATAAATTCGTGTAGCATGATTGGCTGGGAGCTCTTCAAGAGGTACCATCAGCCTCATGTTCACAAGTTCTCTCACTTGGGCTTCGGCGGCTTGAGTGCCCTTATCCTACCATAGCAATCCTACAGGGAAAAATTTAAAATTTAACGTATAATCCGAAGCTCTTGTCGTTCCTGGAATATCCTTCCTTAACTGAGAGGCAAATGCTACCTTAACCTTTAAATGCACAGTGTGGCTGATCAGCTACAAACCATTCCTCTTCGATTCACAGCGCGTGAGTTTCTATCTCTCTTGTAATATGTACTATTTTCGTTTGTATGCATTCTACATACGACAGTCTACATAATACAAGGAAACTGCAACAGATGGCACCACAAGGCCGCTACAATCGATATTTCGTACAGTTGTGTCGCTGCTGAACCGCGCGTTTTGTTTGTGAAAACGGAAGTCCAGAAAGTGTGTTTGTATGCCAAAAATTGTGTTTAAAATTTTTTTATGACATGAGTAATGTATGTGGAAACTATTTAAATCATAATATTCTAACACATAAAGTGTAGAAAATCGTGAAATACTGTTTGTAGCTAATCAGCTGCAGCGTGCATTTACCGTATTTCAGAACGCAACCTAATATGACAAGAAGAGATCAGGAGAAAGATATATTGGAGTGGCTGGAGATCCCTTTATCCAGTGAAGATAGTTTGAACTCATCATATGCTGACTCTTCACAAGACCCAACTTGCATTATGCAAGAATATGAATATTCTGACAACAGCAGTAGTATTAAAGACGAAATTTTATTTTGACAATTACTACACATCATTACCACTTACAGTTTACTTACACAAACACGGCATTTATTGTTTAGGAACTGTGAGAAGATACCGAGTGACAGATTGCAAGCTTCCAAAAGAAGAAGATTTGGAAAAAAAACTGGAAAGAGTTCCTTGTATTGAACGTCTGACAACTGTTGAAGTCTCCAATGTTGTTTGGAAAGACAACAAAACTTTAATGCTTCTTTATACCCTTGCTGGAAAGGAACATGTGGGGGAAGTTAACAGATGTAATCGGAAAACAAAAAGAAGAATGACAATGCAATGTCCTCAATTGATAAAATTGTACAACAAACATATGGGAAATGAAGATTTATTACACAGTATTGTGGGCAGACTTGAAATTCTTATGAGATCTCGGAAGTGGTATCTTAGAATATTCTATCATCTGTTAGATACGGGCATAGTAAATGCATGGATTTTGTACACAAGAGTAGCAGAGTGTAAAGGGAATCAAAAGGTCATAAAGCTAAGCAAATTCCTCATTGAGGTTGCTGAATGTTTATGCCATCCTGGGACCACAACACCAAAGCGTGGGAGACCAAGCAATGAATTGGAAAAACAAATCCAAGGAAAGAAGAGGACCAACTGCTCATACGCCCTCAAAGGATGCAAGACTGGACCAAGTTGGTCATTTTCCATCTCACTTGGAAATAGGACAGAGATGTAAATTTCCCGGATGTAATCGATTTACATGGGTTTATTGTGAAAAGTGTGTATTTCCATTATGCTTTCATAATTATTAAAATTGCTTTAAGGAATATCATATGCAATAGGACTGTTGCACGTTCCAAATTAAGTTGAAAATTTTTGAATTAATTTAGTACTATATTTAAATGAATTTTTGTGTTGCTTTTGTAACCTACTGAAGCTTATGTAATTTATTTTATTTTATTATTTATCCTTGCTTAATGTCAGTAAATAAGTCTCAGTGAGTGTGTATGGACAATGTTCACTTTCACAGTGGATCAGAATTCCCAAGCACTGGTTGATGTAAAGTTGTCCCTGTCGTATGTCAGTTAACTACTAAATACATTTTGTAGCTGATCAACTACGAACCATTAATTTGTATCTAAGAGCCTCAAATTTTGAAATAAATTTTTTTAACTATTTTTCTGGCTTTTAACATCACTAAACACAACAGTGGGAATATTTTTAAAAAATACATGAATTTAATGGTTAAACGCCGACTGAGAAATTCTGGTGTGGGACTGGGATTCGGTCTCCACGACATTACGGTCTGCCAGCTAGCACTTTGTCACCAGATCACCAGACCCCAAGCCCCATAGGTAGCATTAACAGAAGAGACGGAAATTGTCCTGACTAGAACCATTACTCAGCGCCAGAGGATTGTTTCGATACCGTCAAACCATTGCTGTGATGTTCTCCCAAACACATCAACAACACATTCGCCTGGAAGCTGAAGCTCACACTTGTATCCGTGTTTGTTTACAAGTAGACTTGTACTTGAATACGTTCTGCATTCAGCAATCACGTTTGTTTTCCCACGTTTTACCCAGACATGTTTCGATGGAATGGCAGAATCTTTAGTGGGTCCTTTATTTTCTTTCTATCAAATAAAAAGTTGCTTTTTACTGTCTCTACAAACAGAATTTCAGTTTTTAAGCAAAAAATGCACAAACTGGAAACAGCATTTTTGACACTTTCTTAACACAAGTTTTGTTTTGTGTAGCTTTTTGTGCGTTGCCATACAGCTGCTATTGTTTCACATTTGTGGTCTACAGCCGTAGAGAACGTGATGAAGAAAACTTATTCCCATCAAAAATTAATCCGAGAATGTTAACACTAGCAATACGAAGGCATTTTCCATAACGCGAATTCCCAAAGGAGGCGGGAGGTTATTTTTTCCCCTCCCCCCTAAAAAACTTAAACAAAATAAAATTCGTTAATTGTTATTGAATTACGTTAACAACCTACTCTTCAGAGAGGTACTGATGTGTAAGTAAAGCCATGAGCGTCAGAATATTGAATACGATTTTCATTGGGGTATGTGACATTTACCACTGAGACTTAAATATTTGTGTTACGTTTAACTGAAATATTGAGACAAATATGCAGTTTGGTAGAAAAAGTCATTAAAACAATAAATATGGTTTTTAGTTTTTTCAAATATAAGCTAGTCGACTAGATTACAATATTTTCTAAAGGTGGACATTAAGTAACGAGGTAGACCTCCCGCCTACCCCACCGTTGGTATTGCGAAGGTTAACTGTATTTACATTAATTTACTCTACGTGAAGGACTGTGTGATCGCAGTGAAGAGTGTTGCACGTCTTATATATGCGAGTGTATGCCTGTGCATGCACGCCTTATGATTACACTTACGTTTACAGGTTTTCACATTGCTCTCTATGTAAGTCCACATAGTCTCACTGTTCACCATATTGTTTTCGTATGTTGTAAACGTCAAACATCATAACTGCCTCTCTGATGACTTTCCCCTTTTTTAAAGTCAAAAAGATCGGCAGGTAGCATCACAATTATATTTTCAATGTATTTGTATGTTATTCTTCACATCAAACTGGTTACATGAGGTGTTAAGCTGATTGTGCAGTAGTTCTTGTAATTTTCTACGTTTTCTATCCTTGTGGTTGTGTGCATGATATCCTTCCGAAACTCTGGTTCTGGTTCTCCAGTGTCACAGATTCCACACACTAATTTCAATTAATGTTTGATTACCACTTCTCACAATGATTCTGAGAGAATAACATTCATCCTTCCTGCGTTATTTAATAGCTAGTCTTCGACAACCCTGTCAAACACTTCACTGTAACACTCACACGTCCTACATCATAAAGTAGACCACCACTTCTCCGTGAGACTTTTGTTTCAAACAGTAAAACCATTACTCTGCCTTTTTTTAATGATATCAGTTACTATGTAATTATTACTAATGGCCGTCTGGATATTACCTTCACGTCTAGCCATGATTTAAGCTTTACCAGCTAGGTACAGTAAGTTGTCCCGGCACGTTTAATGGCAGAAGGATGATGATGATGAAGATGTTTGTGGTGCGCTCAACTACGCGATCATCAGCGCCTGTGCAAAGTCCCAATTTTGACACAATCAGTTTTTACACAATCCAGTCTACGCACTGTCACGAATGGTGATGATGAATTGATGAAGACAACACAAACACCCAGTCCCCGGGCAGAGAAAATCCCCGACCCGGCCGGGAATCGAATCCGGCGGCAGACGGAACATGAATATATAACTTATATCCGAGTGCCTCTGTTGGAGTCGGTCTTACCTGCTGACCTCACTTGAAACGCATTGCCGAAATGAATATTGAAACTTTTCCCCTAAAGCTGATTATCTTAATCCGGAAACCGGCCAGACGTCACCCCAAGTTCTAAGCGGAGTGAATCGACGCCAAAGTTCAGCAACGCTCGGGGATTTGTTATAAGACCCCGTCTATGGGAAATGAAGCAGACGACCAAAACTTTAATCCACTGTGCGAATTTCCTGTAACTCAGCGTTCCATCAGTCTGTCAGTCTTACTTACTACGAAGGACGTTCAATAAATAATGCTCCTCTCTTTTACCGGTGCGTATTTACATGTAAGAGAAACCGGTGACAATATCAGCCAGCATTTCTCTTACATGTTCAATTTATACCGCTCTGTACCTCAGCCAATGAAAAAGGAACCCTTATAGACACTTTGTTGTGTGTCTGTTGCTAGGTTTGTCTCTTTTTCTCAATAAAGGTAGATGTACCAACTTCATATTTATGTCACTTACTAAGGTCTACGTTCCCTTAGCGGTGTAAGAAATAGAAGCTTCGAAGTCAATGCAGTTAAAAGATACGGCCATTTATGTCACAATTTTGATAGTCCCAGTGGTCTAGAATCGTGAAATTTAGCAAGAAGCAAGGTTTCACTGTACAAGTAAAGCATTCGAAAATGGTTAGTGCATAACTATATCAGGCGAAAAAAAATTTTTTGTGTGTCTGTCCGTATATCTGACCCCTCCTTTTTCTCAGGAATGGGTAGACGCTTCAAGCTGAAATTTATGTCACATGCTAAGGTCTACAGTCCCCTGGTTGTTTACAAAAGGTAAGCTTCGAAGTCAAAGCATCCAAAAGATACAGAGATTTATGTCACGTATTTTCGTGATGAGTCTGCCCCTCGTGGTCTCGCGGTAGCGTTCTCGCTTCCCGAGGACGGGGTCCCGGGTTCAATTCCCGGCGGGATCAGGGATTTTTCCTGCCTCGAGATGACTGGGTGTTGTTGTGTCGTCTTCATCATCATCATTCATCCCCATTACGGTCGGAGGAAGGCAACGGTAAACCACCTCCATTAGGACCTTGCCTAGTAAGGCAGTGCGGGTCTCCCGCATCGTTCCTCTACGCTCTGAAAAGATGCATGGGACTTCATTTCCATTTTCCATTTTCATGATGAACCTGGCACAGAAGCAGTACAGGGTCCAGATTTGTGAGAACCCTCTGGAGGCGGCTGCTCAGAAATGAAAGGGCATACGAATAGTTGTGCCTGTGTGGTGGCGGCGTCTTGGGTATTTGTTGAGTACCTCTTAAGCCTGGTATTCAACTACCCTGGGCGTAAGATATCAGGCGCCGATGGCACCACGCACGTCTTACTTGTTGTGCGGGTTGCAGCGAGATCAGCCGCTACAATTCAGACGACACGGGACTTCGCAACCCTGGAACTCAGCAGCCAAGCCAGTAGAGGGCATCAACAGAGAGCTCTGGCCAGGCCAACACGTGGTAGATGCCTTTGGCAAACCCCACGCTAAAAATAATCCTTCACATATCTGTCCATGAGGGGCTATTTAGGCCAGCACACGAGGTCAAGAGAGCAGATCATACATACCCAGCAACCTGAAGATCTCTATCAACTTCTGGAGAGCATGCCGCCTCGTCAGCTGGGACTCTTAAGAGATCAGTGACATCTCCGTGAGTTGGTATAATTGTAAAATTGTTCTTATAGCTGACAAGATAGTGCCAGACGACAAGTTTCTATCCTTGTCAAACTTCGGTATCTCATATAAGAACGTTGGCTCCCGCGGCTGGTGTCATAGTGATTAAAATTCTTCTGAGTATTATGCCGCGTCATTGCTAAAACCTAACAACAATAGTGAACTAAAACAGACCTTTCGGCCGAATTGCAACGGCCTTCCTCAGGGCACGACTGGTTTTGCATGGGGATAGGTGCTTCTATTTATTACAGACTAACGATGTTTGACGTCACTGTTGTAAGACTTTTAATTGGCCCTCTAATATGATTGGCCAGTCATGACGTAAGGGAAGATGCAAGGAAAGAGGCTATTCGTGGATGTCCATGTCGTCAACGATTGGTAGCTGTCCGCCAATCAGCGTTGGGCTTCTGGTCGGCAAGTTTTCCTCCTGGTGTGCGCGGAAGTGGACTGACAGTTGCTCTACAGCTGTTTGTGCAGATACGCCCGTGTCCCGTGTAGCTTCTTCCCCGTGACACGATTCTTTCGCCAGTACTCAGGCCTCCTGGAACCGGATAGGGTGTCCACAGTCACGGTGGTGTTCCGCTATCGTCGATTTATTATGTTGTTGTAATTTCATTACTGTTGGCTCTCAATACTTCTTCAGCTAAGTAAACCATGAGAGTTGCTAAGTGTTTATTCTTGTTGACGGAAGCTTGCATTTTGGACCTAGGGTTTGAACCTGAAGTGAGAAACTTGTCTTTCCCTTTCAACCTAAAATTATTGGGACTATAAACACTACTCATTAAAGAGCATGTGACTACAGAAACTTAATTCACTGTTTTATGTAAAGCTCCTAACGTTGTAACACTGAGTTAGCTAGAGTGCATATAACTCTTTCATGTATTATGGAACATATTTGTTCACTTTGTGATTCAAGAAATTCAAGTGACTCTGTGATTTATGAACTATTATTTATTTTGTTTCGCTTATTGCAGGACTGGAGTCCATTTTATTTCACTTAGCGAAGATCTATCCTTTCTTCTGTTGCATTGTAGAGAGTATTTTTGTGGGAATCGTGTCTGTTCGCTATAGCTTGGCTGTTTACTTGTGCCACCAGCATTGGATACATCAAGAACAGTCTTCTATCATGAACAAGACTATGAGGTTCATGTACACTGTCCAGGTTCATTTCATCGTAAGTCACTGTGGAACGGTTACTTCATTAATTTTGGGAGGTAAAAGCTGACGACGGAGCCTAGGACTTGACTATGTAGCACAACTTCATTTGGGCGTATGTGTAAGGTGTCAGCAAAATCCAACACCTTCCATGAAAACCCTGACATGATAAGATAATCCAGTAGTATGTCACATAGCTCCGAATAAATCGTGACATTAAATTAACCAAAGTAATACGAGTAACGAGTGAGCAAATGAAATACCACAGACTAACACAAGAATGCCTAAATGCATGTCATACCTTCCCACCGTGAGACAGATGCAGTTCCGAGGGGAGAAACGAGAACACAAGCCGAGAGCAGAACCGTGTTAAGTTAGAAGGCCCTACGATAAGTGACGGACATCCACGTCTCCAGCTAACCGTTAGGACCACCCCCCAGCCCATGTTAAAACCTAGAGCCTTAGCGTGAGACTTTTTCGCGTCTCTGTTACGTCAGGACCACCCCCCAGCCCATGTTAAAAGCTAGCGCCCTCCAGAAGAACAGTATAGATCTTACGATAACATTAAAAGGACCACACCAGCTGCAAGTTTTAGCGTGAGCCTTTTTCGCGTCTCTGTTACGTTGCAAACTTTAAAAACATTGCCCCACCACGAAAAGTGTAACGTTTCTCATTGGATAGACAGAAATTTTGTAGGCGGAGCTTAAGGTTAAAATTGAGACCCTGATTGGTCAGATGAAAACACAGCCAGATAGTTTTTTTAAGCCAACTTTGGTAAATTGTAGTAAGGAGAAGTTAGGAGAGAGTTGCTTCCGAGACGGCGAGGTGAGCGGAGCTGTGCTGCCCGCCGCCCCCTGACGAACACAGACAAGGTAATGAACGCACGCGATGCCGCATAACAGCGCATAAAGCTTGACTCAGAACTGCAGAAGTCTCATCTGTTACACCCCCTTTTTGCGTAATACTAGTGTCGATCATCAATTAAAGCTCATGGTGTTCACATTTGCCACTTGAAGTAAAAATCTGAAACGCGATCATTTTTCTGTTATATAGTTATTGAGAAGCCACATCAGCCACTGTAATTTACGACAAGTTAGATAAGTAATTAAAGATAATTGAGGGTCACTGTAGACCATTTTGATAGTTTTCTCTTTTGTGAAACTTAAACCGAGATTATAGATGTGATATGGCATAGGTCATCCTTCGTTCCATTGTAGAACTAGGAAACCCACTCAAGGAATATTCGTTCACATTTTTGTTGAACGCAGTTGGTTTTTACCATCCTGTATTAAAACATTTCCTTTTATCAATAGTGCAATTTATAAACAATGTTTTGTGAGTAGAAAAAAATTTCCAATGGGTAAACTTAACTGCTTTTTCGACGTTATTTTACCAGCTAACTAAAAATAGGAAAGCCTTGAACCCCTTCCACAAAATTTAGTTAGTATTAAGATTCTTTTACAGGGAGTGCAGTGGAGCTGACGCTGAAACCATTAAGTCTTTGGTTATATCATCGCTAGTCTCACTGTTCTGAATTCTACATGTCATGTGTGGTGTGACGTCTCCTTACCAGCAACAGGTCACAGGTTCAAACTAGTCAATTCGCTAAAAAAACACGCTCAGGGCGTCGTTGCGCGAAAGTGGCAGGGAGACACGATATAGAACAAACAGACACCACGCAGAATGTTAGATAGGTTGCAGCAGCTGTTCAGAGAAGAAGTGAATTGCAGAAAATAAGGTAGCATGGAGAAAGACATCGAATGAGAGTTCAGCATAGCCATCTATAATTGGGAATGTTACGAAATGGATTCGCATTCTGCAAAATACATATTGATGTCAGCTGTTTGTGACATATGAAAATTTATGCCGGACCGGTATGCATGCACAACTGAAGGGCTTTGTAATGTAAAGATACAGTCATTGGATAAACAAAGATACTATAATCAATAGTAGTATATTTGGAAAGCTGCGCTGACCCATCCTATGGCCTTCACGGATGTGAGGCGAGAGCAACTCACTGGCTCTTTCGTTGGCTTTTCTGAAGTGGCGCAACTCGGACACCACAGCGAAAAACCTTCTTCGTCCAGAGCATCGTGTACTAAACAACCAGATTTTTCAAGTATCCACACCATCTTGCAAACTTTCTTAAATAATGTACTTGACGGGTGTTAAAATTTTTTTACCACATCACCCAGTGATCCTTTCCCACAGCAACACAAGGACAGATCCAGAATACCGAGAAATATTGACATTAAAGAGAAAGTTACCGTACACAGTTTCATGTCTTTTTCTTTTTGACAGCAATTGGCCCGTGCATTGTGATACTGGAATTGTAATTTGTTCTGCTGTGTGAACTTGTCATTCGATCTTCTGTTAAATGAGTCATTCGGAACTCTTCCTTGTAACAGCTCCTGTCACCTCTCCGTATGTATGTGAAACATCTAGAAGTCTCAGGTCTACAAACGTAACAACCACGACAACATAAACTTGACAATGAACATAACGGATGGTAGAGGACCCCATTTATAATGGCAAACCATTTAGTTAATTGGCAAAAGGGGAAAGCATTGATCCGCGTCCCTACGAATGGCACTTCTGCAGCTTCCTCAATAGGTTGCAGATCAGTCGTGATCAGAACGGTATTCTGTTTTGAGTGAATTCGAACGTACGCAAACTGGCGGCGCTTCTATGGCGTGTGATTCTGTAATGAAAGTAGCCGATATGTTTGGTGTTTCAAGAGAGTCCGTATTGATGCAAACCGCATACAGGAGAAAGCACAGGAACATCATCCACAAAGTCACAAAACGGACGAACGTGTGTGTTAAGGAATCCTGACGGATGGTCATTGAACGGAATTGTGTCCAAACATGAGAGGACGACATCTGAAAAAGGCACTGCAGAACTGAATGTCGCGCTTGCTAAACGTGTCAGTACTGTTCAAACAGGTCGCACTGTCCAGAACAGGTTTTGTGCGCACAACCATGAATTGTCTCATCCTCTTGGCCACCACGGTCACCAGATCTCAATATCACTGAGCACTTGTGCTCAGTAATATTAAGATCTACCACCTCTATCACGATTACCTGAAGTTGCCACTATTACGCGCGAAGACTGGTATAGGAATGTCTTGGAAAACATACAAGATCTGTATTAATCCATTCCGAGACGACTGAATGCAGTTTTGAATGGCTGCGTATTTCCTACACCTTGATAATGTGTTCTGTTTTCGAGATTTCCATAATTTTGTGCTCTGCCTGTACGTTAGCGGCAGAAGGTCATATCACAGGCTGGTACTAGTCCTACGCTATCTACAGCATTAAGAGTCCTTTTAATATTTGGTTCAAATGGCTCTGAGCACTATGGGACTTAACATCTGAGGTCATCAGTCTCCTAGAACTATTTAAACCTAACTAACCTAAGGACATCACACACATTCATGCCCGAGGCAGGATTCAAACCTGCGCCCGTAACGGTCGCGCTGTTCCAGACTGTAGCGCCTAGAACCGCTCGGCCACTCCGGCCGGCTTTTAATGTTTTTCTAATATTTTTACCGACCAGCTAATATTATGTTAATTGTTGAATTATACATTGAAGACGTCACGAAACTGGTACACCAGCCTAATATCGTATAGGGCGCCTCCGAGAGCACGTAGAAGTGCCGCAACACGACGTGGCATGGACTCGACTAATGTCTGAAGTAGTGCCGGAGGGAATTGACACCATGAATCCTGCAGGGCTGTCCATAACTGGTTCAAATGTCTCTAAGCACTATGGGACTTAACATCTGGAGTTATCAGTCCCCTAGACTTAGAACTACTTAAACCTAACTAGCCTACGGACACCACACATTTCCATGCCCGAAGCAGGATTCGAACCTGCGACCGTAGCAGCCGCTTGGTTCCGGACTGAAGCTGCCGGCGCTGTCCATAAATCCGTAAGAGTACGAGGAGGTGGAGATCACTTCTGAACAGCACGTTGCAAGGCATCTCAGATACGCTCAGTAATGTACATGTCTGGTGGCCAGCGGATGTGTTCAAACTAAGAAGAGTGTTTCTGGAGCCACTCTGTAGCAATTCTTAACGTGTGGGGTGTCGCAATGTCCTGCTGGAACTACCCAAGTCCTCGGAATGCAGAGGGGACATGAATGGATGCTGGTGATCAACAACGATACTTACCTACTTGTTACCTGTCAGAGTCGTATCTAGACGTATAAGGGGTCCCACATCACTCCAACTGCAAACGCCCCACACCATTACACAGCCTCCACCAGCCTCGACATTCCTCTGATGATATGCAGGGCCCATGGATTCATGAGGTTGACTCCATACACGGAGATAGAATCTGAAACGAGACTCGTCCGGCCAGGCAACATGTTTCCAGTCATCAACAGTCCGATGTCGGTGTTGACAGTCCCAGGCGAGGCGTAAATCTTTGAGTAATGCGGTCATCAAGGGCACACGAGTGTGCATTTGGTTCCATATTTCGTTGAATGGTTCACACACTGAAACTTGTTGATGGCCTAGCATTGAAATCGGCAGCAATTTCCGAAAGGCTTGCACTTCTGTCACGTTGAAAGATTCTCTTCAATAGTCGTTGGTCCTGTTCTTGTGGGCTCTTTTTCCAGACCGCAGCTATGTCGGAAATTTGATGTTTTGCTGGATTCCTGATACTCGTGGTACACTCTTTAAGTGGTCGTACGGGAAAAGCCCCCTTCTCACTACATAAGAGGTGTCGTGTGCCATCGCTCGTGCGCCGACTATAACACCACGCTCAAACTCACTTAACAGTAAGCGATCAAACAACTGCGCGAGACAATTGTTGTCTTACATTTTTTTTTTTTTGGTCATCAGTCTACTGACTGGTTTGAAGCGGCCCGCCACGAATTCCTTTCCTATGCTAACCTTTTCATCTCAGAGTAGCACTTGCAACCTACGTCCTCAATTATTTGCTTGACGTATTCCAATCTCTGTCTTCCTCTACAGTTTTTGCTCTCTACAGCTCCCTCTAGTACCATGGAAGTCATTCCCTCATGTCTTAGCAGATGTCCTATCATCCTGTCCCTTCTCCTTACCAGTGTTTTCCACATATTCCTTTCCTCTCCGATTCTGCTTAGAACCTCCTCATTCCTTACCATATCAGTCCACCTAATTTTCAACATTCGTCTATAGCACCACATCTCAAATGCTTCGATTCTCTTCTGTTCCGGTTTTCACACAGTCCATGTTTCACTACCACACAATGCTGTACTCCAGACGTACATCCTCAGAAATTTCTTCCTCAAATTAAGGCCGGTATTTGATATTAGTAGACTTCTCTTTGCCAGAAATGCCTTTTTTGCCATAACGAGTCTGCTTATGATGTCCTCCTTGCTCCGTGCGTCATTGGTTATTTTACTGCCTAGGTAGCAGAATTCCTTAACTTCATTGACTTCGTGACCATAAATCCTGATATTAAGTTTCTCGCTGTTCTCATTTCTACTACTTCTCATTACCTTCGTCTTTCTCCGATTTACTCTCGAACCATTCTATGTACTCATGAGAATGTTCATTCCGTTGAGCAGCTCATTTTTCTTCACTTTCACTCAGGATAGCAATGTCATCAGCGAATCGTATCATTGATATCCTTTCACCTTGTATTTTAATTCTACTCCTGAACCTATCTTTTATTTCCATCATTGCTTCCTCGATGTAAAGATTGAAGAGTAGGGGCGAAAGGCTACAGCCTTGTCTTACACCCTTCTTAATACGAGCACTTCGTTCTTGATCGTCCACTCTTATTATTCCCTCTTGGTTGTTGTACATGTTGTATATGACCCGTCTCTCCCTATACCTTATCCGTACTTTTTTCAGAATCTAGAACAGCTTGCACCATTTTATATTGTCGAACGCTTTTCCAAGGTCGACAGATCCTATGAAAGTGTCTTGATTTTTCTTTAGCCTTGCTTCCATTATTAGCCGTAACGTCAGAATTGCCTCTCTCGTCCCTTTACTTTTCCTAAAGCCAAACTGATCGTTACCTAGCGCATTCTCAATTTTCTTTTCCATTCTTCTGTATATCATTCTTGTAAGCAGCTTCGATGCATGAGCTGTTAAGCTGATTGTGCGATAATTCTCGCCCTTGTCAGCTCTTGCCGTCTTCGGAATTGTGTGGATGATGCTTTTCCGAAAGTCACATGGTATATCGCCAGACTCATATATTCCACACACCAACGTGAATAGTCGTTTTGTTGCCACTTCCCCCAATGATTTTAGAAATTCTGATGGAATGTTATCTATCCCTTCTGCCTTATTTGACCGTAAGTCCTCCAAAGCTCTTCTAAATTCCGATTCTAATACTATTTCTTCTAAATCGACTCCTGTTTCTTCTTCTATTACATCAGGCAAATCTTCAACCTCATAGAGGCTTTCAATGTATTCTTTCCACCTATCTGCTCTGCATTTAACAGTGGAATTCCCGTTGCACTCTTAATGTTACCACCGTTGCTTTTAATGTCACCAAAGTTTGTTTTGACTTTCCTGTATGCTGAGTCTGTCCTTCCGACAATCATATCTTTTTCGATATCTACACATTTTTCCTGCAGCCATTTCGTCTTAGCTTCCCTGCACTTCCTATTTATTTCATTCCTCAGCGACTTGTATTTCTGTATTCCTGATTTTCCCGGAACATGTTTGTACTTCCTCCTTTCATCAATCAACTGAAGTATTTCTTCTGTTACCCATGGTTTCTTCGCAGCTACCTTCTTTGTACCTATGTTTTCCTTCCCAACTTCTGTGATGGCCCTTTTTAGAGATGTCCATCCTCTTCAACTGTACTGCCTACTGCGCTATTCCTTATTTCTGTATCTATAGCGTTAGAGAACTTCAAACGTATCTCGTCATTCCTTAGTACTTCCCTATCCCGCTTCTTTGCGTATTGATTCTTCCTGACTAATGTCTTGAACTTCAGCCTACTCTTCATCACTACTATATTGTGATCTGAGTCTATATCTGCTCCTGGGTACGCCTTACAATCCAGTATCTGATTTCGGAATCTCTGTCTGACCATGATGTAATCTAATTGAAACTTTCCCGTATCTTGCATAGGCGTTGCCGACCCCAGAGCCGTATTCTGCCTCTTCACATTTCTCTGTATTTCAATACGCATGCCTATACCAGTTTATTTGGCCCTTTATTATCGATGGAAGTGAAATACTGATAAAGAAAGAAAGGAAAACTGTGTACTGTGTTTGATGATACTCCTCTGACAAAAAGCATAATAGTACGTGGAGCGTATCACTTTCCCCCTGGCACCAGCGGCGATTAAGCTGAACCTTTGCCAACTCTGGAAGGCTGGGGAACAAGGCGTCCGAGACAAAGGCAGCGACGTAGGTTTCGCTCCGTTGGTGTCGAGCCCGCATGGAAGTTGTCTCGCTAACAAAGTGTCTGGAATAAAAGTCGAGTCTTGTAAGTGCCTTCCGTAGGCATTGGTATTGACAGTTGCTACTCTGACTCGTGAGGACAAGGTCTTCGATCTCTCAGTGAGTAATACGTTGACGGAGAGAAAGGAATCAATGACAGTAAGACAGTTATAGTTATTATAACCACAGGCGTTACAAGGCATGTCAGGATTTGTATGAGCACTGCCTATGGTCGACCTGCAACGACTATTCACAGAAAGCAGGTGACAACACTAGCGCTGATAGATACGAGGGGCGTTTGAAAAGTCCGTACAAAAATAAAAACTACTTACATGTTTGGGGTAAATCTTTTTTATTTTTCGACAGTCTCCTTTCAGACTTGCCACTTAATCCAGCGCTGTTCTAATTTGTTGATCGCTTCAGAAAACAGGAATTGTTCAAGTCTGCAAAACAGCTATTCGTTGCTGCAATCACCTCCTCGTTTGAATAAAATCATTGTTCTGCCAGCCATTTCTTCAAATTACGGAACAAATAGTAGTCCAAGGGAGCCAAGTCTGGAGAATAGGAGGCGGGGGGGGGGGGGGGGGATGCGAAACAAATTGAAATTCTATTTCCATTAATTTTGCGATGTGTGTGCTGGTGCATTGTCGTGATGGAAAAGGACTATTTTGCGGTCCCATCGCCGGCGTTTTTCTAGCCCTTCGGTTTTCAAACGGTCCATTAACGATGAATAATATCACCTCTAATAGTTTTACCCTTTTTCAGATAGTCGATGAGAATTATCGCTTGCGAATCCCAAAAGACAGTCGCCATAACATTTCTGGCCGAAGGAATGGTCTTCGCCTTTTTTGATGCAGATTGTCCCTTGGTAACCCATTGTTTAGATTGCTGTTTGGTCCCAGGAGTATAGTAATGTATCCATGTTTCATCCACAGTGATGAAACGACGCTCACCAAGTCCTGCGGATTCTTCCTGAACAGCTGCAAACCATCCTTGCAACACTTCACACGATTCCGTTTCTGGTCAAGCGTGAGCAATCGCGGAAACCATCTTGCGGATAGCTTTCTCATGTCCAAATGTTTATGCAAAATATTATGTACCCGTCCATTCGAGATGCCCACAGCACTAGCAATCTCACACACATAGCTCTTCCCTCTTCCATCACCATATCATGGATTTCATCAATGGTTTATGGAGTTGTAACCTCCACATGGCGTCCAGAACGTTCAGCATCACTTGTGCCCATATGGCCTTTCCGAAAATTTTGAAACCACTTATAAACTGTTCTAATCGAAGGTGCAGAGTCACCGTAATGTTTATCAAGCTTCTCTTTACTCCCCTGAGACGTTTTGCCTTTCATAAAGTAATGTTTAGTCACCACACGAAATTCTGTTTCGTCCATTTTTTGACAATCACTCGATTTCCTTGATTCACACGAATTCCAGACGCAAAGAAATAGACCAATATGGCTGAAACTCGGCGTGCGTTCTTTCCAAAGATGCTACTAACCAAACATGACCTCGATATGCGCCGGTGGTGCCATCTCTCGGACTTAACACGGACTTTTCAAACTCCCCTCGTACATAAAGCTTGTAGTAGATGGAGGGGGCCATGGGGGGGGGGGGGGGATGGGCAGGTGAACACGGGAAACATTTCAGTCGTTGTTGCGGGTAAACGGAACGATTTATCTGACGTCCAAAAGTGCATGTTCGTTAGGTTTCGGGCCAAGACTTGTACTATTTCGGAATCTGCTAAGCTTGTAATCTGCAGCGAATTGACCCATGGTGCAGGGAAGGGAAACTGAATCTCAATGTAGACAAGTGTAATGTGCTGCAAATACATAGAAAGAAAGATCCCTTATCAATTAGCTACAATATAGCAAGTCAGCAACTGAAAGCAGTTAACTCCATAAATTATCTGGGAGTACCCATTAGGAGTGATTTAAAATGGAATGATCATATAAAGTTGATCGTCGGTAAAGTAGATGCCAGACTGAGATTCATTGGAAGACTGCTAAGGAAATGCAATCCGAAAATAAAGCAAGTAGATTACAGTACATTGCTTGAATACTGCTCACCGGTGTGGGATCTGTACCAGAGAGGGTTGATAGAAGAGATAGAGAAGATCCAACGGAGAGCAGCGCGCTTCGTTACAGGATCATTTAGTACTCGCGAAAGCGTTACAGAGATGACAGAGTAACTCCAGTGGAAGACTCTGCTGGAGAGACGATCAGTAGCTCAGTACGGGCTTTTGTTGAAGTTTCGAGGCCATACCTTCACCGAGGAGTCAAGGGTACATTGCTCCCTCCTACGTATATCTCGCGAAGAGACCATGAGGATAAAATCAGAGATATTAGAGCCCACACAGAGGCATACCGACAATCCTTCTTTCCACGAACAATACGAGACTGGTATAGAAGGGAGAACCAATAGAGGTACTCAAGGTACGCTCCGCCACACACCGTCAGGTGGCTTGCGGAGTATGGATGTAGATGTAGATGTAGATGTAGATGTAGATGTTTGCTTGCCGCCGTGGTTAAAGTAAACAATGGCAGAATGGCGCTGTACCAAACTGGTGCCGAAGCAACTGCGGTGCATCACGGGCCATAGATCATACAGGTGACCGACGGCTGCGAATAGTCGGGCTCCTGTTAAGAAACTGAGTGCCCAGATAAACCAAGAGGCTACCATCAGTGTTTCCTCAAAGATCGTTCAGCGAACCCTGCTGTGTATGAGCCTCTGCAGCAGGTTCCTGATTCATGCACCCGTGCTACTGTTGTTCATCCACGATCTAGGCTAGAATTTGTACCACAATAGCGCAACTGTATGTCCACTGAGTAGCGACAGGTGACCTTTTAGGGTGAATTAAATTACGTTTTATGTTCTGTCGGAAACGTCACCATTGGCTTTTACCGCCCCACAATAACCGTCGGATGAGTGCGGCCAGAGGAGGGAACGTTATGGTGTGAGCAATGGGTTCGTAGAATTCCCTGCACAATCTTTTCATTTTGGACGCACAATTGGTCAACAAAAGTATGCACGTCCACCATAAGAGTGATTTGTTTCTTCCTCGGCTCGATGGCATACGAGGTGCGACAATAAAGTAATGAGACTGATGGGGAAAAAAATGTTGCTTACAGTTTTAGTCAAGTTTAGTGTTGTCTCCCTCAAGGCAGTTCCCTTCTGATTGCACACACTTTTTCCACGTCTTCTGCTATTGACGGCAACATTTCTGGAGCTCATCTTCTGTAATATCCTCCAAGACCCTCGTCACAGCTTTTTGGACATCTTGTGTTGTTTGAAAATGGCGTCCCTTGACTGCCGTTTTGACTTTTGGAAATAGAAAAAAGTCGCACGGAGCCATATCTGGCGAATAAGGTAGCTGTGATAGTAGTGAAATTTGTTTTGAGGTTAAAAATTGCTGTACTGACAGAGCAGTATGGGATGGGGCATTATCGTGATGCAGAATACAATTATCAGCACGGACACGAAGAGCTATTTTACAAAGTCTTTCTAAAATAACTTTGTAGTAATATTGATTAACTGTTTGTCCAGGAGGCACCCACTCTTTATGAACAATACCCTTGGAATCAAAGAAGCATAAAAGCATGCATGTCCCTTTTGACTATGACCTGCGATCTTTTCTTGGTCTGGGTGATCCCTTTGAGCACCATTGCGAACTTTTGCGTTTTGTCTGTGGGTACTACTGAAAAAACTTTCATCACCAGTGATAACACGCCTCTACAATTCTGGATTGATTTCAGTTTGCGCTAACAGACCGGCTGCCACATTTTTCCGCGTTTCTCGCTGTTGTGGTGTGAGGTACTTGGGGACCATTTGTGCGCAAATCTTTCTCATACCAAGATCTTCAGTTATTATTAGACGAACCGTTTCCCGATTGATGTTCAGTTCTTCTGCAATAATTTCACGGATAGTTTTCGATCAGATTGTACGAGTTCAGGCACCGTGGCCAAGTTGACATCCGTCCGTGAGGTTGATGGTCGTCCACTGTGGTCTCCATCTTCAACATTCGTTCTGCCTTCACTAAACATTTTATGCCAACGAAAAACTTGAGGTCTTGACATAACCTCCTCTCCAAAAGCCTTCCGAAGCTTATCGTAAGTTTTCGCCGCGTTTTCACACAGTTTAACGCAAAAAGAAATGGCATACCGTTGCGCAATATCATGCGGTTCCATTTCCGTGACGAGAGACACAAACACGTGTTAACTTATTACAGCACAACTCACGACTGAGCAGTTGCATCGATGTGCCGCCTGGACTAGAAGCAGCTTATAGACGAAGGTCAAAGATATTGTGCCTACGCACGGCTGCAGGGTTGCCACATCTTGCAAAGAAAATAAGTCTCATTATTGTCGCAACTCATATACCAACGTGACAATGCGATGTTCACAAAGTTCGCAGTGTGTGTGCTTTGAAGAAAACCATGATAATTTTCCGGTAGTCCCCCGGCCTCCAGACTCCTCGCATTTTAGCCCAATCAAGATTCTGTGAGACAATCTTGAGCTGACTTTTCGCCTCACGTATACTCAGCCAAAAACCTAGCATAACTGACCCCTGCACTGGAGTCGGCGTCGCTTCATATTACTCTCAGTACTTTCCTGAAATTCATTGGCTTTCCTCCTGCACGTCCGTGCTGCCAAAGGTCGTTTTTCAGGCTTCTGAGAGGTGTTCACATTAATGTGACTGGACAGTGTATTATTTCTCAGCAAGAGCGACAGGCGACAAACTGCGGAGTAGCTGAGCAGCCATCATCATTTAGCGCTGGGGGCGCAAGTATGTTGTACAGAAAGGTTCTAAGGCGAGCTGAAAAATAATAACTCCAACTTTTTGTGTGAGAACTCTTACACCTCTTTTGCAAAAGAAACCTTATTATCAGTCTCCATCTTTATTTTTCATCGCTACATAATTATTTCCCTACATAGTCCCCCTGGCGACGAACACATTTTTCTGAACGAGTGACCAGTTAGTTGATTCCGATAATGTAGTCTTTGACCTCCTTGACGGAATCACAAACTCATCTCTGCTTGCACCGTCAACAAGAAATCCTCGAAGATGTTCTTTAAGTTTTGGCAACAGATGATACACGGACGGGGCCAAGTCGGGACTGTAAGAAGGATGATCGATGACACTGAAGGAAAGTTATCGGGTTGCAGATGTCGCAAGGCTCTTTTGAGGTCTAACATTGTCATACTGCCCCATGTGTGGACGAACCCTTCGGATTCGATAATAACTGGCAGTACACATTTTCTCACGCACTGACGTAATTAAGTTCCACACCGCCGTGTTCCATGCTGCTTTACGATTCCCTCTTTTGGCGGATGGCTGCAAATATGTAAACATGAAGAATAGGTATGTAGAATGTTGGTAACTTTTATTTTATTTAAAAAGCTTTAAGAGTTTTCACATAAGAAACGAATTCATTAATTTTGAGCATCCCTATTAAAATTCAAAAACACTATACCATAAACCTTAGAATAGTATCAATAACACCCGACTCCTCCAGTTGAATCAATGTGTTGAATACTTACTGTTAAATATGTTAAATCTTTGCAGATGAAGACGCAAGACTGTAGTAATGCTGGTTTTATTCGTTTAGGATCAATCGAACTTTGTGTGTTTGATGTTTAAATTCCACCATATGAACAATGACCATTTGGTACAGGATAAACTGTTTATTTTCATTATTTTTCTGACGCAGTAGGCGAGAAAATGTACAGAAAAGTTTTGAAATTGGGTTAATGATACTTGTAGGTTCTCAGGTGCTCTTATTATCGTACAGTCTGAGGAATTTGCTATCCGCCTTAAAAAAATAAATAAATAAATAAATAAAATTGGCCGGTTTCTGACGCATCTCGATATTTGTGGCATTCCTCATAAACTTTGTGCCGTACCGTCATATAATTTCGCAAATGTGTTCATCGGTATTTGACGATACTGTCTGCAAAATGTGTAGTGGATACATTTAGTAAAGAAGTTCTAAATTAAAACGTAATGCGACATGGTACGTAGCCATGTTAGAAAGTTCCTCTTCTAAACTATATAGAGCTTCATCAGAGATTGAAACAAGCCTTTTTGAGCAACTGTTTTGAATGAATCCACGGAGAAAGTAAGGAGAACAAAGCGAAAAGCGTTCAGCGAGTTCTGGAACAAAATTTTGCGAATTCTTATGACCGAGAATGTACAAGAAATTTTGATCGAAGTTTCCCATCACCTTCTAGTATGTGCCTCTCGTTCAATACTATACGAGTTAGTTGTTGGTTGGTTGCCAGATTGTATTGGTCTAGGCATGTGACTTAGGAAAGCAGGTTAACTTTCACCGAGTTAAGTAGTGAAGTTATATCGGCTATATTTGAATTTGATAAGCGATTACAAAAGAACTTTTTTCGGACGGTACGAGGACGCAAAAAGCGAGGGGAAGTGGATGCATTTCAAAGACGTGAAACGAGAAAAATTCGTCTCACATTTACGTAACGGAACCTCTTGCACAAAACTACAATTTAGAGTGACCTTGTCGGTCCCGCATTGTGATGGAAAGCATTCGCCATATTCAGGGGAAGAATGGATTATTTAAATGAAGGTGCAAAATGCTAAATATCACGGAACAAAAATTTGCATTTCAAAGACAGTGGGGCACTTTCGCTCTCCCATTTCAATATTATATTCAGCGTACGGGTGTTACGCGGAACGCACGCAATGCTGACCGGTGGCGCTCCTAGCGGTAGCCACTCAACTACGCCGGATGTCGGGGCGGTGGCGCTGCCAAGCGGCCGTTTCTGTAAGCCGCCACGAAAGCAAACGTACCGCGCTGTACCACTCGAGAGTGAGAATTATTTATTTAGACGCGAACTGAACTACAAGAGTCGTGTTTCCTGGTATAATAGTCTGCGCCATTAAAGGAACAGGAAACATAATCGGAGATTACTTCTTGTGTTTACAATTGGCATAGAATTAATCCCTGTGTATCAATATCTCCAGTGTAGTCGATTAAAGATCGAAGAGTGGTTCGATCCAGGTCTCCGTGACTCTCTCTGTCTTGCGCAAGCCTCTTAATCTCTGCACAACTACTGAAATCAACCCTTAGTCTCAGTATACAATTTTAATACACCACACTCCTATCCATTCCTTTAACAAAATACAAGTCTATGTAGGATACAGTATTCAAATGTTTACAGATTTTCGTTAAACTGTTCGTATGTTTGTTCGACAAATGCAGCAGTGCCTTTCCATGCCCATTATCACAGTCTTCGATGCAGTGCTGCCTTTTGGTGTCATCGTTGTGAAATATTTCAAAAGTATCGGGACATGTCATTATTTTAATTTTTCTCCTTCTAGTCCCATTTCCTTTCTGTTCAGTTTAACACCTTACAACGTGTTTGAAGCATTTTTTGCTCATCATCAGACATTTATGCATCCAGATGTGACTTAAATTTAGTTTTAGTCTAAATGAACCTAGAGCTGCTTTTGTTCGCCATTCAACTATTGGAGTGACCTGATGTTTGGTAGGAAGGGACTGGCTGTGCTTGGGCAGAAATCATTGTCAGTGTTGCCTTCTGCTGGCTTGGAGCTGTGCCTCGTTATTTTGGTTGACACGACAGCCTATGTAGGATGCAGATAGTTTTGCATCTTTGAGTGAGGCGTGATAGTCGTGTGACATGCTTTCATATATGTTGGGTTGTTCGCTTAAGATTTTCACGGCCTAAGGCTTCATCTGCTTCGTTGGTACACCGTCAGAGCTGTTGCTCAACATTACACTTTTGCATTGCTTAGTTATAACACTGTTTTTGAGGTCTTTTCACTGAACAAACGTTTCTTCACAGATGCTAAAATATGTCTTAAATACAACATGGCGGCCTTGCCGCGTGTGGATGAGTATCGACTATCGTTTCTTACCAGCGATATTCGCTGTTCTGTCAGCGTGGTAGTCGTTTGTTTCACACTGGTACACTTTTAAACTACTGGGTTAGTACTGGTTTCAAGCTATTCAAGAATATGAGTTTTTGAATTTAAGAACACTATCATCGTTTTCTGCATTAGGAATGAAAATTTCCATTTCTCTCATGATGTTCATTCCTTTACTTTTTTCGATTTGTGCTGTATTTAAAGAAGGCTTAGATATTACTTTTCTCGATCTTATGGAAAATTTCTAAGTTGCCTTAAATTTTCACAGGCTGTGTCTTGCCAATGCTAATTTATTACAGTTCTCTAGCCTGTAACATTGTGTATGTTCTGTTAATAATTTGCCCTGGTCACTCAGTTCTTTTGTCATATTCCTTAATGCGCGTGTCGCTTTAAGAGCATAATCAGATATATTTTTGGTACAAAGAACTAACATTAGATTGGATTAACAGATATTTGTAAAATAACAATGTTCTGAGTAATGGTAGTGGTACCTAGTCAAATTCAACAACTTGCACAACATCAGAGGCCAAACTGGCTCTCATCGTGCAGCTCATTACAAGGTAAACATTTTCGGCCACCAAATGGGTGAACGGCGTGTATTCAATATGATTTCACATATTATTTTAATGTGTAGCAATTATTCCCACCATAAGTATTGTAACTGCAGCCTGTACATATTACATTATGAAACGGGTTATTTTTTGCAATAAAGGTTATTGTGCGTCAAAAAATATTTAGGTTTAATGACGGGACGCTATATTTAAAGTACAGTTTTTAAAAATAAGTATGTTTGCAATTAATATAAGTGCAGTAGTATGCGTATGTGCATGTTGAGGTCGACAGAGAAAAGATACACTGTGTATGACATCCGAAATATAGGGTCACCAGTCGTTACCCGGAGCTGATCTCACATATCAGTAGTTTTGGTCTCATGAGTGATGGTGAGTAATTTGTAAACGTCTGTGTAAATACTGGTGTAGCGAAGTATGTATACAAAATGTAGGCATTGCCGGTATATAGTGTGACGTCTCCCCACCGCGCAATCTTTCTACGTCTGCTTGGGCAGTGGTCGACGGTGGCACCACTTCCTGTGCCCCCGCCCCCACAGTTTCACAAGGAATTTCCTCAAACAGATTGCTTGTGCTGCCTAAAGCACTCGCGCTGGTTGATTGATGTTCCTCAGTATCCATGTTGCCTGTGCGTTGCCTACGTAGTTTGACCATATTTACGGTTTACGAACTTAGGTGCAATATGAATCGACTTACTCGTTGCACACAAAATATATAAACTTGTCACAATAGACCACACAATGAGGAATTCTATCTCTACTTAACTCTGTACTGCCACAAACTATCCGTAAACTACACACACACACACCACTAGTGACATGAGATTACTCCACTGAAATTCATACTCTACTGACATGACAACTACACTGCAATCTTACCTTTAATTTGTATGGTTCTGAGTTCGGCTGCCCCAGGACTATGTTATTGTTACAGTTTCTCTGTAGAATCGAGTTTTACTCGTTCGGATTGCACGCAGTGGTGTAGTCTTCATGAGAGAGTTTTACATGCATTAAGACGTAGCATTTGTTACAAAACACATATGTACACTTATCGGTAAACATATATACACTAACCATTCTGAAAGAAACAACACAAAATTGTTAGTAAATTTTCGTGGCCACTGCTCATTCGGGCCCCCCCGCTTTCTGGGCGCCAAATTGTCGCGTCTCCCCACCGCGCACTTTTTGATTTTATATGCAGATTATGTTGCATAACATTTTAATTAACTGTATATTGCTTATTGTTGCGAGCACAAAAGATAACATGCGATTCTCACTATTAGTTTTATAGTCGAAAAACTTTATGCACCTCGACCTATTATGTGGGCATACGCACAACAATAAAAGATTTCCTGCTGTGAACGTGTGATCTTTAATTTGCAAACTATTTACATGTAACACTGATCTGGCCTTTTAGGAATGGAAAACGGTATCGTTACTGTAACTAATTATGAAATTAAATATGTCCTTCTTTACTTTCATCTCTGAAATTCACTGAAAATTACTCTTACTTACACGTACAGAAGTTACAGTATGCTATGCTCGCTAAACATAAAAGCTGCAGTGGATTTTTCAACATATGAAGACTATTAACTGCCACGACTAACACGAGAGCATGAATCAAAAATGAAATTTGATTTTAATGTTATTATTAGCCAGAACAGGTTTCTGCACAGCAGTTTTTGGTATCACACAAGTACAGTGTATCACTCTGATTTACGTAAATTATTTACGTCACTGAGATTGTAATAGCATTTGCCCATGTCCACCTGAAAATGACATAAAAAAAATCCCCAACTCTCCTCTGAGGTCTCCGGGAAACTGAAAGAAATAAATGTACCATTACCTGCCTGCTTAATTGCGGGCAGACTGCTTTCATTCAGTTATAATTTGAATTTGCCGCGGCAGCTCCCGCGATGGCGGCGCAGCTATGCTTCATGAGAAATTCTAAATATGCTGAAAACGGCTAAAAATGTGCAATGAAATACTGAGCAAGCTAGCAATAAATTATTACAAGTAATTTTAACAATTTCTATATTCAAAAATCTTCATAAATTCAAAGTACACACCTATTTTATACATCAGCCACCAACGGCGTCTTTATCGAACAAAGAACAAGTGAAAGCTAACCATGCATTCAAGCGAGCGTCACAGGCTCTTACAACTTTAACGGATACATTAAGACAGAGAGAGTAAGATTTAAGCCTTCACTAATCAATTCAGTACCTTCGACCATAAATATAATAGTTGGCCCTCACGTCATTTTCATGGCTCCGACATTTCAGGGCTAAAGTCACGTGAATATTGGCAAAACATGGTAGTTTCGTGTTGCGCTTACGGCTGTACTCAGCGTTTTGTCGGGGGAAATAGCATTACATTTCACGTGTAAGTGTTCCTATGATGGTGCAGATGCGTTTATGGAAATCTGCTGGAGTGACTTTTATGTTTTTTACACTTGAAATAGAGTATCACGTAAATTAAAGTGTTGAAAGTGATACCTGTAAAGTCAGACTCATATCCCATTTTCGAAAGTATCTGTGATAATTCGGTTACAGAAGTAAATACAACTGTTTCTCGTTCCTACTCACAGGTTCCCTAAGGATGAAAACCGAAGGCAGCTTTGGATACAGGCCCTGAAACGGAAAAACTTTAAGCCATCGGCACATACGCGCCTTTTTGTATATACAAGTGAGATTATAATAAGGTAAGAGCACCTATAGTCAACACATGAAGAGAATTTCTTTCTACCTTCTGATACTATTAAATAAATGTAGGCTCCAAAATTATTTTCTGAAACTTCAAAGTCTCACCTTTCATCTAAAATATCATCTTTTTAAACTGATAGTTTAAACTTTTGTAAAAATAGTAGGAACTGAACCTTTAGAGTGCACCTAAAATTGATACTCTAAAATGGAACTGCTCCTAAAATCGACAATTTTGGCACCTATAGTTGACGTAATTCCCGTATCTCATTTTCTTTTATAAGTGACTAGAGCTCAAAACGTGGCGAATCCAATGTTACAAGTTTTGACACGAGCCCACTCTTACCGTTTAAAAGAATTTTAACGACATTTTACTTTAATTGATAGTTTATAGTAATTAGGTCCCGCTGCCCACCAGATGTATTTGTTAGATTATATAAATGGTACTGTGAACAAATCCAGGTCAAATGTAGTTCTGACATAATTTTTCGCAAATAAAAAAGTAATTTTTGTTGGAAGCGTTTGGCAGTCAACTGAGAAATGTGGGTAAAGTACGATACAAACATAGGATGGCAGACCGCTGATTTGAAATCCCGCCACGTTTTGCCAACAGTCACGTGGTTTATGTTGGAGCCACACCAGCCCTATAGCTTCTGCACAGCAAGGCCAGTCTACTAGTATCTGTGGTCGAAGTTCAGTGCGCTAATAAATATCTTTGTTAATTTTTTTAATTATCTTTGCCTACTCGATTTCCACACTTGCCGACCACAGATGTTATTTGCAATTATAGATAGATAAACATTGCACAAACACAAAAATGAAAACTGATTATTTCCTTTTTTACAGACTCTACATAATAGACAACAGTTCATACAGAAATGAAATAGTAATAATAATAATAATAATACAGATAAATATATCTTTTTCGCATATATTGCAATATGTTACAATGTCTTGCCAGAAGACATCACAGTAGGTATATAATTAACGTGATTCTGTGATTGTGCTGTATGTCGAAATCAATCATTATATTTTCTAGTCATCTTTAAAAGGTGCCTTGATTAATTACATTCGTACACAAGTAGAGTTTTTAGGGGTTCCCTGTTATAGGTAGTACTGGATGTAATATTTTTCCACCAGAGCAGCACATGCTAACCGGTTCTTCCTTCCATTTCAGTGCATTATACTGCCTACATTCGTTATCCATCACCCTAAGATCACTCATTTGTGATTGATGACGATGAAGTCCCATACTCCTTGACAGAGCGTAGAGGACGATGCGGGAGACCCGCACCGCTGTACTAGGCAATGTCCTAGTGGAGGTGGTTTTCCATTGCCTTCCTCCGACCGTAATGTGGATGAATGATGATGAAGATGACACAACAACGCCCAGTCATCTCGAGGCCGGTGAAAATCCCTAACTCCGTCGGGAATCGAACCCGGGACCCCGTGCTCAGGAAGCGATAACGCTACTGCGAGACCACGAGCTGCGCGCCATTTATGATTAAAATAGTTAAGAGATCATAATCAAATGAAGCCTAACCAAAAGCTCCAACGTTCTATATGCAAATGTACATGTCTCTGTGCTGGTCGCACAGTCTTAAAATCACTCCGTGGTTGTGAGTCTTCAAGCATATTGGAAGCTACAAAAGACGCGCGATGGTTACCAGCTAAAATGAGATAGTCTTCTGACATATTAGTATGGACCTATGGATTAAATATGCAGAGGATTGCATATGCACTGTATTCATTACATAAAATTGTATTATGCAGCGTACGTCAAACAATAAAAGCCTTTTCACAAATATGGTAAACTTCAAAAGTAAAAGAAGAAATAACTTTTCCAAAGAGTAATCATTGTTCCACATTTCGGGTGATATTCTTGAAATCAATCAGTGTCATGTATCGCAGACGTCCTAAACTAGCCTATGACCTTCCTCAGCGCTCAAGCTATTCCGTACCATATTTCGCCAAAATTGTTTCAAGGGTTTAGTCGTGGAAGTGTAACAGACAGAGGTGCTTTCACATTCATACTATTGGTATGGATATGGTTATAAGAAACACCAATAACAGAGCGATATTGAACAGTATTGACAGTGATAACGCACAGCCTGACATAGCTGTAGGTGGTGTCCTAATTATCGTGAAATTTATGAACACTATAGTGTCACCGCCAGACACCACACTTGCTAGGTGGTAGCTTTTAAATCGGCCGCGGTCCGCTAGTATACGTCGGACCCGCGTGTCGCCACTGTCAGTGATTGCAGACCGAGCGCCGCCACACGGCAGGTCTAGAGAGACGTCCTAGCACTCGCCCCAGTTGTACAGCCGACTTTGCTAGCGAAGCTACACTGAAAAATACGCTCTCATTTGCCGAGACGATAGTTGGCATAGCCTTCAGCTACGTCATTTGCTACGACCTAGCAAGGCGCCACTATCAATTGATATTCATCTTGTGAAGCATGTACAGTCAAGAGAGATGTTCACCAATTGTGGATTAAAGTTAAGTATTCTACCAGTTACCTCCTTTTTTTATTAGACTCAACTCCTATAACTGTTCCAGACCTCAGGCCAGCCTGCGTGAGCTTAACGCGTGCTATTCGGCTACCTGTCCTAGTGGATTGGCTGTCGGGTCAGTCCACTACAAACACTAAATCAATTACGAGGGATATTCAGAATGTAGGGAACGTTTCCGTCTGACAGGCGCGCGCCGATCGCGTATGTCTCGGTATGTCCGCGCTCAGCAGCTCAGTCGGCATCCATCCGTGACAGCGGGAACGTCTCTGCGCGTCTGGTTTCTTCGATTTTCGAAATTGAAGTGTGCGCTCCAATCAAAAATCCCGGCAGTTGTGAGGTGTGGTTTTTGCTGGGAGAAAACCTAAAAACTACAGACATTTATCGTGAACTGTGCGAAGTATACGGAAACAACATAATGAGTAAATGTTTCCGTCCGGAAATGGCCGAACCAACGTTCATGATGAAGAGAAGGCTGGACGCCCGAGCATTGTGACTGACGATCTTGTCGCAAAAGTTGATAAAACGATTCGTGAAACCGTCCCTTCACAATAACGGAGCTTTCGCTTTCCTTTCCACAAGTTTCACGGACTTGGTTGTTCGAAGTTGTCACTCAAAAGTTAGGGGGGGGGGGGGGCGTGACTCACTGGTCTTTCAAAGCTTGTCCATCGCTATGATAAGTGCCTCAATGTGTTTGATGACTATGTGGAAAAGTAGTATGCCAGTCGCTCTTTCAGATGTACACTCCTGGAAATTGAAATAAGAACACCGTGAATTCATTGTCCCAGGAAGGGGAAACTTTATTGACACATTCCTGGGGTCAGATACATCACATGATCACACTGACAGAACCACAGGCACATAGACACAGGCAACAGAGCATGCTCAATGTCGGCACTAGTACAGTGTATATCCACTTTTCGCAGCAATGCAGGCTGCTATTCTCCCATGGAGACGATCGTAGAGATGCTGGATGTAGTCCTGTGGAACGGCTTGCCATGCCATTTCCACCTGGCGCCTCAGTTGGACCAGCGTTCGTGCTGGACGTGCAGACCGCGTGAGACGACGCTTCATCCAGTCCCAAACATGCTCAATGGGGGACAGATCCGGAGACCCTGCTGGCCAGGATAGTTGACTTACACCTTCTAGAGCACGTTGGGTGGCACAGGAACATGCCGACGTGCATTGTCCTGTTGGAACAGCAAGTTCCCTTGCCGGTCTAGGAATGGTGAACGATGGGTTCGATGACGGTTTGGATGTACCGTGCACTATTCAGTGTCCCCTCGAAGATCACCAGTGGTGTACGGCCGGTGTAGGAGATCGCTCCCCACACCATGATGCCGGCTGTTGGCCCTGTGTGCCTCGGTCGTATGCAGTCCTGATTGTGGTGCTCACCTGCACGGCGCCAAACACGCATACGACCATCATTGGCACCAAGGCAGGAGCGACTCTCATCGCTGAAGACGACACGTCTCCATTCGTCCCTCCATTCACGCCTGTCGCGACACCACTGGAGGCGGGCTGTACGATGTTGGGGCGTGAGCGGAAGACGGCCTAACGGTGTGCGGGACCGTAGCCCAGCTTCATGGAGACGGTTGCGAATGGTCCTCGCCGATACCCCAGGAGCAACAGTGTCCCTAATTTGCTGGGAAGTGGCGGTGCGGTCCCCTACGGCACTGCGTAGGATCCTACGGTCTTGGCGTGCATCCGTGCGTCGCTGCGGTCCGGTCCCAGGTCGACGGGCACGTGCACCTTCCGCCGACCACTGGCGACAACATCGATGTACTGTGGAGACCTCACGCCCCACGTGTTGAGCAATTCGGCGGTACGTCCACCCGGCCTCCCGCATGCCAACTATACGCCCTCGCTCAAAGTCCGTCAACTGCACATACGGTTCACGTCCACGCTGTCGCGGCATGATACCAGTGTTAAAGACTGCGATGGAGCTCCGTATGCCACGGCAAACTGGCTGACACTGACGGCGGCGGTGCACAAACGCTGCGCAGCTAGCGCCATTCGACGGCCAACACCGCGGTTCCTGGTGTGTCCGCTGTGCCGTGCGTGTGATCATTGCTTGTACAGCCCTCTCGCAGTGTCCGGAGCAAGTATGGTGGGTCTGACACACCGGTGTCAATGTGTTCTTTTTTCCATTTCCAGGAGTGTATATAATGAAATGTATTTCCCGTACTTAGTTTTCTTTTTTTTTTTAATGCCAAAACGTTCCCTGCATTCTGAATAACCCTCTTACTACCACTTGACATGAAAATACGTGTGATATACATGCATGTAGCTTTGCACGTCCACATGCATCATCTATCATCCAGCAAATGTCAACCACGCCGGCGTAGGAATGGAACGTTGTACCACAAGAACCCCTGTTGAGCGTGTTAACTTTATAATGCGTAACGCAAATAAAGGACGAATACTCCGGTTCCAAATATCCGCCACGCACGTTTTCACCACATTCTGTCTTCCACTAACTTAAAGATCACTGCGTGAATGTTTCTGTAAAGGTCAAAATGATGTGTGAACGGAGAACCTTTCGCTTATCTTTGTGCACCGCACCAGCAACGAACACGAAACGAGGCGCCGGCAGGAACGCAAGGAAAGGTGTCAGAGGCTATGTGAGGATGGATTTTGTTCTGAATTGACAGGAGCCAATTCACGGAGTTTGGAGGAAGCCGAAAGGCACGCGATTAAGCTCACGCAGGCTGGCGTGAGGTCTGGAACAGGTCAGAGAAATAAGACTAGCAAAACAAGAGTAACTGGTAGAATACTTAACTTAAATCCACAATTGGTGAACAGCTCTCGTTACTGTACAGGCTTCACAATATTAATTATCAAATGCTATGGCGCCTTGCTAGGTCGTAGCAAATGACGTAGCTGAAGGCTATGCTAACTATCGTCTCGGCAAATGAGAGCGTATTTGTCAGTGTAGCTTCGCTAGCAACGTCGGCTGTACAACTGGGGCGAGTGGTAGGACGTCTCTCTAGACCAGCCGTGTGGCGGCGCTCGGTCTGCTATCACTGACAGTAGCGACACGCGGGCCCGACGTATACTAGCGGACCGCGGCCGATTTAAAAGGCTACCACCTAGCAAGTGTGGCGTCTGGCGGTGACACCACAGATTTGTAATAAACCCGACCCCGGTAATAGTTCGAGTTAAACAAAATTTTTAAACCATGCTTAAGACTGGTTGCTGCTTAAACTCCACACCGAAGAGCCAAAACATTATAACCACTGCCCAACGTGACCATGGATGGCGCATGGTGACGTTCCGGGCTCGTAACGCGGTAACAAAAGTACGTGTTTTTTAAAATAACTACCGTTTTGATATTAAAAAAAGATGTGCTGAGATATCTTAATTAATTTTTTTTTACTTGAAAGCCTGTACCTTAATCTACTTTTCTACATAATTTCCGCCAATATTGAGGCACTTGTCATAACGTTGTACTAGTTTTTGAATACTCTCCTCATAGAAGTCTGCCGCCTGACTTGCTAACCACTGCATCACCACTGTTTCGACTTCATCACCGTCTTGAAGACGCTGACCACCCCGGTGTATCATCGAGTGCAGGAACAGATGGCAGTCACTGGGCGCAAGATCGGGGCTGTACGGAGAATGATCTAGAGTTTCCCATCGGAAAGATGTGATGAGATCTTAGGTCTGATTTGCCACATGCGGACGGGCATTGTCCAGCAGCAAAACGATGCCCTTGCTCAACTTCCGTGGACTGTTGCTTTGATTCTAGTGTGATGTAGGCCATCCATGTGAAACGTCCCCTTAGAAAAATTAATGAATTACTGTGCTGATAAACCTCTACGTTATTCGATTTCCAAACAGCTGATCAAAACTGAACGTACTCAGACATTATTCTCTTTACTTACTTTGATAAACGCCAAACCGACACACAACATTTTTAGCGCAACGCAATCTGACTTCCAACAATCTCTACAAAAGAATGACCCTGACCAACAACAACCTATACCTTTCATGAATCACTCACCTAACAAAAATTTTCGTTACTCGAATTACTGCAATGCAGCGAGCGCCACTACTGCCAGCTAAATAAAAGATTCTAACTACTGAAGGCACTAACTACTGATCGGCATAGTTAGCAAATGAAATATTTTGATATAAAACAAACAATGTATTTACGTTAATAGTGTTCAAAAGTCATTATATATATATATATATATATATATATATATATATATATACAGGGTGTTTCAAAAATGACCGGTATATTTGAAACGGCAATAAAAACTAAACGAGCAGCGATAGAAATACACCGTTTGTTGCAATATGCTTGGGACAACAATACATTTTCAGGCGGACAAACTTTCGAAATTACAGTAGTTACAATTTTCAACAACAGATGGCGCTGCAAGTGATGTGAAAGATATAGAAGACAACGCAGTCTGTGGGTGCGCCATTCTGTACGTCGTTTTTCTGCTGTAAGCGTGTGCTGTTCACAACGTGCAAGTGTGCTGTAGACAACATGGTTTATTCCTTAGAACAGAGGATTTTTCTGGTGTTGGAATTCCACCGCCTAGAACACAGTGTTGTTGCAACAAGACGAAGTTTTCAACGGAGGTTTAATGTAACCAAAGGACCGAAAAGCGATACAATAAAGGATCTGTTTGAAAAATTTCAACGGACTGGGAATGTGACGGATGAACGTGCTGGAAAGGTAGGGCGACAGTGTACGGCAACCACAGAGGGCAACGCGCAGCTAGTGCAGCAGGTGATCCAACAGCGACCTCGGGTTTCCGTTCGCCGTGTTGCAGCTGCGGTCCAAATGACGCCAACGTCCACGTATCGTCTCATGCGCCAGAGTTTACACCTCTGTCCATACAAAATTCAAACGCGGCAACCCCTCAGCGCCGCTACCATTGCTGCACGAGAGACATTCGCTAACGATATAGTGCACAGGATTGATGACGGCGATATGCATGTGGGCAGCATTTGGTTTACTGACGAAGCTTATTTTTACCTGGACGGCTTCGTCAATAAACAGAACTGGCGCATATGGGGAACCGAAAAGCCCCATGTTGCAGTCCCATCGTCCCTGCATCCTCAAAAAGGTACTGGTCTGGGCCGCCATTTCTTCCAAAGGAATCATTGGCCCATTTTTCAGATCCGAAACGATTACTGCATCACGCTATCTGGACATTCTTCGTGAATTTGTGGCGGTACAAACTGCCTTAGACGACACTGCGAACACCTCGTGGTTTATGCAAGATGGTGCCCGGCCACATCGCACGGCCGACGTCTTTAATTTCCTCAATGAATATTTCGATGATCGTGTGATTGCCTTGGGCTATCCGAAACATACAGGAGGCGGCGTGGATTGGCCTCCCTATTCGCCAGACATGAACCCCTGTGACTTCTTTCTGTGGGGACACTTGAAAGACCAGGTGTACCGCCAGAATCCAGAAACAATTGAACAGCTGAAGCAGTACATCTCATCTGCATGTGAAGCCGTTCCGCCAGACACGTTGTCAAAGGTTTCGGGTAATTTCATTCAGAGACTACGCCATATTATTGCTACGCATGGTGGATATGTGGAAAACATCGTACTATAGAGTTTCCCAGACCGCAGCGCCATCTGTTGTTGAAAATTGTAACTACTGTAATTTCGTAAGTTTGTCTGCCTGAAAATGTACTGTTGTCCCAAGCATATTGCAACAAACGGTGTATTTCTATCGGTGCTCGTTTAGTTTTTATTGCCATTTCAAATATACCGGTCATTTTTGAAACACCCTGTATATATAAGTTCATGATATCCAGTATTACAAATTTACTCTTTCTGGCGGAGTGTTCTTAAAATTCTGCCATCTCTCTCCCCACATCCACCACTGCTGGCGGCTCTCCTCCAACTGCGCAACGCTACGCGCTGTTCACATGCAACTGCCCAATACCACAATAGCGAATATTACAACAATGCCAACCAGCCAAAGACTGCACACAGCACAGCCAGTGATTTTCATACGGAGCGCTACGTGGCGCTACCAACATAAAAACCTAAACAGCCTACACGTGGCGTTACCAATGTAAAAACCTAAACAGTCTAATTACACATGTTTCATCGCCCGTAACAATTGGGCTTAAGAAATCATCACCGTCGTTGTGGTACCGCTCAAGGATAGTCAATTCACTGTCTAAAAGTTTGGTTTTCTGCATATCAGCCAACATTTTCGGTACCCAACCTGAGCACAATTTTCGGTAATTCAAGTGCTTGGTCACAGTCCCATTTTAAACACTACGAGAAACATTAGGAAAGTCATCTCGAAAGGAGGAAATCGTAAAGCGTCTGTTTTCTCTCACGTTAGTGTCCACTTCCTGCACAAAACTTTCATTAACGACCGGAAGGACGCCCACTCCGTCGTTCATCATGTACATTTGTGCGGACTTCTTTAAATGCTCTCACTGACTTCCTTACCATTCCATCTCTGATAATGTTTTCTCCGTAAAGTGCACAGATCTCACGATGAATATCGATCGCTTTTAGGCCTTTAGCACTAAGAGATCTTATAACAGCCCGTACTTCAAAGCCGGCGGGACTCACGATTATCGGAGGCATCTTAAACACTCAGTACACAACGTAAACAAGGAAGAGTCAGACTGTAATTGCGTCAGTGCGTAGATTAAGGTACAGACTTTTATGCAAAAATAAAATTATTGAGAAATCTTAGCGTGTCCTTTTTTTAAACTCCAAAGCGGTATTTACATGCAAGCGGAGCAGACACGGGCAGGGGATCATCCTAGCCAAGATACGGGCTGCGGAGGGGCAAGTACATTGAGGTAAGCGACTTTGACATAGGGAACATTATTGTTACGCAGAGCCTATGAACGAGTGCGTGGAAAACGGCAAAGCGGGACGAATGTTCGCAAAAAAATGGTTCAAATGGCTCTGAGCACTATGGGACTTAACTGCTGTGGTTATCAGTCCCCTAGAACTTAGAACAACTTAAACCTAACAAACCTAAGGACATCACACACACCCATGCCCGAGGCAGGATTCGAACCAGCGACCGCAGCAGCAGCGCGGCTCCGGACTGCAGCGCCTAGAACCGCACGGCCACCGCGGCCGGCCGAATATTCGCGTTCTACTGTAGTGAGTATGTACGGTAAGAGTTGGAAGACCAGTGAAAACTTCAACTAGGTGTTAAATGGTTGGACGTCCGAACGTGGAGTTCGGAGGTTTGTCTGGTCTGCAAAGTAGGATAGATGGTGATCCGTAGCATCTCTGCCGAAAAAGCACAACGCTGGTGTAGGCACGTTTCGGAGCACACTGCTCATCGTACATTTTTGAACATGGAACTCCGCAGCCGACCAATCCTACGTGTTCGCATTTTGTCCCTAAGACATCGTCATTTGCGACTGCAGCGGGCACGCGACTACCGGGACTCGAGCGTCGATCAGTGGAAACGTGTCGGCTTTTCGGATGAATCACATTTTAGCTACACTAGGTCGATGGCCGTCTCTACAAACGCCGTCATCGAGGTGAACGGCGGCTCGAAACGTGGAGCACGCCACGAAAGCAGGCTGGTGGGAGGAGTATTATACTGTGGAAGGCATTCTCCTGTGCTTAAGGGGGACCTGTGGTAGTAATCGAAGACTCGCTGACAGCTGCGAACCAATTGCATCCCTTCATGCTTGATGTCTTCCCCGACAGCGATGTAATCTTTGCCGACCGCTGTGGACGAGCGATTCTAGTCGCTTCAGTCCGCAACCGCGCGACTGCTGCGGTCGCAGGTTCTAGTCCTGCCTCGTGCATGGATGTCCTTAGGCCGGCCAAAGTGGCCGAGCGGTTCTAGGCGCTACAGTTTGGAACCGCGCGACCGCTACGGTCGCAGGTTCGAATCCTGCCTCGGGCATGGATGTGTGTGATGTCCTTAGGTTAGTTAAGTTTAAGTAGTTCTAAGTTCTAGGGGACTCATGACCACAGCAGTTAAGTCCCATAGTGCTCAGAGCCATTTGATCCATTTTTGGATGTCCTTAGGTTAGTTACCTTTAAGTAGTTCTAAGTTGTAGGGGACTGATGACCTCCGATGTTAAGTCCCACAGTGCTCAGAGCCATTTGAACCATTTGATGTAATCTTTCAGTAGTATAATTGTCCTGGTCTCGGAGCATGATCCGTCCCCCAGATGTTTGAGGAGCATTACAGTGAATTCACGTTAATGTCTCGGTTACGAAATTCGCCTGCTGTAAATCCGATGAAATACTTCTAGGACGCTGTCGGATGCCATCAGCACGTACGCAAATCAGCAGCCTGTTATTTACGCAAAACACATGCCCTGTGCAAAGACATCTAATGCCACATACCTCCACAATCGTACCAACAAACTCTCGAATTCTTGATACGCTGAATCGGTGGTGTTTGAGGTCCCAAAGATGGACAAAAAAGTGATTAAACAGGTGGTCGTCATGTTTTGGCTGATCAGTGTGGTACCCTTCGTGCTACTACGGAACCGTTTCTCAACATATCAACTTTTCACAAGACAGCGAAAAACATTGGAAGTGCTCTTTCGTACTCAAAACGTATGTTGATCGAAATTACGTTTTATGTCTGTGGCATGAAGTAATAACCAGAGATTGATCTAACCGATCTTCGCGAAATGTAATGAAACAAAATGTCTCACAAGCTATTTTTCTGCGTTACTATGTCAGCTAAATAACGTATACCCGAAGGCTTAGACTTCCACACGCAGACTACCACATTAAGAAGGCGGCTTTCGTTGTTAATTGATGTTGCTCTCCGGATTGTATGATAAGCTGACAGGGAATTTAGCTGAGAACGGTAGAAGGATTTGAGCAGTTGCTCAAAAGCGACTTCTGTGATTGCAGCTGTTCATCATCGTACGACACAATTGACTAACAGCGCCTCGGCGAGCGTTTGAGGGCGCCAGACACGCGACCGTCGACGGCACGAACGGGGCCGTTCGCTTGGACTGTCTAGCCAAAAAAGAGAACGAAAAAGGGCCATTCGCTTTTGACAGCCGTGAATTACGGGAGCCTTTTGTGGCGCGCCTCCTCTTCTCGCCTCCGGTATGTATTATGGACGACGCCCGCCATGCTGTCCCCGTGCCGTAAAACTGTCACGTGACGAGCCTGCCCCCTTTCTCTTTTTGTTGTCGTGGAGAGCAATTCCAGCGGACAAATTTCGGGCGGTCACGCCACGTCGACCTCCGGCGCGCCTGCCTGTCCGTCTCTCCACGCTGGCTGGAGCGGACGAGCGGGACTGTCCTTGTGGGCTACGTTCCAGTGTCTGGTCTGACGTCATCGAGCGAATGCTTTCCAGATCTATCGATCACCAGACGAAACGCTCTACTCAGCCACAGCCAGCACGGAATCAGAAAATAACGGCCTTTTGGAACACAACTACCTTTCCACGATGTAACGTGTGTTATACGGCGCAGAATAATACGAGGTGCATTCGAGTTCTAAGGCCTCCAACTTTTTTTCTCCAGACTGTAAAGAGATAGAAACACGCGCATTGTTTTAAAATGAGGCCGCGTTCATTGTCAATACGTCCCAGAGATGGCAGCACCGTACGGCAGATGGAATTTTACCGCCAGCGACAGGAATGAGAACTGTTTTAAATACTTAAAATGGCGACGTTTTCCTTACTTGAACAGCGTGCAATCATTCGTTTTCTGAATTTTCGTGGTGTGAAACCAATTGTAATTCATCAACAGTTGAAGGAGACATGTGGTGATGGAGTTATGGATGTGTCGAAAGTGCGTTCGTGGGTGCGACAGTTTAATGAAGGCAGAACATCGTGTGACAACAAACCGAAACAACCTCGGGCTCACACAAGCCGGTCTCACGACATGATCGAGAAAGTGGAGAGAATTGTTTTGGGGGATCGCCGAATGACTGTTGAACAGATAGCCTCCTGAGTTCGCATTTCTCTGGGTTCTGTGCACACAATCCTGCATGACGACCTGAAAATGCGAAAAGTGTCATCCAGGTGGGTGGCACGAATGCAGACGGATGACCACATGGCTGCCCGTGTGGCATGTTGCCAAGCAATGTTGACGTGCAACGACAGCATGAATGGGACTTTCTTTTCGTCGGTTGTGACAATGGATGAGATGTGGATGCCATTTTTCAATCCAGAAACAAAGCGCCAGTCAGCTCAATTGAAGCACACAGATTCACCGCCACTAGAAAAATTTCGGGTAACCGCCAGTGCTGAAAAAATGATGGTGTCCATGTTCTGGGACAGCGAGGGCGTAATCCTTACCCATTGCGTTCCAAAGGGCACTACGGTAACAGGTGCATCCTAGGAAAATGTTTTGAAGAACAAATTCCTTCCTGCACTGCAACAAAAACGTGCGGGAAGGGCTGCGCGTGTGCGGTTTCACCAAGACAAGGCACCCGCACATCGAGCTAACGTTATGCAACAGTTTCTTCGTGATAACAACTTTGAAGTGATTCCTCATGCTCCCTACTCACCTGACCAGGCTCCTAGTGACTTTTGGCTTTTTCCAACAATGAAAGACACTCTCTGTGGCCGCACATTAACCAGCCGTGCTGCTATTGCCTCAGCGATTTTCCAATGGTCAAAACAGACTCCTAAAACGCCTTCGCCGCTGCCATGGAATCATGGCGTCAGCGTTGTGAAAAATGTGTATGTCTGCAGGGTGATTACGTCGAGAAGTAACGCCAGTTTCATCGATTTCAGGTGAGTAGTTAATTAGAAAAATAATCGGAGGCCTTAGAACTTTAATGCACCTCGTATGAAGTTGAATAACTCAATCATATCATCAACGTCCTTGCGCCTTAATGATCCCATTTGTTCTGGGAGTACTCTTCTCGTGAGGTGCCTAGTTGCTTTCACCACCCTGAGTGGAATGTACAAGGGTAATCCCCAAAGTGAGGTCTCCTATTTTTTTATAAGTACACAGACCAGTTTATTTCTACAATGGTTTACATCAGTTTACAGCTTGAAAATGTAGCTATTTTTTGACATAATCACCATTTCTGTCGATGCATTTTTGTAGACACTGTGGCAGTTTTTATATGCCCATGTCATACCAGCTCGCCGCCATGCTGTTCAGAATGTTATGAACCTCCTCTTTCACCTCGTCGTCGGAGCTGAATCGCTTTTCTGTAAAATGTTTTTTTAGCCTAGGGAACAGGTCATAGTCACTGGGCGCCAAGTCAGGACTATAGGATGGGTGGGTGATTATGTTCCACTGTTGCAGGAGAGCAACGGTTTGCCAAGCGATGTGTGGGCGATCGTTGTCATGGAGAATGTGTACGCCCTTGCTCAACATTCCTCTTCTCCGGTTCTGAATTGCCCGTTTGAGTTTTTTCTGAGTTTCACAGTACTTGTCAGCGTTAAGTGTGGTCTCAGTGGGTATAAAGCTGACCAACAATACCCCTTTCCGATCACAAAAAACGGTCGTCATGACTTTACCGGCGGACTGTGTTTGTATGAATTTCCGCGTCTTTCGCGAAGAAGGATGCTGCCACTGGCGTTATAGTTGCTTGGTCTCAGGTGTAAAGTGGTACACCCAGGTTTCGTCACCTGTGGCAATTGAGTCCAGAAAGTTGACCCGTACGCCTGTAAGGCGGCGAAGAAATTCGCGGGAAGCGTCAACTCGTTGCCGCATGTGGTCCTCAGTCAGCATGCTTGGCAGCCATCTTGCGCACACCTTTCGGTAGTTCAATGTTTCCGTTAAAATTCTGTGAGCGGTGCTTCGGGAGACTTCAGGAACCAACGTGCAGAGATCATCCAGGGTGATCCGCCGATCTTCACGCCTGATTTGCTCAACCTTCAACACTGTCTCCTCAGAAATTGACGGCCTCCCGCTCCTTTGTTCGTCGTTAATTTCGGTCCGACAAGCTGCAAACTCTCTACACCACTTACGAACATTTTTGACATCCATGCACAACTTACCGTACACTTCCGTCAATTGACGATGTGTTTCAATCGGCGCAGTGCCCCTTGCGTTCAAAAACCGAGTAACTGCGCGCAATTCGCACTTGGCGGTAACATCCAACGGGAGCTCCATTCTCAACGGATGCCAAGCCAAGACTGAACGCCTCAGCGCGGAGTGCACATGTTTACACACAGCGCGTGAAGCACTCTTCATAACAGTGTTACCAACTGCCACACAAACAGAGTTCTGTACTTGTAAAAAATAGGAGACTTTACTTTTGGGATTACCCTTGTATAAACTTGTAAAGGATGTCCCCTGCATTGACAGCAACACACAGGTCGTAGGTCCGTTGTGATCAGACTGTTATGTGTTAGTAATGTGCTAGTTTGGGATGCCACGAGAAAATGCCATTTACACACGTTATCCGATGCCTTTTGGACAAGTCACACATTTTAACATACTTAAAATCTTTATCTAGCAACACCCATAACTGATTACATTTTATGGATTCTTAAACTGGTCTGGAATCATAATTCTGCACAAAATTTATAATTGCCAGAGTGCACCAGACAACAGTCTATACCTCTCGACTGCCGCTCCTGCTCTTATTAAACAGCACCGTTCCTTTGCTTGGGAGACCTGTCTATGCAGAGCTCCCCAAAGACACCTTTTCGTTCAGCTCTGGTTTTTAGTCTTACTTCTAATCCGGACTTTCGAAATATGTATACGACAGCTTGTTATGTTGAGATACCTATTCCAGAATGTTAAGCAAGTTTAATGCATCGCTATTAAAATGTCAATGATAGGAAGTTAATATTATCGGCGCACAGCCTCCGAGCATATCAAACGATTGATGGACTACAATTCTGATGTTCGTTCCCACGAGAAAGGTACCGTCTGCTACTGATACCTCACATCAATGATTACTTCATATTCCTATTCCAGCCACCTCTGTTGCTCTGAGGAAAGAATCTTCGAGCTAGATATAATGGTTGCTAAAGCAAGAAATATGGCAGTTTTGCCAGAAGACAGGTTGACAAAAGGGGTACATACGAGAGCATTTGTAGTTTTAGAGAAAACTTTTAATGTTATTGTGTAGACGACACTCTTGGAAATTTTCATGGTAGCAGGGTTAAAATACAGGGAGGCCAAAGTTAGCCATAACTTGTACAGAAGTCGCCTGCAGTTGTAAGAGTCGAAAGACACGAAAGGGTAGCCGCAATGTAGAAAGAAGTGGGACAAAGGCTTGCCGTATCTCCGATAGTATTGAATCTGTACACTGAGCAAACAGCGAATGAAAAACAGGGACAAATTGAGAAAAGCAATTAGAGTTGAGAGAGAAGATACAAAAAGCTGGCGGTTTGCCAGTGACACTGTTGTCCTATTAGAGACCGCAGAGGACTTGTGAGAGCAGTAGGACCGATGGGAAAGGAAGATATAAGATGAACATCAACATGAGCGTATCGTGGTCGTGCGGTAGCGTTCTCGCTTCCCACGCCCGGGTTCCCGGGTTAGATTCCCGGCGGGGTCAGGGATTTTCTCTGCCTCGTGATGGCTGGGTGTTGTGTGCTGTCCTTAGGTTAGTTAGGTTTAAGTAGTTCTAGGGGACTGATGACCATAGCTGTTAAGTCCCATAGTGCTCAGAGCCATTTTAACCATTTTGAACATGAGCGTAGTAAAGATAATAGGTTTATTCGAAATAAATTAAGGGAATTAGACTAGAAAATGAGACGTTAAAACTTATATGTTGTTCTGGTCTTCAGTTCGAAGACCTGTTTGATGCAGCTCTCCATACTACTCTATCCTTTGCAAGCATCTTCACCTCCAAATAATTATTACAACCTACATCCTTTCGATCTGTCTGCTATATTCATCTCTTGGTCAACCTACACGATTTTAGTCCCCGCACTTCCACCCAATACTAAACTGGTGATCTCTTGACGTCTCAGAATGTGTCCTATCACCCGATCCTTCCTTTTAATCAAGTTGTGTCACAAATTTCTTGTCTCATCAGTTCTGTTCAGTACTTCCTCGTCAGTTACAGGAACCACCTACGTAATCTTCTGCCTTCTTCTGTAGCACCAGGTTTCAAAAGCTGCTATTCTCTTCTTACCTAAACTCTTTATCGTCCACCTTTTACTTCCGTAAGTGGCTGCACTCCAGACAAATATCTTCAGAAATACGTTTTCCAATTTATAATTACGTTGGCATAGCACCCAGTATATATGATATGAAGAAACAAGCAGTCTTGGTTGCAGTGACAAAATTTTTTTATTGTTTCCCAGTGACATTTTTCACCTTTACTTAGGCATGGATTGGCAGATAGTTGGTAGCGATGGGTACATGGGATACCGCACATAAAATATCTCGGCAGGTCGAAGCTTTAAAAACACTGTGCGGTGTCCTTATTATGGCAAGTTGCGCAGACCAAAGCAAACCAAACAGGATTGCGTCTGCAGTAAAGCTTTACATCTTAAACATGACGGATGTGTAGTGGATATTCTGGTTGCACATACCATGATTCCTATGTACCCACCGCAACGAAACATCGGCCGATCCGAAGATGCCTAAATAAAGGTGAAACGCTTCATTGGGGAATAGTGAAAAAAATTTAAAACTGCAACAAAGACTGCTTGTTTCATCACTTCAGAAAAGACTTTCTAACGCTTAAGTCTACATTCGGTGTTAAAAAATTTCTCTTATTCTGAAAAGTTCTCTTCGTTTCTTGCCATTGCCAGTCTACCTCTTATTTCCTCTCCACTTCGATCATCTCCAGTTATTCTGATGCTCAAACAGCAAAACTCGTGTACTACATTATTAATCTCGTTTCCTAATGTAATTCTCTCAGCACCACCTGATTATTTAATGCTATTACATTCCATTCTCCTTGTTTTGCTTTTGTTGGTATTCTCTTTTGAATTACTCGGTCCATTCCGCATTCCGTTCAATTGTTCTTCCAAGTCCATTGCTGCCTCTGACTTAACCTTAAGGTATTTATCTCTTCTCCCTAATATTTTATTCAAAATTTTTCTTTGGTCTCCGTTACTGCTTGCTCAATGTACAGATTGAATGACAAACGAAATAGGCTACATCCCTGTCTCACACCATTCTCCTTCTCAACCACTGCTTCCCTTTCCTGCCCCTCGACTCTTATAACTGCTTTCTGGTTCCTATACACATTTTGAATAGCCTTTCGCTCCCTTCTACCGTCAGAATTTCAATGAGAGTGTTGCAGTCAATATTGCCAAACGTTTTCACTAAGTGTACAAATAATATAATCGTAGATTTTCCTTTCCTTAATCTATCTTCTAAGATAAGTCGTAGGGTCAGTATTGCCTCGCGTGTTCCGCCATTTCTCCGAAATACAAACTCATCTTCCCCGAGGTCGACTTCTACGAGTTTTTCCATTCTTCTGTAAAGAATTCCTGTTGGTACTGTGCAACCGTGACTTATTAAACTTTAATTTTCACACCTGTCAGCAACTGCTTCCTTTCGAACTGGAATTATTACATTCTTCTTGAAGTCTGAGGGTATTTCGCCTGTCTCAAACATTTTGCGCACCAGATTGAAGAGTTTCGTCATGGCTGGCTCTTCCAGGGTCACCAGTAGTTGTGACGGAATGTCGTTTATTACGGGGGCTTTGTTTCGACTTTCAGTGCGCTGTCAAATTTCTCTCGCAATATCATATCTCCCATCTCATCTTCATCTACGTCTCTCCATTGTATAGACCTTGTATGTACTGCTTCCACCTGTCTGCTTTAACTTCTTTGCTTTGTACTGATTTCCATCAGTGCACTTTATATTCATATAGCTGCTTCTCTTTCCTCCAAAGTCTCTTTGACTTTCCTGTGGGCAGTATCTACCTCTCCCCTCGTGAAATACGCTTCTAAATCCTTACATGTGTCCTCTAGCCTGTCCTGCTTAGCCTTTTTACACTTCTTATCATCTCATTTTTTAAAGTTTGTATCGCCTTTCGCCTGCTTCATTTACTGCATTCTTGAATTTTCGGGTTTATCAAGTAAATTCGAAATCTCTTGTGCTTTGTAGGGATTTCTATTAGGTTTTGTCTTTCTACGTATTTTATCCTCTGCTGCCTCCAGTATTTTCTCTCTTAAAGCTACCCATTAATGTTCTACTGTATTCCTTTCCCATTTTCTATTCAACCGTTGCCTAATGCTCCCTCGAAAACTCCCAAAAATCTCTGGCTCTTTAACTTATCCAGGTCACATCTCCTTAATTTTCTACCATTTTTGAAATTTCCTCACCTTTAATGTACACTTCCTAGCCGATAACACACTACTTAACCTAAATTAACCTGAGGACAAACACACACACCCATGCCTGGGTGTGTGTGTTTGTCCTCAGGTTAATTTAGGTTAGTAGTGTGTAAGCTTAGGGACTGATGTCCTTAGCAGTTAAGTCCCATAAGATTTCACACAAAAATAAAAAATACCTTCAATGAACTTCACTAATTCCTGCTATATCTAACTTCATCTAAGCCATTTCCCCTTTCTAAAGGTATTAGATAAGTTTTACCACTCAGCAAGTAAAATAAATAATGGCAGACGAAGTTTAGTGTATAAAATGCTTTCAGGGAATAGCACGGAAAACATTTATGAAAATACCGGAGAAGTGCAAGGTGAACCAAGAATGTGAGGGTTCCGTATTAAATTAGGTATGTATGTAGATAGTGGTAACAATAATAATAATAATAATAATAATAATAATAATAATAATTATCATTATTATTATTATTATGTCATGTAGCTTAAAGGCGGGTTGCTAGCCTTTCCACTGGATGTCTCTTTGGGGAGTTGCATGGCCCTATTCAACCCCAGTTATCCAACAGGGGAAAGGGGACCTACAGTATAATGTGAAATCCGAACCACATATTATTCCTGTCAACTCCTCGAATCGTTGAGAGATGGAGGCTAGCTTAAAACGAAGACCCAAGAATCCGTGTTTATTAACACGATAATAATTGTACAACACATCGACACCTACTGCCCTTGAAAATGGCCTGTAACATCGAGATTGGCCAGTCGTGCAAGGTACATTAAATCGAATATTTATGAAAATACGTCCTAGGTGGAATACCTCAAAATGTCTTGGTACAGATATAGTCTGAAAGTGGTGTCCTGCATCCTCGCACTGAGTTTGTATCACGCAGACAAATGTCAAAGTGAGCTACAGACGTGGTGTTGACAACATCGACATAGGACTTATATTCTGTATTGCAGATCTTATAACACTTTATCACAGGCTGCTTAACCTTAAACGTCTTCTGACGTAAACAGCGTGACAAGTACAAATTATGCATCCTTTCGAAGCCAGTTCTGGAAGCTGGATAGATCTGGAGAGCTTGAATAAGAGTGTCTAAAAGTTCTTTCCACCAACCTGTTGTTTTCTAAAGTTGTGTCCCCAGTTCAGAAGACAGTTAGTTGATCGTGAGATCTTCTTCAGCGGAGGCTGCTATGCTGTCATCTCCAAGCTGTGATTGTGCTTTTCTATGGGATCCCGTTTGCCAGGTTAGTTCCTATATCTACAGAGGGCAAGATCTGTAGTACTGACGATGATGGTAGGCTACACTTCTCATTAAAATATACTGTTTATCTATTATTTAAATATTCACAAATTTTACAATGTATTTTACAACACTCGACACAGCTTTCTTATTTGTACGTAACTTTTCTATCCATTTCCGATATGGAGTACGACATGTCCGTCCCTCCAGAAGTCCCGAAACAGTATGTCCAGCGCAGCCGAAGTACTTCGTCTCCCACGGGCTCCAAAGCGACCCGAAGCTGTCCGAAGCACTTCGGTAGTAGTATCGTTAATCTTATGTTTCTGAAAACTAATGAAATTTAATAAGCAAAAACGTTAGACTCGTAGCGTAACCATGAGAGATTTTCATATTAAAAATGGGTTAATTACAATGAAAAATTTATAAATAATTAATCAGAAAAGTTAGGCGTTTTGGCGCCTAGCACCCGAATGTGCCGCCCAATCGTGAGTAAGTTCAGTACAATTGGCGGATTATCCCACGGGACTGGTGCATACTGTACCTTCTGTCGCTTGTACGTCACTCCGCTTTTGTACCATATGCTTCTCCACGTGTATCAAGCTGCATCAAGGCGAGCTTCTGGCAACGACAGTCAGCGGTATCACACAAGTTTCAAATGGTAACCAAAGGGAAGAAAGGTAACACTGTAACCCTACAGTACCAACGTATTTTCCATAACATGCATAACCAAATAAGGGGGCGTTACTTTATCCCACACTAAAAGTAAATAAATAAATAAATAAATAAAATTCAAAATGCGTTAATTGTTGTTGACTTATATTGACAACACACGTTTTAAAGACATATTGATGTGCAAGTAGGGTCCAGAACCTGAAAATATTTTTAATACACTTCTCGCAACATCGACGCACTTTCAATAACATTTACTAAAAATGGTTTAAATGGCTCTAAGCACTATGGGACTTAACATCTGAGGTCATCAGTTCTCTACACTTAGAACTACTTAAACCTAACTAACCTAAGGACGTCACACACATCCATGACCGAGGCAGGATTCGAACCTGCGACCGTAGCAGCAGCGCGATTACGGACTGAAGCGCCTAGAACTGCTCGGCCACAGCGTCCGGTCTAACATTTACTACCTTAGGACCATGGCTACCATATGTCCAACATACCAAAAAAAATGAAAAATGCAAATTTTGTTTATTGTTCTTGACTTCTACTCCTAAAGATTTATTGGTATGTAAGTAGGATCCTGGACGTGAATATAAATTCTTTGGGGAAAGTGACGTCTACTGTAAAATCTAAATTTCTGAGTCAATATTTACTGAACAATTTGAAACATTCATGAATCTGGTGGATGAGCTCACTAAAAATATTAATTTTTTTAAAACTATTTAAGAAAGTAACCGTGTATATTACAATAGTTGCAAAAAGTGGGCGTAAAGTACCCCGCTACCGCTGCCCCTCCCCCCCCCCCCCCAACCCAACAAGGTATTGCGAGGATTAATACCCAGCCAGCTAGAAAATTCTTCGATTGGTTAGTACTGTGGGCAAATGAAATGTTTTATGCACGTTAAGATACGCAACCCGATTTACATCATGTGCCCCCGTTGCAAATGACTTAAGTTGGGTTGCTTAACTTAATGTACATGAAACACTTTTGGGAACGGTTTTATTTTGTCTACCATGTGGATATTTACTGTACAGGATAAGGGCGGACAGCATGTTTCAGCAGCTAAGTTCAAAAAATGGTTCAAATGACTCTGAGCACTATGTGACTCAACTGCTGAGCTCATTAGTCCCCTAGAACTTAGAACTAGTTAAACCTAACTAACCTAAGGACATCTCAAACATCCATGCCCGAGGCAGGATTCGAACCTGCGACCGTAGCGGTCTTGCGGTTCCAGACTGCAGCGCCTTTAACCGCACGGCCACTGCGGCCGGCAGCAGCTAAGTTACAGCAAGCCATTCCAATTATTACTGGAGATAGAGAACATTATTTTGATAATTACGATATTGCAGTGCCTGTGTTATTCTCAATTACGATGCAATGTTCATTTGATCATGCATACATGTCCAAAGGGACAGGCACTGTGACGACTAGAGCCATTACGACATACATCTACATCTACATCTACATCTACATCTACATCCATACTCCGCAAGCCACCTGACGGTGTGTGGCGGAGGGTACCTTGAGTACCTCTATCGGTTCTCCCTTCTATTCCAGTCTCGTATTGTTCGTGGAAAGAAGGATTGTCGGTATGCCTCTGTGTGGGCTCTAATCTCTCTGATTTTATCCTCATGTCCTCTTCGCGAGATATACGTAGGAGGGAGCAATATACTGCTTGACTCTTCGGTGAAGGTATGTTCTCGAAACTTTGACAAAAGCCCGTACCGAGCTACTGAGCGTCTCTCCTGCAAAGTCTTCCACTGGAGTTTATCTATCATCTCCGTAACGCTTTCGCGATTACTAAATGATCCTGCAACGAAGCGCGCCGCCCTCCGTTGGATCTTCTCTATGTCTTGTATCAACCCTATCTGGTACGGATCCCACACTGCTGAGCAATATTCAAGCAGTGGGCGAACAAGCGTACTGTAACCTACTTCCTTTGATTTCGGATTGCATTTCCTTAGGATTCTTCCAATGAATCTCAGTCTGGCATTTGCTTTACCGACGATCAACTTTATATGATCATTCCATTTTAAATCACTCCTAATGCGTACTCCCAGATAATTTATGGTATTAACTGCTTCCAGTTGCTGACCTGCTATTTTGTAGCGAAATGATAAAGGATCTATCTTTCTGTGTATTCGCAGTACATTGCACTTGTCTACATTGAGATTCAATTGCCATTCCCTGCACCATGCGTCAATTCGCTGCAGATCCTCCTGCATTTCAGTACAATTTTCCATTGTTACAACCTCTCGATACACCACAGCATCATCTGGAAAAAGCCTCAGTGAACTTCCGATGTCATCCACCAGGTCATTTATGTATATTGTGAATAGCAACGGTGCTATGACACTCCCCTGCGGCACAACTGAAATCACTCTTACTTCGGAGGACTTCTCTCCATTGAGAATGACATGCTGCGTCCTGTTATCTAGGAACTCTTCAATCCAATCACACAATTGGTCTGATAGTCCATATGCTCTTACTTTGTTCATTAAACGACTGTGGGGAACTGTATCGAACGCCTTGCGGAAGTCAAGAAACACGGCATCTACCTGTGAACCCGTGTCTATGGCCCTCTGAGTCTCGTGGACGAATAGCGCGAGCTGGGTTTCACATGCCCGTCTTTTTCGAAACCCATGCTGATTTCTACAGAGTAGATTTCTAGTCTCCAGAAAAGTCATTATACCCGAACACAATACGTGTTCCAAAATTCTACAACTGATCGACGTTAGAGATATAGGTCTATAGTTCTGCACATCTGTTCGACGTCCCTTCTTGAAAACGGGGATGACCTGTGCGCTTTTCCAATCCTTTGGAAAGCTACGCTCTTCTAGAGACCTACGGTACACCGCTGCAAGAAGGGGGGCAAGTTCCTTCGCGTACTCTGTGTAAAATTGAACTGGTCCATCAGGTCCAGAGGCCTTTCCTCCTTTGAGCGATTTTAATTGTTTCTCTATCCCTCTGTCGTCTATTTCGATATCTACCATTTTGTCATCTGTGCGACAATCTAGAGAAGGAACTACAGTGCGGCCGGCCGCGGTGGTCTCGCGGTTCTAGGCGCGCAGTCCGGAACCGCGCGACTGCTACGGTCGCAGATTCGAATCCTGCCTCGGGCATGGATGTGTGTGATGTCCTTAGGTTAATTAGGTTTGAGTAGTTCTAAGTTCTAGGGGACTGATGACCTCAGCTGTTAAGTCCCATAGTGCTCAGAGCCATTTGAAGCAATTTTTTGAACTACAGTGCAATCTTCCTCTGTGAAACAACTTTGGAAAAAGACATTTAGTATTTCGGCCTTTAGTCTGTCATCCTCTGTTTCAGTACCATTTTGGTCACAGAGTGTCTGGACATTTTGTTTTGATCCACCTACCGCTTTGACATAAGACCAAAATTTCTTAGGATTTTCTGCCAAGTCAGTACATAGAACTTTACTTTCGAATTCATTGAACGCCTCCCGCATAGCCCTCCTCACTCTACATTTCGCTTCGCGTAATTTTTGTTTGTCTGCAAGGCTTTGGCTATGTTTATGTTTGCTGTGAAGTTCCCTTTGCTTCCGCAGCAGTTTTCTAACTCGGTTGTTGTACCACGGTGGCTCTTTTCCATCTCTTACGGTCTTGCTTGGCACATACTCATCTAACGCATTATGTACGACGGTTTTGAACTTTGTCTACTGATCCTCAACACTATCTGTACTTGAGACAAAACTTTTGTGTTGAGCCAACAGGTACTCTGAAATCTGCTTTTTGTCACTTTTTCTAAACAGAAAAATCTTCCTACCCTTTTTAATATTCCTATTTACGGCTGAAATCATCGATGCCGCAGCCGCTTTATGATCGCTGATTCCCTGTTCTGCGTTAACTTTTTCAAATAGTTCGGGTCTGTTTGTCACCAGAAGGTCTAATATGTTATCGCCACGAGTCGGTTCTCTGTTTAACTGCTCAAGGTAGTTTTCAGATAAAGCACTTAAAAAAATTTCACGGGATTCTTTGTCCCTGCCACCCGTTATGAACGTCTGAGTCTCCCAGTCTATATCCGGCAAATTAAAATCTCCACCCAGAACTATAACATGGTGGGGAAATCTACTCGAAATATTTTCCAAATTATCCTTCAGGTGCTCAGCCACAACAGCTGCTGAGCAAGGGGGCCTATAGAGACATCCAATTACCATGTCTGAGACTGCTTTAACCGTGACCTTCACCCAAATCATTTCACATTTCGAATCTCCGTTAATTTCCTTCGATACTATTGCACTTCTTATCGCTATAAACACGCCTCCCCCTTCACTGTCCAGCCTGTCTCTGCGGTATACATTCCAATCTGAGTTTAGGATTTCATTACTGTCTACGTCTGGTTTCAGCCAACTTTCTGTCCCTAATACTATATGGGCGTTGTGACCGTTTATTAATGAGAGCAGTTCTGGGACCTTTCTGTAGACGCTCCTGCAGTTTACTATTAGCACATTAATGTTGTTATTCCCTGTTGCATTTTGCCTACTCCTACCTGGCCGCGTCTCAGGAGGCGTCTTGTCGGGCCTAGGGAGGGGATTCTCTAACCTAAAAAACCCCCATGTGCACTCCACACGTACTCCGCTACCCTTGTAGCCGCTTCCGGCGTGTAGTGCACGCCTGACCTATTCAGGGGGACCCTACATTTCTCCACCCGATAGCGGAGATCGAGAAATTTGCACCCCAGATCTCCGCAGAATCGTCTGAGCCTCTGGTTTAAGCCTTCCACTCGGCTCCAAACCAGAGGACCGCGATCGGTTCTGGGAACGATACTACAAATAGTTAGCTCTGATTTCACCCCGCGAGCGAGGCTTTCCGCCTTCACCAATTCCGCCAACCGCCTGTACGAACTGAGGATGACCTCTGAACCCAGACGGCAGGAGTCATTGGTGCCGACATGAGCAACAATTTGCAGTCGGGTGCACCCAGTGCTCTCTATCGCCGCCGGTAGGGCCTCCTCCACATCTCGGATGAGACCCCCCGGCAAGCAGACAGAGTGAACACTGGCCTTCTTCCCCGACCTTCCCGCTATTTCCCTAAGGGGCTCCATCACCCGCCTAACGTTGGAGCTCCCAATAACTAATAAACCCCTCCCCCCGTGTGCCTGCTCGGACCTTGCTGAAGGAGCAGCATTAGACACATTGCTGACCACATATGGAAGTTTTGGTCCGGCCGTGAATCGTGCACGGATAGCCGAATGGTAAGGCGGCCGCTCACGATAAGAGAGAAATTCGGGTTCGAGTCCTAGTGCGCCACTAATTGTCACTGGCGTCATTACGTTCTACAGCTGATAGTTGCCCATATTCGCAAGCGCGAATACATTTAATGCAATATTTCGATAACGAACGTATAGTCTCTGAAATCAACCTGCAATGTTAGGGAACATATTGTTAGTGGTGTTAAGCTATTGTGTTGGTGTCGCTGAATGGGAATGTATACTGACATTCAAATATCCACAATTCGCATATCCGGGCACACGTGAAGCCACGAGGTACTCTATCTCATGCTCATCAACAGCGATCCGGTGCTAATATATGTACCGGCGTTCTCGTTGGTAGGTTGATTTTTCCATTCCGCCTCAACGCATGGACGTGCTTAATTTCCGTGGACACGAGTTCCCAGAACTGCTGTGGATTTTAGACAAAGGATGTACTTCCATCATGATGGGATGGCAGCCTATTTCAGCATGGTTGTGAGATTCGTCTGAGAGCCACCTTCGGGAATCGATGGATCGCCCGAGGTGGCCTCACGTGTATCGATTTCTTGCTCTGAGGGCGTATGAAAGAGCTAACGTATGAAACCTTTGCGGAAACAGAAGAAGACTTCGTCTCAAGAACTTCCGTCGCTGCTGGTATCACTGCATTCACGCCAGCGATCTTCTAACGGACAAGACAATGGTACGACAATGTACTGCGTGCATACAGAACAATGGCTACGCATTCGAGGATTTGCCGTGAATGCCGCTGCTGCAATTAGCATGCTAAACTACCATCCGTGTAAATCGTGCCTAGCATCGGATATTGCCGTCAGGGATCATAGGTACTATAAATAAATGTATGTTCTGATATTCTGTAGCTCTTGCATTAATTTGAACGAATAGTTTCGGACCGTCCTGTATAAAGTCTGTCGAATACGTCTTGTCCGCTACGCTGTCAGTCATTTTAATGACTGCTGCGGTGCGAAACGTAGTCTACCAACGATCAAATTTGTGGTATTGGAGACATGAAGGAAACTGGAAACCAGTTACATTGCAACAAACAAATCAATTACGACTTTGTATTTTCAATGAAACAATGGAGTCAGAAAATATCCCAAGTACAACTCTGTACACTTGGCGTACTGGAAGATGAGTTGTACATTAAATGCTCGGTGGACCCATGTATACAGTTGTGCGATCAACTTGCGATTGTTTGTCGAGCACTTGAGAGGCGAATTGTGTTTTCCCCTGTAAAAGAGAAACAGTTCCTTCTCAGATTCTTCAACGTCCGTCGGTACGTAACCCACCGCTTGCTGCTTTTCCTAAATCCTGCGGATAAAAAGCGTGTAGAGATCGCTTTCTCCTGTTTGATGATTGGGAACACAGCATAATCTACCAAACTACTCTGAGAATGTAGGTTTAATTTTATCTCGATCACATCTGTGGTCATATGTAGCGATATTCTCAGAAGAATATTCAGAAAGAGGTTGTCGATAAAACATACTTTCCTCGCCTCTTTACTACCCCCAGGAAGGTACACTCTTCTTTGTAAACCTTTAAGAGAGCTAAAAAATCCTCCATTTTATTTTTCTTCTGATAAACATTGGGGATACGTAACTTTTAAGGGCTGGTAAATAAATTGTAATACCACAGCTTGAACTTCTCGATTCCTTCTGTCACCTCTTAAAAAATTAATCTCCATCTGTCTCTCTCATTTCCCCTCCCTCCGTCCCTCCGCCCTCTTTCTTTCTCTCTCTCTCTCTCTCTTTCTCTCTCTCTCTTTCTCTTTCTCTTTCTCTTTCTCTTTCTCTTTCTCTTTCTCTTTCTCTTTCTCTTTCTCTTTCTCTCCTTCCCCCGCTCCCCCGTCCCTCTGTGTGTGTGTGTTTGTGTGTGTGTGTTCCTCTTCTAAACTCCCAGTTCCTTTCCATTCGTCTCCCACACACTAATTCTTCTCATCTACTCCTCATCTGTCCCATTGCAACAACCTTTCTTTTTCTTATAACTTCCAATTGTCTTCTTCCCTCTCCGCATAATAAATCCCTCTTTCTGCTGAACGCCTCCTTAACTTTGTTTTGAGTCTTGACCTCTTGGCGGTTCCTTAGATCTTCCGTTATTATGCTAGTACTCGGCGTGGCTGTAAAATAACAGGATTGATCCAGAATGAGATTTTCATTCTGCAGCGGAGTGTGCGCTGATATGGAACTTCCTGGCAGATTAAAACTGTGTGCCGGAGCGAGACTCGAACTCCGGACCTTGGTCTTTCGCGAGCAAGTGCTCTACCATCTGAGCTACCCAAGCACGACTCACGACCCGTCCTCACAGATTCATTTCTGCCAGTACCTCGTCTCCTACATTCCACATTTTACAGAAGCTCTCCTGCGAACCTTGCAGAACTAACACTCCTGAAAGAAGGGATTTTGCGGAGACATGGCTTAGCCACAGCCTGGGGTATGTTTCTAGAATGAAATTTTCACTCTGCAGCGGAGTGTGCGCTGATATGAAACTTCCTGGCAGATTGAAATTGTGTGTTGGATTGAAACTTGAACCCGAGCCCGAGTTCGAGTCTCGGTCGGGCACACAGTTGTAATCTGCCAGGAAGTTTCAACAGGATTGATGCTGTCAGAGAGTAAGTGGGCATGCGCCGAAGGTGAACGACCAACAGTAGTGAAGCTTGAAGCGTTGTCACTCGATTGGGCCTCTCTGGTGCATGTGTGGCCGAGACCTGCGTTGGTGTAAGAGCTGGTTTTTTCAAACAAAAATAAAAGTGGCGCGTATAGTAATAGAGCAACTAAATATCGCGAAGTTTCACATGCAACTAGGAAAAGCTGTTACTGAAAAAAATATCTTCAACATTTCGAGGCCCTGTCAGCAACTGTATAAATATTAATTTTAATTGTAATAATCAGCAGCCTCAGTTGGACCGTTTACCTAGAATTTACCTATGTTTCAGTCGGGATAACCCAACCTTCTTCAGAATAACAGTAACTACCGTTTGTCCATAATGGATATCGTCAAGCTGAAACTGCAAATCGATAAATTATCGTCAGACTATAAAACTTCTCTGGAACTGCCTCTGCCCCATTTCGCGACCGCGATGCGGCAGCCACCAGTGATGTACTGGACTCACTCAACTGCAACTCAAGTTCCAGTACAGCACTCGTGGCTGCCGCATGTCTCTGTATCTCCTTCATGACCGAGCAACATCGCTTTGCTTTACTCCGAGACGCCTTGTTGAGAGCCCTTCCTGATACAAAGTAACAATGCGGAGGCGATCGAACCGCGGCATTCACCGTCTAGGCATGGTGGAACTACGGACAACACGAACCGTGTACCTCCTTCCTGTTGGAATGACTGGAACTCATCGGTTGTCAGACCCCCTCCGTCTAATAGGCACTGCTCATGTATAGTTGTTTATATCTTTGGGCGAGTTTAGTGAGATCTCTGAACAGTCAAAGGGACTGTGTCTGTGACACAATATCCACAATCAACGGCTATCTTCAGGAATTCATGGAACCGGAATGATGAAAAAAAATTTTTTTTATGTATGTGTAACTGAAAGTCGTTACATAAATTATTTATCTCGTCTGAATATTAGCTATTTTCCCTCCGTTTGATTTGATAATTGGAAAAATGAATATGTTTATCTCTTAAGCATTTTCGTTATAACTACTCATTCATACGTGAAGGGTATTACCGTGCCCTAAAATAAAACGCTGAACCCACTTCTAGAGATTTCTCGTTCACCTATTATCGCTTACTGACAAACTACTGCTTTCCTCGGACTGGGGTCGCTACTAGCGTACTCGATACGGTTCCCAGCGGCCGCTCCATTTGATTTGTCCCTCAGATGTCGACTGAGAGGTGCTTGGCCGAAGGGGCTGCTCGCGGAATGCTTACAAAAACTCTGTTCCCTCTCTGCGCAATGCTCCTCACGTCGCCGCGGAATCTCTGTGAGAGCTCTGAAGTCAAGAAACCGTGTCGGTGCGCTCGGCGCCACAGTTTTGGCAGGGCTTTAGCATATTAAAATAACAGCCAAGGACGGGTAGCTACACTCCTATTGAAACCGTGCGCTATTCAGAATAGCAATGAATCCGTTAAAACTGTTTACGCAGCCAGTACAAACTCTGTGTGTGGTTTCTTACGGTAGCTGAAAGCATTCTAAGTAGTTTGTTGTACAGAATACTGGGACTTCTCCAGTTGTGGCTGGTAGCGTTCGTTAGCTAATCGCATAAAGCCGACTACTAACTCAGACAGTCTACAGAGGATCTTGGTGGATGACAGGTTGCGATATCACATAAATGCAAGAAAAACACGAGGCGGTACTGGCCATTCAACTAATATGAGAAGACAGATCGACGAATTCCAAACTGTATTTATCCTTTATCAATGAACAAATGGCAGGTAGTCGGATGTGTTTTTTGGAACATTTGATGGATGAGCTAAATGAATATGAATTTTGCCTTCCTGTGCCACTTCTGGAACATTTTATTCAGTATTTTTGTAAGTCCCTTTTTGTAATATCTTAAACATCTTCATGAAATAATAAACTAATTACAGCGAACCGACGTGAATAACGTACTTCAGTATATGAAGTAACGAATCTACTACATTTTATATACGAACTTCAAATGTGCTTTTTTCTTCCTTTATTGTTAATTCATCCCTCTCGTCCCACAGGGACAGGGGGAATGGGTTGTCAACGGTACAATTATCATCTCTTCAGGCAAGCGAATTAAAAAAAATTACGAGAAATACAAACAAAACTTAGGGCTGCTTCCTATTTTATATTAAAAAATGAGAAGTAGTAGAAATGAGAACAGCGAGAAACTTAACATCTGGATTGATGGTCACGAAGTAGATGAAGTTAAGGCATTCTGCTACCTAGGCAGTAAAATAGTCAATGACAGCCGGAGGAAGGAGGACATCAGAAGCAGACTAGCAATGGCAAAAAGGGTATTCCTGGCCAAGAAAAGTCTGCCAATATCAAATATTGGCCTTAATTTGAGGAAGAAACTTCTGAGAATGTACGTCTGGAGTACAGCATTGTATGGTAGAGAAACATGGGCTATGGGAAAGCAGGAACAGAAGAGAATCGAAACATTTGAGATGTGGTGCTATAGGCGAATGTTGAGAATTTGGTGGACTGATAAGTTAAGGAATGAGGATGTTCTGCACAGAATCGGAGAGGAGAGGAACATGTGGGGAATATTGATAAGCAGAAGGGGCAAGATGATAGGACATCTGTTAAGACATTAGCGAATGACTACTAAGGTACTAGATGGAGCTGGACCTGTAAAGGGCAAAAACTGTAGAGGAAGACAGAGATTGGAATACATGCAGCAAATAGTCGAGGACGTAGGTTGCAAGTGCTACTCAGAGATGAAGAAGTTAATATAGGAGAGGAATTCGTGGCGGGCCGCATGAAACCAGTCAGAAGATCGATGACCCAAAAAAAAAATTTTAAAAATTGAAGACCGACTGTCAGAAAAAATTGAAATAAATGCATTTTAAAACACATCGCAGGAAGACGAAATACTGGTGATAAAAACACCGAAGTACCGCAGTTTCTCTTTAAATTGGAAGGTCTTGCACTAGCGTGAGAAGTAAAGCCGGGAAAGAGAGTAGGTTTCATAGGGTAGCGGGGAAGAGAGACAGGGCTCTGTTACAGAGGGAAGCTATGGAGACGAGAGGTAGGAGCTGAGGTGGATGGCGGGAAATACAGTCGTTGGGAAAGACAAAAATTGAGGAGCAGTGCGTTGTGTGGGTAGGACAGTGGATGAAAAAGGAAAGAGATGGGCATGGATGGAGAGGGAACTTGATTTGTGCTTGAATCTTATCATAAAATATATATTCTAAATTAGACAAACTAGTTATCACTTGATGTGTAGGCTTTTTTATATAAGATTTCTACAACCTTGTCAGTGATCCGGACTGTGGACCATTACGTAATTTCAGGTTTTCGTACACGCGTGTGCTAAGTTGTTTTTGACCAGTACCTCCTTCGTAACGCACGCGAAGTCGTGGCGCTTGACACACACACCTGTGCTCAACGCCCTCTAGCTGTCGAGGTCATTGCGGCTTCACATTAAAGTTCTAGCCTTGTGACTTTTACGTTTCTTGTTGGCATCAAGCTGTTAACTGATTAAGCTTAAAATTCAATTGATGATACACGATTATTCATAGTACTGTTTGGTATGTATCAAAGGTCCACAGTTTACTACTCTTGACTGCTGTCTTATTGTAGCCACCATTACAAGACTGTTGTAACATCTACCATAATTACAATGGTATTTTGTCTAATTAATAGGTCATCGGATACTGGGATAGTCGCGAAACGCGTCAATAAGGGAATCCACGACAAACTAGTGAATGTTTTTGAGCAACCTTATAGCATTTTTATGTATATTTCATAATTGCTATGCATCTAAGAAACATAAACCAACATTTACAGTACTCTTTGGTTCATAATATGCGTCTGATAATGTTGAGTAGAATACGCTTCCTTCAGTTGAGAATGTAGCTGGGATAAAACAGAATAAGAGGAAGGTTGTCTAGTCTTATACAGAAACCAGACTGAAGTTATAAGGATCGAAAGATGTCAAAGGAAAAATAGTTGAGAAGGGAAGGAGGCAATGTTGTAAGCAGTCTCGAAATTAACCTGTAGGGAAAGGAGAGAATTGGAAAGAGAATAAAACTTCCGAAACAAGAAATAAAAATATATATTAGAACTATCAGTGGAATGAAGCGTAAGATGTTCTGAAATGACGTTGTAAAATAAACAGAAAAAGAAACAAATAGTAGAGTGTATCAGAATTGAATATGATGAAGTTGAGGGAATTGCATTAGTCAATAACAATTTACAGTCCTAAAGCTCAACTTGGTTCGAGCGACATACGTCTTACTATGTAACGGTCCTGGTGACAATAGAAATCAGTATTTTTAGATTATTGTCGGATTACCTAGCGGCGGTGGAGCTATAAAGATGTTTAGCTCATTGACAGCAGAGAGGGGAGGCCTTAAAGAAACTCTAGTTTATTAACTCATTTATGTTTAATATACTGTATATTTTTACACATTCTATTTCGTGTCATGTTTGTACGAGACGTCAAGAACCTAGCCAGTGATTTCCGTCAAGACGAACTCACATGCTGAACTGGGAATCGGATGATGCATGTAAATAGTATTAATTTGTGTTGGAGACGGGTGTATGGTAGTTAATAAATCCAAGGTTCCACGCATTACTTGCGGTGTGGTCTACGAAATCGAATTTAAATATTCTGGTCATTGTAGCAGAGTTTCCAAACAAATTACACTGATTTGTTCAGAAAAAATTAAAACAAATCAAACTATATACCCGTAGTTGCACAGACCTTTTAAAGCATCAGACATCTATGCTCTATATATCCAGACTGAAGTGAAGAAAGAAAATTTATACCAAGGCCAGTATTTGAACCCAGGTCTCCTGCTTACTAGACAGGTGCACTCACCACTACGACACCCTGACACAGTGACTTTTCACAACTGCACTGATTATCCTGGCACATGTCTCTCCTCAGTCCAAATTCCCATTCACGCTTAGACCACTTGGTATTCCCACTGGAATTCTCTGGAACCATATAGTTTCATTTGATTAAGGCACCTATGCAAGGGTTTCAGGCAATATACCCATTTTCGTTTGACGCTGAAATGCTACTCCAATACAGCTGGGGATCGTCAGCAATGTTGTTCCAGTTTATGAGTAATGTGGATTGGGGAGGGAGAACGGCCAAGGTAATCTGCGCGATCATGCAAAGCCACTATGCCAGGGTGGCGTATTGGTTAGCTTTCCTGCCTAGTGAGCAGAACAGCTGGGTTCTAAGGCCAGCCTTGTTACAATTTTTCATTCCTCGCTTTATCTGTATACATACAGGGGATAGGAAAAATAATGTGAACATCTGCACTTACTTGAGAATGGTATATTAATAAAGGGCTGGAGCCTAATTTGCTTGTAACACAGCTGCAATTCTTCTTGGAATACTGGCATGAATAGGCTGTTTTAGTTTTATTTATAGACCATGCCCTCTTAGACAAATTATAGATTCAGGTATATCTTCTCAATAAGGCTCAACTATTTGGGTTGAACCTAGGTAAAGGTTGGTTTCATTACCGCAATCGAGGATGATAGTTTCTTATATATTAAAATAAAAGTTGGCAAAAAGCATCAAATTTGGAAGAAACATCGCATTTGGAGAAAAAAATTAGTTTTGATGAAAAGATATCGCATTTGGCAGCAGAGGAACACTGAATTTGAAAAAAAAAAAAATCGAATGTGTGGAAAGAAACCAATTTGGCAAAAAATAACAACGATTTTGGCCAGAAGCAGCAAGTAATTTGCAAGGGTAGCAACAAATTTAGCAAATGTAACAACGACACTGGCGAACAATAACACCAAATTAGGCAGAAAATTACACCGACCTTGTCTGTAAAATAAAACTGGTTTTTCCTGTCCCTGTTTATTATGGCTACCGCATTTTAGCCTTCGAAGTCTAGTATGCTTAAAGATGGGTTTATGATCGCCCGAAACCGATCGTAGTATTGAATTAATACACTGAGCGGTTGATTACCTGATTCTGCTATGAAGCTCAGTTGCGGATCTCCTTTCTACTAATTCTTCTCTGGAAAGCGTTAATCTGCGCATTTTATAGACATGTGTCATGCAGCTGGCTTGAGAATCGTAAGAGCAACAAACTCTTATAACTTCTATATAATTATTTGCACAATAGAAATTGAAGTGTGCATTCGTCATGATCAGTGTTTCACATAGAAACGCGTTGTTACAGGTCTGCTGTCTGTAGCTGTGCGAAAATATAAATAAGAGCAACGGCTTATCGATTAGAAATTCCAGCCTACTTTCGAGGAACTCAGATTTTCCTCTACTTTTTCCTTGTTTTTGTGTGAGGGAGGGAGCGAGAGGGACGTCTTTCTATTTCGCCTACTCGACTCACTGAACGTCCTGTTGTATGCTGACCTCGAAATGTGTCAGATCAACTATTTATGGTCGGTGTGGTCGGCCTATGAGTGCAGCGGTACGCTACCCCGCAGTACCTAGATTATTAACAGTTTTAATCCGGCAGGAAGTTTCATAACAACGGACACGCCGCTGCAAAGTGAATATTTCATTTTGTAAATACTTTTGTTACTGCATATTGAACTTTCCAAGCCACCGACCGCTTTAATAACGGGTAATAATTTTGCCCTCTAGTGCTGTAGGTATGTACATCACACTTCTTCTCAACTCGTGATGGATATTTATGACGAATTTCCTTAGCAAATATAAACTGACCAGCAGCGTCACCTGGTGAGCAATGACTGCTAGTTAGACACAAGCGAGCTTGCATTGTATTGTATTAAACCGATGACCTAGAAACGACGGAGAGCCTTCGTCCCGCCTCAGTGGTTCCACAGTCCACAACAGGCCACAGCAGTCCACCCACCCCACCGCCGGCCGGCCGGAGTGGCCGAGCGGTTCTAGGCGCTACAGTCCGGAACCGCGCGACCGCTAGGGTCGCAGGTTCGAATCCTGCCTCGGGCATGGATGTGTGTGATGTGCTTAGGTTAGTTGTGTTTAAGTAGTTCTAAGTCTAGGGGACTGATGACCACAACAGTTAAGTCCCATAGTGCTCAGAGCCATTTGAACCTTTCTGAACCACCCCACCGCCGTCCCACACTCAGCAATCGCCGACACAGTATATCTGAGGCGGAATAAGGGGAACCACCCTGCATTCACCGTGGTATATGGAAAACTGCCTTAAAAACAATCCACAGGCTGGTCAGCACACTTGACCTCGACACTAATCCATCGGGCGGATTCGCGCTGGGGACCGGCATGCCTTCCCGCTCGGGAAGCAGCGCGTCAGACCGCGCGGCCAGCCGGTCATTAAAGAGCTTGCTGTCTGAGTGTAAAATCGTAAAGCTGCGCGTTCTATCTGCGTTTGACCGATCGCAGATTGTGATGGACAGGAGGCTTGGCACGAACGCTACGGAAACTGCAAGACTTGGTCGGTGTTCGTGGAGTGGCATGATGAGTGTCTTCAACACTTGGTGAAACCATGTCCAGACGTGGTGGGGTTGGGCGGCCGCCTCTCATTACAAAAGTTGGACTCGTAGGATGAGCAGACTAGTAAAACGTGGCGAAAATGACATCAGACTTCAACGCTGGGAACAGCACAAGTGTGTCTGAAAGGACATACCACTGAACACTCCTAACGATGGTCTTCTGGAGGCGACGACCCAAGCATGTGCCAATGTTAGCACCTCTACATCGGCCACTACTACTAAATGAGCACGTGACCATCAGCACTGGACGTTGGCGCAGTGACAGAGCTTTGCATGGTTTTACGAATCCTTTTTGTGGTGTTACCGCCAGACACCACACTTGCTAGGTGGTAGCCTTTAAATCGGCCGCGGTCCGCTAGTATACGACGGACCATCGTGTCGCCACTGTCAGTGACTGCAGACCGAGCCCCGCCACACGGCAGGTCTAGAGACACTTCCTAGCACTCGCCCCAGTTGTACAGCCGACTTTGCTAGAGATGGTTCACTGACAAATTACGCTCTCATTTGCCGAGACGATAGTTAGCATAGCCTTCCGTTACGTCATTTTCTACGACTTAGCAAGGCGCCATTATCATTTGCTATTTATCTTGTGATGCATGTACCGTCAGACCGATGTCACCAATTATGGATTAAAGTTAAGTATTCCAGCAGCAACGTACCTTATTGGCATATTAATTACATTGTCTTGTTCCAGACCTCACGCCAGCCTGCGTGAGCTTAAACGCGTGCCTTTCGGCTACCAATCATAGTGGCTTGGCTGTCTTGCCCAGTCACAACACTTTTCTACTTCATCGTGTCGATGGGAGGCTGCGAATGCGTCGTCCTGCAGGGGAAGAGCTCCATCACACCAGTACTGCGAGTCGCAGGCAAGCTGGTGACAGCTCCCTTACGCTCTGGGGAACATTCATGTGGACATGCAGTGGTCCAGTGGAGCTCGTGTAAGGCATCATGACGGCAAAGAAGTATCGTACACTGCCTGCAGACGACGTACACCCCTTTATGACGACCATGTTATGGAAGGGCAGTGGCGTTTTTCAACAAGGTAATGCACCATGGAACAAGGAGTCTGATGGAGTGGTTCGAGGAACACAGTGGCGACTTTCAATTGATGTGTTGACCCACCAACTCGCCAAGTGTGAACCCAATAGAACACATCTTGGATGTGGCTGAACGTGGCGTCAGAGCTCATCATTCCCCTCCCAGGACTTTATGGGAATTAGGTAAGTTGTGTGTGCAGGTGTTGTACTATCTCCCTCCAGCGATCTACCAAGGTCTCATTGCTTCCATGCCACGACACGTCGCCGCTGTTATGAGTGTTCAAATGTTCAAATGTGTGTGAAATCTTACGGGACTTAACTGCTAAGGTCATCAGTCCCTAAGCTTACACACTACTTAACCTAAAGTATCCTAAGTAAAAAACACACAACCATGCCCGAGGGAGGACTTGAACCTCCGCTGGGACCAGCCGCACAGTGTTATGTGTGAAAGGTGGACATAGCTGCTGTCAGGCAGGAGGTCATAATGTTCTGCCTGACCAGTGTATGCATGGTGCAGGCGCATTTAAAATGGGCAGCGGCTTCAAGAGGTACCTAAATGTCGTCGGTGAGTATACACTGTGGTGTCACCGCCAGACACCACATTTGCTAGGTGGTAGCCTTTAAATCGGCCGCGACCTTTTAGTATACGTCGGACCCGCGTGTCGCCACTATCAGTGATTGCAGACCGAGCGCCACCACACGGCAGATCTAGTCTAGAGAGACTCCCTAGCTCTCGCCCCAGTTGTACAGCCGACTTTGCTAGTGATGGTTCACTGTCTACATACGCTCTCGTTTGCAGAGACGACAGTTTAGCATAGCCTTCGGCTACGTCATTTGCTACGACCTAGCAAGGCGCCATATTCAGTTACTATAAGTACTATCTTCAAGATTGTCTTCTGAACAGATAATGTTGAGACTCATGTACCGTCAAGAGCGACGTTCATCATTAATGGATGAAAGTTAAGTATCAAACTAATTACGTCCGCTTTCTGAATTCTCATTCCTTGTCATGTTCCAGACCTCACGTCAGTATAGTTCTTCCCTCCTCACGCCAGCCTGCTTCAGCTAAACCGCGTGCATTTCGGCCCCCTCTAGTAACATGGTGTTGGCTCTTCTGCTAACAAAAAATACACCACTTATTAGTCGTACCGCTCACCATTGTGGAACCAATACTGAGTGATAAGTTACACAAGAAGTTTTTCCATAACACAATAATGATTGGAAAAATGAAAAGTACATCAGGAGGTTCAAACACTTGTTTAGACTGATTAGCAATTACACGGAAAGCAGAAATAGCAGAACTCAACTGTCTTAGACACTCAGTAATATGCTGCTTCCAGTGCAAGTTTTCATCGGTACGTACTCCGAAAAAATTGGAACATTCTACCCTATTTACTGACTCTTGCTCACGTGCTAACTCAATTGTTGGTATGAGTCTGTCCGTTTTACAGAACTGAATATTTTGTAATTTTTGAAAATTTATGGAGAGTCCATTTTCCGGCAACCGCTTCATAATTGTTTGGGAAATATCATTTTCTTTCCACGTTTCGAGTCTTTTTCTCTCTAACTTACTTCATTACCGCGAATTAGTTGTGAAATTGGGAAACTGATGCGTATAATAATAGAAAATCTTTCCCTGTAAATTTGGGGGAGAGTAAAGATCCCAAATCTCCCAGCCCTTCTTGCACTTCCCCTCCCCCGTCTCCGATCACCTCTTGCCACTCTACTACTGCGGGCGCTGTCAGTGGCAACGTTGACCAAACACAGGTGAGGAGACACACCTGCACTCCGGGCCCCCTCGGCGTCAGCCCAGGAGAAGCAGGGCGTCCCCACACTGCGGCCGCCTCAGTAATAGGCAATCACGCTGAAAACCAGGCATTAGAGCGCGCTATCGCCGCCCATTACTGGCAGCCAGCGTATACGTTAAGGCCGGCGCGCGGTGTCGGCTATTACTCAGCTCCCAATAGCAATTACCGACGCCCCAATCACTCGCGGTCACGCCACGCCAAGCCAAGCGTTCTGGCTCGATGCTCCACGACTCAACATAATAGCTGTTTGCACCTCACATCCGTATGGTAAGGACTGTCTCCCGTCATGTATGGCTCTCGGTTCCACTTACAGGTCATGCAAGTAAAGTGAGTGCGTATGAAATGCATTCTCTGATTATGTTCTACCAGATGAGTACCCAGAGTTTCTCAGGAAGGTGTTTATACCAATTTGTCCATCTCCTATTTAACCTCACTCAGTCCATGTCCTCCTTCACCCTCTCTCTCTATCGCCTCCAATCTCTCTCTCTGTCCATCACCTTCAACCCTCACCCTGTTTCCTTCTGCTCCTTCCCCCTCTGTCCATCTGTTCCTAATCCGTCTCTACCCTTCACTCCTGCTCATCTCGTACCTTTTTCTTTCAGTGTCTCTCCTCCTATCAGTTGTCTCTGTCCACCTCCTCCTCCTCCTCCTCCACCACCATCTCTCTGCCTGTCTCTTCGTCTGCCTCTATGTCCATCACCTTTTTTTTCTTTCTCTGTCCATCTCTTCATTCCCCCTCCCCTACCACTGCCCACCTCCCTCTATACCTTCCCACCTCCTACCTGCTCCTTCCTCCTCTCTGTCTGCCAATCTCAACTTCACCAGGTCTATCTCCATACGATCACACACACTCTGAAAGGAGTCTGGTGGTTCTGACTCCCACAGCAATTCTTTGCAGGTCGTAACTAATATTTGTACAAAATTTGATGATAACTTTCTAGGAAGGATGAGCTTTTTGCGGATGTCCTTATGGGCATACGCACATGTACATATATTTATCAAATTTCACACGTTTTTGTAGACGTATCTCACTTGCATCTGCTAGTCCAGTACTTTAATTTTCACGCAGCTAAACGTTTATGACGTTTGTGTGTGTGTGTGTGGGTGGGTGTGGGTGTGTGTGTGTGTGCGTGTGTGTGAATTCCTAAGGGACTAAACTGCTGAGGTTATCCGTCGCTAGACTTTCACACTACTGAAACTAACTTATGCCAAGAACAACACACACACCCATGCCCGAGGCAGGACTCGAACCTCCGCCGGGAGGGGCCGCACAATCCGTGATATGGTGCCTTAACAGCGTGGCCACTCCGCGCGGCCCATATCTCCTGAACAACGCGCCGTACAGTGGTATAATTTTGCTGAATTACCCAGCGGTATACATGGCTACTGTCTGAGAAATGTGATCCGAACAGCGTTAGCATTAATGAATTAATAAGTTGAAACGTCATGCACACTGCGGTAATTTTTTACACATCTCATTGTTTATGACGTCCATAAGTCCTGAACTATTTGTCGTGCAATGATATGTATTTTTAGGCACATACAGTGGTATATGTGCATTCTGTCTGGGAAATGTATTAGGAATAGTGTTGGCAATGTAGAAGAAATAAATTAAAACGTCATTCTTGGTGCGGCAGTTTTACTGCATGAACAACAAAAGTGTAGTAAGCAATAAACGTTTTTTTTCATCATTTCTTGGGCGTTGTCAGTGACAGAAAGATTCGTAATCGTCTGAAATTAAGTGTAACATTTTTTGCAAGTCGTAAGTGCTCTGATTTTCCAATACTGAATGACTAAATTAAGGCCATTCACACGTCATGGACTACACTGGCTTTTCACCCCTACAACGATCTTTTCCAGACAATAAGTAAGATTTGCACCAAGATTGGCTGAAATCGATCTAGTGGTTTACATACATAAATACATATAAATACATAGAGACAGCCATGTACAGGATGATCAGGGTAGGTTGTGCTGACTAGTAATAGTTTAAAAAAATTCGATTCGTTTTATATTTTCCAAGTTAATTAGCACTGAAGCTGGCCAATCAGGGAGTTTCACACGCATATTCGACCGGATCGTCCGCTACAGTTAGTGTCAGTTGTGCTCATAGCTAAGATGATAGCACACGGTTCTACTGAGCCTTTGGCTCGGATTGGGTCGTTATAACTGTCTCGTGTCCAATTCTTACATCTCTCTCTTATTTGGTTTTAGGAAACCAAACGCGGAAAATGTTCGGCGACACAGTGTTTAGCGGGCCGCTAGAATTTTACGCGTCAATGGCCTGATTGGCTAACTTCAATTGTAATTAACTCGGAAACGAGGCAAGGTATCACATTTTTTTAAATATTTATTTCTCAGCCCGATCCGCTCTCCAATTCACTTACAAGCCTTTCAGACTGTTTCTGACCACCCTGTAGACATACATCCATTTTAATTATATGTATGGATTTTGTCACGATCGTTTCATACATAGGTAATTACTGCACACTACACCGGAATAATTTATTTCATTTGATCAAGCATGTCTTGTCCCTTTATCGTCTATGGAGGTGATAGGAATATATACTGGCACTTCTCCCGTTGCAGGAGAAGGGTACATGGAAGACTCTTACGTGTAAAAGGGTCAGGTTTCTGACGTACCACTATGGCATTATGAAATGAAACACTCAACTAGGAGCTGTCGCAGCAGTAGCTGGGATAAATTGTAGAAGTAGACAAGTGTAGAATATGCAAAGCACCTTTAGTACTATTAAGAGCTCAGATGGCAAGCCAGTGCTAAGCAAAGAAGGAAGAGCTGAAAGGCTGTACAAGAGAAACTAACTTGTTGACGTTAATATAAAAAGTGAATAAGAAGTAGGAAAAGATGGGCTGGGAAATATGGTACTGCCAGATGAAGATTTAAGTAGTGGAGTGGACGACATTCCCTCGGAATTATTCAAATCCTTGGGATTACAGTGAAACTAACATTGTTACGCTTTAGTTTTTATGTAAAAAAAATTCTGTTTTATTTTTTTCTTTTTTCTAATTTTCCTAACGATAATTAAATCGGCAACCCTACAAAGAAAGGAAACTGCATAGTTTTTATTTTGTCAAAATTTGTAACTTTCATTAATAATTATTAAGGTCGTAAAAGGTGCTGTATATAAATATGTACAAATAATTACTTTCAGAAAACATTATGCAAATTATACCTGAAAAGTAATTTCCATTACGACAGCCGTAATGAGAATCACTTTAATTACATTCTGTTCCAGATAGTTCTGGAAGCTATGTACATAATACTTATAAAAATTCTAGACACCAAACTCACCGTAATAGCTTCATCATGTGCTCTGTTGAAATGTGATACAATGCAGCTACTTAACAAGTTTTGTTGTAGAAGGTATCAAGAATTTATGAATTAATATTGATGACGTCAAACAGTAACTGTATCCCAGCGTCTTTTAGTGAAATAAAAAAACTTTGGACTTATTAATGGAAAAGCATGAACAGGAAATGGTTCAAATGGCTCTGAGCACTATGGGACTTTCTTCGGTTTACTCTCTTTCCATGATCTGTACTCCGTACGCTCTTCATTACAGTCAACACATACTGCAATTCTTCTTTAAAATCACCGAGTATAGGAATGTCACGAGCAAATCTTGTAACTGTTATTCTTTCACCCTTAGTTTTATCCCACTCTCGAACTTTTCCTTTATTTGCGTCATTGCTTCTTCGATGTATACATTGCACAGTGTTAAGACAGTCTTGTCGTAACACTGTTTTTAACCCGAGTATTTTCTTAGTGTTCCAGTCTTATTTTTACGTCTCGTTTCTTGAACATAATGGCTCTCGGCTCTGAGCACTATGGGACTTAACATCTGAGGTCAACGGTCCCCTAGAACTTAGAACTACTTAAACCTAAGTAGCCTAAAAACATCACACACATTCATGCCCGAGGCAGGATTCGAACCTACCGTAGCGGTCGCGCGGCTCCAGACTGTAGCGCTTAGAACCGTTCGACCACTCCGGCCGGCGACAACCTAGGGATCCGTGTCAAGATAAGTAATATTTATCTGCTAATGTAATATTTCTATTACTTTCTTTTTGAATCATCAGTCTTCTGACTGGTCTGATGCGGCCCGCCACGAATTCCTCTCCTGTGTCAATCTCTTCGTAGCACTTGCCACCTACATCCTCAATTATTTGGTGACTGTATTTCAGTCTCTGTTTTCCTCTACAGTTTTGCTCTCTACAGCTCCCTCTAGTACCCTGGAAACCATTCCCTCGTGTCTCCAAAGATGTCCTATCATGATGTCCCTTCTTCTTGAGTGGACAGGAATGCACTTTTTGCCAGTTGATGTCCTTCTTGCTCCATCCGTCATTGGTTATTTTGCTGCCTAGGTAGTAGAACTCCTTAACTTCCTCTGCTTCGTGACCATCAGTCCTGTTCTCATTTCTGCTACTTCTCATTACTTTCCTCATTCTTCGATTTACTTTCAATCTATACACTGTACTCACTTTACTCTTCATTCTATTCAGTAGATCGTTGTAATTCTTCACTTTCACTCAGGATAACAATGTCAGCAGTGTTGCGTATCGTTGATGTTCTTTCACCTTGAATTTTAATTCCACTCCTGAATCTTTCTTTTATTTCCATCATTGCTTATTCGATGTACAAATAGAAAAGTGAGGTGGAAGATTACAGTTCTGTCTTACGCACATTTCAATCAGAGCACTTAGTTCTTCGTCATCCACACCTTTTATTCCCTCTTGGCTCTTGTAAATATTGCATATTAACCTATCTCCCAATAGTTTACCCTATTTTTCTCAGAATTTCGAACGTCATGCGCCATTTTACACTGTCGAACGCATTTTTCAGGTCGACAGATCCTATGAAGGTGTCTTCGTTTTTCTTTAGTCTTCCTTCCATGCTGGCCGTTGTGGCCGAGCGGTTCTAAGCGCTTCCGTCTGGAACCGCGCGACTGCTACGGTCGCAGGTTCGAATCCTGCCTCGGGCATGGATGTGTGTGACATCCTTAGGTTAGTTAGGTTTAAGTAGTTCTAAGTTCTAGGGAACTGATGACCTCAGATGTTAAGTCCCATAGTCTTCAGAGCCATTTGAACCATTTAATCTTCCCTCCATTATGAACCACAACGTCAGAACTGCCTCTCTTTTTCCTTTGCCTTTCTTAAAGCCGCACTGATTGTCATCTGACACAACTTCAATTTTCTTTTCCACTCTTATGTATATTATTCCTTTCAGCAACTTTGATGTATGAGCTCTTAAGTTGATTGAGCGATAATTATCGCACTTGTCAGCTCTTTCAGTCTTCGGAATGTGTTGCTGATATTTCTCCGAAAGTCAGATGGTATGTCACCAGACTCATACATTCTACACACCAACTTGAATAGTCGGTTTGTTGTCACTTTTCTGAATAGTATTAGAAATTCTGATGGAATTTTATGTATCCCTCCTGCCTTATTTGATCTTAAGTGCTCCAAAGCTCTCTTAAATTCTGGTCCTACTTCTGGATCCCCCATTTTAAATTCTGATTTTGATTCTGGATCCCCCATCTATTCTAAATCGACTCGTATTTTTTCCTTTATCACATCAGACAAATGTTCCCCCTCACAGAGGCCTTCAGTGTATTCTTTCCACCTACTCGCTCTCTCCTCTGCATTTAACAGTGGAATTCCCGATGCACTCTCAATGTTACCACCCTTACTTTTAATTTCACCGCAGGTTGTTTTGACTTTCCTGTATGCTGAATCTGTCCTTCCGACAATCATTTCTTTTTAGATTTCTTACGTTTTTCATGCAGCCATTTCGTCTTAGTTTCCCTGCACTTGCTATTTATTTCATTCTTCAGAGACTTACATTTCTGTGTTCCTGAATTTCCCTGAATTTTTTTGTACTTCCTTCTTCTCTTATCCATGGTTTCTTCGCAGTTACCTTCTTTGACGTTTTTCCTACTGCCATTTCTAGAGATGTCTATTCCTCTGCTACTGTACTCCCTAATAAGCTATTCCTTATTCCTGTTACAACAGCCTTAGAGAACTTGTATCGTAATCCGTCATTCCTTAGCATTGTCGCATCCCACTTCTTTGTGTATTGACTCTCCTTGCCTAATCTCTTAGACTTCAGCCAACTCTTTATGACTACCACATTGTAATGTGAGTCCGTATCTACTCCTGGGTAACCATCACGATGCATTATCTGATTTCGGAAGCTTTGACCATGGTGTAATCTAACTGAAGTCTTCCCATATCACACGGCCTTTTCCAAGTATACGTCCATCTTTTGTGATTCTTGAACAGAGTATTCGTTATTATCAGCTGAAATTAATTACAGAACTTAATTAATCTTTCTCCTCTCGCATTCCTTGCCTCAAGCCCACATTCTCCTGTAACCTTTTCTTCTACTCTTTCTCTTACAACTGCATTCCAGTCCCCGCCCAACTGTTCACAGTAACACACTTTCTGCCCTACCGTTCTACTCACAACGAATCCTACTCCTGTTACACTGTTTTCTGCTGCTGTTGATATTACCGTATACTCAACCGACCAGAAATCCGTGTCTTCTTTCCATTTCAGTTCACTAGAGTGAGACTTTGCTTTTCCCTTCTCATATTTTCTAGCTTCCTTACCACGTTCAAGCTTCTGACATTCCACACCCCGACTCTTGGTTATTCAATCTTTTGATGATGGTCACTTCCCCCTTGGTAGTCCCCTCCCGGTGATCCGAATGAGGGACTATTCCGGAATCTATTGCAAGTGGAAAGATCATCATGTGGCCGAGTGGTTCTAGGCGCTTCAGTCTGGAACCGCGCAACCGCTACGGTCGCAGTTTCGAATCCTGCCTCGGGCATGGATGTGTGTGATGTCCTTAGGTTAGTTAGGTTTAATTAGTTCTAAGTTCTAGGGGTCTGATGACCTCAGCTGATAAGTCCCATAGTGCTCAGAGCCATTTGAACATTTTTTTTTTTTTTCAATTGCAGGCCACATGTCCTGTGGATACACGTTATGTGCCTTTAATGCAGTGGTTTCCATTGGCCTCTGCATCGTCATTCTCATCTGATTCTTCTGCCTTCAGAGGCAGTTTCCGCCTTTAGAGTGCCATGAACCTCTGTCCCTCCTCCGTCATCTTTGACAAGGCCGTTGGCAGAATAAAGGTGACTTCTCATGCCAAAATTCCTCGGCTGAAAGTGCTGATTATTAATCAAAAATTAAGCGGTGGCGGGTTTCGAACTCAGGACCGAGGACTTTTTGATTATTAACCAAACAGGCTCTCCTAGAGCATGGGTACAGCTATTACTGGCTGAAATTTATTACAGAACTTGTTTAGTCTTTGCCCTCTCTCATTACTTGTCCCAATCCCACATTCTCTTGTAATCTTTTCTTCTAATACTTCCCCTCCAACTACACTGCTGTCCCCCGTGACTATTAGGTTTTAATCTCCCTTTACGCATTATGTTACTACTTCAGTATCCTCAAATACTTCTCTATCTCTTCATCTTCAGCAAGCGTCGTCGGTATGTACAGCTGAACTAGCGTTGTGGGTGTTGGTTTGCTGTTGATTCTCATAAGAACAACTCTATTACTGAAATGTTCACAGTAGCACACCCTCTGTTCTATCTTCCTATTCGTAACATATCCTATTCCTGTTATAGGAATGCCTGCTTCTGTTGATATTACTTTATACTCATCTGAAAAGAAATTCTTTTCAGCTTTCCATTTCACTTCACTGGAACTTACTATATCTACATTGATCCTCTTCATTTCCCTTTTCAGATTATCTAGCTTTCCCACCACATTCAATCTTTTGACATTGCACGCCCCGACTCGTAGTACGTTATTACGTTATCCTTTCGTTGGTTATTGAATCTTTTCTCATGGTTACCTCCCCTTTGGCAATCCCCTCCACGGTATCCGAATCGGGAGCTATTCCGAAATCTTTTGCAGTTGGAGAGATCATCATGACATTTTCCAGTTACAGGCCACATGTCCTGTGGATACACGCAATGAGTCTTTAATGCAGTGGTTTCCATTGCTTTCTGCATCGTTATGCAATTGATCATTGCTGACTCCTCTACCCATAAGAGCCGTTTTCCAACCCATGGACAAGAGAGTGCCCTCAAACTCTGTCCGCAGCTCCGCCAAATGAAGTTATGTAAGTTTTGACAACACTAGAATAGTTGGTTCAAATTAGGATATTTACTTTCTTTGTATCTACAATAATTCTGACAGAGACGACAACGAATTTGAAAGATCAGTTAAATGTAATGGATATTGTGTGGAAAAAAGATAATACGATGAAAATGCATAAAGGTGAAGCAACGGAGATGGAGTCAGTTAAATCAGGGAATTGTGAGCGAGTTCTATTAGGAAATGAGACACCAAAAGTACTGCATTGACTTAAAGATAACATCGTGTGCCGAAAAGTTTGTGAAAGTACAGTGACGGGAAAAAGTAGCGACACAAAAAATAATCAGTGTATATTAATAAATTTCGGGAATACACTTAACTAGGTAACATATTTAAGCGAATAACATCGCAAGATATGGACGAGCGTTATCTTGGAAGCGCAAGATAAGCCATTGCAATGTGAAATGCTGGTACACTAACATGTGGGGAAACAGACAGAATGTTGAATGCAAGCACGCAGACGTGCATGCATTGTGTTGTACAGGTGCCGGATGTCAGTTTGTGGGATAAGAGTTCGATGCCTCTTGCACTTGGTCGATAAATACAGACACTGTTAATCAATACAGGGTATGTTAATGTTCGTTGTGGATAACGTTCTAGCTGTATTCTGGTGATATCCCATATGTGTGCTCGATTGGAGACAGATCTGGTGATCGGGCAGGAAAAGACAACATGTCGACACTCTGAAGAGCATGTTGGGAGTTACAAGAGCTGTATGGGGGCGAGTGTTATCCTGTTGGAAAACAACCCCTTCAATGCTGTTCATGAATGGCAGCATAACAGGACATACAAATTTCGAGATAGGGTGCGTGGGATGACGAGCGCGCTCTTGCTGCCACACGAAATAACATCACGGACCATAATTCCAGTCCAGTCTAGCACGGCCGGCCGAGCGGTTCTAGGCGCATCAGTCTGGAACCGCGCGACCGCTCCGGTCGCAGGTTCGAATTCTGGTTCGGGCATGGATGTGTATGATGTCCTTAGGTTATTCAGGATTAAGTAGTTCAGAGTTCTAGGGGACTGATCACCTCTGATGTTAGTTCCCATAGTGGTCAGAGCCATTTGAATTTGTCTATCACGCAAACAGTTTGTTGCAGGCTTTCAAACGGCCTCTTTGTAACTAAAACACGGCCATCAGTGGCACCGAAACAGCTTTCATCAGAAAACACAACAGACCTCCACCCTACCCTGCAACGTGCTCTCGTTTGATACCATTGAGATTGGAAATGACGGTTGTTCGGGGTCAGTCGAATTGCTACAGTCCGTCTGGCTAGGAGTTGTCCTTGAAGTAACCGACTTGTAACATATCGTTGTGTCACTGTGGTGCCAACTGCTGCTGAAGCTGCTGGTGCAAACGCAGAACGAAGCGCCAGAGACATACTGTGGTCTTTCCTCTCAGTAGTACTACGTCGCCATCAAGAGACCTTGCGACGGTATATTCTCGTGATCACCTTTGGCAGCGATCTTGTACAGTGACTACATTCCTGCGATGTCTTTCTGCAGTATAACAAAGGGAACATCCGGCTTCTGGTGGCCCTGTTACATGACCTCGTTCAAACTTAGTCGGGTGTTAATAATGGCAGCTTTCAGATGCAAAAGCAAGCATACCGGCTTTCATTTACGTCGTACAACTCCTTGGTGCTGCGATCTTTTTAAGGCAGTACACTGATGACACACATTTCTACATCTACATCTACATCTACATCTACATTTATACTCCGCAAGCCGCCCAACGGCGTGTGGCGGAGGGCACTTTACGTGCCACTGTCATTACCTCCCTTTCCTGTTCCAGTCGCATATGGTTCGCGGGAAGAACGACTGTCTGAAAGCCTCCGTGCGCGCTCTAATCTCTCTAATATTACATTCGTGATCTGCTCGGGAGGTATAAGTAGGGGAAGCAATATATTCGATACCTCATCCAGAAACGCACCCTCTCGAAACCTGGCGAGCAAGCTCCACCGCGATGCAGAGCGCCTCTTGCAGAGTCTGCCACTTGAGTTTGTTAAACATCTCCGTAACGCTGTCACGGTTACCAAATAACCCTGTGACGAAACGCGCCGCTCTTCTTTGGATCTTCTCTATCTCCTCCGTCAACCCGATCTGGTACGGATCTCACACTGATGAGCAATACTCAAGCATAGGTCGAACGAGTGTTTTGTAAGCCACCTCCTTTGTTGATGGACTACATTTTCTAAGGACTCTCCCAATGAATCTCAACCTGGTACCCGCCTTACCAACAATTAATTTTATATGATCATTCCACTTCAAATCGTTCCGCACGCATACTCCCAGATATTTTACAGAAGTAACTGCTACCGGTGTTTGTTCCGCTATCATATAATCATACAATAAAGGATCCTTCTTTCTATGTATTCGCAATACATTAAATTTGTCTATGTTAAGGGTCAGTTGCCACTCCGTGCACCAAGTGCCTATCCGCTGCAGATCTTCCTGCATTTCGCTACAATTTTCTAATGCTGCAACTTCTCTGTATACTACAGCATCATCCGCGAAAAGCCGCATGGAATTCTGACATTATCTACTAGGTCATTTATATATATTGTGAAAAGCAATGGTCCCATAACACTCCCCTGCGGCACGCCAGAGGTTACTTTAATGTCTGTAGACGTCTCTCCATTGATAACAACTTGCTGTGTTCTGTTTGCTAAAAACTCTTCAATCCAGTCACACGGCTGGTCTGATATTCCGTAGGCTCTTACTTTGTTTATCAGGCGACTGTGCGAAACTGTATCGAACGCCTTCCGGAAGACAAGAAAAATAGCATCTACCTGGGAGCCTGTATCTAATATTTTCTGGGTCTCATGAACAAATAAAGCGAGTTGGGTCTCACACGATCGCTGTTTCCGGAATCCATGTTGATTCCTACATAGTAGATTCTGGGTTTCAGAAAACGAGATGATACTCGAGCAAAAACATGTTCTAAAATCCTACAATCCTACAATCTGCTCGACGACCCTTCTTGAAGATTGGGACTACCTGTGCTCTTTTCCAATCATTTGGAACCTTCTGTTCCTCTAGAGACTTGCGGTACACGGCTGTTAGAAGGGGGGGCAAGTTCTTTCGCGTACTCTGTGTAGAACCGAATTGGTATCCCGTCAGGTCCAGTGGACGTTCCTCTGTTGAGTGATTCCAGTTGCTTTTCTATTCCTTGGACACTTATTTCGATGTCAGCCATTTTTTCGTTTGTGCGAGGATCTAGAGAAGGAACTGCAGTGCGGTCTTCCTCTGTGAAACAGCTTTGGAAAAAGGTGTTTAGTATTTCAGCTTTACGCGTGTCATCCTCTGTTTATACACGTGATCCCCAACATACCGAGAGAGTGTACCGGCGCTTCCCTGGGACGGTTGCGCAACGAACTGCCCATTCAGCGGAGCTGCGCGTCGCCTGTGCTGAATCGGTTGGACGCAGCGGTCGCGCCGCGTGGGAGGTGTGGGCGGAGTGAAGGGACTGGCGGGTGTTTACCTGGAGCCGCCTAAACACGCCGCCGGGACTGCTGACTCCCCCTGACTCTTCTGTCAGCGCCGGCGGCCGCCCTTCAGCGTGTGTGTGCGTGTGTATTGCGGGCTGGCCACCTCCGGCTATTCTGGTCAGCAGAGGCTGTCTCCTGGACGTCTTATCTCTGAGCAGACGCACCGCATTTACCTGTGCTGAACATCCCGCACTAAACAGTTATTGCTCGGAATACAGATAACGTTTAGCAACTAACTCGATGTCTCTCAGGATGACATCCAACAACTCTTAATCAGTTAGTTGGTTGGTTGGTTTGGGGAAGGAGACCAGACAGCGTGGTCATCGGTCTCATCGGATTAGGGAAGGATTGGGAAGGAAGTCGGCCGTGCCCTTTCAGAGGAACCATCCCGCCATTTGCCTCGAGTGATTTAGGGAAATCACGGAAAACCTAAATCAGGATGGCCGGACGCGGGATTGAACCGTCGTCCTCCCGAATGCGAGTCCAGTGTCTAACCACTGCGCCACCCCGCTCGGTTTCTAATCAGTTAGTGCCTGGCTGAATAACTGACTGGTGGACGAACGTGGTTTATTTATGTTCATCCTTGTGACTAGAGTTCTAGGGGGAGGGGGGGGGGAATTCAACCATTCACTTATGTACGAAAATGAGGCAACTACAGCCGTCCTTCAGTGCACCATCTTCGGTCCTGAGCTGCTGCTGAAAGGTTAACAACATTGGAATGCACAACGTATCAGTGGCCAACACCTACAACTGTTTTACGCAGACTATCTGTAACCGCGTGTAACCGCGGTGCTGTGTCTCCAACCGTGAGCTATCAACTCATGGTTGACGCTATACAGGGTGTTACAAAAAGGTACGGCCAAGCTTTCAGGAAAAATTCCTCACACACAAATAAAGAAAAGATGTTATGTGGACAAGTGTCCGGAAACGCTTAATTTCCATGTTAGAGCTCATTTTAGTTTCGTATGAACTGTACTTCCTCGATTCACCGCCAGTTGGCCCAATTGAAGGAAGGTAATGTTTACTTCGGTGCTTGTGTTGACATGCGACTAATTGCTCTACAGTACTAGCATCAAGCACATCAGTACTTAGCATCAACAGGTTAGTGTTCATCACGAACGTGGATTTGCAGTCAGTGCGATGTTTACAAATGCGGAGTTGGCAGATGCCCATTTGATGTATGGATTAGCAAGGGGCAATAGCCGTGGCGCGGTACGTTTGTATCGAGACAGATTTCCAGAACGAAGGTGTCCCGACAGGAAGACGTTCGAAGCAAATGATCGGCGTCTTAGGGAGCACGGAACATTCCAGCCTATGATCCGCGACTGGGGAAGACCTAGAACGACGAGAACACCTGCAATGGACGAGGCAATTCTTCGTGCAGTTGACGATAACCCTAAAGTCAGCGTCAGAGAAGTTGCTGCTGTACAAGGTAACGTTGACCATGTCACTGTATGGAGAGTCCTACGGGAGAACCAGTTGTTTCCATACAATGTACAGTGTGTGCACGCACTATCAGCAGCTGACTGGCCTCCACGGGCACACTTCTGCGAATGGTTCATCCAACAATGTGTCAATCCTCATTTCAGTGCAAATGTTCTCTTTCCGGATGAGGCTTCATTCCAATGTGATCAAATTGTAAATTTTTACAGTCAACATATGTGGGCTGACGAGAATCCGCACGCAATTGTGCAATCACGTCATCAACACAGATTTTCTGTGAACGTTTGGGCAGGCATTGTTGGTGATGTCTCGATTGGGCCCCATGTTCTTCCACCTACGCTCAATGGAGCACGTTATCACGATTTCATAGGGGATGTACTACCTGTGCTGCTAGAACATGTGCCTTTACAAGTACGACACAACATGTGGTTCATACACGATGGAGGTCCTGCACATTTCAGTCGAAGTGTTCGTACGCTTCTCAACAACAGATTCGGTGACCGATGGATTGGTAGAGGCGGACCAATTCCATGGGCTCCACGCTCTCCTGACCTCAACCCTCTTTCATTTATGGGGGCATTTGAAAGCTCTTGTCTACGCAGCCCCAGTACCAAATGTAGAGACTCTTCGTGCTCGTATTGTGGACGGCTGTGATACAATACGCCATTCTTCAGGTATGCATCAGCGCATCAGGGATTCCATGCAACGGAGGGTGGATGCATGTATCCTCGCTAACGGAGGACATTTTGAACATTTCCTGTTACAAAGTGTTTGAAGTCACGCTGGTACGTTCTGTTGCTGTGTGTTTCCATTCCATGATTAATGTGATTTGAAGAGAAGTAATGAAATGAGCTCTAACATGGAAAGTAAGCGTTTCCGGACACATGTCCACATAACATATTTTCTTTCTTTGTGTGTGAGGAATGTTTCCTGAAAGTTTGCCGTACCATTTTGTAACACCCTGTATATGTTCGTGACAGCTTTATATTCACTACGTCTTTCACTTACAACATTAAAGCATTTTTCATCCAGTTTATACATCATCAAATTAACAGGATAAACTACAAATGTAACAATTTTTATGTTACAAGTGCAAGTGAAAATTTAAATGGCGATCAAGTACCACAAGTATTCGTACATAATTTAGCGGTAGTTGTAACTTCATGGTAGTTGTAAGGTGAGATAGGGCAACAATATCTGCCTGCGATGATGTCCCAAGATGGCTCGTTCTCCCTCCAACAGGTGTAGCTGCAACAGGTTGGCAAAAGATATCACCAAAATACCTCCCACTACCTTATTCCATCTTCGATGGTAAGAACTTACCCATGTACGCTAGGCAGCGGTTCTATGATCTTTTACTGCTTTATCTTTTCTTTTCCGTATTCGGATCTGAAGTACGACGAAAGTAGTTTAACATGAACGTGGAGTTGATTATGTAGCGAATCAGTTTTACTTAACAAACTATATTCATAAGATACAAGGTAACCGAGCCATAGCGCAGAACAATGGACCGAACCTAACCCTCACCTTTACAATCGCTAAGAAGTTCTTTCCAAAACGAACGCTGTAGCTTTCGTACTGTAAGTAACAGAACTAAGTGCGATTCGTAAGATATTAGGTACATTCTTCACTTTCTGCTCTCACCTTGACTAGATGTCACACAATTTAATCTACTGATACACATAACGAATCTTACGACGAAGGACCCAAGTACTAACGTGTTTCTTTCTCAGCGCTTGCAGAAAAGTCAACAATGACGTCTCAGGAAGCACCATCTAAAGTAAAGCGTTATGCCACCAACAGATGAAGTCGCAGAAAGTTCTAAAAAAAAAAACAAAAAAAAACATATATCATAAAATTACCATTACAAAGTAAAGACTTTTTTTGTTACTTTACTCTCAACGAGAGAACATAGGCAAAAGTTCCTACCGTGATGTTATGTATGTCTACGACGTTACATTTTACGCATATGCTACTTCACTTCAACGAACACATTTGGCGCTATGTGTATTTTCGATTTTCATTTTCGTACTGACAAACCAATGCGCTTGCGCTGTATTACCAGTCGAATGTGTTCTCGTTATGTTGTTGATACACACCAGGGTAGTTTCATACGTTTAGTAAAAAGCAAGCAAAAAAGTTTGTTCCGTAAACAACTCACCTTAGTCTTCGGCATATTGTCCTTTGAGGGATATGTACTTGGACCAGTGGTTCACCAGATTTTTCAGCCCCTGGGAAAAATGGATTCTGTCAACCTCTGCCGGCCGCGGTGGTCTAGCGGTTCTAGGCGCTCAGTCCGGAACCGCGGGATTGCTACGGTCGCAGGTTCGAATCCTGCCTCGGGCATGGATGTGTGTGATGTCCTTAGGTTAGTTAGGTTTAAGTAGTTCTAAGTTCTAGGGGACTGATGACTACAGATGTTAACTCCCATAGTGCTCAGAGCCATTTGAACCATTTTTTGTCAACCTCTGCAAAACACTCGTTTGATTGCATCTACCACTCCCTCATTTGATGAAAACTGTTTCCCAGCAAGCCAAAGCTTCAAGTTAGGGAAAGGGAGACATCTCTTGGTGCAAAGCCTGGTGACTAGAGAGGATGTGGAACGAGATCGCAGTCCAAGTACTACACTCTGGCCATTGTTATCACTGATGCTTAGGGTGGAGCAATTCCTGGTGAAAGGGTACTTTTCCACGTGCCAACCTTGGTGTCTCTTCAAAGAATGCAAGTTTCAAACGATTCAGCTGTGAAGCATAATAAGATTCAGTTATGGGTCTGCCTTTTTACAGATAATATATGGGGATTATTTCTTAAGACTCCCCCCAAAACAAGGAACCATCACCTTACCAACTGACACCATGGTCTTTGTCTTCTTGCATGCACTTTCACGAGCCTTTGTCCATTGTTTTGACTGACATTTTGAATTTGGTGCGTAATTATGGATTCGGGTTTTATTACCGGTCACAAATCGGCGCGGGTAGTGATTATGCTGTGCGGGATGCACCTTTGGTCGACTGTGAGCTGCCGCGGCAAGAACCTCGCAGACAACTCATTTATTGCCATTTCTCCGTGCATGGTATTATGCATTCGCTCATTTGAGATGCCTGCAGTCTCAGAGATCTAATGAATTGTTATTCGGCGCTCTTTCATTACCATATCATGGAATTTGTCAGTAGTATCCTTTGTGGTGACCTCATCTGGACGGCAGGAACACACTTCGTTTTAGGTGCTTGTCTGACAACGTATAAATTCATTAACGCAAAAGTAACTGCTCTTCAGTGATGTAACAGAGTCCACTTGAGCTTCCTTTAGTTTTGTTTTGACTTGTATGGTAGCCCAACCCTTTAAATGCAAATGTTTAGTAACAGCACCAAACCCAGCTTTTCCCCATTTTTAATGGCTGGCTCTGAGCACTATGCGACTTAACTTCTGAGGTCATCAGTCGCCTAGAACTTAGAACTAATTAAACCTAACTAACCTAAGGACATCACACACATCCATGCCCGAGGCAGGATTCGAACCTGCGACCGTAGCGGTCACGCGATTCCAGACTGAAGCGCCTTTAACCACACGGCCACACCGGCCGGCCCCCATTTTTAATCATAGACATCACGCTGACCATTTCAGAAGGTTGCCGATGAAATGTACCAGACTTAATTAACTACTTTGGTATGCACTTTAAAATTTTCGAAGATCAGATGATGACAGCGAGCTAACCGCCAGGGTAGCCGAGAGCAATAACGCGCTGCTTCTTGGGTTGGCGCGCCAGCCCGAGATCGAATCTGCCTGCCGGACTAACGACGAGGGCCAGTGTGCTGTCCAGCCTGGATGTGGTTTTAGGCGGTTTTCCACATCCTGCTAGGTGAATACCGGCCTGGTCACCACGTTCCGCCTCAGTTACACGACTCGCAAACATTTGCAACACTTTAGCACTATTCCCTGGATTGCACAAGACGCAGACATTTGGGGTACACACATTCCGTCCCGGCGGGAGGGAGGTGGGGGGTGGGGGCCGGAGAGGCGACAGGAAGGGCATCCGGCCACCTCTTCAAATTAATATGCCTAATCCGGTTAACCATAACAGCAGCCCCACCAGTCGGTATAAATGCTTGGAAAGAGAGATGATGACAGCAAGCTTCTGCCGAATGCAGTCACTGTGAAATAAATAATATTTAGCAACCTTGGCTTCAGATGAAATTTGTTTCCATGAGGGATTGATTGTGTTCAGTGACTCTTGGATGTCACCCATGAAGAGTGAAATGAGACACCGGAATGACAGTAAGTTTGCTGAGTTAATCTCTTCATTCTGATCCTCATCAGCAACAGCTTGGTGTGGCGTCCAGTTGCCTCTCATGTGGAGCTATAGACATATGACATTGATGGCAGCACAAAGAGCAGGACAGAGTGTGGCATCACTCGAATGCCGCTGTCACAAACGTCTACAGCTGGCTCCGCTTCGCAACGCCAGTCGGCCAGGCTTTTGCTTTGCAACGCATAACGCTCTGGTTTGCCTGTGTCTCGCTCTGTTGCGATCTCACTGCCGCTCCAGCGTATTGCTTGACCAAATACGGTGGAAACACTACAATTGGATGCATCCTGCTGTATCAATGACTCGTAAATTTGGGAATGAATCGAAGGATGCCACAGTATTATACCCCCGCCGGCGAAACATTGCACTTGACAGTTCGCTTTTTGTCTAGTTAGGTTGGCTATATTGTAATAGCGATGTTGCAACAGCAGCCTCTATACACACAGCAGACGATACAGTTTTCCGTCCCGTCTCGTAAATGCAAGCGATTGAGCAATTACAGTGTATATAAAAACTCCTTTTTGGTTGTACTACAATGACAGGAAGTAAACAACCGTATAATAATGCATGTAAAAGCATAACAATGCGCACCCTTTCGATAACGGAGCAAATAAATACAAAAAACAAGCATCTGACAACTGGTACTTTAAAATCAATAATGTACGTGTTTTACAAAATAGATAATAACCGAGATTGCAAAAAATAACCAATATTAGTAATTTTTCATTCACCAGTTTACAGCGATAATGGCGCAATTCCATCCAGCTCGCCATCGTCACTGTTGTCCGATTCATCGCCAAAACCGTCTTCATCGTCGTCATCAGCAACACAAATCATTAATTGTTCATGGCCACTGATAATGCCTTCTATTGTCTGTGCTGCTCGTATAAGCTTCTCGACATGCTCTACTTTTTTTCTCCATGAGGCTGTGCATCCACAGTCACAAGAGCTTCACGCAACAGCTTTCCACCTCTGTTATTGTAAAGGACTTGTTGTTGTTCCTTACATACATTTTTACATCACCTCATATTAACTCAATAGGGTTGAAATGACAGTGATATGGTGGCAGCCTTATTACAGTATGACCCTGCTCCTTGGCAATTTCGTCTACTACATATGTAGGTGTCGTAGGCTTATTTTCTTTAACAAGAGAATATAACAGAACCTTTGTCATACTCATATCCGCTGCAATATTTCGAGCCTGTAACCACTGCACCATAACTTCTTTCCGATCATTTGTGGTTGGGGCTTTGTTCTGTATCACCGAATGATATGGAGCATTGTCCATTACAATTGTTGTAGGGACAGGAAATTGTTTTAAAAGGTTCCTGAACCACTCAACAAATCGTGTGTGATCCATATCTTCATGGTAATCACCAGTCTTTTTTGATCTAAAAGTGCGTCAGGGATAAAACCACTGGAGGAGCCTGCATGGACCACAATTAATCTAGCTCCTCTTCCCGTCGGCTGATAGCCGCTACTGCTGGGTGTGTTATCCGTCCAACATTTACTGACAGCTTCCCCGGCATTAACCCACGTTTCGACTAGCCAAATTATGGAATGAATGTCTCTGCCCACAATTTTGTGCAAGAAAATGCTACGAGTGGTAACAATATGTGCCCTCTCTAACAGTACTTTGCGTCCGTCTAGCGTTTTGTAACGGAAACCCATGTTTTTAGCACAATTTTTAGTGATGTTTTACCACCCCTGAAGAGTTCACTTTCTTTTAAAGAGATTAATGACTTAGCTACAGTCGGATACTCTTTTCTGCTGTAGTAAGCATACACATGCCTACGAATTGCATCAGACTGGAAAGAATCTGAATCTGTGATAGGAGTAGGCCGCTTTTTCTTCTTTCCCGGGGTTGATAAAAATGTATTATTTGATCCAGACATCTCGGAATCATTACGACTCATTTCAGTATCTTCCAAGTTTTGTAGTAATACTCCCCTACTTACTACGGTTCTTGCACTAATACCAAGAGTTTTCGACGTACGTTCCACCACTTTGTCGGCAGGAATTGATGGCTGTCCATGAATGCTTACGAAGTTTTTCTCCTGCTCGTGAAACCCACGAGTTCTGCGTAGTAACTCCAGTGCCTGGCTGTTTAGCGGCACCCCTCGACGCAAAGGATTGTCACTAGGTGAACGAAGTCTTTTCGGTGGCATTTTCCAAGTATGTACACTCACAACGTAACAAAAGTCACAACGATATAGCACACAGTACAACGAAAACACGCGGTAAACAACATACAATCCACGTTGTATACACATACACTAAACAAAGCCGGCAACGCGGGAACTTTGACGTCACAGCACGTGAGTAACAGCAGTGCTCACTGCGCTGTGATTGGCTGGCGCCCCACGCTGAACGCCTAGCGCCTATCGTTCTTCACTTGTTACTCTGTTACGCTGCCAACTTCATACGCAAACGTCAAGTGCAATGTTTCAGCGGCCCGGGTATAGTTGAAAATAGTCTTGGTTGTACTTTTAGTTTTTTATTTATCAACTACGCGTTTCACGTTATTTAGGCATTTTCAGGCTGATCTTAATTTGGTATTACTTTGGACGATCCATTAGACAGTGTAGCTAAAGTGCATCGTTAACCTCAATAAATACTTTGTAGATGGACGTGAAAGTATTTACTGAGGTTAACGAAGGCGATTTTGGTCTGATGTACTCGGCGATGCTCTTTAGCTACACTGTCTAATCGATCGTCCAAGGAAGTACCAAATTAAGATCAGCCTGAAGATGCCTAAATAAGGTGAAACGCGTAGTTGATAAATAAAAACATCTAAAATTACAACCAAGACTATTTTCAACTAATACTATTAAACACTGGTTTGCTGATTCATGACGCAGATTGATTGGAAGAATTGCTGAAAGATGCAAGGGTAAAAATTGTAGTTGGAGAACAGCAAGCATGTTTAGTTGGCTGTATATTGAAGCAGTTATACAGAGATGAAGGGGCTTGCACAGGAAAGACCAGCGCGGGAGGCTGCGTGAAAGCAGTCTTTGTGCTGAAAACCACAACAGCGTTTTGCTGTTGAGATGTTCAGTCCAAAGATTGGATTGGTTTGCTGTAACTCTTCACGCTGTTCTGTCCCGTGCGAGCCTCGTCAACTCTGGACAGCTGCTGCAAACTACAGCTAATACTGAACATGACATTACATTCTATTCAAGTCTTGGTCCTGCGTCACAATTACTACCCCTCGCACTTCCATCTATTGCCAAATGGATGAGTCCTTCATTCGTCATAAAGTATCCTCTCAACAGATCCCTTCATATAGTCAAGTTGTGGAATAAATATATTTCTCATCAGTACTATTCAGTACCTTCTCATTAGTTACTGGATCTATCATTCTAATCTTCAACATTCTTCTGTAGTGTCACATGTTAAAATGATCTTTACTATCTGTTTGTATGAACAGCTTATAACCGACGTTTCGCTTCTGTACAAGACTACGCTGCAGATAAATCGCTCCAGATAGTACTCCCCAACACACGAATTTATATAGTCAGTTTGTATACTCTCTAATTCAGCCATTATTACTTATCAGTAATGAGGGCATGGTGAAAAGTAGTACCACAGAATTTGTTATGCGAAAACGATTGAATCTTTTTGCTTTAGCAAATGTTATTAACATTCTGTATCTTTCTTCTTCATCTCCACAGTTATTTTCTGAACATAGTAATCCTGATGACAAACACATTTCTCCCAACGCGAGGCCAGTTTGTTGATACCGTCACTGTAGAATATCTGGTTTCTTTGACGGAGCCACACCCTGACCTCTGGTTGCTCCGTTTCATCACTGAGGAACTGAAGTAATCGAATGTGTTATTTAAGTTCTGGAAACAGATGAGACTATGAGGGGGCCAAGTCTAGACTGTGTGGAGGATGATCCATGACCGGGAACCCGAGGCGTTAGATCGTGGAAAATGTCGCAGCACGCTCGACTGGTCTGCCATTGTCATCCTGAACGAGAGCATGTCCCACGTGTGGACGATTTCTTAGACATTCGAGTACAATACCGTGTTTTCCGAGCTCATGCGTATTCGCAGTTACATTAGGCCTAAGCACCTCTATGTTAAACGCTACAATTCGGAACACTCTAGCGGCAGGGGGCTACAAGTATGAAGACATGACGAATAAAGATGCAGGATGTTCATACCTTTTTTATTTATTTAAAAAGCATCAAGAGTTTTCGCATAAAAAATTCAGAGGTTTTTCTGCATACCATCCTATTTTCTTTACCAAACAGCAGATACGTCCACTACTTCTAGCGTATTATTTCCTAAACTGCGAGAGCATCACCTGCCTCAGTGTGACTACATTCCATCGCTGTCGTTATACTGTTGTTGGTGTTCATCATAAAATCTCTTTTCAAGCCTCCAACTATTCTGTTCAACTGCTCTTAAAGTGCTCTACCGTCTATAGCTTAATTATAATCTCATCAGCCGACATCAATGGTTTTATTTTTTCTTCCTGAACTTTAATTCCCTTCCCCAACTTTCCTTCGTTTACCGTACTGCTTGCTCAGTATATACACCAAATGATATCGGGGACAGGCTGCAATTCAGTCTCACTCCCTTCTCAACTGTTGCTTCCCTTTCACTCTTTTGGGCTCATACAACAGCAGTCTGTTTCTTTACGAACCTTTTCCTTCCTACATTTTATCTCTTCTACAGTCAGAATTTCAAAGAGTGTTTTTCAGGTTTTTGGGGTGCAGCTTTTGTACTTCTTTCATGTTTGCAGTTAAATTATGGAATATAGGGTCTGCCTTTTTCACAAAACACTGTTTTCATCTTGTTACCCAAACATGTTTCAGCACCACTGTGCCATCAATACCATATGATGTGAAGACAAGTTGTGCAAAAAAAAAAAAAAAAAAAAAAAAAACACTGGTGATGATACAGAGCTGCTGAAACATGTTTGGTAACGAGAAAAGGCAGTGATCAGCAAAAATGGTGGAAGCAATATGACAGTGTGTGATTATGTAGACTTTCCCGGCGTATTAGTATATCAAATTCTTGTCGGGTTTCCAGCCGGATCAAACTGTCATCACAGTATTTTGTAAATGCCAGACTCCCTCAAACCTAAATAAACTTTGACAGAGCCAAGAAGTCCTCTGATCTTAGCTGGTGGACGAGAAACACATCTGATCACACATTTCTTCAAAAGTCTACCTATTTTGGCGGACACATTCTCAGCATCTGTCGAAATCAGACTAGCAGCTAATATCACTAATCGTAATAATGGATACCCGCCAAGTAAAACGTGGAATCCTGTTTTATCAGACATGAAGAAACAACGGCGTGTGAATCGGCCGGCTATGAATGATCATTTGTAACGATATATCGTCTTCAACAGCATTCACCATCGGAGGCGCTGCAACTACTTTTGCGCCAGGGCACAGCAGGAATGATTGAGCGTTTGCGCACTGTATCTCACGCATGCGCTCTTGTACTTCCGATGCATATAAAGGTGCAGTCATTTGCAAGTGGAATCAGTTATCGGCGACAGCAGCGTAGCTGTTCTCACCTGATGATGGCGACCAGGTGGACCGCTGAAATATTGTGTAAAGATGACAGTTTGATCCAGCTGGAAACCTGACAAGAATTTGACATATCACAGTGTGTTTTTAGTGTCGCTGCCATAGTCTTCCTCTTAATATGGAAGGTGTTGTGTACATAGTTCCGCGTAGTCAGCACGTACACAACTTTCCCACTAGAGCGCGCCCCGCTAAGCGCAACAGCGCAGGCACAGCGCTCATCCGTCTCCGCACTACGAGATGGCGCTGCCTTAGAGACGGATCAAATTCTGCTTCCGCCGATCTGCGTTTTAATATGTAATGCAGCCAATGAGATTGCTGGTAATGTAGAACCTTTTCTCCTCACGGATCACACTCGCGCAGTGATACCTGAACGTGCGAGGTATTATAACGAGTGTACAGACCTCCGATTAGTCAGACTGCATTTGTCTGCACCAGTCTGTACCAGTCTGCATTAGTCTGCACCAGTCTATAGTCAAGTTTCAGTCTGCGCCTAATAAGGTTATGATATTCCTGTACATAGCCATGAAGATAAATGAATATACACTTTGTGAAGTATCAGAAATATGTGAGAATAAGATTAACGTACCAAGACCAAAGGAACTTCAGATTGTCAATTGTAAACAGCATCCAGAATCAAGTTACATAATGTCTATGCTTTTTATTATTTTAATAAATGTGTGTGAAAATTAATCAAGTTATGTATAAAATTGGTCACCGTCAATCTGGTACTCTAAGCGTGCAAGTGGCATTTCTATCGTCTGACCTAATGGCAGGAGATAAAAACGCCACGATAAGACCACGAGGCATATTACTGACACTCGCCTACTTCGTTAGAGTGGCAAATCAAATAATCTGATGGTGTGTGTACAGAAGGTCTTACAGTACGCACACAACAGAAGGGAAATATATTATATCCTCAGCTACTTGTCGCGAGTAACAGTCCCTCTACGCTGCTCCTGCATGTAGCACCCTTCTCACACACATCTCTCACCTCACTCTTCGCACAACTCTCCGATTCCTAGCAGCCTCTGCAGTCACCTAATTTCCACCGTGTCCCTACTCGCTGACGGCACCCTCTGCGGGGTTTCACGCTTGCCCAGCGTCCACGGTCCGGTAACTGGTGGGGAGTTGGGTCGCCGGTTTGGACGGCCCTGGGGATTACTCGCGACTAATGGGTTCATTTGCGGCGACTGAGCCGAGGCCCTGTGGTCGGGGCTCCGCAATGAATTGTGGTCGCGGGTTCGCGGCCGACGTCACGACCTGTGGGGAAGAGAGGCGTGCAATATATCCGGCCGGAGCAATTAGCGCAGCGGCTCAGCCTATTAATCTGGCGCCACTCTTGGTTCCCGGCCAGAGTCCGACTCAACTCGCGATCACAGTCCATTTGATGAAATCAATCCAGTTATATGGAAGAGTAGTCTTATACGGAGTTGTTACCAGCTGTGTAGCCGAAGTGGCACAGCATTGCGAAGTTTCAGACCCGTTGTCAGATGTCACCATCGTACTCCTCACACTGCTCATCGTGTATCACATAAGGGATTAAGCATCTGCTTGTTTACAATGTCTCTTTGGTCGACCTATGTTTCTCCTTCCATTCGGATAGCAGCTCCGGTTTTTTCTAGATGGTAATTAATCCCTCGTGCTAAAATCATTCGAATGCCAAGATCGCACACAATATTTTTTTTTTTCAACACCATCGGTTTCAACAGTCTGCCGTCATCTTCAGGTCTTAAACATTTTTTTTGTAGCAAAAGATGTTCATTTTATGCTGAACCTTATGTACAAGATGTCAAGTGGATAAAACTCGTCATATTATATACGCTGTCATCAATAAAATGTTTAAAAACACACAGGCCGTGTCCATATACATATTGTCCACACATGTTTGTTACGTGATGCAAATAAATCTGTAGCAGTATGTATATGGATATGGCATGTGTGTTTTTAAATATTTTAGCGATGACAAACGTTTATAATGTGCTGAGTTATATCCACATGACATCTGGTGCATGAAGTTCAGCGTAAAATGAAACTATTTTACTACAGAAAAATGTTTAAGACATGAAGATAACAGCTAAGACTGTTTTAAAGCGCGTGTCTTGAATAAAAAAAAATTGTGCGATCTTGGCTTTTGAATTTTTTTAACAATTAAAACAAATCGCCCTTCAATACTCTCATTACGAGAAAATTCAATCCCCCGTGCTGTTCGAACGTTTTCCCCCGTTCTATCAGTAATTTTGTCATTAACAGTATAATGATGGTAATTGACTCGTTCAGGTTAGAGAGACATCTTAAAATTTTGGAATCTATTGTTTCTGGAAGCATCAATCAATATATCGCTTCCTTCTTTATACAGCTCGCAAAAAATAGCACGGAATGAAACTGACAATCAGTCTCACATGTAGATATACAAAAGTAGTGAACCTGGAAAGGGGCAGACAAACAGTTACACACAGTATCCTACGCAGCCCATCGTAAGGTGGTTTTCCTTCGGTTTACTCTCGATTCGTATTTTCTATTCAATACGCTCTTTATTACAGTCAACATATTCTGCAATTCTTCTTCAACGTCACCTAGTACAGGAATGTCACGACATATCTTCTAACTGTTATTCTTTCACCCTTAATTTTATTCCACTCTCCAACGTTTCTTTTATTTGCGTCATTGCTTCTTCGATGTATACATTGCACAGTAGGAAGGTTACACTGTCTTAACACTGTTTTTAACCCGAGTATTTCCTTCTTGGTATTCCAGTTTTATTTTTACTTCTTGACTCCCGAACATAATATGGAGTACCCGTTTTCCCTCTATTTTACCCCCATTTTTCTCAGAATTTCGGACGCTTTGCTCCATTGCCAAACTCTTTTTATAGGTTTAATATCCTTTGTATGTGTCATGATTTTTCTTGAGTCTTGTTTCCTCCATCAGTAGCAACATCGTAACGGCCATTCTGGTGCCTTTACCCACCCTAACTCCAAACTGATGGTCATCTACGGATCCTCAGTTTCCTTTCCATTCTTCTGTGAGCAACTAGGATGCATGAGCTGTTAACCTGATTGCGCGATTGTTTTTCACAACACTCTGCCCTTGGTATCTTCGGAATTGTATGGATGATATTTTATCAAAAATCCAACTGTATGTCGCCAGTGTCAAAGATTCTGCACGTGAAAGAGAATAGCTAAATATCTTAAAGCATGCATTAACGATTATACATCCACACGTGCCTCTTACCAAATTGGTAAGAAGCACGCGTGGATTGTAACAGTCATTCTACAAACATTTGTAAGGCATATGTTGACACTTTGATTTTTCTTAGGAAGATGGGGCGTTGTCAGTGTATCCTCAGTAGGACTGGCCTGAAAAGCAACACAAGTTTCGAAACTAGTCGCCTAATATAAATACTGCAACTGTTGACAGAATCGTAAGAAATTTGATAAATTTGCTCATTCCCACTCAACAAAATTTTAAAACTAAGAAAAAGAGAATAGTAGTTTTGTTGCTTCTCTCCCAGTGATCTTAGACATACTGATTGAATTTTATGTGTGAGTTCTGCCGTATTTAATCTCAATTACACTGAATAGCCAAATAAACTACTACACTTCCCTAATATCGAGTAGGAACTCCGCGAGCACGCAGAAATGCCGCAACACGACGTCACATGGACTCGACTAATAGAAGCAGTGCTGGAGGGAATTGACATCATGAATCCTGCAGGGCTGTCCATAAATCCGTAAGAGTGCGAGGGGGTGGAGTTTCTTCTAAACACCACGTTGCGAGGCATCACAGATATGCTCAATAATGTTCATGTCTGGGGAGTTTGGTGGCCAGTGGAAGAGTTTAAACTCAGAACAGTGTTCCGGGAGCCACTCTGTAGCAATTCTGGACATGTGGGGTGTCACATGGTCCTGCTGGAATTGCCTAAGTCCGTCGGAATGCACAATGGACATGCATGAATGCAGGTGATCAGACAGGATACTTACGTACGTATCACCTGTCAGAGACGTATCTAGACGTATCAGGGGCCCCATATCAGTCAAAGTGCAGATGCGTGAAACCATTACAGAGCCTCCACCAGCATGAACATTCCCCTGCTGACATGCAGGGTCCATGGACACTTGAGGATGTCTCCATAACTGTACAGATGCAGTCATCGAGGGTACACGTGGAGGTCTTCGCCTCCGAAAGCCCATATCGATGACTTTCCGTTGAATGTTTTGCACGCTGACTCTTGTTGATGGCCGAAGATTGAAATCTGCAGCAATTTGCCGAAGTGCTGCACTTCTGTCACGTTGAACTATTGTCTTTAGTCGTCATCGGTCCCTTCGTTGCGGGATATTTTTCCGCCCGCAGCAATGTTGGAGATTTGATGTTTTACTGGATTTCTGATATTCACGGTACACTCGGGAAATATTCGTGCGGGAAAATCTCCACTTCATCGCTACATCGGAGATGCTGTGTCCTGTCGCTCGTGCACCGTCTATAATACCACGTTCAAACTCACATCTCCGAGCGCGGTGGCGCAGTGGTTAGCAGACTGGACTCGCATTCGGGAGGACGACGGTTCAATCCCGCTTCCGGTCATCCTGATTAAGTTTTTCCGTGATTTCCCTAAATCGCTCCAGGCAAATGGCGGAATGGTTCAAGTGGTTCAAATGGCTCTGAGCACTATGGGACTTAAATTCCGAGGTCATCAGTCCCATAGAACTTAGAACTATTTAAACCTAACTAACCTACGGACATCACACACATCCATGCCTGAGGTAGGATTCGAACCTGCGACCTTAGCGGTCGCGTGGCTCCCGACTGAAGCGCCTAGAACCGCACGGCCACTCCGGCCGGCCGGGATGGTTTCTTTGAAAGGGGACCGCCGACTTTCTTCCCCATACTTCCCTAATCCGATGAGACCGATGACCTCACTGTCTGGCCTCCTTCCCCAAAACAACCCAACCCCAAACTCACATCTTGATAACTCGCCATTGGAGCAGCAGTAACCTATCTAAAAACTGTGCCAGGCACTTCTCTTACTTAGACACTTCTCTTACTTAAGCGTTGCCGACCGCAGCGCCGTATTCTGCCTGTTTACATAGCTCTGTATTTGAATACGTATGGCTATGTCAGTTTCTTTGGCACTTAAGTGTTTACTAAGAGGAAACGACAGGAAAAGAGAAACACTTGACTTGCCGCCCTGTAGATGTGTATCAGCCTAGAGCTGCTGCCTGACAACGCTAGAAACGGTGTTACGCGGCACTGCGTGTTGCCTGATGCCGTTGACGAAGCACTCGCGTGTACTTGCCGAGCTGAAGACGATTACAAAGTATCTGTAAGCGACTGATCTAATGAACGGCATATACGTTGCGGTTCTTCAGCAAGAAATTCCTTTGGTGTCAACCTGTCAGTTACGTACGCCGGTGAGCGGGGTATTACGTCTCGCGGAAGGCGCCGCAGACCGGATGTGAGTGGCGCGGCGTCCCGTGGGTTCTATGAGCGCTGGCTTCGGCCAGTCACGTGACGCACAGTAGGTTGCGCTGCCTCACGTAATGCGGGGCTCTGCAGGCCCGTCACGTCGGCCGTTCTTCCAGTGCGTGGGCGCGGCGCGATTGTGCCGCCGGACGACACACCCTGAATCTCAAGCCTCGGTCCACGGCGGGTAATGTAACTGTTTACGATAGAGCACGGCGCACACCCAATCCCTATGTTTCTGTGACGGAGAGTTATCCTATCGCTCGATTCCTCTTTCTTAATCTGTACCTTTTCAGCTATCTCCGTAGACGAGAAACAGGTTGCCTTCCTAACGGCTCCTACTGACAACAACAATTTGATTTTCGATAGGTCATTTACACTGAAGCGCAAAAGAAACTCGTATAGGCATGCGTATTCAAATACAGAGATATATACGAGGTGCATTCAAGTTCTAAGGCCTCCGATTTTTTTTCTCCGGACTGAAAAGAGATAGAAACATGCGCATTGTTTTAAAATGAGGCCGCGTTCATTGTCAATACGTCCCAGAGATGGCAGCACCGTACGGCGGATGGAATTTTACCGACAGCGGCGAGAATGAGAACAGTTTTAAATACTTAAAATGGCGACGTTTTCCTTACTTGAACAGCGTGCAATCATTCGTTTTCTGAATTTGCATGGTGTGAAACCAATTGAAATTCATCGACAGTTGTAGGAGACATGTGGTGATGGAGTTATGGATGTGTCGAAAGTGCGTTCGTGGGTGCGACAGTTTAATGAAGGCAGAACATTGTGTGACAACAAACCGAAACAACCTCAGGCTCGCACAAGCCGGTCTGACGACATGATCGAGAAAGTGGAGAGAACTGTTTTGGGGGATCGCCGAATGACTGTTGAACAGATCGCCTCCAGAGTTGGCATTTCTGTGGGTTCTGTGAACACAATCCTGCATGACGACCTGAAAATGCGAAAAGTGTCATCTAGGTGGGTGCCACGAATGCTGTCGGACGACCACATGGCTGCCCGTGTGGCATGTTGCTAAGCAATGTTGACACGCAACGACAGCATGAATGGGACTTTCTTTTCGTCGGTTGTGACAATGGATTGGACGTGAATGCCATTTCTCAATCCAGAAACAAAGCGCCAGTCAGCTCAATAGAAGCACACAGATTCTCCGCCACCAAAAAAAAAAATTTCGGGTAACTGCTAACTGGGACAGCGAGGGCGTAATCCTTACCCATTGCGTTCCAAAGGGCACTACGGTAACAGGTGCATCCTACGAAAATGTTTTGAAGAACAAGTTCCTTCCTGCACTGCAACAAAAACGTCCAGGAAGGGCTGCACGTGTGCTGTTTCACCAAGACAACGCACCCGCACATCGAGCTAACGTTACGCAACAGTTTCTTCGTGATAACAACTTTGAAGTGATTCCTCATGCTCCCTACTCACCTGACCTGGCTCCTAGTGACTTTTGGCTTTTTCCAACAATGAAAGACACTCTCCGTGGCCGCACAATCACCAGCCGTGCTGCTATTGCCTCAGCGTTTTTACAGTGGTCAAAACAGACTCCTAAAGAAGCCTTCGCCGCTGGCAGGGAATCATGGCGTCAGCGTTGTGAAAAATGTGTACGTCTGCAGGGCGATTACGTCGAGAAGTAACGCCAGTTTCATCGATTTCGGGTCAGTAGATAATTAGAAAAAAAAATCGGAGGCCTTAGAATTTGAATGCAGCTCGTAAACAGGCAGAATACTGCAGTGCGGTCGGCAACGCCTATGTAAGATAACAAGTGTCTGTCGCAGTTGTTAGATCGGTTGCTGCTGCTACAATGGCAGGTTATCAAGATTTATGTGAGTTTGAACGTGGTGTTCAGTGGGCGCATGAGCATCTCTGAGGTAGCGATGAAGGGTGGATTTTCCAATACAACCATTTCACAAGTGGGCTGTGAATATCAGGAATCCAGTAAAACATCAAATCTCCGACATCGCTGCTGCCGGAAACAGATCCTGCAAGAACGGGACCAACGACGACTGAAGGTGTCGTTGAACGTGACAGGACTGTAACTGTTCCGCAAAATCCTGCAGATCTGAATGCTGGGCAACCAAGAAGTGTCAGCGTGCGATTCACTGAACGAAACATCATAAACATGTGGTTTCGAAGCCGAAGGCCCACTCTTGTGTCCTTGGTGTCTGCACGGCACAAAGTTTTACGCCTCGCCTGGACCCGTCAACACCTACGTAGGACTGTTGATGACAGGAAACATGTTACCTGGTCGGACGGGTCTCCTTTCAAATTGTATCAAGCGGATGGACGTGTACTGGTATAGGGACAAACGCGTGAGTCATTTGCATCTCAGCAGGTGGCTCTGTAGTGGTGTGGGGTGTATGTAGTTGGAGTGATATGGGACCCCTGATAGGACTCTGCAGGTGACACGTACGGAAGCATCCTGTCTGATCACCAGCATCTATCCACGTCCACTGTACATTTCCTCGGACTTGGGGAATCACAGCAGGACAATGCGCCAACCCACGCACTCAGAATTGCTACAGAGTGGCTCCAGGAACACTCTTCTGAATTTGAACACTTCCGCTGGCCACTAAACTCCCCAGACATGAACACTGTTGAGCATATCTGGGATGCCTTTCAAGGTGCTGTTCAGAAGAGATCTCCATCCCGTCTTACTCTTATGGATTTTTGGGCAGCCCTGCAGGATTCGTGGTGCCAGTTCCCTCGAGCACTACTTCAGACATCATGCAGTCCATGCCACGTCGTGTTGCGGCACTTCTGTGTGCTCGTGGAGGCCCTACGGGATATTAAGCAGGTGTACCAGTTGCTTTTGCTGCTCAGTGTTTTTCTGTTTAAGTTCGCATTTTGTAAGTATAAAATCAGGCAGTATGTAGCGCAGTTTTCATATTTTCTGAGTAGGCAGTTACATAGTTCATTGTGAATATCAGCATTCATTACTGACACAGCAGAAAGGTAACACGTTCCATATTGTAAGTAGGCTGTTTATGTTTTCTTATTGGCAACGTTATGTAGCGCTCTGTATGAAAATCACTGGCTGTGCTGTGTGCAGTCTGTGGCTAGTTTGCATTGTTGTCTGCCATTGTAGTGTTGGGCAGTTGGCTGTTAACAGCGTGTAGCTTTGCGCAGTTGGAGGTGAGCCGCCAGCAGTGGTGGATGTGGGGGAGAGAAATGGCGGAGTTTTGAAATTTGTAAGATTGGATGTCATGAACTGCTATGAATATTATGATTTTTCAACACTATTAAGGTAAATACATTGTTTGTTCTCTATTAAAATCTTTCATTTGCTAACAATGCCTATCAGTAGTTAGTGCCCTCCGTAGTTTGAATCTTTTATTTAGCTGGCAGTAGTGGCGCTCGCTGTATTGCAGTAGTTCGAGTAACAAAGATTTTTGGTGAGGTAAGTGATTTGTGAAAGGTATAGGTTAATGTTAGTCAGGGCCATTATTTTGTAGGGATTTTTGAAAGTCAGATTGCGTTGCGCTAAAAATATTGTGTGTCACTTTAGTGAATGTTTGAGTACGTTCAGTTTTGCTCAGCTGTTTGTAAAGCAAATAATGTAAGAGGTTTATCAGCACAGTAATTCATAAATTTTTCTAAGGGGACGTTTCATAATATCTAGGATGCTGTCTGCTTTTATAGTTAACTTCTTCAACTAGTATCCCTAGGATGGTTCCTCACAGTGAAAGTCTCATTCTGCAAACATCCTCCAGGCTGTGGCTAAGACATGTCTCCGCAATATCCTTTCTTCCAGGAGTGTTAGTTGTGCAACGTTTGCAGGAGAGCTTCTGTGAAGTTTGCAAGGTAGGAGACGAGGTACTGGCGAAAGTAAAGCTGTGAAGACGGGGCGTGAGTGATGCTTGGATAGCTCAGATGATAGAGCACTTGCCTGCGAGAGGCAAAGGTCCCGATTTCGTGTCTCGTTCCGGCACAGAATTTTAATCTGCCAGGAAGTTTCATATCAGCGCACACTCCGCTGCAGAGTGAAAATCTCATTCTGGAAACATCTCCCAGGCTGTGGCTAAGCCATGTCTCCACTATATCCTTTCTTTCAGGAGTGCTAGTTCTGGAAGGTTCGCAGGAGAGCTTCTGTAAAGTTTGGAAGGTAGGAGACGAGGTACTGGCGGAAGTAAAGCTGTGAAGACGGGGCGTGAGTCGTGCTTGGGTAGCTCAGATGGTAGAGCACTTGCCCGCGAGAGGCAAAGGTCCCGATTTCGAGTCTCGTTCCGGCACACAGTTTTAATCTGCCAGGAAGTTTCATATCAGCGCACACTCCGCTGCAGAGTGAAAATCTCATTCTCGAGAATGATAGAGAAGTCGAGGAAATACTGGTCCCATTGAAATCGCTAATCTGGTCTAATACTCCGACCCAGTCAGTTGTCGACCAATCTGTTGTGGCAGATGAAGATAGAAAAACGAAAAATGAAATTTTAAATTTCACGTTGAAGAAATCGTTCACGCAGGAGAATCGTACAAACATATCCTTGTATGACGGTCGAACAGAATCCAGTATGGACGACTTGGTAATAAGCATCCCAGCCTAGAGGAACAACTGAAACAGCTGGAAGCATATAAGTCTGCAGGTCCGGATGGAGCACACTGTTCGATTTTTCAAGGAGTGTTCTACAGCATTGGCCATTTACCTACGTTCCATTTATGGCGAATCTCTGGTCCAACGCAAGGTCACAAGCAACTGGAAAGAGCGCAGGTGACTCCTGTGTATAAGAAGGGCAAAGTAACACACCCACAAAAATACGCACCAATATCCCCAACATCGGTTTGCTGCAGAATCCTTGAACATATCCTCAGTTCGAATATAACAAATGTTCTGTAGACCAAGAATCTTGTGTCCATATATTTAGATTTTCGGAAAGCGTTTGCCGTATTGCAGGCTGTTACCAAAAGTAGGACCATATGGAAGAGTTCTTAAGTTATAGAACCCAGTATGTTATCCTCGACGGCGCATCAGAGACAAGTGTATCGCGAGTAGTGCTCCAGGGAAGTGTCATACACCGCTGTTGTTCTCAAAATAAACAAATGATTTGGCGGACAAAGTAGGCAGCACTGCGCTGCTGTTTGCTGATAAGGCTGTGATGTATGGTATGGTGAGTAGCTGTAGGAAAATGTAAGTTAATGGGGTTGTATAGGGAAAAAAAGACCTGTTATGTTCGGATACAGCATTAGTAGTGTCCTGGTTGACAGTGTCACCGTCATTAAAATATCTGGGCGTAACATTTCAGAGAGATACGAAATGCAACTAGCATGTGATGATCGTGGTAGGGAAAGCAAATCACTTCGGTTTATTGGGAGAATTGTAGGAAAATGTGGTTAATCTGTAAAGGAGACCACATATAGAGCACTAGTGTCACCCATAATTGACTACTCCTCGAGTGTCTGGGATCCGTACCAGGTCTGATAAAAGAAAGACATCGACGCAATTCAGAGGCGGGTTGCGAGATTTGTTACTGGTATGTTGGAACAACACCCACGAGTTACGGAAATGTTTTGAGAACTCAAAAGTGAGTCGCTGTAGGGAAGGCAACATTGTTTTCGAGGAACACAACTGAGAAAATTTCGATAACCAGCATTTAAAGTTGACTGCACAACTATCCTACTGCCTCCAACATAAATTGCGTTTAAGGACCAAGAAGATAAGATACGAGAAATTAGGGCTAATACGGAAACACATACAAGTGTTGCCCAGAAAGTAATGGACCACATGTTTTTTCTCAGCCGAAAAAAAATGCTACGAATGCGAAACGTTACGTATGTGTTATCTGACGTCTCCGGAATGAGCGTGACAAGTTTCCGTCACTTCCGACAGATAGCATAGCTGCAGGACAGTTTCAAAATGGCGTTTGTAAGTGAGTACGTTACGAGCAATGTGCTGTCATTGATCTCTCACTGCAGAGAAAGAAATTTTGGAGAATATTCACATACGTTTGTTCAAAATCTGTGGAGAATCTGATGCCGACAGAAGTACAGTTAGTCGCTGGGCACGGAAGGTGAGGTCTTCCAGAAGGCAGTTCGGCGGACCTCCACGATTTGCAACGGTCGGGGAGACCATCCAAAGCTGTCACACCTGACCTAGCCCTCTCGGACTTGTTTGGGCTGTTGAAGGATGCCATTCGTGGAAGACATTTTGAGGACGATGAGGAGGTGATTCACAGAGTGAAGTACCAGAACAAGGACTGGCACCGCCAGAGAACACATGCCCTTGTATCGAGCTGAAGGAAGGCCATAGAACGGGATGAAGATTACGTAGAAAAATAGGGTGAGTAGACAAAACATCATCCTTTCGTGTGTGTAATTTTCATTATGTTCAATAAAAAAATTCTTGAAGAAAAAGCGGGCGGTGCATTACTTTCTAAGCAACCGTCGAAAACAGTCGCTTTGCCCTCTTTCTATTTGCGAGTGGAACAGCAAAGGTAATGACTATCAGTGGTACAGCATATCCTCAACCTGTATTGCGGAGTATCTGTGTAGATGTACATGTAGATGCAGATAACAGTCTGTTTTCGGATAGGAAAATAGTCGGCTACTTTCTTCAAGTACGCGATGACCATCCGAAGCTACTTACACTACTGGCCATTAAAATTACTACACCAAAAAGAAATGCAGATGATAAACGGGTATTCATTGGACAAATATATAATACTAGAACTGACATTTGATTACATTTTCACGCAATTTGGGTGCGTAGATCCTGAGAAATCAGTACCCATAACAACCACCTCTGGCCGTAATAACGGCCTTGATACGCCTGGGCATTGAGTCAAACAGAGCTTGGATGCCGTGTACAGGTACAGCTGCCCATGCAACTTCAACACGATACCACAGTCCATCAAGAACAGTGACTGGCGTATTGTGACGAGCCAGTTGCTCAGTCACCATTGACCAGACGTTTTCAGTTGGTGAAAGATCTGTAGAATGTACTAGCCAGGGCAGCAGTCGAACATTTTCTGTATCCAGAAAGGCCCGTACAGGACCTCCAACATGCGGTCGTGCATTATCCTGCTGAAATGTAAGGTTTCGCAGGGATCGAATGAAGGGTAGAGCCACGGGTCGTAACACATCTGAAATCTAACGTCGACTGTTCAAAGTGCCGTCAATGCGAACAAGAGGTGACCGAGACGTGTAACCAATGGCACCCCATACCATCACGCCAGGTGATACGCCAGTATGGTGATGACGAATACACGCTTCCAATGTGCGTTCTCCGTGATGTCGCCAAACACGGATGCGACCATCATGATGCTGTAAACAGAACCTGTATTCATCCGAAAAAATGCCGTTTCGCCATTCGTGCACCCAGGTTCGTCGTTGAGTACACCATCGCAGGCGCTCCTGTCAGTGATGCAGCCTCAAGGGTAGCCGCAGCCATGGTCTCCGAGCTGATAGTCCGTGCTGCTGCAAACGTCGTCCAACTGTTCGTGCAGCTGGTTGTTGTCTTGCAAACGTCCTCATCTGTTGACTCAGAGATCGAGACGAGGCTGCACGATCCATTACAGCCATGCGAAAAAGATGCCTGTCATCTCGACTGCTAGTGATACGAGGCCGTTGGGATCCTGCACGGCGTTCCATATTGCCCTCTTGAACCCACCGATTCCATATTCTGCTAACAGTCATTGGATCTCGATCAACGAGAGCAGCAATGTCGCGATACTATAAACCGCAATCGCGATAGGCTACAATCCGACCTTTATCAAAGTCGGAAACGTGATGGTACGCATTTCTCCTCCTTACACGAGGCATGACAACAACGTTTCACCAGGCAACGCCGGTCAACTGCTGTTTGTGTATGAGAAATCGGTTGGAAACTTTCCTCATGTCAGCACGTTGTAGGTATCGCCACCGGCGCCAGTCTTGTGTGAATGCTCTGAAAAGCTAATCATTTGCATATCACAGCATCTTCTTCCTGTCGGTTAAATTTCGCTTCTGTAGCACGTCATCTTCGTGGTGTAGCAATTTTAATGGCCAGTAGTGTACTTACAATTACACTGAGGAGACAGTAATGGGATAGCGATATGCGGGCATGCAGATGGTGGTAGTGTCTCATACACAAGGTATAAAAGAGCTGTGCATTGACGGATCTTACATTTGTAGTCAGCTGATTCTTGTGAAAAAGTTTCCGAAATGTTTATGGCTTCACGAGGGGAATTAATAGACTTAGAACGCAGAATGGCAGTTCGACATAGATGGATGGGACATTCCATTTATGAAATCGTTAGGGAAGTCAGTATGGTGAGGTCCAAAGGGTCAAAAGAGTGCGAGAATGTCAGCACCTCTCACTACTGACAATTCAGTGGCCGACGGCTTTCACTTAATGACCGAGAGCAGCGGCGTTCGCGTAGAGCATTCAGTGCCTACAGACAGGCAACACTGCGGGATCAACCGCAGAAATCAGTGCGGGACGTTCGCCGAACATATCCGTTAGAACAGTGTGGCGGAATTCGGTCTTAGTGTGGTATGACTGCAGACGACCGACGCGGGTCCGTTCGCGTACAGCACGACATCGCCTGCAGCGCCTCTGCTGGGCTCGCGACCGTATCAACTGGACCCTAGATGACCGAAGAACCTGCTCAGATGAGTCCAGATTTCAGTCAGTAAGAGACGATGGTAGGGTCGAAGCCATGGACCAAAGTTGCCCGCAGCGCACTGCGGAAGCTGATGGTGGCTCCACAATGGTGCTGAGTATGTTTAGATGGCATGGACTGGGTGTTCTGGTCGAATTGCGTAGAAATGGTTATGCTAGGCTACTTTGAAACCATTCGCAGGCAGTCATGTACTTCACGTTCCCAAACAACAATGGGATTTTTAATGGATGACACTCTACTATGCCCCCGGGTTACACTCGTTTGTAGATGGTTTGCCGAACATTCTGGGCAGTTAGAGCGAATAGTTCAACCACACGGATCACCCGACATGAATCCTATCGCGCACTTATGGGACATAATCGAGAGGTCATTTCGTGCCCAATATGTTGCACAGGTACGACATCGCAATTATGGACGTCTATAAAGGCAGTATGGCTCATTATCTCTGCAGAGGATTTCCAGCGACTTGTTGAGTCGATGCCACGTCAGACTGCTGGACAACGCATGGAGATCTAACACAATATTAGGAACTATATATGACGGTAGTATCTGTTCCCGAAAGAACAGTTACCGTCGATGACCATGCAGCTTTGCTAGAAATGAAATGATAATTAAATTGACACCCTAGCTGCAAGCAGGCGTTGATACATTTCATTGGGGACATGTTGAAAATGTGTGCCCCGACCGAGACTCGAACCCGGGATCTCCTGCCACGAGTAATGAGGATGATGGGCAAACATCTATTAGGCGCACTACGAATGTAGTGTTGTGGACATGTTGGGAATGTGGATCTCACGGGAGGCGTGCAAGGGATAAGTCCCTGCAGACGCACTATCCTCTGTGCACGCGGTGGCTCAGATGGATAGAGCGTCTGCCATGTAAGCAGGAGATCCCGGGTTCGAGTCCCGGTCGGGGCACACATTTTCAACATGTCCCCAATGAAGTGTATCAACGCCTGCTTGCAGCTAGGGTGTCAATTTAATTATCATTTCACAATATTAGGAGGTATCCCACTCCTTTTGTCAACTCAATGTGGCGCAGTGTACGGACAAAATGCTATTTTGCATCCGGCCGTAGCTGTTGTGTCAATAATTTGACCGAGGACACACAAATGTGGGTAATGCTGCATGGGAAGCAAGGTTATCGTCATCGACTATAAACAAAAATGTCCAGACAGTCGAGGAACTGATTCTCAGCAATGACTGAGTGGCAATTGCGGAGATTGCTCAGTAGATGTGTATCTTAATAGTCAGTGTTCATTCCATCGTGCGAGGTCGTTCGCAGTTTCGCAAATTGTTGTCGTGCTAGCTTCCGCGATTACAGTCTCCTACACACATCCGCGGAAGGTTTATACCAATAAAGAACAAGCGGTGTGGAAAATTAAACAACTGCTCTGGTTTCCTGCAGGACAATGCGACGCCCCACATAGCGTGCATACCTCAACTTTGTTTTCGATTCGAGGTTTGGATGCATCTACCATAGAATCCTGATGTCGGATCATGCTGTTTCCACGTTTTCGTCAATCTGAAAGAAAGTAAGCGGGAAAGAGATTTCGGAAGGATGAGGATTTTCACACTCTAGTTCTCGTTTGCCTTCTTGAACAAGGAGCAGACTTCTGTCGTCGAGAAATAGAACGACTGATACAGCTTTCCAGGCGTTGATTGCACAGACTTGGTGACTATGTTTGAAAAATTCTGTTAAGTAACTGTGTCCTTTGAAATGTAGTGTAGTATGCATTAAAAGTTACAGTCGCTGTCACAATAATGTGTAACATACTTTCTGGAGTTTTCCAGTACATTTAACATGCTGTTCCAAACTGTGGCACACAGTTTCTATGGGATGAAGTTGAGGTGATTTGCCGTGCTGTTCGTTTGCAGTATGTGGCTGAGTGTTCGCCAGAGCAAGTTCAAAATGGCTCTGAGCACTATGGGACTTCACTTCTGAGGTCATCAGTCCCTAGAACTCAGAACTACTTAAAGCTATATAACCTAAGGACATCACACACATCCATGCCCGACGCGGGATTCGAACCTGCAACCGTAGCGGTCGCGCGGTTACAGACTGTAGCGCCTGGCACCGCTCGGTCACTCCGACCGGCCCAGAGCAAGTACTAAAGCGTGCAGCTCGTGAATGCAACTGCTGTCATCTTGGAGTATGAGGATGACCATACTAACATCGTCATGAAAATGTACGAGAAATGACAACACTTGATTAGCGAGAATCCTGACGTACAAAAATCAATTCATATTCATGGAGTCTTGTTAGAGTGGACCCAAGTAATGGTACGAAAAACACCTGAGGTCTGATATGAACCCTCCACACACTACGCATTGAAAGTTTCATTCAGCAATTGATGTCTCCGACGACTTGCGTGATTTTAAAAAGGGGTCAAACTGCAATTGCTTGAATCACACTTCAGGTCTCTGGGCACTGTTTTATAAGTTGTTTCATTCACGGATATAGCGCAGTTCTACGTGCCTTTGCGAGCATTGGCCGTCCCTCATGAACATCCCATGTTCGCTCGGATACTGGTTAATATGAACGTGTATTCACTGACAGAAAGAGTTCCTGTTGTGTTTGAAGCCTTACCGTCGATGACGGGCGTTGACACTCGTCTTCGAACACTGTCGGTTAAGATCCTCTTATACTGCTGTTCCTACGCCGCGTTACATTGCTGTGCGTAGTACACCATTCCTTGTAGACACGTTTGACGATCATTCGTACGGAGTAGCCGCGCGGTTTAGGGCACCATGTCACGGATTGTGCGGCCCCTCCCACCGGAGTTTCGATTCCTCCCTCGGGCATGAGTGTATGTGTTTTTCTTAGCATAAGTTAAACTGAGTCAATTTAAGTAATGTGTAAGTTTAGAGACCGATAACCTCAGCAGTTTGGTCACTTAGGTATTCACACACATTTGAACATTTCTTTTATCATTCGTACATACACCAATAAATGGGGCATCTTCATTCTCGATGTTGATATGAGCACGTCCAAACATTCTATCAAGTCTCCAGGTCCGCCGATCTTAACTGGCTGACTTCATACAACCGACTGACACATGTATACCACTACGTGCATACAGGATGTTTCCGTAAGAGCGTGAAAAAATGTAACAGGACATAGAGAATGCTCCACTGAACGATTTGAGGTAGGGAACCTGCGATTGGAGAAGCCATCTTAAGGAAATAATAGGGATAAAATCACAAAATTGTATACTTCTTTATTTACATTAAATACAGCTAACTGCAAAAATCATCATTGACACAATGGACGTATGATTTTTACGTTATCTTATAAAATCTGTTGAAACTGACGGCCATCAACATCAAACCATGCATGAGAACGGCGATCAAGATCCTGACACACCCTGATAAATATCCCTGGTGTGTTTCGAATTACAGCACAGACACCTTCACACCTTCAGTTCTGCCCACTAATTCCATCTGCTTATCCACTGGAGTGTCACACACAAGCGATATTAGAGATCCTCATAGGAAATAAAGAAGACGATTCAGGTGACCTCTCAGGCCATAGAAGAGGACCTCCTCTTCCATTCCAGCGACCAGGAAATACTGTTACAGTACTGATCTATCGTCCTTAACTCTACGTCCGCCGGCCTGAGTGGCTGAGCGGTTCTAGGCGCTACAGTTTGGAACCGCGCGACCGCTACGGTCGCAGGTTCGAATCCTGCCTCGGGCATGGGTGTGTGTGATGTCCTTAGGTTAGTTAGGTGTTGTGGCGTAGCAAGACAGCCACGCCACTCGGAAGTAGCGTTAAGCTCACACAGATGGGCGTGAGGTCTGAAACAGGATACGTAATGAATGCTATAAAGAAAAGTACGTAGCTGCTGGAATACTTAACTTTAATCCATCATTTGTATACAGCATTCTTGATGATACAAGTGAGACTCTCTATAGAAATGGTTAATGGCGCCTTGCTAGGTCGTAGCCATGGACTTAGCTGAAGGCTATTCTAACTGTCTCTCGGCAAATGAGAGAAAGGCTTCGTCAGTGTAGTCGCTAGCAAAGTCGTCGTAAAACTGAGGCGAGTCCTAGTACGTCTCTCTAGACCTACCGTGTGGTGGCGCTCGGTCTGCAATTACTGACAGTGGCGACACGCGGGTCCGACATGTACTAATGGACCGCGGCCGATTTAAAGCTACCACCTAGCAAGTGTGGTGTCTGGCGGTGACACCACATTAGGTTTAAGTAGTTCTAAGTTCTAGGGGACTTATGACCTCAGCAGTTGAGTCCCATAGTGCTCAGAGCGATTTGAACCATTTGAACCAACACTACGTCCGGACAGCGGTGATTAATGAATGCGTTTTTTGTTGAATCATAGCACTTTCTGTCATGGGACAATGTAAATACGATACATCAGAGCCACCTTATGCACAAGTTAGCAAACAAAACCTTCATCATCATTCCCTGCGGATCAGACTCGTCCTTCTTGTTTCCTTGCAGGAAATATAGAAGGTACATGTAAATAAAAAGCACACTACGTATAAAGTTGTACACATGTTAGCTGTAAATAAGCTTGAGAAAAGAGATGCTTGACAAAGCGGTAAATACGTTTACATACGTATCTCCTTATGCTGGCTTCTGCGAGCCAGATTCCCTACTTCAAATTGTTAAATAGAGCATTCTCTTTGTCCTGTTACACTTTTGCACGTTCTTACGGAAACAGCGTCTACATAATAACCTATGTACTAACATATGGTCGTGGCATTCAAAGCTGTAGGTGTCGTTCTGATATATGTGAATTAATTACCGTCCAAAATCGTGAAGTAGGAATTAAATTATTACTAAACATTCAGTAAGCAATGATGGTATTATTCTAGTAAACCTCGTTACGTATGGTAAAAGGGTCTGGGGTGTTAAAATAATCTCAAAAATTAAAGAATTGCTGTCGAAAAGTGGTACCGTTACCGTAGTGACGTTAGTAGTAATGAAGGGTACAACTAAAGATGGGAAAGCGTTGAACCTGTGGTCAGAGCTGAAAGTAAGCCTTCAAAGTGAAGTCTGAACTTATGAAATTCTACAAAATGTGCTTAATGTACCTAAGGATCATCTCGCGGCTGGAGCTCCATGTCACCGTAGTAAATTGCATGTAGAGGCTGAAGTAACTTCAGAATCAGTCACTGGCAGCACCATAACGACCCTCACCAACAGCTGAGTGTGAATCAGCCCGAAATCTCTCGAAGTCGCTCCATACATCTGCTCTGCCGGCACTGCAGACCAGCAGCGGTGAAATCACGTGACTGAGGTTCTCAGCAAAGACGGAGTGAGTAGCTTCACTTTCACTGAGAGTCAGCTAAAAGGAAAACTCGCTTTCCCACGTTTTCGTTCTTTTGCTCTATTCGAACTGGCTAGGTTACAGGTTGTCCGAGCACTGACCGATACACGTCTTCCTTGGAAAACGCTGCCCCCTTCACTGATCTATTTCTATTTCTTAGGCCGCTAATCAGTAATTGGCGTTTAGATTAGATTAGATTGGATTAGTACTTGTTCCATAGATCATGAATACGACACTTCGTAATGATGCGGAACGTGTCAGGTTAATGAAAGGTGTCTATACAAGATATTACATTACACAAAATATTACATGACAATAATTTTAATATATATATATATTTTGTGGGGGTTGTGGAAATTATCCACTTACTGTATCCAAAAATTCATCTAATGAGTAGAAGGAGTTGCCATTATGAAATTCTTTTAATTTACTTTCAAATGCTATATGGCTATCTGTCAGACTTTTATTGCTATTAGGTAAGTGACCAAAGACTTTTGTGGCAGCATAATTTTTCCCCTTCTGAGCCAAAGTTAGATTTAACCTTGAGTAGTGAAGATCATCCTTTCTCCTAGTGTAGCCATGTACACTGCTATTACTTTTGAATTCGTTTGGATTGTTAATAACAAATTTCATAAGTTAATATGTATATTGAGAAGCTACAGTGAAGATCCCTAGTTCTTTAGTGTCTGCAGGATGATCTTGGATGAGCTCCAACAATTATTTTGATTACACGCTTTTGTGCAATGAACACTCTTTTACTCAATGATGAGTTACCCCAGAATATGATGCCATACGAAGGCAGAGAATGAAAGTATGCGTGGTAAGCTAATTTACTGAGATGTATATCACCAAAATTTGCTATGACCCTAATAGCATAAGTAGCTGAACTCAAACGTTTCAGCAGATCCTCAGTGTGTTTTTTCGAGTTCAACCCCTCATCAATGCATACGCCTAGAAATTTTGAATATTCTACCTTAGCTACCGATTTCTGATATAAGTCTATATTTATTAATGGCGTCATTCCATTTACTGTGTGGAACTGTATATAATGTGTTTTGTCAAGGTTTAATGAGAGCCCATTTGCAGAGAACCACTTAATGATTTTCTGAAAAACATAGTTTACAATTTCACCAGTTAATTCTTGTTTGTTGGGTGTGATGGCTATACTTGTATCATCGGCAAAAAGTACCAACTTTGCATCTTTGTGAATACAGAATGGCAAGTCATTAATATACAGGGTGATTCAAAAAGAATACCACAACTTTAAAAATGTGTATTTAATGAAAGATACATAATATAACCTTCTGTTATACATAATTACAAAGAGTATTTAAAAAGGTTTTTTTTCACTCAAAAACAAGTTCAGAGATGTTCAATATGGCCCCCTCCAGACACTCCAACTCGTTCCACACTCTCTGTAGCATATCAGGCGTAACAGTTTGGATAGCTGCTGTTATTTCGCGTTTCAAATCATCAATGGTGGCTGGGAGAGGTGGCCGAAACACCATATCCTTAACATACCCCCATAAGAAAAAATCGCAGGGGGTAAGATCAGGGCTACTTGGAGGCCAGTGATGAAGTGCTCTGTCACGGGCTGCCTGGCGGCTGATCCATCGCCTCGGGTAGTTGACGTTCAGGTAGTTACGGACAGATAAGTGCCAATGTGGTGGCGCTCCATCCTGCTGAAATATGAATTGTTGTGCTTCTTGTTCGAGCTGAGGGAACAGCCAATTCTCTAACATCTCCAGATACTGTAGTCCAGTTACAGTAGCACCTTCGAAGAAAAAGGGACCAAAAACTTTATTGGCTGAAATGGCACAGAAAACGTTCACCTTAGGCGAGTCACGTTCATACTGAGTTGTTTCCCGCGGATTCTCAGTGCCCCATATACAGACATTGTGACGGTTGACTTTCCCGTTAGTGTGGAAAGTTGCTTCATCACTAAACACAATCTTTGAAACGAAAGATTCATCTGTTTCCATTTGAGCAAGGATAAAATCACAGAAATCGATTCTTTTAATCTTATCAGCTGCAGACAGTGCTTGAACCAACTTCAGACGATAAGGTTTCATAACTAACCTTTTTCGTAGGACTCTCCATACAGTTGATTGTGGAATTTGCAGCTCTCTGCTAGCTCCGCGAGTCGATTTTCCTGGGCTGCGAACAAATGCTTGCTGGATGCGTGCTACATTTTCATCACTCGTTCTCGGCCGTCCAGAACTTTTCCCTTTGCACAAACAGCCATTCTCTGTAAACTGTTTATACCAACGTTTAATACACCACCTATCAGGAGGTATAACACCATACTTCGTTCGAAATGCGCTCTGAACAACTGTCGTCGATTCACTTCTGCCGTACTCAATAACACAAAAAGCTTTCTGTTGAGCGGTCGCCATCTTAGCATCAACTGACGCTGACGCCTAGTCAACAGCGCCTCAAGCGAACAAATGTACAACTAAATGAAACTTTATAGCTCCCTTAATTCGCCGACAGATAGTGCTTAGCTCTGCCTTTTGTCGTTGCAGAGTTTTAAATTCCTAAAGTTGTGGTACTCTTTTTGAATCACCCTGTATATTAAGAACAGCAGAGGACCCAAGACTGAACCTTGCGGCACCCCATTCTTGATTGTTCACCGGTTTGAGAAATCACCAGTTTTTTGCATATTATGTGAACTGCTTATTTCAACTTTCTGCACTCGTCCAGTTAGGTATGATTTAAACCATTTGAGCACTGTGCCATTCATACCACAGTACTTGAGCTTATCTAGATCACAAAAAATCCCAATGGGTGACTTCCGGTTTCTCAGAGCATTTAACACATATCATTTAACACTGAAAAAGGGCATCCCACTCTATTTTCATCTCTGTGGCTGTTGAAGTGAGTCCTCCTCAAATTTCTCTTCGTAACCTGTAGTTTATTTATATTAGTCAGGCTGGCAGTTCTTATGTTGCGTAAACATTTGGTTTTTGTGACGTCAACGACCAGAGGCTTCAGAACATCCCAAAACTACGGTTTCCTATTCCAGCTCTGAGATAGCATCTATGGTATCTGGAGGTTTCTGGAGAGAAACCAGCTCTCTAGGTTTTGTGCGTGGTAGTGGCTTCTTGGGCTTCGCTAAAAACAGCGTTCCTTCTCATTCTGCTTCTGGGTCGCAGAAGTGGTCCTAGCTGCAGGCCTTACACCGCAGCAGATCTTATCTGTGTTTGTCTGCAGTGCCTCAGGGGTCCAGTGGCGGCACTAGAAAAGACTGTCCAGTGGCCTGGGAGCTATTGGCCTAAGTGCTTCTCATCGCTCCCTTCAGAGAACTGCTCCAAATGTGGTGGCCTACATCACTCCGCTGCTGTGTCGCCTTCTCACAATCTGCTTTAGGCGTCCTATTATTTATATAAAGCTCGCTAATTCCAAAAAAAGAGTAAATATAGAGTGAATTACATTAGTCAGGTATTGACAATCACTAGTACTGTTGTGTGTCACATTCCTCAGTGTCGATTAATGATTCCAATTGTATGGCTCTTTGCGTTATGATTTTACGTATGTTACGGCACTATTTACGAACAAACTATAGCGTAATGTACTTCTGTGATGGAGAAGTCGTATGACTGACTGCTACCTGTTAAATGCCACATACCAATTGGAGTATAACGGGAATACCGTCAGGCAAGAAATAACAAATCTGCAACTGCATCTACGTTTTTATTGCGCAAGCTATCATGTGCTATGTGGGGCAGTGTAGTTTGTGAACCACTGCCTCGTCCAACCCGTTCAGCTTCCAGCTGCGAATAATGCAAGAGGAGACGGACTTGTGTGTAAGTTCGAATCAGTCTGATTTTACCTTCGCGATCTCTTCATGATATATTCATAGGATGAACTAAAGTGATGACTTACTCATTTAGGAAAGTATCTTCTCGGAATTTTAGCAGTAAACCCAAAAATGGACTAAAGATTCGAATTTAACAGTAAACTAACCCGTGATGCGACACATTCGATCTGTGTTGTTCATGGAGCAAAGTGGAAGAAAGATTGGGTTTAATGTCTCGTCGACATCAATGTCATTAATTTAATTGTGTAGAGGATTGGGAGGGAAACGGGCCGTGCCCTGTCGGAGGAACCATCCCGGCATTTGTCTGAAACTATTTAGGGAAATCACGGAAAACCTAAATCTGGAAGGCCGGAAGCGGCTTTGAACCATCGTCCTCCAAATGTGAGACCAGTGTGGTGGTGCAATTGCTAAACGACCACACGATATACCGCGTTGCGAATCGATATATTTAAAAAGTATTCAGATTGGCGGTTTCAAGACATAGTTTTCATCTTTAGAAATGATTAATACACTAAAATGCATCATGTCGTATGTAAACTGCAGTATGGTGTGAGACACTGCATTCACGATCAACAGTTATATTCAGTTAAGAATGAACTCTAAAGTGCGATTATGCTTCTTATCAGGTTTAATATATTTCAGATCTAATGATACATTTTGATGTACCTAGCCTTGATCCTGGATATCCCGCTTGCCACCAGGGGTCACCTAAACCACTTCAGCTATCCGGAGACGCCTCCAGGAATGGCCATAATCTGCCACTTCTTCTTCTGTTTTCTCGGCAGTATAGCGCGAGCAAAAGGGAGTTTAGAGACACCAGGAAAAAGAACATTCTGGCGGCTCCTGGATGCATATTCATGTACTGGATGTGGTTAACGCGACTACCTGCGAGAAGCGGGAAATCCAAATTTTCGTTTCACTCCAAAAACTGATGTGATCTTACTCTCTACAGTAGTTTATCCTGCGCAAGCCTCTCCATTAATCCCTGACAACTACCACCGATATCCATTTGGCGCTGCATACCGAATTCAAGCTTTGCTATCCCTCTAAAATTCTTCACGCTCCCCATACCCCCCGTCCCCCCAGCACACATGCACATTCCCATTAATTACAAAAGGGAGTACTGGTTGGGAAGGGAGTGAGACAGGGTTGTAGCCTCTCCCCGATGCTATTAAATCTGTATATTGAGCAAGCAGTAAAGTAAACAAAAGAAAAGTTCGGAGTAAGCATTAAAATCCATGGAGAACAAATAAAAACTTTGATGTTCGCCGATGACATTGTTATTCTGTCAGAGACAGCAAAGGACTTGGAAGAGCAGTTGAACGGAATGGATAGTGTCTTGAAAGGAGGGTACAAGATGAACATCAACAAAAGCAAAACGAGGGTAATGGAATGTAGCCGAATTAAGTCGGGTGATGCTCAGGGAATTAGATTAGGAAATGAGACATAAAGTCAATATCAGCGCAGACTCCGCTGCAGAGTGAAAATCTCATTCTGGAAACATCCCCCAGGCTGTGGCAAAGCCATGTCTCCGCAATATCCTTTCTTTCAGGAGTGCTAGTTCTGCATGGTTCGCAGGAGAGCTTCTGTAAAGTTTGGAAGGTAGGAGTCGAGGTACTGGCAGAAGTAAAGCTGTGAGTACCGGGCGTGAGTCGTGCTTCGGTAGCTCAGATGGTAGAGCACTTGCCCGCGAAATGCAAAGGTCCCGAGTTCGAGTCTCGGTCGGGCACACAGTTTTAATCTGACAGGAAGTTTCATATCAGCGCACACTCCGCTGCAGAGTGAAAATCTCATTCTTGAGACATAAAGTAGTAAAGGAGTTCTGCTATTTGGGGAGCAAAATAACTGATGATGGTCGAAGTAGAGAGGACATAAAATGTAGACTGGCAATGGCAAGGCGAGCGTTTCTGAAGAGGAGAAATTTGTTAACACGGAGTCTAGATTTAAGTGTCAGGAAGTCGCTTCTGAAAGTATTTGTATGGAGTGTAGCCATGTATGGAAGTGAAGCATGGACGATAAATAGTTTCGACAAGAAGAGAATAGAAGCTTTCGAAATGTGCTGAGCAGAAGAATGCTGAAGATTAGATGGGTGGATCACATAACTAATGAGGAGGTATTGAATAGAATTGGGAGAAGAGGAGTTTGTGGCACAACTTGACTAGAAGAAGGGATCAGTTGGTAGGCCATGTTCTGAGGCATCAAGAGATCACCAATTTAGTAATGGAGGGTAGCGTGGAGGGTAAAAAACGTAGAGGGCGACCAAGAGATGAATAGACTAAGCAGATTCAGAACGATGTAGGCTGCAGTTGGTACTGGGAGATGAAGAAGCTTGCACAGGATAGAGTAGTATGGAGAGCTGCATGAAACCAGTCTCAGGACTGAAGACCACAACAACAACAGTACTCCTTGATGCCAGAGGATGCAGCCTCTCAATTGAATAATTCATTCCGTCAAGGCGTGGCTGAAATTTCTTCTTTCCCACCTTCGATTCAGTACCTCTGCATTAGCTATTGCAGCTAGCCATCAAATCATCAATATGCTTCTCTATCACCATATTTCAAAATCTTGTGTTCTCTTGTTTGACTGTACTGCTTGTATTCCTTTTTTCGCTTCCCTACATTCTCCAGACAGATACGTTCAGAGCAGACTTATCAACACTGAAATTTATATTAGATTATAATGAATTTTTCCTTTTTTAGGAAAGCCTTTTTCGCTAGTGACAATCTCCTTTTTATTGCATCTGTTGTGTACATAGTTCCGCATAGTCAGCGCGTACACAACTTTCCCACTAGAGCGCGCCCTGCTAAGCACAACAGTGCAGGCGCAGGGCTCGTCTGTCTCCGCACTACGAGATGGCGCTGCCATAGAGACGGACCAAATTCTGCTTCTGCCAATCCGCGTATTAATAGGTAATGCAGACAATGAGATTGCTGCTTACGTAGAACCTTTTCTCCTCGTGGATCACACTCGCGCGATGACACATGAACGTGCGAGGTATTATAACGAGTGTACAGACCTCCGATTAGTCTGCACCAGTCTGCATTTGTCTGCACCAGTCTGTACCAGTCTGCATTAGTCTGTACCAGTCTGTACGAGTTCTATATTTGTCTGTACCAGTCTATAGTCCAGTTTCAGTCTGTGCCTAATAAGATTACCATATTCCTGTACATAGCCATGTAGATAAATGTATAGACACATTTGTCCAGTATGAGTTATATGTGAGAATAAGATTAACGTACCAATACCAAAGGAACTTCAGATTGTCAATTGTAAATAGCATCCAGAACCAAGTTAATTTTTATGCTTGTTATTATTTTAATAAATGTGTGTGAAAGTTAACCAAGTTCTGTTTAAAGTTGGTCACCGTCAATCTGCTACTCTAAGCGTGCAAGTGGCATTTCTATCGTCTGACCTAACGGCAGAATATAAACACGCCACGATAAGACCACGAGACATATTGCTGACACTCGCCTACTTCGTTAGAGCGACAAGTCAAATAATCTGATGGTGTGTGTACTGAAGGTCTTACAGTACGCACACCACACCACTTCAGTTTTTTTGCTGCACAAACAGCCAAAAGCATCTATAGATTTTAGTGGCTCATTTCCTAATCTAATACCCTCAGCACTGGCTGATTTAATTTCACTACCATCCTTTCCCCAGTCTTACATTTGTTTCTGATCAGGTTACTTCTTTTAAAGACACTACCCACTCCATTCGAGCGATATAATTTCTTCTGCCGTCTCTGAAGAAATCATCGGCAAAGCTTATACTTTTTTTTCTTCTCTCGGAAACTAAATCGGCTTTCAAATTTGAGTTTTGGTTTCCTTTACTGTTCAAATGGCGCTAAGCACTATGGGACTTAACATCTGCCGGCCGCGGTGGTCTAGCGGTTCTGGCGCTGCAGTCCGGAACCGCGGGACTGCTACGGTCGCAGGTTCGAATCCTGCCTCGGGCATGGGTGTGTGTGATGTCCTTAGGTTAGTTAGGTTTAAGTAGTTCTAAGTTCTAGGGGACTTATGACCTAAGATGTTGAGTCCCATAGTGCTCGGAGCCATTTTTGAACTTAACATCTGAGATCATCAGTCCCCTAGTCTTAGAACTACTTAAACGTAACTAACCTAAGGACGTAACACACATCCATGCCCGAGGCAGGATTCGAACCTGCGACCGTAGCGGTCGCGCGGTTCCATACTGAAGCGCCTAAAATCGCTCGGCCACAGCGGCCGGCCCTATAATATTGCTCAGTGTTATGATAGAATAACATACAGAACATATCGAAGTTAAATAATGACGCAACTGTCTCAGTACGCTCTGACTTCATTTATGATCGGTGGAAGCTCTCCATGCGCTGGCAAATTACGTCAGTGCAGTGGACAGTGGATGTGAGTCACTCCGCGCCGCTCCTACGCGGCAAAACCGCAGGCAGGGTGCGGCGTCCTCATATTACAGGCACACACTTCCTGAGAATGCCCACAAGTACGGCTTTCTTTGCTCATTAGGGACTACTGTGTCTCTTGAAAACTTCACTTCTAAGCATTATTCATGCCTAATCATTTTAATGAATAACGCATAATTAAGCCCGAAGTGAATCACACTCACCTTGCCAGTATTCAGTTCAAACCGGAAGAGAAAATTTAAAAATTTCTATTCAAACAAGGTAAATTACTGCACCAGCAGCGTTTTCTCATGGAAAGCACAAGAGGTTTCGTTAATGTTTTCTCTTCTGTTAGCTCTGTGGGAGTTTGCAGGTTTTCTGTTTTATTTTTAGTATGTCTGTCGTTTTACCTACTTTCCTCTGCAGTCCTCTTTTAGTCTCTTCTTGCTGTGGGGTTCCTACAACTGTCGCCACACCACACATTCTTGCCGTCATCGATTCCTATTTTACAGTTCCTTATCCTCGTCTTCACTCTGCTTTTCATAGCCTCAGTCACACAGTCTAACAAGATATCTCTGCTCATCCTCTTCTCTTTCTTCCCTGATGATGATAGATGAAGATCCTCTTTGTCCATGTGTAACATCATGTCCACACCAGGCGAGCTGCTGTTCTTGAACTCTGTGTTGTTTACAATGTTACTTATAATCCGTCTTGATTGCAAAAATGTTTATTGACATGAATTTAATGTGACGCAGCGTATGAAGGTTGTTGAGTGTGGATGGGTTATTCCTGTAACCGAAATTGCAGATCTGAAGATGATTGTACAGGAACCGAAACCGGTCATCAAGATGAAATAAACATTTTTGCAATCAAGACTGAATATAAGGAACGTTGTATAAAAAGTGATTGCGGTATCCCAGCAGACATTATGTCTGATTTTGCAAAATCTGTGATGTTTTCTTTTGGCTGGGACGTTACCCTAACCACTGTACTTCTTACGTGGCATCACCTACATATTCTGCACGATCTTCCGGGATTGTCCATTTCTGCAACTCTAAATTTTTATTTCGTGTTTTGCAGTTAGGTCCTAGCAATATCATCCACAAATTATAGGCTCTACAATACTTGTATACAGCATCTTCTTTACTTTCAAATTCATCTTAGATTATCATAAAGGGAGGAATAGCTTTCGGGTTGCTGTTTACCCTTCGGATACCTGTTGCTTTAACCGACAGCACGCTACGCAAAAATTTAATTTTTTTACTAGCCTTGATGCACCTGCCATCTATTGTTATGTTTCCTGCAGCATCTTACTCTAAATAAAGATGTGTGGGACCTACCATTGTTCTGTCGTGAGATGCCGATTTTATTTTATTAAATATTACTGATTAAAGTCCCCTTTTGACACAACTGGTACTAGGAGGATCCTACAGCTGATACGGGCTTCACTACAATAATGTTATGCAGCAAACCAGTCAATTCAATAAACAAAACAGTGTTGGTAGTTTACCGAACTTGTACGACGGACTACGATGTGTTGCGATGTAGGCAAGGGATTTTGGCTGCACACCAAGTTCGCCAGCTGGCACTTTGGCTTATTCTGAGCTACTTCATTGTGAGAGTCGGTATCTGCACGTCTCCCATGGTATTGTCCTTCCATATCATTCTTGGCCGTCCCAGTGGTCTTTTTCCTTCACATTCTCCATTCATTACATCTTTCTTACCGTGTTCTCCCCTCTCCTCCTCACATGTCCTTACCATCTTAGTCTCTTAATTTTCACACTCGCTACGACGTCAGGCAATGTGTATAATTGTCTGAGTTCTCTGTTTTTCCTTATTCTGCGTTGTTCGTCTTCTTTCACTGGTCCATATATTTTTCTCAGTACTTTATTTTCAAAAGTGATATTTTCTCTGTTGTCTTTGTCAGGGTCCATGCCTCACTTGCATAGCACACTGTTGGCTTGATGATGGTCTGATATATTCTTATTTTGGCCTGCCTAGATAGTAACTTCGATCATGTGATGTTGTGCATAGCTCCAAGACATCTTCCTCCAGCTTGAAAATTTGTTACTATCTCTTGTTCTATAAGGTTTTGCTGGTTGATGTTGACACCGATGTACGTGAATGTGTTTGTCTTCTTTATTGTTAGATTTCTGACTTTTAGATGGTTTGGATCTAAATGAGCTCTTCTTCCTACTACCATGAACTTTTTTTCCCTTTCATTTATACTTAGACCTACTTTCTTAGCTTCTTCCATTAGCACAGCACCCATTTTCTCCAGATCTTCCATGTTCTTTCCGATCAGCACAATATACATGTGACTCCCTCTGTCTCACTCGTGTTTTTACTTCAAATGCTCCTGAGAACTCCTCTTGTACTTTAACTCTACACTTCAATTCAATCAACAGATTTTAGTTAGCTTTATCAGCTTTTCAGGTATCCCACACTCTGCCATTATCGTCCACATTTCCTCTCTTACTATGCTGTCACATGCTTTGTTGAAATCCATAAATAGGCAAAAGGTATCTGATTGTTCTTCCAGTTCTTATCTAATATTTGTCTTAGTGTGAATATTTGTTCGATTGTTGATTTAGCTTTTCTGAATCCTGCTTGTGCAGTGTCTAATATTGCCTCAACGTATGGGTTGAGCCTGTTTAGTATAATTTTCGATATTACTTTATGGCATGTGCAAAGGAGAGATATCCCTCTGTAGTTCCGTGTCAGCATTTTGCCTCCTTTCTTGTATATGAGACATACAGCAGCAGTCTTCTATTCCTACGCCATTACTTCTTTTCTCCATACCTTCTTTTATCAGTTATCCTAACCATTCATGAATCTTCTCTCCCCCTTCTTTGATGAGCTCTGCTCATATCATGTCTACGCCAGGGGCCTTCACATTCTTTAGTCTTTTTATTGCCTCGTTCACTTCCATCAGAGTCGGTTCTCCGATTGATGGTTGTACGTTCTGATTCAGATACTGTTTATATCCTTCAGCTTTACGGTGCTCTCGCAAGGTATCGTTTCATGGTACCAAACTGTTACTATTTTACTGTGTTGGCAAATAAAGCGATTATAAAGCCTTGTTTCATGAAAGTTAGCTAGCCGCATCACTGATTAGAATCACACGTAGACTGCTTGCTTCTTGTGAAGAGTCCAGCGCGCTGCCAGATCTGCTTTTGGTGACATCATTCACAAATGTTTCACAGAATTCAGGTAGAAGGAAGCCCTACGCACTGATTCACTAGGGTAATCCTAGAAAGAATCATCTAATAAGCACAGTGTACGGTTAGAATCTTGATCAGTATCATGTGTGTCATCTACATCAATTGCCACTGAAGCTTCTGAACTGAGACGTAGGTCAAAATACGCGATGGGATTTTGCACAAGGTGTCGAATGGAGTCATTTGGCTCTGACGTCGATATCACTCTAATGTGGCATCAGTAACTACTCCTGCGAGAAAACTGACAAATGATATGTGGGAAATAAAAATAGTGTTTATTTCCATGGCTGAAGAATTCTCTCGTAGTTTCGGTTCGCATTTATCCCTCGCCAACGTTGTATTTACACCGAATTTGCAGCTCACACAAACAGAGCTGTTAGCGAAAGCTGTATCGTGGTGCGAGACTGGAAATTTATATAAAAGCGGTAAGAGTTTCAAACTGTGATGCTCGTTCGCGTTTCAGAACGCGCTCTGCGTACATCACTGGGCGGCGGAGATTTAGGGGAGGATTAATGCGTTCGGAAATGCGCCCCCCGGGCTCGCGTATTTTGTCTTACCGCAATCGGCGGTCGGCGCTAATGGCGGTGATGGTGTGTGGGATTCGTTAATCGCGCCGCCGCAGTGACTCCGGGCCGAAGCCGCAAACGCACCATTAGTTCCACACCACATCAGCAAAGCGGGTTGCCGTCCTGCGGCAATGTATTCCTCTGCCAGTACAAGGGGTGCCAAACAATGCTCACGATACCGTTTCTGCTTATGTACGAGAGATAACCTTATGGTTTTAATTTACTCCATCCGAACAGGCCTTGGAAGGCCCGAAGGCACCTACCGACCACCATGTCATCCTCAGTCGATAGCCACCACTGGATGCCGAAACCTTATGGTTTTAATTTACTTCGTCCGAACAGGCCTTGGAAGGCCCAAAGGTACCGACCGACCACCATGTCATCCTCAGTCGATAGCCACCACTGGATGCCGAAACCTTATGGTTTTAATTTACTTCGTCCGAACAGGCCTTGGAAGGCCCAAAGGTACCGACCGACCACCATGTCATCCTCAGTCGATAGCCACCACTGGATGCCGAAACCTTATGGTTTTAATTTACTTCGTCCGAACAGGCCTTGGAAGGCCCAAAGGTACCGACCGACCACCATGTCATCCTCAGTCGATAGCCACCACTGGATGCCGAAACCTTATGGTTTTAATTTACTTCGTCCGAACAGGCCTTGGAAGGCCCAAAGGTACCGACCGACCACCATGTCATCCTCAGTCGATAGCCACCACTGGATGCCGAAACCTTATGGTTTTAATTTACTTCGTCCGAACAGGCCTTGGAAGGCCCAAAGGTACCGACCGACCACCATGTCATCCTCAGTCGATAGCCACCACTGGATGCCGAAACCTTATGGTTTTAATTTACTTCGTCCGAACAGGCCTTGGAAGGCCCAAAGGTACCGACCGACCACCATGTCATCCTCAGTCGATAGCCACCACTGGATGCCGAAACCTTATGGTTTTAATTTACTTCGTCCGAACAGGCCTTGGAAGGCCCAAAGGTACCGACCGACCACCATGTCATCCTCAGTCGATAGCCACCACTGGATGCCGAAACCTTATGGTTTTAATTTACTTCGTCCGAACAGGCCTTGGAAGGCCCAAAGGTACCGACCGACCACCATGTCATCCTCAGTCGATAGCCACCACTGGATGCCGAAACCTTATGGTTTTAATTTACTTCGTCCGAACAGGCCTTGGAAGGCCCAAAGGTACCGACCGACCACCATGTCATCCTCAGTCGATAGCCACCACTGGATGCCGAAACCTTATGGTTTTAATTTACTTCGTCCGAACAGGCCTTGGAAGGCTCAAAGGTACCGACCGACCACCATGTCATCCTCAGTCGATAGCCACCACTGGATGCCGAAACCTTATAGTTTTAATTTACTTCGTCCGAACAGGCCTTGGAAGGCCCAAAGGTACCGACCGACCACCATGTCATCCTCAGTCGATAGCCACCACTGGATGCCGACACCTTATGGTTTTAATTTACTTCGTCCGAGCAGGCCTTGGAAGGCCCAAAGGTACCGACCGACCATCATGTCGTCCTCAGTCGATAGGCATCACTGTATGCAGATATGGAGGGTCATGTCGTCAGCACACTCCTCTCCCGGCCGTTGTCAGTTTTGGTGGCCAGAGCCCCACTCCTCAGTCAAGTAACTCCTCAGTTGGCCAGTCTGGGGCTGGGCGACTCTAGCTTGCCAACAGCGCTCAGCAGGCGCGGTTGGTCACCAATCCACGTGCTAACTAAGCCCGAGAGCGCTGAACTTGGATGATCTGGCGGGAACCGGTGTTGCCACAGTGGCCAGGCCGCTGGTAAGGTTTTCATTACCACTTCCATAGATATCAGGTAGCCCATTTCGATGTGATCCTCCTTACTTCTTATCTAACCGCTGTAGTTAAGAAACATAAGGTAGTTTGATTCATCTGCGAAAACCTGGGCTTACAAATTTCTACTAGTTTATGACTATTGCTCGTCTGTATGGGACCCATACCAAGTACGAACAATGATAAGAGAGAGAAGAAGGATTCGCTTAGTGATGGTGGAGGAAATTTACAATCATAATTCAGAGAACGGGTGAAGCAACACATTACTTCCTCACCCCTGCATGTCACGAAATTGTCAAACCAGAGAAAATAGGGGAAATCTGCCTAAATGGCACCAATTTTGAGTTCATTCAGTCAGTTACAACATAATTTAAACAATGGTAACCTTCAACGCAGCATGTTGTTCTTCGAGCTTTATTTTTAGAGACTGGAAAATCTGATAAAAATCAACACACTACACTTACTTTCCCAAATATTTGGCCGACCGCTGTGGCCGTGCGGGTTTAGGCACTTCAGTCCGGAACCGCGCTGCTGCTACGGTTGCAGGTTCGAATCTTGCCTCGGATGTGTGTGATGCCCTTAGGTTTAAGTAGCTTCTAAGTCTAGGCGGACTGATGAACTCAGATGTTAAGTCCCATAGTGCTTAGAGACATTCGACCATTTTGAACCAAATATCTGGAAGTGATGTAATTACAAATATGGTCTCCAAAAACAGTTAAGAGCCAAAGAAACTGTACACCGACCTAATTTCGTGTAGTGTTCCAGCGAGCACGCAGAAGTGCCGCAGCACGACGTGGTAAGGACTCGACTAATGTCTGAAGTAGTGGTGGATGGAACTGACACCATGAATAAAGAAGGGCTCTCCATAAATCCGTAAGAGTGCGAGGGGCTGGAGATTTAGGAGCAGCTCGTAGCAAGGCATCCCAGATATGCTCAATAATGCTTATGTCTGGGGAGTTTGGTGGCCAGCAGAAGTGTTTATCGGAAGAGTTTCCTAGAACCACTCTGTAGCAATTCAGGACTTGTGGGGTGTCACATTGTCCTGTTGGAATTTCCCGAGTCTGTCTGAATGCACAGTGGTCATGAATGGATGCATGTGACCAGACAGGATGCTTATGTATGTGTCACATTTCAGAGTCGTATTTCAACGTATCAGAGTCCATCCATTCGATGCAATTTGAAACGAGACTCGTCCGAATAGGCAACATGTTTCCAGTCACCAACAATTCATTGTCGGTGTTGACGGGCCCAGGTGGAGGGTAAAGATTTGTGTCGTGCAGTCATCAGCGGCCCACGAGTGAGCTATTGGCTCCAAAAGCCCATATCGATGATGTTTCGTTGAATGGTTCGCACGCTGACACTTGTTGATAGCCCAGTGTTGAAATCGGAGGCAATTAGCGCAAGCAATGCACTTCAGCCAATCTGAAAGATTCTGTTCAGTTGCTGTTGGTTTCGTTCCTTTAGTATCTTTTTCCGGCCTCAGCGATGTCGAAGATTTGATGTTTTACCGGATTCCTGATATTCACGGTTCACTCGTGAAATGGTCGTACGGAAAATCCACACTTCATCGCTACCTCGGAGATGCTGTATCCCATAGCTCGTGCGCCAACTATAACAACATATTCAAACTCACTTAAATCTTGATATATAGCCATTGTATCAGCAGTAACGGATCTAACAATTAGACAAACACAAAACAATACCCCAGACTATATCCTTAATGAACAAACCGAGTTAGCTAACACCTCTTTCCTGAAAAATTTCCAAACATTATTTTCCACCCTCCAGAGCAAATAATATTCCTACGCCTATCTGCAGATCAAGTAGCAAATTTATATGTTACTATAATTCTCATGATGCTAAATGTAAATAATGTACTGTCTTACCTATACAGTACTAAAAGAAAGTGAATCAACTTTGTAATTAATGTAGCAGTATTCGCTCTAAAGCTCAAAAAAATCAATGTCTCTCTGTGCTAGTGTAAAAGGCGTATCAGTTGCATAAGTGAATTTATGATCTTTTTCCAAACATGGGACATCTTCATGATGTTACGATATGTCGTAGCATCTTTGTCACTCATATGTTTGTAAGCACTTTGTATTGTATCAAAATATGTGGTGTGTGCTAGAAATCTTTTCTGTGAAAATCTAAAGTGTTCAGCGAGAAAAATGTACGTGTGCAACTATAAGAATGCAGTGGGAATCTATTCACAACTGTTGGACGAATGTAACGAAAACAAACACTGCAACCGACATTACAAGTAAGTCACATCCAATGAACATATGTAACGCAACCATCTGTGTGGCGTGCTTATAATTATTAATTATTTATATTTTAGGACAATTAATCTGAAGAAAACGTTGTAATGAAAGCATGAAAACCGTCTGAAGATGAATCATAGTGATTCGAAACCGGTAATGGTAACCTTTGAATAAATGAAGTGAAAATAGATTTATGACTGGTTGCTGTCTCAACACCATCAACATTTATTTCAAAGATATTCACCCAGAAACAAAACACTATTTTGCCACTCACCTTATAACAGCAACTTCCTCCACCACGTTCACAAAAAGGTATGTGAAAACAACCAGAAAATCAATATTGTCTACGGATGATCTATTGCTTGACACACAAACTCACAGCTGACAATATGGCTCGTAGAAGAACATGCTCCACTCTAATTTCTCCAACGTCGGATGCACAAAATGTGCGAATTTTGTGACAGTAGCACAAATTAGTAACAAGTACAGTATAGTCAGTTTTCCCCTACAGTATATAATTTATTTCTCTTGGCTGCAATGTATACAATGATGTCCGGGTTCGATTCACCACGCAGTCGTCATACCATTAAAAGCTCTACTTACGAAGGAACACATTGTTTTCGGACGTTGCGACAAGTTTATTTTTTTCTTGCTCTTCAGGAACACTTGAGACTGACATAGTGGATCAGACCTAAGGCAGTTTTATTACTTTTGCAGTGATATATCACTTATGCTTCATCAGGAGTCTAAAATAAAGTTTAAATGCGGGAGTGATTTCTGAAAACATGCTGTTAAAATATTTTAACGTCGGGGATACATATATTTAGAACGAGAAGATAAACATCTTGATTACTTACCACAGCAAATTACACGCATCAAAGTGTCTGTAATGACAGAAATCTATCATAGCATCATAATTCGCAACACAGTACGTCATCTACTGTCCTAGCTGTCTCGTTTGATAAAATAAAAGCATCCGTGAACAGTACTACCAGTGCTCCCAACCTACACTGGAACAAGCTACCCTAACTCCACGCACGGTTCATAACCTTTTAGTATTCAAGGGAAAGCTCAGTGACTTTGTTTAGGCAAAACCGTAGATTTTCCCTTAACATTTATTAACCAAGCAATTCTCTCTGATGAACAATCAAACGGATGTTTACTTTCTATCCTGGTGCTCTTCTTCTCTGTCAGTTCTTTGATATGATTGTTTTTGCCATTAAATCGACTTTGCTGCAAATCATAAAAAAATTTAAAATGTAGTATTTTTAGGTATAGCTGTTACCGTTTTCCAATATCAAGCACTACTGTTTTTAAGTGTTACAGTCAACAGTAATAGTAGCGTTTTAAACAACACATAATGATAAAATATGAGCACTGCCTGCTAAGATATTGCCAGTATGTTGAAAAATCAGCAAATAAAATAGAGAGGGGTATTCAGTACATTCGTAACGCGACGAAGTTTCCTTATGTGTCCTTCATTGTCTGTATAATTCCTCAGTGTCTGTCTGTGTCATTCCTCAGTGTCAGGATGATTTTCAGATATCATTACCGAATCGTACATTTAATCAACATTTTGTTAATGGAAAAGAAGTCGTCTGTTTACTGACATCAATTCAAAGATATTAAAACTGTACCATATTTATATACAAATTCGTCCAGTGATGTTATTGGAAAGTCTGCAGCTGTGTCAGTATTACACCAGAATGTGACATGGACTGACTTTCTACAGTAACTTGTCTATCCGAAACCTAAATCATGTAAATTGAGCTGTGTCGAAAAACAAAACAGAAGTGTCCCAAAGTAAAAGAAAGAAAAGAAAAAAAAAAGAATTCTCTGTGAAGTCGTCGTCAGCTGACTTCTCAGTCGCCTGCCATCACAAGCGATAATGTGCGATTATTAATTTCGCGAACTGAATTTCACCAATCCCCGGGGAATTACGTCTTCATTTTACTACATCCTCTGGTAGAAATTTTAGAAATGCATCTGTTGATATCCAACATAAATAGCATGGTGAAACACGATAGTCTATTTGGAAAACAGTTAACGTACGTTATTCGTAGAAAATACTCATTTTGAGATGCATAAAGCACGTTCATGAAAACGTAGATTTCACAGTGTTCATTGAAAGTGACCCTGAATGTTTCAGGAACCCAATGAACAACCGTATCGATCCTCTTCAGACACGTCAAGGCAATAACTCTTGCTAAACAAACACGTCTTCTTAAATTTATTTCTCTGCGACCTAGTCCTTAATCGTGACATATTTGTTTCTCCAACTTTCGTCAATAAGCCTGAATATTTCATCAGTTACCCATGACTTTTCGCATTGGATGTCCTCAGTCACCCCCTATCCCCATTACTTATTTCAGTTCTGTGTTCCATTTGTTTTCTGCTGCCAAAGTCAGTGATTTTTCATATCCCATAGAATACTGCTTCGGGAACCGTTCACTGCATATCATTATTTATTAATTTGTGAGGTTGGTGATCCCGCTGGTACACATCGATTTCTCCGTTGTTTCAATTTTCAGGCGTTTAACATATTAATTTTATATGAATCTTCGTGAAGTTTAGGTCAAGCAATTTCTTTTAATACCACCTCATTTTTGAATATCACACTTGTATGTAATACCTCCTAAATCGCTTGAAGTAATAGAATTTGAAAGACATGTCCTTAGTCGTAAAATTAAGTTCTACATCACATTTGACATGGTCTTACCTTAGTACAATGTTATGTCAAGAAGTGCACAAGTAACAGACGTATGAAAACATGCAACAAATGTATTTTAGTAGCCTCTTTAGCTGGAAAATGTAGATTCTAGTTATTCCAGCGACAGAGATAATGTAGGGTACTGCTGAACATCATGATTCTTTCCCCGATTTCGTAAAGAGATCATGTTCGTAAAAGAAGAGGCTCCTGAAGACTTCGTGTCCATTCTATGATCAAACTGTTCCATAATTTTTCGTTGTTTCTTGTGTAATCTGTTTTCTACTGACCGAAATCAAGATATGAACAGTAATCATTGCCATTTGGATTCCGGTCTTACGTAATTTGTGTAACATTATGACCTGTCCTACAACTGTTGTTTCTCGCTTCATTGTTTTAGTTGAGACTGGGGATGTCTAGTTTTATTATACTTTTGCCACATATTGAGGGATTGTTTACCAGCAGACCGTCCGTCCACAGTGAAGACAAGCGATTCCATTCCAATCTACCTGATCAGACCCATTGTGTCTACATTAGGTATTCCCCTTATAAGGTATTCTCTCAGCTGGGATAGCACTTCGCTGCACTCAAGGGCACAACGCTCAATGCATTTACCAAATTGCTATCAGTTCAGACAATATTGATGCAGTTCACCTGACTGTCATTAGCTGAAAGCCATCACTTACCGAAATGCTGGTGTACTGTACCCCAGGAAATGGTGCTTAACGGAAATGATATGTGAGAAGTAAAATCTGCTTCATTAGGCTTGAACCCAGAACTATCTATCAGAAGCCTTCTGTGTGATAAAAGGGAACCTTTTATATTTGTAACATTTTGTCTACTTATTACATCTATAAGTAGTGGCGACTCATAGGTATACATTCTGGGTGTTCACAAATTTTTATATTCTTATAAATACGAGAGTGAGATGTTAATAGCATCTGCTGTATAGCAGTTACGCTTGTCAGCATATTTATACAACTTCAGCCTCTGTCAATAATAATACTACTACAACTACTACTACTACTACTACTACTACTAATAATAATAATAATAATAATAACATGCATAACTTGTCTGAAAAATGAAGAAATGTTTTTGTGGAATTATGTCGAGTTGTACATAATTAAGCGCACTTTATGACAAGAACGGAATAAAGTTTAATCTTTCGCTACCCTCAGTTTTGCATTTTTGTGTAAGTGGGAGTTTTCGTATTTTTCTTTCTTTGGACAAATGTACAAGATTCCTAAATCATGTATTAGTTAATGAATTAACTTCTGGGCTGAAAATCAGGCATTCTTACGTTCCACCCACACAAAAACGTACCCTTATTATACACTTCTTTGCTAAATGTTCGCTTGCAGTCCCTCTTAGTTGACTTCGTCACTTACTTAGACAACGGATCTGGTCTGGAGTGCCCTACTTCCCTTGCGGCTAACTTTTCCAGGTAATTTTATTTTCTGTTTGCGCTTAATACAGATTCAACAGAGTTTATGTTGACACTCACAGGAACGGCGATACCCGCACAGCAGAGAACCAACACCAAACACAAAATGCCGTTTACGGAAATGATGCAATTCAAGTAGTACTATTTACCGAGAAGGTCACTTGACTAGAATAGAAATGAAGCGCTGATGGCCATAAGGGCCAAAGCCACACCGTCTTTGACCCCTCATATTTAAGTGAATATCACAGAAACCTGTGAGACAGTTTTTCGTGAATGTTTAAATATACGTACAATGTGGGTCTACAGTACAGATACAATTGTCCCACAATAACATCAACAGATGTCAGAAGCATGAATAAATTCTACAGCCTCACAATCGACGAAGATGTGCCTTGTGGTTCTTAGCGCCTGAAATGAATTATTCTTTGATAAAATATAAAACTTAATGTACTATATCTCATTCAGAATTTTACAAAATAGGTTTTTCTATCAGTATAACTATAACATATACCGACGTCCGATCTAATTTTACTACACAGTGAGTGAATACTGGAGTGGAGTGCGCTACCGCCTAGCGGGATTTATGTGAAGCGAACGTAGATAAGTCTGCTGCAATGTGCTACCACCTGGTGGCATCTTATAGTTGAGTGGTAAGGGCTAGCAGCACACGCCAAAACGTTTATCAAATCGGTATGTATGAGGTCCCCAAGGCTATTACGTCACGGCAGTCACGCAGGCGCAGAAGCTGCTTAAAACGTGCACAAGTGAAGGTGTGCTCGTGGCCCTGATGCCAAGTCTCACTGAGTCTAGAGAAGCTATATGTAGCACAGCGCCTTACATTTATTGCCATGTATTTCAGATTACCGCATCTACATAACGTTTAAGAGCGTTCAAAGTAAAATAACCAAACAATCCCAAAGTTGTCAAGAGTTAGGGTGGTCATGTGCTCTTTTGCTCTTACACAACAGCCGCCACTGTCATTAAGGTTATTATAAATGACTGAAGCGATTTCATAAATTCACTGTAGCTAAATTAATTCAAACATTGTCACAAAACTCAAATCTAGTATAGAAAATCTCAAAACGGTTTGTACAGTTACAGCCGGAGTTAAGATTTCTGCCACCAAAGTGCAGTCAGGCAAGATGGCGATAGGCCCCGAGAAAGCATGCGTTGTTCTTGAAATGCTTTCACATCTGTCTCCCGTAAGGTTGCAACGACTCTTCAGAATGAACCACAAAGTCCCAACTCCATTCGGCGATGTTATGCGCAATTTAAAGCTTCAGGGTGCCTCTGAGAGGGAAATCAGTGGGTCAGCCAGTGATGAGCGAAGAAATGATTGACCACGTGTGGCCGAGACTAGCACATGGCTCGTAGAAGTCGACGAAGAGAGCTGAACATAGCACAACAGACCGTTTGGAAGATCTTAAGGAAACGAATGAAATTGCTACAAGCCAAAATTCAGAGGCTTTGAATTTCTGGCACAGTTGCAACACCTTATGAAAGAGGGCGTGTTTTGTGAGAAACTCATCTTCATTGATGAAGCAACGTTTTTTTGTCAATGGCACAGTGAACAAGCACTGTGGGATCAGATAATATCCTCGCTATCGTGCAGCACATTCGAGATTCAGCAAAAGATAACGCTTTCCTTGCAGTCTCACTCTTTAGAGATTACAATCCCTTTTTCTTTTGCAAAAAGACCTTACAGGACACATCTACTTGGACATTCTTGAAAACTGGCTCCTACCACAACCTGAGACCGACAGTATGGACTTCATCTACCGGAAGGATGGTACTGCATCCCACTTCCATCGAAATGTTTATGAATTCTCAAACAGGAAATTGTTGAGAAACTGATAGATCGGTCGCTGTGGAGCTGTGATCAGCAATTAAATCTTGACCTCTATGCCCTTTCGATCCAACCCCATTCAATATTTTTGTGTGGACTTCTGTGGAAGATTCGGTGTTCACGCCACTTCTACTACTAAATCTACCAGAAGTGTGACCTCGCATGTGACAAATGTGGGAAGAACTTCATTATCGACTTGACGTCTGTATAGTTAGAAGGAGGTGTAGGTGCACATATATAGAACTTGTAATATGCCAAAAAATATTTCTTTAAGTTTTTCTATGTACGTGCAATGCCCTGTAACTATAGGTCAAATAATATAATCACGTCAAATCTGTGAAATCGCTTCAGTCGTTTATAATAAGGGTTCATTTTTAAAGGCAGTCTTTTGGTCAACCCAAGTGGTATTTTACTTTCCATTAACTTGAAACTATCCACAAAAACATCAGAAATTTAGGAACACATTAAGGAAGCTATTCCAAAATAAAAATATCGTGATGACATTTTCGTTACCTTACAATAGAATACTAATATACACAGTACAATTATTTAGGTGTATTTTTCGTGACTACATATATGTTGACATCTTGGATATTCGGGAATCCAGCCGAATGTTCGCGTCGTTATCGCACGATATTTCAACAGCATGCCCCGCTGTCTTCTTCAGGTGCTACCTGAGACTGGTCGGAGGGAACACCGGCGACCAGAGAGGGACAATGTAGCCGCGTCTGGCGGGCGCGGACCTCAGACGGAACACACGACGCGGCGCGGACGGATTAGGGAGCGCCCAGCACGAAAGAGAAGTGGAAATCATAGTAACAGTCATGAGATAGAGTACCCAACATCTCAGACCGGGTCTGACACACCTCAGATGACAACCACAACCGTTGAGGACGGCCAAAACGGGCGCCGACGGCAGTCGGAACATCTGCGACTGGAGGGGTCCGTTGAAGTCGAGTCTGGCGGGCGCGGACCACAGATGGAACACTCGACTCGGCGCGGACCGATTAGGGAACGCCCAGCTCCTCCCAGGCATAAATACTGGACTCGATCGACCCAAGGACCAGTCTCAGGTAGCACCTGAAGAAGACAGCGAGGCACGCTGTTGAAATGTCGTGCGAGAACGACGCGAACATCCGGCTGCATTCCCGAATATCCAAGATGTCAACAGATCGCCGGGAAAGTATGAAGAATTACATATATGTTGATTGGTGTATTATGTTGCGCAGCTTGAAAACCCAACTGACATTAACTGCACTCATGCTCCTAAATTAAGGATAATTGCAGAATGTGGTGCCACACAACGTGGCACTACTCAAAACTGGCGCTAATAGCATAGGCACACAGGAAACGCACACCACACAGATCTGTAAGTCCAAGGAATTAAGTTGAGAAAACCGTCCCGAAACACATGTGCTACAAAATGCCACTGTTTCCTGGGCATGTTCCCCGACATCAATATGGGATATGATCACCATGCACACGTACACAGACCGCACAACGGGTTGTCATATTCTGGATCAGGTGGTCGAGCAGCTGCTGGGTATTGCCTCCCATTCTTGCACCAGTTCCTGTCGGAGCTCATGATGTGTCCTAGGGGTTTGAAGACGTGCAGCGATACGTCGACCGAGAGCATCCCAGACGTGCTCGATGGGGTTTAGGTCTGGAGAAAAGGCAGGCCACACCATTCGCCTGATATCTTCTGTTTCAAGGTACTCATCCACGATGGCAGCTCGGTGGGGCCATGAGTCATCATCCATCAGGAGGGAGGTGGCACCCACTGCACCCCTGAAAAGGCGGACATACTGGGGCAAAATGACGTCCCTATACACCTCACCTGTTACAGTTCCTCTGTCAAAGACATGCAGGAGTGTACGTGCACCAATCATAATACCACCCCATAGCATCAAACTAAGACCTCCATATTGGTCCCTTTCAAGGACATTAAGGAGTTGGTATCTGGTTCCTGGTTCACGCCAGATGAAAACCCGGCGGGAATCACTGTTCAGACTATACCTGGACTCGTCCGTGAACATAACCTGGGACCACTGTTCCAGTGACCATGTACTGTGTTCGTAACGCCAGGCTTTACCGGCTCTCTGTGACCAGGATCAGTGGAATGCACATAGCACGTCTCGGGGCGAATAAACCGTGTCTGTTCAGTCGTCTGTAGACTGTGTGTCTGTAGATAACTGTTCCAGTGGCTGCGGTAAGGTCCCGAGCAAGGCTACCTGCAGTACTCCGTGGCCGTCTGCGGACACTGATGGTGAGGTATCGGTGTTCTTGTGGTGTTGTACACTGTGGACGTCCCGTACTGTAGCGCCTGAATACGTTTCCTGTCTGCTGGAATCGTTGCCATAATCTTCAGATCACACTCCGTGGCACAAGGACGCCCCCGTTTTTCGACCTGCTGTGTTTGACCAGCCTCCAGTCGCCCTAGTATTCTACCGCTCATAACGTTCTCTGAACCTTTTTCAATACACAGTCTCCATTAGCACGTCAGAAAACGTCAGCACACTTACTCGCTTCAGCGTTCTCTGACATGCACCAACACACCTCTGCGTACGTGAACTGCTTCCAGCGCCATCGTGCGACGACCGTAGGTCAAATGCACCGAATGGTTATACCCTGAGGTGACTTAAACCCGATTTTTGCCCACCAGAGCGTTGTTTCACCATGTATCAGCATTATCCTCAATTTATGAGCATTATTGTGCATTTATTGACGATAAAGAATGCCCAGGACAGATGTAGGGCAAAATTAAGAAAAAAAATCTAATGAAATTTATTAGAGTGCTTCGTTAAAAATAACATCGCAAAGTTTCATAATCGAAGTCTGGTTAGAACTATGTTTTTAAAAAGTTGGTTTGGGACATGCCCCCTCCTTCTATGCTGTGGCCAAAACCTACTATACGTTAGAAATTTTTTGTGCCTTAACTTTTCGTTCCCACAATCGAAACAAACTACAGGTGAGTCTAGAAGGCTGTGAGAAAGATTATCTTTGCTTATTCCTCTGACTACAACGTGGTATTTTCGAATAGTTCGTGCTACAAACTTACCTCAGGTTTTTAATTTGCATATCCCAAAATATATTATGGAAAAGTTATCTGGGATAACTTACATAGTGTGCAAACAGTGGAGCAAGTCGTGTGGACAATATTCTTTCACAGACTTTCCACAGATGATAATTCTCAAAATTACCTTCTTGACATATCGTGGTATAAATACCTTCGAACAGAAGCCAGAGGAGAGACATACTCCCACAAACATGGTTTGACACTTGCTGTTTTAGATGTTATAAAACTAACTTTCAGGAACCTAGCCAATAATGAACTTCTGAACAAAATATGTACATGGGGAAACACAGAATAAAAATGAGAGCTACAATCACATGATATGAATGCATTCTCCAAAAACAGTATTTTTTTCCTCAGTTGTTGTGAATATAGCTATATGCGATGAAAGTCTGATGTTCAGTAGTGGAAATGTAGGTAGGATTAAGTGCTCCCAGAGACTAGGTTTCCTTCCAGTGCATTCACGCTGAAGACACTCAGAATCACCTATAAAGAGCGACTGAACAAAGCTCAGGCAGCACAGTTACAAATGCAAAAGTAGGCTAGGCAAAGGAGGCAAAGGATGGGGCTATCCCAGGAAGGCAAGGAAGAGAATAAAGATTATGGATATGGACAGTATTAGTCACTAGAGGTACAGAAATATTGTCAAACATTCAAATAAAAACTTTATATGTGAACTGCCATAAACTGACTTTTTTGAGCTATAATGTACTTTTCCTCAGGAAATATATTGAAACTTAGCATATTTCTTAAGCAATACTTACTGAATAATTCTGTGCAGCAGTTTCTTTGAGAAAAGTTCTCCTTTAAAATTTGAGAAAAATAGAGCAGTGCTGGATAACACAAAAATGAAAAATTAATTTCGAAGCAACTATGAGAGTAAATAAAAATCTGTCCCACAAGTTTTGTTATTCTCTTACAGCGGTGTAAACTGTGAAATTCCATTTTTATTGCGTGAAAAAATGTACATTATGGAAACAATGGTAAATAAAAATTCAAATCCTTGTGAAATGTATATCGCTGGTCATTTTCAAACAAAGATTGCGGAGTATATCAAGCATTATGTTATACTTAATAGTCTCAGGTTTTACTATTTTAGCTGTAATATTTTTTGAAATTGTATATTGAAGTCCAAGAACGCATTTTGCTCTATGTCTGTCCTTATAGCCCATTTTTAATAAATTAAATTAAACAGATATGCCATGCCACCTGTAGGACTGCGATTAGAGCACATAATGACTTTTTTTCATTATCATAAACTTATCTGCTTCTGATCCTCGTTACTCTTAAAAAAATGGTATCGTACTAATTTTGATGTGCATTAACTTCCATCACCAATGTCATATTGTATAAAGTCCATTGGATGTTAGGTGACGTCTTTATGAAATATTAAGCCAACTAATCTTTCGACCGTATTTGCAGCATTTATCTTCAAGTTCTGTGTGTGAACTCTGTAACCAAGGAACAAGGCAAACAGTGTCTGCAGACTCATTCTCTCACTAAGTCTTAAATATTGTAGCCGTCGGTGTGAAAGCGCAAAATGATGCTGACAGTTTTTCTGGGATCGCAAAGTAATTCTAAAAAAAGATTTCAATGATTGTAATGCGTGAGAATACTGTCACAACACAGTTTCATTGTCAGAGTGTTACGATCCTTGCAAGCACTATTTTAAATTAATGGTGCCAGGTATTAAATGAAGTAACCAGTCTCCCTTGCGACAACGCGCGAGGCAAATACTGGAAATCGAAAGAAGGGAAAGTAGTCCGCCGCGAATTGTAGCCGCGAGGTTTGAGGCGCCATGTCACGGATTGCACGGCCGCTCCCGCCGGAGGTTCGAGCCCTCCCTCGGGCATGGGTGTGTGTGTCGTTCTTAGCATAAGTTAGTTTAAGTATTGTGTAAGTATAGGGACCGATGACATCAGTAGTTTGGGTCCTTAGTAATTCACACACATTTGAACATTTTGAAAGTAGTTCGGACTAGGCACCAAGGGGCTATCATCTCTTCCCCAAGGTGAATGCCTGGCTAGTTACACAACATGACAATGAGCTCAAGAATGCTATCAACATATGGCCTAAACATCAGTTTGTGATGAAGGGATGAAGAAACTTGCTTCACAGCGTGAAAAAAGTTTGAACTGTAGGTGGCGGCTATGTGGAGAAGTAATGCGACGTGTAAGGATACACTTTACACAACAAATAATTAGCCACCATTTCTTTAAATAGCGAAACGTAAGCTAATCGATGAATAGTTGCACAGTGTAACTGCTTTACTTCACCATTTTGATATATTTAGGGTATGAGGTGTATAAATTCAGATTCTTTAAAAACATTAAATCAGTCTTTCCCTCATTTGCAGATTAATAACTATGTTCAAAAATGTGTATGAAATGTTATGGGACTCAACTGCTAAGGTCATCAGTCCCTGAGCTTACACACTACTTAACCTAAATTATCCTAAGGAGAAACACATACTCCCATGCCCGAAGGAGGACTTAAACCTCCGCCGGGACCAGCTGCACAGTCCATGACTGCAGCGCCTAGACCACTCGGCTAATCCCACGCGGCTTAATAATTATAGTGGTTAGGAGTAGTATGTCTGTAGAGTGGTTAGTACTTCTAAGAACATGTGGCAAGAGCAAGCCATTATTGCTTATTTTCCCCTGGGCAGCATGTCAGGTGTTGCACTGTTCCCACATGCACGCAAAACGTTTAGTCTATGGCGACATGTGTAGTTCATTTATGGTGCACTTACTACCGTGCAAAAAAGCTCAGGTAGTAAATTATGTGATGGGTTTGCGGAAAGACTGTTAGAAGCAGAGGAAAAAGTAACTAACACACTGAAATGGGTTTGTATTGCCGTACCAGTGACCATGACATCTCCACTTATACTCCCAACACCTAGGCATATGAGAGGCACACCTCGGACGTGGAAACGAGACTTTACTCAATGTAACCAACAGGATCTATGTTATGTCATGTTATGTAAACCGGGGACCTAGAAACGACGGAGAGGCACCGTCCCCACCGCAGCCGCAGTGGTCCGCAACCCCACGACGACTACCGCAGTCCACTTCACCCCTCCGCCGCCCCACACCGAATCCAGAATTATTGTGCTGATCGGCCCCCGGTGGACCCTCCAGGGAACGTCTCACACCAGACGAGTGTAACCACTATGTTTGCATGGTAGAGTAATGGTGGTGTACGCGCACGTGGAGAGCTTGTTTGCGCAGCAATCGCTGACATAGTGTATCTGAGGCGGAATAAGGGGAACTACCCCGTATTCGTCGAGGCAGATGGAAAACCGCCTAAAAACCATCCACAGACTGGCCGGCTCACCGCGCCACGACACAAACCCGCCGGACGGATTCGTGCCGGGGACCGGCGCTCCTTCCCGCCCGGAATGCCGTGCTTTAGATCTCACGGCCAACCGGGCGGGGAAGCGAATATAACACAGAATTAGTAGAAAGTTGTCAAGCTGTGACTTCTGATAACTTTCGTAAGTTTTAGCCAGACAGTTAGCATACATAAGAAGCCAGAAACGCCGCCGATACTGCCACGATATCAGACTCCTCTACTATCAGAACAATAGCCGGTCTTGTCTGGACTGAGAATGGTTTTGTCCGGAGACGGCCATAAACAGGCCACAGTGCGTTTACAGGGGGCCCGGCGCCGTTTTTGCGTTCGCGCGGAATTCCGTCAACAAGAGCGGCGTGGCCCACAAAAAGCTGGAGGAAGACGAGGCCCACTTGTAGCAGGCGAGCGGAGGAAAGGCCACGCCGGACTGGGGGAGCGCCCGTCCGCTGGTGTTAACGACCGCGCCGCGGGCTGTGACGTCACCGCCGTGGCGTCACCTTCGCGCCACTCCGCGTTGCTCCGCGCCCGGCCTCGCGGATGCCGTCAGCCGTGTAGCGTGTCACGGTGACGTCATACCGCGCCCGGTGCAGACTAATTGCACTGGGCGCCTCGGCTGCCACAACATGCATTTTCACATAGGGCGGATAGCAAGCGTAAGTCATGTCCTCCATTAAATTGTGGGATAACGTCACCCGCCTTATTACAATTTGTTATTCGGTAGCGCACTAGGACCTCACACGCTTAATATTTACTGTGCAATAATTTGTCAGGTGTCGACTGCACATTCCGTAGCTCGCTCTCTGGGCGCCTCTCTTACGCCGTTATAGAAGTAAACCGTCTCAATCTGTAAGGCTACGTAAAATCTTCAACGCTTATTAACAATCTATTATGAACGTAGTTTTTCTGAAACAAACTGTGCCTACTGTTTTGGTCACATTCTTGACCTGAATCCATTCCGTCAGCACTCGTTCTGCAGCCAAAAGTGTGGCGGGCTATCAATGTCGTGCTCCCATGTCCTTCATGCCAGCGATTCGAACTTTTCCGAAACATCACGATAAGTTGTATATTCATGTGCTCTCGACATTCTGCCTCCTCTCCCTCAAAAGTCTCAGTGACGTCATTGACAACTAATAGCCAACATGTACGAAGTGTATTCAAGTTATAACACAGGATTTGTGATCGGTGTAAAGAATGGCAGCTAACTCTAAATATAGATAAACATAAATTAATGCAGATGAATAGGAAAAGAATCCTGTAATATCTGAATACTCCATTAGTAGTGTAGCGCTTGACACAGTCACGTCGATCAAATATTTGGGCGTAACATTGCAGAACGGTATGAAGCGGGACAAGCAAGTAATAGCAGCTGTGGGGAAGGCGGATAGTCGTCTTCGGTTCATTGGTAGAATTTTGGGAAGATGTAGTTCATCTGTAAAGGAGACCGCTTATAAGACACTAATACGACCTATTCTTGAGTACTGCTCGAGCGTTATGGATCCCTATCAGGTCGGATTGAGGGAGGACATAGAAGCAATTCACAGGCGGGCTGCTAGATTTGTTACTGGTAGGTTTGATCATCACGCGAGTGTTACGGAAATGCCTCAGGAACTCGGGTGGGAGTCTCTAGAAGAAAGGAGGCGTTCTTTTCGTGAATCGCTACTGAGAAAATTTAGAGAATCAGAAGGTGAGGCTGACTGCAGAACAATTTTACTACCGCCAACTTACATTTCGTGGAAAGACCACAAAGATAAGATAAGAGAGATTAGCGCTCGTACAGAGGCATATAGGCAGTCATTTTTCCCTCGTTCTGTTTGGGAGTGGAACAGGGAGAGAAGATGCCAGTTGTGGTATGAGGTACCCTCGGCCACGCACCGTATGGTGGATTGAGGAGTATGTATGTAGCTGTAGATGTAGATAACACCTCCCTTTTTTTTCTTTGGAAACACATAGAAATATGCAGTTTGTTATACTATTCACACGCACTCATTGTGCATGCATGAAAAGGCAGCAACACTGTACGGCACACAGAACTCTCACTCCAGTGAAGAGAGTGAGGTCTCTTTTTAATGCCACAGATGGCGTCGTTTCCCTTAGAAGATTAGCGTGTCCTTCGTGTCCTACATTTATGTGAGGTGACAGCGCCTGTTGAGTGACGCCTCTGATAATGGTGTGACAAAAGTGCGTTCGTGGTTGTGACACTTCAAAGAAGACAGAACTTCGGAGACGACGATCTCTGCCTTGCACCAACCAGTCTGACGAAATATTCGGAGGAAGAAGTCTTAGAGGATCGCCGAATAAGTGTGGAACACATTACTTCCAAAGCTGGCATTGCCGTGGCATTTGTGCACACAAGACCGGAAAATGCAAAAAGTGTCCTGCAGATGGGTAGCATGAACTCTAACGAATGATCACAAGGCTACAAGTGTGGTTTGTTGCCAGGCAACGTTTACCAAGTTTGATTCCGTCAGAAACCTTTGTGCACAGCGACCTTAGACTTACAAGGAATGTTAAGAACACAACGATCACCTGCACTCCCTTTGGTTTTTTATTGTTCTTGTTAATGCCTTTCACAGCATTTGAGTGAATTGCAATCCAACAGCCAGCCGGTGTGGCCGAGCGGTTCTAGGCGCTTCAGTTTAGAACCGCGCTACCGCTACGGTCGTAGTTTCGGTCCTGCTTCTGGCATGGATGTGTGTGATGTCCTTATGTTAGTTAGATTTCAGTAGTTCTAAGTTCTAGGGGACTGATGACCTCAGATGTTAAGCCCCATAGTGCTCAGAGCCATTTGAACCACTTTTGCAATCCAACAAACACGCAGCAATACATGTCATCATATGTCTTTACTGGTCTGTAGGCAGTTTCCACCTGCCTATAGACCAGTAAAAAGATTTACGGTGACATGTACTGCTGCGAGTTTGTTGGACTGGAACTCACTCCAATGCCCAGAAGATGGCTATATATGGCTGAAATGTCGACATGCAGGAATAATAAAAAATCTGTTGGATTGCAACTGATTGCTGTGTTCCTATTCTTGCTTGTACGGTAATGTTAGCGTGCGATGACAGCATGAATGGGGCTTTCCTTTAATCGATTGTGACATAGTATGACACATGGATGCCCTTTTTCAGTCCTGAAACGAAGCGCCAGCTCAACAAAAGCACACATACTCATCGCAAAAAATATGTAATGGCTAAATCAGGATATATATGGGATATTACAAAGAGGTACGGCCAAACTTTCAGGAAACATTCCTCACATACGAAGAAAGAAAATATGTTATGTGGACATGTTCTGATGAACACCAATGCTAATAGAATGGTGGAAACCCTGTTGGAGGCAGTGATGGCGTCATCCTAACTCATTGTATTAGGAAGGGCACTACAGTGACAGCTGCATTGTACGAAGATGTTTTTGAAGAACAAGCTGCTTGCCAGCATTTTATGAAAAACGACCAAAAACAGCGTTGTATGAAAAACGACCAGAAAAGGCTGCGCTTGTGATCCTTCAGTCAGCCTTCGTAGCGTAACGGTAGCGTTACCACCTAACACACAGGGGGCCAGGGTTCGATTCCCGGCAGCGGACTGGGTGTTGTGTGTCCTTCATCATCATTTTCATCATCATTGACTCGCAAGTCGCCGATGTGGCGTCAACTAAAAAGGACCTGCAATACGGTGGCCGAACTCCCCCCAAATGGGGCTTCCTGACCAACAATGCCATACGATCTTTCCATTTTTTTTTTTTGTGCTTCTTCAACCAGACAACGCGTCAGCGTATCGGGCGAACGTGACACTGTAGTTCTTCATAACAAATTCCCATTCTCCCTGATCCCCTGATGTGGCTCCTAGCGACTTCTGGCAGCTTCCAACGACGGAAGACCACCCTTGGTCGCACATTCACTAGTGGTGCCACTATCGCATGAACGATTTCCCAGTGGTCGAACACAGCTCTTAAAGAAGCGTTCGCAACGGCCAAGGACATATGGCGTCGAAGCTGTAACAAATGTGTACGAGTGCAGCTAAATTAAGTCGAGAAGCGCCACAAGCTTCATTTGTTTGTGAAAAGAAATCGAATTTTTGTAACTTGAATCTAGCTCGTAGTCGCAAAATTCTTCATCCGTGTGACTGGCTTCTATGGTACAAAAAAAAGGTTGTATACACCTGAAAATAAAATCAAGTTGACCCTCAGACATTGAAATAGTGGAGTATCGGTTTGATTGCATTCCGTTGGGATGCTAATGCTATGGTGATAGTCTACATACAACAGATCTTTTCCTGCCGGTTGTTTGGGCGTGAACATGTCATCCTACTACTGTTACACTTCTGACACACCTGATGATGGGCTAAGACGCCGAAACGGTGGTAATGTACAGCGACCTCTGACGCATGAGACTTTGGTCAATGAAAGGATTTTACAACTGTGGCGAGTTTCTTTCAAAATGGTTCAAATGGCTCTGAGCACTATGGGACTCAACATCTTAGGTCATAAGTCCCCTAGAACTTAGAACTACTTAAACCTAACTAACCTAAGGACAACACACACACCCATGCCCGAGGCAGGATTCGAACCTGCGACCGTAGCAGTCCCGCGGTTCCGGACTGCAGCGCCAGAACCGCTAGACCACCGCGGCCGGCCGAGTTTCTTTCCCATGAACGTGTTGCAGAACAGTTGTTTTTCTTTCTTTCCAAGCATTAATCACGACTTTGCGTGGACTGCTGTTATGGTTAAACGGACGTGGCATGTTAATCTTAAGGGATGGCGGGATGCCCTTTCTGTCGCCACCCATACCCCCTGGGATGGAATAAGTGTACCCCAGCTGTCTGCATCTAGTGTAAGCCATGAAATAGTGCAAGCGTCTGTAAATGTCTGCGAGTCGTGTAACTGATGGGGAACGTGGGGACCAGCCTGGTATTCACCTAGTGGGATGTGAAAATCGCCTAAAAACCACATCCAGGCTGGCCAGCACATCGGCCTTCGTCGTTAGTCTGCCAGGTGGTTTCGATCCGAGCCCAGCGCGCTTACCCGAGTCCAGGAAGCAGCGCGTTAGCGCTTTCGGCTACCCCGGCGAGTTGTTGCAGAACAGTTGTTGAAGTTCCATAAATAAAAATTTATGCCTTTCCGTTTCGGTTGCTGTATCCTGGAGGTATAATGACCACACTAAGTATGCGTAAAATGCAGAAACTTTTTTGTCGTCAGTTTGACTGAAAGCACAAGATACCTGCCAAATCAGAAATATTAATTTAGTTGCACGGTGGTTTTTCGTAACCAGCGAGGTGTCCGCTTCTACAGAGCAACAGCTCCTTTTTTCTCTTTCTTTTTCCCAGAACACCATTCTCGGTGAGTGTTACAGCCGGTGGCAGGTCGGCGCGCGACTCTAAATTGGGGGGAAATCATGCGAGACACGGCTGCAGTGGACTCGGCAAATTTCATTATTTGTTTTCCGCTACGGAGAGCGCAGCGTCCGCGGGTTAAAGTGAATTATGGGGGCGCTCAGAGCGGCCCAATGAAGTTTCCGTCTGCACGCGCCCAAGTTGGGTCCCTAATACTGCAGGCAGCGGCGGCAGCGGCGGCGACGGCAGTTGAGCACAAAAGCCGCTTTCCGCCGCTTCTTACTCGCGCGCAGACTCGCAGCCCCGCGTGGCATAGCAGTGGGAAACGCGGAGGCTTCTCTCTCTCTCTCTCTGTCTCTGTCTCTCTGTGTCTTTCCGAGCCGTCACGCGCAACTTCTCCGCTCTTCATTAAGACGGATGACGCGCGGCTCCAACAAAAGGATCAACAACACAAGTAGTTCCACTGTGCGTACAGTATCAGAAAGTTTCTGCAGACGCCGCAGAGATGCGCCGGGCGTCCTGATACGCCCCCCACCCTGCGCAGCCTCCGAGGACGCTTGAGAGAAGAAGATTCGTCCCATTGTGAGACGCCAAGACTCTGAGTGAACGCTACGCTCAAAGCCCGACAGCAGAATCGTACAAACGAGTGATTCCCTTACTTTGTATGACACATTTAGGGTGTACACACTACCGAGGGGAAAGGATACCACAGGGCACTGTTTTCGGGCCCACAATATTTAGCTTTGGGAAGCTAACTCAACACAAAAGCGCATATTGTCAATGTTAATGAAATTATCCAAGAGCCGTGTAACTTAAAATGTTATTTTATTTTTTCCTATTTTTAAAGCAACCAGTTTCAGCATTTCACTGTGCCTTCTTCAGGCCCCATATGCATCTCTCCAAATAAACGAAAATGTTATATACAGCCATAAATCTCTGGATGTCGTGAAATAAGTCGTTGCACTAGAGCTTCATTCGAAGACTTGATGGCAACTGATTCACGACATCCAGTGATTTAAGGCTCTATACGACGTTTCCGTTCATTTGGAGAGACGCATATGGGGCCTGAAGATGGCATAGTGAAATGGTGAAAGTGGTAACCTTCAAAATAATATAAAATAAATCATATGAAACTGTATGGTTCCAGGGACCTTTCCCGATCACAAGCAAACTGAAGTGGCGACAGAAGATTTTGTACCAAGCTGGGGATTCGAACCACGGTCTCTTGCTCACAACACAGATCCTGTAACCGCTACGCCACTCTCTCACAGTGGTTTTACACAACCGCACGGACTACTCTAGCACGCCTTCCTCCTCACCCCAAACTCCCATTCACAAATCTGCCAACTTGGTAGATACAAGCACTATTGCAGACGCTCTACAACTCTATTGGATTGAGGAGGGAGGGATGCTAGGGTAGTCTGTACGTTTTACGTTTTGTTTTGCACGTCTAGTTTCGTACGAGCAGATTGAGGAGCAATAGTAGTGATGACGTTGTTGAAGTACAGCTGGAAGGGTCAGAAACATAGGAAGACGACGAGGAAGTACTCGATAAAAACGGCCGTTACTATATTGGAAGGAGCAAAGAGACAAAATGGAATAAAGTTCCACCATCGCAGAGATTACGATTCAGGGCTCTCAATGGTATTCGGAAGTTACCTGGACCTATAGGTGTGGCAAAAGTAGCGGGAAAGCATTTAAAACGCTGGAATTGCCTCATAGATGACGAAACTTTAATAATAGTTTTGTGTACAACTAAGTAGATTGAGAGCGTCAGAGCATCAGTCCAGCGTGAGAGAGACTAAAACGGACATTATTGATTTGAAAGCCTTCGTCGATCTCTTATTTTTAGCTGGAGTAAACAAAAGTAACAGACAAAGCTTAGCGGATCTGTGGGGAGCTGATGGGAATGGCACTGAGATATTTCACCTCGTAATGAACATAAAACGTTTCAAATTCATTATGCGCAGTCTTACATTTGACAATCGTGCAATGCGCGATGAAAGGAGACGATTAGACAAGATAACAGCGATTCGAGAAATATTATCTATACTCGTCTATTTCTCTATTGTTTCAATGAGTCTGGAACCGCGCGACCGCTACGGTCGCGGGTTCAAATCCTGCGTCGGGCATAGATGTGTGTGATGTCCTTAAGTTAGTTAGGTTTAAGTAGTTCTAAGTTCTAGGGGAGTGATGACCTCAGAAGTTAAGTCCCATAGTGCTCAGAGCCATTTTAACCATGCTGTTCCTATTTTGTGTTAAAGCTTTTCCTGTCTACTCCATTTTCATTTATTTACTGTTCAAATTTTTACTTTTTAATTGCATTACCATCACACTGTCAAAGGTGTTACTTCCTGTATGTTTCTGCTTCAGTCTAGACATGTTACTTCTCTTCCAGTGTTTTTTGCCAAACATTGTAACACTTTTGGTGACAATACTCAGTAAATATCTGAAGATAGCCTTGTAAACCGAAAACCGGTTAACACAATAAAAATTAATATTACAGAACAAACCCAAACTGGTGCTTTTCATTTATTATAACGTTGTTCTACCAAGAATCGACGGAAAATTCTGTTAAGGTAACTAAGTTGTTATCTAATTCACCAGCAAAGCTCACAAAATGATTGTTTAATACTACAGAAATATTTTAACTACGAATTGACTTCGTATCGTCGATCTTGTGCTGTTGTCCATACGGTAGTGGCATAGTGGTTAGCACATCTCCCTAAAGAGCAGGAGACGCTGGTTCAAATCGCGGCCTTGCTACAAATTTTCATTCATTGCTTCCGTCCGCCTATACAGGGTGAGTCGCGGAGGCGTAACACCCCCATTATTCCGTTGGCGATTGCACGTATCGACAAACGGTGTTCGGCGAATCATAGCCGACTATGGGGCACATACTTTGGTACATGCACAATAATCACAACGTTTATATTGACCGAGATAATAAGGCAAGTACATTTTTTTTTTTAAATGGGACGCTATATTTCTTTTTTTACCAACATTCGAAAGCTCTGGAAAAGACACGTATAGTGATGTAACGCATGTTGCTATTGTGATTCAAACTTGGCTTAAAAGACGCTGGGAAATATTGTACGATTGAAGGTCGAGGCGGTCGAAAGCGGCTGCAGACTGTAAACACGCCTCGCGCGACCCGCAGGCCGAGTTGCCGCGCTCTGTGGAGCATGCACGGCCGACGCTACGTAGGTAAATCCTCATCCGCCCTCTTTTAAGCAAAGTTTGAATCACAATAGTAACATGAGTTACATCACTAAACATGTCTTTTCCAGGGCGTTCGAATGATGGTAGAAGAAGTATAGCGTCCCATTTGAAAAACATGTACTTGCTTCATTATCTCCGTCAATATAAACGTTGTAGTTATTGTGCATGTACCAACGCATGTGCCCCATAGTCCGCTATGATTCACCGAAAACCGCATGCCGATACGTGCAATGGCCCCCGGAATAAAGGGGATGTTACGTCTTACGCGACTCACCCTGTATATATCACAGATATTGGAGATTTGAAAAGGCATCTGAACCCATATAGCATCATAATATGACAAAATTACAGTCTGCGACGTGGCCACGAATAAAATTAGTGAATTTTAGAATCCTAGGGTATACACTGGAGTCACATCTTACGTTCTCCTCAATATTTCAGCAAACATACTCTATGCTGCCTCCCGATGATTCCTGATAACTTCTTCTCTGCCTGTTTTGGTGTCGTATGTACGTTAGCCATTACCTGCTCCACCACTCCACTCCTGTTGCTATCTGCGCTGCCACTGCGATGGGTGTTGGTGGTAGTGGTGGGGGGGAACAACGATGACAGGCTATGAACTGCGGTCTCCAGGGTCCGCGGTATGGTCATCAAGTGCAGATCTACCTGTACAGGAACACTTGTTTCTTCTCACCTCAGTGTCACCGCAGTTGTAGGGCACTGTCATTGTTAATCAGAGCGTCTTGGACCCTAATTTCATCAGTCCCTTTGCTCACACAGTCGTAGAAGGGAACGCTATAGTGGTACTCCTGCTTGGAGACCGTAAGCAGAAAATTTGTTAACTTTTAGGTGACGCAGCATACAGGAGAATAAGAGACCGACAAGTCGCCTCCAGAGAAAAGCTACTGAACTTCTTCACTGTATCTTCCATGCGAAAACTGTGAAGAAACTTCGACCACGAACTGCCACCCTGTCATGTCTGTACGGGCTGCCAAAGGTCCATAAAAAAGGCATCCCAGTGCTGTCTGTAGTTAACAATATGGGTGCAGCAACATACAGGCCACCCAAATAGCTGACTGCTCTCCTGAGTCCATCTGTGGGTAAATGCCAAGGCCACATCTGGAATTCCATTGTGCAACGTCCAATGACACTTAGTATCACTGACAGTGACGTGTTCCCGAATTTTGACTTAGTGTTTCTCATCACCACTAAATAACCCCATGGAATTGATAAACACGAAATTCAAGACCAACGTGAGGAGATTAATACCAACTTATTTTCCTTCAACAGAGATTATTATGAACAGACAGACGGCTTCGCCATGAGGTATCCTCTGTCGTTGAGAAGGCTCTGGAGGAAGCCCAACAAGAATCAAACTGTTTCTACCGTCGCGAGGATCATCCGTTCGTCCTTTGGCCACACAGATGGGGCATATACTGTTTATAAAAAAACTCAATGTTATGAACAGCAACGCTTATTACAAGATGGTTCTGTGGCACCGTAGCTTTAATTATGTCCGTCGATGAGTAGCCCCTTTAGTTTTTATTTTTTGATGACATCACTGGTTTTATTACATCACGTCATGGACAGATACTATTTAAATATAGACACCTGTGGTAGGGAAAGTAAAAGCTCCTCTATGTTTGTTTCAATGAGAATGCACAATTATCGTCCGAAGTCCTTGAGAAATCTGGATTTGCGAACAGTGAGCTTCATGGACGAGGGACGCTACATTACCGCGAGTGACATGTTGGACATTCGAGTTTGTCGGAGACAGTGGTGGTTGGCCAAAGAAGGAATCTGCTGATGAGAACTAGCAGATTCGGGATCGAAGTCCCAGCTGGCACTAATTTTCAGCTTTCGTCACTGCATTACCACTTTGCCTTACACCCTTTCCCTTTCCTCTTCTCACATATCATACCTACACGTGTGTACCAGCCGGCAGAACAGACACCATTCATATGTATACACTTCGCCGATCTGGCTTCTCTGAGAGCACTGGAAGCTGCTGGGCGACTCAGCGATTGTTACACTGTGGTACATAGCTGGAAATGTTCTTTCACCTCAGCCTGGATTGCTGGACAGTTCTTCTCCTTCAAACATGAGAAACGAATTAACCAATTTTTATACTTGATGTAACATTGAATTTCCTTGACACTTAGCTGGTGGGTATTAATTCGTTACTGTTTGATTTTAGCTAGTCAAATATTCTGACCAGGTTTTACGTACCGTGACATTTAGACCCATGCAGACAGTTCCCAACTCACTAAGGTCATTAGACACAATATGATGACACTGGATGATGTACTTAAGATCCTGATAGTCATCTTAGACGTTACTACACCCGGTCTTAATACAACCTTGAGAATGGTTTGACATGGTTATAGGTGGTACCCTTAGTCATAGGGGTGGTATACCTTTTATTTTGAAGTTTATGTTCGGATTTATAGGTGGCCTCCTATATTTTTCTTTTTCTTCTCTTCCTTTTTATTCATTCGATTCCACTTGGTATAATCCTACATAATTGTACTTATATGTAGGGAGGTTGACATTTTTTTGATATACAGAAATCTAGAATATTTTTTGTCACTATGACTATATGAGGTAGCTACTGTCGTTGCAGTAATCCACTCAGCGTAGTGCGAGGTGGTCTTACATAGGGGTTCTAATGTAGTGCCTATGGGACCAGGTGTTTGATGATTTTTGTAGAACGATTGCATTGGTTTAATTCGCGAATGCAATTTTTATGCTTCTTATCGTTAATATTGCGGCAGCTATTTATCGTACCACACATAATACGATCTAGACTTCACATACGTAACTTATGTTCTCTGATATGGTTATGTCATATGTTATTTTAATTTATTTTATTATTTATTTATATTAGTTACTTATTTTAAAAAAATTCTTCAATTGGACATATGTTTGTATGCAGTACATTTGATTGTTGTGTTGCATGGCGTATTACAACTGTGTGGTGCGGATTTATGAATAATAGCGTATACGTATGTTCATCTATTATGCTATATTCGAGTAAAACAGTGGAAACTATTAACAACAGCATTACATAGGCAGAAGCATATTTTCCCTAATGTTACATATAGTTTTAACGATATACAATATGTCATTTTGAGCCACTTACATAGTTAACACGATACCTCTCAATTGTTAACGTATGTTCCATATTTTTATAACAGTACATTTGTTCCACTCATTGTACAGGGGCCTGAAGATGGCATCAATGTAATGCCGAAACTAGTAGCACGTAAGAAGTTCATAAAATAAATTTCTACAATACATACGGATGTTGGTAAATTATTGCATCAAGGATTACATGCCAGCCGTTGTCCAACAGTCCATAATGGGTCAACAAAGAATTAATGCGCGATATTGTCTTACCAGTATGTGCGCCGTTTTTCTTATCACCCTCTAGCTGCCTCCTGCGATACTGAGGCGCTTGGATTTCTGTCTGTACCACATTTGTAGACCCGTACCTGCAAACAAACAAAGAAAATTAATTTCGTGTCTTTATTTTATTTGGGTGATGAAACAAACAGCATTAATAACACAGTTTTTCTAATCGATGAATAAAATATAGTAGGAGGATACCTTAATCCTGCTGCTGTATTGCGACAGTAAGCAGCCCATTATTTTTTTCTGATTTAAAATTCCACTCCACAATGAGGATTACCTGTCGATTTTTCGGCAGTGACTCAGGCCAGCGCTGTAGTGTGCTCATGTTCTGGGGTCTTCGTCCCCCGCTCGCTATGTCCTGTGTGTGTGCGGATAAAACTCCGTCCCCTTTGGGAGGGACCGCTTTAATTTGTCGCTCGAACGCATCTGCTGCGGAAGCGTCTAATGAGCGCCTAGTGGCGCGGAATAATTACGGCTGCCGATGAGATCAACGTTCCGGCGCCAGACGATAATCGCGTCGCAATCGCGTAGGCTTTGTCTGCTGCTATCTGTCGCCGTGCGCAACGCTAAAGGGGGGGCTCTGGGGGGCCCCTAATAGCGGCAGACAAATCGCTGGGGTCCCTCGCGGCCCACCCACCACCCATGCGGTAACTACGCATTGTTATAATAACTCTGTTGAATTCTCCGGAAGTCTTGGCGTTCTAAGATATGGCGCAAAATCTTAGTCCATATACCCTACACACTTACGCAAGTCGGTTCTAATGTAACACTACAGACACTCTGGGCTGCAACTTAAAAATGCATGAAATTATCCGCCTGTTTTTCACATCCCTCTCTTTGATTCCATCTCTCATCGTTTGATTCTAATTAACGGTTCGGCTTTCCGTTTAGAAACATTGCATATGATTACTAACACTTATTGTATGACAGAGCTACCTGTGAATCCCAGTGACGTAATAGGTTTGGCTAGGCCTAGTTGCCATAAACTAATCCCAACAGTTTGAATTGTGGTGTTAGAAATGAATGTTGAAAATCAGATGGACTGATAAGGTAAGGAATGAGAAGGTTCTGCGCAGCATCGGAGAGGAAAGTCATGTGTGGTAAACAAGGAGAAGGGGCAAGATGATAGGACATTTGTTAAGACATGAGGGAATGACTTCCGTGGTAGTAAAGGGAGCTGTCGAGGACAAAAACTGTAGAGAAAGATAATAAATCCAGAAAATAATTGAGGACTTAGGTTGCAAGTGCCACTACGATATGAAGAAGTTGGCAAAGGAGAGGAATTCATGGCGGGCCGCATCAAACCAGAGGACGGATGACAAAAAGTAAAGGAAAATCATCCAAACAAATCAGCATACACAGGGATGGGTCTGCCACTAGCATAACGATCATTGCATGTAATCTATATAAATATAAACCAATTGCCGCTTATTACTCTGTCGTCCATAGGGGAGTCTGTTCGACAGTCATGTGAGGATATGTTTGTACGATTTTCCTGAGTGAACGATTTCTTGAATGTAAAATTTAAAATTTCAGTTTTCATTTTTCTACCTTCACATCTCACACCAGCCTGCTCAACAAGTGACTGGACCGGAGCATTACACCAGATTAGCGATTTCAATAGGATCAGCATTTCCTCGAGTTCACTGCCATTCTTTTGCTAAGGTATGACGGTGATGGTTGTTGTATGCTTTGCGTATAGATCTTTTCACAGACCCAAGAATATTTACTAACGTTTGATTGTCGGCATTTGCGTGTTCTCTTTTGAACCGAGCCGAGCGGAGTGGCCGTGCGGTTTAAGGCGCCATGTCACGGACTGCGCGGCCCCTCCCGCTGGAGATTCGAGTCCTCCCTCGGGCATGGGCGTGTGTGTTGTTCTTAGCGCAAGTTAGTTTAAGTAGTGTGTAAGTCTAGGGACCGATGACCTCAGCAGTTCAGTCCCTTAGAAATTCACACACGCACACACACACACACACACACACTCACTCTCTCACACACACACACACACACACACACACACACACACACATTATAAACCAATTGCCGCATGCAATTTTTTTTTTTGTCGTTGTGTTCGTAATTGTGAGGACAAGGTTTGTATGAAAGAATGCCGACCTCCGTGGCCGAGCGGTTCTAGGCGCTTCAGTGCGGAACCGCGCTGCTGCTACGGTCGCAGGTTTGAATTTTGCCTCGGGCGTGGATGTGTGTGATGTCCATAGGTTAGATTGGTTTAGGGGACTGATGACCTCAAATGTTAAGTCCCATAGTTATTAGAGCCATTTGAGCCATGAAAGAACATTTTTGGAGAAACCGCCGGAATGTCTGAAATTTGGGTGATATTTTTGTATGAAAATCTCAATGAAAGAATGGTGACGGTCGGTTTCACAGTTGTGTTGTCACATGTTTTCATAACGACAACCAATTCAAAATTGAGTGATAACATTTTGCGAAAAAGGAATACATTTGAAGGCGTCATTTCAGTACGTTATTGGCGGTGGTCATATGTTTGGTGTCTCACGAATATTGAATTGACTTTCATTAGTGGTAATTTGGTGTATTGCAAACATTCAGTCGATTTCTTTGGAAATAATGCAAACAGTGAGGCGTCGAAATGTCGATCGGCGTACGCGCAACACAGGTTAACTACATGATTATAGAATGAGGGCTTTCACGACCGGATGACATAATTGCTGATAAACCTTTCGGGATGTGAGTGTCATGGTCCAAGAAACCCTTCTGTTATCGACGTTTCGGCCAGGGCTGTGCTGGACATCTTCAGAGACGGCAAGACTCAGCCGAGGAGCGCCTCTGAAGATATCCGGTGCAGACCTGGACGAAACGTCGGGAACAGAAGAGTTTCTTGAACCACGACCTCACATCCCAAAAGGTTTACCAGAAGTAACTACATGATTGTCGAGTCAGTAAGGCCGTCGCGATCCACTGTGACTTCGGAACAACAGTTGCAGTCGGGTTCGACTCGTTCAGTGTACGTTTACGCACAAAATTATTTGGAACGTCGACAAAACAGACGATAGAATGTGTCAATTCGAACAGATACGGTCCAACAGTCGATCACGCCGCGGATGTATTGGTCGACTTCGTAACACTGTTTGTCAACACTGCAATGCTTTCAGGTTTCGACATAAACCACCAGTGCAGTGTTATGCGAACGGAAAGGTGAAATTACCTCAACTTACACCGCCACCAGGGCCACTGACATTATTGCTTTCTGGCCAAGAACCTCGATCGAAGTATTTCGTGCGGGGTACAACAGTTTCCTTCCAAATGACTTCGTTTGGGATGATTATTATCAATCAACGAGGATTTAATCCATCTGTATTTTGAGTGCACCATACATCACGTACACAAACCCAACAGACAAACAAACAACGATTTGCCAAAGAGTAAGGTGGATGTGGACAGAGTAATGAGGGAGAAGGAGATGGATAGAGAGAGAGAGAGAGAGAGAGAGAGAGAGAGAGAGAGAGAGAGAGACTGGGTAAGTGATGTACAGGGAGTGGGGCGGGAGTTGATAGATAGGGGAGGGAAAAGGAGGTGACAGACAAAAGCAGGGGGAGGAAGAGAAGGATAGAGAGAGGGGAGAGAAAGGGACCAGGATGTAAGTCCAATTCCCGTACATATTTAGCAATTGCGAAGTATTGCCGGATTCACTACTCCATAGCTCCTCCTAAACGAGTGGAACGATTTCCACCAATCTTAGTACCCATACCACTTAGTGTCTGGACATAATCGCCGTGGGAATAAGAACCACCTACCCATCAAAAGGATGGAGGTACTGCTGAATGTATTCGCAACACATTTTGCAGACAGTACCACATATACCCCTGAATGTACCTAGAAAACTATATCACTGCACGGCGTCCAGTTCCGAAGATATGTCATAAAGACTGAGCTCCGTGAAAACGATACTGAAGGGTGAAATCCACTACAGATACACGCGAAACGTGTGGACAGATTTTTATCAATATATTCATTATACGTCAATATAAAATGGTGCAAGCTGTTCGAGATTCTGAAAAAAGTAGGGGTAAGCTATAGGGAGAGACGGGTCATATACAATATGTACAACAACCAAGAGGGAATAATAAGAGTCGACGATCAAAAACGAAGTGCTCGTATTAAGAAGGGTGTAAGACAAGGCTGTAGCCTTTCGCCCCTACTCTTCAATCTGTACATCGAGGAAGCAATGATGGAATAAAAGAAAGGTTCAGGAGTGGAATTAAAATACAAGGTGAAAGGATATCAGTCATACGATTCGCTGATGACATTGCTATCCTGAGTGAAAGTGAAGAAGAATTAAATGATCTGCTGAACGGAATGAACAGTCTAATGAGTACACAGTATGGTTTGAGAGGAAATCGGAGAAACACGAAGGTAATGAGAAGTAGTAGAAATGAGAACAGCGAGAAACTTAACATCAGGATTGATGGTCACGAAGTCAATGAAGTTAAGGAACTCTGCTACCTAGGCAGTAAAATAACCAATGACGGACGGAGCAAGGAGGACATCAAAAGCAGACTCGCTATGGCAAAAAAAGCATTTCTGGCCAAGAAAAGTCTACTAATATCAAATACCGGCCTTAATTTGAGGAAGAAATTTCTAAGGATGTACGTCTGGAGTACAGCATTGTATGGTAGTGAAACATGGACTGTGGGAAAACCGGAACACAAGAGAATCGAAGCATTTGAGATGTGGTGCTATAGACGAATGTTAAAAATTAGGTGGACTCATAAGGTAAGGAATGAGGAGGTTCTACGCAGAATCGGAGAGGAAAGGATTATGTGGAAAACGCTGATAAGGAGAAGGGACAGGATGATAGGACATCTGCTAAGACATGAGGGAATGACTTCCATGGTACTAGAGGGAGCTGTAGAGGGCAAAAACTGTAGAGGAAGACAGAGATTGGAATACGTCAAGCAAATAATTGAGGACGTAGGTTGCAAGTGCTACTCTGAGATGAAGAGGTTAGCACAGGAATGGAATTCGTGGCAGGCCGCATCAAACCAGTCAGTAGACTGATGACCAAAAAAAAAAGTCAAATGTATGTGACATGGGCGTATCCTTGCAAACCTGTGGGGAGAAAGCTCCTGGACTGATTTCAACCAAACTTGGTACGCCTCTTCCTTAAAGCACTCCGTCTTCAGGCCACAAGTGGCCCACCGGGACCATCTGTCCGCACCCTTCTTCCTTATTACATTGAAAAAAGTATTGAGGGGGTAAGAAACATCAGCGTCGTATTGCGGAGTAATATCTAGGTAAAAATGGAAAAGCAAATTAACAATGTATCAGATGACGATCCGTTCGGATTTCTGAAAGATAAAGGCATCATAGGCAGTCTTGACGTTGCGGTTGATAATGGAAGCAGGAATAAAGAAAAATCAACACACTGCCATATGACTTGTCGACCTAGTAGAAACGTTCGACAATATGAAATGGTGCAAGATGTTCGAAATTGTGAGAAAACAGGGGGTATAGGTACCAGATACACGCCAAAAGCCATCTGTCTGATGTCTAAAACATGATTCACCCAAAAAGGCCACCTGTTAGGCAACTGTCACCACGCAGTGAACGTCCATTGTTGTACTAGCGTGCAAATTCCAGCTTCCGTCGCTGGTGAACGGTACACACCGTGGGCGCATAAATTGGGAACATGCTGGACGGATCCATAACCAATAACCAGCAAGGTTCGCACAATGGTCATTGAGGGCACACTGTTGACAGCCCCTTGGTTCATTCCCGTGGCCACTTGCTGGACAGTCGCACGACTATTTGCTCACACACACGTCCGCTGCTGCTAGTCACCACTATCATCTATGGTCTGTGCTGCAGCACATCTGCCTCTGCGCACGTTTTGGGCAGCGCCAATTTTCCATGCACCGTGTATGCTAACCACGGTGGCAGGCTAACATTTCACAAGCTTAGAAGTTTCGGAAACGCTCCCACCCTAGGCCCGAAAGCCGATGATCATGCGCTTTTGGGCGCCGTCTAAATCGCTTCGTCCCCCCCCCCCCTCCTCAACCGGTACCCGGTACACTCTGTGTGCCTTCCACGGCTACTACTGCCACCTGCAGCAGGGCTTTGTTACACCTTGACATTCAGCATAAACGGTAGTCACATTAATTTGACTGGACCGTGTAATACATGTATTGTATTCACGCTAGATAGTGTTCAAGATTTCGGTGGGACGCTAAACAGAACAGTGAGGTGAATATTGTACCAGCTGAGCCATCAACGAATATTACATAATGTAATTTTGTCAACCTTTTTGTTAAACAGCTTTTCATCCCGGGTCAATGCTTCTAGACTTTCGAGAACTACACTCCTGGAAACTGAAATAAGAACACCGTGAATTCATTGTCCCAGGAAGGGGAAACTTTATTGATACATTCCTGGGGTCAGATACATCACATGATCACACTGACAGAACCACAGGCACATAGACACAGGCAACAGAGCATGCACAATGTCGGCACTAGTACAGTGTATATCCACCTTTCGCAGCAATGCAGGCTGCTATTCTCCCATGGAGACGATCGTAGAGATGCTGGATGTAGTCCTGTGGAACGGCTTGCCATGCCATTTCCACCTGGCGCCTCAGTTGGACCAGCGTTCGTGCTGGACGTGCAGACCGCGTGAGACGACGCTTCATCCAGTCCCAAACATGCTCAATGGGGGACAGATCCGGAGATCTTGCTGGCCAGGGTAGTTGACTTACACCTTCTAGAGCACGTTGGGTGGCACGGGATACATGCGGACGTGCATTGTCCTGTTGGAACAGCAAGTTCCCTTGCCGGTCTAGGAATGGTAGAACGATGGGTTCGATGACGGTTTGGATGTACCGTGCACTATTCAGTGTCCCCTCGACAATCACCAGTGGTGTACGGCCAGTGTAGGAGATCGCTCCCCACACCATGATGCCGGGTGTTGGCCCTGTGTGCCTCGGTCGTATGCAGTCCTGATTGTGGCGCTCACCTGCACGGCGCCAAACACGCATACGACCATCATTGGCACCAAGGCAGAAGCGACTCTCATCGCTGAAGACGACACGTCTCCATTCGTCCCTCCATTCACGCCTGTTGCGACATCAGTGGAGGCGGGCTGCACGATGTTGGGGCGTGAGCGGAAGACGGCCTAACGGTGTGCGGGACCGTAGCCCAGCTTCATGGAGACGGTTGCGAATGGTCCTCGCCGATACCCCAGGAGCAACAGTGTCCCTAATTTGCTGGGAAGTGGCGGTGCGGTCCCCTACGGCACTGCGTAGGATCCTACGGTCTTGGCGTGCATCCGTGCGTCGCTGCGGTCCGGTCCCAGGTCGACGGGCACGTGCTCCTTCCGCCGACCACTGGCGACAACATCGATGTACTGTGGAGACCTCACGCCCCACGTGTTGAGCAATTCGGCGGTACGTCCACCCGGCCTCCCGCATGCCCACTATACGCCCTCGCTCAAAGTCCGTCAACTGCACATACGGTTCACGTCCACGCTGTCGCGGCATGCTACCAGTGTTACAGACTACGATGGAGCTCCGTATGCCACGGCAAACTGGCTGACATTGACGGCGGCAGTGCACAAATGCTGCGCAGCTAGCGCCATTCGACGGCCAACACCGCGGTTCCTGGTGTGTCCGCTGTGCCGTGCGTGTGATCATTGCTTGTACAGCCCTCTCGCAGTGTCCGGAGCAAGTATGGTGGGTCTGACACACCGGTGTCAATGTGTTCTTTTTTCCATTTCCAGGAGTGTATATGTTCAACGTACCGAACAAAGTTGCAATTTGATATGAAGGGGTTGAAAATCTTAACTCAGCCTGCATGTCTGAAAGGGTCATTGTTGGCCCTGTTGGCTATTACTAAATTAGCAGTTAGGAACTTAGCTCATGACACTATCCTCGTAATACTCATTTCTTACAGTGATTTGAATTTATCTCTGACGTGACAGAAACCAGAGTTTGTACAGTACGCAGTATTCAAGGTACTTATCTAATTTCACGTTCAATGAGCCAATTCCACCAAATATCCTAACGATGTTGAAAAAATTCCCTCAAAAAACCCGCGACCTATTCGCTCACGTCTTTCTCCGACAAAACCACTGCTTCGTTTCTAATAATTTTGAAGGCGACAGGATGCGAAACTCTAACTTTACCCCTTAATATTTAACTCCGAAAAAACCATCTAATTTGCATGGGTTTATATTAACAGATCTAGCTTTGTAGCTTCGTGGCATACTGACATCGTGTGCCAGAGTGGGACCCGAAACCCTGAACTCTGCCTTCCGCAGACAGGTGATCTGCCGGCTGAGCAATACAAATATACGACCAGCTCCCGCTTTACTTTCTTCACAACCTCTCACCTACATCAAAGATTTTCTTCCGCATATCTTTCTGCAGTGTCTCTGCTGGAGGAAAGTATATGGAACAGATAGTGTGGTGTCACCGCCAGACACCACACTTGCTAGGTGGTAGCCTTTAAATCGGTCGCGGTCCGCTAGTATACGTCGGACCCGCGTGTCGCCACTGTCAGTGATTGCAGACCGAGCGCCGCCACACGGCAGGTCTAGAGAGACGTCCTAGCACTCGCCCCAGTTGTACAGCCGACTTTGCTAGCGAAGCTACACTGACAAATACGCTCTCATTTGCCGAGACGATAGTTATCATAGCCTTCAGCTACGTCATTTGCTACGACCTAGCAAGGCGCCATGATCAGTTTATATTGAGATTGTAATTATGTATCATCAAGAGCGATGTTCTCCAATTATGAATTAAAGTTAAGTACTCCAGAAGCTATGTACTATTTTTGGCTACTATAATCCCTTGTCATTTTCCAGACCTCACGCCAGCCTGCGTGAGCTTAACGCGTGCATTTCGGCCTCCTCTAGCAACACGGTGTTGGCTCTTCTGCCAACACATCAGATAGTAGCAAATGTAAAAGTGCGAGAGCGCGTCATTAGTCATGCCTGGATTGATTGGCCGCTAAAAGCATCATCCGACAAACGTAAGGTTGCGGGTTGCAATCCTCGAACAGCATGCTACTTAATATGCCAGGAACTTTCGAAACAGCGAACAGTCCACTGCAGAATGAAACACTCGTGGTGAAATTTTAGATTTGACTTTTCTTGATCAATAGAAACAAGCACTTCCACTCCTATTAAGTTATAAATTCACGATGGATATTAAAAGTTAGTAAACCTGAAATAATAATGTTTTGTGTTTTGGTATATCTGAATTGCTTCTTTCAGTAACTTTAGTATTTTGTTTCTATTTTGTTGCAGAACGCGACCGTCAATTTGGTATTTCGCAGAGAGTTCAGCCCAAATGGACTGACTTTGCCCAGGAACATCTTGTAAACGCTACTGTTGGCGCAGGTAGAAGCAGGAATCTCCGCATCTGAACATCACAGACGGAACGCATTCGGTAAGTCATTATGTCAGATAACTTCTACACTAATCTGATTAACATGTGCCAACGTGAATTTTATTCACAGACGGCATCTGCTTAGTTTTATACCTTTCTGTTCCAATCAATTAAATTGTTTTACGCCAAATCACATCTTTCACTTCGTATATTAAATCGAACACTATGTACTTACATTTATCAGATTTCTAAAGATGATGAGTGCTTTGGAGTGCGAAGCAAGATTCTCCACATTGATCAACATCTGCATCCATGCTCTTCAAGCCATCGTGAAGTGCAGGGCCGATGATTCTGCCCTTTCTATTCGCATATGAAAAGTAGTAAGGGGAAGGGAGGAATAACTCTGTTTAACTACCCTTCTGAGCGCATTATAATTGGCCTAATTTTGACTTGACAGTCTCAATGGTGGCTTTACGCAGGTAGCTTTAGTACATTTCTAAGTCAAGAGGAAGTGTTCAAAGTAAGTTGTCCAGTAACAGTTTACAGCTGTCTTCAACCATCCGCCATTTCACGTTTTCACCATTCGGTGACGCTCGCTCCTGACTGAAACAAACCCTTGAATGAACGTGTCGCTCTTCTTTGAATACGCCCAACACAGCCTGTTAACTCCATTTGGTATGGGTCACAAATGATTGAGCGGTACCTTAGGATACGTCACACAACTGTTTCGCAAGTGATCTCAATACTAGGATGTGAAGGGTCCGCAGGGAAAAGGGAGAAGGGGGGAGGAGGGTTTGGGATGTGAATGGTCCTCTATATTGGGTGGTGGAACTAAGTTGCTACTGATGAGAAAGGCCCTCAGCTCTTCACACAGAGCGTGGTTGCAGTTGTTATGTTCAGTACATAGGGGAGATTGAGGCACATTGTCCATAGGGGCACGAAAGCCAGTTGATGTTTAATTTAGTTAAACTGCCGTTAGAATACGCCACCGACCAAGGAGGTTGGCAGTAAAAAGCACCATTGTCTTCCCACAAACGCCTCATGTAGTTAGAGTGCCGACCGAAAAAGGCAATGAATTTTATTTTATTTCCTCAATATATAGTATTGTGTACCTCCAGATAACGATCTTACTAAATGAATATCTACAACGATGAATGTGATTAGATTCAGGATTATTCTGACATTGTATAAATCGATAAATGTTTAAAGCATTTTCGTAAACTAACTACAATAATTCATAAATGGTGATACGGCCAATGCTCCACATCGCCAATCTTCCCTGCTACCTTTTGTAAGTATGTACTTTTATTTCCATTAAGAAGCTCAACATAGTTGAAGTCTACGTCACATCAAACGCGGTCTTTACGTAAACAAATTCTTTCCTACATTGATTCTATGAATTTTTTTGCTCGTTTGACTTTTAGCAATGACTGTGTACATAGCAGGCAGACCTAAACCTAATGCTGTTCGTTGTGGTTCAGTTGTTGAAGGTGGTCCTTCAGCTGCTCAAGCAAACAATGGTAGGCATGTCCTTTCAGTAACAACGCCGTTATCGTCAAATGCCACAGCATCTAAGCAACTGTGCTTGGTTGTTGTGTCTCACATAGTAAAACTAGTGAAATAAAATGCAGAAAGGAAGTATGTGAGTAGGAGGACAAAGAGAGAGCTGTTGCATTTTGTTAGTGTGGGATGCCTACATGTTGGCAGGGTTGCCCTCAGGGGGTTAACCTATTGTTCTTCTTTGATTGACAGGCCATTAACCTATTGTTCTGCTAAACAGATTAAGACCTCTGCAGATATCCTTCCATTTGATTGACAGGACCTTAACCTATTGTTCCTCCACTCCCTCTCCCTCTTCACCTCCCCATCCACCTCCCAACCCCTCAGGAAACCCCTAACCCACGTACCCCCTGCCCCTCACTGATACAGATACACTTCAGGTCTTCATTATTCAAATAGGCCCCTCTCACTCTTATCAGTCAAATTGATAAGAGTGAGAGGGGGTTATTCCATTAATGCAGACCTGAAAGTATACTTATACCTTTTCAACCAAATTGATAATAGTGAGATGGGGCTATTTGAATAATTCAGATTCGTGAAAGTGTTCCTGTGTCAGCGATGGGCAGGTTGGGGTGGTGAGTTGGAGGTTTCCTGAGAGTCTGGGAGGAGGAGGCGGAGAAGGGATTGAGGGATAATAGGTTAAGGACTTCTGAATAAAACATAAGGATATCCCCAGGTAGTCTTAATCTTCTTAGCAGAACAATAGTTTAATGACATGTGAATCAAAGGAGAACATTAGGTTTACCCCAGAGTGCATACATGCCTCTGATATAGACAACCTGCTCTAACAAAATGCACCAGCTCTCTCTTTGTCCTCCTACTTAAGTGTAAATAATAAGGTTCTTTAAGATGAATATGAGGTAGCCATGTGTCTGTCACAACAGTTGGGTAATGATGTGGTTCAATGTGTTATACAGGTTGTAATTTGTGGACATATCTATAATGTGGTAAAAATGGTATGAAAGAACTTTTCTGTGAATATTTGGTCTGCAAAGATGGTAAGTAGGCTGTTTAGATTTTTATATTGGTAATGCCACGTAGCGCTCTGTATGAAAATCACTGGCTGTGCTGTGTGCAGTCTGTGGCTAGTTTGCATTGTTGTCTGCCATTGTAGAGGGGCAGCTGGATGTTAACAGCGCGTAGCGTTGGGCAGTTGGAGGTGAGCCGCCAGCAGTGGTGGATGTGGGGAGAGAGATGGCGGAGTTTTGTAATTTGTCATGAACTGCTATATATATTATGACTATTAAGGTAAATACATTGTTTGTTCTCTATTACTATCTTTCATTTGCTAACTATCCCTATCAATAGTTAGTGCCTTCAGTAGTTTGAATCTTTTATTTAGCTGGCAGTAGTGGCGCTCGCTGTATTGCAGTAGTTCCAGTAACGAAGATTTTTGTGAGGTAAGTTATTTGTGAAAGGTATAGTTTAATGTTAGTCAGGGCCATTGTTTTGTAGGGATTATTGAAAGTCAGATTGCGTGGCGCTAAAATTATTGTGTGTCAGGACAGTCAGCACAGTCATGTATAAATAGTTCTAAGGGGACGTTTCATAAGATAATATTGGTCACTAAGACGAAGCCTGCTAAAAATTCTGGACATATTTGTCTGTCAAACTGTTATTATAACAATAATTTCACCATTTATGACTAGTAGTATTGCAGAGCCTATGTTTTTCCGATTTACGATGTAGTGCCATTCGAAAATGCACGCATGTTCGAAGGGACAGGCACTGAGGCGACTATAGCCGTTATGAAATACGAGAAATATATTCGAAGTTGTGAATATGGACCACTATCAGTTGTACCAATGGAATGACAACAATGAAAATTTGTGTCGGACTGGGACTCGACCTGATTTCCCGCTTTTCAAGAGCAGTTGCCTTAGCGTTTTTTCCCTTAACCAGTTTTTTACAACGAACTTAATTTTTATTTATTTATTTATTTATTTTTTAAGCAAAAAGCTGTAAATGGTGGAAATCATACAACAGGTTCATATATTACATGTGATCATTAACAAAAAGAGAAGCAATTAAAATCAGACAGGACGCCCCCCAGGCGAAAATAATGAGGTGCAGTGAACATCAATAACAAACAAAACGTAAACAGAAGTAAAAACGCCGCCCTGGAGAAACAAACTAAATGGCATCCGCCAACTTGGGAGTAGATGCACTCAGGTATGTTCCGGGATGGTCTCCTCATAGAATATTAATAACTGGTCAGAGTACTAGTATTACACACTCACAATGAAATCACCTTCTCATATCCGGGACACTGCATCTGAAAGAAAGGGCCAGCCGGGGTGGCCGAGCGGTTCTATGCGCTACAGTCTGAAACCGCGTGACCGCTACGGTCGCAGGTTCGAATCCTGCCTCGGACATGGATGTGTGTGATGTCCTTACGTTAGTTAGGTTTAAGTAGTTCTAGGTCCTAGGAGACTGATGACCTCAGAAGTTTAGTCCCATAGTGCTCAGAGCCGTTTGAACCATTTTTTTGAAAGAAAGGGGAGGGGGGTCCAAGAAGACACTAGGCACTACCGAAAATGTTTGCATAGCATTGACGGTATATATTGTGCATGGGAAAGGTAAAACGATGTTGCAGGAATATCAAAAAAGTCAAAAATCCTTAACTCCTTCATGGAACAAATAAGAGATCGATACGCCTTTTATCCAGTTCACCGCATTGGTCTTCATACGTGGGAAATAAGTCTTCATTTGGGAACAGAAGTGTCTTCGATGCAATGGCGATTTTCTAAACCATCTCCCACACCTTTGCAAAAGATCCACACATCACTGGATGTTCACCCATGTTAGGCATGTGACAATGGAGGCAAAATGGCGAATCTGTCATGTTAATGGACTGTAGGTGAAGCTATGTCCTGCATTTGACATTGACAATCAAATACCAGGTCCTACGAGTGTTCGTGTCGAGGAGAACATGGTTCACAGAACTCCAGACCACCGGCAGTGAGACCTCAGAATACTGGTTTTGCACCACGTTGCGAGTACGATCCTTCGTCATTAGGCGATAAGTATCACGTATTGTAGGGTACCTAGCACTAGGCAAGTCGCTATGGAAATAATTGTATTCGATAAAAAAAGGTCCTGATATACGAGGTGCATTCAAGTTCTAAGGCCTCCGATTTTTTTCTAATTAACTACTCACCCGAAATCGATGAAACTGGCGTTACTTCTCGACGTAATCGCCCTGCAGACGTACACATTTTTCACAACGCTGACGCCACGATTCCATGGCAGCGGCGAAGGCTTCTTTAGGAGTCTGTTTTGACCACTGGAAAATCGCTGAGGCAATAGCAGCACGGCTGGTGAATGTAAGGCCACGGAGAGTTTCTTTCATTGTTGGAAAAAGCCAAAAGTCGCAAGGAGCCAGGTCAGGTGAGTAGGGAGCATGAAGAATCACTTCAAAGTTGTTATCACGAAGAAACTGTTGCGTAACGTTAGCTCGATGTGCGGGTGCGTTGTCTTGGTGAAACAGCACACACGCAGCCCTTCCCGGACGTTTTTGTTGCAGTGCAGGAAGGAATTTGTTATTCAAAACATTTTCGTAGGATGCACCTATTACCGTAATGCCCTTTGGAACGCAATGGGTAAGGATTACGCCCTCGCTGTCCCAGAACATGGACACCATCATTTTTTCAGCACTGGCGGTTACCAGAAATATTTTTGGTGGCGTTGAATCTGTGTGCTTCCATTGAGCTGACTGGCGCTTTGTTTCTGGATTGAAAACTGGCATCCACGTCTCATCCACTGTCACAACCGACGAAAAGAAAGTCCCATTCATGCTGTCGTTGCGCGTCAACATTGCTCGGCAACATGCCACACGGGCAGCCATGTGGTCGTCCGACAGCATTCGTGCCACCCACCTGGATGACACTTTTCGCATTTTCAGGTCGTCATGCAGGATTGTGTGCACAGAACCCACAGAAATGCCAACTCTGGAGGCGATCTGTTCAACAGTCATTCGGCGATCCCCCAAAACAATTCTCTCCACTTTCTCGATCATGTCGTCAGACTGGCTTGTGCGAGCCCGAGGTTGTATCGGTTTCTTGTCACACGATGTTTGGCCTTCATTAAACTGTTGCACCCACGAACGCACTTTCGACACATCCATAACTCCATCACCACATGTCTCCTTCAACTGTCGATGAATTTCAATTCGTTTCACACCACGCAAATTCAGAAAACGAATGATTGCACGCTGTTCAAGTAAGGAAAAAGTTGCCATTTTAAGTATTTAAAACAGTTCTCATTCTCGCCGCTGGCGGTAAAATTCCATCTGCCGTACGGTGCTGCCATCTCTGGGACGTATTGACAATGAACGCGCCCTCATTTTAAAACAATGCGCATGTTTCTATCTCTTTCCAGTCCAGAGAAAAAAAAAATCGGAGGCCTTAGAACTTGAATGCACCTCGTATCAGAGGGAGGCAGAAACATGTGCTACTGCAACAGGCAGTACTCGGGAGGCAGGGGCCAGTTCATCAATCAGGCTTCACGTTAATCCGGTTCGGTGGCGAGTCCATGATTTAGCCATCGTACTTACATAAAGAGCGTGTTGTCTTAGACGGACGTTGACAACACCAAGGCCGCCATCTCGATAAGGAAGAGATAGTGTGCTGTAGGGTCTTCGATGATGAGACCTGCACTTACAAAGCAGACAATCGCCGCCTGCACAGCCTCTGTATTATTGCCCCTTGGCATCGGTGAAATCTGTGCCAGATGGGGTAGTTGCGAAGCCCAGTGAGTGTTAACAAAATCCATCCGTTTTGTCATGACCAATGGTCACAGGAGGTTGCCACGAATACCCGTGCGGATAACTGGAAGGAGGCGTTTATAGTTAAGTGAGGACGTCAGCTGTATCTCACGTGTGAAGGTGATCCCCAAACCTCTGAGCTAGTCTAGTAATGGCAATGTGACCACGCTCCCTGCTGGAAGACCTCTACCAACAAACACAGCACCAGACTTCGTCAGATTCCCACGGCTTCCTGCAGCAGTCTTATATTGGTTGATCCATTCTGGTGCCCCTCGTACATCATCTCCTGATAGAACCAGGAACAGCAGTTCATTTGTGTACGCGTACGCGGCAGATGAAAGCCTCCCGTTCGTTGTGATCCCAGTCAGCCGGCACCACAAACCGTGTAACAGTCGCTCAAGGGCGATGGGGTAAATGGGCATCGACAGAGGACATCCTTGGTAAAACGACCGCATGATAGTAACACGGCCCGTCACGTGGCCATTGGCCAGCACTCGCGACGTGGCACATCAGAGGAGTCACAAGGCGATATATATAAATTTGTGGGGAAAGGTCATCCGTCGCAGCACGTTCTGTAGAAAGTCATGAGTCGCTCTATCAAAGACGTCGTCAAACTGTACCGTCGTTAAGGCACCGCGAATGCCGCACGTCGTTGTCAGGGCTGTGATGTTACGACAACCACTTAGCGCCACGGACAAAGCACGCTTGATACATAGAAACGAAGGCTGGCAGCAAGAATACGGGTAAAAATCTTGAAGTCACAATTTAACTTGGTCAAAGACCGATAATGTCCAGTTCTCCCACCCCCCGGTCGGCTTGCGGACAAGAATAGCTGTCCTTCTACGAATTCAGGTGCGACTAGCAGATCAGGGTTTATCTGTTCTTGATACATCACAGTTCAGTGTCAAGCAGTGATGACGTGGGATGCGCGGTAAAACTGCAGCAGAAAGACGTCAGATCCCAGGGGTTTGTTTACCACACTCTTATGGAGAGCTCATAGACATCATCAGCCTTACTTACCGCTGTGAGAATCTGTACAGCAGCCCCATAGAGGGTTTCTGTCAAGGAGTGGAGGACAACATTTTAGCTGTGGTCTTGTCGTTTCTGCACATGTAACTTTATGATGGTCCACTTGCTTGTCGAGGGCATTGATGACCATTATCCAACACAGCTGCTTCTCTCGGATGTTCACAGAAGCACCAAAGAAACTGGTATAGGCATGCGTATTCAAATACAGAGATATGTAAACAGGCAGAATACGATACTCCGGTCAGCAACGCCTACATAATACAATAAGGATTTGGCGCAGTTTTTAGATCGGTTATTGCTGTTACAACGTCAGATTATTAAGCTTTAAGTGAGTGCGAACGTGGTGTTATAGTCGTCGCACGAGCGATGGGACGCAGCATCTCCGCGTTAGGGATGAAGTGGGGATTTTCGCATACGACAATTTCACGAGTGTTCCGTAAATATCAAGAAACCGGTAAAACATCAAATCTCCGACATCGCTGCGGCCGCAAAAAGGTCAGGGGAGAATATATGCAGTTGGTGTGATACGGTACCTCTGATAGGTCTAGAAACGACTCTGAAAAGTGACAAGCACGTAGGCATCTTGTCTGATAACCTGTATCCATTAATGTCCATTGTACATTCTAACGGACTTGGGCAACTCCAGCACGACAATGCGACATTCCACACGTGCAGAATTGCTACAGAGTGTCTCCAAGAACACTCTTCTGAGTTTAGACACTTCCGCTGCCCACCAAACTCCTCAGACATGAACATCAGAAGCGCAGATAGTAAATAATGAAAATATCAATATTCAAACCATTCCAGGGATGCCTTGCAACGTGCTCTTCTACAAGGATCTCCACTCCCTCGTATTCTATCGGATTTTTGAACAACCCTGCGGGATTCGTGGTGTAAAATCCCTCTAGTACTTCAGACATTAGCAGAGTCCCTGCCATGTCCTATTGTGCCCTTCTACGTGCTCGCGGGGCCCTACACGATGTTAGGCAGATGCACCAGTTTCTTTGCCTCTGCAGTGTATCTTCCTTTCCTCTAGAGCTAATCACGTTTGCCGGCACTGCTTAATATCCAGGGAACTTTCGTCCTTCGTTGCTGGAATGGTTTGAATACTGATATTTTCATAATTTAGTATCTGCGCTTCTGATTCATATCATGAACTATACAAATATTTAAAGGAACCTTGGACTACCTTTACTATGTTGCTGTTCTGCCGACCATCTTAGCCAATGAAATGTGCTATCCATCAGATATGTGTTTCCGTTTTGTTCAAGAAATTGCGATGGTAATATTAAGATTCTCGAGAAAACGTTTCCAAACTAGTTTTTTTATTTCCTCGTATCGCTGTTATCGTTTACCTATTTGCTGTTCCTTGTTACAACTCAGGTTTTCTTTCCTTGTAGTGAAAAAGTTTTGGAAATCATATCAGCTTCTGAACAGTAGCTCCTAAAAATGGCACTATTTGGGATCTGCATGTTTTTTCTTTTAAAATATCTTTTCATTAGGATGAATAATTCTAAAACATAGTTAAATGGGGAAATATTCAGTAAAGAAAGGTATGTTTTTCAACTTATGGGATGTTTCTCTTTTCGAAACTTCGAGTTTCTTTTATATCTGACTAAATTGAGTTTTACATGTTTCAAAAATCCTTTTGACCAATTTAGAAACTCTTCAGTATTTGACGATTCTGTTTCAGGTTTAACTTTAGCTGTGCAGAAAATTTGTCATTATAGTCTCTAATCTGTATATTGAGCAAGCAGTAAAGGAAAGAAAAGAAGAGTTTGGAGTAGGTATTAAAATCCATGGAGAAGAAATATAAACTTTGAGGTTCGCCGATGACATTGTAATTCTGTCAGAGACAGCAAAGGACTTGGAAGAGCAGTTGAACGGAATGGAAAGTGTGTTGAAAGGAGGATATAAGATGAACATCAACAAAAGCAAAACGAGGATAATGGAATGTAGTCGAATTAAGTCTGGTGATGCTCAGGGAATTAGATTAGGAAATGACACACTTTAAAGTAGTAAAGGAGTTTTTCTATTTGGGGAGCAAAATAACTGATGATGGTCGAAGTAGAGAGGTCGAAGAAGACTGGCAATGGCAAGGAAAGCGTTTCTGAAGAAGAGAAATTTGTTAACATCGAGTATAGATTTAAGTGTCAGGAAGTCGTTTCTGAAAGTATTTGCATGGAGTGTAGCCATGTATGGAAGTGAAACATGGACGATAAATAGTTTAGACAAGAAGAGAATAGAAGCTTTCAAAATGTGGTGCTACAGAGGAATTTTGAAGTTTAGATGGGTAGATCACATAACTAATGATGAAGTAGTGAATGGAATTGGGGAGAAGAGGAGTTTGTGGCACAACTTGACTAGAAGAAGGGATCGCTTGGTAGGACATGTTCTGAGGCATCAAGGGATCACCAATTTAGTACTGGAGGGCAGCGTGGAGGGTAAAAATCGTAGAGAGGGACCAAGAGATGGATACACTAAGCAGATTCAGAAGGATGTAGGCTGCAATAGGTACCGGGAGATGAAGAAGCTTGCAAAGGATAGATTAGCATGGAGAGTGGCATCAAACCAGTCTCGGTACTGAAGACCACAACAACAACAACAGTCTCTAATCTCTGACCTGCATAAATGGAAATATTGAGATATCCTTTCCTTTCGAGGGGGTGAGATTAGAAAGAGACAGAGCAAGAGAGAGAGAGAGAGAGAGAGAGAGAGAGAGAGAGAGAGAGAGACAGAGAGAGAGAGAGAGAGAGACCATTTGGAAGAAACAAGTTAATAATTTCCTGTTCTTGTATGTCTTTTCAGTATAATGCTCATATCATCTTAGAAACAACTTATGCTGTTTGTATTATTTTACTTGTCCTAGAAAGAACAGTGGAACTATCGTGTGGCCTTTTGAAACAACGTGATTGATTTATTGCGAGTTATGAACAGAAGATTAGAAACCTCTTTCAGTTACTGTTGTTACTGTTCTTTCAGTGGTTCTCATTTCTAGAATGCTCGTATTCATACACAAAGAAAGTAAATAAAGATAGACAGTACAATTAACATATCTGGCAGTTATCGATTTTTATAAAACCTGTAATTTTTCCACACCAAACTCCACAAATTAAATTAACGATTTTCGGCGACGATACAACACAGCAGATGCTAATAGAGTGCCTATAAAAATTAACTACAACACTGTTACCGTCTGTAAGTAGAAGCAAAGCGGCTTTTATGCTACTGAATTAAAGTTAAAAGGAACAATAACGGTCCTAAAATTAGGCCTTGTGGAACAAAGTGTATGATTTATAACGACGAAACCCCACAAACCAGACAATGGACTTGTGGAGCTCCAACATAGCAGTGTTAGGGATGATGAAGTCTTTGAGCGAGAATCGCGTTATACGCGCTGCAGGGCGTGTACCTTCCAACCTCTGCAACGTCTGAAAGCGCCGGAGCGGTGCATGGGAGGCGATGGTGCGTGAGATACTACGCCTGGCGGGAGTTGCGGTTTCCGCGGCGGCGCTGCGTGATCGGATAACGTAATTGGAACCCCACATGAGTTGTTCACATTTTCAGTTCACGGAAAGATAGACCCCTTTGTGCGGTGCGCCGTAATGCCGTGACGTGACGTGTTGCAGAGATGGGTTCGGGTGATGGAAAAGAGTTTTACGTCGACCACGAGAGCTGCCGCACTTTTCATAAAGGCACGAACTCGGTGAGATATCCAGCCTGTTACACACTGCCGGCTGAGTGGCATGATATTGCAACACAGGGGCGGGTTGTTAATTTGCAGAAATAATATTATCTGTCGTAAAACCGCCTTATGGAAGGTGACTGGAGCAAAAGAAAAAAACTCTAACATCCGTGTGAATGCTCTCAGAAATAACACCTCCCAGAACGCACTCAATTTTGCCAGTCATCCATTACAACGCACAGGATATGATGTGTTAAAGATTTTCATTTCTTATCCGTAAAATACACTGATTTATTTTGGAGCTATCAGCCTGTTTCAGAACTACTTGATAGGATACGAAATGAACCAAGGAAAGCAATCACATTGATTTTACATTTACAGCGTACGTTGTGGAACAGTGGAAGTCTAACACTGAACCTTGTAAACACGTAAAAAGGGAAAGATACATTTATCGTTATTATTATTCCTCAAGATTAAAAGTCAAATTTAATTTTAGCTCTCTATTTGTACCTATCAGTCCATAAATTTTCTCCGTTATTTCTTGTTCCAGTACATGTCTGAGTTCCTTCTGTTCATGTGGTCGTTGGTTTCCACTTCCTGTTCGCTCCGGGTGGTACCCTATCCATTATCTGTTGCGGCTATCTCTCCCTGACATCCCTTCCGTAATTCCATACCATATGAGTTGTTTTTCTTTCAGAAAGTCACTAATTGAATTTTCTTTCTGGTGACTTTATTTATGACCCTTTCTGCAGACCGTCTCCAAACGTTCCTTTCAGTTGTCCTCAATCTTTTCATTAACTGGGATTTAATTTTCCCTGCTTCTCATCCATATATAACAATGCTTTTAATAATTATTTTGAAGATTTTTCTTTTATTTTGTTTCTAAGTTGCTGAGCCGATCAAATGCCGTTTACTTTTCCACTAGTGAATATTTCGTCATTTATTCTTGATCTTTTTTCCCTATATTTTTTACCATCAGGTATGATTTTTACTTCCAAATACATGTGGTCTTCAGTACGTTTAATAGTTCAAATACTATCTGCAAGCATCAAGTCTTGACTGACTCAGAAAACTGTTCTGTTTACATGAAATAGTAACTTGTTCCTCCTATCACCACGCAGTTTTTTTTATATTCATGTTGATCTGAAGTTTCCTTTCTGATAAATCTGTATTAATTTTCCTGACGATACATTCAGTTTCTTCTTCATTATGTGTCAAAATCAACTGGTCATCAATAAATTGTAATGGATGTGTAGTACTAACGTATATGGAGACATTCCTTTTCTTACATTATTTCTTCCGATTATCTAACTATTTATAAAGTGTGGCGAACAGCTGCAGCCCTGATGTAATCCTTATGTAAGTTTAAATCCATCAGACAGCAAGATTCGTATTTTTATTCTTGCTGTAAAATTTTCACGTGGATTCTGAAGTGCTTTTTTCATCAGATTTTTCTCCGTCTATAGGTATTAACTGAAGGGGCGTACATTCGACAAGTCCTTGCTAGATTTTGTGGCTTACGTCGCACGAGGTGTCTATGTACTTATCACGCAATTCAAGTAACTTGATAAAAGAGTGTACTGCAATCAGTGAAACATGTCTCACGAAAGAAGTGCAGATAATCGTTAATGATATAGTTGTGAGATATTATTGATAATCTGCACTATAGGTCTAATCTTTTTACTGTTCGTCTAGTAACTTGCATTTCTTTCTGTGATATCTGAAAGCCCTTAACCGTAACTGCCAATTCGTCAGAAAGTGATACAGAATCCTACAGTTGATTCTTTCTGTACTGTTCTATAACACTCCCGGTGATTAACGTATGTGTATTTAAAGAAAGACGTTCCGAAACTGCCACAAGCTGCAGCAGTGTGTAATATTTTAAGGGGAAACTAACGACCGCACCCAAGTCACAAATACCATTACATCAATTTGAAGTAATGGTCCTTAATGCTGCTGCTAGATGTAGTTAATTACTTGACGCTAAGGAACCTTCCTTTAACCGCATGTAATGGTATCCGTTACTTCAGACTGGTCGCTAATCCATCCACTATCTTTTGGACACGAGTGAACCAACGGGAATACGTGTTATTCTATGTCTTAGTGTAGAGGGGAGGCTGCTAATGGTTTCAAGAAATTCTTATAACTACAGTTTGCACCTTTACTTTGTGCTGTCTCCAAGTTACATTGAAATCTATTTTCGCAGGCCAGAGTAGATCAGGTTATGGTTGTGGAAAGGGGCCAAAATCAGTTACTATCAGATTCACAAAACACACACGAACTTTATTTTCCTAAAACCATTTAATCACACATGCCCTTAAAAGGATTCAAAAGAATCGGGCTAAAAGCCCAAACACAGGTTATTACAATTGCTTTAAGGAATACGCGCGGCTGAAGGCCTTACTTAAAAAAGAAAGTCTTACGCAAATACTCGGCTGAAGGCCGCACGCTAGACACAGAAGATCTGAGGCTTAAGGCATGGATAGTAAGGATTTGCAATGGGTAAAATCCCTTTCTTTCTTTCTTAATAAAAAAATTAAATTAACCCTTTCAGACCCTCTGGCTACAATTGTGTACATTAGCTTTTACAGTCTGTTAGCTGCAACAAAAGTATTTCTTCCCTAGGCGAACCTGAGCTACACACTCGTAAATGTTCAACTTTCTCATCACGCGCAAGTGCTGCCAACCGTTGGGCATCACTGTAAAAATATCCGCAAGTCAATGTAGCAGCGTGCAGCAACTCGTGACCACCAGAATCCATGGTTCGCTAGATTCCAGTGTATAATTGAATATTGTTGTTGTTATTTTACATGGAAATTATTGAATGATCATTTTACTATTTATCAGAATAGAGAATATTTCATAATTAGTTATTTTAGTCCTTAAAGTGAAGCCAAGTAAACAAAGTACGTTTTGGAAACGGGTGCATATCTTTGTATAAATCTTGCTCCTAAAATCATTAAAAAATCACCTAAAACCACTACCACATAAAGAAAAATTTTTCTTCCTCTAGAAAAAATTCGGGTCCGAAAGGGTTAAGCAAGAACCTTCAAACTTTTAATTTAAGAGGGCTGAAGGCCTTACCTTGACATTAAAACAAACTAAATTAATACACGGCTGAAGGCCTGGCACAGTACTTGTGACTAAAAGGAAGTCACAATCTAAAACAACAGTGCTGCTGAGAAGTGATCCAAGGGTCGGCCTGAGAGGTAACTCTAACGTAATTTTAGGTGAGACAGGCAGCCAAGCGTAATACTAAATAATCGGATGGCAACCCGACCCAGAGACGACTGAAGGACCGACCAACAACCTAATCAATTCCCTTCCTCTCGACCAACAGCATCACAACGGAAAAATCAGCGAGAACGGGGATACCAGCAGCATTACGCCTTGAAAATTGGCGTCTAAATACAGTCAAGACACAGTAATCACTCAGAAATATGAACAACACCAAAGGCTGTCAAACCACACGTAGAGGAAACACACACTCGCTGCTCTGTCCCAACCGACCGACTGCCAACTCCAGTACGAAGACAACTGCTCAGTGCAAATCACAGAAGCTACACACAGTTCCACGTAAACACTTGCACCAAGAACTCTGACAATTCTAAAACCAATCAAAACAAGGAGAAATCACACGCCAACACACACACCGAGTTCACATACGCGATTGGCGACGAAATACACGTCGCTCGATGAGACGACCGACCGAACGACCAACCAAGATCGTACCCACTCAATTTGTGTGTGTCGGCAACGATCAAGCGAGTCATGGCTATCCGGAGCTCAGTACAGCTCCATCACGACTCTTTGATGTCCGTTCGGAACTCGGAGACACGGCGACCCGGGCACACCGGCTCGGACCCAACCAGGCAGACGTAACTATTGCCCACTGTGTGGTGTCACCGCCAGACACCACACTTGCTAGGTGGTAGCCTTTAAATCGGCCGCGGTCCGCTAGTATACGTCGGACCCGCGTGTCGCCACTGTCAGTGATTGCAGACCGAGCGCCGCCACACGGCAGGTCTGGAGAGACGTCCTAGCACTCGCCCCAGTTGTACAGACGACTTTGCTAGCGATGCTACACTGACAACTACGCTCTCATTTGACGAGACGATAGTTAGCATAGCCTTCAGCTACGTCATTTGCTACGACCTAGCAAGGCACCATTACCAGTTAATATTGAGATTGTGAAACCTGTACAGTCAAGAGCGATGTACACCAATTATGGATTAAAGTTAAGTATTCCAGCAGCAACGTACCTTATTGGCTATATTAATTACATTGTCATTTTCCAGACCTCATGCCAGCCTGCGTGAGCTTAAAAGCGTACATTTCGGCCTTCTCTAGCAATACGGTGTTGGCTCTTCTGCCAACACAATACACTGGCCACGACATCTCTGCACCAAGGAAGGAACCGATCCACGTCCGGTAAGATGCCCAACTGACGAGGCCCAGAAACGGTCAAAAGACCAAATACACGTCGCCCGATGAGATGTCCGACCAACCAACGGTCGTTTTCCCGCTCCAGTCTCCTTCCGCCGGACAGTGCATGTGTGTCGCCAGCGGTGGACGAGTACTGGCTGCCCGGACCTCACTGGCGCTGCGTGCCGACTAAACTCACGGCACACCGGAAATACTCGCGGTCGCTCCAAAGATCATACGACAGTGCTCTTATCGACAGCGCTGCTGCTGCCACTCACGGACAGGCTGGCCTGCAACATAGTTACGCCAGCAAATCGACTAAGGAACGGGACGGCAGTACCGCAAAGACAAGATGGCCCAGCTGTTGGCGGAAGACATGCATTTCTGTCACACTGAACGATTCTCTTCAGTAGTCATTGGTCCCTTTCTTGCAGGATCTTTTACCGTCCGCAGCGGCGTCGGAGACTTGATGTTTCACCGGATTCATGATAATCACGGTACGCTCGTGCAATGGTCGCACTGGAAAATGTCCATCTCTACCTCGGAGATGCTGCGTCCAACCGCTCGTGCGCCGACTGTAACGCCAGGCTCAAACTCACTTAAATATTTGACAATTTGCCATTCTAGCAGCAGTAACCGATCTAACAACTGTGCCAGATACTTGTTGTCTTATATAGGCGTTGTCGACCGCAGAGCCATATTCTTCCTGTTTATATATCTTTGTATTTGAATACGTGTGCCTAAGCCAGTTTCTTTGCCACTTCAGTCTATATATGAAAGCACCTGCCTGGGTCTATATTTTGCTGACTACTGGGAAACTATATGTTGTTAGAAATATTCAATTTGGTTTCTGTAAAAGACAGTTAACCAATGGGCAAGCTTAAGTATTAGAGTTATGAAACATAACGTCCGTTGCTCTATTTAATTATAGCTTTCTGATGAACTATAATTGAGAGTAGTCGGATAGCATCATTTTAATTGGGACTGTTCAATTTTGTATTAAGGCCAACCCTTTATCTCGGACTTAGTAACCGCCGAGCAGTGTCCCTTTAGAAAACAAGCAAAACCTTACGATATAGAGATCCATTCAACTTGTATAGTTGCTCTGTCCACTGAATTGTAAGTTTTCTGTACGTCTAGTAGTTTCCCCAAAGATGTCTTCGGAAACTTCAGATGTACTTATGAAAAACTCTGTACGTTCGACGCCTCCCCACGTTGTAAAACGAAACAGTGGGAGACATTTTTCATATTGTTACTTTTGAGTAGGACGTTAATTAGAATAACCACACATTAATGTCTCTGATTCAGAGAAAAGAATGATAGTGAAAGGATTATCAAAATGGTTCAAATGGCTCTAAGCACTATGGGACTTAACATCTGAGGTCATCAGTCCGCTAAACTTAAAATTTCTTAAACCTAACTAACCTAAGGACATCACACTCATCCACGGCCGACGCAGGATTCGAACCTGCGACCGTAGCAGACGCGTGGTTCCGGACTGAAACGCCTAGAACCGCTTGGCCACCGCGCCCGGCGAAAAGGATTATCCAGAAGCGTTTGTACATAATGAAATATTTATTACAGCAGCATTAGATAGTTTCGTGAGGCCGTTATTCATAATCTGATTGGCTGGTCACTTATAGCTCAAATATTTGCCCATTACTTCTCAGCTAATTCTTAGAAACTTAATCCAAGAGCTGAAAATACTGAGTCAGTCACTGTGTGAGCGCTGTTCTGGTTGAAAAAGTTTCGTAACGAGCACCATGAATGTTTGATTATGTCCCATTAGTGTATCTCCAGTAAATGCTGCAGTCTTTGAAATCTCTGCATGCAGTAATTCACGAAACCAAAGCAGACATACGGTAAAATGCTGGAACAAAGGGAAAAGCGGACTTGATTCAAGCGATCGCCGCGCTGCATTAAGCTGCTGGCCTGGGTTGTCGCCAGCAATCCACTCTGCTCGGACCTCCAGTTGTTTGTGGTTCGCGGCTGGCTGCATTTATAATGCGAACGCACTGCGAAGGAAGACCCCCCCGACCAGTTTCACCAGCTAATACATATTGCAGCAGCCGACAACTTTGCTTACGCGTGCAGACGCCAAATTAGAACTGAGAGCCTCTCTTCTCTGTGATTGTCCAGTGGACCGGCGCGATTCCTGAGTGGTCGAATCCAAACGCGTGTGGCTCACTGCTCCCATAAATGAATACAGATTGAAGGATTGCGTACTCTGAAAATGTAATATATGAATAGTATATTCGTATTATAACTAACAAAAAGAATGCATTACGGTTCCCGAAATAATAAAAGAACAACAAAGGTAAAATGTCGAATAATCGGAATATCTCCCTAGGTTAATTGAGGTTTCATGAAATTCATGCTATAACCAACCAATGGACAATGATTCGTCTGTCCAAAACAATGCATAAAGTTGTACTTAATAATCTTTTCCAAAATTTTTAGAAGGTGATGTATTCTGTAATAGTACTTCACCTGAACAACAATAACATCCTAGGCCAGTCGCGGACTCGATTTAAAAATAATTGCTCTACTAAGAATGTCATTCACAGGTACATTCTGCTAATTTTACAAACGTTAAATAATAAAATACCTCCAGTTGTTACTTTCTGCTACCTATCTACGTCATGTGATTTTGCTAATTACAATAATCTCCTAGGTAAATTTAAATATGATGGGATTAATGGTACAGTATGGATAATGTCATTTGTAACAAAAATAATTCAATTAACGCAGTCGGCGGACATTATTCTGTTAGGGGAGAAATCACAAGTGGGATTGTACTAGGCTTAATCTTAGGTCACTATTGTTCATATATCTACACGTTCTTCCGTCTAATGTGCAACAAACAGAATTTGATATTTTGGCAGATGACACTAGTATTGTAATCAATCTTAGCGTACATACAGACACAGAAGAAATGGTGGACAAAGCTCGTAAAACTATCATCGTCTGGTTTTCTGTGAATGGTCTCAGCGTCTGCTTTGAAAAGATGGGATTGATGTTACAGTTAACCAATGAATAATGTCATTTATAGCCAAAGGAACTTAGAAATGTAGAAATGTGTACTCGGTAACCGTACAAATGTACTTCTGGGACATTATACCGGCTGGGGAGAAATCACACATTCAGTTCTGGACATCTGCAGCAAATACGCCAATGGAAATGTAACACATGGGGACGAAATACTTAACACGATCGAGAGTTCTAAATTCTAATGTAACTGTATTGATCAGACTTTATATTGGAAATAACACATTTTGGAACCCCTGCAGCTACTTAGTTCAGCCATATTTGTCCGTAGAATACTTGCAGACCTTGGCGACACACAAATCAGTAAGTTACGTTGCATATTTTCATTCTATAATGTAGTATGGAATGATATTTTGTTGTAATCCATTCTTAAGAAAAAAAGTCTTCATTGCTCTAAAATATGCTGTAAGAATAATATGTGACGCTCACCCACGATCATCTTGTAGGCATCTGTTTGAGGAATTCGGCATTCTGACTACAGCTTGGCGATATATTTTTTCCTTTATCAAGTATTGTGTAACTAACGCACTACAGCTCAAAAGGAAAAATGATATAAGTAATTACAATACCGGAAGGAAAAATGACATCCCTAACTCCACATTAAGATCGCCTTTAGCACAAAATTGGGTGCACAACGCTGCCCCAGAAATTCTAGATAACGTACCCTGTTATGTAAAATGTCCAACATACAGCAAAGTAAAATTTGAAAACAAACTGAAAAAAATTGCTCCTTGAAAGCTTCTTCTACTCTGTAGAAGGATTTATAACATTGTAAAGTGTAAAAGATGGTAGGAATTATTAACTCACATCTGCAATTAACTTAAAACTTAAAAATGTTTGATTAAGTGGCAACAAACAGCCTTTAAGTACTTGAGAAGAAGTATTATTAACCATCGCCTGTTTATTATAAACGTACATGTCCATCGCTTTCAGTTATAGACCATCATCTCAGGACGTCTGCCAAAATCAAAACTGAATGCTTATAATGTACATAAAATAATGTAATGCAACAATATACATGTACGTACAGTATACCCATAGTTTTGGCATGTTACATTCTTTTTTTTTCGTGCACATAACATGTATTCAGCTTTGATCTTGCCAGCCTTCCTGTAATGATGGTCTACGACCGAAACCGGTAGACATATAGGTTTATAATGTAAAAGCTGACGGCTAATAATGTCTTTTTTCAAAGACTTTTAAATGTTCAGCATGTAGCCTTAGTTACAAATTAAACTGCGATGTGAAAATAAAATCACTCCTTCCACATCGTTACGATTTATCGAGAAAATGATCCTTGGAACATGAAACTAACTAACTATCCCACCAATGTAAACCAGGAAAGATTCTTCACATGTAAGGAAGCTCTACTGCTGTGGTTATATTTCTAGGTATTCATACTGATGAGACTGTTGACTAAAACCGCATATTCTTCAACATCTAAAACAATCCCAGCCACATTTGCCCTTTGAATCACTGCAAGAGTTCGCGAGAGACCAATCAGTTTGTTAAAATATATATTCTCACTCATTGACGGTAATGTCGTACGGAATAATGTTCTAATAGAATTCACCTTTACCATGGAACGTATTCATTGTTCAAAAACGTGCTGTAAGAATAGTAAGCGCTAGTAACTTACATTCATCATGTAGGCATCTGTTTAACGAGTCAGGGATTTTCCACGTTGTTTCCCAATATATTTCTTCCCTCGTCATTTTAGTTAAAAATAACTAACTTCAAGTGCAACAATGATGTACGCAATTACAACACCATAACCGAAAAATGTTAAATTTAACTTTGTAGCATGAAGGGATGCGTAACGTTATTGTCAAATTCTGATGACCTAGTCAATGACATGAAACTTCTGACAGACAGCAATGCTAAACATGGACACAAATTGAGAATTTGTCCCCATAATCTACCGGCAATACGAGTATATATGGTGATTCAAAAAGAAAGAAAATATTTCAGTTGTTTCTTACGGACAAAACATGAAAGACAGGATTACTTTGCGCATATCACTGGATAGAGAAAGGTTCAAGGTGTTCCACAGACAGTGTTGAGCCGTGCACAGCTCGTGTTCATGCCATTTATTATTATCTTCTATTCAGGTATTGCCGCCTCGTTTCCTTATTCCATTTACTGACGTCACTAACTTCCTGCCCTACTTGTCCGTGAGTGGCAGCAGCAGCACGTATCGATAAGTGCACTGTCGTACCATCTCTGCAGCGACCGATAGTATTTCTGGATTGTCGTGTGTCTGGCAGTCAGTCGGAGACGGACCAGTTTTCTGTACAAATACGTGGTGTAGTTGCGTTGTTGCTACAAGCTAACAACACTGCAGCTGTGCAAAACTTTCAAACTTTTTGTATTCAGTGAGACGCGCAATGTGTTTCTTTTTACTTTGAGTAATAAACGTGTCTAATATGTTCCTTCTTTTTCAATCACCCCTGTATAAGCACTCCCAGTCTGCTTTTAATTTAAAATCAGAGTTCCGTAGCCATTCTGAAACTTATCCGCTTTTTAGTTCTCTGAAACAATAATTAAAAATTTTATTTATATATTTGCGGGTGTCAAGGTGAGTTAGCGACTATATGCAGCAAAATTTTGACGTCACCTCATCTAGAACCTAGAAACATTTTTTACAATTAAGCGTAGAAATTCTGAGAAATTACAGTATTTTTACTCTATATATTACGCTGTTAATGTTTAATTTTCTTTCATACTTTTAACGACTGCTGTGGTTTTTTATCGTCAGACCACATTCAGAGGTGCACTTTCGTCATTCCTTTGAAGATATTTCGGAGAGGTACACAGGACCTGCTCGTTTTATTGTTGGCTTGGCGTGTTACTCTGTCTGCACCGTTGTCAGCATTTCAGAAGGTCTAGTCCTAATAATCGAATAATATTTCAGAGTGTTCAGAGAACTTATTTCATAAAAGATCGAATGTGTCCGGATTTAAAATACGTACGTTCCAGGAAACTAAATCAGTTTCTTTTTATTTTATTTTATTTTATTTTTTGTACTTGCTAACTGAGCGCAGCGAACAGTAGTGATTTAATGAACCAAAGAGATCGATTGTTTGCCTTCAGATATGAATGCACCGTTTCCGGAGGGGTGCGAACTTGGTTAAACTCTGTTTAAGGTGTTGTCTACACAGTGTGTATAAGGTGTTGTCTACATATATCATTAACTGTGAAAATGAAGTACCAATATGAGGATGTGAATAATGCTTATTCACACCTGTGTCATTGGTCCTGCTTTTTTTCGTAGGATGTGAAATGCAAACACGTTTCTTGCTGTGGGGGTTAATTTGTACGGACATAGCCTGTGACGAAATTTTCTTTTCATACATAGCTTACACAAATAAGTGGATGCGTACGTGATCAAGCGCTCGATTCAAATGATTTTTAATTTATCGACATCACCACAGTTTCTCAGTAAAATGGAATGCCAACTGTCCGCAAAATTGGTCAATGTTCCTTTGTTATTCACGTACCAGTAAGGGAATTTTTATGTTCAAATTGGTATTCCAAACGATACATCAAATCAGTTGCATGAGCGCTAATTGCACCTGGAACAAAAATACATTAACCAGTTTGCAATGATGAAAATAATATTTAGTCTGTTCATTACATTCTAAAATGAACAGATATACTGCTTATTTTAGCTTTGAGGAACACCCTGTGATGTCTTGACGTGTCCCCAGGTGTACACGTACCAGAGTGGGATACCAACGGTTTAGTTCAGCCAATAAAAGTACTGTAACCTGGTTTCGATTAGGAGAGTGAATGGATAGCGTAGTCATCTAACACATTAAAGACTGGTATCAGTTGGAAGAACGAGTACATAGTTCGTCCTACAGTGAGACAACGGACTAGATCCACTTGAAGAGAAAGAATGAATAATTCATTCGAGTTGCTAAACTAGTTAGGATTTTATCGTTGTCATTCGTTTGCTCCCACGGACGAAGCAAATCAATAAGTAGTAACCCACTCGATATGTAAAACTATAACCAACTAAATGGATGTTTTTCATTCGCTTGTTTGCAACACTAACAATCAGAACGGCATCTGGTGATTGTGACTCTCTAATGAATACTTTAAGCGTAAAAGTAAAGGCACAAAATTCTTGATTATGTTTTTTTTTCCCGAACTGAACGTATAGGAAGCAAAGCGTAGTACTTAGATACGCTCTGTGAATATCGTGTCTATGTGCACTCAACAACTGGGTGACGCTGGCTCAACCTCGGCTATCTTAAAATTTACACCCACGCGAGAGAGCTCCAAGAGTTTCTTAGTAGAGTCTCGTGCACTCTGCGCCACTTTGATTACTTCCCCTGGCGCGATTTTCCAATTAAAACTTTTAATTTGAAGACACTCTTATGAAAATCTCGAATCGCTAGAATTTTTTTTCCCGTTCTATCTACTTCTGTTCAGAAGAAGAGCACGACAGGAATGACCTATCCAGCAGCTGCGCCAGAAAGCAGCGTCTTCCGATGGTGGAACGCGCTTCGGAATTTCTGAGAATTTCCTCTTGCCGCTGGCTAATGTCGAAGTTGCGGGAGTTCGTCCTGGACGTGGACGCGGAATGCTGAAGCCCGAAGTAGGATAGGGCACGCCTTTCAGTACTTACCACAGAGGCGGGAAGCCAGTTAATAACCTGCTCGACGATATAGACAACACCAGACGCAGAGAAATACAGAAGGAGCATCTAAAGCAAATACGAGGGTTGGAACTTAAATAGTGGCAACTACTTATTCACAACCGATACACAAGAGTTACATGTTTGCACCTGTTACTGTCCTTCTAAGTAGTCACCAGCGATGTGTAGAACCCGTTGCCAGCGATGTGGAAGGCATAGTGTACCGTTAGCAGAGCCTGTTCTGTTGATGGTGGAATGGAGCGGTCTAAACTTATGGTGATTCTCTTGTACGAGGTGCATTCAAGTTCTAAGGCCTCCGATTTTTTTTTCTAATTAACTACTCACCCGAAATCGATGAAACTGGCGTTACTTCTCGACGTAATCGCCCTGCAGACGTATACATTTTTCACAACGCTGACGCCATGATTCCATGGCAGCGACGAAGGCTTCTTTAGGAGACTGTTTTGACCACTGGAAAATCGCTGAGGCAATAGCAGCACGGCTGGTGAATGTGCGGCCATGGAGAGTGAATTTTATTGTTGGAAAAAGCCAAAAGTCACTAGGAGCCAGGTCAGGTGAGTAGGAAGCATGAGGAATCACTTCAAAGTTGTTATCACGAAGAAACTGTTGCGTAACGTTAGCTCGATGTGCGGGTGCGTTGTCTTGGTGAAACAGCACACGCGCAGCCTTTTCCGGACGTTTTTGTTGCAGTGCAGGAAGGAATTTGTTCTTCAAAACATTTTCGTAGGATGCACCTGTTACCGTAGTGCCCTCTGGAACGCAATGGGTAAGGATTACGCCCTCGCTGTCCCATAACATGGACACCATAATTTTTTCAGCACTGGCTGTTACCCGAAATTTTTTTGGTGGCGGTGAATCTGTGTGCTTCCATTGAGCTGACTGGCGCTTTGTTTCTGGATTGAAAAATGGCATCCACGTCTCATCCATTGTCACAACCGACGAAAAGAAAGTCCCATTCATGCTGTCGTTGCGCGTCAACATTCCTTGGCAACATGCCACATGGGCAGCCATGTGGTCGTCCGTCAGCATTCGTGACACCCACCTGGATGACACTTTTCGCATTTTCAGGTCGTCATTGTATGCACAGAACCCACAAAAATGCCAACTCTGGAGGCGATCTGTTCAACAGCCATTCGGCGATCCTCCAAAACAATTCGCTCCACTTTCTCGATCATGTCGTCAGACCGGCTTGTGCGAGCCCGAGGTTGTTTTGGTTAGTTGTCACACGATGTTCTACCTTCATTAAACTGTCGCACCCACGAACGCACTTTCGACACATCCATAACTCCATCACCACATGTCTCCTTCAACTGTCGATGAATTTCAATTGGTTTCACACCATGCAAATTCAGAAAACGAATGTTTGCACGCTGTTCAAGTAAGGAAAACGTCGCCACTTTAAGTATTTCAAACAGTTCTCATTCTCGCCGCTGGCGTTAAAATTCCATCTGCCGTACGGTGCTGACATCTCTGGGACGTATTGACAATGAACGCGGCCTCATTTTAAAACAATGCGCACGTTTCTATCTCTTTCCAGTCTGGAGAAAAAAAAAATCGGTGGCCTTAGAACTTGAATGCACCTCGTACGACTGTGATGGCGTTATCCTAACAAATTACGTTCCTCCACGGCAGAACGTCAGTGCACAGTATTACTGCTCATTTTTGGAGCATCACCTGCACCAGCTCTGCGAAAGAAGCGGCGACACTTTCTGTGCAACCCACCCATCATTTTGCACTACAATGCGCGGGCGCATACAGCGCAAGCTGTGGCTGCTCTGTTCGCTCGAAGGGACTTGGTAGTACTGTACCATCCATCATACTCCCCGGACATAAATCCTTGTGACTTTGATTTGATTCCGAAGATGAAGGAACCACTTTGTAGCATTCGCTTCAGAACTGTTCCAGAAATTCTATAGGCAGTAGACCGCTCCATTCGCACCATCAACAGAACAGGAGCTGCTAACGGTATACTACGCCTTCCACATCGCTGGCAGCGGGTTCTACATAACGCTGGAGACTACTTTGAAGGACAGTAACAGGTGCAAACATGTAACTCTTTTGTATCGGTTGTGGACAAATAGTTGCCACTATTTAAGTTCCAACCTTCACAGAAATCTCCTTTCCTTGATCTGGGTGGAACACTAATAGTATCAAGCTGTTCGGTGATGATAGGCATTGCAAAGAAGTGCTTGTCTTATATATCTGCAACACCTTTAACACCCAACAACTCTTGTATTTCGCCAGTACTCTAGAGCACATGTATTTATTTCACTGTCGTTCTCACTTTAGTTTCAATCAAATCTTTATCACATGTAGCGAAAAGTCTTACAAACAGTACCGCCTTTTACATTGATCCACTAGCACCTAACAAACTATTTGCAGAGACCGCCCGGCTAGCAGTGCGTTCTAATGCGCTGCTTCTCGAGTGGGAAGGTGTGCCGGTCCCTGGGACGAATCCGCCCGGCGGATTAGTGTCGAGGTCTGGTGTGCCGGCCAGCCTGTGGATGGTTTTAGGGCGGTTTTCCATCTACATCTGCGAATGAGGGCTGGTTTCTGAGCAAACATTGTCTCCACGTACGCATACACCGTAATTACTCCACCACGCAAACATTTGGGGTTACACTCGCCTGGTATGAGACGTTCATGGGAGGGTGGGGGCGGCGGGGGGGGGGGCAGGAGTTTTCACGGGATGGTGGGGGGGGGGGGGGGCGGGGGGGGGTTTCCACTGGTTGCCGAACCGCACAATAACCCTGGGTTCGGTGGGGTGGTGGGTGGACAGGTGTTGCCTGTGTTGTGTGTGAGGTTGTGAACCACTGAGGGCTACGGCGGTACGAAGCTTCTCTGTCGTTTCTAGGTCCACGGTTTCAAAACACAATACACACAAACTGTTTGCAAGATGACGCCGCATGTTAGACGTAGCTATTGTAAGTGATCACATCTATACCTCGTTGTTAGAGTGGTTCAAGCTTGTTTTGCACCCTGACGAAGTAAATATTTGCTTGTGAAGCGTCTGTACTGCTACACACACGTAAAGTTAAAAATGGCTCTAAGCACTATGGGACTTAACATCTGAGGTCATCAGTCCCCTTGACTTAGTACTTTAGCCTAACTATCCTAAGGACATCACTTCCATGCCCGAGGCAGGGTTCGAACCTGCGACCGTAGCAGCAGCGCGGTTCCGGAATGAAGCGTCTAGTACCGCTCGGTCACAGAGGCCGGCAGACGTAAAGTCGATCTATAACTTATATAGGATCTAACTATACTTATTCAGTGATGATATAACGCAGAAACGCGTGAAAACGCCTTAGCCTCTGTGACGATTTGTAAATTGTACCACAACTTCTTATATATTATTGTGGTTGGTTGGTTGGTTGGTTGTTTTGGGGGAAGAGACCAAACAGCGAGGTCATCGGTCTCATCGGATTAGGGAAGGATGGGGAAGGAAGTCGGCCGTGCCCTTTCAAAGGAACCATCCCAGCATTTGCCTTGAGTGATTTAGGGAAATCACGGAAAACCTAAATCAGGATGGCCGGACGCGGGATTGAACCGTCGTCCTCCCGAATGCGAGTCCAGTGTGCTACCACTGCGCCACCTCGCTCGGTATTGTGGTACATTGCAAAATATTGATCACTATATAAAAAAAATGTTCAAATGTCTGTGAATTCCTAAGCGACCAAACTGCTTAGGTCATCGATACCTAGACTTACACACTACTTAAACCAACTTATCCCAAGAATACCACACACACCCATGTCCGACGGTGGACTTGAACCTCCGGTGTGAGGCGCAGTCCGTGGTTCACTATGTATATTTTAACAATTTATCTAAAAGTTGTGCTACAATGTGTATGTTGCCTGCTTTAACTTTGGCTACAGATGGTGGTGTAATCATGCTTTACCTGTCTCCACACACAACGCATGTGCAGCATTCAATAGACATTGCATGTTTTAAGCCATTTGCAACTTATTACGCTCAAGAAGGTGACAAATGGCTCTCGCACAAACTGTGGCAGAAATATTGCGTCAGATAAGAATTGCTCAGCCATAAGGAGTCTCATATGGCAGGACTGCGAGTACAAAATGCAGTCAGTGGCCTCTCTAAAACTGGAATCTGGCGTTTCTGTAGAAGGTTTTCCTGGTTTCTGGCTTAGTTCCAATTAAAATTCCGTCCATAATAACAAGGTGGAAAGGAGGAAGACGAAAAAGTGGACAGACAGGATTAGAAATCACAGGAAAGCCGAGACATACTAACGGAAATGAGGCATTCCTGAATGCTTCAACTCCTACAGAACAAACTCTGTAGTAGGAGAGACGTGGCACACCCAAAGCATATCTTCGTTATCCCAATTCCATACGAAGCAGAGCAACGTCTGTTGTTAAGATCACCGGTAGATCTTCCAAGAGGCCTCTCTTAGAAAAACTAAACTAGACCGAAAAAACTAAAACTGGGAAAACGCGAAGTGCTAATACGTCTACAAGCTGTTTTTACAATATCTGCAAAGTTGATAAGCAGGAAGAAGCTATTAACTTCCTCTAATGATGTGAGTGGTTCCCATGTCCAGTGTGCGAAAGTAAGCGCGAAGGGAAAGGTATATTAAAGTGAATCATAGAAACCCGAATTAGTGTGTAATGTTGAATCTGTTCAATGTAATTCCATAAGCAGACCGAAATTTTACGTAATCCGTAGGTTCAAGAAGTTTGCTAACCTCTAAAACATTAAAACGCATGTTTATCATCTCCAAATTTCTCTCTTTCTGGCTGCAGTTAAGGAAAATTTTAAAGGTATAATTTACCGTGCTAGTGGTATAATTTAGATCTTATAATCTGTACCACTTCGCACCTTCTTCACCAACTACGTTGTATCTTTTAACTTGTAGAAATTCCATTGTCAAAATTTTCGCTGTAGTATCCAAGAGAACGCTGTGCACATTATTAGTACTACATTTAGATAATATATACATCATTTCAGTAAAATCAGAAGAATGCTGAATGTGGTACAATTCACGTCACATTACCTTACATCTTCCGCTGAGTGTATTGCTTCGTATAATAGTTAAAAAGCTGCCGTTTTAGTAGTAGAAGTTCGCTTCTCGCCTGCCCTTTAACGTAAGTTTAATATATTTTATGATTCTAGATTCAAATTACAGCTGTCACTCACTGTGTGCTGCAGTATTTTTCTAAAATTACAAAAAGTACTGTGGAAAGCTAAGGTTTTAGCAAATATGAAAAACTTTTCCATGGTGCAACATCATGACTTATCTGGGAAGAAAAGTTCTATTCAAACTTAAAACTGTTGTAATCGAAAGAATCTTTCAACATTGCATTCAATGTCACATTACTTAATTTTAATCTTGCCAATACTGTATTTAATGTTGCGTTATTACTTCTACTAGACATCAACAAAATCAAATTAAGATGACATTATATCAAAAACCAGTTACAACTTTAAAACATTTAAAAACACACTCTATTGGCACCTATCAAAATTTTCCTTTTTTAAGCTATGGAATATTGATAATACGTGGAAGAAACAGTTTATTTACCAATATCACATTTACGTAGTAGAACACCTTCTTCTGTTTCAAGGTACAAGATAGAGCACGAATGACGAAACATGGCTTAATCGTACACATGTTATTGACCAGTTTCAAAAATATACAGAATATCACTCTTCATAAAATTCCGTAACTGAAGAACTAACAATATCCTCCAAACACCTCTAATATACTGTGCAGAAGATAAATGTTTAGAGCTCTTAATATTTACATGCGCTGTTCTAAACATAACCTCACGTCTCACAAGAACGAAAACTGTAGGACGACTGAAACTGTTTACGTCTGATTGTAATGTGCACACTTTCCCGTGATTCTAAAGTCCGTCCTAGGTACTCTATCCTCCAGGAACAGTTCTCTCCCTTGCTTAAAAGAGCTACAAATTTAGTTTAGGTGTACCATGATGTATTTTTGTTTTTCATATCATTCTCCATCCTTCTTGGCTCATTCTCACCCCACCCCCCTCTCCCCACACGAACGCATAGCTTCTACTTACTCAGCAATCAGTCTTAATATTTTCTGGTATACAATCGCACTGTCAAAGATGACACTTCCTTTGTTTTTACTTATCGCTCTCCTTCTGTAACACGTTCTCCAGAACCGTTCACCAATACTGTAGCTTTTTAAAGACTATAGTTAGTTACAGTCTGATAATGTCCTTTGTAAACCGAAAGCATGGTAACCTAAATTTTAACATTGCCTTCTGTGCCCTTCGTCATTAAATATCAATTTGTTCGACCAGTTAGCAACGGAAGCGGATTTCGGAAAGAGCTGTAAAATTTTAATTTTAGTATGATGGATTAAAGCTTCCTTCATAAGCGAATAAATTTAAGATAATGCATAGAACGAAGAGAATGGACCCGATATTATATGATTACGATATCAGTGTAAAACACGTTAATCACGTTCAGTTATTTACGGGTATTATCAAGAGACCCTATGAAATGGAACGATGGCCTAAAATCAGGGTGGGGAATGGAACACTTGTGTTTGATGGAAGGGTTCTGGAAAAGTGCAATGCATCAGGAAAAGGCTGTCGCGCACCACACACCAGTACTATCATATCTAGAATATTGTTCCATTGCGTGGAGTTCCCACCAAGTAGCCTTGTATCACGTATACGTTGATGACATTCAGTTATACGTAGGTGCAAGTCCAACGAACTTGTGCACAGTAATCCAGCATGTACTCGTAAATGCTGATTTATTGCCTTATCTGAGTGGCCGCAGAACTTCGAAACTCTCTGTCTCTCTCTTTTTCTTTTATTTTTAGTCATTATTCTTCTGACTGGTTTCATGCGGCCCACCATGAATTGCACTCCTGTGCCAATCTTTTCATCTCATTGTGGCAACTGCAACTCACTTCTTCAGTTATTTTTTAGATGTATTCCAACCACTGTCTTCCTCTACAGTTTTTTCCCTCTACAGCCGCCTCTAGTACCACGGAAGTCATTTTCTCGCGTCTTAATAGATGTCCTACTAACCTGTCCCTTCTCCTTGTCAGTGTTTCCCACATATTCCTTACCTTCCCGGATTGTACGCAAACGAAGGATATTTACTGACATGAATAAATGCTAATGAAGTCCGTTACAGCCGGCCGCAGTGGCCGTGCGGTTCTAGGCGCTTCAGTTCGGAACCTCGTGACCGCTACGGTCGCAGGTTCGAATCCTGCCTCGGCCATCTATGTGTGTGATGTCCTTAAGTTAGTTAGGTTTAAGTAGTTCTAAGTTCTAGGGGACTGATGACCTCAGAAGTTAAGTCCCACAGTGCTCAGAGTCATTTGAACCATTTGAAGTCCGTTACTTTTGCCCGCCAGGTACCCATTACTTGTACGTCTTTCTCTGAGGTGTCTCTTTCTACCGAACAGATCCAACTTCACAAATCCGCAATATTCGGCGAGAACAACAGGAATGCGTATAGGTAGAAATCAATGACTGCTCACGATAATGGACTTGTTGTTCTGGAAAATAAAGAAACACGACTTCCGGAATCGTAATTGCTTTAAAGCACACACTCTGCGCCAGTCAGCTCATGAGTTGCCACGGGTCCCATCCTTGTCTTCTAGAGCTTTAAGTCTGCAAATGTCTGTATTACGCGAATTCCTGTTTTGTAGTTTATAAATTGTAATAACAAGACATGACCAATGTCCATTTAAATGAGGTATACAGATAAGTGAAACTACTGCTACTGCTAATACTACGGGGTCTAGCCAAATTAATGTCATCACCGGCTCTGCTCGACGTCGACGTGCCTCAACCTCTTAGAGACTGCAGGTGGCAGCACTAGTAATGTAGGATGTATAACGCTGTACAGAGGAGCGCAGAGAGTACGGATCGCCCAGAAGACAAAGATACCACGAAGTCCTCATCTCTCACCAACTCAGACTCGGAAAGAGAAGCCGCAAGGATGGACACTCCATACACACACGGGTTGAAGTCCATGCATACTGAAGATCCTTGGCGCGCAGAGAGTAGCGCGGTCGTTGTCCTAATGCGGAAACAGAGCGATTTATCTGGCGTCCGAAGGTGCTTTATCACTGGCTTTCCGGCCAAGTCCGTAAACTGTTCGTGCCGCCGTGGCTTAAGTTCCCCGTGCATGGCAAAATGACCCTATCTAAAACGGGTTCCGAGGTAACAGTGGTGAACTACACGTCATAGACGAGGCCTGCAGAAAGGGATATGAGTGGATAGACGTACAACTGTTGGGCAACTGACCGCCCATATAAATCAAGGGGCTACCAAAAGGGACTCCTCAACGATCTCCAGCAGACGTTGCGTATGGGTCTCTGCAGCAGGTGCATTTACTCACGTACGCATCATAAGAGTTATTCATCGGTGACGAAGGCTGGAACTGGTACGCCAATACCGCAACTGGACGTCCACAGCGTGCGACAGATGTCTTTTTCAGATAAATCACGTTTAATGGTCCATCGTACAGATGACTGTGGCGTGCATGTCGTGAAACGTACGTAAGCAAATTCCCTACAACCGGGAAGAAGCGATTTGGATGAGGAATGTTTTCGTGGAATTCTCTGGATGATCTCGTCATTCAGTAACGCAAAATGAATTAACACAAACATGTATCCATCTTTGAGGGCTATGTCCAACCCTAAATGCAGTTCGTTTTCAATCCACATGGTGACATCTAACAGCAGAACACTGAAACGTGTCACACAGTACACAGTATACGTGTGCGGTTTGAAGAGCGCCAGAATGAGCGTATGGTACCCCTCTGGTCACCAAACTCTTCAGTCGAGAATCTGTGGAACCACCTCATTTGGAGAGTTCCTCAGCCAAGAAACCTAGCGCAGCGGACCAAGGCAGTGGAGTCGGCATAGCTCCACACTCCTGTTGGTACCTTCAACAACCTCACTGATTCCCTTTTCCGCATATCTTAGCTGCTAGAGGAGGTTATTCAAGCTTTTGACCGATGTTTACATTAATGTGAGTGGATGGTGTACTACCATTACTACAGGCACTGAGATTCCTGAAGGTCGATTCCAAATTTCGCAAGCCCATAGGAAATTCATCCAATCAGTGCCGAGACTGAAATCTAGGACTCTTATTGGACATTTCGTGTTCCTCCTTACAGTACTTCCGCAAGGTGCCGTTAAGTTATTTTTCTGCTGCGGATGTTGCAGACACCTCCCGTCAAGGGGTAAATACTCTCCCTGCAACTCTGTGATATAGGCTCTGGCCCAACCCATTTAGGGTCAGGGAAAGCTCAGCCCATTAGCTCCATTTTGAGCAAAATATCTCTCCCTGGAGCTGAGCACTGGTCCAGGCGACTATAATGGACGAACAGGCTAGCACATCTTGATGGTTTAGGAAATGTTGTGTTAAAACATTACTGGAACTTTCAAGTAGAGCCCATAGGTCTTGCTGGTGCGTATTATAGACAATATTCGGAACATGTGACAGGGAGAGTCATTGGCATGTGGAGCTCGAGAGCTATACAGGGTGCTACAAAAAGGTACGGTAAAACTTTCAGGAAACATTCCTCACACACAAATAAAGAAAAAATGTTATGTGGACATGTGTCCGGAAACGCTTAATTTTCATGTTAGAGCTCATTTTAGTTTCGTCAGTATGTACTGTACTTCCTCGATTCACCGCCAGTTGGCCCAATTGAAGAAAAGTAATGTTGACTTCTACCTTTGCTGCTAGAACATATGCCTTTACAAGTACGACACAACATGTGGTTCATACACGATGCAGCTCCTGCACATTTCAGTCGAAGTGTTCGTACGCCTTTCAACAACAGATTCGGTGACCGATGGATTGGTAGAGGCGGACCAATTCCATGGCCTCCACGCTCTCCTGACCTCAACCCTCTTGACTTTCATTTATGGGGGCATTTGAAAGCTCTTGTCTACGCAACCCCGGTACCAAATGTAGAGACTCTTCGTGCTCGTATTGTGGACGGCTGTTATACAATACGCCATTCTCCAGGGCTGCATCAGCGCATCAGGGATTCCATGCAACGGAGGGTGGATGCATGTATCCTCGCTAACGGAGAACATTTTGAACATTTCCTGTAACAAAGTGTTTGAAGTCACGCTGGTAGTTCTGTTGCTATGTGTTTCCATTCCATGATTTATGTGATTTGAAGAGAAGTAATAAAATGAGCTCTAAGATGGAAAGTAAGCGTTTCAGGACACATGTCCACATAACATATTTTCTTACTTTGTGCGTGAGGAATGTTTCCTGAAAGTTTGGCCGTACCTTTTTGTAACACCCTGTATATCGACATGTCGCAAAGACACTTGGCTGTATCGTAGTGTCTGGTATCCCGGCCCAGAGTGTTTGAAGGCCCACTGGTCGATAAGGATTCCAGCCACTAGGAGACGCGGCTGCGACTGCGGGCGCTGCTATCGCCGCTACGAGCGCCACAGAAAACACTGTGCCGACCAATCGGTGTCCGCGGCTTCCCTTTAAAACCGGCAGTGCAACGATTCCACAGCCAGTTGTGGTTTCCCTGAGCTACAGTGTTGATCTTACCACACACCATTCGCTTGACTCTTAATTTGGTCATAGCTTTGGACCTTGGTTTTGCTCAATGGACTTGTTACTCTGCCATGCCATCTCCATTGTCTTTCCCCCGTGCTGTCCTCATGTCACTCGAGGCTGGCTGTGGACGCTCTAGGTCGGTTGGCAAGTCTCCGTTGGTTCTCGAGTCGTTCCCAGCTTTGACTGATTCCAACAACGACTGCAGGATTGTGTTGACGAGATGGACTAAGGGCTGCAGTGTGCCAAGCAGAGTAGGCACAGCTTTCCAGCGATTGGGTAAGACATCAGGTATAATGTGGTAATTGTTAAAAAGGGCTGACTGCTTGACAGTGTGTGACAAGAATGATGAGGAGGGAACCAAATGACCGGCCGCTGTGGGCGACCAGTTCTAGACGCTTCAGTCCGGAACCGCCCTGCTGATACGGTGGCAAGTTCAAATCCTGCCTCGTACATGGATGTGTGAGATGTCCTCAGATTAGTTAGGTTTAAGTAGTTCTAAGTCTAGGGAACTGATGACCTCAGATGTTAAGTCCCATAGTGCTTCGAGCCATTAGAACCCATTTGGAACCAAATGGTAAACTGCAACTAAATCCTTCTCTATACTTCACAGCATCAACACCTATGTCTCTGCCATGTTTCGTGATCTGTCAAAAAGGAGCGTGCCTGGAATGCTTACAGTCAACTGTCTTCAAAATTCCACATAGCATGTGTATCGGGCATGGCTATAAATTTCACAATTTGACATTCGGAGGCTGTTTCCCAAAATGTATAGAAGCATATAGTAGAGCCCATGGTAGCCAGACCTTCTAATGTAATGGTGGGCTTCAAAAAAAATGGCTCTGAGCACTATGGGACTCAACTGCTGTGGTCATAAGTCCCCTAGAACTTAGAACTACTTAAACCTAACTAACCTAAGGACAGCACACAACACCCAGCCATCACGAGGCAGAGAAAATCCCTGACCCCGCCGGGAATCGAACCCGGGAACCCGGGCGTGGGAAGCGAGAACGCTAGTGCACGATCACGAGATGCGGGCGATGGTGGGCTTCACTTCCGAATGATATGAAGGTTTAAAGTTTAGGACCCATAGTGCGATGAACATCTCAATGCACTTTGATATGTAACTACACTGTCCAGTCACATTAATGGACCTTCTATTAAACTCATGAGTAACCACCTTTTGTTGTGCGGACTGCCACAAGACGTGCTGGAAAAAAAGTCAATGATGTTTTGGAATGTACCGACAGGGATTTCGAGCCAAAGTGGTTTCGTTGCCGTGGCCAGCTGTTCTAGGCTTCATGGCTGAGGATCAATGACGTGAAAAGCCCGATCGATGTGGTACCACAGATTCTCAATTGGGTTTTAATCTTTGGAATTTATTGGCCAGAGGAGTGCGACAAACTCAACCTGGTGCTCTCTGAACAATGCACGAACAATGCACGAACACTGTAGGTTCTGAGACACGTTACATTGTCCTGCTTCGGCCGTGAATCCATAAGATAGTAGACTGTCTGTCTGGCTCCACTGGCTCAGGTGCAGCAACGACTATCCCTCTTGCGGTCCCATTCCCAATATCCATGAGGAAGAGTTAGTATCTGTGAGTTGTGTCCTTAGAAGGTCTTTGCTTGCCGATATATATACGGAGTTCGCTGGCCTGTGGAGGAGGCACGAAGTTTGTGGATTGCCGGTAGCGTCGCGACAAGAGATGGTCGCGAGGTCCCAGCGGCCGAAGCCACGAGCTTCCCAAAGAGGTCCTGTGCCGGTGTACTTCACCGGGGTCAGCGTCGACTACATGCAACAGGCCGTCGGTTGGTTGGCAACATTCGAATCGTACGACCGCTTGTGGCTTGGCTGCTGTCTTCTACCTGGCTTTCATCGGCGAAACTCAGTAACCACTGGGACACACCTTAGATCCATGGAATAGCTTGTTGATAAAGTGAAGTAACATTCTGTAATACTCGTGGTGATTCATTGTCAACCTGCTCTCATTATTATTTACTGGTTTGTACCCGACCCTCAGAGCTTTACTCGGCCGGCTATTTGGTCGTAAATATAGGCCGTAGTATTCTACTAAGACACTAGTTGACTTTTAAGAATTTGTGCCTCTTATATATTGCCATTCCTTTCTGGTTGTAAGCGATCACTAATGTTCTAACGAATCAGTTCCTAGTAGCAAATACAGCCGGAACAATTGTACTAACGCACAGGTTGCCGTTACAAATATCTGACCAACATGTTGTACTATGCAGTGTGTTGGTGTGTTTGAAAGACCGGGTGATTATTGGCGTATTTTAGCTGGATCTTGTGGTTCTGCCGAGTCGTTCTCTTGTAATAAGTGTTCACAAGTAATGTTTTGAGACGTTTCTTTAGAGCGGTGTTAATAACTGACAGTCAGTGTAACTTTTAAAAATATTAACAGCAAACTGTCACCAGGGCTTTAGTCAAAATAAAATTGTCAGGAGGGATGGGTTGGGATCCGGTCGCACCTTTAGTTAAGAGGTTGGTTGCTTTTAAGTAAGCCTTATCATTATCATATTGTTTCCTAATCTGTTTAACCCTTAAGCAAAAGTGCGCATCTTAAACCCGAAAGTTTCTACATACAGCCTTCAAATTAAAAGTTACGTCAACTATTTTGAGTAACTGAATCACTCTTGTCATCAATGGTGCTTATATAGTTTTGATGTATTGCAGAAGGGCATTTAACAAGAGAGATTGTGTCCAGCGAGGTAATAAACACCGCTGTTTCACCCTTTGCAGGTGCGGCCATCTTGTAATCATTGTCATATTGTCTAAATCTACATATACATTTATATTCCGCAAGCCACCGAACGGTGTGTGGCGGAGGGCACTTTACGTGCCACTGTCATTACCTCCCTTCCCTATTCCAGTCGCGTATGGCTTGCGGGAAGAACGACTGCCGGAAAGCCTCCGTGCGCGCTCGAATCTCTCTAATTTTACATTCGTGATCTCCTCGGGAGGTGTAAGTAGAGGGAAGCAATATATTCGATACCTCAATCAGAAACGCACCCTCTCGAAACCTAGACAGCAAGCTACACCGCGATGCAGAGCGCCTCTCTTGTAGAGTCTGCCATTTCAGTTTGCTAAACATCTCCGTGACGCTATCACGCTTACCAAATAACCCTGTGACGAAACGCACCGCTCTTCTTTGGATCTTCTCTATCTCCTCTGTCAACCCGACCTGGTACGGATCCCACACTGATGAGCAATACTCAAGTATAGATCGAACGAGTGTTTTTTAAGCCACTTCCTTTGTTGATGGACTACATTTTCTAAGGACTCTTCCAATGGATCTCAACCTGGCACCGTCCTTACCAACAATTACTTTTATATGATCATTCCATTTCAAATCATTCCGTACACATACTCCCAGATATTTTACAGAAGTAACTGCTACCAGTGTTTGTTCCGCTATCATATGATCATACAATAAAGGATTCTTCTTTCTACGTATTCGCAATACATTACATTTGTCTATGTTAAGGGTCAGTTGCCACTTCCTGCACTAAGTGCCTATCCGCTGCAGATCTTCCTGCATTTCGATGCAATTCTCTAATGCTGCAACTTCTCTGTATACTACAGCATCATCAGCGAGAAGCCTCATGGAACTTCCGACAGTATCTACTAGGTCATTTATACATATTGTGAAAAGCAATGGTCCCATAACACTCCCCTGTGGCACGCCAGAGGTTACTTTAACGCCTGTAGACGTCTCTCTATTGATAACAACATGCTGTGTTCTGTTTGCTAAAAACTCTTCAATCCAGCCACATAGCTGGTCTGATATTCCGTAGGCTCTTATTTTGTTTATCAGGCGACAGTGCGGAACTGTTTCGAACGCCTTCCGAAAGTCAAGGAAAATGGCATCTACCTGGGAGCTTGTATCTAATATTTTCCGGGTCTCATGAACAAATAAAGTGAGTTTGGTCTCACACGATCGCTGTTTCCGGAATCCATGTTTTCCATCAGAGTAGATGCTGGGTTTCCAGAAATGACATGATACGCGAGCAAAAAACATGTTCTAAAATTCTCCAACAGATCGATGTCAGAGGTATAGGCCTATAGTTTTGTGCATCTGCTCGACGACCCTTCTTGAAAACTGGAACTACCTGTGCTCTTTTCCAATCATTCGGAGCCTTCCGTTTTTCTAGAGACTTGCTGTACACGGCTGTTAGAAGGGGGGCCAGTTCTTTCCCGTACTCTGTGTAGATTCGAACTGGTATCCCGTCAGGTCCAGTGGACTCTACTGTGTTGGTTGATTTCCGTTGCTTATCTATTCCTTGAACACTTATTTTGATGTCAACCATTTTTTCGTTCGTGCTAGCATTTAGAGAAGGAACTGCAGTGCGGTCTTCCTCTGTGAAACAGCTTTGGAAAAAGGTGTTTACGCGTGTCATACTCTGTTTCAATGCCATTACCATCCCAGAGTGTCTGGATATGCTGTTGCTATCCACTTACTGATTTAACGTGTGTCTAGAACTTCCTAGGATTTTCTGTGAATTCGGTACATAGAATTTTACTTTTGAATTCACTGAACGCTTCACGCATAGCCCTCCTTACGCTAACTTTGATATCGTTTAGCTTCTGTTTGTCTGAGGGGTTTTTGCTGCGTTTAAATTTGCTGTGATGCTCTCTTTGCTTTCGTAATAGTTTCCTAACTTTGTTGTTGAACCACGGTGGATTTTTCCCGTCCCTCACAGTTTTACTCTGCACGTACCTGTCTAAAACACATTTAACGATTGCCTTGAACTTTTTCCATAAACAATCAACATTGTCAGTGTCGGAACAGAAATTTTCGCTTTTATCTCTTTGGTAGTCTGAAATCTGCCTTCTATTGCTCTTGCTAAACAGATAAACCTCTCTCCCTTTTTTTGAATTCCTGTTTACTTCCATATTCAGGGATGCTGCAACGGCCTTATGATCACTGATTCTCTGCTCTGCGCTACAGAGTCGAAAAGTTCGGGTCTGTTTATTATCAGTAGGTCCAACATGTTATCTCCACGAGTAGGTTCTATGTTTAATTGCTCGAGATAAATTTCGATTAGTACACTCAGCATAATGTCACTCGATGCTTTGTCCCTACCACCCGTCCTAAACATCTGAGTGTCCCAGTCTATATCTGGTAAATTGAAAGCTCCACCTACGACTATGACATGCTGAGGAGATTTATGTGAAACGTATTCCAGATTTTCTCTCAGTTGTTCTGCCATTAATGCTGCTGAGTCGAGAATCGGTAAAAGGAGCCAATTAGTAACCTAGCTCGGTTGTTGAGTATAACCAACCATAATAATTCAGAGGAACTATCTGTTGTGGATTGGCAGGACAGCCAACCCACTATGTCAGGAAGCCGAAAGGCACGCGTTTCAGCTCACGCAGGCTGGCGTGAGGTCTGGAACAGGACACGGATTTTAGACTTCAGAAAAAAGGAGGTAACTGGTAGAATACTTAACTTTAATCCATAATAGGTGAACATCGCTCTTGACGGTACATGTTTTACAGCATCAGTAGTAACTGATAATGGCCCCTTGCTGGGTCGTAGCAAATGACGTAGCTGAAGGCTATGCTAACTATCGTCTCGGCAAATGAGAGCGTAATTTGTCAGTGAACCATTGCTCGCTAAGTCGGCTGTACAACTGGAGCGAGTGCTAGGAAGTGTCTCTAGACCTGCCGTGTGGCGGCGCTCGGTCTGCAATCACTGATAGTGGCGACACGCGGGTCCGACGTATACTAACGGACCGCGGCCGATTTAAAGGCTACCACCTAGCAAGTGTGGTGTCTGGCGGTGACACCACACTATCCACTTCTATTTCACTACAGGATAAACTACTACTAACAGTGACGAACACGCCACCACCGGTTGCATGCAATCTATCCTTTCTAAACACCGTCTGTGCCTTTGTAAAAATTTCGGCAAAATTTATCTGGCTTCAGCCAGCTTTCCGTACCTATAACGATTTCAGCTTCGGTGCTGTTTTGAATTCTTTTGCAAAGGCTTATTCATCTTCAAGTTTAAGGTCAAAAGAATATTGCAAAATAGTTCATTTTGTAAAAAAAAAAAAATATGGTTGTATATAATGTTCAATAAACAGGATGTGTGAAAAGGAAATTATATTGGTGAGCCCTCCCTTCCACGTTTTCCTTAATTCCAGTACATAACACGCTTCACTGCTGACAAATGTTATGGTGCCGAGGAAAAACTGCAAGTATGGACATGGTCCACAAGGACTGAAGCATTGGTCCGCTGTACGTTCCAGAATGACGAGACCATTCACGAAATGCCAGAAAACCAATCCCCAGACCCTAAAGCTCCCTCCTGGTTGCAGGGTGTTCCCTTTCAGACGTTTTACATTGTTCACCCCAACATCAGTCAGATAGAGAATAAAATTTGATTCTTCTGAAAAGGTAACCTTCGTCACTAAATGGACGTCAAGTTGCGGTAATGGCGTGCAGAATCCAGTCTTTGTCAGTAATGTACAGCATCAACATGGGAGCGCATGAAACAGGTGACTGCTGCAGAGGCATGTACAAGGGTGGTGAGTTGCTCAACAGTTGCGCCGAGGCAACAGGGGTGCATCACAGGGCATAGTTGTCACCGGTGACGGCTGCGGAGATACAGGGTGTTTCAAAAATGACCGGTATATTTGAAACGGCAATAAAAACTAAACGAGCAGCGATAGAAATACACCGTTTGTTGCAATATGCTTGGGACAACAGTACATTTTCAGGCAGACAAACTTTCGAAATTACAGTAGTTACAATTTTCAACAACAGATGGCGCTGCGGTCTGGGAAACTCTATAGTACGATATTGTCCACATATCCACCATGCGTAGCAATAATATGGCGTAGTCTCTGAATGAAATTACCCGAAACCTTTGACAACGTGTCTGGCGGAATGGCTTCACATGCAGATGAGATGTACTGCTTCAGCTGTTCAATTGTTTCTGGATTCTGGCGGTACACCTGGTCTTTCAAGTGTCCCCACAGAAAGAAGTCACAGGGGTTCATGTCTGGCGAATAGGGAGGCCAATCCACGCCGCCTCCTGTATGTTTCGGATAGCCCAAAGCAATCACACGGTCATCGAAATATTCATTCAGGAAATTAAAGACGTCGGCCGTGCGATGTGGCCGGGCACCATCTTGCATAAACCACGAGGTGTTCGCAGTGTCGCCTAAGGCAGTTTGTAGCGCCACAAATTCACGAAGAATGTCCAGATAGCGTGATGCAGAAATCGTTTCGGATCTGAAAAATGGGCCAATGATTCCTTTGGAAGAAATGGCGGCCCAGACCAGTACTTTTTGAGGATGCAGGGACGCTGGGACTGCAACATGGGGCTTTTCGGTTCCCCATATGCGCCAGTTCTGTTTATTGACGAAGCCGTCCAGGTAAAAATAAGCTTCGTCAGTAAACCAAATGCTGCCCACGTGCATATCGCCGTCATCAATCCTGTGCACTATATCGTTAGCGAATGGCTCTCGTGCAGCAACGGTAGCGGCGCTGAGGGGTTGCCGCGTTTGAATTTTGTATGGATAGAGGTGTAAACTCTGGCGCATGAGACGATACGTGGACGTTGGCGTCATTTGGACCGCAGCTGCAACACGGCGAACGGAAACCCGAGGCCGCTGTTGGATCACCTGCTGCACTAGCTGCGCGTTGCCCTCTGTGGTTGCCGTACGCGGTCGCCCTACCTTTCCAGCACGTTCATCCGTCACGTTCCCAGTCTGTTGAAATTTTTCAAACAGATCCTTTATTGTATCGCTTTTCGGTCCTTTGGTTACATTAAACCTCCGTTGAAAACTTCGTCTTGTTGCAACAACACTGTGTTCTAGGCGGTGGAATTCCAACACCAGAAAAATCCTCTGTTCTAAGGAATAAACCATGTTGTCTACAGCACACTTGCATGCTGTGAACAGCACACGCTTACAGCAGAAAGACGACGTATAGAATGGCGCACCCACAGACTGCGTTGTCTTCTATATCTTTCACATCACTTGCAGCGCCATGTGTTGTTGAAAATTGTAACTACTGTAATTTCGAAAGTTTGTCCGCCTGAAAATGTACTGTTGTCCCAAGCATATTGCAACAAACGGTGTATTTCTATCGCTGCTCGTTTAGTTTTTATTGCCGTTTCAAATATACCGGTCATTTTTGAAACACCCTGTATGTATGGACGAATGTCAACTATGCCCTGTTGCCTCGGCGCCGGTTTTGGATAGCCTCATTTTGTCGTGCGTGATATACTTTAACCCCGTCGGTATGCGAACATTTTACGAACTTCGTCGTTTCAGAAGGGCTTCCACCCTTGACCCAGAAGTCAATGATCCTGCCATTCGGATGTCAGATAAATCTCTCAGTCTCAGCCCCCGGCCCCCTCCCTCAGCCTGGCATACTCTACAAACCCTGCACTGCTAGTGCTGCCACTCACCGTCTGCCAGCAGTTATTACACGATGACGTCGAACATAGGAAGTAAAAATGAGCGTTTGGCGTCATTGGGCGGGATGCCCCTTACAGGGCAGGTCCGGCTGCCCTGATGCAGGTCTTATTACATTCGACGCCACATTGGACGACCTGCGCGCTGGATGGGGATGAAATGAGGATGAAGACAGCACAACACCCAGTCCCTGAGCGGAGAAAATACCCGACCCAGCTGGGAATCGAACCCGGGCCCGTAGGACGTCAATCCGTCACGCTGACCACTAAACTATCGAGGCGGATAACATAGGCGCTGGCCGCATTAATGTGATTCGACAGGATATTCCCACTTCCGTCGACATATAACATGTATATTGCTTATGGCAATAAAATGTGAACATTCACTTTCCGACCGTCACTTCGTTATCCCAAAGAATTCAGTATAGATTTGTGTACCACCTGAGTAATTCTGACCTTTAAAATCGGGGACAGTATAATCTCCGACGATTCTGAATTCGTTTCGCCGCTGTTACATTAACATTGCTTTTAGAGCTGAGAGTTTTCGCTCAACTTGTTCTCTTGCGTGGTAATCAGAGTGGTACAAAGAGAAAGGGGCTTAATTTGTATGCGGGGCGAAGAGCTTAATGGATTAATAAAGGACCGAGGAAGTGGTTTGAAAACTGTGCCGGCAGAGAGCAGCGATGCGGTGTCAAAGATAGTCTGCAGTGTCAAGCGACAGAAGTTTCCTGTTTCACAGGGCCGTGGCGCGGTAGAGCGAATTAAGTCTTTTGAGATATTTTTAGTAAATGTTAAAGACCTACCGAAGTACTACATCCATGCTTTCTTTGATCACGACCGGTCTTTTTTGTTTTTTTCTTTTTAATGTCTAGTCCTAATTTGTTTTCAAACTGCGAAACAAGGTTCCGTCACAACCGATCCCTTAGATGTCTCTTTCTTCATTTTCAACTTTTCGTTGACAGGGAACAGCAACTTTATTTGAATTTCTTAAAGCGTTTACTAATGGTTCTGTCAACAGTAGCAGTTATTTATTAGGCGACTAGTCTCCGACCCTTACAGTCTGAATTTCAAGCCTGGCAAACTCAGTGGACCAAGCTTGAAAATGAACTTATAAAGGTCAGAAACTAGTCACCTAATAATTAACTGCAACTATTGACAGAATTATTCATCAAAGGAAATACTCTTTAACACCTGTAAACAGCATTTCTGCTGTCCACAGGGATGTACAGTAGCTGCAGGAAGAGGTGGGGAGGGCAACACTTTTATACTGGTTTTTCTATTATAACTGATTCGTTGAGCCTTAAGGAGACATTCTCGAACAAACATAATTTGTGCAGCAGTAAAATAAATGGAAAAGGAAAACTTTAAATCTGAACAATTATTAAAAGTCAATAGAACAAAGCATATACAGAATGGTCCATTGATAGTGACCGGGCCAAATATCTCACGAAATAAGCGTCAAACGGAAAAACTACAAAGAACGAAACTAGTATAGCTTGAAGGGGGAAACCAGATGGTGCTATGGTTTGCCCGCTAGATGGCGCTGCCATAGGCCAAACGGATATCAACTGCGTTTTTTTTTTTTAAATAGGAACCCCCATTTTTATCACATAATCGTATAGTACGTAAAGAAATATGAAAGTTTTAGTTGGACCACTTTTTTCGCTTTGTGACAGATGGCGCAGTAATAGTCACAAACGTATAAGTGCGTGGTATCACGTAACATTCCGCCACTGCGGATGGTATTTGCTTCGTGATACATTACCAGTGTTAAAATAGACCGTTTACCAATTCCGGAAAAGGTCTATATCGTGTGGATGTATGGCTGTTGTGATTAAAATGCCCAACGGGCGTGTGCTATGTATGCTGCTCGGTATCCTGGACGACATCGTCCAAGTGTCCGGACCGTTTTCCGGATGGTTACGTTATTTAAGGAAACAGGAAGTGTTCAGCCACATGAGAAACGTCAGCCAGGACCTGCAACAAATGATGATGCGGAAGTAGGTTTTTTAGCTGCTGTCGCAGCTAATCCTCACATCTGTAGCAGACAAATTGCGCGAGAATCGGGAATCTCAAAAACGTCGGTGTTGAGAATGCTACATCAACATCGACTGCAACTGTACCATATTTCTATGCAGCGGAAATGGCATGGCGACGACTTTGAACGTCGTGTACAGTTCTGCCACTGGGCGCAAGTGAAATTACGGGAAGATGACAGATTTTGTGCACGTGTTCTATTCAGCAACGAAGCGTCATTCACCAACATCGGTAACGTAAACCGGCGTAATATGCACTATTGGGCAACGGAAAATCCACGATGGCTGCGACAAGTGGAACATCAGCGACCTCGGCGGGTTAATGTATGGTGCGGCACTATGGGAGGAAGGATAATTGGCCCCATTTTATCGATGGCAATCTAAATGGTGCAATTTATGCTGATTTCCTACGTAATATTATACGGATGTTACTACAAGATGTTTCACTGCATGATAGAATGGCGATGTACTTCCAACATGTTGCATGTCTGGCATATAGCTCGCGTGCGGTTGATGCGGTATTGAATAGCATATTTCATGACAGGGGCATTGGTCGTCGAAGCACCATACCATGGCCCGCAATTTCACTGGATCTGACGTCCCCGGATTTCTTTCCGTGGGGAAAGTTGAAGGATATGTGCTATCGTGATCCACCGACAACGCCTGACAACATGCGTCAGCCCAGTGTCAGTGTGAAACGTCCCCTTTGAACAATTTTACATGTGAAACGTCCACTTAGAACAATTATACAAGCCTGTGCTTAACCTGACACACAATATTATTTAGCGCAACGCAATCTGACTTTCAATAACCCCTACAAAACAATGGCCCTGACTAACTTTAACCTATACCTTTTACAAATCACTTACCTCACAAAAATCTTCGCTACTCAAGCTACTGCAAAACAGCGAGCGCCACTACTGCCAGCTAAATAAAAGATTCAAACCACTGAAGGTACTAACTACTGATAGGGATAGTTAGCAAATGAAAGATATTAATAGAGAACAAACAATGTATTTACCTTAATATTCATAATTGACATTCAGTCTTACAGATTATCAAAACTCCGCCATCTCTCTCCCCACGTCCACCACTGCTGGCGGCTCACCTCCAACTGCCCAGCGCTACGCGCTGTTCGCATCCAGCTATAGCAGTTCATGACAATAATGGCAGACAACAATGCAAACTAGCCACATACTGCACACAGCACAGCCAGTGATTTTCATACAGAGTGCTATGTAACGTTGCCAATAAAAAACATAAACAGCAAACTTACATAAAGAAAGCCTAAACAGCCTACTTACAAGTGCATATGCGAACATTACGTAAGGCGAACTACTCGCTGTTGAGAGGAATGTCGTTACACGTATTGCCAAATGCATTGAGGTTGACGGACGTCATTTTGAGCATTTATTGCATTAATTTGGTATTTACAGGTTATCACGCTGTAACAGCATGCGTTCTCAGACATGATAAGTTCGCAAAGGTACATGTATCACACGGGAACAACCGAAATAAAATGTTCAAACATACCTACGTTCTGTATGTTAATTTAAAAAACCTACCTGTTACAAACTCTTCGTCTAAGGTTGTGAGCCATATGTTTGTGACTATTACTGAGTCATCTATCAAAAGCGAAAAAAGTGTTCCAACTAAAACATTCACGATCTTTTACAGCATTTGTGTGTATGTGATCCACGGCGACTCTCGGTGTGTGCATTTCCATACTATAATGTTCAAGAGTCTCTTTGCACTTTCAGTTTCTGTAGTACAGCTTTTAAGTCTCTCGTTTACTGAATGAGATTTTCACTCTGCAGCGGAGTGTGCGCTGATATGAAACTTCCTGGCAGATTAAAACTGTGTGCCCGACCGAGACTCGAACTCGGGACCTTTGCCTTTCGCGGGCAAGTGCTCTACCATCTGAGCTACCGAAGCACGACTCACGCCCGGTACTCACAGCTGTACTTCTGCCAGTACCTCGTCTCCTACCTTCCAAACTTTACAGAAACTCTCCTGCGAAAGGTCCCCTGATGACATACGGGGTCCGTGGATTCATGCGGTAGTCTACAGACCCGTACAGTCCATCCGATAGATACAATTTCAAACGAGACTTGTCCCACCTGGCAACATGATTCCAAAATTAGACATGATTGTCTCAATAGGAATTCCACGATCGTTCATTAAATAAAATATGGCGTTCCAGTCTTCGATCGCTATTCTTTATTTTCAATTACCGGTTTCGGGCTAGCTGCCCATCTTCAGATCATGTATTGTAGTTACAGAGTAATTATTGGTACTTTGAAATAAGCATGGTTAAAGCGGACTGCCAATAGAACTCTGATATAAATTTCCGAACACCCGTTTCACAAAAATGGCTCTGAGCACTATGGGACTTAACTTCTAAGGTCATCAGTCCCCTAGAACTTAGAACTACTTAAACCTACCTAACCTAAGGACATCACACACATCCATGCCCGGGGCAGGACTCGAACCTGCGACCGTAGCGGTCGCGCGGTTTCAGACTGTAGCCCCTAGAACCGCTCGGTCACTCCGGCCGGCAATTCGTTAACTCTCTGCCCATTGTCTGGAGTGTGTGATGTACGAGGCCTGCCGCTGCGAGGACAATCCTCAATATTGCCGTGCCCGCTTTCATGACGTAACCTGCTTGCCCACCGACTAACTGTACTGCGATCGACAGCAGCATCTCCATACACCTTTTTTAACCTCTTGTGGATGTTTCCCACTGTCTCGTTTTCACATCACAAGAATTCTATGACATCACGTAGCTTCTGACGAACGTCAAGTGTAGCCGCCGTCTTGAAGACATGCTCTGACCGGAACAGGTTGAACTAAGATTGAAAACAATGGGAAATGTTGTATCTACACACTGTAAAACTTTCACACATGCGGAATGAAAACTGTATTTTTACAAAAATAGTATGCATTTCTTTTGGAGTGACCCTCGTATGTAACTTCCTTACAGATTAAAACTGTGTGCTGGACCGAGACTCGAACTCGGGACCTTTGCCTTTCGCGGGCCAGTGCTCTACCTCTTTCTGAAAACATCCCCCAGGCAAAGGTCCCGAGTTCGAGTTTCGGTCCGGCACACAGCCTTAATCTGCCAGGAAGTGTCAATTCACTGCACTTTTATAGGTTGTGCACGCAGTACCACCGCCATGTGTAGATGTGCATATTGCTTTTCCATAACTTTTGTCACCTCAATATATTAATTACCGTCTACACGTGTTCTCCCGGGGGACAACGCATAATATAAGCTGTATAGGAAGGACGACGGTTCAAACTCACGTCTGGCAATCCTGATTTGTTTGCCCTGATTTCCCCAAATCGTTTGGGGTAAATGCCGGGATGGCTTCTCTGAAAGGGCATGGCCGATTTCCTTCCTCATTCTTCCCTAATCCGAGCACTGTGCTCCGTCTCTAATGACCTGGTTGTCGACACAACGTTAAACACTAGTCCCCTCCTCCTCTTCCTTCAAGCTAGATCGGTCTTTTGGTTGATGGTCCAAATGGTTGGTTGGTTGGTTTTGGGGGAGGAGACCAGACAGCGAGGACATCGGTCTCATCGGCTTAGGGAAGGATGGGGAAGGAAGTCGGCCGTTCCCTTTCAAAGGAACCATCCTGGGATTTGCGTAGAGCGATTTAGGGAAATCACGGAAAACCTAAATCAACATGGCCGGATGCGAGATTGAACCTTCGTCCTCCCGAATGCGAGTCCAGTGTGTTAACCACTGCGCCACCTCACTTGGTGGTTCAAATGGCTCTAAGCACTATGGGACTTAACATCTGAGGTCATCAACCTCCTAGGCTTAGAACTACTTAAACCTAACTAACTTAAGTACATCACACACATCCATGCCAGAGGCAGGAATCGAACCTGCAACCGTAGCAGCAGCGCGGTTCCGGACTAAAGCGCCTTCTCGGCCATAGCGGCCGGCCTTTTGGTTGATCTCTATCGATATACTACGTTCCGTATCCATCTGACTGCGTGACATTCGGCGGTTGGGGAGCCACCAAGGTCCTCCGCTGACGATGGCGCGATGCTGGCAGAAACACCCGCAGTGCGCCAGACGGAGCTACCTGGCGCCCGCAGCGGCTTCGCGTGTGTTGGCGCCGACACGCCACGCCGTATTCCGGCGTCGGCAGTGCCCGCGGCTGGTGTGAAGGGAACTCGACACGACACGGGCGGCCAGGCTTGCTGCGATTTTATCCGCCACGCCTTTCTGGCGCCCTCTCTTTTATTATTTGTCATTAGGCCGGCCGTATCTGGCGCGCCGGCCAGCAAACGGCCAGATGGCGTTTCAGCGGGCCGGTATCTGCGCCCGTAATCCGCTTCCAGCGCGTTCCATCATCGCGTTTCGCTGCTATTGCACTCCATTTCGCCCGTGAAACATTTGGGAACACGGCGTGCGAGTAACAAGGTGTTCTCATCCTAATTTCGCGCTTCTATTTCTGGCCGAATACGAGATATTCGCTCTAACGCAGTTTCGCCCGTAGACGCATTCGACAGCTTGGATATTATACCATTACTACCTAAAAGGGGAGTAAAGCACAAATAGCTATATCTCATCTTTCTGGTGAAACTAATACGTCGATGTACACAGTTAACACACAGTTATAAATATGTTGCCGCGTCTGAAGTTTTTATGAAGTTACTGCTAACAAACTAAACAAACACCGTCCGAACAGGCCTTGAAGGACCAAATGACCCGACCAGCCACCGTGCAATCCTCAGCCCTTACGTGTCACCAAACGCGGATACGGAGGGCAAGTAGTCAACACACCACTAGCCCGGCCGTTCTTAGTTTTCGTATCGGTAGTAACAATGAGGAGACAAAGAAACTGGTACATCGGTCTAATATCGTGTGGGGCCACCACGAGCATACAAAAGTGCCGCAACATGGTGTGTCGTGAACTCGTTAATGTGTGAAGTAGTGCTGGAGGGAATTGACGCCATGAATTTTGCAAAAAAATGTGTGTGAAATCTTATGGGACTTAACTGCTAAGGTCATCAGTCCCTAAGCTTACACGCTACTTAACCTAAATTATCCTAAGGACAAACACACACACCCATGCCCGAGGGAGGACAAGAACCTCCACCGGGATCAGCCGTGTATTTTGCAGGGCTGTCCATAAACCCATAAGAGTACGGGGAGGTGGAGATCTCTTCTGAACAACACGTTGCGACATCCACGGTATGCTCAATAATTTTCATGACTGGGGAGTTTGGTGGCCAGCATATGTGTTTACACTGAGAAGCGTGTTTCTGCAGCCACTCTGTAGCAATTCTGGACTTGTAGGGTGTCCCATTGTCCTGCTGGAATTGCCCAAACCGTCGGAATGCGCAATGGACATGAATGGACGCTGGTCATCAGACAGGATGCTTACGTACGTGTCCCATGTGAGAGACGTATCTAGACGTATCACGAGTCCCATATCACTCCAACTGCACACACCCCACTCCACCACAGAATCTCCACCAGCTTGAACAGTCCCCTGCTGACAAGAAGGGTCCACGGATTCATGAGGTTGTCTCCATACCCGTACACCTCCATCCGATCGATACAATTTGAAACGAGACTCGTCCGACCATGCAACATGTTTCCAGAGATCAGCAGTCCAATGTCGGTTCTGACTGGTACTGGAGAGGTCATGAAGCTTTGTGTCATGCAGTGATCAAGAGTACACGAGTGGGTCTTCAGCTCCAAAAGCCCATATCGATGAGCCGGTGGCTGTGGCCGAGCGGTTCTAGGCACTTCAGTTTGGAACCGCACGACCGCTACGGTCGCAGGTTCAAATTCTGCCTTGGGCATGGGTGTGTGTCATGTCCTTAGGTTAGTTAGGTTTAAGTAGTTCTAAGTTATAGAGGACTGATGATCTCAGATGTTAAGTCCCACAGTGCTCAGAGCCATTTGAACCATTTTGAACCATATCGATGACGTTTCTTTGGATGGTTCGCATGCTGACACATACTGATGGCCCAGCATTGGAATCGGCAACAGTTTGCTGAAGGGTCGCAAAATTCCCGGCTGCACCGATGTCAGGGTTTTGTTGTTTTACCAGATTCCTGACATTCACGGTATTCTCGTGAAGTGGTCGCACGGGAAAATCCCCACCTCATCGCTACGTCGGAGATGTTGTATCCCATGACTCGTGTGCCGACTACAATATATCGTTCAAACTCACTTAAACCTTGATAACCTGCCTTTGTAACAGCAGTACCCGATCTAACAACTTAGCCAGACACTTGTTGTCTTATATAGACATTGCGGACCGCAGCGCCATATTCTGCATGTTTACATACCTCTGTATTTCAATACGCATGGTTGTATCAGTTTATTTTGCGCCTCAGTGTAAATCTAGCAGCTTTAAACAAAACTATGATGTCGTAAATGTAATAACTGCGAAGGTACGTACCTCCTGGATTCAGTCTATAAATTATACGCCTAAATCTCGAATACAAGACCGAAAGTTATTATGAAACAACTAAAGATCAATCACGTGTTCGAATGGGACCATTAACTACTGACGATATTGTTACACTACACTAAATTACAGGAAACAGACGAGAACTTGAAAGAAATAACCATTTTGCTCTTACAGGTCCCGCAAAGGCATTTGGAAAAGTGAACAGAGAAATGCTATGCAGTATAGTGGCTGAATGAGGCTGTCCATGACATCTGATTAATGCTGTTAAGTCTACATACAAATATTGAAATTGTTGTATATATGGGAAGCAGTATCACAAACCTAATGATCAAAAACAAATTGGAACGTCAGGGATGCTGTACTTTTAGAACATGTCACTAGACAATACAATCCTATGTGCAGATGACCTAACACTGATTGCAGATAATAAAGGTGATCTTCAGGTGGGAGTCTGTTAGCTGCAGCTAATAGGCTCCCATTACAACCTAACACTCTATGTAGATAAAACGAAAGTGATGGCATTTCAGGGCATACAACACGTAAGATCAAAAGTAGTCTTCAATAATAATATCTTGGACAGAGTTAAACATAAGTAACATCAAGGATGCGACATCTAATAGGAATATAACCACAGAGTCGCCCAAAAATGAAATAAATTCAGTTCCATGTATTCAAATATTGTAATAAGACTGAAGACTAAAGTCAGGAAACGAACAAAGCCGATGTTTCACAAAACCAAAGTAGTACCAGTACTTTACTTATGTAGAAGTGATGAATGAGTGACAATAAGACACCTATAAAATGAAATAAAGGCTCAAGAAAAGAGGTTTACAAGATGAGTGGAAGAACATTGGAGAGAAGGTTGTAGACGAAATGAGGATACCAGAAAATATTTAGAAATATATTACGTAAAGAGAAGGTTGAAAACAGGACCAAATGGAAGGGCCATGTAGACCATATGACTGAATAAGACTCCTCGTAAAAGCTTTCAATTACTAACCAACGGAAAAAAGAAATATTAGAAGGCCATTCAACAGATAGATCACAGCTGCAGGAAATTAGCTTAATACAAGAGAACATACATCTAACATTCATTGTACCCCTTAAATACTCGTAAATTGGGGTTAGTGTGACAACTACGAGGTGCATTCAAGTTCTAAGGCCTCCGATATTTTTTTTTCTAATTAACTACTCACCCGAAATCGATGAAACAGGCGTTACTTCTCGACGTAATCGCCCTGCAGACGTACACATTTTTCACAATGCTGAAGCCATGATTCCATGGCAGCGGCGAAGACTTCTTTAGGAGTCTGTTTTGACCACTGGAAAATAGCTGAGGCAATAGCAGCACGGCTGGTGAATGTGCGGCCATGGAGAGTGTCTTTCATTGTTGGAAAAAGCCAAAAGTCACTAGGAGCCAGGTCAGGTGAGTAGGGAGCATGAGGAATCACTTCAAAGTTGTTATCACGAAGAAACTGTTGCGCAACGTTAGCTCGATGTGCGGGTGCGTTGTCTTGGTGAAACAGCACACGCGCAGCCCTTCCCGGACGTTTTTGTTGCAGTGCAGGAAGGAATTTGTTCTTCAAAACATTTTCGTAGGATGCACCTATTACCGTAGTGCCCTTTGGAACGCAATGGGTAAGGATTACGCCCTCGCTGTCCCACAACATGGACACCAACATTTTTTCAGCACTGGCGGTTACCCGAAATTTTTTTGGTGGCGGTGAATTTGTGTGCTTCCATTGAGCTGACTGGCACTTTGTTTCTGGATTGAAAAATGGCATCCACGTCTCATCCATTGTCACAACCGACGAAAAGAAAGTCCCATTCATGCTGTCGTTGCGCGTCAACATTAATTGGCAACATGCCACACAGGCAGCCATGTGGTCATCCGTCAGCATTCGTGGCACCCACATGGATGACACTTTTCGCATTTTCAGGTCGTCATGCAGGATTGTGTGCACAGAACCCACAGAAATGCCAACTCTTGTGGCGATCTGTTCAACAGTCATTCGGTGATCCCCCAAAACAATTCTCTCCACTTTCTCCATCATGTCGTCAGACCAGCTTGTGCGAGCCCGAGGTTGTTTTGGTTTGTTGTCACACGATGTTCTGCCTTCATTAAACTGTCGCACCCACGAATGCACTTTCAACACATCCATAACTCCATCACCACATGTCTCCTTCAACTGTCGATGAATTTCAGTTGGTTTCACACCACGCAAATTCAGAAAACGAATGATTGCACGCTGTTCAAGTAAGGAAAACGTCGCCATTTTAAGTATTTAAAACAGTTCTCATTCTCGCCGCTGGCGGTAAAATTCCATCTGCCGTACGGTGCTGCCATCTCTGGGACGTATTGACAATGAATGCGGCCTCATTTCAAAACAATGCGCATGTTTCTTTCTCTTTCCAGTCCGGAGAAAAAAATCGGAGGCCTTAAAACTTGAATGCACCTCGTAAAAGCAGCTAAATTTGTAAGATGTTTGAGATAATATTTTCTGCCATTGTGTTTCACAGCTATTCCATTTTATGGGTGAAACATCTGAAAACACGACGTTTGTGTGAAAAAGTATTCTAGCTTCAGCATTTCTGTTCCTGAATGCATGTGAGATATTTGCTCTTACGCAGGCTTGAAAATCAAATTGTTAACTAGCAGGCGAAGTTAAAGATGAAACTACGAAATTTCGTATTTCCAGTCAGACTAAAACAAAAATATTTATGGTTAAAAGTTGGAAATATGTTGTTGTGGTCGAAGCTGTGGTTCATTACAAAATTAAAACTGAAAACCTGTGAGAAAACTGTTCAAAAATTGAATATTCTCCACTGAATCATCTGAGTTATTCTCCATAAAGAGGCTTAGCATAACAGAACAGCGATAGTGGTAAATACAGGCTGTCTCGTAAGTAACAGGTAAAACTAAAACGGGTGAACGTGCAAAGTAGACATGGATCTGCAAACTAGCCGTTGTGAGATAATTGTGAATGTATGGTAACAGTTGCTGACTTCCATAAGAAGTATGCCCTCGTCGGTACAGATGTATTTTGAATGTTAACTTTTCGATGAACACTCCATTTAATTGCGCTTAAACTTCACCGAAGTTTCAATATTTGGGAAATGTACGGACGTGATGGGGACACCGCCACGTACTAACTTTTCGATGAACACTTCATTTAATTGCGCTTAAACTTCACCGAAGGTTCAATGTTTGGGAAATGTACGTGTGTGATGGGGGCACCGGCACATATTGCTGCGAACTTCTAACGCGGAGATATGGTCGAGCAGGGCTTGTAACTGGGCTTCTCCTCAATCCTCTGGATGAGGATGATGATGAGGAGTAGGACGAGGAAGAGGAGGAGATTAGCGTTTAACGTCCCGTCGACAACGAGGTCGTTAGAGACTCAGCAGAGGCTCAGATTAGGGAAGGATGGGAAAGGAAATCGGCCGTGCGCTTTGAAAGGGACCATCCTAGCATTTGCCTCAAGTAATTGAGAGAAATCACGGAAAACTTAAATCAGAATGGCTGGACGCGGGTTTGAATCGTCGTCCTCCCGAATGCGAGTCCAATGTGTTAACCACTGCGCCACCTCGCTCGGCCAGTTCTCTGGAGCCTTCCGTCTTGGGACGTCTCACAAGACTACAACGCAGCAGTTAAAAAGATTGAGGAGTAGAAATTTGTATAGTCTTATCAAACTATAGGAGAGGATCCGGGGCTGTTTAAAACAGTTCATAACTCACAGCAGAGGCGAATGTCATATTCCGTCAAAATGCAAGAACGCATCAAGCAGCTCGTTTAGTAGGTGTTAGTCTATAGTAAATTCTAATGCTGAATCAGTATTGTATTTCTTGTTAAGTTAGGCCCTGGGTGAAATTTGAGCCCAATGTACGCGAACGTAACCGAAAAGTTTACGTCTATACTGTATTTCTATTTTATATGTGGTGCACTCATAATTTTGCAGCCGTTTGTATACGTAACGAAACAGAAATTTCGCCATCAGCTGCAATCCAGCATTGAAATAAATCTAATGGCAACAAAATGAAACTTTATGCCAGACCGGTACTCGAACCAGAAGTTCCCATTTACTACGAGCGGTCGCCGTAACCACCTCGGCTGTCTGAGCGCGCTTCACGTCCAATCCAAATTCCCATACGTCGCATGTTCATACGTGTCCGAAAGAACAGACACCACACGTGTAAATATAATGTACCTCGACGGCATATAATGATAGCCGTCCTTTTGCGGGAATCAGGTGGTACTGTGCACGTATACAGTTTCCAATATATGGTAATTTGGACTGGACAGGACGCCGCTCGAATAGCTGAGAGGCGGTTAAAGCGACTGCTCGCGCTAAGTGGAAGTCCGGGTTCGAGTGCTGGTCCGGCAAAAATTTTCACTTGTCGCTCTGGGATTCATTTCAGTGCTCCATTGCAGCTGATGTCGGAATTTCTCTTTCGTCATAATTACATTAACTGCGACAATGTTTTATTCTCTCGTCAGTGGCGGCCCGCAACCCTATATTCGCAGTTATCCCACAGACGTTTCGCTTGCGAGCCCTTGTTTCCTGGAACGACTTTGGTTTTTTCATATTATTTTTTAACTGTGCCCATTACCCTACATTTCCATCCATGTTTGTTTACGTTGTTAATCATGAGCAAATGATGGAGGATTTGACTACAAGTCATAAGTCACATACCCCGTCGAAAACAACAATAACGTATTCGGAAACAGTCTGAGAAGTTAATATGGATGTTGTAGGGTAAGCTGTACTGAGAAATACATGTTAAGAAACAAATTCAATACTGTACTACATTTTGAAGTTCATTAGCAGTGAATCCAGACAGTCAGCCCATTGCGTGCAGAAATTAAAATGACCCACCGGTGACAGTGTCTCAGAATGTTTTCTTCGTTTGTTTTCCTAAAACTGAATAAGAGAGTAATACAGAAATTCGACATGGGAGGGCAGTAACTATCGAACCCAAGCTAAGACGTGAAATGTCTCGTGCGCTATCATCTACGCCTTAGGACAACCGACAGTAGTAATTCTATCTGGTCGTCCACATGACAGTAGCTAAGATCAATGCTCAGTAACTTAGAAATGGCGCTACGTGTAGAATATTTCCCATAACAATTATTTCTGAGCGTAATCTACCCTGCAACAACCTCACAAGCTTGACCATCCTGTATATAAATGCGGGTTGATTCAGCTGGTATGAGTTTAACAACATTCTAAAATTATAGAATATGGAATTATGTAAAAATTCTCAATGAAACACTAATATTGTAGAACAAAGGGTATCTAAAATGTAATCGGCATAAAATAGTAAAATTACAAAATGGAGCAAGGGGGATAGCGAGAGGGCAAAGAAGGCAAGGAAGGGGGAAAGGGAGAAATAGTGGTAAGGATACAATGGGTTTAACAAAACAGGGTCTTGTATTATAATTGAGAAAAATCGATTATGTGTGTGGTGTCACCGCCAGACACCACACTTGCTAGGTGGTAGCTTAAATCGGCCGCGGTCCAGTAGTACATGTCGGACCCGCGTGTCGCCACTGTCAGTACTTGCAGACCTAGCGCCACCACATGGCAGGTCTAGAAAGACGGACTAGCACTCGCCCCAGTTGTACTACGACTTTGCTAGCGACTACACTGACGAAGCCTTACTCTCATTTGCCGAGAGACCGTTAGAATAGCCTTCAGCTAAGTCCATGACTACGACCTAGCAAGGCGCCATTAGCCTTACATAGCAATTGATAATTATCGTCTAAAGTATGTCTCAACAAGAACGATGTATACCAAAAGGATGGATTAAAGTTAAGTATTCCCAAAGCAACGTACTTTTCTTATTAGCATTCATTGAGCATCCTGTTTCAGACTTCACGATATTCTGGGTGAGCTTATAGCGTGCATATCGGCCCCCTCAAAATAACACTGTGTCGGCCCCTCTGTCGACACATCAATGTGAACAACCGTATGTTAAAATACCAGACTGGGTGCTTAAAATCATTAAAGTAGGGAAAACTGAATTATTATCTTAAGGTATTAAAAATGTGAAACTTTGAAAGTATAAAGTCGTAAGGTTTTACTCAGCAAGCATAAAAATAAAAGTATATAAAATTTTTTTCGTTAATATATTAAAAGTACAGGCGTAGAAGGATGGCTGCATAAATAGCGAAAGACATAGGGATCGTAAAATTATGAAAGCGAAGTTATGCAGAGGGCTTAGAACTCCATGATATGGCATTGTATATTATGAAGTTAAAAAAATTGAAGCTTAAAACCGTAAAAAATATAAAACAATAAATTATGAAAGTGGAACTATGTGAAGCAACTGAAGTTAGTGCCAACAGTGTATGACAGTTACGGCTCATTGCATAAGCTTCTGCTTGGTGGCGTTGTATAGCACACAGTTCTGCAGTACAATGAGTACGGGAGCCAGGCTGCACGCCGGCCTGCTGCTGTGACGGTGTGCGGTGTCAGCCGATGCGTTGCCGCTGTCTCGTCTCAGTGAGTGGGGCTGTTGATGACACGTGTGCTGCGGTGACGTGGAGGGTAGGAACAGGCTTTAAAAGTTGCTACGAAAATGCATGAAACGTGGGCTGTGGAAAAACTGGAAGACAAGCGAAGCATTTGAGATGTGGTGCTACAGGCGAACATTGAAAATCATGTGGACTGATGAGATAAGGACTGAGGAGGTACTGTGCAGAATCGGAGGGGAAAGGAGTCTGTGGGAAACATTGACACGGAGAAGACACAGGATGATAGGACATCTGTTAAGACGTCAGGTAATGACTTCCAGGGTGCTAGAGTGAGTTGTAGAGGAAGACAGAGATTCGAGTAATTCAGTAAATAATTGAGGACATGTTTGCAAGTGCAACTCTGAGATGAAGAGGTTGGTACGGGAGAGGAAATCGTTGGGGGGCCGCATCAAATCAGTCAGAAAACTGATGACACACAAAAATAATCCTCCGTTAATAAAATCGTACTACTGATTTAATTTAATGTACTGCCAGGCTCTTGCAGACGGGCTCTAAAAATCTAAATTTCTTCCAACATTGTCAGGAGGTGCTCCTTATGTTCTTTGTGCAGCACTTCCAAATGCGTATCGATAATTTCAACAGTACACAAAGTGATCAGAAGTATCCGGACACCTGACTGAAAATGACTTAAGTTCGCGGCGCCCTCAATTGGTAATGCTGGAACTCAGTATGGTGTTGGCCAACCCTTAGCCTTGAAGACAGCTTCCACTCTCGCAGGCATAAATTAAATCACGTGCTGCAAGGTTTCTGGCGGAATGGCAGCCCATTATTCGTGGAGTGGTGCACTGAGGAGTGGTATCGATGTCGGTCGGTGAGGCCTGGCACGAAGTAAGCGTTCCAAAACATCCCAAAGGAGTTCCATAGGAATGTCGGTCGGTGAGGCCTGGCACGAAGTAAGCGTTCCAAAACATCCCAAAGGAGTTCCATAGGATTGAAGTCAGGAGTCTGTGCAGACCAGTACATTACAGGGATGTTACTGTCCTATAAGCACTCCGCCACAGGCCGTGCATTGTGAACAGGTTCTCAATCGTGTTGAAACATGCAATCACCATCCCCGTATTGATCTTCAACAGTGGGAACCAATAAGGCGCTTAAATCATCAATGTAGGGCTGTGTTGTGATAGTGCTACGCAAAACAACAAGGGGTGCAAGCCCCTCCATGAAACACATGGCCACACCATAACACCACCGCCTCCGAATTTTACTGTTGACACAGTGCAATTGTGAGATATATACCACATAAATTCTGGTTCTGATCCCCCATGGTACACAAAACGGGTCAGATCGCTGTTGCAGAAGCAACGAAATAAAGCATGCCAGATTTAAAAGAAAGCAAAATCCCAAAGATTGGCAAATTTTAGCAGAATTTCGAAATATAGCCCGTGCTTCAATGTGTCATGCATTTAATAATTTCCTCAACGAAGCTCTGTCTCGGAATCTGGCAGAAAACCCAAAGAGAGTCTGGTCATATGTAAAGCACACCTGTGGAAAGACGCAATCAGTCCCTTCACCGCGCGATAACAACAGTGAAGTCACTGATGACAGTGCCACCAAAGCAGAGTTATTAAACACGGCTTTCCAAAACTCCTTTATCAAAGAACACGAAGTAAATATTCCCGACTTCCATTCAAGAACAACTGCGAAGATGAGAAACATAGAACTAGATATCCTCGGTGTAGCAAAGCAGCTTAAATCACTTAATAAAGGCAAGGCCTCCGGTCCAGATTGTATACCAGTCAGGTTCCTTTCAGAATATGCAGATCCAATAGCTTCATATTTAGCAGTTGTATACAACCACTCGCTCACAGAAATTTCCATACCTAAAGACTGGAAAGTTGCCCAAGTCACACCAATACCCAGAAAGGAAAGTAGGAGTAATCAGCTGAATTACCGGCCCATATCACTAACGTCGATTTGCAAGAGGTTCAAAATGGGACTAAACTTCTGAGGTCATCAGTCCAATAGAACTTAGAACTACTTAAATCTAACTAACCTAGGGACGTCACACACATCCATGCCCGAGGCAGGATTCGAACCTGAGACCATAGCCGTCGCGCGGTTCCAGACTGTAGAACCTAGAACCGCTCGGCCACTCTGGCCGGCGATTTGCAGTAGGGTTTTGGAACATATACTGTATTCGAACATTATGAAGTACCTTGAAGAAAACGATTTACTGACACATAGTCAGCACGGTTTCAGAAATTATCGCTCTTGCGGAACACAACTAGCTCTAACGAGTGCTATCGACAGGGGACGTAAAATTGACTCCATATTTTTAGATTTTTGGAAGGCTTTCGACATCGTTCCTCACAAGCTTCTTCTAACCAAACTGTGTGCCTATGGAATATTGCCTCAGTTGTGCGACTGACTTCGTGATTTCCTATCAGAATGGTCACAGTTCGTCGTTATAGAAGGAAAGCCATCGAGTAAAACAGAAGAAATATCCGGCGTTCCCCAAGGAAGTGTTTAGTCCCTCTATTGTTCCTGCGCTATATTAACGACATAAGAGACAATTTGAGTAGCCGTCTTCAATTATTTGAAGATGATGCTGTCATTTGCCGTCTTGTAAAGTTACCAGATGACCTGAAAGAATTACAAATATCCTAAATTGGAACGACCACATAGATAATGTTGTGGGTAGAGCAAACCAAAGACTGCGATTCATTGGCAGAACACTTAGAAGGTGCAACAGGTCTACTAAAGAGACGACTTACACTACACTTGTCCGCCCTGTTCTGGAGTAGTGCTGTGGGGGTGTGGGATCCGCATGAGGTGATACTACCGGATGGTATTAAAAAATTCAAAGAACGGTGGCTCGTTTTGTATTATCATGAAATACGGGAGATAGTGACAAAGACGTGATACGTGAATTGGAGTGGCAATCATTAAAACAAAGGCGTTTTTCGTTGCGACGTGATCATCTCATGAATTTTCAATGATCTGTTTCCTCCTCCGATTGTGGAAACATTCCGTTGACACCCTCCTACATAGGGAGAAATGACTATCACGATAAAGAAAGAGAAATTAGGGCTCACGCAGAAAAAATTTAATGCTCCATTTTCCCGCGTACAGTTCGAGATTGGCACAGTAGAGAGACAGCTTGAAGGTGGTTCATTGAACACTCTGCCAAGCCCTTAATTGTGAACAGCAGAGTAATCACACGCTGGCAGATGACGTTCACCTGACATTCGCCATACCTACACCCTGCCATCGGATCGCCACATAGCGTACCGTGATTCGTCACTCTACACAACGTTTTTCCACTGCTCAGTCATCTAATGTTTACGCTACTTACACCAAGCGAGGCGTCGTTTGCCATTAACAGGCGTGATGTGTGGCTTGTCAGCAGCCGCTTGACCTTGAAATCCAAGTTTTCCCATCTTCTTCTGTCATAATGGATCCTAATACAGTTTGGAATTCCTGCGTAATGGTCTGAACAGATGTCAGGCTATTACACATTACCACCCTCTTCAACTGTCGACGGTCTCTGTCCGCCAACAGACGAGGCCTGTACGCATTTGTGCTTTATATGTCCCTTCACGTTCCCACTTCAATATCACATCGGAAACACTGGACCTAGTCATGTTTAGGAGCGTGGAAATCTCGCATACAGGTGTATGACAGAAGTGACACCTAATCACCTGCCAACGTTCAAGGTCCGTGAGTTTCACGGAGCATCCCATTTTGCTCTCTCACGATGTCTAATGACTGCTGAGGTCACTGATATGGAGTACCTGGCAGCAGGTGACAGCACAATACACCTAATATGAGAGATATATTTTTTAGGGGTTTTCCAGATACTTTTGATCACGTGGTGTATGCTTCGATTTTTAAAGATTCTTAGTAAACGCTGTTTTATTACTTTGAATCGAAGCGTCGTCTTTGAACCGTATTTCACACGTCATGCGTGTTTGAACCATGTAAACGTCTGGACTGTTCCCACACTTTAGTCTATGTATACCTATTGTCGCGAATTTCGAAGCTTCTCTATTTACACGGTACCTGAGTCTGAAGCAAGTAGTGTCATTAGTTGTAAACCCTACCTGTAAATTGGTACTGCGAAATTGTCTAGTATTAATACATGAAACCTGTTGGTTATAACTTATGAGCATGTTCCTGTCTTCCTGTTCTCCTATTACTTTCCCCCAGCAGTATTTAAAACACTGACCACAGTTGCAAACCACAGAACTCTTATATGTGGTTCTGAGTGGACGGCCCGTTTGCTGACACAACTAGTTAGGTAAATTGTACATCTGTGTACAATAATTTTCTTTTTTAATAACTGCAAAGAGTCAGGAGGTACACATATTATTCTATTTTGTATATGAATTCGAATTTTCACTCCTACCAAAATTTCGGCCGGGAAGCGGGTGAAAAATGAAAACCATGAAAAACTGAGACTTTTATCGTATTTTTCGCTTATAACTCGGAAACGATGATATTTACGGTGATGACTTTTTCTGGAAATAAAGAGTACCTTAACCACATTCATTCTCATTTTGCGGACAAGTGAAGTGAAACGCAATACATCACATAAAGAATAGCCGGCTACTGTGGCCGAGCGGTTCTAGGCGCTTCAGTCTGGAACCGTGCGACCGCTACTGTCGCAGGTTGGAATCCTGCCTCGGGAATGGATGTGTGTGATGCCCTTGGGGTAGTTAGGTTTACGTAGTTCTAGGTCTAGGGGACTGATGACATCAGATGTTAAGTCCCATAGTGCTTACAGCCATTTGAACCATTTTTGAACTGTAGGAGTTATGAAAGCTTAACGTTTCGATGACCATATTACTCGGAGTTCAATTGCTCTGTACGCCATATGGTTGGTCTGACGGAGAAATTGACTCAGACCTATTTTGTGAAAAATTGTATCCTCTTTACATCTCGCAATGTCAGCTTTGTTGAAAATTGCCCCGTTTCCGGGATACCAGCGAAAACCTTAAAAAAGTCCAAATTTTTCGTATTTCTTTCCAATCTTGACTGATTTCCGCGCCGAAATTTTAGTGTTCACCACAGGAAAAGTTACAATACTTAGACGACCGATTTCGGTATCTTATTAATGCCATGTTCAGGGTCCTATGCACTCCATGTATAGAGAATCAGATACATCGGTACTTGCTTATTTGGTGTCATCAGTATCTGGATTCCATTCAATCGTTTTTGGAGGGTTTACTTCGAAGACTGTCCAGTATCCCCCATGGATCAACATAGATTGGGGTTTTGATAATTCGGATTCAGCACACTCGAAAATATATAGAAGGGTTGTCGCCGGCTGCTGTGGTTCAGCGGTTCTCGGCGCTTCAGTCCGGAACCTCTCTGCAGCTAAAGTCGCAAGTTCGAATCCTGCCTCGGGCATGGATAAATGTGATGTCCTTAGGTTAGTTAGGTTTAAGTAGCTCTAAGTCTAGGGGACTGATTAGCTCAGATGTTAAGTCTCATAGTGCTTGGAGCCTTCCTTAAAATGGGAAGGGGGGCGGGGGTTGTCGAAAAAACTTCTACAAAATTTTCCACTAAGAATCACTATTTCACTGGACTAGTAGAACAGCATTCATCACATGTATTCCCCTACCACATTATTATTGTACTTGGCATTCCATGCCCGTTTCACGAACCACGCGGTGACGTTACAGTAAACAAGTAGAGTGGTGGCTAAGTAAACGCAACCCACTGCGCGTGATTTCATGGCAGTAGCGCATATACACTGACAAAACCCGCCAGGGTAGCCTAAAGCGCTAGCGCGCTCTTCCTGGACTCGGGTAGGCGCGCCGGCCCCGGATCGAATCCGCCAGTCGGATTAACGACGATGGCCAACCTGGATGTGGTTTTTAGGCGGTTTTCCACATCCTAATAGGTGAATACCAGGCTGGTCCCCACGTTCTGCCTCAGTTACACGGGTCACAGACATCTCAACACATTCGCACTATTCCATGGATCACACTAGATGCAGACAGCTGGGGTACACTAATACCGTCCCGGGGGATTATAGGGTGGCAACGGGAAGGGCATCCGGCCACCCCTTAACATTAACATGCCACATGCGATTAACCAGCAGATCCCGCAAGTCGGGATAAATGCTACGAAATACACTGAGAAGCCAAAACATCACTGCCAACCGCGACGCTGGACGCCGAGTGGTGACGTCGCGGGCACGTGATGCAGTAACAGAAGCATGTAAGCGGAACAGACAGGGACGGGATATCACTTATCGAAGAAGATATGGGCTGAAAAGTGGGAAATCCATTGAGAAAGAGCGGATTATCATGGCGAAGCTGGTCGAATTTTCACGTGCTATTCTTGTGAGCACCTACAGAAGTAGAAGAACAGGGAAATACCAGTAGGCGGTAAATGGCTAAATGACTGAACGCCCACTACCCCTCAAAGAACGTGGGGTTCTGAGGCCTGTCGGCTCTTAAAGTACGATAGATGGTGATCACTTGGCATCTCTGCTCAAAGAGCACATTACTGATGCTCGCTGAAGTCTTCTGGAGTACGCCATTTACTGCACATCGCAGCAGACCACCCCTAAGTGTTCAAATGTTGACCCAACGACATCGTCAGCTATGATTGCAGTGGGCACGGGACTACCAGGACTACGTGTCGGCTCTTCGGGTGAATCACATTTTTGCTACACTAGGTCGATGGTCGTCTCCGCAAACGCCGCCATCGCGGTGAACAGCGGCTCGGAACGTACAGCGCGCCACAGACATCAGTATTATGCTACGGTAGCCATCTTCTGCGCTTGCGTGGGTCCTGAGGTAGTAATAAAAGACACGCTGACAGCTGCGAACCACCTGCGTCGCTTCATGCCTGATGTCTTCCCCGACGGTGATGTCATCTTTCAGGACTATAATTGTCCGTGCCTCGTAGCCAGAACCATGCTGCAGTGCTTTAGGGAGCGTTATAGTGAGCTGACGTTGATCTCTCGGTGACAGAATTCGCCTGATGTAAATCCTATGGAACCCATGTCGATCGCTATTGGGTACCATGACCGAGTACGCAAATCAGCGGCCCGTTACTTACGGGAATGGGGGACTGATGACCTTCGCTGTTTAGTCCCCCTTAAACATCCCAACAACCACCACCACCACTTACGGGAATTATATGACTTCTGCGTAGATATACAGGGCGGTCCAATCATCGTGACCGGGGCAAATATCTCACGAAATAAGCGTCAAACGATAAAACTACAATGAACGAAACTTGTCTAGCTTCAAGGGGGAAATCAGATGGCGCTGTGGTTGGCCCGCTAGATGGCGCTGCCATAGGTCAAACGGATATCATCTGCGTTTTTTTAAATGGGAACCCTAATTTTTTATTACATATTCGTGTAGTACGTAAATAAATATGAATGTTTTAGTTGGACCACTTTTTTCGCTTTTGATAGATGACTCTGTAGTAGTCACAATAATATGGCTCACAATTTTAGACGAACAGGTTTTTTAAATTAAAATACAGAACGTAGGTACGTTTAAACATTTTATTTCGGTTGTTCCAATGTGATACATGCACCTTTGTGAACTTATCATTTCTGAGAACGCATACTGTTACAGCGTGATAACCTGTAAATACCACATTAATGCAATAAATGCTCAAAATGATGTCCGACAACCTCAATGCATTTGACAATACGTGTAACGACAATCCTTTCAACAGCGAGTAGCTCGCCTTCAGTAATGTTCGCACATGCATTGACAATGCGCTGACGCATGTTGTCAGGCGTTGTCGGTGGATCACGATAGCAAACATCCTTCAAAGTTCCCCACAGAAAGAAATCCGGGGACGTCAGATCCGGTGAACATGCGGGCCATGGTATGGTGCTTCGACGACCAATGCACCTGTCATGAAATATGCTATTCAGCACCGCTTCAACCGCCCGCGAGCTCTGTGCCGGACATCCATCTTGTTGGAAGTACGTGGACATTCTGTCAAGCAGTGAAACAAATGGTTCAAATGGCTCTGAGCACTATGGGACTTAACATCTATGGTCATTAGTCCCCTAGAACTACTTAAACCTAACTAACCTAAGGACAGCACACAACACCCAGCCATCACGAGGCAGAGAAAATCCCTGACCCCGCCGGCAATCGAACCCGGGAACCCGGGCGTGCGAAGCGAGAACGCTACCGCACGACCACGAGATGCGGGCAGTGAAACATCTTGTAGTAACATCGGTAGAACGTTACGTAGGAAATCAGCGTACACTGCACCATTTAAATTGCCATCTATAAAATGGGGACCAATTAACCTTCTTCCCATAATGCCGCACCATACATTAACCCGCCAAGGTCGCTGATGTTCCACTTGTCGCAGCAATTGTGGATTTTCCGTTGCCCAATAGTGCATATTATGCCGGTTTACGTTACCGCTGTTGGTGAATAACGCTTCGTCGCTAAATAGAACGTGTGCAAAAAATCTGTCACCGTCCCGTAATTTGTCATGTGCCCAGTGGCAGAACTGTACACGACGTTCAAAGTCGTCGCCATGCCGTTCCTGGTGCATAGAAATATGTTACGGGTGCAACCGTTGTTGATGTAGCATTCTCAACACCGACGTTTTTGAGATTCCCGATTCTCGCGCAATTTGTCTGCTACTGATGTGCGGATTAGCCGCGACAGCAGCTTAAACACCTACTTGGGCTTCATCATTTGTTGCAGGTCGTAGTTGACGTTTCACATGTGGCTGAACACTCCCTGTTTCCTTAAATAACCTTAACTACCGGCGAACGGTCCGGACACTTGGATGATGTCGTCCAGCATGCCGAGCAGCATACACAGCACACGCCTGTTGGGCATTTTGATCACAATAGCCATTCATCAACTCGATATCGAACTTTTCTACAGTTGGTAAAAGGTCCATTTTAACACGGGTAATGTATCACGAAGCAAATGTGGCGGAATGTTACGTGACACCATGTACTTATACGTTTGTGACTATTACAGCGCCATCCGTCATTAAGCGAAAAAAGTGGTCCAACTAAAACATTCATATTTCTTTATGTACTACACGAATATGTAATAAAAAATGGGGGTTCCTATCTTTAAAAGAAACTCATTTCATATCCGTTTGGCAGCGTCATCTAGTGAGCGAACCATAGTGCCATCTGGTTCCCCCCTTCAAGCTAGACGAGTTTCGTTCTTTGTAGTTTTTTAGTTTGATGACTATTTCGTGAGATATTTGGCCCGGTCACGATCAATGGACCATCTTGTATAATGCCACATACCTCCACTGGCCTTCATACGCATAATCAATTATGCATTTCGTTCCAAAGATGGACAGACAATGTATTAAGCAGGTGGTCATAATGTTTCTCATCAATGTACTAACAAGTGGGTAAGTGTGTCGTGAAATATCAGAATGTAAGGAAGCCGACTGAGGCGCCTTCAGTTCCAGGTGGAACATTACTGTACATCTTGTACGAGGGTTGTTTTTTAAGTAAGGGCCGTTCGCGCGTATAGTCCCGTAGTTCGCGCGGACGCCTCAACAAGCCACCGCGCCACTTGCCGGCATCCTTCCCGTTCACACTGATGCAAGTTGCAGCTCTGTAGCTGACGTGTACGCATCGCTGTGCTACTTTATAAATTTTACTATTATTGAATCGCCCGCCGCGTGTGAGATACGGTCAGTGATACGTTTTTTGACCGCGAGAAGCCTATCAGCTGCAGTAATTCATCGTCAGTTAACAGAAGTTTATGGCTTGAATGCAATGAGTGAAGGTAAAGTGCGTCAGAATGTTAGAGAGTTTAAAAATGGCCGTCAAAACGTCCATGACGAAGAACGCTCAGGCCGGCCCTCTGTGATCACTGATGATGTGGTGGCTGCCGTCGAAACAAAGATTCGTGAGGACAGAAGATTCACAATTTCCACTCTTTCTTTGGAATTTCCACAAGTTTCAAGATCGGTTTTGTACAAAATTGTGTCTGAAAACCTAAACTGTGTTCTCGGTGGGTACCCAGACTCCTCACAGAGGACCACAAAGGGAAGAGATTTGCCACTTCATTGGACTTTTTGATTCGTTACGAGGAAGAAGGGGATGACATGTTGAGTCAAATTGTCACTGGAGATGAAACGTGGGTATCCCATATCACTCCCGAAAGCAAGCGACAATCGATGGAATAGCGACACACGACCCCACCCGTCAAGGTCAAAGCCAAACAGACGCTGTCAAAGCGCAAGATTATGGCAACTGTGTTCTGGGACCGGCGCGGTGTTTTGCTAGTGGACTTCATGCCACGAGGAACGACAATCAACTCAGATGCCTACTTTGCAACTCTAAAGAAGCTCCGCAGAGCAAGTCAAAACAAAAGGCGCGGCATTTTGACAAAAGGAGTTTTGCTCCTGCACGATAACGCTAGGCCTCACATCTTTCAAAAGACTCGGGATTTGATTGATTCTTTTGGCTGGGAAGTTTTGGACCATGCATCATACAGCCCCGACCTTGCTCCTAGCGATTTTCACCTTTTCCGGTACCTGAAACACCATCTCGGCGGGCAGCGCTTCAATGACGACGATGAAGTGAAAGCTGCCGCGAACTCTTGGCTGTCGGAGCAGGCGGCCGAATTCTTTGAAGAGGGAATTAAAAACTTAGTTGTACGGTATGACAAGTGCTTAAATAAACAAGGCAACTATGTAGAAAAATAGGTAAAAGTGTGTAGAATCAGAAAATAAAAGTTATTTTACAAAACTACCTGTAACTTTTTTTTTAAATAAAAACGGCCCTTACTTAAAAAACAGCCCTCGTATGTACTGTAATTGTACGACAGACGCACTGCTTGTGTGGGCCTCCCCTGCCTGTCGGTCCTTCAGCGACACCCTGTCGGTTTGAGACGTAGTCTCGCCCCGCCGGACGGTGGCCGTCACCGACAGGGAGCTGCGGCGACGGTGGCGCCGCGGTGCGGACTCCGGCCGCAGCTGCCAGAGGCGCGGGTAACTTTGTACCGGGAGGCGGCGGCGGCGGCCAGTCGATTGTTGGCTGCGGTGGCGGCGGCAGCTAGGATACGGCAAGGGTCGCACGCAGAGCAGCTGGCGTAGTCCGGTGGCGCGCGTCGTCTGCAACACGGAGCAACGGGCTGGCCGCGTCGCGCCGCACGTCAGCGGACGATAAACAGCTCAGCGTCTCCAGGTGCGAGCCGCGTATCAACAGGTCTCCCTCGCCCCGTCTCGCGCGAAGTTTGACCGCCGCGGAGGAAACACCGGAACTAGAGGTGAGTTCGCGCCGATCGCAGCGGATTCGAAGATTTTTTTCCAGCAGTGAATCTAAATTAATTTAGCACATTCGCACAGGTAAAGGCCCGCAAACGACGCAAAAAAAAAAAAAATATTTGGCCGAAGAATTTTTAGGTTTCCGTACATCAACCTGTAATAAACGACGCCATAAAAAATAACATTGTTGTCCGTCTATGTGTCTGTCCGACTGTTAAAAATTAATTTTCTCAAGTATCAAGTTGAAATTTATACCTCGTACTGAGGTCTCTGGTCCCTTAGTGCTGTAAAAACCTTAAGCATCTAAGTTGTTCAGATGGCTCTGAGCACTATGCGACTTAACTTCTCAGGTCATCTGTCGCCTAGAACTTAGAACTAATTAAACCTAACTAACCTAAGGGCATCACACACATCCATGCCCGAGGCAGGATTCGAACCTGCGACCGTAGCGGTCGCTCGGTTACAGACTGTAGCGCCTAGAACCGCACGGCCACTCCGGCCGGCTAAGCATCTAAGTCAACGCATTCAAAAAACATGACCATTTATGTACGAGTATTTTGACACTCGTAAACTCAGTCATCTAAAAATTCATGATACTTTCCGTTGACCTGGAATTATGAAATTTGCCAAAAAGCAAGGTTTCACAGCGAGATTTTTAATTTGTAGTTATATCACACGAAAAATTATGTCTGTCTGTCAAGAGACCTCTTCTGCAAGAATTGGCTGAGGTATGAAGGTCACATATCATGGTCCCTTCGTGGTGTAAAAACCTTAAGCTTCTAAGTCAATGAAGCCAAAAGAATAGCAGTTTAAGTATTTTGATACTCATAAACTGACTGATCAAAATCTATAGCACACTTGCAGTCGACCTGGGAACATGAAATTTGGCAAGAAGCTGGGTTCCACAGTGCAAGTAAAGGAAAAAAAGAAATCCGAAAATTTTAATTTATAGCTCTATCACATAACTTTTTTTTCATTATTTATCCTGCTATGTGTCTGTCCGTTTCAGACCCCATTTTTTCAGGATCAGGTAGGTAAGTGAAGTCAAATCTATGGTCCCTTGGTGATGTAAGAAAGTTAGGCTTCTAAACTCAATCAAAAGATAGATCATTTTTTTGTCACATATTTTGTTTCTCGATAACTCAGTCATCAAAACTTCCTGATGACCTAGCCGGCCGGTGTGGCCGAGCGGCTCTAGGCGCTTCAGTCTGGAACCGCGCGACCGCTACGGTCGCAGGTTCGAATCCTGCCTCTGGAATGGATGCTTATGATGTCTTTAGGTTAGTAAGGTGTAAGTAGTTCTAAGCGCTAGGGGACTGATGACCTCAGATGTTAAATCCCATAGTGCTCAGAGCCAACTGAACTAGTTGACCTAGAATCATAAAACTTGGCAAGAAGCAAGGTTCCACAGTAGAACCAAACGAAAAAAAATACGAAAATGGTTAGTTTGTAAATTATATCACACGAAAAATTATAATTTTTGTGTCATTTGCTGTCTGCCTGTTCGTCAGTCTGTTAAGATCCCTTTTTCTCGGAAACGAGTTGTCTTGACATGTCTCTTGGCGGTGTGAAAAGGTTAAGCGTCTACATCAATGCAATCAGAACATACGGTCATTTACGACACATATATTGATATCGTGCCAGTATTGGTATCGATAACAGGCAAAAATCATCGAAATTATCGATTCTGGAGATGGATGAATTTTGTACGGTATCCTCAGCGTTAGAGTCATACTCGTAAGTGTCTGGACCGTTTTTAAATGAATTTACCTACTTTAAATTTGAGTGCTGTAGCTGGTGAAACGGGAACGCAGAAATCTGAAGTGACTTCCTATGAATGGCAGTGTATTCAATCGATCTTTTGTAACAACGGACTTAAATACAATTACAGTATTCGCATAGGTAGAGGGCCACAACTGAATCAAAAAACGTATGAAACAGCAGTTTTTAGTCAACACTTACTAGTTCACGTATTTTTAATTTGCGTACTGTAGCTAGGGATACTCGAACAGAGATATTCTAATTGACTTCGTGTGGAATGCAGTGGACCCGAAAATATATATTTGTTCCAGCGGTAAATTCAGGCGGACTTATTGTGTAGGTAAAGGGCGAAAAATGGTGCAAAAATAATGGTAAAATATTATCTTCATCGGTACTTGCCGCTTTTCGTTTTATTTTCTAATGTCCGTTTTATTTATGGTGAAACATAAACAGAAATATCCGTTCTTCAGGCGGATGGCAGCATATTTAAACATCGAAACCTCTTCCAATTGTGGGTTTACTTTCACAATATTTGGGTACATTATGTACAGCGAAGTATGTAAAAAATTTGAAATATGTACTATTTTCTCTCAATACGTGACACTTTTTCCTCTTCCTCTTCTTTTTCTCCGTAGCAAAAATGGTTCAAATGGCTCTGAGCACTATGGGACTCAACTGCTGAGGTTATCAGTCCCCTAGAACTTAGAACTAGTTAAACCTAACTAACCTAAGGACATCACAAACATCCATGCCCGAGGCAGGATTCGAACCTGCGACCGTAGCGGTCTTGCGGTTCCAGACTGCAGCGCCTTTAACCGCACGGCCACTTCGGCCGGCTTTCTCCGTAGCGCTTAGCTCGACTATTATAGGTCTGCTGTTTCAAGATTTCTTTGATTATTTATTTCCCAAGCTGCGTTAAGCTCGCGAATGTAACAGTGATCCCCAAAATGTAGAATAAATTACTTTTTATTTCGCCTCCATACTCCGAGGACCTACAAATTTGTGACCACAGACGTGAAATAACATAAATGTATTTAACTTTGTGGCTGGGTGCCCTTTGCTGACACCACAGTCGTCAAGGTGATGTCAAGGGAGCGAAGTCGTGTGTGTGAATAGTGTACACTTTGTTGTGTGTCTTGCGTATCGTGGTCACTGACGTCGAGTATGGGTGCCAGCCTAGCATTTGTTTAAACGTGCGTGGGAGACCGCCTAAAAAGCTGGCGCGTGAGGCCAAGGTCGTAAACCTGCATCCTGAATTCGAAGCGGACATGACGCACCTCCCTGTATCGCAGGTTACCGCGCTGCACGTTACGCTACACGAGCAGTTGCCAGTTACCTGCGGTTAATTTTGGGTCTGTAGAAGATGAGACGGAAAAAGGTAAATACAAATTAACTCCAGTTTAATGGCAATGAATATGAATATCAACACCGAGCGAGGTGGCACAGTGGTTAGCACACTGGACTCGCATTCGGGAGGACGACGGTTCAAACCCGCGTCCGCCCATCCTCACTTGGGTTTTCCGTGATTTCCCTAAATCGTTTTAGGCAAATGCCGGGATGGTTCCTTTGAAAGGGCACGGCCGATTTTCCTCCCCATCCTTCCCTAATCCGAGCTTGTGCTCCGTCTCTACTGACCTCGCTGTCGACGAGTCCTTAAACACTAATCTCCACCTCCTCCCTTTGAATATCCAAACTTCTTCCATCAGCTGAGTGAAATTCTAAAATACTCGTGTATGTGTAAACCAAGGGCAGCATGAATTTTTTATTGAGCTGTAACTTTAGCGATGTAGTTGGGAAAACGTGAAGAGAGAAATCGTAGCACTCTTTATGTGGAAGACAGCGTATTCATGTACCTCTGCCAACAGTGAATTTTAATATACCTATTTTTTCTGAGTTTTAACTTTATTTAGAGGTGAACAGAGAAATTTGAATGGACTTGCTGTGGACGTTACCATAATCGAGGATCGATGGTATAAAGTTTCTGGTACATTCCATGATAAATGGGAATTTGGCAAAAGCGTCGCAAATAGAGTAAGTAGTAAATAAGTAATAAATTAAAACGTCATGCATGATGGGACAGTTTTTCATGCTTTTCAGCATTCGACTTGATATCTTCTGAACTATGTGTCGTACAAAGATACGTTTTTGTACGTTCATTGAGTGCCATATGTGGATACCCTCTGCGGAATGAGTTGCGAATAGAGTTAGCATAGACTAAAGAATAATTTGAAGCTTCTTGCAAGATACAGCAGTTTTCCACGCTACAATGATATAATTTTGCTGAAATATTCAGTGGTATATTTGAATACTGTTCGAAAAATGTGTCGCGAATACAGTTAGTAATAGGGAAGTAATAAATTGAAACGTCATAGTTTATGCGGCAGTTTTACTTCATGAACAATGAAACTGTAGTGAGGGCCTAACTTTCATCATCATTTGGTGAGGATTGTCATCGAGATAAAGTTTCGTACACGTTTGAAATTACATGTAAAGTCTGTTGCAAGATACTAAGTGCTCTCATTCTTGAATTCTGGACGAATAAAGTATGAGTATGAGCTACATCGCTTTATATACTATGTAGGTAGCGATTCTCTCCAGAGAGTAAATGAGATATGCACCAAGTGTGGGTGAGATCGGTGTAGTGTTTTAGGAGGAGTTGTGGAACATACATGCATGCTCGTACATGTGTACAGGGTGTTTCAAAATTATGCAGACCCTCCCACCGGAGGTTCGAGTCCTCCCTCGGGCATGGGTGTGTGTGTTGTTCTTAGCATAAGTTAATTTAAGTAGTGTGTAAGTCTAGGGACCTATCACCCAAGCAGTTTGGTCCTTTAGGAATTGACACACATTTGAACATTACTTCACTTCGAGGGGATTTAGAAGCCGCCCCGAGAAACAAAATGAGGATACGGACCCGTGTCCGGATACGTCATCCAACGAGGCTGCAGAGTGTCGATGTTACAGGTGCCGGCACCTGTATATGTTTCCGTATACACGGTGATCCCGTGATGATGTTAGAGAGTAATAGGGATGTTGCAGCAGGATAAATCTATCAGTCTGAGGTAAGGGACCCTTCTCCGTAAGCGAACAATTCGAAAGTTACAAGCGGGAGCCGTTCTGATAGTGGAATACATGAACGGGAAGCGTTTCGCTATTATTGCAGGAAGACACCTTTCAGAGGCGGTCGTATGAAACAAAACATGGTGGCCGAGCGGTTCTAGGCGCTTCAGTCTGGAATCGCGTGACCGCTACGGTCGCAGGTTCGAATCCTGCCTCAGGCATGGATGTGTGTGATGTCCTTAGGTTAGTTAGGTTTAAGTAGTTCTGAGTTCTAGGGGACTGATGAGAGCCATTTGAACATTTTTTGTAAAAAACAAAACAAGCAAAATAAGCGAAGTAAACATGCACTCTAAAACGCATACCTAAAGAGCTGTGATGTATAATTCATCTACGCTGCTCTAAATCACATCTCGTCTCCTGTTGAAGTGCTCATAGCTCTTAAAGGTATGCATTTTATTAGAAACGTTTTTTTTCTTATTTCGGTTCATACTACTACCTCTAAAAGGATCCTACCGTACAACCTTAACAACAACATTACCGCGGGCGATGACTGAATAATGGGTTCCATGAGTGTGCCTCCGACGTCATACTGAAGCCCCAAAGAAACTGGTACGAGCATGCCTATTCAAATACAGAGATATGTAGACAGGCAGATTACGGCGCTGCGGTCTGCAACGTCTATATAAGGCAAATGTCTGCCGAGGCTGTAGATCAGATACTGCTGCTACAATGGCAGGTTATCAAGATTTAAGCGAATTTGATTGTGGTATTATAGTCGCCGCACGTTCTCCGAGGTAGCGATGAAGTGGAGATTTTCCCATACGAACATTTCACGAGTGTACCGTGAATATCAGCAATGCAGTACAACGTCAAATCTCCTACATCACTGCGGCCGGAAAAAGATCCTGCAAGAACGAGACCAACGACGTCTGAAGAAAGTTCAACGAAACATCATCGGAACGGGCTTTCGGAGACGGCGGCCCACACGCGTACCCCTGACTGCACGACGCAAAGCTTTACGCCTCGCCTGGGCCCGTCAACACCGACACTAGACCGTTGATGACGGGAAACATGTTGTATGGTGGATTTGTTTTGTTTCAAATTCCATCGAGCGGATGATCGTGCACGGGTATAGAGACAACCTCATGAAGCCGTGGAACATACATGTCAGCAGGGGACTGTTCAAGCTGTTAAAGGCTCTGTAATGGTGTGGGGCGGGTGAAATTGGAGTGATACGAAACCCCTGAAACGTCTAGATACGACTCTGACAGGTGACACGTTTATAAGCATCCTGTCTGATCACCTGCATGCATTAATGTCCGTTTTGTATTCCGACGGACTTGAGCAATTCCAGCAGGACAATGCGACACCCCGCAGGTCCGAATTGCTACAGAATGGCTCCAGAAACACCTGAGTTTAAACAATCCCGCTTGCCACCAGAGTCCAGAGTCATGAACATTATTGAACAAATCTAGTATGCGTTGGAACGTGCTGTTCAGAAGATATCTCCACCCAGCCGTGGTCTTACAGATTTATGGACAGCCCTGCAGCAGTTATGGTGTCAGTTCCCTCCAGTAATACATCAGATGTTAGCCGAGTTCATGCTATGTCGTGTTGCGGCACTTTTGCGTGCTGTCGTGGGCCGTATACGATATTACGTATTTCTTTGGCTGTTTAGTGTACATCCGCCGGCGCTTATAGCTTCGACGCTCTGTAGCTTCGTTGGATGATGTTTTCCGACATGGGTTACTATCCACATTCTGTTCCACAAGACACCTTCTACCCCCCTCTAAGTGTTTTGGTCGTACTTTGTAACACCCTAAATGTAGGTAGATTCATATTTTTAATGTATGTGGATTCCTCTCTTAAAACGGTTCACGGAACTTCGCAAGTAATGCTCAGCATGATAGCTGGTATCTGTTCTATGAAAGTTTCTCAGTGTCTATGTAACGCTCACCGCGTGTCAGTTAAACTCGTAACCATTCGCAGTGGCCTTCTTTGTGTACGTTTCATATCCCGTGTTGGTATGGCGACGAGTCGTCCTGGGCCATGGTTTATGTCTGTGAGATAGTAGCATCTAGGATGCTGAAAGCTTGCAGCTACCTATAGACGAGTAATCATCAAGCTATCATACGGTGCAACGAGGAGGGTACTTTGTACTGTTATCATTCGTACTCACAAATGGGGCAAGGAAAAAAGTGAATGTGTAGATCTGTATGCTTGCGTACGAGTCCTAATTTCTGTTATCGTGTCTTCGCGAAGCGTTCGTCTGCGTCCGTAGAATCATTCTGCAGTCAGCCACAATTTCGGTTTTTTTCTAAATTTTCTCATTAGTGTTTTGCAGTAAGAAAGAACGTCGCCTTCCCTCCAGAAAGTCCGTAATATTCGCGTGTTCACCGATCCTACCGGTAACAAATCTAGCAGCAGGCTTTTGGACTACTTCTATGCCTTCCTTTAATCTGACGTGGTATGCAAGAATGGGTTGCACTAGCATGTTCTATACGCGGATTCTTTAGAGATGGGATAAGCTTTTCTAAAGTTCTCCCGATAAACCGAAGTGCACCATTTTCGCTCCGTGCTATCGTCTTTACGTGCTCGTTCCAATCCATATCGCTTCGTGACGTCACGCCTAGATCCTCAATCGACATGACTGTGTCAAGCAGCTCATTGATCTTACTGTATTCGAACATTATAGGGTTGTTTTCCTCCACATCTGCATTAACATACGTTTCTCTACATTTAGAGCAAGGTGTAATCCATCACACCAAATAGAAACTGTCTAAGCCATAGAAACTAAGTCACCACGTTCGTTTGTAAAGTCATTCTACAACCACACTTTCCCGTACACCACAACCCCAGTAGCAAACCGTCGCGCACTGATTCTCAGTTGACACGTCAAATCATTTACATATATGGCGAATAACAGCGGTCTCTCACACTTCCATGGGGCACTCTTGACAATAGCCTTCTACATCTACGTCTACATCTCCATCTACGTCGACATGATTGCCCTACAATTCACATATAAGTGCCTGGCACAGGTATCATCGAACCACCTCCAATCTGTTTGTCCACCGTTCCACTCAGGAAATGCGCGCGAGACAAAGGAAGACTTAAATCTTTCCGTAGGAGCTCTGATTTAATTATTATGGTGATCATTACTCCCTATGCTGGTGGTAATCAACAAAAAATTTTCACATTCGGAAGGAGAAAGCTGGTGATTAAAATTACGTGAGAAAAAAAAGTTCAGATTTGGGTGAATTCCCAAGGGACCAAACTGCTGAAGTCATTGGTCCCTGGACTTACACATTACTTTAACTTATGCTACGAAAAACAGACACACCCGTCCCCGAGGGGGGGACTCGAACCTCCGGCGGGAGGTTTTCGTGAGAAGATCCTGCTGCAACGAGAAACGCCTTTGATTTAATGACTGTACCATATCCGTGGCATTCTGTCCCCTATTTCGCGAAACTGCAAAACGAGCTGCCCTTCTCTGAACGTATTCGATATTCCCCGACAGTTCCATCTGATGCGGATGCCACACAGCGCAGCAATATTCTAGAAAAGGACGAAAAAGCGTTGTATACGCTGTCTCTTACCTGCTGCGCTTTCTAAGTGTTTTAAGTGTTCTGTCAATAAATCGCAAACTTTGGTGTGCTCTCGCCATAATATTATCTAAATGATCGTTCCCATTTATGTTATTCGTAGTTATAATCCCTAAGTATTCAATTCAATTCACAGCCTTTATATTTGTGTGATGTATCATGTAAACGAAATTTAATGGATTGACCAGGATTGTCTCACACTTTTCATTATTGATCAGTAGCATTTTCCACACCGTAACGATGTCTTTCCAATATCATTTTGCAATTCGTTTTAATCATCTGATGACTTTACAAGACAGTAAATGACAGCACCATCTGGAAACAGTGTATGAGGGCTGCTCACGTTGCCTTCTAAACCGTTTATATATATGAGGAACAGCAGAAGACTTATACGACTTCGTTGGGGAATTGACGTTCCGTCAATTACTACGAACTGTAACCTTTTTGACAGGAAACCATTAAACCATTTGCACAACTGAGGCGATACTCCACGGGCATGCAATTGGGTTAGACGTCGCTCTTGAATAACGGCGCTAAAAACTTCTGTAAATCTAATAATAGGGAATCAGTTTGACGTTGCCTGTCAGTAGAACTCATAACTTTGCGAGGCTAAGAGCTAATTGTGTTTCACAAGACTATATTTTCTAAATCCGTGTTGGCTACTTGTCAATAAATTTATAATTCTCGAACTGCTGATGCATTCCAAAGCCTACTGCAAATCGACGTTAACAGTGTGAGTCCGTAATTCAGGGGATTACTCCTACATATCCTTTCTTGAGTATTGGTGTGAGTTGAGCAACTTCCAGTTCCGAAGTACGAATCTTTCGATGAGCGAGCTGTTGTACATGATTGCTAAATATGGAACTATTGTGCCAGCATACTCTGATGAAAAGAGCCAACTGATACGCAGTCTGGGCTGGAGGACACACCTTTATTTAGTCATTTGAGCTACTTCGCTACGCTGAGCATATCTATGTTACTCGTGTTGGCAGTTGTTCTTGATTAGAATTCCGGAATATTTACTTCAGCTTCTTCAGTAACGAAATCTCGGAAAACCGTATTCAGTAAGTTTCATATTAGCGCATACTCCGCTGCAGAGTGAAAATCTCATTCTGGAAACATCCCCCAGGCTGTGCCTAAGCCATGTATCCGCAATATCCTTTCTTCCAGGAGTGCTAGTTCTCCAGGTTCGCAGAAGAGCTCCTGTGAAGTTTGGAATGTAGGACAATTGAAGCTGGCAGAATTGAAGCTGTGAGGACGGGTTGTGAGTCGTGCTTGGGTAGCTCAGATGGTGCCGGCACGGTAGCTCAGCGTGTCCGGAAGGAGGGCTAGTTGGCCTCTACAATAAAAAACTGAGTGAAAGGATCAACAACGAACTTGACCGAATGTCATGAGACGTCCGCGACGACCAAACACAACGATCAACAACGAACAAAATGGAAAAAAAGGTGGTAGAGCACTTGCCGCGAAAGGCAAGTCTCGGTCTGGCACACAGTTTTAATCTGCCAGGAAGTTTCGTATCAGCGCACACTCCGCTGCAGAGTGAATATCTCACTCTCGGATTCAGTAACTCTGCGTGTTACGGCGTTAAGACAAGCGCCGGCACGCCAGTCGGGAACGAGAAAGAAGAGACGACTGTGAGAAGAAGGTCAGCCAATCGCTCGCCGACCGACCCCTTTCCAGGACGACAACGTGACAGCAGCGTCGCCGCGCGGGATTAGCCAAGCGGTCTAGGGCGCTGCAGTCACTGACTATGCGGCTTGTCCCGGCGGAGGTTCGAGTCCTCCCTCGGGCGTGGGTGTGTGTGTTTGTCCTTAGGATAATTTAGGATAAGCAGTGTGTAAGCTTAGGGACTGATGACCTTAGCAGTTAAGTCCCATAAGATTTCACACACATTTGAACATTTGATTTGACAGCAGCGACCCCTACGTGAAGAGGACATAAGCGCCGCGCCCAACTGATAGCAGGCCCCCTTGGATAACAGCTTCAATGTTGGGCACTTGAATAGCAGCGTCAACGTTACCGACTTCGCTAGCTACCTCTTCGTAGAACAGACTTGTATTTGACTGTTCTGAAGAAGACAGATTATTATTTATGTCACCCTTTGTTTGCGACGCGTCTAGCAAAGTTAAGTACTGTAATTTTCTTGTTGTTATAAATCTCATTAATACTAATTATTTGATCGTTTGTCTAGCTAACCGAAAAGGCAGCATTCCTAGACACAACACTGCGTTAGTGGCACTGTCATCAGTAAAGTCCTTTGCTATCATGCAGTGAACTGAAGATACTGATTTCGTCTCGCCGCTGGTATACTTTATATACGATCAGAATCTCTTTGGGATTTCTGCGAATTTCAAGATAGAGTTTCGTTGTCTCTTGTCTGTGATGATCACTCAATCTCACGACAACGTATTGGGTTTTAACAGTTAAGGTGCGCTTACACCTATGCGCCATGCGTCAAGTCGTTGTGCGACTGTTTAACTTGCCCCACACGGAAGTAGAGGCACGCAGTGTGAACACAGGTGTGAATGGAACCACTTGCACCAACATGTGGAAGAAGAGGCAAGCACCTATACGCATACTTATACTTGCGTGCGGGGCACGCACTGTCTCACGGCGACTAGACAGAAGGTGCACAGGTGTACATGCACCGTTAACAAGTCGTCGGGCCTCACACGAGTCGGGGAACCCATTTGGTATTTTCGGCCTATCGTTAAAAATCTGCAGTGGAGCCACTGTGTCCAAAGCCCTCTGGAAATCTACAAATACCGTAGACGCTCCTGACCTCATAAATCCTAATTCATACATAGACTCTGATACTCCCACGTCTTAAGTACACTATGTGATCAAAAGTATCCGGACACCGACAAAAACGTACGTTTTTCACATTAAGTGCATTGTGCTGCTACCTACTGACAGGTATTCTGTGGTGTCACCGCCAGACACCACATTTGCTAGGTGGTAGCTTTAAATCGGCCGCGGTCCATTAGTACATGTCGGACCCGCGTGTCGCCACTGTCAGTAATTGCAGACCGAGCGCCACCACACGGCAGGTCTAGAGAGACGTACTAGCACTCGCCCCAGTTGTACGACGACTTTGCTAGCGACTACACTGACGAAGCCTTTCTCTCATTTGCCGAGAGATAGTTAGAATAGCCTTCAGCTAAGTCCATGGCTACGACATAGCAAGGCGCCATTAACTATTTCTAGAGAGAGTCTCACTTGTATCATCAAGAATGCTGTATACAAATGATGGATTAAAGTTAAGTATTCCAGAAGCTACGTACTTTTCTTTATAGCATTCATTACGTATCCTGTTTCAGACATAACGCCAGCCGGCGTGTGTAAACGCGTGCCTTTCGGTTACCCGTCACTGTGGACTGGCTGTCTTGTCAGTCCACAACATATTCCATATCAGCGACCTCAGTACTCATTAGACATCATGAGACAGCAGAATGGGACGCTCCGCGTAGTTCACGGACTTCGAACGTGGTCAGGCGATTCGGTGTCGCTTGTGTCATACGTCTGTACGCGAGATTTTCTCACTCCTAAACATCCCTAGGTCCACTGTTTCCAATGTGATAGTGAAGTGGAAACGTGAATGGATGCATACAGCACAAAAGCGTACAGGCTGACCACGTCTCTTGACTGACAGACACCGCCGATAGTTGAAGAGGGTCGTAATGTGTAATGGGCGGACATCTACCGGGACCATCACACAGGAATTCCTAACTGCGTCAAGATCCACTGCAAGTACTATGACAGCTGAGCGGGACGTGAGAAAACTTGTCTTTCATGTTCGAGCGGCTGCTCAGAAGCCACACATCACTCCAGTAAATGCGAGATGACGCCTCTCTTGGTGTAAGGAGCGTAAACATTGGACGATTGAACAGTAGAAAAACGTAATGTGGAGTGACGAATCACGATACACAATGTGGCAATCCGATGGCAGGGTGTGGGTAAGGCGAATTCCCGGTGAACGTCATCTGCCAGCGCATGTACTACCAACAGTAAAATTCGGAAGCGGTGGAGTTACGGCGTCGTAGTGTTTTCCATGGAGGGTACTTGCACCCTTTGTTGTTTCGCGTGGCACTATCACAGCACGGGCCTATATTGATGTTTTCTTCCCATAGTTGAAGAACAATTCGGAGATGGCAATTGCATGTTTCAACACGATCGAGCACCTGTTCATAAAGCACGGCCTGTGGCGGAGTATTTACACGTCTAACATCCTTGTAATGGACTGACATGAATCCTACAGCACACCTTTGGGATGATTTGGAATGCCGACTTCGTGCCAGGTCCAACCGACCGATATCGATACCTCTCCTCAGTGCAGCACTCCGTGAAGAACGGTCTGCTATTCCTCTAGAAACCTTTAAGCACATGTTTGAAAGTATGCCTGCGAAAGTAGAAGCTGTCACCAAGGCTAAGGGTGGGGCAACACCATACTGAATTCCAGCGTACCGGTGGAGTGCGCCACGAACTTGTAAGTCACTTTCAGCGAGGTGTCCGAATACTTTTGATGTCATAGTGTAAGTTAACTTGCAACATGCCGCCATTTCTCCTATACTGCTGTCTCTAACAGACAGTCCAAGTGTGGCAGCTACACTCCCGTCAAACGGCGCATCTACCACCCCACCCCCCCCCCCCCCCCCCCCCACCGCGTTCTTTCCACACAGTTTCGGTAACTGAGTTTCCCTGTTCAACAGTAGCTTGTCACTTCTACTACTGTAGTGCATGAATCTGACCTCCTTTACTTCCGCAGGAAGCTATTTTAAGGCACGGCTTAAGGTTCAGACACTTAGCGTAAACCGCGAGCAGTGTGCCAATTCGGCTAATTGGCTTTCGTTGCTGTGCCGTTCGCCAAAGAAGCGACTCCTAAACAAGTGTCGGGCGTTCGAAAATGTGCAGACCTAAGTTGTGGAAGAGGCGAGAGCGTCGTGGCGGCACTAGTAGATCCGGAGGAGATTTTCTGTATGTTCCCCACTGCCTTGGCGCCAGCGGCGCTTGGGAAAGACATTATCTTTATGCTCCCACACAGCCTTATCACCAGCTTGTTTCCACGAAAGCTTCCTGTGTGAAGGCGCCAAGTTCACTTCTGATCGTTGTTACGTGCTTAGACTGGACAATCTGGCACGCTGTTTTGGTTTACAAATTACATACAGAAGTACGCCGGCCAGAGTGTCCGAGCGGTTCTAGGCGCTACAGTCTGGAACCGCGCAACCGCTACGGTCGCAGGTTCGAATCCTGCCTCGGGCATGGATGTGTGTGATGTCCTTAGGTTAGTTAGGTTTAAGTAGTTCTAAGTTCTAGGGGACTGATGACCTGAGAAGTTAAGTCCCGTAGTGCTCAGAGGCATTTGAACCATTTGAACAGAAGTACGGTAACCTATACCACTACTGTTTGTTTCATTTAGAATCAATCATTATTTGGTTTCCATGACGTAACAGAAGCCTTGTTAGCAGATTTAATCATGAAAATTCCGACCCGCGTGTTATGCTCGCTACTTTTCTTCTTAACGCCATAAAGTGTTAGGGCTTTCTTGTGCCATCATCAGTGCGTAATTTCATTCAGGTCTGCGAAATGCAGACGTGTTTCACCTAGTGGTTATTGAAACAATATTCAGGACAAAATGAATTTTATGTGTAGTGTGATTAATGACTTCCGTATAACTTTTGATGCAATAACATTGTCTTTTCGTCACTTGATATCTTACTAAGAGAAATTTGCAGCTTTCTGCTGATCGTCTTTAACTGCAGTTCACAATATTTCGACTGGGCAGCTACAAGTCATCTTCAGTATCTTCCATTGCTCATCTTCAGGGGAGCAATCAAAGATACTGAAGATGACTTGTAGCTGCCCAGTCTAAATATTGTGAACTGCAGATAACGACGGCCGACAGCAACCCGTAAACTTTTTTAAATATTCATCCCTCCGGTAAATTTTGAAGTTCACACTTTATACCTTGCCATTAGTTATTAATCATTTCGATGTTAGTTGGCGAGTTAAAGATGCAATTTATGTGATTCCGTGTCGCAAAATTACATTTATAGATAGATCGACTTGTTGAGTCGCCATCTGGCCTTTCAATAACTTCTTTCGCTACAGATGACAAGCTAGAATACTAATTAAAAAAAAGTCTTTTAGTATATAACTTTCTGTACAGTAAGAAAATAGATGTAAAATATTTGTCGCAAAAATAATTTCTTAAAACGTATTTAAGTTTCCCAAACTGGAATAAAGGAAAAATTGGAAATTTGTGGTAAGGTCTTATTGGACCAAACTACTTAGTCTAACTTAAACTAACTTACGCTAAGGACGACACATACACCCATGCCCGAGGGAGGACTCGAACCTTCGACTGGGGGAGCCGCGCGGACCGTGACAAGATGCCATAGACCGCGCGACTGCCCCGCGCGGCGTAATAAAGGTACTTAATAAAAATTATGGCGAAATTTTTGCGAAACATCTTTGGGTATTAAATTGAATAACAGTTGCCTGCGTAGAAGGCAGAGCGGAATTATCACAAATTAGAAATATTGGTGGAAGATGTACAGAGTTACTGTTATTAATATTTGAAAAGAACCTCAAAGGGACCTAGAGGGCGCTGAGACAAGCAATTTAAAACAAGACACGTGGGATCGCAAATGTCGGAAAGTACTCCAAAAGCGCATGGCAAATGTTGTTGAATATGTGACGTCACCAGGTCACGTACACGTGCAGCGGATGAGCCTGTCGAGCCTACCCTCGCTGGTAAGTGATTTTTTTTTGGGGGGGGGGGGGGGGAGAATGCTGCTCGTTCAGTGTGATCTGGCGTAAACGTAGAAGTTCCAAAATGATTATCCTCAGTGTAACCAAGCAAAAGCTGTTCTTATCTTGTGTTTCTTTACTTTTGCCTCTTCTGTTTTTGTACAGTAAAGAAAACGTAGGTCTTTTACTGGTAGCGACGCAGTTCGAAAGCCTATGCTCACTTACTAGTGACGCAGTACGGCAGGTTACTATCGTATTGTAAACTAGTGGAGATCGGTGGCCGGAAAATAACGTAACAAAATGTAAACACACAATTATTTAAAGCAATGCAATGGAATACTGCCAGCCACGCGCAAGACTGGAACTCAGAGCCCTACGCGCGTAGGTCGCGCACGTGGGCCTAGAGTCACACCGACATGAATGTATTGGTTTGGGATGATCGAGTGCGACAGACCGATAGGCCGGCCACTGCAGCGAGGTACGTCATCTGGTGACACGTCCAACATTTGTCATCCACTTTTGGGGTATTTCCCCACATTTGCGGCCCCGTGTGTCTCATACTAAATTACTTGACTCAGCGTCATCAGCGTCGCTTCGGGGATTTTTAAACGTTAATAAGAACCAACCTCTACATTGATCTTGTATAAAGACTTTTTACGGAGATGGCTGTACATGCATCCAAACTAACGGCAGTAACATTAATAATTTCACTTTTGAGCTGGAGATGGTGGTAAAGCACGGATCTGTGGTTGACACGGCATTTATTAATTATGGATGGCTTGTCGTACAAAAAAAATAAAAATAAATAAATAAATAAATAAATATGTGAAATCTTATGGGACTTAACGGCTAAGGTCATCAGTCCGTAAGCTTACACACTACTTAACCTAAATTATCCTAAGGACAAACACACACCCATGCCCGATGGAGGACTCGAACCTCCGACGGGACCAGCCGCACAGTCCATGACTGCAGCGCCTAGACCGCTCGGCTAATCCCGTGCGGCGCCTGTCCTACAGTTTCTGAAGTCGTGCTTACAGCAAATCACGCCACGTATAGTGTGGGCTTAACATGTATAAGGAGTGAAACCCTACAGATATTTGAAGTAAGTTAAATGAGAATTTCTGACAGAGTAAGTAGGCTGTTTAGCTTTTTATATTGGTAACGCCACGTAGCGCTCTGTATGAAAATCACTGGCTGTGCTGTGTGCAGTCTGTGGCTGGGTGGCATTGTTGTAATATTCGCTATTGTAGTGTTGGGCTGTTGGCTGTTAACAGCGCGTAGCGTTGCGCAGTTGGAGGTGAGCCGCCAGCAGTGGTGGATGTGGGGAAGTGAGATGGCGGATTTTTGAGAGCGGGTGATCTGGACGTGTGTCCATCAGAAACAGTACGTTTGTAAGAATGGATGTCATGAACTGCTATATATATATTATGACTTTCGAACACTATTATAGTAAATACATTGTTTGTTCTCTATCAAAATCTTTCATTTGCTAACTATGCCTATCAGTAGTTAGTGCCTTCAATAGCTTCGATCTTTTATTTAGCTGGCAGTAGTGGCGCTCGCTGTATTGCAGTAGTTCGAGTAACGAATATTTTTGTGAGGTAAGTGATTTGTGAAAGGTATAGGTTAATGTTAGTCAGCCCCATTCTCTTGTAGGGATTATTGAAAGTCACACTGCGTTGCGCTAAAAAATATTGTGTGTCAGTTTAGTGTTGATCAGAATAGGTAAGGAGTTTAAGTACGTTCAGTTTTGCTCAGCTGTTTGAAAATCAAATAACGTAAGGTATTTACCAGCACAGTAATTCAATAATTTATCTGAGGGGACGTTTCAACATGTAACACAAGAAGCAATGTTAAATGGGGCGTATAAACTGTATTTGGGAAGCCGTATGGTGGACTTGGATTTGTTGTAAGGATTATATTGACATACAGAAACAGTGATGAGAAATGTATATGCCTATTGTATTAATGGCATATACAACGTACATCACGTAATCACGAAACAACAGTGTAGTTCACTGTGATCGTTCTAAATGACGACAGCCACTCTCAATGTACGAGTATTTATTGCAACGGTGCATGCCAGGCTATACTCTTGTTGGCCGTGAAAGGATGTGAGTTCAGTACGACGGTGCAGCAGCCCACTCCGACGTTAATATCTGCGAGGACCTGAACGACACGTACCGACACACTACAGCTGGATTAGAAGCTAAGGTGCTGTCCCACGTCCAGCGCGATTGCCGGATCTCACACCTCTCGGCGTTTCTCCTCTGGGATTATGTTAAGGCAGTGGTGTATGAAACCTCCGTAGAAATAGATGAAGACCTGCTTGTCTCCTAAGATCGTTGGGACAGTGCTGTGGAACTTCTTCCTCCGTTGCCATGCACGCTTTTTGAACAGTTACTATGAGCTAGTTTATTGTTATGGCGCGTTCTCCGTGAGTTCATAACACAATAAATGAGCATTCCGGATCATTGGAGTCCTATCTCAATAGAATCGGTTCTGTTTCAACTTGACCAAAAAGGCTTGAGACACCCTGCATGTAAAGTGGAGATGTTGCAATGGTCGCAAGTGCGCGTTGTTGCTGGTCCTAGCGAACAGTACGTTTGCAAACATATTATTCTGCGATAGTGACTCTGGTTAATTTAAAAAAAAATTCTGAGCATAACAGAAACGAAATACAGAGAATGAGAGGTTATATACAACATGTACGGTAACAAAACTGCAAGTACATGAGTCGAAAAACGTGAATGAGAAGCAGATTGAGAAGGGAGTGATACAGGGCTGTAGCCTATCCTCGATATTATTCAATCCGTTTGTTTAGCGAACAGTAAAGGAAACAAAATAAAAGTTGGAGAAGGAATTAAAGTTCAGTGAGTAGAAAGAACAATTTTATAGACAGCAAGGGTACTGTACGAGCACTTGATCTGGATGGATAATGTCTTGCAAAAAATTTATAAGATGGGCATGAACAAAATTAAAGTAAGGGTAACAGAATGTAACAAATTTGACGAAGTAATTATAAAATTAGGTAGATTAGGAAATAAACCCTAAAATAGTAAACTAGCTTTGTAATTTGGGCAGAAAATAATTGATGATGGCCAGAGCAGAACAATACAAAGTACAAATTGGCTATAATAAGAAAAGCATTTAAGAAAACGAGTTATATATAACAGTCTAATAAAAAAAGTCTTTTGATGTATTTTCTGACGGTAGGGTGCAATAGTTATGCAGAGACGAAGAGATGTGCTCTATATAGGGAAGCGTGGAGAGCTGCATCCCGTGTCTCTAGCCACAACGTTTGTATTCCGAAATAGTGTCCCACGTGACCTCCAGATGTGAATGCGTCGAGAATCGCTCTCCAGACAAAGTCGAGATTCATCTGTGAAAAGAACATTGGCCCAATGTTCGACCGTTGAGATGGCATGATGACGACTCCACTCTAGACGTGCCCTTTTGAGTAGGCGATTCAGAGATACAATTACGAATGGTTCCCGCCAATAAAGGCTACTCTGCCGAGGCCTTCTGTACGCCGATTGACTCGATACAACATCTCCAGTGGATGCTACGAAGTCAGATACCAGTTGCCATGCAATACTAAGGTGCTACTGTCGCGCTCTTATGGCCAAATAGTGGTCCTCTCCTTTTGATATCACACGTAGTCGGCCATGCCCTGGTGTCTGGGATACAGGTTTGGTCCGTATAAACTATCGCCCCATCCTAGAAACAACAGAACGCTTAAAAAAACGATTCAAATGGCTCTGAGCACTGTGGGACTTAACTTCTGAGATCATCAGTCCCCTAGAACTTAGAACTACTTAAACCTAACTAACCTAAGGACATCACACACATCCATGCCCGAGGCAGGATTCGAACCTGCGACCGTAGCGGTTGCGCGGTTCCAGACTGTAGCGCCTAGAACCCCTCGGCCACTCCGTCCGGCAGAACGCTTCACATTAAGCCTTCGGGCCACATCAGTTTGTCCTGCTTCCATTCTTCTTAAGGCCCTCCACCGCAGTCTGGAAGGCGTCTTCTTTGTGCCATACTGCATGATCTATGGCGTTATACACAGCTACTGAGGATGTGGGACTACCCAGAAAACATTACCTGTTTGATAGCTGCCCTGACGTCATCGTTGACGAGGTTCTGCATTGACCGGAATACCATCTTCCGTGAAGAACATGATTGTACGGAGGTCTGTTGATATTTTAGTGATTATACCGTGAATTACACACGACATGGGGAAACAGGTGTTTGTTGCTTTATTTCGGTCACCAGTGTACATACAAATGCTGCCCGGTCGCTCCTTCCGCAACGTTGTTTACGACCTCGAGCCCCGCCACATCAGCCTTCAAAGCGACTATTGGTCCGACCGATCCCTTGCGATGCTGTCTTGTCTCCCGTCGGCCAAGGCTCCTCCAAACCGGAGACAATAGCCGCCTGCGTCCTCCAGAGACCAAGCAGCTACGCCCACCATCCTCACGAGCTCCAGCGTGCTAGACGCGAGGTTGGGGCAACGCCCAGGGCAGGCAATGACCTCACAAATTACCTGGGCCACTTTACGGCGTCGTTACTGCCACAGAGATGCTGCCGGCGCCTGCAGACGCTTTCCAAGCGGCATAGCTTATTTATTCCTGCCTAGGTCGCTTCCTATATTTACCTCTCGATGCAGACAGTTTTACTTTGTACTACACCCAACGCAGACCGAGCTAGGAGAGTCTACAGAGACGGAACGTCATTGCACTGCATTCTTCCTGAATAAAAAACATTGAAATGAGCCATTCCCAACATCATCACCGGCTGCATTAATTTTGCCACCCACTTCCTGTCTCTTGATTAGCTCTTCAAACTAATACGTGATGCAGTTACAATAATGTGACCTGTGATCGACGTCAACGTGCAAGACTCACAGACAGCAGGTGGCAGCACTAGCAGTGGAGGGTACATAAAGCGTATTGGGGAGATGCGGTAAACAGTGCTGATGTTGTTGTAATGTGGAACGGAACTACACTCCTGGAAATTGAAATAAGAACACCGTGAATTCATTGTCCCAGGAAGGGGAAACTTTATTGACACATTCCTGGGGTCAGATACATCACATGATCACACTGACAGAACCACAGGCACATAGACACAGGCAACAGAGCATGCACAATGTCGGCACTAGTACAGTGTATATCCACCTTTCGCAGCAATGCAGGCTGTATTCTCCCATGGAGACGATCGTAGAGATGCTGGATGTAGTCCTGTGGAACGGCTTGCCATGCCATTTCCACCTGGCGCCTCAGTTGGACCAGCGTTCGTGCTGGACGTGCAGACCGCGTGAGACGACGCTTCATCCAGTCCCAAACATGCTCAATGGGGGACAGATCCGGAGATCTTGCTGGCCAGGATAGTTGACTTACACCTTCTAGAGCACGTTGGGTGGCACGGGATACATGCGGACGTGCATTGTCCTGTTGGAACAGCAAGTTCCCTTGCCGGTCTAGGAATGGTAGAACGATGGGTTCGATGACGGTTTGGATGTACCGTGCACTATTCAGTATCCCCTCGACGATCACCAGTGGTGTACGGCCAGTGTAGGAGATCGCTCCCCACACCATGATGCCGGGTGTTGGTCTTGTGTGCCTCGGTCGTATGCAGTCCTGATTGTGGCGCTCACCTGCACGGCGCCAAACACGCATACGACCATCATTGGCACCAAGGCAGAAGCGACTCTCATCGCTGAAGACGACACGTCTCCATTCGTCCCTCCATTCACGCCTGTCGCGACACCACTGGAGGCGGGCTGCACGATGTTGGGGCGTGAGCGGAAGACGGCCTAACGGTGTGCGGGACCGTAGCCCAGCTTCATGGAGACGGTTGCGAATGGTCCTCGCCGATACCCCAGGAGCAACAGTGTCCCTAATTTGCTGGGAAGTGGCGGTGCGTAGGATCCTACGGTCTTGGCGTGCATCCGTGCGTCGCTGCGGTCCGGGCACGTGCACCTTCTGCCGACCACTGGCGACAACATCGATGTACTGTGGAGACCTCACGCCCCACGTGTTGAGAAATTCGGCGGTACGTCCACCCGGCCTCCCGCATGCCCACTATACGCCCTCGCTCAAAGTCCGTCAACTGCACATACGGTTGACGTCCACGCTGTCGCGGTATGCTACCAGTGTTAAAGACTGCGATGGGGCTCCGTATGCCACGGCAAACTGGCTGACACTGACGGCGGCGGTGCACAAATGCTGCGCAGCTAGCGCCATTCGACGGCCAACACCGCGGTTCCTGGTGTGTCCGCTGTGCCGTGCGTGTGATTATTGCTTGTACAGCCCTCTCGCAGTGTCCGGAGCAAGTATGGTGGGTCTGACACACCGGTGTCAATGTGTTCTTTTTTCCATTTCCAGGAGTGTATTTGTCTGACATCCAAATAGACAAATGGCTTTTGGGCCAAGGACGAAACTGCTAAGTTTGTAACCTTTAATCATGCTGCTATGGTTAAAGTATACATTGCATGATAAGCAATCCAAAACAGGCTCCTAGGCTACTATTATGCACCAAGGGCAACAGACGACATGAGTGAAAGATGGCTACAGAGATATATACAGGCGAACAGACATGCAAGTGTTGAGCTACTGACCTCCTAGATGATCCAAGTGCTACCAACAGTGTCTCCTCATCGCCCATTCTGTAGTGTCCTGTAGTTGGCAGGAAATAACTAACGATCAAATTTGAGCACCCTTTGTTATAATTAAAACGCCTTCCTGACGTGCACAAATTTAGAAATAAAGGAACAATCAGAAGCACAACAATTGTGGTGACAAAACCAGATAAGAATACAATACAATGAAAAGAAAATAATAACCAAAATACTACTCTACACAGTTACATAGATTAAACTTCTACTGACTTCTGTGGCGAGTGTCTACTATGCTAGAGCTGGCGTAGGTATTGGTTGGAGCTATCCTACCTTTAGGTACACACTGCCAGTCTGACTCTGCTGACGTGATTGTAACACCGATTCGGTGGAGTGCTACATGTAGTCACATTAGTTCCAACTGGTAGATCTCTGTCACATGGCTTTTCACGCAGTAGTTCTGTGTTTATGGGGAATGTCTGTTATTGTTTACATCCACTAGCGATGTTTCGACTTCAGCTGTTGAAGAGAGGTTGGCAGCCCACCTTGCTTGTCTGTTGTGCGGGTCCTCTAAGTGATAAGGGGCCGCACAGTTAGTGAACGTTGCTGCTTATGGGCCTCCGCAGCTGGCACCTGGTTCATGCATCCATGCTGATTGTTGTTCAATGGAAAATTTGCACATCAGTACTGCAACTGGATGTCCACTCAGTGGGGAGAGCTGGTCTTTTCAGATCAGTCACTTTTTATGCTTCATTGGATAGATGGTCGTTAATGTGTATGACGTGAAATGTCTGAGAGCAAACACCCTGCGTCAATAGCTAGAAGGACCCAGGCCAGAGGAGGAAGAGTTTTAGTCTGGGAAAAATTTTCGTAGCATTTTCTAGGTGATCATGTCATCCTACAAGGCGCAATGGTTCCACACCAATATCCATATATCGAGGGGCCATTACCCCACATGCCGCTTGCTTTACCGCGACACAAAGGCACGTAGCAGCCAGGACAATGGATGTGTCACGTGCGTCATTCCAAAAGTACCAGGATGTGTTCACTGTACCGCTCTGACCATAAAACTACCTGTTGAATAACCCAACTGAGAATCTCTGGGACCACCTATATTGGGCTGTACGCAGCACGGACGCAAGACCGAAAAATGTAGCGCAGCTGGCCGTGCCACTGTGGTCAGAATGACTGCACATCCTTGTCAGTACCTGCCAGAACCTCACTGTGTCACTTCCTCCACATCTTGCAGCCATCAGCGCTGCAAAAGGTGCTTATTCAGGCTCTTGGCGGGTGGTCACATTGATGCGAGTGGACAGTGTATAACCTTCATAGCTGAATCTTATCGCTCTCAGCGCGAGGTTATTCTTACATTGCATCATACTTCCTCTCTCTTCGGTCGTGCAGTTCTAGGTGCTTCAGTCCGGAACCACACAGCTGCTACGGTCGTAGGTTCGAATCCTGCCTCGGGCATGGACGTGTGTGATGTCCTTAGGTTAGTTAGGTTTAAGTAGTTCTAAGTCTAGGGGAGTGATGACCTCAGATGTTAACTCCAATAGCGCTTAGAGCCATTTGAACCGCTCTCTTCACACAATGCACCTGAATAACATCCAGCTGTGCCCTTGGTTACACGTTTTCCTCACACAAATATTCCATAGAGGAGCTGAGATCTGCAATACACACTTAGTTTCCAGGTGAGGTGTGGAAACAGTAGTGAGCACAACATGGGACATTGCCTGACAAATCTCTCCCCTTGCTGTGTAACACTTCTTTTCTCTTAACAAAGGCTATCTGACAGACATCCAACCATGTGTGTGATTGTGTGTGTGTGTGTGTGTGTGTGTATGTGTGTGTGTTTGTGTGCAGCCAACCTCGTAGGTTGCGTATTAATAATTTCAGCTGTATTTAGCCCCATATTATTGGATTACTACCGGTTTTGTGTCACTAAAAGCCACATCTTCAGATGAACATGCGATTAAAACATTAGAGTGGAAAAACTCGGAACCTCTCAGCAACATTCGTTGTACGTCAGAACAAAACACCACCTTTTCTACCCAACTAATTTTGGATAACGAGGATCTGAGCTTTTCTGCTCTCATGTTTTAGGCATATGTTCGCCTGAGGATGTGAGTTTAGTGCCACGAAACAGGTAGTGACCCAGTAATAAAGAAATAAATATAGCTGAAGTGGTTATTAAGATATATATATATGTACGTATGTATTATGTTTCACGTCTCCTCCTAAAGCTTTCGTCCGATTTCAAGCAAACATAATACACTTCTCACTTACTGCCTGTAGAGAGTCGCTGTGGCGGTAAGAACCAAATACCTGTCAAAGGGGTGAGGTTGCAAAACAAGTGTAACCCATGATTCACGAATAGCCATGAAAAAAGGGAGGAAGAGGAGGAAATGGACAGTGAAAAGAAATATGAGGAGATGGACAGAGACAGAGGGGGGAGAGGAAGTGATGGACAGAGATGTTGTAGAAGAAGATTGACAAAGAGAGGGTGAGGTGACGAGGTAATTAGAGGGGGAACTAGTTTGACAGAGTGTGAAGGATCAAATGGACAGTGAGAGGACGAGCAGACTGACAGAGGGGGAAGGAGATGAATAGAGAGAGGGGGGCACAGAGAGTGCGAGGGGGGGGGGTGGGGTGGAGGAGGCAGATAGAAAGAAGTGGAGCAGGAAGAAAGAGATGAGATGAAGAAGGAAAGAGAGAAGGGGAAAGGGAAGATGGACACAGAAGATTGGAATAAATGCCCAGGCAGCAACGGGTAATGAACTAGTATTTCATAAAGGAACTGAGATCTTAAATAACAAAAACGTAGTTTCTAGGTGAGATACGAAAACAGTAATAGGCATAATACTGAACCTTGTGGAACCCCACAGCTGGACAAATCTCTCCTTTCGTTGCTTCCGTCTTCCTTTCTCTTTCCACAGATGTTCTGTAGATGACCTGACACACTTCCAGCAGTACCCTTGGGTATCTGTTTCCCACGGCGGTGGCCGGTCGCCCGCTCCCGTGTTAAGTAATGGCTGTTTACGCTTCGACTCCTCGTAATGTCGAGTGGTTGCTGTGCCTCGGCCGCTGCGACCTTGCGCGCGCCTAAAGAGCCGCTTTCTCCGGCCGCCTCCATACGTCAAAGTCGCACTGAGTGTCGGCATCGCATAGCCTGGTTGGCTACACCCCTCATTACGTGTTCTGTCGTCCGAGCACAGAACGTCGTTTGTCATCTCTCGTTACTGTCGTGTAACTGCGCGACTCCATACAGGCGTCGAAGAATATATGTATCACGCACTCAAATCACAGATCACTCGTCACTTCACCACATGTACACGTTTCACCACGTGGCGTACAGGAAATACGAGACTAGAGTCCGAACGATAGACAGCATTCATAACGATATCTAAGACCACTTCTGTAGATGACGATCAGTTTGGCCTTAGGAAAAGTAAAGACACGACAAAGGCAATTCTGACGTTGTGGTTGATAATAGAAACAAGACAAAAGAAAGATCAAGGCACGTTCATAGGATTTGTCGACCTGGAAAAAGCGCTCGACAATGTAAAATGGTACAAGATATTCGAAATTCTGAGAAAAATAGGGGTTTTATTTAATCGTATGGCTAGGGCCCACTTCGGACAGACCGTTCGCCGGGTGCCGGTCTTTCAACTTGACGCCACTTCGGCGACCTGCAGTCGATGAGGATGACAGGACGATGATGAGGGAAACACAACACCCAGACCCTGGGCGGAGAAAATTGCCCGACCCAGCCGGGAATCGAACCCGGGTCCATAGAACTGACAATTCGTCACGCTGACCATTCAGGTACCAGGGGGTGGACAAAATAAGGGTAAGCTATAGGGAGGGACGGGTAATATACAGTATGTACAAGAGCCAAGGTGAAATAATAAGAGTGGACGACCAACAACGAAATGATCGAGTCAAAAAAGGAGTAAGGAATAGAGTCTTTCGCCCCCACTGCACAATCTGTACATCGAAGAAGCAATAATGGAAAGGTTCAGGAGTGGAATTAATATTCATGGTGAAAGGAAGTCAATGATACGATTCGCTGATGGCATTGCTATCCAGAGTGAAAGTCAAGAAGGATTACATGATCTGCTGAAAGGGGTAAACAATCTGTTGAGTATACAATATGGACTGGGAGTAAATCGAAGAAAGGCGAAAGTAAACAGATGTAGCAGAAATGAGACCAACGAGAAACTTAACACCAGGATTGATGGTCACGTAGTAGATGAAGTTAAGGAATTCTGCTATCTAGGCAGTAAAGTAACAAATGACGGACGGAGCAAGGAGGATTTCAAAAGCAAACTAGGCACTGGCAAAGAGTTCATTCCTGGCCAAGGAAAGTCTGCTAGCATCCAACATAGGCCTTAATTTGATGAAAAAATTACCGAGAATGTACAATATGTGATCAAAAGTATCCGGACTCCTGACTGAAAATGACTTATAAATTAGTGGCGCCCTCCATCGGTAATGCTGGAATTCCGTAAGGTGTTGGCCCACGCTTAGCCTTGATGACAGCTTCCACTCTCGCAGGCATACGTTCAATCACGTGCTGGAAGGTTTCTTTGGGAATGGCAGTCCATTCGTCACGGAATGCTGCACTAAGAATAGGTATCGATGTCGGTCGGTGAGGCCTGGCACGAAGTCCGCGTTTCAAAACATCCCAAAGGTGTTCTACAGGATTCAGGTCAGGACTCTGTGCAGGCCAGTCCATTACAGGTGTATTATGAACGGGTACTCGATAGCCTTGAAAGATGCAATCGCCGTCGCCGAATTGCTCTTCAACAGCGGGAAGCAAGAAGGTGCTTAAAACATACACCTGTGATAGTGCCACGCAAAACAAGAAGTAAGCTAACACCATGAAAAACACGACCACACCATAACACCACCGCCTCCGAATTTTACTGTTGGTACTACACACGCTGGTAGATGTCTTTCACCGGGCCACACATTGTGTACCGTGATTCGTCACTCCAATGTAACGGAAAAATGAATTGATTTGCGTGGTGGGGAGGGCACTGAGCATAGGTGGTGTAATGCTTAGTATTTCTGCCTAGCAAACAAGAAGACCTGGGTTTGAGTCCCGGTCGCAGCACAAATGTTAATTCATTTCGTCTACTTCGATCATTATCGTAGAGAATAAAAAGAGATTTAAATATCTATGGGAAACATTTAATTATAACATTTCTCCTATGTTGGAAAGAAGATAATTCAAGATGGACGAAGCAAGAGGGATATAAGAAGCAGGATAGCTTATGACAGCAGAGAATTCCTCTGTGTAAGAAGTCTGTTAGTACAAATCTGAAGAAGAAATTTTTATACTAAACGTCTTGACAATAGAATTGCATGGAAATTAAACACAGCCTGTGTCAGAATCGAAGCTTGCACAGGAGAGCAGCATGGAGAGCAGCATCAAACGAGTCTCAGGACTGAAGACGACAACAACAACAACAGTGTCAGAAACGGAAAAGAATAGAATCGAAGCTTGTGAGATTTGGTGTTGAAGGATGCTGAAAATTAACAGAATTGATAATAGGAGATCCGAGGTCTTCCGTAGAATCGGCAAATAAAGTCATTTGGGAACAACACTGCCTAAAAGTAGAGTAGGACAAGTGTGAAGAATAGGAGAAGTACAGCGGCGTAGGCCTCCGCGGCCAGAATCAGTTGACATAAAGGTATTATACCTTGTCACAACGCAAGAAAGACAAAAAAAGTTCAGAGATCAACATTAAGCGATAAAAAATATCCAAGGAATGGTTGGTCGTGGAGGGCTAAAATTGTAGGGCAAGATAGTTATTCGATAATACCCAACAAATAATGGAAAAACTAGATAAGATGTGATTTTGTCGAGTATTTTCGCTTTGCCTTCTTCCTTTCTTTAAGGTCTTGCTTAATGTTTTCCGTGCAGGCCGGAGTGTCTTGCTTAATGTTTTCCGTGCCGGCCGGAGTGGCCGAGCGGTTCTAGGCGCTACAGTCTGGAACCGCGCGGCCGCTACGGTCGCAGGTTCGAATCCTGCCTCGGTTATGGTGTGTGTGTTTTCCTTAGGTTAGTTAGGTTAAAGTAGTTCTAAGTTCTAGGAGACTAATGACCTCAGAAGTTAAGTCCCATAGTGCTCAGAGCCATTTGAACCAACGTTTTCCGTATTACATAAAGCCAGTCCCAATCGGGAGGTGATCACCGCTACCCTTTAGTTGGTTACTCAGTCAACCAACTAAAGGGTAGAATTCCAAGTGGCAAAGCATGGACTGTCAGAAGTCTGAATGTGGTAGGGAAGATGGAGAATCTGATCTAGATATAGTGGGGGTCAGTGAAGTTGTATAAAAAGAAGATAAGGATTTCTGGTCAGGTTAGTATAGGACCATAAATATACTCAAAGGCAGAAAATAGTGTAACAGAAGTAGGATTTATTTAGAATAGGAAAGAAGGGTAGCGAGTGAGTTACTGTGAAGAGTTCAGTGACAATATTATTCTTATTAGAAGCAGCACCAACAGCAATAGCTCAGATATAATGTAGACATCACAAGCAGAAGATGAAGAAAAAGTGTATGAGGATATTTATTGGCTAACTCTGTGTGTAAAGGGACATGAAAATTGGTGGATTGAAGGAGAATTTTTCCTTAGAAAAGTCACTTCTTTCTTGTCCTGAGCCTATTCTCAGTCTATAATAACCTTATCGTCGACAGGACTTTAAATTTCCGTATAAATCTTCTTTCGTCGCTAATGATCCCGATAACAACGGCAAATTACACTCTAACCTTTCTCATTTCCTCCTCTCCTTGCTTCCTCTGAGAACGGCTACGGCAGCTAAGACAACCGGACGAAACATCTGTCGCTCTCATCCCAAACCAAAAAATTCCTCCGTGTCTGAAGACGTGACAACTATATTTGCTTATGTCATTCACACTCTTTAAGCTGCCATTAAAGCGCGTTGTTACTGTTTACTTATCTCCTGCGGTAAGATGTGGCCTTGCGTCACGACACACTCTCACCGGCCTTTCACAGCCATAAAAATGTTAAAATTTGTAAGAAAGTGTCCACCGCAACCACGTTGTCAGTCTTAACCTTTGATATTAATAACGGGTTCCTCCTTACTGGTAATTACAGCTATCAAAGAAGGGACAGCACTAGCATATAAAAGGACAGTCTCATTTATGGGAAACGGCTGTTCGTTCCTCGCAGACCGTAAAATATGTGGTAGATGGCTTACTTCTAACCGTACAAGGCAAACTAAAGTTCCAGCGAAAGTGGCTGGCGCGGCTTGGTACACTCAGAAGAGATAGAGAGAGAGAGAGAGAGAGAGAGAGAGAGAGAGAGGGGGGGGGCTGGGTGGAGGAGGTAGAGGGAGGGGGTTGGAAGGAACGAAGGGAAAAGAGGGCGACAGAACTCTGTAAACACTGAAATACGTGCAGAAGTACAGCTGTAGTTTGGCAATCGGTGCGCTTTTGTTCGACAGTTCCTAGCGCACGGCCACGATATCACTACCCATCCAAGCTTAAGCTAAATAAAATACTAGATATCCAAGGTTATGATGCGTTCTTTCCATAAAAATCTAGTACGACCCACTGAATACAAACATTTTGGGTGGTAGATGATCGAATCAGTGGCTTTATACTTATTATTGTTTTATCAAGAAACGGCCAGATGCGAAAAACATTTTTTTTCAGATTGGTACTGGCTGTATAAGTCTACGCATTAAAGCTAAATTGTTTCGCCGTTCGCAGATCTACGAGGGTCGACAAATCTGGCTAGAAAATAACGTTTCAAGAAGGAAAAACGACTTTATAGTTCCCGTAATCGGGACGTTTAACTTCAACGACCCAACGTGTTTGACCGAGTGAGGGGGGGGGGGGGGGGGGAGGGGAATTGATGAGGAAAAGAACTGAAGTTTAAGACTTTAATTGTGATTCTAATTTACGAGGTGCATTTAAGTTCTAAGGCCTCCGATTTTTTTTCTAGTTAACTACTCAGCCGAAATCGATGAAACTTGCGTTACTTCTCGACGTAATCGCCCTGCAGACGTACACATTTTTCACAACGCTGACGCCATAATTCCATGGCAGCGGCGAAGGCTTCTTTAGGAGTCTGTTTTGACCACTGGAAAATCGCTGAGGCAATAGCAGCACGGCTGGTGAATCTGCGGCCACGGAGAGTGTCTTTCATTGTTGGAAAAAGCCAAAAGTCAGTAGGAGCCAGGTCAGGTGAGTAGGGAGCATGAGGAATCACTTTAAAGTTGTTATCACGAAGAAACTGTTGCGTAACGTTAGCTCGATGTGCGGGTGCGTTGTCTTGGTGAAACAGCACACGCGCAGCCCTTCCTGGACGTTTTTGTTGCAGTGCAGGAAGGAATTTGTTCTTCAAAACATTTACGTAGGATGCACCCGTTACCGTAGTGCCCTTTGGAACGCAATGGGTAAGGATTACGCCCTCGCTGTCCCAGAACATGGACACCATCATTTTTTCAGCACTGGCGGTTACCCGAAATTTTTTTGGTGGCGGTGAATCTGTGTGCTTCCGTTGAGCTGACTGGCGCTTTATTTGTGGATTGAAAAATGGCATCCACGTCTCATCCATTGTCACAACCGACGAATAGAAAGTCCCATTGATGCTGTCGTTGCGCGTCAACGTTGCTCGGCAACATGCCACACGGGCAGCCATGTGGTCGTCCGTCAGCATTCGTGGCACCCACCTGGATGACACTTTTCGCATTTTCAGGTCGTCATGCAGGATTGTGTGCACAGAACCCACAGAAATGCCAACTCTGGAGGCGATCTGTTCAACAGTCATTCGGCGATCCCCCAAAACAATTCTCTCCACTTTCCCGATCATGTCGTCAGACCGGCTTGTGCGAGCCCGAGGTTGTTTCGATTTGTGGTCACACGATGTTCTGCCTTCATTAAACTGTCGAACCCACGAACGCACTTTCGACACATCCATAACTCCATCACCACATGTCTCATTCAACTGTCGATGAATTTCAATTGGTTTCACACCACGCAAATTCAGAAAACGAATGATTGCACGCTGTTCAAGTAAGGAAAACGTCGCCATTTTAAATATTTAAAACAGTTCTAATTCTCGCCGCTGGCGGTAATATCCATCTGCCGTACGGTGCTGCCATCTCTGGGACGTATTGACAATGAACGCGGCCTCATTTTAAAACAATGCGCATGTTTCTATCTCTTTCCAGTCCGGAGAAAAAAAATCGGAGGCCTTAGAACTTGAATGCACCTCGTACATGTAATGGATTTTTTTCTGGCTGTAGTAAATACGCTGGACGCTTTAGCGGATGTTCCTCATTTCATAACAATAACAATAGGCAAATGCGCAAAACAATGATGTCGGTTTTCCGACAGGACAACGTCAATTTCACATTTACTGGTGAACGTGGTATTTCACCTAGTGTTGATTGTTCATTCCATCGTTATTTAGTCAAGCAACGGTAACCCTATGTGACGTACGAGTCTTAACCATGTCTAAAACATACTGCTTTTGAAACTGCTGCCTCCGAGTGTTTGTAGATGGACCAACACCACCGGAAGCCTCTACGCCTCTGTCAGGAGTGCATTCTACGGCCATGGCCGATACGTGTTGTTACCCACAGAAACAATCGTGCAAACAGCTGAGTTATTTGCTTTCTTACAGGCAATACTACACAGAAGAGACAAAGGAACTGGTACACCTGTCTAACATCGTGTATAGCTCCAGCGAGCACACAGAAGTGTCACAACGCGACGTGGCATGGACTCGATTAATGTCTGAGGTAGTGCTGAAGGGAGATTAAAACTGTGTGCCAGACCGAGACTCGAATTCGGGACCTTTGCCTTTCGCGGGAAAGTACTCTACCATCTGAGCTACCCAAGCACGATTCACGCCCCGTCCTCACAGCTTTACTTCCGCCAGTACCTCGTCTCATACTTTCCAAACTTCACCGAAGTACTTCTGCGAACCTTGTAAAACTAGCACTCCTGGAAGAAAGGATATTGCTAAAGTAAAGCTGTCAGGACGGGGCGTGAGTCTTGCTTGGGTAGCTCAGGTGGTAGAGCACTTGCCCGCGAAAGGTAAAGGTCCCGAGTTCGAGTCTCGGTTCGCAACACAGTGTTAGTCTGCCAGGAAGGTTCATATCAGCACATACTCCGCTGCAGAGTGAGAATCTGATTCTAGTGTTGCAGGAAATGACACCAAGAGTCCTGCAGTGCTGTGCATAAATCTGTAAGAGTTCGAGCGGATGGAAGTCTCTTCTGAACAGTTCCTTGGAAGATATCCCAGATATGCTCAATAATGTTCATGTCCAGGTAGTTTGATGGCACTCAGAAAAGTGTTCCTGGAGCAACTCTGTAGCAATGCTGGATGTGTGCGGTGTTGTATTGTCCTGATGGAATTGCCCAAGTCCGTCCGAATGCACAATGGACATGAACGGATGCAGGTGATCATACAGGATGCCTACGTACGCGTCACCTTTGAGAGACGTTTATAGATGTATCAGATGCCCCATATCAGTCCCACTGCACTAGCCTCGCACCATTATAGAGCCTCCAGCAGCTTGAACAATGCCCTGCTGACATGCAGTATGCATGGATTCATGACGTTGTCTCCGTACCCGTACACGTCCATCCGCTCGATACAATTTGAAACGAGGCTCGTCCAAGCAAGCAACACGTTTACAGTCATCAACAGTCCAATGTCGGCGTTCGAGGGCCCAGGCGAGGCGTAAAACTTTGTGTCGCGCGGCCACCAGGGGTACACGAGTGGGTCTTCGCGTCCGAAAGCCCATATCAATGTTTTGCTGAATGGATCTGACTCTGACACTTATTGATGGCCCAGGATTGAAGTCTGCAGCAATTTGTAGAAGGGTTGCACTTCTGTCGCACTGAACGATACTATTCACTCGTCGTTGGTACCGTTCTTGTTGGATCTTTCTCTGATCGCAGCTACGTCGAAGATTTCATTTTTTACCGGGTTCATGATATTCACGGCTCACTAGTGGAATGGTCGTGCAGGATAACCCCACTTCATCGCTATTTCGGAGATGTTGACTCCCATCACCCTTGCCCCGATTATAACACCACGTTCTAACTCACTCGGGCCATGAAAACCTGCAGTTGTAGCAGCAGTACGCGATCTAACAATTGTGCCAGACGCTTGTCTGATATAGACGTTGCAGACCGTAGCGCTGCATTCTGCCGTTTACGTATCTCTGTATTTGAAAATGCACGCCTATACCAGTTTCTGTAGCACTTCAGTGCATTTGTAACACTACTACATGTTGACGGTCTCCTGTTCTTCGATTTTCTAAGTAACTATCCCGCAACCCGTAGCCCGATACAGTTTCGAGAATGCCTATATAACGGCATTCAAAGTCAAAAAGAAATGGTTTTTCAGTTTTTCACGTAGTTATTGACCGATTCGGAAAATTTAAAATACGATCATAATCTTTTTAAAAGTTATCTTCCTATGTTAAAAATTTAAACACAATAGGACAAGTGCCGTAGCTGGAAATTGTGTTTGTCTTGAGGCAACGTAAGTGATAGTGCATAAATGTTTAGTATTTTATCCATCTTCAACAACTGTAGTCGTATACAATGTAATAATAAGCAACCAGTTGAATGAAAGAAGTTTAATTTCTTTACCGGTTTCTGGCACTTAGTGCCCTTCTTCAAAAGGCTGCATGTAAGAATACACCACTCATAAGTAAAAGTCAGACAAGTGTATTAAAATTATGGACGAAAAGTTTAAGAATTTTAAATTTGGAAATTGGTGGTAAGGTCTTATGGGACCAAACTGCTGAGGTCATCGGTCCCTAAGCCTACATACTACTTAATCTAACGTAAACTTACTTACAATATGAACAACATACACACACACACACACACACACACACACACAAATGCCCGAGTGAGGACTCGAACCTCCGACGGGGGGAACTGTACGGACCGTGACAAGGTGGCTCAGACAACGCAGCTTAAGAATTTTAAAATTTTAAAGATAAAAATGGTGTATAATTATACCTACCGCATATTTTCCTAGTATCAATAACGAAGTACATACAGCAAAATGCCATGTACCTACAAATTATGCAGGAGTAATAAGTAATGCAATACCGAATCCATTAATACAATAAAAGCTCTCAGATGCCTACATGTAGTTCACAGTGTCTGCACAAAGTTAGTATCTAAACGCAAAACAACAAATGCGGATATCAAGACAGAACAGGAATCAATCAGGCAACGTCACGCGTATCTTGAAGTTCAAAAAAATATTCAAATGTGTGTGAAATCTTATGGGACTTAACTGCTAAGGTTATCGGTTCCTAAGCTTACACACTACCTAACCTAAATTATCCTAAGGACAAACACACACACCCATTCCCGAGGGAGGACTCGAACCTCCGTTGGGACGAGCCGCACAGTCCATGACTGCAGCGACTCAGACCGCTTGGCTAATACCGCGTGGCATCTTGAAGTTCGTGTCAGAGTGGGGGTGAAGGTACGAGAAAATAATAAAACAAAGTAACTATAGCTGTCATATTCGTTAGGCGTTACTTATTGCTCCTGCGTATTTTTAATGACGATTGCATTTTGCTGTATGTACTTTATTACTGACACTCGCGATGCGTATAAATTAAGTACGTGCCATGATTTGTCTTTAAATTTAAAAAGAAATATATAAATCGCTTACTTCATTCAGTGAAACTTAAGCGTCAGATGTTTGGAACTGTTTTATACATGGGAGTTTGAACTTACGAGATCGACATACCTCCTTAAATCGACCTTTCCATAGCAGATTCCAGGCCACATCGGCAAAAGAGTCAAGAAACCCTGTGTCCTAACTTGCCACAAACGTGCTATAACTGCGCCGGCCGGAGTGGCCGAGCGGTTCTAGGCGCTACAGTTTTGAATGCGCTACCGCTACGGTCGCAGGTTCGAATCCTGCCTCGGGCATGGATGTGTGTGATGTCCTTAGGTTAGTTAGGTTCAAGTAGTTCTAAGTTCTAGGGGACTGATGACCTCAGAAGTTAAGTTCCATAGTGCTCAGAGCCATTTGAACCATTTTGCTATAGCTGCCACTCTCTATGGCGTTCATTCCACACTGTGATTACTGTCGGAGGCTTGAAGCTAAGGTAATTCCAGAAATGTCGTCCTTACCTTCCGACGACATTCACTTCAAAGGAATTTGGTACTGGACTAGACACAGATTCTTAATTCTGCTCCGAAACGGAAGGGAACTGTCACCGTTAATGGATTAAGGGCAGATCAAATGGTTTCAACAAAAGGAAAAACATATTAATGTTTACCCTCTACGAATTACTGTGCGATTGCTGTACAGTAGACCATGACATCTTGCTTTTTTAATAGGAGTGTGTAAAGACTAATGTACAGGGAGGAAACGCTATACTAAGGAAACACGTTTTAAGTATATAACGCGACGGAAAACTTAGTACTTACCATTCACCACTGATAGTCTCTGCAAATCATTCAACAACAATAACTCTTTAAACAAATTTTCCGGCTAGATGGTAGACGTAGTGTCAAGCCATAAGAACGCATTAAAGCTGGCAAACCAGGAGAATTATATGATCACAATTAATGTAGTATCAGATGAGCAGTAAAAGATATGCACATGTATATAGTTCTTATAGCTAAACAGTAAAGCAAGCACGAGCATTTTGTAAAATCCTAAGAGATACAAAATAAAATAAAGTAAAACAAAATCCATTGAAGATGGCAAACAGGTGTCGAAATATGCTTGGCCAAGGGATGAAACAATACAAATAACTTGTGTTTAGCAGAAAGCGGGTTAATAAAAACATTTAATTCGAAAACACTATAAAGACTTCCAAAAGTTGGCTATACCATGATCGAAAAACTCTTTATCTCGTCTCAGCCCGATTAGTTGTGACTTCTTCGAAGGATCAAACACGTAGGGTTTGCCAAAGTAAGCAATAAGGATTCTTGAAGTTTTTATTTATTCCATGAAATTTTGCTTAATTTGTTAACCTATGAAAACAGTTATCTCTGAGTGACGCATTGCTCAGTGCCTTTACATTCGTGAGAGCAAAGTGTAGAAATACTTATTAATTTTTAAAATGTTACTGTCTTCATGTTCTATGAATGAAGTAACCACAATGCAAATGAGTCACACGTTTCTGAATTTCTACTTTTTTCTATGGGCCATTGACTGTTATCGTTTGAATAAAATAAATAAAAATAAATCTCCTACAAGAGAGAACTTCAAAACCAGTTTTATGTAAATCTTTCGAAAAAGATGCGTCTATGACACACGCAAAGGAGCCACCGACATACGTGGAAACTGATTGTGGAAAAATAAAAAGGGCTACAAAATTTAAATATCTAAGTGAAATAAAGCAGCCGAAAGCTTTGGGCAAAGAATCTAATTTAGCAAGCGCAAGGAAAATGGAAGTATCTCTGGCACTACAACAGAGTCATTGGACAAGAATGCCTTTATGCTTCACAATGCCTTTCCTTAAATAAAGATAAACACAGGGAGGGAAAGGTGTCATGAATAGCGAAGTATTACAGACGAATATGAAAAATAAAAGCAATAAATGAAATATTTGCAAAGTACTTCAAGCAAAAGTTATGTCATCACGTTTTTCGACTACAAAAAAATCATATGACAGTATAGACCGAGAATCCCTTTTTGAAGTATTAGAAGAATTTCGACTAGATCAAAAGACAACAAACATCATAAAGGAAACACTCACGGAGACCAAATCCAAAGTAAAATTTATGGCAGAATTGAGCACAGAATTGGAAATAGAAACGGGAGTACGACAAGGGGATGTACTGTCCCCAGTGCTCTTCAATTGTGCTCTTGAAAAAGTTGTTGGAGAATGGAAGAAAGCAGGTGCACCAGCACACAGACTGGGACCAAAACGTAAGGGCATAGAATTAGACTGGTTAGCATATGCTGATGACATGGCACTGATCGTACAAAACATTACCGATGCACAGAAAGAGCTAGAATTATTACAAGAGTAGGCAGCAAAAATAGGATTACAAATTTCAATTGAAAAAACAAAATTTATGACTGACATCAAAGCCGCACCTTCTGATTACAAAATTGGAAATAACTACATTTCTCCAGTAAAAGAATTTAAATATTTAGGTGAATGGATTGCAGAAAATTGTAATGAAAAGAAATCTGTCAGATCAAGAGTCCAGAAAATGGAGACAGCGTTTCAGTTAACAAAAAAACGTTTACAACAAAAAGAGTCTCTCGTGGAACTGCAAAATACGACACTACACAACAGTAATTAAACCCGAAGCTCTCTACGAATCTGAGACACTAAACCTTCAACACAGAACACTAAAAGGGGAATTAGAAATGAAAGAACGTAAAATAATGAGGAAAATCATAGGGCCAAGAACTAAAGATGGTGTGCGTTATCCAAAACCCAATGCAGAAATATATATGAAAATATCTTCAAAATAACATAAACAATGTTCATGACAAGAATCCAAGTCATGGGGCATTTAGAAAGAATGGACTGAACAGGTTAACGCACAAAATCAATGTGTTTTTAAAGAACTAAACTACAAGATCGAAATGGTACAAACAGACGGGAAAAGACCTGAGAGAATTAGGGTCTCCAAATATACATGACAGAAACGAAATCAGAAAAATCACAAACACACGAGGTTTTGATGAAGAAGAGAGAAAAACTAACCGACAAACGTGGTCTATGCAACGAAAGCTAGCCCATTCGTTGCTTATCAAGGAATACTGGGCGAAAAGGAAGGCCAACAAATGTTGATTACGGGTGGTCCTAAGTGATCCATCCGCGAAGAAGAAAGAATGACAGAGAAGGAAGTAGGGAAAACTTTAACGTTCCGAGAAATATTAAAAACGTCTGAAGAGTTCCGAGGGGAAAGCAAAGAAAAAGACAGTGCAATATGTACAGAAGAATGAAGAGAACAACATAGGAATATAACTGGAAGTAAAGGATAAAAGGAAGAAGATGTAAGATATTACATGTGCTCCTCAGTAGATGGAAAATAATGAAAATGAAATGGAGGGTCCTGTTGTTCTAATGTTAATGTAGTATTTCGATGTGGGCCAGATGTTGTGACACACGATGGAGTCTCGGGCGAGAGGAAGGGCAAAGACAGAGCTAGCAGTGGCAGGGAGCGCCAGCCGTGACGTAACTCTGTGACGTCACAGGACGCGCCGGATTCCTGACTGGCCGCGGAGGCTGCGCGCGTGCCTCATACTCAATCGCCCCCTCCCCCCACCACCCTAGTCCACCCCCCCCCCCCCCATCCTCTTTGTCAAGCCATACTGGAGAGCGGGCGCCACGCACAGGCGATCACGCATCTCCGCTGGGACACGCAAGTTGCTCCGGACCGGACTACGCCCAGTCAACTCGTCACGGCGGGCACTGGCCCGTGGAAGAAACCGGAACCTGTAATGTTTATTTTAATTTTGTTTCGGTTCACTTGTTTCTCTGAAATCGTGACATGCTACTATAAAAAGCCGCAGCACCGCTTCCCAGTTTATGTAATGCATGTTTAGGTACCATAAATAATGATCTGTACTGTACCTATGAGACACATGATTTTACTACTTGGTCAATGCAGGACGTGACTCATTCCCGTCTCATTGAGAAAGTTCTTGTAGTATGGTATGTTCACAATCATGTTTTTGAACTGTAACGGAACTTCACATGAAATGTCACGCAGCTGGCCACGTTGTATAAGGTCAGATCAACAACATCTCCGCGGCGGCTACTGCAGGGGGCGGTCCTCGATCTCTGGGACCGCATCTCTGTCTCCAGGCTGAGTGCAGGGTTCCAAGCCTGACTAGGTTGAAGGCCGCTGTCTTTATTAATTAGATCGTCCTGTAGTCGGATTTCGATGGCCTCTTCAGTAACGCAGTCCAAGAAGTAGGAGGACTGACGAAGTATTTTTGTTTTTTCATAGTCCATAATGCGGCCAGACTTTATACAGTGGTCAGCCACGGCTGATTTAGTGGCCTGGCGTAATTCGGTATGGCGCTTGTGTCAGGCTTGGAACCTTGCACTGAGCCTGGAGAGAAAGATGCGGTCCCAGAGATCGAGGACCACCCCAGACGGAGGCAGCAGGGAGACTGCAGACCCCAGTTCAGACCCAGGCACCGCTTCCCCCACCACCTCGAGTAGCCGCCGCGCCGGCCGCACCAAAGACACCAGGAGAGGAACGGTGGCGGCGGTAACGGCTAGTATATATACGGCGCGAGAGGAACAGCACAGCATTCGTCAGGAACCACCTGAAGATGGCAGCGTGTACGTCTGCCGAAATATTGTGGAGAAATTACAACGCTACACGGTCGGATACCCGGGAACTGATCAAATTGTTACTGATTTGTTTGACTGCTGGGGCTGCTAAGTGGTATACCACCTACTGCACCCCCCTGACTTACGCCCTCGTAAATTCAACTCGATTTCTAAACCGAAGGAAACACTTCACGGCACTGGCTTCATAACTGCTACAAATTCGTCAGGCAATAGACCACGCCGCTCGAACTGTCAACACAACTGGCGGTGCTAAGAGTATCATACGACTTCCAGATCGCTGGCAACGGGTTATAAACAATGCTGGTGACTACTCTGAGGGCAGTAAATCTTTGAAACACGTACCTATTTTGTACGAGCTGTAAATAAATAGTTGCCACTATCAAAGTCCAACCCTAGTACAAAGAATTTCTTCAGTTTTGTCTTTATCACCCAACCGGACACGAAGAATGTAAAAATGTCATATTTAATGCGTAATACGAAGATACCAACTTCATTACAGAATAAAGGCTAAGGCGCACTTGCAAAACAAAAGAGAGAGAGAGAGAGACCATGAGCCACACCTGTGTGAGTGAGCGAGTGTGTGTGTGTGTGTGAGAGTGTGTGTGTGTGTGTGTGTGTGTGTGTGTGTGTGTGTGTGTGTGTGTTTCTCGAGAGATCGTTATTGGCACTCTGACATTTTTACCGTGTTTTCGGAGCAGTGAAATATATAACCGAATAACGCACGAATAAAGGAATACTTGTACCGTATATGGTTGCCTTTCTGTATTTGGTGCTATATCTTCCCTTCTTCCCTTCAAAAAGCTACGTGAATCGACTTCGTTCACGCTTATAGTTTGCGAGTAGCTGTTAAGTAACTCTCCGCCTGATTTGCATACAAGGGCAGACACAGTAGCGGTATCAGCGGTTGTGTGTGTGTGTGTGTGTGTGTGTGTGTGTGTGTGTGTTGTGTGTTAAGTGCTTGCCCCAGTTTGTACGCCACCGATAACTGAGTGAAACATGTGTAACATCCAGCAGGGCAGATAGCAGTTGAGCAACAGAGGGAAAGCACCTGGAAAAGAAACTCGTCCTTAAGTAAACTGACACCCAGTTATTCACGCCGACTCCCTTAGCAGTGGTCTTTTTATTGAAACTGTAACCGGACTGAACTGGACTCATTTTCCCTTTATGCCTAGGTGATATCTGTAAGTGATGTAATTGAATATCTTTCTTGTTAGGGTTCATTATACTATCTCATTTTTCAGCAATACTCTTACTTTCACAGATTAGATATAATGAAGTGCCCCGATGGAATTACCCGAATGGGATGGAAATTGGCAGATGTGATATAAAAGCGCAGACAAACTAATGATAACAGTTTTAGAAAAATTGGATTGTCATTCAAGAGTAAGGACTTCCCAGATGCGACAAGTCTACAACACGATGGTCATCCTCTGGCGTTAACTGAACAGCTGATCGGCTTGGCATTAATTGACAGAGTTTTTGGATGTTCTCCTGAGTGGTATGGTCCCAAATTCTGTCCAACTGGCGTGTTAGATCGTGAAAATACCCAGCTGGTTAGCGGGCCCTATCCATAATGCTCCAGACGTCCTCAGTTGTGAAAAGATCCGGCGACGTTGCTGACCAAGGTAGGTTTTAGCAAGAAAACTGATTGTCAGTGTTACCATTTCTTTACATAGTAGGGCACCTTTGGTTGTGATACCTGGAGCCCTTACAGCACAGCGCTATGACGACCATTTTATATTGCCCGTTTTGTTGCCCTTCACGGCAAACGAAAGTAATGAGAAGTAGCAGAAGTTAGAACAGCGAAAAACTTAACTTCAGGAGTGATGGTCAGGAAGTAGATGAAGGAATTCTGCTACCAAGGCAGTAAAATAACCTATTACGGACGGAGCAAGGAGGACATCAAAAGCAGCCTGGCAATGGCAAAAAGGGTATTCCTGGCCAAGAAAAGTCTACCAATATCAAACATAGGCCTTATTTTGAGGAAGAAATTTCTAATAATGTACGTCTGGCGTACAGCATTGTATGGTAGTGAAACATCGACTGTGGGAAAACCTGAAGAGAAGAGAATCGAAGTATTTGAAATGTGATGCTACAGACGAATTTTAAAAATTAGGAGGATTGACGAGGTAAGGCATGAGGAGGTTCTGCGCAGAATCGGAAAGGAAAGGAACATGTGGAAAACACTGATAAGGAGAAGGGACACGGTGATAGGAAATCTGTTAAGACATCAGGGAATGAGTTCTACGGCACTAGAGGGAGGTGTAGTGGACAAAAACTGTAGAGGAAGACAGAATTGAAATACAGGCAGCAAATAACTGAGAAATAACTGAGGATGGAGATTGCAAGCGCTGCTCTCAGATAAAGAGTTTCGCACAGGAGATGAATTAGTGGTGGGCCGCATAAAACCAGTCAGAAGACTGGTGACTCCCTCCCCCCCCCCCCCCCTCCCAACAAAAACGTACGTTCGTACACTGTGAGAGTTTCTATTCTTTGTCTTCGTGCTTGATGTGGCCGAGCGGTTCTAGGCGCTTCAGTCCGGAACCGCATGACTCCTACGCTCGCAGGTTCGAATCCTGCCTCGGGCACGGATGTGTGTGATATCCTTAGGTTAGTTAGGTTTAAGTAGTTCTAAGTTGTATGGGACTGATGACCTCAGATGTGAAGTCCCATAGTGCTCAGAGCCATTTGAACCATCTTCGTGCTACTCTAGCAGTACTTTTGGCCGACAAGGTCACTACATCTCACACCAATCGAGAACGTTTGGGGTCTATGGGCAGGGGCCCCCAACCATCTCGTGATTTTCACGATCTAGCGTGACAGTTGGACAGAATTTGTCACAGTATCCCTCAAGGGGACATACAATAAATCTATCAGTCAATGCCTAGCCGAATAATAACTTGCATAAGGACTAGAGGTGGACCAATGCGTTATTGACTGCTCAGTTTTTGAAGCTCTTTCTATTAAATAAATCATCCAGTTTTACTGAAATTGTAATCACATGTCTGTGTGTACATGCGCATCTTATCAAATACATCGATATCCTTCCCATTTGACAAATTCCTTCGTAGATTTTTTTTTAATGTATAAAGTTCACTCATAACAGATTTGTTGGGTTGCAGAAAGGAGGTTGCGTCGCTGGGGTTCGAGGTTCGACGCACCGTTCTTAAACAGTGTGTGGTTTGTTCCACATAGCTTTCACCACAATGAAAAGCAATTTCAAATGGCAAGTGATTCCGCAATGAAATTAGGAACTTTCAGTTATGATGGAGTAGGGTAAATATTTCAATTTGAGGTAAGGGTCCCTGTGCCGGAAGCGACCGTGTCGAAAGTTATCTGTAGAACTCATTCTGATATCTCTGAAAGTAGAAATCGTGTACTGGTACTGTTGTTCCTAAGATTTTCGTTTTGGCAACTCTCATAGGTGATAGTATATACTAAAACAAAAAAAAATCCAATAAATACGAACACTAAAATCTCAATCTTCAGAGCTATGAGCACTTCTTCATCCTCGCTACTGTGAAAAAATGTCTTCTACTGAACAAGTGCCCGTCGAAGGTATGCTTCTTAGAGCCCTTGTTTACTGGACTTTTTCTCTCGGTTTGGTCCTCACTACCACACCTGAAAGTTGCCGGTCCAACAGTCAGAAACAACAACAGCGGCGCATGTATTCCACTGTCAGTAGTATCAAAATCATTTTCACTTTCGGACCAGGGTCTCTTACCTCAAACTGGTACTTTTACACTTCTACATCATTCCTGAAAGTTTGTAACATCGTCATGGAATCACCATGTACTGGGTGATTATAATTAACGTTAAACTTTCAAACCACTGTAGAATTAACACCACTGGTCAGAATGACGTCAAATTGCAACGGAATATTATCGGAGAAGGGGAAAACCTACGGCAGAATAAATATAAATAGTTACAAAATGTAGCAATAGTTGGCGCTGTGAGAATCATAATTTAATAGTGGTCGACTACAAACAACAAATGAATCATACAACAATGATTAAGGTGTACGTTTGACGTTAAGGGGAGTTAGAACGGAAATTTTTTTTCACATTTTCGAATTTTTATCTCATTATAAAATGTGCAATTTTCCGAATAAAATACATACATCACTTATAAACTCATATGGGGAGTATTTTATTTTTTAAATTATAATCTACACTAGTTGAAAATGTTAAAATTCTTTGTTGTATTACTTCAAGACCTAATAAAATTGGCAATTTTTTATGTAGAAGACTGTGGATTGCTGTGCTATAAAGGTTAAATTACCTGATTGTTTTGGTCATGTCCAAAGAGGATGGGCACCAGGCTGAGGAAGTTGAAACAAAGTTTGAAAGACAAGGAACCTTCTGATAGTAAAACCATAAGAGGTAGGCTGATAGACAAAATGACCTATGAACTACAACAGTATTATGGGATGGCCATTAGAAATAATACTGAGGATTTGTTGAAAATGAAGCTGGTAATATGGGCTACCTTCTTCCACGGACTGTCAACTGATAAAAAACCAGTACACCACCTGTGCCCCCCTGGACCTGATTCATGGCACAATTATCGTAATGACAGTACTCAAACAGTTCATACAACCATAAACATTCCATCCCAGCAGCAGTCATGGATATCATAAAACCTGTTTACAGAGATGTGGCAAATCCTGAATTACTGAAGAAGTGTCTGCATGGTCAGACTCAAAATCTCAGTGAGTCATTCAATAATCTTATATAGACTCGCTTACCAAAAAATGTTTTTGTTGGAATGAAAACACTAAAGTGGGGCGTCAGTGAAGCTGTTATTGCTTTTAATGGTGACAACATTGTTAGGGTGAAAGTGTTACAGCACATCAGAATTAATCCTGTAGCTCTCTGCATCAGGGAACTTGAACGGATGGACAAGGTTCGCATTGATAAAACAGAGTATGCAGCACAGTTGGCCGCTAAGGAGTCCAGAAAGAAGAAAAGAAGAAAAAAACTTGAAAACAGATGAAGAGGATGATATACAGTATGGTGCAGAGTGTTTTTGAGCGACTAAAAGTAAAAAATAAACATATATTAAGTGAGTTACAGTCTTTTGAAACTTTAGAACTCTTTCCTGAAAATTTACATTTTCTGTTGCATTTTCCATAAATCTCAGAAACCACTTCGAGTAGAGTATTCAAATTTTCAGAGAGTACTAACAGACATATCCTGAGTCTACTGAACTAAAATAAAAACGTAATGTTATGTATAATTAGAATTATTTAGGATAACGCGCAAAAAAGTATACAAAATTTTAACCATGTAATTAAAAAAATATATTTCCGAAGACAGTGGATGAAATGTAATTATTGTAGTTCATTAGATTCCGAACAAACAGTTTAATGTCCTGTTAAAGTTTCATGTCAATGGCTACAGTGGTTCCTGAAATACAGGAAAGCCAAGTCATTAAATTTAACATTGTCGGGATAGGGCGTTCCAACTCCCCATAAACAAACTGTACCATTCAGTGTGCATGAGTGTACAGGTGTGATACTGTTAGTTACGTGAGCCCATCCACCAAAGCAAGGTCATATCACATCGGATGGGAAAAACCGGTTTTTAATTGTCCTGACGCCAAAAACCGCATAAAAAGCATCAGTCAAAATGAAATCGAATTATTAATTTACTTGTGACTGGCGCAAAAAGTATTCGATATGGTGTCCACCTTTTTCTGCAACAAGTTGTAATCGAGAAGCAACTGATCGAAATGTTTTCGGGGTCACGTTCAGAATGTGTTGCGCAATGCGTGCCTTCAATGTAGCTAAGCCTGCAATCGGAACACTAAACACAACATCTTTCCGATATTCTCACAGCCAGAAGTCACACGGATTAAATTCCGGTGATCGGAAATGGCGGCTGATAATTCTAGCATTTCAGAAATGGCGCTTCAGCAGCTGCTTAACTGGATTTTCAATGTGCGAAGGTGCGCAATCTGCATAAAAATGATCCCATCCGCACAGCCACACAGCCTATCTGTTAGAGAGCTGGAATGACGTAGTTGCTCAAATGACACTCATAGCGCTTACCAGTGACGGTACAGGTTACAGGACCGGAAGCAATTGTCTCTTCGAAAAAATATGGCCCAATGGTAAATGATGCCGTAAACCCGCACTACACAGTCACCTTTTCAGGATGGAGCGGTACTGATTGATTTGCGTGTGGGTTTTCCGTTGCCCATATTCGACAGTTCTGTCTGTTGACATATCCTGTCACATGGAAGTGGGCATCGTCTGCCTACAAAATCTTCCACGCCCAATCATTGTCCACTTCCATGCGAGTAAGAAATTCTAAAGCAAATGTCTGTATTGCTCGCAGATCAACAGGAAGTAACTCGTGCACATGGGAAATTTTGAATGGATAGCAAAGAATGATGTTTCGTAGGATTATATGCACCGTGCTCACGGGTATGTCCGATGTTCGGGCAGTTCTCCGTGCGCTACACGTTCGCCCACCACCACTCGTCTCCTCCTGCATTGCTGTGGCCACTGCCTCCACTGACGTCGAATCAATTCGTTTCCTCCCTCTACCAGGTTGCACACCAAAAGAACCCGTCTTTTCTAATTTCCGAATCATTTTCTTCAGACCCACGGCAGTCATCGGATCAACGCCTTTCTTCAAACCCTTCAGTTTCCTGGACTTTTGCGGAGCGACAGTCATCATTCTTGTAATACAGCTTTACAAGTTGATTGCGATCCTGTATTGAAAGAGTCATGGCAAACGTCGCAGACGCGAATGGAGGAAAGGCCGTGTACCCGGCGTGTTTATACCAACTTCAATGGGTCGTGCGTATGACAAGTGTTTTCATTGACGTATTCTGACACATACACCGCCATCTATTGATCAATTTTCACACAATTTTTTTTCTTCTGCCATATGTTTCCCCCTTTCCGATAATATTCCTTTGTAATTTGACGTCATTCTTACCAGTGGTGTTAATTCTACAGCGTTTTAAAAGTTTAATTATATTGACCCTGTATATCCGGCTGTGGTAAAAGCATATCATCTTTCACGTATAACAGAAAACCTGCCGTCTTGGACTGTGGGTGGAAGACCACACCCATCTTATGCTTGTTCGTTACTCACGCAAATTTTGAGCATCATAAATTGCTGGCTTTCACAGCTGATATCTGTGTCCTTGGTGATATTTGTTTTCTGGCCATTAGGCCGTCGTCCAAGGCATATTTATCTCCCTAAGTATTCGTCTCCATATGCTGAACTTTTTTTAGCTGATATCTGAGTCTTTATAAGCTCTGCTGGTGTCTCCTGTATTTGGAATCGTAAACGTTACACAGAGATATATGCCTTGGACCACCGCCTAATGGCCAGAAAACGAAACTCGTCAACGATGCAACTTCTAAAGATATCTTCCCACATACGACAGGAAGTTTCCCCTTTTTCCCCTTGCTCCTTTTCTGACTGGTCTGCTGTTTCTCGTTTGCAGAGCTCTCTCAGCCTCATTGTTTGTAAAACCCTTTTCCCCTGAGTAGTTCCTAGTGGTACAAGATCGTTCTGAAGGCTGTCAGCATCGGACACTCCATGGCCCCTATGTAACAAACCACCACAGATTTTAAATACTGAAACGTAATACATCAGATGAAGATGAAATTGATTTTCAACATAAGACAGATAGATTTAACTTAATAAATGATATGAAACTTATAAACAACAGTAAAGAAGGGAATAGTTTTGGAATTTTATCAAGCTGCAAAGCTAGTTTTATGTCCAACGAGCCATTAGTACAATTAACCTTGTCGACGTGGAACGAATCATTTAACACTCATATGTTTTTGCATTCTGACCACTTACAAGTTGTCTCCCTTTTCTTAGTACAGATATGAGTTAGTAACACATATTCCCAGTCTTTGATTTATTATCTGTTATACGCAATAGGAGTCTTCAACGAGGAATTTTTTTTGTTTACAAATTTAATTTTGCTGTACGCCAGACGTTTCGTGTCATTCAGTAAGTGATCAATAACTCTGGTGCAGCCATTCTGCTGTCAATACTACCTTAATATGGAATAATGCATGCTCATTTTTCTTCTCATAAGAAGAAACCCAAAGAACCATAGACCTTGCCGTTGGTGGGGAGGCTTGCGTGCCTCAATGATACAGATAGCCGTACCGTAGGTGCAACCACAACGGAGGGGTATCTGTTGAGAGGCCAGACAAACGTGTGCTTCCTGAAGAGGGGCAGCAGCCTTTTCAGTAGTTGCAGGGGCAACAGTCTGGGTGATTGACTGATCTGGCCTTGTAACACTAACCAAAACGGCCTTGCTGTGCTGGTACTGCGAACGGCTGAAAGCAAGGGGAAACGACAGCCGGAATTTTTCCCGAGGGCATGCAGTTTTACTGTATGGTTAAATGATGATGGCGTCCTCTTTGGTAAAATATTCCGGAGGTGAAATAGTCCCCCATTCGGATCTCCGGGCGGGGACTACTCAGGAGGACGTCGTTATCAGGATAAAAAACTACACTAGTTTGGACAGGAAGAGAATATAAGCTTTCGAAATGTGGTGCTACAGAAGAATGCTGAAGATTAGATGGGTAGATCATATAACTAATGAGGAGGTATTGAATAGGATTGGGGAGAAGAGACGTTTGTGGCTCAACTTGACTAGAAGAAGGGTTCGGTTGGTAGGACATGTTGTGAGGCATCAAAGGATCACCAATTTAGTATTGGAGGGCAGCGTGGAGGGTAAAAATCGTGGAGGGAGACCAAGAGATGAATACACTAAACAGATTCAGAAGGATGTAGGTTGCAGTAGGTACTGGGAGATGAAGACGCTTGCACAGTATAGAGTAGCATAGAGAGCTGCATCAAACCAGTCTCAGGACTAAAGACCACAAGAACAACAACATTATAGTTATTCAGGGAGTGCCAGGAGAAATGGTCAGTATTCAGGCATATGTGAGAAACAACCATTGAAAAAAAAAAAGAAAATATCTAGCACACATGGTATCTAAAATGTATACTTTACTCTCCTGAGACCCAGGCACATTTGTGTCGAAATTATAAGTGAAATTGTTATTTTTGTGTTCCTTTGGGCCTAAAACTACTTGGAAAAATGCTTAAAAAATCTTTTACTGACAATTTTCATGAAATAGTGGGTACAGTATACTGTACTTTGGGACTCTGTGCAATGAAAGATATGTATATAAATTCACTAATGCCATCCAAAGTAAACAACTGTTATATTATTCAAATATATGTTTGAAAGTAAAAAAAAGGATTACAATGTCTGTTGAAAAACACATTTTAGTGTAACTAAAAAAAAGTAACATACATAGTAAATGAAACGTATAGCACGGTCATGGGAGTTTATTTTTCATGAAACATTTTAAAACAGTTTCTTTTCACTAGAAAGCACAGGAAAATATTACAAGTTGTACATTGTGTTCTTATTCTTTCTCTACAGCCTGGTCTTCTCCATTTTTTCCAGTCTTTAACCTCAGAAATTGCTGGTATGTGTACAGATTTGGACTTCCTAAAATTTTCGTAAGGAAGTGGAACAGGCACATTTTTTTCCCTTTGTACTTTGCTGCACTTCTTCATCTTCATCTACGAGTGCGAGCACGTCTTCACAGTGGATATTGTGAAACAAATCTCTTTTTTTGTGCACCAAAACAAGGAACCAAGCCGAGTAAACATGGGCTCTACAATGGATACATCAAGAACTACGAGATGTGTTCCACGGTAGGGAAGATGAGCATGTGGTCGTTGCTCTTAAGTTAAGCGTCATAAGCCCATGCTTACTGGCATTTTGGCTTCGCGTGATCGTTCGTGTCATATCCCTAAGATCTGACATTTCCTCATGGGACACTCCATGTGCGTAACTGTTCGGTTAGAGCAGCAATGTATTATTTACGAAAAACAAGTTTCTAACTTTAATCCGATGAAACGTCTCGAGAAAATTGAGAATAAATATATCTGTTCTTCCTTTGGCCCGGTGTAACGGGAAAATTACCGCAGCTATGACGTATCTCTTTTGAAGGCAAACACGGAATGAGTTATTGGAAACACGAATCTGTCGGTGGGTCGCATTCTGTGCTGTAAACATAATGCGAAACAACCGCGTAATAAGAGGCTTTAAAACGCGCTCTCAAAGGGACCAGCTGTATTTCAGCAGCCGCGCTTCTGAAGCTCAAAGCGATAAAAGAAATATGTCCGCTCAGATTGCGAGCAGTGCGGGCACAATAATTCAGCGGCTCCATTACGTCTGGACAATGGCGCGATTCTTTTCTGCGCGCCCAGATAGGAGCGCCGGCCGCTGGGAATTGGGTTCCGCAGTCGCCACGGGCAGTCCATTGCTGGAGCACTTAAATTTGTCACTCTTCGTAAATCTAAATTTCTATCAGCCGGGCCCGCTGACAAAAGGGACGCGCGCCTGAATTAATAGCGCCGCGAGGAGCGGCTGCCTCCTCGGCGTGGCTCCGTGTCGGCGCCAGAGACGGGACTGAGGTCCGTCCTGATGAAAAGCCTCTCGGATTACGTTCAGCTGGCAGATCCACTTGGCGTGTCGGTTAAGTGGCGTGCCCCGAGCGAGCGACGGGCGTCCCGGCGGCTAGTATTACGTTACCGCTGCGCGCCCGGGGACGCATTTCGGACCGGGGCTGAAGTTACACCGTTTGTAATGTAAATCTAGGGGGACGCCGAATACCACATCGATTGGAACCGCATACGGCGAATAACTTATCCATCAGGCCGAAATGAATCTCATCCGAATAGCTCGCCGTCTATTGTCGACCGAGCCCGTTTGCTGTAGCTAATTCGGTACGTCCTTTATTCGCAATCGAAGCTCTAATACAGTTCCATTTCCAAAACAACTCCGAGTGCCTAACGACAGCAGTTACGGAAACTATGTCAGAAGGAAAACCTACATTTACATTACTTGTCTTCATATTAATTGTAGATTTGAATAAATAGAAAGTCAAATAGTTGCAGTGCAGTACAGGAACAAGAAAGTATTCATGCGGGTGAGGTACTGCGAATAGCACAGGGAACGTATTGCACGAGCAAGATAGACGCGAAGCCAATACTCACCACAGCAGTACAGTTCACATGCCGATTGAAAGAAGGCAAGAAGAAAAAAAAAAAAAAAAAAGGAAATTAGACAGCTGAGGGAGAAGAAAATTTAATTGGGGGCGAGGAATTGGAACGCGGCAGCAGAAAAAAGAAGATTATTAAAATAACAGCAGAACATAGACTGGGGGAGACGTATGAAAGTCACCTGGTAGTATTACGTACAGAACATGTAATCAGTACTAACGCGTGACTGATGAAAACGATTGTACACGAGGAGAGACCCGGAGACGACAGATGATTCCAGATGGATTATGTAATGGTAAGATAGAAATTTCGAGATCTGATTTTGCTGGCCGGTGTGGCCAAGCGGTTCTATGCGCTTCAGTCTGGAACCGCACGACCGCTACGGTCTCAGGTTCGAATCCTGCCTTGGGCATGGATGTGTGTGATGCCCTTAGGTTAGTTAGGTTTAAGTAGCTCTAAGTTCCATAGTGCTCAGAGCCATTTGATACCTGATTTTAAACGACGAATAATTTACAGGAGGAGATGTAGACGCAGTGGATAATGTACTGGTTTTGGGCTACGGATTAAAAGTGAAAGAAAAGCTGGAGAAGGGTCGAAAATTAAGGAGATGTGAGATGGATAAATTGGAAGAGTCAAGGTTTGCTGAGTTCCATAGACAATACTGAAAAATAAGGTGAATGGGTGCTTTGAGAGATGAAGTACTGTTGACAGCAGAGGATGAAATACACAGAAAGACAAGGCCTAATGGGTATCCTTGGATAACACAGAATATATTTTCGACTGAATTGACGAAAGAAGAAAGTATAAAATGTACGGTATGAAGCAGACAGAAAGGAAAGGAGACGTCCAAGGAATGAGATTGATAGAAAGAGCAGAGTGGCTAAGCAGGAATGCAAGGCTATAGAATCATGCAAACGAGATGAATGATTGATGCCGCGTACAGAAAATAAGAGCATTGGTGAAGGGAGGGTCAACATTATGAACATCAAGAGTGCAGACGATGAGCTGCTAACAGGTTAAGAAAGGGTACCTGAACGGTGGAAATAACATACAGACTATACCAAAACTCGACGTCAAAACTTCAGGAATGAATACCACGCATAACAAGAAGAAAAAGGGTCTAATAAATTGAGCTCTAGAATGCATACCTTAAGATCTATGACTACTTTTTGATCTTCGGTACTCTGAATCTCACATCTTCTATTGTACATGTGCTCAAAGTTCTTACGGCAAGCATTTTAGTGCCCATGTTTTCTAGACATGTTGTTCTTGTTTCGGCCCATACAACCTCTGCCGAAAACGTGGGAAGCAACGGGTTTGCAGTAAGAGATTTGTTTTACAGTGTCGAAGATGAAGAATAACCGTAGCTCTTAAAGTATGTTTCGTTCCTGGATTTTTTTTTTTGTTTTTGTTATCTGAGGAGTCCACTCCTGAATTTGTGCTGTCGAGTTTTCAAATGTGGAAAAAGAGTTTGACAGAGTACTGAAAGACCTAAGCGGACAGAAGGCCCCTGGAGTAAACGAAGTTAGCTCAGAATTACTGAGGCAAACCCATGTTTACAATATTTGTAGATTTAAAGAAAGCTGTCACTATCTGTAGATTTAGAGAAAGCTGTCACTAAAGTTTGCAGGAATACAATGTTTGAAAGTTTGAAGGTAAGAGGGATAAAAAAATATGAGCGGAAATCTTTTGAACGCACTCTGAGGCATCAAGTAATAGATAATTTCCCCAGTGAATTTTCACTCTGCAGCAGATTGTGGTCTGATATGGAACTTCGTGGCGGATTACAGCTGTTTATCGAACCGGTACAAAACGTCATGTGGAATAAAGCTATGAAGACGGGTCGTAAGTCGTGCTCGGGAAGCTCATTTGCTAGAGCACTTTTCTGCGAAAGATAAATGTCCTTGATTCGTGTGTCGGTCAGGCACCCAGTTCTAATCTGCCAGCAAGTTTCATATCAGCTCACGATCCACCGCAGACCGAATAATTCATTCTGGAAACAATCCTCCAGGCTGTGGCTAAACAGTGTCTCCTTTCTTCCAAGAGTGTTAGTCCCGCAAGTTATGCAAGGGAAATTCTGCGAACTTCGGTAGGTAGGAGATGCACTGGCGGAAGTAAGGCTGTGAGGACGCGTCGTGAGTTGCGCTTGGGTACCTCAGTTGGTAGACCACTTGACAGCGAAGGTAAAGGTGCTGTGTTCGAGTCCCACTCCGGCACACAGTTTTAACCATATAATGTAGGCTTTCACAGCAGGATGTTTCAGCTGCTGAGAATTTTTCCGGGTTGTGTGGCCGGGGTCCATGGTACTCTTCTATCCCTGACGTTTCGTCCAAGGCTACGTTGGACATCTTCAGAGATGCTCCTGGTTGTGCTGAGTCTTGCCGACTGACGAATCGGGACGTCAAAGAGCAGCCTAAATACTATGGGAAGTGGGCTTGGTCTGGATTTCACGTGATAGCAGAGAGAAACCTTGTCAAAGATAAAATGTTTTAACTATCGATTATAGCACGCCAAACATAAAAACTTCTCATCGATTCTGTAGCGCCACAGTCCATATACCACTGAGTTTCATGCCTTCTTCTTTTCTGTTAAAATTATTCCCATGTTTATATATTTCGATGGCTTCTCTATGTAGCCGAGGATAACAGTTCGTCGTAGTACATAAAACTTTACTACACAAGGTCTACATTGGAACTACAAAGTGAAGCGTGAATACACGGTTGAAGGAACATAAAAGTCTTTGCCGTCTAGGGAAAACAGACAATTCGGCCGTGGCGGACCATGCTCTTCAGTCAGGTGATTAGGTAGTGAAAATTTCGGAAATGAAGTTTTTTGTACTATGACGAACTATTATCCACGGCTATATAGAGAAGCCATCAAAATATATAAACATGGGGATAATTGTAACAGAAAATAAGAAGCCATGAAACTCAGTGATATATGGACTGTGGCGCTACAGAATCGACGAGAAGTTTTCGATTATGACGTGCTATAATCGATGGTTAAAAAATTTTATTTTTGACAAGATTTATCTCTGCTATCACGTGAAATCTAGACCACGCCCACTTTCCACGGTATTAAGGCCTCTCTTCGAGGTCCGACTCGTCAGTCGGCAATAGTCAGCACAACCAGGAGCACCTTCGAAGATGTCCAACGTAGCCTTGGACGAAACGTCAGGGATTGAAGAGTTCCATGGACCACGGCTATACAACCCGGAAAAATTCTCAGCAGCTGCCAGGAAATTCCAATAGATAGTTCACGGAAGCAATTGTAGAGACAGACCAAAAGCTTGACTAGAGCAAACTTGTTAAAATGGATGTAGCTTGCAATATTTTGCAGAAATGAACACTTGCGCAGGATAGACGCATTGCTTCGAACTATTATTATGACGGAAGACGATAGCAGCTTCTTTTCAGCCATATGACTGCCTCCTGGTGTTACAATGTTTACACACATTAATGCATTTAATGGTTCAAATGGTTCTGAGCACTATGGGACATAACATCTATGGTCATCAGTCCCGTAGAACTTAGAACTACTTAAAACTTACTAACCTAAGGACAGCACACAACACCCAGTCATCACGAGGCAGAGAAAATCCCTGACCCCGCCGGGAATCGAACCCGGGAACTCGCGCGTGGAAAGCGAGAACGCTACCGCACGACATTAATGCATTTCATTCAGTTTCCTTATTACTCGCGAATAAAACCTATGATTAGTGTTCTTTGGAATAGCTTGGTAAGAGTTTTCGTGGTCCGTCGATCCTGCTTGGCATGGGGTCGCTGTGGTACAGGAGAAACCAGTCTCTCTGACACTGCAACCAAGGACAGGTTTACATCGCCTCCATCAGTTCTCATTACTTTTTTCCTCGTCTCCCTCATGAATATTGTCATCTCCATCCAGTAATCTGCTGACTAGACCGTAATATTTTATTTTAATCAAAGGCACCTTCGAATTATAGACATTAAACCTTATTCGCCATAATAGACACTGAATTTTTCATGTCGCTGGCAGGTTATTTGTTGTACAACGTTACTCAATTTTCCTCCTGATCTTCATCGTCATCACCTACTTCTCGTTCCTAATTCTTCAAGTCTGCATTTATGACCTCCATCTCTTGCCTGGAAACCTAACTTTGGGTCATAGCTCTTAACGAGTAGGAAACGTGGGCACCGAGCGGTTCTAGGCGCTCCAGTCCGGAGCCGCGCTGCTGCTACGGTCGCAGGTTCGAATCCTGCCTCGGGCATGGCTGTGTGTGATGTGCTTAGGTTAGTTAGGTTTAAGTAGTCTGTTGTGGATTGGCAAGACAGCCAACCCACTATGAGGAAGCCGAAAGGCACGCGTTTAAGCTCACGCAGGCTGGCGTGAGGTCTGGAACAGGACACGGAAATAAGACTAGTAAAAAACGTACGTATCTTCTGGAATACTTAACTTTAATCCATAATTGGTGAACATCGCTCTTGACGGTACATGTTTTACAGCATCAATAGTAACTGGCAATGGCGCCTTGGTAGGTCGTAGCAAATGACGTAGCTGAAGGCTATGCTAACTATCGTCTCGGCAAATGAGAGCGTACTTTGTCAGTGAACCATCGCCAGCAAAGTCGGCTGTTCAACTGGGGCGAGTGCTAGGAAGTCTCTCTAGACCTGCCGTGTGGCGGCGCCCGGTCTGAAATCACTGATAGTGGCGACACGCGGGTCCGACGTATACTAACGGACCGCGGCCGATTTAAAGGCTACCACCTAGCAAGTGTGGTTCTGGCGGTGACACCACATAGTCTATGGGACTGATGACCTCAGATATTATGTCCCATAGTGCTTACAGCCATTTGAACCATTTGAAACGAGGGCAAGAGAGAACAAAATTAAAAGAATCAGAAGTTGTCAAGTATCGTGTTATAGGATACTGTTAAAACCCATATGAACTGATCTTGTAAGGTATAAAGAAGTATTACAACGAGTACTCGATGCTAAAATGGTGTCCGATAAAACCTCCAAGACAGGGAGAATGGTTGGGTACGTATACTGACGTCAGCTGTTGCTTAAAACTGTGCTTGGACACATGATTGGAAGAAAGAATCGCTGTGGTACGCTGTGATACGAGCTTACAGACGAGCTGGTTGCCGGTTTAGGACGCAGTAACCATGCAAAAATGAAGAGGACACCTGGTAAAAGATACGAAAGGAGAACAGCATCGAACCGCCTGAGGGTTGATGATACGAAGCAATTAGTGTAGCACAGCATTAAATGATGGCAGACCACGGGTTACGAAAAACAACAGCGCATGCGGGATAGATGAGCAAAGAAGCTGTTGTTTTGTGACAGCTGAAAATGTATCGCTGTCCTGCGATATCACCGTTCTAGCGAATGAGAGTCTGAACAGTGATACCTTGTCTCAAAATGTTGGTGGTTAAGTCCGGGACCAATTTTTCGAGTTCTCGTCACACAGCGGTGACCAAAGTACATGGTGCCACAAAAAAATTCATCCGATTTGACAAGCGCATATCTCCTTCAGAGATGAAGACAGAAATTGGGGGTGAATTTCAGCTTACGTGTGGGACTAGAATGTTTTAGTATTCAACAGAACCGTCCGATATAGAGTGATTGTTATGTTTCTGCACTATGATTTCGTCCACGTGTTACAAATGCTCAGTTTTGCTACACTAACCGGTAAGATCAGTTCGTTCCTATGTGTAATTCAAAACACTGCTGGACACGAAAATTTCAACATCTGCGAAGGGTAGAAAATAACGAAACATTAATTAGTGTGGATACATTAATGCAGCACATTAGGAAGAATAAATGATTAAAATTGTAGGGTGTTCCTCTTCCGGGCCTCAGGGGGTCGGTGTGGAGGTGGGGAGGAGGGGATACATTGTGGAAAGCTTATTAAGTACAACTGGCGCCTCTGACAAACAATAAATACTCTAACGCAGGAGGCATGTAGTCGAACTGATGGCAGACTGCACCAACGTCGGTTAAAAATTAAGGCAACAGCGGGTCCCGCGATCACAGTTAAAACTTAATCGCCGTTAATTTCTCCCTGCGTTCCAGTAACGTTAAACGCCCATTAGTAAAACGTGTTCAGCTAACTAGAAATTTGACCGCGCTTAACTGTCTTTATTACAAAGGAAAGCCCTCATTATACATGAAAGGATAAAGGTAATTGCTGACAGTGATACAGTACTAATCTCTAACCTCTTTTGGCACTTAGGCGCGCTTTTCAGTTTGTTGTTGCAATGTGGGTATTACTACTGCACTTTGGAGGGTAAGCAAAGGACGCTGAATTTATAAGAATTTGAAACTGATGTCCTTTTAGAGGTGATCGGCTGTAATTTGAAAATTTTAAAATGAAAAAAAAAGGAAGGGTAGTGTGTTATGGAGGAACTGAAAGCGTGGCCGAATACAGCAACACAGTTTAATTTCACTCCAGATGAGAATATTTTTATTTGATTATGAACTAATAAATTTCTATTACTAAAGTACATGAAAACACTATTCTTCGTGGTACTTAGACTTATACACAAATAAGAAGTCTGATATTCGCCAGCGGGAGAGGCCGAGCGGTTCTAGACGCTAGTCTGAAACCGCGCGACGCCTACGGTCGTAGGTTCGAATCCTGCCTCGGGCATGGATGTGTGTGATGTCCTTAGGTTAGTTAGGTTTAAGTAGTTCTAAGTTCTAGGGGACTGATGACCACAGCAGTTAAGTCCCATAGTGCTCAGAGCCATTTGCGCCATTTCTGATCATCAGCGGGACAAGGTTACTCTAATACGTAGTAAATCCCAAACTTTCATTGATTTGACTTAATAATAACCCCAATGTTTCTTTTAAAAGACGAAATCTCTTTTCAGATTTCCTGTCCCTGTAATCTTGGACAGAAACTTCCCTTTCCACAAGTACAGCAATACAGTGGCGGCGATGATTAAATGGTGAAGAGAGAACATTTCTTCATCTTCTGTGCCATCTAAAACATCAAAAAGCGTCGCCATCGAATTACGATACGTGTTTCCTTCGTTGTAACTGTGACGAATCCAAGATAAACGAGCCTCCGACCACAGTCAATTTTAATGGTAATTAACTCTTTAGTTTAACCTTAAATAAGGTTTATGCAGTCAAATTTAACGTTGACCAGTGTTCAATGCCTACTTAACTTTTAATAGATGCCCGTGCTATCGGCACTATGCTTCCATGACAGATAACAGTACCTCATTCCATGCTGCTCCAGGTCAGAGTTTATCAAGGCTGAGTGCAGTACAATTTTACTGCCGCCAACTTACACTTCGCGGAAAGACTACAAAGATAAGATAAGGGAGATTAGGGCTCGTACAGAGGCATATAGGCAGTCATTTTTCCCTCGTTGTGTTTGGGAGTGGAACATGGAGAGAAGATGCTAGTTGTGGTACGAGGTACCCTCCGCCACGCACCGTATGGTGGATTGGTGGATTGAGGTGTATGTATGTAGATGTAGATGTAGATCAATGGTAGTGACTAGTAGATAATAGTGTGCCAGTCGCTAGCCGACACACGGCCAGAGGTTTCCAGTGACTGCGGCATCTGGTGAACGCGGTGGCCAGCGTTACAGCCGAAAACGCTGTGTGTCTGGGTAGGTCGGGATAGCATGGGGGAGATGCACTCTCAGACTGAGAAAATGACGGAAATAAAGGAATCATTGACATGGGACCGAAGTCAGTAGATGTGATGTACAAGCACAGACAAACAAATCATTACAATTTCAAAAAAATTGGATGATTTGTTCAAGAGAAATAGCTTCAAAAATTGAGTAATGCGAGGGTTGTATTTTAAGTAAGGGCCGTTCGCGCGTATAGTCCCGTAGTTCGCGCGGATGCCGCAGCAAGCCACCGTGCCACTTGCCGGCATCCTTCCCGTTCACACTGATGCAAGTTGCAGCTCTGTAGCTGAAGTGTACGCATCGCTGTGCTACTTTATAATGTTTACGATTATTGAATCGCCCGCCGCGTATGAGATACGGTCAGTGATACGCTTTTTGACCGCGAGAAGCCTATCAGCTGCAGAAATTCATCGTCAGTTAACAGAAGTTTATGGCTTGAATGCAATGAATGAAAGTAAAGTGCGCCAGTGGGTTAGAGAGTTTAAAAATGGCCGTCAAAACGTCCATGACGAAGAACGCTCAGGCCGGCCCTCTGTGATCACTGATGATTTGGTGGCTGCAGTCGAAACAAAGATTCGTGAGGACAGAAGATTCACAATTTCCACTCTTTCTTTGGAATTTCCACAATTTTCAAGATCGGTTTTGTACAAAATTGTGTCTGAAAACCTAAACTTTAAGAAACTGTGTTCTCGGTGGGTACCCAGACTCCTCACAGAGGACCACGAAGGGAAGAGATTTGCCACTTCATTGGACTTTTTGATTCGTTACGAGGAAGAAGGGGATGACATGTTGAGTCAATTTGTCACTGGAGATGAAACATGGGTATCCCATATCACTCCCGAAAGATGATGATGATGATGATGTTTGGTTTGTGGGGCGCTCAACTGCGTGGTTATCAGCGCCCGTACAATTACCCAATCTTCGCTCAGTCCAAATTCGCCACTTTCCTGGATGATGATGAAATGATGAAGACAACACAAACACCCAGTCATCTCGAGGCAGGTGAAAATCCCTGACCCCGCCGGGAATCGAACCCGGGACCCCGTGCTCGGGAAGCGAGAACGCTACCGCGAGACCACGAGCGGCGGACACTCCCGAAAGCAAGCGACAATCGATGGAATGGCGACACACAACCTCACCCGTCAAGGTCAAAGCCAAACAGACGCTGTCAAAGCGCAATATTATGGCAACTGTGTTCTGCGACCGGCGCGGTGTTTTGCTAGTGGACTTTATGCCACGAGGAACGACAATCAACTCAGATGCCTACTGTGCAACCCTAAAGAAGCTCCGCAGAGCAATTCAAAACAAAATGCGCGGCATGCTGACAAAAGGAGTTTTGCTCCTGCACGATAACGCTAGGCCTCACACCTCTCAAAAGACTAGGGATTTGATTGATTCTTTTGGATGGGAAGTTTTGGACCATGCACCATACAGCCCCGACCTTCCTCCTAGCGATTTTCACCTTTTCCGGTACCTGAAACACCATCTTGGCGGGCAGCGCTTCAATGACGACGATGAAGTGAAACCGGCCGTGAACTCTTGGCTGTCGGAGCAGGCGGCCGAATTCTTTGAAGAGGGAATTAAAAACTTAGTTGTACGGTATGAAAAGTGCTTAAATAAACAAGGCAACTATGTAGAAAAATTGGTAAAAGTGTGTAGAATCAGAAAATAAAAGTTTTTTTACAAAAGTATTTGTATCTTTTTTTAAAAATAAAAACGGCCCTTATTTAAAAAACAACCCTCGTACTTTGGTCCACATATGTTCCTTATGCAAACAGTTATTGGGGCTGGCACTGACTGACAGCTTTTTTGGATGTCCTCCTCAAGGGTATTGAGCCAAATTCTGTGCAGCTGGCGCGGTAGATCTTCAAAATCACCAGCTGATTGGAGGGCCCTGCCCATAATGCCAATAATGTCCTCAATTGGGGAGGGATTCGGCGACCCTTCTGGCCAAGGTTGGTTTTGACAAGCAAGGAGACAAGCGGCAGGAGTTCTCGTTTTGTGCTGACGGGCATTATCTTGGCATGTAGGGCAACGAAAAGTTGAAGTACTGCTGTGCTGTAAGGGTGTTGCGGATCACAACCAAAGTGGTGCAGCTATAAAATGAAATGGCACACCCAGACCAGCACTTCCGGTTCTCGAGGTGTACGGGGGGTGACAGACAGGTCGGCAGCCCACCACTGTTTGCTGCGTCTCCAGACACCTCTTTGCTTGTCAGCGGGACTCTGTTCGAAGTGGAACTCATCACTGAAGACAACTATACCCTGTCGATGGGATTCCTGGCCTAATGTGCTCGGTACCTCTGCAACGGTCTTGTTGGTGCACGGAGGCAGATGCTAGTCGGCTCAAGGAGCTCCGTGAGCTTAACAACCATTCTGTCAGTTATTTAGCAGCGGTCCTTGTGATCACAGGCGCACCAGTCGCATGTCGGGTCGATGATAATGGTGAATCCGGGGCTCTGAGTCGCTCTCTGACGACTGCTCGGTCCCCACGTTCTGTCGCCTCTCGAGGTCACCGGATTCCTTCTTGACGCTGTGTTTGGCTATGGTTCACCGCTTCCTGCCAGCATCGTCGAATAGTGGCATCATTACTACTCAAACGCCGAGCGATTAGCGTCTCTGAGGCGGACTACACGTCCCCTCTCAACTGCTGCCATCTACATACGTTGTCCGCGCATCTGTCTGTGAGGCGTAGTTACTGTCCAACTGAGTACGTCGAATGAAAGTAACAAGGACTTTATGCCCAGGTATCGTCGTGGTCTCTAGTCTCTATTGGGTGAATTTGCGCGCTGCAGCTTTAAAAATGGTTCAAATGGCTCTGAGCACTATGGAACTTAACATCTATGGTCATCAGTCCCCTAGAACTTAGAACTACTTAAACCTAACTAACATAAGGACATCACACACATCCTTGCCCGAGGCAGGATTCGAACCTGCGACCGTAGCAGTCGCGCGGCTCCGGACTGAGCGCCTAGAACCGCTAGACCACCGCGGCCGGCCTTCAGCTTTAAGCATACTGCCAAAGGTTACAGTAATTTTGCATTTTCCGTCGAAATCTGTATGAATATCGATTTTTGATCAATTTGCGTAACTCCTTCGTAATGTTCTTTTTTAATATAAGTTCATGGGTTATCTAGCTGAAATACAACGGCACAGGGTCCTCGAAGATACTGTAAAGCGAACACTGAAAGTGTTCTTGGCATTAAGCTAGGTGCTGGACCTCCCACTAACAGATGCAATATCGCTACGTTCGTTCTCCTAGCAGCCTTCTCATATGCATACGTCCATTCCGATGCTGTACAGAGAACCGGAACTCTGAAAGGATGACATGATTTGCAAGTCCTGCGTCCAGTGTTGTCATTGGTCGCACAATTACAAACATGCCTTCCTCTGCTCCTGCGTCAAGGAAAGGCACGACTGGTCACGGTGCATGCGGCCTGTGGCGCACCACAGTTGCCGGTGTAGCTACTTGTTTTGTTGTAGACCAACTCATTTTCTTACTGAAGGCAGTGCCGCGTCTGTATCATCCCAGTCCTCTCGGGCGCTAGATGCTTGGGACCGTTGACGTTCTGCATGGCTTTAAGTGTGACGCTACCCAACCTATCGATTCCATAATCGAATGGTAGTCGTGGCATCCTGAAAAATGCGAGCGGCAGTATCCGGAACGACAAATGGCAGTCTGTATACGATATTGTAGTGCCTGTGCTGTTCCGAATTACGATGTAAAGTTCCTTTGGACATGGATGTTTGTCCAAAGCAACAGACACTGCTGCGACTAGAGCCGTTATGGAGTGCATTAAAAGTATTGGCAATTGCGAATATGGACAAGCATCAGTTGTGTAACTGAATGAAAACATTGAAAATTTGTCGGATCAGAACTCGAAACGGGATATCCCGCTTATCGCTAGCGGTCGCCTTACCAATTGGCTATCCTTACACGACTCACGGCTAGACCCAGGCTTCCGTATGTTGTCAACCATGTGTCCACAACCTGTACTCGTACATTCAATATCTACCGGGTGATCAAAAAGTCAGTATAAATTTGAAAACTTAATAAACCACGGAATAATGTAGATAGAGAGGTAAAAATAGACACACATGCTTGGAATGACATGGAGTTTTATTAGAACAAAAAAAAGTTTGCAAAATGTCCGACAGATGGCGCTGGACAGCAAAACGTCAGTGACTGCGCATGACAATCGTGGATAAAAGGAGCTGTTATGAGAGAGAGAATCCAGTCGCAGCATGTTGACGTTACTTGAAAAGGCGCTTTTCGTGAAGCTGTATTATCAGAATGGGGAATGTGCTAGTTCACCGTTACGATCCTATCGCCGTAGGAAGGAGATTAGAACGGGTAAACGTCCGTGGACAAATGCAGCTGTGGCGAGAATGATTTCGACGTTCGAAGCCAAGGGGTTGTTTAGGCGATAGACCCCGTAGTGGCCGACCGAGCACAAGGCGTAATGCTGCTGAGACAGTTCAGGAAAAAATGTAAACTGTAGCCGGTTCGTCTATGCACGGGGAAGTCAGCGCTCGTGCAGTCGCACGTCGCACCAGCATTCCATACACTATTGTTTGGTTCGCACTCAGGCGTACCCTGCGATGATATCCGTACGAAATCCATGGGCAGTATAAACTGTTACCTGGCGATTTAGTGAAGCGGAGGGCATTTGCGGTGTGGGCGTTTCAATAGATGGCGGAAGATGACGATTGGTTGAGTAACATGTTGTGGACCGACGAAGCTCATTTCACGCTCTAAGGGTCTGTCACCGCCGACAACTGCAGCATTTGGGCTACCGAAAATCCTAGAACTGTCGGGAAACTCCATTGGACGACGAGAAAGTCACGATATGGGTTGGATTTACCACATCTACCGTTATCGGAACTTTTTTCTTCGAGGAAATCCGTGATTCTCGTTTTGTGACTTCTAACGTGACGGGTGAGAGGTACACCGATATGTTACAGAATCGCATCATCCCCAACCTGGCTGATAAACACCTGCTGGAACGTACGATGTTTATGGATGTTTATGCAGGATGGCGCTCCACCCCATATTGCTAGAAGCGTGAAAGATCTCTTGCGCGCGTCGTTTGGTGATGATCGTGTGCTCAGCCACCACTTTCGTCATGCTTAGCCTCCCAGGTCCCCAGACCTCAGTCCGTGCGATTATTGGCTTTGGGGTTACCTGAAGTCGCAAGTGTATCGTGATCGACCGACATCTCTAGGGATGCTGAAAGACAACATCCGACGCCAATGCCTCACCATAACTGCGGACATGCTTTACAGTGCTGTTCACAACATTATTCCTCGACTACAGCTATTGTTGAGGAATGATGGTGGACATATTGATCATTTCCTGTAAAGAACATCATCTTTGTTTTGTCTTACTTTGTTACGCTAGATATTGCTATTCTGATCAGATGAAGCGCCATCTGTCGGATATATAAAACCCCATGTCATTCCAAGCATGTGTATCAGTTCGTACCTCTCTATCTACATTATTCCGTGATTTATTCAGTTTTCAAATTTATACTGCCTTTTTGATCACCCGGTATATTGCTATACAGGGAAGACACTTTACTGGAAAGTCGCTTGCCCGCTGTCGGCGGATACATACGACATACTGTAGCATGCCTGTATTATTCAAAATTACGATGCAATGTTCATTCGAACTTGGATGCGGTAATGTACATAATGGTAAGGCGACCGCTCGCGGGAAGCGGAAAACCCGGGTTCGAGTCGTGGTCCGGCACAGCTTTTCACTTACGTCATCCAATTATACAGCTTATTATTGTACAGTTCGCAACTGCGAATACTTTTCATGCATTTCATGACGGCTGTAATCACTGTAACAATGTAAACATGCACGCATGTCGAAGTAGCTTCGTGTCGTAATTAGGAACTATACACGCACAGAAATATCGTATTTATCCGCCGACACCTGGCAAGCAATTTTAAAGTAAAATGTCTTTCCTGTACGGGATTATACTTTATGTATGTATGAATACAGGTTGTGGATACATGGTTGACGACATGTGGATGTTTGGGTCTGGGCCATTCAAAAGAATGGACACGTTTCCAAACTAGAGAAAAGTTCAAATTTTTGTGCATTCAGAGTGAGACCAATGAGCTACATGACAAATATCAAAACGGTGTCTTATTTCCTGCTCCACACGAAGCAGCTGGTCTCTCGTTATCGAATTCACAGCTTCAACAAAGCGATGTCGCAGACTTTCAAGATTGTCAGGCGTCGGGGGGATAAAAACGCTGTCTTTTGCGTAGCCCCACACATAAAAGTCACAAGCTGTGAGATATGGAGACTTGGGAAGCTACCAGCGATGAAGTCCATATTCTGCTCTTCCTCTTCAAATCCAACGTCCGGGAATGGTGTTAAAAATGGCTCTGAGCACTATGGGACTTAAAATCTATGGTCATCAGTCCCCTAGAACTTAGAACTACTTAAACCTAACTAACCTAAGGACATCACACAACACCCAGTCATCACGAGGCAGAGAAAATCCCTGACCCCGCCGGGAATCGAACCCGGGAACCCGGGCGTGGGAAGCGAGAACGCTACCGCACGACCACGAGCTGCGGACCCGGGAATGGTGTCATTCAGGTAGCGTCTGACGTGCTTAGAGAATTTCTATCTTTTGTAGTGTGGATGCAATAAATGTTTGAAATCTGGTCCTTCTTTTCGAATAGCTGTGTATAAGACGACCGCTCGTGAGAAGCGAGAAATCAGAGTTCGTGTCCCGTTCCGGCATAAATTTTCGTTGCCGTCATTCCATTATACAGCTGATGGTCATCCATATTCAGAACTGCGAATACATTTAATGCAGTCTGTATACGTTACCCGGTAGAACCAATGCCAAATTTCTTCAGATATTAATAGACGATTTTCCTTCTCCCATGAGGCATAATACTACAATCTTACAAACAAACATACGAACAGCATTTCTAAATGACATACTAGCTGCGGGATGTTTCCGCCGACAACGTTATAGTTTACATATCCATCAAGCAAGTAGTAAACTACAAGCCAGTTTCATGTTCTTTTCATGCTACTCTCATGTTATTGCCTTAATGGTGAGCTTTGCAGACTAATGGCTCTATCGTATAATTTTGTTCACGACTTCCAAATGGTGAAATCTGATGTCTTCAATTCCAAATACATCTAGTTCCTTTGCTTCATTAAAGTATAATGTTTTTTTCTCTGTAATTGTTCATAATTGTCATCAAAATCGTGTTCATTACGATATCATATTTTGGAGGCTTTTATATCGTCTTTGTCCACTGATCCCTGGACTACACTGATGTGCCAAAAGTCAAGGGAAGATACAGGATGTGATGTCCTGCCAGAAATGGTATCCTCACATCCCGCAATCTAATCGGTGGCGATCATAATCACATCCCACCGTCAGTCGCCTCGTGTTAACGAACAGCCGTCCGCTTTTAAAGAGAGCGCGTGATGATGCTAAACTATCTGTCCAGGGAACCACGATAATTCAACCGTGCGCAACAGAGTTTATAAAATCCTAATTCTGGGTCCAGCATTTGATCAGTGACTGGGGATTCATTTAATCACAAAGTTTTATTAATTATGCTCAGGGATGACTAGGAATGGAAACTCGCAGGCAAAACAAATCTTTGGGTTTATTAGTACAAATTGATTTCCTCAAGTAAGTTGCTTAAGATGTAACGTCAATAATAATAAATAATACGCAAAAAAAGTGAAAAGATTTTGGCTGGCAAACTTAGGGATCAAAGCACGTGATACGAATTTCAGCTCTTTCACACATTAATCCTCGAGGGCGGGGGGTAGCTTTATCCACACCTTCTATAAGCATTGAAATCTAGTCACTTACTTAAAATTTTCACAAATAAAAACTTCTTGTCTTTAATGAATTCTTCTAGCAGATTCCGCAAATACATTAAATTTCCAGTTAAACTCAACGCAAAATTTATGTCTTAGTCGTATATGTCACTTTCCGTAATGATTATCATATTCAGCAGGTTCTTATTTACACATCAATATGTCTTTAAAAAGTATTTTGTGAGTAAAAGGCGACAACACTTGACGAAATTTATATTTAAAAAAAAATTTAATGCGTGCATAAATTGACTCGCCTTGACAGTACACGCTATTCATTGCATTGCTTAGAGTGTGCTAAAATATATTTTCATGCTAATGACAGTATTAAAAGTACGTTGGTGATGTTAGTCAACAACATTTGACGAATTTTGTATTTTTTCAATTTTTTTTAGAGCGGGCACAAAGTAACCTTCTCCCACTGGTAATGTGTTCGTACTGTTGTGGTTAACTTTGAACAGATGAAAATCCATGACTCGACAGTAGTAGCTGCTTCTCATACTTGCAATATAAGTGAAGTTCCCTTGTTGCCCCAACGACATCACTTAAGTCTGCAGTTGACACATGATCATCTGTATAGCACCGATGATCAATAGAAGCTTGTCACTCGGTCACATGAGCCACTTTATTGCAACACCAGGTCATACTGGCGAACGGCCACTTACAAAAAGCAGCACGCAGAAGACCAACGGCGATGGGGGTCGTATTTATGGTATGGGGAACATTCAGCTTGCTTTCTGTGGGTCATGTGGTCGTAATCGAACACACTTGTCACGTAGGACGGTCGATATTTTAAAAATCCGTTATATCGATATTTAAAGAAGATACCATTACATGCCTTCGATATACCGGAAAAAATCAGCGATGTATCGACGGAAAAAATATCGATATACCGGCGAAAGGAAATATCGGCTGCACATTGTAAGGATACTGCCAGTTGTAGAGATGTATACCTAATTATTGCTTTATCATCAAATATTCTGTACAGCAACAAGTTAGCAGACCGCTAATCCCCCTTAGAGCAATTTTGAAAGGAAAACGTTGCACGTTCATGCTTGGCGATAACCATTTTGTGATTGAATGACAGTTTTCAGATAGTTTCCTTTTTAGTATTGTGAAACCTTACTTGCTGCCGAATTTCATGTTTCTTGGCCAACGGCATGTACCATATATGTTCTATTGAGTTTGCGAATATCTAAATACGTGCCTAAACCTCGTATCTTAATGTCGTATATGACGTAAAGGGCCATATCTTTTGACTGAATTGTCGTCGAAGTTTCAACTTTTTACACCGTCAAGGGACTATAGATCTTAGTACATGACATAAATTTCAACTTGATAACAGACAGACAGATAGACAGACGGGCAACAAAGTGTTCCTATAATGGTTCTCTTTTTACCAATTGAGTTGCGGAACCCTAAAAAGAAGCCGATTGTACGTGAATGAGTTATATCCTCGAAAAGAAGTGTAGACTCTGTCCTAAGTTATCAGAGTAACCATATAAAATAAACATGAACAGTCACAATTGGAAAAAAACTTTTTTTTGTAAGGTTACCGGTTTCGAACTGTTTTAGACCATCATTTAAGTACATTAATTTTTGTAATATCAATAGGCGTTATTCCATTTAAAAAAACATATGGTTGCACAAAAGTATGCTTCCTAAGTATTATTACAGTCTGTTGATGGGCTAACAATACGAGCTCTTGATCATCAATTCGTTCTGTGCAAATCGCACATCAGTAGCGCCTTCTACTTCAGCAATATTTGCGTTGCAAGTTTAAGGTGCTTCACCCTATATACATAATTAAGTTTGTACAGAAACCTTAGTGCGCGACTTTTACTCGCACGTGGCCAGTTTTAATACTAAAAGATGCAGTGCAGCACTTAACCAGCAGTACCGGAGGGAATTCCAGTTCGATTTTACAAAGAGTACGGCATTGGCCCCATATCTTGCTTGCATTTATTGTGAATCTCTCGCTCAGCACAAGGTCCCAAGTGAATGGAAAAAAGCACAGGTGACTTCAGTATATCAGAACGGTAAAAGAACGGAAACGCAAAATTACAAAAGAATAACCTTCACTTCTGTTTCCCACAGAATTCCTGAACATATTCTCAATTCGAATGAAACACTGTTGAGAAAATTTATAGAACCAGCATTTGAAGCTGACTGCCCAACGATTCTGCAGCTGCCAACATACATCGTGCGTGAGGACCACGAAGATGAGATACGAGAAATTAGGGCTCATACGGAGGCGTACAGACAGTCGTTTTTCCGTCGCTCTAATTGAAAGTGGAACAGGAGGGGAAATGACAAGAAGTTGTACAGGCTACCCTCCACCATTCGCACAGTACGTGGGCTCGCGGATTATCTATGTAAATGTACAGGGTAATCAAAAAGTCAGTATAAATTGGAAAACTTTTATAAACCACAGAATAATGTAGACAGAGAGGTAAAAATTGACACACATGCTTGGAATGACATGGGGTTTTATTAGAACCAAAGAAAAACAAACTTCACAAAATGTCCGACAGATGGCGCTGGACAGCGAAACTGCTACCGTGACGGGTGAGAGGTACGCCGGTATGTTACAGAATCGCATCATCCCCAGCCTGGCTGATAAACACCTGCTGGAACGTACGACGTTTATGCAGGATGACGCTCCACCCCATATTTGTAGACGCGTGAAAGATCTCTTGCGCGCGTCATTTGGTGATGATCGTGTGCTCAGCCGCCACTTTCGTCATGCTTGGCCTCCCAGGTCCCCAGACCTCAGTCCGTGCGATAATTGGCTTTGGGGTTACCTGAAGTCGCAAGTGTATCGTGATCGACCGACGTCTCTAGGGATGCTGAAAGACAACATCCGACGCCAATGCCTCACCATAACTGCGGACATGCTTTACAGTGCTGTTCACAACATTATTCCTCGACTACAGCTATTGTTGAGGAATGGTGGTGGACATATTGATCTTTTCCTGTAAAGAACATCATCTTTGCTTTGTCTTACTTTGTTATGCTAATTATTGCTATTCTGATCAGATGAAGCGCCATCTGTCGGACATTTATAAACGTTTGTAATTTTTTGGTTCTAATAAAACCCCAAGTCATTCCTAGCATGTGTGTCAATTTGTACCTCTCCATCTACAATATTCCGTGATTTATTCAGTTTTCAAATTTATACTAACTTCATGATCACCCGGTAGATGTAGATCTCCAAGCAGAGAGGGCACCCCATGTTAAAATCTTACCTACTTTGTAAATGGAATATATTCTAACCTAATCTAATCTCCTTGGCCTCGCCAAAGAGGGACAAAGGGGAGAGGACTTACTGGGCCCAAGCTGTCGGCCGATGTTACCGAGCGACCTCTGCCTACGGTGTCTGGTAACTGTTTTGTCGGAGCCACAGTGAACGCAGCCAAAGGCAGCCAAAGCGCCGTATAGTGTCGGAGGGACGCAGTACTTGCACGAGCAGCGAGGCAGTCTAGTGAGGAAGCGGCAGTCGCCCGCAGCCGCGACCAGAAATCAATTACGTTAATGACCGACACGGATCTCTCATCCGCCGCAACCGCTCCGGGGGCGAGCCGCGACTCTGTCTCCACTCCCGCCTTTAATGAGCTCAGCTGCCGTCTGTCGCTATAAATCAGGGACGCCCGCGAGCCGAAGAGGGAAACAAGAAATGAAAGAGAGAGAGAGAGATAGAGATAGAGACAGAGAGAAAGAGGGAGCGAGTGAGCGAGACGGAGAGGGGGGAAATAGGGTGGGGGGGATGAGGGAATATTCTGTGGTCGCTCGTGGATGTGCTCACTTGACTCCGCGCATGTAGAAGCTGACCTTGTACTAACATCCTAGACCGGCTGTGCATTTATACAGCAGTGTGTCAGTAACGGAAAGATCTTACACTGCAGGTGTCGTCAAACTGCGACATTTCGACGAGTGACATACTCATCATCTTGTGGCGAAGTGCCGAGACTTTGCGGATGCCGGTCCCTTTATACACTAATGGACATTAAGGTTGCTACACCAAGAAGAAATACAGATGATAAACGGGTATTCATTGGACAAATATATTGTACTAGAACTGAGATGTGATTACATTTTCACGCAATTTGGGTGCATAGATCCTGAGAAATCAGAACCCAGAACAACCACCTCTGGCCGTAAAAACGGCCTTGATACGCCTGGGCTTTGAGTCAAACAGAGCTTGGATGGCGTGTACAGGTACAGCTGCCCATGCAGCTTTAACACGATACCACAGTTCATCAAAAGTAGTGACTGGCGTATTGTGACGAGCCAGTTGCTCGGCCACCATTGCCCAGACGTTTTCGGGTGCTGAGAGATCTGGAGAATGTGCTAGACAGAGCAGTCGAACATTTTCTGTATCCAGAAAGGTCCGTACAGAACCTGCAACATGCGGTCGTGCATTATCCTGCTGAAATGTAGGTTTTCGCAGGGATCGGATAGAGCCACGGGTCGTAACAAATCTGAAATGTAACGTCCACTGTTCAAAGTGCCGTTTAGTGGGAACAAGAGGAGACCGAGGAGTGTAACCAATGGAACCCCATACCATCATTCCGGTGATACGCCAGTATGGCGATGACGAATACTCGCTTTCAATGTGCGTTCACCACGATGTCGCCAAACACGGATGCTACCATCGAGATGCTGTAAGCAGAACCTGGATTCAACCAAAAAGATGACGTTTTCCAAATCGTGCACCCAGGTTCGTCGTTGAGTACACCATCGCAGGCGCTGCTATCTGTGATGCAGCGTCAAGGGTAACCGCAGCCATGGTCTCCGAGCTGATAGTCTATGCTGCTGCCAACGTCGTCGAACTGTTCGTGCAGATGGTTGTTGTCTTGCAAACGTCCCCATCTGTTGACTCAGGGATCGAGACGTGGATGCACGATCCGTTACCGCCATGCCGATAACATGCCTGTCATCTCGACAGCTAGTGATACGAGGCCGTTGGGATCCTGCACGGCGTTCCGTATTACCCTCCTGAACCCACCGATTCCATATTCTGCTAACGGTCTTTGGATCTCGACCAACGCGAACAGCATAGGCTACAATCCGACCTTTATCAAAGTTGGAAACGTGATGGTACGCATTTCTCCTCCTTACACGAGGCTTCACAACAACGTTTCAGCAGGCAGCGCCGGTCAACTGCTGTTTGTGTATGTAAAATCGGTTGGAAACTGTCCTCATGTCAGCACGTTGTAGGTGTCGCCACCGGCGACAACCTTGTGTGAATACTCTGAAAAGCTAATCATTTGCATATCACAGCATCTTCTTCCTGTCGGTTAATATTAGCGTCTGTAGCACGTCATCTTCGTGGTGTAGCAATTTTAATGGCCGCTAGTGTACGTCGCAGTTTGAAGTCACCGCCAACCGGCTGGAAGCCCGAGAACTCTTCACCAGCTGTATACGCCGGGAAAGCATACATTCACATCTTGTACATCTACTGTAGCTGTGTGGAACGTGTCGCATATAGACGGAGCCACTCCTTCTGTACACTGTGTAGCAGAATTAAGAATAAACTTTTTCGAAACCCCGTAAGTCTCCCAATCGAGGCATAGGTATGAAATTTGGCTCAGAAGTGTTTTCTTCTTCTGCCGTGGTGCAAGGGGGTGGCGCCCTGCGACATCACTCTCGCTTTCAACAACGTTTCAAATAGCAAGGTGTCGACAATTACGAAAAGAAAGGTCACAGGTCAGAAGTTCACGTGAGGTGTAAGGGGAGTTACGGATCTCACATCGGTATTAAATTTCATCAGAATTCCGCAGTACACCACCTCGGTCGCCTCGCACAATGAGAAGGTTGTCACAGCCCCTATTGTACAACGTTCCGAGACGTGCTATGCAGCCAGGAGCCCACCATATTCATTTTGATAGGACTCAAGTACTGGCAGCCACTAGCGGATACCATGAAAGGTTATACAGAGAGGTCATAGAGATTGTAAACGCCTCAGGAATTTTAATAGACGGGAGGAGGAAGTGAAATTGAATGACATTTGGATGCACGTGCTGAAGAAGATGTGTACACCGGCCGGGATGGCCGTGCGGTTCTAGGCGCTACAGTCTGGAACCGCACCACCGCTACGATCGCAGGTTCGAATCCTGCCTCGGGCATGGATGTGTGTGGTGTGTGTTAGGTTCTAAGTTATAGGGTACTGATGACCTCATACGTTAAGTCCCATAGTGCTCAGAGCCACGTGAACCAAGAAGATATGTACCAGTCTTCCACCGCGGGACGATAGCGACAATGGATGACGGCGGTCAACAACGGCCAGTTCAACTCGCGCATCTAAACATGTCGTCACGCCACTGCGCCGAAACGGAATTTTGCTGTATTCAGTAGCGAGCGAGGTGTTAAAATATCTGCTGCAGATGGGGACGAAACTTCGGTTTTTAAGGTGAAATCCTTTCGACCACGGCATAATACTTCCGAACATTTTATTAACTGTGACAATCAATATTAGCCGCATTTCAGTCGTTCTTTCCACACCTCTGCGATGGCAGTTAGAACCGCGACACAAAACGTTGGAATGAATGAGCGTTTGGCGTCATTGGCCGGGGGACCCCTTGGGGGGCAGGTCCGGCCGTTTTGGTGCAAGTCAAATTACATTCGACGCCACATTGGGCTACCTGCGCGCCGGATGGGGATGAAATGATGACTAAAGCACAACACCCAGTCCCTGAGCGGAGAAAATCGAGAAAATCCCCGACACAGCCGGAAATCGAACCCGGGCGTGTAGGACGGCAATCCGTCACGCTGACCACTCAGCTATCGGGGCGGACACAACGCGTTGAACTCACACGTTCATACGTGTGACCGACGAAAACATTCCACACACACTGTCACTCATAATCGGTACGTAAGAGCCACAGGGGTTGACATAAAAGGTTTCAGGTTTCAGTGAAACCACCCCTTTCTCTGGGGCGCTGATTCCCACACATTTCGCGGTCGAGAACGACAGTTCGCAGTACAGTGAGCAAGATATTTCGACACCCTTGGACTTTTCAAACCTTCTGTAAGCACATTGAGAGACTGCATCTTACTAAAGGTGGTCTCAACACTTTGAAGGGAGCGCGACCGCAATTTTTGCTCATGTGTTCGGGTTGGAACGACAAGGGACCGTTCAAAACACTTCGACGTGAACTGTGTGCATTTTCATCCTTCTTTCACCACCCTTCTTATGGCTGACACTGCACTAAAAGTATTAATTACATTTTATGTGGTCATTCACCTTTTGTCAGAGAGCCTGACTAGCTGCTGTCGTGCTTCCACATGCTTCATGGCTAAGTAGCGCAATATATCAGTGTGTAACACCGAAAACGCAGATAAAATACCTTCTGCACCATCCACAAATTTTCGCAGTTTAATATCTTATGACAACTTGTACTGTACTGCTAATTCTGAATCTGTAAGCTTTATTAAAGGAACTCTAGTTAATATGTGATGGAGGTAATAGTGTATTTATTTGATAATGTAAATGTTACAGTGGAAATGGAACATTAGGGAAGGTAGTACTTCCCTAGAGGATGTACACCATGACTAAAATGGTCTGTGAGAGCTTACCATAAACTCAAAAACACATCCACCAGTGAAGGTGAACAATCACTGTACTCGGCAAGGGAAAGTATACAGTAGTATATTATCCACCAGTGATGCTCTACCATCGCTGCTCCCGCGTTATTAACGGTGCGTCCAACAATGCAGCCACGCATCAGCATGAATGTAATTACCGTCAGCTCGTTATTGTTATGTTATACAGCAGTGCAGTTATGGTTGACAGTAGTGTATTTACGGTTCACATCAGTGCAGCTACGGTTAAAATCACTGAAGTTCTACGAACGTCTCAGAGTGGAACGGGAAAATCTCAGTTATAATTCTGTCTTCATGGACAGAGTCACTTATCAGCAAGGCTAAATCACTAAAATCTGGACGAAAGATGGACGACAACGGCTACAAGTGTTTGAAGAGACATGAAGTGCTGGAAGTGAATGGAGTAACCAAATTAATAGAAACTGCAACTGAAGAAGGTAAAGGTAGTATTTACTACGTTTATGATGAAGAGCCGTGTGACATTCTGCATGATACTCATGTCATGACTGCCACGGTGGATGCGACCAAATGATGATATGCTGGAAGTCAAGGTTCTGTAATATAACGCACAGAGACGTCCAAATTTATCTTAGTTTGTGTGAGCCTTGTTTACAAAAGGAAGGTGGTCAGATAAAAGGAATAGTACTGAAGCCAATGCGTTTAAGGAGCTAAATTCCAGATGTCAAGTTGATCTCATTGACTTACAATCGCAAGAAGATAGAGATTACAAATTCAAAATGGTTTATCAGGACCACCTCACTAAATTCGTTATTCTCAGGCCACTGAAGTCCAGAACAGCTGAAGAGGCATGCAATAACATCATTGACATTTTTACGTTGTTCGGCGCTCCCTCAGTATAGCATTGTGACGATGGTAGGGAGTTTGTTAACAAAATAGTGAGCAGCTTAACTGAACTATGGCCCAATTTTAAGGTTGTCCACGGTAAACCTAGATACAGTCAGAGCCAAGGCAGAGGGAGCAAATCAACACAGACAATATGCTAACTACATGGATTCAGGAGCGCAACACCGCGGAGTGGAGGCGTGCGATAAAATTTGTGCAGCTAATGAAGTATAGCGATGTACATTTTGTAATTAAAAGGTCTCCGTACGTAGGGATGTTTGGCTGCCCTCCTAAACGTGGTTTGTCTTCAACAAGTTTACCTCCTGAAGCATTGATGGCCGTTCACTCCGAGGATGACCTTGAAGATATAATTAATCAAGTGAGTGTTAGCACCGGCCACTGTGGCCGAGCGGTTCTAGGCGCATCAGACCGGAACCGCGCTGCTGCTACGGTCGGAGGTTCGAATCCTACCTCAGGCATGGATGCGTTTGATGACCTTAGGTTAGTTAGCTTTAAGTATTTCTAAGTCTAGTGGACTGATGACCTCAGATGAAACATTGATGGTCGTTCACTCTGAGGATGACCTTGATAATACAGTTAATCAAGTGAGTGTTAGCGCCGGACGCTGTGGCCGAGCGGTTCTAGGAGCTGTTGCTACGGTGGCAGGTTCCAATCCTGCCTCAGGCATGGATGCATGTGATGTCCTTAGCTTAGTTGGGTTTAAGTATTTCTAAGTCTGATGGACTGACGACCTCAGATGTTAAGTCCCACAGTGCTTAGAGCCATTTGAACCATTTTGAGATTTTGAGTGTTAGCAGTGAGGTAGGGACTGAAGCGTTGCAGGATAATGATCACAGTAAATCTCCATTGCAAGAGCATAACATACCAACAGCAACAGAGGTTGAGAAAGGAGGGAAAAAAAGGATTCCTGACGATAATGATTACTGCCTGACTGATTTAGACGAGTCAACTCGTGCTATTAAGAAACTCAGAACTGAAGCGTACAAGTGCTTAGCAGAACAAGCGCAAAGAATGCGGAAGTGTTCAGATAGCTGCTTTCCAACAGTGGGAAAGGACTGTACTGTGAGGGTTCCAGTTGCAGGCTTCGACAGAGGAACAGGAGATGCTAGGTCGATCTGGGGTGTCGTCCTCGAGACAACTACCGATCGCTTCTACCGAATCGGGTTGAGAGAGATGATGTGCTGAGCCAATTACACTCAATTATGGAAGGGACGATACGATATGGCACTGCGGCAGCAACTACAACATTTTGTTTCTGGTCCCAATTCAGTACTCGCCCGCTAAGAATAATCTCAGAGGAGGAAGTTCCAGCACAGACGTCTCAGACGATGGGAAATGGCGAGAGATTCAGTGTCAGAGCCGGCAGCTGTGGCCGAGCAGTTCAGTCCGAAACCGTGCGCCTGCTACGGTCGCAGGTTCGAATTCTGCCTCGGGCTTGGATGTGTGTGACGTCCTTAGGTTAGTTAGGTTTAAGTAGTGCTAAGTCTAGGGGACTGATGATGGTTCAGATGGCTCTGAGCACTATGGGACTCAACTGCAGTGGTCATCAGTCCAATAGAACTCAGAGCTAATTAAACCTAACTAACCTAAGGACATCACACACATCCATGCCCGAGGCAGGATTCGAACCTGCGACCGTAGCGGTCGCGCGGTTCCAGCCGTAGCGCCTAGAACCGCTCGGCCACCCAGGCCGGCGGGACTGATGACCTCAGATGTTAAGTCCCATAGTGCTTAGAGCCATTTGAACCATTTTTGAAAAATGTCAGACTCTGAGATTCTTTCGCAGAAACAAAAATGTTTTGTGCAACTCAAAGTGCCATAGTGCACGTCCTTGCTGCAATAAATGTATTTTACGTGTGGCTATGTTTTCAAACCACAGGTGATAAATGCAACATTCGAAGTACCACTGTTTTGTTACTGGTTCACATTCCCTATCTCTTGGCAGTAAAGGTACACATGCAGTAGTGATAGTACACTATCCCTAGTCAATGTGTATTGTTTGACAAAACTGGAATCAGTAATCCACTTTCACTAAATGGTGCACTGTCACCAGTGATGGTATACTTTCCCTGAAACTTCCACATATCTACATCTACATCTACATCTACATTTATACTCCGCAAGCCACCCAGCGGTGTGTGGCTGAGGGCACTTTACGTGCCACTGTCATTACCTCCCTTTCCTGTTCCAGTCGCGTATGGTTCGCGGGAAGAACGAGTGTCTGAAAGCCTCTGTGCGCGCTCTAATCTCTCTAATTTTACATTCGTGATCTCCTCGGGAGGTATAAGTAGAGGGAAGCAATATATTCGATACCTCATCGAGAAACGCACCCTCTCGAAACCTGGCGAACAAGCTAGACCGCGATGCAGAGCGCCTCTCTTGCAGAGTCTGCCACTTGAGTTTGTTAAACATCTCCGTAACGCTATCACGGTTACCAAATAACCCTGTGACGAAACGCGCCGCTCTTCTTTGGATCTTCTCTATCTCCTCCGTCAACTCGATCTGGTACGGATCCCACACTGATGAGCAATACTCAAGTATAGGTCGAACGAGTGTTTTGTAAGCCACCTCCTTTGTTGATGGACTACATTTTCTAAGGACTCTCCCAATGAATCTCAACCTGGTACCCGCCTTACCAACAATTAATTTTATATGATCATTCCACTTCAAATCGTTCCGCACGCATACTCCCAGATATTTTACAGAAGTAACTGCTACCAGTGTTTGTTCCGCTATCATATCATCATACAATAAAGGATCCTTCTTTCTATGTATTCCCAATACATTACATTTGTCTATGTTAAGGGTCAGTTGCCACTCCCTGCACCAAGTGCCTATCCGCTGCAGATCTTCCTGCATTTCGCTACAACTTTCTAATGCTGCAACTTCTCTGTATACTACAGCATCATCCGCGAAAAGCCGCATGGAACTTCCGACACTATCTACTAGGTCATTTATATATATTGTGAAAAGCAATGGTTCCACAGCACTCCCCTGTGGCACGCCAGAGGTTACTTTAACGTCTGTAGACGTCTCTCCGTTGATAACAACATGCTGTGTTCTGTTTGCTAAAAACTCTTCAATCCAGCCACACAGCTGGTCTGATATTCCGTAGGCTCTTACTTTGTTTATCAGGCGACAGTGCGGAACTGTATCGAACGCCTTCCGGAAGTCAAGAAAAATAGCATCTACCTGGGAGCCTGTTATAACATGTATGAGTGCTTGCATTTATAATGTAAATTTCTGCGCATTAGCCAAGGGAACTTCATTTAAATGCATCGATAGCAGCGACTAAATGGCAGTAACTGTTCCGTTGTTTATCTTTACGTATGAAGAATCTCTGACGCGCTGCGAGCAGAGAGGAAGCAGAGAGCGTGAGTCATGAAAGAGTGCGGAAGTATTTGTTGGACGATTCCGCAGACTTGATGTGCAACTATAATCGCGCCAGTGTAGGCGGACCTACTTCGTTAACCGGCGAGTATTGAGGGCACGGTAAGAGTGGACAGGCGGAGGAAGCTGCAGTTCTAACTGCTGCGTAATTATACGTCGCTCTGGAGACGACTCTTCACCCACAACCAGAGGCAGCAACAGCAGCATCTCAGCAATGTCGTCGGCTGCATTATTCGTCGTCCGCACAGCTGCAACATTGTAAGACTCTTACCTGACAATGTGTATCTAATATTGTACATGCATTCTCTCTCTCTCTCTCTCTCTCTCTCTCTCTCTCTCTCTCTCTCTCTATTCTTAGTCGGTTCCGACTCTTCGTGACCCCATGAACCAAATCACGCCACTTATTCCTGTCTTGCACTTTCTCCCGTAGACCTTCCAGGTTGGAACACATTGCTTCTGTGATGCCATCGATCCATCTCATCCTCTGACGTCCTCTTCTTCTAGTTCCTTCAATCTTCCCCAGCATTAATGTTTTTTTCCAGCGAGGCATGCCTTCGCATTGTGTGTCCAAAGTAGGTCAGCTTTTGTTTTAACATTAGACCTTCCAGGGAGAGATCTGGTTTAATTTGCTCCAATATTGATCTGTTGGTTCTCTTTGCAGTCTATGGAACTCTAAGAAGTTTCCTCCAACACCACAATTCGAAGGAGTCAATTCTTCGCCGTTCAGCCTTTCTAATGGTCCAGGTCTCACATCCATACATCACAACTGGAAAGACCATAGCCCTCACAATACGGATTTTTGTAGCTAGTGTTATATCTCTGGACCTTATAACCTTGTCAAGGTTTGACATCGCCTGTCTTCCGAGCAACAGGCGTCTCTGGATTTCATGGCTCCAGTCGCCATCAGCAGAGATCTGGCAACCGAGATAACTGAATGTGGTCACTACCTCCATGGTTTCTCCTGCTATATCCCACGAATTGGTAGGTGTAGTTACCATAATTTTCGTTTTCTTCACATTCAGCATAAGACCGGCCTTTTCACTTTCGTCTTTCGCCTTCAGTAAGAGTGTTCTCAATTCTTCTTCACTTTCTGCCAACGGGATCGTATCATCCGCGTATCTGAGGTTGTTTACATTTATTCCAGCTATTTTAATTCCTGTTTCTACTTCATCTAGCCTCGCATTCCTCATAACATGTTCTGCATACAGATTGAATAAGTACGGTGACAGTATGTATCAGATGAATGAGGTGATCTGGTACACCCATGTTTTTCAGTACGTTCCATAATTTGTTGTGATCGACGCATTACATGCATCGACGCATGCATTACCCAGTGACTTTTCTTTCACAAACTTTAATGACAAACCTGAATAATAACCTGCAGTATTCAAAACTTGTAGGGCACCTCTGTTGTCCTCACACAGACAGCAGGGTCCCTTTTCTTTTCCATGTAATCACCGAGTGTCCTTAAAATATGAAAATTTGTTAACTATTACCTGCTAGTTTTGTTCGTTTGCTAATGACCAGTTTCAGTCTAAATATTGCTGCCTGAGTAACTATTCAATCTTGTATTGCATAACAGAGGCATAATTAATCTTCAGTTTTGAGTATAAACTTCATTCGCTTAAAGTGACGTAAAATTTCACTGGCAAAACCTATAACTAAAGATACAGTACAAATTAAGAATGAACACTTTCATTTATTCTGTGTTCAGCTTAGCGAGTGATTTCTGCTGGCTTGGTGAGTACCTTACTGTTCTTACTTTAAAACTGAATTCAGTTGCTCATTTACTTGCCTATTGTGATGCAAAATCCTCCAATTATGTGCGACGGACTATTAATACAACAATAAATGTAAAATACCTGCGCGAGACATAAATACTGTGTAATTTAAGCATCTCCGTGCGAACTCGATAACAAAGATGTATTAAGCTACGGCCAAGAGTTAGTTATTCCATGTTGGACATTGGAAGAGGGATGTTATATGTCGGATTGAGAGGAGATTGTTGGAAGCCGCCATTAAGGCAGTAACCAACGGTTTATGGTATTGAAGATAATAAATACATGTAAAAGCACAAAAGGAGTATCAGGTGTGTAGAGTTCATAACCCGTAATCATTTCAAAAGAAATATTCAGTGATTATAAAGACGCAAGTCTTTCGGAAATGCTGTGCGATTTGATGGTGCGAACCTGTACTTTTACACGGTTTTGGGATTCGTCGAGAATATTTCTCCGAAGACCTAAATAATTTCACGAACTAAAGTTGGATTCCACATTCCATACACATGGCACAGCATAGCACTTAATTGTACCGATCGATTTCCGTAGAGCGATAAATTACCTTTAGCGATTTCAGGTGGAGAAGTTCCAGCCAGGAGACTCAAACGAGATCTGCTGCTTCGAAACGCATATAGTATTACCGTATTCTTTACCTTACGGAGAACAGTAAGCAATATAGACTTCGTAACAACCGCAAACATAATTAAAAGGCCTCAAATAAAAGGAGCAAATATTGAAAAGGAATCGCTAAACCAAACAATAAATAAAAACCAATTAATAATAATATGCAATCACAGTAATAAAACTCTCATTAAAAAAATATAAAGTTTAAAATCTGCTTAAAGGAAATTCAATTCAACCTTTCAATAATTAAAAGTAAATTGTTTACCTTTTCCCAACTTTGCATTACGCTACGCTGAGGTTACTGAAAGTCATTTTTTACGTAACAGTGTTTCAGTTATAGCCAATTATTTATTTAACCAACAACGTCATTTATCTTTTCTTTCAAAATTTAGTATTTCAGATTAAGAAATTGAAAATTCAGTGCTTTCAGATTCACTTATATTCTCGTGAATTGTTGTGTTGTGGAAAAGCGTGACAACCTTATGTTACCACGCCAGTGATCATTTACTTAACTTTCTTTGCCATTACCTGTCTTAAGATCCCGGGTATTCATTGCCCTAGACGGCTGGCAGCCCTTTATCCCCTATTTGTTAATCAGTATTTCTTGTATTGTCAGTATTTTTTGTACACTACTGGTCATTAAAACTGCTACACCAAGAAGAAATGCAGATGATAAACGGGTATTCATTGGACAAATATATTGTACTAGAACTGACATGTGATTACATTTTCACGCAATTTGCCGGGTGGAGTGGCCGTACGGTTCTAGGCGCTACAGTCTGGAACCGAGCAACCGCTACGGTCGCAGGTTCGAATACTGCCTCGGGCATGGATGTGTGTCATGTCCTTAGGTTTGTTAGGTTTAAGTAGCTCTACGTTCTCGGGGACTGATGACCTCAGAAGTTAAATCCCTTAATGCTCAGAGCCCATTTGACGCGATTTGGGTGCATAGATCCTGAGAAATCTATGCCCAGAACAACCACCTCTGGTCATAATCATGGCCTTGATACGCTTTGACATTGAGTGAAACAGAGCTTGGATGGCGTGTACGGGTACAGCTGCCCATGCAACTTCAACACGATACCACAGTTCATCAAGAGTAGGGACTGGCGTATTGTGACGAGCCACTGACCAGACGTTTTCAATTGGTGAGAGATCTGGAGAATGTGTTGGTCAGGGCAGCATTCGAACATTTTCTGCATCCAGATAGGCCCGTACAGGACCTGCAACATGCGGTCGTGCATTAGCCTGCTGAAATATAGGGATCGAATTAAGGGCAGAGCCACGGGTCATAACACATCTGGAATGTAACGTCTACTGTTGAAAGTGCCGTCAATGCGAACCAGAGGTGACCGAGACGTGTAACCAATGGCACCCCATACCATCACGCCGGGTGATACGGCAGTATGGCGATGCCAAATACACTCTTCCAATGTGCGTTCACTGCGATGTCGCCAAACACGGATGCGACCATCATGATGCTGTAAACAGAACCTGGATTCATCAGAAAAAATGACGTTTTGCCATTCGTGCACCCAGGTTCGTCGTTGAGTACACCATCGCAAGCGCTCCTCTCTGTGGTGCAGCGTCAAGGGTAACCGCAGCCATGGTCTCCGAGCTGATAGTGCATGCTGCTGCAAACGTCGTCGAACTGTTCGTGCAGATGGTTGTTGTCTTGTAAACGTCCCCATCTGTTGACTCAGGGATCGAGACGTGGCTGCACGATCCGTTGCAGCCATGAAGGATAAGAAGCCTGTCATCTCGACTGCTAGTGATACGAGGCCATAGGGATCCAGCACGGCGTTCCGTATTACACTCCTGAACCCACCGATTCCATATTTTGCTAACAGTCATTGGATCTCGACCAACGCGAGCAGCAGTGTCGCGATACGATAAACCACAATCGCGATAGGCTACAATTCGTCCTTTATCAAAGTCGGAAACGTGATGGTACGCATTTCTCCTCCTTACACGAGGCATCACAACAATGTTTCACCAGGCAATGCCAGTCAACTGCTGTTTGTGTATGAGAAATCGGTTGGAAACTCTCCTCATGTCAACACGTTCTAGGTGTTTTCACCGGTGCCATCCTTGTGTGAATGCTTTGAAAAGCTAATTATTTTCATATCAAAGTGTCTTCTTCCTGTCGGTTAAATTTCGCGTCTGTAGCACGTTATCTTATTATTGTAACAATTTTAATGGCCAATAGTGTATTAAAATATTACATGGTACGCTATTCCCCTGCCTGGTTCGTGAATGATTGCAGTAAATTCCACCGATTTCCTTGTTATTATCGGTATCTGGATTAGATTCTTCTTTCAAGGGGGTCTGTTCTACACTTACCTCCTACTAACCGGTATTGTTTTCCTTCGGCAACGATAACCATACTCACTGTAAAATTTCGTTAGGCATACGCGATAACGGTCAATTATATCGCAATCCAGATGCCGATTAGGAAAGAGGAGGTTACAAGTGCTGTATGTTAATATCCTGGAGTGTGAAATGCGGACGTTACCTCTCGTCCATCTTTCACGCTAAGTTGCACGAAAAAGCGAAATCTGGGTACCACAAGAGCATGTTTATAAGTTGATTTAAAATTTTCTCTCGCTCTCAAGGAAAACTTCCGTTCAAGCTGAGAACGTGCCCAAGAATTCTCCAACAAACGGATATAAATGTCGTTCGCCTGCTAATGACCATTTGTTAAATGTGGTCCTCTGTTTTCCGTTCTGAAAAACAGACACCATATCCACGCTTGTGGTACGTCTTGAGGCCACGTATTACACGCCTGCTTGTCACCGTCTCAGCGCTGCTCACGAGAGAACACCTTGTCTCAGGTAGGACAGCCAGCCCGCTGTTGATCTGCTAAACGGCGCAGCCGGGACTCTGGACTTAGCGCCCCCTCGTGCTTCTCCAGACATCTCCAGCCAGAAGCGAGCCGACTTGTTAACCGTGCTAATTGGATGGCCCTCGGAGCGCAGTGGACTGCACTCCAGCGCTCGCCCGCTAGGGTTCAGGAACCAGCAGGCGGCGCGGAGCGTGACGTCACGAGGCGGCACCCTTCATAGACACTATCATACCATCTCGGGCCGAAATAAATTAAAAAAAAAAGAAAAGATAAAAACGGAAGCTTGGTCAGGCCTTACAGAGACTGCCTCAAGTACAGCTCGTTGGCCTGGTCGGTGCCGTTTATGGAAGGTCGAGGTCCTCTTTGGGACGATACTAATTAAGATAGTGACGTACATCTGAGGAGGGCGCCACCAGCGAGCTGCCGCTATCGTTTTATAAATACAGCGCGGCGTCATCTATAGCTGACAGCATCACCGCCGTTAGCTGCTTAATGAGGAGTGGCGGATTAAAAGTCAAGACGCCGTAACAGCATGTCCGATATAAAGGCGTGCCAAATGAGGGATAATACGAGGAAGATGAGAACCTTATCTGCTATACCTGCTACGCACTCATCGAACATAACATTTAACAAATTAAGGGTGGAGTCATTAAAGGCATCATCATCGTCGTCGTCGTTGTCGTCATCAACGATTAAGCCTTTTGAGCTACTCCGCCTCAGAACTGTTCATGTCATCTCATTTCTGTTGTGTTACGCTGTATTGCAGCTTTAGTTACGCTATTATTAGACATACACTGGGCACGATCTTTCCATTTCAGTATGTGTTTTTCAGTTTAGTTTTAATGACTTCGCCGGCCTGAGTGGCCGAGCGGTTTCTAGGCGCTACAGTCTGGAACGGCGCGACCGCTACGATCGCAGGTTCGAATCCTGACTCCGGCATGGATGTGTGTGATGTCCTTAGGTTGGTTAGGTTTGAGTGGTTCTAAGTTCTAGAGGGCTGATGACCTCAGAAGTTAAGTTCCATAGTGCTCAGAGCCATTTTTTTTTTCGTAATGACTTCAACATCTAGTTCTTGTCTAATATCGATGTTTCTTTTGTGTTTTAGTTATGAAATCTCGCTACGGAGGAACGTCATTTCTGATGATTCGACTCGTCGCTATTAATCAGTTTTTAGAGTCCAATATTCGCTACCATACAGAAGCACAGACTAGGCTTTTACTTTTTAAAAGTCTAAATTAAATCTTCTTTCCGTATGTTAGGCTTTAACATAAGTTGGATGGTTCCACAAGAGTGTCTCAATATGAATGAATTTAGCTCTGCGCCATCTGACTAGGAAAATTTAAAATTGCACCATTCATATTTAAACTCTCTTAAATGTTAAATTATTTCAAACTGATCGTCATCTAAAAGCTCAGTAGGGACTTCAGTAAAGAGGTATGGAGATCTCTCAACAGTGCAACCACAGATGTTCGAAAGAAAAACATAGGTTCAACGAAGGTAACTGCAAAGAGACAATAGGCAGCAGAATAAATAATTAAGTCGATTGATGAAAGAAAGAGGTAAAGAAACGTTCAGGGAAATTCAGGCATACAGAAATACAAGTCACTCATTACTGAAATGAATAAGAAATGGCCATGCGGTTCTAGGCGCTTGTCCGGAACCACGCGGCTGTTACGGTCACAGGTTCGAATCCTGCCTCGTGCATGGATGCGTGTGATGTCCTTAGGTTTAAGTAGTTCTAAGTCTAGGGGACTGATGACGTCAGATGACTAGTGCCATAGAGCTTAGACCCACTTGAACCATTTTTGAATAAGAAGTGGAGGCAAGCTAAAGCGAAGTGACTTCCTGAAAACTGTGAAGAAATCCATTAGGAAGTTGTGTATATCGCGCGAAATGTTGAAAAATTATCCACATCTGATTTTAAGTTTTTCCACTGTCGTCGCGATTATAACAAGTTGGTTTCAGAAAACGAGAGAGTGCTGGCCGATGTGGCCGCGCCGTTCTACGCGCTTCAGTCTGGAACCGCGCGACCGCTACAGTCGTAGGTTCGAATTCTGCCTCGGGCATCGATGTGTGTGAAGTCCTTAAGTTAGTCAGTTTTAAGTGGTTTTAAATTGTAGGGGACTGATGACCTCAAATTTTGTCCCACAGTGCTCAGAGCCATTTGAACCATTTTTGAACCAGAGAGTCCACCTGTCTTGCTTTGGGATTCCCAGTTTTCCACAGAGAGGTGGTCCGCTGTTTCGATTCCGTCATTCACATTTGTTTGAAGGGACTGCAAGAAACAGGAATCGATTGGGAACACTCATGGGATCCAATATTAGAATCAGAATGTGAAAGAGCTTTGGGAGACTTAAGATCAAATAACACACAAGCGATAGATAACTTTCTATAGATATTTCTAAAATCATTGGGGGAAGTGCCAACAAAACGACTATTCACGTTAGTGTGTAAACTGTATTGAGACCGGTGATAAACCATCAGATTTCGGAAAAACATCATCTCCACTATTCTAAAGAGCCGACAAGTGCGAGAACTATCGAACAACAAGCTTAACAGCTAATGCATCCAAGTTGCTGGCAAGAATAGTACACAGAAGACTGGAAAACGAAATCGAACTTCGCTTAGATGACGATCAGCTTGCCTTTAGGAAAGGTAAAAGCACCAGAGAGGTAGTTCCGGCGTTGCGGTTGATAATGGAAGCAAGACTGAAGAAAAATCGAGACATGTTTATAGGATCTGTCGACCTGCGAAAAGCTTTCGGCAATGCAAAATGGTGCAAGATGTTCGAATTTTGAGGAAAGTAAGCTATAGGGGGAGACGTCTGTCACCGTAGGTGAGTGGACAGTGCGCCAGCTTCTCATACCGAGGGCCCGGGTTCGATTCCCGGTTGGACTGGAGATTTTCTCATTTCAGGTTCTGAGTGTTTGTGTCGTCTTCATCATCCTCATTTCAGCCCCACCGACGTGCAAGTCGCCGAAGTGTCGTCACCTCAAAAAACGTGCACCAACTGATCGGGTTTACCCGCCGGGAAGCCATCGCCACACGTCGTTCCATTTTACAGTGAGAGACGGGTAATATACAACTTATACACGAGTTGCGTTTAGTTGAGCTAATTTGGGGGCAGGGACCAAACAGCGAGGTCATCGATCTCATCGAATTAAAAAATGGTTCAAATGGCTCTCAGCACTATGGGACTCAACATCGTAGGTCAAAAGTCCCCTAGAACTTAGAACTACTTAAACCTAACTAACCTAAGGACATCACACACACCCATGCCCGAGGGAGGATTCGAACCTGCGACCGTAGCAGCCTCGCGGTTCCGGACTGCAGCGTCAGAACCGCACGGCCACCGCGGCCGTCTCGTCGAATTAAAGAAGGATGGGGAAGGAACCCGGCCGTGCCCTGTCAAAGGAACCATCCCGGAATTTGAATGAAGTGATTTAGGGAATTCACGGAAAACCTAAATCAGGATGGCCGGACGTGGGATTGAACCGTCGTCCTCCCGAATGCGAGTCCAGGGTGCTAACCACAGCGTCACCCTCGCTCGGACTATGTACAAGAGCCAAGAGAGAAAAAGAAGAGTGGGCGACCAAGAACAAAGTGTTCGGTTTAAAACGGATGTAAGACAGGGATGTAGTCTTCCACCATTACTGTTCAGTCTGTACATCGAAGAATCAATGCAGGAAATAAAAGAAAGGGTCAAGAGCCGCTCGGAGTGGCCGCGATGTTTGAGGCTCCAGGTCACAGATTGCGCGGTCCCTTCCGCCTGAGGTTCGAGTCCTCCTTCGGACATGAGTGTATGTGTTGTTCTTAGCGTAAGTTAGTTTAAGTAGTGTGTAAGTCTAGGGACTGATGACCTCAGCAGTTTGGTCCCTTAGGAATCCACACACATTTGAATATTTGAAGGTTCTAGAGCTGGATTGAAACTCAAGGGTGAAACGGTACCAATGATGACATTGGTATCCTCAGAGAAGGTCAAAAAGAAATATAAGATTTGTTAAATCTAATGAACAATCTAATGAGTACAGACATGGATTGAGAAGAAAGTGAAGAAAAACTTAAGTAATGAGAAGTAGTAGGAACGAGAATGGCGAGAAAACATCAGGGCTAGTGATCAAGAATTAGTTGAAGTTAAGGAATTCTACTACCTAGGCAGCAAATTAATCTATGACGGACTGAGCAAGGATGACATAAATAGCAGACTAACAAAGGGGAAGAGGGTACTCCTGGCTGAGAAAAGGTTACTGGTATCAAACATAAGTCTTAATTTGAGGAAGAAATTCCTGAGCATCTGAACTTGGAGCGCAGCGTTGTATATGGTAGTGGAATATGGAGTGGGGGGACGTATAACAGAATAGAATCGAAGCAATTGAGATGTGGCGGGTATGTGTGTGTGTGTGTGTGTGTGTGTGTGTGTGTGTGTGTATGTGTGTGTATGTGGAAAATGCTGACAAGGAGAAGGGACAAGATAACAGAACATGTGTTAAGACATCAGGGGATAACTTCCACGGTACTAGAGGGAGCTGTAGAGGGTAAAAACTGTAGTGGAAGACAGAGCTTGGAATACATCCAGCAAATAATTGAAGATGTGCGGTGTGTGTGCTACACTGAGATAAGGAGGTAGGTACAAGAGAGGCACTCGTATAAGGCCGCATCAAACAAGCCAGAAAAATGATTACTGAAAAAAAATCAACTTTGAACACTGACAGAGCTACGGTAATGCCGCGCAGGACTATCGTTGTGTCTCGGGCCTGCAGACGTAAAGATAAAAAATATTAATAATGTCCTTTTTAAGGTAGTATGAATATTATGTGATTGCCGCTCGTAATATTCTTATTGAGAGACTCTCTGCATAAATTTTCTATTTGTAATATCATCCATTACCTCTACAGGCAGTACAATTACTATTTGTGAGGATAACTTTATGCCTGTTATAATTATTTCTATTCTTTTCTCTTACCATTTATCTACCTACCGATGAAATATCATTCCAATGGATGTGAAGTTGTTGCAGACAAACGTGGCATAGTTTGGTGAGGTAGCCGACGATTTTATGTACATTTTGTTTTAGCGCGGGACTCTCATTCGTTTAGTTTTCCATGAGGCTCACGCTTGAAAAAAAAAAAAGTCGTTGTTTCATCCTTGGATGCGACATCCTGTATGAGCAAAAGGAAAGCGAATTCAGCTTCGAGACCATCCGAAAGACAACGCCGCCTCACCAGGTGCATACTGAAGAATTTCTCTGAAGTCAGCGTCGGTAACGAAGACGCCATTATGTTTCAGATCTGTAGATTGGTGGAAGCATTCGACCCACTGGTCAGGTAGAGACACACAGCGCGTGGAAAGCTTATCAAAGCTCACTTCGTGCGTCAGACCGTGGAGAAACAGAAACGCCATCGTGTTTGGAATGGTTGCGCCAAGAAAGCTGCAAAGAGTTGGCAGGTGCGTCGGGTGAGAAACCGGGCTTGTAGCGGCAGGAGCTGGCTTCAGGCCCGAGCAGACCCCTCTGGTGCCGGTTTCCTGTGCCGCCCCTGAGTCAGTGTCGGTCATCACAGCCACAAGTCTCTGTACATGAGAGGTAATGTCCAGACTGACTGACTCGCTCACTGAGTCATCGATCATCGTCCAGCCCAAAACACTAAGGACAGAAATGTGGAGAAGGCGAAATTCCAACCATACGGGGGTGAAATAGCGGATGAAGGTTTTATTTAAAAACATGTCCCTATTAAAGCAGCTTTCAAGCTAGACCTACTAAAATCGGTATTTGGTTTCTATCAGAAATAAAGAAAAATGTGTTTCAACATTTTTCGAAACCCCATCCCTATATTGGTAAAATATTGGGTGAAAGTTTATTTGAAAATAAATCATTATTAAAGAACTTACAATGTATTATTAAAGTTACATGTATGAAAATTGGTATGTGACTTTTTGGTTAGAAATAAGAAAACACGTGTCTCAGTGTTTTTGGAAATTCAACCCCCAAGGGGATGTTTTACGAAATATTTCATTTTGAAAAGTTGATAGAATTAAATCTATTAAATTTTTAATTTTGCTTCTTGGTTAGAAATAAAAAATACGTGTTTCCATGCTTTTGGTAACTGAGCCGCTATGGGGGTGACACAGGGGAAAAAAGTTTTTATGGAAATATTTCATTACGAAAACATTTTTGAAAATAACTCTATTAAAATTTTGATTTATCTTCTCTGTTATAAATTAAAAGAAACATGTTTTTCACTGTTTTTTTTTTTTATGTTCAACACTTAAGGGGGTGAAATAGGGGACGAAAATTATTTTACGAAAACATTTCATTGTGAAAGGATTTTTAATGTTACATGTATGACTATTGGTATATGGCTGCTTAGTTAGAAATGAAAAAAAACTACTTCTTTCACTTTTTTTTTTTTTTTTTTTTTTTTTTTTTTTTTTTTTTTTTTTTTTTTTTGAATAGGATCAGACTGATTCGCTGCCTCATCATCGCCCAACCCAAACCATTAAGGATAGAAACTTGAAATTTGGAGAGAGTGTGGATCTTATACAGTGGGCATCGTTTAAGAAGCAGTTGTTTGAAAGTTCACTTCTAAAGCGTGTAATATAGGGGTTGAAGGGGCTTTCAATATGTCGCTTTTAAGCCAATTTCGAAGCTAGAACTACTAAAATGGCTACCTGGATTCCAGTCAGAAAGAATACTTGTTTCACTATTTTTGGAAATTTAACCAATAATGGGGTGAAATAGGGGACGAAATTTTTTAAGAGAGTATTTCATTATATTAAAAGATTTTTAAAGGTAAATCTATGATAATTACTATTTCTCTTCTTGGTAAGTATATCAAGATATATGTGTTAGGAGATGAAGTTTCTGTGAAAATACTACCACAAAAATGCAAAAGAGATGATTAACAAAAACGTAGGGCTTCAGCTACGAGACTATCTTTTTGGTGAGAAGTACATTCGGCAGAGATCATGCTTCTATACGCCTATTTAGCGCGAAAAGTTTGGAAGGTGCTGCAGTTTGTCAACAACATGAAAATTTGATTGAAAAGAAAATCCGAAGCAGAAGGTGGTAAACAACTTTATTATAATATCAGGGTCAGTGTAAGTCTTTATCTGATTTATAAAATTTATTTATAACAATGATATATGCAGTCATACGGCTTGTTGCAAATATAGCTTAAGTCATAACGTTCTCTGTGGATACACTTGCAAATGTGCCCCATTGCTTGGCAGTGAAACGTCCGGGACACAGTCAATTACTCTCCAGCTGTCTGCGAGCACTTAGAGCATCACGTATTCGTGCCGTAGTAGTTTTTACGTCAGGAACTGGTGAACTGAACACTTTATTCTCAACGTTACCCTCAAAAAGGTCAAGAGGGGCTATGACTTATGAACGAGGTGACCACATGATGTAGGACCGCCGAAAGATCTCCTCCAAGGACTAAAATGGTTCAAATGGCTCTGAGCACTATGGGACTTAACATCTGTGGTCATCAGTCCCCTAGAACTTAGAACTACTTAAACCTAACTAACCTAAGGACATCACACACATCCATGCCCGAGGCAGGATTCGAACCTGCGACCGTAGCAGTCGCGCAGCGCCGGACTCAGCGCCCAGAACCGCGAGACCACCGCGGCCAGCCTCCAAGGACTGTGCGAATAAATAACTTTCAGTGTGGTGATGCACCATCTCGTTCAAACACTATCCTTGCTTTAAATTCCTGTAACTGAGGTGCAACGTGAAGTTCCAACTAATCCAGGTAAGACGTTGCCGTAATGGTAGGCTCCAGTATTTGTGTTGTACATAACGCCACACCACACATTTGTTGCTGTATAACGGTGTGCTCCGACCGCTAGATTCGGACATGATACCCTTTCACTTTCCCTGATCCGTGAGATGTCTGTTCATCGAAGAAAAAACCTTTATTAAGAAAGCCATTGTTTACATCTGTCCGTTCCAACATATTCCCGACAAACTCACCACTTCTGGGCTTAACATCCATTTGCGCAAAATCATCGCCACAGTGCTGCACAGTACCCCTGTTTCTCTGGATACGCGCAAACTACCGTTTGCCGGGGACTGTGCTGAATAGCTATACCCTCGGTATCAATAGAGTCGTCACTCCAGATCCATCGCTACATGCCCGGTCAATATCACTGCCTCTTTCTTCGTGCTTTCCTTTCCATTATTTTATACTCTTCACATCTGGTTAATATCGCCCATAGGCACTTCGGAACAGTCGCTGAATTGTAATACGTCATCGTGTTTAATGAAACCACCAACCCCATTGCAGTTTCCCTGGCATAGACGACAGAAGCGCTCCTAAATTACGCTACCTGTAACAAGAGAGAGAAAAAAGAAATCAGATGCTGGGAGAAAATTAGGATATTTGTGGTAAGGTCTTACGGGACCAAACTGCTGAGGTCATTGGTTCCTAAGCTTACACACTACTTAATCTAACTTAAACTAACTTACGCTAAGGACGACACACACACACCCATGCCCGAGGGAGGACTCGAACCTCCGACGTGGGAAGCCGCGAGAACCGTGACAAGACGCACAAGACCGGTCGGCTACCCCGCGAGGCTAGATGCTGGGAGAGAACATGTAGAAGCATGTCCATAAAACCTTCATGAGATAAGCTACCATGTGCAATAAACTACGTAGCTGTATCGAACAAAGTTAGTTACACATGAATGTTTGTAGCCAGGGAAATACTTCCCACTCTGCACGACTCCATTTTCCAAGTACGCGAACAGCTCCTTAGAAAATGGCGTATGTACGAGGGGCATTCCATAAGTAATACAACATATTTTGTCCCAGCCAATTTTGGTTGAAAAAACAGCTGAATTTATTGTGTAACATTACGGAATATTCGTGTTTCAGCCTCTATAGTTTCATGAAGTTCTGATAGGTATCGGCTCTGTACATGGCCTTCAAAATGGTGTCTGTAATGGGGTGCGTTCCAAGCAGAGACCTGCCATTGAGTTTTTCTTTCCTATATTCAGATATTCTGAGGCACTTGCAGTGAGCAAAACACGTTCAGTTGTTGGAGACGTGCCTATCTTCATCGTAACAAGGTCGCGCAACCCTGTCCGCTCTCCCACGTACTGGCCAGTCGCACACAGCAGTGTGATTGAAGAAACGACTGCAGCGTGTTCGTCTGTACAAAAATGCGAATGAACTACTCCTTCTCCATGAAAATGCAAGGCCTAACACGTCTGCGCACTCGAGTGTAGCTAACAGAACTGCATTGAACTATTTTTCCTCATCCACCCTGCGGCCCCAGATCACGCATTTTCCAACATCCATCTTTTTCGCCCAATGATGGATGCACTCCATGGGAAGCAGTACGTGGATGATGGGGAGATTATTGATGCAGAAAGACGTTGTCTCCGAAGTCGTCCAGTAGAGTCCAGTAGAGTCCAGTAGAGTCCAGTAGAGTCCAGTAGAGTCCAGTAGAGTCCAGTAGAGTCCAGTAGAGTCCAGTAGAGTCCAGTAGAGTCCAGTAGAGTCCAGTAGAGTCCAGTAGAGTCCAGTAGAGTCCAGTAGAGTCCAGTAGAGTCCAGTAGAGTCCAGTAGAGTCCAGTAGAGTGCAGTAGAGTCCAGTAGAGTGCAGTAGAGTGCAGTAGAGTGCAGTAGAGTACATTAGTGTGCAGTAGAGTGCAGTAGAGTGCAGTAGAGTGCAGTAGATTGCAGTAGAGTGCAGTAAAGTAGTGTAAGGCCGTAGTCCTGAACAGAGATTATGTTGAAAAGTATTTTTTGTTGCCGAAAGAGTGGGGAACAGTGAGGTATATTGAATCCCGAATGAAACCAAACTTCTTCCAGAAAAAAAATTGTTACCTTACTTATTGAACGCCCTTCGTTCATTGTTTACACCCACACATAGGACTGTGTAAAATTACGAGGATCCGAGTAAACTCGTTAAAATGGCGTATCACCGAAACCAACTGGAAGTGTGAAAGAAGAAGAGTGGATAATGTAATTGTCTTTTGAAGTGACGGCGTTGTACCAAAAAAATACTGTGATCAAATTCTTCTCTCAACCCTAATGTCAAGTAAAAGAATTTAATCCTTTTTTCGGAGGAAATTATAGACCTCACCTGACTCCAAGAATGGTACCAGAAGTCTCAACGTCATCTTCAATGAGGACAAAAGATGAAATAATGAATTTAAATTTGTGCCAAGGCCGGATCTTAAACGTAAGTCTACTTCTTCCTAGGCAGATGTGCTATCCACTACACCACACTGACATTGTAGCTAACATATTGTTCGGATTAGCCTTTTCCAATGTCCTGCCTCACAAAAACTTCAGTTCACACCGCAGTCCATCTTGATTTTCGTCTTATTGTGCTGTAGTGGATAGCACATCTGACTTGTATGCAAGAGACCTGTTTTCAAGTCTCCACCTTGGCACAAAGTTTAATTCATTCAAAAAGTGGTTCAAATGGCTCTAAGCACTATGGGACTTAACATCTGAGGTTATCAGTCTCCTAGACTTAGAACTACTTAAACCTAACTAACCTAAGGACATCACACACATCCATGCCCGGGGCAGGATTCGAACCTGCGACCGTAGCAGCAGCGTGGCTCCGGACTGAAGCACCTAGAACCGCTCAGCCACAGCGGCCGGCCTTTAATTCGTTATTTCAGCAAATAACCTTATCGAAGATAATATTGAGACTCAATATATCTCCAGGAAAATGTAATTCCTCTAGGTCAATAGATACCAGAAGCAATCCATAAGAATACTGTCCATTACTTTGATACCCATCTGTTGTAAAATCCCAAAATATGTTTTAAATTAAAAAAAAAAAGAAATGCAGGGTCCTCAACACAGTGATTTCCCTCTCGCACATTGCTTATGTCACGTCCTGAATGTCATCCCTGGCGGCAGTCAGGTAGATGGAATATACCTTGAGTTCAGAAAAGCATTTGACTCAGTACCACACATACGTTTGCGAACTAAGTACGATCGTATGCGGAGCAAACGAAATCTGCGACTACATTGAAGATTCCTCAGCAAGGAGGACTCAACAAGTTATATTGGATGTTCATCGACAGATGTAGAATAAATTGCGGTAAGTGTGTTGAGACTATTACTGGCCTTGTTGTTAATCAATAACTTATCAAAAAATAGAAATAGTGAACTGAGACCCTACTACAGATGATACAGTTATCTAAACTAGTAATAAATTTGTAAGCCCGTCGTGGCTATCTGTCTCAGAACACGCTAATCTCAGCTTCGAGTGTCTGTGTTGTTGTCCTAAACAATGCAGGTGGTGTAATTACAGAAAGACTATCTGATAAAACGACTCGCAAAACTATCTGAAATTCTAAAACTGTATTTAAAGAGACTTTTACAAAAATAATCAGAACACCTAAAACCGAATTTTGCAGTTCCTTCACAAAAAACTACAAGAATGAAAAATGTTACATAATATTACGAGTCCAGTTCTGAAAGACTAAATAACCAAAATGTTTCTGTCAACAGTCCGCTTGAATTATCGTGCGCAAAGTGACTAAAGGAAATTCGAAACATTAGGTAAGACACCCGTAGTATTTAAATGATTGGAAAGAAACTATCCTTTTTAAAATAACTATATTTTGAATAATGAAACTCATTGTCTGACTATTACAATTACCTTTACATAAATAACTTACTATTAAAAATATGAATCTGCTACGAAATTAAATTTTTAAATGGTAACGGAGTGCCTAAATCTGTAATTACTGATTGGAAGCCATGCTAATAGATAATTCTCCTTAATCACGTCTGAACAATGAATGTAACTAACCCAAACCAATGAAGAAAAATCCTACTAAAGCATTCTGTTACCCAAACACATCATAAATTACTTGCAAGATAATGTAACACAACTGTTGTGGGTTGGCCGGAGAGCCAACACCGGGTTACTAGAGGAAGCCGAAAGGCACGCGTTTTAGCTCACGCAGGCTGGCGTGAGGTCTGGAACAGGACAAGGAAATTAGAATTCAGAAAAACGGACGTAGCTGGTGGAATACTTAACTTTAATCCATAAATGGTGAACGTCGCTCTTGACTGTACGTTATTCACAATATCAATTGTAACTGGTAATGGCCCCTTGCTAGGTCGTAGCAAATGACGTAGCTGAAGGCTGTGCTAACTATCGTCTCGGCAAATGAGAGCGTATTTTGTCAGTGAACCATCACTAGCAAAGTCGGTTGTACAACTGGGGCGAGTGCTAGGAAGTCTCTCTAGACTCTGCAATCACTGATAGTGGCGACACGCGGGTCCGACGTATACTAACGGACCGCGGCCGATTTAAAGGCTACCACCTAGCAAGTGTGGTGTCTGGCTGTGACACCACAACAACAATACCTGAAAATCTTCACTTCTCAAATTAGTCTTAACTAAATTATATTTCCAAAATTCCACATCCTCTGTGTCTGTACGTCGGTGCTTTGTGAGATATTTCCAAGCCGTTCACCAGCATAACCAACAGCTGACTCACTAGCTTCTCTTACAATGCTACAGCAAAGACAATGCTACCAGCAAGCAAAGATCATATTGTGTGTACTCAGAAACTCTGTGACGTGACATATAGACTACTGAAAACCACTGTTCGAAAAATGTCCAGAGTACAGATATGCTGTACAAAACATCGAATGGGAACAGAGCTTACTTCACTTTTCTTGAATACTGAAATTAAGTTGGAAACCTTCCAATACCTACGTCGTTAGCAATGAAGGCACGACGACAGTGCACTGATATGTACGCCGCTAGTAGCTGACAGGTTAAGAAAAAGAAGTCACACTGGCTGTTTCCACAGACTGGAGAGAGGCCTATTTGTAGCTCCGACGTGTGCCTAGTGTAAAGGGAAGTCTTGCGTAAGGCAGGTTTCCTGCGCGTCACCTTCAGCTATGACTCAAGTCACTTTAAGACTAGTTCTGTGTCCAGAGGTCATAACGGAACATATCCGCCGGAAGTCCTTGTAGTTAGCTGCACGTACGGTAAGATCATTTTTTGACAAGCTTTTTCTCACCTGTACTTTGTTCACTAGGTTCTAGCTCACCAGTATCACATGTTCAATTCGATATTGTGATAGGGAATTCAAATCAGTCTGAGTTGATAAGTTTCAATACAATGAACGTGATTGGAGGAGAATTCAAACGTTGTAGGAGAATCCACGATAAGTGCCAAATATACACTTGCGGTACAACAATGGGCTAGGCGCTTCAAAATGGCTCTGAGCACTATGGGACTTAACATCTGTGGTCATCAATCCCCTAGAACTTAGAACTACGTAAACCTAACTAACCTAAGGACATCACACACATCCATGCCCGAGGCAGGATTCGAACCTGCGACTGTAGCAGTCATGCGTTTCCGGACTGAGCGCCTAGAACCGCTAGACCACCGGGACCGGCGGCTAGGCGCTTCTCTGAGAGCCATATTAACGTATAGAAACATTAGTAAAACCAACAAACTGCAAGGACGAATTTCTGACTGGAAAAGGAGGAAAAAAGGTGTTATGAACATGTGTCCGCAAATGCATCGTTGCCACGGTAGATGTCGCTGACGACTGAATGTTTCTCCGGCCACGTGCCGTATATGGTATTCATGTCGGGTATAAGTCGAGTCTGCGACCGACAATCGCCGTAACTGCCAGCGTGAAATTTACCCATTTCCAGCGACGCTGTTCGTCTCTGTACATGGATTTGTCCGTACCGGACAGTTTACCGGGCCAAATTCCCGGACCCGCTAATGCTCAGCCGTTCTACAAATTCACCACCTGTAGAACTACTTTCCGATTCTATAAGTCCCTCCAGATCCTTGAGCGTCATGCACTCCGCCTCGCCTTCCGTATCCGCCTCCCGTCCCCCACGCGGATCCTCTATGATCTCATTCCTTTCCCCCATCTGCTCCTATTCCTCGAACATATCCGCATCCTCTACACCTCCCGCCGTCTTGAACCCCCTCAGCCCCTGGTTGCTCCTCTCCTCTCCCATCCCCGCCCCCTGCCACGTCTTCACCGTTGTGTCCCCCCTACCCTCCATCTCTACACCCTACATCTCCTTTCCCAAGGTGGCTTCCATCAACTCCCCCTCCCGGACGATGCCCTCTCTCCCTCCATTTATCCTTCCTATCAACTCTGATCCTCACTCCCCCTCCGTTCCTCTGTCCTTTCCCTGGGCTCCCTCTTCCCCCCCCCACTTCTGTCCTGTTTTCTCCCCACTAAACCTCTCCCTACCTCCCTTCTCCCCCCCCCAAGTCCTTTTGTATTCCCCTCCTCTGCCTACCCCACTCCCTGTCGCGTCTGCCCCCCACCCCTCTTATGGGTCCTCATCCTCCATCAGCTCCTTTCCCGGTTCCCCCTTCGCTTTTACTCTCCTTTCCCCCCTTTTTGTTTTCCCATCTTCTGTCCAGTTTCCCCCCAACTGCTCTCGACTGTGGTATGTCACTTTTTAGTGCAGTGTTCCAGTGGCTATTCAGTGTTGTTTGTCTTTCTCGTGTTGCGAACAGAAACCATGCTGTCGCTAGGTGTGAATTTTATGTCTTTTGCGAACAGAATCCAGACTGTCGCCGTGTTTTTTAATTGTCTGTCTATTGTTTTCCCTGTCTGCATCATATGTATTTTATTAGCATCATCATCCCTCTGTTCTTTGTTTTAAGCTCCATGATTACTTTTCGCCATGTTACTCTTTAAGTCTCCGATTTTATCGCCTGTTTTTTATTATTTATTCCCTTCATCTTTCTCACAAAGTCTGTAGGCTGAAGAGCGGCATACTAAGCTGCTGCCAGCCCGCCCCCTTCGGGGGGAATTGAAATTCAATAAAGAAAAAAAAAACTACTTTCCGGCGATGAAACCGCTCGCTTATATACGCGTAACGCTACAATGTCAACCCCGCAAAACTACATCTAGATAACTGCACGTTGTCAGAATGTAAAATTGTTTTCCTCAGATTGTATTTAACTTTCCGACCTACACTTGATAACATTAATCTGTTATTATGGTTTAAATAAATATATGTGAGAAGTACCGTATGCTTTAAACGATAAGAAAATAATACGTTCCTTTATTTTTCCTTTCCACTTAGTGTCGTTAACTGTAAACACTTTTATTTAATTCATTTTGAATAGGATACGAGTTATGGTAATATCAACTTTACTGCCAGCCGCTTTGGCCGAACGGTTCTAGGCGCTTCAGTCAGGAACCGCGCTGCTGCTGCTGCTACGGTCGCAGGTTCGAATTCTGCCTCGGGTATGGATGTGTGTGATGTCCTTAGGTTAGTTAGGGGCAGTTCTAAGTCTAGGGGACTGATGACCTCAGATGTTAAGTCCCATAGTGCTTAGAGCCATTTGAACCATTTACAACCTTACTTCTACGAATTGTAATTTGCAGCAACGTAAAAGACGATACTCTGTTATTTTCTTCCATCAGACATACTGATGATAATTCATCTGTGTGTGTGTGTGTGTGTGTGTGTGTGTGTGTGTGTGTGTGTGTGTGTGTGTGTGTGTCGGTTGTTCCAGCTAGGATATTTATAGTACACATGTAACTGTAATGTAGAAAATAGGCAACATTTGTGTCCCCAACCTACGTTCTTACAAATATTGGGACGTATGCCGTAATTACAATGGGACGATACACCTCACACTACTTTTTCTTTCGACTTACCAAACAAACCATCCATGAGAGAATGGGCATTGTTCATTATTAAATCTAAATTTTACTATAGAAAAATATATACGATTTTTTTCATTATTCGTAATTTTTAATGTGATTTACGTTTCATTGACATGCGGCCGTTTTTTGACTGCTATGGTACTACTGAATCCTGTCACTGAATTCCAGTTCTTGGAGACTAGCCACATCAAGTTCCTTTGCTCAGAACTCGCTCAGCGAAAGGCAGATAACGAAGCGTCCAAGGAAGTGAACCATGCCCGCATCAGAGTCTAGTCTAATCACGTTCATTAATAACGAGAAATGTCAACGAAACATAAGCTAATAATGTTCTTTATGTAATACTCCGTGGTTTGTATTGTGTTCACTAAGTGTCAGAGTGCGTAGCTTTAGTCTAACGTTCAGAAAGGCAGATAAACGCCGTCAACCTTGTTGGTATCTGTTGCCCTGTGGGACTCGTGCACGAGAAGAGCACGCTGGGTTTTCGGTATCCATATTTATTGCTTTAAGAGGTTATTCAGTCTCCGGTAAGGTACTAATACTCGAGCATGCGAAACGCTCTGAAATGCTGCAATAGTCTGACGTGAGCGATGTACGAAGCGCGTTCAATAAGTAGTGCAGCAAAAGTTTTTCTGAAAGCTGGTTGGCTTCATTCAGGATTCCTGTACATTGTACTATTCCCCACACTATATTTTTCAACATACTCTTCATTCAGTGTGACAGCCTTCTGCGACCTTACTGGTAGGGCCCCTATCGCTGCAAGGCAGCACTTCTACTGGTCGACACCGAAGCAATGGGCTCGCCATCATCCATGTACGGCTGCCTGCGGATTGTATCCTTCACTGGGGCAAACAGATGGAAGTCGAAGGACGGGAAGCCCGTGCTGTTTGGTGGATCAGGAATAACAGTTCAATGAAGATTTTTGGGCTCCTCTTGATTGCACAGACCTATGCAAGGCCTTGGTTTGTCATGGAGAACGGCAAGTTAGTTTGAATTTTTGTGGCCACGAACACGCTGAAGAACTTTCTTCAATTTCCTAATGGTAGCACAATACGTTTCGAGTATATCGTTGCAGCATGAGGGAAGACATCAGAATAACTTCGTCAGAGTCCAGAAGACTTTACCGGTTGAGTTGCGGCTTTGAACTTTTTCTTCGGAGCAGAGGTTGCGTGGCGGCACTCCATGGACTGCCGTTCTGTTCCGTTTCGGAGTGATGAACCTCCACGCTATCGCCTGTGATGATGCTCGGCAAAAATTGTCACACTGAGCCTCGTAATGTGCAAGTTATTCCGCACAGATCGTCCTTCGTTACCCTTTATGGTCTTCTGTTGGGCAGTGAGGTATCCAGCGGGCACACACTTTGTAGTATCCCACCTGCCGGTGTCAGCACTACCAACAGAGACATCATGCTCGGTAGCGAGATGGTTGATTTCGGTCCTTCTGCCACCTCGAATGAGAGTGTCCACACGTTCCAACATTCCATCCAGACCAGACAGGTTTGCGCAACCTTATAGCGAGAATGACAGACGCCTCGGCCAATGAGTCACTGTCCTTTTGTTCATTCCTGGTCTCCGCAGACATTCTGCAAGCGCTTACGAATATCTGCGACGCTCTGGTTTGGCCCAAAAGGAACTCCGCGACAGCTCTCTGCTTGGAACGCGTATCCGTTACAGACGTCATTGTGAAGGCTACGTATGTCACCTGCACCTGTCGGGATCAAAATATAATATATGAAGCTGGAATATTTAACGACATTCCACAACAAATAGATCATTTCTTCAACCGAAACTGACGGAGAAATAAATGTCTTGCAATTCGTATTGGAAGCTCCTCGTAGATAGAGGTTGTAACGTTCCCTTGGAAAAAATTATGAATAACCGTGCTGGTAAACTTCTTACGTTATTTGATTTACAAACAGCTGAGCAAGACTCAACGTACTCAAACAGTTTTCTCTTTACTTATTCTGATCATCACTAAACTGACACACAATATTTTAGCACAACGCAGTCTGAGTTTCAATAGTCCCTACAAAAGGGTGGCCGTGACTAACAATAGCCTATACCTTTCATGATCACTTACCTCAAAAAATGTTTGTTACTCGATCTACTGCAATACAGCGAGCGCCAATACTGCCAGCTAAATAAAAGATTCTAACTACTGAAGGGACTAACTACTGATAGGCATAGTTAGCAAATGAAAGATTCTGATAGAGAAGAAACAATGTATTTAGCTTAATAATGGTCAAAAGTCATCATATATGTATCTATCAATTCTTGACATCCATGTTTACACATTTCCTTTTTCTGGCGGCCACACGTGCAGATCGTCCTCTCAAAACTCTGCTATCTCTCTCTCCACATCCACCACTGCTGGCGGCTCACCTCCAACTGCACAACGCTACGTGCTGTTCACATCCAACAGCCCAACAGTACACAACCGAATATTCCAACAATGAGTCCAACCATAGACAGACTGCACACAGCACAGTCAGTGATTTTCATACATAGCGCTACGTGCCGTTACCAACATAAAAACCTAAACAGCCTACTGACAAGTTCTGTGCCGATGTTGGCTCAAATACTCACGAATATTATAGGGCGTGGCGGCCACAGGAGATTTAACTTTGGTATATAAAGTGGCACAACGTTAACAGTACTACACGTTCTGCTTGGAGCACAGGCAGCGAAAACACGTAACAACATATCTCGTGGCACCCGAAAAAGACGTCTGCGTCGGTCGTCGAAATTATGTGCACTGCAAAGGAATCAACCAGTCAGTTGAACCCCGAAAATGACCGCGAACAAACCTGAGACATTCCTTTTATTAAATGCATGGCGACTGTTCTTTCCTTAATGTCCGAAAGAACAGACACCATTGTGATCCTGCAGCCACTATGACTCAAGACAAAAAGAAGTTAAAGACATTAGCTGGCAGTGGGCACATATTTATGTCAATGGAGCACGTGAAAATTTGTGCTGAACCAGCATTCAAACCCAGATTTCCAGCTTATTAAGCAGATGCACTGACCATCCAGGTACAGTGGTCATCGCAACTACACTCTGCCCTAGTACTCATCGATTCAGGCTTAATTTTTCTGCTGATGCCACCGACTAGCGATGTAGTGTACCAGCCCATTAGCCTCATTACTCGCGACATCTGGCCGATTCACGTAGGATTGGTTCAAATGGCTCTGAGCACTATGAGACTTAAGATCTGCGGTCGTCAGTCCCCTAGAACTGAGAACTACTTAAACCTAACTAACCTAAGGACATCACACACATCCATGCCCGAGGCAGGATTCGAACCTGCGACCGTAGCAGTCGCGCGGTTCCGGACTGAGCGCCTAGAACCGCTAGACCACCGCGGCCGGCTATTCACGTAGGAGTTCAAGCTTGTTGTGCATCTGCACTGAAGGAATAATTGCCCATAATCGCCTTAATTATATATATGTGGCGTCCGTTCTTTCGGACGTGTCACCATGCTAAGGCAGTCCGTGCAATTTTGGATGACGCAGTGGTCAGCACATCCACCTAGCAAGCTGGAGACAGAGTTCGAATCCCGGCCCGGCACAAATTTTCAACTTGCCCCATTGGTATAAATCAGTGCCCATTAGCACATAATATTTTAATTCCTTTGCGTCTCCATTCCTCTCATTCACGCAGACCCCAAGATATAGTTCTATATCGCTGTGTACACGAGTGTGGCATCTTGCCCGGGAGTTTCTGGTGGGGACGAGGCAGGAACAAGTTCCGTGAAAGCCTGGCTGTCCTTGCGTGGAGTCCTCGCTTTGGGAGAGAAAGAGAGAGAGAGAGCGGCTGCGCCACCCCGCGGCGGCGCGGCAGGTGGTGCGGTGTGTGGCGGAGGGGACCTGTTGCGCAACGGCCGCTCATCTGCATACGCATTACGGCGGCGGCGCCGGCCGCGCGTGTCGCCGGTGCGACGCGGGCACGCCTCGTTTTCTGGGCGACTGCCCTCGCCTCCGTCCACTGTTTACTGCGCGCTTAATGGCCTGCCGCTGAGAGGCTGGGAGACACTCGCCCCCGCGCGAGCTTTAGTGTCCAAATAAAATACTGACTGTGACTTAAATCTTACAACTCCTCTTCACCATCATCGTTCCTCTCTCCATCCGCATCCATTAACCTCTCCAACCACTTTCTCATATTCCGTTACACTTTCCTCCTCCCTCTTCCTCCTCTCTTCCATTTCCTGCATGATCCAACTTATTTCCATACTTCTCCACAGTCTTCACAGCCTCTTCTTATTTTACAAACACCTCTTCAACTCCTCCATCACATGTTCACTTTCACTGCACTCACTCTATATTTTTCCAGATCGTCTCTCTGGTCCATTGTCTCCACAACATCATTACCAACCACCTTTCAGTGGTTCAAGTTTATCAAGTAACCTTAGAAATCGGCAACTACAAGACAGAAAAAGAAACAGAAGAGACTCACTACCTGTTTAAATTCAAAATATTCTTCTGTTTTATTGAAGACCCACCAGGGTAGCCGAGAGTGCTAATTTGCTGCTTCCTGGACTCGGGTAGACGCGCCGGCCCCGGATCTAATCCGCCCAGTGGATTAACGACGAGGGCCAGTGTACTGGCCAGCCTGAATGTGGTTTTTAGGCGGTTTTCCACATTCCACTAGGTGAATACCGGGCTGGTTCCCACGTTCCGCCTCAGTTCCACGCGTCGCAGACATTTGCAACTCGTTCGCACTATTTCACGATTTACACTAGATGCAGACAGCTGGGGTACACTGATTCTGTCCCAGGGGGTACGGGATGGCGGCAGGAAGGGTATCCAGCCACCCCTAAAACTAACCTTGCCAGATCCGTTTTAACCACGCCGACTCTGCGATCTGTGTGGGACTATGGCGTAAACTAAAGAAGAAGAAAGAAGAAAGATTTCTTCTGTTCTATTGAACTTAAAAGTTTTTTTCTGTATACAGAATCGCAGTGCTAATGTTGTGAAGAAGGAACAGTCACTGTAGTGAATACCGCCGCTACGAAAGACTTGACATGTGTTCGCAATTGGAAATATGACTCACATCCAGCTGCATAATGGAATTACGATAGTAAAAATTTGTAATAGACCGGGACTCGAACCCGGATTTCCCGCTTTATGTGAGCGATCACCTTAACCGCTTTGGCCATCCGTTCGCGACTTATGGTTGGTCCCAGACTTCCATATGTCGTCTCTCCTATATCACAAACTGAACTCGTATGGACTTTGTGTAACTCTCGTGCAGGGAGGCCATTTTAGCAGAAAGTCCCTGCCCAGCATCATTGGATGCTTAAGATACTGCAGAGCCTCTATTGTTAAGAAGAACTAAGCAACGTTCCTTTGCACATACATTGTACAGCTGATGGTTCCCCGTATTCTCAGCTGCAAATACGTTTCATGTATTTCATGGCTGGTCTAGTCGCCATCGTTCCTACTCCGAAACAACGTTGCATCGTTTTTCTTCACTACACAAATACATCAGTATCGCATATATCGGCCGTTACCAGGCCTGCAACTTACGAACAGAATGACTCCCCTGTACGGAATAGCATTAATGGCATGTACGACTACAGGTACGGCACACGGACAACGACACGTGGAACTTTGGGTCTGCCTGTGAGTCATTTTCAGATAGCCGAACCAGTGAAGCGAGCGTTCGCGCAAAACTTGAAATCCGGGTTCGAATTCGGAATCTGTACAAATTTTCATTGCTGTCATTCCATTATATACCGGTAGTTGGATCATATTCGTAACTGTGAATACAATACATACTCGTATGTCTATTCTGCATTGTCATCTATTCTCCTAATTATCCTCCTCCTCAACCTCTTATCTAACCTCTTTCATTTTCTGCTTCATTTTCATATCTTGTTGCTTTCTTCTATGATACTCCTGCTGTCCTCCCTTCTATACATCCACACCCTAACCCTTTGTGCTCCTTTTTCAAATCCTAAATCACTTACCCACTTTTATTGTCCTCCAACTTACTCTTTGTTTATTCTATAGGTCTCTCTAGTGGATAATACCTCCTCCTCTTGCTCTTTCTCCTATTTCTCTCCCTCCTCCTACAACTCCTTATTCTCTAGTATCACATCTTATGAGGGCTTTCCGGATAATAAGGTCCGATGAATCACGGAATGGAACCCACACTGAAAAATCCAGATGTCTTAGGCGGTTTCTCTAGTACACCCCCCCCCCCCCCCCCCGATCGAGTCACGTCACACTTTTCAATTCTGAATGCACGGTGATCACATAAAAATGCCTAAGAGGTAGTGTATCCCGCCAAAAATGAGTGCCTGGTGAGAGATTTCTCCTGATGTCATGCTCCCCACATAACATAACTGTCATGCGTTTCTTTCTTCATGACAATTCTCGTCCACAATCTGCAGGAGTATGAAGATGCTCCTGCAGTGTTTTCGACAGGAAGTGTTGATCACCCACATTACAGCCAGTAGTTGGCTCCCCCTGAGATTCGTATCTGCTCACATGAACCGCTGGCGGTGAAGACAACATTTTGACGTAGACAACGAATTGCAGATTAGAGCAGAAAAGTGACGGAGAGCACAGGCTATTTGAAAGTTGGTTCAACGTTATGATATACGCCTAAATCGGAGCGGCGAGTATGTCGAAGATTAGCTGGAAGGCTGCAAATAAAGCTGTTTTAATTTTCGCAGTTGTTTCCATTTAGCGCCCTATTGGGTCCTCCTTCAGATTAGCCCTCGTTTTTTTTGTTTTTTATTCTTCTCGCTCTGTTCCGCCGCGCGGTCTCAGACGTCTTGTCACGGTCCGGGCGGCTCCCACCGTCGGACGTTCGATTCCTCCGTCGGGCATGGGAATGTGTGTGTTGTCCTTAGTGTAAGTTAGACCAAGTAGTGAGTAAGCTTAGGGACCGATGACCTCAGCAGTTTGGTCCCGTAAGACCTTGCCACAAATTCCCAAATTTTTCCTCTGTTGCTCTTTCACTTCTCCACATAGTTTTCCTCTTATTATTGCTAATACTGTACATCTGCTGCCCGCATTTGGACCTCTCTTATCTTGTGATGCCCAACATCCATGGCATGGCAGTATAATGATAAAAAATAATAATTGCTACCAGTACAGAGAAGGAAGAACTTGAGGTTTAGAGGTAATTTAGGATCATAAATGTCTAAAAAACATACAAATGTTCATAACATTTTATGCTTGATGCGAGGGCTGCTGAGACTTTGTAATCAGATTATGATGTTGCATAGGTGTATATGAATTTTCCCTCGCATTTGCAAGTCGGTACCTAGTTAAGTTCAGCAAGGTGGCGATGCGCATTAAGCAAAGTCTTCGTATGAACTTAAACGCTTTAATGTTCGTGCATATACCTGTGAAGTAATGTTGGACATTTGAAGGTGCATTTGGGAGCCAACTTGACGTTTCAGGTAGTACTTTTGGAACTGCTGCAAAAGACACATGTTTACCGTAAAATGTAATGTTACTTTGGACCGGATACTTCTATCTTTGGAAGCCGGTGTTTTATGAAGCACTCAAGGCGAGCAGTGGCTTTCACATTTCAGAATGCCTTTGAGAGATCAACATGTGCTTCTACAGCGGACGCAGTCAATCTCAAGTCCACACAGACTTACAGTATAGGTGCCAAGTTGTAGCAGTGTTCTCAGGGTGGACTCGCATTCGGGAGGACGACGGTTCAATCCCGTCTCCAGCCATCCTGATTTAGATTTTCCGTGATTTCCCTAAATCGTTTCAGGCAAATGCCGGGATGGTTCCTTTGACAGGGCACGGCCGATTTCCTTCCCCATCCTTCCCTAACCCGAGCTTGCGCTCCGTCTCTAATGACCTCGTTGTCGACGGGACGTTAAATAACACTAAACTGACTAAATGTTCTCAGGTGTTGAAGCCTGAGAAGTTTAAGAAAGGCTGCTAAATTTCGATGAGCATACTATTTAAACATCTTGGTGGTCGCTAGTTGCGACAATTCGATTCAAAGATATAATGATGATAGCTTCAGAGTATTACTGGATGATGAAGTGATCTATATTGCTACTCAAGAAGCGCACAATGTTCCGCTGTTCTCATACCATCGAAGTGACAGGATTCCTCTCTCATTCACGTTGATTTCAGCATTTATTGTGACTCTTTCCTGTTACCGACTAGCGATTGCTGGTCCAATAAGCAGTAAAATTTGTACGGTTTAAGGCTGCTTTTCCACTAATTCCCGTACTATCGCATTAATTGATTACGTGAGCTTCTTTCATCTCTATCAGAAGCTTTTATTAACTATATCAGTTTATTTGAGTCCTTAATTTCTGATAATAGATCTATCATAATCATTTAATCGAGAGTCCAAGGTTGGTTACTCCTACAAGTATGAGAGAAAACTGATGCGTGAGTTACTGGTTCCGCATCAGCTTTCTGACTTTTCAACAGTTTGATAGTTATTGCTCCCCTTCTTTTTATGGATGTAAAGGCTGATTTTCTGAGTGCAACTCCCTAATCAAAGAGTAATCAAACATTTGAAAAGTTATTTGACATCTCTTTCTAATATTCTTGAGTGGAAAATAAAATAAGAATAGTTGAGAAGCCATTTTGCCGTTATTTGACGACCAGTGTTCAAATCGTCGGCTAGAGCTGCTACAGTACGTCGCTTCATTGTAAGAGAGAGTGTGAGTCAGCAGGTCATATCAGACACACTCGACGAAGGAACTTGTACATTTTCTTAGGAGTTCGAATGGTACTTGCCATTTACAGCTACTTGTTGTACTTTTTTAGTTATGAATACCATCAATAATTTGTTTCCTACTTCACATATATACGATACTACTCTACACAAGATGCTCTCTTCCCTTTACTTCGACGTCATATTTCATAGTTTTCACCTTATTCAAATTAAAATATTTTAGTTAACGGTGGCGAGAACTTAGAAAGTTGCCTAAACTAATTAACGACGTCTAATAGAACATACTGCCACATACACTGAAGACAAAAAACCACGGTATGTTACAGTTTATCTAATCGTTAAACAGAGTGCGGGTTACATCATGCTCTTGTTTTAGTTTTGTACTGTATTAGTATTTCTACACAAAACTACAGTGTAGTGAAACTGTGCAGAGTTTGTCATTTTGTGAGAATTCTGTACCTATTACCAAGTAGACTGCCTTACGTAATCCTTCACTCCTCTGTAACTACTGTATTTTTAGTTCAGTCATATGTATTTTATGCATACCTATTCCGTATGAAAGTAAAACTCCAAACCTGGCTGTGATTCACGTCAGAACTTTCTGTTTTAACTAGAACCTGTTACAATTCACAAAATAAAGGGAATCTCTTTTTGTTTCAGGAATATACGTGGTGCTTGTTTTCGCCTGCTCGAGAAAAGTAAGTGGTCTACTTTATTGTCGTGAACAATACATACATTAGCAACTGATTTTTCTGTCTAACTGCCTGTGGAATGATTTGCTGCGAGATGATTAAAGTATTTGGAAAACTCCGAATTTATGTGAAACATACAGGTTTCGAAGTCAGTATACAAGTATGGCTGAAATTCAAATATAAAACCGTAAACAATGAGTAATCGATCAGTCCCCCAGTAAACAATCTAATATGCATTTAAGTTTTGAGGCATACTGTGCTTTATTTAACACTGATTTTTTTAAGAAGAAGGAAGCAATTAAACAAACGAAAATTTATCTATAGCAGACTAATATTTTACAATGGAAATTCGGCTGCAATTAACAGCGCATCCCGGAAGGAGACTCGAACCCCGTCCTTCCCTTTCATGGTAAACATTCTTACCAGGTGAGCCATCTACTACGCTTCCTTTCGCGCGTAGCATCTTCATTTCTTCAGTATCTCAGTCCTGCTTTCAAAATTTCACATCCTGCTGATCTAGTTCTCCTGATACAAATGATTTCGTGGAGAGATTCTTACTTATGTGATGTCTGTTTTTTCGGACACCACGCGGAATCCGCAGCTGTTATAAGTGTTATGTAAAGTGAGATGGGAAGGGGGGAGGGGTGGGAGAAAGGGGAAGGGATTACTGAGGTCAGCTGCGACGGGATATTACGCGGAATCAGTGGTGATGTGTAAAAATGTTTACAGGACCTGGCTTCGAACTGTGGATACAGTATTCGTAGCAACTGCGCTGACTATGTCGACACTCCTCACGGCTGACCCTCAGTCACAGCGAGCGCCACCTGTCTGCAGTCCCTGCCCATTTCCTACATTCCTGCTATTCGGAGATTCCCGCAGCAGGTCCGACTTGTGCATATTCAGTGCTGGAAGGTGGATCCATTGCCCATCTAAACGAATCTATTATACACTTAAGAGCCAAAGGAACTGGTATACCTGCCTAATATCGTGAATGGCATCCGAGAACACACAGAAGTCTCGCAACACGATGTGGCACGGTCTTGACTAATGTCTGAAGTGGTACTGGAGGGAATTGACATCATGAATCCTGCAGGACTGTCCGTAAATCCGTAAGAGTACGAGCGGGTGGAGATGCCTTTCGAACAGCACGTTGGAAGGCATCACAGATGTGCTCAATAATATCCATGTCTGGGAAGTTAGGACTGCAGCGGAAGTGTTTAAGCTCAAAACAGTGTTCCTGGAGCCACTCTGTAGCAAATCTGCACCTGAGGGGGATCGCATTGTCCTGCTGCAATTGCCCAATCACGTCGGAATGCATAATGGACATGAATGGATGCAGATGATCAGAAACGATGCTCACGAACGTGTCATCTGTTAGAGTAGTATCTAGACGTATCAGGGGTCCCATATTACCCCACCTGCACGCGCCCCACGTTATTAAAGAACCTCCACCAGCTTCAACAGTCTCCTGCTGACATGGAGGGTCCACGGATTCATGAGGTTGTCTTCATACTCGTACGCGTCCATCCGCTCGATACAATTTGAAACGAGAGTCGTCCGACCAGGCACCATGTTTCCAGTTATCAGTAGCCCAATGTCGATGTTGACTGGCCCAGGAGAGGCGTAAAGCTTTGTGCTGTGCAGTCATCAAGGGTACACGAGTGGGCCGTCGGCATCCTATATCGATGATGTTTCGTTGAATGATTCTCTTCAGTCAGCGTTGGTCCCGTTGGTGTAGGGTCTTTTTCCGGCCGCAGCGATGTCGGAGATTTGATGTTTTACCGGATTCCTGATATTCAGGGTGCACTCGTGAAATGGTCGTAAGGCAAATTCTCCACTCCATCGCTGCCTCGGAGATCCTGTGTCCAGTCGCTCGTGCGCCGACTAAAACACCACTTTCAAACTCACTTAAATCTGGATAACCTGCCATTGTAATAGCAGTAATCGATCGAACAATTACCCCAGGCTCTTGTTGTCGTATAAAGGCATTGTCGACCGCAGCCTCGTACTCTACCTCTTGGTATATCTGTGTGTCTCAATACGCTTTCTTATATTAGTTTCTTTGTCGCTTCAGTGTATGAAAGCGTGGCGGTTTACACACCTGCCTACTAATCAGGAGATCCCTGGTTCGAATCCCAGTCCAGAACAGATTTTCACTCGTCACCGCTGATCCTGACGCAACTGACATCAGTAACCCCTCCCCTTTCTTTCCTTTCCCATCCCCCACCCCCTCCCCCCACACACTACCTTCAGCTTACATAGAATGTATCGCAGATGCAGATTCTGCTTGGACATCACGCGTTCATATATCTGATTCGCCTAGATTGTCAATAGAGCCATCTTCTTCATTGCGGATGCACATGTACGACCGACCTCCTCCTTGAATCTCTGAGTAGCGAGCAAGGAGCAAATGGACAGGTCTGTGGATAGGTGGCCATCAGTGGGAATGTGGGTAGGCCTTGAGGCGTACCGGTCCGGTACAAATTTCATTCATCACCGCTGATTATGCGAAATGTTCGGATTCAGTTGACATCAGTAATCTCTTCCCTGCCTTTCCTTTCTCCCCACCCTCCTCCCTCCAACTTCTATTTATATGTAAAGTTTTTTAGTTATAGTCTAGCAGTCACTTATACAGGGTAAAGCGGAACTCCACCGGAAAACTTACAGAGGTTGTCCAGGAATACCTTCTGAGTATTATATTACAAGTGGTACACGGCCTCTGGCAGCTAGTTAAATTTGTAAATTTGTCCTCTTGCGCGATTTACGAGGTGAGTTGAACAAACAATGCAACACATTTATTTTTTCTGAATGCAGGTTGATTTTATTCAACAGTGCAGCACTCCATTTCATTACTGTTGAAGCTTCATTACCAGCTTTTATGTCGTCTTGTTGCCTCTGTAGAGCTGTACCATGGGAAGCAAGGAGAGCTGGGTTCTTTATTAATAAACAATGAGCTTCTTAACTTAAGCTTCCATGTACTGTGGTACAAGCTCTCCTATTTAGTCCACTTGAGCCTCACTGCTGGTTAAGGAGAAGTCCACTATGATCACTGTATGGTTGCTATATGCTGCCTGTCTCTGTGCTAGAGGCTACGTCTGCGACTCCGACTCGGAAACACGCTGGAACTCACTACGTGCAACAGGCTCCTACTAAGTCGAGCTAGCTGGAATGATCTACTGCTCCTCCCCTCCGCGGCGGCTATCTAAACACTGTCGGCCGAGAGAGCGTTGGCGGTCCGTTTCCAGTGAATGAATATGTCATTCGACTCGATCGATGTTCAAAAAATGTTCAAATGTGTGTGAAATCTTATGGGACTTAACTGCTAAGGTCATCAGTCCCTAAGCTTACACACTATCTAACCTAAAGTATCCTAAGGACAAACACACACACCCATGCCCGAGGGAAGACTCGAACCTCCGCCGGGATCAGCCGCACAGTCCATGACTGCAGCGCCTTTGACCGCTCGGCTAATCCCGCGCGGCTCGATCGATCTTCTTATGACCTCTATGCCGCATGGTGTGTTGGCGCCAGCTTATGCCAGCACAATTCCCCACTCTTTTCGCTACAAAACCGTATTTTCCAACACAGTCTCCGTTCAATGCGACGACCTTAAGCCACTTTACAGGGAAGACATTTGTGCTCGAATGGTACAACTCTCTACTGGTCGATGTCAGAACCAACTTCTCGCTGCATTAATAACCTCACCCACGTACTGCTTTCTTCGGAGTGCATCCTTCATTGGGCCAAACAAATGGAAGTCGGATGTCGCGAGATTCTGTCTGTAGGGTGGAGGAGGAACAACAGTCCAACGAAGTTTTCTGAGATCCTCTGTGAATACTTGGGTTGTCGTGAAGAAGGAGAAGCTCGTATCCATTTTTGGCGACGAACAGGCTGAAGTCGTTTTTTCAAGTCCTTGAGGGTAGCACAGTACACTTCAGAGTTGATCGTTGCACCACGAGGGAAAACACCAAACAGAATAACCCCTTCAGAGACTCACAAGACCGTCGCCATGATCTGACCTGCTGATAGTGCGGCTTTGAATTTTTTCTTCCGGAATGAGATTTTGGGGGTCCAGTCCTTGGATTTCCGTTTCGTTTCCTATTCGAACTTGTATCGTCACCTGTGACGATGTACGACAAAAATTGTCGCTCTTAGTCTCGTAACGTGTAGGTGCTTTGACACAAATGGTCCTTCAAGGCTCCTTACGTTTTCTAATAGGCGGCGAGGAACCCAAATGGTGGACGAGTGTGTCAGCACTACCGACAGAGGCGTCCAACTGATCAGCGAGGTGTTTGTATGTGATCTGTTGGTCACCATTAGAGTGTCCGCACGTTCCAACGTAGCGGGAGTCACAACTGTGTGTGACAGGCAGGAGATGGAACAAGTTGCGCGACCTTCTTGCGATGGTAACAGACGCTTCACACAAGGACTCACCATGCGTTATACTCACTGCCAGGTCTCCATAGACATTCTGTAAGTGACTACGGATATCTGAGTTGCTCTCTTATCTGGAAAAAAGGAACCAAATGACAGCTCTCTGCTCGGAATCCACCTCAATTACAGGGACTACTTTGAAGGCCATGACAAGCGCCGCGAACTATCAGAACTAAACTGGAGGGGATAAAGCCTGTATATTGGACTATCCCACAAAAGATTCTACAGTTTCTCAACAGAAATCGGCCGAGAAAGAAGAACACGCTGCATTACTTATTGAACTCCCCCATTTATGAATGACCAGCTACGTTGGTAACCGCATTTCTGTCCAAACTCAGTGATAAAGATTCCGCCCTATGTGGCCCCGAAAGCATAGTACTAGACGCTACATACAAACGTCACTCAAGCAGCCGCTTGCTGCATTCATTCAAGGCAATTAAAATAGAGACACAAATGGCTTTAAGCACTATGAGTCTTAACATCTGAGGTCAACAGTCCCCTAGACTTAGAACTACTTAAACCTAACTAACCTAAGGACATCACACACATCCATGCCCGAGGCAGGATTCGAACCTGCGACCGTAGCAATAAAGATACATTCAGAGTATTTGTCGACATTGGAAAAGCGCTCAGATGTAAACTACTGCAAAATTTTCGGTATTCTCAGGACGTGAGTGTGTGATGTAGGAAATTACTGAAAATATACAATGTGTGCAGGAACCAAGAGGAAACATAAGTAACAGAAGACCAGAGTATATGACAGCGATGTAGTATTTCGCCTCTGTTGTTTTGATCTATAAATCGAAAAAGTATAGACGGAAATTAAATGATAGTTCAGGAATAGGATCAAAATTTACCATGAAACGGAATCGCTGATAAGATTCGATGACGACTTACAATGCTGAGAGTGTGAGAAGGAACTACTGAAATGCACGAACAACCTAGTGAGCACACATCATGAATTGGGAGTAAATGGAAGAATGATGATATTAATGAGGAACAGAACAAAACAGATTAGCGATATTATTAAGAACGTAATTAGGGACCACAAAGTAGAAAAAGTAAAATAATTCTGCTGCGTTTGAAACAAAACAACACAAGGACTTACCAAGAAAGCCATTAGAAGCAAGACAGCACAGACAAAGAAGTCATACTTGCCATATGATGTCTAGTAATATCACGCAGTCGTATTATTTTGAGCAATAAATTTCTGAGAATCTAAGTTTGGAGAAGATGATGCTATAGAAGTGAATCATGGAATGTGGGAACATCAGTAGACAAGGAAGTCAGAGAGTTGGAAATGCGGCGTTATAGAAGGATTCTCAAAACTGGATGGACTGCTAAGACGTGAGAAGCTTCTACAAAGAATCCGCGGGGACAAGAAAATGTCGAATACATTGAAAAGAAGAAGGAACAGAACGATTTGTCACTTGTCACTATATCAAAAATTAGCTTCTATGGTAATGGAGGCGCGGAGCGTAAAAACTGTAGGAATAATCAGAGAGTGTAATATATCTAACAAATAATGGAGGATGTAGGGTGCAAGCATAGCTTTGAGATGGTGAAGTTGGCACTGGACACGAATTCGTGACGGGACACATCAAACCATACAGAAATCTGATGGCCCAATGAAAGAGAATCAAACGCCAGTCCCATACTCAGGAAGCGTGCGACGTTTAAGTCCTGACGGCCGTCGTAGCGAGACAGTGGTTGAGATGGTTTATCGTTACCTTCCTCTCACCTAATATGAAATGCCTAATGTTATCTGTGTCGTGTGTATAACTGTCACTCGTTATACTGTGATGTGTTGTGTTCGTGGCGTTATGTCAGAGGTGGAGGGAGAAGATGAAAACCAGTGCCAGCAATAAGTCTACTCCCCTTAAGTAGCCCCATGGTGGCTACGAGCCTTGAGGTGTCCATCCGACAGATCTACAGTGAAGCGCCAAAGAATCTGGTATAGGCGTGTGCATTCAAATACAGAATACGGCCCTGCTGTCGGCAACGCCTATATAAGACAAGTGTCTCGGGCAGTTGTTAGATCAGTTACTGCTGCTACAATGGTAAGTTATCAAGATTTAAGTGAGTCTGAACGAGGTGTTATAGTCGGCGCAAGAGCGATGGGACACAGCATCTTCGAGGTAGCAACGAAGTAAGGACTTTCCCGTACCACAATTTCACGAGTGAGTGGTGAATATCAAGTGGTTCAAATGACTCTGAGCACTATGGGACTTAACTTCTAAGGTCATCAGTCCCCTAGAACTTAGAACTACTTAAACCTAACTAACCTAAGGACATCACACATATCCATGCCCGAGGCAGGATTCGAACCTGCGACCGTAGCTGTCACGCGGTTCCAGACTGTAGCGCCTTTAACCGCTTGGCCACACCGGCCGGCCGTGAATATCAGGAATACGGAAAAATATCGAATCTCTATCATAGCTGCGGCCGGAAAAAGGTGTCAGTGGCGGGACATCATCAAGTTTCAGAGTGCGAACCATTCAACAAAACGTCATCGAGATGGGCTTTCGGAACTGAAGGCTTTCGTATGCCCTTGACGACTGCACGACACAAAGCTTCACGCCTTGGCTGAGCCCATCAACACCGACACTGGGCTGTTGACGACTGGAAACATGTTGCCTGGTCGGACGAGTCTCGTTTGAAATTGTATCGAGCAGATGGACGAGTACGAATATGGACACAACCTCATGACTCAATGGACCCGGCATGTCAGCAGACGACTTTTCAAGCTGGTTGAGACTCTTTAATGGTGTGGGGCGTGTGCAATTGGAGAGGTATGGGACTCCTGATAGGTGTAAATACGACTGTGACAGGTGAGACGTACCTAAGCATCCTGTCTGATCGCTTGCATCAATTCATGTCCACTGTGCATCTCGAAAGACTTGGGCAATTCCAGCAGTACAATGCGACACCTTACACGCGCAGAATTGCTAGAGAGTGGCTCCAGGAAAGTCCCTAGACATGAACATTATTGAGCATATCTGGGATGCCTTCCAACGTGCTATTCAGAAGAGATCCTCACCTCCTCGAACTCTTACGGATTTGTGAACAGCCCTGCAGGAGTCATGTTGTCTGTTCCGTCCAGCACTATTTCAGACATTAGTTGAGTAATTGCCACGTCGTGTTGCGGCTCTTCTGCGTGCTCGGGGGGGGGGGGGGGAGGGGTCTAGAGGATATTAGGTAGGTGTGCCAGTTTCTTTGCCTCTTCACTGTATTGGCGGAAACGCATTGATTCCTCGCACACGTACCTCGCGGACTCCAAGTGGTAGTATTAACTATAGTAATTCAACGTTAAATACAGTACCACGGATAGCCGCTGTTCCCGCCTACCGTTCACGAACGGAAATGGAAGGATGCGATGCTAATGGGACCGGTGTACATTCCACCACACGTTGTAAGGTGGTTCAAAAGGAGTAGATGCAGAAGCAGAAAAGTGATATGACGGTGGGGATGAATGATGATCTATGCCGACAAATCGTTTGTCGTACTTCGTGCAAGCGTGTTCTTTGAGGTACTTTGTAAGCCATCTGACTACTGTGACGGAGCTGTCACAAACTGTGTTAGCTGCATAGCCTAAACAAACCCGAAGCTGGTAAAGAGGTGTAGTTAGTAAACTTCGAGGAGAGTGAGAAGTGACGCACGTCACATAGTTACCAAAGCGTTCGATAAGCTTAGCTGTCGAATTTATCTCAGCATACTGATCGTTTCAGAGTACTAGGTTAGCAACTGGTAACACAACAACACAACGTCTTGTGCTGACTTTCTCTCTCTCTCTCTCTCTCTCTCTCTCTCTCTCTCTCTCTCTCTCTCTGTGTGTGTGTGTGTGTGTGTGTGTGTGTGTGTGTGTGTGTGTGTACGTGTGTGTGTGGCTGTGTTTGACATTGGTAGAATTGAATCAGCGCAGTGAAGTTGGTCGAACGTGGAGATGTGATGGATAACAGAAAGGAGCTAACGGGTTTAGCCGTGTTCGTGGCCACACAATGAAATAGTCTAATTTGTTGGTACATCAGAATCAACAGTCGAACTTGTCAGCAGCAAATGGTGTATTACTGTCAGTAGTGTAGCACGGCGTAAGAACTGTGGTGGTAAAACGTCCTTAACGACAGGGAGCCGATACGCGTATCATACCTTGTAGTATACCTCACAATAGGCCGGAGCTTCCACAAGTATATAAAGTAACACGCCTTCTATAAGAGATCGATTATCAAGACACTGATAATTTACATTTTAAGCCAACTCCACGGCCCGCTGGCCTGAAGATGATGTTTGACAAAGAGACCGCTGAGAGAGCAGCAATACCGAAAATGGGGGAAGTTCTGTGTTAATTCATTGTGAAAAATACGCTGCAGAAAGCATGATATGTATGCAGCGACGTCAGTATTACGACCGGCAACTGGCACCTAGCAGCGTATAGCCGGCGGCCGAGCGAGAATGAGGCAGGCATCAGAGAACAAATAACTGCGTCGGCCGAAGTTTGAACTTATTTAAAAATGTAAAAGACAGTCGTATGTTAGACTTTGCCATGTACAAGCTATACAGCAGCAAGATAGAATTGTGAATTTACCAGGTGTAAAAGTATGGAAGTGGAATTTCCCTACAGATGATGCTGGCCGTCAGTGTAGGGAAAGTGAGACCGCATCTGCAGCGCCATGTGCTTCCTGTAATGGCTGACAACGAATGTCAACACACAGTAACCCAAGTTCGATACATCGGTATCTGTTTCAAACCCGTAAACATGTTTATTGTTGGGCGTACGAACTACGATTTGAGGACAGCATTGATTTTCTGTTATGATTTGAAGAAAATTGCTTTAGAATCGCATCGAATGCTTGTCGAAGCTTTGGCGAACGTGTTCTTGCGGAAACACAATGTTTCGATTGGTTCAAAAAAATTCAAGAATGTTGATCTTCACGAGAGAAACGAGAAGCGTGGGAAATCACCGAAAACGTTCGAAGACATCGAATTGTAGTCTTTATTGGATGAAGATGATACTCAAACTCAACAGAAACTCGCGGATCAATTGGATGTGACGTAGAAACACGTTTCTCTTGGATTGAAAGCTATGAGAAAGGTGGAGAAAGTGAGAAAATAAGTTCTACATCAACTGAATGAAAGACAACAAGTAAATCGAAAGACCACTTGCGAAATGGTGTTCGACAGACACAAAAGAAAGTCGTTTCTCCATCGAGTAGTGACAGGTGATGAAAGATGGATATATTTTGAGAATGCTAAGCGTCGTAAATCCTGGGTGAATCCAGGCAAACCATCGACGTCCATTGCAAGCCCAAGTCGCTTTGGAAAGAAGAGAATGCTCTGGGTTTGGCAGGATCAGGAGCGTGTAATCTATTATGAGCTGCTAAAACCCGGTGAAACTGTTAACACTGATCGATTCCAATAGCAAATGATCAATTTAAATCGAGCACTACGTGCAAGAAGGCAACACGAAGTCACATTACTCCGTGATAACGCCCCATCGTACGCAGCAAAACTGGTCAGGGAAACAATCGAGGCGTTAGATTTGGAAATACTTGGGCGTGCGGCTTATCCTTCAGATTTGGCTTCGTCCAATTATCATGTGTTTGCATCACTGGGACACGCTCTCGCCGAACAACGCTGCAGTTCGTATAAAAATGTACGAAAATGGCTCGCCCACTGGTTCGCTTCAAAAGAAGAACTATTTCCAGAATGAGATTTTCACTCTGCAGCGAAGTGTGCACTGGTATGAAACTTCCCGGCAGATTAAACCTGTGTGCCGCACCGAGACTCGAACTCGGGACCTTTGCCTTTCGCAGACAAGTGCTCTACCATCTGAGCTACCCAAGCAAGACTCACGCCCCGTCCTCACAGCTTTACTTCTGCCAGTACCTCGTCTCCTACTTTCCAAACTTTACAGAAGTTCTCCTGCGAACCTTGCAGAACTAGCACTCTCGGAAGAAAGGATATTGAGGAGACATGGCTTAGCCACAGCCTCGGGGATGTTTCCAGGATGAGATTTTCACTCTGCAGCGGAGTGTGCGCTGATATGAGACTGTGAGGATGGGTCGTGAGTCGTGCTTGGGTAGCTTGGTTGGTAGAGCACTTGCCCGCAAAAGGCAACGGTCCCGAGTTCGAGTCTCGGTCCGGCACATAGTTTTAATCTGTCAGGAATAACTATTTATTTGGCGTGGCATTCATAGCCTGCCGGAGAGGTGGGAGAAATGTATAAACAGCATTGGAGATTAATTTAATAAAATGTTATCAGTTTCAAACAACATAGTGTAATTATTCCTTTTCCATGCTTCTACACCTGATGTTCTTGAACACTGCTGACATTTAGATATAATTAGGGATTTTAAGTGGCGCATTCATTATTCAGTGCTACATAATGCAAAGATGTTGATTTTGAATTCTGAAGCAAGTGATCAGTAGTGTGGACGCAGGCGACTGCTCCTGTTGATAGTTCACGAAGTACTCTCTTATGATTTGGACTCGAGATTAATTAGAAGTAATCTTGGTATAGATTTGAGAGCACGTTAAACAAGAACGAATACTGCAGTTCCTTCTGTATGAACCCACACTATTAAACGCTAGCCCTATTAGGTATTATAGGGGGTTCACTGAAACACGTCAGCTGCACGCCGTCTTCAGATGTGACACGAATACGGCAGGCAGCTTCCACTAACAAATATTGTGCAATTTTCACCACAGCGTCAAATGTAATGTATTGCGAATACATAGAAAGAAGGAGCCTTTATTGTATGATTATATGATAGCGGAACAAACACTGGTAGCAGTTACTTCTGTAAAATATCTGGGAGTATGCGTGCGGAACGATTTGAAGTGGAATGATCATATCAAATTAATTGTAGGTAAGGCGGGTGCCAGGTTCAGATTCATTGGGAGAGTCCTTAGAAAATGTAGTCCATCAACAAAGGACGTGGCTTACAAAACACTCGTTCGACCTATACTTGAATATTGCTCGTCAGGTTGGGATCCGTACCAGATCGGGTTGACAGAGGAGATAGAGAAGATCCAGATAGAGAAGATCCAAAGAAGAGCGGCGCGTTTCGTCACAGGGTTATTTGGTAAGCGTGATAGCGTTACGGAGATGTTTAATAAACTCAAGTGGCAGACTCTGCAAGAGAGGCGCTCTGCATCGCGGTGTAGCTTGCTGTCCAGGTTTCGAGAGGGTGCGTTTCTGGATGAGGTATCGAATATATTGCTTCCTCCTACTTATACCTCCCTAGGAGATCACGAATGTAAAATTAGAGAGATTCGAGAGCGCACGGAGGCTTTCCGGTAGTCGTTCTTCCCGCGAACCATACACGACTGGAACATGAAAGGGAGGTAATGACAGTGGCACGTAAAGTGCCCTTCGCCAAACACCGTTGGGTGGCTTGCGGAGTATAAATGTAGATGTAAATGTAGATGCAATGACCCAGCAGATGGGTTCCAGCAGTGAAAACGCTTTACAGCGTTTTTAATAAATTGGCAGAGTCTGAAGTACCATATCACTTGACTCAGGAATGCCAGGGATAAGTTTGTTGTTTATCGGCGTAGGGCATCGTGATGGACACCGCAGTTGGAAATGATCCTCACTGATTTCAAGGTCGTACTACCTAACTGTTCTGACAGCTATATGTTGTGTCTAGACAAGACAGCCTAGACACAATGAGAGGAAACCGAAAGGCACGCGCTTAAACTCACGCAGGCTGACGTGAGGTCTGAAACAGGATACGTAATGAATGCTATAAAGAAAAATACGTAGCTTCTGGAATACTTAACTTTAATCCACATTTGTAGAACATCGCTCTTGATGATACATTAATAGAATCTCAATATCAATTGAATACGGCGCCTTGCTAGGTCGTAGCAAATGTAGCTGAAGGCTATGCTAACTATCGTCTCGGCAAATGAGAGCGTAGTTGTCAGTGAACCGTTCCTTGCAAAGTCGGCTGTACAACTGGGGCGAGTGCTAGTACGTCTCACTAGACCTGCCATGTGGCGGCGCTCGGTCTGCCATCACTGACAGTGGCGACACGCGGGTCCGTCGTATACTAGCGTACCGCGGCCGATTTAAAAGCTACCACCTAGCAAGTGTGGTGTCTGGCGGTGACACCACACTATACATACCTCTGTGTCGGTCGTACTTACAGCTGCTTCACTACCGAGAGAGGAGGCGTATTGCGTATTGGAGTGGGTTCTCAATCAAGAAGACTGTGGTTCTAATCCGTGTCTCGCCATTCAAATTTAGGTTTCTGTGATGAAATTGCAAAGATGCAGATATGAAGCATGCGAAATGGACAAAAAGTGTCTAAAAAGTGAGGCTGACATATGGGAAAAATGGCAAAGCAGGACTGGCTGCCGGATTAATACAAAGCGGTAGAGGCAGATATGACCATGGGATAGGCAATTGACTCCTATAGGAAAACTGAAGAAACATTTGGACAAATGAGAATCAGGCACCTGTATATCAAGAGCACAGATAATCAACGAATCCCCACAAAGCAAGGAATGGAAGGGTGAAAACGTGAATTAACATGTATGAAGGTTAGACAAAGGAATGAAACTTGAAGACAATACTATAGAAGATGAAATAGATGATGATATGCCATAACGCAATACTGATTTGACAGCGCTGGAAGAGCTAACTGGAAACAAACCACCTGGAGTAAGCGACATTCTTTCAGAATGACGGAGATCCTGGGGAGAACGACTCAGGACTTCAAGAACAAGATAATAATCGGTAATCCAATTAAGGCAATGAAAACAGGTGCGAATATTACTGAACCATCACTGTAGACGGGCGTAGTTGCCAAATAGTGAGATGAATAATTTACAGAAATATTGAAAAGCTAGTGGAAGCAGATCTCTGGGAAACTCAGTTTGGTTTTAGGTGAAGTGTAACAAAAAGAGAGGAAACACCGACCTTTGAAGATAAGGTGAAGAAATGCAAACCTGCGGCTACAATGTTTGTAATTTTAGAGAAAGCTTTTGACAATATTCACTGGAATACGCGCGTTGACATTCTAAAAATGAAAGGGAAAAGAGATATATTGGAACAGATTATGTACTACTTGTACTAACACAAAGCTGAAGGTACAAGTATCGACGGACGTGGTACGGGAAGCAGCAGTTGATGGGAATAAACCACAGTTGTAACATAAACCTGACGTTATGCAATATGTACGTTGGACAAGCTGTAAGGGAAATTAAAGAGAAAATACGAAAGTTCAAGGAGAAGAGATAAAAGCTTTGAAGCTTGTCGATAGCATTGTAATTTTGTTAGAAACGGCAAAGGACTTGCAAGAGCAATTGAACCGAGTGCGTAGCATCGCAAAAACAGATTATAAAATGAAAATTAAGGAAGGTAATATCAGGAATGTGTCATCCCTCTTAATGTGAAGGTGAGCCCATATTAAACCATATTAAAATAAGCAGTAATGATGGAATTTGATTATGAAATGAGATATTAAAAGCAGTAGATAAGTTTTGTTGTTTGGGCAGTTAAATAAATAATGGTATCAGAAACAGGACATAAAATGCATACTGGTATTTGCTAGAAAAGTATGTCTAAAAATAGGAATTATTTACCGTCGAATATGAAGATAAGTGTTTGGGAGTTTTGACCAAAGGTGTTCGTCTGGAGCGTAGTCTTACAGCGAAGCGAAACATAGACGATAAACAGATCAGAATACTGTGCAATAGGATAGTTTCAGTAACGTGATGGTATAGGAGAATGCTTCAGATTAGATGGAGAGTGTGGATAGCCAATGAGAATGTATTTAATCGAAATGTGGAGGAAAGAAAGATAGTGCAAAACTTGATAGAAGGAGTGTATCAACTGATAGAACACATACTGAGGCTTCAAGGAACTGTCAGTTTAGTACTGGAAGAACGGGGGCAAAAACTGCAGAGCGAGAACAAGGTTTGTGTACAGCAAGATGGTTCGAGCGGATGTAATTTTAGTAGTTATGTAGGCCTAGATGAGGAGTTTGGTTCGGGATAGGCTAGCATGGGCTGCTGCAGCAAACAGGTCTTTGGACTGATGAACACAATAAAAAAAAAGCAGCAGTTTTCATAATCAAAACGTTTCGCAAGTGTCTACGCCTTAGAAGGAGATGTTACTAAGCCAAGAATGGCTTCTGATACTCTTCGCAGTGCTACATGTTGCGAAATGGAGAGTATGGAGAAGCAAGGAGATGTAGGTGAAGAGCTGGAGTGGATTGTAAGGCAGGACGTCAGAAATCAGTAGGGGTTGGGTAGGAACGCCGGTTGTCGGCTAAAAGCAACACGCCGCGTCGATGCCGCTGAATGGAGGAGGAAGACACAAAGGGTTCCGCCCTCGGAGCCGACAGGCAGCCCTTCGCAAGGGCGACACAGCGGGCCTGTCTCCATCCCTCAGCCCTCAGCCCTCAGCCCTCAGCCCTGGATGCTGGGGGCGCGCGATTAAATGGAGCTGTCAGGCAGTCCCTAGGGCAATGAATGGTGCGGGAGCCCAGCCGAAAGGATAACCTTTCCAAGTCTCACAGGGGAGGATCAGATAGCAGGCAGCACCCGTGTCTGGTCCCGTTCTCCGTCTTTGTACTCCGTCTCTCGATTACAATGCAACTTATAAACGGACTACTGTAATGCAAATGATCATACGGCAGAGCACTGGTGGCGCCTGTTGGGTAGAAACGACTTCCTGACACTGTTCTCGCCTGCGGAGGCTATTAGAACTTCAGATACATCTACATTTTTGGGGGGAAAGTTACCGTAAGGTTGGGGTCCAGAATGAATTTTCACTCTGTAGCCGAGCATGCGCTCATTTGAAGCTTTCTTGGAGGATTAAAACTGACAACTAGAGGTGTGATAGACTTTTTGAAGCCATACGGCGGTGCAGGTTAAGATTCCAGGTGTCACAAACTGCGACCATTCACTCTGGTGGGTTCTCGCTTGCGAGTAGTGGTGAAAAAAAAAAAAAAACTTGGGAGTTTTGTGTCAAACTCAGTAGCGTTAAAAACATTGCATTAAATAATCTGGTTGCGAGGTATGTTGGATAGGACAACAGCTTCAAATGCAGGAGGTTGTGGGTTCGAGTCTCGTCATGGGTAGTAGGTTTCTTATTTTTAAATCTTTATCTAAATGACTTTGATCATCATTTTTATTCAATTAATTGATTTAATGTAATTTTTTATTTTCATGCCCTTGCCACATTATTCTAATCAATATCTATCAGCTTCTTCATTTGCTCTCATTTTTCTTCGAATCATTCTTTTTCCTCTTTAAATCTTTGTTCATGTGCTTTTAGTTATGTACTAATTTCGATACCATCCCTTTATCCCCCTGGATTTTCATCCACATTATTGCGTTCGTTACGTCTATTTATCATTTTGCTTGAATTTTGTTTAACTTATAAACCCGTCTCTCATTTAAATGTTCATGTGCCATATTTTGTCGGTAGTACATTAGGTATTTTGGTTGTGTTTTAAATGTTTATATGATGATAACCATACTAAAAACTTGCACTTGCGGTCACAGAAGTACGTTTTTCACACACTGGGCAAGTCTACTTTGTTGGCTAATGCCTTTGTCCCGCATTCTGCGCAGGGTCGGCATGGTTAAGAGCGGATTTAGCATGGTTAATTTTAAGGGGTGGCCAGACGCCCTGCCTGCCGCCATCCATACCCCCCAGGACGGAATCAGTGTACCCTGGCTGTCTGCGTCTAGTGTAAACCATGAAAGAGTGCAAACGTGTTGCAAATGTCTGCGAAGCGTGTAACTGAGGAGGGACCTGGGGTTCAATAGGCTCTGAGCACTATGGGACAACATCTGAGGTCATCAGTCCCCTAGAACTTAGAACTACTTAAACTTAACTAACCTAAGGACATCACACACATCCATGCCCGAGGCACGATCCGAACTTGCGACCGTAACTGTCTCGCGGTTCCAGACTGAAGCGCCTGAAACCGCTCGGCCACATCGGCCGGTGGACGTGGGGTCCAGCCCGGTATTCACCTAGTGGAATGTGGAAAACCTTCTACAAGCCATATCCAGGCTGGTCGGCATCCTGGCCCTCGTCGTTAATCCGCTGGGTGGATTCGATCCGGGGCCAGGAAGCAGCCTACCCGACTCCAGGAAGCAGCGCACTAGTGCCCTCGGCTAACCTGGCCAGTTACCATTGAACAAGTATACATAGATTATTTCGTGTTTTGTTCTTTAATTGACAGATTTGTAATTTTCAAGTAACTGAGTGTTATAATAGATAAATACAGGGTGTTTCAAAAATGACCGGTATATTTGAAACGGTAATAAAAACTAAACGAGCAGCGATAGATATACACCGTTTGTTGCAATATGCTTTGGACAACAGTACATTTTCATGCAGACAAACTTTCGAAATTACAGTAGTTACAATTGTCAACAACAGATGGCGCTGCGGTCTGGGAAACTCTATAGTACGATATTTTCCACATATCCACCATGCGTAGCAATAATATGGCGTAGTCTCTGAATGAATATACCCGAAACCTTTGACAACGTGTCTGGCGGAATGGCTTCACATGCAGATGAGATGTACTGCTTCAGCTGTTCAATTGTTTCTGGATTCTGGCGGTACACCTGGTCTTTCAAGTGTCCCCACAGAAAGAAGTCACAGGGGTTCATGTCTGGCGAATAGGGAGGCCAATCCACGCCGCCTCCTGTATGTTTCGGATAGCCCAAAGCAATCACACGATCATCGAAATATTCATTCAGGAAATTAAAGACGTCGGCCGTGCGATGTGGCCGGGCACCATCTTGCATAAACCACGAGGTGTTCGCAGTGTCGTCTAAGGCAGTTTGTACCGCCACAAATTCACGAAGAATGTCCAGATAGCGTGATGCAGTAATCGTTTCGGATCTGAAAAATGGGCCAATGATTCCTTTGGAAGAAATGGCGGCCCAGACCAGTACTTTTTGAGGATGCAGGGACGATGGGACTGCAACATGGGGCTTTTAGGATCCCCATATGCGCCAGTTCTGTTGATTGACGAAGCCGTCCAGGTAAAAATAAGCTTCGTCAGTAAACCAAATGCTGCCCACATGCATATCGCCGTCATCAATCCCGTGCACTATATCGTTAGCGAATGTCTCTCGTGCAGCAATGGTAGCGGCGCTGAGGGGTTACCGCGTTTGAATTTTGTATGGATAGAGGTGTAAACTCTGGCGCATGAGACGATACGTGTACGTTGGCGTCATTTGGACCGCAGCTGCAACACGGCGAACGGAAACCCGAGGCCGCTGTTGGATCACCTGCTGCACTAGCTCTGCGTTGCCCTCTGTGGTTGCCGTACGCGGTCGCCCTACCTTTCCAGCACGTTCATCCGTCACGTTCCCAGTACGTTGAAATTTTTCAAACAGATCCTTTATTGTATCGCTTTTTGGTCCTTTGGTTACATTAAACCTCCGTTGAAAACTTCGTCTTGTTGCAACAACACTGTCTTCTAGGCGGTGGAATTCCAACACCAGAAAAATCCTCTGTTCTAAGGAATAAACCATGTTGTCCACAGCACACTTGCACGTTGTGAACAGCAGACGCTTACAGCAGAAAGACGACGTACAGAATGGCGCACCCACAGACTGCGTTGTCTTCTATATCTTTCACATCACTTGCAGCGCCATCTGTTGTTGAAAATTGTAACTACTGTAATTTCGAAAGTTTGTCCGCCTGAAAATGTACTGTTGTCCCAAGCATATTGCAACAAACGGTGTATTTCTATCGCTGCTCGTTTAGTTTTTATTGCCGTTTCAAATATACCGGTCATTTTTCAAACACCCTGTATATTGAAATTCATAGTCACAAAAATCCCGACTGGAAGAAGAATGATGTAAAGAAAAGATGAAATAAATGAAAAAGTACATGTGGTGATTAAAATAATGTGACAAATGAATAGAAATAAAACATTAGATTTAAATAAATTAACTGAATCTCAGTCTGATGCTTCCGCAGCTCGGCATGTGGTGCAGCCCTTAGTGGCCTGCCTTCTATGTTATCTATTTTAGTATTTTGTGACTAAAGCGTTATCGCTTCATATTTATTTTATACGTGACATACCAGTTTTAAATGTTCTATCTCTGATGAAGGCAGTCTTAGAAGTGGCCGAAACCTAGGTCAATAGGACTTCATTTTCGCGAATGAGGGCTGTAGTTGTTTTAATTTTACAGTATGCACGGTCGACGCATCTCATTCACGAAACTCAGCAGTTACTTGTAATCCTGTGCAGCTCACTGTTGGATAAAATTGTCACTGAGAACTTGTTGTTTCAGAAATTGTGCGCCAGGTTTGCATCTCCCTCCTTTGTATTGAGGAGGGGGCGTGCTAGGCTAGTACATGCTCATGTGCAAAGCCGCTGTGCCTGGGTTAGCAAATGTGCCAAGTGAGCAGAGAACCCGGCGTCAAATTCCGGCCTTGGTACAAAATTTCATTCGTCGCTTCAGACAGCATATAAATGGCGAGTCAATAACTATTGCCGTCTAGAATAACTCCGAAAGTATGATAGGAGCTGAAAAGTTTGTGGAACAAAAGTTGCATGGGACAACGGGGCTCATAATATGAAGTTGGTTTTTTGTTGCCTCAGAGATATGAAGGTCAACTTTGTTATTTAAAATAGGATGCTATAGTTTGATACTTATTTTCTGATAGTGGCTATCGAAAAGAATCCAATGACGGTTAACAATAAGGTCTTTGAAGTTCAACTATGGTCACAAAGGTGGCATGAACGCCCGTTTACAAAAGGTGTTCGAAGTGATGACCATTGGTATCAATGTTGTGCTGCAATTTTCTTATCATGGATTGAGTGGTATTCCTTATCACATCGGCACTTATCGAAGCACATGCTCTGACAGTTCTCTCTATCATATCTTCAGGTACAGCTGGAACGTCTTTATAAACGATGTCTTTTACGAATCCCCACAAGAAAAAATCCAGAGGCGTCAAGTCTGGCGAACGAGCCGGCCACGAGACATCTCCTCCGTGTCCAATCCAACGATTTGGGAATTGTCTCTGCAACTAATTTCTAGCCATTAGGCCGGCCGCGGTGGTCTTGCGGTTCAAGGCGCTGCAGTCCGGAACGGCGGGACTGCTACGGTCGCAGGTTCGAATCCTGCCTCGGGCATGGATGTGTGTGATGTCCTTAGGTTAGTTAGGTTTAAGTAGTTCTAAGTTCTAGGGGACTGATGACCTAAGATGTTAAGTCCCATAGTGGCCAGAGCCATTTTTTTCTAGCCATCAGCGGAAAATGTGCCGGACACAGATCGTGTTGATACCACATTCTGTTCCTTGTTGCTAAAGGTATTTCTTCCAATAAGAGACCTATTGTTCCTCGCAGGAATGTGGTGAGCTTCCTACCAATAAGATTTCCTTCGATGAAATAGGGGCCTATAATTCTGTCCTGCAGAACCCCACACCGTACATTCACCGACCACAGTTTTTGGAGTGCAACTTGCCGCAGCCAACATGGATTTTCAGTTGCCCAATAATGCATGTTATGCAAATTAACATTTCCATGGTTCGTGAATGTAGCCTCGTCAGTAAATAAAAGCAAATTAATAAATGTGTCACCCTTCTGAATATGAAGCCCATTGGCAGAATTCCGACGCATACAATCCGCGGTATGGTACATTTCTTAACCAAACACGGACCTTATCCCACGCACTTAAACCGAGTGAGTCTGAGGCAGACACCTACATGCACATGCGGGGAAGAAGGTTCCCCAGAACACACTGTCTTTTTCTGCGGGAAATACGTCAACAATACACTTACACTACACTTAGACTACACAGAAACAGACATAGATATATACACTGTAGAAAGAGACGAAGAACAATGGGCACAATTGAAAGTATTGACAAACAGTATTTCAAAAACAACACATGTAGATTACATGCAGACGCGACATAGCAGACATGCCTATGTGCAGCGTAACAACAATCTCCAGAGGGTGGACAGCGATATCCACAGTGACAACGAAAACAGTGACAGTGAGGAGGAGTAGCAGGAGGAAGCCAAGATGTGACAGTAAATAAGCATAAGGTGCTGGCGACCTAGCCGAGAAATCACCAAATGTTCAAATGTGTGCGAAATCTTATTGGACTTAACTGCTAAGGTCATCAGTCCCTAAGCTTACACACTACTTAACCTAAATTATCCTAAGGACATACACACACACACCACCATGCTCGAGTGAGGACTCGAACCTCCGCCGGGACCAGCCGCACAGTCCATGACTGCAGCCCCCTAGACCGCTCGGCTAATCCCGCGAGGCAAATCACCAAATGCTGTACACGGATGGACACCTAAAGTTAATACATAGGATTAATAATAAGTAGGATAAGCAAAACTGTTTCTCTATAAATAACCATTTGCGAGTGTGTGTGTGTGTGTGTGTGTGTGTGTGTGTATGTGTGTGTGCGTGTGCGTGTGCGTGTGCGTGTGCGTGTGCGTGTGTGTGTGTGTGTGTGTGTGTATGTGTGACTGACGGTCAACGGCGCGAAGAAAGCATTCCGAGGTTTTCACCTTTATTCACATTCGGTGATGGAACTAACAAATCTCTCCTCTATGAGACTTGAAACTTCCTGGTAGATTAAAACTGTGTGCCCGACCGAGACTCGAACTCGGGACCTTTGCCTTTCGCGGGAAAGTGCTCTACCATCTGAGCTACCGAAGCACGACTCACGCCCGGTACTCACAGCTTTACTTCTGCCAATACCTCGTCTCCTACCTTCCAAACTTTACAGAATCTCTCCTGCGAACCTTGCAGAACTAGCACTCCTGAAAGAAAGGATATCCTTTCATCTTTTTATATTCCTCTTAAATTGTTACTTTGAAAAGTATTATTCGTTGTAAATGTTGTAGCAAAACAAAACAAAAGAAAACTGGAAAAAGACGAAAAACTAAAATTATAAGATGTACGACCTGTTTTACAACAGATCTATAATTTGGCAATAAATAAATAAAAATAAATAAATAATAAATAAATACAATACGTACCAGTTAATTTTTGGTGGAGACTGATATGGTAAGGACGATATTTATGGCGATGCGTAACACGAACAACACTACTCTGGCTCATGCCAGATTCCCTTGCGATTTTACGCTAACTGACACAAGGATCTCGAGCCACAGTGGCAAGAGTACCTATTTCAGTTTCCTCGTTAGTAACTTTCCTTCGCCGGATATGTTTCCGATGCGTTAAAGGTCCAGTTGTTCTCAGTTTGTCATACACATACACTCCTGGAAATTGAAATAAGAACACCGTGAATTCATTGTCCCAGGAAGGGGAAACTTTATTGACACATTCCTGGGGTCAGATACATCACATGATCACACTGACATAACCACAGGCACATAGACACAGGCAACAGAGCATGCACAATGTCGGCACTAGTAAAGTGTATATCCAGCTTTCGCAGCAATGCAGGCTGCTAGTCTCCCATGGAGACGATCGTAGAGATGCTGGATGTAGTCCTGTGGAACGGCTTGCCATGCCATTTCCACCTGGCGCCTCAGTTGGACCAGCGTTCGTGCTGGACGTGCAGACCGCGTGAGACGACGCTTCATCCAGTCCCAAACATGCTCAATGGTGGACAGATCCGGAGATCTTGCTGGCCAGGGTAGTTGACTTGCACCTTCTAGAGCACGTTGGGTGGCACGGGATACATGCGGACGTGCATTGTCCTGTTGGAACAGCAAGTTCCCTTGGCGGTCTAGGAATGGTAGAACGATGGGTTCGATGACGGTTTGGATGTACCGTGCACTATTCAGTGTCCCCTCGACGATCACCAGTGGTGTATGGCCAGTGTAGGAGATCGCTCCCCACACCATGATGCCGGGTGTTGGCCCTGTGTGCCTCGGTCGTATGCAGTCCTGATTGTGGCGCTCACCTGCTTGGCGCCAAACACGCATACGACCATCATTGGCACCCAGGCAGAAGCGACTCTCATCGCTGAAGACGACACGTCTCCATTCGTCCCTCCATTCACGCCTGTCGCGACGCCACTGGAGGCGGGCTGCACGATGTTGGGGCGTGAGCGGAAGACGGCCTAACGGTGTGCGGGACCGTAGCCCAGCTTCATGGAGACGGTTGCGAATGGTCCTCGCCGATACCCCAGGAGCAACAGTGTCCCTAATTTGCTGGGAAGTGGCGGTGCGGTCCGCTACGGCACTGCGTAGGATCCTACGGTCTTGGCGTGCATCCGTGCGTCGCTGCGGTCCAGTCCCAGGTCGACGGGCACGTGCACCTTCCGCCGACCACTGGCGACAACATCGATGTACTGTGGAGACCTCACGCCCCACGTGTTGAGCAATTCGGCGGTACGTCCACCCGGCCTCCCGCATGCCCACTATACGCCCTCGCTCAAAGTCCGTCAACTGCACATACGGTTCACGTCCACGCTGTCGCGGCATGCTACCAGTGTTAAAGACTGCGATGGAGCTCCGTATTCCACGGCAAACTGGCTGACACTGACGGCGGCGGTGCACAAATGCTGCGCAGCTAGCGCCATTCGGCGGCCAACACCGCGTATCCTGGTGTGTCCGCTGTGCCGTGCGTGTGATCATTGCTTGTACAGCCCTCTCGCAGTGTCCGGAGCAAGTATGGTGGATCTGACACACCGGTGTCAATGTGTTCTTTTTTCCATTTCCAGGAGTGTATTTAAAAGTACGACGTGTAGGGTGAGTACGTCGAGGATGTCTTTCAGAGTATAAGTCTCTAGCTCTCACTGAAATTCGTTAGCATTCGCCGTAAATGAGATGCATATCGACTTGCTCCTCGAATGAATACATCATTCACATTCGCTTGATTCTACGATACTAGTCTTACAGTTCCTGTTAGCGTTGTATTGCGAAACCGTCCAATGGTGTTTACATGCAGTGGCAAGTTAGATGGATACGCCGTATCTTGCGAATATTTACTTTTTTTTATTTTTTTTAATGGCTCTGAGCACTATGGGACTTAACTACTGAGGTCATCAGTCCCCTAGAACTTAGAACTACGTAACCTAACTAACGTAAGGACATCACACACATCCATGCCCGAGGCAGGATTCGAACCTGCGACCGTAGCGGTCGCGCGGTTCGAGACTGTAGCGCCTAGAACCGCATGGCCACACCGGCCGGCCGAATATTTACTATTTGCACGATATACGAGAGAGAACTGTCAGAGCATGTGCTTCGATAAGTGCTGAAGTGATACGGAATACCACTCAATCCATGATAAGAATATTGCAGAACTGCATTGATACCAATGGTCATCACTTCGAACACATTCTATAAATGGGCGTTCATGCCACCTTTTTGACCTCCGTTTACCTTCAAAGACTTTACTGTTACAAATCATTGGATTGCCTCGATAACTGCTGTTAGAAAATAAGTACGAATCTACAGCACCGCATTAAAAAAAAATTGACCGTCATATCTCTGACGTGAGCCCACCTAGCAATAAAAAATCAACGTAATATTATGGCCCTCGTTGTCCCATGCAGCATTTGTCCCACAACCTTTTCAGCTACACAGCTACTATCATACTTTCAGAGTTATTGTAGGTGGCAATGGGTAATGGCTATATACACTCCTGGAAATGGAAAAAAGAACACATTGACACCGGTGTCTCAGACCCACCATACTTGCTCCGGACACTGCGAGAGGGCTGTACAAGCAATGATCACACGCACGGCACAGCGGACACACCAGGAACCTCGGTGTTGGCCGTCGAATGGCGCTAGCTGCGCAGCATTTGTGCACCGCCGCCGTCAGTGTCAGCCAGTTTGCCGTGGCATACGGAGCTCCAACACTGGTAGCATGCCGCGACAGCGTGGACGTGCACCGTATGTGCAGTTGACGGACTTTGAGCGAGGGCATATAGTGGGCATGCGGGAGGCCGGGTGGACGTACCGCCGAATTGCTCAACACGTGGGGCGTGAGGTCTCCACAGTACATCGATGTTGTCGCCAGTGGTCGGCGGAAGGTGCACGTGCCCGTCGACCTGGGACCGGACCGCAGCGACGCACGGATGCACGCCAAGACCATAGGATCCTACGCAGTGCCGTAGGGAACCGCACCGCCACTTCCCAGCAAATTAGGGACACTGTTGCTCCTGGGGTATCGGCGAGGACCATTCACAACCGTCTCCATGAAGCTGGGCTACGGTCCCGCACACCATTAGGCCGTCTTCCGCTCACGCCCCAACATCGTGCAGCCCGCCTCCAGTGGTGTCGCGACAGGCGTGAATGGAGGGACGAATGGAGACGTGTCGTCTTCAGCGATGAGAGTCGCTTCTGCCTTGGTGCCAATGATGGTCGTATGCGTGTTTGGCGCCGTGCAGGTGAGCGCCACAATCAGAACTGCATACGACCGAGGCACACAGGGCCAACACCCGGCATCATGGTGTGGGGAGCGATCTCCTACACTGGGCGTACACCACTGGTGATCGTCGAGGGGACACTGAATAGTGCACGGTACATCCAAACCGTCATCGAACCCATCGTTCTACCATTCCTAGACCGGCAAGGGAACTTGCTGTTCCAACATGACAATGCACATCCGCATGTATCCCGTGCCACCCAACGTGCTCTAGAAGGTGTAAGTCAACTACCCTGGCCAGCAAGATCTCCGGATCTGTCCCCCATTGAGCATGTTTGGGACTGGATGAAGCGTCGTCTCACGCGGTCTGCACGTCCAGCACGAACGCTGGTCCAACTGAGGCGCCAGGTGGAAATGGCATGGCAAGCCGTTCCACAGGACTACATCCAGCATCTCTATGATCGTCTCCATGGGAGAATAGCAGCCTGCATTGCTGCGAAAGGTGGATATACACTGTACTAGTGCCGACATTGTGCATGCTCTGTTGCCTGTGTCTATGTGCCTGTGGTTCTGTCAGTGTGATCATGTGATGTATCTGACCCCAGGAATGTGTCAATAAAGTTTCCCCTTCCTGGGACAATGAATTCACGGTGTTCTTATTTCAATTTCCAGGAGTGTACCACAGACGTTTGAGACGAAAATATCTCTGGAATCATACAGTTTTATTTGGCTCATTTGCAACGCTCCCGCTATTGACTCGGTTCCGTGGACTGTTTAAACGGGTGTGGACATTCGTGGGACCCAGTGGGTGGCGACTTTTTTCTTTGTTCAGAATGTGCGAGGTGTTGAGATCAGATCCATGAGTGACTTCCTCTCTTTTCTCTGGCGCTTCGATTGTAGCATGCCGACCTTAGAACGTACTGCTGTAGCGAAACCCCGTTCTTCGCTTCACTCTTCGTCGTTCACAGGTGTTTGACCACACTTGGAAGTGTCTGCTTCACGCTACCACTTATCCTACGATGGTTCATTGTTGCCATAAAATTCTCTCATTTTCAGTATTGGTGCCATTCAAATGCTGAAAACGAATTACCGCACGGTGTTCAACGTCGTCTATGGGCTATGTATTTTTGATTTGGCTCCTTTAGCGTCGTTCTACGGTACCGTAGCAAAGGGAGTATAGTGTATTATAGGACTGCAGACACTTACCTGCAAACAACTCAAGATTACTTAAGTAACTTTATTTTTTTCTGGCTGATTATTTAAACTTCATGAACAGCGTAAAGTGCCCATATTTCGAATAGTTGCCTAAATCTGGGTATCTGAATATCCCCTTTGTTTGGTGCTACACTCCGTAGCTTACTTCGACGACCAGTAGCGAAGATTTGTAAGTCTGTCCTTTTGACAGGAGGTCTTCGAGGTGACGGTCGGTTACTATTGTGAGAGAATGAAATGCCTACAGCCGTCCTTATTCTTTTATTTGTTTTCTAACTACCGATTTCGCGCTTCAATGCGCCATCTTCAGGCTGTAGTTGATGCTGAAGGGGTTGACATGATCTCTATGTTTACCGTACCAGTGATCAACGTAACTGGTTACGCAGACTATCTGAATACCTTGGTGTCAGCACTCCAACCATCAACTGCAAATTTGGTGGAGTTTTAAAATAGTCTGCGTAACCATTTACGTTGGCCACTGATGCGGTATATATAGGGATCGTGTCAACCCATTCAGTATCAACTACAGCTTGAAGATGGCGAAGATGGCGCATTGAGACGCCGAAACTGGTAGCTATAAAATAAATAAAATCATAAGGACTGCTCTAGGCGTTTTATTTTCTCACACCAGTAGCGAAGGTCATTTTGAGTCTGGGACCGTTGCTGTAAATGTTCCGTCCTCTACAGTTATTTTTGCATTGTGATCAAAACAAACATTTTTTACAGAGTTCAGTTGGAAGTCCTTCCTCAACCCAAGTAAGACCTTCTTTCAAAGTATTTCATGTAAGACACAAATTTGAAGCTTGCTCTTTATTATCTGATAGATATAGTACATGTCCAGCGTTCACTTCAGGGTTATGTTGTGCCGAAATAGAATGGTGCCTAATAGCGGGTAGTAATACGTTGCACTCTTTCGGATTCCAGAAATTTGGCACCAGTTTATACAAGCGGTTGATCTGTAGTCCAGTGTCTGTGAGACAAAGACATTGGGCCATTGGTGGGTTGAATATAATGCAGAATAGCAACTATGGAAGTTGATGCATATGGTTTCAAAAAATATCGGATCTGTCCTTGCGACCCCTGATTTCTTCGTCTATGGATTTCCCTCTTCGGGAATCTTCAGCAGATGCAGATAAGGCCAAAGGAGGCACAACAGGGCCACTGTCAACTGCATTTAATGGAATGGGAGAAATAGCGGTTAGTAATCTGCAAAACAGCTCTCACCCTGTTCTTTCACCATCAAATACAACACCAACAGTAGGTAAAGTAGTAGTGTTGTAGTTACCTGCTTTTCAAAACGGCTTTGCAGCAGACCCTCACTAAAGGTATAAAGGAAGCTATTACCAAGACTACAGGGAAGACAGTGCCTTCAGAAAAGCATATAACAACTCGTTTTCATGCACGTGATAGACGTTCAGCACCTGGGGCTATCAAAAGGAAGCTCTTCATAGGACAGAACCAGAGATCACGGACCAGGATCATGATAAGGAACACTCAGATTCAAGCGTTCATGAAACCATGTTGAAAGAACCAATACCTGAAAGTGAAGAGGACGAGAAGTGCATTTCCTATATTCAGCTGACATCTCTAAAGAGACTCGAATTAAGCGCGTCGGTTGCTTTCACTGGTGTTACGAGCTTTGTGCAGGTGTCGACGATGATACATGGAATGTTTTTAAACGGGAGTTACGTCTCAAATAGCGCAAAGCCAGCATTATGGCTGAAATGTCTGCAATGCACTCGACAACTATGCGGCACGCTACTTTCGAAACAGATATTTGGTGCGAATAAACGCTGTGATACTAACTCATTTTTTTTTTTTTTTACATTGGAGGTAGGAAGCCTGAAAACACGAGATTGGGAACCAAATTTTCAGGATGTAAAAATTATATGTTTTAATTCTTTGTTCAGCAATTACAGAATAAGAAAATATACGAAAGATTTTTTGCAAAGGTAGTGCTTAAATATTCTCTATTAGTAGTACAGCAGATGTTTCGTAGTTTAAAGACTGATAATTTATTGGTAATTTTAAGTTTAAGAGCGGTACCCGACAATAGGGCACTTTGCCCTATACATCCTACTGAATTTCTCGGGCTGCTCTAATTACGTTCAGATCTTTCATAATCACAACCACTAAGTTTGTCACAAGCTGTTTTGAACCTTACCACACAGACATAACACTCATTATTGATATATTCCACGAACTTACGCAGCACGGAGTGAAACCACACGCACTCAAGTTGACAGCGATCTGAATATACCGCTGGTATCACAGTCTACCACCCTATCTAGTAGCAGCTTTGCTCCTCATGTATGTCTACCATGTAGCGAAACAACTAATTCATCGATGCCTCGCAACCTATTAGGTCGCGTGAATAAATTATTATTTTTTTCCTTTATTGTTATTTTGAAACCTGTGTACAGGCAGGCCAGCAGCAGCATACTACGCCGCTCTTGGGCCTCAGAGAAACACAAAAGATACAAATGAAGACATTTAGAGAAAAAATACGGTGGACATATAAACGGAGACAAACACTTCTTAAAATACGCGGAGCCGTTTACGGGCGGAGAGTCCAAGATAAAATTTGTTCAGACACTTCGACACATACATAGACGAAAATTGTCACACGTGAACGTAGGTGCACAAAACGAATAACACTGAATCACTTAAGCACAAAACGACGAGGCGTTGATCTCCGGCGAATAAATTACCGTTTCCTTATTTTCAATTGTTCTAGGGGTACCAGCTCGTTCGAGAAGCGACCTGCGTCATTAATTTATTGTGCCTCAATATATTTCGAGAACAAAAAGGTGATTACCTAAGGCATTCCTTACCAGTTACTTACGAGTGTCCATATAATACTAAATTGAGGTTCGACAAAATCGGTACGTAAAAGTTTGGCCCTGTCTCTGTCAGTTTGGTGACGACAGTGCTCCACGACCGCTGTCGGCGACGTTTGGAACTAATTGAGAAACTTCAGCAATCAATTTTACTGCATTCCCAGGAAGGAGACCACTTGTTGCAGCCCTCGTGCCGTTCACAGGCCACGAGCTGTTTCGTTTCAGAGTTCGGCAGGCCTCTGTGAGACTCCCTGTTACAATCCATCACGGTGGCCTCTCGTAAGGAAAAACGAAGTCGACGTGCTACGCAACCGCGACTTTCTTTTTCCCTCTCTGCTGTGCTCGAAACTGATGACTCCTAATCAGAAGTATAGAGAACTCGAAAGTAAACGTTTTCGCCCCTACCCTCCATCACTACACCCTTTCACAAGGTGGCTTCCATCAACTCCCCCTCCTGGATGATGCCCTCTCTCCCTCCATTTATCCCTCCTATCAACTCTGATCCTCACTCCCCCTCCTTTCCTCTGTCCTTTTCCCGGGCTCTTTCTCCCCACCTTCCATCCTCTTTATTCCCCACCTCCCCTCTCTTTGCCCCCTTCTCTCCCCCGAGTCCTTTTACATTTCCCTCCGCCACCTCCTCTCATTCCCTCTCGCGTCTGCCCTGCTCCCCCTTTATTAGTCCTCACCGTCCTTGGTTCCCCCGCCCCCTTTTCGTTTTTTCCTCTCCTCCCTCCTTGTTTTTCCCCCTCCTCCAGGTCCTCCCCCCCCCATCTGTCTTTGGCTCGGGAGTGCCATATTTGTGCCGCCATTTTCGTGAAGTGTTTTACAGTGTGTGTTTTTCCAGTGAGTGTTCCGTGTTGTGTCTTTTGGGAAGTGTAGCGAACAGCCATCATACTGTCGCCGGGTGTGATTTTTTATCTCTTGCGAACAGAAACCAGACTGTCGCCATGTTTTTTAATTGTGTGTCTACTATGTTACTTGTCTGATTCCTGTGTATTTTATCAACATTGCCAACCCCTTTTGCTTTCTGTTTTAACTTTCCGCATTTTTACGCCATTTTACCCTTTAAGTCACCATTTTATCGCCTGTTTTTTCTTGTTTTTTTCTTCTTCCTTTTTTTTTAAAAAAAGTCTGTAGGCTGTAGAGCAGCGTACTAAGATGCTGCCAGCCCGCCCTCTTCGGGGGGAATTGAAAATCAATAAAGAAAAAAAAAAGAAACCAAACGTTTTTGTTTTTATTGACGATGGTACGTGAGAGTCTACCTGTGAGCTTCGCGTGTAATTCTGTAATGCGGCTCTCAAAATGAACAGGATATTGTGGTGATTCTTACTCCACTGCTGAGATTTTGAGGAGAGGCTGTTGAATGGGAAATAACTGCATCCTGATTTCTACACCTACTACTAGATCCATACTTGACGGACTACCGAGAAGTGCGCGGTAGATGCTGCTTACTACCGCACCACTTATTATGGTTTCCTCTCTTTCCATTGACTGCTGAAGTATGTTCTGTAATTATCACATTGTCTCCACGGTCGTTACGAGACTATTTGGCGGGGAACTGAAATGTGCTTACCAGATAACCATCTTAATACTGGTTCTTGAAACTTATTAATTTGGCTTTGACAAAATGATTGGCGACTACCTTCAAGGGTGTCCGTGTCTGGTTTCACAGCATTTCCATGTGTCTCTCCTGTGAGAAACAAACCTATGACGACTCGCGCTGCCCTTCTCTGTATATGTGCAATAACCTTTGTTAGGCCTATCTGGAGCAGGTCCCACGCTCTTGAACAGTATTTCAGGATGTATTGTACAAGTAACTTGTGAACGATCTTCTTTGTAGACTGATACTGTTTTCCAAATATCTTTCCAATGAACCGAATTCTACCGTCTGCCATTCCAACGTCCAGGTCTCTATGAGCGTTTTAATCGATATCCCTACAAAATTTTCGATTATCACTTATTGGTATAATAGTCATAGGACAAAACTCTGTTATGGATTTTGCAAATACCACAATTTTAAATTTCTGAATATTAAACGTCTTTGTGAAAATTTTTCCCACTTTGAAACATCACCATGATGTAACTAAATATGTACGCGTCTTTTTTAAACAGTATCTCATTATACAGGGTGAGTCAGGAGGAAGGAAACATTTATTGAGGGGTGATAATACTAGTGACTATGAACAAAAAAGCTTTATACAGGCTTATGCCGTTTTTGGAGTGGTTTCCGAGCTAGAACAGATCGAGGACCATCTTTAACTTCTGTCCGGCCATTTTTAAAGTGTGTGAACCATTTGTAACAATGAAGGTGGCCTAAACACTCATCACCGTAGGCTTCTTGCATCATTTGGTGTGTCTCTGTAAAGGTTTTCTTGGGTTTGATGCAAAATTTAATGCAGACATGTTGCTCCTCTGCCCTCTCGAAAGTCGCGAACTATGTGAGACACGTTCTACTCTAAGTAACAGACATACAACAATGAAACTACCGGCAGTTACACATAAACATAGGCGTGTCCAGGGATGCCAACCGCGTTTCGTTCCAACGTACCATTGGCACGAAATTACGAATGTTCGAAAATTTTTGAACAAACGTGATAAAACAAGAATGAGAAATTCCTTCTTCTTGTCCACTCTGGGCATGCAGACTTCGCTCGTAGGCCAACGCCACAAACAGTAATCTATCTGAGTTAAACCTATTCGCATGTGAGTACTGGTGAAGGAGGACATGCGGCTGACGCCCGTCATTTTCAAACAGCTGCATGTCTGATACGGTAAAGAAAAGGCATAATGTTGATTTGATGTTTTTTGTTCAGAATCGCCATTTTCTCCTCACTCGCCCTGTAGTAACTGTTCGGGATATTTTATGGCGATGAGACCCTTCCCGAATTTAACGATTCCTACTACTTCTCATGGTTAAAATGGCTCTGAGCACTATGGGACTTAACATCTGTGGTCATCAGTCCCCTAGAACTTAGAACTACTTAAACCTAACTAACCTTATGACATCACACACATCCATGCCCGAGGCAGGAGTCGAACCTGCGACCGTAGCGGTCACGCGGTTCCAGACTGAAGCGCCTAGAACCGCGCGGCCACACCGACCGGCCTACTACTTCTCATGTCTACTGACATTAGTATCTACTCGTCTTCCGAGTGTTATGGATATGTATACTGGGACAATACTCCTAGGTCTGCCCCAGTCCTTGCATAGAAAAACTAAAAGAATTTATTGTGTTTTATGCTTATCAGGTGTGTGGTATTCTGCCAGTTAGTATTTCGTGACTTCGGGATTAGGTAATGTGGCGTTGTAATGACCTTTGTGGTATTCTTACAATGACAGCAAATACGCCTGACCTCTTTGAGGACATCCACATGGAAACTGGTATCAGTGACCATGACGCGGTTGTGACAAAAATTATTACCAGAGTACAAAGAACGACTAGAACAAGCAGAAAGATATATATTTTCAGTAAACTAGTTAAGAAATCAATAGAGTCATATCTCAATGAGGAACATGTAGAGAAACTACGACTCAAGTTTAAAAGAATAATTAACCATGCACTGGATAGATATGTACCCAGCAGAACAGATCATAATTGGAGAGAACCTCCGTGGTATACAATGAGTGTAAAGAAACAGAGATTACTGCATAACAGATGTAAAACAAAGCATTAGGTTATATCTAGAGAGATGCTAAATCAAAAGCGTTTGGCTCTCAAGAGAGCAGTGCGTAAAGCCTTCAATGACAAGAACAGCAGAATATTGCCAAATGTTCTTCCACTAAACCCAAAGAAATTCTGCTCGTATAAAGGGTGTTAAATGCACCAAAGTTAAGGGTCCAGTCTCTAACGAATGAGGCAGGTCAAATGATCTTTCACAAAACGAAAGATATTCAGGTCGTATTTAAAGGGTTTTAGTGGCAGCAAAGTTATTGTCCAGTCCCTAGTGGATGAGACAGTAACTGAAGGTAGAAAATCAGAAGCTAGATGCTTATACTAGTTTTCAAATGTTCCTTACTAGAAAAGAACCCTTCAGAACTTCCCCTGTTTAATCCTCGTATCACTAAAACGGGATCTTGAGAAACACCTGAAGTCGTTGAATCTGAAAAAAACTCCAGACTTACTATCAGATTCTATACTGAATTTTCGGCTGAGTTAGTTCTAGTTATAATCTATCACAGATACCACGAAGAAAACACCGTGCCCAGTTCATGAGAAAAAGCACAAAACTACCGTCCAGTGTTCTTGACACCGGTTTCTTGTAGAGTCTTAGAACGTATTCTGAGCTTAAACATGACAAGGTATCTGGAGCAGAATAACCTCCTCCATGCCAACCAACATGGATATCGAAATCATCGATCATGTGAAACGCTATTCGTACTTTTCTCACATGACGTACTGGAAGCTTTGGATCAAGGCAGTCAGGCAGATGCGGTATTTCCTGATTTATGAAAAACGTTTGTCTCAGTACCACACCTACGCCTATTGTCAAAAGTACGATCATATGGGGTATGAAGTGAATATTGTGAGTGAATTGAGAATTTTTGGGTAGGGAGGGGACAAAATGTTACCTTGGATGGAGAGTCATTCTCAGATGCCCAAATAAGTGTGCTGGGAATCTTGCTGTTCATATTGTGTATTAATCGCCTTGCAGACTATATCAACAGCAACTTCAGACTTTTTGCAGATGATGCAGGAAGTACTGTCTGAAACAAGCTGCATAAATATTCAGTCATATCTTGATAAGACTTGTACAAAGACTGGCAACTTTCTTTAAATGTTCAAAATTGAAAGGTTACTCACTTCACAAACAAAAATAAACGGAGTATCCTATGACTATAATATCAATAAGCCATCGTTGCACTCGGCCAACCCATACAAATACCTGGGTGTAGCACTTTGTAGGGATGTGAAATGCAATGGCCACATAGGCCCAGTCGTGGGTAAAGCAGATGGTAGACTTCGGTTTATTGATAGAACACTGGGGAAGTATAATCACCCTACAAAGGAGAGTGCTTGCAAATCGGTCGTACAAACAGTTCTAGAATACTACTTACGTGTGTGAACCCATACCAAATAGGACGAATAGGGGATATTAAAGTATACAGAGAACGGCAGCATGAAGTGTCATAGGTTTCTTTAATCCGTGGGAGAGTGTCACAGAGATACTGAAGGAACTAAACTGGAAAGCTCTTGAAGACAGACGTAAACAATCCCGAGAAAGTCTGTTGACAATGTTTCAAGAACCAGTTTTAAGATATTATTGTAGGAATCTACCGGGATCCCGTAAATAGTGATCATGAGGGTATTATTAGAATAATTACGACACGCGCAGAAGCTTTCAATCATTCTTTTCGCACTTCATACGTGAATGGAATGGGAAGAACCGTAATAACTGCTACAGTGGGACGTACGCTCTGCCACGCACTTCACAGTGGTTTCCAGAGTGAGGCGCACGGCTCGTGTTCATGCCATTTATTGTTTGTCATCTTCTATTACGGTACTCCTGCCTCGTTTTCTTATTCCATTTACTGGCGTCACTAACTTCCTGCCTTACTTGCCCGTGAGCGGCAGCAGCAGCGCGTATCGATAAGCGCGCTGTCGTACCGTCTCTGGAGCGACCGATAGTATTTCCGGGTCGTGTGTCTGGCAGTCAGTTCGGGACGGACCAGCAGTGTAGTCGGGGCGCAGCAGCAGTGGAGTCGGGGACGGAGCGCCGGTGAGGCGCCGACAGCCAGTGCTCGCCGACCGCTGGCGACACACATGAATTGTCCGACGGAGGGAGACTGAAGCGGGACGACCGTTGGTTGGTCGTTCGGTTGTTCGTCTCATCGGCAGACGTATATTTGGTCCTTTCACCGTTTCCGGGCCTGGGCAGTTGGTCGGTCGGCGTGGATCAGCGAGGAAGTCTCCGTGGCGCGTGTCTGGCCCGGGTCTGGCGGCGCCCACGCGGGACTGTTCCCATTGCTAAGAGGTCCGTGGCTCACCGATCCCGGACACGAAGGTTTGGTCTTTACTTAATCTACCAGCCAGCCCCAACCGGTCACGTTGTGTCGTTTGAATTAGTTATCCTGTCGCTTGATCCGTTGACTGACAGTCGGTTGGGTTGTCGTCGGAGCGTGAATGGTTTGCCCGACTGCCTGTCTCACCTAAGCGAGCATTAGTGTTAGAATCCCAGGCCGATCATCGAACATCTGAGCGCACTTGGGTGTACTACTTTTTTTTTATAAGTTCTTTTTGTTTGTACTTGTATAGCTTCTAATCTAACTAGACCTAACTATTCTAAAGACATCTCATCCATGCCCAAGGCAGGATTCGGTTCCAGATTGTAGTGCCTAGAACCACTCGGCCACCCGGCCGGCTTGCTTTTGGGATTACTCTCGTACATACACCAACACATTGAAACTGAAGCACAAAGATTTATATCAACTAAAGAAGATTTACTTGCACTGAGGTGACAGAATTCGTGGGATAGCAACGTGCACAGATACAGACGGTGAGAATATCGCGAGCACAGTGTATAAAACAGCAGTGAATTAGCGGAGCTGTCATTTGTATTCAGGTGATTCCGACATGATTATGGTGAAATGATGGGAATTAAAAGAACTCGAACGTGAAATGGTAGTTGGAGCTAGGCGCATGGGACATTGCAGTTCGGAAATCTTTAGCGAATCCATTATTCCGAGTTCCACAGTGTCAAGGGTGCGCCGAGGGTATCAAATTTCAGACATTATCTCTCATAACGGACAACACAGTAGCCGACGGCCTTCGCTTATCGATCAAAACCAGTGACGCTTGCTTAAAGTTGTCGGTGCTAACAGACAAGCAACACTGCGTGAAATAACCGCTAAAGTCGATGTGGGACAACGACAACCGTATCCGGACTGAAGCGTCTAGAATCGCTCGGTCACAACAGACGGTTTGTATGGCTCCTGGCCGATTATTTTTGTTTAAATCAAGGATGTTTTGCCCTTGAGACGTAAGATTCTTTACGCCTTCAGCCTAATTTAAAGAACTGTTTCACGTAAGACCTTTGACATTTTAAAGGTCTTAATGTTGTTGAATTTTAGGTGTTGGCTTTTCAGCCGATTTTGAATTTGAGTTGTTTTGCTCTTAAGGCCTTCAGTATAGTTCAAATAACTGTATCAGGTGAGGCCTTTGGCATTTTAAAAATTTTAATGTTGGTGAATTTTAAGTGTTGGGCCTTCAGCCAATTTTGAGTTTGAGTTGTTTTGCTCTTAAGGCCTTCCGCCTAAATTAAAGAACTGTTTCACGTAAGGCGTTCGGTATTTAGAAAAATTAATGTTATGGAGTTTTAAGTGTTAGGCTTTCAGCCAATTTGAATTTAACTTGTTTGCTCTTGAAGTGTCTGATTCTTTGGGCCTTCTCCCTAACTGAAGAACTGTTTGAAGATAAGGCTTGCCTTTTAAATTTCTGATTATGCTTGCGTTGTAAGTTATTAGCCTTCAGCCGTTTTTAAGTTAAGTCTCAAAGATTAAAGCTGTGTTTAAAAAGATGTTTTTTGGGCTGTTGTAGTGTTTGATCAAATAATAAAGTTGTATGTTCGAGTGTAACTGACAGTCAGTTATTTTGGCCCCTTCCCACAATTTAAACTACCTGTCCTGTATTGCGGGTTAAGCGGGGCGTTTCACGGACTATAGACGTAGATGTAGAAATTTGCTCTTTCTGTCCGCTTTGTAACAGTGGCAAATTGAGGGGAACGAAATGCGCTAGAAATTCTTGCTGGGAAGGAGCCGTGGGCAGTTAGCCAGGAGGTTCTGCGAGATGAACATCTGTCTTGCGGCCACCTGGCACGCCGCAGCGTTCAGAAGTAGCGGTGCCCTCACACGCGTGTTGTGACTGAAACTCGAGAGGAACGCTCCGTTTCATGTTGCCGCAGTTGTGACACGGACCGTTTCCTGGCAGTTTCCACTGAGACGTCTAGAGATCCACCCGTGTAGCAATAAATGTTTCATCAGTTACGTGCGATACCTTTCTCTTGAATGAAATTTTCACTCCGCAGCGGAGTGTGTACTGATCTGGAAAACAGTACGCGAGGTATTTGCGGATGTAAGGCCTTGAGTCGCGCCTAGGTAGCTTATTCGGTAGATCACTTACCCGCGAAAGGTAAATGTCCCGAGTTCGAGTCCCGGTTCGGCACACAGTCTTAATCTGCCCGTAAGTTTCACCTTTTTCGTGTCCTATCGTGCCTCTACTAAGTCTTTTACGTACAGGGGGACAGTCTGAACTCCGCTTCACCGAATTTATTCATACTGACGGAGTGTACAGGACACGACAAAGCGTTCAACATACGCAAACAGGAAGACGTAACTCTCAAGCGTTTCGAGTAATTTGGGTTTCAAAATTGTAGGCGTATTTGTACAGGGTGATTCAGCTGCCACTTCTGATGAGTTTTATGCAACCCACAACACCTTCAGTTACCACCTACAAGATATCAACATTTCTTGCTCGCTATTTACAAACTGTTTCATGGGCTGGTGCCATTTTTCGGGCTGAACTCAGCCTCGTGGTGATAATTGAGGAGCTACTCGACCGAATAGTAGCGGCTCCGGTCACAGAAAACCATCATAACGACTGGGAGACCAGTGTGCTCACCTCACGCCACTCCTATCCGATTCCTCAGTTGAGGATGACACGGCGGTCGAATGGTCCAGATGGGCCACTTGTGGCCTGAAGATGGAGTGCTTTATGTGCAAACTGTTAGTCCTTGAGAAGAAATTAACAAGATTTTTTTGTAGGAAATTTAATGTAGTTAAATTTTGTGCTGGAATCCGTTCTCCCCAGAGGCTAAAGTTTTCGAATTATCCTAGAGAAACGTATAAAAATGACTTTCAAACGAGTTTTTCTTGACTAAGTGGTAAACTGTAGCCGCCAGCGAAAGGGTACCCCACAACAAAATTTAACTACATTTAATTTTTTATAAAAAGGTCTTATTCAATATTCTATGGGACCAATAGTTTGTGCATAACGAGTTAGATATTATGAAAATCTCGTGGATGGTATTTTAAGATGTTATGGGTTGGAAAAAATCTTCTGGTTTTGTGTTGACAGTTGGATCAGCCTGTATACTTCGTATGGCTGCTAGTATTCAAGGACTCCGCAGCTGCGAGAGTACTCTTTTACTGCCGTAAGAGCAATGTGTCTGCACCAATTTTCGTTGCTGGTACTTTTATCCATTCCCATGTAATTCTATCAGCAGATTTATAATGACTGTGCTAATTATCAGTATCTAATGAATCACTAATTTTTTCATAATTTTTATCCTAAAAGGGAGAAAAATAGTTTTGTAAAAATGTTGGAAGTGGAAAAGGATACATAGGAATTTTCAGTCAAATCACTACAGGAGCAGGAGATTAGTATTTAACATCTCGTCGACTAAGAGATCATTAGAGACTAAGCAAAAGCTCGGATTATGGAACGATGGAGAAAGGAAACAGCTGTGCTCTTTCGAAGGAAACGTCCCGGTATTTGCCTTAAACGATTTAGGGAAACCACTGGAAATCTAAATCAAGATGAGAAATGGCTCTGAGCACTATGGGACTTAACATCTATGGTCATCAGTCCCGTAGAACTTAGAACTTCTTAAACCTAACTAACCTAAGGACATCACACAACACCCAGTCATCACGAGGCAGAGAAAATCCCTGTCCCCGCTGGGAATCGAGCCCGGGAACCCGGGCGCGGGAAGCTACAACGCTACGCACGACCACGAGCTGCGGACTCAGGATGAGAGGACACGGGTTTGAGTCTTCGTTCTACCGCATGCGAATCCAGTGTGCTAACCAATGCGCTGCCCCGCTTTGTCAATTCAGTGCAGTCACTTTATTGATGTTATTGTATTTGAATTAGTGGCTAGGATAACGCGCTACCTTTGGAGCACTCCACGAATCAATATGATACTAATCCCAGAATGATGGAAAACAGTAATTATTGCAACATACAGCACATGTAATGAACGCCGAATTTTTTGCGTGTGCCTCATTTCTTCATTGTATGTATCGCAAAGCAGACTTGGCTTACATTGATAAACGGTTCTGTCACCGCATAATTTCGCTGCGTACCACGCATACCATAGATTGTACTTTTTATTGAATGTTTGTGAGGCCGTCTGTAGAATCTTTGTTCAGTAATTAACGCGCAGTTTTGTAGGCATTTTACAAAGTTCTTCCATTGCCTGTAAAAATAAGTCACAATGCTGTGCCATCGGAGTATATTTTGGAGATACACTCCTGGAAATGGAAAAAAGAACACATTGACACCGGTGTGTCAGACCCACCATACTTGGTCCGGACACTGCGAGAGGGCTGTACAAGCAATGATCACACCCACGGCACAGCGGACACACCAGGAACCGCGGTGTTGGTCGTCGAATGGCGCTAGCTGCGCAGCATTTGTGCACCGCCGCCGTCAGTGTCAGCCAGTTTGCCGTGGCATACGGAGCTCCATCGCAGTCTTTAACACTGGTAGCATGCCGCGACAGCGTGGACGTGAACCGTATGTGCAGTTGACGGACTTTGAGCGAGGGCGTATAGTGGGCATGCGGGAGGCCGGGTGGACGTACCGCCGAATTGCTCAACACGTGGGGCGTGAGGTCTCCACAGTACATCGATGTTGTCGCCAGTGGTCGGCGGAAGGTGCACGTGCCCGTCGACCTGGGACCGGACCGCAGCGACGCACGGATGCATGCCAAGACCGTAGGATCCTACGCAGTGCCGTAGGGGACCGCACCGCCACTTCCCAGCAAATTAGGGACACTGTTGCTCCTGGGGTATCGGCGAGGACCATTCGCAACCGTCTCCATGAAGCTGGGCTACGGTCCCGCACACCGTTAGGCCGTCTTCCGCTCACGCCCCAACATCGTGCAGCCCACCTCCAGCGGTGTCGCGACAGGCGTGAATGGAGGGACGAATGGAGACGTGTCGTCTTCAGCGATGAGAGTCGCTTCTGCCTTGGTGCCAATGATAGTCGTATGCGTGTTTGGCGCCGTGCAGGTGAGAGCCACAATCAGGACTGCATACGACCGAGGCACACAGGGCCAACACCCGGCATCATGGTGTGGGGAGCGATCTCCTACACTGGCCGTACACCACTGGTGATCGTCGAGGGGACACTGAATAGTGCACGGTACATCCAAACCGTCATCGAATCCATCGTTCTACCATTCCTAGACCGGCAAGGGAACTTGCTGTTCCAACAGGACAATGCACGTCCGCATGTATCCCGTGCCACCCAAGGTGCTCTAGAAGGTGTAAGTCAACTACCCTGGCCAGCAAGATCTCCGGATCTGTCCCCCATTGAGCATGTTTGGGACTGGATGAAGCGTCGTCTCACGCGGTCTGCACGTCCAGCACGAACGCTGGTCCAACTGAGGCGCCAGGTGGAAATGGCATGGCAAGCCGTTCCACAGGACTACATCCAGCATCTCTACGATCGTCTCCATGGGAGAATAGCAGCCTGCATTGCTGCGAAAGGTGGATATACACTGTACTAGTGCCGACATTGTGCAGGCTCTGTTGCCTGTGTCTATGTGCCTGTAGTTCTGTCAGTGTGATCATGTGATGTATCTGACCCCAGGAATGTGTCAATAAAGTTTCCCCTTCCTGGGACAATGAATTCACGGTGTTCTTATTTCAATTTCCAGGAGTGTATTACTTTAAAACTGCACGTTCGCCGATCATTTCCCTCTTATAAAGCTTAAGTGAGAATGAAAAGCGGGAACAGCACCCACAATGACATCCTATCCAGAAACTTCTCGCTTACGAAATTAAGCACCTTACTCGCTCGGCTGCGAGCTCTGTGAATACTAGCGACCATACGAAGTATACAAGCACGCTCAAAATTTTCAGACCCGATAACGGTTGCAGTTGTGTATTCCTGTTTACATAATCTAAGTCCTAGTCGTGCCCTATTTGATCCGTTAGTATGAATCAGTGAGGGAAAGTCCGAGGTTCCCTTTTTAGAAATAATTAGTAATCGCTGAAGGGAAAAGCAATCGCTCCTGATTTTTGTTATAGTACCATCGCGACATGTCCGTGAAGTGAAACACTGGAAAAATGAAATAGGAAATCCTGAAGGAATTAGAAATGCCGCTCGGAATTAGCCGAGCGGTCTAGGGGCGCTGCAGTCATGGACTGTGCGGCTGGACCTGGCGGAGGTTCGAGTCCTCCCTCGGTGTTGGGTGTGTGTGTTTGTCCTTAGGATAATTTAGGTTAAGTAGTGTATCAGCTTAGGGACTGATGACCTTAGCAGTTAAGTCCCATAAGATTTCACATACATTTGAACAACAATTGGAAATCCGATTCCCTTGACTATTTTTATTGTCATCGCGAAGTTCACCGCCCGGCTTCTTGTCCATCCCTTCTCGACTTCCGTAACTACATTTTCAGTACAACAAGCGCAGTGTGTTGTTAATACATAGACGAACTGTCGTGCCACACAAGAAGCTCTGTTCTGGTCAAGCTACTCAAACTACTACGGTGGGATCTGGACAGTAAAGACTCCCTAGGCTATAAGGGCGTAGAGAGATGGCCGACTGCGGTCTTCTCTAATCCTTTCAGACGGAATCATTGGCGTTGTCTTTTGAACAAAGCATGTAGTCTTGCTGGGTAGTATGTTCTCTTCACGCTGTGAGGCTGACACAGCCCTGCTTTATGATCGTAATTAATTATGCTGCACGAAGTAACCCATTAAAAAAAGTAAGGGAATGCACATCAGAGTCTGGAATTTACGTAAGAAGTAAAAGGATGCTGACGTTAACATTTCTACGTGTACACCATGTGGTTTCATGTGCTTCAGCCATGAGATTCGAAGACTGTCTGGCAACGAATTTTGTCAACTCTTTACCGTTGCCCAAGTTATATACACTACTGGCCATTAAAATTGCTACACCACGAAGTGACGTGCTACAGACGCGAAATTTAACAGACAGGAAGGAGATGCTGTGATATGCAAATGATTAGCTTTTCAGAGCATTCACACAAGGTTGGCGTCGGTGGCGACACCTACAACGTGCTGACATGAGGAAAGTTTCCAACCGATTTCTCATACACAAACAGCAGTTGACTGGCGTTCCTGGTGAAACGTTGTTGTGATGCGTCGTGTAATGAGGAGAAATGCGTACCATTACCTTTCCGGCTCTGGTAAAGGACGGATTGTAGCCTATCGCGATTGCGGTTTATCGTATCGCGACATTGCCGCTCGCGTTGGTCGAGATCCAATGACTGTTAGCAGAATATGCAATCGATGGGTTCAGGAGGGTAATACGGAACATCCGTGCTGGATCCCAACGGCCTCGTATCACTAGCAGTCGAGATGACAGGCATGTTATCCGCGTGGCTGTAACGGATCGTGCAACCACATCTCGATTCCTGAGTCTACAGATGGGGACGTTTGCAAGACAACAACCATCTACACGAACAGTTCGACGACGTTTGCAGTAGCATAGACTATCAGCTCGTAGACCATGGTTGCGGTTACCCTTGACGTTGCATCACAGACAGGAGCGCCTGCGATGGTGTACTCAACGACGAACCTGGGTGCACGAATGGCAAAACGTCATTTTTTCGGTTGACTCCAGGTTCTGTTTACAGCATGATGATGGTCACATCCGTGTTTGTCGACATCGCAGTGAACGCACATTGGAAGCGTGTATTCGAAAGCGCCATACTGGCGTATCATCCGGCGTCATGGTACGGGGTGCCATTGGTTACACGTCTCGGTCACCTCTTGTTCGCACTGACGGCACTTTGAACAGTGGACGTTACATTTCAGATGTGTTACGACCCGTGGCTCTACCCTTCATTCTATCCCTGAGAAACCCTACAATTCAGCAGGATAATGCACGACCGCATGTTGCAGGTCCTGCACGGGCCTTTCTGGATACAGAAAATGTTCGACTGCTGCCCCGGCCGGCACATTCTCCAGATCTCTCACCAATTGAAAATGTCTGGTCAATGGTGGCCGAGCAACTGGCTGGTCACAATACGCCAGTTACTACTCTTGATGAACTGTGGTATCGTGTTGAAGCCTCATGGGCAGCTGTAGCTGTACACGCCATCCAAGCTCTGTTTGACTCAATGCCCAGGCGCATCAAGGCCGCTATTACTGCCAGAGGTGGTTTTCCTGGGTACTGATTTCTCAGGATCTATGCACAATTGCGTGAAAATGTTATCACACGGCAGTTATAGTATAATATATTTGTCCAATGAATACCCGTTTATCATCTGCATTTCTTCTTGGTGTAGCAGTTTTAATGGCCAGAAGTGTATATTTGCTCTGACTCCCTCGGACCTGCGAAGTCTACCCTCTGTTAAGGAGAGACCAGGTGTTGGAAGCCATTTATGTAAGGTACGGTCGCAGTGGTATGTCGGTCGCTCCATTATGACCATGTCCTACCCACTCAGCGCAAAGGGCAGTGGTCTACTGCCGTGGCACAATGAGTCCGTCCTTCAATAGAGACGTCAGCCCTCTGCAGGGCTGCCTGCACCCTCCAGGTGCCCGTACATTTCCTTTATACGGCCAGCCCCTATTCAATCCCAACTCACTGCTCTGTTACTTTTTCCAGCAGGTGGTTCGTTGCTCCAGTTACAAGCTCCCTTGGCTGTGATCTCCTCTTCTGCCCTTCGTTCTTTCACAGTTTGTACCGGCTATCCCGAACAGAGGGAGTTACTGATTTAATAAAGCTTACAATGAACAAATATGATTCTTATAGGGCCTCTAATAACCTACGAAACTCGGAACTGTAGGTGAATTATTACAGCGACAAACTGTCACATTGCTGTAGCGAGAAGAAAGGATTCAGTCCGTTTGGAATGCTGAAATTTTCTGTCTCCCTTCTATTGCATACTTTTAACCTGCATGATCTAAAGTATTAAGACGTATTGACGTCATCTTAAAATATATATTTATGATAATCAGCTAACCATAACTAGCCTGTTTCTGAACATATGCCGCTAGCTATTGTACTTCTATTGAGTAAATTTGTTTCTTTCTACTACTCTGTGAATTTACTTCATATATGTTAAATAGCTATTCTCATCGCCACTAGGGTATTCAGTGTAACAATATCTCATTGACAACATTTTCGTAAGAACTCTGAATACCTGCGCTAAAGATAAAATAGAGCAAATTCGTTTAAAGATGGTAACGGGACTTGTCTGGCGAAAAAGACAAAAACTGATGATCGTTTCTTAGCAGGAACTTGAAGTTCGATAGCATAAATGGGAAGTACATTAGATTGTTCACTCATTTCATGAAGTACTGTTAATTCTTTTTCACTTTCTCTGAGAAAGGTAATGTCGTCAGCGTAGCTTATCATTAATACCCTTTCACCCTGTATTTTAATCCCACTCTTGAACCTTTCTTTTATTTCTGTTTTGCATTAGGGGCAAAATACTACTTCCGTGTCTGTCACACATTCTAATCACAGAACTTCGTTCTGTGTCTTCCACTTTTAATGCTCGCTCATAGTACTAATAGAAACTGTATATTATTCGTGTTTTTCTCTAGCTTAGTCCTATTTTTTTCAGAACTTCGAACATCTTGCACCATTTCCCATTGCCATACTTTCTATCGTGTTGATAGATTTCTGCCAGTTCTTGCTTCCATTATCAATCACAGCGTCAGAATTGCCTCTTTGGTGCTCTTACGTTTCCGAAGCGGTAAGTGTTCCTCGTATAACAGATCCTCAACTTTCTCTTTGTTTATCACAACATTATTTTTGCTAACGCAGCTTACGTTCGACTCAGTTACTGCCGATTTCACGTCTTGGTGGCATTTCATATCGCTTTGTGTTACTTTCACTAGAGTTCTTTATCTGCTAGTGAGCCCAGAACTGCGTAATTCGTAGAAACCAATAAAAGGCCACCACATGCCTTACTTAGTGAATAATTGCAGGAGATCGTTAACAATCCTCTTGGCCTGCCTCCAGAAGACTCGGTGCAGGGGCGTTGCGATATCTGATGAAATGCATCCTGTTAAAACAGAAAACGCTAACGAGGTGGAGAAGAATGTCTGCAAAATAGTTTCGAGACCTAAAGTAGTGTTACAAAGAGGTACTTGTGAAGCAAGCGATATTAGCGGGGAAAACTTTAAATATAAGTTTATGGGAAATGTAACCTCGTTGTCTTTGATTCAACCTGTTTGGCAATAAGACTGAGTGGAACACATCATTGCAATTAGACAGAACTTACTGCGCAGTTATTGAAGAGAAGCTCGTATAGAGACGTCGCTTGTATTATACAGTTAAGAACAGCAGCATGAGCTTGTCCTAATGAGTACGGATGAAACTAAACCTCAATGAATGAAAGTATCTCCACATTTGTTTCTTTGTTAATTATGACAGATTTAGGACTGAATAGCATATAATCTTCAGATCTCGTACTGAAATGCGCAGTTCGTCAGTAGTGGTAAGAATGAAACATAAAACTATGTAATTCGTGCCACTTTCACTTCTTCTGTTTTAATCGGATCCGTTTCATCACATTTTAAGCTCGTGTTATCTACACATGCATTATTTTATAACTTGTTTGTTGTGTTTAGTTTCCCCTTTTGTTTCAAGTCTGAAGATGGGTGTTATGAACCAAAAGCTATAGTATGACTAAAATTTAGTGGTGGATCATTGACTGCAATTAAAAAGAAAGAAATCTGAACTTCCTGGATGACTGTCCCAATTCGTGATTGTGGCTTGGACATCGTTAGGTGAAACGGTAGCCGATATCAACCATCTGTTTCTTTCTTTCCCCCTGTTAAGACTGCAGGATAAAGAGCTAATTACTGATCCACAGAAATCCTCTCCTTGTGCCACCAGGACTCTATTGAGACCAGGAGTAGCTATCATCTGTGGAAGGAAGGATGGAAGGGAGGAAGGAAGCGAAGTTAGTATTGAACGTCCCACCTACATCAATGTCATTACAGGCTGAGCACAAAATCGGGATGTTTCAAAGATGGGGAAGGAAATCGGCAGCGTTCTTCTCAGAGGAACCATACAGGAATATGTCTGGAGGAGTAGAGAAATCACGGAAAAACGCTGCTATTACATGATTTGCTCTGTGTGCTTCATAAACCATTTCATTATCAGTGTACATTTTATGTAAATGTTTTCACAGAAGATGCTTCTAATCCTAAGAGAGTGAATACCATTGAGAACCTATCAATCGATCGGTTAAACCTTACACCGACAGCGTTACTAAATCAGATCCGAGCTTATTAGAGTACGATCGCATATACTGAGTCACTGCGCTCTTTCCTTGCTAGCTGTCAGATGGCTGTCACCCTGACATTTCAGTCATTTGCTCTAATCAAAAGATAATTTCAGTTCTTAACCTTGTCATGGAGCAAACATGTTCTGCTCCTAATAAGACAGTAACTAGCTGAATTGCAAACAGCGATACAGCGACGACCGAAGATCGACTCGTTGTTGGAGTGAGTCATTCAGAAATGAGTCACCTTGGAACAACCTCGTGGAATTCTGCAGCGTACAGTTTTGTGTACAATAGGGCGACCACAGCCTTACAAGACTAGTCACTCTTGAAAGGGCCGCATGCTGATATTCGGGAAACATGAAAGTCATTAAATGCAGTTAGATAATTGTCGACCAGTCACAACGCCATATGGACCATTTTCTTCTTTTCACCTGGTGAAAACGAGTAGTCCTTTTCTGGAGTGCTTTAGTCCGGTATAATGCGCTTGTTAACAATAACGTAATTAACGCGGTGGAGGGCTGGTTTACTCGTCGTAAACGGTGCCGTATTTGGTCTCAGCAGTTTATGAATTGTTAACAGTTAATTTTTTTATGAGAGTGAAAAACGGACGGTTGTTATAATGCAGTCATAATATGAGAAGAATGGTAAAGCTAAAACAGATTCATTCATCATCCTGCTATGAGATATAGACTCAAACAAAAAAGAAAAGAAAAAAACAAAAAAAATACGCATCACGAAGGAATTATCCGAATGGGACAGAAATTGGTAGATACGCTGGACATGTGCAAAGAAAAAAAAAGTGACTACAATTTCAGGAAAACTAGGATGATTTATTAATTGATAAAGTCAAAAACGCGGTGGTGTCCACCTCAGGACCTCATGCAAGCAGTTATCGGTACTGATAGGGTTATCCAATGTCCTCTTGTGGAATATGGAGCCGAATTCCGTCCAGCTGGTGCGTTTGACCTTCAAAATACCGAGGGACCTGCACATAAGCCTCAAAGTGTTCCCAGCTGGGGAGAGATCCGGTGACCTTGCAGGGTCCTCCCGCCAGCAGGCATTTTTGTTCTAAAGCGCCAACTGGGCAGAATTTGGTACAGTATACCTCAGAATGACATCCAACATCTCTATCAATCAATGTCAAGCGATATAACTGCTTGCATAAAGGAATGGACGTGGACCAGCTCTTTATTGACTTGCTCAGTTTGTGACGCTGTTTTTATTGAACAGATCATCCAGTATTTTCAGAAACTATAATCATTTGCTTGCCTGTACACTTTCCCATTGGGATAATTCCTTCGTCATCCGTCGTTTCTTTTGTCTTAGAGTATATGATAAAACTAAAACGGATTCATCTAACATCCATCTAGATAATATTTGTGACTTTATTGTAATGTAAAGTGAAACACAAACCACATTATCCATGTATTATATATGTATATTTACATATATTTCACATTCAGGAGATCAAAAACAGAATTATTAGTTCCTGAGCTGCTTGGGAAAGTGAGTTGGGAATCTGACAGGTCATATAGTTTATTGAAGACCTGGTAGACAATATTTACAGTAACCTTAGACATTTTCCAGATGATAGTTATGTGAACTGAAGTACAGTCTGAGAAAGGCCACATAAATACAGGGTGGAGGAAATGAAAGTGGCCCAGACTACATAGTCCCAGGGTACAAAGAAACTAACCTGACTATAGCAGGTGTAGAAAGTCACCACCAGCCATCTCTTGACATATTTCGACCACGCTCAGCAAGTTGCTGAAGTCGGGTCGAGGCTGGTCCGCAGGAACTGCTGCCGTCTCTTTCCGAAATGCTCTGCTGCAGTTCTTGAAGACTATGAGGGTTGTTGTGGTACACCTTAGACTTGAGGGCTCCGCACACAGAGTAATCGCTCACTGACAGATCAGGTGAACTGGGTGGCCACCTAGGGCCGCAAGCACACTGAACTCTGCTAACAACTCTGTTAGACACGAAGATTGTTTAAATTTCCTTCAAGGTTAGGCCGGCTGTATGGGCAGTTGCTCCAGCCTGTTGGAAGTGACTGTAAATTTTTCCCTCCTCTGTTAATGCTGTCACAAATTCGCGTCCAGTCATATCTACTCGTCCGGGCCACTTTTATTTGCATATATATAAGATGGTATCTGTTCTTACCGACATATCAGAAAAAACAGATACAATCTTGATATATGTAGCTAAGGCACACCGGCCATTTGACCGTCTTCTTCTTTTCGGATGCACAAACAGTGCCCTAACTCTTACGGGAAGCGGCAGTAAAGCCGCAAGTAATGAGTAAATATAGTGCGGGACAATAAGTTGCGAATATGGGTCTCACGGGAGATGTGCCAGAGATAAGTCCCTGCAGTCGCACTATCCTCTGTGTTCTCGGTGGCTTACATGGATGGAACGTCTGCCATGCAAGCAGAAGATACCGGGTTCGAGTCCCGGTCGGGGCACACATTTTCAACTGTCTCTGTTGACTTATATCAACGCCTGTATGCAGCTAGGGGTATTCATTTCATTGTAACTTGTATTAGCCCCACCATGTATGAAGTAAGATCAGTATCATGCTTCAAGATGGTTTAAAAAATGGGACCTCACTATAAATGGGATCTCGCTATAAATATCCAAAAATGTAAAACTGCGGATCTCAAAAAACGCAGTAGCATAGTGTCTTACGACCACAATGTCAGTGAGCTACAATATGAGTTAGTCAACACATACAAATACCTGGACGTATAATTTATATAAATGTGAGAGGGAATGATCACACAATTAAGTCGTAGGTATCAAGTGGTAGATTTCGGTCCATCGTAAGAATACTAGGGAAACGCTGGAGTCTGCAACGGAGATTGTTTAAACCCGTCCGATTCGTTCCATACTAAAAATGTTCAAATGTGTTTGTATTCCTAAGGGACAAAACTGCTAAGGTCATCGGTCCCTAGACTTACACACTACTTAAACTAACTTATGCTAAGAACAACACACACAGCCATGCCCGAGAGGGGACTCGATCCTCCGGCGGGAGGGGCCGCGCAATCCGTCACATGGCGCCTCAAACCGCGCGGCCACTCCGCTCGGTTCATCCCATACTGCTCAAGTGTATGCGACCCATACCAGATAGATGTAACAGGTGATATTGATCGCATGCAAAGAAGGGCAGCACGTAATTTCCCACGTCTGTTTGATTCAGGGAAGAGTGTTTTGGCATGGCTCAACAGCCAGGTGACGAACTGAACGTCGGCGGCATACGTCTCCCCTTATCCTACCAGGGGAAGTGGACCTACAGTTTAACGTGGAATTCGAAGTTCCTTGCTAATATTCGTGGTTAAACTTTAGCTCTCCTTATCCCGGTATATTACGGATGGTAATCTCTCGTTTCTACAGTTGGGTGAGAGAGATGTCGCGTCCGAAGCCTGAGTGTTGCTTGGGATTGGACGCCAAGTTCGGGAAACAGCCGTCTGGGCTAAGCGAGAGAGAATCTTGAATACATTGTTAAAATTCCCTTCTTACATAAGATAAGACTTGGAATAAGTGCTTGAATGACAAACACTATGAGTGCTTTACAACTTCTGACTTTATTCAGGACAGTATCAACTACCGATATACTCACTCTGAAACAGCTGTACCCACAAAGAGACAGAGTCTTTCAGTATACAGAGACGGTGAGTAACTATTAAGTGAAACTGTCAGTACTAACTGAACCTAAGCCTATGATACGACATGCAGCAAGTCCGTAGCTGAACTGCTGGGATTCCATCAGTTGCGCTTCAGCTGATGCAGAAAACTTCGCTTAGCCCTGTCTGGCTGCTCTCCACGTCTACCCCTGCTGACACTACTACAGGCTTCGTACTCTTACTGCAGTAGACGTCTCGGAGCAGCCTGCTTCCGAGTTTGATTCACTTTTCCCCTTGACCTTTGACCTTCTTCAGTCCGTGACATGGTGTGTTGCCGAAAGTTCCTCACCGTCTCACTGGCTCTAATTGTGCACTATTCTACGGATGCTTAGTGGAAGCAGGAAGGCATCTACTGTTAACCCCATGTCTTAGGCCTCCTATAGGCTCTCCATGACGTACAGGTGCCCCTCCCAAAGACTATCTCCCTTTATCCATCTCTGACCCAGACTCCTTGTCTGCAATTATTACCCGCTTATTTTTATAAAGTTATCGCTGTACGCGACCTGGCGCCTCTGTTCAGTGTGTTTCCCGATGCGTTTAGGAGAACCTGATATTTTATGTAATCTTCCCACAAGGTCTGACCATTGTTGTGCCTAGGCAACCAGAATCCGTTGTCTCGTACCTTTCCCTTTGTTTTGCGATATTGCAGTGCTTTTGCTGTTTTAGAAGTATCATACAGTGCACGCATTTCCGAAATAACGGGCACTGCGGCAACTACGATCATTATGATATACATGAAATTTATTCGGAGCTGCGAATATGGGGAACTATCAGCTGCATAATGAAACGACGACGATAAAAAATTGTCGCGGGCCGGGATTCGAACCCCGATTTCCCGCTTATCGTGCACGATCGCCTTAAAATTAGGTCAGATCCAAACTGACGACTTACGGAAGTTCATGTCTGGCTATGATGTATGCTCGGATAGTCTAATGGTAAGGCTAACGCTCAATATAAGTGGGAAATCCGGGTTCGAGTCCAAGTCCGGCACAAATTTTCTTCGTCGTAATTCCATTATACACCTGATGGTGGGACATATCAGCAACTGCGAATAGATGTATCCCCTTTCTTATGTTACCAGCTTACAAGAATTGGCCGTTTCCCGTGGGTACTACAGTATCCAGAAACCGCAACTTTTCTACGAGTGCGATACTCATTATCTTTTGGCGAAATCTGACGATAATATTTACTATTAACAACAGTCATAATCACGATTTATTTATCAAGGTGACCTGTTTCGACCACTGCTGTGGTCATCTTCAGACCATTGAGTAGGAACCTCTTTCTGTTGGAGAATCAGTGATTTAGGTTAGAATCAGTGATTCTCCAACAGAAAGAGGTTTCTACTCAATGGTCTGAAGATGACCACAGCCGTGGTCGAAACCAGTCACCTTGATAAATAAATCGTGATCAAGACTGTTTTTAATAGTGAATATTTGTAACACATTGATCACTGCCGCTCCCATAATGTATTCAAAATTAGTTGATAATATGACATTTGTCCAAAAAATGCCACCCAGTTAGAGGAAACTTTTCATTATACCCTTGACATGTACTCCGATTCCTCACTGCCTGTAACCCTTATAATACAGGGTGATTCAAAAAGAATACCACAACTTTAGGAATTTAAAACTCTGCAACGACAAAAGGCAGAGCTAAGCACTATCTGTCGGCGAATTAAGGGAGCTATAAAGTTTCATTTAGTTGTACATTTGTTCGCTTGAAGCGCTGTTGACTAGGCGTCAGCGTCAGTTGATGCTAAGATGGCGACCGTTCAACAGAAAGATTTTTGTGTTATTGAGTACGGCAGAAGTGAATCGACGACAGTTGTTCAGCGTGCATTTCGAACGAAGTATGGTGTTAAACCTCCTGATAGGTGGTGTATTAAACGTTGGTATAAACAGTTTACAGAGAATGGGTGTTTGTGCAAAGGGAAAAGTTCTGGACGGCCGAGGACGAGTGATGAAAATGTAGCACGCACCCAGCAAGCATTTGTTCGCAGCCCAGGAAAATCGACTCGCAGAGCTAGCAGAGAGCTGAAAATTCCACAATCAACTGTATGGAGAGTCCTACGAAAAAGGTTACTTATGAAACCTACCGAGGCGATGGATCGGCCGCCAGGCAGCCCGTGACAGAGCACTTCATCACTGGCCTCCAAGAAGCCCTGATCTTACCCCCTGCGATTTTTCCTTATGGGGGTATGTTAAGGATATGGTGTTTCGGCCACCTCTCCCAGCCACCATTGATGATTTGAAACGAGAAATAACAGCAGCTATCCAAACTGTTACGCCTGATATGCTACAGAGAGTGTGGAACGAGTTGGAGTATCGGGTTGATATTGCTCGAGTGTCTGGAGGGGGCCATATTGAACATCTCTGAACTTGTTTTTGAGTGAAAAAAAACCTTTTTAAATACTCTTTGTAATGATGTACAACAGAAGGTTATATTATGTTTCTTTCATTAAATACACATTTTTAAAGTTGTGGTATTCTTTTTGAATCACCCTGTATTTTTCTAATTTTCTTGTTATTGCCAAACTCAAGAGCAAATTTTAATTTAATTTGTTCATTAAAATCGTTGCATAACCTGTATCAGTTGGCCACCATTAACCCATTACGTACATTGCAGGATATTTAAGTGGTAGTGCACATATATCGCTCAGTCGTTAGTAACCACTCGCAGTGGCTTCCCAGTCTTGTGGCTGCACCACTCGTCCCTTGGGTGGCATCTACTTCGCACCGCACTGCAGGCTCCATTCCTGCGGGCCCTGCAGGCGAACCCTTTAGGGCCACGCGCGGCCCTTCAATAGGGCCGCCGCCGCCCTGCAGGGCCGCCACCTCTACGGGGCCACCACCTCTATGGTATCCCCCCCTCCCCTTGCCCCCCCCCCCCCCCCGCCACGCCATGTTATTTTTTCCAGCGAGGTGCTCGCTCGCTGTCATTCTGCGCCCTGCCTGCTCTTCTTCCCTTTCTTTTTTTTTCGCTTTTTCTTTTTAGGCGCAGTCTCTTTTCTTGCAGTCCTCCCGGGCCAGAAATGAAAAGCGGCGTCCATTATTTCTCGCAGTGCCGCGTCACGAGATATTTCAATAGCCGCACACGTCTATGTCACAGTCTCGCGCGACGCTCTGCCCACCTCTGCCGTTCCACCGCGACAAAAGCGACGTCCCTCTCCAAGATATAAAAGTGCGCAGCGGCAGAGACTAGTCACCACGACAGTCCGAAATTAAATTTTTCCTGATATAAAAATAACGTCATAGGAGCAGCCTTTAGGATAGGGAGTGGGGGGCGGGATGGGAGGTGTGCACTTAACCCTTTTCTACTTTTCCCTTCTGCTTTTCTGGTTACATGACAATGAAAATTGTACACAGTACACCTAGCATCAAAATTTACACGATACCGTAAGTTCATTATTACTTTTATCATCATCATCATCATCATCATCATTTAAGACTGATTATGCCTTTCAGTGTTCAGTCTGGAGCATAGTCCCCCTTGTAAAATTCATCCATGATCCCCTATTCAGAGCTATCATTGGTGCCTCTCCTGCTGTTAAGCCTATTACTTCAAAATCATTCTTAACCTCCTACCCTCAACTGCTGAACCCATGAGTCTCTTGGGTAACCTTGCTTCTCCCATACGTGTAACATGATCCCACCGTCTAAGCTTGTTCGCCCTGACTGATACATCTATAGAGTTCATTCCCAGTTTTTCTTTGATTTCCTCATTGTGGACACCCTCCAGCCATTGTTCCCATCTACTAGTACCCGCAATCATCCTAGCTACTTTCATATCCGTAAGCTGAACCTTATTGATAAGGTAACCTGAATCCACCCAGCTTTCGCTCCCATACAACAAAGTTGGTCGAAAGATTGAACGGTGCACAGATAACTTAGTCTTGGTACTGACTTCCTTCTTTCAGAAGAGAGTAGATCGTAGCTGAGCGCTCACTGCATTAGCTTTGCTACACCTCGCTTCCAGTTCTTTCTCTATGTTGCCATCCTGTGAGAAAATGCATCCTAAGTACTTGAAACCGTCCACCTGTTCTAACTTTGTTCCTCCTATTTGGCACTCAATCCGTTTTTCCCACTGACATTACTTTCGTTTTGGAGATGCTAATCTTCATACCATAGTCCTTACATTTCTGATCTAGCTCTGTAATATTACTTTGCAAACTTTCAATCGAATCTGTCATCACAACTAAGTCATCCGCATATGCGAGACTGCTTATTTTGTGCTCACATATCTTAATCTCACCCAGTCAGTCTATTGTTTTCAACATATGATCCATAAATAATATGAACAACAGTGGAGATAGGTTGCAGCCTTGTCTTACCCCTAAAACTACTGTGAACCATGAACTCAGTTTACCGTCTACTCTAACTGCTGCCTGACTATCTATGTAAAGACCTTTAATTGTTTGCAAAATTTTGCCTCCTATTCCATAATGTCGAAGAACAGACAATAACTTCCTCCTAGGAACCCGGTCATATGCCTTTTCTAGATCTATAAAGCATAGATACAATTCCATGTTCCACTCGTAACACTTCTCCATTATTTGCCGTTAGCTAAAGATCTGGTCCTGGTTTTCATCCAATTTGTCCTCAACTAATACTCGCCCTTTCCTTTCAACAATACCTGAGAAGATTTTACCCACAACGCTGAATAAAGAGATACCTCTGCAGTTGTTACAATATTTTCTGTTTCCATGTTTAAAGATTGGTGTGATTACTGCTTTCGTCCAGTCTGATGGAACCTGTCCCGACTCCCACGCCAGTTCAATAATCCTGTGTAGCCATTTAAGACCCTACATTCCGCTGTATTTGATGAGTTCCGACTTAATTTCATCCACCCCAACCGCTTTATTGCACAGCAGTCTATTGACCATTTTCTCCACTTCGTCAAATTTGATCCTATTTCCATCATCATTCCTATCCCATTGTACATCGAACTCTTAAACATTACTGATCGTATATTCACCCACATTGAGCAACTCTTCAAAATATTCTCTCCATCTGCCCAAGGCATCAACAGGATTCACCAGAAGTTTTCCTGACCTGTCCTGAATACTTGTCATTTCCTTCTTACCTCCCTTTCCAAGACTGCTAATTACACTCCAGAATGGTTTTCCAGCAGCTTGTCCCAAAGTCTCCAACCTGTTTCCAAAGTCTTCCCAAGATTTCTTCTTGGATGCTGCCATTATCTGGTTGGCCTTGTTTCTTTCTTCAACATAACTTTCTCTGTCTACCTGAGTTCCAGTATGCAGCCATTTTTGATACGCCATCTTTTTCCTTTTACGGGCTGCCTTGACTGTGTCATTCCACCAAGCTGTTTGCTTCATCCTACCTTTACACACTACTATTCCAAGACATTCTTTAGCCACTTCTAGTACTGTGTCCCTGTACCTTGTCCATTCCTTTTCCAATGACTGTAATTGAGTACATTCAACTAACTGATATCTTTCTGAGATCACTGTTATGTACTTGTGCCTGATTTCCTTATCCGGAAGTTTCTCCACACTTATCCTCCTACATATGGACCTGCCCTCCCGCACTTTCGGCCTCACAATCCCAATTTCACTGCAGATTAAATAATGATCAGTGTCATCAAAGAATCCCCTGAATACACGTGTGTCCCTCACAGCCTTCCTGAATGACTGTTCTGTTAATATATAGTCAATGACAGATCTGGTTCCCCTGCCTTCCCAAATATACCGGTGAATGTTCGTATGTTTAAAAAAGGAGTTTGTGATTACTAAGCCCATATTGGCACAGAAATCCATTCGTTTGCCGAGTCGTATCTTAGGGGTCCCTGGTTTGTCAATTAGAGGTGGGACTCCGTCACCTCCAAAGGTCCGAGGCATTTTGCTCTGATTGTTGCGAGCATCATATTTAAAGTACCAGGGAAGCAGGTTGCTAGCCTTACTTACCCCGGGTTCCATTGAGTCTTACTCCTAACGGTTGAGGGACTAACCGGTGGATTTGTTAGTCTTTGCCATCTGAGCACAAAGGTCACCACGACTCAGAATACGTCCGAGATGCCCAACCTTATTCCAGAGTAACTGGTATCCCGACTATCAGGACCACTTACTTGGCCACTCATACGTTGCCCGTGGTTCATGAACTAGGACATGATAATAGGAACCCACACCCTGAACCACTATCACTATTATGATGTATTAAAATTGTATTCAACAAAATGTTGCAAATGAAGAAAAATGATGTTTGCACCAGGCCTGGGTCGAAATCCTATTCTTATGGGACAAAATTCCACACAAAAAGAAGTTATTATAATGAACTATAGGAGAGTTACCGTATTCGTCAGGTACTGCCGTTATTAACTTATGTAACGGTTTACTGCATCGAATTCAGCCCCGCCATCACAATCATCATCTTTCCCTCCATCATCCAGATCGCATTAAACATCAAACCATGACATTAACATATCTAGAATTTAAGTACAAAACATTTTAACACAATAAAACACATTGTGTTATTATTATTAGGCGTTTTCTTGCACACTTTTCTGCAGCTTTCCCGGTACAGCCTATATTCGTGTTTCGTGTTCATTATAAACTCGATGGGGCGGAAAAATGTATTTAGATTGCAACGTGTTGAAGTTGCTGAATAGGAGTTCTATTTGTGCTTTATTGATCTCCGTTATCCTCTAGATATGGATTTTCTCCGGTTGTTTCGAACTAAAATTATGAAAGTGCGAGTCCAGTCTTCAGCTGCCACTTGGGTTTCAGAATTAAACAGGTAGTTTACGCCATCACTTTTAGCAAACTGATATCGTAAGTGAAGGGAGTATTTAAACATAAGGCCATATAACATAATATTCAGACTGATACAGTGCTTTGCCAAATTAGTTTTCTCTGTCTCAGGAGACACTTTCTTGCAGCGACCCAAGGATGTTACTCCATAGCCTTGTTTAAGCCTTTCACCTAACGTGGATTCATTACATCCAAGCACTTTAGCTATATTTCTGTTCTAAGATCGATTTTCCGTTGGCTTCTTAGCCTCCTCTAACATTTTAGAAGACAACGGCATGAAAGACGTTTTTCTCTCATAGATTCTCTTAACCCGTTTGATACCAAGATGGTTTGCCATTAAAATCTTTTAGTAATTTGTCTTTAAATCTTATGTCTGGAGTGTAGATAAACCATAAATACCACTTTCATGATTGTAACAATATATTTACTACAAAAAATGGAAGTAACAAAAATGGAACAGTGGTAACGAGAAGTAGCAGGTACCGTTCATACAATACTGTGAGAAACGAATGTAAATTCAGTTTAACATAAAATCGAACAAGATGTATTCATACTGAATCAGTCTATATGGAATAGCGAACTGTAAACGAAGGTCCATTAAATATGTTAAACAAAATGACGCGTTCAGTATTAAAACCGTAGAAAGGCAGACTTTCTGGGACAAACGTACGTATACGGACACTTTCCCAGATGGCGAAGAGTTCTCAGGCTTCCAGCCGGGTGGCGGTGTCTTCAAACTGCGACGTTTCGACGAGTGACATACTCATCATCTTCTGGCGAAAATGATGAGTATGTCACTCGTCGAAACGTCGCAGTTTGAAGACACCGCCACCCGGCTGGAAGCCCGAGAACTCTTCGCCAGCTGTATACGCCGGGAAAGCATACATTCACACTTTCCCAGATATTTCATACGATCTTTGGCCCTTTTTAATTTCTGAACTTCTGGTATCAGGTGCCATAAGTGCCAACTTTTTGAACTAATAATAAGCTTAAGGTGTGAGTTAGGCTATGTGCTTACGTATGACGTATTGGTAATTCTTTGGGATCTTCTTATAGCAGATAGCTATCAGTTACATGGTAAACACTTAATCGAAAGTTCCAAGAAAAAAAAAAAAATTCACCTCACATCTCGAAAGGTTCAAAGTGCAAACTACTAACACAACACATCTCACTCCTCCCCTAACTGAAGATGCACGGCTGCCACACAACACTTACAAACAGAAAAAAATTCGATTCGGATCTTTGCCCCGTGCGCACTTTTGCTGTCGCCTGCATTAATGACAACCAATCACTATACGATTTCAGTCAAGTGTTGAAAGTTTTTAAAACTGAAAAAAGTCATTCCTGAGCGCTATACAATATTTGTTGGCAATGGAATGGTACCCGGTTTTGGTCAAAATGTGACTATCTTCAGATTACATTACCCCATGATGGAAGGCTATGGCAGTGAGCGGACAGGAATCGTGGATCCACGAAAGTCAGTCGCCACTGCTTGCCATCATGGTGTAATACGGTCTGAAGATGGTCACATTTTGACCGAAATTGTTACCATCTATACAAATAAAAATAAAAAGCATTTCGTTGGTAACTGGGAACGATTTGACAATTTTTTCAAACAAATGTTCGTAATACTACGAATAAGATCTTAAGAGCAACAAAAATTACAGAAGGTACTCGAAAAATGGAAAATTCAGTAAAACATGAAAATGTTTTTCTGCTGTGCGATTTTTGTGTGAACTCGAGACCATAACTCACAATTGGAACTATGGCTATGCGTAATTCCTCTTTATTTTTTGCCTGTTATGGACATAGAAAAGTTTTCAGGGAAAAAAATCGGGACAATTGCAAAGGAAAGTTCGAAAAATCAGAAAAAATTAAAAAAATGATAATTGTTGTGTTTCATAACTGACAATAGGAACACTTTATTTGGTTGCTTCTTTTTTGTTGTTGTACGTTATGCTCCCGCGATGGAAATAATGTTGTGGTATTGATTTGCATTGCTGACTTTGATGTGGTACGGTGATCTCTGGACAAAACGGCAATAATACAGTTTACTATACACCCTATACATCTTCTCTCTCTCTCTCTCTCTCTCTCTCTCTCTCTCTCTATATATATATATATATATATATATATATATATATGTGTGTGTGTGTGTGTCTAACTCCATCACTCTTTCAGCATTATTACTCTCTGCTTGCCAGCCGGCCGTGTGGCCGAGAGGTTCTAGGCGCTTCAGTCTGGAACCGCGCGACTGCTCTACTTGCCACCTCAAATTGCGTAGAAGTTCCGTATTCAAGAGACGTGGGGTAGCATTTCAGTGCGGGAAATGATCTGACCCCATAACCGCTACATTAAATTGATGCTGCTTTATCAATCCATAGAGGTCGTAGGGAGCCAAGAGCTACTTGTATTACACTAAGTGTCTTCTGTGTTGGATATGAAATACGATTTAGTCGCCTATGCCAGTTGTATTCCATCGACTAACCTCAGTTCTGTTCGAGAGAGTGTCTTCAGAGAAAAAAACGTGCAAAAACTGCTCAAGTGTAGCTTACTGTTTATATTTTGTTGTGAGTCATTTATGGCCATGACATTTGTGAGATGCACCGGCATTTACATTTTTACTATAAATTGCAGCCACGTGTGTTCGTTTCCTTTGATGTTCAGTACTCGAGAGTTGCATCATATATTCTCAGCTTGGCATTACTTAACGTGACATCAGCATCATATGTAAGAGGGAGAAGCGTGGTACGCGAGCATATTCGCTGCTTGTAGGTTTCTGAATCATTTACATAATTTTTTCGCGGAAAATACCTGTCTTAGAACGTCTTCCATGTAAAAACGAGAGGCTGTGTAGCGTATTCCTGCTAACCTAACAACGACATTTCAGAAGGCACTGTTTGTCTGTGCGCCCTCTAATTTTCAGCAATTCCGTCAACTCAGAGGTCCAGTGGTACAGAGCTTAATTGTACTAATAAAAATGTTTTTCGTATGGACTCATACATCTTTTCATGGCTATCCATTACATAGCGCGCGCGTCACACACACACACACACACACACACACACACACACGCACACACACACATACACACACACACACACACACACACACACACACACACACACACACACACACACACAGGCCGTGCGGTTCTAGGCGCTTCAGTCTGGATCCGCGTGGCCGCCACGGTCGCAGGTTCGAATCCTGCCTCGGGCATGGAAGGGTGTGATGTTCTTAGGTTAGTTAGGTTTAAGTAGTTTTAAGTTTTAGGGGACTGATGACCACAGATGTTGAGTCCCATAGTGCTTAGAGCCATTTGAACCATTCTTTTGAACCACACACAAACACACACGAACAGCCGTCAGCAGTGTCCAAATCACTCTGACAGAGAAACGTTGCATATCATAACACGAAATTAAAAACATTACAGTACCTCTTCCTTCTACCTTTATATTCTGAAAACCACTGTCAAGTGCATTACAGACGGTACTTCATATTGTAGGTCGTATTATGTTACCTCAACATTCATATTACATATTTAGCTCGGCAAAATTATTAATAAATGCTTCTGTGCGCGTCATAAAGTAAGCGTACATTTTTAAACTGGTATAAACATGCGTATTCAAATACAGAGATATATAATCAGGAAGCGCTGCGGTTGGCAACGGCTATATAAGATAACAAGGGCCTGGAGCAGTCGTTGCTGCAATGGCAGGTTGTCAAGATTTAACTGCGTTTCAACGTGGTGTTATAGTCGGCGCACGAGCGATGGCACACAGCACCTCCAAGGTAGCGATGATGTGGGGATTTTCTCGTACGACCATTTCACGAGTGTACCGTCAATATACACTCCTGGAAATTGAAATAAGAACACCGTGAATTCATTGTCCCAGGAAGGGGAAACTTTATTGACACATTCCTGGGGTCAGATACATCACATGATCACACTGACAGAACCACAGCCACATAGACACAGGCAACAGAGCATGCACAATGTCGGCACTAGTACAGTGTATATCCACCTTTCGCAGCAATGCAGGCTGCTATTCTCCCATGGAGACGATCGTAGAGATGCTGGATGTAGTCCTATGGAACGTCTTGCCATGCCATTTCCACCTGGTGCCTCAGTTGGACCAGCATTCGTGCTGGACGTGCAGACCACGTGAGACGACTCTTCATCCAGTCCCAAACATGCTCAATGGGGGACAGATCCGGAGATCTTGCTGGCCAGGGTAGTTGACTTACACCTTCTAGATCACGTTGGGTGGCACGGGATACATGCGGACATGCATTGTCCTGTTGGAACAGCAAGTTCCCTTGCCGGTCTAGGAATGGTAGAACGATGGGTTCGATGACGGTTTGGATGTACCGCGCACTATTCAGTGTCCCCTCGACGATCACCAGTGGTGTACGGCCAGTGTAGGAGATCGCTCCCCACACCATGATGCCGGGTGTTGGCCCTGTGTGCCTCGGTCGTATGCAGTCCTGATTGTGGCGCTCACCTGCACGGCGCCAAACACGCATACGACCATCATTGGCACCAAGGCAGAAGCGACTCTCATCGCTGAAGACGACACGTCTCCATTCGTCCCTCCATTCACGCCTGTCGCGACACCACTGGAGGCGGGCTGCATGATGTTGGGGCGTGAGCGGAAGACGGCCTAACAGTGTGCGGGACCGTAGCCCAGCTTCACGGAGACGGTTGCGAATGGTCCTCGCCGATACCCCAGGAGCAACAGTGTCCCTAATTTGCTGGGAAGTGGCGGTGCGGTCCCCTACGGCACTGTGTAGGATCCTACGGTCTTGGCGTGCATCCGTGCGTCGCTGCGGTCCGGTCCCAGGTCGACGGGCACGTGCACCTTCCGCCGACCACTGGCGACAACATCGATGTACTGTGGAGACCTCACGCCCCACGTGTTGAGCAATTCGGCGGTATGTCCACCCGGCCTCCCGCATGCCCACTATACGCCCTCGCTCAAAGTCCGTCAACTGCACATATGGTTCACGTCCATGCTGTCGCGGCATGCTACCAGTGTTAAAGACTGCGATGGAGCTCCGTATGCCACGGCAAACTGGCTGACACTGACGGCGGCGGTGCACAAATGCTGCGCAGCTAGCGCCATTCAACGGCCAACACCGCGGTTCCTGGTGTGTCCGCTGTGCCGTGCGTGTGATCATTGCTTGTACAGCCCTCTCACAGTGTCCGGAGCAAGTATGGTGTGTCTGACACATCGGTGTCAATGTGTTCTTTTTTCCATTTCCAGGAGTGTATATCATGAATCAGGTAAAACATCAAATCTCCGACATCGCTGAGGGCGGGTAAAGACCCTGAAAGAACGGGAGCAAAGACGACTGATAAGAATATTTCAGCGTGACAGAAGTGCAACCCCTACGCAGATTGGTGCAGGTTTCAATGCTGGGCCGTTAAAAAGTGTCATCGTGCAAACCATTGAACGAAACACCGTCGATATGGGCTTTTGGGGCCAAAGGCCCAATCTTGTACCCTTGGTGCCTGCACGACGCAAAGCCTTACGCCTCGGCCCGTCCGACATTGGACTGTTGATGACAGGAAGAATGTTGCCTGGTCGGACTACTCTCGTTTCTAATTCTGGCTAGTGGATGGACGTGTACTGGTATGGATACAGCCTCATGAATCCATGGGCCCTGCATGTCAGCAGGCGACTGATCAAGCTGGTGGAGGCTCTGTAATGGTGCAGTTGGAGTGATATGGGGCCCCTGATACGTCTAGATACTACTCTGACAAGTGACACGTACGTAGGCATTCTGTCTGATCAGCTGCATCTGTTCATGTTCTTTGTGCATTCCGACGGATATGGGCAGTTCGAGCAGAACATTGCGACAACCCATACTTCCAGAATTGCTACAGAGTGGCTCCAGAAACACAACTCTGAGTTTAAACACTTCCGCTGGCCACCAGATTCCCCAAACATGAACATTATTGAGCATATCTGGAACCCCATCAACGTACTGTTCACTAGAGATATCGGACCCCTCGTACTGTTAGGGATTTAAGGATATCCCTGCAGAGTTCATGGTGTCATTTCCCTCCACCATTACTTCAGACATTAGTCGAGTCCATGACACGTTGTGTTGCGGCACTTCTACATGCTCGCGGGGGTCCTGCACTATATTAGAGAGGTGTACCAGTTTCTTTGGCTCTTCTGTGTGTTTATGAAGTGGTTTTCCACGCTAGATTTTCTAGAATAAATTTGTAATGCTGTCTGTGAAAATTATTTTCGTTTCGTTCTATCACGTCAGGATTTTTCACTTGGTAAGATCTCATATTTTAAATTTTAGCTAATCGAGGCACAAATTTAAAAAAGAAGGTCTGTTACTGTCACTGTCAACGTTTTTTATTGATTGTTTTCTTTTTCTTATAAAGAAGTTCTACAAACAATCGTCTTAACAGTAGTCTGAGTACCAGAACTACATTTCGTTTAATATCAAAACATCCCCATTTTTACTTCCTTAGAGAACATCCATTTTTACTGTCTATCTTCGTCAGACAATAATAATAATAATAATAATAATAATATTAATAATAAGAATAGGCCTCCGGTATGTTCTGCCAGTCGTAAAAGGCGTCGAAAGGAACAAACCACTAATAGGGCTAACCCCCCTTTTAGTGTGATTACTTGGTTCCGGACAGAACTAAAGAAGCCTCGGACAAGCGCCGTCATGGTCGGGGACGACGCTTGAACCCTATGCCCGCCCACAATGGTAACGACACTGCTAGCCAACTGGAAAAGGATTTAAATCCGAATAGAGGTGTTTTGCAGGATATGCTTCCTGCAACCACCCTAGAAGGAAAACAAAGACAGAGGATGAGATGGTCAGATGAAGTTAATCGACACCTCATGTTCTGTTATTACCAAGCAACAAACCTAGGAACCAACACAACTGGATACAGATCACAAGTATACACAACATTTATTACCAGATACCCAGAATTAAAATTTTTAACAGAACAACGACTAGCTGATCAGATCCGTGTAATAATCAAAAATAACAGGATACCCCAGTCAGAATTAGAAAACATCAAACAACAAGTACAACAAATACTGGAACAAAATAATGTGCAATCAGAAGAGGAAGAAAACACAGTAATGGACTCAAACATCCCAGAGCAAACAAACAAAGACCAACACGCATCAATTAAACAATCAGAGGAAAACGAAATCTTAAGACAGCCACCAGAACAAGCACAAATAGAACACGAAGAGAGACACGTGTTAGATATAGAAGAGAAATTTCAGCTGACATATATAGAATACAAAGACACAAATACAGACATTAGACCATTCTTGCATAGACCGCCAAATAACCCACAAGTCGAAACAACAATAAAAACTATCAACACAATCATACACAACAAAATAAATGAAAACACAACTATGGAAGAGTTACAACTACTGGTTTATATAGGAGCACTCACTACACTAAATATACACACTAGGCAGAGATCAGAACAAACCAACACACAGAAGAAACCCACAAAACCAGCATGGCAACACAGGTTACAGATCAGAATAGAAAAACTGAGAAAAGACATCGGACAGCTAACACAATTTATAAGAAATGAAATATCAGACAAAAAACGAAAAAGGTTAGGTAAAATCTCACAACAAGAAGCAATAGAGCAATTAGATGAAAAAAAGCAGAAATTGCAAGCATTGGCCAAACGACTTAGAAGATACAAAAAAAGTGAAAATAGAAGGAAACAAAACCAAACATTCAACACAAACCAAAAGAGATTTTACCAAACAATGGATAACACACACATTAAAATAGACAATCCACCAAACATAACAGACATGGAACACTTCTGGAGCAGCATATGGTCAAACCCGGTACAACATAACAGGCATGCACGGTGGATACAAGCAGAAACAGACACATACAAGATGATACCACAAATGCCTGAAGTGATAATTTTGCAACATGAAGTCACCCAAGCAATTATTTCTACACACAATTGGAAAGCTCCTGGAAATGATAAAATAGCAAATTACTGGCTAAAGAAGTTCACCTCAACACATTCACATCTAACTAAATTATTTAACAGTTACATTGCAGACCCATACACATTCCCTGATACACTTGCACATGGAATAACCTATCTGAAACCTAAAGATCAAGCAGACACAGCAAACCCAGCTAAATATCGCCCCATAACATGCCTACCAACAATATACAAAATATTAACTTCAGTCATCACACAGAAATTAATGACACATACAACACAGAACAAAATTATAAATGAAGAACAAAAAGGCTGCTGCAAAGGAGCACGAGGATGTAAAGAGCAACTGATAATAGATACAGAGGTGACATATCAAGCTAAAACTAAACAAAGGTCCCTACACTACGCATACATTGATTACCAAAAAGCCTTTGATAGTGTACCCCACTCATGGTTACTACAGATTTTGGAAATATACAAAGTAGATCCTAAATTGATACAGTTTCTAAACACAGTAATGAAAAATTGGAAAACCACACTTAATATCCAAACAAATTCAGATAACATCACATCACAGCCAATACAGATTAAGCGTGGAATATACCAAGGAGACTCATTAAGTCCTTTCTGGTTCTGTCTTGCTCTGAACCCACTATCCAACATGCTAGATAATACAAATTATGGATACAATATTACTGGAACATACCCACACAAAATCACACATTTGCTATACATGGATGATCTAAAACTACTGGCAGCAACAAATCAACAACTCAACCAATTACTAAAGATAACAGAAGTATTCAGCAATGATATAAATATGTCTTTTGGAACAGACAAATGTAAGAAAAATAGCATAGTCAAGGGCAAACACACTAAACAAGAAGATTACATATTGGATAACCACAGCGACTGCATAGAAGCGATGGAAAAAACAGATGCCTATAAATACCTAGGATACAGACAAAAAATAGGAATAGATAATACAAATATTAAAGAAGAACTAAAAGAAAAATATAGACAAAGACTAACAAAAATACTGAAAACAGAATTGACAGCAAGAAACAAGACAAAAGCTATAAATACTTATGCTATACCAGTATTGACCTACTCATTTGGAGTAGTGAAATGGAGTGACACAGACCTAGAAGCACTCAATACACTTACACGATCACAATGCCACAAATATAGAATACATCACATACATTCAGCAACAGAAAGATTCACATTAAGCAGAAAGGAAGGTGGAAGGGGATTTATAGATATAAAAAACCTACATTATGGACAGGTAGACAATTTAAGAAAATTCTTTCTAGAACGAGCAGAAACTAGCAAAATACACAAAGCAATCACTCATATAAATACATCAGCTACACCATTGCAATTTCATAACCACTTCTACAACCCTTTAGATCACATAACATCAACAGATACAAAGAAAGTAAATTGGAAAAAGAAAACACTACACGGCAAGCACCCGTATCATCTAACACAGCCACACATAGATCAAGACGCATCCAACACATGACTAAGAAACGGCAATATATACAGTGAGACGGAAGGATTCATGATCGCAATACAGGATCAAACAATAAACACCAGATATTACAGCATGCATATTATTAAAGATCCCAATACCACAACAGATAAATGCAGACTTTGCAAACAACAAATAGAAACAGTAGATCACATCAGAAGCGGATGTACAATACTAGCAAATACAGAATACCCCAGAAGACATGACAATGTAGCAAAAATAATACATCAACAACTTGCCTAAAAACATAAACTAATAAAACAACACGTTCCCACATACAAGTATGCACCACAAAATGTACTGGAGAATGATGAATATAAATTATACTGGAACAGAACGATTATAACAGATAAAACAACAACACATAACAAACCTGACATCATACTCACCAATAAAAAGAAGAAATTAACACAACTAATTGAAATATCCATACCCAACACAACAAATATACAGAAGAAAACAGGAGAAAAAATTGAAAAATACATCCAACTGGCTGAGGAAGTCAAGGACATGTGGCATCAGGATAAAGTCGACATTATCCCAATTATACTATCAACTACAGGAGTCATACCTCACAATATTCACCAGTACATCAATGCAATACAGCTACATCCAAACATATAAATACAACTACAAAAATCTGTAATTATTGATACATGTTCAATTACCCGAAAGTTCCTAAATGCAATATAACATATACCATACAGTCACAAGGAAGTCACGCTTGACCGAGGTCCGCGTCACGTTCCATTTTTAACCAGACTTAAGTCTGAGAAAAAAAAGTCAATAATAATAATAACACTAATAATAATAATATTAATACTAATAACTGGATATTTTACATTCATTCTGTCTTCCCTGCTATGTCACATTCATTTCGGTATCATCTTAGGGGAAGCATTGTCATTCTACTTCACTAGAATGTCTCACAATTCCCATACTTAAGTGTGTGGGAAGTGCATACGTGCACTTACGCTGCAGGCGAACTTCTTGAAATTTTCGGGAGTGGTTCTGACAATATACTTGTAGTTTCTATGTTTTTTGTTCCCTAAGAGATATTATTAACACGTCTGTGATATTATTAACATATCTCTCCAGGCATATTTTTTCCCTATCATTAATTTTTCTCTAAAATTAATTACACTACTGGCCATTAAAATGGTTACACCAAGAACAAATGCAGATGATAAACGGATCTTGATTAGACAAATATATTATACTATCAGTGACATGTGATACATTTTCACGCAGTTTGGGTGCATAGATCCTGAGAAATCAGTACCCATAACAACCATCTCTTGCCGTAATAACGGCCTTCATACGCCTGGGCATTGAGTCAAACAGAGCTTGGATGGCGTGTACAGGTACAGCTGCCCAAGGAGCTTCAACACGATACCACAGTTCAGCAAGAGTAGTGACTGGGGTATTGTGACGAGCCAGCTGCTCGGCCACCATTCAACAGACGTTTTCAGATGGTGAGAGATCTGGAGAATGTGCTGGCCAGGACAGCAGTCGAACATTTTCTGTATCCAGAAAGGCCCGTACAAGACCTGCAACATGCGGTCGTGCATTATCCTACTGAAATGTAGGGTTTCAAAGGGATCGAATGAAGGGTAGAGCGACGGGTCGTAACACATCTAAAATGTAACTTCCACTGTTCAAAGTGCCATCAATGCGAACAAGAGGTGACCGAAACGTGTAACCAATGGCACCCCATACCATCACGCCGGGTGATACGCCAGTATGGCGATGACGAATACACGCTTCCAATGTGCGTTCACCGCGACGTCGCCAAACACGAATGCGACCATCATGATGCTGTAAACACAACCTGGATTCATCCGAAAAAATTCCATATTCTGCTAACAGTCATTGGATCTCGACCAACGGGAGCAGCAATGTCGCGATACGATAAACCACAATCGCGATAGGCTACAATCCGACGTTTGTCTAAGTCTGAAACGTGAAGATACGCATTTCTTCTCCTTGCACAAGGCATCACAACGACGTTTCACCAGGCAACGCCGGTCAACTGCTGTTTTTGAATGTGAAATCTATTGGAAACTTTCCTCATGTCAGCATGTTGTACGTGTCACCACCGGCACTAACGTTGTGTGAATGCTCTGAAAAGCTAATCATTTGCATATCACAGAATCTTCTTCCTGTCGGTTAAATTTCGCGTCTGTAGCACGTCATCTTCGTGGTGTAGAAATTTTAATGGACAATAGTGTACACTCCTGGAAATTGAAATAAGAACACCGTGAATTCATTGTCCCAGGAAGGGGAAACTTTATTGACACATTCCTGGGGTCAGATACATCACATGATCACACTGACAGAACCACAGGCACATAGACACAGGCAACAGAGCATGCACAATGTCGGCACTAGTACAGTGTATATCCACCTTTCGCAGCGATGCAGGCTGCTATTCTCCCATGGAGACGATCGTAGAGATGCTGGATGTAGTCCTGTGGAACGGCTTGCCATGCCATTTCCACCTGGCGCCTCAGTTGGACCAGCGTTCGTGCTGGACGTGCAGACCGCGTGAGACGACGCTTCATCCAGTCCCAAACATGCTCAATGGGTGACACATCCGGAGATCTTGCTGGCCAGGGTAGTTGACTTACACCTTCTAGAGCACGTTGGGTGGCACGGGATACATGCGGACGTGCATTGTCCTGTTGGAACAGCAAGTTCCCTTGCCGGTCTAGGAATGGTAGAACGATGGGTTCGATGACGGTTTGGATGTACCGTGCACTATTCAGTGTCCCCTCGACGATCACCAGTGGTGTACGGCCAGTGTAGGAGATCGCTCCCCACACCATGATGCCGGGTGTTGGCCCTGTGTGCCTCGGTCGTATGCAGTCCTGATTGTGGCGCTCACCTGCACGGCGCCAAACACGCATACGACCATCATTGGCACCAAGGCAGAAGCGACTCTCATCGCTGAAGACGACACGTCTCCATTCGTCCCTCCATTCACGCCTGTCGCGACACCACTGGAGGCGGGCTGCACGATGTTGGGGCGTGAGTGGAAGACGGCCTAACGGTGTGCGGGACCGTAGCCCAGCTTCATGGAGACGGTTGCGAATGGTCCTCGCCGATACCCCAGGAGCAACAGTGTCCCTAATTTGCTGGGAAGTGGCGGTGCGGTCCCCTACGGCACTGCGTAGGATCCTACGGTCTTGGCGTGCATCCGTGCGTCGCTGCGGTCCGGTCCCAGGTCGACGGGCACGTGCACCTTCCGCCGACCACTGGCGACAACATCGATGTACTGTGGAGACCTCACGCCCCACGTGTTGAGCAATTCGGTGGTACGTCCACCCGGCCTCCCGCATGCCCACTATACGCCCTCGCTCAAAGTCCGTCAACTGCACATACGGTTCACGTCCACGCTGTCGCGGCATGCTACCAGTGTTAAAGACTGCGATGGAGCTCCGTATGCCACGGCAAACTGGCTGACACTGACGGCGGCGGTACACAAATGCTGCGCAGCTAGCGCCATTCGACGGCCAACACCGCGGTTCCTGGTGTGTCCGCTGTGCCGTGCGTGTGATCATTGCTTGTACAGCCCTCTCGCAGTGTCCGGAGCAAGTATGGTGGGTCTGACACACCGGTGTCAATGTGTTCTTTTTTCCATTTCCAGGAGTGTATTTCTTCATCAGATTAATAATTTGAGGAGCAACAAAAATTTTTGATTTCATTTATTCTTGATTCATTAAGAGATTTTTTTTTTTAAGAGAATATACATCTTGTGGAAGAGCTCTCACAATGGTCCCATTCAGAACAAGAGGTCAAGGATACCGCACAGAATTCTTAGTGCTACAAGCAAAACCGATTCAAGCATCATTCACCTAAGAAGTGGTGGGCGTTTTTGGGGAGTCATCTTGTTTTACCAATAAAATTCCCGTAAGTACAAATAAAACACCTTTTAAGTCTGTGCGTGATAGAGGAACGCTCGTTACAGTTTCGATCTCGCGAAAACGTTATTTAGGGTCACATAAATCATATTACTATCATGCAGCGGTGTGTAATTAATCTCATTAAGAAAGTCCTTAAAGAGGGATTCATAAAGTGGTTGTGCAATATTTTTAGATTCATCATACTGTTGTCTGTAACTTAGCCTAAGTATTTCTCATACTGTTCCTTAGTCTGACTGGTTTGACAGACACGCCACTAATTTCTCTCCTGTGCCAGCCTTTTCATCTCAGAGTAGAACTTGCAACCTACGTCCTCAATTACATGCTGGATGTACACCAACTTCCGTCTTCCTCTACAGTTTTACCCTCTTCAGTCCCTTCTAGTGTGCCATGCAAGTTATTCCCTGATGTCTTAACACATTTACTAACATCCTGTCTCTTCCTCTTGCCAGTGTTTTCCACATATTCCTTTCCTCGCCGATTCTGCGCAGAACCTCCTCATTCCTTTCCTTACCAGTCCACCTAATTTTCAGCAATCGTCTCTAGCACCGATTTTTCCGATTTTGCCACAGTCCGTGTTTCACTACCATTCAATGCTGAGCTGCATCTGTATAATCTCAGAAATCTCTTCCTCAAATTAAGGCCTATGTTTGATGCTTCTCTGGCCAGGAGTGCCCTTTTTTCCAGTGCTAGTCTGCTTTTTATGTCCTCCTTGCTCCGTCCGTCATGGGTTATTTTACTAGTAAGTTCTTAACTTAATCTACGTCTTGATCTCGAATTCTGATATAAAGTTTTTCTGTGTTCTCATTTCTGCTACATCTCATTACTTTCCGTCTTTGACCGATTTACTCTCAATCCGTATTCTGTACTCATTCGTCCCTTTCAACAGCTCCTTTAATTCTTCTTCACCTTCACTGAGTACAGCAATGCCATCGAATCTTCTCATTGGTATCTTTTCATCTTGAATTTTAATCGCAGTCTTGAAGCCCTCGTAACTACAAATTTCAAAAATTTTTAACATTCATTACAGCTCTCCCACATGACTCCCCTTTCTCACACGAACAATTGGTTGAACATGTCGTTGATGTTGCATGTGGCTACCCGGTACTTTTTCTTTTGGTGAACATACGTTTTCTTGAGAATTCCAATCGTATCTGCGAATGTCGGTGGTATTTAGTGTTGCTATAGTGTATCGCCGACGAATTTTCTTATGCACAGTGATGACAGAATGTAAACTGATAAATTCTAACACGCAGAATGGCATTGGCCTTCTGTACGGCATTCATCATATTCATTGATGAGATGTAATCTATCACTTACGCCTCAGTGATCATGTGCCGGCTTCCGATCCACTGCACTTACTCGGCAATTAACGCTTTGAAATTTCTCCTGCACTCACCTTAATTCTTACCCAACTGTCAGTATCCACTGCATAGCTATATCCCTGTGTAATCATTATGTTAATTTCGAATCGTCCTGTACGTACAAGTAAATTATGGGAAAGGTTAGAAAAATAATTATTATTTCTAACTGATATCCATAAGCGTGACAGGAAATCTTAACCATAAACGTTCACATTCTAACGTTATCAAGTACTCTAATGAGAACAAATGCCCCATCTGCGTCTCAAATATCTGACCCTGATATGTGGTCGAATTAGTCGTAGCTGTGCTGATGAAATCATTGTGGAACCTTTTCACGCTTGTCTCGTATCTCGCAGTGGGCACTAATAAGCTGAACAGGCTTTTGTCACAGGACTGGTGTGTGAAACTCTCACACAGGTTGCTCGTTAATATAACCGGCGTAATGAGAGGGAGAGAGGGCAGACAAGATCGCCTGATTAACGACCCCTTAACAAGCCACATTCAGAGCGGCGAGGCGCCGCAGCTAATCCAGCAGCCAGCTGTGGGTGCCGCGTGCGACACGCCTGTTTACGCTGGGGGGGAGGTTTTTGTCTCCAGCCGGTGTTTTTCTCGCGCGGAAGGCATTCCAGCAGGCGCCACGGAATGACGCTGATGTCAGGAGCGACAAGCGGAAAACACGTGGAGCCGGTAGATCGTGACTGCTGTGCTGTGCCAGGCGCCGGGAAATTGCCTTTTGTAGGTGGACGTGACACTGCTCAGCAGCAGTTCACGCACACCAGTGAAGTTCCGGGAAGATCCCCGCAGAGGCGACTATACATCGAGCAGCGAAAAAGCCTGAAAATGAGTCAGTATGCGCATCCTAACGACTCAAACGTTATCATGAGTACTCCAAAGCCCTCGTACGTTCACAAGACACTGTCCGGCGAACTCTGCAAGTCAATTACCAACTGTTTACCTGTAGGCACAAATTCCTGTGGGTACTTCCGAGGACGAATGGTGGGTTGCATGTGGTTCCCAAGTCGTGCAGCGACCGTAAACCATAAAATTACCAAATATGAAGCAAACAGTCGCAAAATCATGTTTTATTTATTCATTTTTGCAAATCGATTTCAACTGATTAACAGCCATCATCGTTGCTTTCAACCAGTATGTGACCTGAGTAGTAATACTGTCTTAAGCAGAGGTCAAACATAAGTATTACTACTCATGGCACATATTGGTTGAAAGCAACGATGATGGCTGTTAACCAGTTGACATCGATTTACAAAAGTGAATAAATAAAACATGATTTTGCGACTAGTTGCTGTATATTTGGTAACTTCCAAGGATGTAATGGGTTAATGGGACTAATAACACTGGTTAATATCATTTTGGGGCTTTGAATGAAAATAGGTGTACTCACATTTTTCATAGAGCTGTTTACAAACATGGCATAAGATTTCCTGTAACACCCACAGATTTTACATAATTACGTAATTCTGCTTCTTTCAAAATTCGCACGTAACAATGTACAGTGGTCGTTATAATATACGGGGTTGACCATTTTAGTCCATAATGGGGAATTGCTTGGAATAGAGCTGAGATATAGCAAAACATTGTAGGGACGGTTACGCTTTGCTACTGATGTCCATGACCTTCAACGTGATTTCCAAGGGTGATCCGGAGGTTAACGTAATTTTTTTAGACTGGAGCCCTAATATTTAAGGCTGCAAATTTTACGTATAAAATGATACGTTATTTAGTGTTGTTGTAAGGTTAGATGAAGATCAGATAAACAAATATGTTGTTAGTCGTAATAGGGATTAACTCTGATTTGTGGAGGAATACAGCCTGAGGGGTCACATTACATTGCCGGTAACTATGATCTTAAACGTAGTTATTGAAGGTCATTCGAAGGCTGAGTTTTGTTCCATGGGAACCCTTATTTGCGGCTACGGATTTGGAAAGATTGAAGCGAAATTCAAACTTTAAGTTTCAATTAACGTGTTTATTGCCACAAACAAATACATCACAACGTATGAAAGTTATTTTCACATCTACAACACCGAACACATATAAGACACAGATCATTGATGTATGAGTCGGTCAGTGGGTCCCGTCCCCTCTCATTCGGTGGAATGCCACTTCCAATTCGTATCTAACATTCTATTTCGTTGCACCCCTCCTCTATTCCAAGCAAATCCCTACTGCAACTGAAAACTTATTTGCTTATTTTACCTTTATTGAACCTTCCCATTACTTTGAATAACGTATAATTTGATACGTACGACTTACCACTATTAAATTAAGTATTATGGTTCCGATTTACAAGAAAAAAAATCACTTAGGCTCCTAATCACATTTAAAATCACGTTTGATGTGACTGCCATTGGTGGCAACGCGTGAACCTCTTTCCGACCTACAGCCTTTATCTAAAACATTTTATTGTATTTCATCTCTCTCCGTATAACAGAGAAATCGGAAATGGTCAGTTGTGCTAATACATTCTGTTGATAAGTTCACACAGAAACACTGCTACTATTATAGCTTGATTTTCAGTATGCTTGGAATACCTCTTACATTTACCAAGGCATTTAAGTAAGTCCACAAACGTCGAATGGATGACAGGAATCAGAAGTCCGAACAAACCACATAGACAACTTGCAATTTTTTCATGCTAAAAACGGAGAACCAGAAAAAAGAGTGTTAAAAGTAGAATATATTCAAACCTGAAATAAGCCACCAGGTCTTTATCAGCATTCCTGTACTAACCCACCTGTACCTCTAGATTCATCATGGTCATCATCGTCATCTTCATCATCATAGGAACCTGCAGACCACGATGAAACTTGGGTGCCCACAAAAGTGTTGCAACCAGAGCTAGTTACCCAAGGTGAACTAGCTGATTTAGAATGAGATCTGGGTATCTCACAAGTTTTGAGCTCTTGTTTAAAGGAGGAAAATACTGCTGGACCCTGGTACAACACTCTCCTGTTATCGAACAAGATACGCGGAGTTTCGTGAGTAATTCATTGAAACAGGTCCTCTAAAAGATGCTGCAATAGCGATGGAGGTGTAGTACCAACATATGGAACCACAGGGAACAAGAAAGAATTGAGTTTTTTCATCGATGTAACACCAAAATAAACTGAAGAGAAAAAGAAACTGGTACGCATCTCTAATATCGTGTAGGGCTCCGGCGGGGCCGCAGAAGTGCCACAACAAGACATGGCACAGACTCGACTAATGTCTGACGTAGTGCTGGAGAGAATTGACACCATGAATCCTGCAGGGCTGTCCATAAATCCGAAAGAGTACGAGGGAGTGGAGATCTCTTCTCAACAGTCTATTGCAAGGCATCCTAGATACACACAATAACGTAATAACGTTCATGTCTGGGAAGTTCGGTGGCCAGCGGAAGTGTTTAAACACAGAAGAGTGTTCCTGGAGCCACTCTGAAGCAATTCTGGCCGTATGGAGAGTCGCATTATCATGTCGGAAATGCCCAAGTCCGTCGAAATGCACAATGGAGATGAGTGAATGCAAGCGATCACACAGGATGTTTACGTACGTGTCAGCTGTCATAGTGGTATTTAGTTGTATCAGGAGTCCCATATCACTCCAAATGCACACGCCCCACACCATTACAGAGCCTCCCTGCTAACATGCACGGTCCATGGAAACGAAACTCGTCCGACCAGACAACATGTTTCCAGTCATCAACAGTCCACTGTCGATGTTGACGGACACACGAGAGGCGTAAGGCTTTCTACCGTGCAGTCATCAAGGATACACGAGTGGGTCTTCCGCTCCGAAAGCTCATACAGATGATGTTTCCTCGAATGGTTCGCATGCTGACACTTGCTGACGGTGCAGCATTGAAATCTGCTGCAATTTGCGGAGGGGTAGCGTTTCTGTCACGCTGAACGATTCTCTTCAGTCTTCGTTGGTCCTATTATTGCGGGATGTCGGACATATGATGATTTACCAGATTTCTGTTATTCACGGTACACTCGTGAAATCGTTCTATGGGGAAATCCCCACTTCATCGCCACCTCGGAGATGCTGTGTCGCGTCGCTCGTGGGCCGACTATAACACCACGTTCGAACTCACTCAAAATTTGATAACCTGCCACTGTAGCAGGAGTAAACGATCTAACAACTGTTGTCTTACATAGGCATTACCGACCGCAGCGCCGTGTTGTGTCTGTTTACATATCTTTGTATTTCAATACTGATGCCTATACCAGTTTCTTTGGCGCTTCAGTGTATATCAAGGCTTACACATAACCAATAAGTGTAATCAGGAGGAACAAAAATATAAGAATCACCTATCAGAAATAAAACCATTAGCAAGAAACAAAATTTTATAACTCTTAGTGACAGTTGAGAGTCTACACTGGGCTGAGCACGCAGCTGCAGCGTGAAAGAACGCATCAGCGTCTCCCCGTGCCCTACCAAGACATCGCTTTCCTTTCGATCTGGAAAAGAAACTTGGGCGCGAGCTTATAGCTCTAGCTGTTGACTACGGCGATTTTATCCTCCACCGCCTTTCTCAGTAAAGCTCACGTAGCCAGAAACTCGTAATGAAAGCCTAGGTTAGATACACTGATTAGCCACAACGCTACTACTACCTACCTGATGACCGGTACGTCGTCCTTTGGCAAGGCTAAAGGCGGCAATACGTCTTGGCATGGTGACAATGAGGCCTCGGTGGGTCGCTGAAGGGAGTTGGCGCCACATCTGCACACACAGAATTTCCATAAATTCCGGGGATGGGGACGATAAGCTCTTACTTCATGTTCAATCACATCCCAGATGTGTTCGATCGGATTCAGATCTCGTGAGTCTGGTAGCCAGCACATGAGTTGGAACTCGCCGCAGTGTTCCTCGAACCACTCCACCACACTCCTGGCTCTGTGACCTTGCGCATTATCTTGTTGAAAAATCTCACTGCCGCCGGGAAACACGATCGTCATGAAGGGTTCTACGAGGTCTGCAACCAGTGTACATTACTCCTTGGCTGTCATGGTGCTTTGCACGAGATCCGCTGGACTCGTGGATGCCCACGTGAATGTTCCCCAGAGCATAATGGAGCCGCCACCATCTACTTTCCGTCTCGCAGTACAGGTGTCAAGGAGCTGTTCCCCTGGGAAAATGGTTCAAATGGCTCTGAGCACCATGGGACTTAACTTCTAAGGTCATCAGTCCCCTAGAACTTAGAACTACTTAAACCTAACCAACCTAAGGACATCACACACATCCATGCCCGAGGCAGGATTCGAACCTGCGACCGTAGCGGTCGCGCGGTTCCGGACTGAAGCGCCTAGAACCGCTCGGGCACTCCGGCCGGCGTTCCCCTGGGAGACGACGGGTTCGCGCCCTCCCGTCGACATGCTGTGCAACGCTCCGCCACTGCGCCAACGTCTAGTGCCGATGGTCACGTGACCATTTCAGTCGTAGCTGCCGATGTCGCAGTGTCAGCATTGCCACATGCATTGGTCGTCGGCTGTGGAGGCCTGTCATTAGGAGCGGTCGGTGCACTGTGTGTTCAGACACACTTGTACTCTGCCCAGCATTGAAGTCCGATGTAAGTTTCGCAACAGTTCGCTACCTGTCCTGCTTTACCCGTCCGCCGAGCCTAAGACGTCCGATATCTGTAATGAGGGGTGAGCGCCCAAGCCCACGATGTCCGGACGTGGTTTCACCTTGATTTCACCACGTGTTGTAGACACTTGCCACAGCACTCCTCGACCACCTCGCTTGCGGTGCAGTTTCCGAAATGCTCGTGCCGAGCCCCCGAAGCATCACAATCTACCCTCTGTCAAACTCACAAGGGGACCCTCCATACTGTAAATCAGGGATTTTGATGCGCTTCAAATATGTTTTAGAGGCACCTTCCCTGAGTACCTGGCTACCCGGTTGTTTAGCGACAGGCCCTGGTTTTTGAGAAAGTCGATTTTGAAGTTAATGGCGCGCCTTGTATACCCATAACATTACACATATTTCGAGAAAGTCAGCGTAGCGCAATGGTAAAGGTTCACGGCTACCGCGCTGGAGGTACCGTGTTCGGATCCTTTTTACTTCAAAATCGACCGAAATTTTCAATTTTATTTCAACGAATATCAACAAACAGTGTAAGATGTGTGAAATTATAAAGACATATTCAGTTATTAATTTTTTCAAATATTCATTCCGTTTGTGGTGCGCAGTTGGAGTTCCAAATGTGCGTAAAACGGTCGCTTCTTGTATTACCTGAAATCGATATCCGCCCATTATCGTCCCCTCTTCCGTGAATACCGTTGGCCATAACGGCAGTCCCAGCTCCCAGGTTAATGAGAATGCGAGTTGCATTTCTTTACCTTCGCATCTAACTACATCGTCAGTTGCTCGCAAAGCGTCTCCATTACCGTGTGTTAGAAAAATTCTGTGAAATGGATGAACCAAGTGTTTCTGCAGTAGTGCAGCCAGAAGAAGATCCACAAGTGGAGGAGTTGAACGAAGAATCAAAAGGCGAAGTCACAAATGCCATTAAATACGCCGAAAATCTACCCCGCGATTTGAATGTCGTAACGAATACACCGCCTAGCGTGATCTCTACCAAATCCGTTACAATTGGCGATGAGATATGTATTGCAGTACAGGATCTCTTGGCAGAAAGACATCATTATTGATGATGAATTGACAGATTTCAACGAAGAAGATGAACTGGGAGAATACGCTGAGTTGCTGGAAACATACGTTATATTACAGATATACAAAGCATGCAATGAACTTCAAAATCGATCTTCTCAAGAACCAAGGCCCGTCGCTAAGAAACCGGATAGTCAGGTACTCAGGGTAAGTGACTGTACAACATATTTGAAGTGCATTAGAATCCGTGATTCACAGTAAGGAGGGTCCCCTTGTCAGATAGATAAAACGCTTTCCCTACTCTACATACGCACTCTTGCGCATCTTTCTGTCCTACTGGGTCACTTAGCCACTTTCTGTAAGTCATTCTTCAATGCGACCGTGGCTCATCTCCCTATGACCACGACGAGCTTAAGAAGTAGCTCTTACAAGGCTTCTTTTGATACGTTTTATTTACATTTCTTGGTAGGAAAAACAGATTTATTAGCTTTGCCTGTTCACTTGGGTGCCTAGTCATTACATTTTGATTTCGTTTTGTTTACGAATCTAAATACCCAGAAAATGGTCCAGTCCTCCTGAATACACCAGTACTATTAAGAGCACTGTACGTTCAGTAAGAGTCGAATAAAGATCGTGATGCGAGACTTGCTCAAGAACATCAGATCTTAACTCGTCCTTTCGAAACTCGTTCTGAAAGAGAGATGCAAAGTACTCCGAGAGTGTCATGCATATCTCGCTCCTCTGAACCTTTCACTCGCAGAGGGTTAAAGTTACTTCTCTCCAATGTAACTTCACAGAAGCAGAAATTATGTTGAGAATTGGTGCCGGCGAGCGATTTTTTATGCATCAAATCCTGCTTATTCCTACCGCTTTGCCGTTTCCCTTTAAAGGTGTGCAATCCCCAGTCAGCTTATGTTGTGCCATGACCATAAATAATGCACAAAGTCAGACACAGGATGTTGCTTGTGTGGACCTTGGTGCCAGTTGCTTCTTACATGGCCAGTTCTGCTTGGTTGTAAAGCAAACAAGCCCTTCATTCAAGCCCCCAATCATACTGCTTCAAACGCTGTACACAAAGGTGCTTTATAAGTCAAACGTAAGTCCCAGACTTAAAAAGTATTAGGCGTAGCTCTAAGTAAATACCCTGTAAGGTGGTTATAATTTTGCACCTTACAAGCACTCATCCACATACGTTTCCATGATCTACAACCAAATTAAGTGTTATTTGATAGGTAGTACATCGTATATATGAATATTCAAAGGAAACTGACATTGTCATGTACGCCTTGTAAATAATTGTTAACACTTATTGCATGAAAGGTGACAGAGTGTTTTTATTACCATACTAGTAGAGGTTGGAATGACAGTGGAAATGAAACAGCCGACGGAACTCAAGCCCTGGGTGGAAGGCCCACCCATGTGTGTCGGTCCTGCTTAACACAGTATTTTCACGCTGGCAATCCTTGTCGCGCAGCCATAAATCGATCAACAGCTCCAAAACCTAAGAATAGGATGCACTCTACCTTTTCGGGGACAGCTGGGCTTAGAGAACGGGTGCTGTGTGCTTAGGTAAAGTTACGACTTTGCTCTAAACTGCTAGTGCACTGTTAGCAGGGTGCCCTGCGGGATTTCAGCGCCGCACTATCTCCCAGACAGAGCAGCCAGCAGCCTAGGGGCGACAGGGAATAATAACGTCCAGGGGCTGCAGCGCTATAAATAGCTTAACGTTCAGACTGCAGCAGGCCACAACTCCTCGGAACCCACAACACGCGCGCCAACATTCCAACTGTTCACACGGCAGCAGCTGCGCCGTCACTCAACCGTTCGCCCACCTCCACTCCTGAGGAATCTCCACAGCCCAGCATACAGAATCGCGGAGCTGTGGTTGACTTTGGATAGCCACTGCGGCTGGCGAGTTACACTGCTGAACGCGCTGTCTGGTGAGTGCTGTTTGCGTTTGCGTTGTATGTGCCACTTTCTACAACCGATCTCAGAAACACGAACTCGACTAGTGCAGTCATAAGCAGCGTCAAAAGAAGAAGGCAAAAAAAAATTTTCGCTTTGTAGGTTTACTAGTTTTACCATTTTTGAGCATCCTAATATGAAAATGTTTATACTGTGTATTACACTGCTTTGAAACAGCCTGACAGATGAAACCCGTGTGTAGAAACGGGACTCAAACCTGGGACATTGCCTTTGGCGCATCAAGAGTCTGCCATTGATAGCTGAGTCAGCAAGTGCGATGCCCTTGAAAGACGACGTCCAGCGTTTGTGGTCCCGGCGAAGCACATTTAAACTGCTGGAAACATTTAGAATTCTAATATTATCAAAGTAAATATACAATGAAGCTACAAAGAAACCGGTGTTCAAATACATTGATATGTAAACCGGCAGAGTACGTCTCTGCGGTCGGCAACGCCTATATAAACAACAAGTGTCTGGCGCAGTTGTTAGACCAGTTGATGCTGCTACAGTGTCAGGTTATCAAGATTTAACTGGGTTGGAACGTGCTTTTATAGGCGGCGCACGAGCGATAGGACACAGCATCTCCAAGGTAGCGATGAAGTGGGGATTTTCACATGCAACAATTTCACTAGTGTATTGTGAATATCATAAATCCGGTAAAACATCATACATCCGACATCACTGCGGTCGGAAAAAGATCCTGTAAGAATGGGACCATCGACTAACAAAGAGAATCGTTCAACCTAACACAATTGCTACCCTTCCACATGTTGCTGCAGATTACGATGCTGGGCCATCGACTGGTGTCAGCGTGAGAAGAATTAAACGAAACATAATCGATGTGGGCTTTCGGAGCCGAAGGCCCACTCTGGTACCCTTGATGAGTGCACGACACGAAGCCTTACGCCTCGCCTGGGCCCGTCAACAACATTGGACTGTTGATGAATAGAAACATGTTACATGGTCGGATGAGTCTCGTTTCACATTTTATCGAGCGGATGGGTGCGTACGCATATGGAGCCAACCATATCCGCAGCTGATATCCGTTTGACCTACGGCAGCGCCACGTAGCGGGCCAACCAAGCGCTATCTGGTTTCCGCCTTCAAGCTAGACAAGTTTCGTTCTTTGTAGTTTTTTCGTTTGACGCTTATTTCGTGAGACATTTGGCCCGGTCACGATCAATGGACCACTCTGTAGAAGTGGGGCCGCCCGCAGAGTCGTATTCAGCCTGTTTACATATCTCTGTAATTGAATACACGTGGCTATAACAGTTTGTTTGCCTCTTCAGTGTACATAGATGGTGTAAACGGTAGAAGCTGTAAAAAAAGTGCTACTAGTAGAACATAAGTAATTGATTTGAAACGTCTAGTAACAAGCTTTTCAATTTAATTCGCTTGTCCAAAAAAAAAAAAGAAAAAAAGAATGTTCACCTCGGGACAATGTTTTTGGAAATGTAGATATTACCGCTGTGTATGCAGACATAGCGAGCGCGAGTCGCAAACACGTGGGCCACAACGACCTTCGTGGTTGAGTCACTGTAACAATCGGATCGTCGGCAGACGTCGAGTTACCTTTGCAGATGTTGTTGCAACTCTGTTAAGCGTTAGGACGGAAAGGAGATTTGCTATCCCTGAACTATGCGATGTTCATTTAGTTATGCGAGGCAAATGGTATTTGGAGGGTAGCTGTGCGAATTTATCGAGAAGCTTCCCACAACAAAAACAGTCAGAACGATCGACGTTTGTCGCTGTTCACCAAAGGTTGGAATCGTCATAATTCTCTACATTTACTCGATTATTTTGCGACTCATTCGTTACAAAGTACAGTAGTTATCTTTATCCTTAATTCTGCATGCAAAACGTATTGCCCGTTTTGATATCATTTCATTAAGCAAATCACGACAAAATACAGCTTACAACTACGTACTTAATTTTCGTAGATTGAGAGACATTTGCTCTTCACTACCCCAGGCGGAAGGCAGAAGCCCACTTCGCGAATGACGTAGGTTGAAAGCCGAGGAACAAATTGTGGACCGCATACGGGAAGAACCTACTCAGCTACTATAAGGATCGCCTGCCAGGTGGATGTATCGCACACTGTCGTTCATCGAACTTTGAAATAGGAGCTCCTGCAGGTGTACCATATTCAACGCGTAGAAGCGTTGGAAGAGCAAGATTTTCCTCCGCGCTGAGAATTCTCAGAGTGGTTTTCATTACAAAGCGAACAGCATGATTTTGTACACAAGAAACACACTTTCATTGTCATTTTTCCGTAAATGCATGGGCTGCTTTAATCGGTGATTACAGTACTGGGCCTTACGTTTTACCTGACTCGTAACATATACCGAACCTATGTAGGGGAAACATTGCTACCTGCTTTATTAAAAAAAAATATGCCGCTAGCCGTACGTCATAACATATGGTTCCTCCACGATGGTGCTTCATCCCAAATTGGTCACAGAGAACGAAGATTTATGAATAGACGATTTCCAGGAGATTGTGGTCTACGTCGGTGGCCAGCACGCAGTTCTGATTTAAATCCACTGGAGCTTTACATGCGGGACCATTAGAAGGAACTTTTTTAGGCTCAGCAAATAAATCATGTGGACGAACGTACGCAGAGTATTTTCGGTGCTGCCAATACCATAAAGGCAAATGTGCGTGTGTGTGAACGAGTGCGACCAAAATGGTTCCGTCGTAATAAAGCATGTGTGCGGGGCCGGGTAGCTGCGCGATCTAAGGCGCCTTGTCACGGCCCGCGCAGCTCCCCCCGTCGGAGGTTCGAATTCTCCCTCGGTCATGGGTGTGTGTGTACTGTCCTTAGCGTATGTTAGTTAAGTTAGAGCAAGTACTGTGTGAGCTTAGGGACCGATGACCTCAGCAGTTTGATCCCACAGGCTATTACCACAAATTTCCCAATTTCCAAGCATGTGTTGAATCGAACAGTGGGAATTTTTAACACTTATTGCAGTATTGGTGTAACAGGAAACAAAGTAATTTCATTTTCGTTACGGTACTGTTGTAGAAAAGGAAAATAATATGAAGTTAATATTCGTTACGGAATTGTTGTAGGAGGAGGAAACACTTAACGAACAACAAAGTTACATGGTAACTCGTTAATTTTGTCGTAAGGGAAACACATTTTATTTGATGTTAGCTTTTCTTTGCTACCACTACCTTCGTTATGGTAACGTAAAAGAGAAAAACGGCTGACTATACTTAATTCACTGACGTGTTTACATTGTCTGTTCCCAGCCGCGCGTCCCGGAGTAGCACACGTCTCGTGTTCACACTGCTCTGGTTCCTTCCTTATTTTAACTGACCGCCGCGTCGGTATCGCTAATACACAAGCAAGGTGCGTGCCATCAGCTGACAATATAAACAGAAATACGGCTGCTATCAAACCTACAAATATCTGTCTTCTAGAAACTCAAAAATAAAGAGGTGATATAACGGCGTTGTTTGCAGTAGTTAACAAAAACCTCGAAACGTTCTTGGCACATTTACTTCAAGTTTTTACGCTGTAACCTTGCTCTAGTAAATTAACACACACACACACACACATTTCTACACCAAGAAGAAATGCACGTGATGAAAGGGTATTCATTGGAGAAATATATTATACTAGACCTGACATGTGATTACATTTTCGCGCAGTTTGGGTGCATAGATCCTGAGAAATCAGTACCCAGAACAACCACCACTAGCCGTAATAACGGCCTTGATACGCCTGGGCATTGAGTCAAACAGAGCTTGGATGGCGTGTACAGGTACAGCTGCCCATGCAGCTTCTACACGATACCACAGTTGATCATGAGTAGTGACTGGCGTATGCTGACGAGCCAATTGTCGGCCACCATTGTCCATACGCTTCCAATTGTAGAGATCTGGAGAATGTGCTGGCCAGGCGGGTCGTAACACATCTGAAATGTAATGTCCACTGCTCAAAGTCCCGTCATGCGAACAAGAGGTGACCGAGACGTGTAACCAATGGCACCCCATACCATCACGCCAGGTGATACGCCAGTATGGCGTTGACAAATACACGCTTCCAATGTGCGTTCATCGCGATGTCGCCAAACACAGATGCGACCATCATGATGCTGTAAACAGAACCTGAATTCATACGAAAAAATGACGTTTTGCCAATCGTGCACGCAGGTTCGTCGTTGAGTACACCATCGCAGACGCTTCTGTCTCTGATGCAGCGTCAAGAGTAACCGCAGCCATGGTCTCCGTGCTGATAGTCCATGCTGCTGCAAACGTCGTCGAGCTGTTCGTGGAGATGTTTGTTGTCTTGGAAACGTCTCCATCTGTTGACTCAGGTATCGAGAGGTGGCTGCACGATCCGTTACAGCCATGCGGATAAGATGTTTGTCATCTCGACTGGTAGTGATAGGAGGCCGTTGGGATCCAGCACAGCGTTCCGTATTACCCTCCTGAACGTACCAATTCCATATTCTGCTAACAGTCATTGGATCTCGACCAACGCTAGCAGCAATGTCGCGATACGATAAACCGCAATCGCGATAGGCTACAATCCGATCTTTATCGAAGTCGGAAACGTGATGGTACGCATTTCTCCTCCTTATACGAGGCATCACAACAACGTTTCACCAGGCAACGCCGGTCAACTGCTGTTTGTGTATGAGAAATCGGTTGGAAGCTTTCCTCATGTCAGCACGTTGTAGGTGTCGCCACTGGGGCCAACCTTGTGTGAATGCTCTGAAAAGCTAGAACGTTTCGAGATCTTTGGTAACAACCGTAAGCAACGTCTTGTCTTTATATAGATGCACTTTGCATGGGGCTGGTTGAGTATGCTGAAGTGCTAATCATTCGCATATCCATCCGTGTAGCACACTGCATCCTGATTGAACCACTGGTGTTTGGTATATGGCGTCTTTATTATGTTCCAGATTCAGTGTGCAGAAGTGTGGCTTTTACTTAAGTAAAATATAGTAGTAATAATGACGTGATTTCTTCTGTTTGTTGCAGACCTGTTAATCCAAACTGTGAAGCCCTTCAGACGACGAGGACCTCTGATTCACTTCACCCAGGTGAGAGAAAAAAATTAAAATAAAATATATAATTTACCATGCTGATGAGCCACTCATTAATGCACACCATTCGTCCGAGCCGAAAGTTCACGTGCATAGATAAAGCGCCTGTAATGTCATCAATATACTGTGTTTGATACAGTCGTCATTGCTTAAAGTTTGTGATACTGCGTTGCTAATGTATTAGGCCATGACCCAAGGAGACACTCGCCGATGATTTTGAAACTGTTTTAAGTGGAAACTCGGCGAAGCAAACAACTTATGAAAAGCTGCTGAAATGTAATCCACTATACCATGTTTTTACGTTTTGTGAACTACACCTCTAAAACAATTATCTAACCTCTGAACCATTTTGTCACTTAATGAAGACCAGAGTGCAATATTTTCAGACACTGCACGTAACAGCATTACGTGCATCGATGCTTAAGTTTCTGCTAATATTATACACTCACCTCTGTCCGACAGGTCATTCAGATACAACACGAACAATAACAGTCTTATCATACTTCCTGGAACATAGCAGAATTTCTGTCTAAATATGTCAATGACTCTGCATTCGAGAAAACATGCTGCATCTTCCCTAACAATAAATCTTCATTCCACTCACACATTTCGTTTGGTAACCTGTACGATCGTATTTCTCGCAATAAGCCTAGGTTTGGTACCATGTCAAGTACTTCCCGACAGCCAACAAATACGGCAACTACATTACTGCAACGATCCTTGGCTTTCAGGATGTCACGTGCTAAATGCTCGAATTAAGGATGTTTCACTAATCCAAGCTAGCTGATACGGAGGTGTTTTTTTATTCTCGATGGAGGTTTTCTTTACACCTCAACAAGTTTGATCTGATAAAATGTTTTTGGATTTAGAAGAGGTGGGTGTCAAGGATATTGGATGGTACTTCTGTGTATCACTTCTGTTCCACGTCTTGTAGGCTTCTATGACCTTCCAGCTGCTGAGCGCAATGTCTGATTTACGGTATTTTTGGTTAAAAGAGGGATTAACTCAGCCGCAAGTTCTTTGTAGAATCTAATAGGATTTCCATCAGGCCTTAAGCTTGTTTCAGTTGGAGCCAGTTCAGCTATCTAGAAGAGCGAAAAATGAGCTGTGGCAGCAGTTCTGTAATCTCCTTTGAAAGTGTCATTCAGCATTCCTGCCTCGCTTTCCTACTCCCAGTTTCACTTTCTCTGTCGTCCCTGAGCGTGTAGATGCTATGTTTCGTGTCACTAACAAGCTTTAAACATGACCTGAATTTTAGATTTCATGAGAAGAATTCTGATGAGGTTTTGCTACGGTTGTCGTATACGGCCTCAGAAATTCCCTTGAGAGAACTAAGGTAGCTGTCCATACTCTACAATGCTAAGCTATGCTAGGCTTTGTTTTACACCTACTGTGCTACAACTCTACTTCTTTAAAAGTTTGCTCACACAATCTGTCTACCATGATAGGTCTCATGGTAGCATCACGAACTTTCCTAAGGTGTACAAGTGAATCCAGTCGTGTGCCATTTACTCATGTAAATTCCAGACATAGTTCCGCCGTATGTGTCTGTGCAGAGGTGAATTAATTGAGAGTGTAATCAAGATTCTGCTACACTACAACATTTGTTAACAACGAAATAGAATCCTGTTGCTTGTAAAAAATACGTTTAAATGCCACACATAACGTATGGACCACATTTACAAGGGAAACTGTTGTAAGTCTATAATGAGCAACAAGAAAACCTACTATGAGTATAAATTTTGTAAGGAATCAGCACCAGTAGTGTAGGACCGAATAAATATAAAATAACTGTCGTGTGTATCTGGCAAGGTAACTATGTCGTTGTTGTTGTGGTCATTAGTGGGAAGAATCCTTTCATGTAGCTCTGCTCGCTACTGTGTCCTGTGCAGCCCTTTTCATCTCTGTGAACAACCATAACCAAGGTCCATTTGAACCTGCATGGGGGACGTCCATTAATTATGTGGGAGATTGTGAGAAAATTTGGGCTCTCCCTTCACTCTTCGCGGGATTTGGTGAGATATGGTGAGACGCCCTCTCCGTCCCCATTAACTGCTGGTCATCTCACAGTTGGGTGAAAAGACATAAACATAAAACTTTTTATTTGATTTATAAATTGACTAAAACTCTTCAATAAAGTCATGTTCTATTTACTCTACTGGCCATAAAAATTGCTACATTAAGAAGAAATGCAGATGATAAACTGGTATTCATTGGACAAATATATTATACTAGAACTGACATGTGATTACATTTTCACGCAGTTTGGGTGCATAGATCCTGAAAAATCAGAACCCAGAACAGCCACCTCTGGCCGTAAAAACGGCCTTGATACGCCTGGGAATTGAGTCAAACAGATTTTGGATGGCATGTACAGGTACATATGCCAATGCAGCTTCAACATGATACCACACTTCATGAAGAGTAGTGACTGGCGTATTGTGACGAGCCAGTTGCTCGGCCACCATTGACCAGACGTTTTCAGTTGGTGAGAGATCTGGAGAATGTGCTGGCCACGGCAGCAATCGAACATTTTCTGTATCCACAAAGGCCTCATACACGACCTGCAACGTGCGGTCATGCATTATCCTGTTGAAATGTAGGGTTTCGCAGGGATCGAATGAAGGGTAGAGCCACGGACCGTAACACATCTGAAATGTGACGTCCACTGTTCAAAGTGCCGTCAATGCGGACAAGAGGTGACCGAGACGTCTAACCAATGGCACCCAATACCATCACGCCGGGTGATACGCCAGTATGGCGATGACGAATACACGCTTCCAATGTGCGATCTCCACGATGTTGCCAAACACGGATGCGACCATCATGATGCTGTAAAAAGAACCTGGATTCATCCGAAAAAATTACGTTTTGCCATTCGTGCACCCAGGTTCGTCGTTGAGTACACCATCGCTGGCGCTCCTGTCTGTGATGCAGCGTCAAGCGTAACCGCAGCCATGGTCTCCGAGCTGATAATCCATGCTGATGCAAACTTCGTCGAACCGTTCGTGCAGATGGTTTTTGTTATGATAACTTCCCCATCTGTTGACTCAGGGATCGAGACGTGGCTGCACGATCCGCTACAGCAATACGTCTGTAGCACGTCATCTTCGTGATGTAGCAATTTTAATGGCCAATAGTGTAAGAAGTATATTCAACAGTGTTTTTACAACAGGATTAAAAATACTTTATTTTAAACGTGCCATCCCTGAGTAGTAATTGGATGGAAAGACAGACAGGCAGAGATAGAAGGACAAAAATGCTCCACCAATGTTACTAACCGTATTGATGGATCCCTTAAAAATTTTGCTTTATTTTGTTATTAATATTCATGCTGATGATCTATGAATCTTATTCAAGAACCACACAAAGAGGCTTTAATATTTTCTCACTGAGTATCATTCAAACTATTAGTCCTACAAAAAAAAATAGAACAGGACCTCCTTTGTAGGAAATTTAATGTAGTTAAACATGGTGCTGGGGTACGTTTTCGCTAGAAGCCATGTTTTCGAATTATTCAAGAGAAACGAACAAAAGTCTTTTTCGAAGGCGTTTTTCTTGAAGAACTCGAGGAATAATGGTCTCAAGCGTATGTTGTTGTGGTCTTCAGTCCTGAGACTGGTTTGATGCAGCTCTCCATGCTACTCTATCCTGTGCTAGCTTCTTCATCTCCCAGTACCTACTGCAACCTACATCTTTCTGAATCTGCTTAGTGTATTCATCTCTTGGTCTCCCCCTACGATTTTTACCCTCCACGCTGCCCTCCAATACTAAATTGGTGATCCCTTGATGCCTCAGAACATGTCCTACCAACCGATCCCTTCTTCTGGTCAAGTTGTGCCACAAACTTCTCTTCTCCCCAATCCTATTCAATACTTCCTCATTAGTTATGTGATCTACCCATCTAATCTTCAGCATTCTTCTGTAGCACCACATTTCGAAAGCTTCTATTCTCTTCTTGTCCAAACTATTTACCGTCAATGTTTCACTTCCATACATGGCTACACTCCATACAAATACTTTCAGAAATGACTTCCTGACACTTAAATCTATACTCGATGTTAAAAAATTTCTCTTCTTCAGAGACGCTTTCCTTGCCATTGCCAGTCTACATTTTATATCCTCTCTACTTCGACCATCATCAGTTATTTTGCTCCCCAAATAGCAAAACTCCTTTACTACTTTAAGTGTCTCATTTCCTAATCTAATACCCTCAACATGCCGGCCGCGGTGGTCTAGTGGTTCTGGCGCTGCAGTCCGGAACCGCGGGACTGCTACGGTCGCAGGTTCGAATCCTGCCTTGGACATGGATGTTTGCGATGTCCTTAGGTTAGTTAGGTTTAAGTAGTTCTAAGTTCTAGGGGACTTATGACCTAAGATGTTGAGTCCCATAGTGCTCAGAGCCATTTTTTGAACCACCCTCAACATCACCCGACTTAATTCGACTACATTCCATTATCCTCGTTTTGCTTTTGTTGATGTTCATCTTATATCCTCCCTTCAAGACACTATCCATTCCGTTCAACTGCTCTTCCAAGTCCTTTGCTGTCTCTGACAGAATTACAATGTCATCGGCGAACCTCAAAGTTTTGATTTCTTCTCCATGGATTTTAATACCTACCCGGAAGCGTTACTAGTGACGAGAAATGGTGTGCCAGCCGCTGTGGCCGAGCGGTTCTTGGCGCTTCAGTCCAGAACCGCGCTGCTGCTACGGTCGCAGGTTTGAATCGTGCCTCGGTCATGGACGTCTGTGATGTACCTAGGTTGGTTAGGTTTAAGTAGTTCTAAGTGTAGGGGACTGATGACCTCAGATGTTAAGTCCCATAGTGCTTAGAGCCATTTGAACCATTTTTGAGAAATGGTGTCTTCATCCTAAGATAAGGAAAAGAAAGGAATGATAGAGCCCAAATAAAGCAGAAACTCCCAGTAAAAAGACATCAATTTGCTTCTGAACAACACTGACCATTCCACTGGTGACGAGAAATGGTATCTTCATGCTAACATGAGGAAAAGAAAGGGATTGTTAAGCCTAAACAAAGCCGAAACTCCTTGTACAAAGACCTGCGAACATCTACAGTGTTATGCATGTGGTGCAACAGCGACTGATTGCTTCCTCAAGGTGTAACCATCACTGCTCACATTTATTATCAACAACTGAGACGTCTTCCAGACGCAATCCAAGAATAACGCCCGGAAAGACTGCCTGAAGTTATGCCACTCGTTAATGCCCTCACCCACTCTCCTAGACTGATGAAAACACCGTACAGGAGTTAGGTTGAGAATCATTCCGCACCCACCTTATTAACCTGATGTTGCATCTTACTGTTTCACCTTTGCCGCTCTTTATCGAACAACTTCTAAGGAACTTCCTTTCCGGATGAAAATGCATTCCGATTACGGCTCGCCGAGCCCTCCGCCTCGAAACCACGTGGTTTCTATAGTCGTGGAGTTCAGTAGTTACTCCAGCGTTGGTAGATTCTTGAAAATAGTGAAGGAGAGTACATTTTTAATGAGTAGAGACTCTGGCATATGTATCTGTTGTGTTTATCAAACATATGACAAAACGCTATGAACTTATTCACCAACCAGATGTATTCCCTGAATTAAAAAGTTGACGTCAGATTATAACCCTCCCCTCCCTCCCCCCGCCCTTTAAATGAGTTTTGGTGATACTTTGTAGGATGCCTCGCTCTCCCCCTCAATTTTGAGCTTAGTGGACGTCCCCTAAATGTTTTCATCCCGGCATCTGCTTTATTATTTTTATATCCGACACTCCGCTCCATTATCAAACTGACGATTCCTTTATGCCTCATGATGTCTACTCTCAACCGATCCATTCTTATACTCGAGTTTTTCATATTTTTCTCCCCTATTCGATTCAGTACTTGCTCCTTTATTATCTGATATATTCTCATATTGAGCATTCTTCTGTAGCATTTCGAAAGCTTCTACCTGACTGAATGACTTATCATTTATGTTTCACCTCGGTAAAGGGCTATACTGAAAGTACTTTCAGAAAACCTTCCAAACAAATTTAAGTTGGGTGTTAACAGTTCCTTCTTTTTCAGAAATTTTTATCTTCCATTGTTTGAACTTTATAACTTCTCTACCTCGGCCTTCAGGAGATACTTTCCTGCTCAACTAACGAAACCATTCTCATAACTTTACCGTCTCATTCCCTAACTTATTCCTAACTTATTTGCCTCACCATGGACTGATTTAGTTCCATACAGATCATTAACCTACGTTTGCTGATGTTCTTTTCGACACACTATCCATTCCGTTCAGTTCACCTCGTACAAAACGACCACCCACATTCCATAACATTGACGTTCAAACCAACTGTCTTTTTTTCTTTTTCTTTGTGGTCTGCAGACCGAAGACTGGTCTCATGCAACACTCTATGCTACTCTATCCTGCTCAAAGCTCTTCACTCCGAATAACTACTGCAATTTACATCCTCCTGAATGTGCTTATTGTATTTATCTGTTTGTCTCCTTCTACTGTTTTAACCCCTCCAAACAACACACACACACACACACACACACACACACACACACACACACACACACACACACACACACACACACACGCGCGCATACATTTCCCTCCAGTACCAAACTACTGTTATTTTCATGTCTCAGAATGTGATCTATCAACCGATCCCTTCTTCTAGTCAAGTTATGTCACAATTATTTTTACCCCCAGTTTCATTCAGTACATCTGTAGCATCACGTTTCAAAACTTCTATTTTCTTCCACTGCAAATTGTTTATCGTCCACGTATCACTTCCATACAAAACTACACTCTATACAAATACTTTCAGAAAGACTACCTTACACCTAAATCTATATTCGACGTTAACCGATTTGTCTTCTTCAGAAAGTATTTTCTTGCCACTGCCAGTCTACATTTTGTATCCTCTCTATTTTTGCTGCACGAATAGCAAAATTCATCTATTACTTTAAGTGTCTCGTTTTCTAATTTAATTCCCTCTGCACCGCCTGTTTTAATTAGACTACATTCCATTATTTTTGTTTTGCTTGTATTCTCTTTTAAAGACATGCCCATTCAGCTTAACTGCCGTTCCGAGTTCTTTGCTGTCTCTGAGAGAATTACGAAGTTATCGGCATACCTCAGAGCTTTTCTTTCTTCTGCCATAAAGTCCCTACTCCGTATTCTTCTTTCGTTACCTTTACTGCTTGCTCAGTGCACACACTGAATAACATCCGGAATAGGCTACAACCTCGTCTCACTCCCTTCTCAACCATTGCTCCTGTAACCTCCCCCACCCGTCACATATCGACCTTAATGACACTGAAAAATTAAACCGCGTGTACCTGATGGAAATTTGGGACAAGCAGTCGTCACCTAAATTAATCTGTCGGTAAAGAGGGAGGAAGTGATACATCTAAATGAAAGGAAAAATGCAAATTAAATTGGTGGAAATTAATTTTGAAAGAGGGTTAAGTTAATAAAGAAAGTAAATAAGCGGTCGTTACGTTAACAATTAACTGGCGAAAATTAGGTATTTGAGATTTGGGGAAAATTACGGTCGCCAGTCCTATGGACAACTACTTAATAACTGAAAAAGAATGGTTAATGCACATATAATTAGCACTAAAAGCGTGGCAACTGAAGGTTGACACGTGTTGTGTGAAAACTGAATGTTTGTCAGAAGTAATAAATTTCGCTACACTCTGTCTTAATTTAGCAAAAGAATTAATAAAACCGGAAAATTGAAAGTTAATTTAGTGACTGAAATTAATAGTGAACTTTGTTTCTGAAGCACTACGAAATTAAATTAAATAAGGTTAGTCTTGGGCTACCTCAACAATCATCTTAAAAGCAACTTGAATCTACGCAATTTAGAAATAAGAGATTTAACTTTGAACTTTAATTAAATGATTTTGAACAATTATCAGTATTAAAATTTAGTACGTACCAAGCTGAGCTGCAGTCACAGGTAAGCTAAAATATGATAACAAAACTCGCGCTCTTAATTTGTGCTTGTGTAATCTAAATATAGTTATATTTGTTTACTGTAGCAAGCTATGAATACGTTAACTGAACTTTGAAATTAAAGCAGTGAAATGAAATGATATTACTTTAATGCTGGCGTTTGAATTTCAACGACTCTCCGGTTCATTTTGGAAAAGGAAGGCACCCTGCTTGGTAATGCAATTGGGACAATGAGCAACAAAGGTTCATGCTAAGTTGCTGTATTTTAGTGATGCAAATGGAACAGTTTGAAAAGCTGAGGTCTGCCATACAGTTCTAAAACTTTACGTGCTTTCAGTCCTCCTTGTTGGTTGATTGAAGGTTTGAAGTCGTCTGTCGAGAAGGTGGCGACAATCACTTAATGTCAGCCGTCGCTGTTGCAGAAATTGGATGTTGCAGCGCCTTCTTTTTGACACGGTCACCAGGTGGAACGGGCACTTGGTGTGTGCCAGCTAACGTTTCCCGTCCTCGAACCTGTGTCAGAAACTATCATAGGAAGAGCTAAATTACATGCTGCCAAACCCGCGAAAGCGCGGCAACTCGCGGGAGCGTCACTCCACACACCTGCTCCACCGCCGTACTCCAACCAGACTCTGCTGTGCCCGCGCTCCACGCGGCAGAGTTAACACTACCCAAGATCCTAACACTTCGGTTCTCCACACGACCTATCGATGTAATCGTTCGGTAGCATAGTTTTCCCTACGCAAGACACAGCGTAAAAATAAAAATAATATTTACAAAACAAACCAATTATAATCGACATTTATAATATATATATATATATATATATATATATATATATTATAAAACTAATGCACTATATAAAGACACAGAGATGTAATATCTTCAGGTAACAAAATAAGGAAAAAATTTGTAGTACAGTAGATGGAAATAGGACATGCATTTCCGGCCTTACACTCCACTTTCATGCACTTGGACTCATGTAACCGCTATCTGGTTTCTGTACAAGTTCTAAATAGCCTTTTGCTCCCTGTTCAAAATGTCAAATGTGTGTGAATTCTTATGGGACTTAACTGCTAAGGTCATCAGTCCCTAAGCTTACACACTACTTAACCTAAATTATCCTAACACACATACACCCATGCCCGTGGAAGGACTCGAACCTCCGCCAGGGCCAGCCGCACAGTCCATTACTGCAGTGCCCTAGACCGCTCGGCTAATCCCACGCGGCTTTGCTCCCTGAACTTTACCCCTATTACCTTCAGGTTTTCAAACAGGATTTTCCAGTCAATACTGTCAAAAGCTTGCTCTAAGTCTTCAAAGGCTATAAACGTAGATTTACCTTCCCCTAATTTCTCCTATAAGAGAAGCAGGTTCACTATTGCCTCTCGGCTTCCTACATTTCTCCGGAATCCTACTTCATCTTCTCTGAGGTCAGCTACTACCAAGTATTCCAAACTTCTGAAAAGAATTCGTGTTCGTGTTTTATAACCATGACTTATTAAACTGATAGTTCGATAAAAACGACACCTATCAACCTCTGCTTCCTTTCTGATTGGAATTATTATAATCTTCTTGAAGAAAACTGTCCAGATTTATTTGACAGCGATAGAAGAACCTATATTGACGGAAAAACTACAGGGAATAGGCAGGAACCGAGAAAAGAGTAGAAAAGGAATAGGTTCTTAGGTGTGCAAGAATCGAATCCAATGCAAATCGTCGTGAATTTACTCCGTCGGTAGCGGGTGACGTCTGAGCAGAGGTTATTACGGTTTGGTCCTTTGAGAATCACTGGCGCCACCATTGGGCCCAAATTAATGGAATACAGCGGAGCGGGACGTCTCCTCTTCCTAAGGACGAGACGGCCCGGTGGAAATTGTCTGCTGCGGCGCTGGCGAAGACATCTGCTCTATTAATCAGGGGGAGATTTAATTAGCGATAAAGAGACGGACCGGCCTGGGCGCGTCGCATTCATCCCGCGGACAGAATGAGCGCGCCTTACCTGCTCCGCCGCTGGCGTGCCTTATTAGAACGGAAGCGAAGACTCGCTGGCTCGCAGGCTGGATACCTAATTACGATCTCGCTCCTGCCGCCACCTGTCACCGCGAGAAAGCGCCAGCGACAACTACTGAACAGGTGCCGCACTACTTCATCCATACCATTAATGCAGATTGCGATGACATTCCGTGAGAGAATTACATGCCACATCAAACCTGTGTAGACCAAGGAATAACCGTTACGAGGGTAATACCAAAAGTAAGTTAATCGTGAACTTCACTGTCAAAATCTTTTCTTAAAGAATTTACTTTATTTACTAGCAATTCACCAAGAACATTAACACATTTAATCACACTATGCGATCGTGGAAGTAGTTGCCAGTGGGCAACTAATGAAAACAAATTAAATTTTTTTCAATAAATGGAAATTTTATTCCTAAAAGCCCCCATTTCTTTTGAAAAAGATCTGAAATCATAATCAGAAAGCACCCTGTAAATATCAAGTTACAATTTATTCAGAGGCAGAAACAATTTTTTTTTTTTTTTTTTTTTTTTTTTTTTTTTTTTTTTTTTTTTTTTTTTTGTAGTAGGTGTAGTAGGAGCTATCGTGCTGAGAACCTTGCCGCTCCCTTTTAACACGGCCGTAGTCACGACCGCTCACCACAACCTCTGAAAGACTACACTGGTGCAAATCTGCAACACACCAGATTACTTTAAACTAAAAATTGCCAGCCGAAGTGGCCGTGCGGTTAAAGGCGCTGCAGTCTGGAACCGCAAGACCGCTACGGTCGCAGGTTCGAATCCTGCCTCGGGCATGGATGTTTGTGATGTCCTTAGGTTAGTTAGGTTTAACTAGTTCTAAGTTCTCGGGGACTAATGACCTCAGCAGTTGAGTCCCATAGTGCTCAGAGCCATTTGAAACTAAAAATTTTAACAACTCACACAAACTATGCACCCCGTAAGAGGCATGTAAATGGTACAAAACTCTCACATTAAAATTATTTGCCACCGAAGGTGCAACTTGTTTTTAAAAGAACTCTTACGGTGCAAGGGTGGCAAGTTTATATTCTAAAATCACCATTTAAATAAAAACCCATGAAATGCAATCTAACGTAAAATGTGGAAACATGCTCTACATTACACATACATGCCTCTCAAGATGACAGGCAAGATAAAAACATAATTTCAGGAATTCGGCCTTTACACCTTAAGCAATAATTTTGTTAACAGCGAATCCGACAAATATGACAAAGGCAGCTATTAACGTACGGCAGACCGACAGACAGATACTAACTGCCTAACAAATGCGGACGAGAGGCAAAGGAGCAAGCTGTGAACGAGAGACTGACCAATAAAAGAAGTAGAATTTAACAAGTAACTGAAACAACTTACCACGAATCACTTAACTTCTAATAACTGTGATTTCTGGCGAAGACCTGGCGCGCAGCACCCCCAAAACGCTCCCCCGAACCGTCCGCTGCCAGCCGCTTCAACGGGCGCAGGAAGGCGCGCCGATCTCCCGTCTCACGGCGTCGCAGCTCGCCCCGGCCAGACCGACGTCGTGGGTTGACTCCTGTTGCTCTCGTGTCGGCCGCGAAGCCACTTCTCCTCGCTATACGGCGCGGCCCACTGGACTGACGTGGCGACCTCCATGCGCCGATTCTCAAGACAGACAAGTAAGTCATCTTGTGTCCCAGTGCGCCACCGAGCAACCGATCGATCCAACTCCCAATGACCATTGCCTGAACAAACTCAAGCAGACTGGCGGTCTAACACATTCTAGCACTCCGGACGACAGACAGACACTGACTGCCCCACACTGACCCGGCTGACCATCTGACCAGACTCGCCGACACCGACGGACTGACCCCCCACTGCCGAGCTTATAGCGTCCCTTAAATGCCCGTGAACAGGCTACCTTTCCCCTTTCACACCAGAGGGAGACACCAAAGCTGCGATTGCCACAGCTTCGCCGCCGCCAGAATTGGAGGGCCACAGCTTCACACTACGCGCTGCGGCGCGCTCTTCAAAATAGCAATTTTTACCACGGGTCAGTAAGGTCTCCTATTTTTTATAAGTACGAAGACCTGTTTATTTCTACAATGCTTTACATCAGTATACAGCTGGAACATTTACCTTTTTTGACATAATCACCATTTCTGTCGATGCATTTTTGTAGACGCTGTGGCAGTTTCTGTATGCCCATGTCATACCAGTTCGCTGTTCAGAAAGTTATGAACCTCTTCTTTCACCTCGTCGTCGGAGCTGAATCGATTTCCGGCCAAATGTTCTTTTAACTTAGGGAACAGGTGATAGTCACTGGGCGCCAACTCAGTACTATAGGATGGGTGGGTAATTATGTTCCACTGAAACTGTTGCAGGAGAGCAACGGTTTGCCGAGCGATATGTGGGCGAACGTTGTAATGGAGAACGTGTTCAAAAATGGTTCAAATGGCTCTGAGCACTATTGGACTCAACTTATGAGGGCATCAGTACCCTAGAACTTAGAACTACTTAAACCTCACTAACCTAAGGACATCACACACATCCATGCCCGATGCAGGATTCGAACCTGTGACCGTAACGGTCGCGCGGTTCCAGACTGAAGCGCCTAGAACCGCTCGGCCACACCGACAGGCTGGAGAATGTGTACGCCATTGTTCAACATTTCTCTTCTCTGTTCTGAATTTCCAGCTTGAGTTTTCTCAGAGTCTCACAGCACCTGTCAGCGTTAATTATGGTCCCAGTGGGCATAAAGCCGACCAACAATACCACTTTACGATCCCAAAAACGGTTGTCATGACTTTACCGCAGACTGCGTTTGTTTGAATTTCCGCGGCTTTGGCGAAGAAGAACGCCGCCACTGTGTCGATTGTAAAGTGGTATGCCCAGATTTCGTCACCCGTGACAGTTGAGTCCGGAAAGTTCTCCTATTCGCCTGCAAGGGGGTGAAGAAATGCGCGGGAAGCATCAACACGTTGCCGCATGTGGTCCTCAGTTAGCATGCGTGGCACCCATCTTGCGCACACCTTCCGGTAGTTCAATGTTTCCTTTACAATTCTATGAGCGGTGCTTCGGGAAACCTCATGAACCAGTGTGCAGAGATCATCTAGGGTGATCCACCGATCTTCACGCATGCTTTGCTCAACCTTCAATACTGTTTCCTCAGAAATTGACGGTCTCCCGCTCCTTTGTTCGTCGTGAATTTCGGTCCGACCAGCTGCAAACTCTCTACACCACTTACCAACATTTTTGACATCCATGCACGACTCACCATACTCTTCCGTCAGTTGGCGATGGATTTCAATCGGCGCAGTGCCCTTTGCGTTCAAAAACCGAATAACTGTGCGCAATTCGCGCTTGGCGGTAACATCCAACGGGAGCTCCATTCTCAACGGCTGCCAAGCCGAGACTGAGCGCCTCAGCTCGACGTGTGCATGTTTACACACAGCGCGTAAAGCACCCTTCGTGACAGTGTGATCAACAGCCACACAAACAGAGTTCTGTACATATAAAAATACAGGAGACCTTACTTTTGGGATTACCCTCGTAAATACACCACTGCACATTGAAATTGAACCACAAAAAATTATATCAATTAACGAAGATTTACTTACACTGAGGAGACAGAGTTCGTGGGATAGCAATCTGCACAAATACAGAGGGTGATAATATCGCGAGCACAGTGTATAAACCAGCAGTGAATTCGCGGAGCTGTCATTTGTATATTCAGGTGATTCCGACAAGATCATGGCCATACGATGGGAATTAAAAGACCTCCAACGTGAAATGGTAGTTGGAGTCAGACGCATGGGACATTGCAGTTCGAAAATCTTTAGAGAATCCTATATTCCGAGTTCCGCAGTGTCAAGGGTGCGCTGAGGGTATCAAATTTCAGACATTACCTCTCACCACGGACAACAAAGTATCCGACGGCCTTCGCTTATCGACCGAAAGCAGCGGCGCTTGTGTAAAGTTGTCGGTGTTAACAGACAAGCAACACCGCGTGAAATAACCGCTAAAATCGATGTGGGTCGTGCAACAAACGTATCCTTTAGGACACAGTAGGGAAATCTGGCGTTAGTGGGCTACGGCAGCAGATGAAGCCATTGCTAACAACACGACAACACCTGCTGTGATCGTGACCATATCGGTCGGACCCTGTACGACTGGAAAATGGTGACCTGGTCAGATGAGTACCGATTTCAGCCAGTAAGAGCCGATGGTAGCAGTCACGAAGCCATTGATCCATATTGTCAACAATTCTCTGTGCAAGCTGGTGGTTACTCTGTAATGGTGTAGGCTGTGTTTTCGTGGAACTGACTTGGTCCTCTGGTCCATCTGAAGCGATGGTTGATTTGAAATTGTTGTCTACGCAACTTTAAGACCATTTGCAGCCATTCATGGATTTCCTGTTCCCAAACAACGATGGAATTTTCATGCATGACAATGCACCATGTCAGCAGGCCACAATTGTTGGCGACTTGTCTGAAGAACATTCTGAGCAATTCCAACTAATGATCTGGCCACCCAGATCGCCCGATATGAGTCGCATCGAATATTTATGGGAAATGATCGAGAGACGAATCCACACAGAAAATCATGCACTGGCTACACTTAGGCACTTATGGGCGGCTGTGGAGGCATAATAGCTCAATATTTCTGCAGTGGACTTCCAGCGACTTGTTGAGTCCTAGCCACGTGCAGTTGCTCCACTGTACCGGTGAAAATCTTAGTAGATATCTCTGTGTACTGCGCTTATACAGGTCGTAGCAGAAATGTTGCGACAAACTTCTAGGGCTTATAGAGGGTGTTTCGAGGAACAAATCCAGGACAGAAACCTGTGTCCAGAAACGTTCATCCAACGACAGTACAGAGCGTCAATGTCATAAGCGATGGCACCTGCCACTAGGCAAATACTTCATAAAGAACTGTGACTTTGTACACTAACGGCCTGTGGGTAAAACGTATCGGGGTGTTGTATGTTATTCACTGATCGCGACTGATTTCTACGATCGCCAGAGGAGAGGATGGACCTAACTGCTGTGTGGACATGCCTTATCTTCTATACATACGATGCTCAGTTGCCATGGTGGATGACTGTTTCGGCTACAGGTTTCCATATGCAGTTTATAGTTCTTCTGCTTAATGAAAAACACTGGAGATTTCAGGGGATTCCAGACAATGGAAATCCATGTCTGAAACCGTGATCCACCAAGGATGGCCTTCATAGGAGGCAAGGCCGGTCTACGGAGCAGCTAGCTCTGTCTTGTCCAATGGCACTGAATAACAAGCAACACTGCGAGACCTTCCGCCTATGGTCCATTAGCATTCAAAGTAATTTTTGCTGCTGAAGGAGTAGCCTAGTGGCAGGCGCTGTCGACTGTATCTTCGATGCTCTGTTGCGTCGTTGGATGAAGTTTCTGGAGATGGGTTCCTATCCGCAATTTGTTCCTCACGACACCCTCTCAGGTCCCTCGAAGTTTGTTGCAACATTTCTGTGCGCTCTGTATACTGTAGTGGGAATAATATAAACTTGTAGGTAATTTCAAGACATAGTATTTACATTGTGTGACATTCAGTACACAGAGCTGGTACCTATTATACAATTCATTGCTGAAAACTGGCTGGACACCAATTCGATATATATATATATATATTTCTGGAAATACCGGCCATGAACTTCTTCTGTGCGGATGCACACGTATTACCTGAACTCTTACGGGAATTGGTAAGAATGTCTTCCACGAGTAATGAGTGTGTTGGGTAGGGACGCTACGAATGTAGTGTATGGACATGTAAGGTGAGAATGTGGGTCTCGCGGGAGGTGTGCGTGAGACAGTCCCTGTAGTCGCACTATCCTCTGTGCCCTCGGCTGCTCAGATGAATAGAGCGTCTGCCATGTAAGCAGCAGATCCTGGGTTCGAGTTCCGGTCGGGGCACATATTTTCGCCTGTCCGCGTTGATATATCAACGCCCGTCAGCAGCTGAAGGTATTAATATATAATTCTGATTTAATTCGGAAAGAAGCTGTGAGACATAAAGAAACTCGCATCGTTCTAGAATGCATTTCCACTACGCAGCCGAGTGTGCACTGATCTGAAGCTGCCTGACAGATTAAAACTGTTTTCGGTCTCGGACTCGAACCTGAGTCCTTTTCCGATGGTAGTAACTCGTCCATCGACTGTGCTACCCAAAATCGACTCATGACCAACTCTCAATGTTTCGCTTCCATCAGTGCCTCCTCTCCTACGTTCGGAAAATCACAGAAAATTTGCTTCTTGCCTTGAAAGACTACTCTCCTAGAAGAAAGGAGTGCTAGTGCCTCAGTACAGCCAGGAAAACTTCTGAGAAGTTTGGAAGGTCAGAGACTAGGTAATGGTGGAAATATAGGTGTGAGAGGTGGTCATGAGTCATTGTCGGATAGATCTGTCGCTGGATGACTTACCACCAAAGGCAAAGTTACGAGGTTCAGCAATCCATGTGCACTCACTGATGCACTGCAGTGACGCTGCGGACCATTCGCTCCTGTGCTTGTTGAACAATACATAACACCTCCTCGTTCACGCATGGTATGCAAGGTGCGTGCTTTCTCAGCTGGCGCTGCGCTATCCGGCTTTTAGCAATTGAGTGTCTTCCCTCACTCACAGACTGACTGGAGGAAACCAGAGATAACAGTCAGCTAACGATCTCAGTCTAAAGCGATAGTATGAACCGTCTATAGTCCCAAGATCGATGGTGTAAAACGTTTCAAAAACTAGTAGCCGAAATGGGAACGTTATCTAATGTTCCCCTACTGCTTTTAAACTGTTCTTGCCGCGCGGGATTAGCCGAGCGGTCTAAGGCGATGCAGTCATGGACTGTGCGGCTGATCCCGGCGGAGGTTCGTGTCTCCATCGGGCATGGGTGTGTGTGTTTGTTCTTAGGATATTTTAGGTTACGTAGTGTGTAAGCTTAGGGACTGATGACCTTTGCAGTTATGTCCCATAAGATTTCATACACATTTGAACATTTTTAAACTGTTCTTATACAAATGTTTGTCGAAAATTAATGACTGCCCTTCGTATGTTGCTAACAGAACAGGTTTGCTGCCTGTTCTCAATCACATCAGCTGCCACTTGATAATGGGATAGAGCCGAAAATGTCCTATATTGGGAAATAAACAATACTTACTGTCGATTGTAAAATAAGTCAGCAATGTAATAAAAAAATATAAAAAATAGTGAAATCAGTCTGAGTTATTTCCACTTTCTAATAGAGATAGGGTTCATGTTATCAGTGTGTATCAATATTGGCAACAGAATTAAAAGTTCCCATCCAATACAGAGAGTTGTTATGTGGGATCCAGCTTACCCAATAGGGCACACCTACCATGCCACACCTCCAGTGGCTCTAGACCACGACCGCCCACTGCCACCACAATATAGGATGGCTACCAGCAGCGACTTGTGCTTGGAAGCACTACATTACAACACCTTAGCTCATGGTAGTACACTGAGATTATTCCTTGTGACGTTGATACTGGACGCTGTTTCTTACTGCTTGTTTGTTATGAACTTTCATTCGCTTGGAGAAATACAAGTGAAGTAAATCTTCTGTTTGTTGTGTTACTTTGTTCACTAATCATTCCTGCTCCTGTCCAGCTTTCCTATGATGACAGTTGCAGCGGGCTCTGTAGCTCACCTGCCGTTACCGTTGTGTACAAAGTCGTACACAACAAGGTTGTGCTGGATCTCTCATGTCCTTTCCAGAAACAGAACGAATGAAGTGGCACCGTGGCAAAGGCTGTTCATTTCCTGTCCCAACATCAGGCAACACGAGTTTGTGCTCTGTCTGTATTCATCATAACCACCCGTTTCTTTCCTCTTTGATTTCACTGACTTTTCATTAACCTTTATCTATATTATTGACAAAACAACAAATTTAGTATTCAAGTATCTGCGTGTGCCATACATGACAAGTATTCCAAGAAAAGATGATCGGGGGGTTCTGCCTATCTCGAGATGTCTGAAAGATACAGATGTGGACTGGGGGTTGAACTGTTTGCTTGACACTCGGACGGCAGGACGTGTCGGACATTCTCCTCAGGGGACAACCGTGGCACAGGGGACAAGGGTCAGCGGCGGCTGAGTGGATTAATTGTCAGGACACAGAGAGGCGGCCGTTGACTCTGTGCAATCAGCTGGGCCCTCTGCGGTCACCACTTAGCGCCCGGCACGTGCTGCCTCCCCTACTGGAGCGGCACTGACTGCTTCAGCACACGAGCACCACTGTGCTGTGTCCCCGTAGTGACGACTTCTCTATTTCTTTACTTAATCTGATATGATTAGTGCCATCAGGCCCTCTACTACATCAGACGAGGGATTCTCAGATACAGTGCCATTTTTACATCATACACTCCTGGAAATTGAAATAAGAACACCGTGAATTCATTGTCCCAGGAAGGGGAAACTTTATTGACACATTCCTGGGGTCAGATACATCACATGATCACACTGACAGAACCACAGGCACATAGACACAGGCAACAGAGCATGCACAATGTCGGCACTAGTACAGTGTATATCCACCTTTCGCAGCAATGCAGGCTGCTATTCTCCCATGGAGACGATCGTAGAGATGCTGGATGTAGTCCTGTGGAACGGCTTGCCATGCCATTTCCACCTGGTGCCTCAGTTGGACCAGCGTTCGTGCTGGACGTGCAGACCGCGTGAGACGACGCTTCATCCAGTCCCAAACATGCTCAATGGGGGACAGATCCGGAGATCTTGCTGGCCAGGGTAGTTGACTTACACCTTCTAGAGCACGTTGGGTGGCACGGGATACATGCGGACGTGCATTGTCCTGTTGGAACAGCAAGTTCCCTTGCCGGTCTAGGAATGGTAGAACGATGACGGTTTGGATGTACCGTGCACTATTCAGTGTCTCCTCGACGATCACCAGTGGTGTACGGCCAGTGTAGGAGATCGCTCCCCACACCATGATGCCGGGTGTTGACCCTGTGTGCCTCGGTCGTATGCAGTCCTGATTGTGGCGCTCACCTGCACGGCGCCAAACACGCATACGACCATCATTGGCACCAAGGCAGAAGCGACTCTCATCGCTGAAGACGACACGTCTCCATTCGTCCCTCCATTCACGCCTGTCGCGACACCACTGGAGGCGGGCTGCACGATGTTGGGGCGTGAGCGGAAGACGGCCTAACGATGTGCGGGACCGTAGCCCAGCTTCATGGAGACGGTTGCGAATGGTCCTCGCCGATACCCCAGGAGCAACAGTGTCCCTAATTTGCTGGGAAGTGGCGGTGCGGTCCCCTACGGCACTGCGTAGGATCCTACGGTCTTGGTGTGCATCCGTGCGTCGCTGCGGTCCGGTCCCAGGTCGACGGGCACGTGCACCTTCCGCCGACCACTGGTGACAACATCGATGTACTGTGGAGACCTCACGCCTCACGTGTTGAGCAATTCGGCGGTACGTCCACCCGGCCTCCCGCATGCCCACTATACGCCCTCGCTCAAAGTCCGTCAACTGCACATACGGTTCACGTCCACGCTGTCGCGGCATGCTACCAGTGTTAAAGACTGCGATGGAGCTCCGTATGCCACGGCAAACTGGCTGACACTGACGGCGGCGGTGCACAAATGCTGCGCAGCTAGCGCCATTCGACGGCCAACACCGCGGTTCCTGGTGTGTCCGCTGTGCCGTGCGTGTGATCATTGCTTGTACAGCCCTCTCGCAGTGTCCGGAGCAAGTATGGTGGGTCTGACACACCGGTGTCAATGTGTTCTTTTTTCCATTTCCAGGAGTGTATTTCCCTAAGAAACAAGAAGTTTAATACGCCAAATAGTATTAAAATGAGAACTTCCTGGCAGATTAAATCTGTGTGCCGGACCGAGACTCGAACTCGGGACCTTTGCCTTTCGCGGGCAAGTGGTCTACCAATTGAGCAACCCAAGCCAAGGTCCCGAGTTCGAGTCTCGGTCCGTGACACAGTTTTAATCTGTAAGGAAGTTTCATATCAGTGCACACTCCGCTGCAGAGTGAAAAATCTCATTCTGGAGTATTAAAATGATTTAAGTATGTAGAGACGATGTTAGTAATACTATCAGCTAATGAAGTTAAAACTCGTAGTAATTGTACTACTGCAGCAGCTGCCTCTAATAATGATAATAATAATATAATAACAACAGTAATAATAATAATAATAATTATTATTATTATTATGACAATAATAACAATAATGTCAGTTGCAGACATGAAAAGAATTTATAGGTGTACGAGATACATGCTTTCTCCTAGAGCAAATTCCAGGGAAAGGAAATTTAAGGAGACTGCACCAGTTAAGAACCCTGGAAAATGAGGATGATATGGTTGGAAAGAACGATCTACAAGGGTAATGAGTGCGTACTTGGACAATGCTAATTCTCGCTGTTGCCTTAGGGGATATATAATTTCCCGTCTTTTGAAGGTAGAGTTGTTACTCAGTTCTCTAGTATAATGCGAGAGCTTATTCGAGCGTCGGATTCCTGCTACTGAGAAGGATTCCCAGATCGTGATTGAACGGTAGAGTGGGACAGAAAGGATATGGCACTGATGGGAACGGGTGTCGTGCCGGTTAGACAATAGCGTTAAGATGCAGGAGAGATATGAGGGAGAGTATTCGTTGTTAAGACAGTAGAGAAGAGAGAGGGTATGGAAATCTGTGCGCTTGTCTGCACACAGGATAGATGTGCATAGATGTACATGTGATGGTGAAAAACGATCAAGCAGTCGAACATGACTAATACAACGAACACATTCATTAATAACCAGTTCGAGGCTCCGCGAGAATTCCTGAAAAAGACCTTGCAGTATAACAGCGCTGTCATCGATAATTGGAAGTACAATTGTTGTTCAGTTTTTTTTTTTTTTTTTTTTTTTTTCGGTGAAGAGGGAATAGGTTTTCATACTTGTGTGAGGCATGGAGAGATGTTGATACCTTCTTGCACACTGAAATTACGTGCTCAGTTTAGTTCAGACTGGCTTTTATTATTACCCCTAGAATCTTTCCCGATGAAGTGATGTTGATATTTGTCCCACTTACAGTTGAAGATAATGAGCCTAGAATGGCCAACCAGTCCTGCTGGGGTTTTGGATGGTTTGAGCTTTAACCCCATATCGTGCACACATTTCGATAATGCACACGGGCTGGTATTGAGAATCTTGATAGGTGTCTTCAGATTCATTGGTTTTGCACTTAGATGTAACGGGAAGACATCTGCGTAACGCTGGTATGTGCAGCAGGACGACACTGATGATACATCGTTTTACGAAGAATGAAAAGTGTGTATGACCCTTGGTGATACCTAGTACTAGCTGCCCCCGCTGTGACATCATGGTGCTGGACATGACGCATTTCTAGCGGAATGACAGGTATGTACGAAACCATTGGACTGTACTTGGCGAAAAATTTAGGTTGCTAAGTTTTGTAAAGTAAACTGTCGAAGTCGACAATGTTACACGTCTTGCTTGAAACTAAGGAGCACATGATAATGGCATCTTGTGCATCCATGGCGGGCTGAAAGCCATCTGTTACCTTTATTAAGGCAGATGATTTGCTGCGATGCTTACGGAAACCAGATTGGTATTCGTCAAGTAGATTGTTTGTAGTTTGTTCGTTAGCTGGTCGTGGAATATATATTCAGCCTTTGTGTTTGTAGTACAATTACACCATTGCGAAGTTGGACGAAACTTATTTTGCTCGATGGTGATTTGTAGCAATGGTAAATATGAGCGGAAAACAGTTTATGGTCATATAATACGTTTTTCGATAAATATCTGTAAGTTGTGAGCACCAACTACTACAGAAGCAATGCCGACCTGGGGGACGTCAGAATCTATGATGTCGAGCCAACCCAAAAGATGCATTAGAATGTATTTGACAATACTGTATTACAGAATAGAAATTATCAGGAGGCATTTCCAGAACCATTTAGACGGTTTTAGCAACGTGTGCATTAAATATAACTGCTAACAACACGTATTTTGAGGGTTAGTTCAAGGGATTTAAATGTCGATTGGACTCTCTGCCACTAAATGACATGACCACAGAATAACAGCTACAGTGTTCTTTGTAACCAGTTTCTTCAAAAATACCGGATTTTTTCGCTAGCAATTGGCACTGTCCTTCTGTGTATTATGGCAAAGTATGTCAGTATGCATTGACAAATTAATGTATTTATTCTGTTGCCAGAACACCCTGTCACCAACGACATTTAACGGTTCTCGAGGTGGCATTTCACAGCAGTACTTTACTTCATGCAGACTTTCTCCAGACGAAGTTTAATCGAAAACATTATTATCATCTGTTACACTTGCTAATTGCATAGTGGAAATCAAGAAGGCATCCGTAGATTACGCGAATGTATGTAAAAGATTCTGAATGTAGAGTAAAGGCAAATGAGTCGTGTGGATGCCCTACTGTTGGGGCATGCCAACACGGCGCTTTTGAAGTGCCATACCACTTTATGGGCAAGCCTTATCAGCGATTCAAGAGCAGCGCTGTTTTAGCCTCCTGCATACACTGAGGTACTGAGGTGTATGCTCTGTATGTCGTTATAAGGTGTCCCATTTGACCTTCGTGCACGTATGTGGTTCCAACATGATGGGGCTACAAAACGCTCTGCACGTCTTCACAGCATACACCGGCATCACTCATCCCCTGAAAGATCCACGGAAAAAACAGTTCGAGGTTTGAGGGTGGCTTGTACTTCTCACCTGGGACAACTTTGTTTTCTTCTTGGATGATCAAATGGAAAATATCCTGTATGAAACATCTTCTGAGGCCACAGAGGGTTTCTAGCAGCTATACTTGTTGCCAATAACACTGTTCAAACAACAGTGAAACTGTTCAAATGGGTACATCAAATTAAGCGTGATGATGTCACAGCTGCATATAAGTTGGCTGGCAATGCTTTGCATAACTTTTCTAACTATCGTACCTCCTACAGTTTTCAGAGAGTTGAAATTATAAGAAATATATAGACGGAAAAATATCGCAACATCTAGAATGAGTCGTAGGACATAAACGAAGGTTGCTAGGCGTGTTTGTACATCTGAAAGATAATGTCTACTCAAATTTTGCACCAGTCGCATAGGTGTTGCTAGTAGCGTCCCTACGAGGGTGTAAATCGAGTTTGGTTTAAATACATGTTGTAATTTTCGTGACCGTATGTTACCTGGTTTGTTAGTCAAGAATGTCTTTAAGATGACGAAGACGCTGCTATCAGCGCTTCACTGAGTCTGAACGTCGTGTAATAGAGTTACGACCGGAGTCCGGACGGCCACGTGGTACTACTAAGAGGGAAGACCATAGTTTTGGTGGTGTTGGCTCATCGTACTACATCTGCAGCAGAAATTTGAGCAACAGTTGTCACCAAAGTGACACAACGAACTGTCAGTAGGTTACTTAAAGGAGAGCTCCAAGCAAGACGCCCTGTAGCGTGCATTCCACCGACCCCAAACCGCCACCATGTGTGACTTTGGTGGTGTCGAGCGAGAGCTCATAGGAGGCCAGGGTAGAGATCTGTTGTGTTTTCTGATGAAAGCTGGTTCTGACTCGGTGCCAGTGACGGCCGTGTGTTGGTTAGGACGAGGTTAATTCAGGGCCTGCAACCAACCTGTCTGCGTGCTGGACACACTGTGCCTAAACCTGGACATACGGTCAGAGGTGCGATTGCGTATGTCAGCAGGAGCACTCTCTTGGTTATCCCACTCATCCTGACTGCAAAACTGTGCGTCAGTCCGGTTACTGGACCTGTTGTGCATCCATTCATGAACAGCATTCCAACAGGACAACGTTCCCCCACCTACCGCTGTTGTAACCCACAATGCTTTACAGTGTGTCGACATACTGCCTTGGCCTACTCGATCACCATATCTGTCCCCAATGGAGCATATATGGGACATCAATGGACGGCAAATCGAAAGTCATCCACAAACAGCGTTAACTTTCCCTGTATTGACCGACCAAGTGCAACACGTATTGATGATTTTGTTCGTTTGCCGGGCGCTCAACATCGTGATCACCAGCGGCCCTACAAGTTCCCATCTTTCCACCTCCAGCCTCGCCACTACCCGAGTCATGATGAGATGATGAGGAAAACACAAACACCCAGTCCCCGGGCGGGCAGAATGCCCAACCCGGCCGGGAATCGAACCGGAACCCTGTGATCCAGAGGAAGCAAACTTGCATGCTTGCATTCAGCATTCTGGCGGTTACAAAGGTTATTGACGTACCAATATTTCACTTTTACAGTGGATTACCTCGCGCTGACATTAATCTGTGTTCTTGCAATGTTAATCTCTAAAATTTTTTGGTATTGGGATTTCTTTCCGTCATGCGTTTTCAGCAGCAATTTTGAACATTTCCCTTATTTGCTTCTAAGTGTCGAATCACTTTCTTGTATACCGTAAAACCCTACGTCAGACCACCAAGCGAGGTGGACCAGTGATTAGCACACTGGACTCGCATTCGGGAGACGACGGTTCAATTCCGCGTCCGGCCATCCTCATTTAGGTTTTCCGTGATTTCCCTGAATTGCTCCAGGCAAGTGCCGGCATGGTTCCCTTGAACGTCGTTTTTCCATAAACCGATGAGACCGTTGACGTCGCCGTTTCGTCTCTTCCCACAAACAACCAAATCCCTAACTCAGAGCGATGCTTTATCCCTTCTCTTCCCTCAAAGAATCGGCATCACATAAATATTATGTAAAGAACAGTCAAAATGTGATATTATGACCATATAGAGTATACCAAGGACAGTGGTAAATTTTCATTGATATGACTGGAATGCTCATTTGAAGTAAAAACTTCATATATATTCCGGATGATTTCCGAAATAGAATACATTTAACGGAAATCTGGCTAGTGGAGCGTACGTGTGTGCCTTCCTCACCCAACCTGTCTGATGTTTTATTCCAGCCCTAACTATCTCATTGTTTTAAACTTTTTTGCTATGGTTGTCTTTCTGCCGCTAAATTAGTCCGTTGAGGTTGCGGTTTTCCATGGTGTGTTGCGAGTGAAGTAGTCCGAGAAGAGCCATCCGTTAGCAGCGTTTGTACAAGCGCCAACTACAATGTTACATATCCACACTAATCAAGATTGTACTGATGTGGTGTCTGTTTACCGCTTCTGCGAAACATGGTGCCCATAATGCAATCGAAGAACACTTTTGGCGCTTTCCGACACGTCGAATTCCTGATCGTAGAGTGTTTGTTAGAGATTTTTTGTACGTTGCCTGAAACAGATATTCTTGCAAGTTCCCAGTTTTCTTCTGAACGTATAGCTCGGCAATTTTTGCAGGAACAGCCACATACTGTCTAGGTGGTGCAGCGTAATCTTACCATCACCACACAGCCACTTTCAGCACGTATCGAGCACCCACATACGTGTGTAGCGAACATTACATGCGGAACGCTTTTACTGATTTCACATGCAGCGTGTCCACAATATCTGAATTTGCAACAATGTCACACGACTCGAATTTTGTCGTCGTTTTTTTCTATTTGCTTTCACTGAAAAAGCCACGTTTACACGGAATTGAACCAACGTCACACGTACAAATCTTCGACAGTTGTAGGGATATTCTCACTGTACAATGGAAACCAATTTCCAAATTCGTTTTTCGCTCAGTGCGGCGTAATCGGTCAGATAGTGATAGATCCAGTCAGCTTTGAAGAGCTAATGACGGGACATAATTACCTAAATGTTTTGGAAAATTCGTTTGTTGAACAACTTGGGGTCGTTCCTTTGACCACGTGATTGGCAATGTACTACCAGAATGTCGAAGTCCCTCCATATTTCATTAAGTGTGTGACGGAGTGGCTCAACAGAATTTACCCTACTCGCAGGACTGGTCGTGGTAGTATCCGAATTAACTGGCCACCAAGATCGCCAGGCTTTAGGCAGACAGATATTTGTATAAGGGTTTGGATAAAGTGTGAGATGTACAAACGAAAGGTAAATACGAGGAATGAACTGCTCGCTCGCATCATGAACAGCACTGCCCCACATAAGGGTAATCAGTCAACCAAGACAACATGTTCTCCCAAGAGTGCACAAATGCACTGAAACTGAATGTGGGATATTCGAACATTTATTGTGAACTGTACAAGAGAAGGAGACGTACCAAATTGAAATTTATGTCAAATACTGAAGTATGTGGTTCTTTGGTGGTGTAGAAAATGTAGGTGTACTGGAAAGATACGACTATTTCTGTCTCGTATTTTTCTCCACGCAAACTCACTTCTCGGAACCTACTACTACTACTACTACTACTACTACTACTACTACTACTAAAGAGTGCTTCAAACAGAAACATCAAAATTTGGGAGAAATTCGAAATTAAAACAATCTCAAAAGTCCTGGTTTTCTTGAGACAGATACAGTGTCAGTAATAACGTCGATAACAGGCAAGTGGATGAACTAACTATATAGACTAAAGCGCCAAACAAACTGGTGTAGGCCTTCGTATTCAAATATAAGAGATATGTAAACAGCCAGAATACGGCACTGCGGTCGGCAACCCCTATAGAAGACAAGAAGTGTCTGGCGCTGTTGTCAGATCAGTTGTTGCAGCTTCAATGGCAGGTTAACAAGATTTAAGAAATTGTAAATTTGTGGTAAGGTCTTATGGGAACATACTGCTTAGGTCATCGGTCCGTAAGCTTAGACACTACTTAATCTAACTTAAACTAACGTACGCTATGGACAACACACACACACACACACACACACACATGCCCGAAGGAGGACTCGAACCTCCGACGAGAGGGAGCCGCGCGGACCGTGACCAGACGCCTGAGACCGCGTGACTACCCCACGCGGCTTAACGAAATTTAAGTGAGTTTGAACATGGTGTTGTAGCCGGCGCGCGAGCAATGTAGTCTCCGATGTAGCGATGAAGCGGGGATTTTATCGTACGACCATTTCACCAGTGTAGGCCTACTGTGAATGTCGGCACTCCGCTAAAACATCAAATCACTGACGTCGCAGCGGCTGGAAAAAGATCTTGCAAGAACGAGACCAACGACGACTGAAGAGAATCGTTGAACGTGATAGAAGTGCATCCCTTCCGAAGACTGCCGCAGATTTCAGTGCTGGGCCGTCAGCAAGTGTCAGGGTGCGAACTATTCAACGAAACATCATCCATGCGAGCTTCCGGAGCCGAAGCTCCGCTCGTGTGCCCTTGATGACTGCACAACAAAAAGCCTTACGGCTAGCCTGGGACCGTCAACACCGACATTGGACTGTTGATGACTGGAAACATGTTGCGTGGTCGGACGAGTCGCGTTTCAAATTGTATCGAGCGGGTGGACGCGTACGGGTATGGAGACAACCTCTTGAATCCGTGGACCCTTCATGTCAGCAGGGGACTGTTGAAGCTGTTGGAGGCTCTTTAATAATGTGGGGCGTGTGCAGTTGAGGTGATGTGGGACTCCTGATACGTCTTGATACGACTATGGAAGCTGATACGTACGTAAGCATCCTGTCTGATCACCTGTATCCATTCATGTCCATTGTGCTTTCCGACGGACTTGGGCAATTCCAGCAGGTCAATGCGTACTCCGAACGTCCAGAATTGCTACAGAGTGGGTTCAGGAACATTCTGCTGAGTTTAAACACTTCCGCCGGCCACAAAACGCTCCAGACATAAACGTTATTGGGAGTATGCGTTCACTGCAACATGCTGTTCAGAAGAGGTCTCCACCCCTTCGTACTCTTACGGATTTATGGACGCCCCTACAAGTGGCAGTTCCCTCCATCACTCCTTCAGATGTTAGTCAAGTCAATGCCACGTCGTATCGTGTCACTTCTGCGTGCACGCGGGGGCCCTACACGATATTAGGCAGCTGTACCTGTCTCTTCGGCTATTCAGTGAACATAACTAAAAATTGTACAAAATCCTCGTGGGCGAGTCTCATTCGCACCTGGACAATGTTTTCCAGATACAATGCCTATAATTTCTTCTACTCGTTTCTGGGTTGGAACATCAGGTAATATCACCCACTGGAAATGCTTTAATTGAGAACTTAAAGTAACGTATTCAGAATCTGAAGTAATCATAGGGAATAATGTGCATATGTTTCGTGTTTGCTATATATTCTTCCACCTGATTCAGAAGTGTCTCTGGTGATCATCTTGTAAGTCCAGTAACCTTGACTGGACAAAATTTTTTCCTCGAATCTTCCTGTTATCCAAGATTTGTGAACCGTGGTCGATTGCTTCACTCCGAGTCTCAACACCAGTAGCAGCGACGGCAGAGCATTGCCGACTGGGATGTATTGGCACCGGCTGATCGGCACGTTCTACACTATTTTGCCTCACTCTCTCCACTCGTGGCGTATGTTAGGCTCTTTCGGCCTACTGAGAAACACAAAGCACACAGACATAAGAACAGAATTGATAGATGTAGCTATATAACCTTATAGTTTATCTCCTTATTCCTCGAACTTACATCAAAAGCTTGCGACGATGTTTAGTTGCGCGTTGTCTATTACATCCATAGAAAGCCTAAAGAACGGCGGAGACGCCAGACTTCAATATAAATCGCCGAAAAAAAGTTTATTAAAGGATTTGGAAAGACGACGTCGATTTCGTTCCCATAACGGCGTATACCACCTGGGGGATAGCAGATGTACTGTTAATGGTTTCAGTGTCGTCCGCAAACAGGTTGGGTAACGGCATAGGTACCAGAGCGCCATCTGTGTCTACTCTTCAGTAAGGAACGCTCACAGCCAGAAGGCTCGTGTTGTCCAGACGTGTGAAGTAGCCAGGCCACGGAGATGCAATTGTACTTGCTACAGCCAACTGAGAGAGTTTGAAATGTATCAAATTCTGCCCATCCAAGTGGTGGGGCGGTACTTTCGGAGAACTGCGACACAAGTTGGACGTGCAGCGTCAGGTGTGCAACGATGGTGGTATCAGTAGTCAGTTGGACATTCCCACACCTTTAGACTAGTTTTTAGATTTCCATGCAGAACAGATTCCCACAGCGTTGGTGGTGTTGTAAGGCTACCTGTGGCTTTGCCTTACAGCTACAACGGCACAGATAAGAGGACCAGACGTGTCAACACGCTGTTGCGGAATTTCGACTCGATGCCTGTAGCCAGTCCTGAGAGAAAGTCGTACTATGTGATAGTCAGACATTTGGGAAGTCGGAAAACAAATGACAAAATAGTAATTATTTCATAATGTTTTATTACCAATTAGCACTGGGACTACGGGCACGCACACCTCTTGGACGTGCACGGTTCTACTGCTGCCGTAAGAGGATCACTTTTAAGATTTAATGGTGCGCCGTGGTCTTCAACGATGAAAGCAGATTCTGCCTGCACGCAAGTGATGGTCGTTTGCGCGTATGATGCAGGCCTGGTGAGTGCTGTCTCGTAGACTGCATTCATCCAGGACACGATGGCCGCACCTCAGACCATATGCTCTGATACGATAAGCTACAGCTCTCGTTCACCTTTGATGTTTCTGGAGCAGACGTTAACCATCCCTCGGTACATGCAGAATGTTCTCATTCTTTTGCCATTCCAACAGCATTGGTCGCTCACACACTGCCCCTGAAACTCAACGTGCTCTACAAGACATGCAGAAACTTACCTGGCCAGCACGATCTCCAGACTCGTCTTCACGCGATATGAATGGGACGAGATGTGACGAATGAGATTCGTCAACTAACATCTCTGACAGAACTACGTAAACACGTAGAGCAGGTGCGAAATAAGATATAAAAAATGGTTCAAATGGCTCTGAGCACTATGGGACTTAACATCTCAGGTCATTAGCCTCTATACTTAGAACTACTTAGACCTAACTAACCTAAGGACATCACACACATCCATGCCCGAAGCAGGATTTGAACCTGCGACCGTAACAGCAGCGCGGTTCCGGACTGAAGCGCCTAGAAAATAAGGTATCCCTCGACAGTATTCGCTATCGGTACGATCGACTGGATACTGCAGACAACCCTTACATTGCCGCCCGTCTAAGCTGCACCGCGTAACAATATGGGTATGACAGCATGGGTCGATACCTGATGCTTCACAAACGCTTGTCCTACTTCTTTAAAGTCAGCACCGCCATTAGACTTTTTTATTTTCAGTGTTACATTTGCACGATCATGATTTCGGCTTTAAAGTGTCATTATCAAGTATTTTAATGTTATACTGTGTCTAAGATGGCATACTGTCGTATTTAAAATACACGATTAGACACATTGGTTGAAATGGCTCTAAGCACTATGGGACTTAACTTCTGAGGTCATCAGTCCCCTAAAACTCAGAACTACTAAAAGCTAAATAACCTAAACACATCACACACATGCATGTCCTAGACAGGATCCGTATCTGCGACCGTAGCGGTCGCGTGGTGCCAGAGTGTAGCGCCTAAAACCGCTCAACAACCCCGGCTGGCATTTTACACATTTTGTAAGGGTCAATCTTAGGCACTGTATAACATTAAAACACTTGATAATGCCACTTTAAAATTGAAATCATGATCGTGTAAATGTAACACTGCAAGTATAAAACAGTCTAATGGCGGTAAGACTTTAAAGAAATGTATTATGACTGTGACCCCACATTATGAAAAAGTTATTAAATGCTTGTCCTACTGAAGTATAAATGTAATCATTTCATTTACTATACCTGTACTGCTGTAACAATAGGTCTTGGACGAATAGGAAACCTCTAAAATGGTGTACTGTTTTATTTTATTTATTTTTTTAATTTTTTCTTGGCAGTGTATTTGAGCTGTCACGCCAGTAAAATCCCAGACACCCATGAAACTCACTTGAGCAGCAATGTTAAGACATGCCATAGTACTGTGTGTTAAGTCTTTTTATATGACGTTCTGTGGCAGGATATCTCCGAAAAACGTATACAAATAGATTTTTAACATGTTGGCTGCCGTTATTAACTTGGAAAGCAAGCGGTGAGAAATAGATTTGGTCCGTATTCAGCGGGTTGTGCCGCGTTCACTGTCGAAAATATACTTTCCTGCTTTCCTTTACACGTTCGTATGGCACTACGCAATTATCTGGAACAACACACTGCGCACCCGCAGCCTGTGCAGTGAATTATGGAACACCGCTCCCGTGCTCGTAATTTACTGGACGTGTAGCGATTTTAACAGTTCGCTGCGCGAGTGTAACACGCTTAACAGGTGGATCCTATTCCGACCTACTCAGCGCTTTCCGCGTTCGCTAGTGCGCCTTTACAGCGCGCTCATTATCACTGCATTGCTCTGCCTCGCCTTCTCGTCGCCTCACATATGCAGCGCGGGTATTGTGAATCGCCTCAGTGTTCCCGCACTACGGTAGAGTAGGCCACTGCGGCAGGCGGGCGGTCCAGAGAAGGCGCGGAGGAGTTAACGAGGAGCGGGCTGCTGTAGCGAGAGGGGCAGTCGCAGCGCAGTCGCGGCTAATACGCCGTAACGAGCTCTTCCACTCCCTCCCTCCCCCCTCCTCCTTTCCCTCCCTCTCTCCCCTCCCCCCTCACCCCTCGCCCACCCAGCACGCTGGACAGTGGGTGCTGGGTAGGCTGCTTAAAGAGGCACTCACGTCTGGATCTTCGATACTTTCCTTCCCAAATTCTACATCTACATCTACATCTACATTTATACTCCGCAAGCCACCCAACAGTGTGTGGCGGAGGGCACTTTACGTGCCACTGTCATTACCTCCCTTTCCTGTTCCAGTCGCATATGGTTCGCGGGAATAACGACTGTCTGAAAGCCTCCGTGCGTGCTCTAATCTCTCTAATTTTACATTCGTGATCTCCTCGGAAGGTATAAGTGGGGGGGAGCAATATATTCGATACCTCATCCAGAAACGCACCCTCTCGAAACCTGGCGAGCAAGCTACACCGCGATGCAGAGCGCCTCTCTTGCAGAGTCTGCCACTTGAGTTTGTTAAACATCTCCGTAACGCTATCACGGTTACCAAATAACCCTGTGACGAAACGCGCCGCTCTTCTTTGGATCTTCTCTATCTCCTCAGTCAACCCGATCTGGTACGGATCCCACACTGATGAGCAATACTCAAGTATAGGTCGAACGAGTGTTTTGTAAGCCACCTCCTTTGTTGATGGACTACATTTTCTAAGGACTCTCCCAATGAATCTCAGCCTGGTACCCGCCTTACCAACAATTAATTTTATATGATCATTCCACTTCAAATCGTTCCGCACGCATACTCCCAGATATTTTACAGAAGTAACTGCTACCAGTGTTTGTTCCGCTATCATATAATCATACAATAAAGGATCCTTCTTTCTATGTATTCCCAATACATTACATTTGTCTACGTTAAGGATCAGTTGCCACTCCCTGCACCAAGTGCCTATCCGCTGCAGATCTTCCTGCATTTCGCTACAATTTTCTAATGCTGCAACTTCTCTGTATACTACAGCATCATCCGCGAAAAGCCGCATGGAACTTCCCACACTATCGACTAGGTCATTTATATATATTGTGAAAAGCAATGGTCCCATAACACTCCCCTGTGGCACGCCAGAGGTTACTTTAACGTCTGTAGACGTCTCTCTATTGACAACAACATGCTGTGTTCTGTTTGCTAAATACAGGATATCGTCCCTAGCGGATGAGATGAATTTAAAATATACGCCCGTCAATGCGATCTCTGTCCCGCGACAAGAAAATATTCTGCAGGTTGTCCGTTAAGCCGTCCTCACACGGGACGCGGCAGCTAACGTTGTCGTGGGCACGGACAGGACATCCGATGTCACGACGCAGAGTGCCGTCTTCACACTGAGCGAGCTAGAGTTGCGCTCTAGGAAACTACTGCTCAGTAGTTTTGGTACAGTCCGTAAATGGCGGAGTAAATAATAGTACTATAGGGAGTATTAGGAGGATTGGTCGGGAAAGAAGTATAAATAAATGAATGAGAGAAAAACTGGGAGCTGACGACATCTTTTTGTTTTTTCTTTCTTTTGGGCATCACTAGATCCGCACATTGTTCGTTGTTAGAGCGGTGCGTATTTTGCGTCCTTGCGAAATTCGACATTTTTATGTAACCAAAGTAATTACTTTTATATACGTACAGTTTACATGCACAATCACAAAAAATCTGTACAATTATTGCTGTTATTTTGTATTCAGTAGAATGTTCATCATAATCAAAGGCAATAAGCGTTGTTTGTGAATAACAGCCACATATTCTATATAATCTCGGCGAACTATTCAAGCTCAAAATGGCTCTGAGCACTATGCGACTTAACATCTGAGATCATCAGTCCCCTAGACTTAGAACTATGTAAACATAACTAACCTAAGGACATCACACACATCCATGCCCGAGGCAGGATTCGAACCTGCGGCCGTAGCAGCAGCGCGTTTCCGGACTGAGGCGCCTAGAACCACTCGGCCACAGCGGTCGGCAGTATTCATGCGATGTCTGAGACGTTGTTTTGCTTTTTTCGATTTTATTACGCATTTTGTAGGAAAAAGCACTTTCAAGCGCTGTGTGATAAATCTGTACTATATATCCAGAATTAGATTTTCACTCTGCAGCGGAGTGTGCGCTGATATGAAACTTCCTGGCAGATTAAAACTTTGTGCCCGACCGAGACTCGAACTCAGGACCTTTGCCTTTCGCGGGCAAGTGATCTACCATCTGAGCTACCGAAGCACGACTCACGCCCGGTACTCACTGCTTTGCTTCTGCCAGTATCTCGTCTCCTACCTTTCAAATTTTACAGAAGCTCTCCTGCGAACCTTGCAGAACCAGCACTCCTGAAAGAAAGGATATAGCGGAGACATGGCTTAGTTACAGCCTGGGGAATGTTTCCAGAATGAGATTTTCACTCTGCAGCGGAGTGTGCGCCGATATGAAACTTCCTGGCAGATGGTAGAGCACTTGCCCGCAAAAGGCAAAGGTCCCGAGTTCGAGTCTCGGTCGGGCACACAGTTTTAATCTGCCAGGAAGTTTCCGTACCATATAATTTATACTACAGTTTCCCTTTAAGGAAAGTGAGCCTCCTTGTTATGGGAGACATAAATGCCAGGGTGGTAGATAACAATGCCGGGTTGGAACAGATAATGGGGAGGGGGGGGGGGGTGGTACATGGCTTGGGTGAAATGAATGATAATGGGGAAAGATTTAGTGACTTCTGCGCAAGCCATGACCTTGTAATAGGAGGGACCTTGCTTTCTCAGTGGAGATGTCATGAGATGCGTATCCCCAGATCATACTACGGAAAATCAAATTGTCCACATCGCAGTATCCAGGACGTTCAGGAGGGGCCTGGAAGATGTGTGGAATAGAAGAAGAGCAGACGCAAGTAGCGACCACCCACCTTGTTACTGCCAATGAAGATTGTGGTTTCCAGAAAGAATTTCTAGCCAAGCAATAGAAGATTCGACGTAGGTAAACTGAAAGATCCACAGACAGCTGAGGGGTTCCAGCTGGAACTCCGGAATAGATTCCAGGCCCTGCAACCGGAGATGACTGAGGATGAGGACATGGAGGAAAGGTGGACAGAAGTTACGAATACTTTTGTGCAAGTAAGTGAGAGCACTTGCCCGCGAAAGGCAAAGGTCCCGTGTTCGAGTCTCGGTCCGGCACACTGTTTTAATGTGCCAGGAAGTTTCAAGTGAGAGACTACTTGGCTTTAAAAATCGCCTGCGGAATGATTGGAAGTCCGTAGATACCCGGAGGAAAATCAGCCATAGAAAGGAGGCCATGGGGAGAGTAAGCCAGAGCACGACCAGGCAACAAAAAGCACAGGTACAAGCTGATTATAGAGCACCAGATAAGAAAGTGAATAGGAGTGTGAGAAGAGACCACAGAAGATGGATAGATGAACAGGCTGATAGAGCAGAACAGGCAGCGCGGAGTGGGTATGTGAAAGAACTATATGATATCACTAAGATGCTCTCAAAGAAAGGCTTCCAGGGGAACCGACCAGTAAGGAATAAGAAAGGAGAGAACAATCACGTAGGTCGAAGGAACATCTTAACGAAGTTCTAAATAGAGACCTCGGCGGTGAGGTAGAAGAACAAGAACAAGTCGAATACAATGATCTTACTCCAAACATTGGTGTAAATACACTCTCGAAAGCAGAAATTCGGATAGCGCTGAAGCAGATCAATAATGGACCAGGACCAACATCTGACATGCTGGAAACAGACTTGGAGACAACTGTAGACTTATTGTACATCCTCTTAGAGAAGATATGGAAACAGAAGAAACCGCCAACAGATTGGAAACGAGGATTTATCGTGAAAAATATCGATAATCATTTTAAACCGTATTAAGGATTCTATGGAAGTACAACTGAGGAGAGAGCAGGCGAGTTTTAGAAAACATCGAAACTCTCTGGACCTTATCAATGCACTCAGAATTATTGTGGGACAAAGTGCGCAGTGGTAACACACCCTCTACCTTACCTTCATTGACTTTAAAAAGGCTTTAGACTCTGTCAGTCGAAGAGTCATGTAGGATACTCTTACAAAATGTGACATTCCTATGAAAATAGTTAATATCATCAAGGAAATATATGAAGACTGAATGCCAAGTACTACATAATGGAGAACTAACAGAGCCTTTCCAAGTTAATTCGGCAGTACGACAAGGATGTACTCTTTTGCCATCACTATTTCTTTTGGTGTTGGACCATGTGATGAGAGAGTGATGGGGGGACGCAAAAGAGGTGCGCAATGCGGGATGCGGGATACCATCGAAGATCTAGATTTCGCAGACTACATGTGATTAATGCCACAACGATATCGAAACATCGAAGAGAAACTGGCCAGGTTACAGAGAGACGCAGGCGTTGCAGGCCTCAAGAGAAATATTCGCAAAATCAAGGAACTGCGGATAAATTCGACCATCACGACTACGCTGGCCATTAATAGAGAGGACGTAGAACAGTCTAATCTTCCCTCTATCTCGGAAATGTAGTCACGACAACAGGAGACGTTGAGGAGGACGTCCGTAGTCGCATCCGCAAAACAAATGGTGCGTTTGTACAACTGCACCCTGTTTAGAGAAGTAGGAACATCTCAAAGAATACCAAACTCCAGCTTTTCAATAGCAATATGAAGGCTGGTCTGTTGTATGATTGTGAAACTTGGAAGGTGACTAGCCACATCAAAAACCAGCTCCAAGTTTTTATGAACTGCTGTCTCCAGCGTATATTAAATGTGAGATGGCCAGATATAATGACAAATGAAGATCTTCGGAGGGAGATAAATCAACAGCCAATCAATATACAAATGAAGGAAAGAAAGTTGAACTGGATTGAGCATACATTGAGGAATCTTGATGGATCTGTTGAAAGGGTGGCGTTGGATTGGAACCCTCAAGGAGTTAGAAGACGTGGACGTCCCAAACAAACCTGGAAAAGGACGATCGAGAGAGAAGCTGCAGAGGGTGGGAAAACCTGGAGTGAAGTGAAGAGACTTGCTAGAAATCGTACCAGGTGGAGAAATTTCGTCACGGCCTTATGTACTAGAGGGAACCACAGGAAGTAAGTCAGTCAAGTCAAAGTTTCCCTATGTTCCATGTTACAAATCAACAATTTTCGAATAAAACCTGAATTAAACATTGACAGTTTCAATTTTGCTATAAATGCAGTTTAGTTTTAAGTAAGAGGCAGGAGGATCACTATGTAGAAACGGACAGTTTGGGCAATAAGTGTTGTATATTCCTGAATCTCTTGTCGCCTCCTGTTCTCTAGTATGGGTATTTTGACTTTATCTTTTTGTAACACCATATATACACTCCTGGAAATTGAAATAAGAACACCGTGAATTCATTGTCCCAGGAAGGGGAAACTTTATTGACACATTCCTGGGGTCAGATACATCACATGATCACACTGACAGAACCACAGGCACATAGGCACAGGCAACAGAGCATGCACAATGTCGGCACTAGTACAGTGTATATCCACCTTTCGCAGCAATGCAGGCTGCTATTCTCCCATGGAGACGATCGTAGAGATGCTGGATGTAGTCCTGTGGAACGGCTTGCCATGCCATTTCCACCTGGCGCCTCAGTTGGACCAGCGTTCGTGCTGGACGTGCAGACCGCGTGAGACGACGCTTCATCCAGTCCCAAACATGCTCAATGGGGGACAGATCCGGAGATCTTGCTGGCCAGGGTAGTTGACTTACACCTTCTAGAGCACGTTGGGTGGCACGGGATACATGCGGACGTGCATTGTCCTGTTGGAACAGCAAGTTCCCTTGCCGGTCTAGGAATGGTAGAACGATGGGTTCAATGACGGTTTGGATGTACCGTGCACTATTCAGTGTCCCCTCGACGATCACCAGTGGTGTACGGCCAGTGTAGGAGATCGCTCCCCACACCATGATGCCGGGTGTTGGCCCTGTGTGCCTCGGTCGTATGCAGTCCTGATTGTGGCGCTCACCTGCACGGCGCCAAACACGCATACGACCATCATTGGCACCAAGGCAGAAGCGACTCTCATCGCTGAAGACGACACGTCTCCATTCGTCCCTCCATTCACGCCTGTCGCGACACCACTGGAGGCGGGCTGCACGATGTTGGGGCGTGAGCGGAAGACGGCCTAACGGTGTGCGGGACCGTAGCCCAGCTTCATGGAGACGGTTGCGAATGGTCCTCGCCGATACCCCAGGAGCAACAGTGTCCCTAATTTGCTGGGAAGTGGCGGTGCGGTCCCCTACGGCACTGCGTAGGATCCTACGGTCTTGGCGTGCATCCGTGCGTCGCTGCGGTCCGGTCCCAGGTCGACGGGCACGTGCACCTTCCGCCGACCACTGGCGACAACATCGATGTACTGTGGAGACCTCACGCCCCACGTGTTGAGCAATGCGGCGGTACGTCCACCCGGCCTCCCGCATGCCCACTATACGCCCTCGCTCAAAGTCCGTAAACTGCACATACGGTTCACGTCCACGCTGTCGCGGCATGCTACGAGTGTTAAAGACTGCGATGGAGCTCCGTATGCCACGGCAAACTGGCTGACACTGACGGCGGCGGTGCACAAATGCTGCGCAGCTAGCGCCATTCGACGGCCAACACTGCGGTTCCTGGTGTGTCTGCTGTGCCGTGCGTGTGATCATTGCTTGTACAGTCCTCTCGCAGTGTCCGGAGCAAGTATGGTGGGTCTGACACACAGGTGTCACTGTGTTCTTTTTTCAATTTCCAGAAGTGTATATATATATATATATATATATATATATATATATATATATATATATATATATATATATATATATATATATATATACAGGGTGTTACAAAAACGAGCACGCAGAGTCTCTAAATTTGGTTCCGGGGTTGGGTGGACAAGAGCTTTCAAATGCCCCCATAAATGAAAGTCAAGAGGGTTGAGGTCAGGAGAGCGTGGAGGCCATGGAATTGGTCCGCCTCTACCAATCCATAGGTCACCGAATCTGTTGTTGAGAAGCGTACAAACACTTCTTCTGAAATGTGCAGGAGCTCCATCGTGCATGAACCACATGTTGTGTCGCACTTGTAAAGGCACATGTTCTAGCAGCACAGGTATAGTATCCCGTATGAAGTCATGATAACGTGCTCCATTGAGCGTAGGTGGAAGAACATGGGGTCCAATCAAGACATCATCAACAATGCCTGCCCAAACGTTCACAGAAAATCTGTGTTGATGACGTGATTGCACAATTGCGTGCGGATTCCCGTCAGCCCACACATGTTGATTGTGAAAATTTACAATTTATCACATTGGAATGAAGCCTCATCCGTAAAGAGAAATTTGCACTGAAGTGAGGATTGACACATTGTTGGAGGAACCATTCGCAGAAGTGTACCCGTGGAGGCCAATCAGCTGCTGATAGTGCCTGCACACATTGTACATGGTACAGAAACAACTGGTTCTCCCGTAGCACTCTCCATACAGTGAGGTGGTCAACGTTACCTTGTACAGCAGCAACTTCTGTGACGCTGACGTTAGGGTTATCGTCAACTGCACGAACAATTGCCTCGTCCATTGCAGATGTCCTCGTTGTTCTAAGTCTTCCCCAGTCGCGAGTCATAGGCTGGAATGTTCCGTGCTCCCTAAGACGCCGATCAATTGCTTCGAATCTCTTCCTGTCGGGACACCTTCGTTCTGTAAATCTGTCTCGATACAAACGTACCGCGCCACGGCTATTGCCCCGTGCTAATCCATACATCAAATGGGCATCTGCCAACTCCGCATTTGTAAACATTGCACTGACTGCAAAACCACGTTCGTGATGAACACTAACATGTTGATGCTACGTACTGAGGTGCGTGATGGTAGTACTGTAGAGCAATGAGTCGCATGTCAACACAAGCACCGAAGTCAACATTACCTTCCTTCAATTGGGCCAACTGGCGGTGAATCGAGGAAATACAGTACATACTGACGAAACTAAAATGATGAGCTCTGACATGGAAATTAAGCGTTTCCGGACACATGTCCACATAACATCTTTTCTTTATTTGTGTGTGAGGAATGTTTCCTGAAAGTTTGGCCTTACCTTTTTTTAACACCCTATATATATGTCGTTTCTTGTTTATTTCAAGTACTGACATGTTCCACAGCCTTGGAGATTTGCTCCTCAATTTGGTCCCACAGAACTAAATGTCCCATAAGTTACACTGCCCTTCATATATCGTCACGCAGTTTCTAAACAGTTCAACACGTGTGGTTCCTACGGGAATCTAGTAACTGATCGCATTGTAAACAAAGAGTGGCAATGAGATAACGCCTGATAGTTATGCAACACATCTAACGTACAGGTAACGCTGTTACCAGCTTACCTGACCAGGGCCACTAGGAAATGTACCGCAGCCTACGCTTACTTACGATAGACTACAGTAGTTTTTCAACTCTAGGACCAGCTGTTTAACACGATTAGTGTTCTCTGCGCTCTCTAGCGGCTGATGTCGAGCCGAGTTTATTTGATTCTCAGACTAAAACGGACACGTGTAAAAGAAGCTGTGTTAATTCTATTAGCGATTTTCGAAGAAGAAAATCGCGAAGAAAACTGTGGACTAGAAGGTGGCTTGAACAGCGAATTGCTGGTAGAGGAACACTACACAATGCTGTACAGCTATATGAGTTACATACACACATCAATGAAACTTATGCATCACCTCGGTTTGCAGATTTTCGGAACGTGTACAGAAAATTGGAATAGGGCTTAACATAAACATCATTTCCACCATTTTTACTGCTCATGAAAACCACACATTGCATGTCCTACACCATACAGTGAGACCTTCAGAGGTGGAGGTCCAGATTGCTGTACACAACGGTTCCCTAATACCCAGTAGCACGTCTTATTGCATTGATTCTTGCCTGTGTTCATCGTGGCATACTATTTACAAGTTCATCAAGGCATTGTTGGTCCAGATTGTCCCACTCCCCTACGGTGATTCGGCGATGATTCCTCAGAGTGATTGGTGGGTCACGTCGTCCATAAACAGCCCTTTTCAATCTATCCCAGGCATGTTCGATAGGGTTCATGTCTGGAGAACATGCTGGCCACTCCAGTCGAGCGATGTCATTATCCTGAAGGAAGTCATTCACAAGATGTACATGATGGGGGCGCGAATTGTCGTCCATGAAGACGAATGCCTCGACAATATGCTGCGGCTATGGTTGTACTGTCGGTCGTAGGATGGCATTCACCTATCGTGCAGCCGTTACGGCGCCTTCCATGACCACCAACGACGTACGTCAGCCCCACATAATGCCACCCCAAAACAACAGGGAACCTGCACCTTGCTGCACTCGCTGGACAGTGTGTCTAAGGCGTTCATACTGACCGGATTGCCTCCAGACATGTCTCCGATGATTATCTTGTTGAAGGTATATGGGACACTCATCGGCGAAGAGAATGTGATGCCAATCCAGAGCGGACCATTCGGCATGTTGTTGCGCCCATCTGTACCGCGCTGCAAGGCGTCGTGGTTGCAAAGATGGACCTCGCCATGGAAGTCGGGAATGAAGTTGCACATCATGCAGCCTATTGTGCACAGTTTCAGTCCTAACGCGACGTCCTGTGGCTGCACGGAATGCTTTTTCAGCATGGTGTCGTTACTGTCAGGGTTCCTCCGAGCCATAATCCGTAGGTAGCGGTCATCCACTGCAGTAGTAGCCCTTGGGCAGCCTGAGCGAGACAGTTCCTGTCTCTCTGTATCTCCTCCATGTCCGAACAACATCGCTTTGGTTCACTCGGAGACGCCTGCAAACTTCCCTTGTTGAGAGCTCTTTCTGGCACAAAGTAACAATGCGGACGCGATCGAATCGCGGTATTGACCGTCTAGGCATGCTTAAACTACAGACAACACGAGCCGTGTACCTCCTTCCTGGTGGAATGACTGGAACTGATCGGCTGTTAGACCCCCTCCGACTAATAGGCGCTGCTCATGCACGATTGTTTACATCTTTTGGCGGGTTTAGTAACATCTCTCAACAGTCAAAGGGACTGTGTCTGTGACGCAATATCCACAGTCAACGTCTGTCCTCAGGAGTTCTAGGAAACGCGGTGATACCAAACTTTTGCTGATGTGTGCATTGCGGACGAGTTCAATAACTGTTGAATGTGTATTTAAATGCATGCACGTTCTTAATAGGAAACGACAAACATAACACTTTTAGAGCGCAGATTCCTAAATAAATATTGACTTCACGTGGGCCCTGCGTGTGGGCCGAACGTTCGCGAAGTGTGGCGAACAAGCCGACTACTGTGACGTCACAGGTTCTTTGCTGGACCCTTATATCTCATTGGCCCCGTGCAACGAACTTGTGACGTCGCACTAGTCGGCTTGTTCGCTACACTTCGCGAACGTTCAGGCCAGGTACAGGGCCCGCTGATAATTAGTATCTAATTGAAAAACTGCCCTCTAGAGGTCTTAAGTTTGTCGTATGCTTTCGAGAACGTTCAAGGGTTTAAACACGCAGTCAACAATTAGTAGCCGCGCGGCTTCCACCTTCCACCGTCGGAGGTTCAAGTCCTCCCTCACGCATTGGTGTGTGTTAATCTTGGCGTAAGTTAGTTTAAGTTAGATCAAGTAGTGTGTAAATATACTCGTAGGTACCGATGACCTTAGCAGTTTGGTTCCATAGGACCTTACCACAAATATCATCTGGAACCACGCGACCGCTACGGTCGCAGGTTCGAATCCTGCCTCGGGCATGGATGTGTGTGGTGTCCTTAGGTTAGTTAGGTTTAAGTAGTTCTAAGTTCTAGGGGACTAATGACTTCAGATGTTACGACCCATAGTGCTTAGAGCCATTTTAACCATTTTTGAACACTGCACTTGCAAAATTCACCAGTGACGCCTATTGATAGCAAAAATTTTGTAGTTGATTTACGGTCACATATTCTGAAGCGGAATTTTCGCAATAAAAACAACTGACTCATCCGTAACGAATAGCGTGAGAAATGAAGACGTCATAAATCACGACTACTTATAAATCACGACTAATTTCATTAACAAAAGATGCCGAAAACAAATTACGAGATGAAAACAAAACAATCCACATCCAATTTTTGGCTCAAATGGTTCAAATGGCTCTGAGCACTATGGGACTTAACATCTATAGTCATCAGTCCCCTAGAACTTAGAACTACTTAAACCTAACTAACCTAAGGACAGCACACAACACCCAGCCATCACGAGGCAGAGAAAATCCCTGACCCCGCCGGGAATCGAACCCGGGAACCCGGGCGTGGGAAGCGAGAACGCTACCGCACGACCACGAGATGCGGGCACATCCAATTTTTAATATACGCGCGTAACGAGGACATCCAGAGAAATCATTTAACGTTCATCGACAGCAATCTGCGGCACAAACAAAATGACATCACACATTACGTCATTGGTCAAAGCCGACGGGTAGTATCCGACACTAGAAGTGATCCGAATAATTTTATACGTGCTATTTCTTTAGTCATGTTTCGTAGACACTCTCCCGATAGTATTTTTACTTACTGCGGCAAATATTATCTCTATTATTAGTAGTAGCGGTATGGTGTTAATCATGGTGGTATTTTTGTAGTTACTTCAGTGTCGATGTATGAAAGCGTGACAGTAATTGAGAAGGTTGTTAGACTGGCTTGTACCCAACATGTTATTCAAACTTTCCATCGAGACGGCAGTAAAAGAAACCGAAGAGACGTTTGGAAAGAGATTTAAAGTTGAATGAGAAGTAATAAAAACCTGAAGGTTTTCCATTGACGTTGTATTGTCTGGGAGACGAGACTTCAGTACTGACGGCTGTACAGCGTCATTTCGTTGCCTAGCGACTGCAGTAATCTGACCAATAATGGACGGCGCTTTAGCGGGACACGTAAGCGATGCGGCCGTGCTGCAAAAATAAAACGCCGCGTGTGTTACACGTAAGAGTGACATCGTGTGTCATACAATAACTACAATAGCAGAAGAACAAAATTTCAAACAACATCGTATAACCAATAGTGACAAAAACAATACAACCAGCGTTATGTACAATTGTGCCAGTACAACAGTGACATAAAATGCACAGGAGAGCAATAATGGTAATGTAAAAACAGATTGCTGTACACAAATTAAAACATAAAATTATGCACCCTATTATGTACCAGGCTGATGCCACGTGAAAATCGGGACCTCGGCAATTCATAAATTCAATTTGGATGTCAGTAGGTTGGTGAGCAAGTTACATTTATCAATATAGTGGAATAAAACAGGAACAGTGGCTGGGAGGGAGTAATCTGTCGCAACCACTTTCTTAAACAAAACTGATTTTGCAGTCGTGTACTTTGAACATGCCAATATGATGGCTTATGATCCGCTACTGCCTTTCAGTTGTTATCGCAGTGTACAGACGTGATAATCTTTGACATATATAGGTTTATGGAGTAACACCTGTGTCCCAGCCCCAAGCGAATTATAGGAGCCACGTGCCATCTACGAAGCTGCACCGAGGCAAACCATGGTCGAGAAGAGACATTCTGTTGTATGGCCACCAGGTGGCCGACATTAGCGAGCTGAGAGACACGCCATTCACAATTCCAAGGGTGGTATCGTCGATATGAGATCTATATCAGGAATCGACGTTGGGCACAACTGTCTTTCTGTATACTCTCTTGGCACGACGGTCAACAGTTTCGTTGTGGAGAACACCGTGGGATGTGTTTAACCCAGAGTTATTCACTTCTGCCACAGCTTTGCAAGTAAGCAAGAACACTATTTCTAACAATATGAAAAGGACGATGCAATTTCGATTGTGATGTGAAACCTGGAAGAATGATGCCGAAGAAAAAACAACAGAGCTTTGGATGGTTTTTAGAAAGAAGCTGTTCATCGATCTGTATGTAAATAGATGGAACTTGGGTAAATGTCACTGATAGCTCGAGCATGCGAAAGAAAGCAATTTGAAATCAGATACTGATAGCAGTGTGGGTGTTTTTTGATTACCGTAACTGCCATACACTCTGTGATTTAAGAGAAGAGCATGCTGTCTGTGGTGTCACCGCCAGACACCACACTTGCTAGGTGGTAGCTTTAAATCGGCCGCGGTCCATTAGTACATGTCGGACCCGCGTGTCGCCACTGTTAGTAATCGCAGACCGAGCGCCACCATACGGCAGGTCTTGAGAGATGTACGAGCACTCGCCCCAGTTGTACGGACGACTTTGCTAGCGACTACACTGATGAAGCCTTTCTCTCATTTGCCGAGAGATAGTTAGAATGGCCTTCAGCTAAGTCCATGGCTACGACCTAGCAAGGCGCCATTAACCATTTCTAGAGAGAGTCTCACTTGTATCATCAAGAATGCTGTATACAAATGATGGATTAAAGTTAAGTATTCCAGCAGCTACGTACTTTTCTTTATAGCATTCATTACGTATCCTGTTCCAGACCTAGCGCCACCTGCGTGAGTTGACGCGTGCATTTCGGCCTCCTCTTGCAACACAGTGTTGGCTCTTCTGCCAACACTACACTGTCAACAGATCATCACATTGTGAGTAAGTTATAACCGTTAATCCCAGGTATAAATTATTCTTTCGCTGGTCAAAGACAATAATGTAGATATTTAACAAAGAAAAGCAAAACTGGGGATCTTCGATAATATTATGAAAATAGTTTGTATTACTGTTGGAAAGTACAACAAATAACTTTTAGATATTTCAGCGTAGTAGATACTTAGTGGCAACGGCGTTGCCGTCATACCACCGCAGTTAAGCGCTGTCGGGCTTGGCTAGCACCGTTGTGGGTCACCGTCTGGGTCTGCCGAGTGCTGTTGGCAAGAGGGGCGCACCCAGCCCTCGTGAGGCCAGTTGAGGAGCTGCCTGACTAAGAAGTAGCGGCGCCGGTCACGAAAACTGACAACGGCCGGAAGAGCGGTGTGCTGACCGCATGAACCTCCATACCCGCATCCAGTGACGCCTGTCGTCTGAGGTTGACACGGCGGCCGGTCGGTTCTGCTGGATCTTCAAGACCTGTTCAGACGGTGTTTTTTTTTTGTTCTGTTGTTGATACTTAGTAGCTCTTCGTAATTTTTCGTACTTGCAATATCTCTTAGAAGTAGTCACTGTAAATAAAATTAGGATTACAGAAAGCACATCCATGTTGTCGCATTTTTTATACTGTTATTATTCCGCTAGGGTACGTCAATCTTAGTGATCGGAGTGCAGTACACCACATCCGGCAACACTGCCAGCTAACCACATGATCTGTCAATACCAATCATTCATCTCTCGGACTAATACCATGAAGGATCAATTGAGGGAGATAGAGAGTTTTGAGAAGAGGGTTACACGATGAACATCTGTAAATGCAAAACGAGAGCAATTGATTGTAGTCAAATTGAATGCAGCTGCATAGAGGGACTTAGATTACAAAGTGAGACCCCAAAGGTAGTGGATGCCGGCCGCTGTGGCAGAGCAGATCTAGGCGCTTCAGTCCGGAACCGTGCTGCTGCTGCTGTTTCAGGTCTTTTACGTGAATTATTACAAAATCGGGCTCCACGTACAAGGCACCATTTTCAACTATGTGTTACTGTTTCCCGGAAAAACTAAGTCAACAGCCATTACTATCGTACAATATACAACATGTTGACACATGATCCTTGTGAAAGCAGTAAACCATAATCATTTACTGAAATATGACTTGGTGCTATAGTTATTCCCTTTCATTACAATCCACTACACTGAGTCCTCTAAATAATCTTTAACTTTCTAACATGGATTAATCGTGAAGAACGTCTTAGGTCGTTTCTTCAACAACTGTGTTTTATGGATCTCTAGGGTGCCCAAGATTTAGGTGGGACCACCAGTTTTCTTTAATGAAATAAATAGTTGGAATTGAGTCTTAAATTTCATTTAGAATTGTGTTGTATTTATTAGGTGTGATTACTTTCGGACATTTGTGTCCATTCTCTTCGTAAATAAATGAAATACATACAGATATGCATGTTTGGACCAGCCACAGTAGAC